>NC_134717.1:7327500-9827500 GCF_049634645.1 Pelodiscus sinensis | reverse complement strand
AGCACAGAATAAAGGAGAGAATGTGTACCACATATAGTTTACTAAGTACTGTAAATAAATCAATTCAAATAAAGGCATTTTAGAGTTTACCAAATATTCCTATGTGTTACCCATTCTATTTTTTCTGAAACATTACTCTTTTCTCTCCCAGCTTTCATCAGTCTTACCCTAACCTCCAAGCACTACAGGACAATGATATCCCTTCTCCCACCATTACCCTTAGTTAGTCATGAGAGGTTTCTGCAGATCAGTGAAGTTGCTGACTCAAGGCATTACCTTTATAGCTCTCCCAGCCCCTACTGGTATTGGAACTGATAAACCAGACATGACAAATCAAGTCTTTTTCATGATATCAGGGTGTTCTAATCTCATTGAAAAGGGCCAACCCTGTATCTGTCATTCCATTAAATAATATTTGTCGTATTATTTGTGGAGCTAGGACAATGGTCCCATTTGCAATCAATATCGATGGAGAGTGGGATTCCCCCTATAATGTCAACTCATGTTATTTTTTCAAGAAGCTTAATCAGATGGAAAGATAAGACATGCACTTCTTATAGTAACAAAGCTTGTTTGTCTCCAATGAACTAGAGAAACTGTTCAGGAATACTTAATTTGTGTGAAATTATGACCCCTTCATCAATTGTACTGATCTGCTGGATAAGTGCTAGTTGGGAACTAGTTTCACTTATAGTCAGAGCCTGTGCAACAGTGATAGCATGGCTCCTGATTTGGAATCACAGACTCCTCCTGAAACAAGATGAGTTCTTTTTGCCTTTTACAAGGCCTCTTAACAGACTGCACATACTGAAATGCTTTGTTGAGCACATCCTTGAGAACTCTCCTTAATCAGGGCCAGAGATTCTGCATCAATAACTTATCTAATGACATTTGCAGCAAGGCAAAATAGAGTCCATCTCAGTCTTCAACAGCCATACAAACACTGCAGTGTTATGAAGAGTAAAAAAAGTTTTAGCTAGTAAAGACATATGTATAATAGAACAGATATTGTGAAGCTAAATGCTATTTTACATTGTCAGTTTCCAAAGGTCTTAATAATAAGTTCGTGCATGTAACTTGTTGTATTGTACACACTTAAAGATGCCCTTTCGTGTAGTATCTGAGTATACCTAGCCTGGTGTAATTAAAAGAATAAAACATTTTTCAAATAAGGAACAAATACAACTGCTCATTTTGATTTACTTCCCCTCTGGGGCTTGTGCCTCCTTCTCAAATACAGTAGCTAGCTAGTCTCTTGAGTGTCTGTATGAAATACTAGACTGTTACACACAACTTCTAGGGGCAGTAAAATATTTAGTGGTAGGTTTGTCTATGACAGTTCAACCCTTGGGAGCAATAACTGTACCAAATTTTGGATGGAGTTAGTGCTAAAGGAGAGTAGCATAACTTTTTTGTAGGGGCTATTAACTTTGTGAAAGTCTAATATCTTTACAATATAGGGACAGAAGCAATTCTTGAAGAGTAGGGTGTCCTTCTGCACAGTTTTGCTGAGCCTGATTGTTCACTTTTCATGTGCTTTCTATCTTCATGTTTCAATCTAGTGTTTTTAAAACCCAGTGAGTTTCTCCTAATTACAGCCTGGAGTCAACAAAGCACTTGAGTGCATGTTTAATTTTAAAAACAAAAGTAGTCCCATTGGGACTGCTCACATGCTTAAAGTACATGTACATATGTGCTTTCCAGGATCTGGGTCTCAGAGCACCTTTCGGAGTTGAATCTGCATAGTACTATGGATCTCTCAAGGTCAACATTTTAGGTGAAGTATATCAATGGAGCCAGGATTTCACCCAAGTTTCCTGCCCCAAGGAAAAGATGATTTAAAAATCTCTCCTACAACTAGCAATAGTATGGTCCACTAGAACTTTTATTATAAGGGCCAACAGAGCAACACTTACGCAAGTGTCAGAACAAAAGCTAAAAACACATAACCGAAGAGCTAGGCAAGTGCCCTTTGTTTTAACTATAGTTATATAAAAGATAAGGCATTGTGAGGGTTTGATCACAAGCCCTTTTCCCTAATGCTCCATATAACATTTTAAGAGTCTTCCCCTTCCTAAGCGTCTCTCCTTCAAATTAATGTTTTTTGTAAAGACAGTTATCTTAAAGACAATGAGTCCAAGCATATTGAAAAATAGCCTGGACTGAGTTGCCCTCTAGTGGCAACTGTTCTAAACAGCAAAAGTTTAGCAACTTTTTAAACTAAATGGAAGGCAACCTGTCTAAAAAAACCCTGTGTAACAAGAAGGATGAGGAAATATCTTTTTGGACTAACTTCTATTGGTGAAAGAGATGAGATTTCGAAGGGTCATCTCTCTCTCACCAACAGAAGTTGGTCCATCCATGTGATATCTATAATATCCTGGGACTGACATGGCTACATCACCACTTGCTACATTAAGTATGTTAAAAAATCTCAGGTGGGTAGCTGTATTCAGGGCCGGCTCTACGGAGCACGGGGCCCAATTGTGGGGGCACGTATGTGCCGTGCGTCCTGGATGTCACGACGCATGCGCCGTGTGCCTGGGTGCCCTGCGCAAGCGGCGTGGTCCCGGCACACTGCACATGCGTCATTTTCCTGGGCGCGGGGCCCCATGCTGGGAAATCGGCTGAATCGGCCTAAGGCCGGCCCTGGCTGTATTAGTCTGTAATTTAAAACAATGAGCAGTCCTGTGGCACCTTAGAGACTATAAATATATTAGGTCATGAGCATTCATGGGTAAAACCCACTTCATCAAATGAGTTGAAGTCAAAATGACAGAATCCAGGGTATATATAACAGCAGAAGTTACCTGTGAATGGTAGAACCAGTGTTAATGAAGCTAATGAAGTCAGACTGGATGTGCTATGCATATTGGCCAAACTTTCTGCCATATATATTGGCCAAACTAGACAGTCTCTGTGACAAAGGATAAATGTACACAAATTAGACCTCAGGAATGGTAATACGCATACATCTGTAGGGGAACATATTAACCTCCCTGGACATTCCATAATGGATTTAAAAGTAGCCATCCTTCTGCAAAGGAATTGTATCACGATTACAGAGGGAGACATCTGAACTGGAGTTCACTTATGAGTTCAACTTGGGCTTGAATAAAGATATTAACTGGTTAATGCACTACAAAGGCAATTTCCCTCACCATTGATTTTCACATTTCCATTTCAAAGGCTATGCATGGGACACATCTAGCCTGACTTCATTAGTTTAATTAACACTGGTCCTACAACTGACAGGTAACTTTTTCTGCTGTTATATATACCCTGGATTCAATAATTTCCATGCCTACTCATCTAATGAAGTGGGCTTTACCCACGAAAGCTCATGACCTAATATATTTATTAGTCTATAAAATGCCACAAGACTCCTCATTCTTTTACATTAACTATGTTTTTAATTTAATGCATGTTTTAAATAAAATCCATGCTATGAAAAATCAGAGCTAGTGAAGGGCAATAAAGCAGATGCCATAAAAGTCTGGCTACGTTAGTGAAACAGAACGTTGATCCCTTGTTCGCTGGCTTGAATCTTGCCTTTTCTGGTAGTAACCAAAAGTTACTACTCTTTGACACTGGCATAGAAATCTCTAAAGTTCATGCCCACTTCCTGACACTTGAAGGGACACCAAAGCATTCATTGAATTATGACAATAATATTTATATCCTTTTAAGCAACAGTGACAGTCTTGTCTGCTTGTGCTTTTTGTGATAGTCAGTCATCAGGGTAAGCACTAAGGCACTGTGGTAATGATGATATATTTTCATTTGATTCCCGGAATGAAGAGACGGAATGAAGACACACAATCAGGCACACTTACAGACAGTTGGTAATGCACTGAATTGTACTGATGTACCCTGTCTTTCAATGGACTATTCCAGACTAGAAATCCCCAAACATTTTTTGCTGCATCTCTCTTCAAAGATTCATGTCTCAGGTGGTGCCCAGTTTGGACTTCAGAGGGAAGGAAAAAAATCTCCACCTAAGCAGCCAGGATGGGAGGAGGCTCACACACCCTGTTTGAATCTCAGCTGTCTGGAGTGATAACTTGAGTGCATTGGTTCCACTTCTTTCAGGCATGTGTTTTGTGCACACAGTTGTGCAAGGCCTTTGCTGTGGAGCCAAGCCCATGCACAATGTCACAGCCATGTTGATTCCCAGTGCAGTCACAGGAGTAAGTGTGTGCAATAGAAAGGGAGGAAGTTCTTGCAAAGCTGTGCAGTTTCTATGACAGCTGGCCAGCAGCAGGATGGTGGCATGGAACTGAGATGATGGGTATGGGTGGAAAGAGCAAGAATTCTGGGACCAGGTTTCTACAATCCATCCTGCCCTAGAGCAGAGAGAGAGAGAGAGAGATGATTGAGCTCTCCAGGGAACTGCACCAGCACACACTGGGTACCCTGAAGAAACAAGGACAAATTATTAAGTAGTCAGGTCCTAGCATCTCCTTGATAACCATGTCTGCCTCACAATTTGAAAACCAACATGCTACACAGTTTTGCTTCCCCAGTGGCTGGATTAATAGCACTGCCCCTTTAGTTTACCATGTACAAAACAGGGTTTGAAGAAATGTTTGACTCCTAGTGCTTCCTCATATTAGTGACAAGGCAAAACTGGGATTTGAACAACCCTAAACTCTGGAAAAGACTAAATCTTGATCCAATTCTGACCTCTGTGGCTTATGTTTGAAAAGGGCTGAACTGAATCCCTAAATGTTCCTGAACTTTGGAAGAGTTCAGCTCAGTATCAGAAGTTTGTAGCATGGGCCCATTTCTGTTCTTGAGGTTGCTATATGGTTACAGGAATTGATCATTATAGGCCTTCTGTGACCTGTCTAGAAGATGAAAAATATTGAGTTATCACTAACATAGCTATTAGGTTATAGTGTCACTGAACGTGCAGTTCTGTTCTGAAAAGATATTCTGTAAAAATGGCATGATGAGGGGTGTGTGTGTGTGTGTGTGTGTGTCTCTCTCTCCCCCTTAGTGACTACAGATCAATTTTTTTAGTGCAAAGATATTTCTTCTGCCAGCCCTGCAAACTCAACCTCACATATAAGAAGCTAGCTATGTAATTTCTTTCTCATGTGCCATCAAGGAAAGTGTTGTGTTAAATTATGAGAAGGAACAGAATCCATCTCACACTCCTAGCCATGTTGGCCTTGCCTGAGCACGAGGAGTAAAAAGTACTAAAATCTTATTTTTGTCATTAAAGTTAGCAAATATGACTTTGGATATATATAAGAAGCAGATCTGCTGAGTCACGGTATCACCTTGGCATAGTCATTATCTGAAGAGAACGGAACTTTCTAGGTAGCAAACTGTTAAGGTAACAAACTCTAACTCTCCACTTCATCTTTACCGAACTGCTGTTGTCCCTGCCCATCTCCCAAAAATGGGGGAGGAGGTTCTCTCTCTCTCTCTCTCTCTCTCTCTCGCTCTCTCTATCTATATATATATATATAAATTTCCTGTGGGACAACAGAGTGACATCATCACGTCGCTCTGCATCCTGCCAGCCGTCTCTGTCTCCAGCAGCGCAGTCTCCCCCGTGTCCCCACCCCAGAAACCCTGACCACATGACCGCCTGCCCCTGGACCCTGCCTTCAGCTTGCCCAGCTCACATGTCTGCTGCAGGGCTTTGCTGTGTGCAGCCTGGGCCTGGCCACAGCACTTGGGAGCCTCACTGCAGGTCTCCCCCTGAGCAAGTGACTCTGGTGTGTGCTGGTGACCTGGGGCCAGGACCCTGGCTCATGTGCACTCTCCCAGGCCCACCACAAGCTGAGCCGGTCTTGGCCACATTGCACACTCAGCCCTTTGAGGATGGCATGGATATCCTGCACCCTGGCCGCTTCCCTGGCTCTCCAGAGCAGCCACTCTGCACTGCCGGCTGCCTGGGCTTGCCGAGAAGCAAAGTTCCCCAGAGGCCATTTACATGGTGTTACACAAACCCCAACAGGCCCGTTTGGAAAGGCTGAGTTGAGCCCAAGCTCACAGCTCGATGAATTTGTGGGAGGGGGCAGGGTGTGTGAGGAAGGGAGATAAGGTGTATGTGGGGATAGGTGGTGTGGCAAGGGGGGATACTGAGGGTGAGGGCGATATTGAAATGGAGGCAGGGGGATGGGCAGTGTGGGGTTAGAGAAGGATGGGGTGTAGGAATGGAGGAAGAAGGTGCGGGCTGGGAAAGGGGAGGTAATATGGGTGGGTGTAGGAATGGAGGTGGAAGTAGGGGTGGAAGGAGGGGGATGGGTGGGGTGGAGAGGAATTAGGGAGGATGGTTGGTGTAGGAATAGAGGCAGGGGGGTGGGAGTGTAGGGATGGAGGTGGAGGTAGGAATGGAAGGAGGGGGTGGGTGGGGAGGAGTTAGGGAGGATGGTTGCTGTAGGAATGGAGGCAGGGGGTGGAGGTGGAGGTAAGGATGGAAGGAGGGAAGTGGGCTGTGGGCCATGGAACTCTGGGATAAAGACTAGCAGCCCAGATTACCCCAATGGGCGGGCTCTCTTCGCCCGTGACCCAAATCTGGGTTCTCAGTAAAGCTGGGGAGCCCCCCCATGGTTCCATATCTCTCCATTGCACCCTGTCTGCATGGACCATGTACCAGCCCCACGGCAGGAGCTCACTTGCCAACTGGAAGGGCACAGCTAGAGCATTGACGTCCTGCAAAGACGGGCAGTAACTGGGCACGGAGAGTGGGGGATTCTCTCCCTACCTGGCTGCTCCCACGTAACCCAGCCCCTTCCCCTCACTAGAGAGCTGGGTGCTCGGGAGCACCCAGAACAAAGGGGATTTCTTTGGAGTTGGGCCCTGATTTCCTGATTGTGTTTGGTTTTCATTTACATGTGAGGCCCACAAGCCCTTCCTGACTGGTCACTTCTCCATAGCCCTGTGCTAGCTGCTAGGAGGTTCTAAATTCTGCACACGAACAAACTATTTTATTGGCGGGTGTGGCAGGAGCAGAAGGGGAGGGGAATAGCTGGTGATTGAAGGCCACAAGTGGATGGGATGGGCCAAGAGCGTTTGGACAGAGGAGCCCGTCCAGGGTTCTGGTGGGGCGGGAGCAGAGAAGGGTGCAAGTGACGTGGTGTGACATAGTGGGGATTATGTTCACTGTTTGCTTTGTTATGCTGTATGTGATTCCTACTGTCCTGTGCTGCTCTGTAGTGACTCTGTGTGTGGGGGGATGCCCAGCGGGGGATGGGATCTTTGGGTAAGAACGCCTGAGAGAAGGCACATAGGGAATGGCCCAAGCCATCCTAGCACCTGACTCTGGGGGAGATGCAACCAGTGATAGTCAGATAACACCTTGCATCCGGGAAGCAGGACAAAGGAGAAGGCAGGGCTTCCTAGAGGGCTGGGACTAGTTGTTGGGTGTGTGAGTTAGTTTTTCAGCTGGCTTAGGGAGAAGGGAGTCTAGATGTATTGTGCTGAATGCTCCTAGTTCCTGTAACGACAAGTCTGTGCTGTGCTGTGTCTGTCAACAATAAACCTTCTGTTCCGCTTGCTGGCTGAGAGTCACATCTGACTGCTGATGGGGGTGCAGGACCCGGTGACTTCCCCACACTCTGACACATGGAGCCATGGAGAGCGCAGCTGGTCTCACTGCAAGATTAACAGGTTTTCTGGCCATGAAAGCGGCCAGCAAGGGGAGATTGGTGAGCATAGGGAGCAGGAGGTGCAGCTCCCTAGTAGCTTTGGGTACTTACATTCTAGTCCTCTTCCCATTTATTTTGCCTTTATAACAACTTTCAAGTATTTTAAGTTGACATGTGACTTCTATTGATACAGATTTTCAGAGACCAAAGAGATAGTAAGAATGTTAAATTGCAGTTATCTGGTTTATTGTAAAGTCAATACAATTGTATTGACTACATGATTAGTTGATAAGGGTCGCTCTACAAAACTGCAGTGGGGGTAGCTCCAGGAGCTGGCTCAAGCCAGGACTGAGCAGTCCCAGCTCGTGCTGGCACCGGGATCCACCCGCACTATAGTGAGAGCCCAGCAGCTCTTACTACATTTAAAATTCAGAGGCGCAGCGTCCCAAACCAGCACGAGCCAGGACTGCTCATTGCCATCTTGCACTGAGTCCAGCAGCCCCTGTTTGCAGTGACCAGCCCTGTCCGCTGTGATTAGGGTCTGTTGCCTGAGTAGTCTCAGTTAATGGCAGCCAGGGCTGGCCACAGATAGGGACTGCTGCCGGAACAGTCCCCGGCAATAGCCAGCTCTGTCCACCACAAACAGAGGCTACTCCAGCATCAGCCCCAATTCATGGCAGCCAGTCCAGGTCACCATGAACAGGGACTGCTTGGCATCAGCAGCTCCTGTCCATGGAGGGGCCCAGCTGCCTGCTGGGACCCAACCCCCTGCGTACAATGGTTGCTGCTGGAGCAGCCTCTGCCCACGGTGAGCTTCATCCTGCTATGGGGCAAAGGCTGCTTTGCAGCAGCCTCCCATATCCCCCCTAGCTGACTCTAATAGAGGTAGCAGGGGGGGATAGGCGACACCATAGAGACAATGCTGGGGGGAGCCAGCTTTTAAGCCAGATCCCCCCCCCAGCACCAGCTCCTGTTCCTCGCCCTGCTTCTGCCTCTCGGAGAGGCAACAAGGTTGGACGGGTGGGGGAAGTGAGCAGTTGATACTCCACTCGACTACCCGATAAGCTTATGCTCATTGGGTAGTTGACTAATCGACTACTCACTAAGGGTATGTCTACACTACCCCGCTAGTTCGAACTAGCGGCGGTAATGTAGTCATCTGCAGTTGCAAATGAAGCCCAGGATTTGAATTTCCCGGGCTTCATTTGCATGAAACCAGCCGGCGCCATTTTTAAATGCCGGCTAGTTCGAACCCCGTGCCGCGCGGCTAGACGCGGCACGGAGTAGCTAGTTCGGATTAGGCTTCCTAATCCGAACTAGCTGTACACCTCATTCCACGAAGCCTAATCCGAACTAGCTGTACTCCTCGTGGAATGAGGTGTACAGCTAGTTCGGATTAGGAAGCCTAATCCGAACTAGCTACTCCGTGCCGCGTCTAGCCGCGCGGCACGGGGTTCGAACTAGCCGGCATTTAAAAATGGCGCCGGCCGGCTTCATGCAAATGAAGCCCGGGAAATTCAAATCCCGGGCTTCATTTGCAACTGCAGATGACTACATTACCCCCGCTAGTTTGAACTAGCGGGGTAGTGTAGACACACCCTAACATCCCTAAGAGAGAGCACATGAATTTTAACTGTTATCTGTGCTCATTGAAAGACTGACACTGTTTTGTGGGTTGTTTTTTTTTATTCTCAGGGTCAGTGGACTTTCTCCTTTCATGGGAGACAATGACAATGAAACTTTAGCCAATGTTACCTCAGCAACGTGGGACTTTGATGATGAAGCTTTTGATGAAATCTCCGAAGATGCCAAGGACTTTATCAGCAATCTGCTAAAGAAGGATATGAAGTAAAGCTGTTGATCTTGACATACTTTGTTTTCATATTTAACTGAACTTGTACACCCGTTGCTCTCACGCTCTGTATACCCTTTAAAAAAAAATGTCCTGGGCAGCATTGAATAAGGAGTTTAGAATGCTCCAATACTTCTGTGTCTTTGTGTTCATTACCGCAGACTTCATTTACTTGATGCTGCGCAGACCGGAACAAAGCTTTTTAAGTTACTGCTCGTTTTCACTTCCTTAGCCTCAGGAATGGACTCTCGTGTCAAATTCATGTCCCTGGGTGGATGGCTCTGACATGACAATACATTTCCTATGAATCTCATAAAATTCAGTTTCACAAAAGCCTTGGTTCCACCACCTTTTTTATTAATAGTAGCAAACATTACAGTAGTGCCCAGTCAAAAGGGAGGCCCCATTGCTCTGAACACTGAACATATGTAGGGAAGAGACAATTCCTGTCTTGGAAGGCTTTGAATCTAAATGATAGAAAACAAAGGATTATAGACCTATACCATATAACCAAGGGAATATAGAGGTGAACTGGCACAGCATTGTTAGACATATGTATTTGTTAAATTGTATTTAATGGGTAGGAGAGAGCGGTTGAGGCATAGCAGAAATAGAGAAGTTGGTAAAAGTAAGGGATAACAAAAGGAAGAGGAACCATCACTGTTCAGTATGTGCTATGCAATGATCAGCAAGCAGAGTTTTGTACGCATTGTAACAGAGAGGTTTATGCTGTGGCTATAATGTATGACTTTATGGCAATATTTTATTATTATGTTTATGGTGTGTAACCTACCACACAAAAAGTCTTCAAAATCTGTTAAATGATCATATATAGTGAGTGTAACAGATAGCAAGTAATCACAGTTCATAAGCAGTTGTCCCATTAAGGCTAGTTTAGTAAAGTATGCTAAAAATGAAAAGGGAGAAACAATAACATAAAATCAAATAGGTTCTGTCCTGTGTATTGGCAACACTGACTTAGTCTCTTTATGTAAAAACAGGAGCCGCTTAGATTGTACTAAATGTCTTCAGCATCCTTGGCTTCAAAAAGACACCAAAAACATGGAAGCCAAAAAACTTTCCAAAGATAGGATGAAGAAATATATGGCCAGAAGAAAATGGCAGGTAATAAAAAGGGCAAGGAAGTGGGCTAGATACCCTAATAGGTCTCTGATTTCAAACTTTTGTAATTCTAAAACATATCATTACAGAGGGCTTCTGCTGCTGCTGAAAATCCAATTAGAACCAGTGCACAGCTGCTCTACTGGGTTTTATTGCTGATTCAGTGCATGGAGAGCAGAGGTGTTGGTGCATAAATGTCACAATCTATCACAAGACTGGTACAAGACTTTAGTTCTAAGTAGGGATTTCCCTTGTCCCTGTGATTGGAGGAAGAAGCTTCTCGTGTATGGAACTGTGCACCTCCCCCTCTACACTCACAGAAGAATGAGGGATAATCAATCCCCTAATGGAACTGACCAGAAAGACACTATTATTGGCACGGGGGGAGCATTTGTTTTCCTGTCCGAGAGAATCCCATCCTCTCTGGGCACAGGGACCTTTTACTGGTCTTCTCAAACCATCATGAATCTCCCATCAGATGGCTTAATTAATTTGTATTGAAACATTTTGTCCCCACATCTTCTGTTTCCTGGAGCCATTGTAGGAGCTCCATCTGGGTGGTTCTTGTAGGTAGAGTAGCAAGTACATAGTGGCCTGGATCAAATCTTTTTTCTAGCTTATAAAATACATATGTTCATCATATGCCTTCTGCATCATAGACCCTATTTATAAATTTTATCAGGTATATACAAACCTTACAAAGGATATTACACTTAGTATATATACTATAGAGTCTGTCATATCAACATATTTTAGCATTTGCATTAGCTAATGTAATTGCAGAAGTTTGCCAAGGTAAATTCTTCTAATATGGCACTTTCTCATTCATTTCACAATAGCTGGTTACTCATTCTGGGTGGAGTTCAGACCCACAGAGAGGACCAACACAAGGCCTATCTTCCATAAACCTTATCTAAACTCTAATCTGAGGCATTCTCTGGTTCATCTGTTTTTTGCTGACCCACTGCAAAGGGATGCATTTCATTCTCCATTAAGAACAGTAATATACATTGGGTCTAAATCCTTGGTGGAAATTCATATCTGCACCTGAACCTGGCAGCTCAGGCCTGTCTCTCTAATCTAGAACAACAGAATGACTTCTTTAAAAGTCTGTCCATTGACTCCCATAGATTTTGGATCAGGCCCTAAGTCATTTGTGCACAGTCCTATTGCTACAGAAAAGATATGCATATGTGATATTAAATTAACAAGAAGCCTCTATGTTATGTTTCAGAAAACAGGTCATGCTGTCCGAGCAATAGGGAGACTATCCTCCATGGCAATGATTTCTGGTCTAAGTGGAAGGAAGGCCTCTTCAGGCTCACCTACCAGTCCTGTAAATACAGAAAAAGTAGACCTGGACGGTAAGAAACTGTAAAGAATTGTAAAAGGTAGTAACAATTTTATCTCTACAAAGTCCTCTTCCAAGTCTGAACAAAGTATTTAATGGTAGAAAAACTTTTAAGCCACATCATATATATAGTAGCCCAGTGCCTGAGAGTCTGTAACGCCGAAATGCTGGCTGTTCCCTCTGGGCAGCGCTGTTCCCTGAAATGCTGGCTGTTCCCTCTGAGTGGCCTGTGTTGCATGGGGAGTATGGGGCCCAAACAGCCGCTTTCTCCCCAGTGGAGGCCTGGCTGAGTGGCGCAGAAGTCAGCCGAGCGCCACGGTGGGAAGGAAAGGGGGGTGGGGCGGTGATGTGTGGCGTGACAGCGGCTCCAGGCCCCGCCCTCCTTCACCTCGGGTACGTCTAAACTACATGCCTCTGTCAGCAGAGGCATGTAGATTTGTTTGTTCATCAAAGGCAAATGAAGCCGCGATTTAAATGATCGCGGCTTCATTTACATTTACATGGCTGCCGCGCTGAGCCGACAAACAGCTGATCAGCTGTTTGTTGGCTCGCGCGCTAGTCTGGACGTTCCCCGTCGACATCAAAGCCCTTTGTCGGAAGCCCCGGTAAACCTCATTCCACGAGGAATAACGGGGCTGCCGACAAAGGGCTTTGATGTCGACAGGGGGAATGTTCAGACTAGCGCGCGAGCCGACAAACAGCTGATCAGCTGTTTGTCAGCTCAGCGCGGCAGCCATGTAAATGTAAATGAAGCCGCGATCATTTAAATCGCGGCTTCATTTGCCTTTGCTGATCTGTCTAATCTACATGCCTCTGCCGACAGAGGCATGTATTCTAGACACAGCCCTCCTGCCATGGCGCTTGGCTGACTTCTGCACCACTCAGCCAGGCCACCACGTGGGAGCAACTGGCACAAGCGACCATTTGGGCTCCACGCTCCCCATGCAACATGAGGAGCGCAGAGCCCAAAAGGCCATTTGGGCTCCGCGGTCCCCCGAGTGAGAGGCAGGAGGGGGAGGAGGAGAGAGACAGAGAGAGAGGCAGGAGGCATAGGAGAGCTGCGGGGGGGGGGGGGGGGGGGGAGGGGGAGGCAGTAGGAAGAGGAGAGAGAGAGAGAGAGAGAGACCTGAGGCTCAGGAGAAAAGACTGACATGGAGGAGAGACCTGAAAATCCCATCTTATGACGGGCTAATTGGCTAGTATATCTTATAAAACCAAAAAAATTTCTACAGACTATTGGAGACCAGCAATAATGCAGCATTAAATATAAGTGTGTGTGTTTGTGTGCGTGCATGTGTACATATGTGCCCATCAGGGTTGATGTATTGCTCAGAAAGCTTACTGCATACTGGTAGGCTTGCTGTTAATGCCAAGTAATAAAGGCATATTTGTCATCTCTACTTATGCCAAGTAATAAAGGCATATTTGTCATCTCTACTTATATCAGCTTTAGAGAGTGGTGTATGTGGGGAAAAGGAGGGAGCAACGTTTTCTAATGCATGTACCTAAAGCTAGGCATCCAAATCTGTATTTAGAGACCTTAATAAATGACCTGATTTTTAGGGGTGCAGCATGCAGCATCTGCCATGTAAGTTAAAGGGGAGAGCAGGTGTGCAATTGGGATGTGAAAGTGTAAACATGTATGTGGTTAACCAATGAACCTGGCCTCATCAGTTAACCTTCACGGTTACACAAAGCTCCCCCTCCACCCTCTCTTGCCACGTGTCCAGGGGGAGGAAGGCTGTTCTGTGGAAGCCGGTATACTCAGGGAGCAAATTTAAAAGCTGGCTCCCCTGGTGCACTGGCTCCCGGAGAACTGCCTCCCCCATCCCTTGCTGCGTGTACACCTGTAACCGCTGAAATTTTCAGCAGTAACACGTTATCTATATAAACATATTTTAACATCCCTTGTGTACAACACCTCAGAAAATCAGGCTACCCATTCAGGTGCTTACGCATGTTGAACATCTAAACTAGAATGTTTTGGCCTAATTGGCAGGAAATGCCTGGCCTAATGGTGATAGACAAATACAAGCCAGAATAAAGAATTTGCATTATGTTGTACTTTGTCATTTGTACATAAATCATTCTGTTTGATAGTCTTACTCTTTGGCTATGAAAGACTAGAGCAAAAGGGTGGCATAGGGTCACTATTCCATTAGGTTTATAGCATTAAGTGTAATGGAGGGGGGAAAAGCAGCGTTCAGCGACTGTTTGGTTATTTTAATAAACCAAAACTCATTTCTAGGGAATTTTGAAATGACTAGTTCTCCTTTACTTCCTCTAGATGATGCTGCCAGGGCTTTCCTTGAAGCAGTGGCAGAGGAGAAACCCCCTGTAAAGCCATATTTTACAAAAACAATCCTTGACATAGAAGTTGTGGAAGGAAGTGCTGCTAGATTTGACTGCAAAATTGAAGGTACTTTAAATTAATGTGTCATTTTGCTTTCGCCCCTCCCCTGTCATTTCTTTGTATAGCTCTATCATGTAGTGCTCCATCCATTTTTGCTTTTGTTTCCTTCAGCTTTGCCATTATCTGCACTCTTACAACATGGAACATGTTGCAAAAATAAAATATATTTTGAGCCACACTGTGATCTCCCATACTTGCTATTAAATAGAAACTAGCTTCTACAGAGCTCCCATGGGCAAATCACTTTATCTTTCTCCATGGCTAAGATACCTACCTCAAATTGTAAGGGTAAATGATGTAATGTTGATGAGTTCCCAGATACTGCAATGAAGGGGGCCCTGGATGGATGGACTAGATAAATGTCCTGTGAAAATGTTCCAAACTCACAAACTGATGAGCCTGGGGTTCCTGCCACTTAAAGGGCTCCCGCTCTTAAATAATCGGTTTAACAGGGAGCCATTCTTGGGTCTTTACTCAGCACTTTGTTGATGCAGCAAGAAAGAGAATAGCCCGAAAGAGCTTGTGCTCGCATGTTTACAATAAGGAATAGCTCATGCAGTTCAGTAGTGTTAGAACTGTTTGCTTTCAGCAATCTCAGAGACTCACATTAGGATGGATAATCAGGTTGTGCAATGGGAGCCTTACATATATAACAGAAGAGAATTCTTCTCCATCTTCTTTTTCCTACCTAAGTGCTGGTCTCTTTCTCAGATGGACAAGAGAAGAAGTAGGGAAGAACCAAATAACCAGTTCCTTCTCCCCAAGAAAGGAGTAGAGAGCTCTTCTCAAGCTCAAGTGCCCTGTAGAGCAGAGGGTTGAGAATAGTGTGGAAAGTAGGCTATGTCTACACTGCTGTGTTTTGTTTTTTCAGAAAAAGGTATGCAAATTGTGAACTGCAATTTGCGTATTTTTCCGATTCTTTTTTCGGAAGAGACTTTTCCGACATTTAGCCTATCTACATGGGGCCAAATGTTGGAAAAACCTCCTCTTTCGGAAGAGCCCTTATTCATCATAAAATGAGGAATACAGGGCTTTTGAAAGAGTGTGTCTGCTCTTCCAAAAAATATTTCAGAAGAGTAGATATGTTCCCTGGACTTGGTGGAGTTTTTGGTATACCGGAAAAACTGTGTAGTGTAGGCACAGCTGTAGAGTAGTAAAAGAGACATGAGGGCAGATGTATGTGTCAAATTCCTTTCCACCTGTCCCATATAGAGATGTGTACAAAAGTTGAACCTTTCTAGTCTGGCACCCTCAGGAACTGACCAGTGCCAAACCAGAGAATTTGCCGGACCATGGGAGGTCAATATTGTCTAACAGTATTACAGCACTATTAGAGCTTATTGGGCTCTGAGAAGACATTTGGAGGTAAATTAGAGCTAAATAACAGAACAGAACACCGAGGCTGCGTCTAGACTGGCATGATTTTGCGCAAATACTTTTAATGGAAAAGTTTTTCCGTTAAAAGTATTTGCGCAAGAGAGCGTCTATACTGGCATGTGCCTTTGCGCAAAAGATTTGCTTTTGCGCAAAAGCATCCATGCCAGTGTAGATGCTCTCTTGCGCAAGAAATTAACGTTGCTGTCTACACTGGCCCTCTTGCGCAAGAGGGCTTATCCCTGAGCAGGAGCGTCAGAGTATTTGTGCAAGAACCACTGATTTTGTACATTACAAAGTCAGTGTTCTTGCGTAAATACTCGCGGCCAGTGTAGACATGCAGCAAGATTTTGCGCAAAAGCAGCCGCTTTTGTGCAAAATCATGCCAATCTAGATGCAGCCTGAGAGCCAGGACTGGTGGCTGTAAACAAACTTTATGGGACTGCAGGAAACTTGGCTACACCCATGATAAGTGGACATCCGACTAACTAAGATCATGCCAGACCACAGAATGTTGCCGGACCAGAGAGAGCCAGACTAGAGAGGTTCAACCAGTACCAATATGGTCACCCATTCCAGGTAGGGATGTTAGATAATATTTATTTTAATAATTCTGTAGCCAGAAAAAATGTATTGGTTACATGGATACTAAAATACTCCCCAGGGGCAGAGCTGGCAGCTGGTGTGCTCCCGGTCCCACACCCAGGGAGGCCCCTTCTACTCCAAGCTGCTGCCTCTGTATCAAAGGCAGCTGCATTGGGTGGCAGGCAGAGCTGGTCCACGAGGTGAGCCAGTTTCAAAATTAGTTCCCTGTGCAGAAGCAGCAACAGGGGAGGAGAGGAGTTGTTTAGATAACAACTAAACCTAGGCTTATCGGTTAATCGTTTAAACCACTCTATACCAGAAGCCCTAATTTCAGGCCCCCACTTAGTCAATCTGATCAGTCCCATTTGCCTGTATTCTATACCGGGTAAGATGTTCAACTCCACTATGATCCCTTTGTATTGAATAAAAGGACCTGAGCAGTGTAAAAAGGCTACAAAAGGCCTGGATCTGGCATGGAAAGAATTCTCCTGCTATGGGTATTGCCAGACTACCTTTCAAAACCCCCTAATAAGCCCTGGCACAGGGGCATGCTAGACATGAGTTGGACATGCTGGCAGCAGGTAGGGCAACATAAGAAGGCTAGCCTAACTTACAGCACAGAATTCCATATCCCTGCTATTTAAGTCTGTTTGTTGGGGATTATAGTGACTGAGAGCACTGTGAATACTTCATGTCCTAATAAAGAGTTTCAAGTCTGTCATTAGGGACTTATACTAGATGATGAATGAGCTGCTGTGAAAAGCTTTCTGCTTTCATTAGAAAACAGTAACAAATCAGATTAATAAATACTTCCATTGTTAATTTCAAATGTTTGTTTTTAGTAGGAAAGTGTTAGTAGACAACTGTAGATATTAAAAAATAGTAGTTCCTTTTAATTTATTTTCATTAAAGTTCAGTGGAACTACTTGTGTGCTTAAATTTATGCATATGATAAATCTGTGGGATTGAGGCCTAAAACATCTACAGGTTAACAGCATTTAGCTTGGCTTATTGCACCTGCTGTTTTTTCCCCACTGTCACAGGCTACCCTGACCCTGAGGTAATCTGGTACAAAGATGATCAGTCTATTAAAGAGTCTCGTCACTTCCAGATAGATTACGATGAGGATGGGAACTGTTCTTTAATTATTTCTGAAGTTTGTGGGGACGATGATGCCAAGTACACATGCAAAGCTGTTAATAGCCTTGGAGAAGCAACTTGTACCGCAGAACTCATTGTGGAAACAATGGGAAAAGAAGAGGAGGAGGAGGAAGAGGAAGAAGAGGAAGAATGAAACAAGATTAATCAGAAGAGACATTTGAAAAATCACATTAAAAAGACTATTTCTCTAAAACTCAGAAAACCATGTTATTAAAAGCACCTAGTGTGATACTTACATCATTGGGAGGAAGTATTTTTTCAGTGTGGTCAGTTGATACCTGTTTATTTTATTTATGGGCATTAATTGGTAACAGCAGGCACTTTAAGTTGCTGCATTTATTGGATTTACTTTAATTCAACTGTTGCCCAGCCTATTTTTAAAGTGAAAGTATCATACTAATCTACAATTATAACCTGATTTGTAAGTATCCTATTTATTGAACTCATTCATTTGCACCATCACTCTCATCAATCAATACTATAGCTGAGGTGGCTCTCAGAGATCTACATTTATCTCTATGCCCAGAAATCTTTTATCAAACAGACACAGACTCTATTGATCTTAATACAATTGTCATTCTTCACATAAGTTAACTGTAAGTGATGGTTACGCTATCACCATCATTGCAATTTGCACGTTGTAATAGAATGAAACAATCTTAGTCTTTTCTCCTGTTTAATATAGTTTCACTGTGTCTGAACTTTACACACACATACTTATCTCTTCCAATTTGCTATTTAGGTATTACTAATTCCACTAATCTTAGACCTTCATGAGTTTGTATGAACTGATAGTTCTTTCCTCACCTTTAACCAAGTGATTCTAACTTACCTACTTCCTCTGGAGGTGTCCCTTACCTTGATACAGTTACAGATATCTGCTTAAGAAACAAACGGAAAGTATAAAGAATCAGAAACCTTGCAGTTGTGCTTGTCATTTTAATAAAAATTCATCATTCATATAAGTGCTGCTGTGAACTATAGGTCATTGCACATCCATTAACTTTTATCTGTGTGTGGAAACCTAGTTTAGTTAAAAATTTACTTGTACTTTATTTGGCCATTACACAACAGCTCTCAACTGATGATTAGCTGGAAATTGCCATAGATTTTTGGAGTAATCAAAAAAAATTTAGTTTAAATTACAAACTTCTTTATACCAAGCAATTACCAAAGAACCTTGTATATCCTATGTGCTTGACCATCTAGTTTTCATCTTGACTGTCAGGAAGGCTTTTGCCTTCAAAGTTTTGGGGAAAAAAAAACTAAACAAAAAATACAGAAGAGTCTCTATTCTCAAAGTGATTAATGCACTCAAAATAAACAACTTTGCTTTTCTCTCACAATATTGGCATTTATTAGTTCTTTTTGTTCAGTGGTAATATCAGAGGCCATAAGCTGTTATGCATAATCTAAAAAGAATATATTTCCAGTATCTGCACATCATTCCAAATGCACATTTGTAATGTGTTTTATCCTTTTTTCCACTGTGTGTAAATTACAACAATTTCAAATTTCATTATGGAGATGTACGATATCAACTTTACGATGTTTGATATTACCTAGTTTTGTGGTTTGTATCATTTGCTCTTCTACGTGTCTTTAAAGTAACAATTCAAGATCAACTAATGTGGATCACACAATGTTTTTTTTTTTTTTTAAATAACTGTGTTGCTCTGTGTTGCTAGGTTCAAATTACCAGCACCAGCATGTCTTTTCTTTTTTAATGGATAAAGAACTCTCGTTATACTAAACACAATATTGCCACTATTCTTTTAAGGAAAGATTTTTTTAATCTGATTTAGAGCATATAAAGTTTTCCTCACATGTTTTATATGTGTTTAGGTAACAACAGGGTGTCTTTTGTACCTTACTAAAAATATGCTAATGTTTTCCCATTTTGTTAAACCATCAGAATTGGGAGAAATGAGAACACTACAGCTGTAGTTACTCACAATTTCTAAATAAATAATACCACAAAGCATGCTGTTTGTATAATCAATTGCAGATTCCAGTTTATTCACACAGGCTGAGGAAGGCAAATATGATGTTTCCTTATTCTCTCCGGGTATGTCTACACTTGATTCCTCCTTCGAGGGAGGAATGCAAATATAGATATCCAAAACTGCAAATGAAGTGGGGATTTAAATATCCCATGCTTCATTTGCATAATCGCAGACTGCCGCTTTTCCACAATAGCACTATTTTGGGACATCAAACTCAGTCCCCATGGGGTTATTTCGAGAGAAAACCCTTCCCTCGAAATAACCGTTAAGCCTCATTTTTTGAGGAGTAAGGGTTATGTCGAGGGAAGGGCTTTCTCTCGAAATAATCCCACGGGGACTGAGTTTGATGTCCTAAAGTAGCATTATTGCAGAAAAGCGGCAGTCTGCGATTATGCAAATGAAGCGTGGGATATTTAAATTCCCGCTTAATTTGAAATTTCAGATGTCTACGTTTGCATTCCTCCCTCGAAGGAGGAATCAAGTGTAGACCTAACCCCCTATACTGAGCTTTACTTAGCTCAGAAATGGGGGGAAGAAGAAGTGGCAGGGGCTATGCTTCTGATTCCCATGGTGTATCTGCAGCCAGTTCAGGCCTCTGGACATAAATTAGAGCTGCTAGATGCTGCTCTAATTTACAACACTAGTGTAATCCTTATGCGACTATAAACTAGTTGGGAATTTTCAGCACATGGTCTGGAGGAAATTCTCAACTGGTTGGTTAGGGCCAGCTTCTATCACTTTGTGCTATTTCAACAGCTCAAAATGGTCAGAAAAGGGGGAGAGTATATTTCCCAAAGTACAGATAAGTGCATGTGTAGATTAGGGTGTGAAAAATCATGATGCTTTTTCGTTGTGGAGAGGCAGTTGTTGCATATATAAAACAAAGCCTCTAGTATCAGAACACCTGATCCCTAGTGTAGTCATTTTCTAGTGTAGCTACTTAAAAGAGCTATACTCCTACAGGCTGTAAAGTTAAGCATATTTACCACTTGTCGTGTCTCTTCATGAAAGAATATATATGATCCTTTAATATATGATAATGGTCAAGGCACCATGCAGAATGTGCCCAAGATAAAATTCAATGTGTTTGAGAAATACGCCAACTATTTTTATAGAAATGCTTACTATAAGCATTACTTTAACATTGGAGAAGCAGTGGTGATTTGAAGAATTAAAAACAGACTTATGCATGTGCTTAACTCTACTCAATGAAGTCAAAGACTACTCATTTACTTACATTTGCAGGATTGCAGTTTTAGATGCGCTTGCCTGGTGGTGTATCCATCCACCTCCAACAGCACAGCTGATGCCTCATGTTCTGAGGAGGAGGGGTTGCCTTGTATATTAAAAATGTACACACTTGGACTGAAGTGGAGATGAACGTAGGAGATAGCTGTGTAGAGAGTCTCTGGGTTAAGCTAAAAGGGGTAAAAAATGAGGGTGATGTCATGCTAGGAGTCTACTACAGGCCACCTAGCCAGGTGGAAGAGGTGGATGAGGCCTTTTTTAAACAACAAAACTATCCAAAGCCCAAGATTTGGTGGTGATGGGGGACTTCAACTATCCAGACATATGTTGGGAAACTAACACAGCGGGGCACAGGCTATCCAATACGTTTCTGGACTGCATTGGAGACAACTTTCTGTTTCAGAAGGTTGAAAAAGCTACCAGAGGAGAAGCTGTTCTGGATTTGATTTTAACAAATAGGGAGGAACTAGTTGAGAACTTGAAAGTGGAAGACAGTATGGGGGACAGTGATCATGAAATAATAGAGTTCATGATCTTAAAGAAACGTAGAAGGGAGACCAGCACAATTGAGGTAATGGATTTCAGGAAGGCAGATTTTGATAAGCTCAGAGAACTTGTAGGTAAGGTCCCATGGGAAGCAAAACTGAAGGGAAAAACAACTGAGGAGAGTTGGAAGTATTTCAAAGGGACGTTGTTAAGGGCCCAAAAGCAAACAATTCCGCTGTGTAGGAAAGATAGAAAATATGGCAAAAGACCAGCTTGGCTTAACAAGGAGATCTTGCATGATCTCAAAATAAAAAAGGAGTCTCATAAAAAATGGAAACTAGGACAAATAACAAAGGATGAATATAGGCAAGCAACACGGGAATGCAGGGGCAAGATTAGAAAGGCAAAGGCACAAAATGAGATCAAACTAGCTACAGGCATAAAGGGAAACAAGAAGACCTTTTATAAATACATCAGAAGCAAGAGGAAGACCAAGGACAGGGTAGGCCCACTGCTCAGTGAGGAGGGAGAAGCAGTAACAGGAAACTTGGAAATGGCGGAGATGCTCAATGACTTCTTTGTTTCGGTCTTCACCGAGAAGTCTGGAGGTGTGCCTAACGTAGTGAATACAAGCAGAGAGAGGGTAAGTTTAGAAGATAGGATACACAAAGAACAAGTTAAAAATCACTTAGGAAAGTCACCAGGTCCTGATGAAATGCAGCCCAGGATACTCAACGAGCTGATAGAGGAGGTATCTGAGCCTTTAGCTATGATCTTTGAAAAAACATGGAAGACAGGGGAGATTCCAGAAGACTGGAAAAGGGCAAATATTGTGCCCATCTATAAAAAGGGGAATAAGAACAACCCAGGAAACTACAGACCGGTCAGTTTAACGTCTGTCCCAGGGAAGATAATGGAGCAGGTAATTAAGGAAATCATATGCAAACACTTGGAAGGTAATAAAGTGATAGGGAATAGCCAGCATGGGTTTGTGAAGAACAAGTCATGCCAAACTAATCTGATAGCTTTCTTTGATAGGATAACGAGCCTTGTGGATAAGGGAGAAGCTGTGGATGTCATATACCTAGACTTTAGTAAGGCATTTGATACGGTCTCGCATGATATTCTTATTGATAAACTAGGCAAATATAACTTAGATAGGGCCACGATAAGGTGGGTGCATAATTGGCTGGATAACCGTAGTCAGAGAGTTGTTGTTAACCCCTAAAAATTTGAAATGTAGGTCAGACCCCTTTGGAAATCTTAGATGTACTCTGTGGACCCCCATGTTGTCCACAAATCACAGTTGAAAAATCACTGTTCTATGGCAACAATGACCTTTTACAGACCCTCATGGACATAGTCTGTGGATGACATGGGTCCACAGGCCTGAAATTGAAAAACACTGGCCTGCACCATTAATGACCCAAGGGAGCCTTATTCTTGAACCTCATTGAAATTTCTTTACATAGTTAAAGAATCTATGCTATAAATATTACTGCATCAGAAATAATTTCTGGTAAGTCTTTAAAGTCATTGAGCCAAATTGACTTTAGATACTTGCACACAGCACACTGAATTCAGTGAGAGTTGTACTTGTTAATGTGAAAGCAGGATTTGGACTTTCCTCTTGCGGTATCTATGAGACAATGTGTGTGTGCCTGTATCTATAGTGTAGACGCTAAATTCCTTGTATCTTTGTAAAGTAGCCACACTATAAAGCCCTGTATAGACAATAAAGTGAAAACTGTAGTAGGATACTATGAAGCAACTCCATGGAATATTTGCAATTTCGTAAAAGAAAGGATTTAATGTTCTCCCTTCATTGCTGTACTTTGTAAATTAAATAATCTGGTAATATAAAAATGTATATAGGTACTAGTTCTAGTTATATCTGAGACTAAAAAGCCATTGAAAGTCGTGTTGTGAATGTAATACTATAACCATTTTGAAAGTCTCAGAGAGGTAGCCATGTTAATCTGTAACTAACAAAATTTTAAAAACAACAATGGTCCTGTAGCACCTTAGAGATCCACATGGGTGGATCCTTACAGCTGCTCACAACCCAGCTAACGTGAAATGTGGGTTCTTCTGCTCACAGATAATATGGCAGGGCTAAGCTGTTAGTGGACTGAGGGCAGATCTACACTGAACCTGGAAGGAAGGCTTAAGGTACGCAACTGCAGCTACGCAAAATGCATACTGGGAGTAATCTTACCTTAAGATGAGCCGTGGCGGCGTCCACACTGAGGGAGGCTGACAGGAGCAAAAGCCTCCCATCAGCTTCCCTTATTCCTCACAAAGAGAGGAGCGCTGAACACTGGCAGGAACTGCCTTTAGCATTCGATTTACGGGTGTATACTAGACCCGCTAAATTAAACTGCCAGAGTGTCAATCTTCCGGTAAAAATAGACATACCCTGAATTTCAAGCTACCTCTAATCTATCCCCAACTCTGCCCTTGAATTACTCAATTCAAGTAATTAGGATGCAAATCATTAACCACTCTGTATGAAATCTTGCCCCATTCCAATCTGCTGGACTTTTCCAATGGAAAATAAGGCTCAGATTCCATCTACCTGGGGTACAAAGCTAATGCCACCTTTCTCCATCTATGCAAAGCACTGGGGGTGGAGGGTGTCTCAGCTGAACATACTGTATCCCTTCAGTACCACTGTGGCTAAAGCTGGCCACATTTGCCGCTTCCTTAGCGCCTCAACCCCAGGAGCATGGTGCCTACCCAGGAAGCTCAACGTAGTTAGTGGTGAGGGAGCAGCTCGAGCCGATGATGGGATGTGGTACGACAGGGGTACTCAACACGCGGGCCACATGCGACCCGAGATTCATTTGTTTGTGGCCGCAGTGGAGTTTGGGTTTACACAGGGCCCGCAGGTGGGATCCTTTGAACATGGCCTCCACTGGGAACACACTCCACAACAATGAGGCATCTCCCAGGCGAGGTGAACACTGAAAGATACTAGACTGGCTGGCTGGAATAGATGGGTACAGAGTGTCAGCGTTTCTAGCCCCCAGGGAGGAGGGGCTGGGAGCGCCAGAGCATTGTGGGAAGTGTAGGCTGCTTAGCCTTGTGGGCAAAGTCTGAGAGGTACTGACTAGGTCACACTGGCCACGTTTGAGTCTGGTGTTGTGGCTTAAGGCTTAATTTTTTGTATTCATGCCCATCAGTGTAAAAAGCTATTTGCATATATATTTGCATGTATAATGCAACCACGCTTAAGTTGTGGCCCCCGACCTTCCAAAGTGGAGTAGCCCTGTGGTATGAGATCCTGCCTGCAGCAGGCTTCATGGGCTGGTTCCTGGCCCTGCCCAGCTTGTCCCTCATCCCCAGATACTGCAACCGGGCAAGGAGAAGAGACCTGCAGGCCATGCCTACCCAGTGCTACCCGATGGAATGGAGTTAATGAATGTTTTCGGTCTAAGGGACTGGAGAAGCAGTTCCCGGAGTGAAGAGCCCTGGTCCCTGTTCAAAGCAGTTGGGCTCCAGCAAACAGGAACTTATGTGTCTGTCCTGTGTTGTGTGTTGCACCTAAACCTAGAAAGTGGGGGAAGCGCTTCCCAATAGGGGCACGACGAGGCTTAACCCGTGACACGAAGCACCGCAAACCCGTGTCTGCCCACAAGAAGCCCCCCGTGTTATTTTTAATTGGCAGTCGGGGGGGAACGTTCCCCTGCCCTGCCCCCCCCCCGGCTCGGCGGGAACTGAGGGCAGCTCGGCCCGGGCCCAAGCTGGCGGCGGGCGCCTCAGAGCGCCGGGCCGGGAGGCGGGGCCGCGCGGCCGGCAGTTGCTGGGCGGGGCGGCAAACATGGCGGCGCCTAGGAGCGGCGGCGCGAGCCGGGCGGATAACGGCTACGGGAGCCAGCAGCCGGCGCGGCGGAGGAAGGGCCCGGGCGCCCTGGCCACGGCCTACCTGGTCATTTACAACGTGGTGATGACCGCGGGGTAAGACGGGGCGAAGCGCGGCTCCCGCCCGCGTGCTGGGCCGCTCCGCACTCCCCTGCCACGGGCCCTAACCGCCTCCCCACGTGAGCCCGGGGGCAGCCTGCGGGCCCGGCCGCGCTCTGTGCCCCACCCCGCGGCTGCTTGTCCGCCTGCCTCGCCCCCCGGCTGCACCTGGAAACCTGCCCTGCCCGCGCGGCGGCGGCGGCGGGGGGGGAGAGCTGTTCCCACGCGCCCCCCAGCAGGCCTGGAAGGGAACCGTCCCCCGACGGCGGTTAAAAGGCTCCCCTGCGCGTGGGATCGCTTTGCGGGCATCCTCTGGGGTGCGCCCTCATGGGGGCCCGCGCAGACTCCTTCAGGGTCCTGCCTCGCGCCCGCCTCTGCCCTATATTCGAGAGCGTTTGTCTGTGCGAGAGCTCCGGCTAAGTGGTAAGAGGTAGGGCCAGCAAGTGGGGCATGCCGCTTCCTCCTAGCCTAAAGCAAGGGCAGGGCGTGGTTGGGCCAGGGCACTGGGATATGCCTGCAATGGGACTGAAATCCATACAGAAAAGAGGTGGACTTAGCAGGCAGGTAAAAGGGGCTGGCTGGGGGTGCGTCCCTCCTGCATCCAGGACTGCCCCAGCCTCCCACCCCTCTTCAGGGAGGATGTGGGGGGCAAGAGAGCTAAAGCTCTTTCCCCCGCCCCATCCCTGATTTGCACTGGGACATTACTGCCCTTCTTTCTTCAGAGAGTAAGGAAATTGCACACTTGACTGCATTTCTCGCTCTGGCTGGGGAGCGCAGGGTGCAGACAAACCTGCATTTGTCCCAGCTGCAGGGGACATGCACCCCTCCCTCGGCTGTGCCCATGGGAGCTGCAGCTATCGACAGGTGCTTCTTACCTGGCTTCCACTCGCTGTGGTGAGAAACTGCTGAGGTAGTTCTCTCTCCCTGGGGCACTTCGCATACTGAACTCCTCATTTACACCCTCACCTAAAAACAATGATTTAAATGAAGAAAAATACAAATTGAATTATGGACCCAAGAAATGCCAGGTAAATCATCTAATAATAAATAAGCAATGATCGGGAACTCTCATATGACACCAGTGTGAGTGAGATTTTTTTTAATGAGCTTTTATGGTCTTGTTGCATAGAGTGAAAATCTTTTACAAGGAGAGACTTGAGGAGGCAGCCTTAAAATGAACCCTAAATGAAGACATCGTCTAACAGACTTGGTTGGTGTGGTGTTGGGCAAACAAATCTGATAGGTCTTGTTCCTTTTTTGAGTGCTTGCTTATATATATTTCAATTGAGGTATATGTGTGCCACAAGCACAATTGCCACAAAGTTTTTACCTTAGCTGCTGCCCATTGGGTTGGCTGTGGAGTGCATTGGTGAGGCACACTATATATATGACATTGGTGAATCAGCAGCCCCTCAGTTCCTTCTTACTGCAGTGATAGCTGTTGGAACTTGTGGCTCTCATTTATCTAATGCTTCCAGCTCTTTGTTGTGTAAATAGTTAAATTAGTGTTAGTTAAGTTAGTGTTAGCAGTTGGAGGAGAAAGGGGGGCAGAGATTTCCTCTTCTCACTGGTGGTCCTTTTGGGGCCTGGCACATGCCAAAGTCCTAGAACTTCAAACTCTACATGTCTTGCCTCAAGTCTACGCTTATGAGCAGGAGTCGACAAATACACTCGCCCACGGCAAGTAGATATTACCAGCTGGCAAGTGCAGGGGTGGACTGGCCCGGTGCGCCATTGTGACGGGCTAACTGAAGCCCGCACTATGGGGGGGTGCGGCCCCATCTGATCTGCTGACTGGAAAGGGGGAAGTGTGGCGATTCTCAGCACCGGGCTGCCTGCGTGCAGCTCTGGCACGAGGAGGTGGGGCGCAAGCCAGAGGGGGTGGTCTACCGGCAGACGCCAGGACGCTGGCGTGATGTGACATGGCGTCCTGACGTCATGGCCGGCGACCGCCGGATTCAAAAAGGCTCCGGCAACCTCGCAAAGTGGAAGGCAGAAGCCAGATGGGGAAGGGGAAGGGGATTGTGCTATGCTGTGGGAAGGGGAGGGGGAAAATATGGGGAAAGGGGATTGTACTGAGGGGAGGGGAGGGGAAAAATATGGGGAAGGGGCTTGTGCGGAGGGGAGGGGAAGGGGAAAAATATGGGGAAGGGGCTTGTGCGGAGGGTAGGGGAGGAGAGGAGGTCAGGAGAAGAAGAAAGGGGAAGGCACCAAGGGACAAGGGTGCTCCTTGCATGGAGCTGACTGACTGAGTGGGGCTGATTAATCACCTGTGAAGCTGTGCTGCAGTACAGCTTAGAGGGAACACTGCTCAGCACCATCACTTCCCTGCAGAGTCCACCTTACATGGCTCTCATGCCCCAGTGTGGCCTTCCAAAGCATCCAAATCCTCAGCGTTAGCGTGCCTGGCACTGCCAGCTCCCTCTGGTACCAGCGGTCCCTTAAGACTACTGACCTCTCAACACCAGTCTGCTACATGCAGAGTCCCATCTTCTTGCAGTCTCCGAGAGATGATCCTTGGGTGTTGGGGGTATCCTTCAGAGTATGGCCCCTCGTCTCATTGCTGATCTTTGCGCGTGCATCTTTTTCTTGATCCTTGACATGATATTCTCGTTGCCAATCCCGCTCTCTGCACCAGCCCTGCTTTCCACAC
Organism: Pelodiscus sinensis; assembly: GCF_049634645.1. Lineage (NCBI taxonomy): Eukaryota > Metazoa > Chordata > Testudines > Trionychidae > Pelodiscus > Pelodiscus sinensis. The sequence continues at coordinate 9,799,679 of NC_134717.1, read as the reverse complement.
GGTTTTGCAGCATACTGACTGATTGCAGTTAGTACCATTAATGGTGCAATTAAAAGGTCATCTCCATGCTTTGTGGCACTGTCGATGTGTCCTGTACTGCTCCACAGTTCGGGATTACCCTCGCTTTCCTGGAGGAAAGCCTTCGTAGCATCAGACTGTTTGACACAGGCGGGTCCTTTCCCACCCAAAGACCTAGGTACTCCAGAGCAGTGGTATGCATGTGTAGCTGTGTACACAGTTAACCAATGAGCCTGGACAGTTAACCGTCACAGTTACATGCACCCTCTCCCCTTATCCCCTGATCCTGTGGTGGACCAGCTTGCTATATGCCTTATCTCCATTCCCACTAGTCCATAAGGTGCTCCTCAGGAACTGGGCAAATGTCATTCTGGTAGCCCCGGCCTGAGTATGCCAACATTGGTTTACCCTACCCTCTTGGACTTGTCAGTTTGGCCACATACTCTTGGATCACATCACCCTGTCCACCTCTCTGTGCCCATGGGTCCACCTTTTGAGCCTCTAGCAACTATTCTACCTTTCACGGAACGTGGCTTTTCTCATCACCTTCACCTCCCCCATTCAGGTATCGGACCTGTATCAGAGGCAGCAGGGGTGGAGAGGAGAAGCAGGAGCCAGTGCTGACGGTAGCTGGCTTAAAAGCCAGTTATCCCAGCACTGGCTCTGTGGTGCTGCCCCTCTCCCTGTGCTGCATGCCTCAATTGGAATAGATATGAGCATTGCATCTCAAAGAAAACAGTTACAGAGAAAGCAGTCTCAGAGATGTAGCAGTTACAAAAGAGGGATGTGATTGGTTAACTGGTTAAATGTAATGTTTAACTGGTTAACCTATTAAAGAGAGCATAGGCAGGGGTCCTGGACTGGAGTGCCCCCCACTTGTGGCGGGCCCGGTAGGGCTGGAGCAACACTCTGCCCATGGAACTAGTAAGCCTGACCCATTAAGGATGAGGCTTACCAGTTAATGATTCACTTTCCTATTACAAAAGGTTGTTTTATGGTTAGTTCTTATAAGGTTTCAAGTCCATCCCTTTTGTGATGAAATTTCTTTTCTTACACGTTCCAGCAGGACATTGAGTGCAGTGCTTATTTTTAAATCTTTTTATTAAAGTAGACTCAGGTTGTCAAAACACATCACTGGAGGTGAAGCTGGGTGGATTTCAACTTGCTGAATTTTACGTTCTCTTAGGCATCTGTGTAATACAAGAGGGTCCAACCCACAGCCAACTTGCAAAACTATGCATGAGAATATATCTATTGTGAAATTAATAGATGGACGTTTATGATATAATCTCTGATTACTTAATGAACAGAAAAATCTGTCATCTTTTCTGGTATAATTAAATTTTCATAGATGTGTGATTATATGAGCAGTAAATAAAACACAGCCAAAGTCAGGTATGGCATGCAAAATTTCAACAGGGTTGTTTTTGCTTAGGAAAGCTTGTTGCAGTGGAGTGAAGAAGAATGGTCCAATAGTTAGGGCACTGAATTTAAAATTTGGATTTGAAGCAGAGTCCCAAACAGAATTCCTGTGTGACCTTGAGCAAGTGTCTATGCTCTGTTCCCCATCTGAAAAATGAGGATAATAGGCAAGAACTGAGGATAATAGGCAAGAACTATCTCATGGGAAGATGATTGTCATTGAGATTAGGATGGAGCTGGGGATAAGGCATTTGAGATGTAGGAGGAGGATCCAGGCTGGGGCCAAGGTTTTGACGTACAGGAGGGGGGTGAGAACAAGAGGTTGGGTTGCGGTTGCAGGGTCTAGGGACTTAGAGTGCATTAGGGGACTCAGGGATGGGGCAGGAGGTTGGGGTGCTTACCTGAGGCAGTTTCCCTTTTGTGGGGAAGCAGGTGGCCCAGTGTAGGCCACACTGCGTACATTTATCTGCAGACACTGTCTCCAGCAGTACCCATTGTTGAGGAAAATTGCTAGGTTTACTCTAAAGAGAGAGAATTTTTCTGCAGGATTTGAAATTGGTTAAATTGTTTCTGTTACAACTTTAAAATTTCAAATCAAGGAAAGTTAATATCAGAACCTAATGTCTCATTGGGTCCCTCAGTCAGAAATAGGTCTGCAGAGATCCTATGCTCTGCAGAACAGTGAGGGACACATACTGGGGAACTCAAGTTTTAGGGCAGTGTGGACTCAATAGAAAGAAGGCATCTGGGGAGTTCAGTTACGAGCAGCGCTACAAGATGTGTGGAAAGCAATGACATTTGTGAATCCCCACGCTTGCCCAGTAGCTTTATACGCCATGACACTTACTCACAAAACCACTCTGAATTTTAATTTAAGACTGATAGTTGCAGGATGGGAAGAAGAAAGCAGAATTATAGGCCTGGTCAACACTAAAAAGTTAGGTTACCCCCAGGTACAGAAGCTAGGGTTGTGAAAAATCCACATCCCTGAATTATGTGGCTAAGCCAACTAGGGAAGTAAAATCCCATTTAAAAAATTAACCGGTTAAACGTTACGTTTAACCAGAAAACCGGTATCCCACAACAGGGCCCCGCCTGCTGTGGTGCCACAATTGTAACTCTATGGCATCCATAATGCAGACATGACCTAAGTAAAATGCACAAGGCACAGATCTTGGTTTGTTACAGCTAGTTCTTTTACGGAATAAAACCAATATACCTCAAAATGAATTCTGTGCTAACTTAAACCAAGCAGAACCCTACTGAATGCAGTGGAATTCCATGATGTGTAAGTCAGTACAGGTAATATTTGAAATGGTAGAAGTGTACTTTGTTTTTTAGAACCTACCTACTGAGAATTTAGACCCCGAAGCTCAAAACTCTCTCCATAACAATAATGGGCACAGCAAGCAAATTCTAACGCTTTTAAAAAAAAAAAAAAAAAAATAAGAACTTCTCTGGAGAAAACCAGGTGTGTGTAATTTTGTCCTTTCACAATTAAATCTTCACACCAGGCAATCATCATCTGCTGTTGTTAAATAAAACAGTGTTTTCTCATAAATGGAAGAGTATTCCTAGGGGAATTCTGCGTGACCGCACAATGCAGATTTTCGTCCTCCCCATTTCCCAACTAGTGCTACAGAGTTGCTGGCCACCGACAGGGGCCGCTAACCTTGGCAGAGCCCAGCTCACAAATGGAAGATAGTGCTGGGGGTAAGGGGAGCCAGAGGGTTCTTGACAGATGTAATTTCTAGTATGCCTTGGAGGGAAGAGGCCATGTGCAGGAGACTCCATATAAAGGCAGGACTCCACATTAGGCTGTTTCTTCCTCTGGATCTCTGGCAGAACGTCTAGACTGCAGGCTTCTTTCGGAAGAAGCTTTTCTGGAAATACCCCCATTTTAACAGCTCTAGTTTTGTATACATTCAAACTTTGAAGACTATGCAGAATGTCGAGATACTGGCCTACTGTTGACATGGTGCAGGATTTTTGTATGACTGTTAACTGAAACCTAGCTGATAAGGATGGAAAATAGTTTTTCTAGGTCAGAGGGTAACTTTAGCTTTGCGCATTCTCAGTATACGTGGTCAATTTAATATCCTCTTATCCTCAGTCTTTTCTTGTCTTTTCCAGATGGCTTGTTATAGCAGTTGGTTTAGTTCGATCATATCTGACTAAGGGTAGCTACCATAGTCTTTATTATGCAATAGAAAAGCCCTTGAAATTCTTCCAAACTGGAGCTCTGCTTGAGGTATGTTTACTTTTTTTAATGTTGCTAACAACTAAGCAAGTCTCAGAGGGGTAGCCGTGTTAGTCTGTAGCTAAAAAAACTTAAAACTTGTTTGTCATCTGAAGAAGTGGGTTGTGCCCACGAAAGCTCATGACACTATTTATATATTTTTGTTAGTCTCTAAGGTGCTACAGGACCACTGTTGTTTTTTAACTAAACAGGTGACAAGTGACAAGCTGTTGTTAAATGTCACTTCATTTTGAATGATCATCTAATAATTAGCAATGTTTATTTTCAGTGCACTTTACAAATATTCATTACATAAGTCTCCTGCCTCTGTGATAGAGATTTTATCCACATTTTACAGATGTGTTGATGATAAAATAACAAAACTTCCTCTAATCTACAAATATAGACAGTGTCAAAACTGAAATATTAAGCATAGTACATTTCTGGAAACTTAGATGTTGACACTTGAAAAGTGCAGCAAGTAGTGATAACTTGGAAAGATTCCCAATTATAGTAGTGTTAATGCAGTGGTTCTCAGCCAGGAGTTTGGGGCCCCCTGGAGGGTTGTGAACAGGTTTCAGAGGGGTTGTGAAACATGATTGGCATTAAACTCATAGGACCTATGACAGAAAGTCAAAACCCCATCATTCAAAACCGCAGCCAAGGGCCCTGAGCCCTGCTGTGCGGGGCTGAAACTGAATCCTAAGTAACTTAGCTTTGCAAGACCTGTGGGGCCCTGGCTAATTGCTCTCCTGTTTACCCCCTACCACCAGCCTTGAAAGAAAACCGTTATTGTAGCACAGGTGGAGTTTTTATCGCATGTTGTGGGGAAGGGTGGTTCAGAAAATAAAAGGTTGGGAACCCCTTTGTTAGAGGATACTGTTCTGTTTAAATTGTTTTACAAATGATTAAATTTGAAGTATCTCTGTTATTGATTAGAATTTTCTTTTTGTTCCAGATTCTACATTGTGCATTTGGTAAGCTTGAAATTGATTTTCCTGTTTTTTCTCATGGATAAAATACTGTCTTGATTTTTTAAAAATCATCATTTAGTTTTACTAATATTATGGCGTAAATGCCTAGTTTCGTTCTTGCATAACTTCCCTGACTTCTGTGTAAATGTAAATTAATTTCAGATGTCTTTTGTTAAAATATGAATTCAGTAAATGTTAATTCTAGTTGACAAAGAAATTTAGAGGAATCACAGTTTTAAAATTTGGCCAAACTAAAAGCAAACAATTACAAAGAGAGAGAAAATAACTTAATGAACACTTACATAGCCTTTCATGACAAAATATATAGCCCTCTTGAAGAGCTTTGTAAATGCAGTACAGCACACCATTTACCCATCTCTACACTTCTTTCCCCCAAAACCTCCTTCATTTAGGAAGCTAAAATATCAGACAGCTGTGAGCATAATTACAATCTTTGATTTCTAGTATATTAACCAAAACAGAGTGAAGAGACGCTATCTTTTGAGAATTTACCGAGAGGGTGTGTGTTTTTTCTGGTATTTAGATGGAGTTGGTTATCTTGGAACTAGGAGGTAAATTTCAATAGAATATAAACCACCTTGTATTTTAAATCTGATCTGACCCAACATTCTATTGTTTTAGTGTTCAGAAATGTCACTGTAGGAAATGGTTGCATCAGTACATCTGTTTAAAAGGTGGAGCTTTCTAAATCCTCTAAAACTGACATGATTAGCTGAATTTCTTTGAAATATGTTGCATCTCAGAATAATGTTACATTAGGTTAGAGCCAAATCTGGAGTAAGTTGAGCCAGGAGTTCCAAAGGCATAACCTTCCCCCTCCAGTAACCCTATTTAAAAAAAAAAAAAAAAAAAAAAGTTTCTGGGTGGGTGTGATAGGGTACCTGCTGGAGGCCTCAGGGCTCTGCCACACCTATCCCAGGAAGGGAGCAGTAGAGAAGTCCTCCAAGCAGGCTAGAGTGGCTGAAGGGCAAGCAGCCAATCAGAGCCCAGGAGGACCCCATAACAGGAGAAAGCAGGACAGAGCAGTAATTAGTTGCTGCATGGAGATGGAGAAGAAAGGACTCTGGACCTGGTTGCCTGGAAGAGCAGCAGGGCCATGGACACCTCAGCATGGGCAGAGATTGAGGGAGTGAGATGCTCCTGGCTAGCTGGTAGGATTGAGCCAAAGACAGCTTGCTAGCGGGGAACTCTGATGGAGTTCTTGCCTGGCTGCAGGGCCTGAGCCTGGGGAGGGCCACAGGACGATGTCACCAGTGAGGAAGCCATGAGGATACATCCTTATATCTGGGCTAGACTACTTAAAAACTAAAGCTTAGGGACACCTAGAGCGACAACACCAGAGGGATACTACGATAGGCCCAGTGGTCTGTATACCCTGGAAGGGGTCTGTTCTGGTTAACCTGCAGACAATGTGTGACTTGGCTGGAGCACTGAGTCACTGGAAAAGCTGCCTGAGAACTACTGAAAGGGGTCACCAGAACTAAAGAATGCAGAAGCACCCAACCAGATGGGATCACTCGCAAGAGGTGGATGCCAACCCCATTACAATGCAGATATGTTAGCGTATAGAGTAAACAATTAACCAATAAGCCTAGTCTTATCAATTTAATCCTATTGACTACATGCACTCCCTCCCCCCCTGCTGCCTCTGGCTTTAAGCAGGCTTCCCAGAAGCACTGAATCTGCCTGCCCTGCCTACCCCCTGTGCTTCTCCTTCTGAAAGAAAGGCAGCACCAGCTCTGAGGTGTTGCGCCTTCCCACCCCGATCAGGCTAGCGGCAGCAGATCGGGGGGAGATGGGGCCGGAGACACTGCTGCAAAGCAGTCCGTGTCCGCAAGGGGTCTAAGCTCCCTGTGGAAAAAAGCTGCTCTACATCCCATGGAGCCGCCTCTGTTCGCAGTAGGCCTGGGCCTACCATGAGCAGAGGCTGCTTCGCAGCAGCAGCTGCTGTCTGTGGGGGTCCTAGCTCCCCATGGACAGAGGCTGCTCCATGAGATACAGAGGCAGTAGCACGGGAGAATAGGCAGATGGTCTGCGAGGGCAGCTAGTTTTTAAACTGGCTTCCTTCATGTACCAGCTCCCGCCTGCCACCCTGCTCTGGTTCCCCTGGTAGAGTGGCTGCAATGTGGGGTAGCAGGGGGCTCCCCAGGAGTGGGGTTGGAGTGCACTAGCTGCCGACTCCGCCCTTGGGGACTGTCAGATAGCTGTGTAACTGATAATATTTTATGCAGTTGCACAGCTATTCAATTATGCGAGATCTAACATCCCTATTACAATGGGCTTCTTCTGCTCCGAGCTAGAGCTCAAACTACTGATGTGATGTAGGTAAAAAATGTCAATTTTTACCAAGGATAGTATATTGCACTCACTAAATCTTTGGGGAACCAAATTAAGAACAGTACTTTAAAAAATGTAGATTTTCCTACATAATCCATGCATCACTATAGAAAAACTGGTAGAGAATTTTCATTCCTGCTGTTTTATGTGCTTTAAATTCTACTCTTTTAAGTTTTGTAAAATCCTAACATTTCCTCAGATTGTTTTGAAATTTGTTGTGGCATGTGGCAGCATGGAGTGGTCCAAAACCTGGTTCCTTCTGCTGCTTTGTACTATTAAAGTGAGAGGTATTAATGACCAAATTAATTATAGACATCTTAATACCTATGAACAAACTCTTCAATTAACATATCTAAGCATAAATTATTCCCAAGCTTCCATCCTAGGGTCTATTTACATTTAAAATGCTACAGTGGCACTCCAGCAACTCCCTGAGAGGTGGTAGCTAGATCAGTGGAAGAATTTTTCCATTGACCTAACAATGTCTACACTGGGGCTAGGTCAGCATAGCTCAGTCTCTAAGGGGTGTGGATATTTCACACCTCTGAGGGATGTAGCTACACCAATGTAAATTCCTAATGTACACAAGGTCTAAGACAAAGTCATAGAATAATAGAACTGGAAGGGACCTTGAGAGGTCATCAAGTCCAGTTCCCTGCCTTCGCGGCAGGACCGAGCACCATCTAGATCAGTGATTCCCAGCCTTTTTGATATCAGGAACTGGCAAACCTATGCACGAACTTTTGGTGGACCGGCAACATTTGCATATTCATTATACAAATAATAAATAGGCAGATAATGTTACTGGTCTGCCAAAAGCCCTGGCTTCCAGAGTCTCCCAGTGCCAGACCTAATCCCTAGAGCCCCTAACCCCTCCACTACCTCTCCCTGCCAGCCACTGACCCCAGAGTCACCTGCACCCAACCCTGCCAGTGCCAGCCTCCACCCTCAGAGCCCCCCAGTGCCAGACCCCCACTACCAGATCCCCCCCAGTGCCAGCCTTCTGTTTCCCATTGCACCCAATCCCCCTGAGCCTCCCCCAAGTCCCTGGTATTAGCCCCAACCCCAGAGCCCCCCAGTGCCAACTCTGCCCACATAGCCTCCCCACTACTAGCCCTGGCCCCAGAGCCCCCCAGCACTAGCTGTGCCCCCGGAACCCTCAGTGCCTGCCCTGCACCCTTCACCTAGCCCTGAGCTGCTTCCCAGCTGCCAGATGAGCACTGATGCCCTGGTCACTGCTGCTCTAAGGCTGCTGTGCTGAGCTTCACATGGCCTTCCCACTGATCAGCAAAGCACTCTTCCATGGCTGGGAAGAGACCCCCTCCCTGCCAGGCGTGGCAAGAGCCCAGCCACCGACACATGCATGGGATTGGCAGTGTCTGTGGCACAAGCAACAGGGGCAGGCACATGTTTCTAGTGGCTCGAGAGTTTCTCCCGAGGCTGTTAACAATTGGGCCTTGTGGCGCAGTGTCACTCAGCCTGTGTGTGTCTCAAGCTCGCAGCACCCACTTGACAGCTGGGTGGTACGAGCCCCCCTGACATCCATTGTTTTAGTGAGGGAGCCCGGCTCCCTCTGCACAACTCCGGCTGACGCTGCTGGCTGCTGTGCCCTGGGATGTTGGGAAGTGATCAGACATGTGATGCATGCTGAAACTGTCAGGGGAGACCCCGTGGGGCAGCTGGGCCCTGTCGGAGGAGGACAGAAATCGCAGACACCGAGTGCAGCTCTCCGGGGCCTCTAGCCTGATTGTCTGTAATACCAATGAAGGCTGGGACGCTCATGGCCACGAAGGCTCTACTTGCTGTTCCCGAACACACTGCCCGAAACACACAGGATTCAGGCAGCTGCTCACCATGCAGCCCTGCCAGCCAGGCATATTGCTGCCGCCAGAGCTGGAACTAGGGCCGTGGTGAGGCTGCCAGGTTAGAGACAGCCTCACCTCAGCCCGATTCCAGTCGGTGAACACCAGAGCAGTCCACAGCACAACTTACTGTGGGAAGGCGAGAGGAGAATTTTTAGTATGCATGCAGGCATGCACCTTATTGGGACTGGAACTCCCTAGCAGGCAGGGCTATTAGCAGCTGAGGGCGTGGACTGGCAAAATGCCATAGCCCAGCAGGCAGGGGTTTGCGGCCCGCCACTGGTCTGTGGACTGACGGTTGGGAACCGCTGGTCTAGATCATCCTTGGTAGATATTTATCTGACCTGCTCTTAAATATTTCCAGTGATGGAGATTACACAACCTCCCTAGGTAACTTATTCCAGTGTTTAACCACCCTGACAGGAAGTTTTTCCTAATGTTCAACCTAAATCTCCCTTGCTGCAATTTAAGCCCATTGCTTCTTGTCCTATCATCAGAGCTCAAAGAGAACAATTTTTCTTCCTCTTCTTTGTAACACCTTTTTAGATACTTGAAAACAGCTATCATGTCCCCTCTCAGTCTTCTCTTTTCTAACTAAACAAGCCCAAAAAGATTCTTTGACTGAGTGTCTGGAGATTACTCACTAATTGCAGCAAGGGGGTGCAGCTTCATTTTGGGGGCAATATAATCAAAATATGGGGGCAGATTAGACATGTGAATCCTTTTTAGCAGTGGAGGGGTATTTGCCAGGGAGGAATGAAGAGAAAAGGAGACGTTTTGGGGGTTGCAGCAAAGGGAGTAGGGTTATAAGGAGGGGACTACATTGGAAAGAATGGTAGGGAATGTGAAAGAGGCTGGGGACATAGCCTGCTCTACCAGTACATCCCAATCTTTCTAGACCTGTCCTCTTATACCCCACATCTGACACTGCACTCTACCTCCTACACTACCAGCTCTGCCAGTGCACCCCAGTCCTCCTGCATCCCAGTCTGCCTACACTCCCCATCTCTGTCAGTGCAACTCAACCCCCTTGCACTCTCCAGTTCTGCTATCGCCCCGTGCCCCATCTATGCTAGTGCACCCCGACCCTTGCAGTCCCCAGTTCTGCTAGTGAAACCCAGCCACCTGTACTCCAATCCCCCTGTAACCTTTATCTCTGCCAGTGTACCCACAACACTCTAGTAAACCTGATAATAAATGTTTGAGGACTATTGAATTAGAAAGTGGGTAGTTCACTGCTGACTAGAAAAGTGTGGCATAAACATTGCATTCTCTGAGGCTTCAATGTTTCTCTGAGATTAATACATCCCTATTGGATAGCGGTTAGACAGTCTTTCTCTCAAACATAAAACTGTCAGTATTTTGGAACAGAAAACCTGCCTGTACCTTCTGTAACAGGCCTTGGCACATACCTGACCCATCAACTATTGTGAAACCTGACCAGGAACACTGTGTTGTTGTGTTGTAGTTATTTATTCCAGGCACTTCATGAAATCTGGTTGTGTATTTGGTGGGGGAGGGAGATGAAAGTATAACAACAGAAACTTTTATATGCTAGGGAGTGAAGACTTTAGAGGGGTGTGTTCTCTTTTTGATGTGGAAACTTGGGTACAGTAGTGAGAAGGGGCCAGGTTGTAGGAGGGATCATGAGTGTGGCTTTGGAGGTGTGTTGAAGTAAATGGTGTGTGTGAGTGTGTTTGGGCAAAAAAGCTGGCTCAGTATATTAACTGCAGAACATTTTTACAACTGCCTAACTGACTACTCACTCTGGTCAACAGCAGATATTTTCCTGTTAAACTTTTAGATTCATTGGCAAAAAGCTGCATTAATAAAGAGTTACAGTTGCTTGGTGATACGGCATTGCCTTGCAGAAGGTTGAGTTGAGTAAAACTCACAATTCTGAAAAGCAGGAACTGCAGAGCTAAAGTTTCCCATGCAACCTTGACTTTGTTCTCTTTCAGCAGTGCTCAAGTACATCTCATCAAAACACACATCTTTACTATTCTGTCCCCATACTTCCTGAAATGAACAAGCTCTTCACCTCCTTTTACAACCCCTTTACTCTCACCCCCAAGATTCCATCAAACACTATTAAAGGACAGAAAGGCGGAGAAAAGTTGCCCACACAATCTTTCCTCAGTTCTCTTCAAGAAGTGCCTATTGTATTAATTAAATCGGCATAATCTATTCCCTGTCCAACATTACACGGTGTTAAGTGAAATGTGGGGTTTGATATGCAGAGATCTCAGGCTGCTTAATACCAGAGCAAACACTATACAACTCGGACCAAAGGTTAGAAATGTATTGATTGAAACATATACAGGAAAAAATAATCAAAATAAAGAGTAGAATTTAAACTGATTATTTATGCAAAACAATGTTAATAAAAATTACTCAAAAGGCCTTTCTGTAGACAGTGAATAAGACATTTAAACCTCTTATTCAACCAAACCCATATTGGTAGAGAAAGTTTAGTACTTTTAAATTCTGAATTCAGAATGGCGGTTGCATTCATGCTTTTGGTAAAATAGGCATACGTAAAAGAAGATAGGATAGTAGAGATGCAGGAAATATGGCTTTTCTGATGTTCTCAGGATTAGGGATGTAAAATCCCATTTAATTGGTTAACTGGTATAGATTCACACACCTAACATATTCCACAGAACGAATACTACACATGTACCGTTTAAGAACTACTACAAGGTCTTTTACAAATGCTTTTCCCTGAGGATATGTCTACATTTGACCAGGAAGGTGCAGTGCAAAACAAAACAAAACAGTGTAGTCAGGGTAGCATGGATGGTGGCTTGGGATAGTATCTAAGAATGTACCCCGAGGGTCCAGATGGGTTTGTACTCACACAGCTAATCCAAGCCACTGCCTGTACTATCATGGCTACTTGACTATTTTTAGCACACTAGATTGAGCAGAGCTATGTGAGATGGGAATCACACCACCTAGCTCAAATGTAGACACGCTATTATTCTACACTTAACCATCATTAAAGCATTAAAAACTACTTATGCTCCACTTCACTGCTGACAATATCCTATGTAATAAAAGCCCTGTGCACTGCTACTGACCTGACCTAACCTACACAATTTGCATGGAAATTGTCTACTGCATCCCGAAGAGACAAATGCCCATCTTTCCTTTCATCACACACATGAGAAGGTGCAAAACAGTGATCTCCTATCATAGTCACAGCTCTGTCACACACTTCAGAGTAATCCACAGATTTCACAAACACACCTCAGGGCTAAATACTGCTTTCACTATGCAGTAGACATCTGTCATATTGCAGCTTACTACTGACAATGCTTTTTTCTAGTTATCCCTCTCCTCCCTATGCATTATGAATCCTGAATGTATTAGGGATGTTAAAATGTGTGTAATTAACTGTCTAACCGCTGAAAATTTCAGCGATTACATGTGGGGCATGTACCAGTTCCTACCTATCACCCTGCTTCTGGGGAGCCAGCGAATGCCCCGTGCTGCTGCCTCTGATAAGTTGGCTCCCTGTGTGTCCCGGCTCCTGCTTGTTTCCCCATGCTGCTGCATCTGTATCATACACAGAGAGCTGGACTGGGACCTGTGTGTAGCCATTTGGGTAATTGCTAAGCATGAGCTTATTAGTTACCCATTTAAATGGCTACACTCTTATATCCCTAGAACATATACATGCAGCTCTTCTCTGTGCTAACACATTGAAGGGAGTGAAACAGATTTCCTCATGTAATCATAGTTCCATCACCTTAAGGTACTCCACCCATATATATCATGAAAACACATATACTGTGCAAGTCTGAGAACTGCCTCCACCATTTAATGTAGGTACACCTAACATACTGCCTGCTCCTGGAGTATATCCAGCTAATTCCTGTTGTCTACTGCAAGCTTCAGGGGAGCAGATGAAAGGTGATGTGAGCAATCTTCCTTGCCATCTTTCAGTTCTTTAATAGTGTTAAGAGGAATTCTGTGAGTGAGAGTTACAAAGGGAGGTGAAGTGCTTATAAATTTCAACTGTGTGGTTGTCAGAGTAAAGGTATGTGTGTTGATGAGGCATATGGGATAGTCCTGAAAGACTGAAATGCTGTGTGGATCCCTGGGCCAGCAGGGGAATGAGAGTCCCCTGCTGGCCCCAGGCTTCATGCTGTGCATCTGCTTTGAAATGTACAAGAGCCACAGCAGGGACTCTTCTACATTTTAAAGGTGGAACACTGCTGTCACACTCCTGCCCCCTCCCATGGAGCTGGAGCTGAGGGGAACCGGCTTTTAAGCCAGCTCTCCCCAGCACCTCCACCTTTCCCCTCCACTGCTTCTTTCTGATAGAAGCAGCAAAGGGGGACAAAGAGACTAGTTGACTAGTGTATCGACTATCCAATAAGCTTTTGCTTATCAGATAGTAAACTAGTCGATTAGTTGCTTACATCCCTAGCACAAACAATAACTTTTCTATACAAAGACAATAATCAGTGTGTTCAGAAGTGTGTGGACCTACAAAGTGTCATCTCGTGATTAATTTTGGGGGGGGGGGCAATTGATTAATCTTTGTTGTGAAATGTTATTTCAGCATTCTTGTGTTATTCATACAGGTACTGAGTCTGCAAATAATGTACTTAAGCACCTGCTTCACTTCATGCCTTATGACTAGTTTCAGGGAACTGCTCAGAGTGTATGTAGTTAATTTCTGAAATTCTTTGCAGAATCAAGGCCACAAGGTGAAGAAATCTACCTAAGCTGCTCTGCCAAATTCAGATATTTAATTTTAAAACTATAAACTACTTTTCATAAAGTGGGCAAGTTCCTCTTTAAATTTGAAATACAACTGTTTGCTTAGTTCTTATACCTATCTCATAGACCTGGAAGAGACCTTGAGAGGTCATTGGGTCCAGTCCCCTGCCCTCATGGCAGGACCAAGTACCATCCCTGACAGATTTGCCCCAGATCCCTAAATGGGTTCAGCAGGCCAATGCTCAAACCACTGAGCTATCCCTACCCCAACAAGCATTCAAAGACAGGATCAACCAGTAAAACATACATATTTCAAACCCATAAATCTACAAATTTAAAACGAGGTCCCACACACCATTTCCACACATTGAAAGTATTTCCTAATATTAGCAGTACGTCTTTGTTAATTTTCGGGTTTCAAAAATTATTTCAGTATAACCAAATATCACTATTGAAAAGTTGAATTCAAACTGATATATTTAGCAGCAGAGGGCACTCTAATATTGTTTGATGTTGTAGTTCTTGGCTTGCTGTAAAATTGTTGCTTGAAAAAACTCTTGTGTTTCCATGAAAGGCAGTCAGTAAACCACACAAAATGTCTCCAAGAAGTGAAAAGCTATATTTTTTTTTCCAAATTAGTGAAATTACCAAAGAAAATGTTAGAACAATAGATCTCTTCCTACCCATTTGTGGGAATTATAGTGTTACTTCGTTGGACAAAAAAGTCTTCATTAGAAGAAACAGCTAGCTCTTTTAAAGCAATCTGAATTTTGCTGTTCCAGTGAGGGTTTGACAAGGTTTTTAATAAATAATAGTGGTAAGTATACAAACTGTTCCTCAGTGAAACAATTGCAAAGTCTGCTCTTGGCTTAATTTAGTACAAGTACAGTAGTTGCTTATAGTTTATAAAACTGGTCCCTAAATTGAGCATCTGGTAATTTTATAGAATACATTATTTATTGTCTGATTAGACTCTGCAATATATTAGTTATTGGACATGTGCACATGAAGTCTAAGTCCCTGCACTTAACAAAGTTACTAGAAGTTAGTTATCAGGAAGCTTATAATGTTTGGATTGTCACCAGCCACTAGATAGAGATAGCCAGCTTCATCTGACTTTCTATCCTGAACTGGAGAATATCCTTGATCAGAAAAGAAGCTTTTGTTTATTTCAGTAAAAATGATAATGTGTAACACCTGTTACCATGAATAGATATATCATTTCTTAACAATATTTTAGTATCCAGTTTTTAAACATGTAATTATTATTCAACAAAATTATTTGCAAGTGCCATTCTTCTGTTAAGCTAATGGGAAGCATTTGTTACAGGCTTATTACAGTTTGTACATAAGAATTCTCTATCCCAAACTGGGATTTAACAGCCTGTTATCATAAATCACTGGATTATATTTAACCACTGCTGATCATTTCAGGAAGGATGATTGAAGTTATAAACAATTAACATTAATCTTTCTCCCAATTATCATAACTTTCTGTTGTTACCCCGAAGTGATTGAACACTCAATTGCTGTCTCTCCAAAATAATCTGCAGTCATTTTAAAAAAATGGTCCTTGGAGTCAGAAAATTTAAAGTGAAACAGCATTCTCTTCCAAAAGTATTAATTAGAGTTTATAATTATTTCACTCCTCTTTTCTGTAATCCATTACAAAAACTGGGATTTAAATAATCTCAAAGCATGAAGTATTGCCTTGTAAATTAAACTGTTTTGCTTAGTTGCACAATATAAAATATTGGCATTATACATTTCTGCTTTTTCCCTCAAAGCTTCTCAAACTAGACCATCTATAAATAGCTGCTAATATCAGTATTCACAACTCTTCTCAAAATGTCTCTTCGATGGTCTCCAGCATGTCCTGATTTATCCCAGTTTCTCTTCATTATACTTCTGCTGATAGTTCAGAAAGTTAATTAGATGCTCATATTGCATTTTACCCTGGAACTCCTTTCACAGAACTGCATGTTGTCAAATAGTATTTATTAAATAGAACTTTTAATTAAAATTCAATAGTTTATGGCAATCTAGGGATTACATCTAACAGGGGTGGCCAGCCCATTAAAGGCAAAGAGTCACAATAGTTGGGGATATAGCGCAAAGGGCTAAGGGAAAAAAGTTGTTGGGGGGCGGAGGGGAAAGAGGAAAGCCCCAGCTCCATTTGGCTGAGCCAAAAAAAAAAAAAAGACAATGCCCCTTTAAACAAAACTCCGGGTGGCTTTTTGGCCACATCAGGCTCCCGTCGGCTGGCGCCATCTTGTCAGCGCCATTTGCCGTGCCGGACGTTTAGCACAGGGAACTGGGGGCTGTTTTTAGGGGCACAGGGGCAGCTTCATGAGCCACTATTTAAGAGGGGGGAGGAGCAGTATGTGGCTCGTGAGCTGTGGGTTGGCCAGCCCTGATCTAACTCTTCTTTGGAAGAACTGTAGACTAAAGTGGTCAAATGTCATGCTGCATTTTTCCCTGAGGTTCTTCTGTCTTATGGAGCATGCCTGCTTTAGAGTTCAAGCATGCTATGAAGTTAATTATTGCAAACTGGGTTCCGATTCCATTGAACTATACACTGTGATTTTTCTCCCATCCTTGAATTGTATGCTTTTGTTGGCAGTTCTTCCTGTTTGGTGAAACAAATTCCCTTGCTGTGTTCTTAAGTTGTTTTTATCAGGATTTTGTAGGTGTACTTCACACCACTCTCTTAAAGAATCAGTGGTGGGCTTGTCTGTTTTGTTGCAATCATTTTCAGTTCATCATTCATTAAATCCCAATAAGACCATGGCATGGCTTCTGAAAGTTCTCACAGAAAGTGCATCCCATGATCACATCTTGAGATAAATTGGCATATTTTCAGCAGAGTGATTGCAACTAGAAGAAGGCTCACATGCCAAGTTATTTACTGAATGACTTGTGTATGGTAAGAACTGTTATTCTGTGTGCCTTCAGAAATAATTTCATTTTTCTTTTTCAAGTTCTTTTACTCTTTCAGGAGTGTCAGGATATCAGTGATTGCATTTACCAATAAATTATTGGAAATAGTGAAATTTGCAAATTGGGTGGTGGTTTGCCTGGGTGAATCTGTTAGTTTTGATCAGTCTTATGTGTTTGAGCTTTCAGTTTCTTTAGTTCATATTACTCTAAAGTAATATGTCCTCTAAAATTATTAGTTGACAATTTTTTTCAGATATCTGTGTTAGTGTAATGTCCCAAAATATTTTTAGTCAACACAATGGCACACTTCTGCTTTCACAAGCAGTGTTTCTAATAATAGCTTTAATTAGCTGTTCAGGTGAACTATAGACCTTCAGGCTTGGGCTGGATCTGGCTCTAGGAACATGTAGGATGGGAGGTGAGCTGAAGAAAAGCTCTGTGTAAGCTCAAAAGCGGGTCTCTCTCACCTACAGAAGTTACTCTAATAAAAGATATCTTGGGAGCTATAAACAGAGCCACTTGCCCTGGAGTCCTTGAAATAGAAGGGATTGGGAAGGTTGCACAAAGGGAACTAGTGGGGGTAAATGGGAGGAATGCGAGGAGCCTGTGGCATGCTAATTGAGATCAGCTTACACAAAGTACGTGACTCTAGTTTGTAAGGTATTTGATAACTCTGGTGATAAGCATCATGGAATGGATACATTTGAGTAGTGGATAAGAATGTATCTGTCAGGCGGCTTCTTAGGCCAAGTCTCTGTACTAACTGCTTCCCCAAGTCACAGTCCAACATAAACAAAAACTAAAGGCATCTTCAGCCCTGCTTGGCTCAGGTTTCATCCCCTTTCTTTCAGTCACTGGTTGCTTGCCTTAATGGTCCCAACTAAGGATGTTAAATTTTGATTAATCAGCTAATCGAGTAGTCGATGGCAGGAGGTAGGGCGCTTGCTGTCCCAACTGTGCCTCTGCCTTTTAAATGTCGTAAGAGGCACGGGGCACCTCTTCCTCCCCTGCCCAGACAGTGCTGGGGGGAACTGACTTTTAAGCCCCCAATACTGGCTCCTGTTTCCCCCTCCTCCCTCTTGCTGCTTATAAAGAGCAGCGATGGGGGGGCAGAGCAACTAATTGAGTAGACTCAACTATCCAATAAGCCAAAGCTTATCTGGTAGTCAACTAGTTGTTTACATCCCTGGCCCCAACAAGCGTTGGTATCAGATCAGACTTAATGGTCTGTTTCACATCTCCTTCTCCTACAGACAACAGTCTTCAGATGGCTCTTGGCCGTGACATGGTGACTGCTAATCTGTTCTCCTTCCCAGTCAGTCCCAAACAGAGCTGGTTCTCTTCTTTCAACTGCTCCCTGCAAGCCTGACAGCTCTTGCAGTGAAGTGAGCTGAGGTGATTGAACCCACAGCAGCTTGTTAATCCTTCC
The DNA here is from genome assembly GCF_049634645.1 of Pelodiscus sinensis. Lineage (NCBI taxonomy): Eukaryota > Metazoa > Chordata > Testudines > Trionychidae > Pelodiscus > Pelodiscus sinensis. The sequence continues at coordinate 9,781,703 of NC_134717.1, read as the reverse complement.
TGGACTGAATGGGATTTTTATAACCAATTACAGGCAGTCCCCGAGTTACGCGGATCCGACTTATGTCGGATCCGCAGTTACGAACGGGGTTTTTTTTGCCCCGGAAGACGGGAGCGGCGGGACGCCCAGATGCGCCCCGGTCCCGCCGCCCGTGTCCTCCGGGGCGAGAAAAGCTTCTCCGCATCTCCCTGGTCTGCTGCGGAGGGGGAAGCCCCCCCCCCCCAGCAGACTAGGGAGACGCAGAGCAAAGCCGCGGAGCATGCGGGCAGCGGGAAAGCCCAGACGCACCGCGGCTGTCTTTGCTCCCCGTCTCCCTGGTCTGCTGTCTCCAGCAGACCAGGGAGACGTGGAGCAAAGCCGTGGAGCACGCGGGACAGCAGACCAGGGAGATGGGGAGCAAAGCCTCGGAGGACGCCGGCAGCGGGACAGCCGCAGCGCGTCTGGGCTGTCCCGCTGCCCGCGTGCTCCGCGGCTTTGCTCCGCGTCTCCCTGGTCTGCTGGAGACCAGGGAGACACGGAGCAAAGCCGCGGAGGACCCGGGCGGCTGGACCGCGGTGCGTCTCGGTCTGCCGCCCATGTCTCCCTGGTCTACTGGGGGGAGGAGGGGGCGCAGCTAGTGCGCCTCCCTCCCCCCCCAAGCAGACCAGGCTTTTCTCCGGCCTGTGGTAGAGCAGCTGGGGCGCTGCCGGTTGGTCCCGCAGTGCCACTCGGCGCTACTGGACCAACCTGGCAGCACCCCAGCTGCTCTGCCCCAGGCGTCCTGATTCAGCCGCTGCTGAAACTGACCAGCGCTGACTACAGGAAGCCGAGGCAGAGTTGCTCTGCCCCGGGCTTCCTGGAATCAGCCGCTGATCAGTTTCAGCAGCAGCTGACTTGGGTACGCCTAGGGTTCTTAAGTTGAATCTGTATGTAAGTTGGAACTGGCGTCCAGATTCAGCCTGTTGAAACTGATCAGCGGCTGATTCCAGGAAGCCCGGGGCAGAGCAACTCTGCCTCGGGCTTCCTGTAGTCAGCCGCTGGTCAGTTTCAGCAGCGGCTGAATCAGGACGCCATTTCCGACTTACATACAGATTCAACTTAAGAACAAACCTACAGTCCCTATCTTGTACGTAACCCGGGGACTGCCTGTATATTCTTAAATGAGTAAGCAAACTACAGGTGGGTTTTTTCAAGACCCTTTTCTGCATCTTTTGAGCTCCTCAGGAGTTCTATCAGACTACATTTCAAAAATCTGCCCACTATCAATACATGGACAATATTAAAAAGTGCCATTCCTCATTTATTTTTTTACCTTCAAATGGGTGTCATGGTTCTTTCCATCATTCCTGCTATTTTCTAATGCCTGAATTATCTTTTTTGAAGTCTGTACTGCTTGTCTGATATGAGATACTAATTCTTGTGACATTATTTTTTGTCAGTTTTTCTTGAATCCTTCCACATCCTTGCCTGGTTTTTTTTCCCTTGTGCCTATCCAATATTTATTAATCTCCCAAGAACTTTTATGATGATTGCAGTAATTTGTGTTCAGTTAATAAAAGGAGGGCCATACTGGATCAGACCAAATATCCATCTTGTTTACTGTCCTGCCTTTCAACAAGGGCCAATGCTGGGTAATGAACAAAACAGGCAGTCTATCCCCTGTCATCCATTCCCAGTTTCTGGTAATCAGAGGCTAGGGACACCCAGAGCATAGAGATGAATCTCTAACTATCTTGGCCAATAGCCATGGATGGATTTTTTTCTCCGTGAAGTTATCAAATTTCTTTAACACCATTAGGCTACTTCTATGCTGCAGCGCTATTTCAAGATACCTATCCCAAAATAACTATTCCATGTCTTTTGAGTGTGCCCGTTATTTTGAAATATAACAGGCTTGCTATTCCAATGTCCCTGTAAACCTCATTCCGTGGCGAGTAAGGGACATTTCAGAATAGTGATTTATTTTGAAAGAAGTGCTGTGTAGCCAGCACCAAATTTTGAAATAAGCTATTTTGAAATTGACTTGAAATAAGATACACAATTTCCATAGTTCAAATTGCGTAGCTTATATTGAGCTACAGGTGCAGTGTAAACGCACCCTCCTAGTTTTGACTTTTATAAGATCCCTAGCTGATGAATTCCACAGATTGACTTTGCATATGGAAAAAGTACTTTTTTTTTTCCATCAAAACATGCTGCTTGTTAATTTCATTGGGTGATCCCCTAGTTCTCCTCCTTATGTGGAGGAGTAAATAACACTTCCTTATTCACTTTCTCTATACCGTTCATGATTTTTTTAGGTCTCTGTGATAGCCCCTTCCCGCTCCCCCCTCAGCTGTGTCTCTTCCAGGCTGAAAAGTGTCAGCCTTTTTAATCTCTCCTCATACGGGAGCTGTTCCATGCCCTTAATCACTTTTATTGGCCTTCTCTACCTTTTCCAATTTACTGTATATTTTAGAGAGTTTGTGCATTTGTCTGAGAGTCTGTTTATTCAAGAACTCCTCCTAAATAGTAAAAGCTAGGACCACCACATTTGGTAGGCAGCTTCCTCGTTTCATGACTAAAATCAAGGACAGGGTTTGGTTGTGCCAGGACAATGGGATGTGCGTGGTAAGTGATTGTTTCTTATTGAACAGAAAGGGAGGGGAATGAGAGCAGGGACAGTTATACGCACGAATGACCACTCGGGTGTGGGGGGAGGGAGAGAGCAAGCACCCTAACTCTGGGGAGTAGCTGCTGGCCAGCAGCACAGACCTCACCAACACGGCCTGCCCTGGGCAGCAGCTGCTGTCCCTGGATATCTCTGGCGTGTGGACTGTTCAATGCTCGGTAAGTCGTCTAATTCTAATATGATTTAGAAGCACTGTTGCTTGAGGCCTTTAGATGCAGAAAGTGCTTCTGGCATTTGCTGTCTGAAACACTAGTAGTGCTACTCTTTTTTAAATCTGCCCTGTGCTCTTTGAGGAAGGTAGAAAATCATGCCATAGTTTGAGTTGTATGTACTAGGTATGTAAACTCACAGGCCAAAAGTATCACCGATTCATCGATGTAACATCTCCCATGTAACTGTTCTTCGTTGGCAGGAGAGCTCCGTCCTGCTGGCAAAATAGAACCACCCCCAACGAGTAGTAGTATGCCAATGTTCCCTCTAAGGTGCACGTCTGTGCACAAAAATTTCTGAAGGCCCCTCCCCGCACACAGACACCCTCCCTCCTTTGCAGAGATGCACAGCAGTACTCATCGTCCTGGACTTGGGAGGGGCGTGGTGTGGCTGCTCACATGGCTGGGGCCGTGTGGTGGGTGAGGATGGGTCTGCGGCCATGATCGCAGCAGGAGGCAGCTTCTTTGGCTGCCACCTGGGCTGAAGCTATGTCGGGAGGCGACATGGTGGATGGCTGCTGCTGTGTGGGATTGGGGTAGTGTGGCTGGCAGGAGGCTGCTGTCGCCTGGGACTAGGGGATTGGAGCTGTGGGTCTAGCAAGTGGCTGCTGCCGTGGGGAGTTGGGGCTGTAGGGCTGGCAGGAAGTTGCTGCTGCCTGGGACTGGGATCATGGGGCTGGTGGGTGGCTGCTATCACGGGGAGTTGGGACCATGGGGTTGGCAGGCAACTGCTGCTGCAAGGAGTTGGGGCTATGGGACTGGCGGTGGGAGTAGTGGGGGATGGAGGAGGAGATGGGTGCTAGCTATGTAACAGGTCAGAAGATGGGGCAGAAACTAACGCATCTACACAATAAGTGGGGCTTTCTTCCATAACAATTTTAAAAATATATATTGTTAGTAACTGATGGGTGTCATGGGACTCAAGCACACATAACATGGGTATTGGTGAACAAGACAAAACTCACTATGCTCATGGATGGAAAATTTTAGAGGGAACACTGCAGTGCTCCCCTGCCAACAAAGCACTGTCTACACAGATGCTTTTCATCCACAGAACTTCGGTTATTCAGGGGTATGGGGTGGTTTTTTTTGCAAACCCCTAACTAGAAAAGGGCAGTGTAGACTAGGGATGTTAAATTTAGATTAATTGGGTAATTAGTCAATAAGGGCGCCTCCAACTTCTAAGTGAAGCAACAGCCCCAAGGCTGTTGCTACACTTCAAAGGCGAAAGTGCTATAAGGAGCATGGGGCCAGAGGGGGACTCAAGCAGTCCCCCACTGGCCCTGTGCTCCCCATGGCATTTCAAAGCAGCAGTGCTGCATGGAGCCCGCGGTCAGCAGGGGAGTCCCCAGCTGACCCCAGGTTCCATGTGGTGCTGCTTTTTGAAACTGTGCATGCAGCCCAAGGGACAGCTGGCCCCAGGCTGCACGCAGTGTTTCAAAGCAGAAGACCCTGGACTCCACGCAGCGCTGCCACTTTGAAAATGCCGCGTGCAGTTCCTAGCTGTCCCCAGGCTGCATGTGACGTTTCAAAGCGGCAGTGCCGTGTGGAGCCCAGGGTCTGGTCCCGGGCTCCATGCAGTGCTGCCGCTTTGAAACACCCTCCCACTTCCCTCTCCACCTTTTCTGCCTCTTTCTGATAGAGGCAGCAAGGGTGGGGGAAGCAACTAGTCAACTAGTGTGTCGACTATCCGATAAACATTTGTTTATCGGATAGTCGACTAGTCGTTCACATCCCTAGTGTAGACATAGGCTTACTCACCAGTTTGCTCCTTTTGTGTTAAGGTTGTGCCATGCTATTTTCAGTAAAACAGATTATTTCTTATTTATATTTTGATACAGAGATTATTTCTTATTTATATTTTGATAATGCCCAATGTCCCAATTAAGGCATCCCATTAGTACAAACACATGATAGGACACAGTCTAAATTGAAGTTCATGCTTTTGTGTTCTAAAAGTTCAGTTTTCCTGGAATTTTGCTAAATAACCTTTTGCCTTTGCAAATCTCTTTCTCTAAAATAGTCAGTTTTACTGTATTTATCAGTCCTAAAATATCTTTCAGGCATTGTTCCCTCTTCTGTTGTCCTGACTGCTTTCCAAGTGATGTCAAGGGTTTTCCTGACGTGGGCTGTAACACACAGTGTAAAAGAGGTAAGTTTAAGCCGCATGAGGGACTTCAGGTAATGCTACAAAGAGAACAGAGTTAGTCACTTTTATTTAACTATATTCTTCTGTGCCTCTCCACAGCTGAATGGTTTGTATAAGAATTCTATAAACTCTAGAAAGTATATTTGACTTCAGTTTAATGTTATTTTATATATATACATATATATAAAATGTACATGTTACATAATGGCATTTTCTTTGACCAATGCTTTTACTTCCCATGCTTAGTTTGAGACTCTTACATTTTTGATACAGTAATTCCACTTTCATTTAGAATATTGTGCACATGAAAGAATGGGAAAGGCTTACTTTCTGGTATTTTGCTTCACTTGTGGTTACTCTCTATATAGTGTGATAATCAGACTGAAATAATTTGCTTCTGTTTCAAATACTAGTGGATCTCATTAGTCGTAAAAATCATAATTCTGGACAACTACCGTTTTGTTTGGATTTCAGGTATTTTTGCTAGTTGAATCTTAAGCTCTTCCACTTCTAAAATTACCATTACACCACTGGTCTGGACTTTGAAGGGGGCTAGGATGATTGTAGTTATCCAACAGTAGTTTTTTTTTCCCCCGAAAAATTACTGTGAATTGGTGGTGATTCTAGAAGAACCAGTGACGGATTGTCACGATGTCTTCATTTGAGATTCCTCCTTTAAATGTGTAATTTCCATTTCTTGAACCTACTGTCATAAATAAACCCAAGATCTCACTTTTTTCAGTGTATCATTTTGAGTCGGACAGTCCCAAACCATTGTTACCTGAATCTTGCTCTCAGGGCATCCCCACGATAAGCTGCCCTGTTATACGTTGGTTCTATACTAGCGTTGTTGACACTTGTGGGAACTGTTTTGTTTTAAGTCTTCCTGTTCCCTGCTCTTTTGTAACACACACAAAAAAAGACCAATTTGTACAAACAGAAGTCTGCCATGGGAAAAAAATTCCCTACTTTGTCCTTTCACTATATGTCCACTTTTTTGAACATATCTTGAAGTATAGCAGGGATGCCTTGTATATCATATTCCTTTTTGTTGTATGTTAAGGTAATAGAAAAAATTTTGTTTTGAGTTGGCATAGGATAGAGAATTATAGGTGTCTTTGCATTCCATAATAAGCTTGCAGTAGTTTCCTGAACAGTATTTCTAACATTCTGTTCTTTGTACTGAGTTATATTAAAGAGAATATTCCTTTTTTCACGATTCATTAGTGGATATTACAGTAATCCAAGGTATTATTTGAGCTCTCCAAATATATGGGAAGACAACACAAAAATTTAAAAATAAGTGGAGGAAAAGTATGATATACTAACAAGGTGATCAAGATATTGATCACATTTTTTATTAATGCCACAGTGTTGCAGGTTTTCTAACATTTTGAAATAATCCTGTCAACATTTTTCCTTATAAAATCCAAAATACCAATACATTTGCTCTTCCTCCAACAGATGTATCTGAAGGATTTCAGTATAGTAATGTTCTGGTCCCTGTTGACTCCAGCAAAACACCAGAGATGACTGCTAAATTTCATTACAAGCAAAATGGAATTGAGATGTTAATTAGGAGCAAATAAATGTACCGCAGGTGAAAATATTGTTAGTTCTATCTTGCCATTGGGGTGCATGGTGCTTTGTAAACAAGAATAGTAAAGTAGAAATTAGAGATAGTGAGGAGTCCTGTGGCACCTTAGGGTACATCAATACAGCAGGGCAAAAGTCAAATTAAGATACGCAACTTCAGCTACGTCAATTGCGTAGCTGAAATCGAAATTGTTTAACTCAGCTTTTGACGCTGTCTACACAGCGGGAAGTTGAAGGAAGAACATTCTTCTTTAGATTTCCCTTGCTCCTTATAAAATGAGGATTATAGGAGTTGGAGTAAGAAATCCTCCATCTCAACATTATTTTGAAATCATGGCTTGCTGTGTAGACGCACATTTTGTTGTTTCAGAATAACATCAGTTATTCCAAAATAACGCTGCTGTGTAGATGTACCTTTAGAGACTAAAGCTGTGTCTAGATTACATCCCTGTTTTGACAGAGAGATGTAAATTTGGCCCTTCGAAAGTGCAAGTGAAGCGGGGATTTGAATTTCCAACACTTCATTTGCATAATTGCATCATGGCGCTTTTTAAAAAAAAGCACCATTTCGAAAGTAAAACCGCGGTCTAGATACAGTTCTTTTGAAAACGGCAGGTTTTTTCGAAAGATCCTGCGTTTCAGGATCTTTTGAAAAAGCCTGCAGAAAGATCCTGTAAACTGTGGTTTACAGGATCTTTCGGAAAAGCCTGCTGTGTTCGAAAAAACCGTGTCTAGACCGTGGTTTTACTTTCAAAATGGTGCTTTTTCGAAGAAGCACCATGACGCAATTACGCAAATGAAGTGCGGGAAATTCAAAACCCTGCTTCATTTGCACTTTCAATACGTCTAATTTACATCCCTTTATCGAAAAGGGATGTAGTTTAGACATACCCTAACAGATTTATTAGGGCATAAGTTTTTGACGGGAAAACCCACTTCTTCAGAGGAATTGGAGTGGAAGTTACGGAAGCAGGAGAGTGTGTGTGTGTGTGTGTGTGTGTGTGTATATATATATATATATATGTATACATATATATATATATATATATATAAAATGAGATTCAAATATATGTGTGTGTGTGTGTGTGTATATATAATGAGAGAAGTGGCTTGTGTTAAGCTGAGAAAGTGGTAACAAGTCAGGTGAAGATATGATCTATGGACACCAGATCCCAGGTAGGTTTGGTATTGTAATGTCTGACATTTACAGTGTCATGAGTGTTCTGCTTTTTCTAAAGGGCTGTCTGCACAACTGCTCTCGTTGATGAAGTCCAGGATTAAATTTACGCACCTTTATGGATTTTGTAAGACATAATATGGATATGCATGATGAGGTTTTTTTAAATAAACTTCAATTTTGCCATTTAACTTCTCGAGTTAGAAGCATTTAATACCCTGCTTTCCAAAGTGCTTGTAGATATGATAGAGACTTGGAAAGAGGAAACATCAGTACCATATTCTTCCTCTGTATCCTGACCAGCTAGAAACTTTTATTCTGATATGATCTGAAGCATGAATCTTGCTGTTAACACATTTGTGCTTCTGATTATTTTGTTTGGTTTGGTGCTATAATGTTTATAGATGCATTAACTTATAGCTGCATGATAGACTTCTGTTAAGCATTGTGTGATGTTGTATGGGGGAGAGATTAGCTTGTTTTACTTGGGACATTAAGGCCTGGAAATTGTTAGCCTTAAAGGGAAGGTCCAGCACGTGGTGCAATATCTGCTCTTCAACTGTTATTTATGAAGTGTAATTACATCCTGATTGGAGTCTGCTTGGCATCTGTTTGGTGTGTGGCAGGATTGTGGTACCAAATTAAAAAGAGCAAGAGAATGGTTAGAGCAAAACCCTGGTCAAGAAAAAATGTTAGAATAATAATGAGAGGCCTTCCAGTTCCATATCATATGTTTGAATCTACGTAGAGCAGTAGTGACTGAACCTTGCTGTTATCTGATGGCTTGTTGATGGCCTGTATGAAATGCAATTTGGTTATTTTTCTCCAGTTCCAGTAGAAAGGTGTTCGTACCAGGACTGGCACTTTCACTAGCTGTCTCATCAGAAAGGTCAAAGATTGACAAAATGAAAACTAATATATATTTTATTTTTATAAATGGTCTTTCCAAAACAGGATATAACTATTGATGGAGGTGTGCAGGGATCCTTGCATTCTCTCTCTGTATTTTATAACATTGCCTGCAATCGAGTATGCTAAAAATTACTTGAAAAGAAAGATGGCCCATTGAATAGGTTAATATCCTAGTTTATTAGGATATTATTATTTATTGGGCTTGCAAGAGCTTTTATCAGGGCTAATAAAATAAGAAGTCCGCTTTACAAAAGTTTAAAACTCATAATGACAAAACACGGTAGGCCGATTTCATCATTATTTACACTAATACAATAATACTTGCCTTGTCACAAAACTGGAGTAATAGTAACACTGAAACAGCTTGTGCATCAGTCCCTATATCCGTTCAGAACCTAACATTTTCTTTGTGAAGATAATAAAGGAGGATTGGAAGGAGTTGTATTTACTCTTATAATTAACATTTTTATCATATTTCCTTTCTAAGCACCCACCCATTTTCAATCATTTATCACTTTTGAAAATATTCACATTGTGGGGTGAAGTTTTCCAGAAAGGCTTTCTGCCCAAAGATTATTCTTGTTTTTAAATTTTGAGCAAAACAGTTCAGCCATTTTGAGTATGAAGGAGACCTGTTACTAGAGATGCGATAGTGTACACGTTTAAATGGGTGCACGTTTACAGAGGCAGCAGTGTGAGGGGACAGGTGGGAGCTGGTGCTCATGGGGAGCCAGCTTAAAAGCTGGCTTCCCACACACACCGGCTCCCACAGAGCCATCTCTTTCCCCCCATATGTAAACATGTAACTGCTGAAAATGTCAGTGGTTACATGTTTACCAAAAAAACCCCGCTTGTTAACATCCCTAACCTTTACACACCATAACTTCAAAAAGCGTGAAGAACTCCCTTTTTCTTCACCCCCATCCTTGGGACATCTTTCATACATATGCATGAGGGAAAACAATTGAGATTGGATAAATATCCTTGTTTTGTCATATTTCCTAAATTCCAAATGTTAACTTTACATCCCAAAATAGTCTCTTCTTTTTGTTTTGACTAATGTAATGGTTGCTTCCTATTCATATTTGTGTAGGTAAGCTAAAAGAAATCTAAGATCCTTATTGGTAATAAATCAATTTGACATAGCTGTCGACAGAAATTTATATCTGTGGTCTAAACAGCTTTGTTAAGAAGCATGTTAAATATTCAGTCATATTAAGAGCATGGACTATACTTTAAACAAATATCTAGTACTGCATCCCAAGGCTATAGGATAAAAAGGGATATCTTAAAAACTAAAATTTAAAAAAGGAGTTTTAATGAGTGCAAATGACTTTTGAGCACAGCAGTAAGCTGCTGGGTTGGTAAAATATTGCTGTCCTTTTTTTTTTTTTTTTTTTTTGCTCCCCCAGATTATTTCCTTGTAAGGCAACAAGTGTGGGTGACACTTTTGCTGAATTAATAGTACTTGTGTCTAATCAAATAAGACGCTTGAGGCATTGTTTACTAAATCAGGCCCTTGCGGTTTGGCAATGTGCCTCTTGGACAAATAAAACTAATTCAGTTAAAGTGTCCAAAAACATAGAAAGTCATGATCAATAGAATTCTAGTATGTCTGTTAGTAACTGGTAACTTGTGGTGATATAAAGAATTGTCGTAGCTAAAAATGCTGAAGAAAATGAATTCTCAATCTTTGGCTTTGCTGTAAAGAGTCTTGGCTGAGAACAGTTTTTAAATAGTTCAGGCATACCTCCTACTGAACTAGCTTCTAGCATTGTTTGACCACCAGGTCTGGATGCTGGTTTAAATGCAGTTCTAAGACATCATCCACATTGGTTGGTTAAATGGCCTTTGCAATGATTGGTAGAGCAGTGTTTCATGTTTATAGTTTTCATACACAACTGTTCTCAGTGCAGATTGGGAAACTGCGAATAAGACGACTATGATTTATGACAACAGAAAATTATACCATGGAATTAGATTAGAACTATCTGGGTTCTCCTCTCCTTCCCCCTCCTCCCCCTCCCCACACATACACACACACACATTTATGTCAGAATTTTTTCTCAAGTGGTAATTTCACATGTGGTATTTTCTGAATTTTTTTAACTGGACGGACTGGGCTCTTTCTTTGGGGGGGCGATTAACGGGGGGGCTGGGTCACCTCGTACCCCCCTGGAATTTCTTCATGCCCCCCAGGTTGGGAACCTATGGTCTAGCAGCATCTTAAAGACTACAAGACATGTAGATGGTATCATGAGCTGGTCATCTGAAGAAGTGAGTTGTAACCACGAAAGCTCACGATACCATCTACATGTTTTGTTAGTCTTTTAAGGTGCTGCTAGACTATTTGTTGTTTTTTAAGATTTGTCTGAATCTTGTTTCATCAGGGTCCCTCCTTTTTTCAATGGAAAACACATTGGCTGATGAACTCACCAAATGCTGCTCCTGATTTGACCAGAAGGAGCAGCTATTGAGTGCTTTGAAACTGCCTATCCCTGTCTGTGCAGTGCTCCTAATTTTCCCCAGCTTGAGGAGTAAACTTTGCAATTGGTATTTGATTCAGTATTACCCAAAGCTCCCAAACAGGAGTTAGGACTCCTTTTTGTTAGGTGTTCTAGAAATACGTAAGAAACCTGATTCCTGCCATAAAGAACTATTATTTATATATTATATATTAATGAGATTGATATACAGTCGCAAACAAATGATCAGGGTTTCATATTGCAGAGTGAGGAAGGAGTAACTTGAAATACTATTACAGGCAAAATGATCACGAATAACAGCAAAAATGTTCTCTGAGGTTGCTGGGTTTTTCTTATATAATGCCATCTGTTTTTGTAGTTTGAGTGTAATAAAATAGCATTTTTATGCGTTGTCCCATGAGCTTTTGACAAGCAAACATATGATCAGTCCTATTTATGAGCAAACATTTCCCTAAGCCCATATATTTTCTTGTTCCTTTTTTTGTGTGTGTGCATGTACTTTACCCAGGGTGTATTGTGTGTGTACCACCCATACCTACTGACTTCCTTTTCCTCTTTTAAGAGTTGGAGAAAAAAGGAAAATATGCAAGTACCAGTAGGTGAGCTGTTTTGCTTTTGTTGTTCTACGGTCCAGCAAAATTGGGCTCAAGGTGTTCGCTAATATCAGAGAAAGTTCATGACATTTTTCTCCTGAAAGAAAACTGTGCCTAAAAGTGTTTCCTGAACTAAGCTATTAGAGCTTGCTCCTATTTATAATGTATTTTATGGACACATAAGATGTCCTATTTTGAATTTATGATTCAAAATGTAAGCTTTCTTTAAAAAAAATCTTATGTTTGTGAAAATACCTTTCAAAATGTGAATTGATTGAATTTGAGGCAGTAATGTCTTTGTGAAACAATATATCTTAGAGCAGAATGGCCCATTCTGATGTATTTCAATGTATTTACAGTGAAACCACATGATGCTTAAATATCAATGTTAACTATTTCACTACTCCTAATTTTAGCAGATTTTGCACTGGATATAGTAGCAGGAACAGGGAAAAGATGCAATGAGGCAGATAGTTGCCAAGTTTACAGAGGTAGCTCATGAGTCCTCCTGTCCGCTCCGCCTTTTTTCCCCTTCACCCTTTATACACAAAGGCTGTGAGTGGGAGGGGAGCACTTCCTTGCAGTGCTAAAAGCTTCAGCTGTCTCATGGATTCACAAAACTAAAATAGACTCCCATACGTTCCTGGGTGCCAAAAACTCTTTCACATCTGAAACTAGCAACCTCCAATTTCCAATATTTAGAGCGGTGTAAATCTCTCTCTCTCTCTGTCTCTCTCTCTCTGTGTGTGTGTGTGTGTGTGTGTGTGTGTATAAAAAAATAAAATGGCCCCCAACACCATAGTAGCTGAGCGCCAAACAGTTTTTAATGTATTTACTTTCCCTGCCTCAAATATGTCTTGTGACATATCCTAATTGCATACATGGTGAACCAAGACATGGAGAGGCTAAGTGACTTGCCCAGCCAATGGACCATTCTCCCTTTCCTAACTGAACCTAATAGCGCCTCCCTGGTGAGACTGAAGACGCAATATGGGATGGGTACAAGGTTGGGAATTTAGGTAGTATAAAATTATCTCATGGGTTTTCTGCATTTCATTTAGGCCTAATGTATTGTGTAGGGTAAGGGGAAGCATCCGTGTAGCTCAAAGTGATAAAATAGCAGGTTTTCATACTTTTAAAAAATACTTTCAATTTTTCTTCAGAATTTTTCAATATTAGAATGTTTAGAATTAACAGGGAAAATGGTTACTAAAACATCATGTTGATCTTCAGCTGAATCTTCGGAATTCACTTTAAGTAAAGCAATAAAACAAAGTGAAAGGGTGGATTATTTTGAGAACTATTTCTTCTTATAACTTCTGACGTTGTACTGTATATTTTCTTCCTCTCTTTAATAGGTACAGAATGAAGATAGCGTCCTCTTATTTGTTGTTGCCTGGACGATCACTGAAATTATACGTTATTCCTTTTATACATTTAGCCTATTAAATCATCTCCCTTACCTCATCAAATGGGCCAGGTAAGATTCATAAAAGACCAGTTGACCTTTGCAGCACCCACATATTTTACTGACTTGACAGAAAAGAAAATTAGTCTAGCAAGCAGTGAAAATAATGGTGGTATACAACAGCTTTAATTACTAGCTAATGGAGGTCACCCCATAGCCACAAGTGAATATGTTTCCATGTCCAGCTCTTGCTCCCATCTGGCAATTTGTTTGCTTAAAATCTGTTAAATAGAAGTTGACATTAATGATCTTTAATTTCTCCAAATTGGAGGCCCCATATCCAAAGTGATTGTGAAAGAAATAAAAGTTCTTGTAATAAACTTACTCTATTTTTTTTTTGGTGACTAATGGTAGAAGTATCAGATATTACATTTGCTTTTTCCATAATCAGTGGTCTATAGTGAATGAATGTACAGTAGACTTCCGATAATCCGGAACCTATGGGACCTAAGTGGTGCCGGATTATCAAATATGCCGGACTATCAGGAGGTAATATAAACTGGTTATGTTATATATATATATATATATATATATATATATATATATATATATATATATATATATATATATATATATATATATATATATATATATATATATACACACACTGTATACATTATATACTGTATATAAAGTGTTCTTAACCCTTTTTATTGTACATACTGTATACAGTATACTGTAATGTTTTCGTTTTTAAGCCTTTTTTACCCTTTTTGCTCAGTTCAGCTGCCGCCGCTGTTATCTTGTGACTCATTTGCCGAAGTTCACTCACTAGGGTCTTGCCATTTTGATGCCAGACTATCAGAAGTGCTGGACTATTGGATGCTGGACTATTGGAGTTTTTCTGTACTAACTTTCAACACTAACTCAGAAGAGAAATAAGAGTTTGTAATCCAATAGATCAGACTGATTACTTCGCAGTAACAATCAAATTTTGATTTTTTTGTTTTCTCATAGTGAATATGAATACCAGTTTTAAGATTCTGGCTACATGGGAACATGGAAATTCAAAGGACAATGTACACTCAATCTAGCAATTCTAAAAAAAAAAAAAAAAAGTAGTAGCTTGAGGTCCTAAGTTTATCTTCTGAGTCCTCCTGCCAAATTATAAAGTATTAAAGTTAATTTTCTTTTTATATGCATCTTTCTCAGAGTAGTGGGGAAAGAACATTAAAGAAATGCCAGTGATCCTGTTAAAAGTTTCTGTTATCCTTTCATAAGCTGATGTTGGTAGCTGACCATCAGTGATGTAATACATATGTTAAATTTCTTTATCTTGCAGTAGACTCCTATATTATCTAGTTTAAAGGAACCTCAGTTAAAAAAATTTAAAATAACACTTCCGTCTGAAAATATTAATTATTGTTGTAAGTTATCTCTGTTATAAGAGAGGGAAGAAAAAAATGGACTGCATTCTGTGTATAGTTAGTTTCACTGTATTTTAGACCGCTTCCTTTGTACAGATATTTCATATAGCAGTAAGGCAAAATGTCTTTTAAAAAGCAAATGTGATGGAAAACCCTCAAATTGGCAGAGGTTCAGGGACAGTTACTGTACCTGCAAGTACTTTTCGTTCTTATTAGACTAGATTTAAAGCAGATAGGGACTTACAATGGTTATGAAATATGAATTGCAATTTTATAGGGTTATATTCCAATATAATGTGCAGCTTATTGAAGACACTTCTGCATTCAGTGAAATTTTAATTATTGGTGTGAACATTTTACTGGAAGATAGCTGCCTCATCTTGCTCCTGCTGCTCTAATCAAATATCAATTAACGCTGAAATAAGGCAAATATTAATTTTTTGTGGTGATTGAAATGTGGAGTAATCATCAAAATGTAACTAATAATTTCACTTCTTATAGTTTGGGACTGATTTTTTTTATATCCTAATGTTTTTTTCTAGGTACACACTGTTCATAGTATTGTATCCAATGGGAGTCTCGGGAGAACTACTCACAATATATGCTGCCTTGCCCTTCGTCAGACAGGCTGGCTTGTATTCCATTAGTTTACCTAACAAATACAATTTTTCTTTTGATTACTATACATTCCTGATCCTGGTTATGATCTCTTATATTCCAAGTAAGTATACCTTTATGTTAGGGTTTTGTGTGAAAACGATATATACAAAACTTACTGAGAAACTGAGTGATTAAACTGTATGTGTAGCGAACTAGTAGCAACATACTTTTCTGAAAGTTTCTTAAAGAATAAAGATCAGACCAAAGTAGAATTAGAGCAGTCAGCATTTGCCAATGTTTGCCACACTTGGGTAATTAAGAATCTAGGGTTTTTTCCCTCTGTGTTTGAAATATAAAATAATTGTAGTATCTTTTGCAAATGTTGATTGTTTACATTATTTTTTTCTATGCTGCTCTCATCCATTTATGGGACTTAATTGTTCTGAACACAGTTAGTCTATAGTTATACAGATATTTGTTTGTTTAGGATTGTCTTATTTACCTCTTCATGAATTTTCCAGTAGTTAAGTAGTTGAGTGGCAGATTTGCTGCCTCACACAAACAGGAGAGCAATGTACTTCTGCTCAAACAAAAATTATCTTTGTGGGGAACACTGTTTTTGTATCTTCTCTTGAGGGGGAGAGGTTGTCTGACTCATAATTTAGAAAGATATAATATAGGTCTTGTGTTTTGATCTGTGTTGTTTTAAAGTTAACTTGTAACCAATACAGTTATACCATTATGAATCTGAAGTTCAAAATGTAATGATAATGCTGTTGGTGTCTAGCTATTTCTACAGCTGTTTTTTCTCTGAACTTTTTATTATCTACGTAGCCTTCTAGTCTATGCAGAATGATGCATCGTATCCTAAGTAAGATTTAAACTTGAACAGTGTTGAATTCTACAACCAGCGCTTATTATCTCCTAAGTAAGGCTTCTTATGAATCTTGATGTCACAAAAGTCATAAACTTTTCCATCTGCTATGAAAACTGCATTTCATTCATTTGTGTCCAAGAATAATAAATTGGCTTAGCTCCAAAGAGGCAGAGTAACTTTGGATTTATTTATACACAAAGAAGAAAAGTTTCACTTTTTCACTTTCATCCATCCACTGGAATTGTTGGATTGTAGTTGGAACCAAGCAGGGTGGAGAAAACTGAGTCTTCACAACAATGCATCTACTCTCACTCTTAAAATAACTCAGTTTTGGGGCAGGACTCGCTCTTTCTGATTGTATGTTCTATTTCCAGTGTAGATTCATCAGTATTTTTCAGATATATACATAATTTCGAAATAATAATCCAACCATGTGAAATGTTTTTCTGATCACCCTGGTAGATAAGCATTAAAATGTGTGCTGACCCAAAGAATTAAAAACATTCCTAAAATATGTCTGCTATTGTATAACTTGTACTAGGTGTCTGCTTGCATAAACTTGCAGCCTTTGATATTTTGGTAGTACATGAGAATTAGAATTTAGCTGTCAAATCAATTTATTCAGTTCATGCTGACCAACTTCACAACTCTGCTGTGCCCTCACTTTTCCTGACCCTAAACTACCACTGAAAACTTTGAAAATACTGGGGTTACTGTGACTACAAATTTTTGAAACTTTCCTCATTGGAAACCATATAATTAATTTTCCTTATTGTTGTAGCTCTACTTCATGAAAAACTTTAGCTTTAAAATGACGGTCTTGTTAAATTCGCTTCTGACCAAAATAATTCTCTCATGAAAATCTTGATTGTTCATAATGGATCCTGTGTGTGACAGATTTCCTGCATTTGTTTAATTGGAATAATTGTGCAACAATGTTTCTTACCAAGTTTATGTATTCATCAACACTAGTTTCCCTGGAGTGCAGTAATACAGTATAATCTGGAATTCTGTCAAATGGGAGATAATCTAAATGGGGATAGGGGAGAAACTATATGAGAAATAAAGTGAAAGAAGAATTAAGTGCTGATTTATATATAGCCACCTTTGAAACCTTTTTTAATTCACAAATTAAATATCCATGGGCTGATCTGGTTTGTTATGAAAACTCCTGGAGTACACAATTGACATAACCTAGGCTGACACTAACCTTGTCAGGCTCAGATGATTCACTAGGATGAAAGGATCTTGAGTTTGTTTAGAACTAGTATTCAGGCTTGTTTAGCTCTTCATATCATATGTGCATGATTTCAGTCTCACATTTTGTTCTCCCATGCTGCAAACACTATAACTTATAGTATAAACACAATCTTATTCCACTTTCTGACTCTTTGTATCCTTCCTTCAGGATCAAAGAAACTTATACCCAATTTGTTTACTTTCTGAGATTTGTTTCTTTTTACCTCCCCCCTACCTCCCAAGAGCTTTTCTTCCTATTCTGTGTGTATAGTTCAGGAATCTTTTCACTCTGTGTTTGTTTAGCTCCTACAGGTTGGACCTCTATAATCTGGACTTCCCTCACCCGGCATCTCGGTGGGTGCTCTCAAGATAGAGCATTCACAGGGAAAAGCCAGGGCCCTACCCTTAGCAACTATTCCCTTGCACTTCCAGAGTGCCATAAATAGCTTATTTGTGGTGTTTAAGCTCAGGGTGGGAGGTGGAGAACGGAGGCAGTGGGACACTTGGGCGAAGAGGCAGGTTGGCTGCTGAGCCTCATGACTGAGGGCCGGGAGTGCAACCTGGTGGCTGTGGGGTTTGATGAGCTCTTAAGGTGCTACACTCCTGATCCCTGGCCACTGGCTCCAAAAGCCACCATGCTTCTTTTCCCAAGCACTTCCCCCATCAGTCCCCACTCACTCAAAGCCACCCCATCTGCAGCTGCTGCAGCAGAGCCCCACAGCAGCAGAGGAGCCAGCACTGAACTTCCCCGGTCCATCAAATTCTCTGGTTCGGAACCACTCATGTCCCGAGGGTGCCAGACCAGGGAGGTACAACCTGTAGTTAGATATATAGTCTGGCAAACATTCTGCCAGTGTTCTGTTACGTTATCTTGATGCATACATTGGAGTGCAGATCTACACTATGTCATGCACAAAAATAATATATAGTATTTTGTATTTGAAATAAAATAAAATTGTACTGATATTGATGCATGATATCTGAAGTCAGAAGGGACAGTAGTGTGCATCATCCACTGCTTCTATTTTTCTCCACAATTTTTTATGAGAAAGTGGATAAGCAATTTTTTATTTTCAAAGGTAGGGAGATTATCTTAAATGTGTGATTGTGTCTTGTTTAGACACAAACCCGATTTCATACTTTTATTTACATGAGTCTATTCTCTTTTCAGTCTTTCCTCAGTTGTATTTCCACATGCTACATCAGAGGAGAAAGATACTTTCCCATAATGAAGAACACAAGAAATCTGAGTAATTCCAGCTCTTTCAGAACTTTTCAAACACCAAAATGCTGCAGACTTTCAGTAACCCAGCACATTTATACAAAGTTAACCAGGAGTTTAAAAACAATAGAGTAACTAATGTGATTATTTTTTTTTAAATGTCACCATATAGAACGCTAGAATATAATTTTCAGCATGCACTGCTATGGAGAAATTCATGTGACTTTGACTCTTTAGATTTTACCTATATTTGCTAATGAGATTTTCATTTATCACTCGATACCTGAAAGTTACAGAGTGAGTGATAAAGTTGTACCCACTAATACAGTGCTTGAATTGGGATTATATTATTATTATTATTATTTTATTGCAATTGCTTTTGTAAAAGCGCTTGACTGCATGCCAGAAATTGTATGTATTTCTGTAGGGGCAAACTATATTCTCTGGAAAGCTCTGATTTTGTCTGGGACAACAGTAACCAGGCAGATTGCTTAAATCTAGCAAGAGAATTTCTGAACTTGAAAGGCAAGTGGGAGGGAGAGCAGGGAAGCAATTCTTGAAACCTAAGAGGAATGTGATTCTCTAGGAATTTAAACTGTAAGGTGTCCTACCAGCATATGTTATCTAAATATTGTTGAATACCTCAAGCTCTGATGTTCTAGTATTTTCCCTACAGAGGCTGTAATTCTGGTCTGAAATATTAAAACTGCCTTTTGTACAGCAGCCTCAGATCATTTTTTTTAAATATATAGGGGAGAAAGTGTAACTTTAATTTTTCTGAAATAATTGGGTGAAACAATATCATGACTTGTGGATCTGTTCAAAGTAATACTAGGACATGTCACTTGGTAACTGTGTTTTCCTCCCTTTATACCTTTAGTTACCCCATAAGTTCTTACTGTTGTCCATAGCTCATTAACAGCTTCTTTTTGTTTATGCACTTGTAAACAAAGAGAGAGTTGAAATAAATTTCTGACTTTCAACTTTAATAATAAATGTACACAATCATAGTCTAAATAAGTTCTATACAGAGCCTTTCCAAATTGTGTTTGGCTGCTTTAAGTCAACAATGTCAATGATACTGTTAAAGCTAATTTTAATGGTGCTATTAAACCAATATTTATTTATTTTTAAAAAATGTGGTAATTCACGGAGTATTTTCATGAACAGATTTATAGTTACAGTTATTTTAGGTTTTTCTAAAAGAAAAAAAATCTAAATCTTTTATTTTTGTTGGCAACACTGCTTCTTGTTCCTTTGAAAAAAGTACACCTGAATTTTTATCAGTGCTCAAAATGGTTAAGAGCTTTTAATATGGAAATAGCCAAATTTATAATGCAGCATAAATGATACCACGGCAACCCGAGGGAGGGGCTGAAATGTAGAGATAATCGTAGTGGTTGGTTTTGATTTACTGTGCAACATACTGTAAACTTACTACTTTATTGAACAATAAATCTCTCCTTCAAATTGGCTATCCATGTTAATAATAGCCACTGTTTTCAAAGGGAGGCACCTAAATCTATCCATTGATAGACACATAAATCAAAATGGCCTGACTTTCACAAATTCTGAATGCTCACAGTTCCCACTAAAATCAGTGGGAATTCTTGATGCTCAATTCCTTTGAAAATCAAGCCACTTGATTAAGTGCCTAAATATGGAGTTAGGAGTCTAACTTTAGGCTCCCATGTCTAAGATTTTGGCCTGTGTGAATGATATATGAAATGGGTTATATTAACTATATTGGTGGGAAGTTAATATAATTTTAATTAGATGGCTTTGAATTTTCTAAGAAGCAGAGTGATTGCCACAAATTTTTGAGACTGAGGAAGAAGGCTCTGTAAAATTACCTATTTAAATAGATGAGTTTTTATATTTCGGAGTTTTATTACTTATTTCTGTACCAGTAACACAATACCATATATAAAGGTAATTGACCATATATATAAATGATCTCCTATGTTTAAAAAAATTGAGCAAACGCTCCCAAACATGAAAAATAAATGTTTGGTTATAAAAAATCTTCTTGTCAAACAAAAACCTATTAAAGGATTCACTGCTCTACATTTTCAGCATGTAAAATGCATTTAGTACAAATAAGAATCTAGCTCCTGTTTAAGTTGGTAAAAGTTCATCCTGAATAAGGACTGCAGAATTAGGTTCCAAGATACTTTTTAATAACTGGTTTCTTTGTTAATTTTCTTTTTTTGATGACCATACTGTGAAGAGTGTATCTGTCACTGAAATTTAATTCAGCTTATGTAAACCCAAGAGTGGAGAGTTTTATGGGTACTTTATTTGGTACAATCAAGAGAATTCTTTTTCATAAACTGTTTACTTGACCCCCACATATTTTCTCCTTTTCACTGGTATCACCAAACTGCTACAGAGATATGTGCTTCTGTTTTTTGTGGTTTTCATTATGTGAATAGCAGTTTATAGTCAGGTGTCATCCTATGCTGCTTTATCCAAGTTTGTAATTACATGGAAGAAACACTATGTCCTTCCTAGTAGACAAGATACATCTGGAGTTGTAGAAATGTTCATAGTGTAATTTGCTGTAAAATGCAGATTAAAGGTACAGATAGGTTATAATTTTTCACAGTATAACCTTTCTCTCAAAAATTTTCTATTTACCAGTGAAAAGATTGGTCAATACAAATGCCAATCTGCAAAGTCATTTTAAAATAATCTTTCGAGATACAAATATTCATGATGAATATATATATCAAATCAGGTATATGTGGATACATATTCCTATAGTGAAATTTGGATGAAAACTTCATTATAATAGTCATTTTGTATTTTTTGTATGTTGTGAAGAATAAAATTGTAATTTTATAAGTCTTTAATTGGGTAAGATAATTATAAGTTAAATGTATTTTTTGTATATATAGGAACCAGATATTACATAGAGCTCTCAAAGATTAAACTTAAGAATTTTTATGCATGTTTGGAAGATATTTCTACCAGATGTAGTGAAACAGTTTCTTCACGAAATATTAGTTTGTGTTGTTTCATTGTGTAATAAATGGATTCTGTGCTCTCTACCTGGATTTGAACTACTGACCAGTGATACTAACTGCTGAAATCCAAATAATAAAATTCTGGATGAAATATGGAGTGTTGGTAGCAGTGTTCCCTCTTTTTTTCCCATCCATATGTGGAATAAAGTTTATGATGTGTACCGAGACATGTGCAGATGTGCATCACCTGTAGAAACACATGCTGCCTTGTTGTTGGTGCTTTGCTAATCATCTGGGCAGCCCTGAATCTCTTCTGGGTGGCCGCCAAAGCACTCAGCTTATAGAGAATACTGGTTGCTACCATGTAAGGAAAAAAGCAAAAATATATTTGAGTATGAAATAGCAAGTGGATAATCCTTAATGGTTATCGCTGTGTACGCAATATTTTTTTCTTGGACTTTGCAGAAAGATTTTTTGGAATCATAACTTTTTGCACTTAATCAAAAGATGGTCTAAACTTAAAATGCAGTAATTAGCATTTTATGTTTCAGTTTTTGGCAATGTCCATCACAATGTGTTGAGAACACATACAGGTAATTGAATAAAATGTTTTTTGTTTTTTTCATGCTATCACAAATAAGTACACATATTCTGTTTGCACAAATAATTACAATCATTCTAACAAATGCAGTGGAGTATTTGGAGTTTTCTTACTAAGTATTCTGCAAAGTGTTTGCTACCAAGGCAGTTTTCAGGATATTGTCTTAATGTTTTTAATATTGCTTAGGAGAAAGAGTTTAAATAGCTGTGAAAATTTATGCAATCTAATATGTTGTGAGCTTTTAACAGGAGCTGAGTAGTGGTTGTAAAGTTCTATTCTAGCCCTAAGTTTCACATAGGATTTTATTACAGTGATATTTTTTTTTGTTTGCAGAAGTGATTAAATAAAGAACTGTTTTCATGCCCTGTGAAAACATACTCCATGAATGATAGCTGTGACTTAGAAGAACTAGTATGTATTGAAACTTTTCCTTTTCTAGCTTTGCTATTGATTTACAGTGCTTAGACTGAATTCTTCCCAGCTTAGCCTTAGCATAACTAATGGTCAGTATTTTCAGTGTCCTTCATATTTATTTCTTTTATCAAATACAGCAAATATGGAGGCAATATTAGTTATCTAGACTAAAATCTAAAGGCATTTAAGTATGAGCATCCTGTTTACATGGAAATTATTTTTGAAAATAACATTTAAGTCACAGGCCATGGTGGTTGATGGCCTGAAGCTCAGGAAAAGCTCTCTGCTGTAGTGTATATTTCTACACAATTCCTTTTTATTTGGTATGGAGAGAGCATTTGTGGAAGTCCATTTCTCTGTGCCCTTATATATGAGATTAGTCATCTGACTACCTGAATATTCAATTCAGCTTCCAATAGTTCTGAAATTGTATTCACCCAGTCACATAATTTTTTTTTAGACAAATGAGGAATATTTTCTCAATGTAGTGTTAGTGGAGGAGTAGGTAGATGTTTTTGCCTGTGCTGGTAAAGTTTGTGAGTTTTTAAGGCTGTTATAAGTAAGCAGAAATTATTGGCAAGAAGGGTACCTCTCTCAGTTAAGGATTGGATAGATAACTTCAGACTGATTAGTTGGTCACTGATTTCCAGATAATGCCCTATCCTAAGGATGTGATGGCTACTAAAGAGCCAATTAAAATAAAGTATTTACCTTTTTATGTACTGACAAATTAAGTTGGAGAGCATACTGTCAGAGTTGTGGTATTCTCTTTATAATGCTAGTCTTGATGTACCAGTATGGCTCTCTAACCAGGCAACAGAATTTCTTTCCCAATATTCTATTGGCTTCTAATTTAAATAAATTTGTCTTCATTTCCATAAAACCCTTATTTTATAAAGGGATGTCTTAAAATATGTTTAAGGTCACCATTTCCAAGTCAGAACAGTTCCATAATGGCACAGTTGTTCAGCCTCTGTTTTATTTCATCATCTGAGTAGGTCTCATTTAATCATTCTCCTGCCATTGTGGCTACCTTGGGTACTAGTACACCTCAGTTCCCCCTGGTCTCTGCCTGTGAAACAATATCCAAGTCTCCTGCCGGCTGTAATTCTGTGGTCTAATTCTGGTTGTTGCCTTGAGGTGGGGGAATAGGAAAGGTGGCTTGTGATGAATAGATGAACTGGTGGCCTTAAACCAGGCCTGGGCAAAATGCAGCCTGCAGGCTGAATCCAGCCCACCAAGCTACCAGATCTGGTCTGTGGATGCAGCAGGTAGCCCCAAGCAGGCTCCCTGCTTGCCTCGCCCCACCTGCATATTACTCAAAAAAGCGGTTGCTGGGCCATTTTTCTTTCAAAACTGAACCGGGGTTGGGGGGAGGAGGCTTCAGGCACTGCCCCCGCACCCAGCACCAGCACAATCCCATTGGCCAGTTTCTGGCCAGAAACCGGCCAGTGGGAGCTGCCTGTTTGAATAACAGGCAGCTATGAAGCACCTTGTCCCCTCCCCTCTGGCTCATAGTTATTCACATACGCAGATGGCCCTGCAGCCTGAATGGGGCAGGGCAGGCAGGGAGGCTGCCTCCAGAAACGTGCTGGGCTACGGGTTGGGAGTCACCCAGGTAAGTCTTCTGGCCAGAACCTGCCTCTGGAACCCCAGCCCCTCCCTTCCTCAAACCTCTGCCTCCCATTTCTGTCCCCCTACTCCACATACCCAAACCTTCTGTTCCCTTTTACACCTATATTCCCTCCCAGATCTTGCACCCCAATCTCCTGCCCCAGATCACAGTCCCCTCATGCCCTAAGTAACAACCCAAACCCCTGCACCCCAGGTCACAACCTCTCTCTGTTCTAAGTTAAGCCAAACCCCTGCACCTCAATCCAATGCCCCACATCACCACTGCCTCCTTTACCCCAAGCTCCCTTCTGCACCCAACCTCCATGCCAGACCCTGCATTTCCTCCATTAATATAATGGAAGTGCGGCCCTCAACCACTTTCCAAAATCTTGGGAGTGGCCCCCCCATCAAAAATTATTGCCCACCCCGCCTTAAACTGTGCCCCTATTTCATGAAATGAGTGTATGCTCTCAGTCCAGATCCTTGTTTACAAGAGTTCCCGGTCACACAGTACTGTTGTGGCTCCTTTCCTTGTACCCTGGGGGAAGGGGTTTCATACAGATGAACTTCTGCTGTCCCTGTGTGGTGATCTGACTGCTTTGGAGTTTAAAGCATCTAGCCATGATCATTATGGTTAAGATGCTACCTGTTGTGAGGATAGACTGAGTCAGGCACTTTCATAAGCTCTAAAATCACTAAGTATAAAAATTGCTTATAAAAATACATTAAAAGACTAAAATTACAAAATCAGGCACTTGAAAAATAGGAAATAGCAGAATTAAGGCTGCCTGTTCAGCCTTAATTCAGCCCTCTTTTGTAACTGTATAGGGTGGTCTTGTGGTTAAGGCAGTTGAATTCCTGAAGAATTGAATAAATTGAAATTTTAAACTGTTCTTTTATATTCAGTTCTATGTTGATAATATCCACAAACTAATCCTGCATTTCCTGTAGATTTAAAATGCCCAAGAATGCTTCATTTGGAAAGTGCAGGAGCAGGCCTTTCATCAGCAGGATGATACCCATTTAGCATAAGATTACTCTAAGAAATCACTGTGTGTTTTTAGTTGCTTTTCATTATTGTAAAGTTCTGCAAGTGTACATAGCTTTATATTCAGCAAAGAAAAACAACGGTCCCTGGTGCTCGGAGCTTACAATCTGTGACAAATGATGCAATGCCAATACAAATAGGAGATGAAGAATGGTTCAGATGCCAGACGGCATCTGATCTAGCAAAGCTTCATGAAGGTGAATATGAAGAGGGTTCGCCAAACCAGCTGGTGAAGCAATTTATTTTAGATATAGTGCCAACAACTTACGTACTAAAATGTTTTTCCTTTTGCTTTGATAACACAAATAGTACTTTAGGGTGTTGCTTTTTTTCAAACAATTGAGCTGTACTGAAGAAATTATTTCACATTTCAAGATCTTGTCCCTTAAATAAAGGAAGCAGGTGGAAGCTGTTTTTGTCCTCTACAAACCATACTTATTTTAAACACTTTGACGTTTTCAGTATTCTTTATAATACAGAAAAGATTCATCAGTTTTAACAGTACAAATACTATGTAGTACAGTGTAAAAGCACTTGGAATCAAAACCAATAGTCAGATATAGAGTTAGCATCAGATACAGTTGAGGTGATAGCCTTTTTTATTGCTATTCTTTTTTAAGAATTGCTTGCATGGTTCTAATAATTTATTACTGCATACTACTTATCTTCTTTCATTATTTTATAACCACATACGAGTTATATTGAAATAAATCCGCTATGGATCTTTAGTATCTGCTTTGCAAAAGCAAAATTGAAACATGCTTGCATAATTAAATAATTTTAATAAAACAGATTATTAAAATGGATAATCACAGTACATATTCTAAATTAATTTCACTCTAGCTGATCTTGCAGTATGATAGAAAGCCGATAGTATACGTGTGAAAATTTAAAATAACTTTTTAATAAAAAAACAAACCTGACTGCCTTATACTCTTTTCTTTTTTTTTCATTTCCACTATTGCTGATGGTGGAAATATCCTTTTGGACAGAAGTTATCTGGTGCAGTGTGAGTATATTTCTGTGTCTCAGACACTGGGTGGGAAAAGACAACTAATTAGGGGCCTGATCTTGAGGTATATTGAATACCCTAATTTCCAGTGAAAGTCATTGGGAGCTGCTGATGTGCATGCAGCACTTCTGAAAATCAGGTTGAGTAGCTAGTTGCCTATGTCTGGATTTAGGTGCCTAACAAGGAAAATACCCCACGTCTCTCTGCTTCTGTATACCATTGCCTGTTACATGAGTACGGTACTGCTACAGAGGTGATGTAAGGCATGTTTTTCCTACTGGTTTGATCAATGGGCAGCAGTCAGTCCAGCAGGAGTTGATTTATTGTGTCTGGTATAGATGCAATAAATGGACTGTTGAGCACTCTCCCATTGACTCTAGGACTCCACCAAAACAAGAGTAGGAGGAGTTGACAGGGGAGTGCCAGCTTTCAACTCACCGCTGTGAGGATACTACAGTAAGCAGATGTAAATACGTTGAAGTTGTGTAACTAGACAACGCCTTAGTTGTTGTAAAGCACAAAGCTCCTTGTAGCCAAGGTGCCAGTTTTAAGCAAAGCAAATAACTAGAGGCTGCAATGTTTTCCATTACATCTATATAGACCTCTGCCATCTTGGTGTTGATTGTTTTAAGGCCGTTGCTGTACACCATGCAAGTACAAATCTTTATTCAACCTTCATTTCTTAAAGACAGTGGAGTTTATAAGATGGCAGAAAGTGTTAAAATACATCCAGCCCAATAAGCACATTTTTAGGTCTTTCTAGGATCATGCAGCTCACTTTCCTTATAAGCTGATTTAGCCTACAAAATAAAGGTCAATTATAAGTCAGGCTGTTAGAATGAAGACATGGCTGTGCTTTCACAGTGCCACTCACTCTCTTGGTTTTTCCTCCTGAATCATCACGAGAGAGAAGTCAGAGGATATATATAAGCAGCTGAAGCCTGAACGAAGCTTCAGCTTGTTCATGATGCAGTCAGATTGTAATTGCTTTGTGACTCCAAACATTATCTTGTGCCCTGTAGGTGACATCTTGGTGAAGGAAAATGTAAAGTGTTTTAGGAGGACCTTTCCAGATAGAAATGGCAGATATTTCAGTGATCAGGAATAACGTTTTTGCAAACCTCATACAACATATGGAGCCATGAAAGTGGAATATTTGCTACTTGCACTGGTGACATTTATTATGGCATTGTTTCCCATTAGGGCACTTCAGTACTTGAAATTTAAATTTTATAAAGCTGAGGGAAAAGAGACTGAAAGGACCAATTTTTAGAAGAAAAAAATTAAGGACCGACGCTGTCTGGAGCTTGGCTAGATGACTAAGGCAAAACGATCATGGACATTTAGCAGCGGAGGCACAAAATCCACTTTTTAACATTTATTTTTGTAATGATTCAAAAAGTAATCATTTTAATTACATGAGCAAGTAGATAAGTAGAGTTCTTTCTGCAAGGCTGGGCTAAAGTGTGGGAAGAGCATTAATTCTAGGTAATAATTAATAACATTTTGCACTTATGCATTATATTGTCAAAGTTATAGACACCATCACTAACCTCAGTTAGGCAGGTAATTTAGAAATTTGGAACCAGAGACAGAGGGTAATAGGTCTTAGCAAAAGATTACACAGCTAGTTTGTAGCTGTGGAGGGACTAGGACTTAAGGGTTCCTGGTTCCCACATCCATGTTTCATATATTAAGTCTATAGGATAATTTCCCAATGGCAGTGGTGGTAAAATATACTGTACAAACGAATCCCTTACTGGCATAGGAACGGTCTAAACATAGATCTCTTTTACCTGCATCCTAGTGACACATTAGCCCTGCTTATGTGAATTTAACAAGGAAAGAAATCCAAATGGCTCTGTTGTTAGCTTTCTTCTCATAGTACATGGGTGTGTGATTGCAGATTTGACTGTTTTCAGTCTAAATTCTGTCTGTGAATTTAACTTGGGTTATTTTGGGGTTTTATTATTGAAACATTTTAAAAAATGATCAGTGATTTTTCAGGTACCCAACTTGAGTCATCTTCAAAGGTTTTCAAAGTGTGTGTGGCTCAGCTAATCAAACACCTTTAAGTTGTCTCAAGTAAGGTACCTAAAATCACTACTCACGTTTGAAAATTTAACTCTTGTGGACTTCTTGGAACTTTAAATATTTTTTCTTCCCTCTTTCTATCTTTGTTCCCCAAGTCTGACAGAAACACATAGGCTACATCTACGTTGCGCATTCTTGCGCAAGAAGATATGCAAATGAGGCACAGCAATGAATATCACCTGAGCCACCATTTTTGTGCAAGAAGGAGCAGTGTACACTTTTTTGCACAAAATCCCCTTTTGCAAAAATGGTGGCTCATTAGGTATTCATCACCATGCCTCATTCGCATATCTTGCACAAGAATGCGCAATGTAGACAGACTTAGCCATAGGATTGCTAGTTTTGGTTGGATATATTCTTAGGGATTTCATCACATTAAAGTCTTCAATTAAAAATTAATCATTAATTCCTGGAGCGTTTGCAACACTAGAGACGAGGAGTAAAATTTTTCAAAAGCACAAGTGATTTAAGAGCTTAACTTATTTAAAAACCAATAGCCTTTAGGTGCCTATGTCACTTGGATAACTTTTTTTCTCAAGTTACTAATAGTGCCCTCTCCTATTAGTGTCTTCATGGTCCTATCCCAAAGCTCCCATCTTGTTCAAAGACTGGACAAGACTTTTATTTGCATTCCATCAGCTGAGGATTCTCCTTAGTCCATGGAATTGTGTTAAAGGAAGTGGAAATTCAAAAGTGGAGAGGGGAGTTTTACTTCTGGAGCTATTTACCTGCTGCAGTTAGTTACGTTCCTGGTTCATTAGTTTGATCAAGAGGTCAGGTTTACATGATCTACACATTAAGACAAAAGTAAGTGGGGGCTTTTCTTACCATGTGTTTATATGGGCTAGCATAATAGACCTCTAGGGTGTTTGGAGCTGCCAGGCGCTATTGTAACACAAATAGTTGCTTGTCTTTTTCATTATTTCTGCAAGGTTGCGACTTAGTCTTGAATTACAGAATTTATTAATTACTTGGTTCCAGGATAGGATGGTGCTTTTAGTTTAGACTCTTTGAAATCCAGTTACACAGTAGCATCTGGCCCTTTTGCAGGAATTAGGGCTACATTATATTACTTACAGTGCAAATTAATGCTGAAGATTGGCTTCTTAGATCACATTTTTTCAGCTACTACTTCAAGTGGTGGAAGGCTTTGATTCCATGGAACCAATGTCAGGTGCATAGAAGAAAATGGTTTGCATTTACTTTGTCCCTCCTGGCATCTTGCAAAAGTTCTGCACGATGTGCACAAATCAGCGTCACAAAACGATTTACTGTTATCACCAACTGCAGGCTTTATCTAGTGTCAACTCCTTTTCTTTTCCCACTTTTTTGGTGTGCATAATTTGCTTGTTTGTGCCTTCATACTGCATTTCTTGCCTCTTTCATTAGCTGACCCTCAAAATGGTGGACCAGGCAGACTAAATTGGAACATGATAGGAATAGGAAGGATGTCAAGTGGGTGCATTAGGCTAAGAATGTTTATAATTTTAGCCCCCATCCCCACCAAGAACCACCCACAATAAGGACTCACTCAGGGAAAATGGCCCAGTTTCATGCAGCGTTATCTATCCCTCTCCACTCATGCTGCAAAGGGCTTCCTGTCAGTGGTGGGGCCTTTGCAAACTATTTCTCTGCTGCCGCATCACATTTTTCAATGTATAATATAGAGAGTATTATAAACAAGTCCTTCTTTGTCTGCATGACATTGTAGTTTATACTGAATTCACTAGATTTCTGTGTAGCCTGTTGTAAATGTAGGCAAATATGTGTGAGAGTTGATGTACCCCTGGAAGACGTGTCCCCCTCCAGGAATACATAAAATCCTGGTTGAGAACTACTGTTCTAAACTGTCACTTATGTTAATATAAAGTAAAAAGGATAAGCAATTTTTTTAGATACTGAGATTTGTGCTTCTCTTAAAAAATGAAAGGAAAACTCTTCTCTATGGATTATAGTCTCCTAGCAGAATTAATTGATTATAGTTGGTGGTTATAAAAGTTTAGTACTTTTCGCCATAGAAGAAATAAACTCTTGAAAAATATCTGGATAGTGAATACTCAAAAGGCCCCAGGGCTAAGCTACGCGCTGCTGATGTCTAAGGTCAATGACTGGACTGACTTAGGACATACCATATCAAATGAGGAAGGGAAGAGAGGCGCGCAGCCCGGCCAGTACACGCACCACCCCCGCTGCCATCCACACCCCGTCCCAGCCACGTGGAGCGAGTGCGAGCGGCAGGCCGGGCTGGTCCCTACGCGGGGCGAAGCCGGCAGGCTGGGAAAGAGTTAAAGCGTTTCCATTGCAGATTCCAGCCACGGCTGTGCCCGCGGGCTCCGCCCCCCGCCTGCCCCGAATGGCCGAAGCCCCTGGTCAGGTAGCCGCGCCGCCCAATCGCAGGAGGCCGTCGCCGAGAGCGCGCCAATCCGGCGGCGTTGGGGCGAACGGGGGCGGGGGAGCGCAACGCCGAGTTTGAAAGGGGCGGGTGGGATGTCTCCGGCTGCGGCGCGTGCGAGCGCGGAGCCCGGGAGCGCTGCAGCCGGTCGGCCCCGGGCAAGCCAGCGTCTGCGCTGAGAGCCTGCCTCGGGCGCTGCCCAAGCAAAGCCGCCGCTGCGCCGTGCCGCGCTCCCGGCTGCTGCCTTGGCCCGGAGAGCATGCCCCCCGGGCGGGCTGCAGGGCTGCGCAGCCAGGCCGGCGGCGGGCGGGCGATGCTGTGAGTGGAGTGCCCGGTGCCCTTCCGTCCTGCGGTGCAGAGGCGGCCGCGTTGCCCCGGGCGGGCGAGCCCATCGCTGGGTCTCCTGGCTCGGTGGGCGTCTCTGCGGCGGAGAGAGCGCGCATCGCCTGGACCGACCCTCCAGCCCTGCGGGATGGGAAACAGCCCGGCCAGCTCCCGGATGGCTCCGTCTCCTTAGAGGAATGGATTGATCCCCCCCCTCCCTGCTGAAAGGGAATCCGCCCCGTCTGCCCCTCTGTAGAGGATTCAGACCGTCACTGCACTGAGCCTAAAATAAAAGCAAATCCGCGCTCCCCGCCTGCTGCAGCGCTCCCCGCCGGGGCGAGCGGGCATTTGGACAAGCCCGGGGACCTGTTTTCCCTTCTCGCTGTGACTAGCCGCGAAAGCCGGGTCTCAGGAACGCCCCCAGCTGCCCCTCCTGCCTCTGCCCTTCGCAGCTGGGCTCTGAATCACTCCGGCTGACCGACCCATGCGGGTTTTGCCTGGCGCTAACCCCAGGTGGGAGCTGCTCCCGCCGGTTCGCTCCGTAGCTCCGCGCCGCAGCCAGGGCAGAAAGATGCTGGCAATTCAGCCCGCTTCTTGCGAGGTGCCGCGGAGTCTTTCCTCCTTGGGCCGGGGGAATTGTAGCGATCCCAAGGAGGCGTTGCAGTTTCGCAGCGCTAACACGGCGGAGTAACGTGGGGCTGGGATTCTGGCGCGTGTGGTCGCAATTCAAGTGATTTTCCTCTCTTCTCCAGCCCCCCCCCCCCCCCCCCGTGGGGTGAAAGTTGTAGAATT
Organism: Pelodiscus sinensis; assembly: GCF_049634645.1. Lineage (NCBI taxonomy): Eukaryota > Metazoa > Chordata > Testudines > Trionychidae > Pelodiscus > Pelodiscus sinensis. Next base: position 9,749,898 of record NC_134717.1, on the reverse strand, counting down.
ACTTAAACGAAGGACCAGCTCCCCCAGAGACTTGGGAGAGGAAATGACGGATTTGGGGGAAACCTGCTAGGAAGCTGCAGCTGAGGTACCAGGTATTTATGAGGCGCTCGTAGCTGGCTCCAGGAGACCCGAGGTTGTAGTGGGGTGGGTGGTTGTTCACCGAAGTGGCTCTGCTGTCCCTACAACCAGCAGGAATCTTGTATTGCTGCCAACCTGAGACTTTGTCCGAGCCAGGGCTTTGCCAGAGAGGGAAGGATCTGCAGCTTTGGCTCCCCTTGTATTGCTCTGCTGGTGCTGGGAGGAAGATGCTCAGACCATCAAGTCCCTGTCCCTCCTGGCTGTGAGCGGATTTTTTTTTTCTTTGTGGCTTGTCCCCTTTACCAGCTCTTTGCTGCAGGGCATGTCCCGGCCCAACAGTGTGAGTCCTCCGGGCTTCGGTGCCCCTGCACCCCGGGGAGTCACGGAGCAGCATCGATCCGCTTGGGGGGAAGCTGAGTCCAGGGCCAATGGCTATTCCTATCCCCCTGCCCCAAACAGGTCGTCGAGCAAAAAGGCCTCCCGTATGGCAAGCAGGTGGAGGAGCGAGGAAGACTACGAACCTCAGCCCAATAGGCACCACGGGGAGAGTGGTTGCAGAATGATGAGTTTTAGATCTAAGTCAGCCTGGCAGGAGCATGGCGAAGACAGTCACCGCCCCCGCCATCAGCGCAGGGGGGATCCCACTTCTACCAACAGCCCTCGGCACTTTGGTGAGCCAGGTGAGGTGCGGCCCCGGTCTGTGGAGCTGGGGCTGGAGGAGAGGCGGATCAAGGCCAAGATTGAGGAATTAGAGGAGGAGGAAGAGGACTCCCAGATGGCTTTCTCCATGGGCAGCTGCTGTGGCAGCCTGATGCAGATCTTCAGGTCCAAGAAGTTCCAGTCGGAGAAGCTGGAACGCCTCTACCAGCGATACTTCTTCCGGCTCAACCAGAGTAGCCTCACCATGCTGATGGCAGTGCTGGTGCTGGTGTGTCTGGTCATGCTGATCTTCCATACTGTGTATGGTCACTACAAGGTGTCCTACGTGGTGGTGCTCTCGCTGGCCATCCTGCTGGTGATGGTGCTGTGCGTGCTGTGCAACCGCAATGACTTCCACCAGGACCACATGTGGCTAGTGTGCTATTCAGTCATCCTGGCCATCGTGGCAGTGCAGGTGGTGGGGGTGCTACTGGTCTGGCACAGGAGTGCCTCTGAGGGCATGTGGTGGACTGTCTTCTTCATCTACAGTATCTACACGCTGCTGCCAGTCAGAATGAGGGCTGCAGTCATTAGCGGGGTGGTCCTCTCAGCCATCCACCTGGCCATCTCCCTGAAGACCAATGAGGACGACAAGTTCCTGTTAAAGCAGGTGAGACAAGCTTTGGGCCCTAAGCTGCTGGTGGCTTTGGGTGGCAAAAAGAACTGGGCTTACATTTAATTTAATTTTATGGATTGATTTGGCAGCTGGTCCTGGACACTGCTTTGTCTGGTACAAGGTGGGAGTTTGCTGGCTGGTGTGTAAACTTGCTGTCCTCGCTGTTGCTTTTCAATAACTGCTTTAACCTTTTTCTTTTAAAAAAAAAAAAAAAAAAAAAAAAAAAAGCTAGTAAATCAGATTTTTTTTTTAAAGTGGCATTTTTAGCACAGAGTGATCTTTGACTAGTCCTGTTGATAAAGCCTTTGTTTTATTTAACACGAATAGATCACCTATGGAATGATACCTGTGCTTGGTGCCAGCTGACTGGAAAAGTCTTGGTTCTTTTATGGGGGAAGAACTCTGCCTGTAATTCTAGGAATCTGTAAAATGTCAACAAAATGTATAACCTGGTTTCAGAGATGCGTGTTCTATATGAGTTAACTCATGTTAAGTCAGTGACCTAAACAGAGGGATTTGCTTTCAGAAATGTACAGTAAATGCCTAGAGGGCAAGGGGAATAGCTTCTATATGATGCCAGCAATAATGTTGGTTTAAAAAACAAAACAAAACAAATCTTGCATTTTAAACTCTTCTTTATAGCTGTAATAGAATGCTAGCTAGTCATAAGCAGCTTAGCTCATTGAAACAATTTAAAAACTCTGACACAGTCTTATCACATCCATTTAGACAACAGTAATACAAGGAACATCTTTTTCCTTTCAAAGTGTCACAAACCATATTGAGGAAGTTGTTGCTGAAGTTTAACAGACATGTTAACAATAGAAAATTATCATTGTTTATCACTAAAAAGTTCTGAAAAATTATTTTTACTCTGCAGTGCTTTGCTGTCCTTAGGAGGATTCTGAGCAGGGAAGCATATATTACCTGATTTTTACTTTATCAATTCAGACTTAGTCTTCTCTTTTCCAGCATTATATGTTATGCTGCACTTTGCTGTGACTGACCAAGTATTATTACTTTTGACCTCTTTCGGTATCCACCTTATGAGTATTCTAGAGAGAAACTTTGTCTAGGGCTTGAATTTAAACAAGAAAAAACTAATGGGAATGGGCCAATGGTGCTCTATACAAGTAAAAAATATTGCATAAAGTATTGTGTCCATAACTTAGAAACTAAAGCTGATTTAAACTGTACATAGTATATTTTTCTGCATATGATGTACATTAACTTTTTATATGTTTATAGCAGGAGTTCCCCCATTTATTGCTCTAATCAACAAGTACAACTACTACTAATTGCTAGTTTGTTTTTTGCCTGGGGAAGATTCACTAACACACTCAATTTTGGGTGTTTCTGTGCTGCCTCTGTGCCTCTTGCTCCACTAATCTGAAGAAGTGGGTTGTGCCCACAAAAGCTCATAGAATCATAGAATCCTAGGACTGGAAGGGACCTCGAGAGGTCATCGAGTCCAGCCCCCTGCCCTCAAGGCAGGATCAAGCTCCGTCTACACCATCCCTGACAGATGTCTATCTAACCTGTTCTTAAATATCTCCAGAGAGGGAGATTCCACCACCTCCCTTGGCAATTTATTCCAATATTTGACCACCCTGACAGTTAGGAATTTTTTCCTAATGTCCAATCTAAACCTCCCCTGCTGCACTTTAAGCCCATTACTCCTTGTCCTGTCCTCAGAAACCAAGAGGAACACATTTTCTCCTTCCTCCTTGTGACACCCTTTTAGATATTTGAAAGCCGCTATCATGTCCCCCCCTTAATCTTCTTTTTTCCAAACTAAACAAGCCCAGTTCATGAAGCCTGGCTTCATAGGTCATGTTCTCTAAACCTTTAATCATTCTTGTCGCTCTTCTCTGTACCCTTTCCAATTTTTCCACATCTTTCTTGAAATGTGGCGCCCAGAACTGGACACAGTACTCCAGCTGAGGCCTAACTAGTGCAGAGTAGAGCGGCAGAATGACTTCACGAGTTTTGCTTACAACACACCTGTTAATACAACCTAGAATCATATTTGCTTTTTTTGCAACAGCATCACACTGTTGACTCATATTCAACTTGTGGTCCACTATGACCCCTAGATCCCTTTCCGCCATGCTCCTTCCTAGACAGTCGCTTCCCATCTTGTATGTATGGAACTGATTGTTCCTTCCTAAGTGGAGCACTTTGCATTTCTCTCTATTAAACCTCATCCTGTTTACCTCCGACCATTTCTCTAACTTGCTAAGGTCATTCTGAATTATGTCCCTATCCTCCAAAGAAGTCGCAACCCCACCCAGTTTGGTATGCTATATATAGTTTCATGATGCTATATATAGTTTGTTAGTCTCTAAGGTGCTATGGGACCACTCATTTTTAAAAATTTTTTTTCAAATATTCCTTCTGATTCTGCACGAGCTTAATTTTACACACCGGGAGTAATCCCATGTAAGTCAGTGAGACCATTTGAGGGGTATAATTTGAAGTATGTGAGCGTTTTTGTGCTCTGATCCTGCAAAGGCTTAACACCAAAGTGCTATAGTGAAACTTCCTCTCAAATCTTACAAAATACGTTATTAGAATCCTAGAATACTAGAACTGGAAGTGGCCTCGAAAGGTCATCGAGTCCAGTCCCCTGCCTGCACGGCAGGACCAAGCACCGTCTAGATCATCCCTGACAGATGTCTGTCTAACCTGCTCTTTAGTATCTCCAGTGATGGAGATTCCACAACCTCTCTAGGAAATTTATTCCAGTGCTTAACCTCCCTGACAGACAGAAAGTTTTTCCTAATGTCCCACCTAAACCTCCCTTGCTACAATTTAAGCCCATTGCTTCTTGTCCTATCCTCACAGGCCAAGGAGAACAACTTCTCTCCTTTCCCCTTATAACACCCTTTTAGGTACTTGAAAAATTCTATCCTATCTGTCCTGTCTATTGAAACTGCTATTAATAATACTGTGTTTCACATTTTCAAATTGTTGTTGAAAGTATTAAATCTCAAAACTAATAGTGAGGAAACTGAGTCATGGAGATAAAGTTGGCCCAAGCCCCCTGAATTTGGAAGAGCGGGGATGACCGCTCAGGCGCTTTCTGTAACCATTATGCTGCTGCTGCCTTCTTCTATTGCAGCACACTTATTGGTAACATATGAAATATCAAAACAAAACAGCGCGGCACAGGTGGTGCAAGAACTCTACAATCCAGGAGTGGCCCTAACTGCGTGGCTGGTCATTGACGAAAATTATTTAGTCATGTTTCCCTCCTGTCCTTCCCAAAATTTCTTGACCAATCAGCAGAGCAAAAAAAGACAAAGAAGTACAGCACCTCCAGGAAGCTGGCACCCTTTATTTGGCACTCTTCCTGCCCACCGTAGAACTAGCCCTGGTACTCTTTAGTAATTTGCAAACTTCTGCATTAACGATTGATCTCTGTTATGCTAATGTGAGGTTCTGCTGTAGGTAAACAACATCAAAAGATTCCTTTTAAACTATTTTTCTCAGGGTGATCATGTGGGATTTGTTTTGTTTAATCCAGATATTTGGAAGGGAGGGAGAATTTAAATTGGTCTCACTCTACTGAAGTCACTGAAGCTGTTCGCCATCCTATCAGCTCAGGATCTGGCCTGCTGTGTGTTTGTGTACATAGGTGATCTCTCTAATATTAAAATCTGTATCTACAAAGCATATTGCCTCACAACTACTAGCAGGCCTTTCTTACAAAAGCTGTTGCTTGTTGCCATGGGAATCTCGTTTTTTGTTAGACTCTGCCCCACCGATGCATGTAAGACGCTGCCCCTCCTTCTCTTTCTCTGAAAACCAAGATGGGCAGAGATGGATGAACGCTAGTAATTAGTCTGTTGGTCAGGAGATCAACTGATCCTTCAGCTGTGTTTCTTATTTAAAGGCCATTTAGAACGTTCATCGCTCTTCCTTTTCGTGGCGCTTTGAATGTGACACTTAAAATGACTTTCTTCCCTTCCTCTTTGGTTTGTGCATTTGCTAATTTGTTTTTATTTTCTCCCAAGTGTGTCAAAGCTGGACAAAACAGGCCCTTGTTCAGAAACTGCAGATTATCATAATAAACTGCTGGCTCCCTTGCCTAGATGTGTTCTAACTACCCGCGCTAGAGGTGCGTGTGGGGAAGGGCGGGGGGGGAAGAGGGGTGTGAGAAGGAAAGGGGCAGGCTGGTGGCTAGGACTAGCTGTCCTCTCCCTAGGGTCTGCTTCCCATGGAAAACAGGGTCTAAACTAGAGCAGCCCTGAAGCTGTCATGATACTGCCATGCCTGCTTTAATGTCCTTAGACTAGGGAGCACAAAAGTTTCATAAACCACCTTGCACACACCTTTCCACTCCATGCTTTTCCTGTGCTCTGTGCAGCATGGCTATTGTGATTCTTCCCTTCATCATTTTTCTGGGGATCAAAAACTTATGAAAGTGGCCACTGAGTTAGGTCCTCCAAGGTGAGGTACCTGAGTTTTGGCTCTGTTGAATGCTGGCAGCTCTAAAGGATGAGCTGCGGGTGCTCTGCTGCCCTGTAGATCAGGTCAGAAACCCAAAAGCAGAGGCCCCCTGCAGAAATGTTGGCCTTCTGTATCACCTGGCCAACCTTTGATTGGGAATAAGGAAGTAGAGGAAATGGGAATGTTTGTGACTGACCAGTCCCAGTTCAGGACTGGACTAGGTAAAAAGAGAAATAAACCTGTGTATGGGAGCATATTTCACATGCAAAGTGCTCTGAAGCATTATGCGTAGAATATATTTTGCTTCCAACTGCAAATCTTATGTATTCCTCATACCCCTGCAACGAGTTAAAATTTTCAGAGTTTAAAACTAGCTTCAAACAGAAAACCTTTATTTTCCAGATTTATCCTTGAGTTATTTTGAGACCATTTGTTTTATAAATGTGATTCAGTGTTCATACTGTATATCTCTTCTTGTGCTGAATTTTTCCATGAGGCAGATATACACTTCCGGACTATGAATAAATGAGATCAACTCCAGAACGAACGTATAAAGACTGTCAATATAATACCCTTTTATGGTAACAAGACAGTCTAATACTTGCTCCTTTGAAAAGAAACTGACTATTCTCACTTAATTGTTTTACATATATAGTCAAAGACCACAGAGCTTGCAACGTGAAGCTGTAACAGACATAGATATATAATTAACTTCATGGGCACAAGTCACCTACAGACCTGGGTGGGTTACTACAGTATATAAAGTTAAGATCGGGCCTGTGCGTGCCTGTGGGATCAAGGGTTGAGAATCCAGTTGACACCAATGGGCTGTGTGTTTTCAGTTGAGCTTTGGAAAAAGAGAAGCAGGTGGTGTGGATAGGGATGCAACATACAGACGTTAATTCAGGTTTAGGCTTTGTTTTTTGCTTCCCAAACCAGTACAGTCCCATTTATTTCTAAGATGCCTGGCTCAGTAACGTAGTTGAGGAGAGGTGCTTGTACTGTAGTTCATTAAATACTTCAGGCCATGCGAGGTGGTCCGGTTACAATGCATCAGAATAATAGATTACTAGGAAAATTCTTACACAAATAACCTTGTGGAAAATGGAACTGAAATTACAGGGCTCTTTTAAAGTAACATTTATTGTTAACCTTTATCCAAAGAGTTCTAATAGTACAGTTCACAAACAGTTGCACCATCATGTGGCTCTTTTATAGCGCACTCTGACTGATCCAAGCCTCCTGCAGCTCCGCTCCTAGCTGTTCAGCCCCATCACAAACACCTCTGTCATAACAATACTGCTTTAATGATCCCCATGCCTGACTTCAGAGATCTGGGAATGTGGTGACCTTTCTCTCTATAGATTTGTGTTGACACATTTTTTGCTTTGCAGCTAAATGTTGGACCCTCACAATGTAATATTCCACTCTCCTATTTCGGAGTGGGTGTAGGTATACATACTTTTCTGTTTTCTGTTTTCCTGAAATAGGCTGTTATTTTTAGCAAAGTTGGAGCAGCTCCTGTTCCTATTAGAACATCAGCTCATGTTACCAATAGCTCTTTAGCATCTCATCAAGATGCTGCTTATTGGATGTGATCTAATTAATGTTCAGTTAGTAGCAGTAGCACAGTCTACGCATCAGAAGAAATTACTATCTCTGTACTACATCTAGCCTGCAATAGCATATGAACTATCTAGGTCATGACTGATTTTTTTTATTTTATTTTTTAACTGACAGATTACCAGAAACGTGACACTGCAGAATTGAGGTGATACATTTTTTGTTGTTTTCAGATAGGAATTCGGATTGCCTTTTATCATAAGCAGGGATAGACTTGCTACATGAAATGCACAGCTCCCTGGGTGACCTCCTTAAGCTTGCTGATTTTTGTGTGTGCTGTCTCTACTAACTGGAAGTGGAATTGGAGGCAAATCTAAACACCAGTTTGGGACCCAGTCCTGTGTTCTTATATACATGGGGGCGTAATTCCAACACCCTTAGTTATGTTGCATGTTGCATCGTAGCTTGCTCTCATTGGCTTCAGTAGAGGATCTTGTACAATCTTATATGAGTAATGGTTGCAGGGTTGGCCCCAGGAATGGTTCGTCTGAAGTTCATAAGAGAAACAGGCTTGGGAGCTCCTGGTTCAGAAAACTGAGGTACTCAAAAGCAAAATTCAGTCGTACCCATGTACTTTCAATGAGTGCAACTAAGGGTAGAAATTTACCCACTTAAGCATCATGTCAGTGATTTTTAAGTATCTGTTGTCCTTAAAAGGAACATCCTTCTGTATCTTTTGTTGTGGGTGTATGGCTTGAGGCTTGTACAGGTTTACTTATGAATGAATCTCTTCTCTCCATACCCCTTGTTTTCCCTAACCTCCTTTGTTTTCTTTTCTGCTAGAAAGAAAGCTTGTTAGAGACGGAGCTTTTATTGTTCTCTTCATTGATCCTGATCACTGCAGACATAACCGGTGATACAACAGTTGAGTGCTGACAGCATGTGTCGGTGCTGGAGCAGATGCTCTTAATTCCCCTCCATTCCTGGTTGGTTTACTCTCTGGCACATTCAGCAACCCAGTAGAAGGACCCTCTTTGCACTTACTACTTTCATCCCTTCAGTAATGATTGCAGGGTCATGTGGGCTGGCTGAGAGCAGGTGAACTGAATACCATGCCTTTCTTGGCGGACACAGATGCACCTGACACAGCAGTGTAATACTTCTACTGAAAGAATCATCGTCTCTGGTCACTGTTATGAAACTTTGGAAAGGGAAGGATAGGCAAGTTTTGTTATCTTACTAGATGAAGATGTTTGAGCCAAATGTTGATGGATTGCTTCGTGCTTGGCACAGAAGGGACATGATAGCTTCAAGTGTTCTTCAGTCTTACAAGGCACAGCTGACTGACCTTTAAGCAGTCTTGTTATCTGTTTCACAGGATCTCAATGGAGGACAATAGCCTAGGTCATAAATAATGCTGGCAAAAGGGAAACAAAGCACTTAAACTAGCCTCTGGTGTGGACATTAGGCAGCCCACAAAAGCACCTCTGAATTACATGGTCTTGAGCTTGAGAAGCCTTTAATTACAATGAAATGATCTGTAGCTGCTGCCTTCCAGAATAGTGATTAATACTTTACACTGTAGCCACATTTACAAGGAGGTCTCTAGCCACATTAATTGAGGGTATAAGATTTCCACAGGCTTCCATGAGAATCTGTTTGCTTGCCTTGAGCAGGTGTGGTATTTCCAAAGTGTACAGGTGCCGACATGTCGAGCAAACTGGCTTGACAGTGCTGCCAGGCTTTTGGGCAGGAGAAATCTGGGAGTGGTCTCAACTGGACCATGAACTTTGGACATTAGGCCATTCTTCAAATGGACTAGGCTTGGATTCCACTTGAAACTCTTTAGTTGTCTAACAAAGCACCCTTTGATTCCTCCCCACATTGGGGGATTGAAGCTGATTTTATATTCGCTTTCATTGCCTGCCTATCTGTGTGTCGTCGTCGTCGTCGTCTTAACTGGAACGCTTGTGAAATATTTTCTCTGTGGCTAACTCAACAGAATCTTGATCTCTTGTAATTACTCATCCAGCAACTAAATCTCTAGCCTTTAGTTAAACATAAACCAAGGCTATTGTCATATTTAACCGTTGTTACCTGGTTTGCATGGGGTTTGTTAATGTGGTAAAGTGGCCCTTGCCTGGAGCTGTTCAGTGGCTTCTGAGAAACCACACTCTTTAGTTCCTGTTTTGTTTTTTTCCTCCAAACAGTAGAGCTGGTCATGTTTGAGAAAATGAATTGGCCTTTGATGTGATGTGGGTGGGGTTTTAAAAAAAGAGATTTCTACATATCTCTTCCTGTGAGCCTAAAGCAAGCTTTATTTCCCTGTGCACATTTTATTGAAGGATTCCTACTAGGGATGTGATAGTGTACTTGATTAACCGATAAATAGAAGCTTACAGGTTAATGCCATAGACTCCACGCATTCCTTCTTCTGCCTCGGCAGTACATTGTTTAGCAGGCAGGCCGGCAGCCCAGATCAGTCCTGGCTTGTGCGGGGTCTGGGGCCTACCCCCGCTGTGGCTCTGTGTTAAAAGTGTATTAGGAGCCAGACAGGCAGGCAGCCCGGCTCGTGTTGGGTCCGGGAGCTCAGCCCTCCCCCTGGACAGCAGCGGTGGGCGACAGTCAGCTGGTTTGCAAGGGGAGCTAGTTTTTAAACCGGCTCCCCTCGCGGACTAGCTCCCACCTGGCATCCCGCGCTGCTGCGTGGCGGGGGGCTCCTCGGGAGTGGGACTGGAGAGCACTGGCTGCTGGCCCCATCCCCAGGGACTCTAGAATAGTCGAGTAACTGATAAGAATTTATGAGGTTAATCAGCTATTCAATTAACCAATATTTAACATCCCTCGCTTTTAGCAGGGGTGGGCTGGACTTGACCTCGTGAGGTCTCTACCAACCCTATGATTCTATGAACTGTGACTGCCTACAGACGGCTTCAGAGGAAGCACAGGAAGCATTCTTTTTAAAAAGATTAAAATGTTGCTGAAGTCATTTCTCTAGCAGATCTAGATCTAAACACATGGAAAGAACCATTTCTTCACTTCCCTGTTCTGGCTACACCTCCTCTGACTATCTCTTATTCACTGTCCACAATGCAAACATTTCCCTAGCATCGTATAATCAGCTTGAATCCAAAATAGAAGCTTAAAACACTTTCCACCATCACTGAAATGGAGCCTCCACTGAGGTGAATGGTGACAGCTACATATCCAATGCACAGCATGCTGAGTGGCAGTACGAGGTAAGGATTTTATAGGCTAGCTGATTATCTGATAAGCATTTGCTTATCAGATAGTCAGTCAGTCTGTCAACTAGTCAATTTCCCTGTCCCCCCCACATCCCCCACGACTCTGAGAGGTGGAAAAGGGGGGGAATGGAGTACTTCAAAGTGGCAGCGACACACAGCTGTGCAGCACTGCCCCTCTGAAATGTGCGGAGGTGGCGTTTCAAAGGGGCAGTGGAACCTGGGGTCTGCTGGGGGAGTCCTAGCTGACCCTGGGCTCCATGGCTTTGAAATGTACAAGAACCCCTGTTGGGGACTCCTGTACATTTCAAAGCAGGCACCCGCATGCAGCCTGTAGTCAGTGGGACTTCCCACTGGTCCCGGGCTGTATGCGGAGTTCTGCATTCCTCCTTTGAAATGTACGAGTGCCTATCGACTAGTTGAGTAGTCAATGGAAATTTCATCGACTAGTCAATTAACCACATTTTAACATCCCTAGTATGAGCCAGGAGGGGCATTTTGACTAAGGAGGTGAGGATAAACCCAGGCTGTTTTACAGGAGCTTGAAATTTCTTTGCAGAGCAGACACAGATTTTGCGGGTTTCCTCTGAAGCATCTCACCTCTTGCTGCAGAGCATTTGGTTTTTCTCAAACATAATGGGACTCAACCCCGTGGTGCCGACAACTCTGTTTCCTTCGGATGCTTACATCACCGAGTTGTCCCAGCTCCAGGAGAGGTCCCCGCACACTCAAAGGGTATGTCTACATTGCATTCCTCTTTTCAGAGAGGAATGCAAATGCAGACGAACGAGATTGCAAATGAAGTGCGGATTTGAATTTCCCACGCTTCATTTGCATAATCATATCCGGGCACTATTTCGAAATACCCTATTTCGAAAACAGAAACTCTGTGTAAACACGGTTATTTTGAAAGAAAACCCTTCTTTTGAAATGACCCTTACTCCTTCATAAAATGAGGTTTAAGGGTTATTTCGAAAGAAGGGTTTTCTTTAGAAATAACCAGGTCTACACAGTGTTTATTTTTTTGAAATAGGGTATTTCGAAATAGTGCCCGGGTGTGATTATGCAAATGAGGCACGGGAAATTGAAATCCGCGCTTCATTTGCAATTTCGTTCGTCTGCATTTGCATTCCTGTCTCAAAAGAGGCATGCAGTATAGGCATACCCAAACTGTTCTGCTGCATGATGTGCACTAGGTTTACTTGTTCCCAAAACTTTCAGCTGATGGCACCATCTTGCATACACAGACTGGATTCCTTTGCTTTGTATCTAGTAAGGATGTTAAGTATCAATTAATTGATCGAATAATCAATGCATTTTGCATAGACTATTCGATTGATTGTTAGGGTGCCTCCGCCTTTGAAGTGTGGCAACAGTACGCTTGAAAGGCGAAAGCGCCGCGTGGAGCCCGGGGTCAGCTGGGGCCATGCAGCCTGATGCCGGGCTCCCTGCAGCTTTTCAAAGCGGCAGCGCCACACAGAACCTGGGGTCGGCAGGGGAGTCCCCAGCTGACTCCAGGCTCCATGTGGCACTGCCGCTTTGAATCACTGCATGCAGCCTGGGCACACCCCAGGTTGCCCTGGGCTGCACACAATGTTTCAAAGCAGCAGCGCTACGTGTAGTCCAGAGCCTGACCCCAGGCTTTAGGCGGTGCTGCTGCTTTGAAGTATCCCCTCCACTCCCCCCCCTTGCTGCCTCTATGACAGAGGCAGCAAGGGCACGAGGAAGCAACTAGTTGACTAGTCCTTCACATCCTAACTAAATAATTCCAGGCAGGGTTTTGTTAAGCTAGGACTTAGAGGTTTTTAAGTGCCTGAGAAGGTACAACCTCCCTAGGTAATCCATTTCAGTGTTTCGCCATCCTTCAGAGATCATGACCAATGGCTCTGCAGTCACATTAGCCAACTCCCTCAGCACCCTCTGATGCATTAGATCCGGCCCCATGGATTTGTGCATGTCCAACTTTTCTAAATAGTCTTTAACCTGTTCTTTCTCCACCAAGGGCTGTCCATCTCTTTCCCCATACTGTGCTGCCTAGTGCAGCAATCTGGGAGCTGACCTTGTCTGTGAAGACAGAGGCAAAAAAAACATTTGAGTACTTCAGCTTCTCCCACATCATCTGCCACTAGTTGCCATGTGCAGCCTGGTTCTCTGGTCGAAAGACTTTTTGGCATTGCTACAAGCAAAGCGCTGTCCTAATGAAGTTAATGCAAGCCATGCCTCAGCAGCATGCCCCTGTCCCAAACACAGCCGACGCCGCCTCCCTTCTTTTTGTCCCAAGCTTATGATAGGGGCAGAAGTCAGTGGCTTCAAGCAGTATTTCATTAGCATGCCAGCTTGTGGACAGGGCTAACTTCTGGAGTGAACCATGCAGCGAAAGACTGGTCAAATCAGTATTTCTGAAAAATTGCCAGCTAGTGTACAGAGGACCCTGCATCACTCGTGTGCTTGTGTGTGAGTGATGCATCTCTTCACTTGATGGACAGTCCCTAAGGCTCTGATGTCTATCCTCCATTCTGATAAATGGGGGATTTATGCAGAGAACCTATGAATACATGAATGGAAATTGTTTCTATATGATGTGATTTTTTTTTTTGAAGGTTTCCCATAGTAAAATTTTTTTAAGAGGAAGAAGAAATGTCCTTGTTTTATCAGTGAAGAAGAAAACAGCGGTGTGGTTGGAGGTGCCACAGCAAAATCTTTGTCATCCACATCTCATGAGGTAACCAGACCCTGCAAAACTGCTATTGTGGCATGTTTCTGGTATGTGAATTCTGGCTCTCTAATGAGAGTTGCAGTTTCATGCACACTCAAGAGCATTCCCTGGTTCTGTCGTTGGCCTTGTGCAATTTCTGAAGTCAATGTCTGAAATGCATTTATTTATTTAAAGGTCAGAAGGGATCATTATGAACATCTAGTCCGACTTTCTGTATAACATGGGCCACTGAATGACTCCCTTATGACAATAACGATTTCTTCCTTTTCCTTCCTCTGGAATGCTAAATATTGAAACATGCAGTAGTAGTCAAATTAAAAACCAATCCAAAATGACCTCTGAAATGAAATTAACTGACCCGATGTCTTTCTTCCTCCCCCCCTTTTAATGAGTAAGGATGATGGTGCTTTGTGATGCAAGGGTTGGGGAACACTTCACTGCCTGTGGGTGAAATGTAAAACCGAGGTCCTGACAGCTTGTGGTCATTAAAGAGTCTTCTGAGATTTTTCCCAAGTACAAAGCTTTGATATGCTGTCAAGATTTCATGTTGGTAAGGACATTTTTGCCAGCCTACGTTCACTCTAACTTGAACTGTGTGTAATATTCTTCACTTGTGGTTTTGGATTCTTCGATAGAGCTGTGATGCAGGATTCAACAGTTTCTACATGCAAGTAACAACACTAGCGTGGCTGAAACTTGCAAGCCTGCAAACAAATCAGAACATGTATGTGTTAAGGTTCCACTGAACATCTTGTCTGGGTCACATTGTACATAGGACATAATGCATTTTGACTTCGGGTTAAATGCACATATTAATATGATGGGCCAAGTTCAGTCCTAGAATAAACCTGTATAACTGCATTGAAGTTTGTGGAAGTCACTAAATCACACATTCAGCTAAAAATTCCCTTTGTGTTAATGTGGTGTTTGGGCCTGGAATGTGCCAAATTTTCTGGCTGAAATGGGTACCTGGGAAGGAGTTCCAAGGCTGGGAAGCTGACTTCTTCACCCTCCCATCCCTAGGCATCTTGTTACCTGCTTGGGGCAACAGCTCTCCTAATTCTCTTGTTACGTCTGAGCTCCTCAGGGCTAGTCCCCAGTGTCATAGAGTTGTTCCTTACATTTGCACAGCACCTGATTGGAACCCTTGGGAGCTTAACAAGTATATGTATTGTCCTAACTCATCTCTGCCATGGATGAGGTTTTCCATCTTGCTCCTGGTCCCTCTGGACCTGGCTTGGATAAGCAGGCTGTGTCCACTTCCATGCTAACTTAATGGACATGCCTTGCAACTACCCTAGTGGTTCCAGAATGAAATTAATGTTCTTCAAAATGGCTGTCTTACTGGGGCAAGGTGGAGTGTTGACTACTTTCTAACTACCATATCAAGCTGTCTCTGAATATTTGTATACCACTTGAAGGCACCAGTAGGTAATTTAGATTTCCTCGTTCATTTTAAAAACCTAGGGAACAAAATTGAAAAATAAATCTCTTGCAGCATAAGTAAGAAGTAGCTGAGGTGGGACACAATTACACCTGCACAAGCGGGAGGCTTTTGAACATTTAATTTGGCCACACCATACACACGTGGCAAACTTATATCAGAACAGATCCAGCCTTCTCTTCAGGGCAAGCTTTGGCTATGCTGCTCCATCAGCATTCTTCAGCACTCTCCCAGAGCCAAGAGAACTGCTCATTTGTCTACCCTTGACCCCTTCAATGAAACAGCCAATAAAGATGCCAGTCGTTGTCGTCTTTCTGATATAGTTGTGACCCCCCCCCCCCCCCCCACACACACACACACACACACACACACACGCTCACTTCATGAAATGGACACAAATATGCATAACTCAAAGATGCTTGGGACAAATTGCCTCATGTAACCTGTCATCTTAATGTCATAATCTGCTGGGTCTGTATATCTTATTTTGGTGTATGTATCATTTCTGTGTGTAAAGTTAGAAATATGGAGTATGGAATGGCTTATGGTTTTAAAGGTGCAAATGGAAGTCATCAAGGGTGTTACCCTCAGTGTCTAGATGGCCAACTGTAAACACTCTCTTTTGCCCTTTAAGTCTTAGCAGTGGTTGGTCGTAGGAAGTCACATATCCTCCCCAACTGTTAGGGGCGGACCAAGTAATTGTCCATGGAAAGGTGGTATCTCTAAAACAATAGGAAGCTAGAAGTTTCTTTGTCTTTTGTTATCCTCCTGGGTGCGTCATGCCAGCTAAAGACCCCGGGGAGAAGGAGACTTCCCTTTTTTGGAAGGCTTAGGTGGAACAAGAAGAGTTTTAGGGTGAGTTTGTAATAAGTTTTGTACTGAGATGTTAGTGTTAGAATTAAGCATTTTCTGTTGGTTTTTAATTTGTAATCAACTTTTCTCTGTCTGGTTTTTCACTTACAACTTCTTAAATCATACTGCTTGAACTTACTAAAATCACTATTATTTACTATCAAGCCCAGTGTAAATAATTGTGGGGGAACAATTGGTATGCACATTCCTCCTTTCTTTGTTAAAGGGGGCTTACCTAAAGAATTCATTTGGGGTGTGGTATCCCAGAAAGCTGGACCCCAAACTGCATTTCCTGAAGTTTCAGTGTCTGTAGTGCTCCTCGGGGAGAAGGGGTGGCCCAGCAGGACAAAATAGCAAGAAGCCCCAGAGAGCAGGAAGGTGAGTGTAAATGGCTTTGTCAACACCCTGGGATGCACCCCCAAGGGGTCTGTGGCCACATAACAATAGTTACTTGCTCTCTGGGAGCTGCTCTGAGATCAGGGAACTCCTTCCACATGGACCATGGAAGCATCATCAGCAACTGCCAGCTTTCACTCCCTATCAATCAGGGCAGGCACTGAACCGACTGACAGTCCCTTGAGGAGTCCTATTCTTGGCAGTGTGGTTTATTAGAATATTAACATGTGATTCTAAATGGTTTGATATCAGTGTGTCAGGTAACATTGTGTGCATTCAACAGATCTTTTAAAAGTAAAACATTTCTCTAGTAGACTTCCTTTTATCTGTACAAAGTGCCTCCTTCTACCCCACCCCTCTTTCACAGGTTTACATATTGACGCTGGAAAAGGGCAGCCAGTTGGTTTTCAAAATATCTTTACATCTGCCCGAGATCAATGGACCTCCTTATAAGCTTTCATGCATGCTGGGAATGGCAAGAGGTGATGATTCAAGAGCTGAGGGTGGTCAGCCTCTGACCTCCACTAGGAATTGGTCTTGCAGGTGTTTTGTGGGGCTTGGATCGCACAAGGAGGCACAAGTAAAGGGAGCATCTTCTGCAGATGGCTGTAGTTCAGGGGTGTGATGTTAGGCAAAGCTTCTGCATTCTAATTTCTGAAGAAGAGAACAACGATGGGAGGGAATGGAGAAAGGAGGGCCTGGAATCCCAGCCTCTGGGCCCAGCTAGCTCAGCTAACTGCGGATAAAGCCTCTGGGCTCAGCTGGCCCTACCCTGCTTACCTGCAGCCAATGCCAGGCCTGCAGCGAGGAGAAAAGGAAGGAGCCTGGCTCAGTTTGGGGCTGACTAGCAAAGAGGCAGGAGCCCAGTTCAGTAGGAAACTAACCAAAGCTTGTCTGCTCAGCAGCCACGAGAGCAAGTAAGCCCCCACGCTACTCCTCTGGGGAAAAAGGGCTTCTCAGTAGGTACCCCTCAAGTAAAGCAAATATGGACTCTTGGGGCCATGCCCCAAACTTAAGGACTTGAATAGGGAGTGGTTCGGAGTTCCCAGGCCAGGAGCACAGGGAGCCAGTACCCCTTTTTTCTACCTATTTACTCAGTTACTTAGACACTAGGCTACTCAGCTGCCAGGATCCAGCCACAAATGCCCATACTGGGTCAGACCAGTGGTCTACCTACCCAGTAATCTGCCTGCCAAAAGAGGTTGGTGTCAGACAATATTCCCTCAGTTTTTTTCATCCATGTGTGAAATAAATTTTGCTATGTGTACCGAGGCTTGGGTGAATGTGCACCACTAGTAGAAACACATGCTGCTGGCTGTGGGCGATCGGCTAATCAGCTGGGTGACATTCAAATTTCTCCAGGGTGGCTTCCCAACCTCTCAGCTTAGCGGGAACATTAGTGCCAGATGCTTCCAAGGGAGTGAATCACAGGACAACTAAGTAACCTGCTTCCTGTTGTCCAGTCCTAGCTTGTGGCAGTCAAACTTAGGGACATCTGGGCATGGATTTATGTCCCTGACAATCTTGGCTAATAGTCATTGATGGATCAGTCCCCTGTGAATTGAGCCAATTAATTTTTAACCCAGTTTACAGCATCCCTCCCTCCCATGGCGAGAGAAGCTCTGGGCTAGCCGGAACACTGATGCACGCCCCAGGAGGCACACCAGGCTGGCTCCAGACTAGCTCAGCCAGCTGACTAAGCCAAGCTCCAGCTAGAACAGACTTCACTGCGTTGGCTGACTGGAGAGGCTGCAGCCTAGTATGGCAGAGGCTTCTCTGACCTGTTATACCCACCACTCATGCAAAACATCGTTATAGTTCTTGACAGTTTAGCAGTCCGAAGCCTGGACAGCAGAGTCTCTTTCCAAAGTCTTGATGTGCCTCTAGGACACATTACAACTGGTGTTTGGAATGGGTCTAAAACCCCCACCCCATAAAACAAGTCAGATACCTTGGGGGAGATGGCTGGGAGCATGAAGCTGGTCAGACAGACAGACTATCTCTTTTGATTATTAGTTTGCTCCCCCCTTCACAAGAGACTGAATGCAAAAAGCCCACACTGGCCTGTGCTGGTGGCTTTTGTTGTGTGTGTCCCCCCTCCTCCCCCCCGGCTCCAAACATGCAGAGTACAGTCAGAACCGGCATAACTGCAAGTCCTCTGTCATGGTTAGTGATCAAATAGCCTCCTTCACTAACATGCAGGGAATCAGTGCCCTAAGATGCTTGCAACTGAGAAATGAATGATGATGGCTAACAAAAGGCATTTCTTTGCCCTGTGTTCCTGAAAGAGGCCAAGGAGGAGAGAAGAGGAGAGTGAACCTTCTGTTACATCTTTTGAATGTCTGTTGAGTTAAAAACTGTCTCAAATATGCCTGCAAGCAAAGCAGTCTGAGGCAACATAATCAAATAAATAAGGAGAAAGTGGAGAAAGTGAGTGTCTGAGAGACCAAACAAGAAAACCAGTTGATCTATCTAATATTACCTTTGTATAACTTTGTTTTAACAACAGGATTACAGTAATTCCCTCTTTCCTGTATTTCACTTCAGGGGCATTTGTTATCCCAGTGGGGTAATTAATAGTGCATGTTAAGACCTCATAGGTATATTCTACTTCCTTCATGGCTTTCTTTTCCCTTTTGGTAAAGAACAGTCAGGTGGCCTCCAAGGAACTAGCTGCCATCTGATGCTAACTTAATTTGGTTAAGATTTACTATGGCCTCCCTCCCCCACTCTGCTCAGCCAGCCTCCCTGGGTGCGAGAAATCTCTGTAAAAATCATGCCACAAGTGGCTTGCCTATCATAAGTATGACGAAGTAGAGAACAAAACCCTGCGGTCGTGAGATCCGGCCCCCTGCTCTGAGCGTTTGATTTCTCTCTGTTTCTGACTAATCCTTTTCAGACACAGATACAAGTGGCTTCTGATGAGCTGTATTGAAACTGGCAGAGGAGAATGCAGGTGGGAAGCTGCAGTACAGCCTTATGGTAGTTCAGATACCATGAACGTAAAACATCTCAACTACATAGCATACATCTGCGACCATGCTTGCCTATTTAGAAAGCCTAATCTGGAGGGTGCGAAAGCTGAAGTCAGCATTTTAGCCGTGCCAGGTTATTTTAAAATAGATGAGATCAGCCAAGGCTATTGACAGAGGAGCAGATTTGGTTTGACAACTTAGACAAGCGGGGAAAGAGCTATGGGGTAAAACAGAAGAAGGGACCTTGTGGGATATGGAGAGCAGAAGGGCTGGGAAATTCAGAGTGCATTAGGACTGAGGTGTACTCATGGCTGTAGGGTTTAGTTTATTTTTTTGTGATTCTGGTGCATCTGTGTAATGCAGAGCCTAGCACACAGGGTCCCCAGCAGTGTTCCCTCGAAGATGTGCGGCACCACAGTTCACAGGTGATTAATCAGCCCCACCCAGTTAAAGGCACAGGGCTGGCTGACTGAGCCAGGCTGATTAATCACCTGTGAAATTGTGCTGTTGTGCAGGTTAGAGGGAACCCTTGTCCCCAGTCCTGATTTTGGCCTCTAGGTGGTCTGCAGGACATAATAAAACAATGTCTATAAGTCTCAGAGGGCTAGCCATGTTTAGTCTGTAACTTGCTCCACTCATCATCTAAAGCAGTGGGGTGTGCCTACTAAAGCTCAGGATACTATTTATATTTTGTTTTTAGTCTCTAAGGGTATGTCTACACTACAGCGCTAATTCGAGCTAACTTAGTT
The DNA here is from genome assembly GCF_049634645.1 of Pelodiscus sinensis. Classification (NCBI taxonomy): domain Eukaryota; kingdom Metazoa; phylum Chordata; order Testudines; family Trionychidae; genus Pelodiscus; species Pelodiscus sinensis. The sequence continues at coordinate 9,730,113 of NC_134717.1, read as the reverse complement.
CGAATTAGTTAATTCAAACTAAGCTAATTTGAACTAACGCATCCAGACTAAAAAACTAGTTCGAATTAGCGTTTTGCTAATTCGAACTAGCATGTCCACATTAAGTGGACCCTGAACCGGGGTTAAGGATGGCCGGAAGCAATGCCAGCAGGGCATCAGATGAGGACTTAGAGCATGAAGCTGCTGCCTCAGGCTAGCCGAGTGCTGTGCTTAAAAGGACCCGACCCTCACCCTGGACAGTTCTCAGGGGTTCCCCGCTTGCAAAGCAGTCCTGGCTTGAAGTGCCCTGAGTACCCACACTGGGCCTATCACAGCACTCTGCCATCAGACCGGCTGCACTTGCCGCAGGCTGCCATCTGGGGAGAGGAGGCAATTGGGGGGGCTGCAGGAGAGCTTCCACCCCCAGAAGCCCGCAGAGCCAGCCCAGTCCTCCCCATCGGGGGCTCGTACCCCATTCCTCCCTCACCTCCTTCCACTTACCCTTCCCTAGCCCCCCTTCCTGATGTACAAAATAAAGTACACGTGTGTTCAAAAATAGAATCTCTCTTTATTGAACAAAACTCGGGGAGACTGGGAAAAGGAGGTGGGAGAGGGGAAGAGAGAGGGTGGGAGAGGGGAGGGCAACTAAAATGATCAGAGGTTTGGAACAGGTCCCATATGAAGAGAGGCTAAAGAGACTGGGACTTTTCAGTTTAGAAAAGAGGAGACTGAGGGGGGATAGGATAGAGGTCTATAAAAGCATGAGTGGGGTGGAGAGGGTGCATCAAGAAAAGTTCTTCATTAGTTCCCATAATAGAAGGACCAGAGGACACCAAAGGAAATGAATGGGTAGCAGGCTTCAAACTAGTAACAAAGTTGTTCTTCACAAAGCAAAGAGTCAACTCCTTGCTGCAGGAGGCTGTGAAGGCTAGAACTAGAACAGAGTTTAAAGAGAAGTGAGAAAAAGTTATGGAGGTTGGGTCCATGGAGTGGTATTAGCCAGGGGGTAGGAGTGGTGTACCTGCCCAAAGTTTGTGGAAGGCTGGAGAGGGATGGCACGAGACAAATGGCTTGGTCACTGTCTTCGGTCCATCCCCTCCAGGGTCCCTAGGGTTGGCCGCTGTCGGCAGACAGGCTACTGGGCTAGATGGACCTTTGGTCTGACCCAGTACGGCCATTGTAAGCTCAGGGTCGGGGGTCTCAGTGGACCACCTTGATTTTCATGCACACCTGCTCCTGGGTGGCCAGGATGGCAGCTCTCCTGCCCTAGACGGCCACTTTCCTGTGCCTAGTGCGGAGGTCGTGGACGAGGAACACGATGTCCGCACTAGACCAGGCGGGTGCCCGCCTCTTTGGTCCCAGGCAAGCTCCCGGGAGCCGCCAGCCTGGTCCCGGGAAGAGGGGGAGGGCTGGGGGGCATTGGGTGGCTGGCTCGAGCCGTGCCAGGTGCAGGGTTTGCTAGCTGGGTTCTGGCATGCTTGCACCTGTCACGGGCACCGTAGCCAGCCCGTGCCCCTTTAAGGAGTCCGGAGCCAGGAGGGGGGCAATAGAGTTTCCCTGGTGTTGGCCAGAGTGGCCACCAGGGAAAGCTGGGGAGGGCTAGCCTCCCACTAGTTCGAATTAAGGGGCTACACACCCCTTAATTCGAACTAGCTAGTTCGAACTAGGCTTAGTCCTCGTAGAATGAGGTTTACCTAGTTCGAACTAAGTGCTCCGCTAGTTCGAATTAAGTTCGAACTAGCGGTTTGTATGTGTAGCGCCTATCAAAGTTAATTCGAACTAACGTCCGTTAGTTCGAATTAACTTTGTAGTGAGGACATACCCTAACATGCTACAGGCCTGCTCATGGTTTGCTTGGTTGTGTTGGTTTTTTTTAATGTCTATAAGGTATTGCCACTGCAATTCTAGGCATTTGAGGTTAGTGTGGCAAGACAGGAAAAGTTGGACTAGTCCAACATTTTGTAGGACTTATTTTCCTGGTTCAAGAAGGAGCAGGGCCCTGTTCCAAATGGATATTCACCAAACTGGAGACGGTACCCAAGGAGGCTATCTACTGCATGGACTGCGTTTCAATGTGATTGTTACTTCCATTGCTGTGAGCTGAGTGACTACATAAAGGGGTTGTCTCTTTTTTTGTTGTTTCATTTCAATTAACATTTTTAGTATCTTCCTTATGTTTATATACGTAGGTCTAATCCTGTCTTGTCAACTCCCTGAATTTCTTGTATTATTAATATGATAACGTTAATATGTTAACAGATGCTAAATTTAAAAATGAACTTCTTTCCTGTTTTTTTTCCCCCTTTAAATTATGCGTCCTGCATTTTTCCTTCCCTGAAGGTATTTCAAATATCTACCCTTGGAAATATGCAAAACCTTGAATCTTGAGTATTTATGCTACCCTACGGTGTCTATAGTTCATATTTTAAAAACTTGAATAAAGAAATAGAGTTCTTTGGCAGCATAGTTCAGTTTCCCATATGAAAATAAAACACCAAGTTTCCTTCTTACAGCTGCCTTCGTAGTGTGCAAAAACTTCATCCCTGTCACCCAAACTATCTCACTGTGTCTGTATTTCACAGCTCTGTAACTTACACTATCTACTATTGATTAGAGACTTCCCATGCAGTATCATGTGGGGCAGAGGATCATTTAAGAAGTTTTAGAGGGGGTGCAATGGAACACTTCAAAAAAATTATAGTAGAGAAGCACATGCGTCCATGCTAACCCTCTGCATAGATGTCAGCATGTAATTTCCAAAGAGGACCCGAAACAAAACCGCATTATAGAAAATACAATAAGGCATTGTTTGCTGTTTGCTAAGGAGACTGTATTGGCACCTCTTCCCAGAACTGGGTTTAAATTGGTTCTTGCTCGTGGGTTTCTCTGACCATTGTATCCAGGGCTATGCTTTAAATTCTTTCATTAAACCATGCTATAGCTGGCTATAGTTAACCCCAGCTGTGCTGATCTAAACTGTGTTAGCATTTCTCTAGCAAGAATTCTGTTTAAACCGCTTTCCCCAGAACTAAGTTTTCCAGTGCAAGATAGACTTGGCTTAAGGGAAACTTATCAAGCAATCAGCAGGTATTTGAAGAACAGAATTTCTTTCAAGTAGCCTCTCCTTGAAGATAGGAAGATACCATGTAAATAGTTCAGATATTTTTGTATTGCAGAAGCACCCATAATATGCTAGAACAGTGTTTCTCAACCAGTGGTATGACTACCCTTAGGGGTACTTGAGAGACTGCGGGGGGGGGGGTACGTCAACACTATTGAAATTTGGAGAAAACTGAATTTGTTACGTTTTACAGCGCTTGATCATGTTTGTACATTTTATACTCCAAAATGTCATTGTCTGAACAACTTAATCTTAGCTGAGCAAACAAATGTGTTGCAACGGTAGAAAAACTGTAGGTACGGGGAATACTTTTTTTTTTTTTAAAGAGGTACTTTATAAAAAAAAAAAAAAGGTTGAGACACACTGTGCTAGAAGATGTACATGCACACAAGGCACATTCCCCATCTGATAATCTAGGGACAGCGATAACAAAGGGTGGTTCATCTTATCTTTGGAGCTTCAGCTATTGGCCACAATGCATCAATGTTGTTCTCTAGTTTGAGTTATCCAATTTTTCATCTCTTCCTGTACACACAACACATGATCATTCATCTGTACAGGGGGCAAAGCCATGTTTTCTGCTTTTGGCATGCTTAGCTTTGCACTCTGAACATACAATTAGTGGGGATTTTAGTATGTCATAAACAGCTGCACACCATGTAACAGCTACAAGGTGGTGTAAGCTCTTTCAGGGCACGGATTCTTGTAAGTTCTCTTATGAGTTTGTATAGCACCTTGTACAACAGGGCCTTGACTTGGCTGCAGTCTCTAGGCACTATTGGAATCCATCTTGTGACTTTGTGGGGTCACACCTCTGGAGGGGAGCTTGGGGCTTCTGCCTGGGATAGGGCTTCAGCCCCGCGGGAGGCCCTTGTTGGAGCTTGGTCATGCCTGTCAGAGTTCTGGGCTTCATCCCCTAGCTCCAACTCCTTTGGGTCTCAAGCCCTGAGCACTGGCAGGCTTGCCCCACATGACTAAAGCCCCAAGATGGTCCTCCCTGCAGGACGGAAACCCCAAGTCCCTCCTTCCCCTATAAGGGCAGAAGTCCCAGTAAGTGTGCCCAGCTCAGAGGATCTACAACCGGTACCCGAGTTGCGAACGGTCGACTTACAACCATTCGCAGTTACGACCGAAACTGTCATAAATGGTGGACAGCGAACAGCACAGTCGCGAGTAACTCAGTGGGGTCCGACTTACAAACAAACCGAGTTACAACCAATTGCTTGGTCCGTAACTGATTCGTAAGTCGGAGAGAGGCTGTATAAGTTTCGTCACCCCAGTATAGCACCACATTGAAAGTCATGGTGTTGAAGTGCTTCAGAATCCTGCTTCTGTACATGTACTCATCCAGTCCTGTGTCTGTCCTTCCCTCATAGCCAGCATGTGAGTAGTGGGATCAGTGGGGAGGAAAAAACTCATGAGAGTGTAGGAGGAATGGTGATAGAGTTACTTCCCTCATTGTCCCGAGGCTTTTTCAGCTTTAAAGGAAACTTCTGGGCTACGTCTAGACTGGCATGATTTTCCGCAAATGCTTTTAATGGAAAAGTTTTTCCGTTAAAAGCATTTGTGGAAAAGAGCATCTAGATTGGCACGGACGCTTTTCTGCAAAAGCACTTTTTGCGGAAAAGCATCCGTGCCAATCTAGACACAGTTTTGCGCAAGAAAGCCCCGATCGCCATTTTCGCCATCGGGGCTTCTTTGCGCAAAACAGTTTTTAGCTGTCTACACATTTCCGGAAAAGGGCTTTTGCCCAAATGGGAACGTCAAAGCATTTGCGCAAGAAGCACTGATTTCGGACAGTAGAACGTCAGTGCTTTTGCGCAAAATCAAGCGGCTAGTGTAGACAGCTGGCAAGTTTTTGCGCAAAAGCAATTGCTTTTGTGGAAAAACTTGCTTGCTTGATGCAGCCGTGCTGTATAAAAGGAACTGACTTTCCTAGCAGCTTGCATGCTGTCTCAGAATAGCATCAGCATCCATCTATTCAAGCTGCTGGCAAAGGCTGCAGTATTCTGCCTCCATAGCACCACCTCCTCCTTTCTGGGCTCCAAGTCTGTGGAATTCTGTAAAGTAACTTTGCAGAACATACGCTTTGGAAGGGTGGTCACTGCCTACTCAGATTGGAGAGAGATGTTAGAAATGGAGAAAGCCGTGGATGCCACGCAGATGTCTCACTTCAGCTGCACCCACGCTGTACATTCGTGCAGTACCTCAAGTGATTGGGCACCGCGCGGCTAGCTAGGGTGCTCCTGGACTTCTCCTTGGAGGACATAAGGTTGGGCATTGCAAAAAATCTTGACAAGCTTCTTCTCCAGGATTTCTCTCCCTGCAACCTTGCATAGTAGCATGTGTCAGCAGTTGACTGAAAGAGCACCTAAGTGAGATGAGTGCACGTGATAGGAGAAATGCAGCTGCTGCCAATCCTGAGTAGGGCAAGACAGTCCTGACTTCTGACTCTATTTAGGAGGATGCTGGATCATTATTAGGGCAGGACATTGTGTCTTCATGACCCTTGTGCTGAAAAAAGGCTGTGACTATGCATGCTTCTCTGGGAGGGAAGACTTGGAAACCCTTGGGTTCCCGGGGCTGAGAAGGGAGAGAGACTGAGATCTGAAAGGGCAGTAACCCAATTGCTGTTTGAGTATTAAGGAATATTAGTACTGCTGTAAACACAGACTTCACCTGTATAATTAGATGCTTTGCTAAGATTACCATTGAAATGGAAATGGCTCTTTTGAAAAGTAGGTTGCGGATTGTTTCTCAGTCACCCAAATTACAAAAAGACTAAAATATAATAGCTTTTGCATTCATTCGTTGGCCTGCTAATGACATCAGACCATTACAAAAGCATATTGGGCGAAGGTGTGTAAAAGGAGAGACTTAAGCCAAGGAAAACTTGCAGTTTAGGTGAATAAACCCCCAAAAAGGGCAAATGACAAAAGCATATACTGCATATAACTCAGTCAGCAACATGTAATGGAGGAAACTTTCAGCAAGGCTAATTCAAAAAAAGGAATCTTACAGCCTTTTTTTTCTGCCCCAGTACTTATATTCCAAAATGTGTGTGCATTGTATTCTAATGTCTTAGCTAGCAAATAGCTTCCAAATTCAAGGAGTGAAGGTGCTGTATTTGAAGGTGCTTGATAGGTTGTGGGCTTAAGCCCTAATCAAGGCGTCGTATGCTTGAAAACTTTTATATAATCTGAGCAGTGTTTAAGCATGTGTCATTAGTTTGGTGGTTTTAGCACATGGTTTGATCCATGACAACAAAGGCATCCATAATGCTTAATTTGCTAGGCCTTACTGACTGTTCTCTGTCTTGCAGGAAAATACCCGGGTAGACAGCACTAACAATTATATGGTGATCCAAGCCATTCTGGCTCTTGTAACATTGTCTGAGGCCAGGTCTACATTATACCTGGAAGGTTGGCTTAAGGTACCCAACTCCAGCTGTGCAGACTGTGAGGATTCCAGGCAATGGCCAGAGCTGCCCTCAGTGTTGGATTTACGGGTCTGTACTAGACCCGATAAATCGAATGCCAGGATGTCGATCTCTGGGACGGCAAGTGAAGACATACCCTGGGTTTGCTCTGGTCCTGATCCCACAAGCCTCTTAATGCCTCGACTCCACTGGAGTCAATGGAAGCTTCACAAAGGAAGGACATGCAGTAGCCTGCATGCTCAGTGAGCTACCATGCCCCTACAGAGACAAAGAATTGCTACTCGGTTGTAGGGAAAATGAACCTTCTAACATCTGTATGGTACAATCGAGCGTATGCTGCATTAGACACCCAGAACGTGTGTGATTATGTTAAGTCCCTGCATCAGAATATTGATATGCCCACAATGGGCAGCTCCTCTTGATTTAGTTAAATCCTGGTTGATGTGAATTTGAAGGGCAGTGCTGGAAATTCTGAGCTTGAGAACGTGAGCTGATCGGGTAGTTGTGATTTAAAGCCCTCGGTTAGAATGTTTATCTTCTATCAGCATGTTGGCCGTTTGTACAATGGGGAAAGGTAAGCACTGGAAAATCAAGGTCAAAATAACTGACAATACAGTATTGTGCTGTGTGACCCTGGACAAGTTACTTACCCTCCCTACACTTCAGCTGTCTTGTGTTCAACAGGAATAACAACACTTGCTCGCTTTTGTGGTCTGCGGGCGGAAAGTGATATTTCAGAATGAAGTATTATCCCAGTGTGAAATTTTATCTTTCTTTTCAATATTTTCCTGTTCCCAGACTTGATATCCAGGCCCTAAGATGCATGGTTCCTTTTTAGGATATAAATCATTCTACTTAATTTCAGTCCATCTGGAAATGTAATTCTGAGCAGGAGGTTTTGTTTCTGATTTTGATTGGTCTTTGTGCTTTCCAGATAGAAGACTGTGTGGCATGGGACTTGACTCCAGCACAGGTTGGTAGCAGCTGACAGCAGCTACTGTCTTTAGGTCTCCTCCTGACAGGTATTTGGATGCCCTCATCTCTCACTAGCATCCAGGGCAGGTGCCGTATTCAATCTCTATTGGCATTAGGGGTGTAAAAGTGTAGCTGGTTAAATGATTAACATTTAACCAGTGTAGCTGGTTAAATGATTGGTTAACACTACCCGTTGCACGCAACTCCTCTTCCCCATTGTTCTGCATTTAAGGTATTTTGGGAGCAGCATGTAGTCAGACTGGCTCAGTCCCGGCTCATACCGGGTCCCGACAGCTATCCCCGCTGCTGCTTTGCATTTAAAGTAAATGCTGGACCCGACACGAGCTGGGACTGAGCCAGTGTGCTTGCCCACCAGCTCTCAAAACCTTTTCAATGCAGAGTCACAAATCTTTTCAATATATAGCTGCTGGGAACCGGGACATGCCGGCTCCCAAGCTCCTTTAAATGCAGAGCCACTTATAGGTAAATCATGTAACCAACAACATTTTTGTCGGCTACACGATTACCGAATTACACGCTTCCTAACATCCCGAGTTGGCACCAAGGTGTCTTTAAGTAGCCTCTGTGAAAGGATTTGTGACCAGAGCCTTGGTGAACAGACAAACAAAAAGAAGCCCAGATCACCAATGTAGCATCCTTGTGGCAGCCTTGGCAGAAAGGAATGAATAACAATAGTCAAATCTCCATCAAGATTCAAATGCATGCTTAGAAGTGGTCTATCCAGTATGGCAGGGTGGGCTGACTGCTTGCATGGTGTCAGTTTCTAGTGCTGTCCGTCTGTTCCCTGACTCAGAATCTATAAGCCATGGAGTCTAGCATTTATTCTTGTCACATCAACAGCCTGTGCATGATTTCTGGGGGGCCATAGTGCTAGAGAACCGGCTAAGATTTATGGAAGCCAGCCCCCTTGCTAGAAGCTCTGCTGGAGTTACTCTCCTGTGGGACAGGACTGGATGTTCTGGTTTTATGTTAAACAGGTTTTATGTTAAATAATATTAGTCTGTGTTTTTTAGGTTGTCTGTCTGCAATCCAGCCCACTGATAAATTTAATAAATAAAGATAAAAATAGCCTCGGAGGATTTGGTAGGCTGCTGTCCAAGGAATCTGGGCGAGCTGCCAAAAGCTACTCGACACCTAAGTTAACTCAGACTATGGAGTTTTGCATCACTCCATGCAAATGTTAGCTTTTTAAATGTGTGTTCCTGGCCTGTTTTCTCTCTGGGGCTGCAGGACCGGACTCACTATTGAAACGCAAAGAGATTTCCTATTGGAATTTTGTTTTTTCATTTCCTTTTAACACCGTGTGGACAGACATATCTGATGAGGCCTCTGCTATTGGTTAGGAATGTTAATGAGGCAAAGGTATCAAACTGTGCCATCTCTAATTGCCCACTGAGCTGAATTGTCTGAGGGGCATTCTGATTTGCATAGCCTGCAGAACACAGAGCTTAGCACTCCAGGGCCCAAATGAAGTGCCTTATCACAGGAGTAGAAGGGCTAAGGATGCAGTCATCCAGTGTATGGGATGGTTTCCTTAGCTCTGGCTTTACCATTTTGCCCTTCTGATTTTATTACCAAGTTGTAGAAATAAACTAGGAGTTAATATTGGGTGACATGATATAAGAAGGGATGCTCAAGCACATATATATATTGGGTACTTCCTTGGCCTTCTTTGCTCTAGTGTCTGAGCACAATCTTTGTTGAATGTATTTATCCCCACAGCACCCTGCAAAGCAGGGAAATATGCCTGTCTCCACTTTAGATGGGGAACTGAGGCACCGAGAGACTGAATGTCTTGCCCAAGGTCTCATGCACACAGCTTGTACGTGAGCAGGGAACTAAACCTATATCTTAGGAGTTTCTTAATCCACAGACTAGCCTTCGTCTCATGACGATGAGTTCTCACTGAAGCTTCCTTTCACTTGTCTATGAATTAAATGAAACCCGTTTTAGTCCTAAGAAGCCTGCAAACACTTCTTCATGATGTACCCAGCAGATTTGTTCTAAAATGTTGTGGATTGTATTTTTGCACTTTCCCCTGCTTCCTTTCGTGAGACTTTCCCCATACTAGAATTGTGTCACAGCTTGTCTGGGGACAGGGAGATTTGGACTTCAGAGAAGTGAACCTAGATGAGCAAAGTTATCCAAACTTATCTGCGTTTAACAGTAAGTACTGTTTCAGCAGAATATATCTTCAGAGACATTTAAAGAAAAATTACAGACCTGTGTGCTTTTAAAGCAGTCACTATCCCTATAAAATTCCTGAATTCCAAGTGCATAACTCCTGTCTGTTGGTAAGCTACTTTAGATCTTCCAAAAGACGATTGCCAACATTTTTCAGACTTGCCTGCAGCAGGCACTTAAACCAGTGGTTTGATTAGGAACTGCAGCCGTTTATAAACTCTGGACGCTGTGCTTTATCCCCAACATATGACAATTCTTTGGCCCATTACAACCCAGTGTAAAGGGGCCTGAGTATAAAATGGGAATTGGGTTCTTCTGGGTAGGATGACCAGATGCCCGAGCTAGAAAACAGAGCTGCTGAGTGCACTTTATAAATGTACTTAAATAAGACTGTGCCTCTTAAACACCAAACGCAAGCTGTCTGTTCTCCTCTCCCCATTTGGACATGTTATATATACTGCAAAAACTGTGTTGAGACATTGGGGTGTTGATTGGGTGATTTAATTGCATGAGCTGCTTGCTAGCTGAACCAACTTCTTTTTGGTGGCAAAGCATGCTGTGCTTTTTAACCATTGATACAGCCATGCCTTTATACCTATTCCTTTTAACACTTAGCAGAATGGTTGAACTGGCTGAAATGAGAAATAAGCTGGACTTGAGGAACCTTTTTAAAAAGATTGCTGTGAGCCAAGGTAAGTTGGGAAGTGACTGGCCACTGTTCTTACTTCCTTGTTCATTTCAAAATACAAGAGTAAATGCTGAGTAAATACAAGTTCTCCAAAGGCTGTACCCTTACAAAAGATCATTCCCACCTTATTGGCCAATGAAGACAACAACATGGTACCTTTTAGTAATAGCTAGTGGCTAAGCACCTGTGTAGGACCTAATCTATTGCCTGTTGAACTCCATGGAAAGATTCCCAATCCTATTGGCTTCCCAAAGGACTTTGGATAGGGCCATCATACACGTGGTGAGAGAACATGCCCTCCGTAGGCATTTAAATCTGTTGGGGGAGAGAGAGCGGATAGTCCTCAGCTTTACTGATATAATTTGGCAGCTGAGTCTCAGTTCTGCCAGCACGTGAATCATTTTGCTTTCTGAACTATGTGGCCCACTCTAGCCTTGTCCCTCCTCTCCAGTCCCTATTTCTGCTCCCACCTGTTCTATCTCCTCCTTTTACCCTCCGAAATGATCTTCAACCTCTGCAATCGCCTGCTGGCCTCCACCAACGCTTTCCTGTGTCCTGCCCTTCCTCTGTTCTTCCCTGTTATGTCTTCCTGCCGCACCCTTCGTTGCCACCATCGTTGTCTCCCAGGCTTGCTGTCTGCAGCCTTATCTTCAGTTCTGCCTGCCCCGTTTCCCACCCTCTCTCTGTCCACTGTTTTGTCACTGCTATCACTTTCCATCTCTGGTAACCACTGAAGTCTGGTCCCCTCCTAACACAGCCTCCTCAACAGTGCTGCATTGCAACAGGTGGCGCTGTAAGAAATAGGGCTTTAGTAAACATGCTGAGTGGCCAGTGTCAGATTCTTGCGGCATCTAAACAGTTTTTGGATGATATAAAATAATGAGGTTACTTGAGGGATCAGTCTGGCCAAAAATATTTTACAAGTAGAGGGGAAACGGTTAATTCAGTTGCATTATGATAATGCAATAATTAGGGATGTGAATGTTTAACCAGTTAACCGGTGAAGGCTGGAGCAGCTTCCTGCCTGCCGTGGGTTGGTGGTGGGAGACTGCTCCGCTGCCCGCCACTGGGCTGCTGTAGCCAGGCTGAAGCACCTCCTTCCCTCCAACCCTGCCTGCCCTCCCCTCTAACTGGTTAACCGGTTAAGCAGTACATTTAACCAGTTAACCCATTAAATGGGATTTTGCATCCTTTGAAATAATATCTTTTGAGCAGTCAACCACAACCTTTAAACCTGTACCCAAAAGCTTGAATTATAACTTTTAACCTTTCACTGACTTTAGTTGTTGCAAGTCATGTGGAGCAGGAAATGTGTCTGTTATTTTGAGTCAAGTGCAGCAGTCTAAAAATCTAAAGTCTAAAAATAATTAGACCTGGGGTAAAGAAAATGTAAGTACTGAAGGAAAAAGTGACTCTCTTCTCAAAATCCTTTGTTGCTTGTCCTCTTTGTGTCAGACTTGCTGACTGTGATTTGGCTCCTTTTCCTCTTTGGCTCTCAGTTTAGAAATGTTTCCTTCTCTAATTAATCTTGTTTGTTTCCCACGTCATGACACAAATCATAGAGTTCCCATTCAGAATGAGCGCGCTGCACAATGTCCCCAGTTGTATTGGCGCCTAATCTCTTCTGTGCAAACAACATTCTTTCCAATGCAGTGCTGTGATTATTGATAACCAAACCCAATTCTTAATGTGTGTGAATTTCCTGAAAATTCTCTCTCGCCACACATGTCAGTGGTTCTGGCAGGCATGGCTGTGAATTACTTATCTGGGGTGGCGGGAAGGTCTACCGAAATTCCTTTCTGGAGCAGGAGGAAGTGGGAGATCAGCTTGTAGTTGTGGCTGTGACACGGACTCAGTCATTTGGCCTCTGTGCTTTGGTTACCACATATATAAACTGGTAGTGATGCTGACTGTCACGGAAATGTGCTGTGGCTAAATTCATTGAAAATCATTTGCAGATTCTGTGATGGAAAATGCTGTAGAATTGCTAAATATATATGTTTTTAGACAATCTTTCTATTAAGTGGACACTGTTCTTGTCTGCCTGTCATGGGATTTTCAACTTGCCACACCTGCACACGTGCCAACATGGCCCAGCTGCTGCATGCATGCCAATGCAGCTGCCCACACCAGCTCCTTCAGGCGTACTCTGTGCATGGCTCCCAGCCCCCTGGTAGGCTGCCCCCACTAGCTTCTGCAGGCAGCACCTGGCCCCACTTGCAGGCTGCCCCTGCCAGCTCCTGCAGGCAGCCTCTACTGCCTGGCTCCATGCCGTGCATCTCCTGGTACCCCTAGCAGAAAGATGGGATGGCTAACAGTGACTACCTTGAATCGTACTTAGCCATCCCATCTTTCTCCTACATTGCTAGCTTAAAACTTTATTCTTTTAATTCAGTCTATTGAAAACACCAGCAGGAAAGAATCTGCTCAAATACACATGTGCCTCACCATCTAAACACCAACATGTGTTTAGATGCATTGGTGTAACTGAGAGCATAATCATAAGACAGGATTCCCTAGATGTAACCGAGGACATAATTTGGCTGGCAATTTCTCTTACTTCTGTCAATTGTGCATGAGAAGGGAAGAACCTAGGTTGAGTTTTCCCACTGCCAACCTATAGGATGAGATCCATACCATAGTAAGCTTAATTACTAACTGAGATTATTCTATTAAAGCTTCTTGTGTCAAAAGATGTAATTTTGAACAGTTTTTACAAAGGGGAAGAAATATAAGTTTCATGGCCTCTTATTTCCACCTTGCGTATAAAGCATGTACAGGCAGTCCCCGAGTTACACGGATCCGACTTACGTTGGATCCGCACTTACGAACGGGGCTTTCTCGCCCCGGAGCTTGCAGGCAGCGGGACTGCCCAGAGTGCAGCGGTCCTGCCACCTCGACCTCCGGGGCGAGAAAAGCTTCTCCGGGTGCCCCTGGTCTGCTGGGGACCGTCTCCAGCAGACCAGGGACACGTGGAACAAAGCTGGGGAGGCGCGGGACTCCGCCACCGCTGCGGCTTTGCTCCCGGTGCCTCTGGTCTGCTGGGGACCATCTCCAGCAGACCAGGGAGACCGGGAGCAAAGCCAGGGAGCACGCGGGCAGCGGACAGCCCAGACGCGCCGCCGCTGTCCCGCTGCCGGCGTGTTCCGCGGCTTTGCTCCCGTCTCCCTGGTCTGCTGGAGACCAACAGACCAGGGAGACGGGAGAAAAGCGGAGAAAAGCCGCGGAGGACCCGGGTGGCGGGACTGCGGTGCGTCTCAGTCCTCCGCCCGCGTCTCCCTGGTCTGCTGGGGGGGGGCACAGCTAGTACGCCCCCCCCTCCCCCAGCAGTCCAGGGTTTTCTCCGGACGCCTGTGGTAGAGCAGCTGGGGCGCTGCCGGTTGGTCCCGCAGCGCCGCTCTGGGCGCTACTGGACCAACCCGGCAGCACCCCAGCTGCTCTGCCCCAGGCGTCCTGATTCAGCCGCTGCTGGTCAGTTTCAGCAGCGGCTGAATCAGGATGCTTGGGGCAGAGCAGCTGGGGTGCTGGTGGATTGGTCCAGTAGCGCCGAGGAACGGCGCTACTGGAGCAACCCAGCAGCACCCCAGCTGCTCTGCCCCAGGCGTCCCCAAGTCAGCCGCTGCTGAAACTGACCAGCGCTGAGTACAGGAAGCCCGAGGCAGAGTTGCTCTGTCCCGGGCTTCCTGGAATCAGCCGCTGATCAGTTTCAGCAGCAGCTGACTTGGGGACGCCTGGGGTTCTTAAGTTGAATCTGTATGTAAGTTGGAACTGGCGTCCAGATTCAGCCTGTTGAAACTGATCAGAGGCTGATTCCAGGAAGCCCGGGGCAGAGCAACTCTGCCTCAGGCTTCCTGTAGTCAGCCGCTGGTCAGTTTCAGCAGCGGCTGAATCTGGATGCCAGTTCCGACTTACATACAGGTTCAACTTAAGAACAAACCTACAGTCCCTATCTTGTACGTAACCCGGGGACTGCCTGTATATGCCAAAAAAAGAAGTGGAAATGGATTCTGATCACACATGCAAATTGTGGCTTTACTGCAATTTCTGGTTTGTCCAGCAAAGGGATTGTGTTCCAGAAGAGGCCTACCTTGGATGTGTAAAACCAGATCTCAATGTCTTTGAGTGTGTGTGGAGTAGGGGTATGTGCAAGCTGTGCTAGAGATGCTTCTGCCACATGAAATTATGATCTTTATGACAAGCATTGTGAGGAAAGTGTTGGCCACCCACATAGTGGGCCAGGCCGTATTCTGGTACTCCCATGCATATCTGGAATGACTTTTAAAAAACCTTACTGGAGTTATTCCAGATTTACACTAGGGGGGTATGTCTACACTACCCCGCTAGTTCGAACTAGTGGGGTAATGTATGCATACCGCACTTGCTAATGAAGCCCGGGATTTGAATTTCCCGGGCTTCATTAGCATAAGCGGGGAGCCGCCATTTTTAAATCCCCGCTGCTTCGAACCCCGTGCAGCGCGGCTACACGGGGCTCGAACTAGGTAGTTCGGACTAGGGTCCTATTCCGAACTACCGTTACTCCTCGTGAAACGAGGTGTACCGGTAGTTCGGAATAGGCACCCTAGTCCGAACTACCTAGTTCGAGCCCCGTGTAGCCGCGCTGCACGGGGTTCGAAGCAGCGGGGATTTAAAAATGGCGGCTCCCCGCTTATGCTAATGAAGCCCGGGAAATTCAAATCCCGGGCTTCATTAGCAAGTGCGGTATGCATACATTACCCCGCTAGTTCGAACTAGCGGGGTAGTGTAGACATACCCGGGTATTTTAGATCCTGATCCAGCCCCCATTTGGGAGTCGATCTGTGACTTCACAGAACATCAGATCTGACCTATGGAGCTGAATTTCTTCTGCTGGGAACTAGCTTTGGTTCCCTGGTCTTTCCCCCACCCCCATCCCAGATACTATGATGTAGAGCTTCTCTGGGAAAATCTATCACGAGAGTGTAGATAGAAATTCAGTACTGCAGGTTCCCCTCTCTATACAGCTCCCATTTTGGCTCTGTCCCTTAATGGCTTCAGTAGGACCTAAATTTTTTCCTAATCATGCCTTCTATAATAAATGTGGACAATATAACCCCATCTTGTAGAACTTTAGGGCATTCAGCTAAAACTATCAATGTAGTGCCATTTCCTTCAAAAGGGTTGACCATCTACTGTTCACACTGGAGTACTTCTGAAAATAAGACTCTAGGTCTGGCTATAAAAGCTTTTTGGGAAGGTACAGTAGTTTTTTACAGCTTTGGATTACCAAAGGTGTGAGCAACTATTCCTCTGTGGATTGTGTGGTGTCTAGAAGTGTTGCTAGAAATGTTGTTACATGTAATTAAATACATAAAATAAATGGGAAGCAATTGTCTAATAAGGTTGTCTCTACAGGGGTCTCTTTGCTAAATAACTCAATGTGTCTGGCTTAAGAGCACAAGGTTTTTGATTCCATTGTACTTATGTATAGGTATTGAGCAACTTTCCAAAAATCTGCAAAAGTGGATGATGTTCTAAAGTCAGAGATTTATTGTCTGATTCCAATGATCAGTTAACTGGCACTTTAAATGTTAAACCATAAACATCTCCAGCTTTCTAAAAGTGTTTCCTGACAACTGCCAAACAAATGGGAAACGTATTTTCACTATTTTTTAAAACAACTTTTTTTTCAAAAACTCGCAAATCCGAAAGATGTCACCAACTCTATTGCATAAGCTTGGTGTTACGTTCAAAATTTGCAGCTCCCCGCTAGCTGTAACTGTGGCGAGAGTGCTAGGGCAAACAGATCCTTGTGACCAGTTGTACACTTAATGCTGTGTCATTTAGACCTGGCCTAGCAGCTGAAAACCACTTGTGGCCATAGGAGCCAGATGTGTAATAGGGCTCTCACTTTTGCTGTAAGTGGTGCAGTGGTAATGGTGATAGAAACAGCTGGGAAACTTTTGGCCAAAACACATCTTGCATCACAGTAGACATGGACTAGGGGGGCGAGTAGGCATTCAGGTCTTGGGGAAGGGATGGTTCAGTGAGGCAATTGGGAGACTTTGCTTCAAGTCCATGAGATTCCATAGACTTCTTGTGTGCCCTTGATGGAATAATGGTTCTTCATCCCTCCCCAGGGGTGTGGGGATGGTAGAGAGGAGATGCATACACTCAAGCCTGGGAGGAGCTGAGAGACTATGTTAATGGGGCCTTATAAACACCATAAATAAAAAGAACTTGTCTCTTTGGGCGGGAGGGGGCAACCAGTTCAAAATAGCACTCCTCTTTTTCTTTCTGAAGTAAAAATATTTTCCCCCTTCTCCTCACCCAACACTCCAGTACCAAAGCCTCTTCCTCAGCAAATTTCTTTTTTAGAGCATCACTGTAATTATAAAATAAACCTGCTTGGTGACCTTGCCCAGTTCATTAGGTAGTTGGACCAAGGACAACTGTAAACGTAACTCTCTCTTTGCACGAAATGACCCTTGGTGTTACTCCTCTAACTGTGACAATTTCCATTGTGAACACACAAGACACTCTTTTGTTTTGGGGGGGAGGCAGTCTATAAAGTCTTCTCTTGGAATAGTGGGTAAAATGTTAGTTACCGCGCTGGCATGTCCTTACTGCACGATTAGGTATGAATTTGCTGGAAACAACTCTAGCTTATTTGGAAAGCATTCTCTAGTTGTCTGTACATCTAAAAGCTGGACCAGGATGTATATGTCCATTCTGAACAGCAGTGATCAGAAACCCGTGGCTATCTTGCATAAGCCAGCGGTCTGAACTGTTCAACTAGCATAAACCACATGACCTGTTGAGAGGTCTGTTTGTCACTGAGCCATGTTAGATTTGATCCAAGCTTCTTTTTCCCCCCCCCCTTCACTGATGTAATTATTTAGGTTGGGGGTGTCATTTTATTTATTTTGACTAATATAGTTACACCAGTGCAGCTCCTAGGGTGGATGCAGTAATATCTGTACTGTATGAAGGTGCCTTATCCTAGGAGTACTTTTTCCACTTGATGCACAGGAAGTCACTCTGTCACAACAGCTGATTCCACGCTGGGGAGGTTGTACCACTTGAACTACCCCGGTACAGATAAAGCAGTAGAACTCTTGCATGCAGACAAGGTGTTACTGGATGCTGGTAGCTCCTGGATGCCTTCCTTACTGGGACCCAGTGTAAGAGCAGAAAGTTTTTATGACCCTCCCCTACCTCTTCAGACATTTAAAAAAGGGTAATTTGCAGCTCTCTGAAATTTCTGTCATCCTCCCCTCTACCAAAACTCGCGCCTACCCCTGACACTGCATAAGGCTTTTCTGAGCCTTGGGCCATGACCACTAGGGATGTTTATGTAATTAATCACATTTTAACATTTAACCACTGAAAATTTCAGCAGTTAAACGCAGAGGCAGCAGCGTGGGTAAGGAGCTGCTTATAACAGTGCACGTTAACCGACGAGCCTAATTGTGTAAATGGCTATACTTTCATATTCTTAAAGTCCACCATTTGTGATGCTGTCTTTTGGGAAGCCCACTTAGAGCAGAGGCTACTTCATGGACTCACAGCGTTGGAAGAGATCTCAGGAGGCTATCGAGTCCAACACAGGGCTAAAAGCAGGACCCATGCCAACTAAAGCATCCAAGCCAGAGCTTTGTCAAGCCAGGACTTAAAAACCTCTAGGCTATGTCTAGACTGCAAGCCTCTTTCGAAAGAGAGCGTCTAGACTGCACATGGAACTTTCGAAAAAGCAAGCCGCTTTTTTGAAAGAAAGCAGCGAGTGAGTCTGGATGCTCACTTTCTAAAAAGCCCTGTTTGCTTTCAAGAACGCCTTTTTTCGAAAGAGCACTTTCGAAAAAAGGCGTTCTTCCTCGTGGAATTAGGTTTACTGCCGTCGAAAGAAAAGCCGCGTTCTTTCGATTTAATTTCAAAAGAACACGGCTGCAGTCTAGACACAGGTGAAGTTTTTTCAAAAAAAGGCTACTTTTTTCGAAAAAAACCCTGAGTCTGGACACAGCCCTAGGGATTTTAAAACCTTGAGCCCATTCTAGTGCTTCCCCATCCTCCTAGTAAAATAGCTGTTGCTAATATCCAACCTAGACCTCCTCCACTGCAACTTGAGATTGTTGCTCCTCGTTCTGTCATCTGTTACCACTGACTACAGCCTCTCTCCATCCTTTTTGAAACCCCCCTTCAGATAGCTAAAGGCTATCAAATCCCTTCTTTCCCTTCTCTTCTGTAGACTAAATAAGCTGAAATCCCTCGGCCTCTCTTCATAAGTCATGTGCTCCAGCCCCCTAATCATTTTTGTTGCCCTCTGGTGGACTTCCTCTAATGTGTCCCCATCCTTTCTGTAACGCGGAGCCAGAATTAGACATAATACTCCAGATGTGGCCGCACCAGCTTCCCCTAGATCTGCTGTTAGTGTTCCTACGAATGCACCCCAATATGCCATTATCCTTCTTGGCTACAAGGGCACACTAATTCATATCCAGTTTCTCATCCATGATAATCCCCAGGTCCTTTTCTGCCAAACTGCTGCTTAGCCAGTTGGTCCCCAGCCTGTAGCAGTGTTTGGGATTCTTCCATTGCAAGTGCAGGACCCTCCACTTGTCCTTGTTGAACCTCATCAGATTTCTACTTTGTCCTGCTTTAGTACAGATTAACCCTTGCATCACTCATTTGGTTTTTTCCAAGCTGATTGCCCAGATCACTGCTGTAGTAGGTGTGTCTGTGTATGTGTATATACCCTCTGCACAATAGGATTAACAAGAAAACCTGATTTGTGACTGAAACTCTAGGAAAGATGAGTTGCCAGGTAGAGACGGTCTTTATGTAAGAATGGAATGTAATCCTGCCCTATTCTCTTTTCCATGTCCTGGCACAGTTACTGCATTTCCTATTACTTCTGTCTTTTCCCTGGTATATTTTTTACCTCGTTTAGTTTATTTTCCTTTAGTGATTTACTTTTTTATTCTATTTTCAGTCGGTGTTGCTCTTTCCTTTTTTTGTCTTTTCCCTGGTGCATTTTAGGTTTGCTGCTTTGTCCTTCCCCTCTCTCTCCCTCCCTCCTTCCCTCACCTGCTGACTACCGTGCCTGGGGCTACACATTGGCAGCTCCGTCAAGCCAATTTCTAACAAGTTGAGAGAGCCAATCTTGAGCCAGCTAGCTGTTTCTCGGGTCTGTTTTCCTGTAAGCTTCAGCAGGGCCTGCAGCCCGTGCCCTTTAAGGACCAGCAGTGAGACCTTGGCCTTATGGAAGTTAATGGTGAACGTCATGTTGACTTGAATAGGGCTAGGATTTCATCCCAGAAAGATGGGTTGCAAGTACCTGCCTCTTGCTTTATTCTCAGTAGTATATTTCCTAAGGGAGAGCAAAAGGTGGGGCTAGGATCATTCACTTTTCCTTATGCCCTGTGTTCCTCTTCTGTGTCTGTCATCCTGTTACACAAGCATAAGGTTGCTGTAGGCTGTCAAACTTGTCATTCAGAATAGGACTTTAAAGGCATCATCCCCAATAAGCATAGAAGTGCAGTCATGCTCTTTAGTACTTTTCGAGCTTCGAGACAATTGAGCTGTGCTTAAGGGTGGAGTTTTCGTTTACTGTACAGCGGGGTTGCACAACATGCCTTAATTAAACTGATCTGAACATTGGCCATGGGTTGTCTGAAAGAATTAGCATTTACTCTGTCCTGTTCACCCTTCCTGGCAGCTTAATCCTTAAGGCCACAACTTCAATAGGGACAAGAGACCTCAGCAGAAGTCTGTGTTTTCCTCCCCCTTCCACATGATACAATTGGAAATAATCATGGAGGATTATTAATAAACATGGAGGTTTTTAAATAAAGTTTTGGCACAAATGGATCACGTAACTAAGAATGATTTAAACAAGCATGTGAGGAAAGTACCTTTGGATTTTGTTCTGTGTAGATTTGAAAGGATGCTAGAAAGAATTAAAATTTGTAGGGGCCTCTTCAAGGGACAGTCTTGAGAATGTTAAGTCTAACAAAGTATAACATTTCATACAAATAGCTTAATATAGTTTCTAATTTCTGTTAAAAGTTAGTTCCCCTTGCAGTGTTTGCAGCCATAACATTGTGCTGAACCAGAGAATGATAGAGTGAGCATGTTTGTGTGTGTG
This sequence comes from Pelodiscus sinensis, assembly GCF_049634645.1. NCBI lineage: Eukaryota > Metazoa > Chordata > Testudines > Trionychidae > Pelodiscus > Pelodiscus sinensis. The sequence goes on along the minus strand of NC_134717.1, from coordinate 9,709,586 downwards.
TGTTTTGGCAGGATCCTGACCATTTGTTTTTCTTAGCTCAAGCTGAGTGAAGATCTTAAACAGCAAAAAAGTAAATGACTGTTTTTTTACTATATTGTTTTCTCCTGGCAGTGTCACTCCTTACTTTACTAAGTAGGAAACATGATAGGCAAACCTGATCCTAGGTGCTGATCTTTCATAGCTTAGTTACGTATAGGCATTAACTCCTACATCTGCTTCATGGAATGGAGAATGCTTCAACCATAATCATAATTCTTGGTGGTTTTAATCACTCTTCCGTAAAACCCCTTGAATTTAGGGGCAAAAGTTCACTGGGTTTAGAACCAGAATATATTTCTGTTAACAAGATCTAAGAAGAGATGTTCTCAAAGTGGGTGCCTGGTCACATGATGATAGCTGCCCTTCTTTATTCCTAACCATTAGATGAGATTAAAAGAATACAACACATACTTTTTTTAATAGTTTGCCAAGTAAGCCACAAGATAACTTCTGTGTTAAAATTTTTTATCTGAGCCATGAAAACTTGAACTAGCCACTGTTTGCTTAAAATATTTCTTTAAACTTTCCAACCAGATTGCCATAGCATTCTGTCATAACTGTTCTTTCTCTTATTTGCAGTTGGAAAGTGGGTAATGTACTCCAAAGCTTTGTCTGTGCGCAGAAAATTAGGCACATTAAACCTGTTAACAAAAATGCACCACCATTGACCACTTCATACTGAGACTGTCATCTTGATCATGGTTTTACTGGTTGTGGTTAAACCTTAGAACTACATCTTTTAGTGTTCATTGTGACCAACTTAAGTTCTTCAACATGGCTGCCTTTGTTAATGTGTAAAGCCAACAGATCCTGGTCATCAGCAGGAGGGATTGAACCTGTGACCTGAGGGGTGAAAGCCTTGGGCCTCTGCCTTATGAGCTGAGACCCAGTCTGCTTTTAGTTCAGCTAAGTCTGTAGAGTAGACTTTGCTCTCCCTTGTCAGTGATTTCAGTGCCTCTGGGTTATATATGCCTCATCTAGTCATCAGTGATGTCTCAGCTGCTGAGAACTAGTTTACATTAATGAACAAAAACCCCTCATGAGCCTTGATTCATCCAGCTCAAATCCCTTTCCAGGTCACCACTTATAATGGGGTGCCCCTGGGTTGGTTGTTAGCAATACAGTGTGTATCTATTGCCTCTGGCTCTAAAATGAGCCACAGTGGCTAACAATTCATGTTACTAGGACTAAGAGCAGGCATATAGTTCACAGTGCCACTCTCAAAGCCATGAACTGGGGCACTTTGACACAAGATAATAAATGTGTGGCGGAAGTTACCCAAAGATGGTGAGTGAATTGAAGAGTGCAAACGAGTTCAAGACAAACCTGTATTTATCTCTCCAGGAGATTAGGATTGAGGGATATGGTGAATAAGAAAACAGGAAAGTGGGATTACAATTAATCAAAACAAGGGCAGGAACAATTGTCCAGATGGCCTTTTCCCAGGCCTACTGCTTCTTAAATTTGGGGTGTCTTTTTTTTTTCTTTGAACAAAACCAGATGTCTTTGAGAAATGAAACGTGACATCCTGTTTAAATATACCCTGCTTAGGTTTATGCATTGCCCAACGTGTGCATTAACCCGGAAGATTTATATTGTATAATGTGAATTGTGTTTACAAAAGCAAGAAAAACTGATGCTCTTTTAGAAGTCAGGCAGAAATGCAAACCTGTATTGGCTCCTGCTAATCCGCAGGAAGGAAATCTTGGCAGTGTATTAAAGGAGCAGAAGTGGATAACTCCTGCTGACATTGCATTTTAATGATAGTGCAAGGCCCTCAAAATTATTCATGCCGTCAGCCAGTGGGAAAGCTGTAAATAATCCCTGATTTCTGTCTTCAGTTCTGTGCTGTAACCATTAGTGCCTGCTGCCTACCCTTATTCTGATCTCTCAAATTAAACCTTGCTGCATTAGTAGGATCTGGGTACAATTCATTAAGTCTGATCACACCAATTGTCGTAAAACATTTCTTGGCCTTAACACATTATTCTTAGTGCGTCACATTAAAAAACAAAACAAACCCTATGGGGCTCAATTACTCCCTATTGCAGGGGGTGTGCAGGCAGCATTTTCATCAGGAACTCAATCAGCGGAGGGGAGTTTGTCACTTGTGGTTCCGGAGGTATTCCGGAGAGGCTAGCTCACCCAACAGCAAGTGGAGATCTGGACATATTTACTTTACTGGTTGCAGTTGTGGCAGGTCACCCTTGTAGGACACCAGAAACTATGTTCAAATTGTAAGCTGTCTCTGTTTCAATTTCTGAGGTTTTTCCTGGCCCTGCTTACAAGTTGGGGGGTTCTGCGGGGAAACAGAGCTTAGTCCCAGGCTGCCTGCAGACAGAGCACCTATATAGTAAGGCAGGATGAGTTGTGCCTCTGAAGGGAGTAGCTTGTTGTCTCTTGCTCTGGTTTTGGGTTCTTGTGTATAATCGCTCTGAACTCTTAAGAAGTAAAGCAGTGTTACGTGGCAGCCTCCCAGCAAGAGCGTGCTCCATTTCACTTGTAGTTGAAATGGAGACACAATGGTAAACTACACCTTTATAAACAGTTGTTCCTGACGAGCTGGTTACCAGCCTGTGTTTAGTGTCTCCATTAACATAAGACTACTTTTTACGTTTTATTTGCACTCCAACTTTAAGCAGGCTTGATGTTTTCTGGCCCTGTCATGAACTGAATGCTTCATTAGGGCTGAAGTGCTCTCCACCAAAATGGCCATGCTTCCATTGCTAGAAGAGCAAGATCCTGCTCTCTGGATGTGGGCAGAAAAGAGTAGACAGCATTATTATTAATAAACCTTTTGTAATGAGCCCTTGACCTCACTTTTAGTCTGTCGCTGTCCCTCATCTGCATTCTAAATGGCAGCTCAATCCATGGCGACAGATAATGTGCTCAGAAGCTAACCTCTGTCAGCTGAGACTGATGAATTAAGTTCACTAAATATAATTTTCATCCTATTATGCATTCAGTTGCTCTTCTGGAGTGGAGCACAGCAAGTGAGGAAAAAATACTAGTACAGTCAACCTCTTCTACTCAGGTCCCTGTGCTCTGTTGCAGCTGATTACCTTAATGCAGGGGTTCTCAAACTTTGTGATACCGTGGCCTTCATCTAAGTTGCTTGCAACCCCCCCCCGGGGGGTCGGGACCCACAGTTTAAGAAATGCGTCCTTAATGCAAATGGAAAGAGCTTCCTTTGTCAGGCTGCATGCGGTTCTTGATTCCCCAGAACCTGCACAACCACTGAAATACCCGCTGTGTGTGAAACTTATCGATCACTTGTGAAAGTTATGATCATCTAGGCCTCCTTTGCTCTTACGTTTGTACTCTGTTAAAATGATTTTGACTTAAGCATGCGTTTTATGATCAGTTGTGGGGGAAAGGGGAGTAACTTATAGCAAAACTATAATGCTTGAGAACATGATGTTAATGGTACTGACTGAGTTTCCCTGCATGCGTCTATCAGCGCGATTCAGTCTTGACCAAAACACTTGCTAGCTGCATCCGAGACATTCTCTCAACTCAGCTCCGTGTAGCTGCAAGACCCTCTGCCCTCTCAGATATGTAGTCCCTTTATCTAGGGGCAGTGTTTCTCAAATGTGGCCGCATGAAACCACTGGGGGCTTTTCTTGTGGCCACAGCCTTAGGGAAAGGCATACTGTAACGGAGTGTGTGTGTGTGTACCTCTCCCTTCCCTGTTGCTCCTGGATGTGTCACTTTGGTGATCCATCCTGGTTTGAGCAATCCTCCCGCCTTCCCTCCTCCCTCCCCCCCCCCCCAGCATTATGGTAGAAAGTGTAATCTGGTGACTAAGTATCACAGAACAGGGCGGCACCTCCCTGGGTGAAAGCTGTAAAAGCTCTGGCTGAGTGCTAGTTGCTAAAATGGCTCTGGCTCAGAACTGACTGCTTGTTTCAAAATGCTCATCTTAAGAAAAAGGCAAGCTCTTGATGGTGACAGTGGCTTTAGTAAAAATGCACTTTTTAGATGCTGCATTAGTCTTCCCGTCCAGTTGAATGCACTAAGTAGGCACTTATTTCAGTACTACCTGGAATAGACTTCCCACCCAACCTCCACTCCCAAAGTTAACCTGTACACCTAGGTATGTGGATCCTATCCCATAGGAGCCTGGGAAAGGATTAACTTATCCTTATTCCTACTCTCCTGGAGTGAGATTTTTTTGTAATTTGGTGGGTGAATATATTACAAGTCTGTAGGGTGTAAAGTAGAATCTAGGCAAGTAAGTCAGTCCTGTCATCTGAAGAAATGGTCTGTGCCCACGAAAGCTCATGATACCATCTACATGTTTTGTTAGTCTTTAAAGTGCTACCAGACTATTTGTTGGTTTTTTACATTTATTCTGTACAGACTAATTTGGCTACCCCTTTGAAGTCCAGGGTAAGTAAGTCAGTCTAGATAAGATTCACTCTTCGCTCAGCTGGTTGAAACTTGTGTGTTCGGTGTTTGTCATCTTAGGAAGCACCGGGGACCATAAGGCTATCTTCGTGTGTGTGTGTGTGTGTCTGTGTGTGTGAGTGCATGTGCGCATGCATGCAGTACAGTGCCTACCTTGTTGGAGAGGTTGCAGAGAACAAAAATTTAATAAACTTTGGCAAAGCAGAGTCCTTGAAATCTAATGATACTGTTTCTGAAAGAGTCAAAACTTTACATTCCTGTAAGAACAAGTGATTTAGGAAGGAATCACATTCTATTGGGTTAGAAATTGTCCATTTGCAGTTTGTTTCTGATGCTGCCACTTCAACCTGATGCAGAAATAGGAGAGACGAGGTGGCTGAGGTACTATCTTTTATTGGCTTTAGGGAGTAGCCAAATAAACTGAAAAAACAACAGACTAATCTTTTATTGGTGAGATCTGTGGGCAAGACAGACAACCTTTGGAGCTTACAGAAAACAATTCCTCCCAAAACATATTTACCTCAACACCAGATTAGTTTAACTAGGTTGGTCAGGGGGTATAAAAAAATCCACACCCTAATCAGCACTGTTAAGTCAACCTGAGTTGTTCCCTTTCCTCTCTCCCATGTAGACCGAGCTATATTGACAGAAACATTTTGGGCTACCTATGCCAACAAGGAAACCCCTGCCATTGGCATAGGCAGCATTTATATTGAAGTACAGCCCCAGGAATTTATCTGAGGTTTAAACAAGCCCTCAGAGTATCACAGCTAAATGCAAGGTGAAACAGAGTGTTTAGCATAAGTAATTAACACATTTCAGGGCACCATTCAAGGGGAAGTGCCCATTAGTACCTTTCTAGTAATCAATAATTTGTCTAAGTGTATCTTTTTGGCTCCTGTAGTAAAACTAGCCTTTGTGTTTTTCAAAGTAGTCGTTTAGGTAGGAGTGCAATTGGTGGAGGAAATATCCCATGGATTTTCTTTCTGTTAAATAATCATTTTTCCCCTGAAATTTTAAATACTCTGAAATGTCATGATATTGGCGTTCTTTGGGCCTACAATATTTTATCAACTGAATATTTATATTGAGTTAATGCCTGGCTGGAGTTACAGCTGTGCTTGGTGAACTAAGGTAGGTTCTCACGTTCTCACTTTAGCAAAACTGATATAACAAATTGACAGTCTATACACTTACATATTTATAGTGTCCGCAAAATACAGGACAGGATCCTGACAGAAGCAATTTCATAATTCAGTTCTGACATTGGCGAGGGTTTTGTTAAAGGGCAAGAGGTCTGTATTGCGAACCTGGGATGTTATTGCAGCTTGAGTAGAAATACTCCAGCTACCTTTTAATCGAGCAGATTTGGGTTCTGAAGCAGCTATGATACATTTTTCAGCATAAGCTAGTCCTGCAAATAATTAGTCAGGTTCTAAAATGTTTTTGCAGCCTGTGCTGAAACGTGTACTGCTGCAACTTCTCAAATCTGGTACCTGAGCTAACTAGATCAAAGCACCTTGTGACTTCAGTATCTTGAGGGAGTTCTGCTTTGGGCCTGCCACTGCAAAGGCTTCATCTCCTGCTTCATGGTCTCTGTGAATTACAAGTGCCCCAAGAGCACCTGTCCTCCTCCACCAGGACATCTCTTAGGGTACGTCTAGACTACAGGCTTTTGTTGACAGGCTTTGTCGACAAAGAGCGTCTAGACTACATCCAGTTCTGTCGACAAAGCAAGCCGCTTTGTCGACATGAGAGTGTAGATGCAAAGGACAGTGTAGATGCAATAACACCTTCTGTCGACAGAACTCTGTCGACAAAAGGCGTTTCTCCTCATAGAATGAGGTTTACCGCCCTCGACAAAACTGCCGAGTTCTGTCGACATAATGTCGACAGAACTCGGCGGTAGCGTAGATGCAGGTATAGTTTTGTCGACAAAAGGCTAGTTTTGTCGACATAACCTTGTAGTCTAGACACACCCTTAGGGTATATCTACACTGCATGGCTATTGCGGGATACCGGAGGTATCCTGAAATAGCTACCCCCGTGTCTATACAAGGCACCCATTATTTCAAAATATTTCCAAAATAACAGGCGTGCTATTTCCCCATCCCAGTAAACCTCCTTGCACGAGGGTTTTGGGATGGCTCGAAATAGCATGTTATTTCAAAATTTGGCACTGTGTAGCTGCACCAATTTCAAAGTAAGCTATTTTGAAATAGATTCAAGATAAGATATGCAATTTGCATAGCACAATGTGCGTATCTTATTTTGAGTTTAGGGTGCTGTGTAAACACCCTTAGCTTGTGACCCTCCCCTACACAAACTTGGAATATGAAGGCCAGGATTGTAAACCCAAGGGTAAGTCAATGTGGGGAGAAGAGGACTTGAGTCCTCAGTCTTCTGTTGACCAAACTAGATACTTTCCTTCAGGCTTTTTAATTAATGGGCCTTTTATAGAAGTCTGAGCTGTTTTTCTCTGTAACCAATTAAGTTCATCTCTTCCCTTTAAGCAGCTTTAATTTATGTTCACGTAAAATGTCAGTCTCATTATGGCTTTTGGTTGACCAGTTTCACTTCATGTATAGCTTCATGAGTGCTCTTTCTATTTAACTTTTTCTGCCACTGTTGCCTCTCTGACAGTGTTCACTGGAGGAGTTAGGAGGGTGTCAGCCGACGGTCAGGGCAGTGAGTCCCTTATGACCGGCTGAAGTTCTTTTAAATTGTGCTTGGTTCTGTTACAGCAACTGAAGGAGTCAGGTTAAAGCTTAAACAGTTACTATTTATTGTTACAGGGTAAACTTAGTTGTTAAATGCTACTACTGTGTTACAGATAACACAGACACTACAAAGGACAGGACAGAAATTACACTAATAAGTCACTTACAGGTACCATGAAACCCTTTGGTTCTCTGAGCTCTTATTAAATGCATGCAAAATAGACACATAGCAGGTATATATTCTCACCCCTGCGTTCCAGACTTGGCGTGGCCAGCGTCTTTCTCTCAATCCCTCGGGAAGAAGTAGGGCGAGGTTGGGCGTCCCACAGACCTCGGGAGACAATCAATACCTGCCAGCAGGTATAGATGATTGGAGCTCAAATGGGGTGGGCTGCTGAACCTCTTTTATACCCCTTGGGTCATGTAGGCTTCTTCCTGGTCTCAAGTGGCCAATTAGGAAAAATGGCTTTGAATGCCAAGTTTCCCACGAAGGGTGCAAAGCATAATTTACACCTGGGAAAATGCAGACAATGGGCACCTCTGGTATGTGATGGGCGAAGATTCCTCTCTGGGACAGTGCAGGCGTGTCAATTACTGGTACTAGCCATCAGGGCGACGGGAGGCCCCGGGTCATCAGCTAGCCCATTTATTGTCTGGTTTCTGTTTATGGTAGAGTCAGGGACAGGCAGCACACCTGTGTTCCCAGAGCATCAAAGGCTGACTGCCTTTCTCTTGCTCTCTGGGGGGGGGAACCAAGATGGGGTTCGTGGAGAACCAAGATGGGGTTTGTGTCTGGCTACAGAGGGACATCTGGTAAATCTACTATATATATTTTAGAGAGTTTGTCTGTCTGTCTGATCAAGAACTCCTCCTAAACAGTAAGCACTAAAACCACCAATTTCTTATAATTTAAAGCTTATAGCTTCTTCTTACCAAAAATTAAACTAAGAGATAAGGGTTTGGTTGTGCCAGAAAAACAGGATGTGCTTGGAATGGTACTGCTTCTCATCAAACCAAACAGAGAAGAGACAGAATCCCACCACCTTGACTTGGCAGAGAAGAGAAAATCCTTATGCAAACTGTAGGAACAGTGCTACCTTTCCGCCATATACTTATTGGTAGGTGGTCACTTACCCCTTGATCCTAACTAAATGTAAGAAAGCATGGGTGGCTTTTTTTCACTAATAGATTTAAAAGGACGTCCACCTCCTTCCTAGTGACAATCAAACAGCGTTATTAGCTTTTGAGTTGCATGAGCTAAGGACTTGCAGTGACTAGCTGTATTGCTCTATGAAACAAAAGGCAAGTCATTAGAATGTTTAGTTCAGCTGAATAGCCTGATCAGCTAAATGTTTTGTTTTTAAGATGAGAACTTACTCCCAAACAATATTTCAGCATTTTAAAACCCAAGAGTCAGTGTTGTCTTTTGTATGATGAAAGTAATGTAATTGGCAATTGATTTTAAATTAAAACTTGGGAGAATGAGTGAAATCCTTGCAGCAAAATAATGTGTCTGAAATTGCTCCTTTGTAACAAGGAGATGTCAGGATCCAGAGTTCTGAGTCAATGAAATTGTGATAGTCAATAAAAACTGCAAGACAAATGTGTTGCTTCCCTGTTGCACCTGTATTGATATAATCACAGCTGCTTTTTAAAAAATATATTTATATTGTGGCTCAACTGAGCTAAATCTCCTGGGCAACTTCATTGGGATTAATTTTCAGTGTGTTAATGTACGTTAGAAATGGTGTGTGTGGAGTTCTTTCAGCAACAGCTGTGGATCTGCTTGTTATGAGCTTTAGAAGAAAGGTGATTTATATCAAGGTTGGGGACATGTGTGAGTGAGAAGGTACGAAGAACAGTCGCCACAACTCCTTGTAACATTCCTATATAGTATAAACAAGTGGTTCTCAAAGTGTGGTCCACAAACCACTATTGGTCTGTGACCTTCTTGCAGTGGGCCGTGGGCTCAGGATTCACTTCCCCTCCCCCAAGGTTGACGTGCTGGCACCAGCTTCCCACGGTGGGATGGGGTGGGGTGGGGGACGACCCTTGCAGGCTGAATCTGGCTTGCATGGGGAGGAAACAGCTCCGTGTGTTGCCGCTTTCCCTTCCCCAGGCTAAGGGAACGGCAGTGCAGGAAACCGCTTGCCTGGAGGCTTTCCCCTCTGCTCCCATTGGCTGCACTCACACCCAATGGTAGTAGCAGGGGATGGGGCCTGTGAGTGGTGGGAAGCATGGATCTAGGTCAGAGCCCCCTATACCCCTCCTGCTGAGACCCCCTCCCACTTTGCTCCTGCACCTTCCCTCCCACCCAGCCCCCCAGCCTCCTCTACACCACATCTCTCACCCAGATCTGCACCCCATTCCTGCACCCCACCTTCCTCCCAGACCCGAACCCTCAGCCTACTCCTAAACCCTATTTCCCGGCCAGACCCTTCAGCTCCACCCTGCTTCTGTGTCCGTTTTGTCCTCATGGAACAGTCTGTTTTGAGTGGGGCAGACCTCTGGCCAAAGAGTTTGACAATCACTGGTATAAACCTATGTCTTTTTGGTGGAAAAACTGAGCCGCAGAGAGATGAAGGCTCCATAGCAAGTCAGGATCGGAGTGTAGATAAGCTTATAAACATGATACGAGTGTAATTGATGCAGGGAAGATTGCCCGCAGGGAGCCTGAAAATGAACTATCACTTGGATTTCAATGGGGTATTAATGGGGTAAGCACTAACAGAGCCCCTTCCCCAGTCCCTAGCTGTCACTTTGCCCCTCTGGGGAGGGAAGAGCTAGGTCCCCTCCCACTCATGTTTTGTGTGCAAAGTGGGTTCATATGCATGAAGTCTTTGCAGGGGCCTCTGATTCCTCCCGTCCAAAATGGACCACAGTATGGGGATTGAGCCACAATGTTGAGGCAGGGCTGGTTTGCCTTGTGCTCTAATGACTGGTGGTCTGTGGAACAGATCCTGGGACCCATTCCAGCCAGTCCAGATTTGAGTAGCTTTTAGGATGGCCCCACCATCGTGGGAATATACCGGCAGCTTAAAGGACCTGGCTGAAAGATTTTAAGCTTAGAAGAAAAAAAAAAAGCTTAAATAATTAGTGCAGCAGATTCTTTTAACCCATATATCCCTTCATCCGCAGCTGTGGATACTTCCCTTGGTTATGATTATTGGAGAGTGCTTTATGCCTACAGTACCTGGTTAATCCATGTGGTGATTTGGGTTTGAGAAGGAAGAACCGTGTTAGTTATTGGTGAATGGGATAGCACTGAGCCTGACTTTAAAAGATAAGATGTCCTAGTTACCTGGGACTGCATCAGGCTCTTGCTCAGAGCAGTGAAGTTAGCCCAAATCTGCCTGTTTAATGTAGGCAAAATGTCAGGGAACATGCCTGGCCAGGTATAGCCAGAGTTAGTCTCTCGTGGTACCTGAAGAGCAGTGGGGAGCTAGTTCAAGGGGAGAGAATGTGGCCCTCTAAGTTGTACATTGTAGCAGAGCTTCTGTGTGACTCCTAAGGTATCTTTTTTTTTAATGCTGTGCGTGTCTTCTACTTGGTCAGGGTGAAGAATGTGTGGTGTTTGGGGGGGAAAAAGAAGAAAATGAATTGGATGGTGCTAAAACAGCCTGCCTTTCACTTTAAAACTCTCTGCTCTCGGTTTCTGGACCGAACTAAGTGTCTTTCTAACTGGTAAATACAAGGCACAGAAAACAGCGTCTCTTCCTCGCTTGCATTATTTTTGGCGCCCTGCTGCTAAGCCCCCCTTTGGAGGGCCACATTTTGCTTTGATTTCTTTTAGTGGCGCAGAGCAAAGGGAAGCCTTTTCAGATGAGTTTTTCAGCAACCCACCCTGCTTCGGGGCAGGGCAGTTGTAAACATGGCGAGTTCCATTCATGCACAGCACCCTTCTTAGCAAAGCAAAACCTAGGGGCAGGATCTTCACTCAGCCTGTTGAGAGGCCAGGAAGTACCTCAAACAGCTAGGAGGAATCCTAGCTCTCCGAATCCCTGGCAGGGGGCACCACACAGCATGCCGCTGCTGGGCATCCTTCTCCCACACCTAGCTCTTCAGTTTGATGCAGATGGAACAGGACAGTAACCATGGTTCCATTGTTATCCTGTCCCTCTTTGGCACCTAGAGAGCCCTGAGACACTGGGAGGGGAATAGTGACTAATGCTCCATGTGGGGATTCTGGTGTAAGCAGATGGGGAGGACCCCTTACACTGTCTTTCCTATCTCCTGCTGCCCTCTTGGCCCATCTCTTCACTGGAGGAACTGTCTGGCCCTTAGACATGCTGCATTTTGTGTGTCTGTTATTTCCACTAGTTCAGCCATTCTCCTGGCCCTTAAGGGAAATGGTGAGCTGCAGACAATGAAAGTTGAAGGGGAAACAATGTGTCTGAGCAGAGCAGTGTTTCTCAGCGGGTGGGTTGCAAACTTGGAGGTGGGAGGGTCCAGCACAGAAGGCAATGGGGGGGAGGGGGAGACATTGAGAATTTTATTGCAAAAAAAGCCTCACTCCCTCAATTCCTGACTCTCTTTGCCAGAGTAAAGTATTCTGCTAACTTCCTGAAATGCACATGGGTGTATTTTCTGGGGTTATCAAATATACATTTTTAAAACCTCTTTGGTAGTAAATGGAGAGGATCCTGAAAACATGACCTTCAATAAGGGGTCACTAGCCTGAAATTGTGGGAGAAATGTTAGAGAAGAGCATGCCATAGTTGTGTTTTCTTTACCTCCCCCTTTTGCCGCAATAACTCCATCAGCTTAAAAGCAAGCACCCGCATGGTTGGACCACATCACAGTGATTGTGGAAGCATCAGTGATATTAGACTGCCTTTGAGTCAGTTTATTAAAGTATTTGCCTTTCCAAAGTCCAGACAGCTGAAACAATATTAGATCACAGGAGAACAACAGAATCTGTGTCCAGGTGAGTAATAAATTTGCTCTTCCCAGATCCCTGTCATGAGTGTGCTATAGCCTACAGTTGCTATCTGGCCAAGTTTTTGCAAATCACGACTTGAAGCAGAGCAATAAAATTACAATTATTAAGTACTGTGTATGCACCACGTCACTGGTGTTTTGAAATTGCACTGTTGCATGTTTTCCCCTCAGATGACACTACAATTTAAATCACAGAAGTAGCTAGTGTCTTGGAGCTATAAAATATGTGTTGCTGGTGATTTTGCTTATCAGCCATAGGACAGTTATGATGTGTGATTTACAATTTGAACCGAAGTTGTTTGGCAACAATGCTGAGAAGTATCGTGTACGTTTGCCAAGGTCCTCTAAATTATGAGTGCCATAAAACGGATCTCTTCAGTCATTGAAAGAAATAACTGGAAACTGAAAAGGTCAAAATCATGCCATGAAAACCACTGACATATTAAATAACTTTCATGTGCTTTAGTGTGCGGGTCATTCTTACATTTGCTCGGAAGCCATAAAACAGAACTGCCATCATTTTTTGTGGATATTTGCCCATAGATACACTTGTTAGGAAGAGGAAGGCGTCTTCCTGACCCTTTGATCAAAAAATCTAAGTGCTAGAAACGTATTTTTTGTTTTTAATCTTGGTGGTAATGGTAACCAGAGGGACGGGTGGGGTAGTAAGGAAGACACCCGTATCTTCATTTTTATTCCACATGTATTGCCGCTTAAAATGTACCTTACTCAGTCTCAGGTCTTCTAAGTTAAAAGGTTATTTGCTTCTGTAGCTTTAACTTTCTGCCATGTGACCATGGTGAAAATTAATCTTTAATGTTTTCTGCTGTACTGCTCTCTGACAAGCATTTAATTCATATTGGATTCCTCTTGGAAAGCATATGAAGAGTTTGCTAAAGATGGTTCTTAGTATAACCTCAGAGGACTTCTTGGCAATAGTGTGTGTGTGGGTGTGTGTGTCTCTGTCTCTCTCTCTCTCTCTCAGTATTGGTGAAAGGTGATGGAGTGGCATTCCTGGCCGCTGATCTACTAGACTGCCATAGAGCGGATACGATACTCTGTGAACGCAGTGCCAGGAACCCCCCATGCTTATGGTATGAGGGTGTGTCCTAAAGGCATCACCTCAAGAAGTGACGGGATATCTGAATCTCAGTGATCCAATTAATCCTTCATCCTCCCAACTGAGAGAGCTGAGGTAGCCTTTCAGTGCAAACTCTAATGATAGTCTGGTGAAGTGGACACAGGCTTAGTCAGAACTGGACTGAGTTCTACCCACTCATTTCACACAGGCCACCACATGGTCCTGAGATAGCACTAACTTACCTTCACTGCTGGCTGGAACTGGATTTGAGCCAGTAGTGTAGATAATTTGTCTGTTCCTTTATTTATCAAACTGTCGTGTGTGGCATTGCGTGGACCACAATGCAGAAACATGGGCTGGGCTGCAAAATTCCATAACTCCTAGTTATTTATGAAAAAGGCCTGTCATGATATCTAGTCCATGCTGCTGCTAATTCTGTACTCTTATCTTTCCTGGGGCTTTCTCACCTTGGCCAAGTTCAGTTTTGTCAAAGCGGACTTTAAAGATTTAATATTTTCCTCACTCTTCTGACTGCCCTTGTGACCAAATGCGCCCTTATATTCACATCCAACACACTGTTGTAGTAATCTTTGTACAAATGATATTTTGTGAGGTATAATAACTCACTGGTCAATAATATGGTGAAATGCATGTAGCAAAATTATATGTAAAATTATGAACATAAGCATATAAGAGGTTATACAAGAGGTTCTTCAGCCTGGGTGGAGCTCCTCACTCCTGCCTAGCCCTGCCGATGCCAGGTGTTTCACAGCTGGGCTGGGGCTCCGAAGCCGCCACCTAGTCCAGCCAATGCTGGCCCTGCCAGGGCTCCCTAGCCCTGTGTTCTCCAGCTGGGTCCCGCTCCTACCTCTGGGGCTCTTTGGTCCAGCAAAATCCCTGGCCCTGACAGACCACAGATGTTGCTGGACCAGAGAGTCCCGGATTTGGGAGGTTCAGCCTCCTTAATAGAATTTATTTATTGAATAAGTGTATACCTTAGCAAGGGAAGGATTAACTTTTATTGATTTTTTTTTAAATAGATTACAAACTCATCATCTTGATTACAGTAGGCAGAGTACGATTTTACAATACCCCCCAATCTGCATTTTGTATTTGGTGGATGTGATATTTGAACAAACAGATAAGCCTTGGTGTGCGTGTGTGTCTATACATTACATTCTAAAAGTAAAGGTTGTTCCTCTGAAAACTGCGGTTTCTCAGTGCTATTAAAAAGCAGTCCAAAAAAATCCCAGAAAAAATCTCCCTCCTTACCCACCTCCCTCAAAAAGTAATCCTTAAATTCAGTCATTTTAAAGAAACATTAATTCATATTTATCTACCACAATAATTTTGACAACACTACACAGTTGTCAGTGTTTCAGCTATACAAAGCTTTCTCTGCACTTGGCATTGGTGTTGCAATTAATTTATTTTAATGACTCTCTATTTTTTAATGCTTGTGTTAGGTGTTGAATGGATTACCCTGGTAACTGAAGTCTAGTATATGCACGGAGCAGACAGCATGGGAGGAGCCGACACACCTTCCTTGTACTGCAATGCCAATGTACTGTAACCTTGATCTGGAGAGACTGCCTCTAGGGGTTACAGGGTTAGAGATTTCCATGCCCATTCAGTTCTTGGTGCTTGAGATCAAATATTTATTGCACACAGACAACACCAGTTTTGTCTTATCCAGTATAATTATACTCATTTAGCAATAGCAGTAAATTTCCCCACGTAGGGAAGCCCTAGATCACTTGCTGGTACGTGGATTCTGTATCATGTTCCCTCTTGTAGGGCCAGAGAAAAACAAAATAAACACACTTGGAGGGAAATGCAAGACATTGTTTATTTGGAGTGCACTGCAAGCTGTAATACAAGCATACTCAATTTTCTCTGACAAAGTACAGTCGCTTATAAGTGAACCCATTTCAACATATTCTGCAGAGCTGCATATGAAGAGTTTCCATGGAAATTTCATCATGAGGATGAGATTTGTCCCTTTTTTTTTTTTATTCTCTTGAGATGAATTTTGCCTACAAAATCATAAACTCAGGAATGAAAGAGAAATTCTTTAAAAATCTGAGATTTTTGTGATTTCTGTGGCTGCGTGGCACAGACACCTCATAGCCAGGTAAGATATTTTTAAACAGCCATCGCTATATTGGGCCAAACTTTTGTCTGGTGTATCTCCACTGACGTCAAAAGAATCATACCATGGAAGAGTTTGGCCCCTTTAGTGTCACGTACATTAAAAGTATCCATTTATATAACGAAGGTGTTTTGTTTGTTTTCTGGAGGAGCAGAGCCAAATCCTGTGAAGTTGTGACAAGCATCTTTATTTGTTCAGCAGGTGAAGCATAGAGCAAGGCTGTTGGACTGTCCTGTGGAAGCTTTTAGGACAGGCTCTCCAGGCAATGCATGTGATTCTCTCCCCCTTCCACTGTTCTACATTCCTCTTCCTTTGCCTGGTGCAAGCTTAGGCTGTAATGCTAGTGCAGGAATGACAGCAACCGGTACAGGTCAGAAGGGAAGAGGGTCGCTAAATCAGAATATGAACCAGATTACCTCCCTGCAGATGAAACTTCAAAAGAATGTCATCAATATCTTGATACCTAACAAGCTTTGACCAGTGCTGACAGGTTGTGCTGAGAGACCCTGTTAGTTATGTCACTTTTCTTTACCCACATGGCTCTCTTGCCCGTCTTTTTCATTTTGCCTTTAAACAGGCTAGGCACCTGTCACTTACTATACATGTGTACAGTGCCTAGCACAATGGGATCCTGACCTGGTATGTACTTCAGTAGTTGGTGCTTAGCACCTCTGAAAAAAAGGCCCTAGAGTGTCTGCATAAACATCTTAATATTGTCTTGTATATAATGAGACTTTTTATTCTGTTCTTAGCGTATCTTGTGTCACACTGAATACATCTTTTAATTTAATTTTTGCAGAAGCATTTCTAATGGAAAGTTCATGGGGACTATATAATTAGCAGATTGCTGTGCTCTTTTCAGGAGAGAGCAATCCAGTGCACTAAGATTTTACAGTAACAGTGGATGATGACAATTGAGCAGCTGTTTATACAGCATCAGCAGCTGTATAATTATCTGACAATTTCAAATTGTAGGAAGTAGCAGTGTGCACCTCTGTGTAAAACACTTTTCAGTGATATTTTTATCTTTTTAATTGAGAGTGCTTTAATGGAGGGGTTAACTTTAACTGGCTGAAGGTTAACAAAGAAATTCAGCTAAATAATGTAGTTTGGCCTTGGTAAACAGATGTTTCCTATGCAGCCTGATATAGAAACTGCTGGGCAATCCTTAACAGGAGCAATAATTTGTCAAAAATAAATAAATACCAAGTCTGTTTAGAATCAATGAGCTACTGCAGCCACCCTAAAGATTGTTTCTTTATCAGCTTATGTATGGTTGCATGTAAGGAAACCCTCAAGTGTGTATGAAAAAAATACTCATCACCGTAAGTTATAACATGTTGAGGTTGCTTTGTCTTAACCAGTCAATGAGCCCCAGAAATGCTCAAGGAAGGTGGATTTGTCAAATGCACGGGGACAAGGAATAAAGCTGTAAGACTCAAACTGTAAGGTTGTGCACTTAAAATTGCATCTTTTATCTAGAAACCTAAAAGTGATGGAAAAATATGGGTGCAATGCGCCCCCTTTAACTCAGGTGGGAACAGAGGTGCAGAGTTTAAAGATGTGTTCAACCTCAAACAACGGTCAGAATAGGCCAGTTGTGGTTTTGTTAGTCCAAGCTCCTTGTTCTAACTAGGCTACTGCCCCACCACATCAAGCCAAAACAACATCTGTTGGGAAATATTAATAATGTAGCTGGTTTAATTTCTTTAAAATAATAACAGGTGTTGAACTCTAGTAATTCTTCAACAAATAATTGCTCACAACATGTGGAGCCATTTGTGTGAGCAGCTGGTGAACAGGTAGACAAGCTGGCATCTGTGACTGAAGGTGGGGATGAGTAAACGAGAATATGGAATAAGTTGGAAGGGCAGAGGTATGCAGGGCTTGGAGGATGGTGATGTGAAGCTAGAACTGGATGCTGTAGAGAAGGGGATGCCAGAAAGAGGATTCAAAGAGAAATGTGGGGTGGTCTGAGTATCTACTTCTCCTACTGTCTATCCAAAGCACAGCTACTAACATCTCCTCATGGAAAAGGCAATTTCTCTCACCTTTAACATCTGCATTTCACCATCAAAAGCAATGTAAGGGACAAATCCAGCCCACTTAATTAGCCTCTTTAATACAGGTCCTACAACTGTGACAGGTACTACTTCTTAAACTGTGTGTGTGTGTGTGTGTGTGTGTGTGTGTGTGTGTGTGTGTGTGTGTGTGTGTGTGTGTGTAAATATATTTTATATAGATATATATAAAAATCATGGTTTCTGTTATTTCCACTCAGTACATCTGATGAAGTGGATTTTACCCATGAAAGTCCATGATTCTATCTATATATTTTAGTTAGTCTCTAAGGCACTACAGCTACTCATTGTTTTTCTAGGAAAAGGAGACAACCTTAGTAGCTATGCTGTGGATAGACAGCTGGGAGATAATGAAGTTCAGCTGGCCAGAAAGAAGATGACCATAATCAGGACAGCAGCAGAAAGTCTAGATCAGGTCTACCCAACACGTGGCCCAAAACAAAAAAGTAGTCAATGTAATGGTCTTCTGTGGATATGCATTTTAGTAGTTAAGTTCCTGGACTGTCATTGCTCATTAAAAGCGCTGTCATATGGGTGTAAATTGGGTAAACGTTGCATTTTATTAATATCAGCAGAACTGACTTTAATATCTGAATGCTGGTATCCGAGGAATTTTCATTTTATGTATATTTTTGATAAAGTTTAATTTAGTAAAGTAGACCAAACTTAATACAGAACAAAGTGTTTTTTAATTTTGGGGGGGGGGGTAGATAAACCCTCATGACTTGAAAAGATGTTTATTACACAAAATCTGAGTAGTGGACACCTGTCTTGAAAGCTTAAAATAGAGCATAGAGTGATTTAGCATCACCACTTCCATTTAAATCGATTTATCACCTTATCACAGGTCTTCTACGTAAGCTGCAAATCCCCCATGTGTTTCAGGACAGCTGAGTCCAGACTTTATCTCTGATACTTGACTGTTAATGAGTTATGATGCACAGTGCCTGATAGAAAAGTTGTGCTCCTGCTACATAATATAGATAATTAAACTATGGCACATTCTTAATAGATGGCTAGTTATAACCTTAAATCTTGAGCTTGTGTCTGAATTTCTAAATAGTAAAAAAAACAAATCAAGATTGTTCCAGTGTAACTGCTGTTCCCACATGGTTTATAGGTTCCCATCTGTTTTATAGATTTCCATCCCTATGTCATCAGATGAGTTTTCCATGCTCTTGAGCAGGATGAATTAATATGCATGAATGTTAAGAACGTTGCCCCTCAGTTGAGAAGTTCATCTCAGTAAGAACGAACATGAAAATTAGCCACCCTGTTGATCACTAACGTCCATAGGAGCCATGCAGCTAACATCCCTCATGGTTCTCTTTTAATCTTTACCACTTCAAAGAAATGTTTCCACTTCTGTCCTTGCAGTAAAGCATTAAGGTCAAACTTAATCCTTTTTTTTTTTTTTTCAAAGGGGCTTTCAAATGGTTACCCAGACCCTTTTATCTCCTTGTCATTATGATGAGAGTAGTGTCCAAGCTTGCTCTCTTCTCAATAGCATTTGTCACTTGTGAAGCTAAAAGAGCTCCCGCATTTGTTGTTGCTCTTCCTGTGCTTTCAAATCTTTGGGAGAGAAATCTGTTTAATTTCTAAGGAACGTGGCTGTAACGGTCTTGAGAAAAGCAAGTCTTGTTTATAAATGGCTTCTGGAGCATGTTTGGAGAGCCAAAGACCTGGGATCCCAAAAAAGATTTACCAGGTGTTGATTAGATCCTTAATTAATTTTTGTTTATCTTCATTTAAATTGGTGCTCTGAGATAAGGCTGAGGATGCGGGTTTCTGCGGGGAAAGAGGATGCCCAGTCCTCTCTCACAGTAGCAGCTTGAGGCCAGGTGTTAAGCTCCTCTCCAGAGCCCCTGCAACTCCAGGGAGCATAGACAGATGAGGTTCAGGTCCAGGTCGTCTGCCCCCGTGCTCCCCAGCTAGCATGAGGCATGCCAGGCCGGACAGTCTGGTTTTTGGGCCCTCAGTCTGGTGGTAAAATTCAGAAAATACCGAACATGTGCAATGTCTGGTGTTTTCTGGTTGGGTGCCCGACAGAAGCCTGGCGTGGGGAGTGGCTGGGAGGTGGGGCACGATCAGTGCTGGGAGCGTCTGGTTAGGCGTGACGCCTTGGGGAGGGGGAGAAGCCCTGTCCGTGCTCCTGAGCCCTGTTTCAGCGCATGGTGGAGCCACAGCCAGACTTGCTCGTGCTTCACCGGGACTGTGCGCAGCACCCTGGCCTCTGCATGTGGCCAGGCCAGTCCCACTCCCCGCCGGCCGATTTGCTTCCCCCCACCTCTCCCCGCTCTGTCTCCCAGCCTGCCCTGCTTCATGCCTGCAGGTTCTCCTCCTCCTGATCTCCATTGGCCAGCCCCGCTCCCGCCGGCCGCCCCTCCACCCATCTCCCCCGGCCAGCCGCGCTGCCCCAACCTCCCCCCCCCCGACCTGGTCTGCTTCCCGCTGGCCGCCCCCCCCATCTCCCCCAGCCAGCCCCGCTGCCCCCGACCCTCCACCCCAACTCTACTTTCCGGCCCCCTCCCCTTCCTCCAGGCCAGTCCCGCTCCCCTCCCGGCCAGTCCCTTCCCTCCCTCCCCACCCTCATCAAGTGTGTCTGGTATTTTTTTTAGACTATCTGGTAACCCTAGGCAGCAGCAAAGCATGCACTTTTCGCTAGCGCCTAGATGAAGAGGAACAGTCAGCAGTCTTCTTGTATGAATCAGGGCTGAGGAAAGAGCTTCAGTCCCCTCTCTAATGGATGCCTGGGAAGTGTGAGGCTCAGGGCTGGGACAGTCTCGGATGGGGGAAAGGGTCACGCCCCAGCCAGCCCCTTTCACCTGTGGTGATTTTTGTGGGGGGTTTTGTGTGTGTGTGTGTGTGGGGGGGGGGTTAATGGTTTTCTGAGAAGCAATCCCATTCCAGGCACATCCCATTTTCCTGACACATCCAAACCTTCCCTTGCTTTAATCTATGATAAGAGGAAGCCGTATACTGAATTTGGTGGTTCTAGCTCTTACTGTTTAGGAAAAGTTCTTGAACAAACAGCCGGACTGACAGACAAATTCTCTCATATAATTGCATCTAGCAAGTACAGATTCAAATTGAAAACTCCTGAAGGTTCATATTTTTCCATTTTGAAAAATGTGTATTATTCAACTAGAATATTTTCACAACAAAACAAACAAACAAAAGAACGTACCAAGTTAATGTTACATGTAGTCACTGGTGAACTGAAAACACAATTAGAAAATTGTGAGTGGAGAGACCACTGGAGGTGAAGACATTTGGAATTAAGATTTAAAAAAACTGTTTGCATTTGGTACAACACTAACTCGACAACTTTCAACTAGTTGTTAAAAAACTGAAGTGACTGAGAGCTTGCAGTTACTCAGTCGAAGTCAGAAGCCATGGACAGGCAGACCTGAGCAGCTTGGCTAGGGAGTATACAGAAGCATCCTTAAAAGCTGGGAAGAGCAGGGGCTGTCACTGCAAAGCTCAACCACAGCATTGAGAGTGTAGTCCCCACCTCAGTGCAGGCCTCATTTCCTAGGTACCATAGAAATGCATGGTGAGAGCTCCCTACCTGGGGGGGCTGACAACTCAAATAGATGGGAGACAGTGGCACTACATTACTTGTCCAAGTTCACACAGCAGTCAGTGGCCAGAGCGAGGATTATAACTCAGGCCTCCTGCCTACTAAGCCAGTGTCTGAGCCACTGAGCCATGCTGTTTCCCATGGTCTCTGGCCCTGTTCAACTCTCTGGCCTAGCGTCACAGAAAAGCTTTGCACCCTCTCCAGTCTTGAGCGATCTGTGGCACCTATGTTTACAGAAGGTCTCTGGTCAGTGGCTGGCTGGTTGAGCCTATAGCTGTTAGTCTGCGACGCCCAAGGACGGGTCTGTTGCTTCAGACTTTTGCTTGGTATTTTTATCTAAACAACTGTGAGCTCTCAGCATTATAATTGGTGTGTTAACAATGGCTATAGTGAAGCTTGCCCAAGATTTTCCATTCTAACTCCTGATTTTCAGTTATGGATAATGGGGTGCAGAGGGTTTGGATGATGACTTGGGTCAGGGAATGGGGTGTTGGATCAGGAAGGGGTATTGGTGCCAGAGAGGATTCTGGCCTGGGGAGGGGTGTTGAGAGGGTGCAAGGTCTGGGAGGGAGTTCTGACCTAGGGGAAGGTGTACAGAGGGCTTGGGTGGTAGCCTGGGGCAGGTACAGGCAGTCCCCGGGTTACGTACAAGATAGGGACTGTAGGTTTGTTCTTAAGTTGAATTTGTATGTAAGTCGGAACTGGTACATATTGTAGGGGAAACTCTAGCCAAACATTTCTCCAGAGCTCAGTTTTATTCTCCCACACCTCACTTCCCTCCGTCCTTTATTCTCAAGCTGAGGTGTCTGCTGAGAAAAGCTGCTCCGCACCTCCCTGGTCTGCTGGGAGGGGCGCTAGCTTAAGTGCATTACCAGAGTTCAGGCTAGATTGCTGCTGTGGCTACTCTATTATATATATGTATGTGAGAGAGGCAGTATAGCTGTAGCCCTAGAGTATTCCAGTGGAAAAATTAGTTTTGACTAAACACAGGACTATGTAGCACTTTAAAGACTTACAAGATGGTTTATTAGATGATGAGCTTTCGTGGGCCAGACCCACTTCCTCAGATCAAATAGTGGAAGAAAACAGTCACAGCCATATATACCAAAGGATACAATTTAAAAAAATGAACACCTATGAAAAGGACAAATCACATTTCAGAACAGAAGGGGGGGGGGGAGAAGGAATGCCTGTGAGTTAATGATATTAGAGGTGGGGAAGGGTAGATGTCTGTGAGTTAATAGCATTAGAGGTGATAATTGGGGAAGCTATCTTTGTAATGGGTAAGATAGCTGGAGTCTTTGTTCAGCCTCCCGCGGAGAGTGTCGAATTTTAGCATGAATGCCAGTTCAGAGGATTCTCTTTCAAGTGCAGATTTGAATGCCTTCTGAAGTAGGATGCAGGTGAGTAGGTCATTGAGACAGTGTCCTTTCTGGTTGAAATGGCAAGCAACTGTTTTTTCTTTGTGATCCTGTCTGTCTGTTTTGTGGGCATTGATTCTTTGGCGAAGTGTCAGAGACGTTTGTCCAATGTACATAGCAGACGGACACTTTCGGCACATGATAGCATAGATTATATTTCTGGAGGCGCAGGAATATGTATTCTTGATCTTATAACTCACTTGGTTAGGCCCAATAATGGTGTCAGCAGAGTGAATATGTGGACAAAGCTGGCAACGGGGTTTGTTGCAAGGGAAAGTACCAGGGTTGGTATTCGTGTGGTATGTCCTGTGGTTGTTGGTAAGAATCATCTTGAGGTTAGGTGGTTGTCTATAGGAGACTATGGGTCTGTCTCCCAGAGCTTCTTGGAGTTTGGTGTCCTGTTCCAGTATAGGCTGTAATTTATTGATAAATAAATCCCCCCCCCCCCCCCCCACATCTCCCTTCTGTTCTGAAATGTGATTTGTCCTTTTCATAGGTGTTCATTTTTTTAATTGTATCCTTTGGTATATATGGCTGTGACTATTTTCTTCCACTATTTGATCTGAGGAAGTGGGTCTGGCCCACGAAAGCTCATCATCTAATAAACCATCTTGTTAGTCTTTAAAGTGCTACATAGTCCTGTATTTTGTTTCAGCTACACCAGACGAACACGGCTACATTTCTATCACTAGTTTTGACTAGGATGAGTTTCATGATCCCTTCATCACCAGGTCCTGATGAAATGCATCTCAGGATACTCAAGGAGCTGATAGAGGAGGCATCTGAGCCTTTAGCTATGATCTTTGAAAAATCATGGGAGACGGGAGATTCCAGAAGACTGGAAAAGGGCAAATATTGTGCCCATCTATAAAAAGGGGAATAAGAACAACCCAGGAAACTACAGACCGGTCAGTTTAACGTCTGTCCCAGGGAAGATAATGGAGCAGGTAATTAAGGAAATCATATGCGAACACTTAGAAGGTAATAAAGTAATAGGGAATAGCCAGCATGGGTTTGTGAAGAACAAGTCATGCCAAACTAATCTGATAGCTTTCTTTGATAGGATAACGAGCCTTGTGGATAAGGGAGAAGCGGTGGATGTCATATACCTAGACTTTAGTAAGGCATTTGATACGGTCTCTCATGATATTCTTATCGATAAACTAGGCAAATATAACTTAGATGGGGCCACGATAAGGTGGTTGCATAATTGTCTGGATAACCGTAGTCAGAGAGTTGTTGTTAACGGTGCTAAATCCTGCTGGAAAGGGATAACAAGTGGAGTTCCGCAAGGGTCTGTTTTGGGACCCGTACTATTCAATATCTTCATCAATGATGTAGATATTGGGATAAAGAGTACGCTTATTAAGTTTGCAGATGATACCAAACTGGGTGGGGTTGCAACTTCTTTGGAGGATAGGGACATAATTCAAAATGACCTTAGCAAGTTAGAGAAATGGTCAAAGGTAAACAGGATGAAGTTTAATAAAGAGAAATGCAAAGTGCTCCACTTCGGAAGGAACAATCCGTTCCATACATACAAGATGGGAAGCGACTGTCTAGGAAGGAGCATGGCGGAAAGGGATCTAGGGGTCATAGTGGACCACAAGTTGAATATGAGTCAACAGTGTGATGCTGTTGCAAAAAAAGCAAATATGATTCTAGCTTGTATCAACAGGTGTGTTGTATGCAAAACTGGTGAAGTCATTCTGCCGCTCTACTCTGCACTAGTTAGGCCTCAGCTGGAGTACTGTGTCCAGTTCTGGGCGCCACATTTCAAGAAAGATGTGGAGAAATTGGAAAGGGTACAGAGAAGAGCGACAAGAATGATTAAAGGTCTAGAGAACATGACCCATGAAGCCAGGCTTCATGAACTGGGCTTGTTTAGTTTGGAAAAAAGAAGATTAAGGGGGGACATGATAGCGGTTTTCAAATATCTAAAAGGGTGTCACAAGGAGGAAGGAGAAAATGTGTTCCTCTTGGTTTCTGCGGACAGGACAAGGAGTAATGGGCTTAAAGTGCAGCAAGGGAGGTTTAGATTGGACATTAGGAAAAAATTCCTAACTGTCAGGGTGGTCAAATACAGGCAGTCCCCGGGTTACGTACAAGATAGGGACTGTAGGTTTGTTCTTAAGTTGAATTTGTATGTAAGTCGGAACTGGTACATATTGTAGGGGAAACTCTAGCCAAACATTTCTCCAGAGCTCAGTTTTATTCTCCCACACCTCACTTCCCTCCGTCCTTTATTCTCAAGCTGAGGTGTCTGCTGAGAAAAGCCGCTCCGCGTCTCCCTAGTCTGCTGGGGGGGAGCGCTAGCTTCGCGTCTCCCTGGTCTGCTGGGGGGAAGCAGCTAGTGTGGGGTTGCCTCACCCCGTTTGTAAGTAGGGATCCGATGTAAGTCGGATCCATGTAACCCGGGGACTGCCTGTATTGGAATAAATTGCCAAGGGAGGTGGTGGAATCTCCCTCTCTGGAGATATTTAAGAACAGGTTAGATAGACATCTGTCAGGGATGGTGTAGACGGAGCTTGGTCCTGCCTTGAGGGCGGGGGGCTGGACTCGATGACCTCTCGAGGTCCCTTCCGGTCCTATGATTCTATGATTCTACATGAGAGAGGCAGTGTACGTGAGAGAGGCAGTATAGCTGTAGCCCTAGAGTATTCCAGTGGAAAAATTAGTTTTGACTAGGCTGAGTTTCATGATCCCTTCAGAATCACCCTTAGCCACCTGCACTGCATAGCTGAGCGTTCAGTCATATCAAGGATTTTGATGCCTAATTCCCACTCATATCCATTGAGAGTGGAACATACAAATCCCTAGGAGGATAGAGATTTTTCCAAGTCTATTTTTAAAAACCATATTATCACTCTTTATCATTCGCTGCATGCTCTGAGACTCAAGAGTAAGTAAACAGCAAATTTAGGCTTGAAAAGATTCGATTTTTGTCAGCAAACGTCGGTGAAACCTGTTTCAGAGTACACACTAACCAATTATTTACAACAATAATAATCTAGATTCAAGGGTAGGCAAAATAAGAAACATGCTGATTGAGAACTTAGACTCCCACCTTAATGTGTATATAAAAAGTGTTGTAATGAATGCTGCATGAGGCACATATTTATAGCTCTGCTAAAACAGCTGGCTTGTTAGCAGCTCTGCAGTTGCACATAATTATGCAATATTCATCAAAATTTAACTCTTTGAATCTCAATATCTACTGGCATAAATAATTATTGTATGACTTCCCTCTCTTTTATCATTGTAAAAATTTCAGTTATAATATTAAAAAAACCTTTAAAATAAGCATCAGTATTCTGTTGAAATTATTACATAAAAAATCTAATTTTGCTGAGCCTAATTGAAATTAAGTTTAAAAAGAGTAAGTCCTGTGTAGGGAAGTTAGCAAGTAGTCGACTAGCCGACTACCCAGTAAGTATACGCTTAGCAAGTAGTTGCCTGGAGTATCGACTTTTTGCTTCCTCTGCCGCCTCCCCCCCCCCCCCACCTCTATGAGAAGCAGCAAGAGGTGGGGAAATAGGGTCTGGTGCTGGGGGGGGGAAGCTGCCCCCTCCCCCCTTCCGCCGCTGCTGAGGCTCACTGTCAGCAAAGGCTGCTCTGGCAGCAGCCCTTGCCTGCAGCCAGCCCTGTCTGCTGTGAACAGGGGCTGCTGGACTCAATTCCAGCTAGGACTGAGCGGTCCCAGCTGGCCCTGGTCTGGGACGCTTGCCTCTGCGTTTTAAATGTAGTAAGAGCCCAGCATCTCTTACTACATATAAAATGAAGAGCCTCAGCACAGGTGTGTCTCGAAGCCGGCATGAGCCAGGTCTGCTCAGTCCCGACTCGGGCTGGCTCCTGGAGTTACCCCGGCTGCAGCTCTGCAGAGCGATCCTTCTTGACTAATCATGTAGTTGATATAAATTGTATCGACTACATGATTAGCCAGATAACTGCAATTTAATATCCTTAGTCCTGTTGCACCTTAGAGACTAACAAATATATATATTATAGGATTTTGTGGGATCATCTCATTTCTTCAGATGAGGTGAGCTTGAGTGGAGGAAAAAAGGGGGCCCTCAGAATCAGAAAGGAGAGGGGGAGGAAAAAAATTACCTGTCAATTGTAATGCTGGTGCTAATGAGCTAATTGAGTGGGCTGGAAGTATCCCATACTTAGCTTTTGATGTCAATAGGGTGTTGAATGTAAGGAAAGCTGGTGTTTTACTATGATAACCAGTTCAAGTCTTTGTTCAGGCCAAGGGAAATGGTGTCACTTTTGCATATGAAGATCAGTTCTGTGCTCTCTTGATGTAGTTGGTTTGTGAAATTCCTTTGTAGAAGAATGGCTACTTTTAAGTCCATTAATGAGTGCCCAGGCAGGTTAAAATGGTCCCTACAGGTTACTGTGTGTTACCATTTCTAATCTGTTTTGTGTCCATCAATCCTTTGCTGTAGAGACCATCCAGTTTGGTCAATATACATGGCAGAGGGACATTGGTGGCACTTGATGGCATATTTTGGACATATAAGCATAATTCTATCCTATGCTGCTCATGCATCATAATACCCTCTAATACAGGGTGACTTTATTTCTCAAATAACACAAGATGATACTCATTTTTTAAAACTCCTTTTTAAGCCATTCAGTTAACTTTTAAAGTGCATGTGAGAACCTGCAGCGTTTTTTAGCTGATTTATAATGGAGGGTTTTTTTTTTACATTAGGAATCTTTTCACATGCTCGGTGCAATTAATCCATAAAGAGAAGTGTGCATATAGCACCATTTCTTTTTAAGAAGAGACTTGACATCTTACAGATTTGTTCAGTTACAGACTGGAGAATGCAATAAATCTTGTAACTTTAGACAAAGTTCTTTTCAACATTAACATATATAACTTATGCTAGAGAGGGGGAGAGAGAGGAGGAGAGAGAGAGGGAGGGGAGGGGGGTGTACACCAACAGAAGATCTTATAGTATTTTCTGGGAAATTATACTGGTGAACATTATTGGGTATGCCAAGTATTCAGTGCATGGTGAACTATCACATCATATTTTAGGATGTTACCTCATGGAAAAAAACATTTCATTTGTGTGTGTATTAAAACAATTGTTTTGTGCTTGCTGCCATTGCTTTGTAGACCTCCATGATTAAATGGTGACTTGGGAATTCTAGATTGGTTCAAAAAGGCATCCATCCCATAGAAAGCCTGTGAGGAGACTGTTCAGTAAAGGTTATAGGCCTGCATTCCAGACCCTTAACTAATCTTGAGATGTGGCTGTACGTTTTTCTTCACATATCCTAGGGGATTGAAGGTGACTTCTCTTTTCCCATCCAAAATTATTTTTATTAATCTTTCCAAAATACAGTATACACTCTGAAAAGCCATACACATTACAACCGCCCAATTTAGCTATGGGTTAGAAGTAACATTGCCACCATCGGCCATAAGCAAGAGACCAAAAAAAGCAAAACAGTGGCACATATTTGTTCCGTGGCAACTTTTAATTTGAGATGTTCTGTTCTGGAGGAGAATTTGATTCTAAGGATGGTGCGTAAATGTTTCTTGAGATTCTGATGGAAGTAGGAAAGCTCAGAGGGCGAGCAGCTACAGTGCGCTGGACTGTGACTGAAGCTGCTGTAAACAGGTAGCAGAGCAAGGCTGTTATGTAGGGAGCAGCTGAACATGAACAAGAAGCCTGAAGCTGTCATCGGGGATATTGTGGATAAAGGAACAATGTGAATGCTGAGCTCTATAACCCACAATAAAAGCTCATTCGAACCTTGCACGGATGTTGTGGGGATGGAAATTCAGAAGCATCTAATTACATTTCAGTGACCTTTGTGTGTCATGGTTCAGATCCATTATGAACTGGACCAGCAGTAGGCAACCCATGCTAATGAGTGGTCCACATGAGTGGCCCTCCATCATGTCAGTGGGCTGCAAGATTGTCGTACTCAAGGCGGTCTCTGGGGATAGGATCGTTTTGTTACCTGCACATGTGTACCTAAAATTTACAGGCTGGGCCAATTGAACCATAGCAGCGCTTTGGTTGGATGCAGAAGGAGCGCATGGCTCTCTCAGTCAGTGTTGTGAGCAATCCGTACACACCTCACTTCACGTACGTGTCACTTTAGTAACACTGGTAGGAAAAAAACAACACGGATGGAAACCAGCAGCATCTGGCAACTCTGCATGTGAGCAGCAGTAAACAAAATGTCTCGCTGGCCACACACAGGATGGGGATGGGCTGCATGAGACCTCCCGGACCACAGTTGCCCACCACTGAACTAGACCGAAGCACCCAGCTCTGTCTGTTATTAACCCTCAGTCTGTAATTAACCCTCATGTTGCTATTCTCTGCAAACAGTGTTTATGTAACCTGCAAAGAGTACAGGGCCAGAGCTTTCAGTAAGTACTTTAGGAAATACATAACTGCCAATCTTTGCCTTGGGAGATGCTCAGTTTCTGCTGTCATAGAAAGCAGAACCCTTTGATGCCTAGCAAAGGTGTCAAAGGACCCAGTGGTCATAGAAATGAGATGTTTACTCTGTAGAGAGATGTTTGTGGAAGATTTATAATTTGGAGACACTCCCTCATCAGGGACACTATTACAAACATAAGAATTTGGAGATGTGTCCTGAAGGCTGTTGTTTAATGAACGGAAGAACCTTCCATACCCTTTTCAGGGTTGAATAAGTCTTAGGACCAGAAGGGATCCAGATGATCATCTATTCTAGGGATGGGCAATAAAAAAAAATGGCACCCCTCAGGATTAGTCCTGCCACTGCCCCCAATGTTTATCTGTGCCTCAGCAGGTATTGGAGGATCATAGCTCTGCTTGGCCGCAAATCGCCATTTGTGGCCAATGCGAGCAGCAGGAAGCGTCACGGACCAGGCCACTGGCCGTGAACGGCAATTCGTGGCCAACCAGAGCTGCGATCCTCCATCACTTGCAGAGGCGCAGGTTAACATGGAGGTGGGGGCCCACCAGAGACAAACCCTGCAGACCGGATTTGCCCACCCTATATCTATTCTGACCTCCTGCAGGTTGAGGTAGCATAGAGGAGGCCAAGGACTCTCAGCTGACTATAGGGCCTTATTCTAAGACGGTCTGTATGATTAATGAGAATTTGGTGCTGGTGAATGATGAAAAATGGAATTTACTATTCTGTTATACACACACCAGTGTCCAGGGAAGATTGTCACTACTTCTATACAACTCTTTAATTATTAACCAGGATACTTGAAAATGCGTTTTATAATTTTTCTGGGTTAAAAAATTCAATCTGTGTGAGCCAGAATTAGGTTTGTGTAATAATCTCCATATGCTGATTGCTGAAACAAATAATGAATGCAAACAGTAGTCTTTACTAACCACTGCAGTAGGTGGCCAAGTTGGCAACCCAAGGTTTGTACTGTTAACATTTGCTAGCATGAATGTGAACTTTCAGAAAACACATAATTTTTCTTCAGCTTGTAAATAGAATGCCACATTTTGCATAAGTGGCTTATTAACTAAAACATGGTATTTTTAAATAAATAAAACAGTTCTCATTTCTGGCACTTAACTGAACTTTAGACTAACTCATTTTCAGAGAAATAAACAAAACTGCAGTTACAGGAGTAACCAGCATGTAAATATCAATCTTCGGCATTGTATTGAGTACTTTGTAAGAGACTATCCTTTGATTAAGTACACTAAACATTCATTATTGGAGAGAGCAGAGAGAGGGGGGCAGCTTATTGGCTAAGCATTAACTTAGAAATATTAAATTTCCTTGAACTATGACTTCAAATCCTTCCAAGTTTGGCTTAGTTATTTCTAGCAGAGAAAGTGAATGCTGTATAGTCTTGTGGCGTGTGATGTCATTTCGATGAAACGTTAAACACTAGTTCTGTGTAATTAAGATACATTTTAAAAATCCCGTGTGCTTTTTGTTAGGATCGGGGATTTGCTCTTACCTCTGGGTTAGGGTTTTGGGGGATTTTTTAAAGTCTACAGTTGTGGCAAACCTGCTCCCCATCCATGTCGCTGCAGCTTTATTATTTATTTCTACTGAAGTAGCACTTGGGGGACATGTACACTGCACGCTTATTTCAAAATAAGCTATTCCGGATGGGTTAACACATCTATACTGCAGGGAAGCCTCAAAATTAGTCCAAGGCAGGCTTCCCTAATGAAGATGTGCTATCTCGATTTAGAGCTCCGGGAGGCACTGGCGAGGAATAACTTACAATGGCCATGTTGAGGAGCTATTTTGAAATAGCAGCAATGGAATGTCTACACATGCCTTATTTCAAAATTGCTGTTTTGGAATAAGCGTTATTCCTCATAGAATGAGGTTTACAGATTTCGGAATAAGCTGTCCTTTATTTTGAAATTATTTCGAAATAACATAATGGCTGTGTAGCTGCTCACATTATTTCAAAATAATGCTAGTTATCTCGAAATAACAGTGCAGTGTAGATGCATCCTTAGAGGCCTTACCTAATATAGGGGGCCCTTTGTTCTCAGCACTCTATGCACATGTACCAAGATCCAGCCCCTTCTGCTAAGTGTTTATGAGCTAGAGAAGAGAGGTAAGGGTCGGAGGAGAAACTGGGGAATTGAAAGGTGAAGTGACTTGACCAAGGTGACCTAGCAGGCCAGTGACAATGATGGGGGAAGAGTACCAATCTCCTGATTTCTGTCACGGGGCCTTCTCTACTGAATCCTGCTGCCTTTGCACCCCATAGATAGCAGCACTTCAGTGAACGTATTCCTTTCGGTATGTGTATTACTATCACAGCGGCTAGCAAAAAGATACTGATTGTTGTTAGAGTTTTCCAGGGCACTTCTGAAGAATTTTTCTTAAACCATAATCTTTGTAGGCAGCACAAAGTAAGCCCAGAAAAAAACTGGAAGTTCACATAAACTTTTCCTTGTTGACTTTTCATGAAGGGCCTTGTGAAATCAGAAGAGTTAAGATTTAAGTCAGCGGTGGGCAAATATCAATCTGTGGGCCAGATCCAATTCACCAAGGTTAGCCCCTGGCAGGAGACTGCCCTTATGTTTACCTGCACCTCTGTATGTGTGGGCAATTTTCATTCCTGTTGGCTCCAGATTGGTCTTCCTGGCCAATGGGAGCTGTGGAAAGTGATGTCCCGGTCCATGCCACTTCCCACAGCTCCCATTGGCTGGAAACAGTGATCCGGGACCAACGGGAGCTGCAAGCAGCTGGTGAAATTTGTTGATAAATCCTGGTCACATGCCATCTGAGACATGTTGTGTGTACACTAAGAGGATTATTTAAAATGTTTTAATTTAGGGGAGGTCTAAATTCAGGTTTGGGTTGGATTTTTTGTTTTCATTTTGGGGTGTGCGGGGGTGTGTGTTCCTCTTCCTCAGAGAAGATTACAATGTAAAACCCTGACAGGCACAGATTTAAAAAACGAAACGAACTAGTTGAGCATCAAATACTGAGGGTGTGTCTAGACTACCTAGTTTTGGCGACAAAAGTGGACTTTTGTCGACAAAACTATACCAGCGTCTACACTACCGCTGAGTTCTGTCGACATAACGTCGACAG
The DNA here is from genome assembly GCF_049634645.1 of Pelodiscus sinensis. Taxonomy (NCBI): domain Eukaryota; kingdom Metazoa; phylum Chordata; order Testudines; family Trionychidae; genus Pelodiscus; species Pelodiscus sinensis. The sequence goes on along the minus strand of NC_134717.1, from coordinate 9,677,591 downwards.
AACTCAGCAGTTTTGTCGACGCTGGTATACCTCATTTTATGAGGCATAACACCTTCTGTCGACAGAACTCTGTCGACAGAAGGTGTTATTGCCTGTAACACTGCGTCCAGACTATGGAGTTCTGTCGACAAAGCAGCTTGCTTTGTCGACAGAACTCAATGTGTCTGGACGCTCTTTGTCGATGGAAGTTTTGTCGACAGTATCTGTCGACAAAACTTCCGTCGACAAAACGCGGTAGTCTAGACGCACCCTGAGTGAAGGAGGTGGGAGAGAATCTCCTGGGCAATCTTTGCATTCTCATATTGCTTTCCACCCTGAGGGTTTTTCCCCAGGTTCTGCATGTCCAGCCTGTGTAGGTGCAGCCCTGGATTTGCCCACTCCTACACAGGTATACTTTGGTGAGGATGCACATCCGTTACAGATCTGGGGCCATTCATATACATAAGAATGTTCAAGTACAGCTCAAGTCTCTTTCAATGCTGAGTAATGTATTGCGAGGAAAAAGGGGGTGGGGTACAAACGGAATAGCTGCTCTGGGGCCCAGTGATTTAAAAGGGCTGGAGATCCCAGCTGCTGCTACCACAGCAGATGGAATCCTGAATCCTTTAAATCGCTGCCAGAGCACCAGATGGTGCAGGCTAGGCGGCACTGACTGGCTGGGGAAGGCAAGTCCCCAGCCTTTTCCCTTCTGCCTGAGACTCCGCCCCTTCCCAGGGCTCCGCCCCTTCAAGCCCCTCCGCTTTGCCCAGGGTCCGGGCAAGTCTGTCAGCAGCCCTTCTTGAAAGAAACTGTTAAGTTTTAGCAAACTTCAAATCCAGAGATAGGAGTATTACTAGTTTTGTATAAAACTAAATAATCTCACTTCACAGTGAATAAGTAGTAGTTAGCCCTCCAATAGAAATCTAGTCAGTAACAAATGAGATACAGAAACTTGCAAGGCCCTACCTAATTTGTGATATTGCAGATCCCACCCTATTAAGCTTCTACCACAATGTTGATTTTTAATTAGCTGCCTTTGCACAGCCTACAATTTTGCACGCATATTGAGTATGTAATTAGTGCTACACCTAGCATTCAATGCCTGTAAAATGCAAAAGGGTAAAGTTACTGGATTCAATATTTACATTAGTTGTGTTAAGAATTCTCGTCTTCTGTTTTACCAGTCACTTTTTTATTTAAATGAATGTAATGTAGTTGTAGCAGAATGTTTGGTTATAAAAAAAATAGCAGGCATAACATAATACTGAATTGTTTATATTGCTCCAGCAAATTTTTCCTAAACAAATTGGTCTACTATGGTTGTTCCAAATTACCACTATTTATAACGGTCCATTATTACTTTTCCATGATTTTCTGTGTTTTATCTGCAACTCCGCTGCAATTCAAGTAGGGCTTTAAGACACATACATCTTGTCATCTAGTGATTATACCACAGGACTGTGGACACAGAATTAAGTTTTGATTCCACTTGAGCAGAATTTTGAGTAAAGTTTTAAAGTGTGCATTTGTGAGTACAAAGTACGCAAGCATTTCCATGTCTAATTGTGTGTGAAGTTACTACAACAGCAGACAGCCACAATTCAGACTCACTTAACACATACTATTACCTGATTTCAGATAAGGATGTTAAATCCTGTTTAATCAGTTAAACTGGATGGGGTTAATTGTTACCTGGTAAGCATCGCCAGGCAAGGGTGATGCTAACTGGTTATCCATTCACATCCCTAGTTGTGGTAATGATGCACACAAATTTGAAGCATAGCTGCACACACATTTCTGTTATCTGTACCTCAGTCAACATAGTTGAGAATGTTAGATTTAAAATAAAACTAGCAAGAGGAGCTCAGTAAGAAACAATTTCTGCTACTAAGCTGAGCTTTTCCAAGCAAACAAATTATCCATCAAACCAATGTTGCGTTTCTACTAGAGCTGGACTAATCATACCTCCCTTATTCATTTGGTTGTGCACTATCAATATGGAAGACCACAGTACAAAACTGGGAATGGCTTTCTTTAGTTAATTTAGTTTTAGTAATTAACATAACTTGATTTGATCTTCCCTTTTAGTGTAAACCTGGCCAAAGACTTGGAACTGGTCCTATGTGGTGCTAGCCTGTATATTGAGGAAATCTGACCTATTAGTAGCTATTAGTCATCTGCAGATAGGTACTTAACTATATGTTTCACATGCACATGGGTGTGATGTTATGGAGTTGTGCAGCGAAGGGTTTCCTCTGTTCTCTACTACTCATATTGCATCTCTTAAAAATCCTGGGCATTGGCTACCCCAAGCTAGAAAGTGAACCAAGGAAAGGCTAGAAAGAGGCACAGTTAGTATCCTCAGTTCTACAGAAGGAGAAACAAAGGCAGAGAGATTAAGAGACTTGCTGGAGGTTGAACAGCAAGGCAGTGGCAGAGGGAAGAAGTGAATCCAGTAGAAGAGGGCTGTCTGCTGGCCCATGCTGCCTCTATAGTTTGGCAGAATATCTGATCTGCCTTGTGTGACTGGGATCTTAGTATATATTTTCCTCACATGTAGGCCACATGTTAACGACGCATGTGTCCTGAGGACCAGTTCCCTTTCCATTCACTATCACATGAGCCACTTCTCTTCCCCCTGCAATCATGTAAGGTCCCTGTGGCAATTGCTTATCTAGAAAATTAATACAAGCAAATCACTGAATGTATTTTCAACCTCTCAGTGGTAATTGGCAGCTGGAAATTAAAAGAGCTAATGCCATGCAACCAGCCAGTGCTCTCTGGTTCTACAATGGCCACTGTAGCCATGTGGGACCAACTGATTTTTAAAGCTTCAAATGCTACTTCTAAGACTTCACTGTGTACAATCCATGCAACAGGAATCCAGTGTAGGGTCGTAATTGGGGGAGAACTGAGGGAAAACCACATGGTTCTTCGCAATGCTGGCATCAAGAGCCACAGATATTTCAAATATCAATCAGATGCCTCCATCAAACATGGGAACTCTGCAATTCTATCCACACTCATTCCATTTGAGACCAGATAATCTACTCATTCAAGCCCGTGATTGGGCTTTAAGATTCCATTGTGACGTTTTTGAGAGAGCACTGTAAAATAGGCATCTGCTATTTTGCAGGCTTAATTTATATTGGTAAAGTGTTTGGGGATCCTTTTATCTCAAGACTCATATTCTCTGTGTTGCACACTGAAATCAGTATATCAAACAAACGCCTTCTTGGAGCCAGCATGCTTGTATGCCTCTTGTCTAGGGCCAAGCTGTTTCTTTTCTAATTATTTGCAGGACTGGGGGATGGCTCATCTAGTTTAAATGACTAAAATTAGTACAACTGGGTAATTGTTTTCCTTGCGGAGTCTCCAAAATTGGTCCTTTTTGTCTTTCATCTGTCCATGCACTTAATTGTATTTGGGCATTTCTAGCAGTTTTTCCACGACTAGCAATGATTCGAGCTCCCTAAAGATCCTTTTAATTAAACTTGAGGTGTTTGAACTATATTTTTTCATTATCGTTTAGTCAACTATATGAAACGCAGTCCCGAGCAAAGTAGACAGGCAGTGCCACAGGCAAAAAGGCACAGTTTCAGGCCGCTGAGGAGGCAGGTTTGTTTTCAGCTAGGAGATGGCAGGAAGTTGTTTGCGGATTGAGTTGGTTTGGTGTCGTGTGAATTCTTGCTGCTGTGATTGGAGCTCTCCTACTAGTTATTCCCAATTTGCCGTTTTGGCATGTGGTACTTGGCCAATGTGTAACATTTTCCATTTCTGTGGTGCATCACCAGAGAGGTTCATCCATACAAGAACAGCTGGGCAGGGGGGATATGTAATCTTATCAACTCCCAGGCTCCTTTGAGAGAGATGAAGTGAATTGGTTAACACTGCGCTGACTCTGGGGCTACAATTGTTAATCCCAAGGTTCCATTGGAGGAACTGTGATTTTTTGTTTGTTTGTTTGTTTATTTTTAACTATCTGACCTCAGCCTTTCCCCCTCAGTTCCTCCCTCACTTTCCATGTGGCTAACAGCTTGATCTCCTGCTCTGCTGCATCCTGTAGCAATGGGGTCAGGGAGCATAAAGCGAGAGTCTCTTGCGGCTGCTGAGTCAGGGCAGTGGCCCAACCTTCTCTGTCCTCTGCCAAATTTCAGGGTCCTCAGTGATAGTTCCCAGTGGCTGACAGGGAGCCAGGCAGCCAGAAAAAATGGGTAGTGGGTGTGTGCTGATGTGAGGATAATGTGGGAGGGAATAGAGGGGTGTCCAGATGACTTCCAGCAGTGGATGGGAGTCTTGTGAATGGGACTGCAGGCAGCTTCCAGCTCTGAATGAGGCACTGACAGCAGCTTCTTGGGCAGCGTTGTAAAGGTGCTGCTGAGACTCCATATCGGCTCCAGTTAATAGAGGGGGAAGTGACAATAGGTCTGAGAGGGAGGGGGAATGGCAAAGAGTAAACAGTAGAGCTGGGGTGGGAAACTTAAGGCTTGGGGCTCCCCGTCATACCCTGTAGAGCTAGGACACACACAATCTACTAGCCTAGGCCCTCCGGGCTGTGGTTTACAAGGGGGTCGTAGGGACTGTCTCTCTCCATACTCGGTCTGTGGGAGCTTGGGGGTTTTTGTGTGCAGCCCCTGATTGAATTTTCTGTGGGCCACAAGACCCTGATCCATAAAAGGTTCCCCACCCCCACAATAGAGGAAGGGAGAGAGGATGGAGAAGCCTGGTCAAAGTTAGAGACAAATGGGGAGAAGAGAGGCATGTTGGCAGGTAATAGTGCCCCACTCTTCTCCTTAGGGGTCAGTGCTTCCCAGCACGTTACACTAAATGAATTCGGCTTTCCAAACCTGGTGCAGCAGGTTCCCATTGGTATTCTTACCCTGTTTTACAAGTGGGGAAACTCAGACTCGCTGAGCACCCACAGCTGGGACCACGGGAGCTGCTAGTGCTTGGTATGTCTGAAAATCAAACTGTAGGTAACTTGCCCCAAGTCACAAGGTAAGTCAGTGGCAGAGATGGGCATAGAATCCAGACCATCATGGCTCCTAGTCCTATAGCCTGGAAGCTTCATGGGGGAATTTAATTTTTCCACATTCATAATATTTCCTCCTAATGCCTCTCTCTATCGTATTTCCATGGCCCCCATCACCATAATAACAGAATCACAATCCAGAATCACAAAACTGTGGCACAGAGAGGCTAAGTGACTTGACCAACATCTTACAGGAGGTCTGTGTGGCAGAGCAGCAATTAAAACAAGGTATCCAGAGTCCCAGATCCAGTGTCTTAAACTGCAGGACTATCCAGCCTACTAAATCCAATTATTAAAAACTACCCATACCATTAACAAAGTAAAACAAAATCTGATGAAATGGCCACATGCACACCTGGACAAGTGGAAGCAGAGTGTTAATTGTTGCTTGTGTGTGTGGGTTTTTTAAAAGCAGAAGTGATTACAATCAAGCATCTTGAAATCATTTTGCCAAGTTGGAGATGATAGTACTGCAGGAAAATGTGTTGCCATGGTGATGATACTCAGATTCTGAGAGAGCGCAGAAGATCCATTTTTTTGTACAGTGTGATGTTGCGACAACTTTCTTGGGGACAGAGGCAGAGGAGGGAAGAGATTAATTATGCTGAAAATGAAAATAGCTGTTTTCTGATCAATACAGCCAAGACGGCAGGGTGACTCTTGGGATCATGACTGTTTTGTGCAGGTCATAGACTGCTGTACATGCACTAGATTGCTTTAGTAATCAGATTTTTGTTCTTTATGTATTTTCAGACATGGTACAGCAAGTTTCAGCACTCCCATTTTAATCTACTTTACTAGAGCTGGGAGCCATGTAGCATTGCTTTTCCTTTTTAATTCAGCATCCTCTAATATTTTCATGAGTGGAGTAATTCCTGCTGCTTTGCCTTGTCAGTAATTTAAATGTGTTTAATAGGCCTTTAAAATCCCTAAAAATGGTACAATTGTTCCAAATAGCTGGTTAATTACAGACTTTATAATTGACTCCTCAATTACAGACTTTATAATTGATTCTTGAAAATCAAGCACTAGAAGGTTTCAGGGTGTTTCTTATGCTAACACTAAACCTACTATTTTGCAAATGCTACATGGTGTGTAGCAGCACTTGGAACTGAGTGCTTCAAAGGAAATGCACCTGACTGTGCAGGATTTGATCCTGGGTATCTTCAGGTGAGCTTTGGGGAGTACCTCAGGGCAGTTCTATACCATTGCTGAAGTCAACGTACCTTTGGTTGAGATACCATGTGGTTTCCACTGTGGAAGGCCATTTCCATTACACTTCTTTTTCTGGTGAAATACCAGAGTTGACGTGCATGTAATTGGTGGTCGATTTAGTAGGTCTTCTCTAGACCCACTAAATGGGGGTGGACAAAATACAGCCTGGGGTTCGTTTCTGGCCTACCATGCCACTGGATCCGGCTCACAGGAGCCTCCACCAGAGTCCTTGCCTGCCCTGCCCCCACTCTGCACTCAGAGCAGTTCTCTGAATGCTCCAATCCCAGAGCAAGGGAAAAGGCTTTGCACGCTGCCCCTGCCCTCAGCAAAATCTTGCAGCTCCCAATGGTCAGTTTCTAGCCAATGGGAACTACATGTCCCCCTATGAGCTAGCAGCTTTCAGAGCCACACATGGTCTCTGAAGCTGCTGCAGGGCCATGGAAGGCAGAAACCCTGGCTCAGGAACCTGGTAGGTTGCTGGCCAGAACCTGCCTCTGACTCTCCAGCCCCTAGCTCTTCCCCCAATCTTCTGTCCCACTTCCTGCACCCTTATTCCATGTATCTCAAACTTGCTGCACCTGCACCCAGACTCTGAACTCCCTCCTCCAGATACAAAATCTGGGAGGGGTTTATATCCCAATCCCTTACCCCTGGTCACAACCCAAATCCCTGCACTCCTGCCCTAGGCCATAACCCCCTCCCAGAACCTGAACTCCCGTCCCCTACTCCAAGTCACAACCCCCTCCTTCATCCAAACTCCTTTCCAGATCCCACACCCCCTCCTGTATCCCAATCTCTTACCAATTGTTGACGTCTTCATTTTACAGTCTACATACATAGCAAACATCCTTCACAGGCTTGTTATTGCCCCTTCTACTCCAAGAGACTTCTCTAAGCTCTTTACTGATTTATGTAGATAAGATTTACTTCTCCCACCCTTGAAATGTGACCCCTACAGGATTGGAACTCAGTAACCATTTAGCCGTTTTGCTCTGTTGTCCACTATACAGCAGTTTAGGACAGGAAGCGAAGATGAGTGTGTAACCCACACACTTAGGCTGTGTCCAGACTCAGGGGTTTTTTCGAAAAAAGTAGCCTTTTTTCGAAAAAACTTCACCTGCATCTAGACTGCAGCTGCGTTCTTTCGAAATTAAATCGAAAGAATGCGGCTTTTCTTTCGACGGTGGTAAACCTCATTTCACGAGGAAGAATGCCTTTTTTCGAAAGTGCTCTTTCGAAAGAAGGCGTTCTTGAATGTAAATAGGGCTTCTTCGAAAGAGAGCATCCAGACTCACTGGGTGCTTTCTTTTGAAAATGCGGCTTGCTTTTTCGAAAGTTCCGCGTGCAGTCTAGACGCTCTCTTTCGAAAGAGGCTTGCAGTCTAGACATAGCCTGAGTGTAGTTACCATGCAGTGGTGCCTAGACCACAGCAACAGTTAAAACCAAGAGACCTCTACAGTATGGGCTGGGAGCCAGCTGGCTTTTAGCTCAGAGGGTAGAACTCCTATTCTCAGTTCTAAAGGTCCCAGGTTCAAATCCACCTGGTGGTGGTTACAAGTGCTGTATCCAATGAAGCGACAGGAGAGGAATTTTATGCCAACAGAAAATAAATACCTGGAATGTGATTTTTGATAAGTAGTTCCTCTATGGTTGCAAAAAATCCGATGAGATCTAAAAGGTAACACCTCCACTAGCAAAATGCCCTCTGCCACCCCGTTAGTAGCCTATTTATATCAGTAGCACTACTTTCTGCAGTATTTTAGTCCATTATTATAAATTAAACTGTGAGATTTGACACATAGCTTGAGGTAGTATAAGCTGGATCTCTTCCCTTCTATGCTGTACTGGCTTGCACAGATTTTCATGAGACTTAATACGGCTAATAACACAGGGCATTTTTTTAAAAAAATTGCCCAAAGAAATTCACACATTTGTAAGATAGCAAAGGGGTCTTTTTGCAGAGAGAATGTATGGAGTTGTTCTGAACAAGGCTCTATGAAATCTATCTCATGGAAATGGTAGGAAAAAAGTTGGCAAAAGAGAATGTCTTAAAAATCAAACTCTCGCTACCTGTGAAAGATTTAGTATGAAATACTATCTTTTGAAAGCTGTCCACCCACCTGAATCTAATCTTTCCTGGATGTCTTTGGAAATACAGAATAGAAGTAAATCGCACGTTGGCGGTGATCATTCCTGAAGAAACTGACTAGTCCAAACTATGCTCAAATAACAGGAAGGCTGCAAAAGTAAAGCACTGAAAAGGCAGGAAATGCAAGGGCTGAAGATGACTATGCAGCCTTAACTGTGCCCCCTTGATGCATTGTCATACAGCCTCACATTATGTGATTAAATACTCTTTCTCTAATACAACATAATAGCACAAATATTTGTTACCAACTTACATTCATATTTTACAAGATGTTGCATTGGCACCATGCAACAATGAAAACATTAACTTCACTATTATAATGGCTCAGTATAGAACCATAGAGCTGGAAGAGACCTCAGAAGGCCATCAAGTCCAGTCACCTGCCCAAGGCAGGACCAATCCCAATTAAATCAACCCAGCCAGGGCTTTGTCAAGGCGAGACTTAAACACCTGTAGGAATGGAGACTCCACTACTTCCCTACGTAACCCATTCCAGTGCTTCATCACCCTCCTAGTGAAATAGTTTTTCCTAATATCCAACCTGGACCTCTCCCACCGCAACTTGAGACCATTGTTCCTTGTTCTGCCATCCATCACTACTGTGAACAGCCTTTCTCCAGCCTCTTTCGAACCTCCCATCAGGAAGTTGAAAGCTGCTATCAAATCGCCCCTCACTCTTCTCTTCTGCAGACTAAATAGATCCAACTCCCTCAGCCTCTCCTCATAGGTCATATGCTTCAGCTCCCTAATCATTTTGGTCACCCTCCACTGGACCCTCTCCAGTGCATCCACATCCTTTCTGTAGTGGAGGGCCCAGAACTAGACACAATACTCCAGATGTGGCATCACCAGAGCCGAATAAAGAGGAATAATAACATCTCTGGATTTACTGGCAATGCTCCTCTTAATACAACCTAATATGCCATTAGCCTTCTTGGCTGCAAGGGCACACTGTTGACTCCTATCCAGCTTCTCATCCACTGTAACCCCCAGGTCCTTTTCTGCAGTACTGCTACTTAGTCATTCAGTCCCCAGCCTGTAACAATGCTTGGGATTCTTCCGTCCCAAGTGCAGGACTCTACACTTGTCCTTGTTGAACCTCATCAGATTTCTTGTGGCCCAATCCTCCAATTTGTCTAAGTCACTCTGGACTCTATCCCTGCCCTCCTGCATGTCTACCTCTCCCCCTAGCTTAGTGTCATCTGCAAACTTGCTGAGGGTGCAATCCTTCCCCTCATCCAGGTCATTAATAAAGATGTTGAACAAAACCGGTCCCAGAACAGAACCTGGGGGCATTCCACTAGAAACCGACCGCCATCCTGACATCAAGCCGTTAATCACTACCCGCTGGGCCCGACCTTCCAGCCAGCTTTCTATCCATCTTACCGTCCATTTACCAATCCACATTACTGTAACTTGCTGGCAAGAATATGTTCCTTCATTGATCTTTGGTGGTGATTCTCACCGCGTATCCTAATTCAGAACAGTAAAAACCCTTAGAAGAAAGATTAAAAGATTAGAAAACATGCCTTATAGTCGAAGACTAAAAGAACTCGGTTAATATAGAAACAATGAGTAGTTGTTTAGTAGTAGAGTATTCATCTGATGCAGTGCGCCTTACCCATGAAAGCTCATGATACTATATATTTTTGTTAATAGCTTAGGTGCCACAGGACTAATTGTTTTTAAAGTTACAGACTAACATGGCTACCGCTCTGAGGCTACGGCTACACAGAGGGTTTTTTTCAGAAGAAGATATGCAAATCGTGCTCGTATTTGCATATCTTCTTCTAATTCTTTTTTTCTTTCACAAGACCCCTTATTCCTTGTTTACAAGGTCTTGGAAAGAGGTTTTTTCCCCGACATTTGGCCCCATCTACACAGGGCCAAATATAGGCAAAACCTCTTCCGCAAAAAGAATTGGAAGAAGATATGCAAATGCGAGCGGGATTTGCATATTTTCATCCCAAAAAATCCAGCAATGTAGCCATAGCCTGAGTTAGTGTATGTAGCTTAACAAACAGATGGTTAAAGGATAACTTGATTACAGCCTGTAAATACCTACATGGGCATCAAATATTTAAGAATGGGCTTTTCAACCTGGCAGAGAAAGGCATAGGAAGAGCCAGTGGCTGGCAATTGAAGCTAGTCCAATTCAACAGGAAATAAGGTGTAAATATTTAATAAGGGCAATTAACCATTGGAACAATTTACCCAGGGCCATGGTAGATACTCCATCTTTGATCATTTTTAAACCAGAATGGGATGATTTTTCTAAAAGATCTGCTCTAGGAATTATTTTCAGGCTATTGTATGGTCTCTGTTATACAGGTGGTCAGACTAGATGAGATGAAAATCCCTTCTGCCCTTGGATTCTGGGAAGCAATGAATTATGCCATTATAAATGAAAGGAGACTTGGGCCTTCATTTCACTTCTGTAATAGTTTCTTCTCTCTCAGGTGTGTGTAATAGTCCTACTGAGCAAGGACTTGCTGTAGGTTTAAGCAGATATGTTTGTTTCTTTTTGGAAACAGATGCATCTCTGGCTAGTAACTTCATTATTGCAATGTCTTTTGAAGTGTTCTTTGGGGAAACAAACTCTGTTTTTGTGGTGTTTTGTTTAAAGCTGTGAATTTAGCCCTGTGATTTTTAAAGCATTTAAAGGCTCTCGGAGGAAAGTCACTACATAAGTGCAAAGTATAACTATGTTAGTTCTTTCGGTAATTGTAAGTTTTACTTTTCTGATGACTTCCTCTTCTTAAACAGTAGAGGTTAGATGTGATTTATAAATGAGCACCTTACTCTTTAAGGCACATGTCAATTCCTAGACACCTTAAGCATTGGCTGCATTTCTCCATTGCTTCTTGGCATTTGTACACCATATCTTTTCTACTGAATGATCAATAGAGCTGAATGAATAATTTATGTGAAGAAATTTGCTCGTGTTTCAGGGTCAGTTTGTAGTGTTGATGCACACAGCCAAAGAGGAGCGGAACAGGGAGTAAGACATGAACTTACTTGCCCCGGTTATTCCTCTGACCACTGTGGGCACTGAGGGGAAGAACAGGCTCTCTGGGAGCACAGCCTGGCACTGTACAGGTGAGACAGGATGGCTCATTGCTTGAAGAACAAATATAAGACTTTGGAGACCTGAATTTAATTATTTGCTCTGTCACAGACTTCCTGTGTGACCTTGGCCAAGTCACTTATGTCTCTGTGCCTCTATTCCCTAGTTGTATAATATAGGTGATAGCTCTGTTCTGCTCACAAAGGTATTGGGAGGTTATTCAGATACTACAGACTGGCCTTTCCTGGTCGGGCAACCTTGGGACCTCACTGGTCCCAGCTGATGGATTTTGCTGCACCAGGGAAGGTCATTTCTGGCTCCCCTGCCACTGGCCCCTTTTCCCCTACTCTACCACTCACCCCCACCTTGCTGGTGCCACCCGATTTCCTAGCTCCCCTAGGTAGGACTGCTGCCACGCACCAGGCTTCCTGGCCTCCCCTCGCACTTCCCCCTCCCCTCCGGGCAACCCCACTGCTGCATGCGAGTCTCCCATTCCCTGCGGGGCAGCCCTGTTACTGGCAGCCCTCTGAATTGCTAGCCCTCAGGGTTCCTTTCCTCTAGCCCTCCACTGGGACTCGCTGATCCTGGTACCTCCATGGTCCAGTTGGACCATGGATATTGCTGGACCAGAGAGTCCCAGTTTAGAGACGTGCGACCTGTACAGTAATAAGGGCCATATCAGTATCTAAGATAGTTAACTAGGTAGTTGAGGTGTGAGTAGAGGCTCTATGCTCCTCAGCCCAACAGAACCAGCACAAAGTAGGGGGGCGTGAAAGGAATAAATTTGTCAGGAGGGCAAAAGGTGAAGCAAGCTAAGGATTTTGACATAATTCCACTTATTTCCCTGGTCTTGTCAACTATGTCCTGTCCCTCAATTTAGCTTTTGTTGTTCTTTTTTCCTTTTTCCAGAACCTTTATCAATTAAAACATGTAAATGTGAAATCGAGACTGTTTCATTGTGATTGTAGTTTAAAGTGTTGAAATCTCAGGTTTTTACTTTAAAGGAAACTAACTTGTGTTCCATAGTAGGGTATTGTATTGCCTGATGGGAAGTGTTATGGTTGAATATCCCAGTAAAAATACTACATGAATTTTTCTTAATTTAAATAGAGGTTAAAACAAAGTCATCACTTTTCCAGGAGAAAGGGAAGAGGTAATTCAAAGCCTTCTAAGGAATTATAGGGCCATTAGGTATCTAGAATTGAGCAAATATTATCTTTCTTAGTCTGGTGAATTTGTGTGGCAGCTGATTATTATCGCTTTTTATTAAGAGGTGTCCTTAAATATATATCTGATAAATAACCACAGTGTAATGTCAGCCTGTTTCAGTCAAATGAGCTTACATATGCAATGAGAAAGCTAGTCTTTCTTCCCTGGGAAATGCATATATTTTTGGAGACATCTTGTTTGCCAGGGAAGCAAATATACTTTTGTGCTTTTGCAGCTCTTTATTATCCTTCTACTGTTTACCCAGGGGACATTTTTTTAAATTCTCAGTGCTGTAATTCTCCCCCCCCCCCCATTTTATTAACCAAAAGAAAATTAGAAAAATTGATTGAATTGAAGGTTGAAGTTTGGGAGGAGGGAATGAAAAAAGCTGCCATTGCTAACACTTGACTATAACCACTCATGTGAGGTGACTTTTATTCAGCAGAGACTTGCTCAAGGAAAAAGTAAAACTGATAAATGCATAACTAAATCTAATATGTGCCTTTTAATTTTGCCACAATACAGAACAGTGAAAAAGTCATTTAGGAAATGCAGCAAAGGAAGTATCTGGCAGGCAGTCTTTCCCTTTTACCTACCTCCAGTCATTCTTTAGATATGTTTAGAAGTGCTGAATTTATTTATTGTATTTTTTAAAAAGGTTGCATTGGGAAAAAAGGGAATTCCTTCATTTCCGGGTTTGGATTGTAAAGGGAAGAAAGGAAGGGCATGTTTCATCCTAGCTACACATGAGAACCAACACTGTTTGCTGTACCCAAGAGTTTTTCAATAGTGTATTGGCCGACAAATGCTTTGGGAGATATAGTTTTTATTGATCTTATTCATGGAACTCTGACAGTATGTTTCCTAGCTGCCAAAGGCTTAAATAAAAGTGGAGAGCCACCAAAAAGATACTTGAGATATCGTTTTAAGCATCCCTTCCCCCTTCACTCCAGTAGTTGAATTGTAAAGTTGGAGGAGGAAATGTGAAAAGCCTGACACACATGTTCTTATGCTGCAAGATTTTCTGTGGATATCTCTCTTGAATCACCTGGAAAAAAAAGCGAAACTTATTAACTCTATCAAACCCCCATGTATTGATCTGTGAGATAAGACACAGCCTGACAAATACCAAACATACCATTTTAAAAACAAATAATGTGAAATGTAAAAGCATGTTCAGATCAATTGCAAAAAAAAAAATTACATTTGAACAACATGTCTATATATAAAACATGAATCACTTCACCCACTTATGCAGTGAAATATGGCAGATTTCTAATAGCATGCTGCAAAATTATGCAACAGTTTAAGACAGGTAGTGAAGATTTTCATATTCAATAGAAGCTGTGTGGAGGCTATGCGTAGGCAGAATACAATTGAAGTAATCTGGAATTTGGCTAAAATGCCTGAGTCTAACACCACATCTGACACACGTGGCATTCTTTAGCAACTGCAAAAATTCCAGGCCACTACTGTAAATGTCAGGCAAAAGAAAAGAGGAATCCCTCTAGCAATGCATAACCCTTACTTACCTTTTACCCTCTCCTTGTTTTGATACCAACGCAGCAGGAAAGATTGCCCCCTACAAATATCTGACACTGCCCTGCATGCTCCAGGCAGTGATTTCATTTTCATTGCACTGCACAATCAAAAGGCTCCAGATACGGTGTTAAAACAAAGTAAAAGATGAAAGAAATTCTCCATTTGTTTACTGCGTTCTCTGATCACTGGGCCTAGGTTTAATTTCCTAAGCCATGCTGACAAAGTCACGTACCTCCTCCAATTCAAAGTACTGTAGATTAGAAAGTAGAGAAAAATGCTGCTCTTGAGACAGCGAGATTAAAGAGGCTTTTGGTAATGTACATAGAGGCCACTGAACATTATTAATATCTGGCTCTGACCAAGTCTCTTCCTTTAAGATGAGGAGAGCAGTAAGGACTCAGACAAGTCTGATAGTGTCTGTGTAGGCAGGGAAAGGAATGGGGAATTGAAAATCGGATCCAGGAGAGAATTTTGAAAGTCTGTCTGTCTGCTGTGGAGGAATCCGCCTTAGGTTAAAGGATGACCATTAACATGGTGCTATTTGGATCAAATGTTTCCATTCATGTTACCGTTCATTGTTTTGGAATCTTACAATAAGACGTGTGTGTCGGAGGGGGGAGAGGTGGAAGGCATGCACTCTTTTTCAGATGTGTTACCATGACAACACTATTAGATACAATTACTGTAAAAAGAAGACAAGATAGCCATATCAACAGGGAACAGGTGGGGGTGTGAGAGAGTGAGTGTAGAGGTATGTTACACAACTCCATATACAGTCCCACATAACTGAATGTTTCTGTTCACATGACCCCAAGTGAAATAGTTAACTATGCCGATTTACTAATGTTTCATCATCGCTACAGCTAGTTGGGAAATCATGAAAGGCAAGGGGGAACATTTTGCGAACCAGACAAGTCAGTTTTGTTTCCTCATTCTTCTCCATAGGTATTTTTTGTGAACATAAACTATCGTGTATAGAAATTAGGTGGTATCCCTTTAAACAGTGTGTGAGCCTCTATGGGCATGTAGCATGCTCTGTTTTAGAAGCCACTAGAAACAGCATGGATGTAGCTAGGCTTGCTTTGTTTGTGTATGTTTACTAAACGTCAGTAGTTGAAGCCCAACCCTGCCCCTGTGGTTTCTGCATATTGTTTTTGTTGGTAAAGACTACAAGCCGCCCCAGCTGGGGATGAGGATGGAATCCTATCTAGGAACAGAATGTGACTGCAGAGGTCCCGTGAACGTGACATTAAATAGCGGTTTTAAAACCTTCTGAGCTGAGCCCCCACTTTGTTACAATTTTTGGGGGTGCCCCCTACTCCCTAAATAGACGTGTGCAAAAGGGTGATTGATGAGCTACCTAGAAGCCTAATAGAGACCTTAACACAACTTCAATTAAATTACCTCCCTGTGTCAGCTTCAAACGCACCGTTCAGCCGGTTTGCCGCAAGGCAGAATCAGCCCATTGCAGAGCCAAGGTTTCCTCTGCAATGAGCTGATTCTGCCTTGCAGCAAACTGCACCACTTCGGCCG
This sequence comes from Pelodiscus sinensis, assembly GCF_049634645.1. NCBI lineage: Eukaryota > Metazoa > Chordata > Testudines > Trionychidae > Pelodiscus > Pelodiscus sinensis. The sequence continues at coordinate 9,661,865 of NC_134717.1, read as the reverse complement.
GACCAATACCTGCTCCTTCCTCCCAGCCAGGATTTCGGGGTTGAGGAAAGTGCATGCAATGGTCTCTAGAGGCAGAGCTAGCGCTCAGCATGGAGACTGATGGGAGTGGAAATCGACATGGGGAAGATCATCATAAGAACGGCCATACGAGGTCAGACCAAAGATCCATCTAGCCCAGTATCCCGGCCAATGCCAGGTGCCCCAGAGGGAGTGAATAGAACAGGCAATCAAGTGATCCCTCTCCTGTTACTCATTCCTAGCCTCTGACAAACAGAGACTTGGGACACCATCCCTACACATCCTTGACACTGACCTACAGGCTGGGGGCCCCACTGAGGTGATTTGGGGAGGGGAGGGGAAGCTGGCGTTCGCTCTGCTTTGTGACACCCAGCTGGTGGTCCCCTTTTGTCCCCCCAAACGTTCCTCTCTGCTCCCCTTTTGGGGGTGCACCCCACCACTTAAACCTCTGTACTGAAAGGAAACTGCAGCTGCTGAGATGCTGCATAATTGGCTTGTTTAAAAATATGCTAGGGAAGGTTAAAAATATTTGTCTGGGGAAAATGGACACATTTGGATAGGTCACCTAACTCCTGCGCCTGCTCATCCTGTCTCCAACGTCCTGATCCTGGTGACAGAGCAAGCTGAAAAATAGGAAGGGGAGAGGGGAGGGGAAACTCTTGTGAAAACTTCTGTGGCGTTTATTAACCGGTTTTGAGATGTAGACAGACTTTGCCCCCCTTGACATTTGAAGAACCTCAGCCAGCCCGTCTCTGTGTCTGAGACCTGGCATTGTTTTATTTTACAGAAAGAGCTGCTGTGCCCAGAGTCTCTGATTTTTGCAAGGTATTTGAGCATGGGAGTCATACCATTGAAGTCATAGGGCTTTTATGCCCGCTGGGGCATTTATGTGCGCCCGCCGAAACATCTGGGCTGGCCCCACTCCCAGCGTGGGGCACATGCATGGTGCCGGCCCTGGGTGCGTGGTGCATGGGCGGCCCTTGCCCTAGGCGTGCGGCACATGCGTGGTGCCGGCTCCAGGCGCAGGGCACGTGGGCGGCCCCTGCCCTGGGCGCACAGCGCATGTGTGGCCCCACCCCTGGAAGCGTGGTGCATGAGCGGCCCTGCCCCCGAATGCCAGGCGCCTGAGCAGCCCCACTCCCGGGTGCCTGGCAGCCACAAAAGGTTGGGGACCACTGTCATAGGGCACTCCATGTGTGTTCACAGCCACCCAAGTGCTGAAGAGAGTTAATGAATTTATCTAGGTTGAGACCTCTAGGGAAAAAAAGGATTAATTAATCCAGCCCAATCCTTACAGGAATGTCCCGCTCCTTTTCCAGCCTCCTGTCCTCTTGTCATTTGCCTCAGACTGTGAATTGGCAGAGAATGCGCACTAGGGCAGTGTTTCTCAACCAGTGGTACAAGTACCCTTAGGGGTACTTGAGAGAAGTCCGGGAGGTACGTCAACACAACTGAAATAGGGAGAAAACTGAATTTTTGTTTTAAGTATTACAGCGCTTTATTATTTTTTTACTTTTTACACCCAAAAATTTCATCGCCCACCTATCTACGATAAAGTTGTTTAAACAAATATGTTGCAATGGTAGAAAAAATTTTTGTGTGTCTGAAAACTGTAGGTACTGGAGATACTTATAATTATTTTTTTAAAGGGGTACTTTAAGGTTGAGAAACACTGCACGAGGGGGACAGGCAGGGGTTAGCCAGACTCTCTAGAATGGAGCCTGTGCAGTGAAGTTTACCTTTCCTCTCCTCTCATGGCAAGTGTCTGGGTGCTTAGTATCAGGTGCTGCATTTTATATGGAGGTTTTTAAAGAGTTCAGTTTGCTGAAAGTCAGTCAGATTTAGGTATTTAAAGGACAGTCGGCCGACTAAAGGGTCCAGTGTTGTCTAGAAGGAAAGAAAGACCGTGCAGTAGTACGGGGTAGAATGAGGTGATGAGGTGTGGTTTCACCAATCACATACCAAAGCAGCCTCAAAATAGCCAAAAACTAGTTGGCTTCAAAGGCAGTCTTTTGCCATTTCAAAAAAAATTGCCTCGTTTAGCAAAGCCATACAATAGCCACAAGTATGTGTGGGCTGCTTCCAGGTCTCCTGCCCCATTTTCTGCCTCTTTGCCTGACAACAACCCATGGCTGATGGGAAAACCCACTTTGCCATGGCCCCTGGGACTCTCTCTAGACTGGTGCATTCACCATGTTTACTGGGGGAGGTGGGTTTGGTCCTGTTGTAAATGCATCTCAGAGGCTGCTTGTTTGAAAGGCCACCCTATGGCAGCAAAGAGACGACGACTGGGAACCAGTGGGGCTCAAAGTTAAATTGCCCAAATTTTGCCACAAGAAAGTTTTATTTGCTACTTAAATGTCCCCTCTTGCCAGTTTAAGGTTTGTTGGGATTTTCGGCTGAGGGTGGGGGTAGTGAGAGGGTCACAGAGGCGTTTCAGAAATAGTCCAATCAGTGAATTGCAGAGGTTGGCAACAGTGTTTTACTGTCCTGTTTCTTCACCCAGCTTTCTCTCAAGCCAAAGTATAATTCACATCCTTGTGCCCTTGCAGTGGGAAATACGTTGTGGAACGGTTGGCGTGAACACAGCAGTGCAAACCAATCTCTAATTATCTCTTCCTTTATGTTAACAAGATAAAAATCCTAGTGAGTGCATTAGGTGCCTTAGTTACCTAGCTACCTTGCTACCCAATGGCAGTGAGCTGAAGGTAGCACAATAATTTAGACAATGTGCTGATAACTTCTGCTGAGCATTGCTGGAATTTAGTTGTGTCCTTTCTGTTCGTCTGCTCCTGGAACATCTGCTAAGAGGGAAGTTATCTCCTTGGGGCAATAGGCAAGTCGCATGAGTCCTGTTTCCATTGTCACAGCCAGAGGGGTCAGCATACAACTACATCTGAAGTTCCTGAAATGTTGTGAGCTAAGTCATAGTTTGTTACCTCTGGGAATTACAGTGAGGGTAAGTCCAGTTATTTGCAAATGCTTTGTTTGGGGAAGGAGGACAGTGTTTTTGAGACTTGCTGTGGGACAGTGGATTGAATGCAAAGCTGCGGGACGGGACACCAGGATTCCTTCTAATTTCCTGTCACTGGCAATACATCTACATAGGGATAAAAGACCTGCAGCTGGCTCAGGTCAACTGACTGTGGAGATGGGGGCTAAACACTACTGAGTAGTATTCAGACAGGGGGTTCAGACCAAGTTCTGAGATTTTTGGAATGGTGGAGCATCCCAGGGTTCCAGCCCTGACACCAGTGGTGGGCAGCTTGCGGCCCAGGGGTTGCATGTGTTGTGGCCCATCAGGGTTCTGTGTATGGCCTGTGAGGCATTTTGTTTACCATTGCCCATGCACAGGGTTGCCAGATGCTGCTGGTTTCCATCTATGCAGTGTTTTTTCCTTCCAGTATTACTACAGTGACTTGCACATAAAGCAAGGCACAGTGAAATAAGGTGAGTGTTTATTGCACACAACGATGACTGTGAGAGCCGTGCGCTCCCTCTGCATCCAATCGAAGCTCTGCTACAGTTCAGTTTGCACATCCCATACATTCTAGGTATGCAAGCGCAGTTCATGGCCCATTGAGATGAAAGAACCACTTGTGTGGCTCACTCACTAGCCGAGGTTGCCTATCTACAATGTGATTTTTTTTTTTCAGCTGTGGAACATAATCCCCACAAGTGAGTCAATTAAAAAACCAATAGCTGGCCTGGGTTATCCCTGTGTGGACATAACCTATGTAATCCTGCACAAGTTACTTATCTTCTCTGGTACTTCTGTTTCCCCATACATATTTAGCCCCATTTCATAGAGTGCTATGCAAGCCAGGGATAAAAAACACAGTATGAGCTCCAGAAGTTCCTGGCTTCCAGTCTCACATGTTCAGTCTTCTACACAACACCTGTCTCTTACAGCTCCTTCTGTTTATACAGGAGCACTTCATTTTCACTCTACTTAGTGACTGTGCTAATCAAAACCTGTCCCCTAGTCAGTTATTTAAAAAAAAAAAAAGAATTGATAATGTTGAGACCTTACTAAGGAATATTAGTTCAGGTGCTGTTTGTTAGCAATTAATTATTACATTTGAAAACAGCACTAAGTACTACTGAATGTGTCCAGTGCATTCAAAATTAACTTGTACTGCTAATAAAGAGGAGCTATTGTTGAGAACTGAGCAAAGTGAGGTTCATCCGTTAGCTGTGTTACTAACGTAACCACTTTCTCCAATGGTAATTGATTAGAAATGCCAAGAAAGAAAACACAGTAGTAAAATATAATAGTGAATTGTACTTTCTATGAGCCAGAGATGAATAAAATGTAATTCTTGGTCTATTGTTTTTCCTATTGACATAATTTGTCTCAAGCAGATTATGTTTAAAACAATCTGTCCTACAGTTTAAGTATTTCTCTTGAAAAAATAGGAGGTAACATTTCTAATGGTGACTGAAAATCAGTTCATCTGGATTCTATTCCCAGCTCTGTTGATTACTTGTGATGGGCAAGGTGCAGCCAGATTTTCAAAAGTGGCTGCTTATTTCTGCTCCTTCAGTATTTGAATGAGTGCAAAACTTTCAGGGATACTGAGCAAATGCATTTCCCACTGACATCACTCTCAGATCAGATGGTGGCTGTCCAAACCAGTGATCCTTTTTAAAAAGTTTGCCTTAAATTTTGCATAACTTAGTTTATCCATCTGTAAAATGAGAGTGGTATTCACCTAAATGTACAGGGCTGTTGAGGCTTGATTTGATGATTGTAGAGTACTTTATGCACATACGGCTTCTGTCATCAGATGATCTCACAGTGTTATAAATTAAATCACATTCTAAGCTGCATTCAAAGTAAACATGTCTGAGGTCTCTTTTTTTTGAGCCTTTTTGGAAAACTGACTTAGTTTTGATTGGCTCTAATAATCCATATAACATAAGAAATGGCTCTAAACTGGGGATTATGAAATGCTGTCCTGAGACATACCTTTTTTTTCCCTTTATCTAGGCCCTTTACTTGATAGCTGTCTAAAGGAAGGCCGGGCTTTGTCTGTGTTCATTGTTGACGGGTAATGTTCCAACTTGGGAAAAAATCCTCCACATTTATTTTTCTTTTTAAAGAATTTATTTCAATACAACTAAAGGAAAAGCAAGGTAGCTGAAGGCAGTGGAAATACACAAGCATCTGTTGCATTCATAAAAACTATAGATCAGCATAATGAAAACTAACATGATGTGAAGGGACACAGCTGAACGATGCAAAACAAGATATAGATCTCTAGTCTTCCTCTAATTCAATTTCTTTTTATCAGTTAATTGTGTTTCACAGTGGGAATATTGGAACAAAGGGAAAATGACACGAAAATAAGTATGCTGTAGCAAACTATTTGTAAATACATACAAGCTAAACATGATGAACACTTATGTTTACCATGCCATTGCATACCTGTGTATTTAAAGAGAGATCAGATCATACATAGTATCATTAAATTTACCAAAGACGCTTTCATCTGGAAAGTTACTCTTCTAGATCAACAAATTGATTTAAAACAAGAATTTAAATTTTCATTGTTAAGACTCTTGTTGTTGTTGTTGTTATTATTATTTTTGCAGCAGGGATCTTTTGACCAACTGACCCATTGTCATTTCAGTGTCTTACTCAGGGACGCCATGAAGTAACATAGTCAGTTTTGTCATTTCCCAGGGTAATGTGAGCACCAGGAGTGTGATTTCTACAGCACACTAACATCTGGCATAGGTGTGCAATGAAGGTATTTGTTTCATATAGCATTTTAGTGCTATTTTAAAAATAATAGACACCACCATAAAACATCCTACTGGCTATCCTAATCTAGACAAGTCCAAAAAGAGATAGATACTTATCTATACAGCAGTTTTCAGTATTTCAGAAGATACTTAAATTGGCTTCAGAATCACCTCCTCAACGAACGTTCTCTCGGAAGTTTACTGATCACTCAACAGTAGACAGACACCACAGTATGGTCAAAATAGCTTGTCTTGGCATATTGTAGCCTCTCCTTTTGCAGTGTCTTGCTATTGAACTGCATAGGGAAGTCAGCATCTTAAGAGTAACCTAATGGATTTTGAGAGTTGAATTAAAGTTATAATAAGACTGGGACTTTTCCCAACTCCTTAGGCATATTTCCTTAGCTGTAGTCCTTATGTCTCACCATAGAACAACTCTTACTGCCTGATTTCACTTTTCTCGGCAGGTTTAAATGAAGAGTAACTCTATGGAAGATAATAGGATTACTTTAGTATAAACCCCCAAATTTTAGAACTAAAATGACATTTCTCTCCAATCATCAGGCAATGCCAAAAGGAGAAGTTGCATGCAGAAGCTTAATTCTAGCCCTTTTTTTTTTCTTTTGTGTTTATAATAGTCTTTAATTGCATGGCAAAAAATCTGCAGAGAATGGTGCATGAGCTTCAATGAAGCATATTTTGCAAGTTGCACCTCCCATTGGCCCAGCAATTAGTCTGAAGTCCTGACAGATATGGTATAAAAATTGTCGTACAACTCTGTCTTGATGTTAAATGGTCCTCTATTTTTCTGGATAAAATGGAGAAGAAAGTCTTGACCAGTCACGTACTAATCAGACATTAGAAGAAATCAACAGTCCCTCCATTAGCTAATTGAAAAGTGAAACTCAGAGGGCGGCTAATGGAATGAACTACTCTCCAAAATCATAACGAATATTTTTCTTGAGAACTTGTGAAGAATGTTATTGTGGCAATACACTTACCAAATACCCTTTCCTGCTCTTTCCCTTTCTGTGTATATTTCCTCTTCTGAAACCTTTGATGTATCCTTTTAGATGATAGGTGTAAGGTAGCAATATACTTGAAGCCGTAAAAGAAATCCTCAGTTTCAGGTTTGTGACCCATGTTAAATGCTGTATGGCAAACAAGTTTTGGTCTGTTAATTTTCAAATACAGGTTTTAATATTTTCTTTTTAGAAAGCTTCAGTGTGGATAATTTTTGGATCTTCTCAGCTAGTCATTTCTTGATATTAATTTTTGGAGCTTTTCAGCTAGTCTCTTTAGCTTGTGTTGGTGCCAAAACATCAAAATTTGAGAGATTATTTGTCCTGCACGATTAGGGGTATGGAACAGCTTTCATTTAGCTAGGATAAAGACAACGAAGGAGGGATATGATAGAAGTTTATAAAATCATGACTTACAGAGAAAGTAAATAAGGAAGTGCTGTTTATTCCTTCTCATAACACAAGAACTAGGAGTCATCAAATGAAATTGATAGGCAGTAGGTTTAAAACAAATAAAAGGAAGTATTTTTTCACAACACACAGCCAATCTGTGAAATTTTTTGCCAAAGCATGTTGTGAAGTCCAAAACCCATAACAGGGTTCAAAAAAGAACTCGATAATTTCATGGAGAAGACGTCCATCAATGGCTATTAGCCAGATTCAGCAAAGATGGTATCTCTATCTTCTGTCAGAAGCTGGAAATGGGTGACAGGAGATGGATCATTTGATGATAACCTGTTCTGTGCATTGCCTCTGGAGCACCTGGCATTGACTGCTCTCAGAAGACAGGATATTGGACTAGTTAAACCTTTGCTCTGTCCCAGTAGGGTCATTACTATTTTTTTAGATCTGCATTGTCCTCTGAGTCTTCTGCTGAAACACTGTGGATCAGCTTTTGATCAGGAACTGGAGGAATAAACAACCAGCTATGGACATGCAAAGAGCTTTGGTGATGGGAAGAAGATTTAGGGATGCTGTAGTTGGCTGATGCTTAGCTTGGACTTCGCCATTGTCTTTTCAGTTTTTTGTCCCTGAGTCCCCTAAGGGAGCCTCCACTCCTGGAAACCAGCAGCCCCATGGGGTTGGAGCAGCGCTCTGCCTGCGGCAGGCCATGGCAGAAGGCTGCCCCGGTTAATGGTTAACTATTAGCCAGTAAGCATCACTTGATAAGGGTGATACTTTATGGGTAATCGGTTACCCGTTCACATCCCTAATGTGGGTCTGGGAAACACCCTCTTTAATACCACAGAAAGTTATGCTTCTCTGTGTGCTTTTCAAGTCTCCATGGAACTGGTTTTTGACATCTAAGTTTGGCCTGCATCTTGCTCTCATTTCAAAGCCTTTACACTTCAGCATGCATTTAACGTGTTGACACCCTCTTTTAAGGAAACTTAAATGTTTAGACCAGGGGTGGGCAATATGGCCCATGGGTGCAGCAGGATCCTCAGCCCGGCTCCCTGCCTGCCCCTCACCTGTACAGTGTTCAGAGCAGCTTTCTGAATGCTGCAATGTCAGGGGGTGGGGACAAAGACTTTGTATGCTGCCCCTGCCCCCAGCATAATCTTGAAGCTCCCAATGACCAGTTTCCAGCCAATGGGAACTGCCTATTTGCAGGACAGGCAGCATACAAAATACCTCTTCCCATAGGCTCGCAGCATTCAGAGCAGCACACATGGTCCCCTGCTGGCTGAGGAACCTGTTGGCAGGGCTGCTGGCCGGGAATGGCCCAGGTAAGCACCTCCTGGCCAAACCCTGTCTCTGGCCCCCAGCCCATTCTTCCTCCAACTCTCTGCCCCACCTCCTACACCCTTACCCCAGGCAACCCAACCCTGTGCATGTGCATCCATACACCTCCCTGCCCTGATCTGTTACATTTATGATATTGCAGAGACTTTGGACTCTAGGTGCTAGTGATGGGTGTCCAAGGAATTCTTACATAGAACGTCTTCTGGCTCACGAAAGCTAATCACCTAATAAACCATCTTGTTAGTCTTTAAAGTGCTACATAGTCCTGTCTTTTGTTTCAGCAAGAGCAGACTTACATAGAACTTGTTTGTTTACTAGCAGTTTGCATGGGTTTGTACCCTAAGGTCTGATTTTGAGTTTTGGATTAAAATCAAGCCCCCAAAACTCCAAAATTGAATCTCTGTTGAGACCATTGAGTTTCATGTATTTTGTGGCTTCCTTGATACAGCAGTGGCCTGCAACTTAGGAGACCCGGATTTTATTGCTAACACCGCTGCTGGCCTGCTGCATGACTTCCTCTCTCGGTACCTCTTCCCCATCTGTTTAACAGGGAAGCTCACACTTTCCTCTTCTGAATAGTGCTTTGGGATCTATGAATGAAGAGTGCAAAGAGTTAAATGTTTTAAATGTTACTGTGGTTTTGGCATCAGAACCAGAAGTCAGCCAAAGGTCTTTCAAAGCAAAGTGCATTTTTGAAAGGCCACCAACTGTAGTGACCTCTTGCTAGGGTTTGTAGCAAACCCAGAAATCTGCTGGTGGTGAGGGAGCAGATGAGATGGAGGAGGAGAGGGACAGGGGCAAATTGGAGCAAGGCCTGGCTAGTGTGCTTGAAAACGTTTTGTCCACCTCCACAGTGACTAGCTCTTTGCAGAAGCTTTTGTTTAGGATAGTATCAAAAAAGATTGTTGTACATAAAAATGTTTATGAGCATCCAATGTGAGCGTTTTAATACCACATGCTAAGTAGCACAATCATATTCATTCCAAATGGTTCTTTCTCTCTCAAACTCTTCCTACAGCTGCCTCAGAAGGGTCACCCTCTCCTTTCATCCACCTTCCTGAGTATTTTGTGCAGGGAGTTTGTAAATAGCTTTAAAGAGAACAGCACAAACTACAACCATGGAACTGTTTAGGCAACTGTGACAGATGGTGCAGGTGTAATTAAAGTGAAAATAATCAGTTAAACAGAAGTTGGGAAATATTGTATGTCTCTTAACGCCTGCTTTTGAGCAGGACCTAGGACTTAAATATAGAGCAGGCCCAAAATGCAGAGTTTTCCAGCCTAAAATTCAGCTATGTGGTTTAGAATAATTTTAGTCTCCACATAATTTTTCTTCTTGCCAAGATATAGTGCTTAAAGAGAAATGTTGGGCAAGCCCAGTTCAAATCCCATCCTATTGTGTTGTTTTCTGGAGAATACACTTTAGAATACAAAAGGTGGGCCTGATTCTCTATCTGCATCCTTTGTTAGATCATGTCTACCTAAGGGGACTCTGCCGGCACAGCTTTTTGGGTCAGGTGTGAGGTGGTTTGCCAGCAAAAGTAGCTGTGCTGGCAAAAATGTGCTGTTACCACTTTGTTTCACTCACAGGGGAGGGAATCAGCAATGTCAGGAAAAGCACGACCAACTACATTAGAAAAGCTTTGCTGGTGTAGTTTACTAGTAGTGCTTTACCCATGAGTGGCTGGTGAAGACTCACCTGGGGAAGGCAAGACCAAGCCTCTCCCCTTCTGCGTGAAGCCACACCTTTTCCCCTAAGACCATGCCCCTTCAACAACTTCCCCCTCAGTCAAGCTCTACCCCAGATGTCAAGAAAATCCTTCCTGGCCACCTGGAAGGCTGAGGCTGTCGGGCTGTGGCCCCAGTCCTCCGCGATGGTCAGGCAGTGTAGGCAGTTTTGGGAAGGCAATGCCTTCCCTTGCCTCTCTTACCTGCCTCCCAGGACTATACCGCTGCTCAGGTAGACATGGTTTCAGTCATTTACATCCTAGCAGCATGTTACCATCTTGATGAGGCAGCCTCTTCCCGCCACTGTGTGTTCTTTTTGTACAGATGTAAAGCACCATGGGTGGGGAAAGATATAGAATCATAGAGCTGGAAGAGACCTCAGGAGGTCATCAAGTCCAGCCCCCTGCCCAAAGCAGGACCAATCCCAACTAAATCAACCCAGCCAGGGCTTTGTCAAGCTGATGTAGCAGAAATTAGATCCCATTTTTATAAATAGGCCCTTGCAAATTCATCATTAAGGCCCACCAGAATCATGAGATTTGCTTAAAAATAATAGTGGGATTAAACAGGTTGTTCCCTCTCGCTTTATCCCCTCCCACTGTTTGTTACTCTTGTTGGATCATGCCTAAAGTCAGGGCTTGATTTTGGAAATGCCTGTGCATGCAAATAGCCAACACCCCAGAAGCAGCACAAAAGGGAGTTGTGAGAAAGGATCTTTCCCACTTAATATCTTGCCTGACCACTCTTCTTGCTTTATTTAGATGGCAGAGTTTCTTCACTGCCTGCTACAGGCTCTCCCCCATGGCTTTTCCCCACCCTCTCATGTCCTCTTCTTTTACAGCCTCTTTCTTGCTGAACTCCCTGATGATTGTTAATCAGAAATATGCATGGCAGACAGAGAGCTTGTTCTGTTTAGCGACTGTTGCTAGGGGAGGATGTGGCATCCAGTGCCACTGTGGAGGGTCAATTAGATAAGAGCCCTAAAGATAATTTCTATAAATATTGGGTTTGGTAGTTGGGGGAGGATTGTAGAAATTACTGTGCTGCTTCTAATCTGGTTGATTTTTTTCCCCCTTTTAAACCTTGCTTCAGAAGATGCCCAGTTGCAACAGGGCAGATGTTAGCATTTTCAGGTATGAAAGACGTGCTTAATCTCTATGGAGACATATATTTCACAATGATAAGTGCTGCAGCAATCAATTTTACTCTACCCTTATTGATCATGCCTGTTTCAGTGAGACAAAGCAAAATGACCCTAATTAAGAGGATCTACCGTCTTCCTTCAACAATCCTGTCTAGCATGATGATTTCAGTTCTCATATTTGTGCTCTTGGTGGAAAATATCTCCACAGGAACCAGAATTAAATAGAAATCAGAAGTTTTACACCCTCTGCATTCTGTTTGAGGGAACCAAATACTATGTTATTTTAATAAGCACTTTCCAGTTAAACACAAATAAATTGCATTAATAGTGCTCAGAAATTATAAAATCAATAACTTGAACAGCCAGATATTTAACATTTTTTAGTCACAAATCTATAGGACTTTTGCTTTGGGAGAATTGAGTGTAAATAAAAAACAAAGCACAATTTTTTCTTTACCATTTTGATTCATTGAGGGGAGCACTCTCTGTGCGACGTGGGTCCTGCCCCAAATACTATCAATCTGCTTCTTTTAAAAAACAATGTGATTAGATTAGATCAGTTTGTGGTGTTCTGAACGAAACTCAACGACTCTGAATTGTTAAATTTGTCAAATTACTGTAAAATGGACAATTGCTGCATGTTGCGTATTTGTCTCCCTTTCATATGGAGCTTCTTAGTGTAAATAAAACTTCACACTGAACATTCCAAGACAGTTAAGTGCTTAATCTGAGGTGTAGAAAGAATCCACCGAACTGTGGTAAAAATAATATAACTAACCTGTGTAACTGTGTAATACTGATTATGCTGCATGGATTTGGGTCAAATTCATCAATGGTTTACACTGTCTAGTGCTTTTCGTCACACAGCGCACAGTCCTGTGGAACTCCTTGCTAGAGGAAATTGTGAATAACAAGACTTTAACAGGGTTCATAAAAGAACTAGATAAATTCATGGAGGGGAGGTCCATCAATGGTTTTTAGTCAGAACGGGCAGGAATTGTTCTCAGTTTCTGGCAAACAGAGGCTAGGAATGGGTGACGTAGGTGGGGGGATCACCCATTGGGGGGAGGGATAGCTCAGTGGTTTGAGCATTGGCCTGCTAAACCCAGGGTTGTGAGTTTAATCCTTGTGGAGGCCATTTGGGGCAAAAATTTGTCAGGGATGGTACTTGGTCCTGCTCTGAAGGCAGGGGACTGGACTTGATGAGCTTTAAAGGTCCCTTCCAGTCCTAGGAGATAGGCAATCTCCATTAATTTATTTAATTTTATCACTTGGTGATTCCCTGTTCTGTTCATTCCCCCTGGGGCACCTGGCATTGTCCACTGTTGGAAGACAGGATACTTGGCTAGATAAACCTTTAGTCTGATAGTCCAAGTAATAAGTAATAGCAGAATCTGCCTGGATAGCAGGAATAGACCTGCATTTTTTCATGCTGCTAAAGCACAGGCTTTTTTGAGCTAGTGTTGACAATACTGTATTTGCATAGCACTAGCACAGTTAGGATTGAGCATTCATCCAGTAGAAGATTGTAATGCACCTACACTACCTAATTCATTAGAATAAATGTCAGGTAAACTGTGCAATGCATTACCTCAGGGGAGAGCTTGAAAATTCTTCACTCACTGCTGCCCTCTACTGCAGAGGTGGCTATATGTCAGTGCTGTTCTACAGGTTGGACCTCTCTAGCCTGGCACCCTTGGGCCATGACTGGTCCCAAACAAGGGAATTTGCTGGCTCAGGGGAAGTCCCCTGCTACTGTCCCTCTAGTCTGCCTCCTGACCCTGCTGCCAGGCCTAGCTGCTCCCCACTGCCGGGCTGCTGCTGCCCCAGCTGTGCTCCTACCCCTGTCCCAGCACTGCATGGCTCTGAGCTGCCAGCCCTCTTGCCACTGGGGCTGCCAGCCAGGACTCCCTTGTCCAGGGTCATGTGCTGCCCATGGATGTTGCTAGACAAGAGAGTCCTGGTTTTTGGAGGTCCAACCTGTATGTCATAAAAGTCCTAATCCTGAGTTTTGCTTCAACTTTTCATAGGCTTTGCAGGTACTGCTCAGGGTCAGTCTCATAGAAGCACCTCCTCCCCACTTTGTTTAATGGCACCAAACTTTGCAGAAGTAATTCCTTTTATGTAAAATATGTGTATAGCGCCTTAAAGCATCCAGAGAAAAATAGAATCTTGGCACATTACTGTAAAACAAAGGAAACCACTTGCTTCTCATGTCTTTTAATTCTCTACCTTTTGTGTCACTAATATCTCTGCCTTTGGAAACTTTAGTAATTGGAATGAGTTAATGTAATGTATCCATTCAAACAAAGCCATAATTTCAGAATGTTTTTACTTCAACAAATACGGAGGTTTTCTTTGAGCAAAAATAAACTTATATAAGCACTGTTTTTTATTTACACGGTTTGCTAAAATAAGCAATTTAAATCTATTGACTTTTTTTCCTTCCTCCTCTTCAGGACACAGAATTGATTTCATTTGACTGCTTTAGACATTTTTTGCCCCTATAAGGAAGTCCAACATTTTGCAGCAGCATGCTTTGTTTTAGTTCCCGGCTGGGTCTCTGGGTGAAGTTTGGTATCCTTTAGATACTGGCTAAGAATTCAGTGTACCAGTTTGTTTGTTTGTTTGTAGGAAAACAAAGTTATTGCTGGACATCTGCTGCTTATGGTAGCTCCTGCTGCACTGAAAAGTCTGAGTTAGTAATAAATATGCTTTGACCTAACTGACTTTGAGAGATGGGAATAATTTGGTCGTCTTGTGGGACATAACTCTGCTTCTCTGTGTGGGGACAGGTTCAGTCTCAGGCTGGAAAGGCAGAACATGTTGTCAGGGCAATATAAGGCAAGGAAGGATATCAAAGTGTGGCTCTCTTAATTCTTCACCTTTATGGAGACACTTGCTCCACATAATTGGTTGTTGCAACTCATTTCATTATGTTCTGTCCCTATCTGGTGCAATTCAGAGTGAGGGTCTGGTCACCAACAGGCCCTACAATGAATCCCATTCAATTGGCCTTGGGAAGAAGGCAGGGCACCAGAATGCAGACCTTCCTGAATTGCATGAATGGGAGGGAAAGAGGAGGCTCTTCAAGGCTCTGCCAGTGAACAGAGCAATGACTTGAGAGAAGTGTATGGTGCTTTGCTCCCCTCTCTTCCTTTCCCATTTATCATTAGAATAGTGTTAAACCAAACAAAAAAAGCCATGACCCATACATGGAAATATTAGAGAATGTGCTTTACCTCTCAAGACATAGTTGAATATTCTGTACAAATATTGATGCGCACATAATTTTCCATCTGGCGTTTTTCTGTTTGAAAGTTTGTCCACCATAATAGGACTTAAATGGCTTTTGAAAAGCCAGTTGTATCCTACTGTGGGTTTGGGGGGATTTTTTTGGTTCAAGTAACTTTAAAATCCTCCAGACAAAAAGGCATCCTGTGGAAATCCACTTAATTGTAATAGTAATCTATTCTGCATACAGCCTGATGAGACAAGTTGAGAGTTCTAGTGTGTTTTGAACAGAGAATGTGTATTTATTAATAAAATGACCTAATATGGGATGTTGTCAACTACCAATTTTCTCAACATCATCTGAAGAAGTGGGTTTTGCCCACAAAAGCTCATGATGATATATAGAGATAGATAGATACAGATATTTGTTGATCTCTAAAGTGCCACAGGACTACTGTTTTTTAAAGTTGTTTTTAAATACCAATTTAGTTCATTGCATTCTGTGTGCCTAAATTTCTACTGTAGTTTGTTGGGTGTGATATTCTTGATTTCCTCCTCCTAATGCTGGTGTATTTCTGTACACAATGGACAATCTGTCAAAGCCATTTCTAATGCCATCCTTCTAATACCTCGGCGTAGTATCCAGCTGCTGCATTTCAGTATTAGATGAAGTGGTTCTTGTATTTATGATGTTTGCAAAGGCATTGGTCTGAAAAGTGTTCCTCTGCTGTAAGATGTTTTTATTACTGTTGCTATTTTAATAGTAATTACTGAACACTCAAGTGGGCAAAGGAGTGAGTGCTTGATGTATACTAACTAATTAATATCAGTGTAGGCTTCACTTTACCGTTGTCAGGTAAGTGAGTAGCATCTGTTTTATGAGTAGAAGAAGCAGACAGTTGAAAATAATTAGCTTGGAGACAGTGGAGGTGAGGTTTAGAACTCAAGATTTCAGGCTTAGTGTGCTCTTATCTATCTGCACTCTTGGACTACTTATTTTGGGGAGGCTCCCTTTTAAATACGTGGAATAGTTTGAGTGCTAATACTGTAATTGTAAAAGGCAGCCATTTCAATGTAGTCAGCAACATTTGCTTGGTTTAAAAACAGGCAATAGGGTTAAAAGAGAAACCCCCCTTATGCCGTTATATGGTAACAGTTCAGAGAAAGGTGCCTCTTTTCTGTGTTGGTGGTGTAAAAATAAAATTTTTAGGGAGTGAAATTGTAAGTAATTTGGAAGTTTATGAAAAGAATTTGTTTAGATTGTAATTGCATGCTCCATACTGAAACAAATGATTGAGTGGCAAGAATGTCATTCTTTTTAAGTTGGTGACCTGGATATCTTTAATACGACTTACCCTGTCTGTGGTTACAAATTAATATAGGCCATGTCATCTGGAACGTAAAGTATTGTATGGCATAGGCATTTAAATAACTTACATTACACTACAAATGAGTCTGATGTGTATTCTCTCTCTAGCCATTAGAACTCAGGTTATTTTTGATGAATCAACACTTGATGCTTCTGACTCTGCCACGTCATTTATATGTTCAGTTGACAATTGACATAACATAGCCAGCTGATGGTCATGTTGTGTTTTAGCTCTTGCATGTAAATCATTTCTGACTCAACTAGTTTGGTGCAATACATAATGACTTTTAAATAGGCTAAAGAATGTTGTGATGGCTACTAGTGATTTGGCAGCGAATCAGAAAAATGTGGTGATGAACTGAAAAATTCTTGTAAAAGTTATAGTTTGATCATTTGAGTTGCGTTGACCTTCGGCCACCCAAAAGTGTAAGTGGCCATGTCACTTTACTAGTGTGTTGGTTTATGTGGAATGAAGACTTCATCCACTGTGCAAAACAAGGAAATGAACTGTATGCAGGGACTGAATTCTAGTGTTGGGAAAGAAGTGGGAGAAGGGGGACAGAATGTAGGAAGTGGTATGTTAGGTTGGACCTGAGAGCCATGTAACTCTATCCTGTCTTTGGCTGTAGAAAGCACCAGATGTTAAAAAGGGCAGTGAATGAAACCAGTCCGATCTGTTCTTGAATCCTTGAGTTTCTGGCTTTGGTGACATCCCATGGCAAAGAGTTCCACTGTGTTACATACTGTATAGCTCTATCAGCTTTGAATCTGCTTATTTCCCTTTCATTGAATGTCCCCATGGTGTGTTTTGAGACAGGAAGAAGACAAGCTCTCAGTGTCTGTCAAGGGCGGCCCTAGACTAGCTGCCAGCAACTGGCGCCGTAGGTGAACCATGCAATCGGCACCCCCACCTCCAAACCCCTCAATGATATTATGCCACCGTTTGGCGCCCCATTTAACATGGCACCCTAGGCAACCGCCTAGTTCGCCTATATGGATGGGCCACCCCTGGTGTCTGTAAGGCAAACACTCTCAATCTTTACAATCACTTCTTGTCTTAAAGACTGTTCCATGTCCCCAATCATTCTTATCGTGCTTCTCTGCAATCCGTTAAGTTCTGCAATAGCCTTCTTGAGGTGGGGTGGCACAGTATTTGAGATGTGGGAGCAGCACTGACTTCTAGAACCCTTTGCTCTGCCAAGATGGGATGCGAGAGAGATGGGTGAGAACTAGGGTTGCCAGGTGTCCGGTATCGTACCGGACAGTCCGATATTTACGCGCTCTGTCCGGTAAAAAAATCAGAAAATACCAGACATGTGCAATTTTCTGATATTTCTGGCTGCGCACCGGATGGAAGTCTGACGTGGACAGGGGAGCGGCTGGGAGTCCCAGCTGGGAGGTGGGGCCGCAGTTGCCGCCGGGAGCCCTCAGTCGGTTGAGTGTGAGGAGGGGAAGCCTCCTCCTCACTCGTGTGTGGCCGGGAGCCTGTGCGAGACAAGCAGCAAGTGCCTAGGTCAGTCCCGATCCCCGCTGGCCAATTTGCTCCCCCTCCCCAGCTGGCCAGTTCTCCCCCACTTCCCCTCCTGATCTTCTCAGGCCAGCCCCCCTGCACTGCCCCCCAGCTCTGCTTCCGCCAACCCGTTCCTCTTCCTTGTCTCCCTCGGCCAGCACCACTGCACCTCTCCCCGACCCTGCCAGCTCTGCTTCCTGCCCCCCCTTCCTCCTGGCCCCCCCTTCCTCCAGGTCAGGGCCGCTGCTGCCACTCCTGCCGCCTGCCAGCTGTGCTTCCCGCTTCCCCCTTCCTCCCCCCACTGCACCCGCCCCCCGCCAGCTCTGCTTCCCGCACACCCTTCTTCCCAGCCACCCTCGTGGCTCCCGATTTCCCCCCCCAGCAGTGCTTCCCGCCCCCCCTACTCCTGGCCAGCCCCGCCCCCTTCCGGCCAGTCCCCTTACCCCAATATCCCGTGGCCAGCTCCGTTCCGCCCGACACCCCCCCCCCCACGACCAGCCCTGCTTCCCGTTGGCCCCCCCATCTCCCCCGGCCAGCCCCATTGCTGCCCCCTCCCCGTTAGCTGTTTCCTGCCCCCCCCCCCCCTCCCATGAAGCATGTTCGGGGTTTTTTTTTTTTTTTGTAATGATTATCTGGTAACTGCTAGCAGTGATCCAGGTTCTCTGAGGTTTTTTTTGCTCAACAACTTTGGTTCTCCCCCCCCCCTTTTTTTTCCTTCAACAAAATTTTTCCCGGTGTGTTTTTTTTTGGGGGGGGGAGGGGGTTCGGAATTTTTCTTTCAGCCTTCTGGCAACCCTAGTGAGAACTGGACAATAGAAGTGCATTTGCTAGTCATGAATCCACACCTTTGCCCTCAAACCTGGCTGCCATGGAATAATGCTTCTAGATTTTTTTTTTTTTAAAAATTGGCCTTGAAATAAAGTGTTAAGCAGAACTCAGAAAAAAACAACAGAACAGAAGAAGGCAGGTGGGTGGAATGGCTTCAGGTTTGGAAGCCTTTATAGGTAGGAAGGGTAGGTGATGCTAGTCTCCAACCTAGGCCCATGGAGTTGCTGAGTAAAAGCCTTATCTTCTGTAGGACCACAGTGCAAGGTCAGATGACAGAACTGCAGTGGACACTGCCATTAAAGGCTGCATTCACCGATTCAGATGAGTCAGGTGACAAACAGAAGGCACCAGGCATAAAATTTCCTGTTCCTGTCCTCCTGCTTGTCTGAGCAAGATAGGCCTGCTGCTGGTCAGGCCTCTGAGACCAAATTCCGGGTTGTTCCTTAACCTTATTCCAGTGACTTCAGGATGGAAGGCACTTACCTGGCTTTGCCCTCTCCTCCTCCCCTACCCTCCCCCCAGCCATCCCATGTGTTGCTCCTGTTGACCACCTATTTCCTATTGCTCCCATTGGCTGAAACTCTGGCTAGTGGGAGAAGCAGGGAAAATCTTCAGGCAGCGCATCTGTGTACTAGTTCTCCCAACTGGGGGAGAGGGGAGTGGCAGTGCGTGGAGCCACTTGCTCCCCCCACAAGCCTGATCCCATGGCAAAGCTCGGGCTTCCTCCTCGCCCTTCCCCCAGTGGGAAGCTGGCGCTGGTGCTCCTACCTTGTCAGGAGTAGAGGGGTGAGGCTGAGGGGCGGGAGCACCAGCAAGGGCTCTCCAGTGCAGCGGGCAGGGGGGCTGAGGCCACATGCAAGGCAGCTGCAGACTAGTGATCCACAGACCATGGTTTGAGAACCACTGTA
The DNA here is from genome assembly GCF_049634645.1 of Pelodiscus sinensis. NCBI lineage: Eukaryota > Metazoa > Chordata > Testudines > Trionychidae > Pelodiscus > Pelodiscus sinensis. Next base: position 9,642,607 of record NC_134717.1, on the reverse strand, counting down.
CTAGTGATTTCATCTGGAGGTGCAGGTGCCCAGCGCCTCTAAAGCTCAGGCTTGAGGTGTCTCAGGTTGGGGTGTCCAGCACTAACAGCTACTTTCACATATTTTGGGTTTAAATGACTTGCCCAAGGAAAGCCTCTGACAGAGCTGTAACAAGAACCCAATTATCTTGAGTCACAGTCCGGCTCCTGATCGATTAGATGTCACTGCCGCTCCACCAGGGTTATTTCAGAGAGTGCTAATTGTTTTCTTTTCTCTTTATAATTTGTCCTGGCAAAAACCCATCCCACTGAAAAAACTGAGGGATTTGTTTGTTTGTTTGTTTGTTTAGAATGAAGTTGAGCAATTATTAAGTTTAAACAAATGCCTATCCCAAACAAGGGGTTTTGTTTGGTTGTTTGTTTGCTTTAGTGCAGTTTCCTCACCTCCCGTAACCCCCACATTTTCAACTCCTATATCCCTTCCAAGAAAGGATATTGCTAAGGCAGGATGAGTTAAGAAGAAAGATCATTTTAAGGGGAGTCGTTTCGAAGATATTGTTAATTCAGAAAGGTGAAGGTGGACCCTGTTAAAACCTGATAAAACCTCCCATACACACTGCCCGGCCTGGTGACAGGCTTCGCCAGGCCTTAGGCAACACGGGGTAGGGGGACTCAGCTCTGGGCCTCCCCAGAGGGAACTGGGCCTTTGGGCGGAAGGGGTGCGGTTAGGGGGCAGCTGGGCCTTTGGACAGAAGGGGTGGGGTTAGAGGGAGCTGGGCCTCAGTGCCACCCAGACTGTGTTGTTCGGGGATCCGGCAGTGATTTAAAGGATCCAGGGCTCCTGTTGCCATTGCTGCTACCTTTTAAATGGCCAGCCCTGGGTCAACTGCCTCCTTAGTTCTCCTTCTTCCCCCCCCTCCACATCTCCCCCTCTCCCGTCCCCCAGTCAGCAGCCCTACACATTGCTCTTGCAAAGATCAAGTGAGTCCATTCTTTTGAAGGCCGTTCTTCAAAGGTAACGTTGGTTCTCTTTCCCTGTGATCATCTTTGGACATTTGACAACACTCATGGCCAGCGAGATCCTCCTAATTAAGCAATCCTCATTTTTGTTAATGTCCATGTTGTTGGAAGACCTGTCATACAGCATTGTGTCATAGAAGGAGACGGGAAGAGAGGGGGTTATTGCATAAAAATATGATTAACCACTTGCTTTTATTAAGCAGCAGGGCATCATTAGCTAGAATAATTTTTACGTGGGCAATCATTTCATTTTCTTCATCTAATCTTAGAAGTTATATAATCCAGTTCAGCTGATGCTCATAGGATCCAGCCTTCAGAAAATCATAGTTAATTACATTTCATCAGCCATGTGTTCAGAACAACTCAAATGCCTTAGGTGAATTATTTTTATAACATGTCACAGAAACAAAAAATGTCCGTGGTAGTCCCTTTTTTATTCTGATTTTGCAGCCCAGGACGTTACAAAGAACTGTGAAGATTGTTTTAAAGAAGTCAGTAACTGCTAAATTACAGCTGATGAAGAATATTGTGCTACTTTTGTCGAAAATAGAACAAGGTGAGGTCAAATCAGGCACTTTCCAGGCATCCAATTTTGAATGGCTAGCAAGAATTAGTAGTTTAGATATCTGGTCACAGCAAACAGGAGAGATGGTGACTGTGACTATACAGGCAGTCCCCGGGTTATGTACAAGATAGGGACTGTAGGTTTGTTAAGTTGAATTTGTATGTAAGTCGGAATTGGTACATATTGTAGGGGAAACTCTAGCCAACATTTCTCCAGAGCTCAGTTTTATTCTCCCACACCTCACTTCCCTCAGTCCTTTATTCTCAAGTTGAGGTGTCTGCTGAGAAAAGCCGCTCCGCGTCTCCCTGGTCTGCTGGGGGGGACGCTAGCTTCGCGTCTCCCTGGTCTGCTGGAGGGAAGCAGCTAGTGCTGATACAGCAACATATACTTTTGGAAAAAACACTCCATTTTGCTGGCAAATTGTATATTTTCTGAACCGCTTTTAAGTTCAGAAGGGGTGAGAGTTGTCTGAGAGTCCACAATGGTGGAAAGCACCCTCCTATTTTTTCTATTGTCACATGATGTCATAGCATAGAAAAAGTTTGAGACTATCTGATCTGGTGGTGCAGGTGAAGGACTGGGATTCAATAGATGTGTTCTTGTCCTGACTCTGCCACTGACCTGCTGCATGTCCTTGGGCAAATCACTTTATTTGTGCCTCTGTATCCCTTCCTGTAATTTCTCTGTCTTAATGGTTTACATGGTGAGGTCTTAAGGAGAGGGAGTGGGCCTCATTTATTTATTTATTATTTGTATTGCAGTCATACTAAGGAGCCCCAGTCATTTACCAATACTCGGTGGTGCTGGACAAATGTGTTCCCTGCCTCAAAGAGCTGCAGTCTAAGAATAAGACAACAAGTGGATACGGGCAGACAGAAGAGGAGCACAAAGAAATAATGAGGCAACGCTGATGAGCGTGATACACAGTTTTCTCTGCATGCCAGCAGCCTAGCTGATGCCAAATTTTATTGTTAGTATCACAGCAAAGTAGAGGGTTGGGGTTTTTTAAGGAGGGACTACAAAAAGACAATGAGAGGTGGCTTTGTGGAGGTTTGATGTGAACCCTTGCCAAACATTTGGGCGCTATATGGAAAAGGGCAAAAGTGCTAATTTGAAAATATAACAAGGAGGTGGGGGTTGATATATCAATAGCGAATGTAAGGTGACAGGCCATGATAGTGAAGACCCAATAGTTTGTGTTTGGCATGGGACAGAAGGACGAGCCAGTGGAGAGACACACAGAGAGGGGTGATCTGGTTAATGCAACATGAAGATGACTTTTGCAGTGGTATTTTGAATAGAAATAGGTGGGGGCAAAGATTACGTTTGTTGAGTCCAGAGAAGATGCTGCTGCTGAAGAAGGTCTGGGTGAGATTTTTAATTGTGTAGCTAAAGAAAAAGTTTATATTTTGAGGTGTTATGCCAGAAAAATCAGCAAAATTTAGATGTGTATGTAATGTGCCTACGACAATGGAACCCAGTTTGTGGTTAGTATTTCTACATACTACCATAGCATCCTAAGACTGAATACTACCAAATCTAAAATGAGGGTATACAGGCAGTCCCCGGGTTACGTACAAGATAGGAACTGTAGGTTTGTTCTTAAGTTGAATTTGTATGTAAGTCGGAACTGGTACATATTGTAGGGGAAACTCAAGCCAAACATTTCTCCAGAGCTCAGTTTTATTCTCCCACACCTCACTTCCCTCAGTCCTTTATTCTCAAGCTGAAGTGTCTGCTGAGAAAAGCCGCTCCGCGTCTCCCTGGTCTGCTGTGGGAGCGCTAGCTTGGCGTGTCCCTGGTCTGCTGGGGGGAAGCAGCTAGTGCGGGGTTGCCTCACCCCGTTTGTAAGTAGGGATCTGATGTAAGTCGAATCCATGTAACCCGGGGACTGCCTGTAGTTGCAGTTCCAAGCTGAATGTAAAGCAGGAAGATTTCTGGATTTTGTTGGGTTTTGTTGCTGCTGCTGTTCTCATTCAGTTGAAGCCTCACAGAACCTCAACAGTTCTTCAAAGAATTTGAATCACAAGAATAAATCTTGTGAGAACAGTGAGATCTGGTGAAATATCTGCCTGTGAGTCTGATTTGCCTCCAATCTATACCCAAAGCTCAGCCCAACTTTAATTTAGATCTAGGGTTGCGAGGTGTCCGGTTTTGAACCAGGCAGTCCAGTATTTGAGCTTTCTGTTCGGGAAACAAATTGAGAAAATATAAATGTCCGGTATTTTCTAAATAAGATATAATGTAGATTGTGATGTAATGTCAAGTGTGTCTGGTATTTTTGTTGAAACCATCTGGCAACCCTATCTAGATCTAACTCCAACCTCTGACTTCTTCAGCCCTCCTCTATAAGGGATATCTGCATGATGGACAAGTACTTCCAAAACTCTATTTGATTCCTTTGCCCCTGTTTTTTCCCCCCCTCTCAGTGGTAGTCGTCATCTTGTCAGGCCATAAACATTTCCATGGAAGCTATGATGGTACATGCTAGGCATTATGACTTCCGGTGAAGAATAAGCATCAAAACTCCATTAGCCATGAAGTGGAAAGTTAGTTCAAATCTGTTTAGATTTATTTTCATGCAAATGGCCCTATTTAAAGGAAAGGAGGAAAAAAGAAGAAAGGAGAGGTAATAGAAAATGTGATCTAAGATTTTTTTTCCCTACATAGAGCATATTTCAGATTTTCCACAAACTATTTATTTATGCTGCCTCTGCGTAAGAAATTAGAGTATGCATCTATGTAAGAAATTATCACCGCCTCCCTCAATAATTATTTGTCTTACCAAAGACTTGTCTGAAGTTCAGATCAGTAAGCAGATAGCTCTTATGAGGTCAACTAGAAGAAATGAAAAAAGGTTGCTTCCCTTGTCCTTAGGATGCCACTTGGAACACAAGCTACATGGATACTGTTGAAAGAGGGCAGATTACATTGTATATTGAAAAAGGAATTTGAAACTGAACTGAGAACTAATCCAATCATCATAAAACATTAAACTATTGTTTAGTTTCAATATTCTATACAAATTATAATCTGTACAGAGTAATAGCCAGATTGTTAAAGAAATAAGGGTATGTTCACACTACAGCACTAATTCGAACTAACTTAATTCGAATTAGATAATTCGAACTAAGCTAATTCAAATTAGTGCATCTAGACCTAAAAACTAATTCAAATTAGCATTTTGCTAATTTGAAATAGCATGTCCACATTGAGTGGACCCTGAACCGGGGTTAAGGATGGCCGGAACCAGTGCTGGCAAGGCATCAGGTTAGGACTTAGAGTGTGGAGCTGCTGTCTCAGGCTAGCCGAGGGCTGTGCTTAAAGGGACCCGACCCCCACCCCAGACAGACAGTTCTCAGGGTTCCAAGCTTGCTTGTCCCTCATCGAGGTAGACAGCAAAGCAGTCCTGTCTTGGAGTGCCCTCACTTGGCACATCACAGCACTCGGCCATCAGACCGGCTGCACTTGCCGCAGGCTGCCATCCAGGGGGGTCAATCAGGGGGCTGTCAGGATCCAGGAGGCCCTGCGGGAGAGCTTCCACCCCGAGGAACCTGCAGAGCCACCCCAGTCCTCCCCTTCAGGGACTCGTGCCCCATTCCTCCCTTACCTCCTTCCACTTATCCCTCCCTAGATCCCCTTCCTGATGTAAAAAATAAAGGACACGTGTGTTCAAAAATAGAAACTCTCTTTATTTAACAAAACGTGTGGGGGTGGTTAACCTCTGGGGAGAGTGGGAAAAGGAGGTGGGAGAGGGGAAGAGAGAGGGTGAAAGAGGGGAGGGGGAAACCTGGGAGGAGGGAGCTGGAAGGGGGGAGCCAGGGGAAGCAGGAGGAGGGGAAGTATAAAACTATGGTACGCCATATCTTCAGTACTGTGTACAGATGTGGTCTCCTCACCTCAAAGATATTTTGGCCTTGGAAAGGGTTCAGAAAAGGGCAACTACAATGATTAGGGGTTTGGAACAGGTCCCATATGAAGAGAGGCTAAAGAAACTGGGACTTTTCAGCTTAGAAAAGAGGAGACTGAGGGGGGATATGATAGAGGTCTATAAAAGCATGAGTGGTGTGGAGAGTGTGAATAAAGAAAAGTTCTTTATTATTTCCCATAATAGAAGGACTAGAGGACACCAAATGAAATGAATGGACAGCAGGTTTAAAACTAATAAGCGAAAGTTCTTCTTCACACAGCACATAGTCAACTTGTGGAACTCCTTGCCACAGGAGGCTGTGAAGGCTAGAACTATAACAGAGTTTAAAGAGAAGTTAGATAAATTCATGGAGGTTGGTTCCATGGAGTACCATTAGCCAGGAGGTAGGAATGGTGTCCCTGGCCTCTGTTTGTAGAAGGCTGGAGATGGATGGCACGAGACAAATTGCTTGGTCATTGTCTTCGGTCCATCCCCTCCGGGGTACCTGGTGCTGGCCGCTGTCGGCAGACAGGCTACTGGGCTAAATGGACCTTTGGTCTGACCCAGTACAGCCATTCTTATGTTCTAAGCTCAGAGTCGGGGGTCTCACTGGACCAACTTGATTTTCATGCGTACCTGCGCCTGGGTTCGCATGTGGCCTTTGGTGGCCAGGCTGGCAGCTATCCTGCCCTAAAGGGCCGCATTCCTGTGCCTAGTGCAGAGGTTGTGGATGTTGGAGGCCTCCCCCCAAACTCAATGAAGTCCACAATCTCCGCACTAGACCAGGCGGGCGCCCACCTCTTGCGGCCCTGGGCAGGCTCCTGGGAGCCGCCAGCCTGGTCTTGGGAAGAGGCGGAGGGCTGGATGGCAGTGGGTGGCTGGCTTATGCCGTGCCAGGTGCAGGGTCTGCTGGCTGGGTGCTGGCAGGCTTGCAACTGGCACGAGCACTGTAGCCAGACTGTGCCCCTTTAAGGGCTCCGGGGCCAGGAGGGGGGCAGAAAAGTTTCCCTGGTTTGGCCCAGAGTGGCCACCAGGGCAACCTGGTAAGGGTTAGCCTCCAACTAGTTTGAATTAAGTGGCTATGCAGCCCTTAATTCGAACTACTTAATTCGAACTAGGCGTTAGTCCTCGCAAAATGAGGTTTACCTAGTTCGAATTAAGCGCTCCGCTAGTTCGATTTAAATTAGAACTAGCGGTTTGTATGTATAGCTGCTATTAAAGTTAATTCGAACTAACTGCTGTTAGTTCGAATTAACTTTGTAGTATAGACATACCCTAAGGCATTAAATATTTTGGTCACATCTGAAATACGATTTTATCACTGTCTCCACCTCAAACTAACAAAATGCAGGACTGATCACTTATGGTCTTTTAAGTGATATAATGCTGTAGTTACAAGCTATAGGCATATAGAAGAAGGGGTTGGTCAAGAAGTTCTCGATGGATACTGCAGAGGTAATCTATCCCACTGTCCTTCTCTAAGAAAAAGACTTTTAGAATCAGGAAATCCAATCTAGGTCTGAACATCTGTCACATTAACTATATTTTGACAAAGATTAGAGGCCAGGAATGGTAGAATCTGAATGTCATCAGCATTGAAATAATGTCTTGCCAGTACCGTTTAAGAAGGAAAGTCAAAGCAGTTAGAAACTCTGCAGTCCATGTTGTAGGGCTCAGTTCTCAAATGAATAAGGTTTTGAGTTAAATTGGAGCGTGGCTGACAAAAGCCTATTGAGATGTATACATTTTAAAAGAAAAAAACAGAAAGTAGCTTACTGGTAAGACAAATCTTTTAAACAAAGAAGTAATAGAGGCCACTTTAATTGCAATGGGTCTGTGGCCAAACATTAAGGAATCAATCAAAATTACTTGCCACTGCCATCCAAGGAAGTTGTATGGGCCACAGAACTGAATAGAAGGTAATTGATGTGGTGAAAGTAGTAACCTGTCACAATGGGGTGTAAGGAAAGTGGAAAGAGAGAACCTAATCTTCTATATCCTCCCTCCCAAGACACTGATAAAGGGTAGGATCCATTTCTTTTGGGATGAATCAGTCCATGGCTCATCATAGAGAACAGAGTCAGAGTTATATTCCCAGCTACACAACTGACGTGTGCCCCTTTAAAATGTCCCTGAACTGCCTCAGCACATCAGTTTACCATCTGTAAAAATGAATACAGTAATAACAATAGGGATGTCTTGTGAGAGAAGCAACCCTATCTTTTGCTATAGCCACTTGCCTACTCCTGGCTTAGACAGCCACTGGACACAGCAATGCCGTAACAGCTCCCACAGCATCTTGTACGGGGGGCATTGGGCTGGGGCCATTGACCGGGGTTCCCGTACATCCTAGAAATATTCAGCTGCTGGGACAGCCATCTGGAGCTGCTGGCATCTGACCAGCTCCCAACATTGATGGGGCACAAGGGTGACTTAAATATTTGACTTGCACATTACGCTCCTCTGCCCTGCTGGAGCCAGTGTTTGTAAAGCATTTGGAGATGCTTGCATAAAAATGCTATGCTTGTGCCTATAATGTTAATCTGTTCTTTGAATAATTATGTGCAAAGAACCGCTCTGTAAGAATGTTTAAGCTGATGCTTTAGGATTCAGAATATCACAGAGAGTCTGAAGTCTGGCTTTCTGCCCTGTTCTTATTATAATGGATAACAGATGATTAATCTGATGGCCTTGCTGCTAAGAGACAGCCCCTCCCCCCCTCAAAAAAAAGATTTCGGAATATATTGGTAGTTTTTTATGTGGCAAAAAGGTTAACAGGTTGGTGCTCCAAAATGTCATATTATGACCAATGTTTAATATGCAAATAGTCTGGAACGGGGGTGTGAACATCCAAGATAACAACAATTGGAAATGATGGGATTTTGTAGGTTAACTGGGGGTATGTATACACAACTTTTAGTAACACGGCTGTGTCAACACAGACGTGTTGGTAAAATACAGGCACTGTAAACACTGTCAGCACTTTTGCTGACGACAACGTTCATCTTCTGTCATAATCTGGAGTTCTGACCAGCACTCGGTGACTAAGGGGTTAACTAATGTCTCCTGTACCTAGCGAGATATCGGTCAGCCAATAACAATGCAGGTAGGAATTTCAAACTGGAAAAGAGGGGTTTCTCTCTCTTCTTTGTCTGAGGGGTCAACTACCTCAGAATGCAGCTTGTTTTTCATTTTTCAAGCTCTTTTGGGGAAAAAGAGCTTGGGGTACCTCTGGGGTTGGTTTCCAGTGTCCACCAGCTTTTTGTGTTCAAAGCACTTGATGGTGGCAGTGGATTCCTCAAAATCTGGGCATTAGGATTTGTGGGGGAAGTTTTTGTAGCAAAGCCTGTAGAGGCAAGGTTTTGGTGTGCTCTTGTGGGCCTCCTACTCCTGCATTTCTTTGTGCCAGAGTAGGGAAGAACTTGACATCATCTATGAGCAGTGTTTGCTTTCTTCTGCCAGCAAAGCACTCTTTACACTAGAACTTGCCACAACAAAGCTTTTTGTGGTGGGGGGGGGGGGGGGCAGGTTAAGCACCTGTGAATGACAAATTGCCAGTATAGAGAGAGCCTGAGGCTACCTCTACACTACGGCCCTGGATTCAGCTTCTGAGATCAGTCCTCCAACAGTTGATTTAGTGGGTCTAGTTAAGACCTGCCAGATCAACCACAGATTGCTTTCCAGTTGACCTTGTTACTCTACGCTGGATGAGAAGAGTAAGGGAAGTTGACAGGAGAAACTCCCGCAGCGTAGAGCCCATGATAAGTTGACTTAAGGTCTGTCTGCTACAGCTATGTTATTCACATAGCTGGAGTTGTGTAGCATAGGTCGACTTTCTGTGGTAGGGTAGATGTAGCTTGAGACTAGAGAAGACTGCAGAACTTTTGAAGGACATCACTGAGCTAGCTGAATGGGTAGCACAATGGCAGACTAAAGACGTTGACAGATGCAGGACCGTGGGCACAGGAAAGAGTAACAAGAGCTCCTCAGACCTATTGCTGGGGTTTTAAATTTGTTAGAACCACTATAGAGTGAGGATGGGGAAGGCAAGGATGAGAGAACCACTTGGGCATCCTTGTCAGCAGCTCAATTAAAATCCTTGCTTGGTGTGCAAGTTGGTAGAGAAATAAAGCACACAAAATGTCAGCATTACAGAGAATAGAGTAAATAATACTGAAGTCTCTCCAAAAATATATAGCAGAAAAGAGGATCTATGAAAATGATAAAGAGTTGGATCTTATTTAAATGATTAGAATATCCACAGATTACATTTAATGCTTCAGTCTGTAAACTAATGGCTGACTAATGGCATTAGAAAGAAACTTTCCCCTAGGATTAAGTTATCACAGAATTGCCCATTTCAGGGTTTCTTGCTCCTTCCTATGAAGCATCTGTTACTGGCCCCTGCTGATTGGAGCCCTGCACATCTGTGGATATCCACGGCTCACATTTGCAGATACAAATGTTGTATCCCCGCAGGGCTCTATTGATGATAGGATATTGGAGTATTGATTGAATATTGGAGTCCATTGATCTGAGTCAATGAAACAGCACAGAAGCCAGTGTTTCTCACAGGCCGCATGCAGGCACCAGGGACTTTTCTTGAAGCCATAGCCTCCTGGGTTGTGATGGGCAGCAAAACAGCAGTTTCTTACCCAGGGTTTAGTGCCTATCCCTTCTGGAACCACAAACATTGTAGGAGCAGGGAACCAGTACAAGTTCCCCACCTTCCCAGGGGCACTAGGACTTTCACTTCAGGCTTCTGCCTTGGGGTAGTGGGTAGGGTTACCAGGTAGGTTTAGAAAAAATACCGGACGCACTTGATGGAGGAGGGGGGGACCAGCCAGGAGGGGGGCAGAGCTGGCTGGGAAGGGAGGACGAGGGCGGCGCGGCTGGCTGCGGGTGATGGGGGGAGCGGGGGCAGCGCGGCTGGCCTGGGGAGATGGGAGCAGGGGCAGCGTGGCTAGCCGGAGGAGATGCGGGGGGGAGGGGAGGGGGCAACATGGCTGGCTGGAGGAGATGCGGGGGGGAGGGGAGGAGGCAACATGGCTGGCTGGAGGAGATGCGGGGGGGAGGGGAGGGGGCAACATGGCTAGCCGGAGGAGATGCGGGGGGGAGGGGTCGGGGCAGTGCAGCTGGCCAGGGGAGATCGGGAGGAGGAGAACCGGCTGGCAGGAAGCAGGGGTGGCCGGGAGGTGGTCAGGGGCAGCAGAGCAGGTCGGGAAGGGGGGGGGGGGGCGGGACTGACTTGGGCATGTGCAGATCCTGGGGCACTGTCAGTCCCGAGCATGGTCCGGAGAAGCATGAGTGAGTATTTGCACATGTCTGGTATTTTCTGGATTTTTTTTTACCGGACAGAGGCCCCAAAAACCTGGCAACCCTAGCACTGGGCAGCAGGCTGGGCTCTGTCCCCCAGCTCCAGGATCTTGGACTTCATCCCTGGACTCACCCCTCTATCCTTTCCTCAGTTCCTGCTACCTCCTCACCACCTCCTCATCCAGGGCTTAATTTGGCCCCCAGCATGACAGGGCTGAGTAAGTCTGCTGTGAAAAGTGATGTTAACAAATAGAAAACTATCTCTTTTCACAGTAGCAGACTTACTAACTAGCAATCTTAAAACAAAAATTAAAACACCTTCTTTTTGTTTCTCTTGGGCTTAGCTCCAGTAAAGAATGGAGACAACTGTATACAGTAAACTTCCGATAATCCGGCACCTTTAGGACCCAGGGGGTGCCGGATTATCAGATATGCCGGACTATCAGAAGGAGGGGCTATGAGGGGTCTGGAGTGGGGTGGGAGGGGATGCCACCCCAGGCCCCTCATAGCCCCCGCCTTACGATAGTCCGGCTCTGCCCCAGGCGTCCCTGATTCAGCCACTGCTGGTCAGTTTCAGCAGTAGCTGAATCGGGGATGCCTGCAATAGAGCAGCTGGGGTGCTGCCGGGTTGGTCCCGCAGCGCTGAGGGGCGGCGCGCCGGCACCAACCCAGCAGCACTCCAGCTGCTCTTGGGGACGCCTGGGGCAGAGCAGCTGGAGTGCTGCCAGGTTGGTCCCGCAGCGCCGAGAGGCAGCGCTACAAGACCAACCCGGCGGCACCCCAGCTGCTCTGCTCCCGGCTTCCCCGATTCAGCTGCTGGTCAGTTTCAGCAGCAGCTGAATGGGGGAAGCCTGTCCGGCTGCCCCAGAACCCCATCAGGAGTCCCGGAGCATTGGATGCCGGACTAATGGAGTTTTACTGTATTATGTTGTTGAGTATGCAACAAAAAAAAAAACACCAAGCCCAACCCTAAATAAATAGATTACAATGCTTCTGGGCATGTAGACGTGCATATTTATTTGTTTTTTCTAAAGATAATTTAGCATTTCAGGAGGAATTCTCTGAGGGATCACCAGCAAGAGGTGGTGATCACAGTCTGTGGCCTCCTGTCATAAGCTCATGTGTGCTACAAAGTCTTTTGATACTTACCACTGTGAGAAGATTAATATTAGAATGTATCATGAAGTCCAGTTGGCTTCCATTGAGGTTTAAGCTACTGCACTTCAGTTGGACCGTTGTTTGATCGTGAATCATAGAGACTTGGTAGTCCTATATGAGGCTTGATGCTGCAGGCAAATTTTAGAGCTCTGTGCCCCCGTAGTTCTGCTGCTGGACTCACGTGCTGGAGACCTGGTTCGAGCACCAAGTGCCAGGGACTCTGCTGCTGGCCCCACATGCTTGGGTCCTGGTTTGAGCCCCATATGCTGGGGTCCTCTGCTGCTGGCCCCTGCCTGAGTTTCCAGCTGCCAGCCCTGTGTGCCGGGGCTTTTCTCCTGGCCTCAGCTGGGGATGGGGAGTGGACAGCGGTAAGGAAGCCCAGCTCCCTCACTTTTTAAAATGTTCCCACACCACTGGCAATATGAATCCTAGAACTGGAAGGGACCTTGAGAGGTCATGAAGTCCAGTCCCCTGCCCTCACCGTAGAACCAAGCACCGTCTAGATCATCCCTGATAGATGTCTATCCAACCTGCTCTTAAATATCTCCACAATGGAGATTCCACAACTTCCCCAGGCAATTTATTCCAATGTTTAACCACCCTGACAGTTAGGAAGTTTTTCCTAATGTCCAACCTAAACTTCCCTTTCTGCAATTAAGCCTATTGCTTCTTGTCCTATCATCAGAGGCCATGGGGAACAATTTTCTCCCTCCTGCTTTTAACACCCTTTTAGATACTTGAAACCAGCTGCTATCATGTCCCCTCTGTCTTCTCTTTTCTAAATTAAACAAACCCAGTTCTTTCAGTCTTCTCTCATAGGTTATGTTTTCTTTAATCATTTTTGTTGCTCTTCTCTGGACCTTCTCCAATTTCTCCACATCTTTCCTGAAATGTGGTGCCCAGAACGGGACACAACACTCCAACTGAGGCCTAATCAGAGTGCAGAGTAGAGTGGAAGAATCACTTCTCGTGTCTTGCTCACAACACTCCTGTTAATGCATCCCAGAATCAGGTTCCTTTTTTTTGCAATAGTGTCACACTGTTGACTCGTATTTAGCCTGTGGTCCACCCTTTCTGCAGTACTCCTTCCTAGACAGTCGCTTCCCATTCTGTATGTGTGAAACAGATTGTTCCTTCCTAAGTGGAGTACTTCGCATTTGTCCTTATTAAACTTCATCCTGTTTACCTAAGACCATTTCTTCAGTTTGTCCAGATCATTTTGAATTATGACCCGATCCTCCAAAGCACTTGCAACCCTTCTCGGCTTGGTATCATCTGCAAACTTAATAAGCGTACTCTCTATGCCATCATCTATACAGCAGCCATGAAATGAATCCCTGCATTTGAAACCTAATCCTACAACTATTGAAGTTACTAATGAAATTCCCATTGACTTTACTGGCTGCAGGATTGCACTTTTATCTCATGCTGTTCAAACGGTTGTGTTAGGGAGGTGACCCAGGACCTGCCTAGATAGGGAATGAAGTGAATCCCATCCATCCCTCTTGACCAGGAAGAGACCCCTTGTATTGTCAGATGAGAAGAGCGTAGACGTGGGGAGTAAATCAGGAAATGAAGAGACCTGTGAAATGAAAAAGCATTTTAGCAGACCGTGATAGCTGAGCTGCAACAACTGACCCTGACTGTTAGATAAATATGAAATTTAAGTTCAAGAACCAAAAAAAAAAAAAAAAAACCACAACAACGTACAAAAAGAGGAAGGTAACATCAGTGACCGGAAAATGCAGTGTGCTGCTGCACATTTCATCTCGGCAACAAAGGATAATGTGAGGACACCACACCTTCCCTCTGCTCTCTACACTATCTTTTTAAAAAAGGGAAGAAAAAAAATCTGGGAAACTACAGCCCAGTCAGCCTCCCTTCAGTCCCCAGAAAAATCATGGAGGGGTTCCTCAAGGAATCCATTTTAAAGCACTTGGAAGAGAGGAATAGTCAACATGGATTCATCAAGGGCAAGTCATGCCTGACCAACCTGATTGCCTTCTGTGACAAGGTAATTGGTTCTGTGGATAGGGGGAAGGCAGTGGACATGATATACCTTGACTTCAGCACAGCTTTTGAAATGGTCTCCCACAGTATTCTTGCCAACAAGGAAGTATGGATTGGATAAATGGACTGTAAGGTAGATAGATAGCTGGCTAGATTGTCAGGCTCAACGGGTAGTGATCAACGGCTCAATGTCTGGTTGCTGGTGGGTATCAAGCGGAGTGCCCCAAGAGTCAATTCTGGGGTTGGCTTTGTTCAAAATCTTTATTAATGACCTGGGTGAGGAGATAGATTGCAACTTCAACAGATTCTCGAATGACACTGAGCTAGGGGGAAAAGTAGATACACTAGAGGGATGAGGTTCAACAAGGACAAGTGCAGAGTCCTGCACTTGGAATTGAAGAATCCCAAGCATTGTTACAGGCTGGGGACCGACTGGCTAAGCAGCAGTTCTGCAGAAAGGACCTGTGGATTACAGTGGATGAGAAGTTGGATATGAATCAACAGTGTGCCCTTGTAACTAAAAAGGCTAATAGCATATTGGGGTGCATTAGTAAGAGCATTGCTAGAAGATCTAGAGAAGTGATTATTCCCTTTTATTTGGCACTAGTGAGGCCACATCTGGAATATTGTGTCCAATTCTGGACCCTTCATTACACAAAGTATATGAATGTAATGGAAGGAGTCCAGCAGAAGGCAACAAAAATGATTAGAAGGCCGAAGCACATGATTTATGAGAGATTTGGGCCTATTTAGTCTATAGAAAAGTGAGGGTGGATTTGATAGCAACTACCTGAATGGAGATTCCAAAGAGGATGAGGGGAGGCTCTTCTCAGCAGTGACAGATGACAGGACAAGGAGCAATGGTCTCAAGTTACAGTGAGGGAGGTCTAGATTGGATATTGGTGAAAACTATTTCACTAGGAGGGTGGTGAAGCAGTGGAATGGGTTACCTAGGGAGGTGGTGAAATCTCCATCTTTAGAGGTTTTTTTATGTTTCGGCTTGACAAAGCCCTGGCTTGTATGATTTAGTTGGGGTTAGTCCTACGTTTAGCAGGGGATTGGACTCAGTGACCTCCTGAGTTCTCTTCCAAATCTGAGTCTATGATAGACTCCATAGAATTCCATATGAGCTTTCCATAGAATTCCAAATAAAGTTCAAGGTCTCTGTCCTTATGTTAAAGCCTTCCACGGTTCGACTGAAGCTCTGAGATGAAGACAATGGCCTGAAAACTATGCTTCTCTGTCCTGGTGGAACTGTCCAAAATAAGCTTGTCTGTGAAGGAGATGGAACTTTCTCTTAGACTTGTCATATCGAGGCAGGAATCAATTCCCCCCAGAAACAAAGGACCATCACAAATCTCTCCCTCTTCCATGCCAAGCGCCAGGGAGCATAAATACATAGTTACAGGTATATTTTAAAAAAAACACAGCCAAACCAAGGCACTTCATTGCATGTGCTGCTTCCCCTAGCGAGAGGCTAAGAAAATGAATATGGGAGGGATGTTAGGGATGGATGTTGTTTTACTTGCTTCTAAAAGGCTTATGATAATGATCATGCCATAGGAATAGCATTGAAGATTGAAAGACTTGACCAAATCTCACATGTGATCTTTAAACTTTAAAGGAAGCAGGAGTGAAAACATGTTAGGTTTGCCGTCCGTGATTCCAGCATAGCTGTAAATTCTTTTGTCCACAGAATCTGTGTTTAAAACAGTGTGAGTGCTGAAGCCTCTAACAATTTCAGAAAAGAGAGAAACTGGGAACAAGATCAGAAACCAATTAAAATAATTTGATAATGAAAAGGCAGAGCTCTTTGGAGGATCTATCTAGGTAAATAAATAACAGCAAAGAATGGACACAAATGTGCTTGAGGCTGTGAAGCAATATTAGGAGCCCCAAAAGGGCTGGTGATTGTCGTGGGTAAAATTGAGATAATTACTAGCTAGTTACTAAACTCCCATTTCACTTATTTTTGATACTTGCATTGCAGTAGCATCTTGAGTCCAGTTTGGGAGTAGATAAACACAATAACTCAAGGTCTAGTCCACTTCTAAATTCTGATTTTAAATAGAGTTGAGCGAATAACTTTTATAGCAAGTGGAGCCATGTTTTTCTGTTTGTGGGAGATGGACAGATCATAATTTTCTCGAATTTATTCAGCAGATACTTGGTCACAGTGTTTGAATTTTGGCTTGCCCAATATTCAAAAATAAAGATGTCAAAACAAATCATATCACATTTTCTCTGGTCTGTGATTGGGTGAATGTGCAACCACTTCACCACATACACACATTTGTGCATCTAACTTCCAGTTCTCTATCCACAAACATGAAGCCTACTGCCTCCCAAACACAGAAGTCAAACTTTGCCTGTGGGGCCAGCCCCACATACTGGAAGTCAGCGGGGCTCAGGAAGAGCATGCCATTCATTGACTTCATTCTTTGACTCACCTCAGCAGGCCACCCAGCCTGTTTGGGTTGCGGGGGTACAGTCAAAAAATCTAGGGGTTACATTACCCTGTATGCTCTACACACACATGCATCACCTCTGGTAGGGTTTTCAAATTGTGTGCTTTCTCCAGGCACCAAAAGAATAGTTATGACTCTTCGCTTAGCTTCTGATATCTTCCATCATGGAAAGACCAGATTTGGCATATTCATTCCATGTGCATTGCCACTTGCTGTGTGAAGTTATTGAATTTTAATTCGACACAACTCAGTCCTAGTTCATCCTTACCCTCCTATCGACACCAATATTTAAAAAGGGCTCTAGAGGCGATCCTGGCAATTACAGACCGGTAAGTTTAACTTCAGTACCGGGCAAGTTGTTAGAAACAATAGTAAAGAATAAAATTGTGAAGCATGTAGAAGAACATAATTTGTTGGAGAAAAGTCAACATGGCTTCTGTAAAGGGAAATCCTGTCTTACTAATCTGTTAGAGTTCTTTGAAGGGGTTAACAAACATGCGGACAAGGGGGATCCAGTAGATATAGTATAATTGGATTTTCAGAAAGCCTTTGACAAGGTCCC
This sequence comes from Pelodiscus sinensis, assembly GCF_049634645.1. Classification (NCBI taxonomy): domain Eukaryota; kingdom Metazoa; phylum Chordata; order Testudines; family Trionychidae; genus Pelodiscus; species Pelodiscus sinensis. The sequence continues at coordinate 9,625,620 of NC_134717.1, read as the reverse complement.
TCACCAAAGGCTCTTGTGTAAATTACATGGCCATGGGATAAGAGGGAAGGTCCTTTCTTGGATTGAGAATTGGTTAAAAGACAGGAAACAAAGGGTAGGAATAAATGGTAAATTTTCAGATTGGAGAGGGGTAACTAGTGGTATACCCCAAGGGTCAGTCCTGGGACCAGTCCTTTTCAACTTATTCATAAATGATCTGGAGAAAGGGGTAAGCAGTGAGATAGTAAAGTTTGCAGATGATACCAAACTGTTTAGGATAGTCAAGACAGAAGCAGACTGTGAGGGACTCCAAGAAGATCTCACCAAACTGAGTGATTGGGCAACAAAATGGCAAATGAAATTTAATGTGGATAAGTGTAAAGTAATGCACATCGGGAGAAATAACCCCAACTATACGTACAGTATGATGGGGGCTAATTTGGCTACGACAAATCAGGAAAGAGATCTTGGAGTTATCGTGGACAGTTCTCTGAAAACTTCCACGCAATGTGTAGCAGTGGTCAAAAAGGCAAATAGGATGCTAGGAATTATTAGGAAAGGGATAGAAAATAAGACCCAGAATATCTTACTGCCTCTGTATAAAACTATGGTACGCCCACATCTTGAATACTGTGTACAGATGTGGTCTCCTCACCTCAAAAAAGATATTTTGGCCTTGGAAAGGGTTCCGAAAAGGGCAACTAAAATGATTAGGGGTTTGGAACGGGTCCCATATGAGGAGAGGTTAAAGCGACTGGGACTTTTCAGTTTAGAAAAGAGGAGACTGAGGTGGGATATGATAGAGGTCTATAAAATCATGAGTGCTGTGGAGAGGGCCGATAAAGAAAAGTTATTTATTAGTTCCCTAAATAGAAGAACTAGAGGACACCAAATGAAATTAATGGGGAGCAGGTTTCAAACTAATAAAAGAAAGTTCTTCTTTACACAGCGTGTAGTCAACCTGTGGAACTCCTTGCCAGAGGAGGCTGTGAAGGCTAGGACTATAATAGAGTTTAAAGAGAAGCTAGATAATTTCATGGAGGTTAGGTCCATAAAAGGCTATTAGCCAGGGGATAAAATGGTGTCCTTGGCCTCTGTCTGTCAGAGGCTGGAGAAGGATGGCAGGAGACAAATCACTTGATCATTGTCTTCGGTCCACCCTCTCTGGGGTACCTGGTGCTGGCCACTGTCGGTAGACAGGATACTGGGCTAGATGGACCTTTGGTCTGACCCAGTACGGCCATTCTTATGTTCTTATGTTTATGTTCTCTTTCTCTGTCAATGAGATTGTATCTCTGTTGATTAAGTATTTGCCTATTTCCCTCACCCCCTTAAATTCTAAAACATCACTGGTTATCCATTCCTGGTTTTTTGCAGTGTACTTAGGTGGACTAAATGTTGACAGTATTTTGAAGTGTTGGCACAATATATTCAATGTATAAATGCGATTTAAAATAATCTCTCTTATTTTGCCCAAAGCCCAATGTGGTGAAAGTGAGTCATGGTAGAAAACTGCTTGTAAAAGTAAAAGCAGCTTGATCACTTTCAAAGACCAGTTAACGTTGCTTTCATAAAGTGAAAGCGGCTCACGTTAGTAGGATGGCAATCATGAGCCTCATCATGTTCAGAGTAAAATTTTACTATGTAGTTAATTCCTGTGCCTTAATGAAGCCCTAATGTAAACAGTATTTGTTTGAGTCCTTCCTCTGTAGTTAGAGCAACAATTCTTGCCAGGACAAAAAGGAATGAGGGCAAGGGTACATCCAGGCAGCTATGCTGTGATGGCTGCCTGATGTGCCTTTGAGCCCACCAGTCCTGTTTTTTTTTTTTCTTTTCAGATGAATGCTTTCTGGGGCCAGGTTTCTGTGATCTTTCAGCAGGGGACATGTGGTTTCAAGCATGAGATTTTATGCTTAGTTAGAGCTTAAAGAAGGTTTACCCCACATGCTTTTTTTCCCCTTATTTTGGCTAGGTCCCTGGAAGGTTTAAAAATATATTCAATAAATATTTAATTCTGAGGACATTGCCAAACAATTCTTCTCTTTTTATTTCATTTTTTTCTATTTCTTAGTAGTAAATTAACCAAATAAAAAATTGCTCTGTACAGATTCACCGCTATCGTAGAAAAGACTCTGTGTGAAATGCCAACATCCAGACGCAATGCAATTCTGTCTGCATGAAATACACAGTCCCAGCAACTTTTGTCCATCTCAGCATTTCTGCCATGCTACTCGTAGAGGAAGTGCTTCACTGTGAGCTCATTTACAGTCTCCCTTGAAGACTTGCTAGGTGGGATTGGGCAAAAAATCCTATTGCTCCAGCAAACTACCCCTACTAGAGGCATCCCTACTGGCCGCTGACATATGGTGCACTAGAGGTGGGCTGGCCAATCCTGACAGCAGCATTCCAGGCCCAAGCTAGGTTCAGTGGAATGAAGCAGAACCGGGTGTCTGGGGTCCTCAATTCATTTCTTCAGCTTGGCCCTTCGTAGCACTGTGGGAAGCTTTGGCTACACCTGTGTGAATGAAACAATGGCTTCCGTTCTGAATGGCCACGACCCTGGGGCAATCAGTGCTCCTCCATAGGCTTCTAGATGCCTGCTCCTTCCTCAGTTCTGATTACTTTATCTCACTAAAGGACAAAGCGGGCAGAGAAGAGCGTCTGCGATAAGGCAAAGAGGCATGTAGCAAATTGCTTTAAATATGTGATTTATATCTGAATCTCAACACGAGAGGGCAAAATCAAGTCATCCAAGGTGAACAGGAAACTTTGTCAGATATGTGCCACCAGCATCTGCACAATCTGCCCTTTCATTTCCACAACAAACAGTAAGTTTCTGCTCCTTCTAGCCATTGGGGTGACTTTCCAAGGGCAAACTGAACTTGCATAAATACTCAGGTGCTTTCTTCCTGAGTCAGGGAAAAGGATGAGAAAGGAGCTGTGCGGACCATTTCAAAGTCAAGGAAGGAAGACTGTTCAGCAACATGGGGGGAGACAAGACAGTGTTTTTGGATAGGTGCAAATTATGGATGTAAACTGTCATTTTAAAAGTTAATTGGTTAAAAAATCTGGTTAACTGTAGACCCCCCACAGTCACCGTGTCGTGGACAAGGGGAAAGGGTCTGCTCCAGCCTGGCCAAGCCTCTGGTTACCCCATTACCTGGGGTAACCAATAAGGGTGATGCTTACTGGTTAACCGATAAGAGTGATGCTTACTAGATAACCAGTTAACTGGTTACCCTGTTAAACTTCTAGTGCACATAGGATGGAGTTTTAAATGTGAGGCCAGGTATACACTGGCAGAGAAAATCCGATGAAAGATATGCAACTCCAGCTATGTGAATTGCATAGCTGGAGTCAACGTATCTTGCACCAAATTTCTGGGGTGGCCCTACAGTGGGAAGTCAACAGAAGAAATGCTCCCCTTGACTTCCCTTACTCTTCGTGACAGCAGCGCCCTCAGTGTTTGATTTAGCGGGTCTTATTAGACCCTCTAAATTGAACCCCAGAAGATTGCTCACCAGAGACATGGCCTGAGTTGGACTGGGCAGAGAAGGTCTGACTGCTGCTGATCGCAAGGTAAATTGTTTCATCGGGCTTCCCCCCCCCCCCCCCCCCCGCCAATAGGTTTGTATAGGAACGTTGCTGTGTTCAGTGCTCTCGTACAGTCTGCAGCAGTTAATTTTCAAGTGTTATTTAGGTCAGATTCTGTTCTCATTTGTTTCAGTGGGGTAGGTGCAATCATGGTTGGAATTTGACCTTTAGACTCTCTTATGACTAGAGAATGTGCTTGGATTCCTCAGAGCCCAGGCTGAGCCTGCAGGGTTGACCAATAAAACAATCCTTTCAGTGGCAAATCAAGCCAATTTGTTATGGACTCAGAGAGACAGTATCATGGAATCCCACTGTTCCATTTTCAGACAAAAACCACTTCAAGCCACGAGGTGTGGCAACACCACCAGCACTTATAGCCCGCACACCTATGTATAACTCTGAGGCAAGTCAGCGGCTCTGGTTAATTGTGGGTGAAGCGTTGTGAAGAAGATCCCCAGGGATGGTCTTGTGGTTAAAACACTGGGTGGGTACATGGGACATCTGATTTCAGTTTCCAGTCCTGCTACAGACTTCTTATGTGATTGTGGGCAAGTCCTTTAACCTCTTTGGCTCTGGACGATACATCTCAGGCTCATGCAGGTTCTGAGAATAAATTCAAATAATTAATCCTTTGGAAGAGCTCAGATACCACCAGGGAAGCCAACAGACTTTGCCGGGTCCTGACAAGCTGTTGGGGGCAGCTCTAGGTCTCTGGAAGGGTGGAGCCTTGGGTGGAAAGGGCGGGTCTGGAATCTAGCCTCCCCCTCTGCCCAGCCTTTCAGTGCTGCACAGCGCCTGGGACTCTAGTGGCTATTTACAGGGCCCGGGGCTTCAGCCATTGCCACTGTAGTGGTAGTGGCAGACAGGAGCCCTAGCCTCTTGTGTCCTTGTTTGAAGTCAGCTGTAATGCTACATATTGTGACTCTGTAGTTGGTGGTTTGTCTGAGGGCATTACGTGATGACAGTTGTTGGTTTTTATCCCTCTCTCGGGTTCAGAGGCCCACAAATGATCATTCATGCCATGAGGATCGTGTCTATTTCACAAAGGTTCAGGCCTTACTCTGGCAAAAGTTCTATTGAAGTCAGTGAAAGTTTTGATTAAGCCACAAGTGACCTTTGTTTCCTTGTTTTTATTTCCTACTTTCCACCAACCTTTCCATGTTGCTGCTGCTGTTTGCTTAAAGCAAGGCCTCTATGACCCATCCATGTTGGTTCTAGGTGCTGTACAAACATGGAGTAAAGTTGCACAGCAGCTGGGAAGTGAGTAGTCATGCATATGGTGGCTCAGCATGAGCTAGCATTAAAATATAACATGGAGTAGGGTTGTGAGCGACTAGTTCACTACCAATAAGCCTAGGCTTGTCGGGTAGTCGAGTCACTACTTGACTACGTGCTCCCCCCTCCTTGCTGCCTTTGTATCAGAGGCAGGAAGCGGGGGAGCAGGAGCCAGTGCTGTGGGGAGCCAGCTAAAAAACTGGTCCTCCCCAGCACCGTCTCTTCAGAGGGGCAGGGGAATCAGAAGTATAGCGGGGGACCTGGCGCGAGCTGGGACTCAGCAATCCCAGCTCACGCTGGCGCCAGGATTGCTCAGTCCTAGCTTGTACCACGTCCCCAGTTGCGGCTCTGCCTTTTAAATGTATTCTAGCAGCTCTTACTACATTTAAAAAGCAGAGCTGCAGCAGTCTGGGACCTGGCGCAAGCTGGGACTACTCAGTCCTGGCTCGTGCCACCCCCGGGAGCTAACCCCCTTATCGACTAATCAAGTAGTCAATGGAAATTCCATCGACTAGTCGATTAGCTTATTAACCGCTACTTAACATCCCTAAGGTGGAGACCTGAGGCAAAGAGAGGTTAAGTGATTTACCCAATAAACAGAAGATGTATGGCAGAGCAGCAGACTTACACGTCAAGTCCTAGGCAAATGCTCTAGCCACTACCCTATTCCTGTTTCTTCTTCCTTTTACAACTACCACACATAATCCTTCAGAGGTGCGAGTTAGGGGCTAATGACAGAGACGGTGTATGCTCTCTGGATGCTTCTCTCTGAGTTTGCTTCCTGAACTGTGTTCAGATTTTCAGCAGAATGCATCACCGGGGTCTGGCAGGCCCAGAGACACCTTCTGGACACCTTGTGAGACAGGCAGGGAGAAAATTGTATCCACTTTAGGACATTCAGTCAAGGCAGTTCTTTAGAAGGGCCACCCAGAAACTGACTGTGTTCCCGTATGACATATGAGAAAACAGCTGATCAACAAAAGTGTCAGGAATAGGGGACTAGAAGGTAAAGACCAGCACCTAGACTAGCAGAGGGACCTGCATGTTACAAAAATGTTGTCAGGTTACCCGTGTTTAACAACCCTAGTAAAGAATAGGGAGCACGAGTGTGTCTCATCCAGAAGTGAAAGTTGGTCCGTCCCAGTGTGCTACACCGGCAAGAAGGAGTCAGCTGGCGGAGAAGCTTGGCTGAAGAGGGAGGCGGCCTGCTCTCAGCTTGGCACCCAGGCTGTCCTGCAGGCTGCTGAACTAATCAGTAGACAACCAGGCAGGTTAAAGGGGCTGGCGGGAGGGTGTACTCCAGATGCAAGCCCCCCAGGATACCATTTAGCAAAACAGCCCTCGTGAAATAGCACCCTTGCCTTCCTGCACTTTCACATACACACACAGCCTCCTGCCCTGAGCCCCTCCTCATACCCCCAACACTGTACCCTCCCACATTCCCACCCCTTACTCCGAGCCCTCCTCTCACGCACACCACAGCCGCCTGCCCTGTGCTTCAGCACTCGGCCCTATACTTAAATTTCTTACAGGTACTGTCATATTGCAATCCCCGCCTGTCAGCCGAAATGGTCAGGGCAGTGTGTGCGTGTGTGTTACACCCAAGTCTTCAACTGCTGAGACGCAAAGTCTCGTTGCAGTGGGAAGCCTAGGAGGCTGGAGGGCGCCCCGAAAAATAGCTTAACGTCTGTGACTTTACTGCTAGGACCGGGGTCCCATCGCAGAGGGCAGCCAACAGGCTCTCAGACGCCCCGGGGTGTGTGTGTGCGCTATATACCTGAGACTTCAACTGCTGAGACCGGCGTCCCTTGCAGCGGGCAACCAGGAGGAGGTTGATGGGCGCCCCAATAAGTTTATAGGGAGAGCTTATAACACCTCAGATTTTAGCTACTAGGATACAGAAATCTCTTTGCAGCGGGCAGCCTGGGGAGGCTGAGAGGTGCCCCAACGGATCTGTCCCCTGGAAGCGACACGATCCAAAACGCCCAAGCTCTCCCTATATCTGTCCCTTTTGACCGGCTGAAGTTCTTTTGTTTTGTGTTCGGTTTGGGTACAGCAGCACGGGTTCAGGTCAGAAGCTTGACACTCACTGGCTTATTTATAGGAGAAAGAAAGAGAAAATAAAATAAACTTGATTCAGTGTATATATATATATATTTATAAATGAATGAGGGCACCCCACTTATTCCCAAAGTTTATAGCTAAATCACCTTACCAAAGGCAGTTTACAATAGAAATTAAGCAGTTTGCCTTAAGAAACTATAATAAAGTAACTAAACTTATAACAGAGTGACAATTAAAGCGTACACATAAAGGAAACACATTGCAGGTCCAATTCTCACCCCTGCGTTCCAGACTTGGCGTGGCCAGCGTCTTTCTCTCAATCCCTCGGGAAGAAGTAGGGCGAAGTTGGGCATCCCACGGACCTCGGGAGACCATCAATACCTGCCAGCAGGTGTAGGTGATTGGAGCTCAAATGGGGTGGGCAACTAAACCCCTCTTTATACCCTTTGGGTTACATGGGCTTCTTCCTGGTCTCAAGTGGCCAATTAGGAAAAATGGCTTTGAACGCCAAGTTTCCCACGAAGGGCGCAAAGCATAATTCACACCTGGGAAGATGCAGACAATGGGCACCTCTGGTATGTAATGAGCAAAGATTCCTCTCCTGAGACAGTGCAGGCGTGTCAATTACTGATACTAGCCATCACGGCGATGGGAGGCCTCCCAGTCGTCAGCTAGCCCATTTAGTGTCTGGTTTCTGTTTATGGTAGAGTCAGGGACAGGCACCACACCTGTGTTCCCAGGGCATCAAAGGCTGACTGCCTTTCTCTTGCTCTCTGGTGGGGGGGGGGGGGGGGGGACAAGATGGGGTTCGTGTCTGGCTACACCGCCCCCAACCCTCTGCTGTGAGCCCTACGCCTACCCCTCGGTATGTGTGCGCGCAATATGACAGAACCTGTAAGAAATTTGTTATTTTCACCTCTGGGTCTTATCTCCCTTTAGTAGTTAATCTGCAGTGTGCAACTATTCTCCGCTAAGGGAGTTATTCTGTTTGCAGAGGTCTGTGTTATAGTGTTGAAGGCTAAGGGTTCACATCTGCTGGAATTGATGTGAGCCCCATGTGAAATGAAGATGGGTGCGGAAAATCCCATGCGACTAGTATGCATGGATGGTTTGTGATAGTTATAACTGGATGCATAGCTGAGGCCAAGTTCTGAAGGCTGAATATATGTCACGCCTGAGGTTAGGTTAAATCCAGACATCGCAGTATTGTTCTAGCACCAGGATCAGAAAATGAAGCAGCCAGAACAGGCAAATAATAGGGATGAGGTAGGATAATCGTTTACACAGTTGTGCCCTCTTATCAGAAATGAATTCGACATTATGTATGTAAAATCTGGATCATGTGGAGGATTTTTTGGAGTAAATAATTTAATTCGCTTTTAAAGTCAATTTAAAAAAAGCAAATTAAGACCCCTGACTCCCCTCCCGACCCCCGGCATGTGGATGCCAAGGGCTTTGTATCAGCTTTGCCGCCAGTCACAGCATCACGGACTTTTGTGAAGTCTTTGAACTAACCGGAGCTGGAGCAGCTCTAAAGGGAGAGGATGTCATGTTGTTTCTTTTTGAAGAAATATGCTTCAGTGCAGCTGAGTTTTTTATGGCTGTAAATTAAAGCATGTTGTGTTTGGCTTTTGTTTTAAATACAGTTTTCTCCCTTTAGGGGGGCTCCAAGCCAAGGCATGTATACTTCAAAGGGTTGAAGTGGAACAGACTACAAGCAGGCATCATCTGCTCACTCTGTTTCTCTGCAAAGCTCAACGTTTGACTCCCTTGCTCATTATATGAATTTTCCTACCATCTTCTGTGTTTATTCTCCCTATATTAACATGATTAGCATCTGTTTAAACTCAGACAGGAACACTGTTGCTTATAAATGACTATGGTTTGCAGTGAATTGTGTTAACTCTGCTCATAGAGAAATCCTGTGTTAATTCATTCCAGAAAAAGTACCATGAATTAGATAAAGATATAAATCCAAATTTGCAAAGTATTTAGGTGCTTAAAGATTTAGATAGGTGTTTACTAGGGCTGTTGATGAATTGTGATTAAAAATGAATCATAGTTAATTGCACTATTGAATGGAAGAAAACCAATTGATGTTTGTTAAATATTTTAGATTTATTTTCTACATTTTGAAAGATATTGATTTCTATCAGAACACAGAATACAGTGTCCTCTGCAACGTTGCCCTCATGAAGGGTAACACCAGTTGTATCCTGGCCGGAGTAGACAATGATGCGAGGGAAGCGATCAATGCCCTTTCCGGGATGGCATTGAGCTGGCCGTAGTAGCGGCATGTGTGAGATGCCGTTCCAGAGCGTCCACTCTGCTCCCTGGCCTTGTGTGACGGCGCGTTGGGGGTCCCCCGTCTCCTGCACCCCGAAATGGCACAAACAGACTCCGCCAGCCAGTAGAATTGAGGGTGGTTTATTGCTCCTCCAGGATACAGCATAGCACAGATGTAATCTAGTTACAGGAACTGGGGCTAAGAGGCCTCAGTGCCCCCTTGAGATGGGGGGATCCCAGCCCCCTCCCCAGTTCCTTCTTCCCTGCTTTCCAGCCAGGAACTAACTCCCCTCTCCAAGCCCTGCCCCCAGCCAGGGCAGCATTCCACCTCCCTTTGTTTCTCCCCATGGGGGTTGGCTGGTTCAACCGGTATGGAGTCACCTTTGCATAATAAGGTTTTCCCTGCTGGGTCTTGCTCCAGACAGCAGAGGTCACCACAGCCCAGCAAGTACCCCCACTACGTCACACCTTGTTGTAGGCCTGCCGAAGCTCCTTTATTTTCATCTGGATCTGGTCAAGAGTCTGGGTGGATGTTGGTCTCCTCACCCCAGGCCTCAATAAGTTCTAGGATCTCCATACCTGTCCAGGCCGGTGTTCTCTTTGATCCCTGGCCAGTGGTAGCCGAGGGTGCTATGGGAGTGCTGGCAGCCGTGGGGGGCTCAGAGGGAGCACTGGGTTCTGCCATGGCTCCTCGGATGGTGCAGTGTGGCACAGGGCTGGCAAAGGTCTGCACGTCCCACAAGCCCTTTTCCTGCAACCTGCAGCTTGAGCTCTGCAGGAGAAGGAGAGCAGTGGAGCTCGCAGGTGTGGCCAGAGCAACCTGAAGTGCAACTGTGAGGGGTCACTGAAGGCCAATTATTTCGAATTAGCAGCTCTGAAGCATCCACACTAATGCTCTTTCGAAGGAAAGCAGGAGTACAGACTTCCACACCCAGCCCATTATTTGAAAATACCGGGCTTGGTAGTATGGATACTCCACTTGTTATTTCAACATAAGAGTGGTTATTCCAAAATAACTCCCTAGTGTAGACAAGGGCTAAAAGTTTAGTGCCCTATTCTGTCAGCCTTCCTCCTGTGGATTTAGTACCTTCACGGCTGTTCCAGTGGAACTACTGGTTAGCTCAGGAACTGTTCAGTGGGAGTAAATGAAGTTAAATAATATCCCTAGCGTCTAAAGCAGTGGTTTCCAACCTTTTTACACCCAAGATCACTTTTTAAATCTCAGAACAGGTGAAGATCTATCGCCCCTCCCCTTCCTTGAAGCCCCGCCCTCTCTATTCTCCTCCTGTCCATCACTTGCTATCCCCAGCCCTTACTTACACACTCTGATAAACAGTTTATTTTTAAATTATGCGATACATACAATTAAAATCACATACAATTAAAATCACGTGTTTATAGTTATGAAATAAATGGTCTGTTTTTTATTCATGCTATTTAAATCTAAAATGAAGCATTTATAATTATACATTTTGTGGGGATGGAGTACTGTGGCTGGGGGCGGGGGAGATGGAACAGGGTGCTGGGAGGGCAGAGGACAGGATTCTGCAGCAGGGGACAGAGTGCCAGTGGGGACAGAGTTCGGGGAGTGGGGACGGGAGTACGGACAGAGTTTGGGGAGTGGGGATGCGAATGGGGACAGAATTCATGGAGTGGGGACAGTTCTGTAGCTGGGGACAGAGTTCGGGGAATGGGGACAGCATTCTGTAGTTGAGGACAGGGGAGTGGGATGCCAATGGAGGCAGAGAGTCCCCTGCATCTCCCTCCTCCCAGCATTCCCCCCCCCCCCCGGAAACCAGCACGTGCCTGCCCAGAGGGCCGACCCCCCCACCCGCGCAGGGAAGCCCCGTGCGCGCGCCTGCCCCGGGGCCAACTCCCCCCTCCATGCAGGGAAGCCCCGCGCGTGCTCACCTGCCCTGGGGCCAACCCCCCGCCGCCCCCCCGTGCAGGAAAGCCTCGCGCATGCACGCACACCTGCCCAGGGAGCCGACCCCCCTACCCGCGCCGGGAAGCCCCGCGGGCGCTTGTCCTGGCGCCAACCCCCTCCCTGCGCCGGGAAGCCCCGGGGCCAAACCCCAGTGCGCCGGAAGCCGACACTACCTCCGTCTTCTCTGGAGGTAAGTAGTGGGGCTTCTGGGGGGTGGGAGGGAAATGGGGGCAGGGCTTACAGGATGCCTCGCGAGCGACTGGTCGAGGCCTCGAGATCGACCAGTAGCTCGTGAGCGACCAGTTGGTGACCATGGGTCTAAAGGATCTACTGTCACCTCCATCTTGGATTTAATGGGAGGTATGCATGTTATGCTTATAAGAAGCACACCAGATCTTTTTAGGGGAAAAGGCTATATGCAGTGTTTATTGAGAATACAAAGTGAAAAATATATGCATGCATATACCCCATTCCTGCTGACTTTTTGTTATAGTTACCAGTCTGTGGCTCAGCCCAACCCACTGACCAGTTAGATCGGGCCCGGGGAGAGGAGCTGGTTTCTTTCAGTCACAATGTTTGATGGCCTGAGGCCGTTGGCAGGACAAGACACTCCATATGTTATAGGAATTCCCTTATGCGATTTTCTAGATTTGTTTGCATTGTTGTCATCAGTCACTTTGCAACATATGTTTATTTAGAGACTGTTTTCATTTTTTGTTCTGCTGACTGATGAGTTTTCTGAGTGTCAACAGGAAAAATGAAATACAATGAGCACATTTGCTAGTTGCTTGGTGCTCCTAAGTCTCCAGACCTTCCTCTGGCTATCTGGATGCTAAGGTGGCCTTCCGGCTTATCGCTCTTTAAACACTCACATTCCTCACGTACACAAACCAAAATGACATAGTTTCTTTTGTAAAGACAAGCTTAGTCCAAACATTCTAAGATTAAAGTCATTATTACTGTACAAATTCTTTCATAATGCAGTAGGCATTCTTACACTCTTATATTAAAGAACAAAGCAATCCTAAGGGGAAAAGCGTGACCATAGTGAGTCACAAGGACCCTTCTGGTCTATTCGCTCCTTCACACGAATAACAAACACAGACAGCCTGCTTAATGCATCGTTACCAACAGCACTGGGCCGTTCATTCCTATGGTCAGAGAGGGTGGCTTGTAAGCTATACCGGGGTATGGTACATAGCTAAAATGTAGCTTTATGCAATCTGTCCTTTGGGAGATCTGCAAGTTATTATCAGAACCTCCTGTTACGAACAAATGTTTGAGACCTTCCCTTAGAGAGAGGGGAGAGGAATGGTTAGGGTGACATTGTATACTGAGCAATGGATTGGTCCTCAGGAAATCTGGATTCTTTTGTTGGCTGTGCCATTGGGTGACTTTGCATAAGTCACTTTGCCCCATGGTTTCCCTCTCTGTAAAATGGGTCTAACGATGTCTCCTTTGTAAAATGTTGATTACAGGCAGTATGTAAGAGCTAGATGATGTTATTATTGAAATAATGTGATGGCATATGGATCATAACTGAAGAAAGAATTGTAGTGGTACCACCAATGTAAGTGGTTTGACCAAGGTCTTATCCAGAGCTAGTGACAGAGCCAGAAATAAAATTCAGAAGCTGCAGACTCCTAACTCAATACATCACCTCCTATTATGTGGTCTCCTGGATAATTAGCTAATGATATTATATTTTTATAGCTAGGAAGCTAAATCTGTGTCTCATCATACCACAGGACATTTAGTTTGTTCAGCTGAATCTAGCAGCTATGCAATATGTTAATTCTTTTATACCCTAGTGTTTAAAGTCAAATAGAAATGTTATCAGTGCAAAACAGATTTTAAAGTCTCTGCGGTGAGAAGATTTTTTGCAATAACTAGAGGGGAAAAAGGCAATTTTATTATTGTGACAGATATCTCCAAAGCATTACTCTGGTGCAGTAACCTACCTAATGAATCTCCAAGTTAATAAAATCTCTTTCCCGATTATAGTGTTGGAATCCCTTGAAAAATACAACTATAGGATATATTTTAGTTGGTGCATTAAACATGTGTGACAATAGAAGTATGAGTTCTAAGCTATATTTGTTAAGCTTGCTTTACTATTTTACTCAGATGCACCCTGAAAGATGACTTATAGGACCCATGAGCTGCCTACATTGCACCTCTATGAAAGATTCATTCTTACACATAGTAGAAGTAATTAACATAAATCCTAATGACAAAAAAGTTTGACTTTTTACTGATGAAAAATAACTCTTCAAATTACAATGACATTATGTCTTAAGTAACTGAGATTTCCAAGGGTCTCAGGATAGTTGATTTCTAACCCCTGTTGTTGCCAGCTTTAAGAACTCCACCGGAAGTTGAGTTCCATATTGAAGAGGATGTAAGTTACTACTGGCCAAACCTTGCCTTGCCTTTCCTTTCCTTTCCTTTCCTTTCTGAGTAAAGCAGAAAGCATTTTATAAAATCATGACTGGTGTGGAACAAATGAATAAAGAAAAGTTATGTACTCCTTCTCATAATACAAGAACTAGGGGTCACCAAATGAAATTAATGGATAGCAGGTTTAAAACAAACAGAAGGAAGTATTTTTTTGCACAACACATAGTCAACCTGTGGAACTCCTTGCCAGAGGATATTGTGAAATCTAAGTCTATAACAGGGTTCAAAAAAGAACTAGATAAATTAATGGAGGATAGGTCCATCAATGCCTAGTAGCCAGGATGGGCAGGAATGGTGTTCTAACCTTCTGCTTGTTAGAAGATGGGAATGAGCAACAAGGGATAAATCACTTGAATTTCCTGTTCTGTTTATTCACGTTGGGGTACCTGGCATAGGCCACTGTCGGAAGACAGGATATTGGGCTAAATGGACCTTTGGTCAGACCCAGTATGTCTGTTCTTATTTTCTTGTGAATTTAGAGATTCCTCTTTTCCAGAATTGTCTCTACTGTGAAGTTTGTGGCATGTCAAAAGAGTTTTAAGAAAAGAGACTGGATCAAGATCTCATTAAGACACCACACAAGCTTGTGCTTGGGAACTCAAGAGTTCATTTAATTTCTCTCTGTCTGAATCCTCTGCTGCCTCAGTCCGCATTCCAATGCCTGCCTCCCTCACAAGTGTATTGTGAGGATAAATCCATAAATGATTGAAGGAGAAGAATACTACAGTGTCTGATGCCATAGAATTACCCAGATTGCTACAGCTTCAGGGAATGAGATTTCGTGCATTGTAGAATGTTGGGCAGTGTAATGGATTATCAAAACTGGCTTTAGCATATCACATTTTTGAGCTGTTGTTCAAACCTTCACCAGCGAACAGTCTGCGAGAGTACAGATCTCATTAACATGCTTCTCTGACAACCCCATACCTTTGGGATTACTACATAAAATTCATACCTGTTCCACTATTTCCACCCCCTGCAGTGTCCTTTTCTCACATGATCATAAATTCCAGAGTTAGAAAAGGCTTGTTAGCTCATCCAGTCCCTGCCAACACAGGATTATTCCCTATTTTAAACCTGCTAGTGTCTTGTCCAATCTTGTTTTTAAAAGCCCGCAAGTGGTGGAGCTTCCAACACTTGACTTGGGAGATTATTCCATAGGCTGGAACAGCTAATTGTTGGGACAGTTATCCTGATATTCAACCCCTGTTACCTGCTTTTTAATTTCATCCTGCCATATATAGCACTAAATTATTCAAGTCAAATTCAGAGGTCATCTACTTGGAGCCAATGTTGTAGCTTGTCCTTTCTTCTATCTTCCTCAAAATACATGATATGCAAACGTAGACTTGCACCCTTTTACCACTAGGTCACATCTCCTTTCTTTCATGACACCTGAAACGTCCCCACCTCTACTTCTGGGCCCCCTTCTGCATTTTAGTATTTACAGTTTTCAGATATTTATAGTCTAGCTCTTTTTAGCCCGGAGATGCTGCCGGAACTGGCCACTGTATTCCAAGAGCAGCAGCTGTTGCTGCCTCCAAAACAAATGTTGCTTCATCCAATGGAGGCATTGTAGCGTTCTGCTTTTCGTTTTGAAAAGATTCCACCTTTCATAAGCACAAAATGAGACACTAATGTCTCATAATTTGGGTGTGTGAGTTATCTCAACATGCATGTTTATCATTTTTGGGAGATGAGCCTACAAAAGAGCTCGCTCTCTCTCTCTCGCACTCTCTCTCTTATTTGTGTGTTTGCTTGTTTTGTCAGCCAATTCCACCCACCTACTCAGGAAGGCATCTTCATCAGCTGACACAGCTCCACACCCTGTGAGCCTTAACAGCAAGATGAGATTCCTGTCTTGCTTTCACTGCATTTTAATTTTTTGATCGCTTGGGCACATGTGAGAGAACCTGCGAAATTCATTCCATGTGACGGCTGGAGGTTCCCATTGTGCATCTTGTCTCTCTAACCTTTTCCTCTTGCTGATAAATCTAAACCTGTGATGAGGGAGAACTCTTGTTGGCAGCAGGAGAATGTTTCCATTTGTAAAACTTTCCTTATTCCCCTGCCACTCTCCCTCCCCCTCTTTCTGTGGCTGGGACCATAGTGGCCTGCAGTGTAGTTCCTGCAGCAGCTGTCTTATTCCATATACTTGCTTGTGACACTTTAATAGTAGCTGTCAGATAACATTAGCGCATGGCTACAAATACAGCAAGCAAGCGCTATGAGCTAAACGGAGTCAGCTAAACAGTTGGAAAAGGGCAGACTCATCCACTGGTATCAAACAAGGCCACTAAGAGTCTTGTCTGCTCTCTTTACTGGCTAAAGTGTGGGCCATTCAAAGGTGTGACTTGGGAGAATGACAGTTCACAGCTGAGCAGTGTTCCCTGGAAGATGTGCACTTCTGCAGCTGCTCAGGAGGGAGTCAAATATTGCCCAGCTGAGCAGCAGAAAGCCCACAGCTAGTTTTTTTTTTTTTTTTGTTTCTACTGGTGGTGCACATTCACACAAGCCTAGGCGCACACACAAAAATTATTCCACTCACACCTAGCACAGGGATGGAAGGTCCAGCCCACCTCTTTCACCTGCCTGGTGATTGTCTCTTTTCTGTATGGTTTTATGTGAAGGGTGGGCACACGCATGGAAAAGATTAGAGGGAACATTGGAGCTGGGAGTCCTCCTTTTCCTGAGTAACCAGCAGTTCATTAGTCTTTCAGAAGGTGAGGGAAAGAAGCCCAGTTTGGCCATGTGGGCAAGCCCATTGGGTCCTCTTAAAAAAAAAACCACACCCTAGTGCCAGGAGAGATCTTCCCTTTGTGGAACATGGACCAGTGTGGCCACCCATTTCCTCTGGCAGCTTTAAGGTTACCACGCTGAGGCCAAATGACAACAGAAAGTATTGGACCAGGGATGCAACTAGAGAGCAGGACCCTCATCCCCAGGCATGAAACCTATTGGAAATAAGCCAGGACACTCTGGATGCAGGTGAAAACAAGTGGAGGATTTATTATACATCAGCTGATGGAGTGACACGCAGGAGTTACCCTGGTGAACACTGGTTAATTAACACAATACAATAGATTATATAGCCAGCAGGTGGACGGAGGAAAAGTGATTTGATAGGTCTAGCAGCAAGACGAAATGAGCACATAAGCCAATAGAACTACTAAAGATTACATAATATCTCCGCCCATTGCAAAGTAACAGCTCGTTAATTAATATACAGGTGGTTATTGTTTAAATGCCAAAACATGTCAGCAAAACAGTAATAACATTTTAGTCTGCATAGATGATGATGTTGCTATAGCAGGCAGGTATGGCCTTGAGTTGGTGCAGCACTTGGTTCTCAGGCTTATTATCTAGGAGTGAAGCAAGACAGTTTAAGCAAATTTTATGAATGTTATCTTAAGCAAAATGTGTTACGTTACCAACTGAGACCCTGTTCGAGTGTTTTAGAACGTGGTTGCTATGGTGCCCAGGGTCTTTTACTGTCTGCAGTTCTTATCCTGACTGTGGTGTTCCCAGGCCTTAATCCTAGAATGGAGTTATTCTGTTTAGAGGCCTACTAGCTCATTTAGGGCTGCCTCAATTTACCCTACAAAACCCATTAGACATTTCCCAAACCACTGTGGTACCCCTGATGGATATTCCAGTAGGCTCTATTCTAATCTTCCATCTGATCACTGATCTTCAACTCCAGCTTGTTCTGGAGAAGCAATTGCTCCTGGAGCCAGTGGCCAATTAGGTGTGCTCATCTGTTCTAATTACCACTTGCTCGCTGATAGAATTAAGAGTTCTTAATTACTAAGTACTAGAAGATTCACCTGGCATTGCTAGGGTCCTTAACTCAATTTTTGTTTAGGGGTTGGTTTTTTTGGGGGAAAATAAAATGAAAATGTACATGCTTCATTTAAATCATTGCTGCGGATTAGGGGTTCAGTCTGCAGGGTGTCTCGGTGATAGAGAACTACCCCAGCCCTTTCTCACCACAGCAGCTTGGGGCCAGGTGAGGAGCACCTCTCCAGCAGTCACAGGTGGGGAAAGGGTGCATGTCCCCAGGCTGGGGCAGGTCCCGGTTTGTCTGCCCCCTGCGTTCCCCAGCCACAGCGAGGAATGCAGCAAACTGTGCACTTTCTCTTGCTCTTTGAGGAAGGGGAACAGCCATCAATGTTCCCATACGAATCAGGGGAGGGAGTAGCTTCAGCTTCCCTCATCCTTTCTAAAGGGCACCAGGGGAGGTGGGAAGTTCTATGCTGGAGACATCCCCGGGCCGGGGAGGGGGAACACCCTCACCTAGCCCCTTTCACTTGCCTGGTGATTCTGTCTCTCTTCTGTAACTCTCACTGTTTAGGAGGAGTTCTTGAACAGACAGACAAACTCTCTCAGATATATAGTAACAAAAGACAGGACTATGCAGCACTTCAAAGACTAACAAGATGGCTTATTAGATGATGAGCTTTTGTGGGCCAGACCCACTTCCTCAGATCAAATTGTGGAAGAAAATTGACATGACCATATATACCAAAGGGATACAATAAAAAAAAAGTGGACACATAAAATTGACTAATCAGATTTTAGAACAGAGAGGGGTTGAGGGGGAGGTTAGTGTCTATGCGATAATGATGTTGTGGGTGATAATTGGGGAATCAATCTTTGTAATGGGTAAGGTAATTAGCATAAAACAATTTAAAACAGAAGTTTTTGCCCTGGGAGAGCAGTGTAGCAGGTGTTGGGAGCAAGGATCTCAGTAGTTGTCACACACTCAGGGACATTTCAGAGACCTGAAGAGCTCATTACCACTATATTACTTTCAGGCTTTAATGATGTATCTTGGACTTTTCTTTAGCCAGTGATCTAAATTCTTGCACCAGAGGTGTGGGCAGCCTTACCATCCTACCAGTCTTTGCGAAGCCCAATTAATTATCTGGAATGTATTTGTGCCTTCATTGAGAAACCACCAGCTACTAAAGCCCCAAGATGTTAGAATTTGATACTTCTGCTATACTTACCTTAAAGACCCTTGGTTTTTTTCCATAATTGGCTTAAGATGTATGGAAATCCAACTCTGTAACATTCGTGTGTATCCCGTTGAATGCCTCTCCAGTCGCGTGAGCTGCTCACGTTGTAGCCTCGGAGGGAGCCTACGAGATGATATAAGCTAGTTGTATACCTGATTCACTACCTGGTTCCTGCAAGGGTACAGTGGGTCTCTGTAATCACAGGACTACTTTGGGTAGGAATAGATCAGTTGCAAGAATCTAATGTAAAGAAAGTTACGGCAAATTGATAAAAAAAAAGTCTCTGCCTTTAGTGCAAGAAAAGGGAGAGAATGTTACCCAGTTATAGTTGTGGAAAACATTTTTATCTCCCCTCCTCCCCCCAATTTATACAATTTACCATAACTGTCATGTACTTAAAAATCTCTCAGTGACAAGTCTTTTGTGTTTCCTTAAACTGGTGAAATCTTTATTATGCTGAATATGACAGGTTAATGATCAAGTAGGAAATCATGTGACACTTATTAATGCTGCTTTTGATGATATAAAATTAACTTTATCCTTTCTACAAGGTAAAATCATAAGTAAAAGTATAGCGGAAAGACTTTTTAAAAAATCTTTTAAAGTCACATTAGCGCTGGTGGAAGGTGTCAGATTAACAACACTGAAGACTGATTCCTTGTCTTTATCCACACAAAAGATACATATCAGGCAATTGAAGAGACATAAACCCTCATGTTTCAGGTCTAAAGTCAACCTATGACTAATGAAGAAACTTTCTGTGTGGGTTGCTTATCACACAAATGCCTACTGCAGGGTTTCTTGTACTTTCTTCTGAAGCATCTGGTGCTGGTTGCTGTGGGAGACCAGATGCTGGAATAGATGGATCCCGTTCTGCTGTATGTTTCTGTTACATGCTGCCCTCCATACCACAGAACTGTTGGGACCTTCTGTTTGTTCTGTGCTTGTATAATGCCTTACACAGTAGGGTCTGTGACTAGTGTCTCTTGGTGCTGCAGTAATACAAATGTTTAATTATACAGGGAGTGCCATTGACTACTTATTCAGTCATTGGCCACTCAGCTAAAACTACCATAGAGTGTCAATTGTAATGGTGATTTTCATGTTGGGGAATGGTTCTAGAATAGTGTAACAGAAGAAGATAAATCCCTGTGTTTTTAAGACCTAATCCTGCAGAGGATCATGCATTGTATGATTTTTATACCATGACTAATATTGTCTCCCTTATTCGCTTATTAGCTTTCTTCTGTTTTCTTCATATGGTTCTTCATTTCCACGCTCTGTAGACTGTCCTCCTACATAGTTTTTTAATAAACAGATTTTATGCTGGAACACAGCAACACTTCTAACAGCCACTTGCTCCTTTTTATTAAGTAATTGTTTACCTAATTATCTTTAATTTTTGTGGAGCATTTTGAATATACTCATTTAGTTTTGAAGTGGCATGAATCATAGTCTTCAAAATGGTGCGGGTTCCAATTTCAGTGGATGGATGACAGTCTTTCAAGTAAACATGCACCCTCTTTTTTGGCTTCAGTGTACGCCTTTACTTCGGAGAAATTAGGTTGGCTGCCTTTATATTACTTAAACATTTGTAGTTCAGTGTTTGCAAAGTTCGGTGAACGTAAGAATGGCCATACTGGGTCAGACCAAAGGTCCATCTAGCCCAGTATCCTGTCTGCCAACAGTGGCCAATACCAGATGCCCCAGAGGGAGGGAACACAACAGGTAATCCTCACGTGATCCCTCTCCTGTCACCCATTTCCAGACAAACGGAGGCTAGGGACACCATTCGTACCCATCTTGGCTAATAGCCATTGATGGACCTAACCTCCATGAATCTATCTAGCTCTTTTTTGAACCCTGTTAAAGTCCTAGCCTTCACCACATCCTCTGGCAAGGAATTCCACAGGTTGGCTGTGCGTTGAGTGAAGAAAAACTTCCTTTTGTTTGTTTTAAACCTATTAATTTCATTTGGTGACCCTAGTTCTTATATTGTGGGAATAAGTAAAAAACTTTTCCTTATTCACTTTTTCCACACCAGTCATGATTTTATAGACCTCTGTCATATCCCGCCTTAGTCTTCTCTTTTCTAAAATGAAAAATCAGTCTTTTTAATCTCTCTTCATATGAGACCCATTCCAAACCTCTAATCATTTTTGTTGCCCTTTCCTGAAGCTTTTCCAATGCCAATATATCTTTTTTGAGATGAGGCGACCACATCTGTACTCAATATTCAAGGTGTGGGCACACCATGGTGCTATGGTGACCTTGGGATAGTGCAGTATGATATTATGACAATGTGCAGTTCACCTCAGAAAAGTGTGTGTCTGCTGTGTAATCTCTGATCAATATCCTTTTGGAAAGGGAAAAACCACATTCATCTTTAGACTCCTACTTTTCCATGGACAATAAAAATGTGGAATCATTTATTCTCCCACCGCTAGGATTGCCTGGCATCCAGTTTTCAGCTGGTATGTCCGTTTGAAAAGGGACCCTGGCAACACCAGTCAGCACCACCGACCGGGCTGTTAAAAGTCCGGTTGGCAGCACCGTTGGGGGCCGGGCTAAAATAAGCTCCCTACCTACCCTGGCTCTGCAAGGCTCACAAAGGTCCATCAGGTCCCTGTAGCCCACACTCCAAATGCCAGATTGGCAGCTCCCATTGGCTGTCCGCAATGACCAGAGCTGTCCTGAGGGTACAGCAAATTGGGGCAACCACTCCAGCTCCCATGCTTTGGAGGGACCCTATAGGCCAGTGAAGTTGGCCCCCCCAGAAGTGACGGGTTAGTCCTATAGCGATGTGTTCTTCACCTCCCTAAGAACTGCCCTGTCCATGATCAGTGGGAGTTGTGGGAACTGTGCAAGTAGCACATGGACGGAGCCTCTCTGGCTGTCCATGCATCTAGGAGCCATAGGGACCTGGAGGCTGCTCTGTGGGAGCTGCAGTAAGCACCGTGGTAAGTACTGCCAGGACCATGCACTGCCACCCCCTTCCCAGCGCCCTTCCTGCTTCCTTAGTCCAGTGTCCCATTTCACACCCAACCTCCCACCCGGTGCCTGCAGCCCATGCCCTACCAACCCCATACCCTATCCCGGAGCCCGCTCCTACAGCCCAACCAATTATTCCCAGCCCCACCTCAGAGCCCAAATCCCCAACCAGAGTCCTCACTCCTCCCATACCCCAACCCCTTATCCCAACCTGGTAAAATTGAGTAAGGGTGTGGGAGAGTGAGTGAAAGAGTGAGAGGAGGATGGAGTGAATGGGGAGTGGAAGCAGGGCCCGGGGGCAGGGGTGTTTCGTATTGTGCAGTTAGAAACTTGGCAACCCTGCTCTCACAGCCCTCCAAGTTTTCAGCAGATCCTGAGTTTCTTATCTATCTTCATTTGATACAGTTTCGGGGTGTCAGTTGAAACTTCACAGATCTTCAGTACAAATAATTTTGTTCGTTTTATTTTCTCGTGGCAACTCCTAAAATATTTTTAACTTGGGAATTTGATAGTAAATAAAAGAAATCTAAATACAGATCTTTGACAAATTTATTCCTGTGGCCACATTTGTTTCTCAATACAAAATGTTTGCTCTTTCAACTTCATTCTCAGTTTTTTCTGCCCGAGGAAATTCATAGCCCAAAGTCTTAAAAACTGGGCTCTCAAGATTGTGTAAACAGTGGTTCTCAAACTGTGGGTTAGGACTCCAAAGACCTCATTTTAATGGGGTCACCAGGGCTGTCCTGGACTTGCTGTGTTCCAGGGCCGAAGTCAAAGCCCAAGGATTTCAGCCCTTGGTGGAGTGGAGGATGGGCTTCAGGTTACAGACCCACTGCCTGAGACTGAAACTCTTGGGCTTCAACTTTTCCCCCTTATCCAGAGCAAAGAGATTCAGGCTTCAGTCCTCCTTCCTGGGATTGTGTAGTAACTTTTGTTGTCAAAAGGGAGTCGTGGTGCAGTGAAGTTTGAAGACCCTGATTTAGAACTACAGTGGACTGATTTAAATCAAAGTAATTTCAAATTACTGATTTCAGCCATGATTTAAATCCGTAAACAGGAAAGCTTCATTTACACAAACGATTTTAGTCGTGTTTTCATTTTGTACTTTTTTGTTCTTTTCTGAGTGAAAGTTTGATTCTTATTAGTTGGTTACCATTACAACATGTTGATTTCTCAATTAAATATTGTCTAAACTAAATTTGGTACTTCTTTTTGCTAGCCTGGAGGATGCACTGTATCTCTACATATCTCTTTCAACAAGTGTATAACTTAATTTACATTTATTCAGATTATAATTGTTTACATTTTTAGTATGTTAGAAAATAGTGGATGATGGATGTCTTATTTACTGGACAGCTAGGGGGCTGTGCACTGTGCTCACCAACCCCCCTCTCTCTGGGCTAGCAGGGCAGAGGCCGGGCCAGCCTCAGCTCTCCCCACCCCTTCGGCTGCTGAGCAGGGTAGAGGTCGGGCCGGGCCAGTCCCGGCTCTCCTCCCATCCTGGCTCCCGGGGAGGGCTGAGGCTGGGCCAGCCTGAGCTCTCTCCCCGTCCCGGCTCCTGGGGAGGGCCAAGGCCACAGTGCGGCAGCCCTGGCTCATCCCTGGAGCACTGGGGAGGGAGGCAGGATGCAGAGTGACGTGATGACATCACTCTGGCATCCCGCAGGAAAAATTATATATATACACAGAGAGAGAGAGAAAAGACTTTCTCTAATGAAGACATGACATCTGTGTAAAATCAGTTCCACAAATCCAGAATTAACTGAGTTTCAAAGGAAGTGTTTATAAAGAAGAAGAAAATAGTGAAATTGCAATCTGTACTTCAATTTGATCCCCCTGCCTCCATTCCTATACGCACCATCCTCTCTAATCCCTCCCCCTCCCCACACCACACTGTCTGTCCCTACCCCAACTCCGTCCTCCACTTCTACACCTCCATCCTTCCCTAAACCCTCCCCCTCCACACACCCCCTCTGCCCATCCTCTGGCTCCATTCCTATACCCCCACCCATCCTCTCATCACCCATCCCTACATGCACCCTATCCCCCTTCCTCCCTCCCTACATACACCCAGCGTCCTCCCACGAATTCGTTGAGCTGTGTGCCCCTCCCGCTCCAGGAGCACCGCCGGGCCGGGCAGCACAGCCCTGGCCAGCACAGCAGGAGCCGCAGCCCGCCCCCAGCCCAGCCTTTCCGAACGGGTCTGTTGGACAGCTTTGCTCCATGGCGAGCCCAGGGAGCCTGGAGCACAGAGCGGCTGCTTGGGAGAGCTGGGCAAGTGGCCAAGGTGCAAGACCTGCCCGGCTCATGGTAGGCCAGGGAGAGCATGCCTGAGCTAGGCACATGCCAGACCCACTCGCTCGGGGGGAGCATAGGCTGGAGGTGGGGCCCAGAGGCAAGGGGACACTGCTCCAGGGAGTGTGGGGGGGATGGAGGCGCAGACAGCAGGGAAGCCTGCCAGCAGTGCTGGTAGCATGGCAAGAGGCCGGGAGGTTGCCAGCAGGGCAGTGTTTGAGCAGGCTGGTACTGCAGGGTCTTGGCTAGGGGACGGTGTGAGTGAGGGGTCTGGGAGTGGCATACGGAGGGGCTGCAGCTGGTAGGGCTGTGGGCAAAGAGACTGGTGAGAGGGAAAGCCTGCCAGTGATGCTGGTAGCGTGTTGTAGGCTGTTTCCAGGAGCAGGAGGCACATTCTGGGGTTGGGGACGTGGTGATGCAGAGTGAGATGGTGACATCACTCTGTCGTCTCACAGGAAAACCGTTTTTAATGGTAATTTGTTTCGTGCCCTGTTCAGAAGGGAATTCAAATTCAGTTGAACAGGCACAAAGCCAGAATTTTAATTCTTTATAATTAAAGAAAGTATCTTAAATTTGCTGAATACATACATTTTCCCACTCATCAAAACATGTTTTGCATATAAAACTAACAGTTGTATTAAAAAAAAAAAAAAAAGGTTGTAGTATTTGTAGTGTGTGAACTGAACTGGTCACCACATACGTCAAGATTTTAGAACTAATAGATCTCATCTTCTGTAATCCCTAGTTTTTATTCATAGATTAGAATAAGAAAACAACCTTTGTTGCTTTTTCAGCTTATAGTTGGTTTCTTAACTCTGAATGAATTATTCATTGAACTGAAATGAAGAAAATATTCTCCTTGAAACTGTCAAAACTGGTTTAGCATGTCATCAAATGGTGTTAAAGCTAGTGATTTCCACCTGTTGAGTGGTTTGATTTTCTTTAATAATTGAAAGCAAACATATACTACTTGTGTATCTCATTAAGATAACTGTAATAGATGATAAAAAGGTAAGCCTCAATTTAAAATGTAATTTTAAATCAGTGTATTTAAAAAGTACGTATTTAATTTAAATTTAAAAATTGATTTAAATAAAAAACTTGATATTTTCTTAAATTGAGTTTTATCCACCCTCCTTTGAACTTATAAATATTACTTTTGATTAAAAGATTTCAGAGTACTTCAGATGTACTAATGATATCAATGAGGAATACTGTAGCAACTTAAGGATTAACAAATTTATTAGAACATAAGCTTTCGTGGGCTGGAACCCAATTTCTTGGATGCAAGTGTTGCATCTGATAAGGTAGGTTCCAGCTCATGAAAGTTTATGGCCAAATATATTTGTTGTTCTTTATGATGCCACAGGACTCCACATTGTTTTAGCTAAAACAGACTAATGCTACTACCCATCTGAAACTAATTATGACCTGTAAGATAACTGTGAGATAGGTAAGTATTATAATAGCAGCTTTGTAGCACTCAGTCTAATATTGTGACGGAGAGCACCCCAGTATTCACACTCTACATACCATTATAATTATCTTTGTACAAAATATGCCTTATGAAGTATCATTTGAAAACTAATAACTTGTTGGTCAAAATATGACAAAATGCATGTAGCAACATTATATGTAAAGTTATGAATTTTCCTTGTATAATGTTGTTAGCTTATATTCTAAATCAGAAAGTCCTGCCTAGGAAAAAGTTAAAGAAATGTACATTTGCCTCAGTTGAAATACAAGCCATAAACAAGGTTCCCTAAACCTTGGAAGAGGTGATGACAGGAAACAGAATAATTTACATTGTAGCTACTACAAATGGTCGAAAGGAAGAGTATGAAGTCTCCTTCTCCACCAGATTTCATATAACCTTCTTTACTGCTTGAATAAACTTTACTTTGAAGGGTAGCCTTGAGAGGAATTGCCTTCACAGGTTCCCTGGATTGTAAACTCATAGAATTATAGAGCTGGAAGAGAGCATAGAAGGCCATCAAGTCCAGCCCCCTGCCCAAGGCAGGACCAATCCCAATTAAATCACCCCAGCCAGGGCTTTGTCAAGCCAAGACTTAAACACCTCTAGGGATGGAGACTCCACTACTTCCCTAGGTAAACCATTCCAGTGCTTCACCACCCTCCTAGTGAAATAGTTTTTCCTAATATCCAACCTGGACCTCTCCCACCGCAACTTGAGACCATTGTTCCTTGTTCTGCCATCCATCACTACTGTGAACAGCCTTTCTCCAGCCTCTTTCGAACCTCCCATCAGGAAGTTGAAAGCTGCTATCAAATCCCCCCCCCCCCCCCCCAGTCTTCTCTTCTGAGGACTAAATAGACCCAACTTCCTCAGCCTCTCCTCATAGGTCATATGCTCCAGCCCCCTAATCATTTTGGTTGCCCTCCACTGGACCCTCTCCAATGCATCCACATCCTTCCTGTAATTGCGGGCCCAGAACTGGACACAGTACTCCAGATGTGGCCTCACCAGAGCCAAGTAAAAAGGAATAATCACATCTCTGGATCGACTGGCAATTCTCTTCTTAATGCAGCCTAATATGCCATTAGCCTTTTTGGCTACAAGGGCACACTGTTGATTCATGTCCAGTTTCTCATCCACTGTAATCCCCAGGTCCTTTTCTACAGAACTGCTACTTTGGCAGGTGGTCCCCAGCCTGTAACAGTGCTTGGGATTCTTCCGTCCCAAGTGCAGGACTCTACACTTGTCCTTGTTGAACCTCATCAGATTTCTTGCGGCCCAATCCTCCAATTTGTCTAAGTCACCCTGGACTCTGTCCCTACCCTCTAGCGTATCTACCTCTCCCCCTAGCTTAGTGTCATCTGCAAACTTGCTGAGGGTGCAATCCATCCCCCCATCTAGGTCATTAATAAAGATGTTGAACAAAACCGGTCCCAGAACCGAACCTTGGGGCACTCGGCTAAAAACTAACCGCCATCCTGACATCGAGCCATTGATCACTACCTGCTGGGCCCGACCTTTCAGCCAGCTTTCTATCCATCTTACCATCCATTTATCCAATCCACATTCCCTTAACTTGCTGGTAAGTATATTGTGGGAGACCGTATCAAAAGCCTTGCTAAAGTCAAGGTATATCACATCCACTGACTTCCCTATATCCACAGAGCCGGTTACCTCATCATAGTAGCTAATCAGATTGGTCAGGCACGACTTGCCCTTCATGAATCCATGCTGACTATTCCTGATCACCTTCCCCACTTCCAAGTGCTTCAAAATGGATTCCTTGAGGATCCCCTCCATGATTTTTCCAAGGACTGAGATAAGACTGACCGGCCTATAGTTCCCAGGATTCCCTGGATTGTCCTTCTTCCCTTTCTTAAAAATGGGCACTACATTTGCCTTTTTCCAATCATCCTGGATCTCTCCCGATTTCCATGATTTTCCAAAGGCTCCTCAATGACATTTGGCAACTCCCTCAGTACCCTTGGACGTATTAAGTCTGGACCCATGGATTTACGTACGTTTAGCTTTTCTAAATAGTTCCTAACCTGTTCTTTCCACACCAAGGGCTGTCCACCTTCGTCCCATATTGCATCACTTAGCACATTAGTCTGGGAGCTGATCTTGTCCGTGATGACAGAGGCAAGGAAAGCATTAACTACTTCAGCTTTCCCCACATCATCTATCACTAAGTTACCACCCTCATCCAGTAGGGGCCCCACACCTTCTTTGATCATCATCTTCTTGCTAACATGCCTGTAGAAACCTTTCTTGTTATCCTTCACATCCCTTGCAAGTTGCAATTCCAATTGAACTTTCCCCTTCCTGATAACTCCCCTGCGTTCTCGAGCTATACATTTATATACATCCCTGATCATTTGTCCAAGTTTCCACTTTTTGTAAGCTCCCTTTTTGTGCTTAAGTTCACCAAGGATTTCCCCGGTAAGCCAATCTGGTCTCCTATCATATTTGCTTCTCTTGCTATGCATTGGAATGGTTTCTTTCTGTGCCTTCAATAAGGCTTCTTTAAAATACTGCCAGCTCTCCTGGGCTCCTTTCCCCTTCATGTTAGCATCCCAGTGGATTCTGCCCATCAGGTCTCTGAGGGAGTCAGTCTGCTTTTCTGAAGTTCAAGGTGTGTATTTTACTACTCTCTTTTCTTCCTTTGGTCAGGATCCAACACTATGTAATCCGCAGTAACCCGCTGAAGGGCCATATCGTTAGTTCCCATGTGGACAAGCAGGAAGGGGTAGCGAGCTGAAGGTTTGATCATTTTGGTAAGCCTCTCAGCCACATCCTGAATTCGAGCTCCCGATAAGCAGCACACCTCTCGAGATTCCAGGTCCGGACGGCAGATGGATGGCTCAGTCCCTCTTAGGATGGAGTCCCTGACCACCACCACCCACCTTCTTTTTTTGGGGGTGGGGGTCACGGAACGCCCATCCCTAGGACTATGCATCCCATGCCTTCCAGTTGAAGTGGTTCTCTTTGCATTTCTTCCTTGTGAGGTCCCTTCCAAAGCATTCTCCATCGCAGAGCCTGTGGAAACCAAGGGTTTTTGTACTTTTCTTTGTCTCTTTCACCTAAGAAGACAAATATGTCAACACTTTTAGACTTCTGGGAGAGATCCTGACCAAGGAAAGGTTCAGTCACCCTCTTGCTGGAAGACTGGGGATGAGAAAGGCCATCTTAAGTAGAGCCTTGAACTAAAACTTCCTTGATTAAATTTTAGAGACATGAAGTAGGTAACGTTAATATTTTTTATTGTACCAACTGTATTAAACTGGCGCGCTCTGAGTATTTTGGTGGTCCCTTCCACAATGTGATCACCTCTAGCAGAGTGTTCTTGTTTTGATGAAGGAAATTTGGAGAGTATTGAGATATATATCCTAGGCTTCTTCCTCAGAGCATGTACTACGGTGTCTGAGTGCCTGGCTGTAGAAAACAGATTTTTTTTGGTGTGTTTTGGGTGGTTACTGGATCTATGAAAGTCGATATAGTGACTCGTGGGTTCCATTGTTGAAGCGAATTGTGATGTGGGAGTATTCCAGAAAAAGTTTAATGAATAGATGGTGGTTATTGGATTTGCACTACAACTTCATGAGGGAGTTTAAGTAGTATGTCCAGAGGATAAGAAATCATCAGTGTATCTGAGGTATGTCATTGGTTTTTATGGTGCATTTGTCCAGAAAATCTTCTTTCAGATGGGCCATGAAGAAGTTGGCAAACTGGGGAGCCGTCCTAATACCCATGGGTGGTCCCATGGTTTGGACAAAATATTTGTTGCTGATTATAACATTGTTGAGTGAGAATTAAATGGATGTGTTTGATGATGATGTTTGGGGTGGATATCTGTAAGTTGTCTTTTATCTTATAAATATTTGAGGCTGCCAGCTATACGGTCATTGTGAGGGCATTGTCAGTACCTTTTTAGAGCTAAAGAAGAGCTTTGTGCAACTTGAAAGTTTCCCTTTCACCAATGCAAGTTGGCCCAATAAAACATGTTACCTAACCCGCCTTGTTTATCTAATATCCTAGGTCTGACACAGCTAAAACACTGCATACAACAGTTGATTAAGTTTTAGACATTTAGATGCGTGTTTTCATTTTTATTTGTTTATAACCATATCTATCTTTATCTCTCATATCTGAATTACTTTAAAATACTTATTAGTTTTGTTAATAAATGTTTGTTATTTTTTAATCTAAATCAATCCACAGCTGTGTTTAAATTGAACTATCTGGTAACTCAAATTAAAGTAGTAAATGATTGAATATAGGCTCCTTCCAGCAGCAATTAACCTTCATATCTGAACTGTCCAGAGAGAGCTAGCCGTTGCAGAACACATATTTGGGGAAGATTCAGGACGTGGAGTGCTGTGGGGTTGCTCTGAAAATGGTGACCATGGTTGGTGGAAATCATTGTGTTGTGGCTGGTATGTCACTGGCCAGCTGATGGGGTCAGAGCTTCTGGATCAGGGCTGCGGCTGTGCGTACATGCACTGGGTGTGACCTGCAAGGTGGTAGGTTGGTTGTGAGCAGCCTAAGTTTGGATCTACAGTAGAAAAACGTTGGGGGACTAACAGGCGGAGACTTCTAATTGTGGCATGTACCTTGATCCATTAGATTGAATATTGATGAACTTATTTTGGCTAACTTCAAAAATAGTAAATTTGACTTGGTCATGAAAATTTAAAGATTTGCATTACATTTAGGAAAAATGTAATAGACATGTACTTGTGGGAAGGACCAGAGAGGGCAGGAGAGAGAAAAATTGCTAATTGCAACAATAGTAAAAACTAAAGGATAGAAGCGGCATAGTGAAATCAAATACGGAGAAAAACAAGAAACCTAAGTAACATTAAAGGAATAGAGGGCAATGAGAAAGCAATTATCATGAAAGCATGAAATATTCACAACCTCCCCCCAGCATTTATTAATTCATTATAATTGCTTTTTCATCTTCCTCTGGAAACTAGTGGTAATTCCTATATTTAGGTTGCTTAAGACTTTCCCTTATAAAAGATTCTTAAGACCTTTACTGAAAAGCTATAACATCTCTGTAGCTTGCAGCAGGCCTTTAAAATTCATCAGGGAGAAAGCCCTAAAACTAGGGCAGGAGTAGGAAATAAAGAAACAGCGCTTCACCAAGGTTAGCCCGTTGTGGGCTGCTGACGTTATATTTACCTGCACTTCTGCAAGTATGGGCAATCTCAGTTCCCATTGACTGGGAATGACAATTTGCGGCCAGTGGGCACTATAATCCCCCATACCTGCAACTGTACAGGTAAATACATTATTGGGCACACCAGGGACTAACCTGGCAGGCAGGATCCGCCCTGCAGGCCAGTATTTGCCCACTCCTAGACTAAGGACTTCCTTTCAACTTGTCCATTGTATTTTCATTCAGGTTTGGTTGAGGACTAATCTACAGATATTTTTTGTATTGCTGTAAATATCTGTTTAGAAGCCAGTATAGATAGAGGTACGTCTTCCTAGTATGGACATTGTTATAAACTGTTCTTAATACCTTCATACTAGGTGTAACAATGTCTGTACTCGGAAGACTGTATCTCTTTAAGTATAGCTGTTTATAAATACAAATTGTGAGCAGACAGGATTTGAGGTATAATCAACTAATCCTCATTTCCCTTCCAGAACAGAATTTGGGCATCCCGCCAAACTCACTAATAGCTTGACATAGGCTGCCACTGAAGCCAGAACAGATCATGGAGGACCTAGGAAGTGTGGGAGTCACCGCAGTGGTTGAGGAAGGTGGGCGAGAGATGTAGACAGGGATGACGCATCCGTCTGGAGCGCTCTCAAATCCTAAACTCCTTGATCAACCCCCTTTCAGTGCAGCACTTGTCTCCTGCAAGCCTATCCCCCTTTTGGGATTCATCCTAGTCCTGTACTTCAGGCAGTAACAGTCACCGTGGAAGATAACGGGGTCATTCATATTCTTTATAGTGATATTATTATGATATGAGTGTGGCATAATTATGCTGCATTTTGTATAAGATGGGTCATGTAAGATATCATGGAAATGGTTATGATTTTCTGAATAGGATTTATCTTATTTGTATGCATGTAGAAGTTATTAATATTGACTCCGTATCGATATTTCAAATATAGTTACAACTGGGCGACTCCCATTAGGCAAAATGCTTCCAGTCTATATAGCCTGCTGTGAAGGGCCTATTCAATGTGATGGACCATTAGGAAAAAGTAGTAGATCTTTGGAGATGCATTACCCCTACCTGGTAGGCCTTCCAAACAATCTATAAGTAATGGCTGCCATGACACCGCAAGATATGAAAGGGGATGTGACCAGGCCACATGACTCTGGACTCCATTTTGGGATGTGTGTTTTTCCACAAACTGGTCTAGAAACTGATTTTAGAACAAAGGGTTCCCACCATACACTAAAGCGATACAAGGCAGGGAGTGATATCCTTTGTTCTTCACTCCCTGCGCAACAGGACTCCTGGAGATACCTGATGAACAAAGAATGAACTGGGGGAAGTGCTGGATCTAGGCTAAAGGAAGTGTGTGAAAAATCTGGGGATCCCAAGCTGCACGGCAAATATAGCTTGCTCCTTAGGAATTTGCAATCCTGCTTTTATCATCATCCATCTGGGTGAGGGACTGTGAATTCATATCCAGTCTATTTAGTATTTTAAGCTTAGTTTGCAGAGGTTGGTTGGTAGGTTGGTAATCTGCTTTGATATGTTTGTTATCCCTTATAATATCTTAAAAATCTGAATTTTGTAATTAATAAACTTGTTTTTGCTTTATTTAAATCAGTGAGTTTGAATGAATTGCTTGGAAATTGAGCTCCAGCGGCAAAAGCTGTTGCATTTCTTCTCTACGTTGAGGGAGGACTCTATGAACTTACATGATACGGTTCCCTGTGCAGCGTAAATGGTATAATTTTGGGTTTATACTATCAGAAACGGGTGCATGCCTATGGAACTGGGAATTATCTTGTTTGTAGCATCTCAATTACTGGTTCATGCAGTGGCTGGTCAGAGAGCCTACATGTATCTGTAGCTGGGTATATCCCTTCCTGCGTGCATGCTGTTGGAAATGATGGACCAGGAGCAGGTATGCAGCTTGTCATGCGGTATAGTGTGAGTGGGCGCCTAGGCTGGAGAATCAGAGGACTACGTGATACCCCAGTTCCAGGTGGCACCCCCCAGAAGGAACCTGTCACTCATGCATAATGGGACAGGCTGCTAGTTGCACATAACAGAGTTTGGTTTTTTTCTTTTTTTCTTTAAAAATTAAAGAAGAATGGGAAATTGCATACAAAAACTGCAAGAAAAGAATATTATTTATTTACCAGAGACAAAAACTGAACAGTTAGGCAATGCTAGATTTTACAGTTGTCTGTGCAACCTTAATTTGCCTCCCTTGCGTATGTGCTCTGTGATGTAGTCTTTAATCACATATTTCCTCCCCACAGGAACGCTTATTGTTCAATGCACAGAGTGGACACAAAAGGGAACAGAATTAAGGTTCTCTGAACAACCATAAATCTGGCTTTTTCTCACATTTAAGTGTTTGACTTTTACAACCTAAATAATGTTCTTTTATGTAGGTCTTTGTATGATTGTAATTGTTAGGCATCCTTTTTATCATTTCTGTAAATCTTTCTGTATGCTCTGGTGTCCTTGCCTTAACTTAGAAGGCAATAAAAGACAAAGGTATAGTGGTCTCCGCATAAAAATTTGGAATCTTCCTTTCTGTCAAACTATTTACCAGTTTTACCAACATCCCATTTTTAATATTGGGAGAGAGGGGAGGGGACGATGCGTTTTGGAACACAAAAACCTCATGTGGGACATTTACTTATGCCATGTGAGCTTTTGAGGAATGTTCTTCCTTCCAAAATAAATAATAATGTACTTTCCTATAACTAGATACATTTTTAATAGTTACCTGGCAGCAAAGCCTGGATTTAAATGAGAAAGAAATAATCAGGGACTCATTGCCAATATTTTAGCCTAGGGCTAACCCACAGATATTCCCTGTAGCATGTGATAAACTGTATGGAAGACAGGAATAGTTATTTTTGCTTTTTAAACAAAAGTGCTTTCTCATAACCAGTAAGAGAAGTCACATAACTTTGCAAACAAACTTCTATTAAGCAATTTGCTGGAAATGGTTAGGCTCTCTGTTCCTG
This sequence comes from Pelodiscus sinensis, assembly GCF_049634645.1. Taxonomy (NCBI): domain Eukaryota; kingdom Metazoa; phylum Chordata; order Testudines; family Trionychidae; genus Pelodiscus; species Pelodiscus sinensis. The sequence continues at coordinate 9,592,063 of NC_134717.1, read as the reverse complement.
AAAAGTATAGAGTATATTTCCAACACAGTTCACATTTCAACTTGTATAGATTGATGTGACGGTAAGGAGGGGCCAATTATTATAGTACAGCCTGGGAGGTCTCGTCCCCAAGACATCATTTGAAAATATCCACCACAGCATTGGTTCTCATGCAGGGGTATGCGTACCTTTGAAGATACACAGAGGTCTTCAAGAGGATCCATCAACTCATCTAGATATTTACCTAGTTTTACAACAGGCTACCTAAAAGGCCACAGTGAAGTCAGTACAAACTACAATTTGTAATTTCATTCATGTTGTTTATATTACTTAACTTTATATGCAGTACACTGACATGTAAGTACAGTATTTACATCCTAATTGATAATTATATGGTAAAAATGAGAAAGTCGGCAGTTTTTCCAGTGTGCTGTGACACTTTTTTGTATTCTTGTGTCTGATTTTGTAAGCATATGGCTTCTATGTGAGGTGAAATTTGGGTATGCAGGACAAATCCGACTCCTGAAAGGGGTCCAGTAGTCTGGAAAGACTGAGAGCCACTGCTCTACATAATGCAGTCTACTCCATTCAAAGAGCTCCATTCAAAAAATCAATTAACCCCCCCACCCCCCCAACCCTCACAAGCCAACTTGTGAGCCTTGGGAGCAAGTCCGCAATATTCGAAGGTAAAAGGAACTACATCAGAGTCACGGAAACTGCCCTCATCCTCCTTTTTAGTGGCAGAATTAAAATGGGGCCTGGAAGAAAATCCAAGTACACACTCGTCTGTGCCATCCCCAGCCCAGCCTAACTCAGAAGTGGTGGGGAAGGGAAGGTTCCCGACTTCAAATTATTTTTGAAACCCCCCAAAATAGTTTGATTTGGTTGGCAAGCCTCTGACAGTAGAGCTGGGAGAACATTAGGGGAGTTAAATGCGCCTTAGCCAAGCTTTGATTAGATTACCATTCAGCTGATTAGACTCCCTGCATCTCCTCCTGGGATTGAGCATGGGTAACTGTCCAGCAGGGTGAATTGTGTCTGAAACACAGAGCTTCACTTGGATATGCTGTAATTGGGAGGGCATACACTTGGGCAGCTACTGTGGCGTTTTACCCTATTGCAGATGTGTTTCAGATACAGAAAAAAACAAAAAATATATATTGGCATTGGAAAAGGTTCAGAAAAGAGCAACAAAAATGATTAGGGGTTTGGAACGGGTCCCACATGAAGAGAGATTAAAAAGACTTGGACTTTTCAGCTTAGAATAGATGAGACGAAGGGGGGAATCTGATAGAGGTCTATAAAATCATGACTGGTGTGGAAAAAGTAAATAAGGAAAAGTTTTTTACTTATTCCCACAATATAAGAACTAGGGTCACCAAATGAAATTAATAGGCAGCAGGTTTAAAACAAACAAAAGGAAGTTTTTCTTCACTCAGCGCACAGTCAACCTGTGGAACTCCTTGCTAGTGAATGCAGTGAAGGCTAGAACTTTAACAGGGTTCAAAAAAGAGCTAGATAGATTCATGGAGGTTAGGTCCATCAATGGCTATTAGCCAGGATGGGTAGGAATGATGTCCCTAGCCTCTGTTTCTTCGGATGTGGATGACGGGAGTGATCACATGAGGATTACCTGTTGTGATCCGTTCCTTTGGGGCATCTGGTATTGGCCACCTTCGACAGACAGGACACTGGACTAGATGCACCTTTGGTCTGACCCAGTATGGCCATTCTTATGTTCTATGAGTCAGGTTCAATGGTGGGACTGGGGTTGAACTGGCAAGACGGGGTAGAAGCTCTCCCGCTCCACGTTGAATGAGCCCCCTCACAGCAAGCCCATCACTAAATTGCTCCTGGCTCTCACTCCCGCATGCCACAACCACACCAGAATCACTCCAGTAGCTTCTATTCCAGGCTCTCTTCCCTCACAGTTACTCTTCTCCTGTATGGTCACCATGTGCGCCTCCCCCTCCCCCGTGTTACTGATCTGCGTTGGATCCTGCACTGACTTATCTGGCAGCTGAAAGATGTCATGCATTAAGCTCCAATAAACTTGGCTTTTGTAGAGGGTCGGTAGTAGAGCAGATGATGGCACCCAGTGATCGTTGCTCCCTAGTTATTTTTAACTCTTGCCAAAGACAGCATCTCCTTCCCTAATAGACTCTTTTGCTGTGCAGAATTACCTTAGCTGAGAGCATAAAAGGGCAGGAAAATGTAGCTATAGAAATACCTTTTCTATTTTATTTGGCAAACACATTGGTAGGCAAGAATATTCTCTCACTCATTGCCCCTTAATCACTCGGTGGCTAGAGAAAATCCCAGAAGAAAACTTAATAAATCACTGAGAAAGGAAAACTTGTCACCAATTGAATATAGGAAAACATCTTTGTAAGCTAAAAGTTTACTAATGCTGTATTTGAGTATGTAATCTCTTATTCTTTTAAACAATATGCCCACCATTTATTTGAGAAGCAGATCATGACTGAGATGTTTCATGTTTCTCTACTGTGTATGAGTCAGTGAAAATATCAGTGGGAGAAGAACATCTGCCTCTATGATAGAAAGAGAGCATACACAGGGTGCATAATTACAATAAGCAGTAAACCAATGAAAATCTACAGAACTTGAGATTCGTGCGGAATACTAAATGTTAGAAAGCTGTTTGCACAAAGATTTTGGTGACTTCATCTGAAGCAATTGTTTGTAAACATCCAGCTCTCTAGAGTAAATTATTGCTTTGAAGCAAATTGTAATTATTTCAGAGTGTGTCTATCTCTTACTTCAGCAGCAACTATTTTTAACTGTAGAATTGTTTGCATTATCATATCTAAAGCAGGATGAATTTCTGTGATGTGGTTTTGCACAATTATTTTAGCAAATTTGAATTTAGATACTGTGGGGATGGAATATATTGTCATCCTTTTGCTGAACAGTAAACATGTATCAGGGCTCTGCAGGCCAGTTTCACCTCAGAGGAGAAGTCCATGAGAGTGAGTGTTGCTATTTTCTTAATGTTAACCTGTTGCATTTATACTGAGAGGTTGTCACAAACAGCATGCTGGTAAGCCCCTCTTTTGGAACTCTCAGCCCAAAACCCACCCCCAATATTGCTGAAGAATAGAGTCTAGTGAAAGATTAAAGCAGTCACAAACAACTTGCTGTTTGCAACAGCTTCCCCAAAGAGAGAGAGTGCACCACAGACCAAACAACACAACAGTATTTTTCAAATTAAAACTTTTATTTTCATGCCATGCTGTTTTCTGGGAAATGGCATAACGGCATCATCCGTTAAAACCTGCTACCTTTACCTTGCACCTGGAAAGGTTGATTAACTTTATCCACATCAGTTCAGCACAACTATGCATGTGTATTAAGTGAGACATATGCGCAAGTCTTGCAGGAGAATGCCCGTGGCCTGTTTCTGTGCCCTGGTAAGGTTCTGTGAAAGCTGTGTTGTCCCACCAAGTCAGCAGAGCAGAAAGAGACCCAGCTAACTGCTAACGTAATATTTGTGCTTTTGTTTCGTCACAGCCAAGCATTTAGAATGTGCCCTAGTACTTAGATACAGTATGATAGAAATAGCCTTGAAAAACAGCACGTCCGTTGCTGGTCACATTTTGCGTTGATTGCCTTCTAGAGAGACATTAACAGGTTTTACACTGATTTTTCCTTTAAAAATGAGGGGGAACATTTTGGCATGATTCTATGATCTCGCTCTCCATTTGTTGTTCTTTTTAATATCTTGTTTTTCTCACCTTTGCCCTTGCAAATTGCAAGCACAGCATCAGAGAGATCCAAAGACTGGCCAATAGCATTTGCAAGTGATAAAATAGTAAGCAGTGTCAGTCTTACAACACAAGTACACTTCCAAAATTACACAATAAGACAATGTTCACAATATTACACTTCATTTTTTGTATCTCACTCACTGACTGGCAATGCTCTGCCCCTTACATATCCATGAGGGCATGATTGACCATATTATAGGAAGTGCAATGAAAATGTAGTTCTCAGAAAGTCTGGAAGGTTTAATGAGAGTCTCCAAAGGTGCAGAACATTCTAGGAGGTTAGTGAAAAATGAATCCACATATGGAATAGCTGAAACATTAGACTTCAGATGTTCTGTTTTCCCATTTGTCATTAACAACAAAACCAGCACCCTAAGCCTAGCATCCCAAGAAGTTGCCTAGGTCTCCTGCCCATAAACCTGGTCCTGGCTACCCGTAATATCGGCACATTTAGTAAAATAGATCTTGTTGATTCCCCATAGAGGCACCATATGGATGCACTCACTTGCACTGCTTCCTTTTAGCCATGTTGTTATGACATTTAGAGCCCTGTGCAAATATAAAAATTCACATCCAATCTGCATCCGCCAGGCTCAACTCATCTGATCCGCAATCCATGATGCAGATTTTACTAGCATCTGCATAGCAGACCATATGGAGGTGAGAGGAGAAGGAGCATAGAGGAAGGAGGAGGGGGCTGGGTTTTGCAGGCAAGAGGCAGGCAGCATGAGAGCAGGGACTGGGAGTAAGGGGCAGCAGGGACCCAGGGTTGGGGCTCCACTCGTCAGTGCTCGCCAGGCAGAGGAGGGGGTGGGGGACCAGGTAGGGCTTGCATTTGTCCCCTCCTGTAGGGAGATTTAGGACGGAGCTTGTTTTTGCATCCTTTCCCTACCAGCAGTGTTGGGGCATGCGCTTGCACCCCTCGCTTGGCGGCCAGGTGGCGGGGAGGAGGTGGGCGAGCCCTGAGGAGGTATCCATTCCACCATGCATGGATATGCAGGGCTCCAATTATATTACTTTGACAATAGATTCCCAATGAATAAGAGCATTATGAGAGCTTGGAAGCATAGCTTGTGCGGCACCGACCTCCAGAATGAAAGGATATATAATTCTCTTTTGGCAGTTGGTTGTGCTTTGCGTAGCTTTTTAAATTTCCCTTTGTGATGCGCTTGCTTTTGCCTTGTTTCAGAGTGAACCCATGGTGAGTAACTGTCATTCAACGTAAGCCTGAAATGTAGAGGTTTTACACAGATAGGATTTTACAAAACCTAATGCCATCTGAATAACAAATAGGTTGATGAGTTTTGTTTGGATTTCAATGAAAACATATTTTTAAAAAGGTAAGAAAGTAACTGAGCGGTCTAGTTGTACTTCTGAAGCAGGGTGACCAGAAAAAAGCCAACGATGGGTATGTACCAGGCATTTGCTGCCCCCTTTCCGTGGCCCTCCTGCCTTGGCACACACTGCCCTGAAAAGATGCTTTGCTGGAAGCAGGGTGGGGAGAGCACAGCGAGTTCAGATTTCCAGGTATTCTCTAGAACTGGTTTCCCGCAACTGGCTGCAGACACAGCCAGTAAGAACTGGGCCACCAGTACCTTACTGGAGCGGATAGAGACTAATCAAGGTCTAACAGGTCAGAGGGGAAAAAAAAGCTGCTTCTACTAAGGAACAGGTCTGTGCGAAGCCAGGACAGGGAAGGTTCTTCCTTCCCTAACCCAAATAACCAGTTCCGGTCAGGGCCTGACCTTGACAGTATATGCCTTGCATCTCTGTGAAAGACTGTTCATAAGTCTCAGAGGGGTAGCCCTGCACAATGAGTACTCTTGTGGCACCTTAAAGACTAACTATAGTATTATGAGCTTTTGTGGACAAAATCCACTTCATCAGATGATGAGCTGAAGAAGAAGAACAGAAACCAAACGTTTTATAACAGAAAAAAGGTACCTGTCAATTGTAGGACTGAAGCTAATTAAGTGGACTGGAAGTGAGCCTACTTAGCTTTTGATGTAAAAATGAAGTGTTGAGTACAGGGAAGACTGGCTTTATAATGCGCCATCCAGTTAATGCCTTTGTTCAAGCCCATGGAAACAGTGTCAAATTTGCATATGTTGTTTGTTATGGACTTTAACACCAAGGGGGCTATTTTGTTTTCTGTAAACTTGTGACCCACCCTATGGGGGCTGCTGGTGTCATGTGAGCCCTTTACAGTGGGTCACAAATAAATTGCTTTTTTTTTTTTAATGAATCTTGCCACTTTAATAACCTTCATTGTTGTTAGTGAGACAGATAAGGAATTAACATCTTGACCATGTCTCTTTTAAATAGATTTCCATTTCTTTATTGTATATTGAATAGCATCTGGTGTTTGAATAATCAAATAGAAATGAAGTAGGGAAAAACAACATATTGATTCATGCTAATATTTTATTTTGTTTGTGGTGGTTTTACTAGACTTTCCCTGACTCACTGAAACAACAGATTGTCTCCTGATCCTTACATGTCACACCCAAGCGATCAGTTTTATCATATTTTATCAATAGCTCACTTTCATACTGGGACAGCACATGTAATGAGGTCTGCCCTGAGTGTGATGCTAATCAGTATTTTCATTAATGGCTAGGGTAATAAGCTTATATGCTTATACCTATAAAATCTACAGATAAAATTAAGCTGGGAGGGGTTGCAAACACTTGGGCCATGGTTAGAAGTTAAAATGACCTTGATCAATTATAGAATTGATTTGAAATCAATGAAATGAAATTCAGCAAAGTTCAAAATACCGTGTATACAAAAGTAACATGTCCAGCTTAAAGCTCCACAAGATAGATTGTGCACAAATGGGAGAGAGTCCAGATGGGAGCAACAGAAATGATAACCAATGTAGAAAACCTGGCCCATGAGGAAAGGTTAAAACAGGGCATGGTTAAAGTCTTGAGGGGAAAAAAATGGAGGGGGGACCTGAGGCTGACAGTCAATTATTTCCCATGTCCAGTGAAGGTAGGACAAGAAGTAATTGACTTAATCTGTAGCAAGAGAGATTTAGGTTAGATATACCAATAGTTAAGCACTGGAATGGGCTTCTAGAATCGCATCATTGGAGAATCCCCATCATTGGAGGCTTTTAACAACAGTTTGAACAAACACCTATCAATGATAGTTTATGGATACTTGGTTCTTCCTCAGAGCAAGGGGCTGCACTAGATGACTTTTCATTGTCTTTTCCAGCTCTACATTTCTCTGATTTTTAATGGGATAGCATTGTTTTAAATTTTTCTCACAATATTTATTTTGTGTTAATGAGCGTTCGTAACAGATAAAACAAGTAAAACAGGAACATTGCTGTAAAATTATTTCTGAAATCCTCAAGAAAACAATTTTTAACACAAAATGTTCTGCATTATTTTCAATGCAAACACTTCAGCATTTGGCTAATGCAGGGGTAGGCAATAATATTTGGGAGGGGGGGGCATTCCAAGAATTTGGAAAGTGGTCAAGGGCTGCATTCTTCCATGATGTTAATGGAGGTGATGCAGCGCCTGGGATGGATATTGGGTATAGAAGGGAGCTTGTGGTAAGGAATTGGGGTGCAGGAGGAGGTGTGGAGTCTGGGAGGGAGTTCGGGTGAGGGAGGTAGTTGTGACCTGGTGCAGTGCACTGGGGTGCAGAGGTGTGTGCAAGGATTTGGGTTGTAACCCAGGGGCAGAGGGTTGGGCTGCAGGGTCTGAGAGGGGGTACGGGTGCAGGAGGGGTGGCAGAGGGTTTGGGTTATGTTGGGTAGGGGAGCAGGAGTGGAAGGGAAAAGGGTTTGGGGGAGGTAGGAGATAGAGTGCCAGAGGCATGTTCTGGCTGGGAGACTTAATTGGGTGACTCCCAACCAGCAGGTTTCTCAGGTCACGTGCATCTTTGAATGGCTGCGAGCCTCAAGGGAGGGGGAAAGAGTACTTCATGCACTGCATGTTCTTCAAACAGGCAGCTCCTATCAGCCGGTTTTCAGCCAATGGGATTGTGCTCAAGGCCCTGGGCTTGCAGCTGTTCAAAGACAAACAGGTCTCTACAGCTGCTTTTCTGAGTGGCGTGTGGGGTGGAGCAGGTAGGGAGCTACCTGAGGCTCCCTGCTGGTCTGCGGGTGGATCCGGTGGCTTGGAGGTCTGTATTTTGTCCAGCCCTGGGCTAATATATGAGAATCAAAGTGAAAGTGACTAGAATCTGTCTAGTGTAATTTTATTTTTCCAAAGTGAAAAATTGAAGTAATTTCTATAGGAATTAGGTGCCTAAACACTGTTAAAATACCTCTAAGTCCCTGTTTGCATCTTTTACAATCTGGCCCTTGATCTCTGAGTAAAATGGGAATGGTAGCACTTTCCTACCTCACAGGAGTAATATGAGAGCAAATGTGTTAATTATCATGTATTCAAGCACTGTGCTAATGGGGGCCAAATAGGTATCTTAGATACAAATAATACATACATGAAATAGAGTCCTTATGAAACAGCCTTGACCAAAATCAGAGGATTATGGATAGATCTCATGGTCTAATGTTTGGATGGGCAGGAGAGAGAGACTCCAACCCCAAAATAGAAATCTACATTTTCTCATTCCCCCTTAAGAACATTTTTACAAGCATAAATTGCCTGAAATAGCTGCCAATAATATGTTTTCTGTTTTCGGGCTATGAAACTGAGGGAACCAGTTTTAATATCTACATCATCTCCTTCCTCTTGGGACTGAAACTGGTTACCATAGCAAAACTGCAAGGAAACTGATAAGTAAGTACAGTAGTACCATTTGGCAAACAGGATATAAATTCATTTGTATTAAGTAGACAGAGGGCTATGGAAAAATTAATGAGACAGAAAATCTTTAGTTTTGCCTTAATTTATTTTTAAAACACCTGTGAACAAAGTGATTTTAATCATATGCCAAGTACAGTACCCTTCCTCACACGCTGTTCATAAAATAATGTGGGGAATATCAGGTGGACTGTGAGGCCTAAGAGAAATATTACCAAAGCAAAATGCAGCACACTGCTTTGAATAGCAAAAGCTGAGCCTTAAATCTTTGCAGATACTTGATACTCTCAACATTATACTGTAGATTTCTCTTTTTGTTCAAGCCATGTAATATTACACTCTAAATCAGCTTTCGTTTAGGAGGGTAAATACCAGCTTACATCCATTGCTGATGAATGTTCATTGCAGTATAATTTGTTATCTCAGTCTTGTATAGTGTGATTTTCTGAGTCGCTTTCATAAATCAGTCTCGGCAGTCCTGTGGATTTGTCTGAAATGAAGTAAATGGAACCCTCTGAAAATCATGTTCCTATTTTAGGTACCATCTATATGTTGCTTTGATCATGTTTGTTGAGCCCATTGGATATTATCTGTCTCCGTGGACATCTTGGATGTTGTGCCATGAATGAGACAGCTGAGCAATTTAAGACACCAATGCCGGAATTGTAGCTGCATCTGTAGACCCCCTCTGACTTCAACAGGGCTTTGTGCTGGCACAGGGGTCTGCCTGCATTAGAGCTCATTGTAGGAGTGAGATCTTTTGCCTAGTGAAGGCTTGTCTACATGGGAATACTCAGGATTGTTAAAAGGAATTGATTAATACCTTTGAAGGATTAAACTACCGCAAACTAAGGCCATCTCACTTCTGAATGAGAGCTTTGAGGAGCTTGAAGGGTGCATCTAAACTTTCATGGGTGTCTCTGTATTGACAACTCTGAGTCTATTTTCTCTTACACATATTTAAATTTAGAGCAAGTCCATTGGCTTCAGGAGACTTAATTAACATTCACACCATGGCAATTACAATGAAATATTATAAAGTGCAACCGTCATGTGTTATATATTGTGAGGGGGAGAAGCCTCTGGGGCTACCAGAAAGTAATAAATGGCAGATAAATTATCCCAGGTCTGAACAAATGCCTGCTGCCATGGCAGCCAAATCAGCAGTAACTCCAGATTGATTGAGACACCTGGGGTCAATTAAGGACCTCCTAGAACTCAGTTAAGGCAGGTAGGTTAGTTAAGACACCTGGAGCCATTCTAGAACCTGCTAGAACTAGTTGAGACTCCAGGTGACGGGATGTAAAAAACTGTTTAAAAATGTGACTGTAGCTGCTAAAAATCCTAATGGTTACACTGATGCAGGCTCTGCAGCATAAAGTCGGCACCTGGGGAAGAAGAAATGCTGCAGGAGAACAGGAACATAGAGATGCTGTCAGGTACAAGGAAGGAACCCTGGTGGTACAGAGGTGAGGAGCAGGGAGAGCCCTGTTGAGAGAAAAGCCCTTTTGGGCTCCAGAATCCTGAGGAAGGAAAACCCCGACCAATGGGCAAAAGGCTAAAAAAGAAATTTAGTCTGTTGCTTCCATGTCTGGAGGGGCCACTGCAGAGGAAGAGATTTTTTTCCTGTCTTTTTCTCCTAGTATGCCAATGATGGGAGTGGCTAAATCAGACAACAGTTTGCCCCTATAGTGGGCCACTGAGACGAGCAATTAGATAGGGAGCTGCCGTTTTCCCCAGGCAGAGAGAGATACTACTCAACCTACTGCTATCAGTTGCACAAGACCCGCCGTGTGACATTAGACGCTTTGTCACAATTTTTATATGAACTATGGTGTGTATGTGTGTTCAGGACTGTATTTTATGCGTACTGACTAAGTAGTTTCAATACAGAGAACTCTGGAGTCAGTTTAAGCTAGTTATATGAATAATGCTATTTAGTGTTAACTCATTGAGTTTGTTTGTAATACTGGATTTGCAGGCCGTCCATCACAATCAACCTATCTATAAAGCAACGTGCAGAGCTTTCTGTAATTCCGATGGAAGTCCTTCCATTTCTTTATTGAATTTTCTTTTCTGTGACTATGAACATCAGTGATTTTTTTTTGGGGGGGGGGGATAATTCTAGAAAAGCCATAGTTTTCTTTGATGTCTGTAAGCGAGTATTTCTACTGAATGTCCTCCTGGAATCGTGACTCTAAAACTACATTTTTCCACAAAATGTTGTAACCTTTTCTTTTGCTCAAATGATGTCTGCTTCATTTCCATACGTACTAGATTTCTCCAATATTATATGATATTAAAGACACACAAATACTTTTACTGGCCCTCCAAAGGCCAGGAAGAATTAAGTTTGGCTGATTTGCATTTAATACTGTGTTGATGTAATATTATTCTTGTCCTCATTAATTAAAGAATTGCTTTAGCCGTTGCTTGGGGGAGGGAGGAATGAAGATCTTTAGATTTATGTTCTTTGCTGTGAATCAAATCCTGAATTCAAGGAAAGCACTGTAACCACTGCCAAAAATGCACTCATGCACTGAAAACTAGCATTAATAGGTGCCCTCATTCTGACTGCAAGCAGCCCATGCACCAAATATGCAATATACTAGTTTTGTGAGTGTGAGTGGGCCATGTTCTCAAGTAATGACTGGTCTACCAATAGGATAAAGTACTTATCCAACAAAACCCTGATGATAAAGGGGAAATAATACTATTCTCCTTTCACATGAATACAAAGAAATACACTTCTGAGAGTGTAAAACAGGGGATTTCTGGGGGCACTGGTGAGAGGGTCAAATCCGGGCAGATTGCTTAGGGGTAGGACTACTTACAGCCCAAGACTGGGGATCCTCCACTGCGAGACACACCAAAACAGTCACAAAGAGCACTGGCTAGCAAGAAGTCATACAAGCAATGCCCCTGGCCTAGATACTCTCAAGCTTTCTTGCGCCACCACCAGTACCACTGCTTACACTGTTGAGAGGTTATAAAAATCAATCTCACCAAATCTGAACAGGTTCTTCAGAACTAGCCACATTCCCAGGACAATTTATACCTCAGAACTTACTCAAAAGAACACTGCGTACCAATCCTTTAGACATTAAAATCTAATTGTTTATTAATAAAAAGAAAGAAGGCAAGGATGAGAGTTAAAATCATTAAAGGAATCAAATTACATACAGTTGCCAAGTTCTTCATGTAGGCTTGTAGCAGGGATGGAAAAATCTGCTGTTTTATAAGTCTCTGGAATACAGCTTCTGTTAGGATGGGTTACCAGTCCTTCCAGACTCCAGTTTATAGCAGAGATGCTTCCTTGGTGATTAGCTAGAATGAAGACCGGATTGAAGACAAATGGAGCAACCTCCAGGGCCCTTTTTATAATCTTTCCCATGTGGAGGGACTCCCGCTATTCTTGCTGTGTGAAAGTATGTCCCAAGATGGAGTTTGTCACATGAGCAAGTCACCTGCCCATGCATGACTCAGTCCTTTTTAGATGACAGCTGTTGCTTACTTGCTGGTCTGACCATTCACAGCAAAGTTCATCGTATGTGGATTGGCACCACCTGAGGTGCATTGTCAGTGAAGTACTGCTATTCACATGACTATCAACCCTTTCTGAATAGTTTGGACAAGCCTCCTGCTGATATCTCCCTGAAGAAGACATTGAAATACAAGTACATATATTCATAACATCAAATACAAAAATGATACATGCCTATGAGCAATGTAAACAGAATCAGTGAATCATCAACTTTTAATAGACATCTTATTAGGCCCACTTTGTACAAGATCTGGTACAGACATATAATAGTGGGTGCAACAATGCTGTGCATGTTTATCTCACAATCCAATAATGTCACAGATGGTATGTATGCAATTTTATACTTTAAAGAATGTCATAGTAAGATGCACTGAAATTAAGACTACTGTGATCAATCATGGTTGGATTGTGGAATGATTGATATAGCATGCCGAACTTTTAACTATTCTATTATTGATGGTCAGTTTCCAGATTTGTAATCATGTTTCTCTTTTTTGTTGCAGCTAATCTCCAATATTCTCATCTTCTCCTGCACAAACATTGTAGGAGTGTGTACCCATTACCCAGCCGAGGTGTCGCAAAGACAAGCTTTCCAAGAGACCAGGGAGTGCATTCAAGCCAGGCTACATTCTCAAAGGGAGAACCAGCAACAGGTAGGAAGGAGAAAGACAAGAAATTGGAAAATGGAACTGCTGATTTGGAATGAGTCTGACAATTGTTAAGTTAGGGCCAGGTACTGAATGACCCTGTGTGATAATCCATTGTGGATGGCAGAGCAGGATTTGGGAAGGTGGAGAGGAGTGTTCAGGGGAATCTTTTCTCTCAGTTACCCATATGGAGGGGTGCCAACAAAATCCTGCTGCCTACGGAACCTGGATGCAATGAATCCTAAGCAGAGGGTTTGTATGGTTTGAGTCCCCTCTGAACCCTGTCTTGAGTACAAGTGGCATACGGGCCTTGTGATGGCCCTCCACACAGGGCATGTACTTCACCTCATTGCAAGAGAACAATGTGATGGCTTGTCAGCACATCAAATGGTACTTAGTAGTAGCAGGGCTGTTCTGTCTGTCTCTAGTACAGCATCATCTATACTAAATGACTGGAGGACAGCTAATGTGACACCTTTTATTTATTTATTTATTTATTTAAATTTTAAATAAGGGCTCTAGAAGTGATCCTGGTAATTACAGGCTGTTAAATCTAACTTCAGTACCAGGCAAATTGGTTGAAACTATAGTAAAGACTAGAATGTGAGACACATAGATGAACATAATTTGTTGGGGAAAAGTCAACATGATTTCTGTAAAGAGAAATCATGCCTTAGTAATCTACTAGAATTCTTTGAGGGGGTGAACAAGCAGGTGGATAAGAGGGATCCAGTGGATATAGAGTATTAGATTTCCAGAAAGCCTTTGATAAGGTTTCTCACCAAGGACATGTAGGCAAAGTAAGCTGTTATGGGATAAGAGGGAAGGTCCCCGTGTGGATTGATAGCAGGTTAAAAGATAGGAAACAAAGGGTAGGAATAAGTGATCCATTTTCAGAATGGAGAGAGGTAACTAGTAGTGTCCTGCAGGGGTCTATACTGGGACCAGTTCTATTCAACATATTCATAAATACTCTGGAGAAAGGGGTAAACAGTGATGTGACACAATTTACAGATGATACAAAATTGCTCAACATAGTTAAGTCCAAAGCAGACATGAAGAGCTTCAAAAGGATCTCACAAAACTAGGTGACTGGATGACAAAATGGCAAATGAATTTCAATGTTGATAAATGCAAAAAATGCACATTGGAAAACATAATCCCAACTATACATATAAAATGATGGGTGCTGTTACCACTTGAGAGCGATCTTGGAGTCATTGTGGATATTTCTCTGAAAACATCCACTCAGTGGGTGGCAGCAGTCAAAAAAGCAAATAGAATGTTAGGAATCCTTTAAAAAGGAATAGAGAATAAGACAGAAAATATCTTATTGCCTCTATCTAATTCCATAGTACAGGCAGTCCCCAGGTTACATCAATCCGACTTACGTCGGATCCCTAGTTACAAACGGGGGGGGGGGGGGCGCAGCTAGTGCGGGGTGCCTCCCCCACTGTCGCTGCCTCCGGCGGTGTGGGAGGGGCGCTTCCCCCCAGCAGACCAGGGAGACGTGGAGCGGCTTTTCTCGTCGCGGAGGACGTGGGTCTGCTGGGGGGAACAAGACACCAGCCAAAAGGGGGCACTCCAGAGCGGAAAAATTAATTTCCTAGGGAACAGCAGGAGCAGCAGGCAGTGAGACCCATTGTGTTACAGTCCCCAGTATCTTGTTAGTGTCACGTGAAATTAACAAGTCCCTTCCAACCTGGCAGAGGTGAAGCTGAAAAATTACCCAGTGTTGTGGGTGGGCAAGAATGGGGAGGAGCAGGACAGAAGAGAAGAGGGGATAAACCCCACCCCACACCCTGGCTGGAGCGGAGCAGGGTAAGCCCCGAGGGGATGGGTCTGGTTGCAAAGTGGGTGAGTGGACAATGAGGACCCACCTGTGGCTAAACTCCTGTTCCCAACACTGATTTTTTCTTTAAAATTAATCCTGTGGATAAATTCACACACACACACTTCACAGGAAGGGATTTCCATTTTCTGCTCAGCAGAATACAACAACAGCTTTGATTGTATCAATATTTCACTGTGCTCTCGAATGACTATTGATTACACTTAATACCCATTTCACTGAACCATCTGTAGCAAATTCTATTTGGAACAGTAATATGCATTGAATAAACTTTTTTTAGTTATAAAAAACAAAGATTCTGACTGTTAAATGAATAACTGGGATCTTTCAGGTACTCCAAAAGGAAGATTTGGATATAGCATGAAACTTATGATCAATTTTTAATTAAAATATCAACCAAAAAAACCTTCATAGCAAAACAGTATGTGTTTTTCTTAGAATAAGGAAGTTGTATGAGGTGGAAAAGACCCTGATTCTAACTCCAGCTCCCCGTCCTCCCCCCCCAAAATATGTACCAGTTCCGACTTACATACAAATTCAACTTAAGAACAAACCTATAGTCCCTATCTTGTACGTAACCCAGGGGCTTCCTGTACACCCGCATTTTAAATACTGCATACAGATGTGGTTGCCTCATCTCAAAAAATTTATCTTGACATTGAAAAAAGTTTATAAAAGGGCAACAAAAATGAGTAGGGATATGGAATGGCTTCCATATAAGGAGAGATTAAGAAGACTTGGACTTTTCAGTTTGGAAAAGCGATGACTAAAGGAGACATAATAGAGGTCTATAAAATCATGACTAATGTGAAGAAAGTAAATAAGAAAAAGTTATGTACTTGATCCCATAACACAAGAACTAGGGGGTCTCCAAATGAAATTAATGGATAGCAAATTTAAAACAAACAAAAGGAAGTAGTTTTTCACTCAACGTGCAGTCAACCTGTGGAACTACTTACCAAAAGAGGTTATGAATGCCAGGTCTTTAACATGGATCAAAGAAGAGTTACATAAATCCATGGAGGATAGGTCCAGCAATGTCTGTTAGCAAGGATGGACAGGAATGGTGTCCCTGGTCTGTGTTTAATAAGCTGGGAATGGGCCAGAGGAGCTATATTACTGGATGATTACCTGTTCATTCCCTCTGGGGTACCTAGCATTGGCCACTGTCAGAAGACAGGAAACTGGGCTAGATGGACCTTTGGCATGACCCAGTATGACTGTTCTTTTATTCTTATACATTGCATTGTATGTGGCTTTGAAGCCAAGAATACAGGTTTTTGCTGACTTACATTTTAGTTTTTAATTTCCTCTCTTTGTGTCCTGCATTCTTTTATTTTTTAGAAAAAGGCCTAATTGCTATCAGCACATAGTTTTATTCTCAGGGGTTGTGGGTATATCTATTCACTAATTCATTCTTTGGATTTGCTGCAAAGAGCCTCTTACATCATAATAATTAGAGATGGAAAGACATTTTAGGTCATCTTTTCCTTTCCCTTGATAATGTGAGGCCGTGCCCTGCACTAAATCTTCCAATCCAATTTTAAATAACTCATGAAATGGGGCTTCTGTGACTTCCCTTGAGAAATACCTTCAGAGTTTTCATTGTGCATTCAGATAGGAGGGGGAATGAATCAGCTGAAATCGCTGTGCATTTCTGTGTGTTGTAAGGCCAACCAACACAACTGACTATATTAATTGGTAGCACCAGCTGCATTTGTAGATATGGCCTACGTAGATTTCCAGAAAGCCTTTGACAAGGTCCCTCACCAAAGGCTCTTAAGTAAAGTTAGTTGTCACGGGGTAAGTGGGAAGGTCCTTTCATGGATTGATAACTGGTTAAAAGACCGGAAACAAAGGGTAGGAATAAATGGTCAGTTTTCAGAATGGAGAGGTAACCAGTGGGGTACTCCCAAAGGTCTTTCCTGGGTCCACTCCTATTCAGTTTCATTTTATAAATGATCTGGAGAAAGAGGTAAACAGTGAGGGAGCAAAATTTGCAAATGATACTAAATTGCTCAAGATAGTTAAGACCAAAGCAGACTGTGAAGAGCTTCAAAAAGATCTCACCAAACTAAATGATTGGGCAGCAAAATGGCAAATGAAATGCAATGTTGATAAATTTAAAGTAATGCACATTGGAAACAATAATCCTAACTATCCATACAATATGATGGGAACTAATTTAGCTACAACTATTCAAGAGAGAGATCTTGGAGTCATTGTGGATAGTTCTCTGAAAACATCCATTCAGTGTGCAGTGGCAGTCAAAAAAGCAAACAGAATGTTAGGAATCATTAAAAAAAGGGATAAAGAATAAGACACAGAATATCTTATTACTTCTGTATAAAAACCATGGTACGCCCACATCTTGAATACTGCATTCAGATATGGACACTTCATCTCAAAAGAGAGATATTAGCATTGGAAAAGGTTCAGAAAAGGGCAACAAAAATGATTAGAGGTTTGGAACGCGTCTCATATGAAGAGAGATTTAAAAAACTGGGACTTTTCAGCTTAGAAAAGAGGAAGGTAAGGGAGGATATGATAGTGGTCTATAAAATCATGGTGTGGGAAACATAAATAAGGAAAAGTTATTAACTTGTTCTCATAACATAAGAACGAGGGGTCACTAAATAAAATTGATAGGTAGCAGGTTTAAAACAAACAAAAGGAAGTTTTTCTTTACGCAACACACAGTCAACCCGTGGAACACCTTGACAGAGGATGTTGGGAAGACCAGGACTTTAGCAGGGTTCAGAAAAGCGCTAGATAGATTCATGGAGGTTACTTACACCAATGGCTATTGGCCGGGATGGGTAGGAATGGTGTCCATAGCCTCTGTTAGTCTGGAAATGGATGACAGGAGAGGGATCACGTGATGATTACCTATTGTGTTTACTCCCTTTGGGGCATCTGGCATTGGCCACTGTCCGCAGACAGGGTACTGGGCTAGATGGACCTTTGGTCTGACCCAGTATGGCCGTTCTTATGTTCCTATGACAGTGTTCTTCTGAGCTACTGTTGGCCAACATGGGATCCATGAAATAGATATGAAAACCGAAGCATATTTTATTTATTTTGATGTCTGGTGAATAAAAGGCAACTGTTAAATGTGCCTAAAGAACGCCCTGCTACCAAATCCCTCCCTTTTAAACAGAGAGGACTTTCCCTTGAACCTCTCCCCAGACAGTAGTTATGATGCTTGAGGGAAGAAGCAGTACATGTAGAAGTTTGTAAGTCAAAATAACAGTTTAAGCTCCACCCAGAAACCCACCAACAGCCAGTGTAGTTCCTAGAATGCTGGTGTTGTGGTCTCACAGCAAGATAGTTCGAACTAGGGTGGCTAATGTAGGCATTCGAACTTGCAAATGAAGCCCTGGATTTAAATATCCCGGGCTTCATTTGCATGTTCCCGGGCACCGCCATTTTTAAATGTCCCGTAGTTCGAACTACCTGCCTGCGGCTACACGCGGCATGTACTAGGTAGTTCGAATTAAAGCTTCTAATTCGAACTACTGTTAAACCTCCTTGTGCTGAATAACAGTGTTCTGTGCTGTTATTTAGCTCTAATTTACCCCTAAATGTCTTCTAAGAGCCCAGGAAGCAATGGAAGTGTTGGTAATGCTGCTAGACAATATTGACCTGTGGTTTGGCGCATTCTCTGGTTCAGCAGTAGTCAGGTCCCAACTCAAGTAGCTAGTAATATAGGTATGTTAGCTAGCTGGACAGAGAGTTGTATCTATCTGTAATTCTATAGCTTTATTTTGTATGTCTTTATGTAAAACAAGGAAAGAAAAATATAATTTGTGCTTGCTTCTCTCATCCTGTTTCACGACTGCCAACATAAGTATAGCAAGGCAATACTGTTCGCCTGGCCAGTATGTGCTGCGTGATATTACAGTAGGGTTGCATGTTTCATAATAGGTCTCAGTGAAATTTAAAGACAGACACTAGCAGAAATTTTTACCTAATCTCTCATGTTCCTCCTCTCCTCTCCCCCCCCCTCCCCAGCAAATCCGAATGTGACATGCCTTTTGCTTTACAGAAACAAGCCGCATGTCATGAAATTCTGCAACACTCTTCCTCTTACAAAGGCAGTTTCTTCTCAGTTGTGTTGTCTTGTGTATGTGCTTAGCCAGTTGTATAAAATGAAGATGTCTAACTGGGACTAGTGCATTGTATTAACTTGTAGATGGGTTAGTTATTAAATGAAGGCTATTACTACTTCCTGTATTTGTGTGAGATGGCAACCTTTGGCCCTGGGTATGTGTAACCCACTCATTGTTTGACAATGATGATTTGTGCTTTTCATTGAAAGAGCTCAGAATCCTTCAAATGTTGATATAGATTGAGCCTGACAGAGGGAAATAAAGGGAAACGATACTATGCTCCTGTTACATATAGGGTAAATAGACAGCTTAAGGAACACTCTAAAAGTTCACTATGAGATTCTCACAACAAATTTTTTGGTGGCCTCAAGAATGGGGCCACCAAGTCCTGCTAGTGGCTGGTGTGACAATGTTTCCTAAAATACTTAGGTAATTTTAAGCAAAACAAGCCAATATGCACATACACATGTCTAAATTGTAATTTATTTATGAAAGGTTTTTTTCAGTCTCAGTAACAAAAAGAAATGTGCACGTCTCTCTTCTTTACTGGACCTAAATAGAATACACACACAAATAAGGTGCTTTTTTGTTTCATTTGCTGCTTTAAAAAAAAAAAAAGACTTGATAGCTAGTAAATCTGCTGCTGTGAAAAGTGATACTTCTCACAGCCTCCTAGGGAGTTACTAAATCTGCTGTGACAAGTGATATTAACAAACATATAAATACCACTTTTCACAGCAGATTTACTCAGGGACAAAGTAAGCCTTGGATGGAGAGATGGGTGGGAAGGCAGCAGGGGCCAGAGAGGATGACGGGATGTTTTGATTTAATGGGAACAAACAAAGCCAATATTCAGGGCTTTGTCTTATATACTCCCTACCTGCATCCTGATTTTTTGCACTTGCTATCTGACTGCCTTGGAGCCAGGGGTGAAGCTCCACGCCTGGGTTATGGAGTCCAAAGCCCTGAAGCTGTAATCTAGGGCCTATGGCCCAACCCTAAAGTCTTGTGGCCAGGCGATCGAATCTGCCATTGCATGACTAAAGTCCAAAGCACCGTGGCTGGAACCTGCTGCCCATCCCCTGGAGATGAAGTCTAATGCCACCACCTCAAGATGGGGGAACTCACTGTCTGCTTGTTCCTTTAAGATTTGTATTTTCAAAGGCACGCAGATCCAATGCCTGCTGGGGAACCTGGAGGAGGGGGCCACTTTTTCCCCCTTACCCTCAGTCACCATCCAGTAGGCTGTGGATGCAAGAAACCCTGGTGGTTACATTTGAGAAATGCTGGCCTAGAAAGCGTGAGGCAGTGCCAGTAACCTTGTTCTTCTGATCACCATTGCTAGGCTGTAAACACAAGATCATCCTTCTGCCCTTGTGGTTGTATGATTGCACAAGACCCATGAGATGTCTCTGGATTAAGAAGCAGAGCTTTCGAATGCCTGATTATTTTTTTATTTGACCACTACTATAGAAATAATAAAATTAGTTTAGGGTGGACCCAAAACATTATGTTTTCAATATTTTTTTGTTGAAAAAATCCCAAAATCTGGTTGGGGTTAAGGGAAACTATTTTATTGGAGTTTTTACATTTTTTCATAAAATTGAAGAAAATTTACAAGGAGCAAAAATTACTAGCTATCAAGGCTGGCAAAAAACCAAAGGAAACAACAACAACTTAGTTGTGTTTCTGTTCCATTTAGGCTTAGTAAAGAATATCGACATATATGCATATTTTTGTTATTGAGTCTGTGAAATTACAATTTAGACATGTGTATGTGCATATTTGCTTGTTTTTCCTAAAGATACCTAAATATTTTAGGAACTATTGTAACAATGGCCACTAGCAAGAGTTGGTGGCTACACTCTTGAAGGCAACAAAACATTGTTGTGAGAACCCCCTAAGAAATTTTCAGAATGCTCCTTACGCTGTCTATTTACCCCAGATCTAAAAGGAGAATAGTATTGTTTCCCTTTATTCCCAGGATTTTGTCAGGCTTAATCTATTGAAGGATTTTGAGGTTTTCAGATGAAAAGCACAAATCATTGTCAAACAATGAACAGGTTATTCTTACCCCGCACTACAGAGTGCCATTAGCCTTCATTTAATGACTAATCCATGTAAAGTTCCAGACAGTTTACTACTACCAGTACTAGTAACCATAGAGTTTATAATGCTATACTTGTACACAAGTAAACAGGCAACATTTAAGACAGAAATATGATGAATTGTGTTATAATGGATTGAACTATGGAAAAGAGGGGTTTTTATGGTGATGTGAGCAATTAGTCCAAGAGAATTGATCCCTCTGAGTCATGATTGAGATTGACCTGTGGAATTCTATGTTGTTAGGAATTAATGAGCTGTTGAATAAGGTTATGGACCTTCATTTAGAGTAGATTATGATTGTGTGGTTGGTGAATAGGACAATTGTTTTCCTCCAGGCTATGTAGTAGTAATTGAACAGGAAAAAGAGATGGTAAAGTCAGGTAGAGTGTATGCATCTTTGTGATTCTGCACTGTTGCCTCTTGCCTACTAATTAGAATACATTTGAGTTGGACCAACAAAATAATGTCCATATTTTAATTTGTCTTTCTTTACAGGAAAATAAAGTCCTTTAATTAAAAGAATTTGAGGGGAAATGAGAAAATAAAAGGCAAATAAAGGATTTAGGCAACTGTGTGTTGTATCTACTCTAACTCCAAAACCACACACAAAATACCTGCACGCATACACTAAGGATGTGAATGACTAGTCGACTTTATCAGAAAGAGGCAGCAAGGGGGTAGGGGGAGAAGTGGAGGGGGTATTTCAAAGCGGCAGTGTTGCATGCAGCCTGGGGCCAGACCCCGGGCTCCATGCAGCCCTGCTGCTTTGAAACATCGCATGCAGCCCAGGGTAAGTTGGGTTGTCCCCAGGCTGTATGTGGTACGGCAAAGCGGCAGCAACGCGTGGAGCCCGGAATCAGCTGGGGACTCTCCGTGTGGCGCTGCCGCTTTGAAATGCCATGAGGAGTCTGACAACGGATTCACCACGGTTTTTCAAAGCGGCAACACCACATGAAGCCCGCGGTCAGCAGGGGAGTCCCTAGCTGACCCCGGGCTTCATGTGGCACTTTCTCCTTTAAAATGCAGCAGCAGCCCTAGGGCTGTTGCTGCACTTCAAAGGCAGAGGCGCCCTATCGACTCATTGAATAGTCAATGCAAAGTGCATCGACTATTCGATTAGTCAGTTACTCAATATTTAACATCCCTACCATACAAATGCAGATTTACATTCTGCAACTTCTGTATAAAAATTACTACCAGATTGAGGCTGATCACAAGCTACATAGATGGCCAGTGACTAAGGCTTTTCTCTGATGTTTAGGTGAAGTTACCCTATTCCCATCATTTGTAATGTGACACAATAACTCACTTTCTTAAGGTAGAAAACCGGATACCAAAAAATGTGTAAAGTGATTTTATAAAAGCTGTACTGAGCCCAAGTTAATTGTTAAAACACATTACTATTACCAATATTAATTGGTAATATTACCAGTAAGCCAGGATGCACTTTAATTGCTCAGAATGAGCATAGAATGATGTGGGTTATGGGTGACGGTGGGTAGATAATGGAATACTGTCTATATATGTATATTTACTGTGCCTTATACAATTGAGACTTGATCCTAATTGGAGTTTTTAGGTGCTAATGTAAAACTACTGCTAATAGTTTGTTGTACAATTGGGCCAAAATCTCCTGCCAGTTATATTCTCTCCCCCTCCCTCCCCAGCCATTGAGAACTTATATTGCTTGTAATGAGGAAGGCTGCTGTTGGGAGTTAGATTCCGCTCTGCCTTTTACAGATTAGTGAAGCAAAATGGGACTCTTAAGTGGATTTCAGGGGAATTGGGAAATCAGTCCTAAAGCCTTATGCCCGAGGGAGAGGCCTGTAATGATGCATGGTTTCTATAATGAGACTTCCAAGTCTACATGGGAGTTTGTCACTCTTGCTACCTGTGAAAGTGTTCAGCTAGTTGTACTGCTCTTGAACAAGTCCCTCTGTATTTTGCAGTGGCTGCTGCTTTGCAGCCCTCTGCTACAAGTTGGACCTCCCCGATCTGGCTCCCTCGGGACATGACCAGTCCCAGCCAAGGGAGTTTTTTGAACCAGGGAAGGTCGGGATGAGGTGGGGTGTGGGGCGCCAGCCTTTCCACTGGGCTCCTCTCCCCAGTTACCTGCCACAGCTGCCCTGACCCCCTGCCTGCAGCAGCCCTGCAAACTCCTCAGCCCTGCCACACCCGGGAGCTCCGGAGGCAGCCCTACATGCAGTTGCAACCCTACCAGCTGTGAGCTCTGCAGCCCTCCCTCTTCCTAGCCCCACCAGCTGTGTGCTATGCTCTTCCTGCCTCCCCCCATGAGGGCTCTTGCTCCCCTTCCGGCTGTGGGCTCTGGTGCCCCGTGGGCTGTGTTGCCCTGCTGGCTCTGCCAGTCAGCTCTGCTCCCAGCCACTGACAACCTTTGTGCTGGGGCTCTGTAGTCCGGCAACATCCATGGTCCTTCTGGACCATAGAGGTTCAATCTGTAGTATGCACACTTGTGTACTATACAGACTTGGGCAGAGATGAAGGTGCGTCCATATGGCTCCTTCATCTGCAAGAATCCACCGCGTGGGAAGCACATACCGTGGAGTTGGTGTGCAGGATCATTTATTTTTGTTTGATAGCGTGTTCCAATTTTTCTGAGTGGGACAAGGCCCCAGGTGCCTTGATGGCAGAATCAGCTTGCCTCATTTATGGAGACCATACCTCTTGCTTTTGCTCAGCAGTCAGTGAACTGATGGCTTCATTTTTCTCAGATAACAAACAATGTGTGTTTATTAACTGAGATGCAGGTGTTTTAATTGGTTCATCTGTCTGACTCAACAGGAGCGTCTCCTGCTCTCTGTACTTCCTCGTCATGTTGCCATGGAGATGAAAGCCGACATTAATGCCAAACAGGAGGATATGATGTTTCATAAGATCTACATCCAGAAGCACGACAATGTCAGGTAAGAGCTGCTGACTGAATCCCAGCTGGCAAGGGAGGCAGGGGGCCATACTGAGCCCCACCCCCAAGTTACAGAGAATTAAAGTACGCAGATGGCAGGGACACACAATCCAAAATAAGTAACAGCTAGAAAATTGAATTAAAAAGCAGCCCTAACAGACATCCGTGAGTTTGTGCGTGGGATGGGGCAGCAGCATTCTCTGCATCTGCAGCATCTTCCTTTTGGGAAGTAGTTTCTACAATATTCTGCTTCCAAGAACTTTTCCTAGAACCCTTCACGCTTTTTAGAAAGGTGCTGAGGATTGACAAGTTTGGTTGCTTGTTTAAGTGTTGAGTAAGCCAGTTCTGATTTGCAGCCCTTGGGTGAGAAAAGAACTGCAGAGTCAAATTGCTCTTAAGGTGACTTGAATATTCACCACTGGCCTTAAACAACAAGCTTTGTTATCAGCGAGAACGGGCAGCTACAGACAGCATACCAGTGTTCCACAGCTCCTCGGCCTAGCCCTTTAGAGAAGGTCCCACAAGAAACAGACACTGACTTTATGGTGAGCAATCCACAATCAAATACAATGTGTGTGTATTGCTGAGAGTCTTGCAAGTATTTTTAAGCACTGTCACGCCCATTGATTTCAAGGGAAGCTGGAGATACAGTAGCAGCTTGGATAGTGAGAGAGGTGTTTGGAAGAACAGAGAGGGGATGAAGAAATATTAATTTATCTCAGCATTTTTTTAAGAAGTAAAGACTGATGTCCCCTGGATGTTGGTGAATAATTTAGTTTTGATGCAACTCCTCTCTGTTGCAGGAGTAAACCTGCTTGAGGTTGTTTTTGGCCTTTGTTGAGCCAGACTATGAAGTGTTTTGGTAGCTCTCCTCCAGCCATGGTGCTAGATAAACTAGGGAATAAATCTTTCTCTTTCCTCTCATCAGTGCTATGAAAGGCTACAACTTTTAATGATTCAGAAGTAAAATATGCAGCTTTGAAATGAATGCAGATTTGTATGGTAACTGGTTTACTGATTTTCCAGAGGAGGTATATTAAATTACATCAGTACAGTACTTGTAATATGTCCTACTGCATTTTTATGTGTACCATTTTTTCCCTACTCAGTTTGTTGGCCAGAACCTACAAGTTTGTTGGATATTTGAATAGCATGTGAGCAGTTGTATAAGTAGTATTACAGGACAGCCACATATCATCATATTGGGTAGTATCAAACTAGCTTTTTTTGATGCTGCAATTCCTAATTTGGAATAGAGGACATGCAAATGAAATAATCATTATGAACATCTGATTGTCTTTTTAGGACAATACTTCCTCTGATATTTTGTTTGATATACTAGAAACTTTCCTCAAATAACGGGGAGCAAGCTTAACTGCTCTTTCATCTTTATTTTGTTGAAACCATATTATATAAAGCTGGGCTGAGATGAAAATATCTAGAGTTAAAATACATCTTCAGTATGGACTCTTCTATAACAAACAATCAAAAACAAATTCTATCAATGTTTAAGGGTAAAATAGAATATGGCTTTCCACTAGTAATGTATAGTGTCGCAAATAAGGTAGTAATTACAGTTGAAATTATATAATGCTAATAGTTCTCTCTTCAGTTGTGAAATCTGATTAGAATTTTTCAGACAAGTTATACTTAATATGATTTCTTTTGACTGGGGAGGTGTAATAGGGTATTTCAAATGTGATGAGAGAACAGCAGATTCAAAGGAGATATTTTCTAGTCCTTGTCTAAGTAGTGCTATAATAGATATGTTCTGCCTTAGCAACCAACCAGGAATTGGATCCAAAGCAGAGATTGCCCTCAATCCATGTATCATGTCTTTGATATGAAATGCACAAATCTTATTAGGGTTTCTTGAGGGTCTCTAGGCAACAAAGTTAATAAAGTTAGAAACAGAGGCTGGTAGACTCAATATGTAGTATACTCTTTAGTGATTTGAAGCTCGTTCAAGAAGTTGAACAAGTTGAAGTTGAACAGATGTTATTTGAACTGCTATTAGAGAGATTTAGAAGACTGTTCCCTTTTTTTCCCCTGATTTGTTTTCTTCCCTCTTTAGTTTATATATAATGAAAAAGGGTCTCAAGGAAATTATTTTCCACACAAAATGAGACCTCCTCATTTCAGATAGGGCACTGTGGTATTTGTGTGTAATATGGGTAGTTCCCAAATCTCAGAGACACTTATTTGATCATGCTGAACATAGGTGCCGACTTTCCCTCTAGCTGGGAGTAGTTGACCCCCAGGTGCTGCTTCCCTTCCACTCCTTCCCCCGAATTCTTCCTCTGCTTCACCCTGATCCATTTCATCCCTTTTCCCCAAGCCCCGCCCCTTGGCTTCTTCCCTGAACATACCCTTTTCCCATTCCTCCCCCTGCCTCTTGGAACTTCTGGGAATCAGCTGTTCGCCAGGCTCCAGAAGCAGGGAGAGGCTAGGGGAGGAGTTGGTCAGCAGGGCTACCAGTGGGTGAGAGGTGCAGGGGGCAAGGAAGATAGGAGAAGGTGGGCTGCCTTAGGGTGCTCAATTAATTTTCCCCTGTGGGTGCACCAGCCCCTGAGCACCCACAGAGTTGGCATCTACGGCGCTGAATGCCATGCTCCTTCACTGCTCTGTCCCTCTGTCTCGAATGCCTGCAAGCTAAATCTTAGACTAACTGGAATATTGCAGCAATCTGTGGAGGCATATGGTATAATCTGAATAGTTTGTAGCTGATATACCTCGGGTTTTGATGCAGCGTTGACAAATGGAGAATTTGAGGTAAGACAGTTGCGAGATAAGAGTCACAAACCAATAAACAAGGATCTAAAAGTGGTTTAAGGGGACAAGTTATGTACATAAATCAACAATCTGAAAGAGGGCTTTGGGAGCTGCAAGAGAGCAATTGATGGTCAAATGGGACCTCAAGTTGATGACCAATTAGTTGGTAGAGAAAAATAGCAACAGAGATGGTGATAGAATCCAGTGAAGGTACCCTCAGTATAAACAGACAAAGCCCTTTATTATTTTTTAATCAAGGTTGCTAAGTAACATTAAAGGTGAAACATGCATACCAAAGAACATTACATCCAACTTCCCCCCACACACACATACACACAGCCCAAGGCATATAAAAACATAAAGTCATCATTGATAAAATCTTTGTGTTCTCTGCAGATTAGAGGTGTGGTGAATAATCAAGAGGACAGGTCACTGACACAGAGTTGTCTGGATTGCTCAGTAAGCTGGGCACAAGCAAACAATATGTATTTTAATGAGGCCAAATGTAAATGTGTGCATCTTGGAATGAAGAATATAAAATATATTTACAGAATCAGAGAGTCTATCCTGGGAAACAGTGAGTCGGATTTTTCTAAAAGAGATGCTCTAGTTTAAACAGGAATCATTTCAGGGAACTCCTTTGGTCTCTGTTGCACAAGAGGTAAGACTAGGTTACAGTGGTCTTTCTGTCAATTGTAGACAAGTGATAAATATTCAAATATCCTAACAGCTTATATGACCCTTTCAATAAATATGCAAAAATATAACACAACACATTCCAAAGATAACCTTTACTCTGCCCCCACATTGAGTCCACAGAGTAAATTCCTGAAAGGGGCTGAGTTGAGCATCTTGTAGGATCAACATCGTAAATGGTAAACTCTTCCGGTCATAGACCTTGCCTCCTCCATGTCCAGTCAAATATTAAGAACCTCATCCAAAGCCCATTGGAATCAATGGAAAGGCTATCAGTCACTTCAGTGGATTTTAACTCTGGCCTAAGTGCAATCAGCACTCAACAAATAGTAACTAGAAAAAGTAAGTGAACCAAATAAGTATCAATGCCCAAACCAAATCTCAAGAATTTTGGAGTGCATTTTGCCACATTCTCAGTTGTTAATCAGTCTGAACAAAGGAGAAGTCTGTGCATTTGACCATGTCTAAAGCACATGCTAGCTGGCATGTTTTAATAAACACCTCTTTAAACACTAGAATGTATTGGGCTTCATGCCTCTTAAAAACATGTTAGCTGGTTGTGGTTGAAGTGAGAGGTGTGGTGAGTCTAGAGATTTCCACAACCAGCTAACACTTAAAAGAGGGAGAGAGAGAGAGAGCACATGCTTTGTTGAATTGATGCCTTAACAAACATGTTTTAAACACTGGAGTAAACAGGTTTTAAGTGCTAGTTGAAGTCAATGGGGCTTAGGTTTACATTTGAAGTTAAGTATGCACTCAAGCGTTTTGCTGAATTGTGGCGGAAAATGTGCTATGAAATTTCTTTTCAAATACAGTCTTTTTTCTTAGTCTAGATGTGGCCTTATTTAGAGCAAAGGGAAAATGACTTTAGAGCTAGTTTTACGTCTCCTCTACTTCTACTTCAGAGAAATGAAAAAAATAAGTAAGAGTATGGGAAAAGAAGATGTGATTTGGAACAAATTATTCCTTTCACACAGGAGTCAGGCAAGAAGACCATTGCCTCGAGTAGGCTCTGTAAAACCTTCTCTACTGGGAATTATTCATTACTGTGGGAACTTAAAGCCTATGTGTGTACCAAGAAACCTGTTGATGGGCGCAGTATATAAATCAAATGAATAATAGAATTTAACTGAAAATTGGCAGGCATGCTTTTTCCTTTAATCTGTGCAACAGTCAAGAAAAAATTTTGTTTGAGGTTGGAAAAAGCCAACCAGTTTTGTTTGTTTTTTTTAGTGTCATAAAAAGTTTTAAAAAAAATCTAAGTTCTGTGTTAGATAAAAGCCATTGTATCTAGGTAATTCAGAAACATGTTAAGTCAGAACTGGGGGCTATGCCTGCCCATTGAATGTGGTTTCCTGTTGTTGATTAATTAACAGAAACGTTTCTTTGGTAGTTAATAGAAGTGGGCATAGTTTGTATGTTTGTTTATTGTTTCCACTAGAATTTTGTAAATCAGTGTCACATAACGAAGCTTTTCTAGTGCTCTCACACATTAGCTGAAATAGGCGGATCCTGTTGTCTACTCTGTTTTGGGTTACGTTTGCATTTATTTGTTCAAAGATGATTTTAGGATTATTCCAGGAATAATCTCTGAGAATCACCATTAGACTAATGCTTCATAGATAGGGAACGCAGTGGAAAAGGCTTTCACCTGGCTTCCTTGCCCAGAAGTTCTCTTAATCCCTCATAATTTTGTAGCCCTTTTTGTACCAGTTGTCTGCCTGGCTGCTGACTTATGCATTGTTGGTATGCACTCAGTAGGGTCGACGTTCATCACGGTCCCTGGGGAAAGGTGTGGGGGGAGGGGATGAGGTCAGAAGTCGTGGAGCCAAAGGCAGTGAGCTCTTAGTGCTGCCCAGACTGCAGCATGCCCACCCCACTCGCAGCTCTCGGAGCCAAGCAGCAATTCAAAGGGACGCAGGGCTCTGGCCAGTGGTGCAGTACTGGCGGCAGCAGCTATGAGCTCCAGGCTCCCTTAAATCACTGGACCCCAGGGCAGTTGTGCCCTCCCTGCTCCACCTCACCCCTCGTGGAGGGCCCGTATGCCATATCATATTTAATTGACATTTACAGGACAGAGTGAACAGAATTAAACGAGAATTACAAGTGCAATAGTGTGTTCAATACCTAAAAATCCTGCAAGCAGGTTTCAGAAATATAAAATATACTAGAAGATTTACCCTGCGTTGCTCAGGTCCTTAACTTAAAGTTTTGTTTTTCTTCATTTAAATCATTGCTCCGGAGTGGAGCTGGGGGTGAAGGATTCAGGATGCAGGCTGGCCCAGAGAGAGAGGACTACCCCAGCCCTCTGTCATTTGCAGCAGCTTGGGGCCAGGTGAGACCTGTCTGTCCAGGGCTGTTGCAGCTGCAGTGTGCACAACTCGGGGAGGGGTGTATGACCTCCAGCTGGAGGACAGATAGACATGCAGACAGACATACAGACAAACTCTCTGAAATACGTAGTAGATAGCTGTCTCTTTCTCCGCCTCTTGGCCCAATGGGGTTGTAGACGTCCCAGTCCTCATCTCTGGCCCCATTCCCCCATTCCCCCTCTCCTCCCCCCCCCCCCCCCGCCAGTGGTCATTCTGCAGTATAAGCCCCTCCTCCCTTTCCATTTTATGAGAAACAGTCTAATACCTGGCACATCCCATTGTGTTGGCACAACCAAACCCTGACTTTGATTTAAGTTATGAGAGGAAGCTGCCTACCAAAGTTGGTGCTCCTAGAAAAGGCCTTCTTGTAGATTGTTGTACAAAGTTATTCTATCTTTGGTCTATTTTTAAATTATGCTCAACATGGAAAACCAACATATCCCTTTCTAAGTGTTATTGGCTGTTAATGTTTTTACTTATTTGTAGTCATGTTTCTTTGGTTAATCTGAATGTCTCTCCATCCCAGACCAAAAGTATGTGGCTTTTTACAAAAAATAGTCCGTTTGTCTCCCTTTCTAGAAACTAGTCTTTCGTAGACCATGTAAGGAATACATTTTTACAAGTGGAACTTTTTTTTACCTCCAAGTGTCTGAATAATTTTCATAGCAATGAAGAGATACAACTGATCTTCCATGTACGGTGGTATTTTTCCATGTATTTTAAACTAGATCATTTACCCAGCGTTGCTTGTTTTTATTCTTATAAATCATTGCTCTGGGGTGGGGCTCGGGGTGAGGGGTTCAGGATGCAGGCTGCCCCTGGAGAGAGGACTACCCCAGCCCTTTCTCATCGCGGCAGCTTGGAGCCAGGTGAGAAGTGCCTCTCCATGGCCGCTGCCATTCCAACCAGCACAGCCGGGAGAAGGGTGCATGTCCTTGGGTTGGGGCAGGTCTATTCACCTGCTCCCTGCACTCCAGAGAAATGCAGCAAACTGTGCACTTTTCCCTCACTCCCTGACAAAGGGGAACACCCAGCAGTGTCCCCGTAAGATCTTCAGCCCCCTTCACCATCCCTAAAGGGTGCCAAGGAGTGGGAGGCTGAGGGCTGGGGGTATCTCAAGCCCAGCCAGCCCCTTTCACCTGCCTGGTGATTCGGTCTCTTTTCTATATGGTTTTATGAGAAGCAGCTTGAATGGATAAAAGAAAGTCTGTTCAGAACCTTATTCAGGACTTCCTGGGAATGAGTTCATAGTTTTCTCTTTATTGTTATGGAAAGTAAAGTTCAGAGATTAATTTATCCACAATTAAAATATGATTTCCTGTCACTTTTGGCAGTAATTTACTTTTCCAGACTCTGTTAAAGTGCATTTGGAATGATGGTGATAGTCAAAATGAAAAGATATTTTTGGTTAATATATTCTACTGCAATGTAAATTAGCAGGTTTTATGAGTTTTTATAGAGACAAAGTTCTTCCTCCAAACCTCCCTGAGTGATTGTATGAGAATTATTTCTGACAAATACAGATACTTATAGAATGACTTGACCTTTCCCACGTCTGTGTGTTAAATATAAAGCCATTGTCAAATATAATCAGGAAAGGAGTTCCCAAGACCATACCAGTCTTTAAAAAAAAAAACAGCAAGGTGAATTGTGCAATTAAGTCAGTTTGTTTTATCTTGAATGAGATTGTAGCTGACCCAAAAACACTAAAATATTCATGGATTGTGAAACTGAACTGATGCTTTCCAGGTGGAAATTTAAACTTACAGTGTTGCCAGTGCTATTTATAGTAACCCATTGCCATGGTAATGGCTTAATGATATCTAGGTTTAGCCAAATATAGTCATTTCAGTACTATACTAAACAAAGTTTAGCAGTCCTCTGAAAAAGACAAAAGATTGGCAGTGTCATCTAAATTCCTCTGTTTCACAAATTTATTTTAGAGATGGTATCCAGGCATGGTGAAAGTGACAATATCCTCTTTATGTAATTCTTGTGAATTGTGTACTGAACAAGATTAACCTGATATTGTAAACTGTTTAAAATAGTTTGACAACTTGGATTATACTGTTTGCAGAAATAAATCATTGGATGCCACTCTCTATAGGCACTGTAAATGAGAAACATGTTTGACTACCTTTCCAAATCAATTATGTGTTAGCATCAAAACTTAAAAAAAACCACCCTTAATTATAGAATCATAGAATTATAGGATTGGAAGGGACCTTGAGAGATCGAGTCCAGCCCCCCGCCCTCAAGGCAGGACCAAGCTCCGTCTACACCATCCCTGACAGATGTCTATCTAACCTGTTCTTAAATATCTCCAGAGAGGGAGATTCCACCCTCATTAAACATGTTTTCAATTAGACCAAATCAGTATAATTAGACAGAGAAACCATATTCTTGGCATCTGATAGCATTTCTGCTAGACTTTCTATGACTCCTGTGTAAAATGGATTTAATAATCCCTTTCTTCAGAGGTGAATTGTGGTATTTAACTAATAGTTTGTAAAGTTCTTTGAGGTCCTACGATGTAAGACACTATATGATTGCAAATAATTACTTTTGGATAATAATCCTCATCTGAGATTGCTAAAGAGCTCAGATTTTATTTTAAAGTTCAATTAAAATTGTCTAGATATCTGTTTATTTTCGCCCTCAAGCCTAAATGTTTCTTCTTTTAAAGGAAATATCAGTCCAAACACTGTCACACAACTTGGTTCTAATTGAAGCTAGTACAAAGGTTCCTTCAGAATAACTTTAAATGGGTACATTGATGTTAATGCAATAGTCTATCAACTCTGCTTGCTAATTAATGGTGTTTTCTTGGTGGCACACATAGGTTTAGCTCTTGATTTTCTGGCTAGCTAAATTACAACACCTCTCTCTTGAAACCAAATTAGTTTATAATGGGCATATTCTATCAAGTCCAGTTCAAACTGGTGAGTTCCATCTGTTAATAGGTTTGTCAACTGACTGTTATTAGTCAGTAACGCATCTGAATTTATATTTTTGTATTTTCTTCTTGTGGCAGTTAAAGATAAGTAGAAGAGAGTTTAATGTGGCCATCTGCAATAAATAAATAATACCGTACAACAAACGTGTAATAGTCACTACCTGGATATTTTTGGTGCCTCCAAAAATAATCTAAAAATAATGTGGCTACAATTTCCATAGAAAGCATCCTCATTGCGATGAAGCTACACCAGTTAGTGTTCAGATAGCTGCTGCCCAATCTCTCCTCTTCCTTCACTTTCCCAATTCTGTCAGCTTATGTGCAGATGATGGTTTACATAGCTGAAAACATGTTAGTAGGTGTTAAGCATGTCTCTCAGTTCCTTGTGATATTTTACCTAGCAGTCATAGACCAAATCTGTAGCTTTCCTTTCCTTTCCTTTCCTTTCCTTTCCTTTCCTTTCCCGTCTTCTGCAGCCTTTTTTTTTTTTTTTTTTTTTTTTTTTTGCGGGGGGGCGGGGGGGGATTATCATCTACTCAATATAGGTTTTAATACAGTGCACATCCTTGAAGTTTCCAAGTGCCTTCCAGACGGGAAGTACGCAATAGGGCTATATATCTATCACAAAAAAACAAGACTGTGTAGCACTTTAAAGACATTTACCTCCCCCCCTTCCCTCCCCGCCATCTCCCTTCTGTTCTGAAATTTGATTTGTCCTTTTCATATGCGTTCTTTTTTTTTAATTGTATCCTTTGGTATATATGGTTGTGACAATTTTCTTCCACTATTTGATCTGAGGAAGTGGGTCTGGCCCACGAAAGGTCATCACCTATTAAACCATCTTGTTAGTCTTTAAAGTGCTACACAGTCCTGTTTTTTGTTTCAGCTGCACCAGCCTAACACGGCTACATTTCTACCACTATATATCTATCATGTTGTCTTCATCTCCCCAGAAGGAGGAGCATGGGATCACTGTGTTCTTGTGAGAAACCATTTTGCAGCCTCAAAGCCAGAGCCAAAGCAGAATACATCTGGTTCTTCAGGGCAGACCTCTTGGGTTCTCAATGGTGGCTGTACACTCCTAAGTGGTAGGGACTATGCTGAATGGGAAGCTGCATTGTGAATAAGTCGGGGATGGGCTGTTTATTCCGGTTTATGTGGATCCAGTGAGAGTATGCAGTGGTGCCGTGCCTGCTCTTGCAGTCCAAAGGGTAAACACAGCAAATGTGAGAGAGATGCATAACGTTCCCGCACCATCATCCTGGAGGAGGAAGGGTGGTAGATTTCACTTCCTGAACTGCGCTGCACTCTACTTGCAGAAACATCTCCAGCCTGAACAGTTTGGCTTTATCAGGGCAGGGTGAAATTAATCTTAAATAATTTTCATAAACCCTAAGAATCTTTGAGATGGCAGTAACTTCCGTAACTACCAACCCATGTTGCATTTGAACCAATTAGTGAAAAAAATTCTGTAGTTTACTCCTAATTGCCTGAGTCATCCTGTCTGCTCATGATTTCTCATGAGCCACGTGATGGAGCAAGTATGTGTCTTTTGGGGAAAGACACTAAATCTAAAATCTGCCTGTGAAAGGAGCATCTGCATTTCACAGTATTTATTGTGGCTGATCTAACATTGGCTTCAAAATTACACAATAAGATGGGAGACATAGATCAAAGGGCACACTTCAAAGTAGTATTTAGTCCCAAATCACTCTCCATATGCTGAGCATGGGCAGAAGGGTGAGAAGCATCTTCCCTACTTACTGCCAGTCCAGGGATCACGCCCCATGCGGTGACAAGAACTGCCTGTCATGGGCACATTCACCTTCAGCTGTAACCAATAAGAAAACAGGACCAGCTATAAAGTGGGAAGAACAACTAGGGAAAGGGAGGCAGAAAGCCATGGGATAGCAGAGGGGCTACAGCCCCTCTCCAGCCTGCCTCTGGGAAACACACTGGGCGGGAGGGAGGAGGGGGGGAAAAAAGGATACTGCAAGCCCTGGAGTTCAAGGGCTTATAGACTTAAATCAAGTTAAGAGGTTACAAACTGGTCTAACTGTAGGTGAAGTGAAGGGCCCAGTTAGGAGAAAGCTGGGAGCAGTAGAGAGACTGCTCACGAGCAGTTGGCACACAACTACACACACAGCTGCTCGTCGTCATAATAAAAAGGAGAACAAATACATGGAAATTTGCTTACAGCTCTCATTTGAGAGCAGGGCTGGCCCAAGCCCTTTTGGCGCCCTGGTCCTGGGCGTGCGGCACCGGGCGCAGGGCGCATGCACAGGCCCACCCCTGGGGCACACAGCGCATGCGCGGACCGATCATGGCTGACACACAGCCCGGGGCCCACTCCCGGGGCACACGGCACATGCGCTGCCCAGCCCGGCCAGTGCTGCTGGTGCACGGGCCGGGCCGTGCAGGGCCCTGCAGCCATGGGGGCAAAGGCGCTGGTGTCCGGCGCCGCAGGGCCGGCACTGCGGGAGCTGGGCGCGCAGCTCCTGATGGCAGCTGTAAGGGACGCCGTGAACCCCTTACAGCTGCCATCAGGCGCTCCCCATGGGTTGGCACCCTGGGCAGCTGCCCAGCTCGCCTATGCCTCCGTCCAGCCCTGTTTGAGAGGCTGCTGTGTGTATAGATGGGCCCGCATGCGTGTGTGTGCATTAGAGCTGTGTTGGGATCTTAGCTACTGCTGGCATTGCCTGATTTCTTCAAGGGGATAAAGAATACTTCTCTCGCTAAAGAACAGAATAGCTGAATAATCCCATTTGAGGCACCCTGTTGGAGTGAGCTACTTAGACCTTTGTGTTATTATAAAGACAACAACCCAAAAGTACAGAGTAACACGTGACTGCAGATCGTAGAATCATAGGGCTGGAAGAGACCTCAGGAGGTCATTGAGTCCAACCTCCTGTTGAAAGCCGGACCAATCCCTACTAAATCATCCGAGCCAGGGCTTTGTCAAACTGGGACTTAAAAACATCTAGGGATGGAGATTCCACCACCTCCGTAGGAAAGCCATTCCAGTGCTTCACTACCCTCCTAGTGAAATAGTTTTTCCTAATATCCAACGTAAACCTCCCCCACTGCAACTTGAGACCATTGCTTCTCATTCTGTTATCAAGAACATAAGAACAGCCATGCTGGGTCAGACCATAGGTTCATCTAGCCCAGTATTCTGTTTGCCGACAGTGGTCAATGCCAGATTCCCCAGAGGGAGGGATCACAACAGGTAATCCTCACGTGATCACTCCTCTGTTATCCACCTCCAGCGAAACAGAAGCTAGGGATACCATTCCCACCCATCCTGGCTAATAGCCACTGATGGGCCTAACCTCCATGAATCTGTCTAGCTCTTTTTTGAACTCTGTTAAAATTCTAGCCTTCACCACATCCTTCCACAGGTTGACAGTGCGCTGAGTGAAGAAAAGCTTCCTTTTGTTTGTTTTAAACCTGCTGCCTATTAATTTCATTTGGTGATCCCTAGTTTTTTTTATTTTGGGAATAAGTAAATAACTTTTCCTTATTCACTTTTTCCATACCCATCATGATTTTATAGACCTTTATCATATTCCCCCTTAGTCTCCTCTTTTCTAAGCTAAAAAGTCCAAGTTTTAATCTCTCTTCATATGGGACCTGTTTCAAACCCCTAATCATTTTTGTTGCCCTTTTCTGAACCTTTTCCAATGCCAATACATCTTTTTTGAGATTACCATTGAGAACAGTCTCTCACCATCGTCTTTGAAACCCCTTTCAGATAGTTGAAGGCTGCTATCAAAGATCTGCAGTGTCCCACTCTCCCTGGCACTCTGTCTGCAAATAGGATGCACCTGTGATGTATTATTCAAACCCTGCTATTCCAGATTTACACAGGGGTCTGTGAAGTTCACAGGGTGTTGGATAGAAATGTGTTAGATGTTTTAATGATGAAATATGGCAAATATAGAATAAGAATAATGAAAAGATTCTCATAGACATTTATGGAAGAGTAGTTTAGCTTATCAAGATTATTCAGAGTCTATTTCTTTTGCAGACTGAAATTGATTTGCAAAATAATGCAGGTCTCATTTTCTGATCACCCTAAAGACAGAGCCAGGCAAATCTCAAAGGGTGCTAATTAGTCAGCTATGGAGATTCCCTTTCTGCTTCCCCTCTTTCTCCCTGACATACTGCCAGAATAAGGATTGAATGAAGCATATAAAATGTGTCCCAACATGTTTAAACTCCACTGTTAGTGACTAAAACTGAGCTCTCCAGTAGCCAGAGTAATACCTCACAAGACCCACTGAAAGTTAACCAAAGACAGTATTGTCTAGTTGATCAAAATGCAGTAAAGATGATTTAAGAGGAGTATGTTTTTATATCATGCTTTGGATGTATTATTATTTTTTTATGTTCATTATTTATTTTTATTAAATCTTCTTCATATCCTTTTTCATCAATCCTTACAATACAATGAATAAATATTTGACTGGAAAGGTTTTCATCCCACAGTACATTGAACTTCACAATCATATTGTGGGCAAAACACAATAAATAAAGCGCCTATGCCTTAATATTGAGCCCTTCCATCCATTTTTGTTATGAGAGTTTGTCTGTCATTCTTCCTGGCTATATGTTCAGCTTAGGGTAGAGACTGCAAAAAAGTGACTGAGAGGAAGCAAACAGTGGGCAAAAGGGGGTGGATTAGGAGAAGAAGTTTAGCAATGAGGAGGAGCACTTTAACAGAGCATTGCCTGATGGGAAATCCCTGCTTAAGATGCTAATGAACCCACGCCTGCATGCATACGTAATTATCAGACCAATTCTAGTAAAAGTTCTCTATTGGTATCCAAAATACTGTAGCTGCCTTATTGCATTATGAAGTCCCTCTAAGGCAGAGATTGAAAACATTACAGCCTGCGGTCTGGGATGCTCAGCCTTCCCCCAGCTCCACAACTTGGCAAGCTGGCACTAGTGCCCCAACCATTTCACTAACCTTTCCAGTCTACAAAGGTGGAATTTATCTATAGATTTGACACCATACCCTGGGCTTAACAAAGACATTAACTGATTGACATGTTACAAAGGCAATTTCTCCTGCCATTAACATCTGCATTTCCACATCAAAAACTATGTACGAGACACATCCAGCCTGCTTAATTAGCTCCATTAACACAGGTCCTACAATTGACAGGTACTTTTTCTGCTGTTATATATATCTCCTGGTTTCTGTTATTTCCACTTCAGTTCATCTGATGAGGTGGGTTTTGCCCACAAAAGTGCATGATTCTGTGTATTTTGGTTAATCTCTAAGGTGCCACCAGACCGTTCATTGTTTTCATAGATTTAAATTACAGGAATAAGATTTTCATAAAATAAAATTTATTCTGAGAACCCAGTGGCATGGGTGCCTGTGTTTTGCTTTAAGAATCCTTGGAGGAGGGACTATGGGAGTTCTCATGGGGCTGTTTGTGTTCTGGAAAAACAGGGCTGGGAGGTGCGCTGTTCACTTGTTTCCGAAGATCCCTCTTTGATCCTTCAGGGTTGTACCAATTCTCAGTCTCAGGTGGAGCAGCTATGCATAGAACCAGCATTCAGAAAACTCTTTAAGGCTTTCATAAAGTACGAGATAACTCTATCAGTAACATCCACAAATGAGCTCCTGTGCCCTTCTGAAGGTAGGGCCTGAATCAAGCCCCAAGTTGGAAGATGCTCAGCTGGACTTGGACGCTGGTCTCTTAAAGCCTGATTCTATTAAGGTGGGTGACAGTTGCAGTTGCTCAGCAACTCTCATGATTCTGCCACTGGAGGTAAAAGGCTTTCTGGTTATGCAGCATGTTCAGCATGCTTAATCAGTATCAGCCTCTGCTAGTTGATGAGTGCTCCAACCTCCATGGCCAATGTTTCAGTGGGGCAACAGCCCAATGGCACACTCAGGCCGTCTCCTGCACAAAGTGGCTGGCTGCTCCCTCCCTGTGGCTCTCTGTGCTGTGCAGGGGGCAGGCTTCAGCACGATGACCCCGCCCTTAGCACAATCTCTTAGCTCCCATTGGCCGATTGTCGGCCAATAGGAGCTGAGAGATTGTACTGGGGTTAGAGGCAGCTCACAAAGCTTCCCTCCTCCCCAGCATGCAGCGCAGAGAGCCACATTGAGCAGCATGGAGCTCTCTGTGCCCAACGGTCCTGTTGGAGCGAGCAGGGGGCCAGATTAAAAGGTTTGGTGGGCTGGGTACAGCCAGTAGGCCGTATTTTGCCTGTCCGGAGCAATAGTGTGTACATCTACTTGTTTTTTGTTTTGTTTTTGTTTTTGTTTTAACTTTGACAACAGAGTTCTCTGTCAACTTTGGTAATATGCTGGCTCATTGCACAGAATGTGTTGCCAATTAGGTGTTACTACTAAGACAACCCCACTGATATTCTGACAATTTAATGTGTTATCTCCAAAGCCTGCTAGAACTATGGGTGCTGAGGGCAGTGTTAAATTGGAGAGACCCTTTGTAAAGTATATTTGGGAGTATTAAGAAAATGAGAGAGATGTGTCAAAAGCTGAAGGAGGGTTGTGTTAATGAAGTGGGGTTAGGGTAGAAAGGGAAAACTGCAAAACGCTCCATGGAGAGTGAGGAGCAGATACATTGATCATCAGCCCACGTTGGGGTTGGAGAATAGAGAGAAGGTGAGCCATGTCAGGGTTTTTGAAAAGTCAATTACCAGGTGGTAAAGCAGGACTGATTTGCAGTTTCCACATATATATTCTCCTTTCTGCAGTGACTGATGATTCCCAAGAGTGAATTAATTGGGATCAATTTGTGAAGTGGAGAAAATGGAACTTTGGCTTCTGCATAAAGCAGTTTGATGACTTGTAGCTGAAGATCAAATTTAACTCAGCAGAAACCAAATACAATAGTCATCCATAAAAAGATAATTCTGCTGCTGCTTTGATTTGGGATTCTGTTCAAAGCTACTATAAATCCCATTCTTTTAGGGTTGGAGGATTTTTTTCAGGGAGGAAGGTGTAGAGACGCACAGAGGTCTTTTGAGTATTGGGGGTTTTTTTTCGCGGTGAATCCTTATTTAAACAACATAGTAACTGGCAAATACTGCCTCAGCATGATGAATCTCAGTTTACAGATGAAATGCTATGACCTGGTGCTTGTTTTATGGAGTGGAAATCCAAGGAGGGTGGTCTATTTTTTTTTAAGATATAATACTATACATCATGTGCTACTGCAACTAGATGAAATGTAGTTCTTACAATGAGAAATATTTATGAATTTCTTGCAGTAACTTGGAACTGCAGTGGGGTGATCTCCAAACATTTTTTTTTGTCAGGTTGTGTTCCTTGGAAGGATATATTTGCAGGTACAGTAGAATGAGAACAAACAGCTTGAACACATGGGGTCTTAATGCATGACAAATGGGAGTGTAGGTCTACAGCTCTGTAGCCTGCTATGCACTACATCGCCATGTGGACTATGCCACCACAAGCTAAAAGTTCAGAATTGCACTTTGACATTCTGCTGCAAAATGCAAGGCACACAACAGAACTTTTAATCTGTGTTGACAGCATCTACGTCATCAGTTATTGTGCGGTAGGCTAAAGCGCTGCTGATATACATTCCAGCTTGCTGTGCGGTGATTATATAGGCAAAAAAGGGATATGAATGTGAGCAACTGCTCTAAAAAATATAAAGAATTAATAATAAAAAGTCATTACACTAAAGTAATTGACAACTAAGTGGAAGGAATGATGGTCCAAGGAAACACGGTGGTGCTTGTGGTTAGCACATTTAAGGAATGACCATCATCCTCTGAAAAAGAATATCTGTCTGCCCCTTATCAGAATGCTATATGTCTTAGGAATCGTTCTGGATGTCTCTTTCATAATATATATCCAAATAACTGTAACAAGAACCCTCCTTCAGATGGCCAGAAGACTCTCCCAACCTGCCATACTCCACAAACTCAGAGTGATCATTGCGATCCATACATTCATGAACTCCAGCCCAGCCATCTCTGCTCACATGACTCAGGAGGGAGTCCACAGTCATCAAAGAAAGTGCAGCTGGAGCAGAACATCCATCTGCCTGCTGGCAAGTGGCGATTGGAGCACGTGACTCCACTCTGCTGATGACTGAGCTGCCTACAAGTAGAACAACACATCATCTTCCCCACCATGACCGTAGCTTTCTCAGGTGGCTGCTGTCCTCAAAGGTGATGATAAATCAATAGATTGTCAGGAAAGGAGATGTGAGAGAGGGAGACTGATTCTTTCATCACTGTCCTAAAACTATGGAACTTGCTTTCAGAAGCGAGGACGATTCTCTGACCCTCTTCACAAAATATAAGAATAATCCCTTAAATATTAGCATTCTTGTGCATTTGCTCACATTCATGTCCCATTCCAGTGTACACATTCCTCATTCCTTCCCTGTTCACAGAGTAAAATCTGTAGTCACCAATCCTATTTCCCTCTGGACCAGTGTACTAGACCATGGGTTTTCAAACTTTGGTTTGCAGCTGGTCAGAATAAGCCACTGGTGGGATGCGAGATGCTTTGTTTACCGGAGCATCCATAGGTGTAGCAGCTCCCAGTGGCCGTGGTTTGCCATTCCCGGCCAGTGGAAACTGCAGTGGCCTAGCCTGCACTGCTTGCTGCAGCTCCCATTGGCCGGGAACGGCAAACTGCGGCCACTGACAGATGTGAGCTGTCGAGCCTGCAGATACTCAGACAAACAAAGCATCTCGTGGCCCACCAGTGGCTTCCCTTTACAAGGCATGAGTTGAGTTTGAAAATCCCTGTGCTAGACTATTTAGGTGAATTTCATTCCTAACAGCTCCTCAGATACTGCATTGATGAGAAGAGAATAGCAGCCTAGAGAGCTAGTGTAATGTGCATGTGCACAAAACATTTCTCATTAAATAAAAGCCTCACATGCTTTATTTATTATGCTTGGTATCGTTCTTGTGCTGTAGTCACATCGAATTAGAACCATTGGAATCTCTCTATCCTTCACTTAGTTGGTCCTCAAAATGTTATTCTGTTAGTGCTAGGAAACTGCAATAATGAAAAGCTATGGAAGTACAGAAAGATCTTCTTTCTTGAGTAGTGCACCTTCAAAATATCACTTGTAGATGATAAACCTGGAGGCTGTCACAAGTCTGTAATTAAAAACTCGGATTCATATGGATATAACCTTACTCTTAGGGTTTGGTTCTCATCTGATCAGCTGGAAAAGGGTAAGATTCAGTGCTACTAAATCCCAGATTGGCACTTTCATTGGTGCTTGTTAATTCACTGTGCTTTGCTTAAATATATAAATAAAATTGAAGCTATTATGTGGTTTATTTAATTCTTCCTGTGTGTTCCTCCTCATGCTTTTGGATTATTCTCCCTAAAGACCTAGTAAGTAAGTACTCACAGATCTCCTAGTGAGCTCCTAGTAAAACCCTAAAGAGCATATGTTATTGATTGTTCCTGTATCTTATCTCATAGCTTTGTAGTTTTTCAATTAACCTGTGTCAAATACTGCATTTATATTATTACGGATAATTGAACAAATACTCCTGTGTCATTTTGGTAGGATACTGTCAATTAGAGAACAGGAAAATATTTCTTTGCATGTGTCTTAGCATTTTTCACTTTCAAAGCACAGTGCTATTATCCCCTCTGAGATGTAGTTAAGAATTATCTCCATTTTGTGGATGGGAAAAGAGAGAGGTTGTGATGGTGATTTGTCTGTCAATTAGTGACTCAGGAGGAGAGATGGGTTAGAACTGAAAAGTTCCTGCTCTCAGACATGTGTTCTAACCACTGGACTTTGCTGCCTCTGATAAGTACATTGCAAAGTAACACAAAAGATGTTCTCACATTTTTAACTGGGGATTAGATTTTTGGTTTTTTTAAAACAGTTATCACCATTGTCTGGGTTGG
Organism: Pelodiscus sinensis; assembly: GCF_049634645.1. NCBI lineage: Eukaryota > Metazoa > Chordata > Testudines > Trionychidae > Pelodiscus > Pelodiscus sinensis. The sequence goes on along the minus strand of NC_134717.1, from coordinate 9,549,613 downwards.
GAATTAGCTCCAATCTCAGACACCAGAGTGGCTACATATATTGCGGTTTTTCTAGTCTGTTTATAGTAGAACCTTGTTACCAGCACAATTACACTTATGGCTGAAACTTGAGGTTAATTTCCTATTCAAAGAAGCCCATACAAATACAGAACATAAAAACTTAAAAATCAAGACTCGCACAGAACATAAAAGTGTCTGTTTTCTCTGTGTGTCTTCTTTAAGGGTATACAAGGCCCACACTGTCTTAGCTGGGAGTGATACATGCCTGCCAGTTATAATTTGGCCAGAGTCCTGCACCAGGCAGCGCCAATGTGTTAAAGACTTTCCTTATCTCTAGTATCAAATGTACCCCTTCTTTTTACACCTTCTGGCTTGGGTTGGAGTGATGCTTGTCTCCTCCTCTCCAAATGACTCACCCGGCAAATATGTTTATGGGACGTTATCATGAGGTCCAGAAAACACAGTGTGACTTGATAAATGGGATGGGGGAACATTGCTGACCCTCACTTGATTAACTGCAGTTAAAATTAAGTCACGGGAAAGGGCAGAGACTAAATGCTCTGAGAGGAGAACATGCACCTCAGGAATATCTTGAACACTGTTCGTTTTTGGCTGGTACCGAATGTACCATTTGAAAGGTCTTGTTGGCTGCCTTAAGTAGGATTATTTCTGTGCTGTATGGCCCGGGGAAACTCTTTTATGGTGAATGGCTGCTGAATGGGGCTCCAGTGGCAGTTTGTGGTGGAGTAGCTGTGACACTATAAATAAAGTTATTAGCATCAGTATGTAAATGGGTTTCTATTTTTGTTCACTGCATTGTTTGTAAAAAAACTAGGACAGTTATTCAGTAGGAATCATCTGCTGTTCAGCACTGAGCCCTCCCACAGTTGAGGCTGTGTAGGCTTTTATTTTTCCACTGGTGTTTAGAAATTAGCTGCTCTGAACACTTCTTCATTGTGCTGTATAAGAAACAGACGAGCTGTGCTAAGCATTTTTGGGCTTCTAGAGAGTGTCATGGAAGTTCAGAACAGAGAATCACTTCTTGATAGAGAAAACTGCAAGGCAAACATCAAATACCACAGCTGCTGTTTGGCTTAGCCTGTGTGTTTTTTTTCATGTTTTATTTTGTGCAGAGAGAGTGCTGGTATATTTCAGAACACTGTCACGCTAAGACATTTTAAAAGGTGCCGTATTGTCAGCCTTGGGTCTTGTCTACACTAAAAAGTCGGAGCGCTTTAACTATGCTGATATAGTTACGGGGAAACCCCTCCCAGAGTGGATGCAGTTATGTTTGAGTCACTGCCCTGTACCTACCTAGTAATTCCTGTTCAGGATAGGGATGTTAAATTTCGATTAATTAACTAATTGAATAGTCGATGGGATTTCAGTTGACTATTCAATTAGTCGATAAGGACTAGCACGGGGTTCCAACTTTGAAATGTGCAAGAGTCCTCACTGGGGCTTTTGTACATTTCAAAGAGGAAGCGCTGCATGGAGCTTGGGGCCAGCGGGGGACTCTGAGTCTCCTGCTGCCTCCAGGCTCCACACAGAATTTCAATCTGTGAAACGTACAAGAGCCCTTGCTGGGGCTCTTGTACATTTCAGAGGCAGAACGCCGCACTAGTCCTTATTGACTAATTGAATCAAAATCCCTTCGACTATTCGATTAGTTAATTAATTGAAATTTAATATTCCTGTCCTGAATGGGAATCACTATCGCTTCAGGAGGTAGCCGAGTTAGTCTATACAGGAAAAAACAACAAATGGTCTGGTAGCACTTTATAGAGTAACACAGCATGTAGATGGTATTATGAGCTTTTGTGGGCACAGCTCACTTCTTCAGATGACTGGAGTTTTACCGTGAATTACTATGTTGGTACAGAGCAGTGACTCCCCGCTGGCCCTGGGCTCCACGCGGCGTTTCAGTCTTTAAAATGCACAAGAGCCCCTGCTGGGGTTCATGTACATTTCAAAGAGGAAGTGCTACCGCTGCATCTCTGTCTCGTCCCACGGACTGGGGAGACTAGCTTTTAAGCCAGCTGCCCCCGATACCTCTTCCTTTTCCCTGATTTGCTGCCTCTTTGTGATAGAGGCAGCAAGATGGAGGAAGCAACTAGTCGACTAGTGTGTCGACTATCTGATAAACTTTTGCTTATCAGATAGTTGACTAGTCGATTAGTTGCTTACATCCCTAGTTCAAGACACGTAGCAAGCTATATCACTTACTGGTATAAATACCTACTTAATGGTATACCACTTACTGGTACCACTTATTGGTATAAATGCACCGACTTTAGGGATTGTACCAGTATAACTACATTGAGCTTTACATTCCAACTGTCACAGGTATATATCCACACAACTTCCCTGTGTGGACCGGTTAATCGAGACCTTTATGCTTCAGAACTGGTGCAGCACAGGACCAATTGTGCAAAAATCTCTCAAGAGTCTCCTTTAGGGAGGGGGAAGGTGTCCCTGTGGGTTCATCCTTTGCCTCTCTAAGACTGACTGAAATGTTTGTACTGTTTATGTTGGTGGGTTTGTGAGGTGGACCAGATATCTCAATTTTATAGCTCCTGATATTTGGTACATTTACAGCACAGCGGGCATGCTGGTGCAGTGGTGAAGCTCTGCCACTGTAGCCCACAATGCAGATGTTACCTGTGCTGATGGGAGAGAGCTTCTCCTGTCAGCATTGGCACTCGACCACTCTGGGAGGTGGTAGCTATGTTGGCAGGAGAAGCCCTCCCATCGACATAGAGCTCTACACACCAGGACTTTGTTCAGTTGTATCTCTGGTAAGAGATTACAGTGGTGTGGCTGGAGCAGCACCCCCTAATAGATCTTCTGAGAGCCCAGACATGGCTGCTGTTTTCCCAGGGTGGAGAGAGAAATCTCCGTCTTCAGTTACCCTGTAAAGTGGGCTTTGGGCCACCAGGGAATTGTCCCTTCAGTCTTACTCCATTTCTGGGTGGAGTTCCAAAAAAACTTTCTAACCTAAACCTCCAAACGACAGCACTAGGCTGTCTCCCCTTTTTTCTGAGGGAGGAGCATCCCTGGCCTTTCCTTTTGGGCTTGGTTCCCCAGCACGTCTCTGATTCAGGCATTGCTCGCTTGTGGCTGTTCTTCCCCAGTGGCTGCTGCAGCTAGCAAACCTGTCTCCACAGCATCACAAGCGAAAGGCGTAGCTCTGTCTTCCGACCTTGTCATTAAGTCCGTAACTGAGACAGGTTCTTTCCTTTGGTTTCCACTCCAGGCTTGGCAGTGGCTGCAGGTATATCTGGGTGGGCTTAGTGTTGTGCTTAAAAGAAGCACCCGGGATCTTCTTCAGGGGGATAAGGCAACACACCACATTTATTAAACATACATAGCTCAATCAATACTTTATCATATGCATATGATACATTACACTCGTGCACTCACACACACATATGCACACTCCATCTTGTTGTTATGAATAGTTGCTCCCTCTAACTACACTGGCCAGGTGAGATGGATGGGGGAGGGGTGGAGCTGGGCTTCTGCGGATCCAGATCAATGCTCCAATGTTGACAAGACAAAAACCCAGAGTCCCTCTGCAAGATGCCTCCTATTTATCCCTCTCATGCAGCCGGTTAGTCAACACCTCGCCTCTTTTAATGCTGCTTCAAATAGGGTCCTTTCAAGGTCAGGCACTTGCTGCTTGACTCCCAAGGCCGTCTATATGTGTGTGTGTACACACACACACACACACACACACACACTCTCTCTCTCTCTCTCTCTCTCTCTCTCTCTCACACTCACTAACTAACTAACTAACTGGACCCAAATGCTCTGCTGAATCCCTTCTGTGGTAGTATGGGGCCCGTTGTCCCATCTCAGAGATATGTTTAAAACATAGGTGGTGGTTGAAGCTGCTGCTTGGGAAGGTAAACACCCAAGCCTGTGGCCTCTCCCATACTTCCCCGCTGCGCTGCCCAGGCCCCGCCCCCATGCTGCTTAGGCCCTGCCTCCTTCTCACTGTCTCCCTCTTTTCTTCCTTCCCTCTCCCTGCTCGGCCAAATCCCTGATCCCAAATGTAGCAAATGACATTTGGACAAAACACTCTTCTACAGTTTCTTTCTAAAGAAAATGGAGCATGTTTTCCACTGCATGCCAGATTGTGAAGACTGGACATGCAGAAGGTACCTAATTAAAAGCACTAAATTTGGGAATAAAAAATGTCAGTTACAGGTTTTTTGATGTATCCTGAAGTTTGTTGGAGATTTATTTGCAAAAACTTTGTTGTATGGGCAAGTCAGTTTTCCTGCTGAATACGACATTAAATATTATGGAATATATGATGCATCTCGTCTTTCTTTTACATTTTCTTAATCAGTATTTCTAACCTGGTTTTATATTTTAAATATATTCTTAAGCCTTCATAAAGTGATCATTCCAGATGACTACAGACTGAAAAAAGACATTGTTTTAAATTAATCAGTCAGAGTGGTTTACTGTGGCTCACAACACAGTTCATCCTTTTTAGTAAAAAGGAACACTCATTTATTTGGTGTGATCTCCAGAGCAATTGACATGTTTATGAAATTTTGCCGTATGTTTATGTTAAAAATATGTTTCCAAAGACTTTCGTCATGACAAATGATTTTATGTCTTACTGAGGTTCTCTGGAAACTAGTTCATCAAATAGAAGTAAAGAAAGGGAAACTCATTTGTCCAGACAGAGGCGACTGGTGAAGAGGAGCAGGAGGGACACTGGTCATGTGACTTCCCCCCATCCCTCCCCCCAGTGTGGAAAAGGGCTAGGACAACCCTCCTTTATCCTAGGCCCGGCCTCTCCCTGCCCCTGCTCTGCCCCCTCCTCAGCTCTGATCCAGCCTTTCTCTGCTCCCATCCCACCTCTTCACCCTCCCCGGAGCAGAGCAGCCCAGGGAACTGGTGGGATGAGGGTTCTGGTGCCGGCATTTGTGGTCTGTTCCCCCCCACACACTGGCATCAGCAGCAGCAGTGGGGGAAGCAGGACAACAGTCCCAGCTCGCTCTTCTCCTCCAGCCATGTGTCTCGCCCCTTCTCCCAAGTGACATGCCAGAGGCATGCATTCAGCTGAGGCCATTGCTCTCTTTGCCCTGCCACTGCCAGTGAGCGCGGGAGGAGTGGACCCCGGTACGGGCACCAGATCCCTTCTCCCACTAATTACCCTGCCGGCCAGCCCCACCCACCCACAGGGTTTGGGACATGACTCGGGGTCATGTGCTTCCCTCCCTCCCTCCGTGTCCAGTTATCTGGAAGAAAAGGGATGTTGTTCTTTTAAGAGCTGCTGTTCCTTTAAGGGTGAGGGAGAAATTACAGCAGGGATGGACAGCAATGTGGATTTTAGGTAAGAGTGGAGTTTTTGAAGAATTTATTTAAAAAAACGTATGTCTGAAGATCCAAGCATTGAAAGCTAAAGCTGAATACTCAGATTATGAATCTAAAAATTTCTGCAGGGATTTCTTAGAGCTGTGATTGTATAATCTTCAGCAACAAACTAATGAAATATTTACAATACATTTTAAAGTAAGGTCCTGTAGCCGTATTACAGTAATGCACAACTGTTTTGGTCAATAAACTCCAAAACTGACATTATATACTTCTGAGCTGATACATGCCTGTTAAATGGCTTTCTTACCACTTAATGGCTCTCTCCCAGGTTCAGTGTGATGCTAATAGGTCTGACAAGCTTGTCTGGAGGAAGACTCCTCAGGCTGCATCAGCCTGCTGTGGGACCCTGCTTTGCCTTTCCTTGCCTCTTATAGCTGCTGCCCATGGTTAAAATCTTCATGTTTGTTGCAGTTAACATTGAATGTCATCCTTCCAGATGCCAAGCATTTTTGGAATGTTCGTGCTTACTCACCAAACCAAGATTCCTGTTACTAGGTGATCTGTCCTGAGAGCAGAAATAATCTAATACTACAGCAGTTGGTGCTTTATATGCAGATAGTCCTGAACTAATAACTCTCTCTTATTTCTATGATCTGGGACTCTCTCGTGTAATTTTTCCAAGCACTGTCTTGTTTCAGGTGAATTTCTCTGCTCTAGGAAAGATTTGACCAAACTCCAGTGACTCATTAGAGAACAAAGTATCAAATTGCAAACTGATAACTATATAAAAACCCCTATGTTTGGTGTATTAAGGATTCTCAACCCTCTAACGAGGGTGCATCCTGTCCTTTACGTTTCATTGCATTAATTCCTAGAGTGCACTGCTTTGAAATTCTTTGATGTAAGATGCTATAGCAAGAGGAAAATACTTGCAGCTGCTGCTCCATTTGTTTATTAGAAGATCTGTTAGTCCAGCAGTGGCAGAGTTGCACTGTTTTGCCGAAAATTAAATTAGAAATCACATGTATGTTTCAACAGAATAAGAAACTACTGATGTGAAAACTGGGAGAATAAATGGGAAAGTCAAAGGTGTTTGTGTGATGATCAGACCTACCCTATGATTCTCATCTCTGCTCCCTAACCTTAGTTCTTTGATTTGCTCCACATCTCAAAAGTATGAAGTGTTATGGGTGTTCCCTTTCTCAACATTTCCTCCAGTGCTCTCCTTGCTGATTCACAGCAGTGCTATAGGGGCTTCACTGCTTCACTGTTATCCTCTTTATTCCCCAAACCATACAGTTTGTTCCCCAAACAGCTTTACTATTATCCCATTTGTTCCCTCATCCACTCCCCAAACCATTTCTGCCTGGCCAATACTGCAGAAGGTCCTTCAGGCTTTTTCTGTTTTGACCACTGCTGTCTGTGATTACCTGAATCCTTTACAGATAGTTTACAGATGAAGTTAAGTTCTGTAACTGGCAGAAACTATAACAGCTATTTCCTCATCAGTTGGCAGAATCAATTCTTTTCTCTCAGTAGGTTTAAACTTTCACCATGACAAGTTTGGATACCATCTTGGTTCTCTTGCAAAGACTCAGCAGAAGTTTCATGGTGGTGCAAGTTACACGGGTCAGAAAATTCATGATAAGCAGTAAAGTAGTGCAGTGTAGCTTTCGATGACATTTAGTAGACGTGCAAAATAAGAATAACTGGCCTGTTGAGGAGACAGGAGTGTGTTGCAGGGTGAGGAGGGATAACCCACTGCTTAGAATGCTAGCCTCAGCCTTTGGACTCCCATGTTGAGTTCCCTGCTCCATCACAGACTTCATTTGTGTCCTTGGTATCAAGTCCCGGTTGACTCCTGTTGGCCAGTCACTAGACTGTTGTGCCCCAAGCATGTTTTAAGCCTCTGGAGCCTCAGCAGAGTCCAGCCACTGTCCCTGTCTTGGGGTCCTCCTTTCAGGATGCACATAGTAGTTGTGAAATATGTAACACACTTTGGCCAGGATTCTAACAAAATGGCTCTTTTCCTCAACCGATAAAACATTAGTAAGTACACATAAACAATAAACCTCTATATACAATGTCCTGTACTAACTCACTCTTCCCTGGGAAGTTCTCAGTGTTCAGGTAGGTGGGCAGACTCTCCTACCTCTTTAGGCTCCTCCATACTCAGATGTTCTCTCTCATCGTGAGCTGGAGAAAAATGGACTTCTGAGGAGCTCAGTTCCTGCCCTTTTTAATAACATCTGGCTCTTTGTCAAGTGATATCATTTGAGGAGACTGAGAAGGATCACAGTTCCCTGTTGGGTGACTTCGTTCCCAAGGCAACCTCCCCTCTGAGTTCAGACCTGAAGTGAAAAGCCATTTTTCCCTGGGCAACAACCACCTTTGTCAATTAGATGGATGACAATCAACCTTTAAGTAGATGCTGTTGTGAGGTCTTTGATGTTCTGCCTTGAAATGTCAGGGCATTTCCTCACTGCGGGTTTGATTGGTCCAGCAGTGGTCAATTTATTGTATCAAGACACAATAAATCAACCATCGAGTGCTCTCTCGTCGACTCCGGTACTCTACCAAAATGAGAAGAGTAGCACAGTGGGCAGGAGAGCTTCAGCTGCCTAATTACCAGTGTGAAGGCTTCACAGTAAGCAGACCGAAGTACATCAACTTCAGCTACACTACGGTGTTCCTCTACCTAAAGTTGTGTCACTTGTGTCCACGGCCCACGGTAGTGTAGGCTGGGCCTCAGGTAACAGAGCTAGCAACACTACCACAGAAAGACAAGTAGCCCATTTCATTCAAAATGGAATTTGCAGCTCGGTAAAAATACCTACAGGGCGTTTGTAATCTCACACAGAACTCATACCTTGGAGGGACAGATTCCCTGCATTTCCACTGTTGGCCACTTTGGGGATGTCTATGCTGAAGTCAGAGGTGTGCCTGCAGTGTGTGTAGTGCACCTGAGCTAGCTTTGATCTAGCTAGCACCAGTTACTAGCTGTGAAGCCACAGTGGTACAAGTTGTACATGCTCGCTTAGGATCCAGGACAGCCAAAGATGTGGCTTCGCTGCTGATGCTATTCAAGCTACTTAGATCTGTGCTAGCTTTGGGGTATCTACTCATGCTGCAGTCACATTTCTGATTGCAGCATAGAACAAGCCTTTCTGTCTCTGCACCTCAGTGCCTCGTGTTGAAAATGGGGTAAAATAGTACTTCCTGACCACAGGAGGGTGATATTTGTAAGGTGCCCAGATGCTGTGCTAATTTAGGTAGGGATGTGAAGGACTAGTTGACTATTCGATAAGCCAGACAGGCTAGTCAACTAGTCGCTTCTCCTCCCCCTCCTCTTTGCTGCCTATCAGAAAGAGGCAGCAAAGGGGGAGAAGAGAAGGGGGTACTTCAAAGCGCAGCACCTCACAGAGCCTGGGGTCAGCGGGGGAGCCCCTCGCTGACCCCGGGCTCCATGCAGCGCTTTCACCTTTGAAGCATTACACTTCAAAGGCGAAGGTAACCTATAGACTAATCGAATAGTCGATGCAAAATGCATCGACTATTTGATTAGTCCGTCGATATTTAACATCCTTAAATATAGGTGTGATTTCAGAGAGAGGGAGTGTAGAAGTGCCTTAGATAGCAAGAAAAGCAACTAACAGTAGAGGTACAATTAAAGCAGGATTCCTCCCCTTTGTACTGCACTTGTCTGTTGTTTTTGGTACGTGCTATATGTTTTGTTCACCCATTCAGTGCTAGACTGTTGCAAATTATAACATTAATAATCTTAGTTATTTGACTGTGCTTTTTGTCTGTGGAGCTCAGCACACTTGGGAAGAAGCTAGGTAAGCATTATTAGCCTACTATTTTTACAAATGAGGAAACTGAGGCACAGGCAGATTAAGCAATAACCTCATTGACACACAGTGAGGCAGAAAGGAATAAAATCCACATTTCCCGTCTGCTTTTGCTCCTGCCCTACCTAGTACAAATGGAATTGATATAAACACTTTCTGATACTGCCATTATCTGTATAGCATACGATAGAACAGTAGTTCCCAAGCTGTGATCCATGGACTGCTGGTGGTCTGTGATGGTATTGCAGGTGGTCCATGGAAAGTTTAAAAATAAGGATCAGGCCTCACCATGGTGGACCCAATCCTTACTTTTTCTTTTCTTTTCTTTTTTCTTTTCTTTTCTCCCCCCGCAGAGGGAGTGTCTGTGAAATTTTAATAGTTGGAAAAGGGGTCCGTATGCTCGAAAAGATAAACTATACAGTATAGGACAATTTAGCATCCCTTTAGAACTTTCATTTGCTCATTGAATTGGAAGTGTCATATAACTAAGGAGGAAGGAATTGAGTGGAATAAATTTCTTATTGCAGCATGGATTTTACCCAAAAATATTATTCATCCAGTGACTTATGCAGAGCTACCTTCAAATGAAGGGGGGCTATTTTTAGGCTTGCCAATGAGCATTTTATTATGATTAGTTTTGTAATTCAGAAGTATTTAACAGTTACAGAATTAAAAAGGGAAATATGGATGTACAGGCAGTCCCCGAGTTACGCGGATCCGACCTACGTCGGATCCGCAGTTACGAACGGGGTTGCTGCCCGTCTCCCTGGTCTGCTGGTTTCCAGGGAGACGGGGAGCAGACCAGGGAGACGGGGAGCAAAGCCGGGGAGCACGCCGGCAGCGGGACAGCCGCGGCGGGTCTGGGCTGTCCGCTGCCTGCGTGCTCCGCAGCTGTGCTCCGCGGCTGTGCTCCACGTCTCCCTGGTCTGCTGGAGACCAACAGACCAGGGAGACGGTGAGCAAAGCGGAGCAAAGCCGCGCAGCACGCGGGCAGCAGAACAGCCGTGGCGCGTCTGGGCTGTCCCGCTGCCCCCGTGCTCCGCGGCTTTGCTCCGGACGCCTGTGATACAGCAGCTGGGGCGCTGCTGGTTGGTCCCGTAGCGCCGCTCTGGGTGCTACTGGATCAACCCGGCAGCACCCCATCTGCCCCTCGGGCTTCCTGTAGTCAGCGCTGGTCAGTTTCAGCAGCGGCTGAATCAGGACGCCTGGGGCAGAGCAGTTTGGGTGCTGCTGGGTTGGTCCAGTAGCGCCGAGGAGCAGCGCTACTGGAGCAACCCAGCAGCACCCAAGCTGCTCTGCCCCAGGTGTCCCCAAGTCAGCCGCTGCTGAAACTGTCTAGCGCTGACTACAGGAAGCCCGAGGCAGAGTTGCTCTGCCCCGGGCTTCCTGGAATCAGCCGCTGATCAGTTTCAGCAGCAGTTGACTTGGGGACGCCTGGAGTTCTTAAGTTGAATCTGTATGTAAGTACTGGCGTCCAGATTCAGCCTGTTGAAACTGATCAGCGGCTGATTCCAGGAAGCCCGGGGCAGAGCAACTCTGCCTCGGGCTTCCTGTAGTCAGCCGCTGGTCAGTTTCAGCAGCGGCTGAATCTGGATGCCAGTTCCAACTTACATACAGATTCAACTTAAGAACAAACCTACACTCCCTATCTTGTACGTAACCCGGAGACTGCCTGTATATCAGTTTTAAATAAACAAGGCATGATACTAGATGTTGGGTATGTAACTTTTAGTAGCCGTTGGGATGGTGCTTTGAAGAATAAGATTATAATTCAAAATGATCTGGACAAACTGAAGAAATGGTCTGAGGTAAATAGGATGAAATTCAATAAGGACAAATGAAAATAACTCCACTTAAGAAGAAATAATCAGTTTCACACAAGCAAAATGGGAAGTCTGGGAAGGGGGGATCTGGGCGTCATAGTATATCACAAGCTAAATATGAGTCAAGTGTGACGCATAAAAAGCAAAGATCATTCTGGGATGTATTAACAGGAATGTTGTGAGTAAGACACGAGAAGTCATTCTTCCTCTACTCTGCGCTGATTAGGCAACTGCTGGAGTATTTGTGTACAGTTCTGGGTGCCACATTTCAGGAAAAGTGGGGAAATTAGGAAGGTTCAAGGAAGAGCAATAAACATGATGACAAGTCTAGAAATTATGAGCTATGAGGGAAGATTAAAATAATTGGGTTTGTTTAGTCTGGAGAAGAGAAGACTGAGGGAACATAACAGCATTGAAGTACCTAAAAGTGTGTTACAAGAAGGAGAGAGATAAATTAGTCTCCTTAACCTCTGATGATAGGACAAGAAACAATGACCTTAAATTGCAGCAAGGGAGATTTAGATTGGACATTAGGAAAAATTTCCTAGCTGTCAGGGTGGTTAAACACTGGAATAAATTGCAGAGGGAAGTTGTGGAAACTCTGTCAGTGGAGATATTTAAGAACAAGTTAAACATCTATCAGAGGTAATCTAGATAGTGCTTTGTCCTGCCGTGAGGGCAGGGGACTGGACATGATGACCTCTTGAGTTCCCTTCCAATTCTGGTATTCTTTGAAATCCTGGTACCAGTAACGCCAGTGGGAATTTGCCTTTGACTTTAGTAGATCAAGATTTCACCCCAGATTTTTTCCAACCATTGAGGGATACAAGTGAAAATTGCAGTATCTAAAGGATGTTGTTTTCCTCCCAGTCGTCTTTATTCTCCTTTTAAAGTCTTTAAGCCCAATTCTTCTTCCAGTGAAATCCACAGAAGTCATACTATTGATTTGAGAGCAGGTTGGTCCCTTAACTGGTGAGCTGTGCTCTCTTTCAGTATAGCCTCTTTTTCTTTTAGAATCCTTTATGAAAGAATAGTGATAGAAATGTAGCCGTGTTAGTCTGGTGTAGCTGAAACAAAAAACAGGACTATGTAGCATCACCTAATAAACCATCTTGTTAGTCTTTAAAGTGCTGTATAGTCCTGTTCTTTATGAAAGAAGCCACCTTTGCTTCCACCTCTTTTCCCTTCATGCAGCACAAATGTTCCCTAGAAGAATGGTCAAACATAGGTAGGTCAAACATAGTGGTCAGACATAGTAGGTACAAAATTCTCCATACTTTCTGGACTGCTTTCCGAAAGCAGAATCATAACTCTTGTTTCATTTTGTAGTACTTTCATAGTTTTAAAGAAAGTCAACTCAGATTCATTTATTGGACTGATGTTTTCATATTCACTCTACAGATGTGAAATGACAGTGCTTTCACCGCTGCTGTGTATCAGTGATCACTTTTACATTGTGTTATATGTTCAGATTTCTTCTTGCTGGCATTGTGAGGATCTATAGGCTTATCAGCACCGTTTCACTGTCCAGGTCACTGGATAAACTTTGATTTTGTGGTTAGCCGTGTTGCAGTATTTCTCATTGTCACAGCACTGTCCACTGTTATGTGCAGCCTGATATATAGTACTATGTAGAGGGATCATCACAGTCTCTCACAATCTAACATCAGATCCATGATAAACACATTTCACACAGCTGGCTCCACCCAGCCTACCTGAGATTCCTGCCCTCAGTCTGTGGTCAAATGCCTTTTCCATGTTATTGCTATTAATTATTTGTATTACCTGTGGTCTTTTGCCTGCTCTAAGGCTATGTCTACACTACAGAGTTTTTCCAGGATACCTCTGGTATCCTGGAAAAACTCTACCATGTCCAGGGAACACGTCTGCTCTTCCAAAAAAAATTTCAGAAGAACATACATGCTTTTTCGGTATCCCTGTAAACCTCTTTTTATGAGGAAGAAGTGATGTTCTGAAAAAGTGGGTTTTCCAACATTTGGCCCAGTGTAGACGGGCCAAATGTCAGAAAAGCCTCTTCTGAAAAAAGAAGCGGGAAAAGCTATGCACATTGCGGTTTGCAATGTGCATAGCTTTTTCCGGAAGAACAGTATAGTGTAGACATAGCCAAGAAGTGGATCTGTAATACAACTTTTCAAACCTTAAGGATAGTTAAGGTTATCAATCTCTGCTGAGGTTTATCAGCTTGGAAGTTAGATGAGACATAAATGGCAAACCATTGAGGATATAATAGCTGGGGGGTGCACAGGTTCTGGAAGAATGTGGTTTATGTAGTCATATAAGTGGAATAGGCATGAAGATGTCTATGGAATTCCTCTTTTTTTTTTTTTTTTTTAACAGAAGCTAGTTTAATGAGACTTCAAAAACTGAGGTTCTCTGAGTCCAGTGACATTTTTGTTACCTATCCTAGCTAATATTTCTTATCATTTACACTGTATGTGTCACTGCAGTATATAAGCATATAATATTGTTACTTTATTATTACTATTAGCCTAACCATTTTCTTCTTTAAGATGAGATCATGTTGACAAATAGACTTCATTTACATTAAAACTCCATATCTTATTGGAACCTCTATTTATTCAAATTGTCATAATGTTCCCAATTCAGCTCTCGTTTACCAGTGTTTCCATTTAATATTTTTGTCTGTTTACACTTTATTACAGACTGCTACCATTAATATCACTTCTAGAATCAAATCTTGGTATATAGTCATGGTTGTCAATTACTCTTGCTGAAGCCTTGATATTCAATGGTGCTGTTTTGGATGCAATAAAGTGTAATCATTATAATTATTATAATTACCACCTTCTACATTTTTGAAAACCCATATCCATAGAACAAAATGTATTGTTCTTCAATATTCTCCCTTCTGTTATGAGTTAAGAATCTAAATTCCTGCATTTCACTTTGCTTAATGGAGGCCTTGACAGATGGGAATCTTTTTCCTAAACAAACCATGTGCAAAAGGTTCTGGCTTACTGGATTCATGTACAGCTGAGCATACATTTTAGTGCAGCTTATTCAGAACAACTACAGAATGGACGTTCTATCCTTTAATTTAGGAATAGTTCAGCCATCTAGGATTTTTGGTCATACTCCAAGTTTTGCCTCTATAATACCTGGGGGCTACGTCTAGACTGGCATGATTTTTCAGAAATGCTTTTAACAGAAAAGCGTCCGTGGCCAATCTAGACGCGCTTTTCCGCAAAAAAGCCCCGATTGCCATTTTCGCGATCGGGGCTTTTTTGCGGAAAACAAATCTCTGCTGTCTACACTGGCCCTTTTGCGCAAAAGTTTTTCGGAAAAAGGCTTTTGCCCAAACGGGAGCAGCATAGTATTTCCGCAAAAACACTGACAATCTTACATGAGATCGTCAGTGCTTTTGCGGAAATTCAAGCGGCTAGTGTAGATAGCTGGCAAGTTTTTCCGGAAAAGCAGCTGCTTTTCCGGAAAAAGTGGCCAGTCTAGACACAGCCCTGGAGGAGGCTTGGTGGAAATGGGTCTTTGACGAGAATGAGCAGGTGCAAAAACATTTCGGAAACTGAGGACCATAAAGCACAAAGCCTTTGCACCCTAGCACTAAAGCACAAAGCCTTTGCTCCACTTCAAATTCCCTTACAGACCTCCTTTTTTCAGGGTGCAAATAGCTACAAGCAAAGGAGTTATTTAAAAGGTAAAATTGTGGCCTGGGAAAAGGGAATGCATTTAAGTAGAATCTTCCTGACCATAGATCTGTTAGCTTGTGAACTAGTTTCTTGAGGCCAGCAGTGGAAACCACAATTCTTGTGACATTTACATGTAGAACGGACATAATACTGGCAAATGTTTTATAGGGAACAAGATGATCTAATAGGTCTTCCCCATCTCTAGATTTAATGGGCTGGATTGTTAAAGACTACCCCTTTTATGGTGATATTTTACATCAACAAGTACAAAGTACCTCAAACTTGCTTTATGATTTGAACTTCTTAGTATGCAGATGCGGTCAAAGGGTACGGATTTTAAGTAGCACCTACTGTACCTAATATTTGTGCCTACCAAACTGCAGGTGAGGAAAGGGAAGCCAGTTTGAGGATGAGATGAAAATTGAGCAGTTGGATTTGGTCTTTTACAAAAATATTCTCTTATCTGTCCTTCATGTTAAATGAGGTCAGCCCATCCCTTGAAGCTGTTCCACTAGATGTTAAAAATCTCAGTCGTGCTTTGTGTGCACCCGGCTACACAAACATGCAGAGAAACTCCCCACTATCCCATTGATCTGGACAGGGTCCCATCTCCTCTCAAATAAAATAAACCCTAATGCCCAGACGTATGTACACTACTGTGGAATGTAGGATAGATGCTTTGTTTTTTTCCATGGTTGCTGTATTAGCAGTAAGTCAATCATTGCTAAGAAAGTACCTTAAGATACTAGCGTACAAAGGACACTATATAAACCCAATTTCTATTCTAATGCTTAAACTCTGCTGGATTAAATTTTACTACTGGCGTCCAGCTGTCTACTGTTGTGTAAAGAGTATTAAACACTGTAGCTGATGGTAAATACCATTTTCTATCATCTCTTTTATGCTGTTATATATCTCTTCTCTGTAGTCAGATAATCTCTGTTATGCTATATCTGCAAGGTTTTGGGAATCATTCTGACTACCTTATTTCAGGGAAATATCTCCTCCAATAGTCTATTTTGCCTTTATTCTTTTGTCTTTGATCTCCCTTCCACATCTCTAAATGTAACATTTTGAAATGGAAAGATATTTGTTTTTTTCCACTGTCAGAGGTACATTGACCAAAGAAGAGGGTTCAGTAGTTGAAGACAGAATACCTGTGTAGTGCTTTTGCATGGAAGATCTCAAAGCAACTACACCGTGCTGACCCAAGTGGTGTCATAACATTGTCCATATTCTCGTATGTTGCAGATGGCAGTATCCCTTCATGAATATACAGCATAGATGGTAAAAGTT
Source organism: Pelodiscus sinensis (assembly GCF_049634645.1). Classification (NCBI taxonomy): domain Eukaryota; kingdom Metazoa; phylum Chordata; order Testudines; family Trionychidae; genus Pelodiscus; species Pelodiscus sinensis. The sequence continues at coordinate 9,533,617 of NC_134717.1, read as the reverse complement.
GTCTTTCCACAGTATCCTTCCTACAAACAAAAGAGTTCTTTAATCTATCCTTCATGTCAATTGTTAAATGAGGTCTCGCTGTCCTGTTCAATTAGATGTTGAGAGGTAAGAGAACAAGGTTTTAAGGTTAGGTGTAAGTACATGTTATCTGGGCCAGAAGAGATCACCTCTCCCCATTGTTTTGTGGTCTTCACTGACTCCCGATCAGTTTCTGGATTCTCTTCATACTCTTGACACTTATCTTAAAGTACTAAGCAGGGTAGGTGGTGAGTGTCTCAGAGAGAGCTTCTCTCTCCCCATGACCCAGTGTGATAGCCATAAAAAACTCCTGTTCTGTACCTGACAATCCTGAAAACATCTCTTGGTGTCTGGAGGTAATTTTCCAAGAAGGGCACCTGGCTTTGGTAATCTCTGCCAGGAATAATTAGGCTGAGACAGCATCTAGGCATCCTGAGATGTAAGATAAAAGATTGTGTGTGTTCAAATGTTCCCAGGGTGACATGGCACACCATGTTTGATTATGATATAACTGTGATGCATTTTGTATAAGATGGATCATGTAAGGTGTCAATGGAAAAGTTACAATTTTCTGAATATGATTATCTTATCCGTTTGCATGTATCTTTTTTGTATCTGAAGTTATGAATATTGGCTATAGATCTGTATTTCAAATGTAGTTATACCTGGGTGACACCCATTTAGCAAAATGCATCCAGTCTATATATAGCCAGTTGTGAAGGATTTATTAAAGGTAATGGACCATTAGGAAAAACAATAGGCCTTAGGAGAAGCCTCCCCCTCCCCTTACCTCTTAAGCCTTCCAGGGAATGCTCCAGACAATCTGTAAGTAACAGCTGTTTTGACTTAGCAAGGCTTGAAAGGGCATATAACCCGGCCACTTGACTCTGGACTCCATTTTTGGATGCCTATATTTTTCCACAAAGTGCTCTGAGAATTGGTTTTGAAACAAAGGGCTCCCACCATGAGCTAAAATTATATAAGGCAGAGAGTGACATCATCTGCTGTTCTTCACTCCGCACACAAGAAAACTCCTGAAAACACCTAAGGAACAAAAAGACTGAACTAGGGATTGTGCTGGACACAGACTAAAATGACTTCTAGCCAGTGTATGGAAACCAGGGAAAACACAAGGGCTATGTCTAGACTGGCCAGTTTTTCTGGAAAATCAGCCACTTTTCTGGAAAAACTTGCCAGCTGTCTACATTGGCCGCTTGAATTTCCGCAAAAGCACTGACAATCTCATGTAAGATTGTCAGTGTTCTTGCGGAAATACTATGCTGCTCCCGTTCGGGCAAAAGTCCTTTTGCGCAAAACTTTTGTGCAAAAGGGCCAGTACAGACAGCTCAGATTTGTTTTCCACAAAAAAGCCCCAATCGCCAAAATGTCAATAGGGGATTTTTTGCGGAAAAGCACGTCTAGATTGGCACGGATGCTTTTCCGCAAAAAGTGCTTTTGCGGAGAAGCGTCCGTGCCAATCTAGACGCTCTGTTCCGAAAATGCTTTTAACTGAAAACTTTTCCGTTGAAAGCATTTCCAGAAAATCATGCCAGTCTAGACACAGCCAAGCTGCAAAGCAAATGTAGCTTGTACCTTAAGCTTGTATCCACAGTGTGAGTAAGGGACGGCTAATTCTTATCTAATCTGTGTAGTATGTTAAGCTTAGTTTGCATTTTTATCTATAGGTCTAGATGACTCTTATGGTCCATTCTTAAACCTATGATTTAATGATTAAATTCCATGGGCTCTCTTATCTGTCCCACCTTTGTGCCACTCAATCTATTGTTGATTGCTTTCCTCCTCTAATTACAATGTCCCTTCCATGGTAATACAGTCCTCTCAGAAAATAATTGATGCATTATAAAAAAGAGATGTGAGGTATTGTCAATCTCATATGTTCCCTAAATTGGACTGAGAATTACCCTTGTGAAACTGCACTTGTCCCCCTGATCCATACTTTCAATTCTGCGTGAGGTTCTCTTCATGTGTTGGCACATGCTTGTCCACTTTTTCCAGCGCTAGTCTCCTTGGGGAACAGACAGGTCACAGTAGGAAAGATATTAGTGCTGTGCAACGCTTGTAATGCTCTAGATAAGCTTGTGCTTTCTATAGTGAATGGGGACGTAATCTCTGGTCCAAACAGCTTGTAAATGAATTAATTCACAAGGGTACAGGATACCGCAGAAAATAAAAGGGGAGTGAAGTAGAGTGATCAAGGAAGCAATATCTCAAATAAGGTTGTGAAGTCGAAAGTGATCATTCCGCACATATTGCTGCTCTTGGATAGGGAATGGAAAAGCAGCCTTGCTTGGCTAAATATCCTTGATGCTAGGACAAACTTGCCAAATGTGATTCAAACAGCAAATGTTGAGAGCTTATGGATTTAAAGCTGTGCTAGACAAAGTGCTGAAAAATATACCGTAGGGAACCTTTGCACTGGACTGGATGATACTAAATGAATCTCTTCCTCTCTAACTTCTGACACCATTGATTCAAGGTGAAAACATGAACAGTTTGCTTTCTCTACACTAGTTAGCTGAAGTTTATTTGACTTTTACTGCCTGCTCTGTGATTCTAACTTAATAGTCATGGTGAGTACTAGGGATGTGAGTAGTTGAATAGTTTGACTAACCGATAAGCCTAGGTTTATCAATTAATCTAGTCAACTACTCACTTCCTCCTCCCCCCCTCCCCCCCCCGCTGCCTCTATTAGAGGCAGCAGCCCTGGGGAGAGGGGAGGACTGCTGCGAAGATGCCTCTGTCTGTGGCACCCCAGGCTGGCTGTAGACAGAGGCTGCTCTGGCAGCAGCCCCTGTCCACTGGGACTCCCCTTCATGGACAGGGCCTGCTGCTGTGAAGCAGCCTCTGTCCGTGGCAGCTCAGGCCTCCCCTGCTCCCCTTCCCCCCCCCCCCCCCCCAGAGCAGCCTCTATCCACACTTTAGAGGAGGAAAGCTCGAACCCCCTGTGTACAGGGGTGGCTGCCAATCTGCGCTGCTGCCTCTGTATCAGAGGCAGCAGCACGGGACAGCAAGCAGCTGGTCTGTGAGGGGAGCTATTTTAAACTGGCTCCCCTTGCAGTCCAGCTCCTGCCTGACATCCTGTGCTGCTGCCTCTGATACAGAGAGAGCAGTGCGGGTGGTAGGGGGCTCCCCAGGAGTGGGGCCAAACTGCACTGGCTGCCAGCCCCGACCCCGGGGACTACGGAATACTCAACTGACCACTAAGAATTCATGTGGTTAGTGGACTATTCCATCACCCGCTATCTAACATTCCTAGTGAGTACACAGTTTGTCTGAAAGCTAAATATTCCATATTACGTTTTAAGCCTTGGGTAATTTCTCCTTTATATCCTCATGATTCTTATTGCTTTTCTCACTTCCCCACAAGGACCCTCTTATAGTAACATTAGAATAAAAAAGCCTTTCTGATAGTGAGTCATCTTTTCCCTTCTGGCTTCTCATAGTATTAACATTTTTAGTTGACAAGAGAATCCCTCTGTCTCTTTCTTGACTCCAAAAATATCTTTACTCTTTAGAACCCCTTAATTGCAGAGAACATGTCTAATATGAGATACAGTAAAGAAATGTGGTTACAACAGTACCGACACTGAAGGTTTCAGTGTAAAACATTGAGCTTTTCCTGACTTGAGGTCTTAATTTGAATCACTTGTTGAATTGAGACCCTTTTCCTCTTACTTCCCAGAGACACCTTAGATGTTAAAATTAGACCAGCAATTGAAGATCCAGCAGGTGACATTATCCCTTTGAAATTTGTAGAGAACCACCACTTGCAAGAAATGTTCCCTTTGGTTTTTCCATCCATGTAGGGAATACATTTTATGTGCATTGAAGCATGTGCAGATGTGCACCACCAGTAAAAACGTATGCTGCTGATTGTGGACATCTGTGGGTACTCTGCTGATCATCTGGGCGGCATTTGAATCTCTTCTGGATGGCTGTCCAAGCGCACAGCTTCCCAGGAACTCTCTCCCCAACTGTAGGGAGACATGGTTTGCTCACGGTGACCTATTTTGAATGAGGTAAAAAAGTAGGATCTGTCCATTTGTGGGTCATATGGATCCCATGACATGTATTGCTAGAGTAGGGATTTAATGCTGGGTCATATTCCAGTCTGTTTTCCAAATCTTCCTGTTCATCTGAATGGAAATGCTACCCTTCACTTTTTGTCTTAAACAGTTGTGAATTTTTCCATGTTTCCAGCAGTCCTGAAGAACCATCCCCTTATTAGACATACAACACAGTTTTAAAGCCTCCCCTCTTTAATACCCTGCCACCTCATTTAGAAATGATCTTTGGGTTTCATATTTATGAGCAATAGGCAGAGGTTTCTGATTTGTTTCATGCATCTTTGCATGCCACAAAGATAGCTATACAAACTCCTTCTGTGATCTGACTGATAACCATTGCATATCTCATTTTATTTGTTTTGCCTTCCTAAAATAGCCTTCCTTCCCAAAGAGGTTATCATCATCTGTTTTTGGTGAAGAGTCAACTTAGTTAAATCTGATAGGCTGTGGAAGAATTCATCGGCACTGACAGGAGCAGTTGCTTCCTGTATCTTAGACTATGTCTACACTACACTGTTCTTCCGGAAACAGCTACGCAAATTGTGCAATGCAGTTTCTGTAGCTTTTTCTGCTTCTTTTTTTTGGAATAGGCTTTTTTGACATTTGGCCTATCTACACTGGGAAGACCTAAATAAGTTAATGGAGGATAGGTCCGTCAGTGGTTATTAGCCAGGATGGACAGGGATGCAAACCCGTTCTGTGAAGTGTCCCCTAGCCTCTGTTTGTCAGAAGCTGAGCGACAGGGGATGGATCACTTGATGATTCCCTGTTGTGGTCATTCCCTCTGAAGCACCTGTCATTGGCCACTGTGGAAGACAGCATACTGTGCTAGATGAACCATTGTCTGAGCTAGTATAGTCATTCTTGTGTTCTTATGATCCTAATATAAATAGCAGCATCATTATGTATACTCTAGTTGCCCTGAAATATGTACCCAAAATTGTAGCAATACCAGTTAACGTGTCACAGTAATTGATGGAGCCAAATTTAAAGTGGTAGATGATTTCCAGCACTAAAACAAACTAATCCAAATGACATAACTGGTTTTAAAAGATACACTGACTTTTTTCAAATTATCTAAGAATCATAGACTCCTAGGGTCGGAAGAGACCTTAGCAGGTCATTAAGTCCAGCCCCCTGCCCAAAGCAGGACCAATCTCAACTAAATCATCCCAGCCAGGGCTTTGTCTTCAATGATTATAATAAAACGAAAAAGTTTAACCTGGGTTGTATTCGTATTCTGTGTGACTGCCCCAAAGAAAGTTTTCTGTGTTGCTAAGACTTTCTCAGACTCTTTTCCTTTCTGTTTTCCTATTCCCATTACTGACTTCTGGAGCAGAAAGTTAAGGAAGGACAAAAGTAAATATCTACTACTAAAAGTGCTGCTTTTAGTAGTAGACACTGAAGTCTTCCTTTTTCATTAGGGACAGATACAGCATGAGAAGTTGTCCCCGTGTTCCTCTTTGTTCTAAGCTCCTCTTCTTGCTTTTTGCTTGTTTGTTTTAATTATAATATTGCTCAACAGGGTTGCTGGAAAAAATTGTACAGTGCATGTGCTGAGAACCATTGACCTAAACTGTAAATCCTGTCTATCATGGAAACCACTTAAAATCAGAGGCTACGTCTAGACTGGCATGATTTTCCGCAAATGCTTTTAACAGAAAAGTTTTCCGTTAAAAGCATTTGCAGAAAAGAGCATCTAGATTGGCACGGATGCTTTTCCGCAAAAGCACTTTCTGCGGAAAAGCGTCCATGCCAATCTAGACATGGTTTTGCGCAAGAAAGCCCTGATCGCCATTTTCGCGATCGGGGCTTTTTTGCGCAAAACAATACCAGGTTGTCTACACTGGCCCTCTTGCACAAAAGCATTTGCGCAAGAGGGTTTTTGCCCGAACGGGAGCAGCATAGCATTTCCGCAAAAAGCACTGATTTCAGACAGTAGGAAGTCAGTGTTCTTGCGGAAATTCAAGCGGCCAGTGTAGACAGCTGGCAAGTTTTTCTGCAAAAGCAGCTGCTTTTGCGGGAAAAACTTGCCAGTCTAGACACAGCCAGAGAGTGCTGCAGGATCGCTCCCCTAGTTTTAGCATATGTGTTGCTTTATAATACTTAAACAGCAGAGTGGCAGTGTCATAAACCTAACAGTGCTCCGAGTCATTATCCTGGCCAATAAACCTAGTAAAAATATTAATACTGGGCATATTGTTTGCTACAGACTACTACTTACTTTCCCTTACTGTACCTCTGACATGTGCCCAAATTAATTAAATTATAATTTATTGTGAACAGTGAGAATTTTATTATATCATAATAGCTTTCCCTTTTCTCATTACTTAATCATTTGTTACAATCAAATACCATAGTTTTAATTTTCATGCAGTTAGATGCGCTTTACTGTGTTTTTATAACTCATTAAAGCTCAGTGTGCTTAGGATTTAGCTGAATTTGCCATACAGTGCACATGATGCTCACTTTCCAGTAACACATGCTGTTTGTATTCATGGCTCGTGTTGCCGTTGTGATGGTGATAGGGTTTGTGTTTCTTGCCTTGCAAGATCTGTGTTGTGGCTGGGATGCAAATGTTTTGAAATAGATCATTTTTCTTTACATTAGTAATACGGGTGATTTACTTTAGCATTTCAAATATTCTTATGTTTAAAAAGAAGCGTAACAACATTAAAGCCACCCTCTGATAACACCACTGACTTATCATTTCTATAAGGCTCCCATTAAAATTTGCTGTGGGAGGGCAGGTGGGTGTTTTGTTTTAAAAAAAAAAAAAAACTCACATAGAGTTGTTCTTGCCCCCTTCATTGACCTCTTCTCTTTATATTCCTCTCCTTGTTGCTTTGGTTTCCAGTTGGGTTCTCTGGCTCGTGTCTAAAGCTCTTGATGCAAGAGCCTTCTCCTCTGTGATGCCTGCCATGTGGAAGAGCCCTGCTATGTCTTCTGACTCATCAGCTGTCTTTGTGCATTGAAATCTGAGCTCAAAACATGTCTTCTCCCTGGCCTGCATCTCTTAATCACTCTCTTCCAATATTCTGTTGTACTGCTGCTCTGGCTCTACAGTAACCCAACAAAGCATCTGTGGAAGATGTCAGGATATAAGATATAAATTACCCACAGGATTTTGAGGCCCAGGACATTCCTTGGGAATATTGTCACTGATTTCAATGGGAATAGCAGCTGAAGCGGTGTTGTGTTATGTTCTAGGATAAAGGAAAATATACTCCAGAAAAAAAGAAAATAAGTTGTAAATAATAAAACACTTGGCAGTGCACCTTGTGGACTTTGTTTCCCTGTAAGCTGTGTACTTGGATGGCCACCAGGAGAGATTCAAATGCTGCCCAGATGATTAGCAGAATGCTCACAACTGACAGCATGTGGTGCACATTTGCATATGCCTTGGTGCAAATAACAAAAGTTATTATGTACTTGGATGGAAAAAATGAGAGGGCACATTGCTTATGCATCATCAGGTTTAGACCAAAGGGCTTTAGCCATGTGAAAAACTGAAATAACTTCTCTTCTCTTCTCTCCTCTGCTCCCCCAGAAATATGCAAGTTACCGTCTGTTATAGTTGCAAAAAATAAGGGAAACAGTCAAGCCCTAGTCGGTGCAGACCCCACTGAGAGATTAGCATAAGGTCAGCGATGATGCCAAAACTGCCTCCAGAACATTAAAGCCGTTTCTGCATTTTAATTACCTGTTTATATTATATTTTTTGCATAGCAATTGCCTTCCCAACTTTATAGCAGTCACCGCTCCTGATGAAGTCAGCAGGACCTGTGGCGGCCGATCCTCTATGAAAATCAGGCCATAAATTAGTTGTCGTCAATTGCTGCTGTCCCCCTCCAGTCAGCCTTTACTAATGGTGTCCGTGGCCTTTTTAAACCAATAACCTCTTCATCCCCTTGAGATCTATAGCAAAAACCCTCATTTTGTTTAGTCTTTATTGTCAGCATCTCTGTTGGGCCCAACATTTCAGTGCTGGCTGACTTGTGAAGGGGCATAACAGCAGTGTCTTGCTCTCACTGATGTATAAGCATAGTCCACTTTCACCTGTAGGAAAATACCTCATTTGATGAATCCTGCAAAATAATTGGCCCGACTTTTGCTTTCCACTATAGACACCGGCTGCTCTCCTCGAGCAAAACACCTTTATTTTCTAGGGACAGCCTGAAATAAAACGGCACTAAATAAATGGCATGAGACAAGGAAAGGGTTGGGAGGTGGGCAAGTGGCGGTGGAATTAATGCACAAATTTCTCTCAGCATCAGTTGGTTACAATCACAGCAGTTCCTCTTTCAGTTCTGTGCCCCACAAATCGGATCAGCCAGATGGGGGGAATTGCTGGGAGATTTCGTTCTCAAGAGAAGCTGTGTCTCGATCTGAAGGGTGGTGCTGTATGGCCTGCGTTATGTACACAAAGATAGCCCTTGTCATCTAAGGAGCCAGCAGGATTGCTGGGCCTCTGGGCCAGGTGGGAGGAGGCCCAGATCTGCGTTCCCAGAATGGGCGGGGCTAGAGCAGAAGGAGTGGGGCTGTGGCTAGCCTCCTCTCCCCCCCCCCCCCCAGCACCACCAGGAGCGCACCACCCAGGGCTCTGGAGCATGCAGCACAATGCTCCGGCAGAGATTTAAAGGAGCTGGGGCTCTGGCTGCTGCAGAAGTGTCATCCAGGAGCCCCAGGCCCTGTACCCGTCGGCCCTCTTTGTGCGCCCCCCACCCCATCCTGCTTCGGCAGGCCTGCCTGTGGCCTATACATTTATTCCACCCCGAAAAGTGGTTTGAAAGTATGTTACCGTTTCAAAATGGAGCACTCAACACTTTAAGGCCAGAAAATAGGCTCCGGTTCAGATTCGCTTCGGCCCCCGCCTGTGTTGGCGATAGCACAACGTCTTCAGTTATGCCAGGGTGGCCTGCTTCCTTCGGGACACTGGAAGGGTGGTGCTCTGGGGAGAAATGAGGGTCTAGAGCAGACTGTGCCGGCGTACCTCTTGAATGGGACTCAGAAGGACATTTGGGGGGGCATGCGGTGGGACAGCCCCCATGGGAGGGGGGCACTGCTGCTCTCCCAGCCCCACGCCCAGATTAACTCCGCCCTAGATTTGCTTCTCCACCAACTCTGTGCAGCTCCCAGCCCAGATCTGCCATCACCCCCTCTCTGTTGCAAGCAGCACCTCTGCTGCATTCTCAGATAGGCTCTCCCCTCATTCCCCCTCTGCCTTCAGCCTGCCTCTGGCGGCAGACAGACTCAGCAGTGCTCCCTAGCTTCTTCGCGTCTGCATGATTATACTCATGATAATAGTTAATTAGTGAGTTTTAAATAGTTAATTACTGCGTTAGTTTTAAAAGAAAGAAAGAAATCTTAATTAGTTTAAGGGGCTTTCTTCTTTTCTCCCAGTTAATCCCTCTGTACAGTTTTTTCTGACTGCTTATGCGGGCGTGCCTGGATCACCTGGCTTTTAATGCTGCACCTCATGTAAAGAGCATATTCTGCTTTTGGATGGTCACTCACAATGCGTCCGCTGCCTTGGAAAGCAGCATCTCTCCCAGATATACCCTCATTGCACAAAGCTAAAATCGCAGGTGCGGAAAGACACAGACCTCCGACTCAAATTATTTTTATTAGAAAACTTGCTCAGACCAGCCTCTGATCCGGGCAACAGCCCGAGGAACTCAAGCAGCAGGGATCCAAAAAGCCTGCCAAAAAACTAGCTGCCTCACACCTCAAGGGGCTATGGCACTGAAACGGCATCCCCCTCACGGCTGGTGCTGAGAGTGGTGGTGGCCCGGCATCTCAGCACAGTGGTACGATCTTGCCGACACAGCAGGAGAACGCAGCACTACGTTCCACTCCAAGATAGACAACTCGTCCATATTTGCTCATCCACTCACCCAGAGGTTCTTAAAGGGCCTGTAGGCACTTTATCCAGACATCATTCCACTGTGGGACCTGCATTTAGTATTGAATGCTCTAACTAGGTCGCCCTTCGAACCAATGGCGACCACCTCATTACTACATTTGTCCATGAAAACTGTTTTCCTTGTAGCTATTATGTCAGCCAGATGGGTAGGAGAGATCACGGCCCTAATGACGGACCCCCTATACACCTCCTTTTTTTTTTTTTTAAAGACAAGGTCACTTTACGTACCCATCCCAAATTCCTCCCCAAAGTACACTCATCTTTCCACCTCAGTCATACAATACATCTTCCCACCTGCTTCCCCACACCACACACCAACTCTTTCGAGATGAAAATGCATAGCTTGACCTGCACAGAGCTCTCTCTTTTTATCTGTACCAAGCAAGACCATTCCGAGCGTCCTCCAGATTGTTTGAATAGCAAACCGTAATAGAGGCCAGGCCGTCTCATCACAGAGACTCTCCCACTGGATCTCAGATTGCATCAGGCTTTGCTGCACACAGTCAGATAGCCTCCCGAGCACAAGTGGGCACACTCAACCAGAGTCATGGCTACCTCGATAGCATTCCTCTGTTAAGTACCCATAAGAGACATCTGCGCAGTTGCCACGTGGTCCTCCAACAAGTACTGTGCACTTACACAGGGTTACTATCGAGCTGAGTAACCGCCTCTTGTGCAATAACTGGAGAGTGGGGGGAGGAATGGACAGAAGTTTGAGCCCCACTAGTCTAGAATGAAGGAAGCTGTTGACTGTCTGAACCTGCTCTGCCATGGAGTTCCGATATGATGCTGGGCAAGTCACACAAACCCAGCTTTGCACAGATGGTCACAAACTGTGTGTTCCTTGTTTTCTGTGTCCCCCGCTTGAGACCCCTCTAGCCAAGTCAGAAGGAGTGCTGAGCGCTCGTGGCAACAGTTGAAGTTGATTGGCTCTGTGCTTTCACCATGTGTTGCAGAAATGCGAAAGACTTTGAGAACTCAGTCTAGGTGTCTCAAGTTGAGACTCCCTCAATTAGGAAACACTTTTGACAGTTTTGGCTTTACTCTCTCTGGGCCTCAGTTCCTCAGCTGTTCAAAGGGGGACAGAAGAGCAACATCGACTCTCAGAAGAGTGTAGTGAAGTTAAATTAATGAATGTTTGTAAAGCCTTTGTACAGTGTTGTCACAGCGTCAGGAAGAAATTCATAATTTCACGCACAGTTTGAATGATGTGCAATCAACCCCGCCTGAGGCCACATATATGAGGACAAAAAGAAATACTGAGTGCAGGCTCAGTGAGCAAGATTGGGTACAATGGAAAAAATAGTTTATGAACATATAATTAAACACTGTGATGCAATACATATGCACAGCAGGGCCAAAGTGATGTGGTACAGGCAGTCTTCAGGCTGGCATTTACTACTTTGGAGTGCTTGACTTTATCAACCTAAACATGTACAAAAAAAATGCTGCTTTTAACCATCGTATTTTAAAGGAGACGAGCACAGAAACACTTTCTTTACCTTGTCAAATGTTTTTTAAACTGTCCCTTTGTTTAGTTGTTTGTTTAGCACAATACAAGTTGGACCTCCCTGGTCAGACACCCTTGGACGAGGGATTTTGCCGGACGATGGGAGATCATTCTGGCCCCTATGCCACTGGCCTCCTCAGCTCTGTCCGGGCTGCCGGCCTCCCAGCCAGCCCTCCCCTTCCCTTGGTCCCTTTCTGCCCTGCCAGGCAGTCTCACTGCCACGTGCCAAGCTCTCACTGCCTTGCCAACCCTCAGGGCTCCCAGGCACCAGCCCTCTACAGGGATTCTCTGGTCCTGGAACATCGGTGGTCCTGTCAGGCCACAGATGTTACCAGACCAGAGTCTCAGTTTCAACTTGTACTGAGTGTTCTTTTTTTCTTCTTTTTTTTTTTTAAATGGTTTCTGCTGCTGTCTCAATTTCTGGTTCAAAATGAGGCTTGTGACTGACCGATCGGCTCGTAACTCTGATGTTTGTAGCTGGCAGGTTCTAGTGTACATCCCTTGAAGAATTTACTCTAATGTTGCACTGTTGCGCAGCTGTCTACAAGTTCAGCCAGAGGCCAAAATCATAAAATAGGGCCCATAGCTGTTCTCTCCCTGTAACTTTAGGATGAGGACAAAGCTGAGAAAATGGCATCTTTAATTCATCAGAATTAAAACAAAAAGCAGTTTTTTGCACATCTAGCAAAGGTTACAAGGCAATGCTGAGGCTTTAGGCATTTATATTCAATTGGAAAAGATGTAAATTTGTGTGCATATCAGCTACGAAGCCCTCTGCAAATTACTCCATTTCACCAGTGAAAAGATTACCATGATTAACTCTTGTGGAGTGTCCATTACCTACTTGGCATGATGGCAAGGGGGTTCGTTAGTTATTATCCTGTGCATATTAGCATTAGCACTGACCCGAATTTTAGAATTATTACAGTAATCCTTCTATTTGTGTGTGTGAGTGAGACAAAGACCGACTCTACACTGCCCAAGCAGTGACATGACATGATACTTTATGCATAGTCTCTCCAAAACAGGTAGGAGAGAACAGTGAGCAGTAGTACTAGCTGCGCATTAGTGTAATACTGTTTATGTAACGTGCCTAGGCCCACACAATAGGATCTGAGGAAGATGATGGACTTTGTCATGTGCCCTGTTGTGAAATTCTACCAATTTTCCTCCCATTCCAGTTCAGTCTTGTACTGGTGCTGAACAAAGTATTCCTGACTTGAAAAGTAAGTCATGGTATTAAAAATAATTTTTGTGCAGATCTTCAGCTCACAGAAAGGTTAGGTGTGTTTGCTAGCATAAGAATCAGACATTTTCCAATTTTTATAATGAGCCAGATGTAATAATAAATGCTCATGATCCAAAAACACAACACAAGATTAAAATGTGTAAGGTCTTCAAGAGAGACCGATGGTTGCTTGGACAACAAGGGGTCTGGTGGCACTTTAAAGACTAACAAATGTATTAGGGCAAAAGGGTATAAGCTTTTGTGAGATAGAACTCCCTTCCTCAGATGCTTGAAGCGTAGAGGAAAGGATACAGAGATGGGAGTCTGACATCAGTACTAATTAAATCAGAGTGCATGTTGTTCATCTCCGACAGTGATGAGAAGGGGAGGGTACCTAAAGGGAAAATTATTTGGGGTAAAGTGAGGCACACTCCATGTTTCTATTTAAACCTCTTTTCAGAGTGTCAAATTTGAATATGAATTCCAGCTCAGCAGTCTCTCCTTGCAGTCTGTTTTTGAAGGGGTTTGGTTTGGTTTTGCTTTTTTTGCCTGAGAATGGCGACTTGCAAGTCAGAAAGTGTTTTCCCAGGGAGGTTAAAGTGCTCCCCTACTGATTTTTATGTTGCCATTTTTAATGTCTGATTTATGTCCATTTATTATTTTGAATAGAAAGAATATAGTTTGTCTGATGATCATGGCAGAGAGGCATTGTTGACCCATGATGACATATATCATATTAGTAGATGAGCAAGTGAATGAGCCTTTGATATAGTTGGGTTCAGTGATAGTGTCCTGCAGGTAGATGGTATGGACAAAGATAGCAACCGCGTTTGTTGCTGGGATTGGTTCCTGGATTAGTGTTTCTGTTGTGGGGTATGAAGTTAGTGGTATTTGTCTCAGGTTGGAGGGGATGTCTGTAAGCGAGGTCTGGCTTGCCTCCCAAGGTCTGTGAGAGTGAGGGATCATCGCTTACGATAGGTTGTATATCCTTGATGATGTGTATGAGAAGTTTTAGCTGAGGCTATAGGTAATGGCTAATGACCTTCTGTTGCTTTCTTTGTTAGGTCTCTCCTGTAGTAGGAGACTTCTGGGTATCCACCTGGCTTTATTAATCTATTTCTTCACTTCTTCAGGCGAGTACTGTAGTCTTAAGAATGCTTGATAGAGATCCTGTAGGCATTTGTCTCTGTCTGAGGAATTGGAGCAAATGTGGTTGAATCTTAGGGCTTGGCTGTAGACTCTAGATCGTGTGATATGTTTTGGATGAAATCTGGAGATGTGTAGGTAGGTCTAGAGGTCAGTAGGTTTCCAGTATATGGTGCTATTTATGTGACCATCACTGATTTGTACTATAGTGTCCAGGAAGTGGATCTCTTGTGTGGTCTGGTCCAGGCTGAGATTGGAGTGGGATGGAAATTGTTGAAATCCCACTGGAAGCTATACACGCATTTTGATAGAGGTTTATTTTTTTAATTGTGATCCTTAGTTTTAACTTGTTTGGAAATGATATAAAAGCTTGATTTATTATAGATGTGTTTCCATGGGCCTTTAAAAAAACATAAAAAACATTGGCACCCTGTTTTCTGACACACACACCCTGCTGTATTTTAATTTCAGTATCTGGTCAACCAAAATTATTTCATGCAGTATGGTCTGATATTCAGTAGAATAATTGAGTTTCATGTCTGCGTGTGTCAAAGAAGGGTTGAGTTTGGAGGGTCTCTTGGATGAAATCTTAACAGCCTTGGTCTTACCTGCTCTATGTAGATGTTAAAGATACTGTGGCATTTCTTGTAAGAATGGTGGTTTGCCCCATTACAATGGCAATAATGTCATCCCCTCCTTGTTTTGCAGCATGCTCCTTGGCTGTCGGGTTGCTGCCCTCTATCCTCAGTAGTGATCACGTATCAGGGATTCTGTATGTGAATAGTTCTTTGGGGGCCATTCAAAAGAGGCAATAATTTAATGGCACTTGTGCCTATGTCTTTCTTTTTTTCCCATAGCATCCTCTTTGCAGACATAGAGGGTTTCACCAGCCTGGCCTCCCAGTGTACAGCTCAGGAGCTGGTCATGACGCTGAATGAGCTCTTTGCCAGATTTGATAAGCTTGCCGCTGTAAGTTTTCATTTATAATTCTGATTTTGGTTCCTGTTACATGATTGACATACTGCACCGGTTCACTGGATTTCTAACATTCACTGCCCTAAAAGGCAAGTTATTGCAAGCATGACTTGAAGTTTCATACTTCTCCCTCTCTTTCTTTTTTCTTTGTAGGAAAATCATTGTTTACGTATAAAGATCTTGGGCGATTGCTATTACTGCGTGTCCGGGTTGCCAGAAGCAAGAGCTGATCATGCACACTGCTGTGTTGAGATGGGAATGGATATGATAGAGGCAATCTCGTAAGTACCAGATCCCCAGGGAGGGAAATGTATTCCTCTCATAATGCATGAGGTAGCTAGCTCATTGAGCGAGAGACCAGCAGAGAGCAGGTGCATTTGGGATGAGCACACAAATGAAGCTGACAGTAGACAGACAGAAACTTGAGACCACTAGACTCAGCTAGGGCATCTATAGTGCTCTACCTCCTCCTCCCAGCTGGGATAGGTAATCCTAGGCATGGAAAGTATTAGTCCCAAAACAGAATTTTTCAACAGAGTAGACCCCTGGTCATGCTGCAGTAGCTTACCCTTTTGTTTCTTACTGGGAGAAATGCTATATGCTGCCCTGCAGTGGAAACAGTGCAATAGGCTGCAAACGTAACATAAAGGAGGAGGAGAGGTTAGGGCAGGATGTTGGTGAAGCTGCATGAGGACTGTATGATAGGGTCCTGCACACCAAAAGGGCTCCAAGAATGCCATCTTGGAGAGTGATTAGGTTCAGGGCACTGAAGGATGTTGCTGGTGCTACAACCAGGGAGGCTAGTGGAACCAATAGCAGCTGCAGAATATTACCTGGGATCAATGTCCCCCTTAAGCTATGTGCTTGTGCAGCCACTCAGAAAAGATTCAGATTCTGCCCAGATGATTAGCAGAGTACACATGGCTAGGTTTTTTGTTTCCGCTGGTGGTGCACATTCACACGTGCCTCGGTGCACATAACATTATTCTGCACATGGATGGAAATGATTAGAGGGATCCTGGCTTGCGATATGGGAAAAGAGGATCGTCTCTTCCTTGCAATTGCCACAGATTGCCCCCTCACCCAATCTGTGCCGAATCATCTGCCTGAGGACAGGCACAAGACCAGAGGATTTCTTTGTTGGTGGGCAGACTGCTTCTTTCAGTCTAATTACTTAGCAGCAAACAGCTGGGTCTGTCTGATCTGCTGCCTGATGCTTCATTGCATTGTCCCTTTTCAGTCGTTTACCCTACACTGAGAGAGTGTATAAGGCCACCAGGTCAGAACGGTAGCGTTCAACACCCAATTTGCTGTCCCTGTGCACAGCCAAAAGTTACTACACACAGTAACTACTGCCATGCCCCGCAAAGATAAAGTCTCTTTTGCAATGTTCAAGAGATCCATGTCACTGTTAATAAATCTGAAACATTTTCTCTGCGTTCCTCAGGGTAGGTAGAGGGTGGAGGAGGCCGTGGGAGAGAGAACAGAAAATCGCTTATTCCAGATTTAGCAAAGAATAAGATGGTTAAATGCCTTTCATCCCATATAAAGTGTGAGCCCACCTTAAAAGGTTGAGGAGGAGTTATTTGTAGACCCAGGGGTACTAGTATTTTTTGCAAGCCAAAGTGGGTTGGAGTTCAATAAAGAATCCTAAACTCTTCAGGCTTCATAGGCTGTCTACTCAGCAATTAAACCCCTTCAGCTGGCCTGTCGCCTGACTCAGGCTTGTGGGGCTCAGGCTGCAGGGTTATAAAGCTTCATTGTGAATGCTCATCATCGGGTCCCAGAATCCAGGCTCCAGCCCCAGCCATCTACACCAGGGATGTTAACAATTGTTTAATATGGTCACCGTGTATCTGCTGAAAATCTTAGTATGGTTACAGGGTTGCACGTGCTGCGGACTCCGCAGTGTGTAAAGCTATGCGGAGCCTTCAGTGAAGCATTCCTGGGAGGGGAGCCTGGGTCCCGGGGAAGCAGCGTCTCTGTGGCAGTGAAGCCACCTCTCTGGGGGCAGAGAGGGCAACCCTTGCCCACACGGCTCCTGGGGAGGAGGCTTTGCTGCCCTGCCGCAGGGAAGGCATCTCCACGGATGTTGTGTGAGTGTAACCGATACCATTAACTGATAAGCATCAGCTTATTTGTTAAACGATTATTCAGATACACTCTTAACATCCCGAAGCTGCACTGCAGTTTTGTAGCCCCACAGCCCAGCTGACGAGGGCCGGCTGCAGGGGTTTTCACTGCAGTGTAGACATACCCCTTTTCTCAGCTGAGCAAGAAGTTCTCAAAACAATCTGCCATGGGCTAAACATTCTTTCAAGCCACCCCCTGTCGAAAGCGAGGCCTTTGCTGTTAAATGTGATAAACTGAGTGTTTTCTTTGTAGCACAGGTTGTTGGAAATGATTCCTTTTAGCATTTAATAAGATGCTGCCCAGCCTGCCACATCTTTGTATTCCACATCAAAACTATGGGATTCTTTACTACAGCCATTGAAAGTAGGTTATTCTCAGCTCCTTTTGTACAGATCGCAAAGGTGAGAAGTGCAAGGAAGCAACGTATAAAACTAAGTGAAAGTACAGATATAATAGTCTGGGTGTGCATTGCATGTGAGATGGGGAATCGTTGTTGCATATTAGTCTTAGACTGAGGTCTCCTAGGTGGAAGTGCTGCTTTTCAAGGCACATACTTGTGCTCTAAAAATTGAGACACAGGTGTGGGTGTTAGTGTCCTTGAAAAAATCCCAATAATAAGGATGTACTGTACCCAGCACAATAAAGTAGGTACTTTGAGACTTGATCAAGATGAAGTGGAAATTCAATCACATTTACAGAACTGAATGAGATGAGAACTGCAGCACCTTTACTTTTCTGTGTTAGATCCTTCAGTGCTCTAGGAGCTGATCCTGCAAAAGGACTGAACGCATATTGGCTCTTTATGAAATCAGTGGGAATTGTGGACACTCACCACATCACAGAATTGGACCTATATTCAGTAGTTTGAGCTCTGAGCAGATCAGTTAACATAGGCATAATGAGTTTCAAATAGATGTTCTCAAAGCTAGATAGCACAGTGCACAGGGGACATGTAAGTACCACCATGAGTAAGTGGAAAGATAGGCTTGTATTTATGAATATATGTTTTAGAAAGCACGGGGAAACAATCAACAGCCCGTGTTATCAATTCATTTGGCAGCAATGAGACAAGGTTCAATGATAACATGGTTCATGATGAGTCAAAGTGTCAAGCGTTTGCCATTAACAACGTATCATTTTTTAGATTCTAAGTTCAAGGGGAGAGGTACCGTGTCTGTGTCTCTGTTTGTATAGCACTGGAACAATGAGATCTCAATCCCGATCAGGCTGTTGAGTTGAAAATAACACTTTTATAGAACCATTTTTTCCCCTTCTTTCGCCTCGAAAGAATAAGGAACAAATGCAATTGAACGTGGGTCAGTTTATTGTATTGATTGTTGCTTGCAGACCCTCTGCAGTTGTTGCCAAACATGAGGTTGTGGGAGCCCCATACCAGGTGATTAGGGCAGAATGCACTAGATGCTTGGAGAATTATCATCTCCTTGTCCATGCAGGCCCCCTTCTGACCCAGATCAGACTGTCTTTGCAGGAGCAGAACAGGGCAATGATCAGGATTTACTGTAGTGAGTAGGGTTTGCCTTGCACACAACAGTAAGGCCCTGCATTCACTGAAAAATACAGGATCTGGACCATAAAATCAACTGCTGATAGAATCATAGAGCCATAGGGCTGGAAGAGCTGTCAGGAGGCCATCGAGTCCAGATTGTTCTTTGTGCCCTGACGCTGCCTTAACCCCATAGACAACCCAGGGTCAGGTGAGTTTCTCTGTGAAACACGGACATTCTGGTAACAATGGGATTATCAGCAGCCACATTTGGCATGAATGAGGCCATGAGACCCTTTGTACATTCCCCCAAACGATTTCCATGTGAAAAGCTCTTCAAGTAAACTTATGCCCTAAAAAGGAAAAACCCACCAAGTATTACAGTGATCATTTCGGGAGCAAAGAGAGGATCCAAGAGCTCATTAAAATCAGAGTCTGAGTGTGTGTAGCTGCCCACTTGAGGGAGTGCAGATGATGTGGTTCTGTGGTTTCCTATGGCTGCAGCTGAACACTCAGTTCAAGGTTTCCAACTGCAGCGGGTATTTCACACACATATCAGGTTTCGTCCAGGGAACATTTGATGCCTGGTGCCATACACACAAATGACGAGCTCTGAAATAATTTCCTTTTTCTCTTTGCAACATGCTATTATTTTAATGAGGTTCAGAGAGCGGGGTGGTTATGTCCAGTTTTGGTCTGGAAACCAAAGACCAAGGGTTATGGCTCTCAACCTCCCAAAGAATTTTTCCGATTGCTCTGAACTTGTGACCAACTTGAGAGGGCAAGGACTTATTCCAAGGACATCCCTGTCTAATTAGTAGTCTGCGTGGCTAGCCAAACTATCAAAGTGCAGTACAGCCTGTCTAAAGTACTATGGATGAGCAGCCCTTTGTGTGTGTTTGAATAATTTCTAGGGAATTGTGAATTTTGCACTCTTGGAACCAAGTTATGTCACTGGATACAGGCACATAATTCCCTGAGACAGCCTTCTTTTTCTGCTTCTCTTTTCAGATTGGTCCGGGAGGTGACAGGAGTCAACGTAAACATGAGGGTTGGGATCCACAGCGGAAGAGTTCACTGTGGAGTGTTGGGCCTCAGGAAGTGGCAGTTTGATGTGTGGTCAAATGACGTCACACTGGCCAATCACATGGAAGCTGGAGGTAAAGCAGGGTAAGTTATTGCTTCACCAAAGTCATTGCATGTGACAGTTTTGCTTTTGACCTGCAGGAGGATTTTGGTGAGTTTGTCTGTCATGGCAGGAGTGTGGTGCGGAATTTTGAATTTGGGCTCTCACTGGCTGGTTTATTTCCTCTTAGTCCTGCACTTCTGTCCACAATAGGTCTGCAATCACCCATGGCGGGCACAGCTTATATGCAAAGAATGGAATTCATCCTCTTTGTAATTCCAATAAAATTGATGAAGTGACACCTGGGATTAATGTCTCTGTGTGATCCCTATCATAGTGGGTCACATTTACGCGAGAACATCCTAGATATCACCTGGTCACCATCCTTCCATCAGCGATCCAAATAAATGTCCATTTTGATACCTTAAGGACCAATGGAAGACCAGCTCTCGGGCATAGCTTCCACATGAAATTATTATTTTGTATGTGCTTCCACATTTACGCTCCTCTAGGAGGGAAAAGTAGAAAACAGAGGTCATTTTCCTGCTGGCATACCTCTGCGAGTCACCTGGGTACTATCATGGTTAATGTGGCATGGAAAGCTAGGTACAACAGAGTTTACATGTCATATGTCTTTGTAGACCCATGTCTGCCTAATGAACCCCACAAATTGCCTTTTGTCTCTTTCAAGGCGAATCCACATTACCAAAGCGACCTTGAATTATCTGAATGGAGACTACGAGGTGGAGCTGGGTTTTGGAGGAGAACGCAATGCTTACCTCAAGGAGCATAGCATAGAAACCTTCCTCATTGTACGCTGCAGTCAAAAGCGGGTAAGGAAAAACAAACTGATGTTATGTTTTAGGCTGGTGGCCACCTTCTAGCACCTCAAAACAGCCTGACAGTCAAGTTTTTCTAGCCAGTAGAGGATTTCCCCTGTGCCAGATAGTCCTCTAGTGCCAGATGCCCTGTGTAACAACTTATGATACTTTCCCTTCTGGCCTCAAGCACAAGTGTGTCTAATGGAGAAAAGGCATGGCCTTTTGTAACTCTTCTCACCCTGTTCCTGCACCAGTTTGGCTCCAGAAAAGAGTCTGGCCTTAGTCCTTTTTTAACCTTTTGTGAGATTATTTTGTAACGGAGTTTTATGCTGGTGGAAGCTGGCAAAGTTCTCCGTTATATCCGAGGCCAGTAGTTTTGAAACTTCACATCATCCTGGGTCATGGAATGTCAGGCACCAGGTCTTGTTGCTGCAGGGTGATCGGGTGACCAGCAGGGGTGCGAAAGCAGGCTACCTGTCTGCGTTGGCATTGCACTTCAGAAGCAGCTGGCAGCAGGCCCAGGCTGGCTCCTAGTTGTGGGGGAGAGAGCACACACAGCTTCACACACTGTCCCGAATCCAAGCACTAATGCCGCACTCCCATTGGCTGGGAATGTGCTGCTGGCTGTTTCTGGAGCACTGTATGGTCTGCGGTTCCAGGAGAGGCAGGCAGCCTGCTTTAGCACCTCTGCTGACCAGGAGCTGCTCTCCTTCCCTAGCCCTGCCAGCCCTGACCCTCCTCCCAGAACCAGAGCCCTCTCCTACACTTCAAAGCTGTAATCCTCAACCCCACCCCAGAGCCCACACTCTTGTCAAATTATATTGGGTCACGAGCATCAAGTATTTTCTTCAACTGGGTCATGAGAAAAATAGTTTGAAAACCACTGCCCTGGGCCAGGGACTTTATCGGCTGCAGTGGAGGAAGCTGCCCACCAGTGTGCCTCAGACAGGAGCTAAAGGGACCCCTGGAATTAGTGAGAATGCTTCACTTCCTGGGGCATTGTTCCTCAGTATATCTGCTGGTTCTGCCAGCCAGGTTCTCCTTTAGGGCCGGCTGGGATGTCGGATGCCTGTCCTTGTGGAACGGGACTGAAAACACCAGTTCATGTCCCATAAGTCATTTGAACAAGCAGCACAAGGTAACAGCTTTCAGTCACTATTGACTTGAGTTGCCATAGGCTCCAGTCACTGGTTCTGCTGCGTGTCTCCTCCAACAGGAAGTGGGCTGTGTTGCAACTAGTTTCTATAACCAGTGTATGTCCAGATTATGACAGATGTTAAGACCACAAAGAACCACCTTAATCATCTAATCTCACCTGCTGCATCACATCAGCCAAGATATTTCACCCAGGGTTTTGTTTGTCAAGCTCCAAGCACCATTGGACGCTATGCTGTCCAAAGTTCTTACCCGTTTGTAGGGATGGGCTTGGATTAAAACCTAGCTTTTGAATGACTCTGCGTCTGAGACTAATCAGAACTCTACTCTAGATTTGAACCTCCCTAAGCATCTGAAAAATTATAAACTGGATCTAACTGTTTATTTTGCAGCTTTCTCCATGTTCATAATGGCACAAACCAAAACCCAGTTTTAGAACAACCCCAAACTTTGAAACATCCATTCTAACTCACAGAGGAAAGATGGTCTTATGGTTAAAGTACAGGACTGTTAGTTAGCACTTCTGGGATCTATTCCCAGCTCTGCCTTAGCCTTACTGACTTACCTTGAAGAAATCACTTGATCTATTTATGCCTCAGTTTCTCTTTCTATAACATGGGCAGTATGAGGTTAAACACATTGTTGGTGACTTACTTCAGTAACATGACAAATGACTGCTATGCACGCTACAAAATTAGCTTGAGATCATTATTTGCTCTTGTTTCCCTTCTTGAGAGAATGTAAGCCTCAAATCTCCTTAATGCAAAAAAAGTAAGAAATCCATTATCACCCTCTAAGGAGAGAAGCTCATATTTTGGTATCTGTCTACCCAAGAGAGAAACCTCATTAATGATTGTCAGTCTTCAGAAGATGATTAGCATTTGCAGGTCTGCCTGTGAGTGGGCACCTTGAGCCACTTCACACACTTTTGGAGAGAGCCTGTCCAGGGGAGGGGCGGTATATTGATTTGTTACATCAGGAGAACACATTCACTAGGTTCCTGTGAAGATCTGAAGATCTCTCTTGGGACATGAGGAATGTTGGAACTTGACAGTATGTCGCAGTGATACTTGACAAGGTGGTTGCAGTGGAGACTTCAGTATAATTTTCAAATGGGCGTGATCCGACGCACTCTCCATGTCTGTCTCATTACTCAGCAAAAACTGTATTATGGTGCACTGGGTTGAGTTGCTGGTTCTCCAGAAGACTTCCTGTGGGTCTTGGGAGAGGCCGTTTATCCTCTCTCTGCCTCATTCCCTCATGGGTGTGATATTTCATTTCTTTTTCCCTTTTCCTGCCTGATCTGTTGGCCTGTGTGCTCTCTTACAATGTGGTGCTACCACTTGCAATATCCATGTGGTTTGGAGAGTTAGTATAGCTAAAGTAGGCACAAAGAAGTTACTTTTCTAAAGGTCACAATGATTAATGTCTGGGTATGTCTACACTGCAGGGCTTAACTCGAAATAAGCTACACAAATTGAGCGTTGTCAATTGTGAATCTTACTTTGAAATAACTTATTTCGAAATAGAGCACTCTTCCTCCGACTTCCCTTACTCCTCGTGTAATGAGGGTTACAGGAAACGGAGTCAAAAGTCCTCCAGCTTGATAGTATTTTGACACTGTTTTGAAATAACTGCCTGCTGTGTAGACGCGGACTAAGTTATTTTAGAATAGTTATTTTGAAATAGTGTTGCAGTGTAGACATGAGGGGAAGAAACGTGAGGGGTCCTGAATTTGAGGCCTCACAATTCCAGCTTCCTTACTCTGACTTTTATAGTTCATGTATTTGTTCTTAAAGCCCTGTGCTTGCATCTATTTGAATCTTTTAAAGCTCTCTGCCCAAATTTAAATACACATTTTAATAGACTAAAAAGTTATCAGACTGTAAAAGCATGTTCCCTTTTCCCCACATCCATCCTGCTTAATATTTTGCTAGAAGTAAAGATGTACAAGGTTCCAGTGTTTTACTTTTGCTTCCATTCCTTCTATTTTTAGCTACTTTCTTGTGTATGATTTATTTTGTGAGGTTTTTATTGGAGTCTGTTCCAATGAGCTCCATAAAATATTAGTCTGCCTTAGTAACGGGTTCCTGTGAGTCGTGTCTGGGTTCCTGTTAGTCACACAAAGTATATGGAGGTCTCACAGCAAAACTGAGTATGTATCTCTTTGGCTGTGTCTACACTGCAGCGCTATTTTGGGGTACCGGAGGTATCCCGAAATAGCTATTCTGTGTCTTATGAGCGTGCCTGTTATTTCGAAAGATAACAGGCTCGCTACTCTGACGTCCCTGTAAACCTCATTCCATAAGGAGTAATAAATAAGCTATTTCAAAATTGACTCGAAATAAGCTTTGCAATTTGCATAGCTCAAATTGCGTATCTTATTTCGAGCTATGAGTACAGTGTAGACACACCCTTTGTGGCCTAGGTTAGCGATGTACTACATACGGTCTAAAGATGTAGATCGTCTGTTTTTCCTCCTCTGCTTCTCTCCCCCTCCGCTTCTCTCCCCCGCCAAACTTCTCTCACCCTCCACTGCTTCAATAACATACCTCACTGCTGATTGTCAGGCTCCTTTTGCAGTGAGAGAGTCAGTCCGTTTAAATCCTTGGCCTTTCTACCAAGGATTATTTGGTGAACAAAACTTCATTGATTTCTACACGGTGGTGAATCCCTTCAATACCCAACTGGAGCTGGTGTATTCTGCACCTTGTAGCCCAGGACCGCTGTCAGCTGCACTGTAGGTGGATATAGGGCAGAGCGAGCGGGACGGCTGTCCCGGGCCCTGCCCCGGACCCCGCACTTCAATAGGCCCTGCTCACGCGCTACTATCTGTTGGCTGTGGCCGTGGCGCATGTGTGAAATTGTGCTGCCCCGGGCTCTGCACTTCAATAGGCCCCGTGCCCTGAGCCCCGCAAAACTCTCATCTGCCTCTTCATACCAAGATAGTATTGTAGCTTTGTCCATCTCAAGTAGCTGGTTGGCATGAGAGATTGCTGTGTCTGCGATAGGTTCCAACAGATGGCATTGGTCCTTTTAGCAATGGAGGTCAGCTGTCAGCCGAAGCAAGATCATTTACATCCACATCAGGCTTTGCAAGTCTTATTTATTCTTTCCTGAAAGCTATTTTAATTGTGGTTATAAATGAGAGAGCTATTTTCATTTTAAGCATCTTCTAGCTTTTTGGAACTATGATCTTGGAGCTGATATTTTGCATGCTTAGTCTCCGTGTTTTAGAAATCTTGAATTTAAACAGAACTCACCTTTTCATGTTCAGATAAAATCAGTCAGTGGGAATACAAGCATCTGACATCAGTGGAAGTGCCCTTCTTACCCCAGTGATTAATTTGACCTAGCCTTTATGCAATCAATCACAGTCCTGGGGGAGGTTACTATTATTTTTATGCCAAAAAGCCTGACTGAATGCAACTTTATTGCTAGTGCAAAATAGTCAGGGAATTCACAGTAGTGAGGCCAGAATTTCAGATAAGTATGGTGCACACTTGTGCTCCTAATTTACATAGAGTTGTCATGACTGCACTTTCAAATCCATCCAGTTAGCCATTTTGATGAACAATTTCTCAGGATACGTGGGCACACCTCAATTGTCTGAATAACTGGCCTATAACTCCCACAAACACTGTAACTCAGCATTGTCAGGAGTATAGTTATGGCATAAAATTAATGGCATACACTGTGATACCAAACTCCACTTACTGTTGCTGTGATGAATCATAACTTTGAATTTCCTGCTGTTTTGTCTATTTTTATTAACAGCCTTTAAATGAATTCTTTGCATCAACATAGTTTTCTGTTGCACTGAAATAGGAGGAATGTATATAATACTTTTTGTCATCTAGTGACCTGTGTATATATCCTCCTCTGAAAATATTTAATTAAAAAGATGCTACAAACTTGAATTTTTTTATATTGACTTAAAATAATCTAGTTTCTGATTATTAAGTTTCTGATTACTCTTCAAATAAGACTCACAGAACTGAACTGTCTTTTGTCTTTCCTTCTTAATGCTTATGAAGATCTTTTACTAGCAATGGGTACAGGCAGACCCAAGAATTTCAACACCAAACCTGTTCAGACCCAACCCCATCTCTTCCCTCTCCGTACACATACCTGCCTCCTGTGTCTTTAGTTTCACTAGTAGCTTTGCTGGTGCTGGTAAATGCTACCTTGCAGAACTTATGGGGAAACGTGTGCTGGAGTCCCTGCCCCCCCCCCTCCCCCCCGATGCCTCAGTTAAGTACAAGAGTTATGGTGTTGTGCTATTATCCTTTTCTCAAATTGGGGGATGCAAAGAAATAGCCAAAGGGACCCAGACAATGGTATTCTCCAAAGTTTCCACTTTCATTTGAAAACAAAATAAGTCAACCAGTAAACCAACCAACACAACCACCCTCCAGCTCCTAAGGTTTTGAAGAAAGCATTCAATACATACAGCAGGCATAACAAATGCAGAGTTGTCTGCCAGAGTTTGTAGGCAGCCTGAAACAATAGCTTCTAAGTGTGATCCTTCCCATTTATTCCAACAGATTGTGAATAATCTTCAGATGTGAAGGGTGATACTTTAAACGGCAAGTTGCTAACAATGTCATAGCTCCTCAAAGCATGTGAGAAGCACAAGGGTTTACAGTATCTCAACCTTAATTACAGCAGACGTGCTGCTCTGCTATAACTAAGATTTATACAAGCATTTCCCAAAGTGGATTGGGAGGCACAAAGGACAACCAAGGTGTGTGTGGAAGATGTATACATAAACTTGTCAGGCTCTAATGACATACAGTAGGGGTGCAGGTAGTTTCATTTTTCTGAATGGTGGGCATCAGCTTGGAAGTTTGGAAAACACTATGCTAAGGAAAGAAGATAGGAACTGAATGTGATCATCAAGTAGAGAGGGAGAATGCTGACCGTCCACAAAGTGCTGCCGAATGCACAAAGTAGACAAACCAAAAAAAAAAGAGAGAGGCTGCATCTATACTACAAAGCTCTTCCGCAAGAGGAAATGCAAATGGAACGCTCATTTGCATGTGGCGCTCTCATTTGCATTTCCTCTTCTGATCCCTTTTGCACAAGAGGCTTTTGAGAAAGAATGGCTCTTGCGCAAAAGGGTTTTTTGTGCAAAAAGGAGCCTTCTACACAGCTCTTTTTTGCACAAAAACCTCTTGCGCAAAAGGGATTTGAAGAGGAAATGCAAATGAAGGTGTGACATGCAAATGAAATGCTTATTTGCATTGCCTCTTGCGAAAGAGGCTTCTAGTATAGACGCAGCTGGGGGGGGGGGCATTTATTTTTCTCACTGAGTTATCAGAAATGTGGATGTTTCCTGTAATAATACCAGGTACAACATTTTCAGACAGAAATGCTGATGATGGCCTCTTAAGCCTAAAATGGCTTCATGAGCTCTGGTCATGGCTATTGGAAAACAGCTGTCATTCTTCTCTAAATAATGTCCTAGAACTCCATCCAGCTGACCAAACAAAATGACGGTTTTAATGTTGTGGATGTGACTCTAATAAAATATCTTAGAATGAATGAGATTTGTTGCAACTGAGCGGATGTCCATTCACGTAGATTTCCTGCTCTGATGGAATTGGCCATATCTGATTGTCAGAAATACAGTTCACATACCAATAGAACAGCAAGTTAATACAAGGAGCTGAGTTAACAATGCCTTTGACTGCCAGAACTGCCTCACTGGTAAGATCTCAAAAATATCTACTGTAGATACAGCCATAGAGTAAAGGTGTTTGATGGTTTGGTAAGAATTTCTCAGCTATTTCTGTGGTTTTCCCATAGTGTTACTGTAGCTCTGTGTGTGGGAAATGGTGATGAGAATTCAATAAATCCTCTGGGGAGAAGATTTATGGTCTCTGCAAGCTCATGTTTGAAAGTTCCCACAGCAGTTTCTGGAGTTTATCCATGTTAAATTTGAAAAGCTCATTGCTGTCTGAAAATTTTGGCACTCCTAGTCTTACAGGTAACACCTAAATATTAGCAGAACTGAAAGGCATTGGCAACATTATTTTTCTTAATATTTTCTTAGTGTTTTTATGCCTCAGTGTCATTTTGGGACAGAACCATCCTTACCCATACATAGAATATGCCATTGCGTAGGGCCCCTGAAAATTTGGGCATCACTAGGTGTTAATGTCCACCCCCCTGCCTTTTCCTATCCCTGTTCTGTGGCTCTTTCTCCAGAGAGGAGCTAGTTAATCTGCCCAACCTATTAGCAGAATATTGAACCTGTAAAAAGAGCCGATCAAGTTGTAATGAAGGCATTTAACAGGCATTTCCTAATCCCAGGATAAAGTGTCAGTTTCTGAAGTTATTGTGTTAGTCTATAGGATCTTAGTTTAAAATTTGTTTTAAAATATTTAATTAGTGTGCTGCTAAAGATTGTAAAATCACATCTCTAAAAAAATCGCGCGCGCGCACACACACACACACATATACACACCCTGCCATTGGGCATAGAGGCACCAGTTTAATGTACTGCCTGGAGCCCAATAAATCCTAAGAACTGTCCTGTTCTGGGGTACAACCTAGACCGGTAAGGAATTACTACCACTCTGGCCTGCAACTTGGGGTCCCTCATAAAACTTTGCTGCTCTAGCTCCTAACCGGGGCTATGCACAACAACCAAGCAGCATGCAGGTCACACCCTGAGTGACTGTGTGTAGTTGCAGTCCTAATCCAGCAGCTCTGACCCCAACAGCCTGCCAGCAACACACCAGCCACTCTCTAGCTTCTGGCAACCTTGGAAATACTCCCAATCTTGAATTATCCCCCAAACGTGTGTTCTGCACTGTCCGGCCCTCTGCTGGACTGCAGATATTTATAGGTCTCTTGTCTTGTACAGGATTAATAGCCAGTGGCTTGCTACTTTAATTGGCGTTACCAAACAGTTCCGTGTAGACACAACACTGGGAGCTCAGGGCAGGAGGCGGGGGGCATGGGGATTCGGGGTTGGGAGGTGAGGAAGGACACAGAGAAGGGGGCTGGGAGTGTGAGGGAATGCAGGAGTCAGAACGGGGTGGGGGACTCAGGGCAAAGGGTAGGGGTGCAGGAGTCATGGCAGGGTGATCTGTTCTGGTTAGCTGGCAACTGCTCCCTAGAAGTGGCAAGAAGTGGCTGATCTCTGGGAGCAATGGGGGCTGCACTGGCCAGCCAGGGCAGGGCTGGCCCCCTATGGTCATTCTGGGGTATACATGTCCCCCATGCTTGCTTATCCCCCTGTGATCATTTGTGAGTATAATTACCACACCCCTCCCTTTCCATTTGAAGAGAAACAGTCACATTCCACTCACATCAAATTGTCCTGGCACAACCAGACCCTGAATGTGCTTCAAGTTAGGATAAGAGGAAGCTGCCTACCAAATTTGGTAGTCCTACTATTTAGGAGGATTTCTTGAACAAGCGAACTCAGACAGATGCACAGTCTTTCTCCAAAATGTAATAGATTGAGGTAAACACGTTTCTTTGTTTAGAATAGACCTATTCCTGCCTAGTCGGCGGGCATGATTTTGAACATATGTTACCAACATCATACAAAGGGAATTCATAACTTTACCTGTAATGTTGCTACATGCATTTCCCTGTGATATTGATGACTAGTGAGTTCTTAGTTTACCTCACAAGGTACATTTTGTACAAAGATTATTATACTAGTGTGTAGAGTGTGAATACAGGTTGTATAGTTAGTTAGCAAGGAAGCAACTGGCTAACTCAAGTGAAAACAATGACCCTTATAAACATCTACAAAAGAGTAGAAAAAACATGATTGTTAAAGCTATTTTGGTGCTGCTGCATTCAGCATCATGATACCTAATTTAGGCATAAAATGCCATTTTTCAAAAGGGACTTAAGCACTTGGGAAACTGAATTCTATAGACAGTTAATGGACTTTAGAGTCAAGTACCTAAATCCTTTTTGAAAATTAAGGTTTAGGCTCCTTTATCTGTTGTGCATTGTGACACTGAATGTGGAAGTTCCTAAATATCTTTCACATATGGGCTTTAATATTTTTTTAAATGAAATTGCAGTATGCTTGTAAACCATGCTCAATGAGAAAACTGGTTTAAAAGTAGCGCATTTAAAAATCAAGTTAAGGTTCTTTTAAATAAATGTCACAACTAACAGACAAGTCCATATGAATAAGACGTTTGAGTATTCTGTTTTATTCATGCAAGCAAAATTTCATCATTGGAGGCTTAGACTGAAATACACTGCCCCACACTGTGTTTTATGTGGTGGTAAAAGCTACAGAATGCATGTTTCAAAATCCTACCTATATCATTTTAAGGTGGAAGAAATGCAACAGTTCTTCACGTCGCTTTGATGATTTATATGGCCTGTGATCTCATGGTTATAAATGACCTCAGTGGTGTGTGTTTACCACAGTTTGTCCTGGCCTTGCCCCAGCCCAGAACTGTTAATAAACATTGTACCTATTGCATGAGGTATTCTGTTCCCTTCAAATTAATCACACAATTGACATAATGTAAATTTAATATATGACAGTCACTTGGCCCTAGTCAGAAACAAATGTGGTTTACTGATTGGCTAAGACATTTTAGTTTATCTGCTTGGATTTCTGGAATTAAGTCTTTGCTTAAATTGTATCTGAGTTTCCTAAGACTAACGTCATACTTCACCATTGGGGAAATGTGCTTCACCATTGGGCAAAACCTGCTACCGTCTGTAGAAGATATACACAGCAGGTGTATATGATACCATCTCATGTTTTGTTAGTCTATAAAGTGCTCCCAGACTAATTGTTGTTTTTTCAGTTTACCTGTTCAGACTAACTCGGCTACCCCCTAAAGCTTCTGTTGACGTAAAGGCATTTGTAATGTAATCAGATAGGTTTGCTTTTATAGGTTTCCAGACTAGATTTACTGGCTAGCTTCTTCTCCCCTCCCCCCACCTTTTTTGATTGCCACTGGTTGAAAGTCCTAGCTAAGCTGCAATAAAATGTAGAGATCATGTCACTTTTATTATTCAGAGCAGTAAATATTTGGTTGTGGATCCCTAATCTATTCTTTCTGCCAGTGTTTTTCTGGCCTGAGAGGATATATACAGATCTGTCACTGTGAAAAAGGTTGCATGTAGAGTATCACAAATGATTGTTGAGATTTAAAAGTAAAAGTTCTGTGGCTTTAAAAAAAACAATAGTCATTTCTTATGTGTATATTTTTAGAAACATTTAAAACATAGCTCTCTTGGAAGTTAGCCAGAGTTTCCATAATGCTTGCTAACATGAAGCTCGTGGCACAAAATGTTCACAGTTCCACCTCTTATCGATTAAACAAAGCTGGTTTGGTGCCGGTGAGAAGCAGGAGCAACAGTCATGGGGTTCATATCCCCACCTGTGACCTTTCTATTGCTTCAACGGCTTGTGGTAACATGTGGCTTCTTCTACTAAGTTTTGCTATGGAGCTGAAAGTTGTTTGGGTGTTGCCCCTAGGACATTGTGCCAATATGCCAGCAGCACCCTCAAGATCCAGAAATTGGTAATGTGATAGCTAGAACCCTTGCGGCAGGAGCATCTCCAGGTTGTTAGTGCCCAATGGCTATTAAGATGCCAATTACAAACCCTCTGCCACAGTTGGCACCTTTTGTTGGCATTCCCCGCAAAATCAAAGGGGCAGGAGGGCTGAACTAGATCCCTGAATGAAGAACCCGCAGTCTATTGGATGGCACTATCAGTGTAAATTTATCTTTCCAGTGAGTAATGAGGGCTGTAGTCCCCTTCGCTCTGTCTAGCACCTTTCCCCAGCACTAAATTTACAGAGACTTTTTTTAATTAAAAAAAAAAGCATGACAGTATAAAACATGATAGTTAACTCTACGGTTGCCATGGAAATAACATTGTGAGAATGTGACAGATCCAAGTATATGGTGAATGCCTTGGAAACCATGGTGACTGCTCGTGACAGGAGAATCTATATGAAGAATACATGGATTAACCTGACTTGAGCTGAGCAGGCCTCTGCCATTTTGAAAAAAATTGTGGCTTTTTGTTTTATAAAACTGTTTTGTTGTCTCAGCAATTCTTGACTTGGAAACCTAAGATATGCAACTATAATTACGTGAGTCTGCTCTGGTCCTTGTGTTTAGCCAGATCCAGGAAACCTAAGAAAAGTGACCTCACAAACTAATAAAAAGATACATTTTTCAAATGCTCATTGCAATAGAACCCCTGAATTTTGCAAGAGACAGCGATTCCTTAGAACAGGTCTAGACCTGGAATGTCGGCTTAAGGTACACAACTCCAGCTAGGTAAAAAACATAGCTAGATTTGACATATCTTAAGCCGATTTTGATGTCATCTTCACAGTGCAAGGCCAATGGGAGCAAATGCTCTCATCAGTTTTCCTTTCTTCTTAGGACTGCGAGGAGTACAGGGCGTCCCCACTAGACGTCACTCTGGTATGCATCAGTTCCACACTAACGTCATTGACGCTTGTAGGAACTGTTGCATTATAAGTCCTCCCATTCCCCGCTCTTCCGTCATGCAAAAATAAAAGATCAATTCATGCAAATGAAAGTTAGCTGCAGGAAAAAAAATTCATTGCTTTACATCAGTTCACTATACGTCCGCGTTTTTTTGGAATGTATTTTGGATGTATAGCGGGGATGCCCTGTACCAGTGCTGACTAGGGGTGCCCTCAGCATTCAATTTAGCGGGTCTTTTCTAGACTCACTAAATCGAACGCCAGAAGATCAATCTCTGGCACAGCAAGTAGAGATGTGGCCTTACTAATTACGTGGTAACATGATTAGGACTACAACAGTGTTGTCTGTTGTTAAGTCAGCCCTATAAGATCACAGAGTCCCTAGCAAGTGTTCTATTGAAATCCTTGACTAAATGAAAACTGTAGGATTGGTCTTGTACAAAACAGAGGCTGACAAGGGGAGGACAGAGAAAATCTTACATTGGTAAAGCAGTGCTTGTCATTAGCTAGAAAGCACCCTTGAAATGATTCGCAATATTATTACGTCACTGCATAACACCCTGCACTTCTGTTTTTATTGGTGATAGGCCTGAATTTAAGGCCCTGGGTTCAAACACAGCCAACCTTTGCAGCAGTCTTGAATCAGATCCAAATTTCGTATTTCTCTCTCACCGCCAAATACCCCTGAGCTTTGGGAGCATTTCAAAAATAAAATAAAATGTGCCGTTTTTAAGTATTCTTCCCCCTCCTTTGTGAAACTTCTCCATTGTACAAGAAGGCAGGGTCAGAGCAAGTATTGAAACCTGGCTCCTAGTCCTTTACGCTGGTCAGCTCTTTGCCTTTGTCCTCTAAATTGCAGGCCCATTGATTCTTGGGCTTTGTCTACACATTAAAATTTAAAGCCCTGCTGTGTTTCTCCCAGCACTCTAGGTAAACCATCTCCACGAGAGAAGTAGCTCTGTCCACGTTGGCACCTTACAGTGTTATGTCTTGCTGTGCAGGGAGGGGGAGAGGGTTTCACTCCCCTAAACGGGAAAGTAACAGCTCAGTAACTTTCAAGTGTAGACAAATCCTTGTTCTCCATAGAACCTTAACACAGTATCTCCACTCAGATAGGCAACAAATTTTGTTGCCTTTGAAAATTTGTCCCAGTATACTTGTCTGTGATGCTTGGAAGGACAGGAAATAGAGCAATAAAGAAATGATCAGGTGAATGCTCCTTATTTCTATTGAAGTGCATGATTAACAGGTTAATGCAGAGGCATAAATGGAGGTATCTGGGGAGTGACTGCCATGTAAAACGTTTCTATACGGGTTCTGCAAGTCTCTT
The DNA here is from genome assembly GCF_049634645.1 of Pelodiscus sinensis. Lineage (NCBI taxonomy): Eukaryota > Metazoa > Chordata > Testudines > Trionychidae > Pelodiscus > Pelodiscus sinensis. The sequence continues at coordinate 9,500,185 of NC_134717.1, read as the reverse complement.
ATATTTATGTTTGTTTGGCTTTTTTAGAAAGATGAGAAAGCGACAATAGCCAAGATGAACAGACAGCGCACCAATTCGATTGGCCATAACCCTTCACACTGGGGTGTGGATCGCCCCTTTTACAACCATCTGGGCACTCACCAGGTCTCCAAGGAAATGAAGAGAATGGTAAAGACGTTTTTGCTTTATGGAATATCTGTTGTTATTGTTTACTATTTATAGAGCACCATGGGCTGCGAAGGGCACGTTGCAGTAAAACAAGGAATGGACCCTGCCTCGAGGTATTTACAGTCAGAGGCCTGATCTACACTACATGGGAAGGTCAAAGTAAGATATGCAACTCCAATCATGCAAATTATGTAGCTGGAGTCGACATATCTTAAATCCCTGTCCACACAGCAGGAGGTCGATGAGAGCAAATGTGCCTATTGGCTTCACTTACTCCTTGCGAGGAGTAGAAGTACTGGTGCCACAGGGGTGCCCTTTGAGTTCAATCTAGCAGGTCTGTACTAGACCTGCTAAATGGAACCCTGAAAGATCAACCGGCAGCATCAATCTTCCATGTAGTGTAGACATGCCCTTGGGCCAATCTTTCACATATTTACTATTGGACAAGGGAATATTATCTTGACTTCAGAAGGACAAATCACAACAATAGTAGGTACTCCTGAATACCAGTGTTTTGTGGGATTAAACCCTTGGTTATTTGAGAGTGACTGTTACTGAGATGGGTGGTTGAATGGTGAAAAAAAGAACACACACACACGCCCACCCACCCAGCAAATGGGAAGAGCAAGCTTTCTACTAACATATGTGAAATAGATGAATTTCCCCAGCTCTGCAAGTCCATTGCACACACTAGAATCTGCCAAAGGTTATTTTCATTGCTTCATTTTATTTATGCACCCCTACTGTAAATAACATCGCCATTTATATGCATTGGTCTCCAGGGTCCCTGCTAAAAGGAATCTCTTTAATGACCTGCAACTCCAAAGGAAATGTGGAAGCTTCATCACTGGAATAATTTAAGATTGCATTATACCTAGCACTCCAAAATACACTGTAACACAGATGGAATAGTTGACCTATAGCAATAGGTCTCTTGTTCCAAGCCCTCCTTTGGGAAAATTGAATTTGATATCCAGCCAACACAATTTCTTATCAGGGCAGTGATGCGTGTGCGCAGTTTGATAAGGTGGCCTGTATGGCTCATTTTGGCATATGTCAGAGAATGTCCCTGTGTTCCCTGTGTTTATGTCCCTTTGTTCCCTAAAAGGAAGATGAAGCCAAAAGAACATATTTTCTTTTAATAGGCAATTCATAATAACAACACTTAGCACTTTTGTAGTAATTTGCATAGTCAAATTGTTTTCCAAACATTAATTCATTAATAATTGATTAATGGAAGCTTTTAAAATAAATGAATTTCACTTAATCTACATATCAAGTTAATTCAGGACAAAATTAAAACCATGTCTTCAGTTGCATGTCTCTGAGATTGTGGGACTGGAGGGAACCTCAAGAGGTCAAGTAGTCCAGTCCCATGCACTCAAGGCAAGACCAAGTAATAACTAGACAAAGATGGCCCAACTAGCTCATGAGTTACATGCAGCCCTTTTACTGTTTAAGTGCAGCTCACAAACACCCCAGGGCTCCCTCATTCTCCATATACCAGACTGTGGGGAGGGGGCTCAGGACTAGAGATGTTAAATTTAGATTAATTAACTAATTGAATAGTCAATGGGATTTCCATCGACTATTCGATTTGACTATTCGAGTCTGCTAGGCTCTCGCTACAAATCAAAAGTGGAAGACCCGCAGGGAACACAGGGCCAGTGGCGGAGTCCCCTGCTGGCCCTGACCTCCCTATGGCACCTCAGCCTTTGAAATGTACAAGAGCCCCAAGGGGCTCTTGTACATTTCAAATGGACACCCAGCAAGGCATCTTGTTGGGGCTCTTGTACATTTCAAAAGCAGAATCCCAGCAGAACTGGTGCAAGTAGAGACTGCTTCAGTCCCCGCTCATGCCATTTCCCGCTGTGCGTCTACCTCCCCTGCCTCCTGCGGAGACAGTTCTGGGGGGAACTGGAGTTTAAGCTCCAGCATCAGCATCAGCTCTTGCACCCCTGCCTTGCTGCCTCTTTCTGATAGAGGCAGCGGGGGGAGGAATTGACTAGTTGCATCACCAGTGGACTATCCGGTAAGCTCATGCTTACATCCCTATTCAGGACCTCTGCCTTGCAGTGAGGTGGAGGGGGTAGGGGTGTCGAGCAGGAAGCTTTGGACTTCAGCGGGAGTGGAATTGAAACCCTGAGCCCCAGCTCCTGAACTTCAGAGTCTTGTAATATGTGGCTCAGAGGGCAAATAAGTTGGTCTTCCCTGAACTAGACCATTACTAACAGGTATTTTTATATGAAGAATCAGGTATTTTTCTAACCTTCTCCTTAAAATCTTCAATGAAAGAGATTCCACAACCTCCCTAGGCAATTTGTTCCAATGTTTAACCACCCTGACAGTCAGGAAGGTTTCCTACTGTCCAATCTAAACCACCTCAGTTTAAGCCCTTGCTACTTGTCCTATCCTCAGAGGTTAAGGAAAACAATTTTTCACCCTCCTTGCCACAGTCTTTTATGTACTTGAGAACTGCTGTCATTCCCTCTCAGTCTCCTCCTCTCCAGGCTAAACAAACCTATTTTTTAAACATCTTTCCTCATAGGTCATGTTTTCTTGACCTTTAATCGTTTTTGTTGTTCTCCTCTGGGCCTTCTCTAGTTTGTCTACATATTTTCTGAAATGTTCCCAGGACACAGTATTCCAGGTGAGGCTTTATCAGCACAGAGTAGAGTAAAATTACTTCTTGTGTCTCGCTTACAACATTCCTGCTGATACACCCCAGAATAATGTTCACTTTTTTTCAAGAGTGTTACACTATTGACTTATATTTAGCTTGTGATCCACGTTAGCCCCCAGATCTTTTCAGTAGTAATCCTTCAGAAGTAGTCATTTCCCATTTTGTGCATGTGCAATAATTGTCCCTTCTTAAGTGGAGTACAGTAAAACTCCAGTTGTCCGGCATCCAGTGGTCCGGCACTCCTGCTAGTCCAGCACCACCTGGAACCCGGAAGTGCTCCAGGCAGCTGGACAATTGGAGCTGCTCTGCCCTGGGCTTCCCCGAGTCAGCCGCTGGTCAATTTCAGCAAGGGCTGACTTGGGGATGCCTGGGGCAGAGCAGCTGGGGTGCTGCCAGGTTGGTCTTGTAGTGCCGCCCCCCCCCATCCACCCCACTCTACCCCAGACCCCTCATAGCCCCCCCCTTCCGATAGTCCGGCATATTTGATAATCCAGCACTCCCTGGGTCCTAAAGGTGCCGTATTATCAGCAGTTTACTGTACTTTCCATTTGGTCCTTATTGAATTTCACCCTGTTTACTTCAGATCATTTCTCCAGTTTGTCCAGATCATTCTGAATTTTAATCCTGTCCTCCAAAGCACTTGGAATCCTTCCAACTTGGTTTATCCACAAATTGTATAAGACTGTTCTCAGTACCATTACCTAAATCATTTACATATGTAAAATGGCACAGCCAATTGGGAATTACAAACTATATACAAGTAATTATTTTGCACACATCATTATGTGGCAATTCACATGGCTACCCATATATTTTTGAAACTGCAGCACTGACTGAGTTATAGAAGAATTAATCTTTTGTTTCCACTAGAGCGTGACTAGACACCACATACCAAAAACCTATGTTAAAAGAACATTATTAAAATGTTAAACACTCAGAAGTTGGGAAATTCAATCATTAAGGTGGCCTAGCTCACAGCAGCTAGGGACAACCATTTTGCAGGGAAAGTCCAACTTTACCCCATAGTTCTGACCTGTAGGGAGTACGCTCAGTTGCTCTGTGATAGTGGCATGCAAAGTCTGCTCACGGAAAGGGGTTGTGAAAGGCTCAGTATGCTCAGGGAGGATGGAATCTTTCCAACAGGTGGGGAACCTCAGGCCCACGAGCCGGATGCGGCCCCCAGCTTGCCTGGATCTGGCCCCCAAGGCTCTGAGCCTGCCCCCCAGTATTGGGGAACCTGTGCTAGCACTCCAGCCTCCCTCCCCCTCTGCTGTCCCACCATGGGGCTGGAGCACACAAAATGTATTAGGCTGAGCCCCTAGGCTCTCCTGTGAAAGGACTGTGAGGGGTGTCTTTCTCCTTCTCAGGCAGAGGCCACATCAGTGAGGGGTTTTGTTTGGGTGGGTTTTTTTCTTTTTTGCTTCTCACTTGTGTGTGGCCCTCAACTGATTTTTTTTTTTTGTGGGAACCGGGCCAAACAAGATTCCCAGGTAAAAATCTAAATCTCTACGGTGCACGTGCAAACTGATTTTTGTTTGTTTGCTTGCTTGTTTCCCAAAGGCTTAAAATGTGGTCACATTTAGGCAGACTTTCACATGACGAAATGCACGTTGCTGACAGAAAGGCCACTCTCCTGCCTGCTCCAAAGCACAGAGGTTCTAAGACTGGGAAAGTATACCAGACATTTTAAACAAGGCCATAATAAAATGTTTCTAAAAAACCAGCCAAATACATGTTAAATGTCATCTTAAACAATTAATTTGGTAAGGAACTGAGAGTAGGGTCTAGTAATGAGAAGTGTCAGATAATCTTAATAGTAGGTTGTAATTGTGCTTTCATGAATCAGTACCGAGAACCCCAAATTCAGATCACACCTGCTGAAAAGTAGGTTGTTGCTGGTAATTTCCCCATAAGAGATGTCAAACCAGCCACAAAAGTAATATCTGTTTCACCACACTGGGTAACAGGAAGTCTTAAAAATAGTTTCATGGAGTACGTCTACCAACAGAATTATTTTGGAATAACTAACGTTATTCCAAAATCACATTGTGCTCATCTACTCTATAAGCCTTTATTTTGAAATAATGTTGAGCTGGAGGACTTCTTACTCCAACTCCTATAACCCTCATTTCACGAGGAGTAAGGGAAGTCGAAGGAAGAGTGTTCTTCCTTCGACTTCCTGCTGTGTAGACAGCACCAAAAGCCAAATTTAGCTATTTCGACTTCAGTTATGCAATTGACGGAGCTGAAGTTGCCTAGCTTGATTTGACTTTAGCCCTGCTGTGTAGACATATCCTGAGGTATTCATTAGATCACCATCAAAAACACAGGATTCAGAGCTGAGTGGTTATTTACAACCAGTTTCATCAAATAAATGGTTCTTCTGATCCAAAGAATCAGCCACACATCCTGGTCAATATATAACTTAGCTGTTACCCAAAAATCATGCTGATGCCAATCCTTTGGTATCTAAAATATAAAGGTATATAGAAAGAAAGACAGACAGTCAGTCTAGACTGCAGTGCTTTTCCGGGATAGCTCTGGTATCTTGAAAAAGCAATGCTGTGTCCAAGAACATGTCCGCTTTTTCGCCATCCCTGTAAACCTCATTTTACAAGGAAGAAGGGATGTGTTGAAAGAGCCCTTTTTTCTGAAATTTGGCACCGAATAAACATACCAAATTTCAGAAAAGCCTCTTTCGACAGTACGCAAATTGCGTTTCTTTTTCCGATTTATCTTTGCAGTAGAGGGGGAGAGAGAGAATCAAATCATACAATACTTGCAAAGTTCTTGGCTCAGGCTTGTAGCAGTGATGGAATAAACTGTTGGCTCTCGTGTTGCTTCCAAATCATTAGAAAGATCTCAGTCCCTTTGTGAGAATGCTCCATTAGTATAAGTTAATAGTCCAGAGGTTTCAGCAGGAAAGAGGTAAAATGGAGGTGTTCCAGGACCCATTATAGGTTCTGCCATGTGGAGAGAAACCCATTGTTCTTACTGTGGAAAATTACAGGTGAAGATGGAATCACATGGGCAAGTCATGTGTCCATGCTGCTAATCACTGCAGCAGCCATTACCCTTCAGATAAAACATCCGCAGGAAAATCCATTCAGTGTACATGGGCATCTCCCGTAATCCATTGTCAGTTTAGTGTTTCTTGATACGCCACTTAATTTGAGCAGTCCTTCCAAGATATGCTGGCTGAATACTTTGTAGGCATCCAGGAGCAAATATCTGAAATATAGGCATACAGCTAATATTTATATCTTCAGATAAAAAAAGATACACAGTTAAAAATATCATAATCACATTTAGCAAATCATAATATTTCCATAGATATCTCACATGCCATATTTTGTACAAGATTTGTTGCGAATGTATAACAGTGGTTGCAACAATGGTCTAGATCTGTGTTTCCCAAAGTGTGCTTCTGGATCACTTTGGGAAAGCTACTCGTGGGTCTGCACCACTTTATTTACTTAAAGGGTCTGTAGCCATGGATTGGCTCTGGTTCGCTGTTTCCAGCCAAGGGGAGATGCGGGAATCGGTGGCCCAAGTCATGCCACTTCCCATGGCTCCTTTGGCTGGAAACAGCAAATCAGAGCCAGTGGGAGCTGCAAGGCTCCATTACTACAGACCTTTTAGATCTGTCCCGGGCCCATGGAACACTTTGGAAAATGCTGGTCTCTATGATCATATGTTAATCAGATAATGTCACATAAGTGATGCGGCCAGCATCTATCCTATGTCTTCCATTCAGAATAAAGAAGCCTAATCTGCTTGTATCTCCACAGTCATGTGATCTTTATCAATGAATGCAGGCTTCCCCCATCTCCCCTCCTCCCCCAGAATCCCAGGCTCTTTAAGCCTAGTTCCATGAACTAGGCATAACTTATTATCTGTCTAGCAGTATCTTTTGTGAGTGGACAAATCTATGTTGTTTTTTCAGTACTTCGGACTCATTGGGCATGATGTTATTAGGAAATCCTAATCAAGAGAGCGTGTAATTATAAGTAGAAGTTTCTTTTGAATTGGTTTGAAAAGGGTTCTTGCATCATCCTATTCAGAAATGAGAAGCGTGTGCGCCAAATGGTTATGTATGACATTGTTAATTACAGTTTGCCATGTCTAGCTGGTTGTTCAGTTGGAAAAACATAATTATTTGTTGACATATCAAGATAGGATCTAAAAACATTGCTGCCAATTGCTTGGGGGTTGTGGAGAGTTCTGGAACAAGGGAAAACAGTGTCACTTTCTAATTCTTTTACATATTTTGTACCTTAACTTGCATTGACTTTTACCTTTAGAAACAAGTCTGCAGCTCAGAAATTCTTTCCTGGTAGACCAACTTCCATTCCTTTTAGTAGCAGTTACTTTCTACTTGGTTACGCTGGTGGAAGAGTTTAAATTTCAGAGGCTGACGTAGTCTACAGCTTTGTGTCAGATTCACTGCTGAAAACCAATTTGAAATTGCCTCAGTTATGTTTTTACTTATTTTCTGGTTTTGAGAACCCATCATCATGTTTACACAACACTTTCCTTTTGTTTGTGATGTTGTGGCCCACAGAGAAGATCATTTTAATGTCCATTAGACAGGTGGCTTGCTGTTTCAATCATAGATGGGATTTTATTTGTCCCTGAGGGCTTGTCTACACTAAGGGAAAGATCGATGATGCCACATTTGATCATCTGGGGTTTGAAATAGCAGGTCTAGTGAAGACCCACTAATTCAAACTGAGAAGGCTCCCCCATCGGCACCAGTAGTCCTACTCCTCACGAGAAGTAAGGGAAGCCAATGGGAGCATGTGCTTCTGTTGACCTCCCGCTGTGTGGAAGGTGCCAAAATGTGATTTAAGATACTTTGACGTAATTAACATAGCTGGAGTTGCGTATCTTAAGTCAACTTTCCTCTTTAGAGGAGACCAGGCCTGAATGAGCATTCCCAGTCCTTCAAGACTGTATATAGCGTTCATGTTGAGATATATGACCAATAAAGCTGGATTAGCCAAAGGAAAACACTGGAGACAGGAAGTGAGACTAAAGCAGCAGCCACATCAACTCTCGCTTTAAGACACACAGCTCTGAGAATGCAATGGGTTTTGTAAATATACAGTCACAGTTAACAAAATAAGCCGATGGATGGCACTTTGAAATACATTGACAATCCAATTGAAGTATATTGTGGTGAGGTGCACAATAGAGAGAGAAAGAGAGATCTGATTCTATGCCAAAGAGCTCAGTGATGGTGTGATGTAAACGTTTTATCACCAGGACTTTGGGAGTGTTGTTACAAGGTGCCTGTGTTTTAAGAATGGAATGGAAAAACTGGGACATTTTAGTGGTGACGTAAGACTGTCCATATTCAGTCAGATCAAAGGTCCATCTAGCCCAATATCCTGTTGTCTGACAGTGGCCAATACCAGGTGCCACGGAGGTAATGAACAGAATGGGTAATCATCAAATGATCCTACCCCTGTGGCTCATTCCCAGCTTCTGACAAACAAAGGCTATGGACACCATTCCAGCCCATCCTGGCTAATAGTCATTGATGGACCTATCCTCCAGTGAATGTATCTAGGTATTTTTTAACCCTGTTATAATCTTGGACTTCACGACATCCTCTGGCAAGGAGTTCCACAGGTTAACTGCATGTTGTGTGAGGAAGTACTTTCTTTTGTTTGTTTTAAACCTACTACCTATTAATTTCATTTGGTGACCCCTAGTTCCTGTGTTGTGGGAAGGAGTAAATAACTCTTCTTTATTCACTTTCTCCATGCCACTCATGAGTTTATAGACTTCTATCATATTCCCTATTAGTCCTCTCTTTTCCAAGATGAAAAATCCCAGTATTATTAATCTCGCCTCAGATGGCAGCCATTCCATACCCCTAATAATTCTGTTGTACTTTTCTAAACTTTTTCTAATGCCAAGTTATTTTTTGAGATAAAGCAACCACATCTGCATGCAGAATTCAGATGGATTTATATATAGGAGACCCTCACAATTCACGGATTCGCTATTTGCAATTTTGCGTATTTGTGTATCTCTCCTATCCTCAATCCCCACCTCTTCCTGACACTGCCCTGCCTTCTCCTTCCCATTGCACCCCATCTCCCAGCTTGGGAGAGACACAGACTCCGTTTCTCCTGCACCCAGTATTCATGGATTTCACCATTCACAGTGGTGTTAAGAACATATCTACCGTGAATGGTGAGGGTTTCCTGTAGAGACAATACGATATTCTCTGCCTTATTTTCTGTCCCTTTGTTAAAATTTCTCTTTGCTTTTTTGGCTGCTGCTGGACATCGAGTGGATGTTTTCAGAGAACTCTCCAGAATGACTCCAAGATCTTTTTTGAGTGGTGATGGCTAATTTAGTCCCCATCATTTTATAGCTATAGCTGTAATTATGTTTTCTCATGTGAATTACTTTGTATTTATTAACATTAACATTTATCTGCCGTTTTATTTGCCTATTCACCTAGTTTTGTGAGATCCTTTTGAAACTCTTTACAGTCTGCTTTGGACTTCACTATCCAGAGCAGTTTTGTATCACTGACAAGTCTCAGGGTGAGAAAAGAGAAACTACACTCTTTTGAATTGCCTTTCCACAGCAACAAGTGTCCATGTTGAGGATGACAGAGAGCAATGATCTCATTGCAATTTGATTATATTTTTTAAATACTGTACGTCAGGGCTGTGAGGTTGGAAATAGATTAGGGGTACCAGGTGAGACAGATTAGTGGCCTATGATTTTGTAAGGTTTATCTTGTCTCTTCCTTTTATCATGACACTGAGACACCTGCTCAGTAGAGCACCAGTTCTGAAGCAGGGGAACACTAGTTACACTGGGAAGTATCTAGTCCTGACCATTTCTTTGTGCTCTGGGGATGGGTTGCCGGAGTGTGACACTGGCTGCACTGGAATCACACTGAGACACCAACAATGCAGACCATCAAGTTGACACATTTGGGTTAGGTTCACTATCCTCTAACAAGGAGTGCTCACAGGGGTCAGCATATCTTTGTGGGGTTTTTTCTGAACCTTTTGCCGGGACCCAGTCTTCTAGTGCCAATCCAGAGTGAAGTAAAGTTAAATGGGGTCTGAATCCAGTGAAATTACACCCTTGCTGGCTCCCACAGCCTTCTCTGACTGTCTCTGATGCTTTTCCTCGCAGCCTTTCTTGGAGTGGCAGGAAAATGGATTCACCTCTTCCTCCCACTCCTCCATTCTTGATCTTCCTGCCAAGTAGAGCAGCAGAGTTCATCCAGGACAAGTGTGCCATTTCTGGAGCGGGGGGGACTGGGGAAGAACCGTGTGTACCAGGACATGGCTTACTTTTCTTCCCATTCCCCTGACGATAAGGGAGCGAGGCAAAAGTACTTGGATTCTGTGCATTATTCCTCTGCCCAGTAAGCCATGTCCCAGTATGAACAGCTGCCGCCCCGCCCCCCACTCTTCCTAAATGGCACCCTTGATCCAGGAGATGGCCAACTAGCACCAATCAGGATGCAGTGCTCCACTGCCATGGCTCCTCTGTTTCTGACTGATTGCTATAGGTGTGACCCCTCCTTTTGGGGTCCAGAACCCCACATTTCTCTGTCATTCCATCCTCAGTGGAGACTGCCTCAGCCCCTCACAGAACCTCCACCGATCTGTCTCTCGTTGTCAGCCTCGGTTCTGCACCCTGCTGGCGTTTAAAGGCAGAAGAGGATAGAAAACAGACGCCATGAGAAGTCCCTGCCTGCGCCAAAACAAGTAATGGAGAAAATAATTTGCCCTGTGTGAGAAACTGCTGTCAGTTGGCAGACTCTTCGGTAAACCGTACCGGGCCTCTGTTCCCTTGATGGGCCTGTGTGTGTTTGTTGTGAGGCCACTTCCAGCATAAACAGTGTCAAGCAATTAGAGTCATCTCACTCATGCTAATTAGCCAAAGCAAACTGAGTGGAAGAGACCTGGACAAGATCAGTATTGTGACTGTGCACAGAACTGAAAAAGAGCCAGAGTAACCCTGTGGAAGAATCTGCTGTCAGCTGGCTTCTATTTTTGTTGCTCTGAGGATTTTTTTTTTTCTTTTTAAAGCAAGGGTAGTGGATGCAGGATACATTAGTATTTATTCCCCCATGGAAACATAATTTTGTTTGCACTGTGTGTGATATACACAAAGGAACAGACTTCCTGCTCCTTGCCATTATATACTCAGGTTTTATTTTTAATTTAAGGGAGTTAATAACATCAGTGACTTGAAAACATGGATATTTTCACTTGTCCACACTTTACTTTTCTGTAACACCTTTCAGCATAGGATCTCAGAGTGTGTTATATGTAGGAATGAATTTTAGTCTGTCACTTCCAGAGATCATGGAATATCTTTGTGCCTCAGTTGCCCCATCTGTAAAGTGGGAACATAAACCTTAAATCTTCTGGCCAAGGCATCTCACACAGTCTGTAGCAGAGACAAAGGTGTTACATCTTCAAGAAGAGGAATCTTATGTCCTCTCTTGGGCCTGCGTCTCTGAGCTTTATGCTGACTCCTTGAATCCCTGGCAGTCACTATCAGATTGCTATAAAATGCAGCAGATTGCAGCCAGCCATATGTTTAAGAAGAAAACACAAACCACAGAGATCACATACCCCAGTGCACAATATTCAGTCTGGATGCAGGCGGAAGTGTAAAATGGTTACCAGAGGAACTGATGGGTAGAATGGTTTGGGTAGGGAAGCGCAGCTTAGTGCTGCTCCACACATGCATGCTCTCTGCTATTGTGCTGCTGACTCATGTGTAGAGGGCCCAGAGATTGCTTGCTGTGCCCTTAGCTGAGCAGACTGGCAGACTTCTTGGGGCTCCAATCCTAGCACCCAGCAAACACTTTGGTGGCACAGCAGGACCTGATACATGCACTAAAGAACAAAATATCCCTGCTATGTGATTTCAGCATGCAGGGCAGCTATTGTCTGTATAGTCTCCAATGAAGGGTGATGAGTGTGAGATTCTTTGGTCTGTAAATATTGCACACACCAAAACTACTTTTCAACCTTCATTGTGTTCTTTTAACACAAAGCATTCGACAGTCAGGAAACGCCAGCCCCCATGTGCCTCTGAATTGTAGCAGTTTTTAATTCCATGCTCACATGCTAGTTTTTTTTTCCATAGGACTTTTGCCTCATTCAGTGCACAGATGGGCAATATTCACTTCAGGAGCAATTATCCAATATTTTGTTTTCTCTTAAGTGCCCTATGGCTCTTCTCTGCATATCCTTCAAACTATGCTCTGAAGTCAGAATATCTGTTAGTGGCTCCTATTGAAGAAGTAGCAGATGACCATATAATTAAAGACTGTATCATAATCCGTACACTCAAGGGGGCTGAATTAAGGTTGCACACCATAGTCTATAATAAACTAAAGTAGTTTAGCTTCAGGCAGTTGTTAATTTTAATAACACTTGTCTGGCTTTCAAAAAGAATTGCCTGTTTGCTCTTCTCTTTGTGAAGCTAAAAATAATTTGTTTTTATCAAGAGTCCCTTTTAGTGCCAATTGTCTATCATGATGGCAGAGTTCTGCACTTCACCTGCAAACACAAATGTCCTTGTGGCCATTGGACAGATAAGTTTGACCTTTAGCAAAAAGCAACATGAAGTGCATCATGCTGTCTAGCCAGCCATTGCAAAGGCTCCCATATGTTCACGGCTGCATCTCTATCACTATTCTATATGTTCATTATGTTCCTCTTATGGTGACTGAAGTAAAACTGCTTAGGTTGCATCATGGAAAAGGTGGGGCTTCATTTACTAAGCCCTTTTAAGCAGGCACGAGCAAATTTCCCAAAATGTCATCTGAGTCCTGGTGCGAATACCAGGAAGCTCCCCTCATTATTGTTTCACTTTGGGCACAGCCGGTAAAAACCAGGGTAGTACCATCCCAGCTGACTCAGGCTTACGGGGCGCAGGCTCTGAGGCTTTTTCACTGCAGTGTAGATGTTTTGGCTCCAGGACTCTGAGATCGGAGAGTCCCAGAGCTCAGACTGCAGCCTGAACTGAAATAGCCCCACTACAGGTAAACAGCCCCTTCACCCAAGCCCAAGTCAGCTAGCATGGGCCAGCCTGAAGTTTTTAATTGCAGTGTAGACATACCTTTAGAAGGAGAGGATCTGAAACTGAATAATTTTAGGAATTAAAAAAACGGAAATGTGCCTTGCTAATTTGAAACCAGCCATACAAAGCTTCACACGTTTGGATTCTTTCATGTGAGTGCGCAGGTGAGATGCTAAAGAGTTGAGCAAAGGTAATGGAAAGATTTGAGAGCTGCTGAATTAAGCTCTAGACAGCGCATAGGGCATGTTGAGAGCCTGAAGCCAAACTAGAGTCTAAGTGGACTCTCAATGAGAGCTTTACCTCTCCATCTTTTCCTGCTTTAGTGCATTTACTACTACAAGAGGGGAAGGATGAGCTTGTGAAAGATGTCAGGTTCCTTCCCCTCCCACTGTAGTATATGAAAGGTGGAGCTGTTCAGGAGGCACTCAGTACCATGCCAGAACTAGTCCCATGGAGAGGCCGGCTGATTTTAGAGATCTGCTCCACTAGGAGGACTGCTCTCTTAACTGAAAACCGGGGCTTGAGGTAGGGAAGAGGAAAAAAATTAATTTGGGGGGCAAATGTCTGTGATTTTAACTTTGGCTTAACTGAGGCCATGCTGGAGCTGTGAAATCGACAAAGTGGGTGAGATGGATAGAATCACAGAATCCCAGGGCTGGAAGAGACCTCGGGAGGTCATCGAGTCCAACCCTCTGCCCATAGCAGGACCAACCCTACCTAAATCATCTCAGCCAGGGTTTTGTCAAGCTGGGACTTAAAAACTTCTAGGGATGGAGATTCCTAGGTAACCCATTTCAGTGTTTCACTGTCCTCCTAGTGAAATAGTTTTTCCTAATATCCAACCTGGACCTCCCACCGCAGCTTGAGACCATTGCTCCTTGTTCTGCCATCTGTCACCACTGAGAACAGCCTCTCTCCATCCTCTTTGGAACCTCCCTTCAGGAAGTTGAAGGCTGCTATCAAATCCCCCCTCACTCTTCACTTCTGCAGACTAAATAAGCCAAATCCCTCAGCCACTCCTCATAGGTCATGTGCTCCTCGTAGGTCATGCCCAAATCCCTCCGCCTCTCCTTATAGGTCATGTGATCTCCCCCAGCCCCCTAATTATTTTCCGCTGGACCCTCTCCAATGCGTCCACATCCTTTCTATAGCAGGAGGCCCAGAACTGGACGCAATACTCCAGATGTGGCCTCACCAGAGTTGAATACAAGGGAATAATCACTTCTCTAGATCTGCTGGAAATGCTCCTCCTAATGCACCCTTATATGCCATTAGCTTTCTTGGCTACAAGAAGCTTGACTCATATCCAGCTTCTCATCTACTGTAATCCCCAAGTCCTTTTCTGATGAACTGCTACTTAGCCCATCAGTCCCCAGCCTATAACAGTATTTGGGTTTCTTCCATCCCAAGTTCTGGACTCTACACTTGTCCTTGTTGAATCTGATCAGATTTCTTTTGGCCCAATTCTCCAAATTTCTAAGTCACTCTGGACTCTATCCCTACCCTCCAACGTATCTACCTCTCCCCCTAGCTTAGTGTCATCCACAAAGTTGCGGAGGGTGCACTCCATCCCCTCATCCAGGTCATTAATAAAGATGAACAAAACCAGCCCTAGAACTGATCCTTGGGGCACTCCACTTGAAACCGACCGCCAACCAGACATAGAGCTGTTGATCGCTACCAGTTGGGTCCGACAATCTAGCCAGCTTCTGTCCACCTTACAGTCCGTTTATCAAAACCATACTTCCATAACTTGCTGGCTAGAATACTGTGGGAGACCGTATCAAAAGCTATGCTAAAGACAAGGTATATCACATCCACTGATTTCCCCATCTCCACAGAGCGAGTTACTTCATCATAGACGTTAATCTGGTTGGTCAGGAGTAGTGCATGCTGGCCAGCATTTGGTGATCAAAAAGTTAAACTTGGGTAGCTAAGGTGTGTTGTCAGGGAGCCAGGAGAGCCAATGGGAAAAGGTGTTGAAATTTAATTGGAAGATGTACCTGCCTGCTGTTTTTCTTTGTCTGAGTTTTAAGCCAGCATTTGGGGGAACAAGATGTTTTGAACCAAGTAGAACTACCATGCCTACAAGGAATACTGGGCATGAAAATATACTGGACCTTGAAGCAAGGATTGTGAGCAGATAGGAAAATGTCTGTTTAGTCACAATCAAGTTATTTGTTTTGTTGTTTGGTTAAACTTCTCTGTGCTAAGTCCATGTGCCTTCCCCTGCCCTCATACACAGTATTTTTAAGCTGGATCCCAGAGATACACCTTCTCTGTATTTTAATTTGCTCTGGAACACCTAGCAACCAAGTATGCTTTACCAATATATCTTTTTGTTTTGTTAACACAATCTCCCTTTTTAAGGCAATAATTTGATTTTTGTGTCCTGGAAGGTAACAGGAGGTCTGTATATGCATGCCTAAGACTGAAAGGTCAGCTATCAGAGATTGCAGTTTGTTTTCCCTTTTTTTCTTCAAGATCTCTTGTGAAAAAAAGAGCTTGGGGGTACCCCTTTGGAAGAAGTTCAAGTGCTTACTTCCTGGGACCAAGAAGAAGGGTGTTTTCACTTGATGGTGGCAGGCTATTTCCCAAGGCCAAGGAATCTGTGACGTTGGGGAGTTTATTAAGCAGTAGCCTATAGAGGCAAGATATTTTTAAGGTCTCTTGTAGGCCTCCACCTTCTGTAGTTGGAGTGCCACAGTGGGGAACAGCCGTGACAGTGGGTCAGCTAGAACCTGAATGCTCCCAGCTGGGTTGCTGCTTAGTTCCGTGAACTGAGAAGTGTGGGCAGCTCCCCCTGTCCCTACACTCCCAGCCAGGAGCAGGGAGACAAGAGCTCAGGAATCAGGTGGGCTCCTGGCTCTCAATCCCCTACACTGCTCCTCTTCAGTCAGTGGAAGTGCTCCTACTGAGATCACACAGCACCAAAAGCAGGAGGACAGCATGGACATCACACGCTGCCGTAATTGCTGCGGTGGCTGTAAATCAATCTAACATAGGTTAACTTAAGTGGTGCAGACATGCCCTTACATAGCTGACTTTTGCCCTTTCTGCCAGGATCACCTGGTGATGTTTCCCCAAAGTCTGCATCATACAATTGCAGGGCTAGTTACAACATAAAATTGAAACACAGTCAAATACAGTTTATAAAATAACCTGACAATAAATGTGTTAAACTTTTTAGAACAAATTTGAAAAAAAAATCGGATACTAGTAATGTAACAATTACAGGACTAGATAAACACATTAGAGACTCCATGTGGTTTCATTTGGAGCTCCGTGGACACCCAAGAGCAGAATGTAGTGCCAAATATTTTATTGGATTTTACATCCCAATAAAAGAGCACTTGCATAGCTGCCTGATCTTTCAGCCATGAGAAAAGACGCTTAATGCCATGCTCTGCATTAATTCAAATGACTGTCTCCATATTATGCAACTAAGGCAAACTGTTTACATGATTCTTTGCCTCCACTCTGCCTTGCTATTAAAGACTCTCCCATTATTCAGAAAATCAAGGTTGGAAAAGGTCTTAAAGGAGCAAACTTTCCTAACTTTATTCTGGCTGCATGTATCTCTGAACACCAAGTTGTCCTCAGCCTCTGCGTCCCCCTTTCTCATCTTCACCGCATCACCCCATCCACCATTTCCTCCTGGCTTGGTCCACTCTCAACTGGCCCAAGCTGCCAAAGTATCCACAGAGATCTTCGCAGTGGAGACAGGGTCACCATCAAATAGCATGTCCAGCTCTTAGTAGAACCAGCATCAGAGCAGCAACTTGTCTCCTACAGCTTGTAATGGGAGTTCTGCAGCTCTTTCATTTTGACCCTGCGCTGCAGTGTGTCCTGATCGCGGCCCCCTTCCATCATTAGGCATGATATCTATCATTAGGTATCCTAATTCCTGCAACTGGGACTGGATAGTCTCCCCTCCCCAAATGCTGATGAGGTCCAGCATCTCAGCATAGCTCCAAGCGGGATTTCACCTGCTGCTTGGAGAAGCCATGGTCACCTACAAAGATGCACTCAGAGCACTGCATGTGTCACCAAGCAAACAGGAAGAGGAATTTAAAGAGGGGGGCTGATGGTCACTTGAGGGCAGGGCAGTAGAGTTCAAACCGCTGACCAGAGCAGTGGAAACAGGCACTGTAGGAGATCTCCAGAGCCCAATTGTAACACTGTCACACAGCAGGGTGTCCACACTGGCACAACAGCTCTGTAGCCCCTGGGCAGAATTCTAGACACCTCTCATTTAGGTGGAGTTTTACAGTACGTTAACTGTGCAGTTTCTGCACACCAAATGGCGTGGCAGTGTGCGCACCTCAGGAGTTCCAGTTCAGAATGCTGCTTTAGTGTTCAGAAACTTACCCAAAAACTATTCCCCTTTCTTCTCACATTTACACTAGCTTAGTAATTGTAACCCCGGTTCTCAAAGTAGGCATTGTTATTTCAAAATACTCTTGAGACATGAAACAGGAATAGAGATCTGCTTGTCAGATATTTGACAAACGTTTTATCACTTTCTCAGAATAATCTCATGTCAGTTGTCAACTTCAGATAAACTTAGTGTAGAAAGCAAGCCAGGAGATTAGAATGAGTTGAACTGTTAGAGCAAAAGGCACTCACACGAATCCATGTAATAACATTTTGGAACAGAGGCTGCAATGCAACGATCAGCCCTTCTTTCCCATTCCCACCAAGCACTTGTTCCCTTGTTAATATCTATCACCTTGGTTTTGTGTTTCCAGTGCAGCGAGGTGCGGATTAATAATCCGGAATTTCTGTATGGTGGATTCTTTTAGTCTTAAAGCAGTTATCAGATTTTATGACTTTAAAGTTGGAATTAGACCATGGAACAGTACAGTGCCCTTTGGAAAGGGGTGGAAGTGCTAGCACTGCAGACATTTAAAATGAGACTTAAAAAATACTAGAGAAGACAGTGTATGGAAGAATCCTTCATTAGCGAATACGTTGTCATTCAAGCTTTAGCATGTTTCCGATTCCTTTTCAGGCAGGGCTGGAGGATTCGTGCCTCAGAGAGTCCATTTCATTGCCTTTATTTTAGATCTGTCCTTCACCTCCTTTGAGCTCTGTCTTTCTGATTTTTGGTGGGACCATTGCTGCATCATCCTTCCAACATCCACCAGGGTGGTCTGGGGGGCAGCCGAGAAGGCTACCGTCTCGTCTGTTTGGTAGTGGGGCTGGTGCTTTATAAGCAGAGTGGTGCTGCTCTGGTGAAGACTAGGTGCGTCACCGGCGTAACTGTTCAGCAAACTACAGAAGAGCAGTCGTGAGATGGAATAGCCAGATTCTTCTATGGCAGTTTGAACAATGCTGCTGAGGGAGGCAAAGATCCATTTGAAACGACATCGTGAATTCAGTTTTACCACTTTGTCCTACCCCTGACGTGCATCTTTTGTCTTCAGTCTTGATTTTTAGAGGGGTGAGCACTCACGGTTTCCTGGAGAATGGGAATTGTGGCTGCTGAATTGGGAGATCCTCTGCCAAACCTAAAAATCTTTCTCACGCCTTCGGGGTCCTGATCCTGCAGGACTTTAAATATTACAAGTGACTTTAAATATCACTGAATTGCAACTGTAATGAAAAGCTGTGCACATCTACATTGAGGCTCCTTAAACCTCACCAAGCAGAGAGCAAATTCAGCCACCAAGCTGAGGGGCACTTGAGGAGAGGATGTAAAACAAGTTATATAGACAAGGCAGGGCCTGATTTTTCACAGGTGTTGAGCATTTGCAGCTCCTATGTTTTAAGCTTCTCAGCTGAGCACGATTGTTTAAGGAACTTATTACTTCCACATTGGCTACGTCTACACTGGCCCCTTTTCCGGAAGGGGCATGTAAATTTCACGAGTCGTCGTAGGGAAATCCGCGGGGGATTTAAATATCCCCCGCGGCATTTAAATAAAAATGTCCGCCGCTTTTTTCCGGCTTTTAAAAAAGCCGGAAAAGAGCGTCTAGACTGGCCCCGATCCTCCGGAAAAAGTGCCCTTTTCCGGAGGCTCTTATTCCTACTTCAAAGGAATTTCCTACATTCCTACTTCAAAGGAACTTCCTACATTTTTATTTAAATGCCGCGGGGGATATTTAAATCCCCCGCGGATTTCCCTACGACGACTCGTGAAATTTACATGCCCCTTCCGGAAAAGGGGCCAGTGTAGACGTAGCCATTGTGTCCATCAGAGTTTGAGTGTGATGATCCTCTGAAAAAAGCACAAGACTCCTTGAACTTGATGATTAATTAAAAACAGACCATGCTGTTGCAATGATGTCTATAAAAATCAGTTCAACAGTGACACTTGGGTGGGAAACCAATAATTATTTTAATTTTCAGATACTTTGAAACCATCAAGAAGGCCATTAGATCTCCAGAGCAGGGTCTGTCTCTCTGCCTGTGTTTCATACGGCTCCTAATACAGTGGATCTCTGTTCCTGGACAGCACCTTTGAGCAATGTTGCGGTGTAAAGGATTACGAATATTACTACACATTTTTGGGATGCACTGACACTATGGCAATAACCATGGGGGAAAGCCTATGAATATATATTGCTGGCGGAATGCCAGTGCTGTGAGCAGTGGCTGTTTAAATATATGGCAATTCCCAGTCTGAGGAGCCTTCAGTCAATTAGTCTATTGCAGTTAGGCTGTAGTACGGAGGTCTGGATTTTGACTTTATGAGACCCAATCTTACACTTGGCAGCAGTTGTATTAAAGTCAAGTTGAGGGAGATCTGTAGCCTTCAGGCAGGCTTGCAGCACTGTGCTGAATTAGAAGCACAGTGAGGACTGGTTTTCTTCCCTGCACTTTGAATTTTCACACAAGTGACTTAAGTCTAATTAATACCAAAGGTCTTCGATGCAAATCATCATTGCTCCAGTCACTGCCATTCAAGTGAATGGAACTACCCTCATTCTCACTGGCTGAGGACCTGGGCATGTGTCCTTAATAAACACCCATTCAGCCTCTATTTATAATTGCACAAAACAGCATGTCGTTGCCACCAGCAGGCATCATGCACAAAATACACTTGGCCTCTGAGAGCAGAACAGAGCCCTAAAGTATGTGGAAAATTCCAAACCCTGATTGTGTTCTTCTGCCAAGTGCTTAAGGAAGGTCTACTTGAGAAAATGTTACGGGAAAGTATCCTACAATTATCTCAACTGAATTAGTGATGTAAAATTTCCATTTAATTAGTTAACTAGTTAAACATTAAGTTTAACTGGTTAATTGACTAAGTTGGAATGGGCAGAGGGTACTGTTCCAGCCTGACTGCTTCTAGCTCCCCTCAGGGCTACCAGCTCCCAGTCCTTTTGGGGACCTGGAGCAGCCCTCCACCCACAGCGGGCAGGGGGTTGCTCCCCAGGTTCCAGTTAACTGTTACCTGGTAAGCATAACCTATAAAGAGTGAGGCTTACTGGGTAACCAGTTAACTGGTTACCCGTTAACATCCATCTCTAAACTGAATCCCTGAGCAGTATTTTCAGTATCGCAGTGAAGTGCTTCTGTTCAAATAAGGGGTATTTTCTTTAATATTATGTTAGTCCTTTAGAAATTGCATTTTTTAAAAACAGCTTGCAGGTTCTCTTGCATAATAATTCCATTTTATGAGCTTTGCCTCATGAAGAAGCCATCATACATACAAAACGGGGTATTTGAAGTGAATCATTTAATTTACTTAACTAGAAGTTAGCTAAAGAGGTTCTCACTAAATATAATTTTAAGCAGCTTCCCTTCAATTAAAATTCAAGTCACTCTAAAATAGTTAACCCCAATAGATTAGAAGAGTCACCTAAGAAAAAGTGAGTAATATATTTTTGCTGTACCTGCAATATGCATTTTTCAGTCTTTCATTTTGGAAGTCCACTGTACATTGAACTACTAACACTGAAGTCTCATCAATCATTTCCAGTGTTTCAAGCATGTTTTAGTGTTTAAACAAGAATCTGAATTAAACCAATATTATTTTTAATGTTTTAAATGGGCTTGCCAGAAAAAAAGTCCAAGTTTTCTTGTGTAAACCAATTAATTATACATTCAAATAGACAGGCATGGTTGTCAGATTTTTGTTGACCTGTGAGCATTTGCCAGTGGTAAAGTGTGCACCTGTTTTTATGAGAATCACTGCTCTGCCCTGCCCTGTAAAAATTGACCCAGTTAGTCTACATTTTAAATTGTGGGTGCTTGAAATTTAGGAGTCCAGTACCAGTATGTAGTGTCAACATGTAGAGCCAGTAGGAATAGAGAATGTTCAGCTACTATTGAAAATCCAACCACTTATTTGGGCTCCTGTATATGGGATTAGTTCCCTAACTCCCAGAAACCCATGTCTGAAAATGTGAATTTTATATTTAACAAGCAAGCACTGGCTGTGTTCTTACATTAAAGTTCATCCCTGCCCCATTTGTTGTGTGCTGGCTAGTCATGTTCTGATCTTTTCTTATTAGTGGGCTTTTCTTTCTAGCCCCCTCTTGTAAAATTGCTTACAGTGAAAAATAATCTACTCCTTTGACAGCTCTAAAGCAAATTAAGCAAAACAAATTTCTAAGTGATATTTCTGTCACTTATTTAATATTAAACCAAAAGTACTCACAGTGTTCTTTGGCTTAGTTACCTAGACATGCAAAATTTACTCAGACATGCTCAGTAAGTTTGCTGGGCATGCTAAAACATGCTTCCTTCCCATTCAGTATTAGGTTGTTAGTAGTAACGAGCAGGGGAACAGGAAGTTGCTTCTTTCTTCGTGCCTGAACAACAGGATTTCAGTTGCAGTTTCCATTTTAAATTGCAGATTGACTCTGAAAAGCAACTACAGCCTCTCTCCGAGTAACGAACGAGTTACGGACCAAACACTTGGCCTTAACTCCATCTGCTCGTAACTTGGACCCCATTGAGTTACACGCAACTGTGCTGTTCGTAAGCTCCATGGGAGCTTTGGTCGTAAGTGCGAACGGTCGTAACTCGACTGTGCGCAACTCGGGGAGCGGCTTGTATGTAAAATTGGCACTTTCTTGTTCAATGGATCTGCTCTGTGTACACAGGCAATCAGACCTGTTGCTTTCAGTGACAAAAAAATATTTTTTCTCTTGTTCATCCTGCAAAGCCTAAACAGCTTAAGAAAAATGCTCAGGATTCTGTTCTACGTCTCACACCAACACCAGATTGTTAACTTATTTCCAGTTGCAGGGCCAGATTTTCACCCTCTTTCATGCCTGTTCAATGCCAATGTCACCAATGTCATTGAATAAGTGCAGTGATGGGAAAAATTTGGCAAGCAGGCTGTATAGGGAAAGGTTCCATGTTAAATCTCTGTACCCAGGCTGAGATTGCAGAGCTAACATACCATCATTTTACTTGTAAACTAAACACCTTTCACCTGGAGTCACTGAGAGGCAAAAATCCCCCTTGGAATCTTAAATATGTCATCACTACATTTGCTAGAGGGGTTTAACAGTATATAAAAACTCTGCCCTCGTGTACAGGGGCACAACTGCTGTTGATTTCAGTGAGGCTTGTACCTGGGTATCTGAAGGCTTGAAAAAATAGGTGAAAATTATTTTATGAAGCTACTAGAGGATTTACCTGGGGTAAACTGAAATAATTTTTGTTTTTCTTAATTTAAATCATTGCATCGGGTGGGGTTGAGGATGAAGGGTTGAGTGTCCAGGGTGCCCCGGGGAGAGAGGACAACCCGAGCCATATGCCTCCACAGCAGTTTGGGGCCAGGTGAGAAACACCTGTCCATGGCTGCTGCCACTGCAGCACGCATAGCCAGGGAAGGGGTGCATGTCCCTCGGCTGGGGGGACAGACACACAGACAGGCACAAACAGGCAAACTCTCTAGAATATATATAGTAGATAGTTGTCCGTTTCTCCACTGCTGTCCCAATGGAGTGATAGGCGTCCTTATCCCTCTCTCTGGCCCCTGCTGCCCCCCTGTGGTCATTATACAGTTTAACTGTGCCTGCTAGCAGACCCCTCCCTTTCTCTTTTATGAAAAACAGTTGTATTCTAGGCACATCCCAAAGTCCTGGCACAACGAAACCCTTACCTTGATTTAAGTTATGATAAGAGGAAGCTGCATAGAAATTTGGTGGTCCAAGCTCTTACTGGTCAGGAGGAGTTCTTGAACAGACTCATAGATAGATTGACAGACACACACACACTCAAACATATAGTAGATTCTGCTCTGTCAAGTATATTAATAAACATTTCAGAATGAAGATAAAGGCATATTTTTCTCTTGGTACACTTCAAACATCTCTTAGGGCTTATAGATAGCTTATTCAATAAACCCGAATGATCCTGAAGTGAATTTTAAATCACTTTCCAAAATACAAGGAAGTTTCCCCTTTCCATGCGTAGAGATACATTTTAGTGTGAGAGGAGAGGGGGGAAGGGCTTGAAAAAAATGTTGTTAGTAATGCTTAACTAAAGGGATCCCCAATAAATAGTCCATTAATGTATTATCTGCTGGTTTTGATTGCTAAAAAGACCCTGCCTGCACAAAATACTTGGCAAGATAAAGTTCCACGAATGAGTATTTCCAAACCTGGTAACAAAATTCTGCTCCCATTTAAGTTCCATTGTGTTAGACCAGCCCTGAGCCCCGCTGAAAATCCTACCGTTCTAAGAGAAATGACTAAGAAAACCAGTAGCCTTCAAAACTAGACATAGGAGAGCAAAGTTCGGAAAAATAAGTATTGAGGAAGAAATGGATATCTAAATACATAAGACCTTCCTCTGATTGGAAACAGACAACATCAGCTAAATTCATACTTAGTGCAAGCTGTCAGTGCATTAATAACAATGGAGTTGCACCCACCTGTGAGTCTGAATTTTGACCCACGTATGTATGCACAGTCGTTTTCCATTGCATCACTTGGATCAGTAGCTTTTTCTTAAAGGCCTAACAAATAATGAAGGAGCAGAAGCCGTTCCCTTACCTTTAACTTCCATATGTTTAACTCAAGACATATATTTATTTCTGCCTGATCCATCTGATGAGTGATATAGAGACATGGCATATCGCCGTGGCTCTCGATCATCACATAACAAATGAAGCCCGTGAAAGCTCCGGTATGAACAATTCTTTGTTGTACCAAAGGTCATTCTGATTCCTAACTGATATGTTTCATTTTTCCTTTCTTTCAGGGTTTTGAGGATCCCAAGGACAAGTAAGCAAATTTTGTCATAAATGTTTTGTGTTTCTGCATTCTGGAGGGTTTTTTTTTTCTTAATGTGAAATGAGCCTTTCAAACAGATGCCCAGATGCCAGCAGGAGACATGGGGTTCCTCATCTTTTTTTTATTCACAGATGAAGTAACTGCCTGCGGAATGACAGTGATGTTTCCTGTAGGGGTAGCTAGTCCACAGGCACAACTTCCATGGATGTGATGACACGTCCATTTCCAATTACATTTGGCCATAAGCATCTCTGTTGAGAATGCTGAGGAGGAGTTCCAGGCGTTCCAGAAGCATGCCATTTGCCGAGCCTGTCCTAGAGAATTATAAATGCTGCTGCTTAGGGATGTTAAATATGAATTAATTGAATAGTTAGTTAACCTCCTGAATTCTTATCGGTTTGTGAAGTATTCTATAGCCCTCGGGGGTGGAGCCAGCTGCCAGTGCGCTCTGGCCCCACTACCGGGCAGCCCGCTGCCACTCTGCACTTTATCAGAGGCAGCAGCGCAGGGTGACAGCAGCCCCTATCCAGGAGTGGGTCTGAGCTTCCAGACCCAGCACAAGCCAGAACTAAGCCAGGCTGCCTGCCTGCCTCCCTCCCAAGACACTTTAAATGTAGAGCCACATCAGGGGTTGGTCCTGGACCTGGCACAAGGTAGGACTGAGCCAGGCTGCTGGCCAGCCTGCTAAAAAATTTACTGGCAAGGGGAAGGAGAATGCATATAGTCTATAGCATGGGTTCCCAAACTGGAGGGCATGCCCCCTGCGTGGGGGGAGGTAGTGAAGAAATTCCAGGAGGGGCGCGAGGCCCTCCCCATCAAGTTTTGCTGCCCTGTTCAGTTCCTTTTTTTTTTTTGCTCAACAAGCTTTGCTGCTATGGTGGGGGAAGGGGATGAGGGTTTTTCAAAAATCAAAAAGGGGGGCGTGATGCCAAAAAGTTTGGGAACCACTGGTCTATAGCATTAACCTGTAAACTTTTCCTTATCAGTTAATCGACTATACTATTATCTCCCTAATGCTGCTACACATGGCATACATCTCTTACCCATCGTGCTTCTTGGGCAAAGGAGAGTGAGCAGTAGCCGCTGCCACGTTTGTTTGTTTGTTTGTTTTGCTTTACTGGATAAGGAACTTCAAAGGGAATGGGTTCGTATATCAGCTCAGGGAAGATGGGAGTGGGGATTATAACATGGGAGAGGACAGGAAGTGATCCTCGTAGTCCCAGCCCTACCCCTTCTGGGATCACAGAGCTGCACTGCCTCCCTCACCCTTGCCCAGGGAACCCACATGGCTGTCATCTCCCCTGCACGTTACAAACATTATCAAACCATCATCAGAATCCTATTACATAAGACGGTAAGTCAGAATAGTTGCCTCCATTTTACAGGAGGAAAAGCTGGGGCAAAGAGGTTCCAATTTGTCTGGGAGATGTTGTCAGAGCTATCATTTGAACTCCAGAGTTCTTGACTCCCAGTTCTGTGCCAAACTCATTGGGCTCTGGAGCCCATCCCATAAAAAATTCATATTGAAACAGGGAAGCCTGAAGCCTGGACAGAAGGATGTCATAGGTGAAGTTTGGCCTACGTGGAAGGAAACGGCATTCTAGAGTTTTGGGCCCTTCCCAGTCAGAATGCAAAGGATTGTAACAAAAATCTTTGGAAGCAGCCAATGATTTTTAAGTCATTGGTTTTTGGTCATCCAAGTTAGAAATTTTAAAGGCTTGGTTTGCAGCGATGCTGAACATCCACAATTTTTTGGTAAAGCCAGCAGGAGAAGTGCGTGCATAGCTCCTCTGAAAATTGAGACACCCCATAAAAGTGTCTCAAATTGAGGCAACCAAAGTCATTGGCTACTTCTGAAAATGTTGGCCTGTATGAATAAAGACAAATTCTGTCAAGTTATTTAGTGGTACTAAACAAACCATTAGTTACTAACAAACCTCCGTGACAAAAATGCTTTCTCTACCCCCTCCTTCAACATTTCTAATCAGTTTTCAAAACATCCCAAGACGAATATTTACATATAATCTCTAACTATGCTTGGCCATTACGAGAAGATAGTAACAAGCTGCTATTAATAAATTTCCAAGAAAGATTATCTTCTTTAGTTAAATTCATGTGGCAGCTCATTAAAATGAGTGATACTTGCTCTAAATTTTCCATTTCACTTAGGGTCACATACTAGTTTATGCCTTAAATCTTTAATTGCTTGCCACTTTTTTTACCATGAAGTTGGCTCTCAAATGAATTTTTCTTGCCATTTATTTTAAAATCTGCTGGTTTTTTGGTTTTTTTTAAATCTTGAGGATTATATTAACTCTGAGATTTTACCTCTAAATTTTGACCAACAAAAATGCTACTGCTAATTAAATTCTAATAATTGCATCATTTGTTCTCGCTGCTGAAATTAACCTCTTGCTCACTAAGGGTACAGCTACACTGTGGGTTTTTTCAGAAGAGGAATGCAAATAGCGCTCACATTTGCATATCTTCTGGTTTTTTTCCCCGAAAGAATCTTTTCCACCATTTGGCCCCTACACAGGGCCAAATGTTGGGGAGAAAACCCTCTTTCGAAAGCCTCTGTAAACCTCATTTTACGAGGAAGAAAGGGGCTTTCAAAAGAGGTGGTTTTCTGACATTTGGCCCCATGTAGACGGGGTCGAATAGCGGCAAAGCCTCTTCCCGAGGGGAAAAAATGGAAGAAGGTATGTAAATACGAGCTCTATTTGCATACCTCTCCCAACAAAAACTCCTACAGTGTAGCCAGACCCTGAATGTGTTTGCAGTGGAAGTAGAGGAAGAGGCCAGCAGCAAGGAAGGAGGGTTGAGGGAAACAACCATGGATTAATTGACAGTTGCATTTACTAATAAAGCATCTATTATTGTAGAGGTGAAGAACAAAGGAATATATTTAGGCTGTACGTTTTTGACATGAATGCATCTTAGCTATGTGGGAGCTGGATTGAATTGGTTGCCACTGCCATTGTCAAATATCTACTTTTAGGGTCAAATTGACACCTCCCCTGCAAATGACAAATGGCTCAGGAAACACCAGAAGAACCATGCTTGGGAATTTCTGCTGATCCTCTTGTGATTGGGCATACATCGTTTGTTGCATGCCATGAGGGGTAATGACCCTGCCCCGACGGAGTCTCTGGAGGAGGCATCACTCAATAGGAATGGAAGTTGGGGAGATATTAATTTTTTTGGAGTGGGAGGTGTTAAACCCCTAGCAGATCTTTCAGAGTACCCACTAGATGGGGGGCCCAAGTTTAAGCCTTTTGTTGCAGCTAAATGCTTCCAAAAGCCTGAAGAATTCTGAAGTCTGTCTGACAGCAAGATACTCTCCTCCCCCATGGCCGTACGACAGTATCAGTAAAAGTTTTTACCTGCACCCTTCATTGCTTGAGCCGTGTAATTTTACCTCTGGTTATAGGGACTACTCCCGGGGAGGCCCAACAACAGGGGGAGCAAAGAGGGCAACTTTCCTGGGGCCTGGGGGGCGATTCCATAGGGTCTGGGATCCTGTCAATGGCAGCCCCGGGCCCTTTACATTGTCTCCAGAGCACGAGGCAGGGTGCTCCAGACTGTAGCAGGCTGGTAGGGGGGCTGCCCCCAGTTCTGTCCCTGACCCTTCCAGGAGCACAGTGTCCTCTTCTCCCCCCCCCCCCCCTTGCCCAAGGGCCCGACAAATCTGTCAGCTCCCTGCCAGGGGTAAGTCTTCTCAGTGCATGGCATCTGTAGTAAGACACGTACTGCTAAAAAGTAATGTGGACTAATGTCTAAGGAACTGACTGCTCTGAGACAACCAGCTCAAAGCTACTAAGTGGGGATGGAATAACACTGAGGCTACAGCTGGAGTCAAACTGGCGACCTGGAGATGATATGACCCATAGACCATTACTAAGGATGCGTCTACACTAAAGGGTGTAAGTCCAAATAAGCTGCACAAATTCAGCTACGTCAATTATGTAGCTTATTTCGAAATAGGGAGCATCTCAACAGCACTTATTTCAAAATAGAGCACTCTTCCTCCAACTTCCTTTACTCCTCGTACGATGAGGGTTACAGGAGTCAGAGTAAAAAGTACTCCATCTTGACAGTATTTTGACACTATTTCGAAATAACTGTCTGCTGTGTAGATGCAGACTAATTATTTCGGAATAGCGCTAGTTATTTTGAAATAGTGTTGCAGTGTAGATGTACCCTCAGCCAGAACCAGCCAGCCACACTCGAAAGCTACCCAAAGTTACTTCTCTTTCCTGTGTCCTCCCCAGGTGTGCTATTAGCCAGCAACTTTGAATCTCGCTGAAGTTCCCTGAGACGGCAATGCCTTTTAACCTTGGTTACTCAAAGTATTGCAGCTCTCCTGTGATATAGCAATGGCTAAATTTAATTTGCCCAGATCTAGAAATAACGCTCAGGAATTTTGAATGCTTTCTGTAAATTGTAGTGGTAATGTACTTGCTTTTTATGAGGCTAGAGAACAGCTTTATGAGGACTGAGCAAAAATAAAAAATGGCCCCTTATGTACTTAAGCAGATGTGGTTTCTTTAAAACAAACATCTAGAAATAAATTGAATTTCCTTTCCTCCAAGGGGAAATCTAAATTGCATTTCAGAAGTGGAATATATATATACTAGTTGATGGAATAAATAACTGTGGTGTCCAAAAATAAAAACAGTCCTTCTCCTTTGCCTGACCCTTGTTGAAATGCAAACCCTTGCGATAACAACATTAAGGAGCTGAGACATTTGTATTTGCCAGACTGCCTCCTGAATGACTGCTGGGGATGTATTGCAGTGGGCTGTCTACTGCATATCTGTATCACTGCCTTCCTTGGGTTGGGATTTCAATGTTCAATGGTGTGGTCATAAGACAGTGGGGCTCAATTATTATTTTTGTTAGGTATGCACACAGGGCCGGATTAAGACTTTTAAGAGGCCCTAAGCACTGGAAAGATTATGGTGTCCTCCCATATGTAATTCAAAATAAAAACAATACTATACCGTAAAATCTCTTTTTTTTTTTTTTTTTCTTTTTTTGTGCCCCTGCTTTGCTGGTGCCCTAAGCATGTGTTTATTCTGCTTATTGGGTAATCCAGCCCTGCATGCGCAGATCCTGTTGATTTAGATTCAAGTTGTAGGTGTTGTGCTCTTCCGAAAATCAGATCCAAAAGCAAGTGAAAAATCTCCTTTAATTCTAGTGGTGTGGGGCATTGGCTTTTGAAACAAAGGTCCTTGTTATGGTTTGGCAGCTGCCATGAAGTTCTGAGTGACTTTTGTGAGCAGCTTACTCATTCCTGCAAAGGTTTGTTGACTATGGGTTTGTTACAGTTTGTGCCTTCATTAGTGTTATATAGCACTTGCAAAACCCAAAAAACTCCACTGGCAATACCCATCTTTCGTCCTGCCGTGTTGTGCATTAGGTTTAATTCTTAGGAGAGTCCTAAACAATGGTTGATTTTGCCTAACATGGGCTGTATGTTGCCCTGAAACCAATTTAAAGTTGCAGTTTGAATCAGGAATCACATTGGGTCTGTCCTAATACAAGCTATACCTAGGGTGTCCAACCAGTTCTGAAGCAGTAATCACTGTAGTGGCTACTGCTATAGCAAACTAGCAACACTCAACTGGTCAAATTGCCACACCCAAAACACCAAATCACCCCCAGCGTGGCTAGTGGCTAGCATGCTGGACACCACGATAAACACTTGGGCATCATGAAAAGTGAGCACAATAACAACATTTCAGCTTTAGCTTTTAATGTCTGCCTTTTGTCAGTTTAAGCCAGGCCATTAAAGAGATAATGTCAAGGTATTAAAATTCTGGCTAAGGTTTCTCAAAAACGATGTGTGATTGTGGCTGCCTTACTTTTTGGGTGCTCAACCTAAGATGCCTTAAAGAAGCCTGATTTTCAGATTGTTGGTTTTCATCACCATTTGAAAAAGACATTCCTTCAAGGTGGCTCTGAGTGGGCATCAGAAAAAAATATGGTATGAAAATAACTGTGGGACTGAAAATTACTAATCATTTGAAATTCTTGGTTCATGTGTTTGGAAAGAAGGCTCTGACTCCACATTGCCTTGCCACCTTGTGACATCTTAGCTCAAAGGTGTAAAATAATATCACTTGCATAAGGAAATGGTTTGACCCAAGAACCGAGGTTGGGGAACCGAGATTTCCCTGGGTTGCCCAAAATAATGTCATGTAAGATGTCTACTGTATCACACTAGTCGTCATGACCATCATGAGAGCCATGTATGGAGAGTATATGAGGAGTTATGTGTATATGCTAAAAAATGGCATCTCTGTGGTTATATATAGGTTGCTCAGAGGTAGCATGTCTTGAGATAAACTTCTCCAGACAGAGGATGTGAGACACTTATCTCCTGGGAGGCTGTTGTATATTGTATAATCAGAGTGTGTTAGCATTCTAAGGCAAGTGCTAATTAAGAGTTTGCAGAGACTTATAAAGAAAGCTAACAGGAAGGGTGAATACTGGGGGAGGGACCCCTATCTTGAGGTGACTATCAAAAATCTGTTCTGGTGTATTTGTGAGTGCAGAGGCACTTGGATGTCCTTCATACAGAAAGTAAACTGAGAGCCAGTTCTCAAAAAAGGGATCTCAACCAAGCTTGGAGAAAACTTTGGGTGAGATGAGCTTCTAAACACAGGAGGATAACTTTGTTTGCTGTGGTATAGTTAATTAGTTAAGTTTAGGCTTCAGAATGCAGTTATGTTGTTTTCCATGCAACCATTTGTTACCATCTCTCACACTGTTTTTATTGGAATTTTATTCTTTCTCAAGTCCTTTATTCTTTTGTTTTATAATTGGATTCAAATACTATGTGCAATACAGAAGCAGTGATCTGGAGGGTATGTCTAGACTACAAGCTTTTGTCGACAAAGAGCATCTAGACTACATCCAGTTCTGTCGACAAAGCAAGCCGCTTTGTCGACATGATAATGTAGATACAATAATGCCTTCTGTCAACAGAACTCTATCGATGTTATGTCGACAGAATTCAGCGATAGTGTAGACACAGGTATAGTTTTGTCGACAAAAGTCCCCTTTTGTGGACAAAACCCTGTAGTCTAGATACACCCTAAGGTGAAACTAATAAATTATGGTACTGTTCTTTTGGGAACAAATGATTCTGTGGGTATCCAGTGATTATGGCTGGATACCATGGGGAACACATGGAAATAAGTTAGGGTGTATCTACAGTCAACTCGCAAGGCAGAAAGTCAGCTGGGGTAGCCCACAGAAGAAGAATGCACGAGTAGCTGACAGGCAAGTTGTGTTGGGGAGCTAACACCCACCTGGCATAAGCAAGATTGTCATGCCGCAAGCAGAAGCATCACAAATGGAAAGTTTGGATTTGTTCTCTATTTATAATTTGCCCAGCTGTAAATAACTTCCCAGGAGTGAGACAGTGAAGAGTCAGGCCCGATGCCTTTCCCTGTTCCTGACAACACTACAGGTCATCACAGCTGGAGAATTTTTCAAGTTCTGAAATTTCAAGTGGGGGGTGGGGGGGGATTTGACAATTTTTGTGATTTTTTTTTTCCTCACATTTTTGCAATAGCATACGTGGTAGGAATGAAACATAGGGAAAAGAGCAAAGCACAAAAATAATGGAGGGAAATCCATGTAGTTTTCGAGGTTGATGTGTGATAAAAAGACACATTCAAGAGAAGCAAACACTTTGAGGATGGGGAGAACAGCTATCGAAAATACCTGAATTGGGTGAGGACAGATGGCCCCAGACTGACAACGTATTGGATAGCTGATAACATTTCACGTTGAGATGATTGTCAGCCGGTGGTCAAAGACTATGCTGATTTTACTGCCCTATGCCCTGTGTGCTCCAGGCAAGCAAAGATGGATGTTACGGGGGGTTCATGTCTGGCTACATTGATCCAACTAAAATCTGTAATAACTGAGAAGTGACGAATGTCCAGGTGGCTCTACAGTGAACTGATGAACTCTTTTGGGCTCTTTGTTGAAAAAAGGTCAAGCTGAGTGCACTTGTGAAGCTCCCATTCTCTTCCATTTTCTATCTTCCTCAGGAACACCCAAGAAAACATGAACCCAGAGGATGAGGTGGATGAGTTTCTGGGCCGTGCAATCGATGCCAGAAGTATTGATCGGTTACGCTCTGAGCATGTTCGCAAGTTTCTCTTAACGTTCAGGGAGCCTGACTTAGAGAAGAAGGTAACATTTCCCCAAAAACATCTCTTAAGTGCAAAATGTCTGTTATTAATTTTGTTTGTCCTGGTTAAGCTTAAGTTCTTCCTACAGTTTGGAGTTACTTTACTTCCTCCCCCCCACACACACACACACTTGACACTTCAGTTCCTTTAGGGAAATCTTAACTTACACCGTGTCCTTTAAAAGAAGATATTTGTTGAAGGAAACATGATTAGAAATGCAGCATTGGGTAAGAATGCATGCTAAATAAACCATTTCTCTCTCATCTCTAGCAATGGTGAACTTCAGAGTGAAATCAAGATGTTCTTGTGCCCATTACTGATCATTAGAGTATCTCTCTTGGGTCACACTCAAACTTGTACACTTTCCCAACACCACTGCTCTCTTCTACCAGTTTTGGAGAGGAAGGCTGATCTCGAGTCTAATGCACTAGGTTTAGGAAGTCTGGATCTGCCACGGATATTAATATTTTTGCCCTTCAATTGCCTCACCTGTAAAATGGGGACACACACACACACTCTCTCTCTCTCTCTCTCTCTCTCTCTCTCCCCTCCCCTCCCCCTCTCCCTCTCTCCCCGCCCTTTTTAATCCTGAGTAATATCAGTCCTAGGACTATGTGAGCTGCTTTTAGGATAAACCTTAATGATAACAATAAAAGGTGAGCTATGTTTTTAACAAGAATAGCCACATTTAAAGATTTCCTATAGGTCATCTTAAGTTTGAGTCTGCTACTCAATCATTATATTTAGCAATTATGTTTGTACTGCCAAGAGAGATACAGCAATAGTGATTAAAGAGCAAGAGGTCTTTGTAGTAATTGCAGTATTTTTCAGTGTTGAATGGGTCACATTAGGGTTGACCGGAAGTTTAAGCATGTTATTTTCCCCATTTAATGTTATGATTCTAAGAAAACAGAATGGTTCGCATATCTGAAGGGCCTGCTAGTTTGATAGTTTAGGGATTGAGATTGTTTGGAAGAAGATTTACAGTTCTAGAGTCACAGACGACATATTTAATAATTGGACACAATGTGCGAATGATGCATCTTCATGAGAGACTGTGGTGGCAATCTCACATTTTCATTAGAACCGACTAAACCGCACTGTTGTTGTGTTAACACTGGCCGATACCATGAAAAGCATATTTTCTTGCAAGGCTTGAAAGAGGAGAACAAGAAATTGGGGTTTTCACAACAATCTTTCACTTCTGACGAAATGCAGTGACTTGTTGATGACATGTTACCCTTTTAAGGCATGAATAAAAAATGCGCTGGATTCTATTCGAATGAAAATGTGAAGGGGAAAAAACCCTTCTCAGGAGGTCTTTGTATAATGTAAGCTGTACCCTTCAATTTCACCTTGACATTTAATATGTCCCCAAATCCCTGGTGGGCAGGTGAATTTTTCTTGCAGCATCTGTTGGCCTGCTCCAATTGGACTGCCATTCCCAGCGGTCACTCTTATTACTCATATTGGAGCTGTACTTACAGACCTCCCCTCTCCCCATCAAGTCTACCTTTATGCTACACTTTGTACAGACGCATTAACCCAGAGAGTTTATGGTTAAAATAATGCCCCAGAAATTTTAGTTTAAGCAAGAGATTCTCCTTGTGAGTAGTCTCAGTGAAGATTTATACAGCCGAGAGGGGTCTGGATAGAATATCAAAAACTCAGCTTAGGAGGCTTAAAAAGCCTTGGCTGTGTTTTCCTATTCATCCCCACTGGAGGGAGTCCATGATGGAATGAGTCAACATCTCACAGCTGTGCTCTCTGGTCCGGATTTATCTCTTTTGATGCACATCATGAAAGGGATGAAGTATAAATCCTCTTCCCATCGGCACAGGACCATTCTATAGCACTTTTGGGGGAGCAAGGGGGACAAAATATAACACAAAGAAAAGAGCTATTTTCACACTTCTCTAGGAGGAGCTGGTAGCTCTGCAAGTGGTGCCTCTTGGGGAATCAAGAGGAGCTGCATGAGGGGTTTGGTTGCGTGGAGGGGATGGTTATATGTTCTTCCTATGCTTATAAAAGCCCATTCGCTTCCTTGCAGTACTCCAAGCAAGTGGACGACAGATTTGGAGCCTATGTGGCTTGTGCGTCTCTGGTCTTCCTCTTCATCTGCTTTGTCCAAATCACAATCGTACCCCAGTGAGTAGCTCTCTATCGCTTTTTCTACATTCTGGCATATTTTTCCCCATCCTTGAGGCTGCAGTGCATCAAAAGGAAGCAAAAGTCTTTAAATAATGCATGCCTAAGTGATGTGCAATGCTTATTGTGTGCATTCGTTTCTAGCGATGGTATGTTACGCTCAGCATTGGCAAGCGAGCTTTTTCACTTTGCCAGCTTGATTTTTTTGTCATTTTGCCAGCTTGATTTTTTTAGAGTATTTGCATCTTACATGAGACATTTGATTTACTATTTTTATCATTCCGTTGAAAATAAGATTGCAAGAGTAGAAATGGCTATCTACCGAGGCAGTAATGCAGGGCTACAATGTGCCCATGTTGAATGCAGCTGCGCAGAGGAGGAACAAGGAATAAGTGATCCACCACAACCCTCTTGTTCAGCTATTTGGATCTGGCATCTTAGCAGTGTTGCCAAGCTCAGCCCTGCTCTATGAGCAAATGAGTGGGGAGGGCAGAGTGGGCAGAGCTATCCAGGAACGAAGGGGGAAATAAGCTGCATCCTTTCAAGGGCTGCAGTCACTTATTCACCTTCTCCCAACCAGGCAAGAGAGGCAATGGGATGGAATAGTGCTTCCTAAAGTGTCAGAGGTAGAGGGTCTTCTGGACTGGTGCAACATGTACATGGCCCTGTGCTCAGATTGGTGCCTAATGGCACAGCCTACCCCCGCAGATCTTCTGCAGAAAACAAAATGCTTCCGAATTTTCATTTTTATTAACTGCCCTTGAAAAAGGAGAAACGAAGTGTGTTTGTGTTTTGCAGAGACCGTAAGAGGCTCAATAGCAATGCTTTCTCATGAACTGGGCACCTAAAAATAGGAAGTGCTCCTAAGATAATTTTAGAATGGGTCACTTTTAATCTCAAGAATAATATCACGGAAGAGTCAGAAATGGCAAGTTTATCTCCTTCCATTCTGATGAAGAAAACGCTAGTTTAAAAAAGGCCCAAGAGTAGTATCTGTCCTTACAAGTGCTTTCTGCTTCACGCACATCCCCATCTTTTACAGAAGAAAGACCATGGACTGTTTGCATCTGATTGCATGTGCAGAAGGCCACAGGAAACAATATAGGATATGGTATTTGAGGTCACTCTTCCCCCAGCAAAAGTAGGGCTGCCTCTGCTCGAGGAACGATAGAATCAACAAAGCAGAACAGCGGCAGCAGAAACACAGCATATAAAGAGACAGATCCATTTATGGAAATGAGAGGTTGAAAACTGAAATTAGGCCAATCTCTGCACTTTATACGTGGTTAACAATCACTAAAGCTGTTCCTTTCATGTTTGCCCAGGTTTCATAAAGGTTTTGAACCTTAGATCAGCTGATTTGACCCTGCTGCCTTGAATTCACACCTTTGGGAGAGAAGGCCTGTCTTTTAAAAGGATTTGGTTTGTCCATCAAGTTCACTAAGCAGCCACTGGGCTATTTAATTAGAGCTAATGTAACATTTAAAAAAAGAGTTGAAAAAATATCCGGGTCCTTGGCCATCCTATTGGATGGCTCTCTTTGTTCTGTATTATACAAGAAAATCGGAGCAGTTTCACTATGATATGGTATATGCTGTATGCTTGCCAGTCTTCACCCAGGGGCAGAAATATTTCATGTTTTTAATTTTTTTCGGGTGTTTTAGAGACTCCCATAATCTTAGGGACTTTTAGCTTTTTCCCAAAAAAGTATCCACAGGCAGGATACTGGACTTTACAGACCATTAGTCTAATCTATATAGCAAAAGCAACGGGGCTTGACATTTCAGACCTCAAACTGCATTTTCCCACATGTCCAAATCTGCATGCATGCTTATCGAATAGGAAAACTCACATGTAGGAAAGTCAATGAGATTGAGGATAGTGGATGCCCAAGTCTTTTGAAAATGGGACTTAGATATTTTTGAAAATTTTACTCTGTGCCTCAGTAAAATGAGTATAACACAACTTCCCTACCTCGCAGGGATTTTGTGCTAACAAATACATTCCAGATTGTGAGGTGTGCAGATACTACTATATAGTAATAGAGAAAATACAACTCCCACAGACCAATAAGGAACATTGTTTTTCCATTTATATTAATACTAGCCGACTGGAAGTGGTATGAGTTACCATCATAACATATCATCTCCAGAGATCCAAACTTATATCTGAGATGGGTAACAAGTGAACCTGCATTGGATGGTCTAAGGGGAGCTGTACCCATCTCCAGTGGCCTTTTTTCCCACGTAGTAGAAATAAAGTATAAATGGATAACATCTTCCTAGGAGAAGACTAGAACAGCAGAGGGGTTGGAAGTCAGTGGTCAAATGCATTGCCTGAGATATGTAGAAAAGGGCTCATTTTCCAGAACTATCAATTACCTTGATTCACAATTGTTAAATCTGTCCCAAAATTAGAACCCAAAACACAAACAGCTGCTAGTGATGTTCTGTATAATTCTGCAGACAAGTAGTAATAAGACTAGGGTAATGCTGTCGCATGAGAATTGTTAAATTCTCCACTATCCTGTGAATGGCTTGGCATGTCTGTAGGCTGATTTGGTTTATAGAGTAAACAACGCTCCATGGTTCATCTTTGGATCAGATTTATATTTTATCACATTTTTATTCATTTTTCTAATATTCTTAATTGCAAGGTTGTTGTCTTTCCTGAGGACAGCAATTAGCAAGCAGCTGCAGTTGTGTATGTATGTCCCCCCCCCCCCATCAAATGCTTTCATGGAATATCAGCAGAATCTGAAGCTTTAGACAAAATAACAATGATCATTTGTGATAATAAAAGGGAATTGCCTTAATGAATGCTGTTAGAGCTCAAACAATGAATAAGCAAAGACAGTTACCTCTGTTGTCATGGAAGAACATGGAAACTGGTTGGCTTTGGTGTGTTTGGTTTTAATGTCATTGGGCAATATAACCTCATTGGTAATTTAAAGGTGGTAAAATGTTGGCATGAGAGGAGACCTCTCTCTTTTATAAGGAGAACTTACTGCGGCTTTATTCCTGAGAGCTCTCATGCCCATCTTTGTTACTGAGATTAGGCTGGAAGACACCAAAAGCAGTAGGGCAGAGAAAGGCCGTCCTTCCCCAATTGTTTAGGGCACCTGAAAATTTGGGGCACCCCTGGGTCTTAATATCCACCCACCTGCCTCTTCATATCCCTGTTCTGCACCTCTGCTTTCTCTGAAAATTTAGTTAACCTGCCAGATCTATTAGCAGAACATTGAACCTGGGAAAGAGCCATTCACGTGGTAATGAAGCCAGTTAACAGGTATTTGCCTACCCCAGGCATATACTGTCAGTTTCTGAATTTACTGTGTTCATCTACAGGACCTTAGTTTAAAATTTGCTTAAAATATTTCATTGGTGTGTTGCTGACGATTATAAAATCCTCCCATCCCCGGCTGCCATTGGGCATAGGGTCACCAGTTTAATAGTACTACATAGGGCCCCATTAATCCTAAGGACAGCCCAGGGCATGAGAAACCAAGCTAGGCTTGGCATTTTGTTGGGTGTAGGCTCGTCCTCGGTATTTTCCTTCCTAGTCAATACAAGGGTTCTGAGTCCTTCTCGGAGGATGCAAATGAAAGGATGAGGGTGGGCTCAAAGTGTGCCATGAAATATGCCTGCCCTGCATATGCCATGTGCACCTGACTGCAGAAACCTCAATTCTAAAGCCCAGCAAGCTTCTCTGGCAGCCTGGGGAATTATTCTGTCGTCCCTTCTAACACATGAAACATTTCTCCACCTCTCCACTGTCACCCCCGCGGGATGGTGATTCTGATGAAGGATGCAGCAGTCTCTGCTCTCTGCAGCTGGGGTGGGTAATTTATAGGGAACAGGGAGTCTCCCTGTGGAAACACCTCCTACCATGTAGTGCCACTCTGGCCAGAGAGAAAGCCCACAGCACATGTCATAGTTTGTACCGATGTACTCAGCCTGAAAGCAAAGCAGCGACTGTTCTATATGGTGCAGATCTTTAAAAATCCCTTTCTGGTTTCAGCTCTACATTTATGTTGGGTTTTTACCTGACCTGTTTTTTGATCCTGACCACAGTGGTGTTTGTTTCGGTCATTTACTCCTGCAAAAAGGTGAGTAATGAAATTTCTCTATACTATCCTTTGGTGACCCTTTTAGCATAGCTAGTCTGTTTCTTAAGCTAACATGTAACATCTTCCTATTCCATTAGCTGTCCTTCCCCCACCATTCTTGACAGGTAGACACGTACATACTACAGTGGCAGTATGATATCTAAAGACACTTCAATAAGACAGAATGAACTGAGGTCATGTGCTAGGATTGGCATAGTTTTTCACAGTCAGAAGTAATCAGCTGCTTCCCTGTGGATCTGCATCTCTATGAAGTCCCCTGCAGGCACACTCATTTTGACATTAGAAGAACAATGTTCCTAATGTGGAACCAAGAAAACTGACTCCTGCGCTTCCTCCCCCTAAATTTGCTTCTCCCTAAACTTCCTGCAGAGCTGGCTGTGTGTTGTCCCCACTGCACGTGCTTGCTCAGTAGGCAGATGATTAGAAGGGTAACCTTATGGAAAGATGTCTTAAAGGGAAATAAAAGCATATGTATTTAGAGCCTTCTCAGCCCGTCTCATGAGCATAAGAAGAATTCAGTCAGTGATCTCCTTTTAGTAACCGGTGGTGGATAAGCAAAGGATGATGGTTGTAAAGCAAGTGTTGTGTGTATTTAGCCTGCCTAGGAAATCTCTATTCTGTGCTGGTGGGAAGGCAGTGTGTGTTGGTGTATTTGTGCTAGACTGTTTTTGTCTGACGGTCTGGCGTATCGGATGTTTTGTGGATTCTCCCGTTTTGAAAGCCTCTGAAAGCTCAGAACCAGACGTCAGAGAACCATACATCATGGCTCCGACCCAACTTTGTTCAGAACAGGCTAAAATGAAATAGATCAACAGCACTTTTTTCAGGAAAAGAAACAATCTGTCTGACACAATCCATGACCTGATTATTTGCTGCTCTTTAATTGTGGACGTTGTTGGTGCTACCTATCTTACAAAGGCATTCTTGGCAGCAATTGTACTGTTGCCAATTAGTTATTGTTAAAAGTTAGCCCACAATTAATAAAAAGCCAAAGTCTTTGAAATATTCCTGGGAGATTCAAAAAGCCCTATGCTATGCTCTGACTCAGAACTTAGGGTAACTCACTGACAAGTTCCCAAAGATTCCCTTTTGAGGGAACCTTGCTCAGAACGGGCTGTTCTCTTTGGCTACACTTGTTTATACTATTTGGGGCCAATCATCATTTCTGAGTTGATGGTGCCGTTTACAAGCTCAAGAGAACAATCTTTACAAGCACACAGATGACGGTGCCCAGAGTTCCTTGTTAAGTTTTGTCTCCATTTTAAACCGATAGACTGCACTGCTTGTCTGAGACTCATTCCTGGGTATGCTTTTGTGTTTAATGAGACAGCGTGGGCCAACCCAGAAAGTATCTTGTTACAGCCACAGTGAACCCAACACTGAGCTACACTATGGCATGTTGGCAGGGGAGCCGGCAGCCTGCATGGGCCCCTGGGCAAAATGGGGGGTCCTGGCTTCATGCTCCCAGAAAAGGCGGGAGTCTTGGGCAGAAGTAGTAGGGCTGGTGGCAGACCTTTCCCCCGCCCCCAAAGCCCTCAGAGTCACACACAGTGCATGACACAGCACTATAGTGGCAATTTAAAGGGCAACTGCGCCCTTCCCCCGTCTCCTCCCATCGGTGGGCCTACATGCACCATGCAGCACACTCCATCACAACACCAGCCAGCTAGCTCCTGTCCTGACGGGGTTGGTTGCTGCAGTGCTCAGCTGTTTCTTGGACTCGTGTCACAGGACAAATTTGGGGCATCAGCTTCTCTGAGCCCTGGCTCGTGGCATTTGAATCCAGCTGACATCAACCAAGGCTGACTTGGACAGGCATGGATAATTCCCTCTTCTTGGCTTGCCGGGGCTTATATTATTTTCACATGCTGACAGCAGCACTAGCTTTTTGGAGGTCAGAGATGTTTTTATGAGTGACCCAAGTGAAGTATGAATGCGTAATACACAAAGGATTTCTCTTGTGTCTCCGTGACCCTGGTAGGCTGTTGTGTTTTTGTTTCTGTGCCTTGACCTCCCAAGTTCCCATTTAGAATAATGATGGGTGCAGCTGCTATTTTTAAGATGCCCCTCCCTCCAGTGATCAGCCCGGGCTACAAAATCACCCTTAGCCCCTGGGAATGCAGGTGAATAAACATAAAAAGCAAGCCAATGAGGGCAGAAATAAGGAAATTACACTGTGAACTGCCTGGGCTTTCTAGAAGCGATTCTTCGTCACTATATGCATAACATTACAGATGTACATCATACTCTGCAAAACAGTGTTGTGTATCCCGCCCCACAGAGCTCATGGAGAATGAATGGTCCTGGATATTGTTTTTCCCACTCCTTCCTTCCTTTTCTGGGTTCTGGGGGAGGGGGCACCAGAGCATGAAATGCGACAGGCTGCCCTGTGCAAGATCTACTGAACAGTTCCTGTTGGCTGGTTTTATTAAAGAGAAACCCGAGCATATGGCTTGTCAGCGCCAGTGAATTTTTGATTGCCCCCTTATTTAGTGCTCAGGTGCACAAAACCTACATCCAATTATAAACATAACTTATGAATCCTGAGCTGGTTGAAAAGATGGTCCTGTCAGTATCTTCAGTGAGAAGATATCACGTAGCAGAGGTGGCCTTTGGTGTCAGCGGCTCTAGTGACCAGTCACTGAAAGATTAAGGAGTGAATGTTGAGGACAGTTTTTATTACTTGACTCGTTTGTCCACTCCTAGTTAAAGAGAATGCTACTGTGAATCCTCTGACCACCATCTGGAGAAATGTGCTGGAGCTTCTGTTCTGAGAGAAGTGGTGGTGAAACCGGTGTTGGGAATATACAAGAAGAGCAAGAGTTGTCAAAACCCGGCCTGTGGCAGTGACACCTAATTACCAACCAAAGCAACCTCCATCCTCCAATCCAAGACTCTGGTTCTCAAGAAGGGGACGGTACATGCAACCTGATAGCGACTCAAGAATCCAGTCAGCGTGGTGGTAACTACAGGAGCACTGTGCCTGTTGTATAGCCAGGTTGCCAATGAACTATTCTGGGACTATGCAAGACAAGTAAAACAACAATTCTTTGACTGGTTGAATCCCAGTGCAACCCTGCAAGCCATTATTAGAATAGAGGACATTATTGCTGAGCGTAGATTGGAGGAAGGGTTCATTAGCCAGCCACAATGCAGTCAAGAAACAATCTCTCATGTCTGTCCTGTTCCCTGATAAATTTAAAAAAACAAACAAACTGCTGCTAAGCACATATGTGGCACTTCTCAATCTCAAAGCATTGCACAACCATCAGCTAATTAACTATCTTACCTTTTTCACCTCAGTGTTGGTGTGATTTTGCTTGTATACAAGCTTGTTGTCAAACTGTGTGAGGAAAAAGTAGTCGGCTGCTGTCGTGTGAAGAGGCAAGTAACTAATTGGACAGATAGACATAGTCTGGAGTTTTTGTGTTTAAGATATAAAGTTTCCTAGCTCTCTCTAGGGCTTCTCTGTTCATTTTGATAGTGGGACTATTTTTTTTTATTTTTAGTGTGTGCCTGGATTCAAAATGGGAGGGGATGTGTGTTACATGCTACCAGTTCCATACAGGAAATGTTAGGAAACCAGTATTTGTGGTTCTTGCTTGGAATATCAAACGATGAAGCCCAAGCATAACTTATGTGTATCTTCAGTCCTGTTATATGGTAGGTGGTCCCCTAGCACCTCCCATCTTATCTTTTTGTAGTTTCTAAATGCAATTTCCTTTCCATTTTCTTGGCCTCTCTATATAAGGCATTTACAGGCTTTTTCAGGACACCAGCAGGCTTTTTCAGGACAACTTGATTTTATTTTTTGCTGTCATTATCTCCCACTAAAATTCTCCATGGGAGTTGATCATGGAATTGCCAGACTGACCAACATGCGTTTCCAAGTTCCTTCTGCTGCAATAAACAGAGAACTCTCCTTGCTCCTCGTTTTGCTATTTTGAGAAGACTTGGCAATTGAGATCTGATGTCTTCCCATTAAAATTTAGTTTCTGCAAGGTCATGGGAACCACTGTTTCTTCTGAAATGCACTGCTGACTGACATCTGTTTTGCTACTGATTTAACATGTTCGCATCTTCTGAGAATCCATAAATTGTATTGTACTCACCACTCTGTGGAGTTTAGCTTCTTGGACACTGCTGGACATGAATGTGGGTCAGATTACATGCTACATCTTCCTGAGTTAATTTGATCTGGAAATTATAACTCATATACTCGTTTTCACATATGCATTTCGTGGCTCCTCGCTCCCAAAGTGTGGTCAGAAAATTTAAAAGCATATTTTCATTTTTGGGCTCTTCCTTTTTGGAAATGTTTAGTGAACTGAAAACTCTTCGTTGGCTTTATAGACTGATAAAACACTAAATAATAAACCAAACAAATGGATTTAAAACCCTGAGCTGCCTGTAGCTGTTGACTGCAACTTCAGCCATCTTAAGTTACTGCAGAATGACCAAAATTAAGTTATTCTGATTGGAAGTGCGGGATTTAGAGAATTTCTGTTGTTTATTTTTCAGCATACAGGACCAATTACATCCTGATTGTCAAACTATTTTCCATGTCCATAGTATATGTTGGAAAAAAAACAGATGATTGTTGTTTTGTTGGGTTTTTTTTCTTTCCTTGTAGATTGTTGTTATAGTTTGTGTGATTTTTGTTTTCAGAATGCCTCCCCAGTGTAACTGCATAAGACTCCATTTGAGTCTTAGATTTTGTATCAGTTTGACCCTTTGTCTCTTAAAGGCATATCTACACAGCAGGACAAAAGTTGAATTAAACTATGCAACTTCAGCTATGTAAATTGAATAGCTGAAGTCGAAAGAGCTTAATTCCGCTTCTGGTGCTGTCTACACAGCAGGAAGTCAAAGGAAGAAAACTCTTCCTTCTGCTTCCCTTACTCATCGTGAAATGAGGGTTACAGGAGTCGGAGTAAGAAGTCCTCCAGCTCGACATTATTTCAAAATAATGGCTTGCTCTGTAGATTCGCTT
Organism: Pelodiscus sinensis; assembly: GCF_049634645.1. Taxonomy (NCBI): domain Eukaryota; kingdom Metazoa; phylum Chordata; order Testudines; family Trionychidae; genus Pelodiscus; species Pelodiscus sinensis. Next base: position 9,456,555 of record NC_134717.1, on the reverse strand, counting down.
TTTGTTATTGCGAAATAACATCAGTTATTCCGAAATAAAGCTGCTGCGTAGTTGTACCCTAAATGTGCTCACCTTCCTATAGGTTTGGCTTTTACATGGAACATTCCTTATATAAATTAGTGCTTCTTTCCTGGCTTCTTGGGCAGTGGATTTCTGAATGTTGTAAGATGAGTCCTGATCTGACTTTTCCTAGGCAAAAACACAGCGGCCCGAGGCATAATCTAATTACAATTCTGTTGGTGTTGCTTGCCTAAGAGTGGCTCTCGTTGTTGGTACCTCAGAGCAGGAAAGCTGAAGATGGGATTTCATCTATTGCCTTCAATGCCATTTGAGTGTTTTAAGCTACAATGAATTAAATAATAGGAAAACCTATTTTACTATTTTTTGCCCATACTCATTTTCCTTGACACTTTGCTTTCTGGTACATCAGGTTAACGGTATTTGTTTCCCAATTTACAGAGTAATGAGAACCAGTATTTGTGTAAGGAAAGTGTTTGTTAATGAGTTTAGTTTGTTTGAGTGTCTTTACCAAAATATCCTGCTCGTTTTCTCTTGACTGGTTAGAGTTCAGTCCTAGATAGGGTGGACTGCAGACATGATTGTCTTGTGCTCTGAGAACAAGCCTAGAAGCTAGGAAGAACTACTGAGTTCTAACTCAGGCTCTGCCATCGTTTCCTGACCAGATTGGAGCTCAGCTTTGCAGACGATATTCATCTCCATCTATTCACTGAAATAATGCAAGGGAATAACTCCTTGCATTATCTCAGTTTCCCGATCTGTCAAATAAGACTTGTGCTTATCTGGACTCCTTTCGAGAGGTGTTGTGAAGATTAATTATTTAGTGTTTGTATAGCACTTTGACGTGCTAATTATTATCCTGTTCTACTTGGTGGTAAAAATTACGTGCTACAGCACTATTCTATAGCTGCTCCTGCAATAGAGGTAATGGGAAATCAACGTTGTTGCTTTTAATTCTCTTGTTTTTTCTTTCTTGAATTTCCATCACTATTCTCAGAAATATATTTTGCAGATGTGACTGGTTTTTTCCAATTTAACTTTTTAGAAACTCAAATCTGCTGATTGCAGCTGAATACTGAAACTCAGTATAATAAAAACAAGCAGCCTCGCTAACAATCTAGCTGCTAGAATAGAACTCAAGGTGTCTGGTTCTTCTTTTACATACCAATGGTATAAATCAGGGGCAACTTCTCTGAAGTCAGTGGAATTACACCTGTGTATAAGTGGTCTGAGAGGAGAGTCCAGTCGTAGATGAGTATTAGAGGTGCTCCTAAGGAAGGAGTGAGTGTAAACTAATACCATAAACTACATTCAGTGAAAATTTTCTCTGTCTTATCGTGGCTACTAGAGTTTTAGAGCCATTTTGTATGCTTGATCTGCATATGTCGCTCCTGTTGATGTCAGTTGGGATTGCACCAACAGACCAAAAATGATATGACCCTATGTGATGAGGTTTTTGCAGACCACATTATCAGGAACAACACTTCTGAGAAGCATGTGGGACAGGTCCTTCAAACAGCCATCAGAGAGCTTGTAGTGGAGGATGAGGGACTCTTAGTGCAAGGTTTGAATCTTTGCATTTGAAGTTAACTTAACTCAACCGAATTGTCAAATCTTACAAATGAACTGAAAATTCATGCCAGCGGTTCTAATTGTAGTGGTGAGAAAGCCTTCAAGCTAAAGACTAGAAATATTGGACAGTTCTTTACCTATCGCTTTTCTTTCCAGCTGCTTATTAAGACACCTATAAGGTGCTGACATTTCCATCCAGTTCAAAACAATAGCTACACGTACAGTGAAGTTGTACAATGAGAGTTGTCAACTCTCTTGGAGTCTGCATTTCTTTTAAAGAAGAAGAAATCAACTCCAAAATTGCATACCAGCAACTGAACCAGAGATGTCTAGAGCTGACAATAGAAGTTCCCAAAGCATGGGTGCCCAGCTTTTTAAAGATGTTTGGGTGGCGTAACACTTAACTGATGTAGGAGCCTACATCTCGTTTTCAAAAAGCATTTAGGAGCCAAAATTCCCTGACTGTTGAAAATTCAGACATCTTGTTGCAATACTTTATTAGGCTTAGGCATGTGGACTTATCTCCCTGCTTGTTCAAAGATTGGTCTACACTGGAAACTCACATGAGCATAGCTACATCTCTCAGGAGTATGAAAATTCCCATACCTGAGAGACATAGCTATGTAGATCTAATCTCCGGTCTAAACAGCGCTACGCCAGTGGATGAATTATTATGTTGCTCTTGAGGAGGTGGATTACCTACTCCAGTGGGAGAACCCTTCCCCTTTGGCATAGGTAGTGTCTATACTGATGTGCTACAGCAGTAGTGAAGTTGCTAGGCTGTTGTGCCACTGTAGCATTTCAAGTGTAGACAAGCCCTATGTCTCTTGTAGGAGCAACTAGATGTGATACGGAAAGGAAGCACATTTTGATGCTGACTCCTTTGTAGGCACCATGAATTTGTTTTCATTGCCAAAAACAATGTAAAAAGTATCTCCAGGAACATTGCAAGAATCTCAATATATTGTAGCCCTTTCCTGGATCTAGTTTTTCTTTGTGAATGTGTCGGAATGACAAACCCCTTCCAGCCCATGTCCCCTGCTCACACAGACCCACACGCTGTCACCCAGGAGACAGAGAAGCAGTCTGGGGCCGGAAGCTGGTGAAGTCCGCGTTTTAAAATGGCTAGCAGCATTGCAGATTCTCTCTCCCTTTGTAATAGTCACCAGTTAATCAGTGCTGCCACCACTCCAGCAGCTTTATAATTATGTTGTAGGATTGCTGTGTGGGAAGCAGTATGCTGGCAAAATGTTGCACCTCTGCAAATGTAAGAATGAAGGGTAAAAGGGAAAAGCAGGACTTTTTAATAGAAGCATTAGTCATAGAGAAATTGCAGTACGGTGTCATTGGGCTGCTTACTTCTTGTGTCTCTAAAAATACCCTCTTGTCTAGTGGTTTGACTGGTACGACAGTGCAGTAATAGAGAGACAGGAGATCTGGATTCTAGAGCAGCGTGAACATTGTTAGCCCTTCTTTCCCTTGAGCAAAGATGCAGGGGAGCATTTTAGAGGCCGTGCTCCCAGGCTGCAGGGAACGTGACTCGTTTTCCGGCATTTGCTGACGTCTGGTTCTGCTCCTCTGTAGCTATAGGCTTTGTGCTGAGATAGAGCAGAGAACATTGAGGTGGGACTGGGATCAGAAAAGGGGAAGATTAAATAAAACCACACAAAATGACCCCCCCCCCATCATCCTACTTGTAATGGAACTTGCCGTAACTGAGATAACACTGCATGCTGTGGGGAAGACCTGCTGCCGTATTGCTTTTCAATATGACAGGTGACCAGGGAAACCTATGCTTGGACTCCTAAGGATTCTCACCATTAACTGCAAATATTTCCTCTTGAACAGAGGGAGATTCCTGGGAGCCAAGTGTTCTAAAGATGCACTGTTAGTAGGAGAGTGCGGATAGAGAAGGTTAATCTAGATGGAAGAGAACATGCAGTAGCATAATCTGGCAAGAGAGTTTGACAACCAAGTGCCTGTTGGGAAGGCTAGAATAGATAATGTAATGAGGTTGCAACCTATTAACAATGGGTTCTTCAAATGATATGGCTTTATTTCACTGAGTGGCAGTGAGGTAGGCATCCCTGATTGTCCTGAGGAACACACCAGAGATTTTTGCAACCTCATATGACTGATAGCTTCTAGATCCTGGCAGTTAAAGTTGGCTTATGGTTAACTCTCCATCCACCATGACAACATACGCAGTTGTGTATGTTGGGTCATTTTGGCTCAGAAGCCATTGTTGCTATTGAGAAGAAACAGCTAGATTTGATAAGTCCACCCAACTGTACTGCCATCACGTCTGCTTCTGCCTCCCAAAAAACACACTAGAAGACAAAAAACAACACATAGTCTAGTAGCACCTAAAGACTAACAAAACATGCAGAGGGTATCATGAGCTTTCCTGGGCACAGCCCACTTTTTGTCACTCTTCTTTGACCCCATGCATCACAAGCATGGTCTTATTAATTATAGGTAGGAATATAGGTGGCTCTTAACATTACAACATTTATAAAGATCCATGTCTTACGTCTTTTGTTTACTCTTTATTTCATATCCAGCTTTTCCCAGCTCCACTCCAGACTCTCTCAAGGAAGATTGTCCAGTCCAGGACCAATAGCACCTTAGTTGGGGTCTTCGCCATTATACTGGTTTTTCTGTCAGCCTTTGTCAACATGGTACATGGTTTTAATCCATTTCTTTACTGTATAGTTTTATTATTGATCTTTTCAGGCATGCATACTGCACGCATAATCATTGCAACCGTGTGAATTAATGTCACTGTTGATAAATCTGAGGGCAGCTTTTCCTCCCCAAAAGTGAAATGGGAGTATCTAAATGCTTTCCCAGCAGTGTGCATTGCTGACCCTGGTTTTGCTTTTGTTGCACAGTAATTGTCTGACTGTTCTGTTTCCTTTGGTGACTTTATGAACCACGAGCACAGCTTTACCACTATTCAGAGGGCCAGAGTAAGGACTATGTGTCACGCAAACCCCACAAAAGCCCTATTTTGAGTGGCACTCGAGTGCTCCGTAGGCTTTGTGCCAGCCCCTGAACAAGGCAGAATTTCACACTGAGGGTACTCACTTCACAGAGACTGGAAAGGCTGCGATTTATGTGAAACACTGGGGTTTCTTTGCATCTAGATGCTGCTGCTAATTTCAGATGCAAAGGGATACTGAATGTTCTTGATGGCCTAGAATTTTGAATTTTTAACTTGTTAGCTAAATTTATTTGAAAAATGAAACTAAATATTCTGTATTCTACATAACTCCGGGAGATTTTTAAGAGAAGGGTGATCCTGTGATTAAAGCACTGAGTAGTGTGTTCGATTTAGCCTCTACTGCCTCTTTATTAATTAGGGCTTAACTTTTACAAGTGCTAATCCACCACAGATCTCAGTGGAAATGCTGGATCCTCAGCATCTCTAAAAATTAGGCTGACAGCCACGGAGTGCCTCTGTTTCCCCAGGGAGATAAACATTGTTTGTAAAGCATTTTTAATTTCTTGGGTGGAAGGCACTAAGGGAATGCAAAGTATTATTATGGCTACAGTGTTAGAGCCTGATTTTTCGAGACACTAAGCACCTCAAAGGATTGGGCCCTGATAATGTAACTATAAAAGAAGCAGGTGTAGATTAATGGCACTTGGCACCTTTCAGAATTGGACTTTTGTTCATGAGCATTCTACTCAATTGCCTGGATTGTCTGGCTCTTGCCATTGCTAACCATTTTATAATAAAATTATCCAAAGGCTGATGTAAACTCATGGCTTAATCAAACAGGTCATAAAGTAGTATTCAGGACTCCAGAACGCTGTATTCTGCTGGTTTCTCAGGTTTCCCACAGTGGGCTTTGTCTTAATTCAGTAGCCTTTGCCATAGAAGGCCCTGCTGCAGCAGGCTTAGTGACAGATTGCTAGCTATGAGAAACTATTAGCATGTCCCCTTTGTCAATATATTAGCTGCTAGCAAGTATAAATATAACAATGTTTAGCATAGATAAACAAACTCGCTGTGAAATCTGGGGCACTAAATATTGTATCAGATAAATATTTAATTCTATTGTGCGCGAGAGAACTTTGTAAATGGATTGGTAGTTTCTTTTTCTTCTTACCCATGCCTTTGGTTTTTGTCACAATCTCTGTTTTTCCAGTTCACATGCAGCACTGTGGATCTTGACAGCTGTGTGGCTGCAGAGTACAACATCACTCCCAACCAGGTGGTATGCCTTCTCAGCAACTCATCTTTCAAATACAGCCTGGGCACCTTGCAGGGATTCTGTGGCAGTTCCCTGCCCAATTGCGACTTCCCAGAGGTATTGCGTGAAAGAATTGATTGCAGAGCTGGATTTGAAAAGCGGCTCAGTTCTGTATGTACTCATGCTCACATAAAAATAATTAAATCTTATGACACTAGGTGAAAACAATTCTTTGGAGGAGCCACGACCCAAATTCTTCTTCACCACCATCATTCCAGAATCGACAAGGGAAAACGTTCTTAAACATGGGTGTTTTGAGTTAGGCACCTAAATCCATTTTAAGGCATCTAAATACATGGTCCGATTTTCAGAGGTGCAGTGCACTCTTAGCTCTGGGTAAAATCTGGGACCTGCAGGTGCTAAGTGTGACAAACCAAAGCTATTACGCATGCACAGTGTTGTTGGAAGGGATGCAGACCTTTACGCCTTACTTCACTACTTACAGCTAAAGGAGTTGCAAAAAAACTCCTTTAGCTGTAAGTAGTAGTAGGCTTTTTTCCAACCACTAGAGACATGATCACGACATAGTTTATCGAGGCGCTTCAGTGGCTGCCAGTGACTTCAGTAGAACTTTTGGGTGCTCATCACCTCTGAAAATTAATGTAGGTGCCTAACTATATATTTAAGAGCCTAACTGAAGGCAACGGTTTGAAAACTTTGGCCTGGGCACATCTTGAGTTTCTCCGGAGCATCAGATATGGGCTGTGACTGGCAACAGAGCAGCAAGTTTGCTAATGGTCCACCCATCAGGATTTGTAGTGTGGAAACAATCCGCTTTGAAGTATTGATTTCTGTTTTGTTACAGCAAAAGATGCCTGTAATTTTTTTTTATGAAGTTGTATTGTGCTACACTCTAAATCTCTTCCTTCTGGGCAGTTGTTCGAGATACCTCTGTGAGTGGTTTGGTCACAGCCATAAACAATTTTTTTTAGAAACTGGAAAGGAGAAAAACTGTGGGGACGATGGTTGTGAGGTCTATGGGAAACCTCCCAGTTTTCTAGCTGATCCTTTAGGGCCCGAATGTTCAGGGTGTTACTGAGCACCCAAGATGAGCTGAGTGCCCATTGGAGCAACCGGGGCATAATTCTGATTCCATGAAAGTCCATGGGAATTTCGCTATTGTCTAATCAGGGTGGGGGAGGCCGTTATGCCACAGTTGTTACAGCAGTTTGCAACGTTCTGTAATGGATGCGATGCTTGGTCTAAACGTAGGGTGGTGGCACTTAGAGTACAGACACTACAAGCTGCGGTAAAAGGACATCATGTCCACACATGTGACTTCAGCACGCACTGATACGCGCTGCAGGGAAAGGCAGCAGCAGAGAGGGAGATGGGAGGGAGGCTCTGGCAGCTCCCCTCTGCAAGGGTCTTTCCCTGTGGCTGGAGCGTTTTTCTGCATCCGGGAGAGGCAGTGGGATGCTACACTGCTAAAATAGCACTGCCGATATGGAAGGCGCTGCTTAAGCATGTAAAAGGCTGTGCAGGATAAGCACCCTAGTGGCCTGAGTGGTGGTATAATAGGCCAGGGGAGACTTGGGGGAGTTTCATTTTATTATGCCCCAGGCAGGTTCTGGGGCAGCTGAGGAGGCCGTATGCACTATTCAGCTTCCTGGGGTCATTGTTAATCTCCCTGGACTCCAGCTGCCCCAGAACCTGCATGGGACATATCAAAAGCTCAGGTTCAGCTCCTCCAGGCAAAAGGGGTGGGGTTCCCTCTTGCAAAGTGCACAGAGGTCAGGGCTTTGGCCAGCTTGGGGCTCCTCTGGCTGAGGGTTGGGGTGCTCAGGGCAGGGACGGGCAGAGACTGGTCACTCTGGCTGCAGTGTGGGCCGGGAGTCTCAGTTCCAGCCCACTGGGCTTGGCAAAGGATGGACAGATGTGGCTACTGCTTCAGCTCTGCCAAGTTCTATTATGTTACACAGGTACGCCAAGGGGAGAATGTGGACTTAGAACGTTAGCCATTTCACTGTAATTGATGGAGGTTTCTTCTATCTCCTAGACACACACCCCTTGACCTGCCGTCTGTGTTCATTTAGCGCTGGGGCAGGGTTACTACTCGCTCAATAGGGTCTGTTAATGTCTCTGAGTGTTGGGTTGCTTTGTACTACTGAGTTTTGTCTCTCTTTTCTTTTGTCTTTACACAGTATTTTACCTACAGTGTCTTACTGAGTCTCCTGGCCTGCTCTGTGTTCCTTCAGATCAGTTGCATTGGGAAACTGATCCTCATGCTGATCATCGAATTAATATACGTTCTAATTGTGGAAGTGCCAGGGGTGAACCTCTTTGACAATGCAGATCTTCTGGTTGAAGCCAACACTGTGTAAGTGGATTTCACTTGCAAAATGTCTTCCTCCAGCACACCAAATCACAATGCTACTCCGGATTACAGGCAGTCCCCAAGTTACGCGGATCCGACTTATGTCAGATCCGCAGTTTCAAACGGGGTTTGCTGCCAGTCTCCCTGGTCTGCTGGAGAACAGCAGACCAGGGAGACGGGAAGCAAAGCCTCTGAGGACGCCAGCAGCGGCGTGTCTGGGCTGTCCGCTGCCCACGTGCTACGCGGCTTTGCTTCACGTCTCCCTGGTCTGCTGGAGACCAACAGACCAGGGAGACGGGGAGCAAAGCGGAGCAAAGCCACGGAGCACGCGGGCAGCAGACAGCCCAGACATGCCGCGGCTGTCCCGCTGCTGGCGTGCTCCGCGGCTTTGCTCCGCTTTGCTCCCCGTCTCCCTGGTCTGCTGGTCTCTGGGCGCTACTGGACCAATCCGGCAGCACCCCAGCTGCTCTGCCCCAGGTGTCCTGATTCAGCCACTGCTGGTCAGTTTCAGCAGCGGCTGAATCAGGACGCCTGGGGCAGAGCAGCTTGGGTGCTGCTGGGTTGGTCCAGTAGCACCGAGGAGCAGCGCTACTGGAGCAACCCAGCAGCATCCCAGCTGCTCTGCCCCAGGCTTCCCCAAGTCAGCCGCTGCTGAAACTGACCAGCGCTGACTACAGGAAGCCCGAGGCAGAGTTTCTCTGCCCCGGGCTTCCTGGAATCAGCCGCTGATCAGTTTCAGCAGCAGCTGACTTGGAGACGCCTGGGGTTCTTAAGTTGAATCTGTATGTAAGTTGGAACTGGCGTCCAGATTCAGCCTGTTGAAACTGATCAGAGGCTGATTCCAGGAAGCCTGGGGCAGAGCAACTCTGCCTCGGGCTTCCTGTAGTCAGCCGCTGGTCAGTTTCAGCAGCGGCTGAATCTGGATGCCAGTTCCGACTTACATACAGATTCAACTTAAGAACAAACCTACATTCCCTATTTTGTACGTAACCCAGGGACTGCCTGTACTAGGAAAATAGGATCTCAGAGTCCACAGTGCATAAACTGTGGCCCTGCAGTACTGACCTTTAAATCACAACCAATTAAGGCTCCATCAGGAGTGTTATTATCCAAGCCATCTCACTGGCTTCTATATCTCACAGGTCTCTATACCCTAGACATCTTATGTTGACGAGTTAAACCTGATTGTCAGGTTCTCGGTAATGATCAAATATTACTGGTAAAATAGCATTGGAATGAGGGTGGATTTTTTTTCTTAGAATGGAAGTTGTTAGCTGTTCTGATTGCGAGCATAAAATGCTTGCACACTATTAACACAGAAATGGTTACTTCAAAAAAAGTTAATACCAGCAAAGTTTGGAGGGCTCAGAGTTGGGGTTCATCTAACTGAACAGCTAGGGGAGAGCCAGCTGGGTGGAAAAGCTACCTGGCGTTACTCTGCTGCATACTGAGGCTACGTCTACACTGTGGGTTTTTGCGTAAGAGGAAATGCAAATGGAGCACTCATTTACATATCTTGTGCTCTCATTTGCATATCTTCTTCCGATCCTTATTGCAGAAGAGGTTTTTGCAATAAAAAGGCCCGTGTAGATGGGACCATTTGTCGGGGAAAAAAACCCTTTTGCGTAAGAGCCCTTGTTCTCTCTCCTTCTGAGTTGCCCACCACATATTCCTTTGGTTTCTTCTACGTCCATCTGTCCTAGACAACTACCCCACATGGAAGGTTTCATGCCTTTTCTGATGTCCAGTGCTTCTTGCAAGCTCGGCGCCCTCGGTTCTCATAACACTCAACACCACTCTTTGATTATTCTTATGTATCCAATAATTTGTGATTTTACGGGTTCTCCTTTAAATACAGTGAAGTCACTGCAAATGGTTTGGTACTGTCAGCAAACAAAATGATGTAGGAAACTAAGTGGCACTCGCATTGCTTTTTTGCCATGTTCATTGTCACTAAGTTTGGTGCAATTGATGTTTTTATGGAGGGGTTCCCTTCTTTTAGGAGAAAATTTATTCCTAAATAGCTTTGCCTGTTTGAAGAAAGAACATAAAAAACATTAGGAGGAAAAAACATTTTATACCCCCAAAAAGGCATCACGTTCTTTGTAAACCTAGCGTTTTTCAAGATTATTGCACTTAAAAGTGTAATTTACATCACTCTGCAATCAAAATGTGAGTAATAAGGTGGAGGAAATCAGCAGGTTTCCCCAGAAAGAAATTTCTGTGCTGCTATATTCTCATTAAATGATTTTTGTTTCTACTAAAACTCCATTAGTGGCTAACACCCCAAAGCACAGTCGTCTTTTTGTGTCTTATGGGAGATGGGTAGTCAGTGTACAACACACAATCTAGAGAGGTACCACCATGTCCAGCTGACATAAAAAACACTGCCTCATGATTCTTTAATTGGACTCCTTTTGTAGTTCTATAATTACTGTCTATTCTGTAGGCTTTGCAGTACACCCACGAATTAGGAACTATACAGATGTCACTTTGTACTTCTGGGTACAAACATCTCTCCATGCAAGCAACTGAAGACTGATACTAATATACTGGGAATTACTGGGCATGATTACAGTGGCACACCAGCTACATGGTACTTGAATTATAGCTAGAAGAACAAAGCCACTGTCCTGCAAGACTCATCTCCACGTTGGAGAAAAAAAGCTATGAGTTATTTTTAAGGCCAAAAGCCATCATTATGGTCACACAGTCTGATCTCCTGGATAACATAAGCCAGAAAACTTCACCCGGTAATCTCTGCATCAAACCTACAGCATCTGCTTGAGTTATAAGCATATCTTTTAAAAAGACATCCAGTCTTGACATAAAGACCAGGAGAGTCCATCGTGTTCCTAAGTCAGTTGCACCAATAGTTGATTATCCTCAATTTTGAATTTTGAAATTTGCAGTTGAGGTTTGTTGTGGATTTTTCCAGCTTCAATCTACTGCCTTTTACTGCTAAAAAAAAAAAAAAAAGGAGCTGTCTACTATGAGAAATCTCTTCCCCCTGTAGGTACTGGTAAGACGTGATCAAGTATCTTTTAACCTTCTCTTGAATAAAGTAGATTACGCTTCAGTCTGCTGTTGTAAGACTTTGAATTGTATCTGTAGTTCTTTACAGAATCATTTCCATTTATCAGCGTATTTTTTGAAGTAGGAACACCAGCACTGGATACAGTATTCCAGTAATGGTCTCACTAATGCCATATGAAGGTTGTACCATCTCTGTATTCCCCCTTGATAGTCCTCTGTTCATGCAAGAAGGTGTTTGCACATTAGCTCCAGCACTGCAGTGGAAGTTCATGTTCCATGGATTATATGCTGCAACCTCTCAGTCCTCCTCAGTGTCACTGCACACCAGGATTCAGTCCCTCATCTTGTAAATGTGTTCTTAGACGTACAACCTCACATTCTGCCATTTCAAATACATGGTCTGGGCTGGCTGAGCAGGGTAGCTGGCTGTCCTAAGCACTAACTTCCCAGAGCCACTTGACTTTTTTTCCCCATTCTCCACTCTTTGGCTGACCTCTTTGTTTTGTTTTCTCTGCCGCTTTTGGAGAGGGAGTTGTTGAAATTGGTTGGCAAAATGCCTAGGGCTGCTGCTTCACATGTTGCCCAAAACAGCCCATCTTTTCAAGCAATTTTGCTTGGTCTTTATTACTTGTTCCCAGGATTAATTACCATGCCAACAAGTTTTGCCTTATCTGCATATTTCACTAGCAGAGACTTAATGTTTTCTTCAGATCGTTGCTAAAATATTGAATAGCAAGGGGCCTGTGAAAGTCCACTAGAAAGAGCCCCTCCTTCTTCCTGTAAGAATAGTGGAGGCAAGCAAATGAACTAGATTTAGGATGATGCTTGATAGGTTTATTAACATGATTACTTGCTGGTGTTTTCTGCGCTATTAGGGGACTGGATTCACTAATCTAGAAGGTCCTTTCCAGTCATATGGCTTATATTCAGGTGGATAATAATTCCCCAGTCACACTTTTTGTGATCTGTCAGTTAATCAGTTTTCAATCTCTCTACTGTGGGCTACATTGGTGTGGTATAGTACCTACTCTTTTGTCAGAGTGCTATGTCAGAAATCACCTCTACGACCCAAACTTTGTAATCTCTTCAAAGAAACAGCATCAAGATTGTTTGGCATGGCCTGTATTCCATCAAACCATGTTGTCTGGCTTTAATTAAACTACCACTTTTTAATTCTTTACTAGTTGTATACCCTATTAGCCCTTCTGTGATTTTGCTTGAGATTGATATCTGGCTAACCAGTCTATGTACCCAGGTCATCTCCCTCTCCTTAAATAGTGACACAACGTTGGCTTTTTTCCATTCCTCTTAAACTTCCCATTTTCCCTGACATGGTTGTGATGGTTTCTTGGTGTGTCCAGGATTCTGAGCCACCTCATTATCAGATTTTTCTGGTGCTAAGCTGACACCCTCACTCTTTTAGCCACTTAGAGTCTCCTTGGAGCTCTGCCAGCCCCTTACTTTACCCTGCAAGGTAATGGTTACTGTATTTCAGTCCCTGAGTGCCTCTTCTGAAGTGTCCAGCCCACTGGACACTTAGGGTGCGTCTAGACTGGAATGATTTTGCACAAGTACTTTTAACGGAAAAGTTTGCTTTTGCGCAAAAGCATCCGTGCCAGTGTAGACGCTCTTTTGCACAAGAAAACTCCGATGGCCATTTTAGCCATCGAGCTTTCTTGCGCAAGAAATTAATTTGGCTGTCTACACTGGCCCTCTTGCACAAGAGTACTTGTGCAAGAGGGCTTATCCCTGAGCGGGAGCGTTGAAGTATTTGTGCAAGAACCACTGATTTTGTACAGTACAAAGTCAGTGTTCTTGCGCAAATACTCGCAGCCAATGTAGACAGGTGGCAAGATTTTGCGCAAAAGCATCTGCTTTTGCGCAAAGTCTTGCCAGTCTTGACGCAGCCTTACAGTAAATATTCCCAGGGGAACAATACACACATAGGTTCATTGATCAGGTCCACACCTCAGGGTCAGGTCCTTTGTAACACCACAGCATGGAGACACAGTGAAATAATCATACATTTCTCATCAAAGAGTAAGATGTAAGAGACGCTGGGTATGGGTAATGGAAACAGAAATGGTTACATATGAAATGAAAAGTATAACACACTTGTTGGTGTCTAAACTTAACAGGCTGAAATCCTTCTCTAAAACTTACATAAATCTTTCTTCCCACATGTCTGGATCCACTGTTCACAGGTGCAAACGCGCTGTCTCTTGTATGCCCACCGTGATGGACCAAGATGTGTCCTCTTGCCTTCCCCTTATTTTCCCCCAAAGTCATTCATTTGTCCCCAGAGTTTCTATTGAAAACTTACAGTCATAGCTATATCTGTCAGGGGCGTGAAAAATCTACACCCCTGTGAGAGATAGCTATGCCAACCTCCCCCCACCCTTCATGTAGACAGCACCAGGTCAATGGACAGACTCTTCCACCAACCTAGCTACTAGCCTCTTGGGCAGGTGGATTAGCTACAGCAGTGAGCCAGGACCCCAAACTGGGTCACAGCCTGTGTTGCCCGTAAGCTGTGCACTTGTGTGTCCATGCAGGGGAGATTCAAATGCCGCCCAGCTGATGAGCAGAGCTAGGATTTTAGTTTCTGCTGGTGCTGCACATGTGCGCATGCCTCGGTGCACAGGAAAAATGCATTGCACATCACACAGGGATTGCGAAGATTAGTGGAAATATTGGTCACGGCCAATTTTAGAGGGGTCGCCAGGGCTGACTTAGACTTGCTGGGGCCTGGGGCTAAAGCTTCAGCCGCACTGCGCAGGGCCAAAGCCTTGGGTTGAAGCCCTTGGGCTTCAGCTTTTCCCCCCTCCCTCGGATCAGTGGGGCTCAGACTTTGTCCCCCTCCCATCCAGGGCGGTGAGTCCCCTTCCTGGGGTCATGTAATAATTTTTTGTTGTCAGCTGGGGCAGTGAAGTTTGAGAACCCCTGTACTACAGCCCTGGGAGACCCTTGCATGGCTGCAGGGAGTGTCTACGGTGAAATGCTAGCGGGGTGGTGTAAGTGGCATGGTAATTAATCCTGGGAACAAGTAAGTAATACAGACCAAACAGAATTTCTTGAAAAGATGGGCCTGTTATTTCTCTGGTGCCTGTTGACTTCAGGTCTCTGATCTTTAGCATTTGGCTCTAACCAGTGACAGGAGACCCCTTTTGATACAACACTTTATTGTCAGTGTAATACAACACTTTATTTACCTGTAAATTAGCCCGCTGTAGAAACACCCTGTGCTGAGAGAACCTGTACCTTTGATACAGACTCTCAAGATACATTTTCAGTACATAACTTTTTAAATATAAGAACATAAGAACGGCTGTACTGAGTATGACCAAAGGTCCATCTAGCCCAGTATTCTGTCTGCCAACTGTGGCCAATGCCAGATACTCCAGAGGGAGTGAATAGAACACGTAATCATCAAGTGCTTCCTCTTCTGTCATCCATTTCCAGCCTCTGACAAACAGAAGCCAGGGACACCATCCCTGCCCATCCCGGCTAATAGCCATTGATGAACCTAACATCCATGAATTTATCTAGTTCTTTTTTAAACCCTGTTAAAGTCTTGGTCTTCACAACATCCTTTAGCAAGAAGTTCCACAGATTGACTGTGCTGCGTGAAGAAAAACTTCTGTTTATTTTAAACCTGCTGCCTATTAATTTCATTTGATGACCCCTAGTTCCTGTGTTATATGAGAGAGTAAATAACTCTTCTTTATTCACTTTTTCCACACCAGTCCTGATTTCATAGACCTCTATCATTCTCCTGCCCCCTTAGTCTTCTCTTTTCTAAAATGAAAAGTCCAAATCTTTTTTAATCTCTCTTAATATGGGACCTGTTCCAAACCCATAACCATTTTTGTTGCCCTTTTCTGAACCTTTTCCAATCCCAGTATATCTTTTCTGAAACATGGCGGCCACATCTGTCCGCAGTATTCAAGATGTGGGCATTCCATGGATTTATACAGAGGCAATACAATATTCTGTCTTATTCTCTATCGCTTTTTAATGATTCCTAACGTCCTGTTTGCTGTTTTGACTGCTGCTGCACATTGAGTGGCTGTTTTCAGAGAACTATCCACAATGACTCCAAGATCGCTATCTCAAGTGGTTATAGTTATAAACATCATCAGTGCAGCATTTCACATTGATATCAATGACCAGTGTGGCACCAGCATTCAGTTTCTACCTAACAGGATGCCATGCAGGAATAATTACCATCAAAGCAGCGTGCTAGGTGTAGTGAGTTTGTCTGGCCTATTAGGAGTTGCTGACAGAGCAGTGAACCCGTGGCCAGCAGGCACTACCACTGGGCCTACAAACTCAGAGAAATGACTGAAAGAGCTTGGCCAAATCTTTTTAATACGAGGGAATGTGGGATTCCTGAGAACTCCACTGGTCAGGCTGACCAAGTGCTTGTATGTTTGTGTCACACTCACATAATGCATGCCTCCTTGCTGAATCTGTTGTCATAGGGCGTTCCTGAAGGCTCATGCTTAGATAAGGAATTCTCCCCATCTGGTCATCTCCCTCCCACCCTCACTTGCCACGCATCTTGTCCTAGGCCTTGTCTAAACTTACTGGCACTGTCAATCTATCTGAAATAGTGTCCCCTGAAGTTGACATACTCGCCACAGCCTCTTGCATGTGGTAAGGTCAGCAGGAGCTGCTTTCCCATTGGTGCCAGCTACTCTTCTTATCTCAGTGTCAAAGGGAGTGCACTCGGAGATCAATTTAGCGTGTCTAAGTAGACTGGATAAATCAACGGCCACTGGAGCAGTCACTGCAGCATTGATCTGCCATAGAGTATAGACGAGGCCCTACTTTGCTAGGCCTATCCTCTGTCAGTGTAAGGTCCCTAAGTCACCTCGTGCCTGTGATGGGACTTAGTGCTCTCACAGCTGTGGCCAGTAGGGCAAGATCTGGGAGCCAAGAGGAGCACCCTGATTGCCTCTTTAATCTCTCATCACCACTGTGCCAGGTAGATCTTCACCCATATGTATCCACAGCCCTCTGATGGGAAATGCACTAGTTGACTTGTACATTTTTCTGCTGTTCCAGTCAGTGCAAATGATGTAAAATATTCCTGCCACAAAACTTGACTCTCCCTTGACCTATGAATAGAAAGTTATTGTTTGAGGCAGTAGGCTTTTTTGCTCACCACGGCTTTATTGTAAATCATTATTCCCCTATGTTTCACAGCCAAGGTTACTGCCTGCAGTTTAAATCAGACATAGCAATCTCCTAAGCTCCTGAATTGTGTACGCTGATAAATATAACCTGGCCCTTGTTTGTTGTAGCAGTGTAAGTGGCTAAGAAGCCTGGTATGAATAATGTGCAAGATAAAGATGTATCTGTAAATCAAAATAAGAGGAACGCTGGGCTCAATGCAGCAGAAAACCTTCAATAAGCAAGATTTGGGAACCAAATGTTTTTTTCGCTTTGGTCTTGGCCTTTGATGGATTTTCTCTCTAATTCTAGAGCAAGAAGTCAAATATTCCTCTTCGTTCAGGTCTACTCTAAAAAGTTAGGTTTGACCCCAGCTACGTCATTCAGGGATATGAAAAATCCACACCTCTGAGTGGCAAAATTAAGCTGATCTAATCCCTGGTATGCACAGCATTAGGTCAAGGGAAGAATTCTTCTGCCCACCTAGCTGTTTCCTCATGAGGAGGTTGGATTAACTACATCAATGGGAGAATGCCACCTGTTGCAGTATAGCATGTCTGTGCTGACGTGCCACATCTGTACTGTTCTAGTGGTTTAAGTGTAGACAGTGTAACAACGGCAGAATAATTTAGCACAAAGTATTCAGGGAGATTGTAAGGTCTCTGTCATCTGATTTGCCTGTAAAGCACCATGTGTACCAGCGTCACCATCACTGATTTACTGCTGTGTAAACAGTTCAGAATACAGCCGCTCCCTGAGTTGCGAACGGTCGAGTTACGACCGTTCGCACTTACAACCAAAGCTCCCATGGAGCAGTTGTAAAGGCAGTCCCTGAGTTACGAACGCGACCCGTGCTTACGAACAGCGCGGTCGCGTGTAACTCAGTGGGGTCTGAGTTACGAACGGATCGAGTTACGGCCAAGTGTTTGGTCCGTAACTCGGAGAGAGGCTGTAGTTAGAAAAGATACCTATATATGGTGCTAAATGCTGAACACTCAGTTCATACTACAGCCTAGCCCTAGACAAAGTTAGGCAGGAACTTGCTAGCCAGACACTCACCAAAAAAAGTGCTTTCCCACCTGTCTCGGTGAAAGGAGCATACCGTAAACTGCGTTAAATGGCTGTCTTTGCAGCAGACCCAGTATATAGTGCTAGTGTTGCCAACTGGTATCTAAAATGTCCCTTAAGGTTTAGTAAGAAAGACGTACCTTCTCCTGCTAACGTTCATGTGTATAGTAGTGTTATAACGCAGTGCAGCGTTGGCAACTGAATTCCTTGCAGAATGGGACAGGTAACGTTAATGGGCTTTTAGGCAAGCTAGAGATACCATGCACACGTCATGTCCAGCTATGATGCACATTCCTGCCTGAAGTGTTCACATTCTATTTGAGAACTAGATGCAATGAGAGTCTATGACAAATAGAAAGGGGACTGGCAAAAGCACAAGGGGCATAACAATACAATTACACAGTTAACAATAGTTGGCTCATTCCTAAATACATGATGTCAAAAAAGTATTGCCTCTGATTTCAGTGGATTCAGGATTAGGCCCCACGCTAGCTACAGTGCAAATCAGGTTTCCTGTTACACCATATTGATATTTATAATCATGACAATCAGCTAAGTAAATTACCATTAATTATTATTAACATCATCATCTCCTTTTTAATACTGAAGGATGCACGAATTGGGATGATGAATTGTGTAGTTCAGAAAATCTTTTTCCAAATCACCCAGCTTTCAAGCAAGATGTTCTGCTAGACTGTGTGTGGCAAATGTTCTAAAACGTGCCCAGGTGAAGCGCTTTCCATTGGATTTTAAATGGTGGATGTTCTTCTGAAAATTAACTTTTCCAGCGATCTGTAAACATAGTGTATGTTTAATTCACACTCTCACTTCAAAGGAAATTAATGTAGTAGCATCATTTTGCACCTTTGAATTTAACTATTGACCAGTAATAAAATGCTGTTTAAAAGAATTGTAGCGCCACACGGTGTTAAAATTGCAGAACTGCAAAGCTGTTGTTCAGTGTTGTCCTAAAGATTTTTTGTGTTGTTTCTGAACAGAATATTCACCTAAATATGTCTGGGCTTTTTTTCAGTGAGTTCTCTAATGTAACATCAACATGGTAAGTTCTTTTTTCACACTTCTTGTCACTAATTGCTTTTTTAAAATGTTCATAAAATAAAACGGCAGCATGTTTGAGTCACAAAAGCAAGGTTTCCTCTAGTTCTTGCCATTGCTTCTATAGACTGTCAGTGTTCCCTGCAAGCTGTGTGTTTGGGTGGCTACCCTTCAGAGATTTAGGTGCCACACAGCTCATTATTAGAGTACCCATAGGCACCCACATCTGGCAGCATGTGTGTGTATTGGTGGTGCACGTATCAACATTTATTTTGCACATGGATGGAAAAATTAGAGGGAACACTAGCATAATGAAATATAGATTCTTTAAGGTGCTAAATAGTGACCAGGCAGCTCTGCTTGTTCTAGGACCATATTCAGAAAGGACTTTTGGCAGCAAGCTACTGGTCCAGATTGTAGATTTTGTTTTATGAAAAGATTGAAGGTTTTATTTTACAAAATGTTTTCATCAATTTGAAAGGTTTGGGGGGGATTTTAAAATGTAACTGAATCATTGTAAATGAAAGTGAGAGAGAGAGATTGTGTGTGGTTCATATGTAGTCAAACTTGAAACTGAGCAGTGTAGTTTCACTGTCCAGGCTTAATAGCAGAGGGGGGGAAAAAGCATAAATGATGCTCTAAGTAAACAAAAGTTATTTCAGTTTTGCCAACTATAGTTGCTTTTCAGAAATGGCGTTTATATTGACAGTGTCCCTTTAAGAAGTTTAATCTAATCTCCAGTTGCAGATGTCCTATTTGAAATCAATCACCAACTACAAAGGTTGCAAGTGAGCGCAAGTATTGTTCAAGTGGCAGTGCAGGAAAATTCCTTCCACTGCTTTTGCAAAACAAATGTTAGGTTGCCCAGTGTGCCTGCAAGTGAGAGAGGGAGCTTCCAGCTACAGCTGTTCTTCCTGGTCAGGAGCAGAGGGCCAAGAATATTCACAGGCTTCTGTCCTCTCCTTGACCCTAGCTCACAGAAAGTGTCAAGAGTGGCACTGAAGATTGTGACCCCTATCGTCATAACTCTTTTTGTCCTGGCATTGTATCTGCATGCCCAGCAGGTGGAATCCACAGCAAGGCTTGACTTCCTTTGGAAACTGCAGGTGGGTGTGTGTTGTATGTGTTTGCATAATGCGCTGGAGTGGTGTTTCCTAGTGCAAAACAATTACCCTGCAGTGATGGATAATGTGATTGAATGCACACGAATTGGAGCTGGACACCACTGTCAGTCATATGGACCAATAATGCTCTTTGCTTCTGTAGCAACTTTCATTGAAGGGTCTTAAAGCTCTCGACAAAGTTTATCTGCAGGGATGCTACAATACTTCCTTTGGGGGGGGGGTACGCGTTATCTCTGTTTTACTGCTGACTACACTGAGGCATAGGCAAGTTGTTAAGCCACTTGCCAAAGGTCACATAGCAGGAGACCATTTCTGTTTTCTTTAACGATGCTGCTGAAATCAGAGACAGGCAGCACAGTTTGCACAGCTTTCAAAAGTTACCATGTGCCTTCGCTTCCTCTAGCATTTGATCTCTATGTAAACAAGCATAGAAACCACCTCTGGAATATCAGCAGAAACCAAGATGAGCAGGCTTTAGTTTGCGGCTTTCAGAAGTATGGCTGTCAGAGTTTGTGTACATTAACATAGTTAGAGCCTATGAATTTTTTGTGCCTTAATTTTGTAAGGCAGCATGACAATTTTACAATCCCTGCAAACATAATTGAGCCAGCCAGGATAATAATCAAAGTAAACCCATCTCATCTTTCAGGCTGCAAGATGGATGCTTGAAGGATTCACAGGGGAGTTTTCAAGTTTGCTCTGACATAAAGCATTTGAGCTGGCTACATGCTTCATAGTTTTTTCCCCTCTTTCAGTCAGACACTGACTGTTTATAGCCTCCCACCCCAGTACTAAATGGATTGATATTCACACGGCAAGATACCACACTAACAGACTAGGATATTTACATAGTGCTGCATGTATCTTCAAACCTCTGAACAGGTGTGAACTGTGTAGTGCCCCCTGGGGACTGAGATAAATATGGTTTACAAATGAGAAAACAGAGCGATGGCCCATGGCTGCTCCAGGATTCAGAACAGAGCCAAGTTTGGTGTTCAGAATTCCCATCAGGAGCTTGGTCCTTCAATCACTTTGTTTCTCCAGATAGATGAAAATGTATTCCGTCAAGGCGGACAGACTGGATTGGCCCTTGCCTGTTCCATGTTCCTGTGTTTCGTGTTAGACTTGGAAAGGTCACATTCCAAAAGGGGCCTTGAACAAATCAGATTCACATTGGCTACAGCTACAGATTTTCTCCCTTCGTTTTCTTTTTTCAGTTTTCAGGCATTTTCAAATTTTCAGAAAAAGGGGGTGAGGCGAGAAGACAGTGATTACTGGCTGTAATGGTGGAAGAGGCACAACACATACAGGTCTGATGACGTTCTCACAGGAGCATCTCCAGTGGAGTTCACAGACTGCAAAGCTGTTGTTAATTAGCTCTATAAAAGAGAGCTCAGAAAGATTATCCATGAAGTCTAAGTCATAGGGCAGGCTCAGACTCTTACATTATTGTATCCAGCTTGTCCTAAGAAAGTACATCCATCCAATAGCTTCAGTTCTATCTCCACATTCCTTAAAATCCATGCACATTGGACCAGTGTCCTGAAACTTAACACCCTGTCTTAACCCCAAAACTTTTCCACCCCCACCACCCCAACATACTTCTTCCCTTCTGCAAAAACCTGGGAGAGCAGATAAGACTTTGCAGACAGAGCTGAAGGTCACCTATGTGCCCTTTTAGCCAAGCAGACTAACGGCATATTGGGGTGCATTAGTAGGAGCATTGCCAGATCTAGAGAAATTATTAGTCTCCTTTATTTAGCACTGGAGAGGCCACATCTGGAGTAT
The DNA here is from genome assembly GCF_049634645.1 of Pelodiscus sinensis. NCBI lineage: Eukaryota > Metazoa > Chordata > Testudines > Trionychidae > Pelodiscus > Pelodiscus sinensis. Next base: position 9,435,136 of record NC_134717.1, on the reverse strand, counting down.
TGCATCCAATTCTGGGGCCCCCGTTACAGAAAAGATGTGGATGCATTGGAGAGCATCCAGCGGAGGCAACAAAAATGGTTAGGGGGCTGGAGCACATTACTTATCAAGAGAGGCTGAGGGATTTGGGCTTATTTGGTCTAGAGAAGAGAGAGAGGGGATTTGATAGCAGCCTTCAACTACCTGAAAGGGGGTTCCAAAGAGGATGGAGAGAGGCTGTTCTCACTGGTGACAAATGACAGAATGAGGGAGCAATGGTGTCAGGTTGTAGTGGGAGAGGTCTAGGATGGATATTAGGAAAAACTATTTCATGAGGAGGGTGGTGAAGCACTGGAATGGGTTACCTAGGGAAGTGCTGGAAACTCTATATCTAGGGGTTTTTAAGTCCTGGCTTGACAGAACCCTGGCTGAGATGACTTAGTTGGGGTTGGTCCTGTTTAGCAGGAAGTTGGACTCTATGGCAACCTGAGGTCTATTCCAGCCCTATGATTTTGTCGGATGAAGCTTTTCCAACATTTGGCCCGTCTAGACTGGGGCAAATGTCGGGGGAAAAAAACCCTCTTTCAGAAGCTCCCTTATTCCTCATAGAAGGAGGAATACAGAGGCTTCCGAAAGAGTGCATTTGCTCTTCCGCTGAAAAAGGGAAGAGAAAATGCATCTGCTCTCTCAAAAACAAGGAGCTCGGTGGCACTTTAAAGACTAACAGTTTTATTAGGTCATTAGCTTATGCCCTAATGAATTTGTTAGTCTTTAAAGTGCCACCAGACTTCTTGATGTTTTTTGCTGGAACAGACTAACATGGTGACCCCTCTGAAATTCTGCTCTCTGGTTCTGGTATTGTCTTTCCTCCCAAGAAGTAACTAGATTGGACAGCATGACATTCTCTCTCTCTCTCTCTCACTCTCTTCTCAACTAGGCCACTGAAGAGAAAGAGGAAATGGAGGAGCTACAGGCCTACAATAGACGTCTCCTCCACAACATCTTGCCAAAGGACGTGGCAGCCCATTTCCTGGCACAGGAGCGGCGAAATGATGAGCTGTATTACCAGTCCTGTGAGTGTGTGGCTGTCATGTTTGCTTCCATCAGCAACTTCTCGGAGTTCTACGTGGAGTTAGAGGCAAACAACGAAGGGGTGGAATGTCTGAGGCTCCTCAATGAAATTATTGCAGACTTCGATGAAGTGAGTGAGAGGAAACCTAAACCTTTAATATTGCTAGAGTTCTACTGACAGAGCAAACAGTATCTGTTTAACCCTTCCCTCGTGAGAAGGAAGTCATCCAGCAACAGGACCAGTCCAGTCCTCATTACACACATTCTGAGACTTTAGCCTGGTTCAGTTTAAGGTCATTTTCTTTTCTTTTCCTTCCCCCAACAAAGTAATTTCCTTTCCTTTGTGTAGCGCCTAATGTTACCTGGACAGAGATCCATGGATTCTGGCTATATCTTCTCTGAGCTGTGGAAATACTTGTTGCAGTTTTGCATAGTGATTGTATCATGATGCCACACTGTTGCTGTAAAGCTGAGATAAATGGCTATATATACCCCAGAATCCATAATTTCCTCTCCAACTCATCTGATAAAGTGGGTTTTACCCATGAAAGCTCATGACCTAAAAAACGTGTTCACCTCTATATTTTAACATGTATTAGTTTGCATCAAATTTTAGGTAATAACCTTGTTCTCTTTTTGTGCAAATAGATAATAAGTGAGGACCAATTCCGTCAGCTGGAGAAGATCAAAACCATTGGCAGTACATACATGGCTGCTTCAGGCCTCAATGATACCACTTATGATAAGGTTGGGAAAACACACATCAAAGCTCTAGCTGACTTTGCCATGCGGCTAATGGATCAAATGAAGTACATTAATGAGCATTCATTCAACAACTTCCAGATGAAAATAGGTAAAGTATCTGGGTTGAGTTTAGTGATTTAATTTTTACTGATGTTCATTCCAGCTTGGCTTCTTCATCTAGAGTTAAACATGCAGCTTAGTTTATATTTAGAAGCTCAGAGTTAGCTGATTCCAAGGAACCCAGTCCATGGTGATGGGAAAACTTGGGTCTGTACAAACTGATACAAGTTCTTAGAGGACAGGTGTCCACATTACAAAAACCACTGTAAAATTGGCACAAGTAGACAAGGGACATTGGCAGCAGCAAGGCCAAAGCAGCCACTGGGGCTCTTGTGTAAAGATTCAGGCAGGCGGTCAGTACTGGGAATCTTTCATTATTGCTGGTGCTTTGGAGGATAATTCAAAATGATCTGGACAAACTGGAGAAATGGTCTGAGGTAAACACAATGAAGTTCAATAAGGACAAATGCAAAGTACTCTGCTTAGGAAGGAACAATCAGGTTCACATATAAAAAATGGGAAGCAACTGTCCAGGAAGGAGTACTGCAGGAAGGGATTTATGGGTCATAGTGGACTACTAGCTGAATATGAGTCAAAAGTGTGACACTGTTGCAAAAAAAGCAAAACTGATTTTGGGATGCATTAACAGGAGTGTTGTTAGCAAGACATAAGAAGCAATTATTCTGCTCTACTCTGCATTGATTAGGCCTCAATTCGAGTATTGTGTCCAATTCTGGGCACCACATTTCAAGAAAGATGTGCCGAAACTGAAGAGGATCCAGAGAACAACAAAAATGATTAAAGGTCTAGAGAACATGATCTGTGAGGGAAGACTGAAGGAACTGGGCTTGTTTAGTTTAGAGAAGAGTGAGAGAAGACATCATAGCAGTTTTCAAGTACCTAAAAGGGTGTTACAAGGAGGAGGGAGAAAAATTGTTCTCCTTGTCCTCTGATGATAGGACAAGAAGCAATGGGCTTAAACTGCAGCAAAGGAGGTTAGGTTGGACATTAGGAAAAACTTCCTGTTAGGGTAGTTAAGCACTGGAACAAATTGCCTAGGGAGGTTGTGGAATCTCCATCTCTGGAGATATTTAAGAACAGGCTAGATAAACATCTAGCATGATGCCTGCCCTACAGTGAAAGCAGGGGACTGGACTTGATGACCTCTTGAGGTCTTTTCCAGTTTTAATATTCTATGATTCTGTGACCTGACTTGGATACTAAATTTCCTTTAAAAATAGGGGAAGGACATGAAAGGGAAGAGACTGATAATGCCCTAAAGCAGGGCTACTCAACGCGCAGCCCGTGGCCTGTTTGTTTGCGGCCTGCTATGCAGTTTGGGTTTACGTGGGACTCAACACGCAGTCCGTGGGTGGGATCCTTTGAACATGGCCTACATTGGGAACATGCTCCACAACGGTGAGGTGTCTCCCAGGCAGGGTGAGCACTGAAAGATGCAAGTGGATGGGCTGGCTGGAACACACGGCATTTCTAGCCCCCAGGGAGTACCAGGGCATTGTTTGAAGTGCTGGCTGCTTAGGCTTGTGGGCAGAGCCTGAGAGGTACTGACTGTCTCCCACTGGCCATGTTTGGGTCCAGCACCACAGCTTAAAGCTGAGTCTTTGTATTTGTGCCTGTCAGTGTGAAAGCTATTTGCATATATTTGCATATATATTTGCATTTATATGCAATCACACTTAAGTTGCGGCCCACGGTGTATGCTATATAATTGTGGCCCCTGGGGCTTCCAAAGTTGAGTAGCCCTGCCCTAAAGTGATTTTGAGACTAGGGAAGCCATCACAACTCTGCATTATCCCAGTGGAATACACTTCTCTCAATCTGCCCTCAGCTTTAAAAAACATATTGCGCGTCTGTAAGGTTTTATAGAAAATTCCTGTATTTAGAAAGGGAAATGCCTAGCCCTGGGATAGTCATTCACACATGTGCCTGATGAACAACCTGCTCACATGACTCCTGAAGCGCTGGGGTTTCTTTTCTGTTTCTAGGGTTAAATATTGGTCCTGTGGTAGCCGGGGTAATAGGAGCACGCAAACCTCAGTATGACATCTGGGGAAACACAGTCAATGTAGCCAGTCGAATGGACAGTACAGGTGTTCCTGATAGAATTCAGGTGAGTTTTAATGTACAGAAAACACATATTTTACCTATCATCTTTTATGGGATTTTCAATCTAACCCAAACCCAGGATAGTCTAGTGATTCTCCAGCCCTATGAAGGTAGAAATGGAAACATTTCAACCCAGACAACAAAGCATGAGAAAAATGTCCTAAGGAACAATTCTGTAGTGAACAGACTGCAGTAGTTCAGATCTTAATAGGACTTTGCCAGCTCTGTTTTTTTCAAGGTTTCAATATTTTAATGAGCTACCTCTAACATACTACTCAAGAAAAAAAACATGTCTACGAAATTATCAGACTTTGTAACACACTGATAGATCCTGAAATGTAATTGCACTCGTTGCGTTAATATCAGGCAATGGAAAAATCAGTGGGACATTGCAAAAAGATGATTGGATCAGCTTTTGTGTATACAAAGGTCAGCTGATAGTCCTCAAACATAAAGGATTTGGGACTTGATTTTCAGAGGTACTTAGGTGCCTAATGGGATTTTTAAAAGAGCCTAAGCAGACCAGAGGTCTAACTCCCACTAGGCAGAACCGAGGACTAGATTACAAGGGGAGTTAGTTGCCTAAACTGCTTCTTTAGGCACCTGAATATCTTTGTAAATGTGGCACCTGGGCCCTTGAAAATGTTGTCATTAAATGGCATCTCGCTTCAAGAGTTGCCAGCTGTCACAGTATGAAACTAGATAGTGCCTGAACAAACCTTGTCTTTCCCCCAATTTAATCACCTAGTGTGTTTCTTATTTGCTTGCAGCTTCTTGAGAAATGACATGGGTCGCATGTGTTAAATATTTAATCTGTTAAAGGGTTTACTTTACTTCACGGTGGCCACAATTTAAATGAATTTCCAATCCACTTCCCTAGCAGCACCCTATTTTCACAGGGATGCATTATACACTGCAAAGCATTCCACTGAGGTTCTATGACTAGGGATACAAATTTGTCACAGAGGTCAGAGATGCCATGGCTTTCTGGGACCTCTGTGACTACTTCTGGGGAAGGGCAGGAGCAACAGCTACTGGAACGAGTAGCTGGCAGTCAGCTCCAGGGCTGCCAGAACAGCTGGCTAGAGGAACAACCACAGGGCCACTGGAGCAGCAACCAGGATGGTCTGCAAGAATAGCTGGGCAGCCACAGGACTGGCAGATCAGTGTTTGGGGTCAGGTCAGCAGAACAGCAGCAGTCAGCACTGGCCATGGAAGCTGTGTGCTGTCATCCTCTCCCTGTCCCCCTCAAATATTTTTAGGGTCAGGTTGTGGGCTTCTGTACATTTGTGTTTATTGCCTGCAAGCCATCTGTCACTTCTACTAAAAATACCCATGACAGAATCAGTCTGAGCTATGTCTTACCTTTTTTTGGGGGGAGGGGGGCACTAGCCCAGCACTCCTTTCATCTAAGCAGATACTGGAGACATGAAATGGGATATTTCCTTCCCTCTGGTATCATGACCTTGCATGTCACCTGGGTTCTAAAGACAAGCTCTCATTTTTTTCATAGTGAGCCCTTATAGCCTTCCTTTCTAGCAAATCAATTTCAGCAGAATAAATGAAAGGATTACTAGTAAGGTTTCCTTCTCAGCCTCTAGAATTGTGACCTTCAGCTGGCGTGCAGCTGGATGTGCCCAATATGACCTTGAAACTCAATTGTTTGCAGCTTTTATCAGTTATGTGACTTGTGCTGGCTACCTTCCTATAAACTGGTTGATACAAGTAAGCAAATTTTTACAAAACATTACACCCAAAATTAATTGCATGTGTGAATTACATGGCTGAAGAAAGATGGTGTAGAGATGGGGGTGAGCGCCTTTCTCAGTTTTGCTATCACTTCTAATCTGTTCTTTCTCTGCAGGTGACCACAGACATGTATCAGGTTTTAGCAGCCAACAGTTATCAGCTGGAATATCGAGGGGTTGTTAAGGTAAAGGGTAAAGGAGAAATGACCACCTACTTCCTAAATGAAGGGCCACCAATCAGTTAGCAGCAACTGTGACAACTCTAAAAATGGCACTTGCATGGCGAGGAATTGCTCTTTAGCTGTGGACCCAAAAATACAGTGCAGTTGCATTTTTTCATGCAACAAGTTTAGAGCATGGTACAGACAAACACACTTTAGCCAAATACCATGCAGTGCAGAAGAAAGAAACCCCTGTGGATTAATTCCCAGTTGAGTGCTATATCGACCAAAGATGCACCTCCATGGAATTTTAAGCTAAAAGAAATGAATGAGCTTTTAAAATGAGGCTGCTGCACAGGATTTAAGATATTTATTTATTGAAGTTACACAGAATTTTACTTGGTTGAAGGAATGTATGGTTCACTACAAAGCGTTATTTTGGAAAGGATTTGCACTTCTATAATGTTTCCGTTCCATATGGTCAGCTCTTTCAAGTGTACGACTATTCTTTAACTAGCTGTTTTGAGTAGGCTTTCAAAATTAAAAATGACACCCACTCTTCTACACAAAAGGCCTTTCAGAACAGCCTCAGTAATGTTTTTAGGTTGAAAAAAGACACCTTGCTATAGAAAACTGTCCCCTTTTTCTTACATGCCTAACAGACTACTCTTCTGAATAGAACTGGTACACCTAAGATCAAGCTGAGGAAACATGGCTCTGCAAACATTTATTTAATAAATCTTCTCTGCGCTTCTTTGGTGTATATGTATATATATCAGTTTACATGTGAAAGACAAGATGAAAACAAGAGACACTTTAAGAGGAATCATTCCTCAAATTTCTTGTTTTTGTATTTTTTATTTTGTAATATTGAAAACATGGAAATCTAACAGATATACCAAAATCTATATTTTGTAAATTATATATATATATTAGAAAAAAAGTCTGTCCACACCAGCGTGTGGTGAGTTGTGTATATATAACTTGCAGAACTATGTAACATTCCGTGCATTATTCTCTGAATACAGACTTGGCAGTTTTCAGGTTAAGAGTAAACAATCAACAGCTGATGAGATTGCGGGCTGAGTCAAATGCATTTTTAAGTAAAAATTCAGAAAGTAAAAATTCAGAAAATACTCAGAGAAAAAAATCAAGTACAATAATCATTACAAACAACTGTGCATTTCAGAATTCAAGATGCAGCTGGAGGTGATAGTGCCATGCGTGGAAGTAGAATATGAGATAAATAATTGAACTATTGGGAATATCAATCGAGCATAACAGGGGAGGGAGAGCACTAATCAAATCTTCATCTGAAAGTAGCAAAAACTGTTACACCGGAACAAAACGAAGATCATTTTCTTTAAAATTGTCACCAAAAAAGTGTCCAAGATGCTCTAAGTGCCACTTGCCTTTACAAAAGAACTATGTACTACGTTGCCAGATTGACTGACATTTAATTGAATTAATGATTCATAGCTATTTTAAGAGTTAGGTGATTTTATCTTTTAAAAAAGACAAATGGACAATTTGTATGTGGTAAATAGCATGACAGATATATCATGGGGGGGGTAAATGAATAATTCATTGTTATGGTTTATGTACCTTTTTAACTTGTAAAGAATAAACCCTTGCTATTTTATTTTTTGAAAAGCATTTTAAAACCCTATTTTTTATATTCTATGAGGGGAGAGTTTTGATACTGGATTTGGCTATCACTAAAATGACTCCACTGTTTTGACATTCAGTAAAGTTCTTTTCAACTCTTCTCAGGGCAAAAATTACTGTATTAACAATTTAATGATTGCACTATAGTGGTATTTATAAAATAGGTGTTTCACTTCATTTTTTACAAGAAGAGTAAGTTAAAATCCATTGGCCTATCCTAATTAATTTGCTAAGCATCCAGCCATTTAAACTTCAGCTTAAATGGCACCTCTATGACCTTTCCTTTTCCTCTTTAACAGGACACATCCTTGAAAAGTATAGTATATTGACTTCTGTAAAACTGCCAAGTCTGCCCTTGTACTATACTTTTGCTGCTTTGCATTTTCTGATTTTCATTACATGGCACAACGCCCTTTCCTTCCACCCTCTGTCCCTTTCTACCACTGAGTTTCATTACTTTCATGATATACATTCATTTTTAGGTTTGTTTTCTACTTTACTAAAACTCTGTATTCTTAACTGTTGATCAGTCTTCTGCTCCACCTTGCACAGCTGTGTTGTCAATTATATTCTGAATCCCCAGTATCTCTGACTGTGATTGTTGACAGTGTGTCATGATCATTTCAAGGGGTATACACTCTTTATTTTAGCTCTTACAAAAATTGATACAATTATGATTTCCCATGGAAATTGAAATCTATTTAAGTAATTTAACTATATTAAACACTGTTTCACTGGTAACATGTCTTTGCTCTACCTTTTATTTAAGATAACTGGTTTGTGAAAATACGTTTGTGCATCAAATGATAATTATGCACACATTTTGGGAGTTCTGTATTTAAATGTAACTGAGGTATAGAAAACTTAGAACTGTATTTGAATATATTTGGCCAGTTGCACAATCATACTGTGAGACTATGTGAGCACAGATCCACTTAATTCTTATGTGTACTATGAACATCCCACTCTGTGTTTATTCTTTGTTTACTGTGGAGCTATCTAAGGTACATTAGAACCAATAACAGAAAGCCTGGTTACATCTGGCATATTTAAATAGATGCTAGTAACTCATCTACCTTGAAATAGCTACTCTACCTACAATGGTACATTTTTGCTGCACGTGATTAATTTGCTATTATTTTCAAAGTTTATTAAATGTACCACACCGTTGACAACCTAGGGATTAGAACAGGGGTGGACAAAAGGGCCTCCATGGACCAGATCCAGCCCACAGAGGCCCTTGCTCCCTCCCCCAGGCCAATCAGGGCTGGGGTGTAGTACGCAAAGTCATCTCCTGCCTTGCTAGGGGCTCTGCACTTAGAGTCAATTGCCAGCTGTTCAGAACAAGCTGGCAATTGACTAAGTGCAGGGCAGGGAGCGAGAGATTTCACATGGTCCCCAGGCCTGATGGACCTGGGGTCCGCAAGGAGTACATGAAGTCTCCTCCCAAAGCCAGGGGCACAGGTACCTAAAAGGAACCGCCAGCTGTTCAGAATAGCTGGTGTTTATCAGGGTCTGTGGGTGGGGGAAGCAGGAAGTGTCCCAGCCTCTTCATTTTGGGGGCAGCCTGGGGCCACCTCAAATTTCTGAAGTGGCCCCCAGCCAAAAATTATTGCCCACCCCCTGCATTACAAGGATGAGGCACTTCTCCAGAGGGATTCAAGTAACCCCTCCTAGAACCAAGAGCAATATTGACGTGAATACTACATTGCCTTTCAGTTGTCCTGGGGAGTTAGTGGTGTAATACAAACTAGTTCACTTGAAAATAGCACCTAAGAGATTTAACCACTTAACTGTCATCCACAAAACTTCTGCAGAGCTCTGTTTCTCTGCTAGTAGGCAGTGGCACAGCAACGTAAATGCATATGCTGCCCCATAGCTAATAAGCTTTTTCACTTTGAATAATTAAATATTGATTGGAGCAAGGCCTTTAACCTGAGGCTATGTTTATACCACCACTTACATTGGTGGAACTCTCACCCCCAGGTGACATAAGCACTGGTGTGGACAGCATTATGTCAGCAAGACAGCGTTTCCCACCACCATAACTACTGCTCTCCTTGCAAGGGCTAGAATAATTTAAATGGTCAGGAAAGAGCTCTGCTGTCAGCTTGTGTGGCCACAAAGTTTACAGTGATGCAGCTGCAAAGTCTCTAGTGTAGCCATGCCCTCTCTTTCCCTGTGCAGTGTATGGCGGAACCTGGTTGCTTCAACTTGATATCAGGGCCCTTAAGGACTTAGGGCATAGCAACTCTGAACTTCATAATATGTGCTTTAAATATTCAATAAGATGACATAGCCTGTAGTGTTTGAAAAATTATACCTATGTCTACACTGCAGGCTTTGTGCAAGAACAGTTCTTGCACAAAAACTTGCAGAGCATCTACACTGCACATGCATTCTTGCGCAAGTAAATTTACAGTAAAGCGTAGGAAAACAGGGCTTCTTGCGCAAAAGTTATTCCTCTCCCCATGAGGAATAAGCCCTCTTGAGCAAAAGCTCTTCCACAAGAAGGCAGTGTGGACGGGCAACAGGCGGTTTCTTGCACAAGAAAGCCCTATGGCTAAAATGTCAATCAGAGCTTTCTTGCACAAGAGAGCATCCACACTGCCATGGACGCTCTTGCGCAAAAGCACATAGCAGTGTGGACACACACTTGCACAAGAAGCCTGCAGTGTAGCTGTAGCCTAAGTGGTCAGGCCCTGCTATTACAGAAAAAGGAGCATCAATTGAGAATGATTAAGCACCTGACTTACTGACAGTGACTTTTTTTTTTTAACTGAGTTTACTCTTTATTCAGAGAAAACAAGGACAATTTTTTTTTAAAAAAAAGCAATAAACCCTATTATGAACCACTTTCATTTCCTTGCCCAAGTAAAGATATCTGGAATCTTGTACTTTGGGGGGGGGGGGTGAAATATGTTGACTAGAAACCCACAGCCACTATATCTCCCTAGAATCTGAATTTCCCTTTTTAAAATCTCAGCGATATACAAATATTGCCATCTGCTGGAAACAATGTTACGCTTCAGGCAAGCCACTATGTTAATGCCACATTTTTTTAAACAACCAAAACCAAACACAGCATCATAAAGATCAGAGATGGAAAAGGTGCAGGGGACTACATTCAAAACGCATGATAGAATGTATCTGAAGGCGAGGGCATGCTGTATCCAATATTAACCTGATGCTATACTTTCTCTAACCTATAATGACCAAAAGCAGATGAAAGAAACCCCAAGACCACATATCCCTTTTCCTAGCCAACTTATTAGACAAGAGTGAGGTTTTTTTGGTAAAGTGAACTTAAAACTCTGGTCTGAGGATTGCATTCCCCACTAAGCTACCACATCATCTTTAAAATGATATAGAAACATTAAAAGGACTTTTTCTAGCTTTGCTCATCTGTGAATTAGACCCCAAATTCCAAGCTAATCTCCCTGACTATGCATGACTGTTCCCTTATGCACCAGTCTTTTTTTAATCTACCCTAATGTTTGTATGCCATCAGAGTGCCCAACTTTTCTCTGTAAAGGTTATTCTACAGCCTAATCCAGCTCACTGAAGCTCATGAAAAACTTCCTGACAATCTATAATCCAGCTCACTGAAGCTCATGAAAAACTTCCTGACAATCTAATTTTCCTTGTCTTAATTTTATCCCATCATTAGCAATTATATCCCGTCATCATCTGATTCACTCTCTCACACACTTACCTGTGGGGTCAATTGAGCTGCATCAGAGATGACTATGATTTCTTATGTAAAAACCCTGTAAAATAACTTAGAAATGCCTGTTCAAAGATTCTTGCGTCAGTTCTGCAGATTAACCCACCCAATCAGCTCCTTGCTGAAATTACTGGGGATTCTAGAGACAGACTCCTGTGCCATTATGAATCCAATTACAGGATTAGAGTACTATTGAGGTTTTCTTCCACTACCACTAAAAACAAAAAGCCTCCCCTCTGCAACATGTCCAATTATGGAAAACCGTTGACACTACAAGCATTCACAAACATCCATTTTTACAATGGCTGGCTGATAAATGTGTCAAACGCTGCTTTTCTGAGGTTACAATCTTGTCGAGCCAAAAGAGCACATGTTTAGTGTTTATATAGTAAGTAGAAATGCATTAACATTTACAATGGAGGGCATTTAAAAAAAGCAATTCATGTAGTGGTGAGGGAGAGGAGGGGAGAAGCCTAAACAGAAGTCATTGCACCTTTGCTAAAGAAACTAATTATTAAAGACACAGCAATGGATGTTGAATAACCTTACCTTTAAGAAATTGATAGCCTTTAAAACAATATTGTTCTAACTCCAGTCAGTCATCTGACAGGGAGAAAATGAGTCCAACTGAGACAAAAGGATGATTGGATTAAACCTGATACATTATCTACTTAAACTGCCCAAAAAAAACCCCAGTACAGGCAATCCCCGACTTACGCGGATCCGACTTATGTCGTATCCGCAGTTACGAACGGGGCTGCCCCAGAGTACACGGACTGCGGGACCTCGCGGTCCTGCCGCCCGTGTACTCTGGGGCTTTCTCTGCGTCTCCCTGGTCTGCAGACCAGGAAGACGCAGAGCAAAGCCGCGGAGGGGCTCGGGCAGCCCAGGGGCGCCTGGGCTGCCCTAGCCCCCCTCCCCTCCCGCGGCTTTGCAAAGCCGCGGGGAAGCCGGCAGCGGAGCAGTCCAGGCGCGCCAGGGCTGCCTCGCTGCCGGCTTCCCCGCAGCTTTGCAAAGCTGCGGGGGGCTCGGGCAGCAAGGCAGCCCAGGCGCACCTGGACTGCTCCGCTGCCGGCTTCCCCGCGGCTTTGCAAAGCCACGGGGGAAGCCGGCAGCGGGACAGCCCAGACGCCCCGCGGCTGTCCCGCTGCCAGCGTCCTCAGAGGCTTTGCTCCTCATCTCCCTGGTCTGCTGGTCTCCAGCAGACCAGGGAGACTGGGAGCAAAGCCGCGGAGGACCCAGGCGGCGGGACCGCAGTGCGTCTCGGTCCGCCGCCAGTGTCTTCCTGGTCTGCTGGGGTGGGGGGGGGGCGCAGCTAGTACGCCCCCTCCCCCCCAGCAGACTAGGCTTTTCTCCGGACACCTGTGGCAGAGCAGCTGGGGTGCTGCCGGTTGGTCCCGCAGCGCCGCTCTGGGCGCTACTGGTCCAACCCAGCAGCACCCCAGCTGCTCTGGTCCTGATTCAGCCGCTGCTGGTCAGTTTCAGCAGGGGCTGAATCAGGATGCCTGGGGCAGAGCAGATGGGGTGCTGCTGGGTTGGTCCAGTAGTGCCGAGGAGTGGCGCTACTGGAGCAACCCAGCAGCACCCCAGCTGCTCTGCCCCAGGCGTCCTGATTTAGCCGCTGCTGAAACTGACCAGCGCTGACTACAGGAAGCCCGAGGCAGAGTTGCTCTGCCCCGGGCTTCCTGGAATCAGCTGCTGATCAGTTTCAGCAGCAGCTGACTTGGGGACGCTTGGGGTTCTTAAGTTGATTCTGTATGTAAGTCAGAACTGGCGGTCAGTTTCAGCAGCGGCTGAATCTGGACGCCAGTTCCGACTTACATGCAGATTCAACTTAAGAACAAACCTACAGTCCCTATCTTGTATGTAACCCGGGGACTGCCTGTATTTCCTAAAGACTTTTAGTATTATTCTACATTTTAAAATGCATATTTGGGTAGTTAACCCATTTAAGATTATTAGGGGGAAAAAATACAAAGCAGAGTGGGCTTGGTTACTGTTCAGTGCTGAGAAAAGGTTGGTGTCTGGAGAGAGAAAAAGAAATTGTAGAAGAGATTTTTAAAGGTTTTATTTAAAAAAAAATTAAAAGCAGACTACATTCCTATGAAAGGAATCAGGACTTTTAGGTCAGAAAACACACAGAGAAACAATGAAAACCTTGAGTGTGTTTTAAAAAGCGATAGGGAGGCATTTCAAGATTCATGATTGTTCAAACCATCTTGTTAGTCTTTAAAGTGCTACATAGTCCTGTTTCAGCTACACCAGACTAACACAGCTACGTTTCTATCACTTTTCATTCTTTGTACATATGCCGGATTCAGTCTGCCTCAGAATTTCACTTCTAGCAGGATGTTGAGTGGCCTTCAGCTCCCACTGAATACATTCAGCACCCATCAGAATCAGCCCTGTCTCATAAGAATTGGACAGTAACCAGTAAAGAATCGGTCTTCATGAACCTGAGCGAATATCTAGTGTAGTCAATGGAAAATCTCCTATTGAGTTCAATGAGTATCAGATGAGGTCCCATGAGTATCAGATGAGGTCCCATGGATGCTCTTTCGAAAACGTCCTGTTTGCATTCAAGAACGCCTTTTTTTGAAAGAGCACTTTCGAAAAAAGGCGTTCTTCCTCATGAAATTAGGTTTACCGCCGTCGAAAGAAAAGCCGCGTTCTTTCGATTTAATTTCGAAAGAACGCGGCTGTAGTCTAGACGCAGGTGAAGTTTTTTCGAAAAAAAGCTACTTTTTTCGGAAAAAACTCTTGAGTCTGGACACAGCCCTTCATCCCACTGCCAACAAAGCTTTCATAATGGGAACACATAAGACTAGACAAATGCATCTCCATTCTATTTGCATATGAATGTGGGGGCGGGTGGAGAAAGGTCAACCACGCCCCCTGCAACAGTTATCTTAGATATCACATGCACCAAGATATTTTCATCCTTAATTATATCAGTCTTAGAATTAGGCATTATAATAAAAAGATTGCTTCACATAATACATATCACAACTGTTCACTTAGGATTGATTTCACTCTTTACACATTACCTTGGCCCTAGGCACCTGAATCCCCTTGAGTAAAGTCACTTCCTTAAAAAAGTAGTTGTTCCAAGTCTAGGAATTTCTTCTTTGCTATCAGCTTGATTGCCAACAAATTATTGAAGAAAATATTTTAGGTGAGGATCACCTACAGAGATTTGATGAGTAACGTTTCATAGGTAAGCAGAATAGCATCATCCTCAAACAATAGGGAAACCTTCCTGATATTTAAAGTTTTTCTGAAAGCTTTATGGAAAAAGTTTAAATACCGTATTAAAACACTTCACTGCTTCAGAAAACTATATTAAAATATATTTACTAATATACTATAAAGCATTGGAAATAATTAACACAAAATATGAATGTAATGTTATAGCCTTGATTTTTCATCTACTAATTAACTCAAACATTGGGGGGTTTATACATAAGTCACAGCCACTGATACAAATTAGTGAGGTTTGACTCCAATAAAATGTAAAGTTACCAGAACCAACAGTAATTCCTGGATTCAAAACAGATTTTTAAAAATTAATTGAACTAAGTTTATGATTATGATATGTTAATTTAGGTTCCAACCATTAGCCCATCTACTAAAATATATAGAGCCAATCAATAGCTCAAACAGGGCTGCAAATCAATGTTTACCCAACTGTCAATGTCTTTTTCAAACTTCTAGTGTTTAGCTATAAAACAGCAAGATTAATAGGCTAAAAGACATAATTTTAGGTTACTTACTTAAAGAAGAACTTGTCCATAACGATCCCTTTTAACAAACTATTAAAAGCCAATTACATAGAGAAAAATATTTATAGCTAACTCAGCACTAGAAGGAGGGCCACTGGGACCAACGAACTAATCCCCATAAACGGATGGTTTCCAGGTTAGGCTTTAATTAAGAAAACACACATACATCCCATTAAATTTAATGTGCAATCCAATATTCTCACATTTAGTAACTCACTCGTTCCAATTATAGTCTGCTAATATGCAATAGCATCTTGGTATTCAGCCTATACTACTGCCTCACAAAGGCAAAACTGATTTGGAATTGGAGAGCTCACTTGATATTAAGAATATGCCATATATGTATCTTTTTCATATCATACTTTTGAAGGAGGTTTTTTCTTGCTATCAGTCAAGTTCTCCAAACTTATTTGTACTCAAGAGAGAATTCTCTCAACAGACCGGATCCTTTTTTCTCCACTAATCCTGTATTCTCTGTGTGCCTTCAATCTTCAGTGAGGATAAATAAGATCTCAAGTCACAAACGTCCACTGTCATCTTGTGCTGATCTTAAAAAACAACAACAAATAAACAAAACAAAAAAAAACCCACCACACGTTCTTTTGGAGAAAAGCTTTTCATTCCTGAGTGGGAAACTTGGGTGGATCAAAGCTGCCTTAGGATGTCCCAGGTCTTGGGTCAGACATTGTAATCAGGGGACTTCCCTTGTGGTTGTCTTAGTCGTATTTGTAATGCTGAAAATGCTCCCACAGTCACATGGAAAAAGAGCTGCCAGAGGTTGCGCAGTTCATACAGATACATGTTACACAGACAGATTAAACTAAAAGTCAGGAAGGATTTGACATTCCTCCAACCTGTGCAATATAAAAATAAATAACACTGCAAGGAAGAAAACACAAAGTCTGATTACTGCATTGAAAATCATTTCTGCTACAAATCACATTGAACCATAAAGTAGATACAGAAATGAATCATGGAGAAGTCTGTTGGTTTCTGAATTGAGTATGCAAATGGTACATTAACTTAAATGGTCATTCTGGAGTAAACAGTGCTCAACATCAGAAGTTAGACTTTGCTTCCATTTTTCTCTCTTCAAGAAAGATGTCTTCATCATATTGATAATGGAAGTGGCAATGGAGACAAATGTTTTGGCTTGTCTATGCCCCTCGGGCAATGCACAAGGAACAGAAGCTTCATTAAGCCTCTTGCTGGATGGAATCCCAAATCCATATAGGTGTAAAGCTGGTGTCATGGTCCCTTGGTCTCACACCTAGCATAGAGGTGGGGGAAGCTCCAGCTATTTCCAGCTGGCACAAGTTAGAACTGATCTCAGGTTGCTTAACAATGATGGGATGGGAGCAGGAAAATCAGGGAGCAGAAAATGGCTCTCATCCTCTACTTTACCCAGCATGTGCAACTTCCCTTTGTACAAACCCTAATCTTAAAAAGGTGGTAGGATTACTATGGGGATTCAATGTAAGTCAGTAGGAAAAGGGGAAAGAGTAGAAGGAGACCACACAGTAGGAGAGGAAAACAGAAGGAGCCTACTTCTAGGAGAAGAGTCTTAACGGAATAAACTCAATTCAAGTTTCTCTTCTTCACAAAACATTCTTCAGAGTCCAAATTCTCATATACCAGCACAACTGTAAATCTCATATCTGCTAAAATTACATCATTTTCACAAATGCCTTCCTCCTCTGCCACTTCCACAACTCATTGCTTCATTTCCTGACTTAAGCTCCCACATCTACTCCTCTTTTTTTGTTCTCCCTCTGTCCCCATTCCTTCTCCATAGAAACTACTTTGTTTTCACCTCGGGTGCATGCTGACCAATGTCTTCTGATCTTTGATGCGCCTTTGAACCTTCTGCATGGCTACTATTTAAAGCAGCAGGGCAGAGGACACCACAGCACATCAAAGACCACAGAACACAAGACAGCATGCGGCTGTACTAAAATAAAGCAAAGGCACTTCAAAGCAGGGAATCATGTTAGAAGGATGGGGGAGTTTTCAAGAGTGAAAGCAAGCAAGCGAAAGCAGAAATGCCAAGGGATCTGGCAAAAGGTACACTAGAGAAACTCCTCCCAAAGGCAGGGACAGCTCTGGAGGGTGAGGGAATTAAGAAGCTATTTAAGACACAGACTATTATAAAAATGCATTGAGTTCATACCACCAAAGAATTTAACTGATGTCTCTAGATTGATCAAGCCATGGTATCAATGGTTAGGGTTGATGCTGATCTCAATGGCTTTTCTTCACAATGGAAGAATTGTTATTAAAAAAAAAATCTTTATGCTACTTACTACTTTTTGCATTTTTCTCATGTGGTACTATAAAAGACTTGTCAGATGCACTTTTATTTCTAGAAAGACAAGGTGGGTGAGGTAATATCTTTATAGGATGAGCTTCTGTTGGTGAGACAAGCTTTCGAGCTATACAGAGCTCATCCTCAGGTCTGGAAAAGTTATTTTGAGTGTCACAGTTAAATAAAAGGTTGAACAGATAGTTTAGTATAAGTAGTTATCACATATGCTAAGCAATCATTCAAGGTGAATCCCCCTGTAATCATATGACACAAAGGGGATTAGTGCATTACAGCTTGTTATAATAAGCCATAAATCCAATGTCTTTATTAAAACCATGATTTTAGCATCTAGCAAAGTTAGGAATTTAAGCTCCCAGGCTTGTCTTTTGAAGGTTGTGCAGGTATCCTTTGAGGATAGAATCATACAATACTAGGACTGGAAGGGACCTCGAGAGGTCATCGAGTCTAGTCCCCTGCCCTCATGGCAGGACCAAATACTGTCTAGACCATCCCTGATAGACATTTATCTAACCTACTCTTAAATATCTCCAGAGATGGAGATTCCATAATCTCCCTGGGCAATTTATTCCAGTGTTTGACTACCCTGACAGTTAGGAACTTTTTCCTAATATCCAACCTAAACCTCCCTTGCTGCAGTTTAAGCCCATTGCTTCTTGTTCTATCCCCAGAGGCCAAGATGAACAAGTTTTCTCCCTCCTCCTTATGACACCCTTTTAGATATCTGAAAACTGCTATCATGTCTCCCCTAAATCTTCTCTTTTCTAAACTAAACAAACCTAATTCCTTCAGCCTTCCTTCATAGGTCATGTTCTCTAGACCTTTAATCATTCTCGTTGCTCTTCTCTAGACCCTCTCCAATTTCTCCACATCTTTCTCGAAATGCGGTGCCCAGAACTGAACACAATACTCCAGTTGAGCCTAACCAGCGCAGAGTAGAGTGGATGAGAATTGATAGGTCAGAAACAGAGTGATCGCTTTGTGAAAAGTGTTCACCCACAGATGATATGGTGTTTTTGTCTTTTATCATCTTCTCATGTGAGTTTATTCAAGAACCCACACAGTTACTGGGACATTTAGGTCATTGGGTAAGGACCACTACATGTTGTGACAGGCATGTGAAGAAACCATAGATTTTGAAAAGTGTGTTATGAGGGGTGTTAATCATTATTGTAGTAGAGAGATGTCTGCAGATTTTGCAATGTTATTGTGGCTGGGCCTGGTGCTGATGTGAGTTCATGTGCCCTGGTGTGTGAGGAGTTTGATTTTGAAAATAAGCTTGGAGAGGTTGTTTCAAGAATAGAAATAAATCCCCTCCGACTGTACACCTGTAGTTGTCGACATTCCCCAGTACTGGAACATGCACATACGATATAATCAAACTACAACCCATCCTCGATGGACCCCCCATCCTGAATCCCCTCTTCTGGTTTTCTCTCTCTCACCAATAGAAGTTACACCAATAAAAGATATTACCTCATCCACCTGGTGTCTCTAATATCTGCAGACCAACATGCTTACAACTACACTGCATACTTTTATTTCTACTCGTTTATTTTCAGTTCTCCTCTACTAGGAAATATTTGGTTGCAAACATGTGCACGAGTAAGTTTTGCAAAAAACCTATTTGTACAATGCCTATATTTTGGCTAATTTTGCATTAAGGTTAGTTCTTGATTTAAAAGAAACATTTCCATACGTACTACTTCATTCTAATCTCTGAAATAGTGTCAGCTTCCAGACACTTATTTTTTCTATTTCTTTTCTCCATTTCCATTTGCCATTTTCCCTACCATAGGGATTGCCACAGGACTCACCAACACAATCCATTTAGCACTATTCTCTTCCTTAAATATCATTAGCATTATATGATACTGACATATAGTGGTAGTATTCATTTTTTAAGTTTTTCCAAGGAAAGTCAGAGGAATTGTGTGATTGCTGCTGAACAATACAATTACTGGGCTATTTTTTTTTTTTGTTGTTGGACATTTTACTAACCTCTGCTGTTTATCCTTCCTGTGAAACAGATGCTGTTCTCTTGATGCTAGTTTTACTTGGGGATATTTTTGTTCTATTATAACCCAGCTTTAGTTCCCCAGAACATGGAGTATCTTCAAGTACAGCACCTAAAATCTATTTTTGCGGAGGATTCTAAAAGTTGTATTTAATGGGAATTAACATGTAAACATGATTAATCAGTAAATCAGCTATTAGAATCTAGGTCATTTCATGAATTTACCTTGCCATGTGATGAAATCTGAAAAGCTGAGCGTGACAGTTTCAAAGAACAGAGTAAGCCATTGAGATGCGCTTCTCTCAAATGATAAATGAAAACATAGGGTTTAAAAACAGGATGACAAATGTATTTAACAACATAAATGTGCTTTTTGATCAAGGCTCCATACACTTGAAGGCTTTTACTCAGGTTTTGTTGTCTTACTGAATGTGTGAAGCTGAATTTTTCAGCAATCCTTTTCTTTACTTGGAGGGAGGGAGAAATGTGCCTCTTACAAAATAACAGCAATCAAAAGGCCAAGGCAATGTGATTTTAACATGAAACTCTGCTGTTGGTGCAGAAATTTTAACAGAAATGCTCTAGATTGCAATTTTGCTTTTATGTAGAAGACTTTCCTATGTTGCTTCAGAGAAAGCTTTTATACCTATTAAGAAATGGCTTGTATTTAGGGAAAAACTGATACTTCAAAGGAGGAGTCAAGATGGTGGAGCAAGCCAAAATAAGGAAAAGTAGACAGAGAACATTTCAGACACTAGATTTAATTTTCTGTTCTTGCATAGAAACATATGTTTTTCTTAGTTGTATTATTGATTCCCTAGCCTCTAAGTTACTATTATTTCTGAATATTGCAATGCTTCTGTTTCATCGAAGTGTCAGCATTGAGGAACAAAATAAAGGTTTCTGTACAATCTGTCAGGAAATGGGAAATTGGAGCCAAATCTTGAATTAATGAACAAATTGGGTTCAAGAAAATGAAAAATAAACATTTTTACTTGGAAATGCATATTTGAAGATAGACATACACAATGCTCAAATGTGCCTCAAAAATTACAATAAGGCAAAATGAAACAAATCCAAAATAGCAACTACAAGTAGTACAGGGATGCTTCTTGACCATGCGATGTATGAGTTTTACACTTCCGGATTTGCATTTAAAGAACAGACAGAAATGCTTGTCATACCTGCTTGAGGAGTGGGGTATTTAAAGAACGTGTGCTAAAGATTGCCAGGAAAGAACCCTTCATAAGTCTGAAACAGCTGATTATGAGGCTGTTCAGGAGCCTTGTTTTTTTCCTTCACCTGCCTAAAAACATCCAGTATGTATGAAGATTAATAAAAACAATTACTCAGACACTGTATTTTGTTTTTAAGTTTGACACATCCTGTATAATATTCATTTTGAATCTTGATTTGTCAGTCAATATCCATATGTTGCTGGTATCTATTATAAGGCTCTGAAGAATTTTCTTTTCAATGGTCAAATTCTGCTTGAACTCTTGGTACTTAGGATCACATAATTGGAAAGGTAAATCATCTGCATTTCAAACCAAGAGGTTGGACACAGACTCAGAGACACACTGCATTTATTCTTTGCTAAGCAATAATTCATAAAGTATAATCTTTCTGGAAGCACAGTGATTAGTTTAACATGTTGAACTAAAAATTCTGTTCCCTTTAGGTCCAATTGTCCTGTACAACTTGATTGTATCAATTTTCTTGTAAATTAATAGAGCATTTGTTTCTGAAGTATTAACTGAAAAAAATGTAAAACATTAGGCCAGTCCTGTTGCTGAACTGCAGTGTAATATGCTTTCATGCAAGATCTAATAATACACATGCCAAGACAATTTTGGCCATGATGTTGGCACTTGATTTGGGCAGTAAAGAAGACTAACTCATTGAATATTGGTAATCATGACACAGAAGGATAAAGGAGAGAAGTTCTGGAAATTAAATTTAGAAAACATCCAGAGTTTTTGGGCTCACTTTCTCTATAATGTTTCCAGTTCTATCATGCAGAGGGTCAGCAAGAATGCTGGGAGTAGGGGCAGGATTCCACTGTTGCTATACCTCGATGAAAAGATTAGGTAAAGAAGAGGGGGGTTTAGAAAAAAGAAATCAGTAAGTGCTGAAGAGCACTCAAGTTGTGCAAAGATATCGCTAGAGATGTCACTAATACAAAGGTTAATTGTGTCCTGTACAAGAAAGGACAGAAACTAGAGCTGAACTAGACAATGGACAGATTGAGATCAGAGGTAAATTCTGGAACAATTAGACTTGACATACTGGATATTCCTGAAATGTGGTGGAAGACATCAATGGGGTATTATAAATACTTCATGATTAGTTTACCATTTAGTACTAAATTCCTGGTCCACTTAGGTCCAATTTCTGGCCTGTACAGCTTGGCTGTAAACAGTTTATTGTAAATTAATAAACAGCAATATATGAAAAGACAGATAAGTTGTATGGATTGGGGAAATCACAATGTACAGAAAAAAATCCTAAAACTCTAGTAAGATTAAATTTCTGAGTGAGGATCATCACATAGTAGTACAAGAGCATAATGACATGAAGTAGAAAACAGCTGGAGGACTGCAAACAAAGGGTAAATAAGATACATGATAATGTAAGAAGTTGGGAAGTTCTTTTGTGGGGTATTAGCGGTAATCTTATTTAACATTTTTACTAATAATCTTCAATAGAGGTGGACATATGTTATGAATTTCAGAGTGGTTGCTAATCTGGGAGGAAATACAGTCACTGAGAACAGACAACAATGCAACTGGACCTAGTGGGGTTAGAAATATCAGAAAATACAAAAGTTGTAATCTGGAAAATTGCAAGACAATGAACTTCAGTACTGCTTAAAATACACAAGTCATTCTAGTTGACAGCAATTATATACAGGTTGGACCTTGCTGGTCCAGCACCCTCGGGACCTGACTGGTCCCGAATGAGGGGATTTGCTGGACCAGGGAAGGTCCCTCCCCTTGTGGCCATACTGCCATCAGACTAGGTGATCCACCTAATGCTCCACTGGTACTAGGGCTCCATGGCCTGGGCCAGGACTCCCTGGCTGCCACTGGGGCTGGAGTTCCCCAGCCGCTGGAGCCAGAACATGGCCACAGATCCGCGGCCAGGGACAGGGACAGAACTCCCTGGCCGCCACTGGGATCAGAGCTCCCTGGCCAGGGCCAGAGGTCAATGACCATGGCCAGGCTAGAGCTTCCTGATCGCTGGGGCCAGGGAGTTCCGCTGGGACTAGAACTCCCTCCCATGCTGTCCGTGCTTCCCCCTCCTCGCCCCGACCCTCCCACACACTGGGCTACTAGCTCAGTCGCAGGTGCCCCTTACAGCACTCCTGCCCATCGCCAGACCCCCCTCCTCTTGGGCTCTCTGGTCCAGGAATATCCGTGGTCCATTCCAGACCACAGATATTGCCAGATCAGGGAGTCCCGGTTAAGGGAGGCACAACCTGTACAAGTACAGAATGTTATATAACATCTAAAGGGGGAGCAAGCTATCAGACTGAACATCCCAAAAATGACCAAACATGAAATATGCATTTAGTTTTAGGCTCATTAATACCAGAAAGACAACCAAAACTTGGTATGAATCCAGCAAAGAGCCATAAGAATTATGAAGGGACTGACATAACTGACTTCTATGGAAAGACAGAGCTAGTTATGTATACAGTTTAGTTAAGCTAACTAAGAGATACCAGGGGTTTGCTAAAAGTTTAACAATATATTAGGAGCACAAATAAAAAGGAGAAGAATTATTTAGTGAGATAAAATGAATTTATAACTAGAAATGGTGAGAAAGCACTGAGAAAAGGAAGGCTATGTTCTAGGGAAAACTTATAGATGATGAGGTGTATTAGTTTGTATAATAGTAATTTGAGATAAGTGAAGGATTCCTTATCCCTTATTATACTTACAAGCTAAACTGACAGTAACACTGTAGGAACAAAACCTGTATTTGCCCAGGAAGATAGGGGAAAAATGACCTAAAATGTCAGTTTCATCTGATTCTATAATGCTGAACCATACAGCAATCCTAATATCAATCTCAGGAATAGACACACATCTTGATAAACTAACCAGGAAAAGACAATCCCAGGAGACAGTAGCCCAGAATTAAGACTGCAGATAAGAATCTATGCTAAGATTTCTCATCACCATCCAAATAAGAAAAGGAGGTTGCTAAAGTTGCTTGTTAAAGTCTAGCCATTCAAATATATACAATGTTTAACAAAACTTAATAACATTTGTAAATGATTAAATAATGCTTCTGAAAACTACTGCTATTTACCTGATATAAGCAGGCTGCTGTTCCAAGGAAAAATGCAATGACATAACTGAAATCTTCACCCTCATTCTGTGAAAAGAGAATAAAAATCCAGTGTTTTCACAACATATTTGTAAATGCACAGGATATACAAGGTCTCCACAAATAACTTCTACCTCTAATTAAAAATAATACAGCATATATATTTATAATTACCTCCTGTACAGAAACTGACGAAACTAGAAGGCATCACTTATTTCTCTTTAGGAAGGTCAGATTCATGGAATGAAGTTACAAGGCTCCAAAATATCCTGAAATCATTCTTGCTTACTGTTTCTAGTCCGCATAGCAGACACCCAATGCTGGGATTCTTGAAGGTGCATAAGACAGTCTCATCTGCAGCTTTGATCACCTAGTTTCCCTACACTACTTTGAAAATTCTAATCTAATCTACTGTTGGGAAGTAGAAGAATTAACAACTTGTAGAATGGCCTTAATATATAACTTCACAAAATGGAAACTCTATAAAATGGAAAATACAAACTGGCCACTAGGGGGTGCTAAAATCCTATGTAGAAAACAATGCAGGTAAACATATTAATGGAAGAGAGGACAAAAGCATGACTATTAGATAAAGATTATTCATAAACAGTTACATGGATAGTAAATTGAATTTCCTTAAAGCAGAACAATAGAAAAATGAACTTAAAATTACAGCTCTTTTCACTTTAAGTTATTTTTCCTTAAAGGGACCTATTTTTTCTAATATATTCAAACAGGTTTTAATATTTTCCATAAAGCTGAGCAGAATAAATTTATGCTGTCAGTGATTATTCTAGACTGCATTTTCATGCTTTTCAAGCAAACATCTGCCACAATCAGAAACTTTCCCATACGAACAAGGGCACTCATGCAATCTGTTTTTCATCAAGGAGAATTCCATTTCTGAAGGAAGCTGGTCCATTTGGAACTATAGCCCATCTCTCTTGAGAACATGTTTTGCCTGAAGTTTTCTCATCTGTAGCTTTAGCTATTAAAAAAGGTCTGTACTTCTGCACACAAAATTTTTCTCCAGAACAGAACTTCAAAAGGTTATAACAACTTTCACCTCACAGTAGATACATGTGCACTGCGGGGCAAAAGTTGAATTAAGATACGCAACTTCAGCTACATCAGTAGCTGACCTTGAAATAGCTTAATTCGAGTTTGGCGCTGTCTATATAGCAGGAAGTCGAAGGAAGAATACACTTCCTTCAACTTCTCTTCTCTTAAAATGAGGGTTAGGGGAGTCAAAGTAAGAAGTCCTCCATCTCGATATTATTTCAAAATAAAGGCTTGCTGTGTAGACACTCACTATGTTATTTCAAAGTAATGCCAGTTCTTACGCTGCTGTGTAGACATGCCCCATCACAACAGAATTCAGAACAGTATAACTACCACACAGTCACAACAGGCTACAAAGTAGTTTTGTAATCTTTAAATGAATTATTGATTAAAAAGGAAAGTCGTCTAAATTCAGAAGGAACCTTTATAATGAGATTTTTTTCTGAAGTTAAAACTTCCATTTAACATTGAGTTTGCATGACTTCTGCTTTAACCTCTGTAGATTTATTCCATGTTAATTTTAAGTTCCTCTTCATTTTATTTTGTGTGGATCTGAAATGCTGGGAATTAAATAGTAAACCTTATATTCCATCTGCAAATCACTCACTATCCACCATCTTCCAATATAAGGATGTCAACATGTAGACGAGTACATGATTAACTGATAAGCCTGGGCTTATTGGTTAATCTTGTTGACTACACACACACACACACCCACTCCCTCATCTCTGTATCAGAGGAAGACGAGGGAGAGGGAAGCTGGTACCCCTGAGGAACCAGCTTTTAAGCTGGCTCCCCACGAGCACCACATTCCACGGAGCCCCACCTGCCCATGTTGCTGCCTCTGATAGAGAGGCAGCAGCACGGAGGGTGAGGGAGGTCAGGCAAGAGCTGGTACATGCAGGAAGCCAGCTTTTAAGCCAGCTGCCCAAGCATATTGGATTACCTGGAGCTGGCTGTCCCCTCACCCTGCTGCCTTTCTATCAGAGGCAGCAGTGCAGGGGGGCAGGCATAAGCCAATATTAATGGAGAGATGGCTTTTAAGCTGGCTCCGCGCATGCCGGCTCTGCGGAGCCACCTGCCTCCCCTTTCTGCCTCCAGGGGGAGAGGGAGGCAGAAGCTGGTGCTCAGGGGGAGCCGACTTAAAAGCTGGGTCCCTCGATCACCAGCACTGCCTGCCCCTCCCAGAGACAGCAGTGGGGCAAGGGGAGCAAAAAGGAGGCTGCCATAGAGCAACCTCTGTCCGCAGCACGCTCAGGCTCACCATGGACAGAGGTTGCTTTGTGGGATGCCAAAGTAGCCTCTGTCTGTGGGGAACTTGGGCCCCCACGTACAGGGGCTGCTGCCGCCCCACACTGTTGTCTCTGTATCAGAAGCAGCAGCATGGGGCAGGAGGTGGGAGCCAGTCCGCACAGGGTGATAGTACAGAAGCAGCAGCGCAGAGTGGCAGGGGGCTCTCTGGGAGCGCCCAGGCTGCCAGCCCCGCCCCCGGGAACTATCAAATGGTCATGCAACTGTTAAAATTTGATGAGGTTACACATCTAAGTCATTGCACACTAACAACCCTATTCTAATATAATAGCACAGAGAAAGAATCTGAATTGGCCACCACATTATTGGTTACATAGGCTAATCATACACTGGAATATCCTTCTGCAGCTGAGTTCCTTCAGAAACAGAATAAGTACTACAGATATTATACAATTAAAGAGGTGAAATTCTGCCTGCTCTATGTGCAACTCTGTATTGTAATTTATATGTATAAATCTAATGGCATGGTGATAAAGCATTCAGGAAATATTTATATGTACATAATATATAAGAAATATGATTTGTGAAGGAAAAGGGCATTAATTCTCCAGAAATGCCACATGAAACTGCATAATACATTTAAAAAATCTATATACCTTGATTTTATTCTCATTTTCAGTTTGTAATAGCAACAGTGACCTTGGCGCAGGGCATTTTCATCAACTCCTCCCAGCCATTCATTAATCTTTAGGAAATGCCCTGGGCCTCAACTGTTAATGTTTAAATTAATACACAAGTATGTATACAGAACATAATCAGAATGCACATAGCATCTTGCATATTTTATGTAACTAGTATCCTTAAAAGTGATTAAACACTGATAATTCTGTGATTATGAAGGAATTGTTCATAGGAAGTCTTATATCCCTGAACTTACTTTACTGAGCGAATAAATATTAACCAAAATAATAAGATTCCCCTTACACCTTTTGAAAGCCAAGATCTTCATGTTCCCCTAAGACAACCACAGTGTGAGGAACTCAATTTAATATTTTAACTGGGGCAGATACTCAGCAGCTATTGTCATGGTTCCACTGACTTCAATGGAGCTATGACAATTGACATCGTCAGACTATATGCTCTTCTAACAGGACAGTATCCTCCATTCAGTACATAGTATCAGTAGCAATGTACCTAATAAGAGTAACAATGAACAAAGGAAAACCTCTTATTCATTGCAGGGTCATCGGTTACAATATCAACTATAAATATATTTTAAAGGAAGTCAGTCAAGGGATAGAACTTCCCATAACTAAGTATGTATTTTTTATTTTAGTCTCAAAGGAACAAAGGTCCAGGTTACAAAAAAATCCTTCACATATCCACGTTCTGTGATTCATTGCAGATAATGGGCCCAAATTTTGAAGGCATATCCTTTTACTCAAGTATTATGCATAAAAGACACCTATGAAAAAGTGGCTTTTCAAAGGTTGGCATCATGGCATAGATTTAGAAAACATCAGTCTATGCCCTGTACTAGTGGGATTTGCAGAAGTATCTAAGAGAGTTAGCTGTTCATCTTCCAATGAATCTCCAAACGGTTATGTGCCCTTGAAAATCTCATCCTGGATACACTCAATAATGGGTATGTATAATAATATATATAATAATATTCCTGGGGGAATTCTGCACCAAAAAATTGAAAATTCTGCAGAATGTGTAAACATAATACAATATATCAATCCAGTTTCAATTATTTTGTATTTTATTTTAAAATATCTGTCAGCTAGTATGTTTGTAACAATTCCAGCCAAAAAAGAGATTCAGGAATACAGAAAAGTATTTTTCACACCCCTCAGAAGCAGTGCAAAGGATTGGGGGAGTCAGGGGTAATGGAGGAGCAGAGGGAGAGGAAAGGCACCCAGGAGTGACCCTGGAGGGTTGTTAAGTGTGAGTAGAAGTCTGGAATAATTTATTTTTTGCGGGTGGAGGAAGGAAGGACTGTTAGGAAATAGGGGAGCCTCCTCCATGAAGACCCTGGCTGACCCAGAGCATTTCCCATTCAGGTATATCTTTCTGCCATCCCTATGTGGCCCTGGAACCCACTCCCATTCAGCCCATAGCTAAATGCTGTCATCCCGCTAGCTCCTGAGCCTATGCACCAGGCTGCCTCTTCCTAGCCCTTCTGAATCTTCTGACACACCCCACAGCCTCATGTGTCTGACTCTTCCACTTAACCTGGCTTCCTGGGCAGGCTGCTGTAATAAATGCAGCTTGCTGCTAGCTGTTACCGCTGGTCAGCCAGCTGTTCTGGTGCCACAGTGCCCTCTCGAAAGCCAAAGATAGAACTGCAGCACTTCTTGGACAGAATGTATTTTGTATGGGAAACAAAAAAAAATTCTGCGCCGGACATGAATCCTGTATATGTAATTCACCAGAAGTAATAATGTACATATTGAGTCTGAAAACAACAGGAACATTTATGTGAATTAGGGTAGAAGGATCTGGCTTATATAAGTAAACAGTTTATAGGAGCTAATTTTGATTGATATTTTGCACCAGCATGTCACTGATTTCAGTTCTTCCCTACTATAGAGTCATAAACATGGTACAGTACCTGCAGAAGACTTTCTATAGCATGAAACCCTCTAATTAAATTCAGAGCTCCACATAACAGGCTCAGTATAAACGAAACAATCCCTGGCATAGTAATGGCTTCCAGTCGTTGATGAGGCGCTGCAAGGCACAGGGGGGAAAATGGCATTTAACCTAAAGTTTAGGAAAATATAAATTTTACTTTTCAGTGACTTCTTGCTCAAAATACTTAATTAAAGTTAGTAATCCTTAATATGTACATGTAAAATTTGAAAAATAAAAGACTTGATAACATATACTTTACCTCAATTAAAGAATCAATGTTCCTTAATGTCTTTGTTAAAAAAGAGATTTAACTTCATGTATTCTGTTTATTCAGCACAGTGCTAAAGACTGCTTAAAAAATGCCAGTAAATTGATACCCAATAATGCATTTGCTGGTAAATTTCTCCAAAATTAGCAACCAGCTAATAAGTCACATACGTGAGAGCTCCTTTCAAAATCTCCACTCTTTTTAATGCTAGTACATTAGTAAGAGCTATCAGGACTGATTTAGCTTGTTTGCTGAACAAAATGGTGAGGCGCAAAGCCTATTACCTTCCCTTACAGCAAAACACAACAGCTGTAAATGCTATCAAAGCTACAAATAAAGAAAAAGTCTGGAAATACTAGTCTCTGTATTACAGCTGTACTGTTCAGTCATTCAGAAGTCTCTTACTGATTATATTAAAAAAATATGGAAAGCGATTTGAAAATATACATTTTTCTGCCCACATTTACTTGTGATTATCATGAGACACAGTTACACAAATGACTGCAAATACATAGATGTGTCTTAATCATTATTGTGTCTTTCCACAAGTAACAGAAACCAAATATGGTGGAGGAGGGGAAAACCAACACAAAAATCATTAACAGTCTAGGCAACATGGGGGAGAGGAAAGGGACACATGAGAGTCACATATTTAAATCATTTTGTTTAAATCAGTGAAGTGTAAAGGTGCAAACAATGAAGTTAATGAACTGTAACATTAATATAGAGAGGGGTGTCAATCCTAGTTGTTTGCACTTAACAGAGCAGACAAAGGCTCCCCAAACAGTTCAAAAAGTTACAAAAGAAACCACAAAAAATGACAAAAGCTATTTCTCCAGATAAGCACAGAAAACTGAGTGTCATCGTGTCCTAACTTTTATTGTAACTAATTTGTACAGGATTTAACGTATGCTTAAAATAGAAACATACCTCAATGATCAACTTCAATAAATTATTTCTACCCTAACTAAAAGACACGTTAGAGGTGGCAATTATTAAGGTTAAGATGCCAGGTTCCATTCTAACTTCTGCAGTTACTTACAACTTTTCAAACAATTTTTGTGCTGAAATTTTAGTCTCAAAATTGCATTTTTTTAAAACTGTAGGGTAAAATTAGTTCAGCGGTCATTGAGTTTTGTGCGTAGAGGAGCGAAAGTTTACACGCCCATATTCTCCCCATATAGTCCAATCAGGAATTTTACATTTGGATAACACAAAAATCAGGACAGTCTTATTCAGAAAAAGTCAACAGATCTTTCCGCAAAGTATCAGTAATTTTGTGCATGAGTATTAGAATTTTTCTTTACTCTTTAAAATAATTTTCAGGCACTCTAATTAAGGGTTAGAGCTATTAATCTCCTCAAAGCTTAAGGAATTATATATTCTACTGTCAAACAAGCTAAGCACCAGAGAGTAAATAAATACATAACAGAATTTAGAAGACCAGTTAAAGGCAGCAGAGTAAAAGACAAGCTGTATTAGCGGCACTAGGTCCATCAGCCTGTGGAATTTACAAACTCCTAGAAAGAGACAGCAGATAATTATTATACTAGTGAGTTTTTAGGCCCAGGATCAAGGAATGTACAAATTCTGACATCAGACCCTGTATATTCCCGATAAGGAATGGCTTTGTATTTATTCACACTTCTTCTTTCTGTTCCCCACAAGCTTCCATTTAAAAAAAAATTAATGTAACATTATGATTGAAATATGGAGCAATCAACTATTTGGTGGCTTATGGTAGCCTGGCCATTTCCTAGACATGTAGTACTTTTTATTGCTGTTTATTATATATAAATATCAATGTACTATTTTTAATAATTTTACAGCGATTAGCTCTTTTAGTTCCACTGGGCTGAGATACTGTGCCATTTCTACCAGAATTCCTTATTCTAAAATTAGGAAGTTAAAGGCATGAAAGACTCCGTAACTTTAGGAACTGACATTTGAAAAAAAAAATTAAAATATTTAAAATCTGCCCTAATGAGACAAAGGCACACAAAAAAATAGCAGTATATCATCATCACATTTCTAAAGCATGATGAAAACTGAGATGATCTTTAAAGCAAAATACTATGAAGAGTTTGCATGATGTATTCCCCTACATTAAAAAATATTTTTAATTTATTCACTACACCAGAACAGACTACCTCTAAAGAAAGGTTTCAATTTCTGAACATTTTAATAGGCCTAGACTCTAAATATTGTTCAACGTCAGATACATGCCCAGTAATTGTATCTGTGCTAGTAATGCCACATGCTTTACCAATTCAGCTAAAGTTAATGGGTCAAATTCTGCTCTAAAGTTACACTAGTGCAACAAAACTGAATTTGGTCTGTGTGCCCTCCCCATGTTTTATAAAAATATACTTATGCATATGAATATGCATAGCTAGGAAATACTTAATGCAAAAAACAGCTTGCAAGGTATCATTTAAAAAGTTATAATCTGCCGAATATGTATAATTGATTTGTGTGCATGTACCATTCCTGTATCTAAAGTTAGAAATATGAAGTAGAAATATGACCAGAGGCCTTGTGTCTTGAGGTCCTCCAAATACACTCCTCAGCCCAAGACTGACATGTCTGTCATTAGTCAGGTCATATGGCCCCTCTCTAGCCTCTTCTTCAGCAGCCCTGGAGACTGCGACCGATGCCTGTCTGTGAGCCACAGCTGGAGCTATGGTGATACCGGAAGTTCTTAGTCTAGTCCTTTCTCAGTCTTGATTCCCGTGCCAACAGAGCTGGGACTTTCTGCTCTGAGGTGGAAATGATTGACAGGATCCACCAACCTGGGGTCAGACTGAGGGTGGATCACAGCCTTCACCAACAGAATCTTCAGGCATGATCCCTGTCTATCAACATCTTGGGGCAGAAACACTTATAGATTCTACAGTGATCTTTTTGGTGGTCCCTCTGTAAAAATTTAAACACACAAAGCGTATGATTATTTTTGGGTACCCACTAGCTGCGGACCTCACTGGAGATTTAAAACCTGGAGATTACAGCATTTTCCTGGTGCTAGGAGAGCAAGCAATGAAAGGGGAAATCCCCACTCAAAGAAAATGTAATTAGTTTAAACTAACACCGAACTAACTACTACTAAGGACACAAATACTGCCAAAGCGTTTGTTCCAGCTAACCATCAATGGCAGTAAAAAGGAACTGAGGGGATGGCAGATCAGCAGGGCCCTACATTGAGCACCATAAACGTGCCATTCCAAGAGGCACCTGGACTGATCCAACAGATACTACTAGGGGAAAAAAATCTTCCAATTGCCATGCATGTGCACATACCTGGTTGGAAATGACATG
The DNA here is from genome assembly GCF_049634645.1 of Pelodiscus sinensis. Classification (NCBI taxonomy): domain Eukaryota; kingdom Metazoa; phylum Chordata; order Testudines; family Trionychidae; genus Pelodiscus; species Pelodiscus sinensis. The sequence continues at coordinate 9,402,858 of NC_134717.1, read as the reverse complement.
AACCAATACTAGAAGAAAACCTCTCATCTGAATGAGAAAGTAAAAGGAAGGGACACTGAGAAAGGAAGGTCACATTTGGAAAAGTTATCTTGGAACAGAAGAGAAATGGGGAATATCTGGCCTGCTGCATAGGTATTAGACAGTCAGTGAAGATTTTTGAAGCAAGTACTTGTTAGCTTGTACATGACCAAGCAGCTGATCTGGGAAATTACAGAAAAGCTATATAGTAGAAGATTTGTATAAAAGGAATAATTTCACTCCAAACACTGTAATATCCAATGGCCCTTTCTATCAAGGCAAAAAGCAGCTAACATTTAAATTTTCCCCAGTGGTATTGGGCCCCAAGAGGGAGAATCTATAGCCATGCAGATTCCAGGAAGGTAGAAGACAAGAAAAAAATATGTAAAATATTTGTAAAATATAGAGGAAAGACAAACTAACTAAATGAAAAGGGGTTGATAGGAAAATTGAGATAGAAGAAAATTGGAGATGTCAGGAAGCAATACTTCTAAAACAATCAGGTTAAGTAAAAAACAACAAGGGAAATGACTTTTGACTTAAAATGTTTTAAAAAATCCTTAACTTGAATGGAAAAGACAAGAGAAGGTGCCTCATTGCATTTGAATTTAAGTTAGTATGTTTACAGATCTTTTATTCCAAAAATGAAATAAATAAGCAGCTAATGCTTTCTGAAAACACCTTTTAAAATAATCTATTTACATAACCACCGCCATACTGGGTCAGACCAAAGGTCCATCTAGCCCAGTATCCTGTCTGCCAACAGTGGCCAATACCAGATGCCCCAGAGGGAGGGAACACAACAGATAATCATCACGTGCTCCCTCTCCTATCATCCATCTCCAGACAAACAGAGGCTAGAGACACCATTCCTACCCATCCTGGCTAATAGTTTCATAGAGGTTAGGTCCATCAATGGCTATCTAGCTCTTTTATGAACCCAGTTAAACCCTAAGTCTTAACCGCCGCAAGGAGTACCACAGGTTGACTGTGTGCTGCGTGCAGAAAATCTTCCTTTTGTTTGTTTTAAACCTGCTGCCTATTAATTTCATTTGGTGACCTCAAGTACTTATTGTGGGAATAAATAAATAACTTTTCTTTATTCACTTTTTCCACACCGGTCATGACTGTATAGACCTCTATCATATCCCCCCTTAGTCTCCTCTTTTTTAAGATGAAAACTCCAAGTCTTTTTAATCTCTCTTCATATGGGACCTGTTCCAAACCCCTAATCATTTTTGTTGCCCTTTTCTGAACCTTTTCAAATGCCAATACATCTTTTTTGAGATGAGGCGACCACATCTGTACACAGTATTTACAAATAATTCTGCCCATGTCATAGACGTTCATTATTTTTCATTTTAACCATAAACCGCATCCAGAGGTTTTTTATTAAATGTATTTGCTTCCACTTGTGACACCATAACCTTATCTACCAAGACAGGAGTACATCAGTCTATGAAATAAGTAGCAAGAGATTAATTCTTAAGAAAGTAAGATGCAAGTGTCAGAAGCAATAAGAGAATGAGTCCATAGAATTATAATAAAATATATATAATACACATATACAATCAGAAGTGGTACTCAGAAGCTTCTCCACATTTATCCATTAGTTACTAGCAACATTAGAAAGGCCCTGTATGATTTAGCATTGGTATACAATACATCTTGAGAGGTACCACTATAGATTGCAATAATCTAAATGCAATTACACATTCTCCTTTGTTGTTGCAGGCTTTTTTGGTTAGTATCAATATCATCATAACTAAATTATTTGTACTGTGATTGCTCCATCATTTCCCATTTAGGATCAGAACCCACTGTGGTGGGTACAGAACAAACATATAGCAATATATCTTTTTCAACTAACATGTTAACATCTGAAGAGAGAAAAGTTACAGCAGAAATAGAAGTGAAGTGTTTTAAGATTCTTTAAGACTATTAAGAAAAGTAATTGCTAGCAATCAGTAAAGTGATCATTACTATTTGTAAAAGTATATACATTTTAGCTGATAATTTATTTTATAGTACTTTAATAAGAGTCTACAGTTGTGTCATTAATTCAGGCCTCAATCCTGCAACAGGAACTGTTTGGTATAGATGTCTGCTCATGTGAATGAGCATCGGGACCAAAGATTTTTAAAAATGAAAAAAAAAGTTTTAATATTTACATTAGGTTTTCTTCATTTATTCTGTTTTTTCAATTCACTGAACTAGAAGATTGAAACTAGACTGTTCTGTTTCATTTTCACTAGTCAGTTTCATTTGTAGAATCCATACAATAGCACAATGTTTTTGTGTTCCTATTTTCATTCTTCGTGGAAATCTGCAGATTTGGCGTTAAACTGCTTGGAAATGTTTTAATATCCCAATATAAAGACTAGAATCATAGCAGTATAAGTACTCTTAATATACAAACTCACCAATACAATAGCTATCATATGTGCTTTAAAAGTTACCCTTTAAAGTTTACTTCATGAAATAAATAAAAAAATCAAGACTTAAAATAGAAGTGCCATGAAAAAAATAAATGCTAATATGTCATTTTTGATGCAATGTACTAAACACAAACTTTTTTTTTTTAAAAGAATATTGAATTTAAATAGGATAATTACTTTGAATTTGAATGTCAAGGACCTGCCCCGTGTGATGCTTCTCATATTGAGACCAATAGAAATGGCACATCCTTAACAATACAATGCTTTTATGATGCCACCATCAGATGTCATTAGATGAACTAACTGATTTTTGAGTTTTATTAAAAAGAATGTATTTAAATGTCCACCTTCACTTGTTTATTTCCATTTAGAAACCAGTCTAACAGTAATAGTCCTTTATGGAGAAGCTGCACAAAAAGAATAATTAACTGAAGTCAGAGCTTCTAAACAAAGACACACACCCTGTGTCATGGCAGTTGTACTTTATACAGACCAGCAACTAAGAAAGTACCAAGTTGGCATACTTTAATATTTTTTTTAAGAAAATAAACATATTTCTCTGTATCTTGGTCACACAAAGATAGTAGTAATTAAGGTACCAAACTCACCAGTAGATATCTTACCAGTACCCTTAAACTCTGAAGCAGATATGTATGCAAGTCCATTAGCTGAACCAAGTTCAGACATGGAAATTTGATAAGGTGGTCTCAGCTTGATTTCTGTCTGCATGTCAGCAAGATTTATCTTTGTCGACAGAGACCGTGGGTTATTATATCTCTGCTTGGTCCTTTGAATAAAATTATCTGTAAAATTAAATATATATGTATATGTATATTCCTGTAGATTTTTGTTAAATAATTCTAACCTATGAGGAAATTATGGGCCGTATATTTCTCAAATACACAAATTTAGATTTATTATTTGAAATTCTTACATTTATCTTGGAACATTCTAATACTATTTTTGTTTTATGACTAACACATCATGGACTAATTAATTCTTCAGTATAAAAAATTAAGCTCTAAAAATCTAATTACCTAATCACTGTGAAAAAACTAATGACTTGCCATGGCATGATACTGAAAGCACTGCTACTATAATGGATTTATTTCACTAGTTTGGATCTTTCAATTTAGCAAATATTCTTATAAAAATAATTTATTTTTCATATATAAAAGCACTTAATTCTAAAATGGGACTTAAATTGCAAAATATTAGGTCTGAAAACTTTCATTATATCTTCTCACCTCAAAATAATGAAATTACTCTTTAAACTAACAGCTAGGAAAACACATGGAAAGCTGGAGAAAGGGAAGAAAGCAAACAAGTTATAAAAAAAAGAACACCTTTAAAAAACAGACTCCTTTGTACATATATTCTTCTGCATCTTGTATTCCTTTTACTCTATTTAAAATATATTTTGTTACAACACATAAAACTAGTTTTTCTTACCTTCAAATGAAGGTATAATTTTAAGCTACTGCAGATATCAGCAGAAGCCACAAAAATACCACAAGTAATGCCACATGTAGTAGGTATTTGAAGCTTGAGCCTCAGAAAATTCAATACATAGCTCTATCATAAAGCAAATCTTAAGTTTCTATCCTTGCATTAAACAAATAACTTACTGGAATTCTTTGATTTAGAAATGGTTCACAAAGCTCAATATCTTTATAGGTTCAAAGTACAGTAAAACTCCATTAGTCCGGCATCCAATGCTCCGGGACTCCTGATGGTCCGGCACCATCAGGAACCCGGAAGTGCTGGGGCAGCCGGACAGGCTTCCCCCATTCAGCTGCTGCTGAAACTGACCAGCAGCTGAATCGGGGAAGCCGGGAGCAGAGCAGCTGGGGGTGCTGCCGGGTTGGTCTCGTAGCACTGCCCCTCGGGGCTGCGGGACCAACCCAGCAGCACCCCAGCTGCTCTGGGGGACGCCTGGGGCAGAGCAGCTGGAGTGCTGCCGGGTTGGTCCCGCAGCGCCAAAGGACGGCGCTGCGGGATCAACCAGGCAGGACCCCAGCTGCTCTACCCCAGGGGTCCCCGATTCAGCCGCTGTTGAAACAGAACAGCGGCTGATTCCAGGAAGCCCGGGGCAGAGCTGCTCTACCCGGGGCTTCCTGGAATCAGTCGCTGATCTGTTTCAGCAGCGGCTGACTTGGGGACCCCTGGGGCAGAGCAGCTGGGGTCCTGCCGGGTTGGTTCCGCAGCACCGAGGGGCGGCGCTACAAGACCAACCCTGCCCCAGGCGTCCCCAAGAGCAGCTGGAGTGCTGCTGGGTTGGTGCCGTAGCACCGCCCCTCAGCGCTGCGGGACCAACCCGGCAGCACCCCAGCTGCTCTATTGCAGGCATCCCCGATTCAGCTGCTGCTGAAACTGACCAGCAGCGGCTGAATCGGGGACGCCTAGGGCAGAGCCGGACTATCGTAAGGGGGGGGCTATGAGGAGTCTGGGGTGGCACCCCTCCCACCACTCCAGACCCCTCATAGCCCCCTCTTCTGATAGTCCGGCATATCTGATAATCTGGCACCCCCTGGGTCCTAAAGGTGCCGGATTATCGGAAGTTTACTGTATTTTGATATGGATATAATGTCAAACATCCTCAAAATATTACTAATTGGTAGAAGTTAAACTCATCCACATTTGTTCACACAAGACCTGATCTAAAATTTATTGAAGTTAATGGAAAGATCCCCAATGGACTTTGGATCAGGCTCTAACCAACTGATTGAACTCCCCCCAAAAGAAAAGGGAAACTTTCTACTGGCTTTAATAGGAGCTGGAGTAGGCCCTAAATCAAATGAAAACTAATTAAACATAATTGTGGCTGAATTTTTGTGATTTGTACATGTTGCGTTATGCGTTCTTTCAAAACTGTTAGCTGAATTTGAGTTAGGCTGGAAAGAGTCATTATAGCAAACAGTAAAATCCTTACCAAACTCTATGAAACAGTATGGCCGGATGGCAGTATTTGTCTTCATCATATTGTACGTGGTGATGAACTCTTTCTGAAGCTCATCCAGGAAGCAGAAAGCCAGAACACTGGGGTAATTTTCAGTGCACAGCATCATGTAGCTCACTCCCAGAGAACTAATAAAACTATAATTTAAAAAATTGTTTTAATATTAAGCCCATGTAATTTACAGCATCAACAGATAGGTTTCATATGCATAAACAGAGAGGCAAAAAACTTCTATAGGGTAATGAAGAGACTAATATTTATTGAAAAAAGCCAGAGATTGTTTTAGGGGAAAAATTACTTTTAGAGAATTTCTTTCTTTGAAACAACGTTCTATTAATGAATGAGAAGATGTTATACATATATAAGCATATAGTGTGTTGCAACTAACGTGGAAAAAAGGATTATTGAATTAAAATTCTTGAGAGGGGGGGAAAACGCATGGGTACCCTCCCTTGGGAATAGTACATTTAGAATAAATGAAGAGCATGCCATCTGGTACATTCCAAAGGCAAAAAACTGCTCTTCAGAATTATCTTTATAAGCAAGGGTATTGCGTTCTTCCATAGTAAGGATGTTTCCTTAGTATCCAGGGATGGAAATGAAGATGACCAGAGGCAGGAAAATCTCCCCCGCTACCTACTCATACTTAATTTAGACATTAAATTGTATTAGTCAATTATTGGCTCGCCAAACAGAAATTTCAAAATTAGCTGAAGTATCTGTTATATACAGTTTAAAATAATCAAGCTAATATTATATATCTTTTTTTTTTTTTACAGTTTTACTATTGATGATAGAGGTCGAAAATCTTTGATTACATTTGATGTCTAGTTCTTTAAAATTTCTTTTTAGTTTATCAGCTGTCAAAGAAATTATAGGCCATGTCTACACTGAGAGATAAGATAGACTTTAGTAGCACCCAATTTTGTAAAGTTGAAGGTGCATGTCCCCACTGTGTGCAAGAATTCAGTGTAGTTCAAAGTCATGTGTCCTTTGTAGGGTGGCTACCATCGACTTTGAGAGCAATGCATGTGGGTAGCTATCACACAGTGCCTGCACCCCTTTGCATTCTGGACTATTCAGTGGTTATTTCTGGGTACAGATTGTCAGCAACCCATGATACACTCATTTCCTGCCCATCTCCTCCCTCCCCCTACTTCAGATGAATGACAGTCTTTTTGTGTCCTTTTTTCTCGTTGGTTATTCGCGCAGACACCATAGCAGCATGAGCATGGAATTTATTGTGGATCCCGTTGTCCATCAAAGCATTATGGTGATGATGTTAGCCTTGGTGCGCCTAATGCTGGAGTATGTCCAGAATGTATCCAGAGTCTGCTAGAATGAGGAAGAATCTCAGGAGGCCATGAACATACTCTTCTGAGAAGCATGTGAGCTGAGCGAATTGCAAATGCCACCAGCATTCGATCTTCTGGACACAGTGGCTGATTCTGGTGATGTCAGACAAGCAGAGACTAGACTGGTGGGATCACATTGTTATGTGGGTATGGGATCAGCAGCAGTGGCTGCAAAACTTCCACATGTGTAAGGGAACTTTTGTGAAAGTTTAGGAAAAGACAGACTGGGGCACAAGCCTGCAAGCAGGAGGGGAGCAGAGGGTCTGGGCGTGGTGGAAGAGCAGGACAGGGGCTCACGTGGCATCCACATGTCCAGCACCCCCACATTTGCCAAGAAAGTGAAACTTTCCCTTCCCATGGGAGCAGACATCTGGGAGGAAGGGGACGGGGTTCCAGCCATGGCAACAGAGCAGGGCAGGAATTCATGCAGCAGCCATGTGCCTGGCACCCTTCATTTACCAGGAGACCGCAACTTTCCCTTCTTACAGGAGCAGGCTAGCGGGGAGAAGAGGGCTGGGAGTAGAAACATGGTGGCAGAGGAGGGCGGGGCTCATAAGGCGCACATTTGTCTGGTAACTATGGTTTGCCAGGACAGTGCAACTTTCCCTTCCTGCAGAAGTAGCAGGAGGGAGGGAGCAGGGAGTCCCCGAGCATGGCAGCAGTGAGTCTGGGAGAGTGCAACGTTTCCTACCTGCAGGAGCAGTCAAGTTGGTGAGCGTGGGGAGGGGAGGGAGTCTGGATGTTGCAGCAGGACAGTGCAGGGGCTCAAGCCATGCTTCATTAGGGATGAGCAAACAGAGGTTTACAGCAGAGGCATCAGCCAATAGCTTCCCCTGATTCATCCAGGTTGCCATGCGAGGTATCAGTATTCTCCAATCACACAGAGTGATACAGAGCATATGCTGACTGAATGTGGCCAGAAACCTGGACCCTATGCTGCAATGCTTTGTGCTGTAATGATGCCAGACAACTGACTGCTAGCTTGGAGTAGAAAGGTGTTCTACTGTGGAAGACAGAATAAGGCAGCCTCCCCAGAAACTTTGTGAGAAGGATTAAAGGGTTCCTCTATGAGAGCTCTATGGAGATGTGCAGGAAGGATCCCTGCTTTGTTGCCAGACCCATTAACAAGCTGTTCTGGGGACCCCCCACTGTGTAGGCACATTGGTTGCCACAGATCACACCCAAATGCCTTAACCCACTTTTAACAAGACAAAAAATGTGAACTCACCAGAAGTGTCCTCCCCGGGATCAGTGCTCAACTATGAGATTTCCTAAGAAGAGGGGATTGTCTCCAAGGTTATAAAAAGTTCTTGGCTCTCCATGACCTTGGTTACCCCACTTGCCTGTTGATCATTCTTCTCCTGCACACTGTTGCCTGAGCGTCTTGGGGGGAATCCTCAGATTGTCTAGAGAAGCTGTTCTGGTCCCCCCAAGGATCGCATGCAGCTGCTCATAGAAGCGGCGTGTTTGTGGCAATGCTTCAGATGTCCATTTGCCTCCTTTGTCTTTCGGTATGACTGCCTCATCTCTTTCATTTTCACTTCGCACTCCTGGGCATTCCTGACATCCTTTCTCCTTCATGCTCTTTGCAATCTTGGCATAGATATCTGTGTCTCTTTTGTTGGTTCATAGTTCTGAGTGAACAGATTCCTCTTGCTACACAGCAATGAGGTCCAGAATCTCCTGCACGCTCCATGCTGGTGTTCGTCTTCAATCATGGGAACTTATGGAGCTCATGGAACTTGAACTCATGGTCCGCTGTGCTGCCTGCTTTGAGGTCTGCTCACCACTCTGGCTGCACAGGAAATGAAATTCAAATTTTCCCAGAACTTTTTCTGTTCAACTGGAGAGCAATAGAGTTCAAAATCGTGGCCAGAACAGTCACAGTGGGTCACTGCGGGACCCTTCCTTGAGATCAAGAAAGGCAACTTTGATAGTACTGAGGCTGCACTACTGGGAAGTTGACCATGCAAGACTGAATTTAGTTACTCCTCATGAAAGCAGGAGTACAGATACCGACTTTATCAACTCTTAAAGTTGACGGAACAGGATTGGTAGTGTTGTTTAGAAAAATCAACCTAATGCAGCTAAGTATGACTTAACCTTCCAGGGTACACCTGGCCATAGATATATCAAGACTTACTACTAAAGCTGATTAATCAAGTCAAAGGCCACAGTGCTAATTTTTGCATAATTAGTTAAAGCAATGATCATTAGCTTCTGAGAGGAAATGCTGACTTTTTCATTTGCATTTACGCATACAGAATTGATATTTGCTCTACCTTAACTATAGTTTAAGATAAATGCAAGCTGTGAAACCTAAGCCACAAAGTTAAAAATATCAACCACTGTGTATATTTGTTTTGTGAATATTGTTCTTTTTGTGAATAAAGAATAGCTACAATAAGAAGCAAAGCATAATGTTTAAAATCACAGATGGGGGGGGGGGGTGCATGTCCACATTATCCTCCTTGGATAATGGTGCTTGAATGGTGTGCATCCTCACCAAAGCACTTCCACTGACCCTGTGTAGTTATCAGTGTCACTGGCAGCTTCCTGCCAGAAAGCCTGGATGCCCTATAATCTACTGTCCACCCCAGGCAGCTTTCTGCCAAGAGCTGGAGGAGAGTTACCTGGTGTTTCTTACAACCGGAGAATGGTGTCCAGCTGCCCCAGCTTCTTCTGCCCTCCAGTCCAGCACCTGCCCACTGGGACATGGACAGTCTTGTCAATTTCACAGCTCACCAAGCTGTGAAAATGACAAGGCTGTCAAACTCTTGGCAAGAAAGAGGGTCTGAAGCCACCCAAGCTTCCGGTCCCAGCTCTCAGCCAGGCGCAGGGTCCAGCCACCCAGCTCTCTGGAGGAGTGGGTTCATTTCTTGTTAATTTCACAACTCATAGCAGCTTATGAAAGGAACGCAGTGTCATCCTAAGTACAGTGAAATAAGTTTTACACCTCTTTTGGAGGAGTTATTAGATCAACGTACTAGGGCTCTTACATTGATGGGAAGAAGGCTGTAGTACAGACATTGACAATTATCTAATGTAGACCCGCCCTAACACTCTTCCCACAGAAATACTTTCTGGTGAGTGATAACCAAACAAATAACCCCAAAATAAAATACATATAAAGAAGTGTTTGAAAAGTGAACATTATACTCATAACTATTTCATGATAATCCTCCTGTTTCAAAACTACAATGCAAAAAAACCAAAAAACATTCTACATTATTATATTAACTACATAACACCAATATGTGTGGACGTTATCAAATGATTTAGAGCCAAATTTTAAGGCTGATAAAAATCAAAACCAAAACATGCTGCTTGGGTCATGCCAGGCCTGCCACAAGTTGAGGCTGCTCAGGCCAGGGTGGGCCCACCAGGCTGCAGGGCTACTCCACCCAGGCCCGCCACACTGCACACAGACGGGGAGCTGCACCCTGAGGAATGGGCCACCAATTGCTTTACAGACGTAGGAAAACATGGTTCCTACCCAAATTAACATTTGCTACTGGTGTTACAAATTCAGGTAACGGCACAAACCCTGCATTCCTCACATATGCAATGCTCCCACTGAAGTCAATAGTAATATTAGGTGAACTAAGTCTGCAGGTTAGGCTCTCAGGAACAGATTTCTCAAAATATCTCAACAACTGACTCCTAGTGATTTCAATGAGTTAAGCACCTACATCTGTAAAACCTGTAAACATCTGGCCTCGATTCTATAACACATTTTTAAATATACTTATGATTTGAAACTAAAGTAATTTTATATTCATTTTCATTTTATATTTTAATAAAAAAAAACTCCCACCCCTGTATTCTCTTGAACTACTGCCAAGAACTAATCACAGATCTAAGCTCTTGGAGATTTTAATGTCATAAACTACCTTGAAACCAATAGGATAACCGAGTAAGTCTTAAAAACACTTAATCTTGCAAGTCTCTAGTAGATCAATAATTTAAATATTTATAAAAATGCAGGTTACTTCAAACTAGATATTCCATAAGAATATAAATGTCTTTAAATGTGGTTTTCAATTTTAAAATACAACAAACATTGTTGATAGTTAATTTAATTCATTACCTCTATACTGCAACTGTTAACTTTTTAATTATGAGAAATACAACTCAGGAATGTTAAAAGGATCAATAAGAAAGGAGAGAGAAACTCTTACTTTATATTATACTGGCCAGCTTTCAGCATACATCTATCAGGAAGCTGAGCAAGCTTCTTTGAGAGTGTTTTGAAATATTTTCTACATTGCTGCACTCCCATGCTTTGCTCATAATCTGTAGAGGCAGATAGTGGGAGCCCATCTCTCACACGGACCACTGATGCAGATAAGATCATAGACATTGCCAAAAATTTAATGAAAACCTAAAACAAAACAAATACATTCAGAAATGCAGATCAGACAAAATTAAAATGAACAAACGAAAACTGAGTATGCAGCCAGAACCATTACTATCTGATGGGTACATGAAGTAACTCTCAATCAAGGCAGAGAAAAAAAGTATAAATTCTTACAAAATCTAAATGTTTTCTATTAAAACATATTTGACATTGCAAGTCCATGTGTGTGCTGATGGATAATATGCCCGGTTCACCCTTAAAACACTGCAAGTCACATAGGCTTAGTCTCAAACTTATGCTCACGTCAGAAGTCCTGACAAGTAGTCCTCCAAGGGATGTAATAGGGTAACCGTTTACACAGTTAACTAATAAGTCTGGCCTCATCAGTTACTGTGAAGAGTTACACGCAGGTTCCTGCCCTGCTCTCAGGGAGCCAACTGCTAACCGCCGCTGCAGGCTCCCCTGGGAGAGTGGCAGCAAGCGGGAGCTGGTGCAACCAGGAACTGGCCATGAGCTGCTGAGTCTAACAGAGGTAGCAGTGCGGGGCAGCAGGCAGTGCACTCTGGGAGCCAGCTTAAAAGTCAGCTCCCAGCAGCAACCAGCTCCCTGGGTGCAATGCCAGCTAGGGATGTTAAATTTAGACTAACTAATCAAATAGTTAAATTGATGGGATTTGAATCAACTATTCGATTAGTCTATAAGAGCACCTCTGCCTTAGAAGTGTAGCAAGAGCCCTACAGTTCAAAAGCAGAAGCCCCACAGGGAGTACTGGGCTTCCTTTTGAAATGTACAAGAGCGCCATTAGGGCTCCTGTACATTTCAAAGGCTGAGGCACTGCAGGAAACAGTGGGGATCTTGTACATTTCAAAAAAAAAAAAAAAAAGCCCTGCAGGGAGTGTGGGACCAGCAGGAGACCCCTCTAGCCCCAAACTCCCTACAGTGCCTGAGCCTGGCGGGGCTCTTGTACATTTCTAAAGGAAGACCTGCAGGGAGCTCAGGGCTTCTACTTTTGAAATGTACAAGAGCCCTAATGGGGCTTTTGTACATTTCAAAAGCAGAATTTCAGCAAAAGTGGCACAAGCGGAGACTGCTTCAGTCCCCGCTCACACCGTTTCCACTATGCCACCACCTCCTCTGCCCCCCACAGAGATAGGCAGCAAGGGGTGGGGAGGGAGCAAGGGGCAGGAAGCGACTAATCTCATCACTAGTCTTTTACATCCCTAGGGTCTGCAGGTGGGAACAGATATGCACCAGGAGTCAGCTTAAAAGCCAGCTCCTAGTGAGCCGGCTGCAGCCCCATGCTGATGCTTCTGATACAAGGGAGCTGCTGCAGGTGTGTGTCATCATATAACTGCTGACATTTTCAGCAGTTCTCTGGTACCCAATTACCCACTTATTAACAACCCTAGTCCCTACTAGGGATGTGAAGATGTAACCATACACATGGTTAACCGATGAGCCTGGGCTCATCACTTCGTGATTACTGTTACAAATAGGCATCTTGAATGTGCAGGATGCCAACTGCCCACCTCCACACTGCTCAGTGGTGGTGGTGGAAGTGGGTGCCAGTATGCACAGGGAGCCGGCTTAAAAGTCAGCACCCTACGTGCACATCTCCCATGGACCCGACTACCCTGCCCTGCGTGTAACCACTGAAATTTTCAGCAGTTAGAGGGTTACTTAAACACATTTTTACATCCTTATGCCCTACTAGGTTTTCTTAGTCACAAGCAGGTCGCAGAATCAGTCTTTTGACTTGTTAATATAGATATTAATATTGTCACATGACCTAGAGCAGGCCTGGGCAACATAAGGCCCACAGGCTGGACCTGGACTGCCAAGCCACCGGATCTGGCCCACAGATGCTGTGGGGAGCTCCAGGCAGGCTCCCCACTTGCTTCACCCCATCCGTACACCGCTCTGAAACACAGCTGCAGGACAGTTTCAATTTAAAACCTGAGCCCGGAGGGGAGGAGGGAAGCTTTAGGAACTGCTCCTGCCCCAGCACAATCCCACTGGCCAGGTTCTGGCCAGAAACTGGCCAATAGGAGCTGCCTGTTTCAACAACAGGCAGCCACAAAGGGCTCGTAGTTATTCACAGAGCACATGGCTGTAGCCTGTGCAAGGGCAGGAAGGGAGGTTGATTCAGGAATGGGCTGCTGGCTGGTATGTTTCCTGACCAGACCCTGCCTCTGACACCCCAACCCCTCACTTCCCTAAACCTCTGCCCCCCACTCCTGCCGCCTTACTCCACATACTCAAATCCTTTGCCCCCCTCCTACACCCATACCCCTTCCCAGATCTGACACCCCAATCCTCTGCCCACATCACGGTCCCCTCTGCCACAGCTCATGACCCAAACCTCTGCATCCCCTCTTGTACCCAATTCCCTAATCACAATTTAACCCCCTGCACTCCAGTCTAGTACCCCAGGTCATAACTGCCTCCTTCACCCAAATTCCCTCCCTTACCCTAAGCTCACTTCTGCACCCAACCTCCTCCATTAATATCATGGAAGAGTACAGCCCTCAATCACTTTCCAAATTCTTAGAGTACCCCCCCCCTCATCAAAAATCATTGCCCACCCTAACCTAGAGGCACTAATACTGAAGCTCTGCTATTTTTTATTATTTATTTTACAGTAGTTCCTATAGACAACAAGATCAATATTTCATAGTGCTGGGTGCTAAAACATACAACATAATCTTGTCCCGCTAATCAAGAGAAAGTCTTGCCTGAAGAGTTTATAGATTACATAGGCAAGACAAAGAAGTATTATTAGTCCTATTTAACAGAGGGGGAACTGAGATACAGCAAGAATAAGGCCCTGACAGAGGAAAAATTTCAACAAGTATCTAACTTAATGCGTGTGAGTAGTGCTAATTAATTCAGTATGAGTACTGATATGCTCAAAATTAGGCACTTGTACCTAACAGGTACCTTGTGAATGGAGACCAAGGTAATTTAACCGAAGTAACATTGTCTTAGAGGGGTATCTGTTTTGTATGTACAAAACAGTAAAGCTGTTACCTTAAAAACAATAAATAGCTCTGTGGCAATTTAGAGATTACCAAAAATATATAGGCTCATGAGCTTTTATGAGTAAAACTTACCCACACATGCTCATGATCCTATATATTTTTGGTAATCTCTGAATTGGCACATGACTACAAAGTAACATAGGAAATGTGGCCAAGCAAAGAATCTACGTCTCCTGACTCACCATCCAGGAAACCCTCCCTCCTTTATCTGGGTCTCAGTTTCTGATTTGTAAAATGCATATAGCAACATCCATCTTACATGGGTATTAAGAATTTTAAAATAAATGTTTGTAAAGTATGTGAACACCATAAAAAACTATCATAAAAGTACAATATAATCATTATAAGATATAGTCAACCTTAACCTCTGAGGCAGGGATGGAGAAGTATAAAAAATATCCAAGTTCAAGTGAATCCTATTCAAATTAAAACTTTAATTTTTGCCCTGATGTTATGCTGCTCTCAAATTTCTCCAACAATTATATATTTTTGGTGTTCTTAGTCTATATGTAAAAACAATATAACAAAAGGAGTTTATTAAAATAGTTGCGACACAAAGAGTGGCAAATCACAGCAAATATTTTTAAACATACCCCCATGCTCCCTTTGTCAAGAATTAAAAGATGGATAGATATTTAAATGTCCAAACCCTTAAAAGTGTCAGTAGATCTACAAAAACATTCAAAAGTTTATCAAAACAAGTGTTATGTAGTTCTCAAAGTAAAATTACTTGTTTATTTGTCTGAGCTACCATAAGAACCGCCCCAAAATAAGTTCTTGGGCAGCTCTTTCAGAAAAACAATCAATCTTGTTTATCAATAACCAACAATCTTCCAAAACTCCTGGAAAATTATTTCAATGATTAATTACTCTCACCATTATAAATTTATGTCTTATTTACTGTCTGAATCTGTCTCCAACGGCCTATAATTATTTAAAGGGTTTAAACACCGAGAAGGGAGATTTGTTTAGGGTGATTCAAGGGTATGTTAACAGTGTAATGAGTCAAACTTAAGTACGAGAACATTTAAAAGACATTTCTATTTGACTATGCAAGTTTATCAAGTGAAGAGGACAAAGCTCCATCACTTCAATCAGGGTATGTCTACACTACCCCGCTAGTTCGAACTAGCGGGGTAATGTATGCATACCGCACTTGCTAATGAAGCCCGGGATTTGAATTTCCCGGGCTTCATTAGCATAAGCGGGGAGCCGCCATTTTTAAATCCCCGCTGCTTCGAACCCCGTGTAGCGCGGCTACACGGGGCTCGAACTAGGTAGTTCGGACTAGGGTCCTATTCCGAACTACCGGTACTCCTCGTGAAACGAGGTGTACCGGTAGTTCGGAATAGGCACCCTAGTCCGAACTACCTAGTTCGAGCCCCGTGTAGCCGCGCTACACGGGGTTCGAAGCAGCGGGGATTTAAAAATGGCGGCTCCCCGCTTATGCTAATGAAGCCCGGGAAATTCAAATCCCGGGCTTCATTAGCAAGTGCGGTATGCATACATTACCCCGCTAGTTCGAACTAGCGGGGTAGTGTAGACATACCCTCATTTAAAACTAAGCTGAATATTATATTACAAAAAACAGTCCTATGTTGGCAGAAAGATGGAAAAATAATTTATAGTAACAAAGCTAATAACAAAGCCTTCTGATTTCTGTGATTAACTTTAATAAATATTTTGTTTATCTCTAATCTCTTATGGAGAAAAAGGAGGAGTGTGAAAATATCACGTAAATAGTAGGGATGTTAAAATGTACCTGTATACAAGTTTAACTGATAAGCCTGGGCTCATTGGTTAAGCTTCACAGTTACAGGCAGCAGAGGGAGGGGGGACTGGGAGCCAGTGCGTGTGGCCCACATGTGCCAGCTCCAGTGAAGCCGCTTTCCTCCGTTCCCGCCCCCCACCCGAGCTGCTGCCTCCTTAAAAGCCAGATCCCCCTAAGCATCAGCTCCCATCTGCCCCCCTGCATGTAAACATGTAACTGCTGAAATTTACACATTTACAAAAATAAACATATTTTAATATCCCTAGTAGGTAAGATTACATGATGCTATATTTCGCTCTCCAAAACTCTCACATTCCCCAATAATCAATATTAAATATAATTTCCATTCAATAGTTGTTTCACTCCTCTAATTACAGGCAAAGAATATAAGCAGACAATATTAATAATAGAGACAAAAGAATTGAGAATGGATAAAATCCTTCTTCTAGATCACAGGTGGGAACCACCAACTTCTAGGCCAACTCCAGCCCACCACTTAATTTCATCCCACCTGCAGCAAATCTCTGCGCTGCAGGCCAGAAGCCCTGGCATGTTCCTACATCCAGGGAGATCAGGGAAGCTCTGCGTATTGTCCCTACTCCCAGCACCGGGTCTGCAGTTCCTAGGGCTGGGAACAATGCCTGCAAGTACAGGCAATTCACGCTACACAGAGCTATTTGGCTCCTCCACCAAGGGCCATACATGATGTTCCTGGAGTAGTGCAGAGCCAGTGCAGACAGGCAGGCAGAGTCTGCTTGAGCTCCACTATGAGCTACCTCAGGTAAACGTCATCCGGCTAGAGCACATACCTGCAATCCAATTCCCTCCCAGATCCTGCAGTTGCACCCCCAACTCTTTGCCCCAGCCCTGAGCCCACTCCTGCACTCCAAATCCCTCATCCTCAACCCCACCTCAGACTCCTTACCTACTGCCACACACCAACTCCCTGACCCAGCCAGGAGCCCTCTCCCCTCATTTCTGACCCCACCCTGAGACTCCACACCCACTTGCATGGCTGGAGCCATGAGTGCTAGCTCACCCCGCTGCTGAGAGAGGCCCCAAGCCTTTGCACCCCTAGCCGAGCTGTGTATGGCCTACAATATATTTTTTCGGTGGGGCAGTGGCACCTGATAGCAAAAAGGTTCCCTGTGTTCTCTGTAAGCTAAGCACTTATGCAGCCACCCAGGAGAAATTCAAATACCATTGAGCTGATTAGCAGAGTGCCCACAGCAGGCACATTTGTTTCTACTGGTGGTGCACATCCACATGTCATAACAAAACTTATTCCACATGTGGATGGAAAAAATTAAAGGGAACACTCTTCCCCATCCCATTATAAATCTAAAGGAGATTTTTATATATATTTTATTTGTAAATCAAATATTCTTATAAATCCTAGATAAAAAGCTTTAATTTAATTTGAAACCTTATTTATATCAAGACAAATTAGTCCTTCTTTTACAGGATAAAGCTCCCTGAAACTTGCCAGTAAAAATTTCACAAGGTATGAGGTACAACAAAACTTTGTTTAAACATTCTTTTTTAATATCAATGTTGAAATGTTTCTTATCAAGCCATCCAATGAATATATTTATTTTCAATCCCCCAGGAACAGTGTCAGAAGACTGCCTAAAAAGTTGTCATTTAACTTAAAAGAAAATCACATATGAATGTAGAAAAGTTAATGAACACACATTTTTACTGCATGTAATTCAGTCTTGTAAAACTATCATAAACATTTACCACTAAATAAAAATCTACTAACTCTTTCTATAACAGCATGATGAGAATTAAAAACCAAGGGACATTTTACTCAGCCAACAAAAAAAAAAAGTCTCCATTGCAAGCAGGTTTTTTTGCACATGTACATATGTGCACCAATCTTCCCTCTAAGTTTTCCCCTCTATGTGCAGAATAGATTTTGTTATGTGCATTGAGGCATGTGCAGGTATGCACCACCAGTAGAAATACATGCTGCTGGCTGTTGGCTCTCTGCTAATCAACTGGGAGACACTTGAGTCTCACCAGGATGGCCACCTAAGCACTCATCTTACAGGGAATGCTGATGTACACATAGGAAAATGTGAGCAAGAAATATTTGTATAAAGTAACATTATCTTTAAGTGTCATTTCTATCTATCTATCCAAAAGTTTAGCAATTAATTTGCAACTAATTCCTTGAATATCTAGTAATTTTTCCCCTAATACTCTCTACTTTAGACTATTCTAAGTTCAAGGAACCTCTCCTTTTTTAAACCATACAAGACACTCTCTCACCTTTCACAAATTTGTGAAAAGGACAGTACTCCACTATTCTCATTTTAAAGCTGCTGTTTGCATTGCGGGACCCTGGGAAGTGGGAATGTGCAATTGCAGTGTCCATGACCTAATCCCAGATCCTTCTTATTGAGAAGAGGTAACTGGTAATTGTGTATTGTGTATATGGAAGCACATGGCTACAACTCCATCTTTAGACGTATGTTCAGTACATATTCCTGTTTTTTTCCTCTCTATAAAGATAGCATTTCAATTTGAAATGTGACAGTATTAGTTTATAGACTATTTTCTAGGCATTTTTGTTTGATTCCTTTGCATAATTCTTAATACAATTTTTTTAAATTGCCCTGTTGACAAGTATTCTTTGTGGCAGCACCACTTTTAAAAATACTCCACATTGCCTATCTTACAATTAATTTTTTGATAATTTTTGTGAAGTAGATT
Organism: Pelodiscus sinensis; assembly: GCF_049634645.1. Lineage (NCBI taxonomy): Eukaryota > Metazoa > Chordata > Testudines > Trionychidae > Pelodiscus > Pelodiscus sinensis. The sequence goes on along the minus strand of NC_134717.1, from coordinate 9,384,195 downwards.
TGATGCAATGGGTAGTCTCTACTCTCCAACAGATGCTAGACTTCCAGCACCTCATTTTCCAAATTACCCCTTCCCCACACACAAACTGATTACATTAAACATTCACAAATAACAGTGTGGCTTTGCGATATGCATATTGCATGTTGAAGGGCTGATTCAGAAGACAGATTTAAGTACAGTACTTATGATAACATTAAGGTGTGCACTTATGATGTACCGTAAGGTGATTTAATTTCTCATTTTCCTGCTTTTTCTGGGCTTGTGTCATGTTACGTGTATTAACTTTAACTGTTTCATAAGTTTCAGTCCTAGTTTATTTTCTTAGCTACGTAAAAGCTTTATATTGTACCACTTTGGATGCCCATTTTATTAATTAAAATACATTACACAACAAATACAACAAATAAAGGGCTACCCCTTCCACCTTGACACCATCAAATACAACCAGGACAATAAAATAAACCTAAACCCTCGCTCTCAGCCCATATGCCCCTTCTCGGACACCAGAGAAAAAGATACGGGTTTTGTAGAATTCCCAAGTGGTTAACAATTATCTAACGTCTGGCAGACTAAAAATGCACACCAAAATTAAGGAACCCCCACTTAGAATACCCTGTCGCCAACTTCATCCTGTTTGTACCAAGGAACCTTCAGTGAGCATTTTAACTGATTGCACCAGTACCATAGGAATGGGGACAAAATCTCTATGGTTACAAGGGCTCAGAGCACTTATGCTTCGAAGGTTTGCACCAAAACCTTGGTGTTGATGCAGAAGTCTATTAATAGCCCTCGAAAATCCTGTAACTGTGTTCTAATGAGCTTCACTTGCAAAATTATGTTTAATAAGCAGGCAACCAAGTTCAGTACTAGTTTCCATAGTAAACTAGTACCAGGTAAAGTACATTACCTTAACCTGATCTTGAGGTGTTATGGGTAACTCATGGGAGAGGGGCACTGTGTCCTCCTCAATAGCTTCATTTAAGACACACTGGCTACAGGAGCTATCCAACACACACCTGTGTCGTGCCCAGGTAAGAAGTGGGGAGAAAACAGAAGTCATAGCTGTTCTGGAGAGCAGCATTTGCCAAGGCGCCTACCTTATGCTTAAACTATGGGAAAGAGGCCCTAGGCGGGTTCATGCCTCCCTCTCTCTGAAAGGCAAGTGGACATGTGGAATAACGCCTCCACTGCAACAGCCCTCCCCTCCCCTCCACCCCACACTCTGGTGCCTGGGCACTGGGAGAGGGACCCATCCCCATGCTGAATAGGGATGGAAACAGTTGTTTAAAACGGTCACCGTGATGACCCTTAACATCCTGGCGCGGCCGGCGGCGGGCAGGGGCTCTGCGGGACGACACTTAAGCAAAGTGACCCAAGGGCCAGGGGGAGTTGCTGGAGGGGAGGGGGACAAGGGCTGCTCTGGCCAGCGCCGCCCTCGCCTGAGGTGGGTCGCACGAGGCTGGCGCTGCGCCGGCCCCTGCCGCTTAACCTACAGCCCCGGCTCTGCCACTACGGCTGCCCCCGACGCGCCCCCGGGGAGGGCCTGCGGCGAGCTCTGCCCCAGCCTCCCGCCTGCCCCCGGGGGAAGCCCCCGCTCCCTCCACCTGCGCCGGGCCCCACCCCTGCCCTCGGAGGCCGCCGCTCCCGGCCCCCGTCCGCACCTGAGCCGCCTGCGGGCCGGCCGGGGGGGGCCAGGCGGGCCTGGGTCCGTTGCTAGGCAACTGCTCAGGGAGGCCTAGCAGGGCGGGTCGAACTACCTGCCTCACCGGCGCCGCGGCATCGGCCGCAGGGCTCACGTCCCCTTGCCGCAAGGCATGCTGGGAACCATCTACGTGGCCCGCCACCAACTGCTTGGCAAGGGGAGATCACGTGACGCTGCGCAGTCATCCGGACGGCGCTCTGCGGGGGGGAGGAGAGGTGGAGAGGCCGTTGCTTTGTGGTGATGGGGAGGGGGGGGTGGCTAGGTGAGGCCGCCATGACCCTGGGGAGAGAAGGGGGCTGGGCCGCCATTGCTGTGTAGGGCTGAGGCAGGGGCGGCGGCCCCGCCATTTTTCTTTCGCTGTGGTTGGAGTGACCCTATTTCCTGAACCAAAGTTAGGGACACGTTAGCCACGCCCCCGGCCCCTTAGCCACGCCCCCTGCCACAGGACGTTCCACCCTTGGAGGTCAAGCAGGACACGTGTCCAGAAGTAAAGGTTGTCATGTGACCGCTCTAAGAACTCTGCCAATAGGGATGAGCTTTGCCCCCACAGGACTCCCCCTCCCCTCCCATCCTGCAATTGCATTTACTGGGGGGGGGGGGGGAGTGTTCCCTCTGAGATGTTCTTCCCATGAGCGGAGTGAATTTTATCTTGTGCACCAGTTCATGTGCACTTGTTCAGATGTGTGCCACTGTGGGACCCAAGTTACTAACACATATCTTATGAACCTCTCCCTTTTCCCTCTGCTGCCATGTCTCCTACCCGTCCCTCGCTCCAACTGCTCCCCTGGTGCCTGCTGCCCCGCACCCCTCACCTTCCTCTGTTGTCCTGGCTCCACCCCTTCTCACTCCCCTCAGGCCTCCTGGAAACTGCCCGCTTCCCATGCACGAGCTCTTCTCTTCCCCCTGTGTCCACTCCTCTTCTAACCCCACTCTGATCATCTCTAGCTACCCCTCCCCATCCCCTCTCCTAAGACCTCCTTCTACCCACCTGCTCAGTCCTCTGGTGCCCATCCCTCCCCTCCACGTATCTGCCCTTCTGCTTCATCCCCACATTCCCCGGGCACCTGCACCTTCTTGGTGCCCTCTCCTTCCCTCACTGCCCCTGCCTTCCTTGCCCTCTTTCTCTCTGGTGCCCACCCCCTCACTATCCTCTTCTCCAGTTCCCCTCATGTTCCTCTGTGCCCTCACACATGCCTGGCTCCATCTCCTGGCTTCCTCATACCCACCCCTTCTTTCAATGCCTCGTCTCCGGGCACCCATTCCTCCCCACTCCTCTTCCTCCCTCTTGCCCCCATTGTTCCTCCCTTTCCTTTCCTGGCATCATCCTGACCCCTCCCTTCTCCCATCCCCACTGACACTTTCCCTCCTCTATCCCCTCCTGCCTTTTCCTCATTGTCTCCTCTTGGCCCCCTGGCATTTGTGTCTCCTCCATCCTGCCCCTTAGTGCCTTGCCCTTTCTTCTCCTGCCTTGGCCCCCTACTCTCCCCTCAGCACAAGCCCCTTCCTCTCCTCATCCCCCTTCCCCTAAGTTCTCCCTCTGCCCCGTTCCTCACCTTCTGCCTTCCAGAAAGCAGTTTGTGGGGCTGGATCCTGCAGTCTGGCCCCAGAAGCCCTGGTCCCAGCTGCTTCTGGGGTGGGACTGCTTGCTGGGACTATGTTACTATTTTTAGTCCTGCAGTTTGGGTCCCCACAGGCTGCCCAGCTCCTACTAGAGTCAAGGGACGTTCCAGTGAGGCTGCCCCGGCTGGAATGCACCTCGTGCGGCTGCCACTTGACTTGAGCTGGGGCTGCCCACGGATACGTGGACTGCGATACTGAAAATAGCACCCCAGGAAGCCCCATCTCCAGTTCTGGCACCTGCCGAGCCCAAGTGCACCCGGCCCCATAGCGCCCCAGCTGGACTCCACGCAGCTCCTGCTGGGGCTCCAAGGCAGCCCAGAGGAGAAGGAGGTGGTGCCACTGGGCCAGACCCCTGTGTGGTAGAGGCATTCCTGTCGGGGGAGGAATAGAGCGGGGAAGGTGTCCTGGCTGCCCTATACACCCTTTGGAGGGGGAGGAGGCTGCTGCACCATGCCAGTGTCCTCATCAAGTAGTGAAATGTCCAACAGGGCTTTCCAGGACATTTCACTATTTGATGGGGCACTGGGACATAGTATTTAAATTCAGGACAGTCCCGTAAAAATTGGGATGTACGGTCAGCTTAGGTATGGTTCATGTTGGCTGCAATTTGTGATGTTAATGGAGTTAGTGATGGGGGGGGGGGGGAAGTTGCCACAAATGCCCATAGCTGTTGGCTTCCCCATGGAATTTTTGGGTTTCTAACGCTCCCTCAGGTGCTTGTGACCAAGCCCATCCTTTTTGCAATGTTTCAAGTGCCTGGTGATGTTTAACGCAGTATACATAATCATTATCCTCTCCCAAGTCAACCAACAACCGCAACTCATCGGCAGCAGTAGCAGGCACCAAGGACTGGCCTGATACAACACAACGCTATTCGCACAGACCAACACACAATCAGCTGGTAATGCAGTCACAAAGCAACTGAGTTTGATTTGAAAACCATCCACAGTCCATTACCAGTCTCTGACAGAGTCATGTTTAGGTAAATCTACTTTCTGTAGTGTGACAAGAGAGTTTGCTTCTTATAATACTCTTCTACTTGTCCGTGTTTCCTTCTTTTCAGTACAACTTTATTTCATGTGCTGTTACCCTAATTCCGCTCTCCATTGCTAACACCTTTTAATTTCTCTCTTTTATTATGTAACTATACAATTGGACTTAATAGTGCAATGACTTCTAGAATACAAATGATAAGCAATGCATCATATGTCAGATTCTCTGGGTCACCTGAGTTGCACTCAATGTGGGAAGAAAGCAGGGGAGGTATCTTCAAGCCACGTTTGGCTACGTCTACACTGGCGCATTCTCACACAAAAACTCTTTTGCGCAAGAGTTCTTCTGCGAAAACTCTTCCAGAAGAGAGCGTCCACACTGGCGTGTGCTTTTGCATAAGAGCATCCATGCCAGTGTAGACACTCTCTTCCGCAAGAAAGCTCTGATGGCCATTTTAACCATAGGGCTTTCTTGTGCAAGAAATTCATGTTGCCTGTCTACACTGGCCTCTTCTGGAAGAGCTCTTGCGCAGGAGGGCTTATTCCTGAGCAGGAGCATCAGAGTTCTCGCGCAAGAAGCCCTGATTTTATACATTAGAACGTCAGTTTACTTGCACAAGAATATGTGATCAGTATAGACAGGCAGCAAGTTTCTGTGCAAGAGTGGCCGCTTTTGCGTGAGATCACGCCAGTGTAGACACAGCTTTTTTTCTGTGACTCCAGCCCTACTCCAATAGCACACACAGCAGCTGGAAATACATTTTAACTTGATACCTGGGAATTCCCAAGATATGATAAAGCCAATGCAACAACTGAACATCCCCATCATCTCCAGGCCTCAGTGTAGGCAGGTGACTGGATAACTCCAATGAAGAAGTGGGATGTGCTCACGAAAGCTCATGATATTATCTGCATTTTTGTTAGTGTCTAAGGTGCTGCAGAAGCATTTGTTGTTTTTTAAATTTTTCTAGTGATCCTAGGGTGATAGAGTAATATCCATTGGAACTATGGACAAGCAGGTGTGAATGGTTAATTTATGCAGGAGACTGGTTCTATTCCTTTGAGTTCCCACTCCTCAACCATGCATCAAGCACAGTTTGGTAAGACTAGAGAATTTGGCCTATGATGTCTTTCCTATAAACTATATCCCATAATTCTTTACAAAATTAAATACAGTAAAATAATAGGGATGTTAGCTATCATGCAATTCAATAGTCATGTAACCACATGAATCTTTAGCGGTTAATGACTATTCGATAGTCAGAGGTGAGCCAGCAGCCAGTGTGCTCCTGGCTCCACTCCTGGGGAGCCCCTATTACCCAAGCTGCTCCCTCTCTATCAGAGGCAGCGGCATGGGATGGCAGGTGGAAGCTGGTCTGCAAGGGGAACCAGTTTAAAAACCAGCTCCCCAGCGCAGACTGGCTGCCTGCCTCCCCGTGCTAATGCCTCTGATACAGAGGCCGCAGTGCAGAGGCAGCAGCTCCTGTCCGTGGGAGCTCCCCATGGACAGAGGCAGCAGCATGGGGGGAAGTGGAGGCTGCTGTGAAGCAGCCTCTGTCCATGGGAAACTCAGGCCCACTGCGGGGAGCTCGAGCCCACTGCAGACAGAGGCTGCTTTGCGGCAATCTCCCCGCCCCAACCCCACCTACGCAGGGGAGGAGGGCAGCAACACTGTGGAGCTGGTACTGGAGGGAACCATCTTTTAAGTCGGCTCCCCCCAGCACCGGCTCCTCCCCACTCCCACTACAGAGGCAGCAAGGGAAGGGGGAGGCAGGTCCAAAGGATTCTGTATATGCAGGGAGATGGCTTGAAAGCCGGCTCTCCATGCGTATTGGCTCCAGCCTTCTTTCCCCCCCACCCCACACACCCTCTGCGCTGCTCTGTCTCATGGGAGGTGGGGACAGGCGGCTCCAGTGATCCTGGGGAGCCAGCTTTTAAGCTAGTTCCTTCCGGGAACCGACTCCAGCTTCACCCCGCCCCCACCATTTGCTGCCTCTGATACAGAGGCAGCAAGGTCAGGGGGGAGAAATGCGTGTAGTAAACAAGATTAACCGGTAAGCCCAGGTTTATCAGTTAATTGTGTAGTCATCTACACAATAACATCCTTATTAAGGATAAAAGGAAAAAATAAGTCTCTAAAAAATAATCTTCACACACCGCATCTCAGTCTGCAATGAGATAAGTTAGTGTATTTTTATTTTCTGTGCCATTAATCCTGGATTTGTAGAAATAAAACATGGGGAGCAATTTTTGATGAACATGTAAGAAACCATTCCAATAATAAAGGTCTCTCTTCAGAGCTTTTCATCTCCACTTAGTTTATTCCCTGTTCTGTGGGGGAAAAATTGAACTGAAAAGCCATATTAATGTATTCCTAGTAGGCATAACCGCTTTAGTTCCCTACATTACTGTAATTGAACACATCACCAGACTTTGTTTATATTCAAATATTTCCAGAGAAGAAAAATCATTAGCTGATCACATCACTAGGCCAAAATTTCATTAGCTGCCATTTAAACAATTAAAATAAATAAAAGCATTATTAATTAATATGATTGTACCTTAAACACTTCATTTATATTCAGAGAACTCTGGGTCCCTAAAGAAATTTGCCTTTCTATATAATAATATCCACAACAAATTCTGCATAAGTAGAGTTAGGTTAGGTCCCACTGCGCGGGAAAGATCTGCTTCAGGTATGCAACTCCAGCTACATAAATAACTGCCATCTCCACAGCGGGAGGTCGACAGGAGACATGCGCCTGTCGAGTTCTCTTACTCCTCGCAGTGGGGAAACCCTCAGCATTCGATTTAGCAGGTCCTTACTAGATCCTCTAAATGGAACCCCGGAAGATCAATCGTCAGAGCATTGATCCTCCCATAAGTAAAGACATGGCCTTAGGATGTTCTATTTGTAATTTAATTCAGAAAGATAGAAACTAGCCTTAGTAAAGCTGGAAAGCATTACAGGCAGTCCCCGGGTTACGTACAAGATAGGGACTGTAGGTTTGTTCTTAAGTTGAATTTGTATGTAAGTCGGAACTGGTACATATTGTAGGGGAAACTCTAGCCAAACATTTCTCCAGAGCTCAGTTTTATTCTCCCACACCTCACTTCCCTCAGTCCTTTATTCTCAAGCTGAGGTGTCTGCTGAGAAAAACCGCTCCACGTCTCCCTGGTCTGCTGGGGGGGGGGGGGGGCGCTAGCTTCGCGTCTCCCTGGTCTGCTGGGGGGAAGCAGCTAGTGCGGGGTTGCCTCACCCCGTTTGTAAGTAGGGATCCGATGTAAATCAGATCCATGTAACCCGGGGACTGCCTGTATAAGGTATTGCGTGATCAAATAATATTATAATTGAATAGGATGGAAATGTAGATTTGTATAACTGTATCTTACCAAGAAACAGTAAGAATACTGTCTTTTGAATGAACATTCACATTTTATTTATTATTGATTACTTAATTACATAAAATCTATTTTTGATTAGCAGGTAAGGCTAAACAGAGACAGTAGCAGCAATATCCACATTGGATACTTTGCTGTATTTGAAAATGCCATATTTCACAGCTGAGAGAAATGCATGTTTAATGTTTTTAAATGTTATATGGAACATTTTTAAAAAGGGATCAAAATGCATATTTCATGTGCTGCACTAAATGTGGCACTTTATGGAACACGTTCTCTTTGCTAAATGCCATGAAAGTGCTGAGTTACATGCAGTGAGTTTAGTAGGTGTGTTAGGTATAACTGACATAATGAACTCTCTGTCAGCTAGTACCAATGATCTGTGTCACGCATTTCTAATTGTCGGAGGCAATGTTAAGACTCATTACATTACTCCATGCTGGACTTGCTCTCATTGTAGAGCTTTACCAGAGATTACTCTTTTTGTTTTGATCCCATTATTTAAGAAAGGATTTTGCAAAGAGGTGGGTTTTCCATTGCGCTCAGAACTGCCTCAGGCTGCAGCTTATTTTGTTATCCTCTGGCTCAAGACCCACTTTTGTTGTAAAACCCATAGGACAAGGAAATCTCTGCAAAGTGTTGTGGAGAGTCCCTCACCTATTTCCAGAGGAAGCAGAGTTAGTCTCCCTTGCAGAATAGATTGTGAAGTCAACCTACAAATGCTGTAGCTCTTCTGAAACGTGCAGAGTAGGAATGTAAGCAACTAGTCACCTATCCGATAAGCCCATGCAGAGATGCATGCTTATCGGATAATCGACTCAACTAGTTGCTTTCTGCCCCCCTCCCCTTACTGCCTCTATCAGAGAGAGGCAGGAAGAGGGGGAGCAGGAGCCGGTGCTGGGGGGGAGCCAGCTTAAAAGCTGGTTCCCTCCAGCACCGTCTCTATGGGGGGAGGGGCGGACAGAGGTACAGCTGCTACATTTCAAAAACAGAAGCACTGGGAGGTCAGGAGGCAAGTGTGGGACTCAAGCAGTCCCCTGCTGGCCCAATGCTTCCCACACGCACTTTGCTTTTGAAATGTACAAGAGCCTGCAAATTGCATTGATTGTTAGATTAGTTGATTATTCTAAATTTAACAGCCTTAACGCAGAACCTGGGGCAAATTTGCCTTCACTGCAGCTCCGTGTTGCACCGCTAGCTCCCAGGCTTTCTTTTTCTCCACATTTCATAGGAGAACTTCTATGTTGGAGAGGGCTTAGCTGAAAAGATAATGCCTTGGATTATGATCCTTATTTCCGTCCTTGCCACAGTCCCCACTTTTGGCCCCACCAAATGCAAGGTCACCTACTCCTTACACCCTCCCCTGAAAATCTCAGCCCCCCTGTGGAGGCCTCAACAAGATCTGGGAAAGTGGCAGGAAATGTAGGGACCCGACCATCCTGTAATATGCAGGTAAGGTCAGGCGTGTACACATAGGGCTCCCTCCTTTAGCAGGTTTGGGACAGTATCTTTAACTATTGAAACATTTGCAGCTTAAAAGGCACCAGCCAGGTAAGGGACTTGTTGCTCTGCATTCCTCCCCCCAACTTCTGGGTAGCTCAGGGAGCCAGTCAGGTGGGGAACTGGCTGCCCAACTTTCTGGGGAACTCAGGCAGCCCACACACCTGCCAGGCAGCCCACTAGACAGTTCCCTCATAAAACAAGTTGCCCCTGTATTGGAACTTGGTTAACAATTTTCACAAGCCAGAATGGTAGCCAGCTCTGTGTTTCAGGCCTAGATTCAGCAACCCACTTATAAACGTGATGAAGTTCATCCTCATTTCGGAAAGCACTTCAGCACACACTGAAGTGCCATTTAAGTCAGTAGTACTTCATGTGGTTAAGTGCTTTACTGAATCAGGACCTTGGAGCCCTGTTGGCTCTGTAGGGCTACCAGGTGTCAAATACAGTAGAAGATGCATAGAAGAACTGCAAGTGCCGAGCCAAATTCTGCACCATTGTAACTGGGAGCAGTCACTGCTTACTCACTTTCCTGCCCATTATGTAAATGGTTACGGCTAGGATTTAGTCAGGGGTCCCTAGGACCAATGCTTGGGCGCTCACTTGATTTGCTGCTCTGGCTGTCCCTGGGATCACTGTTCAGGTGCTCCCTGAAGCTAGCTGCACCAGCCAACACTGGAGTGCTCCTGGGGCCAGCCACACCGACTGCCACGGCTGTGGAGGTCATGGAAACTCACAGAATCTATGACTTCCACGATCTCTGTGACAATCAGTCTTGTTTATGATTTCATACTCTACAGCTTCTCTTGATGACGTAGATCAATTTAGAGCACCTCAATAGGTAGGAAAATTAAAAATTACAAAAACCCATTCTGATGGGGAGTCCACACCACACAAGACCTGATAGGATAAAGGCAAATTACCCTTATAGTCTGCATCTGGGGGAGGGTCATTATCCAGAGGTGTAAAAAATCCATGCCAACGCGTGATGTAGTTATACTGACCTAACCCCCTGTAAACAGCACTGTGCTGATGGGAGGGCTTCTGTTGACATAGCTCTGGGAGCTGGATTAATTACACACAGGGAAGAATTTCTCCCTTTGGTATAGTAGTGTCTTCACTGAAGCGCGACAGTGGTGCAGTACATGACGACAACCCCTAATTGAAGAGGAAGCCCACGTGCGCAGGGGCAGGCAGGAGCTCGTAGAAAGTCAGCAAGGCGACAATAGGAGTAGGCTGCAGGGAGATGCTCTGTAGTCACTCTCAAGAGAGAAAGGGAGTTAGCTAGGGCTGTAGGGAGTGTCTGCAGCTACTCTTTGAGCATAGAGAAGTGTTGCAGAGGAAACCCAGGGAGAAACGCCCTAAAATCCTGTCAGTGATGTAAATGTTTACCAGAGAAGTTGCAGGTTAAGAAAGCCTGTGGAAAAGCAGACCAGGAAGAGACCAGGAAATGAGCAGTGACTGTGTAGACTTTGGCCGAAGATGACAGTGTCTCTGGCTGGAACCTGAAGTAACAGGCAGACTAGGTTCCCCTACCAGCCATTGGGGAAGTGGTACAGACTGGAATTGCCATGGAGGATGGTGTAGGATGCTGTACAGTTGGTCCAGCAAGACTTGAGACCCTGGAAGGGGGAAACTTTATAGTAAGATGGTCAAAGGGCTGAGTCACAAAGAGAGCAGCCTGAGCCCTGGAGAGCAAGAGAGACTATGGGACAAGGCAGCAACAGAAGGGGGTGCTGGATTAGAGGAAAGCAGACCAAGCAGTGAGTGAAACCCTCTGACACTTCCCCACCGTACTTCGTATTCTAAGGGCAATTTAGATAACTGTCAGTTTAACAGCAATAAAAACAGGGATGAGTGCATTGTTAATTCACTTTAATAATTTTAATTTAGTTTTATGTACTCAGCGAACAGAGAATACATTCTGTTATGCCTGTCACTGGTTTACGGCCATTGGAACTACACATTGGAATTCATTACTGTCCTGAGGCACAAAAATTAAACACGCTGAAGAGAGCCATCATCACAAGGAGAAGAATGATGTATTTCAATAGTTGAGAGACACCAAAGTGAGACTAGTGCACTGGGCAAATCCAGTCTGCTACAGTAGATAAATCTAGTGCCCTAGATAAACCCCCCACTTCTCTTTATAAGAAAAGCCTATTACTTTTGCACCATTTCTTGCTACTCTCTCATTTAACTGTGCACATACTTAGCATGTGGGCTGTGGTGGCTTTATACATTTGCTGCCAAATAAGCTTTAAGAACTAATCAGATCACGGAGAACTGCACATGTTAATGAAGCAGGCTCTCTCTATTGAATGCTCAGTATATATGTAGCCATTTATATGGGGCACCAGAATCCAGTTTCTAAAGATTTTGTTTGTATGGGAACTTTTTTCCTTTGATGAGTACTTGATGAGATCACGTATTATAGACTAAGAAGTAAAGTAAAAACTGTAAAATCTGACTAAATATTTGGAAGACCAATACATAGAACAAGTTACTGTGGTCCCGGACTAATAAGAATAATGAAAAGTACCACAGACATTTCAAAGAAGCATTGTGTTTCTTAAAGAAGTAGCAACTGTCTGAAGTGTTTCACTACTACAGTGATAGACGCAATGGAAAAATACTGGAATTCTTGAAAGGAATAGCTATGTATGTTGCTGGTGTATCTGATACAGCCCTTGCAGCTTCTTGTATTGCTTTCTTCACTGGAGTGCTGTCTGGCTGGATCCTGTGTGTTTCAGGTTATTCAGGAGTTTCATTTGTGTGGGATCTTCTCTAAAGAAATACAGGCAGTCCCCGAGTTACGCGGATCCGACTTACGTTGGCTCCGCACTTACGAATGGGGCTTTCTCGCCCCGGAGCTCGCAGGCAGCGGGACTGCCCAGAGCGCAGCGGTCCCGCCACCTCGACCTCCGGGGTGAGAAAAGCTGCTCCGGGTGCCCCTGGTCTGCTGGGGACCGTCTCCAGCAGACCAGGGACACCTGGAGCAAAGCCGGGGAGGCGAGGGGTCCCGCACCTCTGAGGCTTTGCTCTGGCAAAGCCAGGGAGGCGCGGGACTCCGCCGCCGCTGCCGCTTTGCTCCCGGTGCCTCGGGTCTGCTGGAGACGGTCCCCAGCAGACCAGAGGCACCGGGAGCAAAGTGGTAGCGGCGGCGGAGTCCCGCGCCTCCCTGGCTTTGCCAGAGCAAAGCCTCAGAGGCGCGGGACCCCTCCGCCGCTGCGGCTTTGCTCCCCATGTCCCTGGTCTGCTGGGGGGGGCGCAGCTAGTGGCTCCCCCCAGCAGACCAGGGAGACGTGGAACAAAGCCCCGGGCCTGTGGTAGAGCAGGTGGGGCGCTGCCGGTTGGTCCCACAGCACCGCTCCTTGGCGCTACTGGACCAACCCGGCAGCACCCCAGCTGCTCTGCCCCAGGAGTCCTGATTCAGCCACTGCTGATCAGTTTCAGCAGTGGCTGAATCAGGACACCTGGGCAGAGCAGCTGGGGTGCTGCCGGGTTGGTCCAGTAGCGCCGAGGAGCGGCGGTGCTACTGGCCCAACCCAGCAGCACCCCAGCTGCTCTGCCCCAGGCGTCCCCAAGTCAGCCGCTGCTGAAACTGACCAGTGGCTGACTACAGGAAGCCTCTGCCCTGGGCTTCCTGGAATCAGCCGCTGATCAGTTTCAGCAGCAGCTGACTTGGGGATGCCTGGGGTTCTTAAGTTGAATCCGTATGTAAGTCAGAACTGGCATCCAGATTCAGCCGCTGTTGAAACTGATCAGTTTCAGCAGCGGCTGAATCTGGACGCCAGTTCCGACTTACATACAGATTCAACTTAAGAACAAACCTACATTCCCTATCTTGTACGTAACCCAGGGACTGCCTGTACAGATATTTTCTTCCACTCTCTGTAGCAGCCCCTTGTTGTGATAGTTCAGAGGAGTCAGGGAAGCTGGATCAGGAAATGAGGAAGTTATCACCATTGCTGGCAGAAGAATGAGCTTATATTCCTCCTATGAGCACAGTAGAAAGTTCAAGTTGCTTGCTAAGGGATGAGAAGACAATATTAGAAACCACAAACTCTGGGTGTCACATGTACAGGTCTCATAAGCCCCAAAGGATTAGTATGAGGGTCTGAAGAAGGTTGTTGAGGTGCCGAAGGCATGGGTAGTACTGGACCTAAGGGGATCATTCCAGTTGTATGTGTCCGGTTTCTGAAAGCTCTTAATCTCTTGTCTTTTCTTTGTTGTGAAAGCAAATGATGATTCTCTGCCACATCTGATATTCCCTATGACATAAATGTCAGATTGGGCTCAATAGGCAATGGTTGTTCCGATTGAAGGACAGCCACAACTAGTAGCCAATATAGAAGATGGGCATCTTTTCCTATTGCCCATTGTCTCGTGACACTATCAAAATCATCCCTGATGAGGTCTGAGGGGATCTAGACTGGGGAGTCTACGGATCCAGAACACAGACATTCTCTAAAGTGGTGTACATTCCTGGTCTCCCCAAGGTACCTGGGGGTTTCCCAAAATCTGGTAGGACAAGCAATCTGGGAAGAGTTACGTGGCAGATCCATGTGGGATCATGAGAGTACTGCCAGTTAATAAGGCTCCCATTGGCTGCTCTTTCATAGTACCAGTAGTTCTCAGTTCCTTGACTTAGATGGAATCCCATGTAGCAGCATTGCCAGTGTGAGTCCCGTACCAGTGGAGCCTTACTCCTATGTGCTTTTTTATCATGGCTTTGAGGCTTAAGATATCCTAAGTCCGTGAACACTGGGCAGTTTTGTATGCAAGATATCAAGGGCAACAAATACAAAAATATCAGCTTGTGTGTTCCCCTCTCAATGTAAGCCAAGCCATACAAGGTAAGCAGAAACATTAAGCATTAACTAACTGATGCACTGCTACTAAATGAAGGGTTTGAGTAAAGTTTTTCCTGAAATCCAAAGAGTAATGACCACTATATGTTCTCAGTTTAAATCCTCTTCACACTACCCACATGAGCATTGCTGCAAACTACCTCATCCTTTTAATTTAGCCTTAGTACCCCCCCTACCTTTTCATCCTGAAATTTTAAAGCTCACATATAAAAGGGTAAACTTATTTTGGATCCAATGGTTTGCAACTCTACTGCTGGAAAAACTAAGGAAAGGTAACTTTAATGTAGGAATTCAAATAGCAAAGAAAACATAAGATCATCATCTGGTGGTAAAGGCTACATGTCCTTGTGGCTTTTAAGATTTCGGGATGTAGTCTTTAATCACGTGAGTAGCCCCATTAAATTAAATGGAGTGTAAGCATAAATACATAGTCTCTACTCCTTGGATTACGTTGAATGTACAATTACTTTGTCAAATGTTTCACTGCTATAAAATGCATGTGGACAGGGATTTTGAATAACTCTAGTAAAGCTGTATACATAATATTTTCTCTTCTACATTACTTTTCTACTGATTCATTGCTATCAAGAATACTAAGATTGATGCTGATGGTCTGTTTTTTTTTTTTTTTAAATAAAAATAACCTTTAAATTCCTGAATTGCTGAGTGATACCATTTCTTTAAAACTCTCTAAACCTCGAAATTCATTAAATCATCCATGAAATGATTTAATAGAATACTTCAGAAATGTACTTCAGTTTTATCTTAAAATTTACCATTCATGCAGGACTTGCCTATTCTGATATATATATAAACCTTGGATTAAAGGTTTAAAAATACAAACTTCCTTTCTCCCTTTAATCACTTTTTATTCTTAACAGTAGTTAGCCTTAGCAAAATAAGGGAGTTAATCCAAATCTCACTGAAATTCACCAAATTCAATGGAATATGGGAACATGAACCTCAAATTTGTTTGAAAATACCAGCTTAATTTCCCAATACAGATTCTTGGGCCAGTAAATGAGCTTCCCTTATTAACCTGTGTATGAGCCCTTCATTTTCAATTTAAACCAATTTTTACCAAAATAATCCCAAATTGTATAAAAAGTATTATTCTGGGTTTTCCCAATTTTCACCCTATTTTGAATTACATGTATAAAAATAACTTGCTTTATTAGGAAAATACAATATAATGTCTGAAATATCTGTATTACAATAATACACTAGTCTGTGTACATTTACAAAGCTACCTGTAAAAGTAAGGCTTTGTGTTAGTCTAGAAGATATACACAAACATATATGCATGCAAGCTCTGAAATGCTTGCGGTTCTGAACATACTAAGGAATGAGACACCTAGCACATACTTGTTTAAAGGTAGTAGTAGATAAAAGATCTGACATACTAAAATAGTATGAAAAATGAAAATCTGTATCAGAATACATTTTCAGAAGGAAAAGTATTCAAAATTTAAAAAAAAACTAAACAGGAGAATAGGATGAAGTTGAGTGTATGCATTGCAAATGGTGTGGCCCACTTATTACATGTAAATATTTATAGATTCATATTTCTACATCTACAACAATGAACTCTTATTTAAATGAAAAGTTTTATTTGGGCATCAGTGATGTATTGTTTTCTTAAATTCAGAGGTGGCATTGTGGTTTTAGTTCTGCAGCAAGCAATCATGAATTCCGTTAATCAAAGTATTAATCAACTGAATACTTTTTTCACATCCTTCCATCCACCAAAATAAACCCCAATATTTACCCATAAAATTAGCAAGTGTTTTGCATGATTTTTCATCTGTTTTTGTTGTATTAGTAACAAACACCAGTAGATTCGTGGGAAAAAGTAAATAAAATAAAAAATGGAAAATGAAGGGACCTACATATACTGTTACATAGGGCTTTGTCCTGGAGCCTTCCTCACTTGGGGAGAAATGTGTAGGGCCGGTACAATGCCTATTTTGATTATTTAAATGGTACATAGTCTTTGTCTGACTCTCTGCACAACCATATGAATGTTGTGTTTAGTTTACCAAACACCTACACCTTTTCTCTTGATTGTCCTCCTGTTCTAAATACCTCACAATATGGCAAGGTATGCCTGAATAGAGATACAGCTACCTCCACTAACTTGGTCCTCCTATTGAACTATATGACCTCTGACAAATTGGACTTGGCTTCTCTATGCACCAAGTTTGATTTTTTTCCTAAAGACATTTCATCTATACTTGGGGGGGGGGGGGGGAGGAGTTATAAAGGACTCTATAACAACATTGTAGCTGAAGACATTAGGATACTTCGGTGGTGTCACTAGAAAAATTGGTAGTCTGGACAGGAGTACTTACATGTACAGTAGCCTTTGCTAATTAGGGAAAGTAAATCAGCTGTGATCCCCCTCCGTCCCAGCTATCAGAACACAGAGAACTTCAACTAGTGGCTCTAAAATGAGAAACTGAGGTGGAATAATTAAAAAGCAAATGCAAAGTGGAACTTTTAACAAAAAAAGTTATGGCATGTTCTAGGAATTAGTCTGGGGAAGTTCTCTGTCCTTTGTTATACAGGTCACAGTACATAATCATAATCATAAGACAGGTTATTAATTTCTTATTGATTCTTTCACAGATTTTTACTCATCTTTAACAGTATAAATTAATGCTTGGCTATCCATTCCTCCTCCAAATGGCTAGGTATATATGAAACTGAACTTCCATTTAAAGAAATGGACTCAAATCTTGTGTCTGTACAATAAGAGTTTGTGAAAAAAGAGAATTTTAATTGTAATATTAGAAAAAAGAAGCTGAATGGCCAGTATACACTTTAGGGATGTGAGCAGCATGTCAACTGCCCAATAAACCCTAATTTACACCAGTGTAACTGAGATCAAAATCAGGCCCAAATGTTACCTAATTAAATAGTCTAGGAAGTAAGTTTGATACACTCTGGTTCATAGTAGCCAATGCTTTTGTTAGCTATTAGATATAATTGTTTGTCTTGTTAAAAATCATCTCTTCAAAGAAATCCCAACTATAAGCCAGATAAGTCAGAACCCTAGAACAGCAGGTAAATTATTTTCAAATATTTTGTATTTGTACATTAACACAAAATTAACTGAGAAAAAATAGCCCCTCCAACTCTAAGGAGCAACATGCCAAAACACTAAAAGAAAAACTAGGCTCTTTAATTTATTATGGTGTAACCAGCTGTAAAGAATTATTGGTGTAAAGCACAGTGTGTAATTGTCCTATTCTAAACATTTACTAAAGCTTAAAAATCACAGCCGTCCCAAGAAGTGATGTCACTTGGCCAGCTGTGATCTCATTTTTTTTAAAAGTCTAAAATTCTCTGCAATTAATGCAAATATAGACAGCCTACAGCATTGGATTTCATGGATGTTGCATTTCCCTTCCTCAATGCCAACCACTTTGAGATCAGAAAAATTTGTGGTTCATTCGACCAACTGTATTTGCTTCCAGCTGAGTATGAAGTGGCAAAGATCTTCCCATTTGCAATCTAAAGGCAGTATATAATATTTTTCCCCCCCCTCACACACGAGATGCTACACAGAATGAGGACAGTTTAAAGGATTTGATCCACAGCTACCAATGAGCATGGGGCATAATGCAGAATAGCTATGCCAAAAAAGATTAAAAAGACTACTGGGAAAATAAATAGAAGGCTGTAATAAATTATTAGGCCATGCAGAATATCTATGGACTGTTTGACAGCTAATTTTGTTGGTGGTGGGAAGATTCAGGAGGTGCCCAATAAGGAAATATTTGGCATGGCATCGTCATTGCTTAGATTTATGGCATGGTTAACAAGCTGGCCACCACACAAGACAAATCAGCCTACCAGCTCTTACTCAATAATGACTTCAGCAGCCTAATGAGCAGCAAATGTACAGTCCCATTAATTGGGCAAGAGAGGGGGAGATGTGCACCCAAAACAAACAAGAGTGTGAGAAATCCCTTAATCTCTCTATCCATCAGTGCGGAGATAAGTTGTCCCATGTACATCATTGAGTGGGTGAGGTAAGGCAAAAGAGAATGTAATTTCATATATACGTGCAAACGTCTAATAGCAACAGAGAAAGTGTTCAGATCCAGATGATGGTTCTCTTGAATTTTGAGAGGATGTTGCGTCAACCTGCTCAATGTCAGCAGAGTATGTTAAATATGAGAATCTCAGTGCCACAGAGGATGCACTAAAAACCAGAACCTACAAGAGCTTAAATGATGGGCTTGTCCCTTACTCATCTGGCAGGAAATAACCCCCTTTCCTGGAAACTGCAGTGACTTATGCTTTCTTGTCAACAGTTCTCATGGATGCTGGTTCGGGTAGTGGACTATGTAAAGAGCTTAAAAACAAGGCTAATTCATGATTAAAACATTTCAATTTTTTTTATTGATTTATTTTTAGGTCAAAATGAATCTTAAAAAACCTGTTATATGAAGACACAACAAGTTCCTCCAGATGAATAACTACGAAGCATTAACAGCACAATCGCACATTTTTGAAGTGCTATTTGTAGAAATGCTGTATTTGTTTACAGTGATTTACAGCCTTGAACATGATGGCCAGAGAAAGTTATAATGCTAAAACTCCATTTTTAATTTTTAATTTAACAAACAATATGGATAAGCATTCAGAATGTACACAAATCTTGTATGTAATTTCTGCATATCAAAAATATTACACATCTGTCAGACATACAAATCAAATATAATGTTTTTCAACACAAATTTCATATTGCCTAAACATAAATTTACAAAAAGACAGTCTATATTTTGCTCCCATATTTGCAGAGGCATTTGGTGAAATAAATGCTAAAAATTAGACCGATTCTGAACTTTAACCTATGCTGTGCTTATTTTTCACAACTTTGTTTAAAATGACTCAGTACATTCTATAAAGATATGTAAACAGTTCCAGTATAATGGATTAAAAATGAAATCAGCTAGATCTGGAATGGTCACTGCTCGTGTCTTCATTAACTCAATTTCCCTACTTATCCCTGAGCGCTTTAAAATTGTTCCCTCAAACATATCTGAAAAACATATCGATTTCACGAAAATGCCAAACGGCATTTGAACAGATATGTTTCTCAAGTCTTATTTTCCTCCACTAGTTTAAAAAACAAACAAGTTATTTCATGAATTGTCAGATCCTTCAAAAGAAAAAATGAAGAATTACTGCATCAAATATCTTCACCTACAGATACAGTACAGATTACAAAAATATTGCATAGGAGTGTTGATGGGCATAATCTCACAAGGTGAGAAAATGCTAGATTTTAAACAGAATATGGCAACAAATCTATTGTCCTTTAAAAATCAAGTAATTTCAAAATTGTACAAAATGGCCATAGCTGTTGGCTTTTTTTAAAGTCTTTGTCTTTAGAGTATGTGAAATCTCAGGTGCAGTAACAGTGGACCTGGGACCCTTCACAGTGCAGTGGAAAATGTCGTTTGAGGCAGAAATTACAATTCATCCTTCTTCTTCCCTACCCTTTCATGGTCTTTTTCTCTAAGGGTTCGCATGAAAGTGGCAAATCCAGA
This sequence comes from Pelodiscus sinensis, assembly GCF_049634645.1. Taxonomy (NCBI): domain Eukaryota; kingdom Metazoa; phylum Chordata; order Testudines; family Trionychidae; genus Pelodiscus; species Pelodiscus sinensis. Next base: position 9,364,541 of record NC_134717.1, on the reverse strand, counting down.
CTCCTGTATTTAAAGAGAAAAAAATGTTGGTCAAATTTTTAAAATAAGACATCAAAACAATGATCCAAGTCTCCCAGCAGCAAGGCATCGATATAAACGTGAAATGTGAACTAGAGAACAGTCACAGCTTCTGTACTGTGCAATCACAATAGTGTGCTGGTGCAAGGTCACTCCAATGAAGTGGAAAAGGAAATATCCACAGAGGCTTTAGATGCATCCAGACTCATGAAAAACTGGCTACCAGGGAGGGGAAGCAGAATATAGAGACAACAATGTAATGGAGGAAAGAGAGCAGAGAGCTTCTCAGAAATTTTGTCAATGCTTTTTCATTAATAAACTCCGAAGCACATGAGTGCCATGTGAATATGCTGTATGCACCACCTCAAAGCCAGCTAAGCAGACAGACGATTGACACCCAGGAGCACAGAGATTTATCAGAATTCTTTATTTCAAGAGATTTCTCAGCCTGGACTGTCTTCAAGGGCTTCACAATTTTAGATCACAGCTACCTCCACATGGGCTTGCAGCACCACATGGATATAAGGGGCCTGCTTGTGCAGAATCAGTTACAGAACTGGGACCCTGATTAAGAAAGAGTGTTTCTTTGTGCAACCTAGGGAATTAATTTATAAGGTTTCTTTGGCAGAGTCAGGCACAGAATACAGGTTTCTTAATTCCCAAGTGCCTTCCTCTAACTGCTAAACTTCCTTTGCAGGATATGAAGCTTTAGGCCAAGATTCTTCAACCTTGGACAAAAGTAAAGAAAACCAGGACAATGGTAGTTCTTGAAGTGTTTTATAGCAACAAACACGTAACTATACAAAGTGACAAAAGGCTGTCACTTTGCTGCATGCTATGTCCATTCAGGACTGCACAATGACAACAGGACAGAGATCACATTCTCCAGCTCCGAAAGCAGAGGGCCATGCTATCAAACTAAAGGAGAATCCCCAGTACTTGTTAGAAGAAGAAAGACCATGACATACCACAGAGTAATTCTAATTCTATCCAATAAAGAGGCAGTTGTACACAAACATCCTAGCGGGGACGGTTTCCTTCCCACTATTGGACAATGTCTCCCTTGAGTCCCATGATTCTAGAGCTGGAATGTTTTCTTTCATAAACCTCGTAAGAAGGCCAGGCTGGGTCATAGCAATGGTCCGTTTAGAGCCTCCTCTCCTGTCTTCCAACAGTGGCCAATACCAGGTGATTCCGAGGGAATTAATAGAACAGGGAGTCATCAAGTGATCCACCCCCCGTTGCCCGTTCCCAGCTTCTGGCAAACAGACGCTATTGACACAATCTCTGCCCATCATAGCTAACAGCTATTGATGGACCATGAATTTGTGTAGCTGGTTTTTTTATCCCCGTTTAGAGTCTTGACCTTCACAACATACAACATCTTTTGGTAAAAAGTGCCAGAGGTTGACTGTGTTGTATGAAGAAATACTTCTTTGTCTGTTTTAAATAGTCTGCCTATTAATTCCATTTGGTGACCCCCTAGCTCTTATGTTATGAGCAGGAATAAATAACACTTCCCTCTTAACTTTCTTCACACCAGTCTTGATTTTATAGACCTCTATCATATCCCCCGTTAGTAATCTCTTTACCAAGATGAAAAGCCCAGACTTAAGGGAAGCCATACCCCTAATCACTTTTGTTGCCCTTTTCTGAACCTTTTCCAATTTCAATATATCCTTTTTTGAGATGGAGTAACCACATCTGGATGCAATATTCAAGATGTGGGCATACTTTGAATTTATACTGAGGCAATATAATATCTTCAGTCTTATTTATCTCTTTCCTAATGATTTCCAAAATTGTTTGTTTTTTTGACTGTCACTGCACACTGAGTAGATGTTTTCAGAGAACTATCCACAGTGACTCCAAGATCTCTTTTTTGAGTATTAACAGCTAATTTAAGCCCCCATCTTTTTCTATGTATAGTTGGGATTATGTTCTCCAATATGAATTGCTTACCATTTATGAACAATACATTTAATCCACCATTTTGTAGCCTATTAACCTAGTTTTATGAGATTCCTTTGTAACTCTTTGCTGCCTTTTGGGGATTTAACTACCTTGAGTAGTTTTGCATCATCTGAAAATTTTGCCACCTCACTATCTCTTTTTCCAGATGACATTTGTACATGGTGAACAACACTGGGACCAGTACAGACCGCTGACGGACAAAATTATGTACCTCACTCCATTCTGAAAGCTTACTATTTATACCTACCCTTTCTTTCCTATCTTTTTACCAGTTACTCATCCAGGAGAGGACCTTGCCTCTTATCCCATGACAGCTTACTTTGCTTAAGAACCTTTGATGGGGGACCCTGTCAAAGGCTTCCTGAAAATCTAAATACACTATATAGACTGGTTCCTCCTAATCCACCTGCTTGTTGACCCCCTCAAAGAATTCTAGTAGACTGGTGAGGCATGATTTCCCTTTACAAATACCATGTTGATTCTTCCACAACAAACTGTGTTTGTGTGTGCGTGATAAATCTGTTCTTTATTATAGTTTCAACGAATTTGCCTGGTACAGAAGTTAGGTTTACCAGCCTGTAATTGCCAAGCTTGCCTCTGGAGCCTTTTTTAAAGAGTGGTATCACATTAGCTATCTTCCAGTCTTCAAATGACACCGCAATCTGGGACAGTTCCTCAGATTTGTCATAAAAAGAATGTCTCAGATTTGGGAATCTTCCTCTTATACCCAGCCATGAAGACTGATGCAAAAAATTCTTTTAGTTTCTCTGCAATGGCCTTATCTTCCTTGAATGTTCCTTAGCATCTTGATCATCCCAGGGCCTCACTGGTTGTTTAGCAGGCTCCCTGCTTCTGATGTACTTAAAAAAATCTACAGTTACTTTTTCAGTCTTTGGCTAGCTATTCTTCAACATTTTTTGGCCTTCCTAATTGCATTCTTGCACTTCAATTGCCAGAGTTTATGCTCCTTTGTATTTGCTTATCAGGATTTAACTTCTACTTTTTAAAAGGATGCCTTTTTCCCTATAATGGCTTCTTTTACTTTGTTTTTTAGCCATAGCTGCACCTTTCTGGTTCTCTTACTATGCTTTGGTTTTTTTTATTCTGGGGTATACATTTAATTGAGCCTCTATTATGTTTCATTAAAAAGTTTCCATGCAGCTTTCAGGGTTTTCACTTTTGGAACCATACTTATTGATTTCAGTTTAACTAACTTCTTCATTTTTGTATCATTCCCCATTCTGAAATTAAATGCTACCATAGAGATACTGAATTTCAACCTAAATTTGGCCTCCAAGATCTCTTTCAGATCCTTCCCATGTCCTCCCCAACAGTACACATAAGTCTGGCTAGATGCCTTGAAAGCTGCAATCTTCGCACCCAGCAAGCAAGTCACCATATTGCTCTCTTAGCCATCACAAACCCAGCTATATATATTTCTAATGATTGTCCACCATTACCATTATTTGTCTCTTCTTGAGAACTGGAGTTCCCTCCCCCAGAGAGGTTTCCTTAGTATGAGAGGATACCATGACACCATCTGGAAAGAAGGTCTCAACTACGGAACTGTTTCCCTGTGCTCCAATTTGATGTTCTCCTTCCCTGAGACTTTTATCCTCCTCAAGACCACAGAGGCTCCATTTCTCTATATTTTCAAGGTTTATAATAGCAACACATCCAGGGCCAGGCACTTCTCTGTCAATAATCACTGGTTGGATTTAGGACCCCTATACTTTCTCCTTATCCCTTTATTTCCTTTAGGCAGTCATTAATTTCCAAGAAGTGACCTCTCTGTAAGATATGATTTAAATTATACGTACCAAAAAGACAGCAGATTGCTCTATCACTTCTACTCATTTTATAACCCCAGAAAAGTGTTGCACCACATCTGCACCTTGCTGTAAGGGTGTTTGCTTGGCTATACATAACACCATGGCAGAGTGGAACCACTCCTGAAGCACAAGTTAGAATCTGATTTAGTGAAAACAAGTGATTTGGTCTCCTCCTCGTCTCTGGAGGACAATTTTGTCCACATCACAAAACCAGCAATCGGTCACAATTTTGCAGACTCCATAGACTTAAAACGTTTGAGTTTGGCCAGTCCAGGTTAAAATCATGGAATACTAGGAATGGAAGGGACCTCGAGAGTCCATCGAGTCTAGTCACCTGCCCTCATGGCAGGACCCAATACTGGCTAGACCATTTATCTAACCTACTCCTAAATATCTCCAGAGACAGAGATTCCACAACCTCCATAGGCAATTTATTTCAATGTTTAACCTCCCTGACAGTTAGGAACTTTTTCCTAATGTCCAACCTAAACCTCCCTTGCTGCAGTTTAAGCCCATTGCTTCTTGTTCTATCTTCAGAGGCCAGGAAGAACAATTTTTCTCCCTCCTCCTTGTGACACCCTTTTAGATACCTGAATACCACTATCATGTCCCCTCTCAAGCTTCTCTTTTCCAAACTAAACAACCCCAATTCTTTCAGTCTTCCTTCATAGGTCATTTTCTCTAAATGTTTAATCATTCCTTTTACTCTTCTCTGGATCTTCTCCAGTTTCTCCACATCTTTCTTGAAATGTGGTGCCCAGAACTGGACACAATACTCCAACTGAAGCCTAATCAGCATAGAGTAGAGCGGAAGAATGACTTCTCGTGTCTTGCTCACAACACACCTGTTAATGTATCCTAGAATCATGTTTGCTTTTTTTTTGCAAGTGTCACACTGTTGACTCCTATTTAGTTTGTGATCCATTATGATCCCTAGATCCCTTTCTGCTTTACTCCTTTCTAGACAGTCACTTCCCATTCTGTATGTGTGAAACTGATTGTTCCTTCCTAAGTAGAGAACTTTGCATTTGTCCTTATTAAATTTCATCTTGTTTACCTCAAACTATTTCTCCAATTTGTCCAGATCATTTTGAATTATGACCCTGTCCTTCAAAGCAGTTGCAACCCCACCCAGCTTGGTATCATCTGCAAACTTAATAAGCATATTCTCTATGCTGATACAGCCGGTCCCCGACTTATGAACACACCATCTGCACTTATGAACAGCGTGGCTGTATGTAAAAGCATGTATTTCTGACTTACGAACAAATCGAGTTACAACCAGGTGTTTGGAACGTAACCCATTTGTAAGTCGGGCCTGGCTGTATTTAAATCTTTGATAAAGATATTGAACAGAATCGGTCCCAAAATAGACCCCCGATGAACCCCACTTGTTATACCTTTCCAGCAGGATCGTGAACTGTTAGCTACTCTCTGAGAACGGTTATCCAGCCAGTTATGCACCCACTTTATAGTAGCCCCATCTAAGTTTTATTTGCCTCGTTTATTGATAAGAATATCATGCGAGACCATATCAAATGCCTTACTAAAAAGTCTAGGTATACCACGAACATAAAGCTAAACAGAATCATTTTCATATCATCTACTAACTCTAGGCCTAATTCTACCCAGTACAATGATTTTCCCATTTTCATTAGAACTATGTCTAACTGCAGACTTTTTATTAAAAAATGACATCATATTCACTCCAAATTTTCCTTAGCAAATGCTGAACTTCCCGAAATACACTAAGCAAGTTCCAGTTCACTAACGCATATGGGTGGGATACACAGTGATTCAGCCCAGTGAATTAGTGATGGGAGGGGAAGTTAAAGCCTTTTGCAATCCATTGAAAGTTTACCCCATCATGTTCATTTACCACAAAAATGGAAAAAAACACATAAGACATGTCTCTCTCCTGGGCAGTTATTTTTTCAAACAACAACCTGTAATCATACTTACTCCTCTCTCTCCATTATACTTTTCTACAAACTTTCCGTAGTTGTAATAGTTAAAGGTGGGGTAGCCATCAACACCTTCCTGTTTACACAGATCATGGTTTTGTTCTTTGGCACAGTCCACTGCAGCATAGGCAATCTGAAATACAAAAGCTACGTCACGAGAGATGAAAATCCATAACCAATTAGTGGCACCTTTAGTGGATGAGAAATTGAAGAGGAACAGGAACCGCTTGTACCAAAACATGCAATACTTTTATAACCTCCACAGATGGCGAAAAGTATAAGAGCATCAGACTCAAGTTAACTTGCACAACCCTTACTCTGTTCTCTAAGGGGGCAGCTGCCCCAGCACACAGCGATTCAAAAGGGCCCACAGCAGGGCGGCCAGAGCCCCCACACCCTTTAAAATTGCTACTAGACATAGGCGTGCGCAGTACATTTCATTAGGGTGTGCACCCAAAGAATTTTTTTAAATGTACTTTGACCCCCATTAGCCACACCCCTGACCCCCATTGGTCACACCCCCTGACTCCCATTGGCCACACCTCTGGAGTAACACTCTGGGGGCAAGATGGGCACATAACCAGAAGTAAAAGGTGTTATGTGACCCCCCTCTAAGGACTTTTCCCACCATCCTCCTACCAACAGGGATTAATTTGGCCCACACTAAACTCCCCTCATGCAACTATCCTGCAAGTGCATTAACCCAATTGTGTGTGACATTAACTTGGGGGTGGAGAGGCTGGGGGAAGTGTTCCCTCAGTTTCCTCCCATGAGCAGAATGAATTGTGTTGTGCACCTGTACTGAGTTCATGTGGCTTGTTTGGATGTGCCACTGTGGCACCCAAGTTATTAATAAATATCTCATAAACCTTTACCTTTTCCCTCTGCTGCCATGTCTCCTCCCCTTGCTCCATCAGCTCCCCTGGTGCCTGCTGCCCCCCAGCCCCTCACCCTCCTCTGCTGTCCTGACTCATGCCCTTCTCACTGCTCACAGCCATCCTGAGACCTGCCCCCCTCCACCAGCCCTTCTCTCCCCCCAGTGCCCACTCCTCCAGTAGCCCCACTCTGATCATGTGAGCTACCCCTCTTCATCCCCTCTTCTAACACCTCCCTCTACACACCTGCCATGCCTCTCTCCTCTGGTGCTGGTCCCTCCCCTGCAGGTGTCTGCCCTTCTGCTTCACCCTCAGAAACCCCTGGCACCTGCACCTTCCCTTAGCCCTGTGGTGTTTCCCGCTTCCCTCACTGCCCTGCCCCCTTCTTCCCTGGTGCCCACCCCCTCACCATCCTCTGCCCCCATTTCCCTCATGCCTGTGCCCTCACACATACCTTGCTCCATCCCTGCCTTCCTCATGCCCACCCCTTCTTTCAAGCCTTCTCCCGGCACCTCTCCCTTCCCCCTCTAACCCACAATGCCTTTACGCTCTCCTCTCCCAGCATCACCCTGTTCCTCCCTCCTGCCCTTTTCCTCATTGTCTGCACTTGGCCCCCCTGGCATTTGTTTCTCCTGCACCCTGCCCCTTGGTGTCTTCCTCTTTCTTCTCCTGACCTGCCCTGCTCCCCTCAGCACAAGCTCCTTCCTCTCCCACCCCTTCCTCTTTTTTCCCCCCCCTTCCCCTCGCATCTCCTCCCTTACCTTACCTTCGGCTTCTACCTTCCTATTTGCGGGGCTGGAGTCAGAGCCGGCCCAAGTTACAGGCCGGCTGGGCCCTAGTCCAGGGCGCCTCAGGGGCACCGCGCCATGCTGCCAGGCTGGGTGGGGGCGCTCCGAGGCGCCGTGCCGTGCTGCCGGGGGCACTCCCAGGCGCCTCTGGGGCGCCATGCCGTGCTGCTGTGCCAGGCGGGGGCACTCCTGGGCGCCTCAGGGGTGCTGGGCGGTGCTACTGTGCTGGGTGAGGGCATTCCCAGGCGCCTCAGGGCTGCCTTAGGGCTGCTGCACGGTGCTGCTGGGCCAAATGGGGCCTAGGGCGCAAAAATGGCTCGGGTTAGCCGGCCCGAGACATTAGGGTGTGCCTGGGCACACCCCATGCACACGCCTATGCTGCTAGAGCACTGTGTGGCATGTTCTGCGTCCTGCCTACCTTCAGCCCTGCCTCTTTTGCCCTGAGTGGCAGGTGTATGGCCATTCCCAAGATGGGTGGAAGGGAAAGTGGTACTTGAGCCCAGCACTCCGCACTCCCCCGGTCCACTTCTAAGTTCAGCAATCCACTGTGCTGGCTAGAACTCACTCTCTCTTAAACATCACTTATTAGGGCTGCAAATATTTCTCGGGTAAGAAAATCATCTTTATCATCACATGCATCTGACGAAGTGGGTCTTTGCCCACGAAAGCTTATGCTCCAATACATCTGTTAGTCTATAAGGTGCCACAGGACTCCTTGTCGCTTTTGCAGATCCAGACTAACACAGCTACCCCTCTGATATTTTTATCCCTAAATATACTATCTGGCTGGCTGCAAAGTCTTCTTCCCTCTTTAGGTTATTCAGAGAAAAGTTTGCATAGAAAGATGGTTTAATGCTGTTAATCCATACAAGTGTAAAGTGCATTAATGAGGTCTGCTGAAAGCAGCTGTTACAACCCTCATCCAGTTCCCAGGTTGAAAGAGAAGTAGGAGAGTAAGTTGCCCTGTCGGTAGGGCACCCGATAGTTAGACAATCTAGGATTTAATCTCGACAACCACTCATTTTATCTGCATCTTAAGGAAGATGCTTTTGCTTCTCTGGCACCATTTGTCTGACTTGCCATTTGGAGTGGAAGCTCCGGGGTAAGGAGCGTTATGCGCATGCAACCCAGAGGTATTAAGACCAGTGCGGGGGAGAGTGAAGTCTGCTCTATAGCCTTAACTAAGAGCCCATTAGCTTTCAGATCACTTGGAAAAGGCACTTAGCTATAGCTCTGAGGTCCCAAGTTCTATCCCACCTGCTGACAACCCAAGTCTGTTGGCATTACACAGATACATGGTACCTAGCATCACAGGGTCCTGATCTCATGTAATGCCAGAAAGAGAGCCCAGCATGGACTCCAACTCTTTGTTGATCTACCATAGATTGGCTTCCTCCCTCATTGCCTGCTCCCACAACCTAGGAGCCATAGTATGTCATCCCAGACTACACTGGGCTCAGGGCTACTGTTACCACATTCCTGGAAACCCAATTCTGAGAAGTGCTGAGAACCAGCTCTTCCCACAGGCTGCAGTGGGAGTGGTGGAGGCATCTCAGGTTCAGGACTGAATTCACATTTTCAGCTTCAGCACTTTTGGAACATGGATTTTACTGACACTGTCCTGATCCTGCTATTATTGCACATACATAGCTCCATCTGCATTAGCTCTTCTACAGTTCTACTGCAATTAACACACACTTGCCCTCACAATCCCATTATGAATTTTGCTGGAGACTGGGCCAGATACATAGTGTTAAGTTCATGCACTGTGAAAGCTAACCAATTACAGAAGAGATTATTATAGAGGTTATAGCATTTCAAAGCTAATTTAATATATCAGATGCATTTTAACTTAAACCTCCCATTCCACTGGCCTACTCCAAACAATTTGAGCAAAATACCTTTTATTTGCATGACTTCAGAGCTTCCACTGCCCTGTAGTCTCATAATTAAGATCACTTACTATGCCATTACGCCCTTTAGCTGCATGGTGAGGTAGGCAAAACTACATCAACTGATCTCAATGTTGGAGCAGCAATGAAAGACACTGGAAAAATCTAACTTGGGTTTTGTTGGTTTATGAGGATCTCAAATCCAAAACAAACAATGGCTCAGAAAGATAAAACATGGTTGTAACCTTAGATGAAAACTGCCACCCTCAATGAAAAATATCACTTTTTTTTAATTCATGTGTTAAAACAGGAAAACCATTAAAGTGGATTTCAAGATCAAGGATTCGTGAAGGCTATTTAAATGAAAGAATAACATCACAAATACATTTTAAATAGTTTTTGTACAACAGAAGAAACTCTCAAGTAGTCAGAGCCCCTGAAGACAAATGTTAAGAATAATCTGCAGAAAAAATTTCTCAGCTATTTATCCATCAGGTATTTGTACAGTAAAACGGACATGAAAGTGCATTTGTTAGGTTGCATGTCAAGTGGTGGAAAGAAAGCCAGATTTACCATTGTACAAGCTTACTGCTGCCTCCTTGTGCAACCATCCTGTGCAACAGAACAAGGCAGGAGTCCCATGGAAAAATGTTGTACCCGACCATGTGAATTAAAGACCTTATCAAAACGTACATGCAATCGGTTAAAGTTGCATGGGCAACTGTAGATCTGGTATTTCTTATCTCTGGAGTTCTTGAGTTTGCAACCTTAATGTTCTTTTAATGACGTTCCATATGTAATCAACTAAGTGGTTTGGATTTTTTTTTTAAAGCAAAAGGCAAAACCAAGTTCTGTTTGGTACAGTTGGAACAAGCCCTCTATTGTGCATCATAAACTGGGTTTGAATCCTAACCCCTCAGCTTTGCAGCACAGACTGACACTCCTGCTGCCAGCTAATGTAGCAAGTAAATAGTTGTTGTTCAGAGGGAAGGCACTGCAGAGAGAGAAATGCGCTTGTGAGGCCGTATGTTGTATCAAAAGATGGTGGTGGAGGTCCATCTCTCTCTACCCTTCTCCTGGAGACATGGCAGCTAGTTTGGAGATATAATCAGTTATATAAATACAACCTTGTACAGTAAATATAGGAAAGAATGGGTCCCTGTCTAATTCATATGTGCTATCAACCCCTTCAAGCCACTTGGCATCAACAGGGGTTTTATATATAAAAACCAGATTTGTCACCTGCAGTTGACTATTCTTATGATGTCCCCAGATAGAACACTAGGACTGGAAGGGATCTCGAGAGGTTCATCAAGTCCAGTCCCCTGCCCTCATGGCAGGACCAAACACCACCTAGACAGGGTTACCAGGTAGGTTTAGAAAAAATACCGGACACACTTGATGGGGGGAGGGGAGGGGCTGGCCGGGAAGGAGGGTTGGGGGCAGCACGGCTGGCCGTGGGAGATCGGGAGGAGGAGAACCGGCCAGCAGGAAGCAGGGATGGCTGGGAGGGGGTTGGGGGCAGTGGAGCTGGTCAGGAAGGATTGGGGGAAGGGGCAGGACTGACCCGGGCACATGCGGCCCCTGGGGCGCTGTCAGTCCCACGCACAGTCTGGAGAAGCGCGAGTGAGTCCGGCTGCGGCTCCACCACGCGCTCAGGAGCAGGGACAGGGCTTCTCCTCCCTAAGGCGTCAGACACAGCCAGGACTCCCAGTGCCGATGGCACCCCGCCTCCCAGCCACTCCCTCCGCCCCCACCAGGCTTCCGTCCGGCACCCAGCCAGAAATCCAGGAAATACCGGACACTGCACATGTTTCGTATTTTCTGGATTTTTTTTACCGGACAGAGGCCCCAAAAACCAGACTGTCCGGTAAAATACCAGACACCTGGCAACCCTACATCTAGATCATCCCTGATAGATGTTTGTCTAACCTGCTCAACCTCCCTAGGCAATTTATGTATGCGTGTGTGGGGGGTGGGGTGGGAGGGGTTTCAAGCAAAAAGATGTGTTGTGCAACACTTTAGTGCATTTTAGAAATCACAGTCTAATGGAGTGCATTACCTCAATGCATAGACAAGCCTACAAGTGAAAATGTCACTATTTTCTTCAGGGGAATCACCCCCAACAGCACTACAAAACAATTAAAGAAAAACTTCATGCCATTGAACACAAGGAGAGAAAGAGATCATAGAATCCCCTTTCCTTTTAGGAAATTGCTCCCCTTCTGTTTTTCATTTTAAACGGTCTGTCCTTCCTGTCATCGTGGGATAATGTAAAATATCTTCCTTCAAAAGCAATTGCTCTCCTGCTAAAATATGTACCGCCATGCACAAGTTTATTGATTCAAGGAAATAAATCTCTGCAGGAGCTAATATTGACTTTTGTTATGAAAATGGAAGTGAATAACTGAATATTGATTCGAGGAAGCAATGATACAGGCCAAGCCAGACTTATTTCAAAAAATAAATTAGGGATAAAATTTCTGCGGGAAAAAAAATGGTACTAAGCACTTGCTTTACAGAGTAGTCAACTGCAGATGACAAATCTGATTATAAAAATATCTTGTTGTTGCCAAGTGGCTTAAAGGAGTTAACACATGAATTAGACGGGGACCCATTCTTCCCTATGTTTACTGTACAAGAATCTATTTATATAATATAACAGATTATATCTCAAAACACAGTACAACCCACAGAGGTTAGCCATGATTCACTCGCTATTCCTAGTTTGCAAGAGAATTAATCATTAGTTACCATGACGTACAGCATCAACATTGCCAATCTGATTAGCCTTTTTATTAAAAATTAGAGACGTGCTTGAATCTCCAAAGAATTAGTTTCTTTAATGCATTTGCGTCCCAATTTCACCACACAGAATTTTCCCAGATTAGGACCTGAAAGTGCCGTTAGCCCTTAAAAAAAAAAAAAAAAAAAAAAAAAAAGCAACTGACAAAATAGCAGCATGGAGTTGCATATTTTGATTCACTTAGTCTGATTTCCAGAGGTTCTGCAAACCACAGCAGGTCTTCTTATAATGATGTCTATGCAATCCCAATTTCTTCAGATTTTGCCCTCAATGGCAATCATAAAAATCTACTCTTATTCTCACTGGTGTTGTGGGTTATATAGATGCAGAAGGAAGGAATTCCAAAGAGGCTTGCCCAAACAGTACCACCTTTTGTAGAACTCAAGATTTTTCTTACCCTGTGGGCATGGGGGAGAAAAAGAAGGGTTTCCACCATGAAATTCAGATCTGAGCACCATAAATCAATTCGTTCTAGCTGAACTCTGGACTTGGCTTTTTTGGGGCTTAGCTGAAAATGAGCCTACAGACTTCTCAATGTTTTATCGGAGTCACCAAGAGTCTCTAGAGTACTGACTGAACAAATCTTCAGCTGCTCCAGCTGTTCAGCTAAGGGACGACTGTTACTCTTGCAGCGCTTGAGCATCTGTTGGTGAGCCAGAAGTATGAAAGTATCTGCTGAAAGTGTCCATGAAGAGAGCTGCAGCTGCAAGTGAAGGCCATAACTCACTACATAGCTGAAAACACGAAGGCCCCAGGATCTAGTTTAATATTTTTAATGTAACTAAAAGTTAATATGTTGTCATCTGTTGAAAAGCAAGGAGTGACTTGCAATTGGCAGAGAATGAAGTTCTGCGGTGAAGGAGGAGTCTTGCAGTAGGAGATGTCTCATTGGGCCTGGCAGAGTTGTTGGTATAAGAACCCTTCCAGAAGCTACCCTGAACTCTGAACGCTCAAAATGCACTTCATGTGTCTAGACTTCTCTCCTCACTGGCCTCCTCTTACCAGTACTCCAGAGTTAAGTTGCTAAAGCAGGTGGTGGTGCAGTAGCCGTGGGTGGTATGCAACTTGTTATTGCCAGCTCTCTCCTTCTGTAATGTGTAGTCACATTAGACCGGCACATCAGCTGGATATTTCTGCTGCTCAACAATGAAACAACCAATAAAAAGCTTGTATTTGGGGCAAAATATTGGAATAGCAACTTTCATTTCTTTGCATGTGCCTGACTTTTCATGCACAATTAGTGGGCTCTTCATGTGCAAATTCTGTCACCAATGCATAAGTATTACATGAAAGAAAAATGCGCACCAACAGATTGAGTTCTCTTGGTAAAAAAATCTGACCTGTGTGCGGCCTATTAGGAGTCTTCAGAATTAGCGTCCCATTTTGTTAATGGCAATAATATTCAGTTTCGGAGCAATATGTTTTCTCTCTCTCTACAAACGTTGGAAGGCTTTTTCTTTTCATCTTTTCAGATATTTTTTGTGACCATAAGGTCTGGAATCTTCCCTTTCTTTTTCTTTTAATTTTCCCCAGAAGCCAACAGGCCACCCTTATTGAAAAGTCTATGAGAATTTTTAATAGAAATTGATAACATTTGAACCTTCTGCTAAGCACTGAACCTCTCCCTGCTACAGAATCCTATTAAAAAAAATACAGAAAGCTTAATTTTTTTCCATCACATTCGGTACATTTAAGATTAATGTCTTGCTCCTGATTTTTGGAGTATTGTCTACTGATCCCCACTGGTGCAATTCCATAGGGTCGCAATTCAACAAAACTTCTGAGAAGTGTGCAACTTTAACCACAAGAGTTATCTTACTGAATTTAGTTAGTTAAGTTCTTTGCTGGGTCAAGGCCCTGTCTTTTCTACAAGGTCACCAACAGGCAGCAAGAAACATCCTGGTAGGCTATGGGTTCTGCATGACTGGAGAAGGCTCCCAAGAGGATCAATTCTTCACACTTACACAGATCAACAAGGGGAACAAAGCTGGTTTTGCTCTGTGCTACCTTTTGGAAACAGTACAAACCTCAATATTCTCTAGTGGATCTTCTGTTCCACCTCATTATGTTTTATACCTTTGCACTTCAGCCTTAAATGCCCTCAGCTGAAATGAAGAGTTGTAGCCATCAATCACTGTCTCCGGGCTCTTGAGTCCTTTCACAGTCATTTGCAGTTGGGAATCCAAAGCTTCAGATGTTTGTATCCAACACAACCATGATACATGCGAAATTATAACCAGATATTTGCTAATACATCCGGATCAGCAAGTCTCATGTTGTTTGGTATAGTCACTTCACAACTCCTAGATGGAATGAAATTGCAGGGAACTTAGGGGAAAAAGGCCTGTCTCAGACCTAGCAAGAGAGCAAGAGGAAAATGACACGTTTTTAGAATTCTCGGAAACAAACCAGTAACCACAAGGCATTGCACTGCAAAAGTAAAAGCAGCAGAATTGAGAACGGGGTGCCACTAAAAGCTTCTACGTGCCACCCAAACCCAAAGGCGTAAAAACAACAGCATTCTAATTCCATCCCTAAACACGAGAGTGCTATGTCTCCCAACAATTCAACACATAGTTCATACACTGACCAAATGCTCTCCTGCTCCACCACACACACATGCAGCCAGAGCTGATTGAGGTCTCTCCAGTATCTATAAAGTCTAAAAGGCAAGTGGTTTCAAAGCTAGCCTTTCATTTGCTTTGGACAAGATGGGAGAGCTGGCTCTGGGCCCTGCAAGAGGCGGGGCATCAGACAGAAAGGATGGGGCTGAGGGTTAGCCTCCCTCAGCCAGCCATCCAACACTGTCTGGCCCCTACCACCCAGAGATCTGGAAACAATTTAAAGTGCCCAAGGAAGCTGCCGCTTTTGCCACTCCACTCTCCCCCTCCCCGCAGTCAGTGGCCCTGTGTACCCCACACTGCTGCTGGCCTGGTGTAGCAAAGCCACAGACGTGGGAATGGAGCAAAGGCAGCAGCTGGATGTGCCTACACACAAACATGGCACACAGATGCCACCACCCCTATGTAAAAGCAGCGTGTAGCTCCAAGTAGTAGTTAAGGAAACTTAAAAAAAAAAGTGGGCTTTTTTAATAGCATCTTTCACCCAAACCACATCCTGAAATGCATTGCAGATCTTAGCGACAGAGGCGATGTACTAACAAAGGAGAAATGATAGGCACCAACAGTAGAAGCCTTTTCTTAGCTTAACCAATCAGGGCACTGTATTTGCGTGAGCAAGGACTACTTGTGTCAGATTGGACACAAGCTTCAATTTCCTACTTTTTCGATGAAGAGTGGAATTTTCTATAGCTTGGATGTGATTTACAAACCAAATCCTATTAAAAGTCAATTGGCACAACAATTGTGTTTTGCTTACAAATCACTTAGGCTCTTTTGATAACCCCATCTACATGTCTGCCCAGAGTCAGGGAGGGTATGTCTACACTACAGCTGCTACACTGTTCAGCTCTGTGCTGCAGCCTCTGAAGCACCACAGCACAGATGCTGTTTACACTGACAGGAGTGTTTCTGTCAATATAGTTAATCCACCTCTCTGAAAGGTGGTATCTGGGCTAACGGAAGACTTCTTCTGTCCACCTAGCTATGTCTACACCAGGGGCTAGATCAGGGCTGGGCAATAATTTTTGATGGGGGGCCACTCCAAGAATCTGGTAAGCGGTCAAGGGCCGCACTCTTCCATGATATTAATGGAGGAGGTGCAGGGTCTGTGATGGAGGCTAGGTGGAAAGGAGTTTGGGGTAAGGGATTGGGGTGCAGGAGGGAACTTGTGTGAAGGAGGGGGGTTGTGACCTGGGGTGGGAGACTGGGGAAAAAAGGGGGTGCCGGGTCTGGGAGGGGGTGCAGGAGAGGATTCTGACCCAGATGAGGGGTGCAGGAGAAACTGCAGGGTCTGGGAGGGTTTGTGACATGGGGCAGGAAGGAGTGTTGTATGGAGTTAGGAAATTAGGATTCAAGGTCCAGCAGGTGGTTGTGACCTGTAGGAGGTTTTGCAGGATCTGGGCAGGGATGCAAGAGGGGACGCAGCTGATTGGGATGCACGGTCTGGGAGGGGGCAAGGGTGCAGGTGGGAGACAGAGGGTTAGATGGAGGAAGGCGCTGGGGTGTCTGAGTGGCTCCCAGGCAGCAGCCCAACAGGTCCCTCAGCCACGGTCCCTGCCTTCCATGCCTCTTCACCGGTGGCAGGGGCCCATGTGCAGCTCTGAATGCTGTGAACCCAGAGGGGGGAGGGGTACTTGGTGCTTCTGGTCAATGGGAGCTGAGAGATTGTGCTGGAGGGGGGGAGGGGGCAGTGCACGAATCCTCACCATACCTGGGCTCGCAGCATTCAGAGAGCTGCTCTGAGCAGCGTGAAGGGGTAGGGCGGGCAGGCGAGACAGCTGTATTTTGCCCACCTCTGAGTTAAGCTTGACCTAACTATATCACCCAGGGACCAAGATTTTTCATTGCTCTGAACCATATAGCCGGGTCAAGCTCAGCTTTAGTCTAGCACAGACCTCAGATACATATACTTCTCCCAGCACCCACCCTAATTATGACCAGACTATACGGAAGGGTGGACGTGAAAAGGTTTAAAATAAAGATCATTTCTCATCTGTAGATTCAACGAGTTATGGCATGACTGAATAGGGAAGATTTCACCCCAGAAGAATTAAATGGGAAAAAATATAGAAAAATCAAGAAGAAGGTTAAAAGTTAAACTCAGTTTGTCTTTAAAAAAAAAAAAAGTATAACCTCTAAGACGTACACATATTTTCACAGATTAAATTGTTCAACAGCATTTTCTTATCATTAAATAAACTGGACCAAGCTTGTTAAGTGAAAATATGGCAGAGGCACTTAACATCTCAGAAACTATTAAAATGGGTTACCTTTCGATCTTCTTTAAAGAGTTCTGCAGCTGTTGTGAAATGTGGGATGGAATTTTTACAGTGCGGACACCCTGTGCGGCATGGGAAGAGAAACAAATATGTAAAGTTCATCGCAAAACACGATCTTACGGTAT
This sequence comes from Pelodiscus sinensis, assembly GCF_049634645.1. NCBI lineage: Eukaryota > Metazoa > Chordata > Testudines > Trionychidae > Pelodiscus > Pelodiscus sinensis. The sequence goes on along the minus strand of NC_134717.1, from coordinate 9,347,367 downwards.
CTCAAAGTAAAGTCTGTAAAAATCAGCTTTTAAAAGAAAAACCATTCTAGACCAGACATTTTTAAACTGAGCCGACGACGAGCACAGCGATATGGGGAGTGATTGCTGGGCACCTGGCATCCGGCTCCAGAAAGCATCCCCGTTTAGGAGAGACCTTAGATATTTGCGTAAGTCCCATTAAGCACATGTTTAAAGAACCCCAAGTCCCCAAGTCAGCTGCTGCTGAAACTGATCAGCGGCTGATTCCAGGAAGCCTGGGGCAGAGCAACTGTGCCTCGGGCTTCCTGTAGTCAGCGCTGGTCAGTTTCGGCAGCGGCTGACTTGGGGACGCCTGGGGCAGAGCAGCTGGGGTGCTGCTGGGTTGCTCCAGTAGCGCCGCTACTGGCAGCGCCCCAGCTGCTCTGCCCCAGGGTCCACAACAAAAGCCTGGTCTGCTGGGGGGGGGGGGGGGGGGGCACACTAGCTGCGCCCCCCCCAGCAGACCATGGACACGGGGAGCAAAGCCGCAGCGGCGGGGTGCCGCGCCTCTGAGGCTTTGCTCTGGCGCGGAACCCGCCACCGCTGCGGCTTTGCTCGCGGTGTCCCTGGTCTGCTGGAGATGGTCCCCAGCAGACCACGGGCACCTGGAGCAGCTTTTCTCGCCCTGGAAGTCGAGGTGGCGGACGCTGCCTGTGAACTCCGGGGCGAGAAAGCCCCGTTCGGGTCGGGGACTGCCTGTATTGATACAATCAAAGCTGTTGTTGTATTCTGTTGAGCAGAAAATGGAAATCCCTTCCTGTGAAGTGTGTGTGAATTTATCCACAGGATTAATTTTAAAGAAAAATTCTGTGTTGGGAACAGGAGTTTAGCCACAGGTGGGTCTTCATTGTCCACTCACCCACTTTGCAACCAGACCCATCCCCTCGGGGCTTACCCTGCTCCGCTCCAGCCAGGGTGTGGGGTGGGGTTTATCCCCTCTTCCCTTCTGTCCTGCTCCTCCCCATTCTTGCCCACCCACACCACTGGGTAATTTTTCAGCTTCACCTCTGCCAGGCTGGAAGGGACTTGTTAATTTCACGTGACGCTAACAAGATACTTGCAGCTCTAGTGCTGAAGAGGGAAAGAGCTGTTGCTCCCAAGGTGGGGACTGTAACACAATGGGTCTCACTGCCTGCTGCTCCTGCTGTTCCCTAGGAAATTAATTTTTCCGCTCTGGAGTGTCCCCTTTTGGCTGGTGTCTTGTTCCCCCCAGCAGACCCGCGTCCTCCGCAGCGAGAAAAGCCGCTCCGCGTCTCCCTGGTCTGCTGGGGGGGGCGGAAGCGCTAGCTCCGCGTCTCCCTGGTCTGCTGGGGGGAAGCGCCCCTCGTGCCGCCGGAGGCGGCAACAGTGGGGGAGGCACCCCGCACTAGCTGCGCCCCCCCCCCGTTTGTAACTAGGGATCCGACGTAAGTCGGATTGATGTAACCCGGGGACTGCCTGTACTCCATTTACACATATGTATTAACTGCAGTTGCCACAGGGATGTTATGTGACTGAGAACAGAGGTGGAGGCAGTTGTGAACGGGAGGAGAGGTGGTCTATATGCTTGAGAATTCGAAGGGAGATGTCCAGGAGACAATCTCTATCTTAAACATCTACCCCACATTTTGAAAGTTTCAGAGCCACACCCGGGAGAGGGGGGTCAATGCACCAGCTTTCCACATCTGGAGGTCAGGCTTCCAATCTGCAGGAAGGTAACAAGTGATTGCTTTTCCCTAGTTTCCTCCCATTCGCTCACATAATGAACATGGGGCAATTTGAAAGGATGGGCAGCCTCTGCTCAAGGGTGGGACAGGACAGAACAGAAAGGAAAAACCTCCTCACAGGAAGATTGCACAGTGCGCTGGCAAAGCTTGGTGGGGAAGGCTGACTAATATAGTCTAGTATTACAGAAGTCTCAAACGAGAGGCTAGTTAGTTCCTCACTTACATGGGCCAAAAATTCACTCATTTTACAAAATAGCAAATATGGGAAGGAAGATCTGCCTTTTTCATTACAGAACAGCTTCAGATTTTAACAGTCTCAATGCAGCGGCTCCACAGATTGTCTGCGATGAACCCAAAATGCTTTCAAATACCTCGCCTACGTTCAGTCAATCTGTGAAAGCAAAAGTAACTTCGCATCTGCAGTGAACTATTCCTCCTAACCTGTGGAGATTGTGCACAAAGCAATTGTCAGAGCCCTTCTCTTTGGATTAGGCACAAAGGAAACTGGTTAACATTCTTCTAGCCACATGCTGTTCTATTAAAGGTAAAAAGCTATTGGCAGATAATCAGAGTATTCCTGCCTTTGCCTCGAAATAATAAAAAGCAACGTAAGGCAACTGCATGTTCACAGTACAGTTCACATTATTCTGTCATTTATCACTGTAAAATGTTTGTAAATAGGTGGCGCTCTCTCATTCTTAGCACTGAACAGATGCCCTAGGCTGCTGTCCTTTGGATAAGATGTAAACCCAAGGTTGGGGTATCAAAGATTTCACAGTATTTTTCACAAGAGAAGACGGTTAACCCCGCTAACTTGGCAAATGGCAGAACATTGATTACACTACCCGCCATCCTGCAAACTTGGTTTGTACACAATACTCTTGCCACAGAGAGGGATATTCGAGAGCATGAAGTGACTCAGGAGAGTAAGTCCCAATAAAAGCCAGGGAAGTGGTAAGAAGTAAATACCAATGCAAGTTAATGGGACACACACACCTAACTCACCCGGGCATTTCTGAAAATCCTACCCTTTCTGTCCTCAGCTACTTCGTAATGCTGCTCCATTCCACCCCAAAGCTGGACTTTGGTGCTCAGTAAAGCTATACAGAGTACAGTCTGCATACGCAGTAGAGTCTGCAGATTATTTTATTAATTTTGTAAAGTACTTTAGCATGGGTCAGGCTGAATGGTATTGTTTGACCCGGGGGACAGGGCACTAGACTGGGAACCCAGACTGCTCCATTCTGTCCTCCCAGGCTGCAACCAAATAGGTGACCTTAGACAAGTCACATCACCCTCTTTGTGCCTTGTTCCCATTCCTACCATTTGTCTGTCCTATTTGGGTGTATGCTCCGCAGGGCAGTGACAGGCTCTCAGTGTGCTTGTACAGCGCTTACTACTCGAGGCCCCAGTCTTAAATCAGGTTTCTAATTGCTAATGCAGTACAAGTAAGATAATAATAAGGAGCAGGGAAATACTTGCAAGTATCTCAGAAGCAAAACCACAAGAAATCACATCCACAAAGAAACTCCTCTATCCAAATTATTTAAATAGTAGTTTGCATGTTGACAGCATTGCTTCACTCAGTCACTCTAGACCAGGGGTCTCCAAACTTTTCAGCCCGAGGGCCGCATTAACTATCAAACAGCAGTTCGGGGGCCGACTACACACTTGAGGTCCAAATAAAAATCAAAACATGGATGTTGTTTTTAATTATTTATTTAATATTATTTTATTCAGTTATTATTTAATAACACATTGATACACTACTAAAAAGTAAGCAGCGAATAAGGTTTTGCAATGTAATGATCAGTTGGAAAACATAACGCACTACTGCGTGCCTCTATTTTAATTCGGTAAAAACATAACATCCACGTAAGCGGCGGCTGATCTTGGCAGGATACACGTAAATTTCCGTAATTTTTTTTCCGTAGACAAAAAGGTCTCCACAGGCCGGATGAGAGGGCCTCGCGGGCTGCATCCGGCCCGCGGGCCGTAGTTTGGAGACCCCTGCTCTAGACCATGGGTTCCCAAACTGGGGGGGAGGGATGAAGAAATTCCATGGGGGGGAGGGGGGGGCGCGTGAGGCGACCCAGCCCCCCCATCAAGTTTTGCTGCCCTGCTCAGTTTCTTTTCTTTTGGCTCAACAAGGTTTTTTTTTTGGGGGGGGGTTCAAAAATCAGAAAGGGGGGGCGTGATGCTGAAAAGTTTGGGAACCACTGCGACAGTAAGAATCCCCAGTATCTTACCCCAAGATGTGTTTTAGGTGGTTGGGGAGTTGTTTTGAAGGACTTAAGTTGGAGAATCAAATAGTTTTTACTAAATGATTCTTCAGATTAAAAATAAACGACACCCCAAAACCAAATAACTCGATTGAAAGTTTTCTGCTCCCAAGCAAGCTCAGAGAGCACGAATGGGATGGATTGTACTACTCTCTATGCCTGAGGGAGAAAACGGTTACTCACCTCTCGTAACTGTTGTTCTTCGAGACGTGTTGCTCATGTCCATTTGAAAGAGGTGTGCGCGTGCCACATGCATGGATTCCAGATCCTTTTTCCCCAGCGGTACCTGTCGGGCCAGCCAGGAAGCCCCCTGGAGTGGTGCTGACATATTGGCACATATATACCCCTGCTGAACCTCTCTGTCCTCAGTTCCTTCTTACCGGAACTCTCCGAAGAAGGGAAGGTGGATGGGATTTCAAATGGACATGAGCAACACATCTCGAAGAGAACAGTTATGAGAAGTTACCATTTTTTCTTCGAGTGCTTGCTCACATCCATTCAAATCAGCTGACTCCCTAGCTAAAACCTGGGAGGTGGAGTCAGAGAATACAGACTCCTTTAATCTATAATGGATTGCAACACTGCCCTATCAAGAGACGCATCACCCCTGGCCTGCTAAGCGATAGTGTCATGGCTTGAGGAAGTATGCACAGAGGACCATATGGCTGCCCTGCAAATGTCCAGTGTGGGTACTTGGGCTACAAAGACTGCCGAGGAGGCCTGTGCCCTAGTGGAGCGTGCCATAATGTGAGGCACTGGTTTACCAGCAACGTCATAGCACTCCCTAACACAGGCATCTATTGCACCCATTACCATTACTGTTAACACCCCGATTCCTACCCCAATGCCTCCCCTGATCCGACCTATAACCCTGATAGGCCAGTCTCATTGGGGATCAGAGGTTAAAGGGGTGTCTCTGTGTTGCATGGGGTATGAATACTGAGAGACTTAAGGGTGGCCCTAGAGCTTTTTAAGCTATGCAGCTTGGAATCCATTTGTTCGGAAAAAAAGTCCCACGCCCTCAAATGGTAGGTCCTGCAGCATGTCCTGGACCTTGGGAGGTATGCCCGACACCCGTAGCCAGGCACTGCACCATGATCCCTGTGGCCACTGTGCAAGCTGCAGAGTCAGCTGCATCCAGGGTGGCTTGTAGCACAATGCGGGAATTCACTCTGCTTTCCTCAGAGCTCTGCAAATTCCTGGCGGGAGTCCTGTGGGAGATGCTCCCTGAATTTCTCCATCACCAACAATGGTACCCACTTAGTATTGCCTGTTGGTTGGTGATGCACAGCTGCAAGCCCCCTGTGGCATACACCTTCCTACCCAGTAAGTCCAATTTCTCTAGTTCCCTGCTTTTGGGTGTTGGCCCAGGTTGGCCGCCTGCACTACCACGGAGCCCAGGGATGGGGGAGAGTATAGATGTTCACGTCCTGTCTGTGGGACCACACACCGCGATTCAACTCTCTTCTGGGTAGGCAGTATAGATGCCAGAATCTGCCATAAACTCTTCAAAATCTTTGAGACAGTTTTGTGTAGTGGCAATGCCAGCCTTGCAGGTGTGTCCACTGTTAAAATATCCACCATGGGATCAGTAGCCTCACTGACCACCTCTGCCTGAACCCCCAAATTGGCCAAGAGCCTGTAGAGTAGGTACTGGTGGGTCTTGGCATCCATAGTTGGCATAGATGGAGCTGGGTCTGCTAGTGCCTTGTCAGGGGAGGATGACTCCCCGCCCCTAAGAAGAGGCTGATCCTGGAGAGGCTCAGCACTCTGCGGGGCGGGTGATACTGGGGGGTGTTCAAGGGGCCTGGGTCCCTCACCCTCAGGTGGAGGACACTGTATTTCTTTCTGTGGACTACTCCTGTCCTCCAAGATTGGGGCTCTCATCAGGAGGGTGGCTGGGGGAGTACACCAAAAGGTAGAGGTCACAGTGCCCTGGGCTGATGGCATCTGGCCCTGCACCTGATGGTAGGGCCAAGGAGTCCAGAAGGGCCACTGAGGCTGTGATTGGGGTAGCCATGTCTGCTGCATCGAGTATCCCTGGTACCAGGATCAGTACCAAGAGTGGAACCGGTGCAATGAAGTGGCCCTGTGCGAAGTGGCCCTCTACTGCAGAGTCCGCGTCGGACTCAGACGAATAATCCGACGAGGACCATGGAGGCGCCAATGATGGTGCCAGGCCATCACCCTACCCCTAGGAGCCGGCACTGGTGGGGCCATAGGTGGTACTAACATCCCCTGCACCAGGAGTGGCATGTACAATGTCTGCTGGACTGGTGCCGATGATGCTGAAGTCCCCCGAGCCGCAGGGTGGCCTGTTGCGGCTACCAGTGCCTGAAACTGCACTGGGACCACCAGTGTCGGTGCCATCAATACGGCCGGTACTGCAGGTGCTGCCGGTACCATCGGTACCAGAAGCTGGGGGCAATCTGAGGCACTGGGCATCTGGTGGGCCTCGGGCCCATGTCTGGTGCCGGAGGAGAATCTGGATAGGCTGTGAGCTCTACCAGCTCTCTAGCGGCGTCAAAAGTGTCCGGAGTCGACGGTGACCAGACATCTTGCAGTACCACGCGCTACCCTGGACTCCTTGAGGGTGCCGAGCTCAACTGGTGTCTGGATGGGTTGGGAACATCAAGGCATTGAAGTAGCATTTATTTTTCCAGATCCCCATCAGGGTGCTGCCCACTGTGTCCATGCTTAGAGGGGGACCTCCCTCTATGTTGCCTCCTCCTTTTGGGCACCGGGGATCGTGAGCGGTGCTGTTCTCTTCTGTGGTGCTGCTGAGTGCCTCGGTGCTGTGGAAGTCTTGCATACCAAAGCCGGTGCGCTTTGCCGCGCCGGTGCCAATTCTGGTGCTGGTTGCAGTGCGGATTCCATTAGAATCAGTTTTAGGCAGGAATCTTGTTCCTGTTGTGTGTGAGGCTTGACGCTCTTGCAGATTTTACAGGAATCTGCTCAATGACCCTCCCCCAGACACTTCAGGCAAGAGTCATGGAGGTCCCTGCAGGGCAGGGGCTTAGAGCAAGTCACACAACCATGCAGACTTGGCATCCCTTCCCCCAGGGGAGAGATAAGTGGTAATACCCCTACCAGTACCTACCTACCTACCAACACTAAGAGAAAACAATTAAATTTATCTACAAGTTTAGATACACATGCTAGGTCGCAGAGCTAGCAAGACAACGCTCCAGCTACTGTCACAGGCAGTAAGAAGGAACTGAGGGCGGGAGGGCCAGCAGGGGTATATATGCACTGATACAATGGCGCCACTCCCTGGCTGGCCTGATGGGTACCACTGGGGAAAAACGCTCTGGAATCCATGCACATAGTGCGCGCGCACACACCTCATTCGAATGGACAGGAGCAAGCACTCAAGAAAGAAACAGCTAAAGCGCCTGTCTAGGAGCCCCCACCTCCATGCTGACACACAACTTTGATAGCTAAGATTTAGAAGAAGTCATTCTTTTCAAGTAAACTCAACTGAAAGCCAATAAACAATGACTGTCCCTTTAGACAACAGAAAAGTCCACTTCACATTAAAAATGCAACCTGGTATTTTATACCGGTCAACAGATGGCAGCTTGTAATACAAACAGCAGTTTAGCTGATAATAGGGGATTAATAAAAGTGTCAGACACGTCAACAGTTTCTCAATGGCCCTACCGTCTTAGCACGTCGTCATGACATATACTGCAGAATAATATCCAACAGAGGACATTAAGACAGCTAAGAGCAAAGATTCATAGATCTGAAGGGCACAAGGGACCATTAGATCACCTAGATAATTTCCTGTAATTTCCAAATGCTGTGACTATGTTTGGCGTTTTAGGCAACACTGGAGAGACAGCTAAGCCTCACATACTCACAATCATTGGTAAAGGAGCATAAGCCTCCCAGTTTTATCCTACTAATATCTTACACACTCTTGGTAGTTGCTTTCACTTCTACACTTCTCTCCAACACAAACCCTCCCTCACCATGGTTTACTTGTGTGCATCTTACATTTCATTTCTGAATCTGACCCGGTGTTTTATTTAATTTATTCTGGTCACAAACTTAAAAGCCCCAACATATGGCTTTTGGGATCACTGCTCTAAGTTCAATGGGCATTCTGTTAACTTTGGCCATCTACCCCTGGAACAGAAGTAAAGTTCCGTGCTAAATTCTGTGCCACATGCTCAAGGAGTTTCAACAAGTCATCAAAAAAGAAGGTGGGAAGGAGCACCTCAGACGGAACAGCAGAACTTCATCTGTTACAACTTAAAAGCCTTGCCAAAGGCAGAAAAAATAGAAACCACCTAATTCAGTCATTCTATTTAAGGCACACACACAAAAGCAGAAGATGACTTTTGGCAGCAGGGAAACTCATTCCCACCGCTCCTTTTTCACACTTCCCGTCGCACTTTTATTTTAAGTGTTCACACTGTTGTGCAGATTTGAATGTAAAAAGAACAAGGGTACAATTACTGTGGATTAAGATATCAAAAGTACATGGGCTGCTTAGAAGAGCTCTTCCAGATGGGCTGTAATGGGAAGAGTTTACATCTGAGGCAACTTAAGGGGCGGATGATATGTCAGGAGCGGAAAGGTTCCATCCATCTCTCTTAGATATTTATAGGGCAGCAATCTTGAAAAGATGAGATTTTAATTGCAATGGGAAATGGGATTCAAAACCCCTCCGGTATCTTTGAAAATATCCATTGTAAAGTATCTATCTGGATGGGGGTGGTGACATGACAGAAACGTTTTTGAAACAAGAAGGCCTATCCCACGGGAAAAGGGTTCCAACTTATTCAGCCTGCTTGAAAAGAACAGGCTTTATAATGACAGAGGAGGAAAATTAGCAGAGGTGAAGGTGCCCTGTTAGACTGCATGAGAACGTTGGTGGGCAGTGTTGGTTGCAACGAGATGCTAAGATGAAGGTGTATGTTAAGAAGAGTTCAAACGCCCATGGCAAAGTCAACGTGGTCAAAGCAGCAGCTCTTCATTTTGAAATAGGAATGCCCCATACGGGGCAGAAGTAAAAACCAACAATAAGGCTAAAACCCAGTAATGGTCCCCATAAATGCCCTACAGTTTACAGCATTTAAACCAAAACGGACAAATCACTCCAAAAGGTATTGCAGGGAATAAACTGCAGAGATCACCAAGGGATGGACTAGATCAAGGATTCTCAACAAGGGGGTACACACCCACAGGAGCATCACAAACAGATAGATGCCAGGGAGTTATGACTACCCTGCGCTTATTGTTAAGCAAGAAGGGGTTCCCAGCTAGACGGGACAGGTGTCCTGGGATGATGGCAGAGGTGATAACTTAACAGAAAAAAGTGTTTCAAGGGTGAGTGAGTGGGAGAGAAGGATGGGGGGGGGGGGGGGGGGCGGTTCTAACAAGAAAATGGAGTGCCTCCTCAACAGACAAAGTCTTGAAGGAGAAAGAATAGAAAATGAAACAGTAAATTATTGGGACCAAATAGTTATTATCCGTGTATCCAAAGAAACAGCGGATGGATAGACTGTGACGACAAAGAGCAATCACGATACTGAACTTATAATGTCTATGGGTAATATTTTCAGAAGTGCCTGAGGCTCAGATTTTCAAAGGTATTTAGATATTGCTGTGCTCAGCTTTGCCATGCCTCACTGATTTAGAAACCTCATTCTCATTTTCAAAAGGGTTTAAGGCACTTTGGAGCCTGTTGATAGGATTTTGGCTCTCAAGTGCCTAAAATACCTTCTGAATGTGAGATTTAGGCTTCTTAATCAGTTAGATGCTTTGGGACAGCAATACCTATATAGTTAGACAACATAATTCCCCAAGTGCGAACAGAGTTACATCAGTGTAAGAGTTACCATCGGAGGAGGAAAACGAGCTATGCTGCACCCACCGTAGGAACTGCACCATTACAACTACTTTGATCACATCCCAAACCAAAGTAGTTGTACCAGTACAAAATCAGCATGTAGACCAGAGGATTAGCACTTCTGACTATTTTACCTTATTATTCCTTTACTGATCGCTCTATACATCATAATATATACACTGATATGTGTTTATATTTTATGCATACACATGTTCCCACACAAGGAGGTATGATGAATAACCAATATATTTATATGCACTTATTATACACCCACTATTTTTTACCAGACACATTACACATACACACACACTTTCATTTAAAGCTGTAATTCACTTGAGGATAAAATGTATTATGCAATATTTAAACTAGCACTGTTTCCCTAAGCCAGGTGTGAATCTCATTCATACTGTCTGCACTCTTATCTCTGCACAACTGAAAATAACAAACCAGCTTTCAACCCTCTAGGAGCTCACATCCCAGGATCTCAACAGCTTTAACCAACATTCATTTCATGAAGCTTTCAATTGTCCATGAGAGACAGGCATTTCTATCCCTCTGATAAGATTTAAGGTTAAACATGTCAAAAAGAGGTTACATAATGCCTCCGTGAGGTTTGCTAGGGACAGAGTACATCTGTGAGGTGCTGAGTGTACTTAATTCTGACTGAAGTCAGGGGGGAGCTGAGCATATGAACACTTTGCAGGATCAAGCCTAGTTGTGGAGCTGAGACTAACACCTTGACTCCCTGTCTGCTGACCTACGGGCTCGTCTACACTAATCCCCACCCTCGACCTAATCTACATCACTTCAACTACGCAAACAGCATAGCTGAAGTTGACGTACTTACCACAGCATCTGTTTGTGTGTTAAGGTCAGCAGGGGCTGCTCTCTCATCAACACCAGCTATTCTTGTCATCTTGGTGGAGTACTGGTATCAACAGGAGAGTGCTCAGAGAGCGATTTATTGCATCTAAGCAGATGCAATAAATCGATAACTGGTCGGTCAATGGCTGCAGCATTGATCCGTGGCGTAGTGGAGAAAAGCCCTCTATAACCACTCTAAATAAGACAGACACTGCCTTTCATTACTAGTTTTAAAACAGACCATTCCAAGCAAGTGAAAGAGGCACATCAGAATCCATCAAAGCAGAATGCAGAAGACAAAAGGCGGTTTCCAATATTGAGATCTGAAGCAATTCACTGGAATTAAAAGAAGGCTATTCCTTGGCTAATCAAAGAAAGTTAGACTGTGTACTATAATTGCAGAAATAAGAGCTGAAACAACAGCTAGGGCATATACTCATACAATTCATGCATCCACAGAAATTCAAGAAAGTCACTTGGAGATGTTACTGAAAGGTTAATTTGTTTTTGTTCCACCAGTAAAGAACTAGAGGGCCTTTTTAAATACAGTATCTGGCACCAAACCTTCATCCTACAACCTGACATAGCAGAACATGAGGCTTGGGAGCACAATCATTAATATTTGAAAGGAAAAGGTCTATCCTCTGATTTGAGAAGTTTGTAAGATTTTATTTAAGTGTCAGGTCAATTAGGCCTTGCCTCACTGCCTCATCAATGCCAAGCAACCTATTAATAATTTCAAAATGCGCTGGTATTTGCTAAGATATTTGAGGTCTAATTCTATCAACACTTAAAAAAAAAAGTAAAAAAAGAAAAATGTCCTCACATTGCAGTAAGTGATTTATAGGAACAGGTGAAAAAAATCATCTCTAATTGTATGTCAGGAACATGGTGGGCTAGACACTATTCCACATCATTTGTCAAAATACACAGCGGACCAAGATTTTGGAATTACTGGGCTGTCATCCTAGCTTTGTCGTCAACTCATCCTGTGCCTTCAGATAAGTCTCCACTTCTCTGCCTCAACTACTCGATCTGTATAATGGGGAAACTCCCAACATCTACTCCCACGAATATTTAAAGGCATTCAATTACCAGTGACAGTAAGTGGCAGCTGTGTACCTAACTTCCTGAAGTGCCTTTGCATCCCCCTCACCAGATCATCAGTCTTCAGAGAAGAAGTGCAGCTCCTAGACTGCTGTCGTTTGGCACACTGCACTGGTCACTCTCCTGTCGATTTCTGACGTCCTAGCTTGTTAGAATTCTATACGGTATGAAGCTGGCACCGAATCTCCTACTGGCAGCGGAATATCATTAACCCTTGAAGCACACTTGTTCAAAGAGCGTGCATATCGCGTGTTGAAAGGACATCCAGGTAACTATGGCTACAGCTCTGCCTACGCATTTACTGTCTGCATACTGTATTTATCTCATTACTTTGTCAAACACTTGAGATACCTAGAGTGCAAAGGTGCTGCATAAAAACTAGACCCTTTGAAATTGCTGCCTTTAAAAAAAACGTGGGGAGCTTTGACCAAAAAAAAAAAAAAAAAAAAAAACACCAGAGTCCAGATATGGGTTCCCTGGAATTTGGGGCTGGAGACGTGAAGGAAAAAGAAAGAATTTAACAGAGGATTTCTCAGCTGGATCTCCCCGTACAGCAGCCACAATGATGTGACTTTTTTAAAGAGTGGACTATCACCATCATGAGAATAATTCTGACCCTTGACACATAATCCTGCAAAACGTGAAGATGTACAGCAAGCACCTCTGAGCTGGTTTAGAACAGAAAAGAGTTGAAATAAAAGCCAGACTAAAGTTGCTGTTTCATTCACAGAAAACCTGAATTTTCCCTGCATTTTTGTCAGTTCCCAGTGGCATGTTTGCAGTCTATGGCTTCCTGAAGCTGTATTTTAGAAACAGACCGCAACCTGGCCTCTGATTTGGCAGGCACAATTAACTCCAACTACCCTCCTGTGGCTGCATTTAACTGAATGAGCAAACAATGGGATTTTGCCACGCGATCACAAGATTTGTAGGCACAATTGGGAAGTGAGAAAGTCAAGTCCTACAGTGATGCCCGTGGCTAGTTGTTGATGAAAATATAAGGGGATAGAGTTAACTAACCTTTATAAAGTGCTACCAGACCATTTGGTGTTTTTCCTCAGGATCAAAGTTATACCTGCTCACACCAGGCGTATTTTAGCATTCTGATATTATCCGAAAAAAGTAGTAACAACATTTCTTCATATGAGCTTGACCCCACAAAGTCAAGAGAGTTCAAAAGGTGGGCAGCATATTAACGGTCTGAAATATTCCCTGTTCAAATCTTTGTATCACAGGTAGTATTTGGGGGTATCTAGCGCAGGGGTTTTCAAAGCTGGAAATGGCAAACGGCAGCCAATAGGAGCTGTCAGGCTCTGTCTATGGCATTTAGATAAACAAAGCATCTCGTGGCCCACCAGCAGCTTACCTGGATGGGCCTGCAACCCAACTTTGAAAACTTCTGATCTAGCATAGCCAGTCACATAATATGGGTAATCTTCCTGCTGATAAATAAATCACTGGTAACATTTTATGGTTATTAAAGATTTTAAGTAGGAATCCTGTTTCAGAGAACAAGAGGGCGTTATGAGCATGAACTCGGCTAATTTATCTTCAGGTTTAATGCCACGGCTATATTTCCAGCTTCTTCCTCACATTCTTTTGTCTGCTGTGTTCAGTCCATTAAAATAACTCGTAAGTTCTGAAGTAATGGCTAAATGATTTTAAAAGTGGTTCTGTCCATACTAATTATGGTCCTCAGACAGGAACACTAAAGAATGTAGCAATGGCTACGCCACCTTGATCAGGAAAGCCTCTATGGATTCATCCATTAGCAAAATAGACCATTAGTGGATTCTATGGACAGCACTGTTATCCGCACTACTTACACCAATAAGCAGATACTTGACTGGCATGAGAGTAAATAGCAAGTTCCCTACTAATGGACAGAGAGAAACTAGCTACAGGCAGAACTCACATAAATCAAAAAACTCTGAAATGTATAAACCCGCTGGATTTGAATCATCATCATCAGAGGGCTTTGATCTAGGTTCTGGATATTTTCCTCTCCTCACAGTAAACAGCCAGTAAAATCTTCCTGGAGATACTTTTGCCTTTAAAGGGATTCTTTGCTGTGTGAAGCTGGTAATTTGCATATAGTGTGTGTGTGTGTGGGGGGGGGGGGGGATAATACAAAATTGATACCTCTGTAATGAAGACTCCTGAAAGAGTTTGGCTTATGCATACACATCCTTATGCAGTTACTCTGCAGGGATAGAGTCGGTGGGCAAATAAATACCAGTCCTTTACACAAAAGATAAGCAGTCTCAAATTTCAGCATAAACCAACCTTTAATTCTACGCAGTTAGGAATGCCACAAGAGAGAATTCTACAGTTCCCCGATCCTGGAACTAGTTCCCCATTGGTCCCTGCTCTAAGGCATGCTGTCTTGCTGTTACCCCAGACAGGGATCGCCGCAGCACAGCAGATTCCAACTATACCCCCGACATGAGAGGGACAAAGAAGTGATAGTAGAATGTAGCCAGCTCCATACCAGCTAAGGATTACTCTGCAAAGGGACTGGGAAGGGGAAATCTTCAGTTATCTTATTAGGGCACCTTCCTGGCTTTGTTTGTGCCCCTAAAGAAGCCCAAAAGGGATGTAGTAGGGGCCGGGATCTGATCTTATGTGTTATTAGCCACAGCAGCTTCTACACACAAATGTGTTCCATGGCCGCACACCAGCTTCCTGCTCAGCTGTGTCATTCTGTGTATTTGTGTCTATACAAATAAGACAAAGCCACGGGGGTCAGGATCTGAGGGGGGAGAAGGGGTATAATTGGTGCAGGTAATAAGGCAAAAGGCTGATCTTTGTTTCTAGCAAAGTCTCCAGATTTGGAGGGGGGGGGGGGGGAAGGTGAGGGGGTTGTTGCAGATTTCAGTGTTTCACAGAACATCAATGAGATGGGCACAGAAATACAGGAAATAATTGACCTTATCTATATAAAGTAGTGTCCCCATCTGCACAAGCAGACTGAGGAATTCCTGGCATGTCTGGTGGCAATACCTCTCAGGCAAAGTACATCTTCATAAGGACCTTTGCAGCCTGAAAAATGTGTTTGCACCACTACCAGGAGAAGACCTGCTGCCAAGCATACCAGCCACTAACCTCCAGCAATGTTAAGAGCCATTTTCTTTTAACCAAGATTCAAATCTTACCCCAAACTCTTCAGAGACAGATTTCACATTCTAGCTCACTTACACCACAAAAACAATGCAAGTTTGGGGAAACTTTAGGAGATAAGCAAAAGCCAAAGAAGAGATGAATGGCCTAACTTTTCTAGAAGAGTGTGGTCCCTAATAAGATATTAATACTGGGTCATCTTTGCTCACCCTCCGTGGGTTACGCTGCAACACGACTAAAGAATGAACCTGAGCAGCAGACAATAATAATTTGAGCTTAAATTGAAGTTTCTCTGCTGATTAGTCAAGCAAAAACTGGAAATCAGCTCTCAGCTACCTATTAAAAATGCCCATTCTGTGAATGCTGTTGAGCCCTACAAATTGAAGCCATTTGGGAAGTTAATAGCATTGGCAACAACCATCCTTACAAGCTACTAAAAGGAACAGTGAACTTTTTTCCCCCTTCATTATTACTTCTTGTTTCACCTGGCAAGACATATTTGTTAAAGTGTTTTTCTTCGTACTTTTTAAGACAAGAAATCAAATTGGTCTGGAAAACACCAAACCCTTGCACTAAAACTGACCAATAAAAAAAATAATGCCAAAGATCTAAGACTATACCATCACAAGCCAACCCCATTCCCAGTCTGGTTGATTCTTTCCTATAAAAATCTTCTTGGAGGTGTATGTTGACCTCCATGATAATCCATAAAGAAAAGTGTTTCCATGCTAGTTTTCATCTTGTAAAGAACGATATTTCTGTTTGAAAGAAAAAAAAATGGTCTTGGGTGTATTTTTCCTTTTGTAAACACTTTCATATTTGCAGAAAACCCCTTAATAGAAATCCTAACTAGAAGATCATTCCAGAAAGCTATTCTCTGGAATAAACCATAGGACCCATTCTTGTCAGATTCACTGGGCGTTACCCAGCAAAACATTCCCCCAACTGACATGATACTCTGTGACAATCCGTTTGACCTTTGTGACACTGACAGCTAATCAGCAACTGATTTTTATCGTGCACGGTTTATTGTGCGACAGTAGGGACACGTCAATGCCAACATGTTATGTTATAGCCAACTGGCTGCTGAAAGGGCTTGCAGCCATAATGCCACGTGTCGCCATACGGCCTACTGCCATACAGAACCACACTGCTCTGAGTTGGATCAGCTTCATACCAGGATGGAAAATGAGTGAAAACCTAGTTACTGCAAGTAGCACTGTTTCTATAGTGGGTGGGGCACCTTCACTGACTTAATAATGACTAAAAGCCCATAGACTAGGGGTCATTACACTGCAAGAAGTGCCATCTTTTGGATGAAACATAAAACCTTGCTCCTCAATACAGCCTGATCCAAAGTCTACTGAGATCACTGGGAGTCTTTCCATTGACTTCAAGGGGCTTGGGTATGCGTTCAGAATCATTCAAGAGCTGATGGCACTTTTTGAAAGCACAAGGGTCTTAGCCTGCATGTCCTGGCCACACTCTTAACGGGGGAGTTCTGCACTGCCCACCTAAATTCCCCCTGTAGATTTGGTCCAATTCAATACGCCTCATTTCCTGGTTTAAAATACTGCGAAGGTTGCTGCTATTCAGACACTGCTGCATTCCCATCCCACAGGTGGCTGTACTTCTGAGGAGTGAAGAGATTCCTATATACGTAGTAAGTGTGTTGGGTTATAATGCAAGCAATTATTTCCAAAAGGCAGAAATGCCTGAGCCTTTGCCTAGAGGTTTATTCGTCTAACTGAAAGCATTAGAAAGATCAGAACATTCAACCTACAGACTTAGATCCAAAGTCTAAATCATGTAAGAGGTTCACAATTCTTATAAAAACTTAACAACAACAACATTAATAATAATTATTATTTATTATGATTATACAAGCCCCTTTATAGACCACTCATTGAATATAGCAGGCCTGGGAAAAATATAGCAGGCCTGCAGGCTCCCCTGCATCCTTGTGCAAAAACGCAGCTAGTTTGGCAGCTGGCAAGTAAGTCTCTTGGCCACTACCTGCTTCTAGCATCCCAGCCCTTTTCTGCCCCAATTCTCTGCATCCCCCAAACCCTTTGTCCCCCTCTTGCACCCATACCCCCCTCCCAGATCTGGCACCCCAATCTCCTGCCCCAGATCACAATCGTCTCCTACCCTACGTCACATCCCAAACCCCTGCACTCCAGTCCCCTGTCCTAGGTCACAATCACCTGCCTCATCCCTACTCCCTCCCAGACTCCAGTCTCCCTTCTGCACCCCAGTCCCTTACCCCCAAGCTCCCTTCTGCACCCAACCTCCATCCCAGACCCCACATCTCCTCCATTAATAGCAAAGAAGAGTGCGGCCCTCGACCACTTTCCAAAATCTTGGAGTGGGCCCCCGTCAAAAATTTTTGCCCACCTCTGGAATACAGTAACATACAAATGGATTGCCTTTACCTTAGGATGTGGGGCTGAATAGAGAAAGAATATTATTTGATCTAATGAGGCCTAGCAATTTTAGCTGTGCTCCTTCTGCACTAAAATAAGCAAGTTAACGTTAATTGGCAAGCATGAGCACAGACAAATCCCATGATCGAGGAAATGGTAAACAAAAGATAATCTATTGAATTTAGCAGAAGGCACATTGTCAGTGCAGAAAAGCGGCCAACTGTGTATAGGATAATTTGTACTGTTCTGTTTCCTTAATAATATTCTTACTGCAACCAGAGATTTAAAATATTCATCAGTTCTTTCCCACCACGCCTAACTAAGTGCAGGCTTGCTGCGTGCATGTGTGTACACCCCCTCCACACACAGGCAGACACACATTAAACAAAAAAATTTACTGAAATACTGGACAGCCTGGACATAGGAAACTGGGTAGAAATTCAGTTACTCTTGAAGGGCATCTAGACTGCATTTTTCTTTCGAGAGAAGATATTTGTATATCTTCTTCCAATCCCTTTTTAGTAAGAGGTTTTTCTGAAAAAACAAGCAGTCTAGACGTGATTCTTTCGGGAAAAAACCCTTTTTCGAAAGTACACTGTAAGCCTCATTTTTTGAGGAAGAAAGATTCTTTAGAAAAAGGGTTGGTTTTTTTTCCAGAACCATGTCTAGACTGCTTGCCTTTTCAAAAAAGCCTCTTTCGAAAAAGCAATCGGAAGATATGCAAATTCGTGCCGAATTTGCATATCTTCTTTTGAAAGGAAAACCTAGTTTAGAGTGCCCAAAATCATAAAAAGTCCCATCAGGATATTTAACAAACATCAATCAATCTATCCTCTCTGCAGACTCAGGTACCACTTGGAATGTAGCTTTACAACACACTTTGGGTAAAAAGTAATCCAACTGTATCAAACAGCATTGATTGATTGATGCCAACCCAATAACACACTTAAGGCCAGATTGTGACACCCTTGCTCACAATGAGATCTGTATCTTATTTCACAAGTAGCCCTCTTGACTTCAGTCAGACTTCTTATGGCGTAAGGTATTATCCAAACACAAATAAAATTATCAGTGACCAGCCACACGCTTTCGATCACTGGAGTTGCATATTAATAACTCTCTAAAACATGCCTTTAGTGATGTTACAACTAAATATTTTAAATGCTTTTTAATAGTTTTTATTGAATTTAAATTTTGTTAGCGTGATGTGAGGATCAGAAAGTCACACACATGCACAGTGTGGGTTGGGGGAAGAATCTCTGCCCTCTCCATGGATACTGTTCACACTGGAAAGCTCGGGGAAAATGAACTAGCTGGAGAGAACGATGGCATATACCTTAATTTTACTATTACATTTATTTTAAAAGCAAATACATTGCATTCTTAATCAATAGGGATCCATGTATCAGAAATTCCTGGCACAGGGGCAATTTTTACTCAATAGGTAGTGGGAACTGGAGTTGAAAAAGGATTAAATCTCTTTCCCCTTTCTTTTACAGCCTCCTAGGAATTCCCTTCTCTCTGCGACCCACATCCAGCAGGGCTTCACAGAAGCCCAGAATGCATTCATGTTTAATTTTCTTACAGAAAAGTTAAATAAGGAGCTGTTTTTCCTGCCTGATTACACATTAAGGGCCTGATTTCTCAAAAAAACAGTCTCCAGTTGTGTGGGAACAAATCTGATTGAGATAATTATACAGCTAAATGCTACCCATTAATTGCAGAGACAGTCATCTTATGGTACAGTATTTTGCATGCAAAATTGGGTGGGGGCAGGGTCAAGACCCTTTTAAAACAAATCAGGCCATAGATATTAAAAATATATTAAACAACCTTCCCCTAGCACAAACCAAAACGCCTCCCCAAGACTAAACTGAATGATGAATAATACTGAAAATGGAAGGGATGCCTCTGCTGATTTAAACAGCACAATGCAAATCAGGAAGAAGGCCAACCACCAGTGCTGGCTGGAAGCATTTCTAGCACTGAACACTTCTGAAAGAGTTATTCAAAACAGTAGCAGAAACTGGCTCTCTCCTCACCTTGCTCATCTGATTTACAAAAGGGGATGATCCAAATCTCTGTTGATCTCACTGGGAAGACTTACTTTGACTTCTCAAGGAAGTTGGTTAGAGCTCGTTTACAGGTGAACTGCTGATGAAGTTGCTCAAGTTGGACTCACATTCCAGGTAGAGATCAAAATGTGGGTTTAGATTACTCCTGAAATGGTTCCATCAGAATTTAGACTTGGGCTATCTAGCAATTGATTCACCCCATTGATTTCACTGGAGCTACCACGGCAAATTGACTGGAGTAATATACTAATAAACCAGACCCTCTGCATCCATCGCTATGTTATAAGCGATCCTGTTTTGTTACATAGGCCATAAAATGCAGCAGAGGAAAACGAACAAACAGAAAGTGCATTTATCGGTCTCCTTTATGATCCCTTATAATACTGTCAGTCTTTGGGTGAAAGCTATAAGGTGTTCCTTTCCCCCAGCCTGACTCCCCCCACAGATTCATAAAATATATTAGGAATAGTCCAAGCAATAAAATTCAGAATGAGATATGAAGTTATACAAGTGTAGGGTGTTCAGATCTGGAGGTTTGTTTCAGATACCGACTCTTTATAAAAGTATATACAAAAAGCACAGGATTTCAGAAGCTACACAAAAGCTATATGGTAAACAGACACATCAACTCACATGGGGCATAAAACATGACAAGGGCATGCTTCTTCTTCTTCAAAGACTCCCTGAAGTCTTCCCCAGCTAGATGGAGAACACTTGTTAGCTTTTCTTCCCAAGCTGGTTCAGGTGGAAGTGGTGCTTGTGGGCTAGAGGAGGAGAAAAACTTTTTTAGATGCATGTGAAGAGGCCTTGTGGCTCAGTCACCTATTGCTTTGTGGAAAGGGTGCTAGAAGACCCCTATGGCTATTTCTGCAGTAGAAAAATGCACTTCCCATTTCCACCAACAGGAAGGACAAGAGTTAATTTTTACTGATTTCTGAAAAATGTAACTTGTGATTCTGCCTAGTCTCATGAACATGACTGGTTCAATATAGGAAAAGCTTTATTTCAGCACATATGTCAGAGTGGACTTTTAATCCAGAACCATTTAAAATGACTGTGGGAGTTTACAGTTAGAAAAACAAAGGTTGCACTGAAAAAAAGGTTTTCTGATTCATACTAGTCACACCAGTAAAGCAGCGTTTATAGGCATGCATATAGAACATTAGGGTGCCGCAGGTGAAATCAAAAGGCAACTGACACAGAATCATATCCACTAAAGCAAAATATTTACTGTGTGTATTGCCATAATGTGTATTTTTTGTCAAGTGTTCCAAGACAGGCTGGGAAATACACATTCTAAAAGTAAAACCAGGATACAATAATCAACACTAGCCCATTTTGGAGCATAAGATGTAAGTGAACCGTAAAATTTTAATAAAGATAATTGTATGTATCAATTGCAATTGCATACAACATCCAGCTAATAGCGATCCTGTACATTAGCATATTCCTAGAAATCTCTTGCTATTTACCTCCACATGGACAAGTCTCAGATTCATTCCTGCTGTGTCTTAAATAAGTGATTACTTATATAAAATCATCAGTGTGAAGGCCTACTATCAAGACCTTCATTTGTCACTGCTGTATTAAACTACAGTTTCCTCAATTTTCTGTCATTTTGAATGACATTGTTTGAAATATTGTCGGCTACGGATAAAACAAATGAAAACTCAGAATTTTAATTCTACTAAAGGGCATTCACTAGATACCAACCATATTTCTATCACTGCTGTGCCATCCAGCTGCTAACAAAGGAAAGGTACATGGAGGCCAGACCCTCAAATGATGTAAACTGTTCAGTGGAGCTATGGCCCCCATTTGGAGAGCGTGCAGCGATACAGCAGGAATAGGGAGTCCGTATTCCTCGTAGGCACTGACTTCCTGTTTAAACGTGGCCATATCTCACTGCCCCTCAATGCACCCAGTGTAAAATGTGTCTAATACTTACTTTCCATACAACAATGCTGAAAGGCCAAATTAATAGTTTGAAGGCAGGCACTTAGAGAGACTTACTTGCACAATACAATAAAAATGTCAAGCATTATTAACCAAACTCTCCTGTTCAAAAGTCAAGGTTGGATGCCTTATTTCACATCTTATTTAAGTGGTAAAAGTGAAACCTCAACAAATAATCTGGCACAATATAGCAAACACAAAGTCCCTGAGAAAGCATCATATCAACAGTTCTTCCCTCTTTGAGATACATTCTTCTCAACATACAACGTGTGTTTTACCCCATCTCCTAATAAAGACACAGGAATAAAGTAAATATGGGCAAAGATGCCATTTTTGATGGTCAGAAAGGACTCCGAAAAGAAAAGAGTACAATTTGGCTGCTAAACAATGAAAATTATTGGCTAAAAGAAAGAAGATTCAGCAAATTTAATCTTATTTGTTTGAGCCACTGTTTTGCCTTCCAGGAGAGAAGATTAGGAGACACTTTCCATAGAATCCTAGGGCTGGAAGAGACCTCAGGAGGTCATCAAGTCCAGCCCCCTGCCCAAAGCAGGACCACTTCCAACTAAATAATCCCAGCCAGGGCTTTGTCAAGCCGGGACTTAAAAACCTCAACAGAGGAGATTCCACCATCTCCCTAGGTAACTCATTCCAGTGCTTCACCCTCCTAGTGAAATAATTTTTCCTAATATCCAACCTAGACCTCCCCCATTGTAACTTGAGACCATTGCTCCTTGTTCTTCCATCAGTCACTACTGAGAATAGCCTCTCTCCTTCCTCTTAAAATATTTCTTTTGGTAAAGAGTTAAAGGGGCATGTATTTAAAAAAAAAAACATAGCAAATAATTTTTTTTATATATTAAAAAATAATGAACACCTCCATGTGTGGCTTTTAGTACAGGAATTCAATTTGTTTTTGAGAGTCAGGGATTTAAATAGGAGATGAACCTTAGTTTAAGATTTACATGTTCACAAAAGGACTCTTCATTGGCTAATAGCCAGAAACCTGGAGGAAACCTCAAAACTTATCCAACTTACTTTTGCAGCCAGTCAATGATTTTCTTCTTAGTTCTGAGATGCGGCAGAGTATACTTCTCCTCGCCATCCTGAAAGTACTTCAACGTCGGGAACCCCGAGATGTGAAATCTCTCTGCCACTGCCTTGTTGACAGTAGCGTCAACTGCTGCGAGGACATCAGGACTCTGAAACAGAAGAAGCCGACTGCAAACCATGGCATCACATGCACTTAGTCAGGAGACAGTCTAGATTTAGACTCCAACTGCACACTATGTGCATACTGAAAAGCACAGCTGCTCCCAATATCCCTATGAAGAGAGGGATATATTTTACTAGGTCATACAGTCAAAGTAACACAAGACCTTGCTGCTCAACCTGCTACTCACACCTAGCATCAGGAGCCTAGTTGAACACTGGCCAGGTGTATTATGGTCAAGGAAGGGGGACAAATGAGAGGAATACTCCTTTCCTGGCTGAGTGGCTGTGAAGCCATTCAGCCAGAGTTACTTCAGCCCAATGGCTGCAGGGGCCATCTTCGGCCCTCGCCACAAGGGAGCTGAGGAGTGTCTCAACTTTTTTTTTTAATAAAATACCCCCTTTAAAAAAATGTATAAGTATCCCCAATACCTACAGTTTTCAGACACACAAACATTTTTTCTACCATTGCAACACATTTGTTTAAAACAAAGTAATCGTATCCAGGTGGGCGATTAAATTTTGGGGCATAAAAAGTACAAAAATGATAAAATCCTGTACAACGTAAAACAAAAATTCAGTTCTCTCCAAATCTCAGTTGTTTTGACGTACCCCCAAGATTTCTCTCGAGTATCCCTAAGGGTACTCGTACAACCAGTTGAGAAACGCTGCTGTCAGGCACATGCACTGGAGGGCCCTGCCTCATTCCTGCCTGTGTAACCCTGGATTTGGCCTGTGTCAGGGTGGTCTAGTTGCACAACTCTCATCCCCAAATCCAGGACCGTCTTAATTTTTCTGTTCTGCATGGCCAGAGGCAGGAGCAGGATTTTCCCTTTACCATGTAAATTGTTAAATATGGGTGGCTCTGATACACTCTCTACCCTTCTATTACTCACTCTCAGAACCCACTCTCCACTCCACCCCACCCTCCCTTTTGTCCAGTCCCACAACCCTACCGCCAACTGAGAAGCAGCATAGCCCAATCCGAGCTCCTGATCCTCACCCCTTCCACTGAAATCTACTCTCCGCCACTGCTAAAAATGCCACTTTCCTAGGCCCCTCCCCAGCCTGTCACTATGATGCTACATGCTCCTCTCCCTTGCCCTAATACTCAGGCAATCATTTTGTCCATTATGACATCTCTACAAATGTACCCTGTTGTCTCCGTTCCTACCACTAACTCACCGTCCATTCCTTGGTCAGTGCTTGCTTTCAGTACTGCAACCCTGCCTCTTCTACATGGCTTCCCACACCACCTCCTGCGCCCTGCCAATCAGTAGCGAGTGTTGCTGATAAAATAACCACTCTGACCATGCCAGTCCCCTCACTGAAGCCCTCCTCCGGCTTCTTTTCACATTGGCTACGGCTACACTGGCCCCTTTTCCGAAAGGGGCATGCTAATTTTACAGGTCGTAATAGGGAAATCCGCGGGGGATTTAAATATCCCCCGCGGCATTTAAATAAAAATGTCCGCCGCTTTTTTCCGGCTTTTAGAAAAGCCGGAAAAGAGCGTCTACACTGGCCCCGATCCTCCGGAAAAAAGCCCTTTTCCGGAGGATCTCTTATTCCTACTTATTCCTACTTCAAAGTAGGAATAAGAGATCCTCCGGAAAAGGGCTTTTTTCCGGAGGATCGGGGCCAGTGTAGACGCTCTTCTCCGGCTTTTCTAAAAGCCGGAAAAAAGCGGCAGACATTTTTATTTAAATGCCGCGGGGGATATTTAAATCCCCCGCGGATTTCCCTATTACGACCTGTAAAATTAGCATGCCCCTTTCGGAAAAGGGGCCAGTGTAGCCGTAGCCATTGTGTATCAACTTCAAGCCGCCATCTCATTGTTAAGCGGCTGCATCATTCTATCCTACATCTATTCCCCCCACTTCCTCCAACATCCCCCCAAAGAGCTCCTGAATCTCCCTTTCAAGTCCTCCTCCCGTTCTCATCGTTGTGCCTTCTCCCCTCAGGTCTGCTCCGGCAACTCCAATCCGCCCTTGTGCCAAATAACTACTCGTCGTTCAGATGGCTCCTTCGCTGACGCTCCTTTCTTTGGGACGGACTTCTTGGAAGGGGCTTTATCAAAAAAGGACCTACTGCACTGGGAGACAAGACCTGTGTCTCCTGGTCATGCAGTGTCTGAGCTACAATGACCATTCCTGTACAACGAGAATCAGCATCATGGCTGGGTCTAAGAGTCTCCCTTCAGTTACACTGATGTACAGTGGCGTGATGCCAGTGTAAAATCAATGTATGCAAGAGGGGACACAAGACCTTTAAGCTTTTGCCTCTACACCATAAATGAAACCCAACCCCCCTCTGTTTTCTTAATTTTCCTTTAACACAAGGCCTTTAATTAATGGGGAAATAAACATTTCCGCATTATATTTGGGTTTGATCGTATTGCATATAAATAAGGCCCTACGGCAGAATATATAATCACTTGGCAATTCTGTTTTCGCTCAAGACAGAATGTTCTTGCTAACGCTTTGGCAAGGCTCATGCATTCCCGATGAGACTGTACTTTGGAAGCACATCTCAAAGGGCCCTGTGGGAGGATGAGAACAGCTAAAACTGTTGCAGGGAGGGATGGAAAAGTCATTTTTATTACTACTAGTATTTATCATGGATTTTTTGAAAAGAGGGAAATAAAGGAAATGAGCTTACATCACTGGCTACATGAAGCATCTCTGCGGCCTCCTCGTACTCTGGCTTCATCTTCTTACAGTGCCCACACCCTGCCAGAGAAAACCCGAATTAAACTCCGTATTATGCAATGATATTGGCAGTTTGTTTTAGTGAAGCTCCAAATCCAAGAATCATTGTTAGTCATTGATCTATCCAGCCTCTGCCGATGTCCAGAACTATGTGGCGGAGATTTACTCAAATTCAGAATAAGTTTCATTTGTAAAGCTTTAACAACATTCAGGATAATTACCAAATGGTCACTAGAATTTAGATTGTTTAAAAAAATGCAATGCACACATGCTGCAAGATTCTGGAACTGGATCAGAAGTACAGGATACAAAGCCTCTGCCAAACCACTGACATGCCATGTGGTCTTAGTCAAGTCACTCAACCTGTCTTGCCTCAGTTTCCAAATTCCTATCCATTTAGAGGAATCATGCAACCATGTGACTTCACCATCTTAAAGTTAAGCTTTTACTGGTGCATCTTAAGTCAACAATTTAATGCAGATTACACTGCTGTGACACAAGTCCCGCTTTATACATTAGGGATTTGCACCTGCTTCATCAGTTCCATGTAATTACACCAACACATGTATTCTTAATGGAGGCATGGCCTGTAAATGGAGATAAAACTGAAATAACTTCACACAGGTGAAGTTACTATTTATTACTTGTAGACCCTAGGAGCCCTAAGCATGAACCCGGACTCCGTTCTGTTGTATGAACGCAGAACACAAAGCCATTCAGATCTCTGGATGAAAAGCCTTACCTAAGAATCTCTATTGTAACATGGTAAAAAGGCACATCACGTTCAGGTGATCAAACAGACTCGTGTACACCTAAGCAATTTGTCTGAAGCTGCTTTCTTCCTCTACAAGCCCTTCCAAAGCCCTCCATGCAGGCCGAGATCTTCAGAGCTAGGGTAAGCACCAAACCAGGACATGAAAACTCAGCCCTAAGCATCCGTAGGAGTCATGCGTATGACCCTGCAGAATGGTCCACTTCATTGCACTCATGTAGCTCCATCCATTCCCCCCAGAACAGGCAAACAGAGAGTAGGTTCCTTCTGGCCAGGGAAAAGCAGAATAGGATTGGCCCAGCATTTGTCATGGGGCAAGAACTTGAAAGCACTGGAACTGGTTGTTATCAACGGCTGTGAACAGGCAGAAACTCGGAAGGCAGTTGATGCACTGTGCTACAGAAGCAATGTGTTTCATTTAGATACCTGGTGGTGATCAAATCCATACAGTGCTTTATTTTCCCCTAGGTTTCTGTCAGTTCTGTTGTTCTCCTTTGTTTGTTGCTGTAATAGCCACTCAAAGACCCTGTCTAAACCGGGCTTTGAAGACTGTATTTGAAAAAAGAGTCCCATGTCCATTTCAAGATGGCTCCAGCAAAAGCCGTTTTCTAGGCTGCGTAGGCAGCAGCAGGACTATTCTTAAACCATTGCCAAGGAGTGCACCGAGACCAAGCACATAAAGATGAAGCCCAGTGGAGAGATTCTGAAGGGAATCAAGTCAACACGAAACAGTCCTGGCTCTAAGTATGAACATGATGTTAGAACCTGGCCAGACACCCGTGTCTGCACACATGACAGATAGAATTGTGGTTACGTTAGGTTCAAAGCCCAGCACAGAGTCTACATCGCTACTTTTCAGTGTAATATTTAACTGCATATCCAGTAATTTGTTCTATGTCATCAAATGCCAGCAATCCCCCACTGCTATATATATATTGGACAAACTGGACAGTCCCTACGGGAAAGAATCAATGGACACAAATCAGATCTATGTAAAGGGAACATACAGAAAACTGTTGGAGAACACTTCAAACTACCTATTCTTCCACTATTTGATCTGAGGAAGTGGGTCTGGCCCACGAAAGCTCATCACCTAATAAACCATCTTGTTAGTCTTTAAAGTGCTACATAGTCCTGTTTTTTGTTTCAAACTACCTAATCACTCTTTAAAAGTTCTCCAGGTGGCAGTCTTGTCACAAACCAATTCTACAAGACAAATACACAGAGAGGCCTCAGAATTACAATTCATCCACAAATTCAATTCTCACACTGATAACCTCCTCAATGGAGAATGCATAGCTGGGACATTATCAACCTAACTTTCAATGGAGGTGCCAACAGCTCTTCGTCTGTGTAGATTCTTGTGTTAGTACCCTTCCTATCTAATTGCTATCCTATGAGCCTTACCTGCTTCTTTTAACTATCCAATATTTAGGTGCTTATAGAGTATCAGTTCTGCCTACTTGTTTTTCTCTTTGATATTTTCATACCCTCTGCTCCTTGTTTCCCGCCCCCTTACTTTTTTTTCCTTCCCCCTTCTCCCCTATTTATTTTGGGTCTGCACATCCTAAACTCAAAACTCCGGTCATCTGAAAAAGTGGGCTGTGCTCACAAAAGCTCATGATGCCAGCTACATGTTTTGTTAGTCTATAAAGTGCTACCAGACCATTTGTTGTTTTTTAAGTTTATCTATGAAACAATTCAGCACAGCCCTATCTGCTATAGTTGACACCATGAGGCATTTTCAATGCAAGCAAAACAAATAAGTTTTAAAGCCATTAGAGTGGCAGTATCAGGCTGGTCTTGAAGCTCAAACTCCTTGTCCTGGGGGAGCTATTAGAAGAGCTTTTGCAGTCAGAAGGTCAAGAGCGCTGAGCTTGGAACAAGATGTGATTTGCAAAGAGGTGAAATTCTATTCAGAAAATATCTGGAACAGCCTAAAGAAGTTTCTGTTTCAGCACCACAGTCACTGCTCATCCCGTTTTTAAGAATATGGTTTTAAGAACATGCAAAAGGCTCAGACAGTGATTTATTTCCCACTGCAGAAATCCTGCAAACAAACAGCTTTCTGGGAGGGACGGACAGTTCCCACTGACATCTACTCAAACAGATTTATTTAATTGGAGTATTTAATCTCTACTTATAGGAATAGGGAACTTCATTCATTTTGTGTTATCCACCCCCTCCAGCCCCCACTCCACCCCCCATAAATAAAGAGCTGTTGAATCACATCTCTGATTGCTTGACCTGTTTACTCAGCTACCCCAGAAATGGGCAGTCTCTGATCAATTGAAGCAAAATGCAGGACAATGTAGCACTTTAAAGACTAACAAGATGGTTTATTAGATGATGAGCTTTCGTGGGCCAGACCCACTTCCTCAGATCTGAGGAAGTGGGTCTGGCCCACAAAAGCTCATCATCTAATAAACCATCTTGTTAGTCTTTAAAGTGCTACATTGTCCTGCATTTTGCTTCACCTACCCCAGACTAACACGGCTACATTTCTATCTCTGATCAATTGCTCCTTCTTTTAGATCCCCAATAAAAGGTGGGGTAGAAGGTAGGCCGGAGACGTTTTTTGTAGACTGCTGATCAACAAGCATGAGTTGCTACTCATTGCTACAAAGATCAACACTTTTCCTCTGCATTTGCTCATTTCTCTGAGTTCTTTCCTGGCAGGGTAGGAAAAGGCAGATTAGGAACATCTTTTCTGGAAAGTACAAAAATGTAATTTGTAATTCAGGCAATTCATACCCCTTTACACTTGTACAACTCCACTGACTTCAGAGTTAATTCCCAATTTACACCCGTGTATGTCAGAGGAGAATCAGGACCATGACATTAAAACTGTTCAAATAGAAGCCCAAAGTATCCCAAGAAACATCTCTCATATCATGGGTGGAACAGGCAATTGCAACAGAGTCCATGATATTCTGTGACTATAGGATGGAAGGAGAGACTATATTCCAGTCTGGGCTGTTAATCCCAGTTAGCGCAAGCAATTAATACAATACTATAAATTCACCACTGTCATAAATAAATATTTTTATTTGATAAAACTGTCCACCTGGTTCTGTCCTTCCCCCCCTTGGGTATTCATTATCGGACCCATGATTCTCGCGACACCCTTCTTCTTGTTCAGACAATCGCTAAGACAAGCTACTTTTTTATATTTATGGGAGATAATGCTGCCCAATTCTTACTTACAATGTCACCTAAAAGTGACAACAGGCGTTTGCATGGCACTGGTATAGCCAGAACTGCAAAGTATTCACGTGCCAGATATGCTATGCTAACCATTTGCATGCTCCTTCATATCTTAAACACTATTTCAGAAGACATTCTTCCACGCTGATGATGCTTGTTAAAAAAAATATGTCTTAATTAAATTTGTGGCTGAACAACTGGGAGGAGGGGTGGGGAATTTTCTGTATGATCTGTGGTTTTATGCGCATTTTTCTATAAATTTTGTGTCATGTACTCAGAGGATGAAAATGAAGCACACACGGCTTTGGATTGTTGTTAGAAAGCAGAATCCACACGTTCTCACTTTCAGACTGTCTGAACAAGAAGTAAAACTGAGTGGACCTGCAGACTCTGAAGTTACCTGTTCATGATAAAGAGATTGCACTATGGTACTTGTATGAGGTGAACTGAAAAATACTATTTAGTTTACCTTTTTTTTTTTTTTTTTTTTTAAAACAGTGCAAGTATTTCTAATGAAAAATAATAATATAAAGTGAGTAGTGTGCACTTTGTATCCTGCTGTGCTGTAAATGAAATCAATATACAGTAAACTTCCGATAATCTGCCACCTTTAGGACCCAGGGGGTGCCGGATTATCAGATATGCCGGACTATCGGAAGAGGGGGCTATGAGGGACCTGGGGTGCTGTGGTGGGGATGCCACCACAGACCCCTCATAGCCCCCCCTTCCAATAGTCCGTCTCTGCCCCAGGCATCCCCGATTCAGCCACTGCTGGTCAGTTTCAGCGGCAGCTGAATCGAGGATGCCTGGGGCAGAGCAGCTGGTGTGCTGCCGGGTTGGTCCCGCAGCGCCAAGGGGTGGCGCTACCGGACCAACCGGGCAGCACCCCAGCTGCTCTGCTCCAGCTGTCCCCAATTCAGCCGCTGCTGAAATTGACCAGCGGCTGACTCCGGGAAGCTGGGGCAGTCCTCAGGCTTCCCGGAGTCAGCCGCTGGTCAATTTCAGCAGCGGCTGAATCAGGGAAGCCGGGGGCAGAGTAGCTCCAATGGTCCAGCTGCCTGGAGCACTTCCGGGTTCCTGATGGTGCCAGACCATCAGGAGTGCCGGACCATCAGATGCCGGACCAATGGAGTTTTACTGTATTTGAAAATGTAGAAAATCATCCAAAATAGCCATAGTAAATTTAAATTGGTATTCTATTATTGTTTAACAGTGTGATTAAAACTGTGATTGTGTGTATTTTTAATCTCACTATTAATTACCATTTTAAAATAATTTGGCAGCCTTAATTCCAGTTCAACTAAGGCTACAAGAACCCAGCAGCTAAAGCTTCCACTACATAAAGAGTTACTCTGTCC
The DNA here is from genome assembly GCF_049634645.1 of Pelodiscus sinensis. NCBI lineage: Eukaryota > Metazoa > Chordata > Testudines > Trionychidae > Pelodiscus > Pelodiscus sinensis. The sequence continues at coordinate 9,316,693 of NC_134717.1, read as the reverse complement.
ATTTTTATGGGGACATTCCATTTCATTCTGTGTTGCTGCATGCCTATTCCCTCAGAGGAGAGAAAAAGAAAGCCTGAATTAAGTCTGATCTCAACACTGCAAATCAAACACCTCTCCTATAATTTCTTATCCACTAATCTTACAAAGATTGCCTTTAAATTCTCGAGAAAGCCATGAAAATGAATTCCAAAGTCATTACTTTTCCTCTGACTACAACATTATGCTGTTCGGCACAGTTTATATTTCCCTAAGTGCTAAGTTCCGCTAGTTTTTTATCACAGCACCGGATAAGAACAACTCTGATGGACGTAAAGAGTTTTCCTGCTCACCCTGCAGCAGGAAAACCAGCCCTGGGTTCTGAGGATTTGCAGAATGGTTTTGGGCAAATGACTTGACATCACTATACCTCAGCTTCCTCCCCCTGTTAAGGGGGCATCTTTCTTAGCCTGCAGGGCTGAAGAGAGGTGAAATGCTTTCAGCCACTGCAGTGAAATGTGATACATAAAATAAGTGTGAATTATTAACACTTCATACTGAAAGGACAGAGGGACCGAAACTTTAAAAAAAGCCACAAAACCTTGAAGTACAGGCAATCCCCGAGTTACACGTAACCGACTTATGTCGGATCCGCAGTTACGAACGGGGTTTTTCTTGCCCCGGAGGACAGAACGCCCAGATGCACCGCAGTCCCGCCGCCCGCGTCCTCCGGGACGAGAAAAGCTGCTCCGCATCTCCCTGGTCTGCTGGGGGGCGCTTTCCCCCCCCCCCCAGCAGACCAGGGAGACGCTGAGCAAAGCCGCGGGCACACGGGCAGCGGGACAGCCCAGACGCGCCACGGCTGTCCCGCCGCCCGCGTCCTCCGGGACGAGAAAAGCTGCTCCGCATCTCCCTGGTCTGCTGGGGGGCGCTTCCCCCCCCCCCAGCAGACCAGGGAGACGCTGAGCAAAGCCGCGGAGCACACAGGCAGCGGGACAGCCCAGACGCGCCACGGCTGTCCCGCTGCCCGCGTGCTCCGCGGCTTTGCTCCCCGTCTCCCTGGTCTGCTGGAGACCAGCAGACCAGGGAGATGCGGAGCAAAGCCGCGGAGGACCCGGGCGGCGGGACAGCGGTGCGTCTCGTCCGCCGCACGCGTCTCCCTGGTCTGCTGGGGGGGAAGCGCGCGCAGTTAGTGCACCCCCCCCAGCAGACTAGGCTTTTCTCCGGACGCCTGTGGTAGAGCAGCTGCGGCGCTATGGGACCAACCCGGCAGCACCCCAGCTGCTCTGCCCCAGGCGTCCCCAAGTCAGCCTCTGCTGAAACTGACCAGCGCTGATTACAGGAAGCCCGAGGCAGAGTTGCTCTGCCCCGTGCTTCCTGGAATCAGCCGCTGATCAGTTTCAGCAGCAGCTGACTTGGGGACGCCTGAGGTTCTTAAGTTGAATCTGTATGTAAGAACTGGCGTCCAGATTCAGCCTGTTGAAACTGATCAGCGGCTGATTCCAGGAAGCCCAGGGAAGAGCAACTCTGCCTCGGGCTTCCTGTAGTTAGCCGCTGGTCAGTTTCAGCAGCGGCTGAATCTGGATGCCAGTTCCGACTTACATACAGATTCAACTTAAGAACAAACCTACAGTCCCTATCTTGTACGTAACCCGGGGACTGCCTGTACAGTACAAGGTGCCAGTGACACCATGAAAAGCAAGCCCTTACTAACTGTTTTTAAGGCATTGGCCGTAAACTGGAAGAAGCAGGAGACCAAAAGCCCACTGTCGGGCAGTGCAGATCGTACCTTGGTACATCTCAATTGCTAGCAGTTGAATGCACTTTCAGATATAAAGCAATGGGCTGAGGGGGTGGAATAATATTAATTTGGAGGAGGGAGCAATATATCAAGAAAGGGCCTCAAGGGCCAGATCTTTTACCAGTGTAAATCCATGTCGATGCAGTGAAATCAAGCCAGCTGTTCCTGTTGCTCCTGGGAGAATTCTGCGCCACCCACACAGGTGCAGAATTCATCTGTCCTGGGTTTTTTTTTCCCCCTCCAAAGAAAAATGCATTCTGCAGGAGAGGCGCTGCAGCTCTGTCTGTCACCCACCGGGGGCCGCTCACCGGCCACAGCAATCAAGCACCGACAGAGCGTAGAGGCAGAATCTCTTACTGCACTGGGCCGGGTAAGGAGGCATGGGATGTGGAGCGGGGGGTTCAGAACAGCTAGTGGGGAGGGACACAGAATGGAGAGGGAGTGCCAAACCAACTGGAGGTGGAAGGTGGCTGACTGGGGGGGCAGGAACACATAAGGATGGGATGGGGGGGGGATGGATTGCCAAGTGGGGATCCGGGGACACCTGGGGGCAGGATGGTACAGGGACACATCGGGATGGGGGTGGGTGAATAGGGGTGCATGGACACTAGGGAGAAGAGAGGTGCAGGGCCACATGGGAATGGGAAGGAGCAGGGTCGCATGGGGACGAGGTGAGGGAAAGTGATTGACTGGGGCACATGGACATGCTGCCTCACTGACTGGGAAAGGCTAGGGCAAGATTGCATAGGAGAGGCTCTCCAGCTCTCTAACAATTCCATATTTACACACACACACACACCTCTCTCTCTCTTCACAGGCTCCTTCCCAGCCATTACTTGCCTCTACACACACACCTCTCTCTCTTCACAGGCTCCTTCCCAGCCATTACTTCCCTCTACACACACACACACACACACACACACACACACACACACACACACACACACACACCCACCCACCCACCCCCTACCTCTCTCTCTCTTCACAGGCTCCTTCCCAGCCATTACTTCCCTCTGCACTGCTTCTGAAGGATATGGGAAATGCATTTCTGTACTTTAAATGAATTATTACTCCAAGTTCTGCATTAATTTGCCCAGTATGCAACTTAAGTCAAGAGAACATTTCCTGAATCTTTTTGTGGTCTGTACTGTTACAGACAGACTTGCTGACAGGTATTTTGAACTAAATCACCAAAAAATTGAAATTGGTGTGATTATATTGTGTTATTTTGACAAAAAATATGCAAGTTTTGCAGTATTCTAAAATACAGTGTGCAGAATTTTTAATGCAGAATTCCTTCAGTCAATTCACACCAGATGAGGATTTGGTCCAGTGAGGCTAAGGGCATGTCTTCTTTACAGGTTAGATCCCTGGGTAGCAATTGATCCAACGGGGGTTAATTTATCGAGTCTACTATAGACATGATCAATCAACTACCAAAGGCTCTTCTGTCAACTCTGTTACTCCACCAAAACAAGAAGAGTAAGCGGAGTCAACAGGAGAGCATGAGCTGTTGACTTACCGCACTGAAGATACTGCAGCAAACAGACCTAAGTATGTCGACTTCATCTACATTATTCATGTAGCTAACTTGCACAACTGAAGTCAATAGCCCACAGTACTCTGGACAAGGCTTAAGAGACACACAACCTGGTTCACTGCCATGGGACTGCAGTTTTACACCACTGTAGCTCACCCCAGTAAAACTGGGGCCACGCAGCACGGAACGAGACTCTGTTTGCTCTGACAAAAACTGTAAGTATCCGAGGACTTGGAAGGAGATTTTCAAAAATACTAACACTCCCACATCACTTAAGTCCTGTTGGCTCTCAGTGGCACTGATACTTTTGAAAATCCCAACCTACACTTTTACCTGGATCTCTAGAATGCTCTTCAACCCCACAAAATAGCAGTGGTTAGCAAGTAGATAAAAAGGGATAGCAGAATGATTCAAACATCACACTGCAAAGGAGAATTATAATTCTATGCAATTAAACTATCTATTCTGCCACCTAGTTCATCTGATCTACAGGCAGTCCCCGGGTTACGTACAAGATAGGGACTGTAGGTTTGTTCTTAAGTTGAATCTGTATGTAAGTCGGGACTGGCGTCCAGATTCAGACACTGCTGAAACTGACCGCCAGTTCTGACTTACATACAGAATCAACTTAAGAACCCCAGGCGTCCCCAAGTCAGCTGCTGCTGAAACTGATCAGCAGCTGATTCCAGGAAGCCCGGGGCAGAGCAACTCTGCCTGGGGCTTCCTGTAGTCAGCGCTGGTCAGTTTCAGCAGAAGCTGACTTGGGGACGCCTGGGGCAGAGCAGCTGGGGTGCTACTGGACCAACCCAGCAGCACCCCATCTGCTCTGCCCCAGACGTCCTGATTCAGCCGCTGCTGAAACTGACCAGCAGCGGCTGAATCAGGACCTGGGGCAGAGCAGCTGGGGTGCTGCCGGGTTGGTCCAGTAGTGCCCACGGGCGCTGCAGGACCAATCGGCAGCGCCCCAGCTGCTCTGCCCCAGAGTCCAAAACAAAAGCCTGGTCTGCTGGGGGGGGGGAGCACACTAGCTGCGCCCCCCCCCCCCCCCCAGCAGACCAGGGACACGGGGAGCAGAGTCGCAGCGGCAGCGGCTTCAGTCAGGGTGCCTGTGGTCTGCTGGGGATCGTCCCCAGCAGACCACAGGCACCGGGTCTCATGCGGCAGCAGCGGGGGTTCCCGCGCTTCTGAGGCTTTGCTCTGGCAAAGCCTCAGAAGCGCAGGAACCCGCCCGCTGCTGCCGCTTGGGTCCCGGTGCCTGTGGTCTGCTGGGGACGGTCCCCAGCAGACCACAGGCACCGGCACCCAAGTGGCAGCAGCAGCGGTTCCCGCGCTTCCGAGGCTTTGCTCTGGCAAAGCCTCAGAAGCGCGGGAACCCGCCCGGTGCCCCTGGTCTGCTGGAGACGGTCTCCAGCAGACCAGGGGCACCGGAGCAGCTTACGAACGGGGCTTTCTCACCCCGACTTCCAGGGCGAGAAAGCTCCGTTCGTAAGTGCGGATCCGACGTAAGTCGGATCCGCGTAAGTCGGGGACTGCCTGTATAATGCAAACTCTAAGGCTAGGTCTACATTAGACCGGGAAGGTTGGGTGAAGGTATGCAACTCCAGCTACATAAAATACATAGCTGCAGTCAGCTTACCTTAAGACAAACTTGGCACCTCCTTCACAAAGGGAGGCCAAGGGGAGCAAATGCTCCTGTTGGCTTCCCTTACACCTAGCAACTGCAAGGAGTACTAACGCTGTCCGGAGCCACCCTCAGCATTTGATTTAGCTGGTTTTAAGTAGACCCACTAAACTGAACTCCAGAAGATCACTCTCCAGCATGACAAGTGAAGACATGGCCTAAATCACAATTATTAACTGCAGGTTATCTGATAGAACAAACTCACCTTTAAAATAAAAAATGAATCATGGTTGCACTACAGCCATTGCAACGTTCATATGTCACAACAACAACTGCTGCCATGATCAGACTTCTTGCCAAGTGGAGTAAAATGCTTTGAACCTGCAAAGGTCGGAGCTACCTGCATTTTAGCCTTCAGCTAATGATAACACCACAAAGATCAAAAGCCCAGTAGGGAACATGCTATGCTTTACAGGACAATTTGTTCCCACACGGCAGATCTTAAACCAACTTCATCAATCAATGAGAGACTATGCCCAGTGCTATACTCTCATCCTCTTCCATACATAGAATTGAATTAGTGATGTTAGCTATCGGTTAACTGAATAGTTGACTAACCGTGTGACTTCTTAGAGGTTAGTCAACTATTCTATAGTCCCTGGTTGCGGGACCAATGCACTCCAGCCCCACTACCGGGTAGCCCACTCTCTCTCTATCAGAGGCAGCAGCGTGGGGTGCCAGGTGGGAGCCAGCCCATGAGCGAAGCCAGTTTAAAAATCAGTTCTCTTTGCCGACTTCCTGCCTGATACAGAGGAAGCAGTGCAGGATGGCAGCAGCCACAGTTCACGGAGGGGCCGAGCTCCCCACAGATAGAGGCCACTTGGGGGAGCTTGCCATGGACAAAGGCTGCTCTGGCAGCAGCACCTGTCCACAGGGTTCCGCGGAATGCAGAGCAGCCTCTGCCTGCAGCGAGCCTGGGACTACCGCCAGAAGGGGCCTCTGCTTGCTGCAGGCCTGGACTCGCCATGGGCAGAGGCTGCTTTGTGGCAGCCTCTTCTGAGCCTCCCCTCTCCCGCCCACGCTTCTACCTCTGATAGAGGCAGCAGACCAAGGGAGTTGGAGGAGGCGGCACTGTGGAGCTGGTGCTGCAGGGAACCGGCTTTTAAGACCGCTCCCCCCAGCACCGGTTCCTGCTTCCCCCTGGCCTTGCTGCCTCTGATTCTGAGGCAGCAAGGGGGGATGAAAGTAGTCAACTAAATTAACCGATAAGCCTACCTCGGCACATCCCTAATCGTTCACATCCCTAAATTGAATCTAGGCCTTTTACATGACAGGGCAGAGCATTAACTAAGAAGAACTCCTCCCCCTTCCCCCAAATAAACAGCATTCTTACTTATTCCATGTGACACTTGGTACATTAAAAATGACACCAAAAATACAGTCTGTATCACAAAAATTGTTTTCAAAACCACTGCTAAAAATGTATCTATTTCTACCCCTAAAAACTCATGGTTCTGCCTTTAGAAGACATGCAACAAACCAATCATTATTCAGTGACCAAGCTACTGCAAAGGGAGCCTTATTGCTGCCCCAGAATATAAATATCACTGCTTCTCCAGGTCACTTATTTACAGTTTATTTCTCTTAGCTTACAGCTCTATAAATATTATCATTTTGGTCACAGCCTCTCATTTCAACCCAGCATTGTCTGAGGCTGTCAAGAGAAGGCAGGTACATGACAGGCAAGAGATAAAGATCACCACCAACCTCCAGCTAATTGACAACAAGCAATTTCTGATTTGCAGAATGTTAGACACAAATTAAATTGTGAATACAGTTTCTAAATAATTGTTATTAAATTCCTTCTATTGACAAGCTATTCAAGTAACATTAGCATTGATCAATAGAGATTACAATGTGCCATCTCTGCATTCTTCTAAGGCAGAGGTGGGCAAGAGCCTGACAGCGAGCTGGATCCAGCCCAACAAGCCACCAGATCTGGCCCACAGCCACCTCACTGGAACCCTCAAGTAGAGAGCAGCTCATGCTTTTTAAAAAGTGAGCTGCTCTCCACTCTGGATGGTTGGGAGGGTGTCTTTGCACACTGTCTCCACCCTACAGTAAAATCTCTCAACTCCCATTGGTCATTTTCTGGCCAATAGGAGCTTGGAAATTTTGCTGGGGCTAGGGGCAGTGTGGAAAGCCTTTTCCCCACCAATGCCTGGAGTGGAGCCATGTGGAGCAGCGAGCAGCCTGCAGCAGACAGTCTGCCTTAGGTTTCTGCAGGGCTGCTGGCTGGGAGCTGCCTAGGTAAGCACCTCCCACCCACAGCCTGCCTCTGGCACACACTCCCCACCCCCTGCTGCTGACTATCTGCTCTAGGCCACTACCCAAACCCTCTGTACCTCTTTTGCCCTTTTCCCAGGTCACAACTCCTTCCCTGACCCTGCAAACCCTCCTACAGGCCAGACTCCTTTTCTGCACCCATACCCCCTCCCAGACCCTGCACCCCATTCTCCTGCTCCAGGTCACCACTCAAACCCTCTGCACCTCCTTCATCCAGGTCACAACTCCCTCCCAGACCCCCTCTCCCAGGCCAGAATCCTCTCCTGAACCCTTCCCCCTCCTGGACTGTGCACCCCAAGTCCCTGACACAAATTACAGCCCCCTCCTTTACCCAAATTCCCTCTCAGAGCCCTCACTCCCCTACCCCAAGCTCCCTTCTGCACCCAACCTCCAATCAAGACTCCACACCCCTCCATAGATGTGCAGCCCTTGACCACTTGCCAAAACCTTAGAGTGGCCCATCCCATTAAAAATTATTGGCTACCCCTACCCTACAGCTAGCTTAGGTTGCCCATCACTGCTCTCATTTCTCTCCAAGCTTGGTTTTCTTTAGGGCTTCCTCTGTAGGATCTTTGCCTCCATCTCAGTGGGCGGGAAGATTGTCGTAACCAAGATGATCTCCTGGGCTAGATTGGATTTGCTAACCGCGCTTGTGGACATAGAATTTACAGGGTGCGCTGACTGAATTGAAGCAGCGCTTTGACTGGATGCCACGGGAGCGCACGGCTCTCAGTCACTGTTGCATACAATCAGCACGCACCTCATGTCACCTGCCCTTGCTCAATGTGCGTGTCACTTTAGTAATACCCGTAGGAAAAAAAACTATGTGGATGGAAACCAAAGGAATCTAGCAGCCTTGCACGTCAGCAACGATAAACATGGGCCATACATAGAACCCCAATGGGCCGCACACTGCCCACCACTGAATTAGAGTGATGTTGATGTTGGATTTATGTTGTTCCCAACAAAGGCTCATTCCAGCAAGGGGCTAAGTTTGGATTTTATGTGGGCTGTGTATTTTCCGTTCAGATTCAGAACAGAGTGGGAACTCCATCTGCATTCACACCCCCGCATCCACGCTATTAGGAAAAGTGCCGTCGGACACTTACTAACCACCAGGGATCAAAATACCTGTCAGAGATCTCTTCCAGAAAAACAGCATCTTCCCCTGCACACTGCTCCCAACATCATGTTTAGGTACTGGCTCATCACTAAGTCAGAAAAAAGAGTAACATCAACACCAAGTCGTCCCTTGGAGCTGGCCCCATCCAAGTATAGACCTGGTCCGTCCCACCACTGATGGGAAATTCTGAGAGGATTACAGCAGAAAGAATGTAGGTAGTAGGGATGTAAAATTTCAATTATTTAGCTAATCGAATACAGGCAGTCCCCGGGTTACGTACAAGATAGGGACTGTAGGTTTGTTCTTAAGTTGAACCTGTATGTAAGTCGGAACTGGCGTCCAGATTCAGCCGCTGCTGAAACTGACCGCCAGTTCTGATTTACATACAGAATCAACTTAAGAACCCCAGGCATCCCCAAGTCAGCTGCTGCTGAAACTGATCAGCATCTGATTCCAGGAAGCCCGGGGCAAAGCAACTCGGGCTTCCTGAAACTGACCAGCAGCGGCTGAATCAGGACGCCTGGGGCAGAGCAGCTGGGGTGCTGCCGGGTTGGTCCAGTAGCTCCCAGAGCAGCGCGGCGGGACCAACCGGCAGCGCCCCAGCTGCTCTGCCCCAGGAGTCCGGAGAAAAACCTAGTCTGCTGGGGGGGAGGGGGCGTACTAGCTGCGCCCCCCCCCCCACCCCAGCAGACCAGGAAGACGCGGGCGGCGGACCGAGACGCACCGCGGTCCCGCCGCCTGGGTCCTCCGCAGCTTTGCTCCCAGTCTCCCTGGTCTGCTGGGAGCAAAGCCTCTGAGGACTCCCCTGCTGATCCCAGGGCTCCACGTGGCATTGCCACTTTGAAGCATCGCCTCTTCTTCACACCCCCTTGCTGCCTCTCTTTTGATAGAGGCAGCAAAGGGAGGAGAGGGAAGCAACTAGTCAACTAGCCTTATCAACTATCTGATAAGATTTGCTTATTGGATAGTAGACTAGTCATTCAGTAGGCATGGTGGCAAGCCAAAGAGAATCTACACCATTCCTCTATAGCTCCAGTGCCTCTGCAATGCGTAACAGAGTTTGAGACAACAAGACTAGTAAATATGTGTCTCAAGCACACAGGCTGCAGACATGTGGAGGAAGAAGGTACCACTTTGACAGTCTGCTCCCAGATTACTTTGGGTTTACAGGCCAAGTTCCCTATTTGCAGAGAACAGAAAAACTGCACAATATTGAGAAAAATGCACTTACACAAAACACAACAAAAAAAGCTAACCTCCTTCCCCACAAACACCTGCTGATTAGATTTGTCTAATCTTACCAGAGATTGTTCTTAAATTCAGAGTAGAGGAAACAATGCAAGGCCCAGAAAAAAACAGAGAGTGGCTCCAGCGTCAAAGCAATGGAAGACACTTACCATGTGGCCGAGGCACTGTAGGGGAACATTATGCCTGGAAATGTTGCACCATATATCAAGCTAATTGGTTCTATATTCTGGGCAAGAGAGGGAATTTGCTCAAAATGAAATAAACAAATGGCTGCTTTAACAGTAAGAAATGGTTTTATGGGTTAATCAGTCATTAAAAGCAGGCAAAATATAAAGCTATGAATATAAACCAGGATTCTTTCCCTGCATAAGTCTCCCAGGCCTGAAATATCCAAGGCTGCTACAAGTAAGTTTCAACATATCCCCTCCCCCGCGCAAGTCAACCAGACCCCTATAAGCTCATCATAACAACTGTCACCCCCATACCACAGCCCAGGAAAATGAATTAGCTCTGAACCCTTTAAGGTAGTTGGGGACACTCTGTACCTCAAATTAGTACTTTAGAACCACAATATTCACCAACATTAGAGGATTATGATCATTTTTGTAAAACACATGCCTTGTGCGGTATCATTTTAAAAGTCTTGATCTGTCCGACCTTAATGTCCTGATGGAATGTACATACTATAGGGCAACGTCTACACTGCAGGCTTCTTGCGCAACAATGGCCATTCTTGCGCAAAAACATGTGGAGAATCTACACTGCACGTGCGTTCTTGCACAAGTAAATTTACAATAAGGCATCGGAACAGAGGGCTTCTTGTGCAAGAGTTATTCCTCTCCCCATGAGGAATAAGCCCTCTTGTGCAAGAAGGCAGTGTGGACGGGCAACAGGGATTTCTTGTGCTAGAAACCCCTATGGCTAAAATGGCCATCAGAGCTTTCTTGCGCAAGAGAGCGACCACACTGCCATGGGCGCTCTTGCGCAAAACAGTTCTTGTGCAAGAAGCCTGCAGTGTAGACGTAGCCTAACTGTATGGAAAGGTATGAGGTATTGCTATGTGTGTTACTGAACTAGGTGGGCAGACACCTACAGCTGGCCTCTTAGTAGCAACAAAGGAGTAGTTATCACTAACCAGATAGGCATGAGTGGCCCATCAAGAAGAATCCACTACCCTATAGGCTTGTTAGAGGAAGCACACAGGCAAGCCACATCACAGCAAGGATCTTTCTAGAATGTGTAGGAGACAGACAATGGCATCATCAATTGGCCTCTCTCCTCTCCCTACCCCCCAGTCTCAATACCTGAAAGACAAATGAGCCAGGGAGATTGGTTCCAGACAGGAAAGGACCCGCCAGCTGAACTGGGAGCTGCTTGTCTGTTCGGATGAGCAGGGCTTGACAAAGTATTGAATCTACTCGCCTGTGGCAAGCAGATTTCAGCCAGGCGCCCCCGTCCATTTGCAATGCGCGCATGCGCAATGCGGGTCACGCACATGCGCAATGTGGGGCTGGCGAGGATGAGAGACTCCTTGAATCAAATTTTGCTTAAGCCAAGTTTACACTGGCACTTTACAGTGCTGTAATGTTTTGGTTCAGGGCTTTTAAAAAAAAAAATCACACCCCCTCCTGGAGCGCAACAACTTACAGTGCTGTAAAGCGCCAGTGTGAACCAGGCTACAGTGCTGTTAGCAACTCCCCTCATGGAGGTGGTTTACATAGATCTCTCTTCTGGTGCTCATGCTGTGGCCACACTTCCCATTAAAAGCACTGCCGTGGCTGCGCTTTACATTTTTAAGTGTAGACAAAGTCTTAGTCTGTTAAAGTTAGAAATCAGACTGTGTTTCTCTGTTTATTTCTTAGGCAACCAATTTTGATCTGCATGCCTGTTACTTATAATTGATGAAAAACTGCAGTATGTTTTGCCTAAAACAGCGGGTTTTTGGTTGAAGTGGCTGGGGAATCTCAGCCCAGATTACAGGGTGCACATCCACTTCCTTTCCAAAAAACAGTGAATTTATTACTGTCCTTGCACTGCCCAAGGGGGCTCCGGGGGATCTCGACCTATGTAAAACGGTGTGTTTCTGGGGTGTTGGGGTGATTTTCTGATGCCTCTTTCTGTATGATTCCTGAGTGGCGCAGGGAGTATTTGTGCAATTTAACTGGATGTATGACTCCATATGTTGATGGCTGAATGATCACAGCCAATGTTCCATCCATGAGCGGAATAAATTTTTGTATGCGCATCAAGGGAGAAGAAACAAAAACCTAGCTGTGGGCGCTCTGCTAACCAGCTGGGCTGAGTCTCAATCTCTCCCAAGTGGCCACACAAGCTCCCAGGTTACAGGGAACACAGATTGCAGTGCCTGGAGGGGTTTTGCTGCTAGTCCCTGTCCTACAGTTTTATAAGAGACAACCCAGGGTAGAAAGTTAAGGGGGCACAGTGGTCCCACAATTCCAGGTTGTACCCCAGGGACCCTGTCACAGAAGTCTCTCCCATGTGAGGTGAAAAACCAGCACTGTCTCTTTCACAGGTATGCGTATTCTTTTGCTGCACAGAAGGCACTAATCTCCAGAGCTGTTTATCCAGCACTATAAACTGAAAACATAAGAACTAAACATAAGAACTAAAACCTCCTGCAACTGCAATTAGAATTCTAATAGGTACACCTTGAAAGGCCAAGCTGACGAGTAATTTAACAACCTGAGCAACCTGGGCAAAGAAAGGGGTCATCCTTATTCAGCCATCATGCTCCACCTGACCCAGATATGATTCTAGATGTGTACAGATATGGCCCCCAGGACTGTAGTGTCTAAGCAAATTGCAATCTTTTTTACTGTATTTATCCTGACCACCCCCAGGAAATAGGGAAGAACTTTTACTTTCACTTTACATAGATCAGTTGAGGGACTAATGCAAGGACACAGAGAAAGTCTGTGGCAGGGCAAAAATTAAATTTGGGTCTCCCCAGCTCCCAGACTAGTGCCCTAACAAGAGAGCAATCCTTCCTCTAATCCAGTGATTCCCAACCTTTTTCCCCTGGAGGAACCCCTAAAATAATTTTTCATATCCCACGGAACCCCTACCTATGAAAACGTTTGCTTGGCCAGAAAAATTTGACAGCAGGGAGCGCAATTCAACTACTGCTAAATTATTGTAAAGAAAATATATTTGCAAAGAGCTGTTCTATATATATGTCAGCTTACACTGAAAGAAAAATAATTCTATTCATTTATTTTACGATTTCTCTGATCTGATGACGGTCTGCGGAACCCCAGGTTTCCGCGGAACCCTTGTTGGGAAACACTGCTCTAGTCATACCAGTGAGCCATGGGAACACTCAATATAGATCCCTTATGGGTCTACAAGAGAAGAGAGACCATGAACTCTGTCTTTGACTTTTAGCTATCCATGGTTTAATGCATAACTTAGTAGCAAGGATTTTTACAATGTTCTCACTTTTATTTTGCATGATCTATTGCTATAAACTCGCACTGACTTTTTTAATCACAATCCCCCCAACATTTTTCAAGAGCTCAGAAAAAAAAAATCAATAGCTGGATTTTCATTTTACAGGTTAATGCTATTACTGCATTTTCAGGGACGCTGTTCTAATGCACGTGAAAAACTGCTGTACTGAAAGTTGGTGCAGTAATTAGTTTGATAGATATGATAGTGGATTGTCTACTATGGATTATGTTTCCTTGGATTTCTTTTGTTGTTCATTTTAAAAATTCCTGCAATATCAAGCACTTTATAGCTGTAAATAACCCCCCTTTGAAACATTTTGCTCAGGTACTATCTAGATCAGGGGTTGGCAACATACATCTCTCTAGGGAGCCAAATATGGCTCTTTTGGAGCCCCAACTCAGCCCCCTTTGATCTCCCACAGCAGGGAGCCCATGTTGGCACTACAACCTTACAACCCTTCCCCCCGCAAGACTGGAGTGCCAATGCCAGCTTCCTAGGTGGGTGGAAGCTCTTAGGGTCCATGCTGAATTCAATCCGGCATTCAGGGAACAAGAGGAGCAAACATCTCAGTGTGCTGCTCTTTTCCTTCCCTCCGCACGTAGGGTTGCCAGATGGCTTAATCAAAAATACCGAACACACACCCCCTCCAAAAAAACAAAAAACAAAACAACACACACACACTGGGGAAAAAATTCTGTTGAGTGGAAAAAAAGGGGGAGACCAAAGTTGTTGAGAGAAAAAAAAGGGACCCCGAGAGTTATTAAGCAAAAAATAAATAAAATAAAATAAAATAAAATAAAATAAAATAAAATAAAATAAAATAAAATAAAAAACAGCATGTCCCTTTTAAGTGCATGCAGTCAGAATTAGGATAGGAAGAGGGGAATGGTTGAGCACTAAGACCCAGGGAAGGCATTGCTTCCCCTTCCTTCAGGTCTTTAGGCTTTTTGCCTGCGGCCATCTTGTTTTCTTGGTCGAGCCGGAAGGCAGCTTCCCTGAGGAACCTGGAAAGCAGGATGTTCGGGGGCAGGAGCTGGGCCCAGTTGTTGAGTCTGTATAGGGTTGATAGGTGTCCAGTATTTTTGCCTCCTGGCAGGGGAAAAAACCCAGAAAATGACAGACATTTTAGGTGTCCAGTATTTTCTGAATTTTACCGCCGGACAGGCGGTGAAAATACCAGACTGTACGGGTCAATACCAGACACCTGGAAACCCTGTCCGCATGCGGGAAACAAGCAGCCAAACTGGCTCCAAGCATACTGCCCTTTCTCATCCCTCTGGGAAACACACCCCTGGAGGCTTCCATGGAATGGGAGCAGCAGGAAGGGGGTACCCCCCACTCTCTCATGTCCAGACCTCCACACCCTCACAACCCCCCCATGCAGAAACCCTCTGCCCTGTGCCCCCGGACAGACATCCCCCTGCTCTCAACCCCACCTGGGCAGAATCCTCTCCTACCCCCCTGGACAGAATCCCCCCTGGCCCCAGTCCCCTGGCCAAAATCCTCCCTAACCCCAGCCCCCTGGCCAGACACCCCCTCTTGTCAATTCCCCCCCCCCCCGACAAAATCTCCCCTTACCATTCTGGCCAGAATCCCCCCTCTCTCCCTGGTCAGACACCCCCTACCCCTTGACCAAAATCCCCTGACCACAGCCTCCTGGCCAGACATTCTCTGCCCCCAGCTAGAATCCCCCCTACCCTTCCCCCTTGTCCCCCGTCCAGAATCCCCCCCTTCCTTCCTCCCTGCCCAGATTTCCCCGACTCCCTGGCCAGGCAGCCAGCTTCCCCACTCCTGCCATAAATCAAAACAATGTTGAAACCTTTTGTGTTGGACATAATATTTTACTTTATTTAAAAATGAAGCCTGGCCAACAAGCCCAGAATTGGGACCCAGCCCCTAGCTGTCTGCAGCGTCATAACACTCCTGCACCCCTCCCCCATCCCAACCCTGAGCCCATCATACACCTGAACCCCCTGCCCTGAGCCCCCTCACACTTCCACATCCCCAGTCCCCTGCCACAACACTCCTGGCACCTCCACACACCCCAACCTTGTGCCCTGAGTCCATCATACACCTAATGTCCTGTCCTGAGCCCCTCGTACACCACAACCCAGTCTCCTGCACCGCACGTCACCAGCCCCCTGCCATAAGATTGACAGAAGACAGCCTCATTGCATGAATGAAGTTGGATTTGACCAGTTATGATGTAAACTTCAAAAGAAATGTGTGAAAAGATGCAGCAGCTGAAGTCCCATTAAATAACGTCTGAGAGTATAATGTTTCATTTATGCTACTATTAATCATGTCAGTTATCAATAATATTACGTTGTACATTTTCAGTAATGCAAAGGAACATTCTTATATGGCTCTTTGTTGACCACTTGTTCTGAACTTTGACGTAGTTTGGCTCTGATTTGAAAAGGTTGCTGATCCCTGATCTAGATTTTGTAAGGGGCCCTATGCTGATCATACTGAAATCAGTGGTAGAAATCTCAGTTGGTTTTACTGAGAGCAGGATAAGCTGAACATTTACAGAATAGCAGTAGAATCAAAGAACTTCTTCTGTACAATAGTGCCTCTTTCATGGGTTTAAAATTCAGCTGAAAAAAATTAGATGATAGCTGACACACTGAATTATTTTCCAGAGGGAAAGTTTTAGTATTTATCCCAGAAAAAGAAATATTTTTGTAGACATTATGATTACGTAGTTAGGCATTCAAAAGTCAAGAAATGGCTAAACTAAAATGTTCACCTTCCTTTCATCTAGAAACCAAATTTCTTATACCAGAACTCCTCACAGTAGCATCTGTAGAGCCCTGAATCAATACAAAATGTTGTATCTGCATCTGTGACAAAGTGGGGATCATATTTGCTTTGTTCTGTTGTGTGTTGCAATAAAGTCAGGATTGTATTCACTCTGTTCGCTTTATGTTGCATGTGATTTCTACTGTCCTGTGGTAACTAAGGATGTTAAATATCAATTAACTGAACAGTAGAATAACCTCATGAATTCTTATCGGTTAGTTGACTATTCTGTAGTCCCTGGGGGGCGGGGCTGGCAGCAGCATGGGGTGCCAGGCGGGAGCTAGTCCACAAGGGGAACCAGTTTAAAAACCAACTCCTCTTGCAGACTGGCCGCTTGTCGTCCTGTGCTTCTGCCTCTAATAAAGAGGCAGCAGTGTGGGGTGGCAGCAGCCCCTGTCGAAGGGGAGGAGGAGATCTGAGCTCCCAGACCTGGTGCAAACCGGAACTGAGCTGGGCTGTCTCCCACCCAGCTCCTAATGCACTTTAAATGCAGAGCCACAGCGGGGCGTAGGTCCCGGACCCGGCGTGAGCTAGGACTGAGCCAGGCTGCTAGCCAGCCTGCTAGAAAATTTACTGGTCTGGGGGAGGGGAGAATTCATGTAGTCTGTTGCATTAACTCATAAGCTTTTGCTTATCAGTTAATCGACTACACTCTCACCCTAGTGGTAACCCTGGGTGTGCACCTCAGCTTCCCTGGGCCCTGCACCACTATCTAGATGGGACTGGGAATTCTGGATGTGACTCACTGAGGGAGGCTGCCCAGGCCAGTGTGTTCACAATGGCTCAGGCTCACTGTAACATGAGCCTGGAAGGCGGAGGGAGGGAGTCTACTTGCAGGGCTGGATCGGTTGCTGAATGTGTAAGTTAGGCTCCGCTGGCTTAGAAATCGGGGGAGGAGGCCCAGGCTGTGCCCCCCTCCCCAAGATGGATTGTACTGTCTGCTCCTGGTTCCTGTGCTTCAAGTCTGTTCTACACTGTATCCCTGTGAACTAATGAGCCTTCTGTTCTACTTCCTGGCTGAGTCACATATCTGGCTGCAGATGGGGTGCAGGGTCCAGTGACTTTCCACAACTCGATGACAGCATCTGTGCCCACAAAAATGAGCCATACATATCTGCATCCACACTGGCAAAAACAGACACTCACAGATATTTTCCAGGCTCTAAGTATCTGACTATCCTTGTGTGTTTGCATGATGGTTCAAACGTCAAGTAATTTTGTCATTTCTGAACTTCGGAGTATTTCACGTTGCAATGTTGATGAATCAACATGACTTTTGTGAAGGAAATCAATAATTCACTAATCTATTTGAGTTCTTTCAGGGGGTTAAACAGTGATTTAGTCTATATAAGGTAGCTGGTCTTTGAAACAGTCTTTGGCAAGGTTCCACACCGAAGGCTCGTAAGCAAGCTAAGCAACCATGGAATAAAAGGGAAGGTCCTCACAGGGATCAGCAAATGGTTAACAGACAGGAAAGGAAGAGTAGGAGTAAACAGTCAGTTTTCACGTGGACGAAGATAAACAGCAGGATCTGCCAAGAATCTATATCAGGACTAATGCTGTTCAACGTGTTCATAAATGAGTCAGAAAACAGAGTAAAGAGAGAGGTCACTAAGTTTGCAGAGGATTCAAAATTACTCAAGATAGTGAAATCCAAAGCTGAAGAATTACAAAAAGAGCTCACAAAACTAGATGATTGGGTAAGAATATAGCAGATGGAATACAATGCTGATAAGTACAAAGAAAGGCACACCGGAAAATACAATCCAAACTACACATACAAAATGGTGAGGTCTAAACTAGCTGTTATCACTCAAGAAAGACGTTGGAGTCACTATGAACAGTTCTCTGACAACATCTGCTCAATGTGCAGTGGCAGTCAAAAAGCTAACAATGTTATAAACCATTAGGCAAGGCACAGATAAGACAACAGAGACTATCATGTCATTGTATAAATTGGTATGCCCACAACTTGAGTGTTGCATGCAGTTCTGATTGCCCCATCTATTAAAAAAAAAAAAAGAAATTAGAACTGGAAAAAGTATAGAGAAGGGTAACACAAATGATTAGGGCAATGGAGTAGCTTTCCATATGAGGAGGGATTAAAAGACTGGGACAGTTAATCTTGGACAAGAGAGGACTAAGGGGGGCTATAACAGAGCTCTAAAAAACCCTGACTGGATGAGGAGAAGTATTATTTGCCCTTTTGCAGGACACAAGAAATGGGGGCAGGAGAGTGTGTCACCTAATGAAATTAATAGGCAGCAGGTTTTAAAACAAACAGAAGCAAGTACTTCTTCATGCAGTGCAGAGTCAACCTGCGGAACTTCTTGCCGGAGGATGTTGTGAAGGCCAAAAGTGTAACTTAGTTTAAAAATCATTAGCACAGGGAGAGAAGGTCTCTCTCTGCCTATTAGCCAAGATGATTAGGGACGCAATCCCATACTCTGGGCATCCTAAACCTCTGCCTGCTAGAAGGCGAAACTGGATGACAGGGGATGGATCATTTGATAAATTGCTGTTCTCTATATTCCCTCTGAAGTTTCCGGCCCTGGCTACTGGTGAGATTGGATCCTGGGCTAGACGGACCATTGATCGTATCTATATGGCCATTCTTATGATGTTCTTTAAACAAAGTTTTATGTATAGAAGTTCTTTTTTCCCCCCCTTTTTCTTCCCTTTTCCCCCTTTTGAACTAAATACGGAATCCATCCATCCCCTTTCCGGAGCCCTTGGGGATCTGCAGTTTTTATCCCCACCAGATTCACACAGTACCAGGTAGGAGATGGACAGTATCTATCAATAAGGTGATGTCATCAGTCAATAAGATGATGCTCTCAAGGAGCCCTACTTCATTCAAGTCTTCATTCAGTTCTCCATGAAGTCAATGGGAACCTTTTCGTTAACTTGAACGGGAAGTGGCTCTATTCCTCAGTGAATACTTTCTAAAGTGTGCATCACACCACACACCTTTCCAGTCAGAGGGCAAATATGTACCCTTGGCAAGTGTACATGAGAATGCCATGTAGACAAGGCAGACTGTTGTGAAGCCTGCCTCATTCACGACCAACGTATTATTTTACTTTGCAGCTAATGTACTAGGTTGGTATATAGATATAGATATAGATATAGATAATGTTTGGAATCCAATTTTCAAAGACTGAATTTTACCAGGAAACTGGAAAGGGACCTTCTCTGAATGAGGATTATTCTCTGCCAAATTTCAGTTTCAAGTTCTTGCTGTTTCAAGGCATGGGAATAAATAAATTTATATTTTTATACACACACATTTTATAATGAAGAAATTGAACCTTTGCCCATTCTTATCTCACTTAAGGAGCTTATCTATCCCCAACCCCTACACTCAGGCACAGTCCAAGCCTGGAAAGTTTCTGAAATCTATGAATGGCAGAAAACAGGGAATACAAATAAAAAAACTCCCGAGTTAAAAATTCCTCATCCTATCCTGCAAAAAGTACTTGAACTGTGTATCAGGGCAGCAATTTATTATAACTGATCTTGACTCAACAGTAAGATTTGAACTCAAACCCTTCACCACTAAAAAACATACTAGACTTTACCACCGGAGCTAAAGGATTCATCCTCCTAGCTGGACGTAGCAGTGAACTCAATTATTTATGCAGACCAGACACTAGAAGGGACAAAAGACAACAGTGTCCTATCACAGGTTATGTATACAGTTCAGAACAGTCTCCCAAGTGTTATCAATTTTGCTCTTAGTGAATTTAATGCTGGTGACAACTGTTGCGTGGAAGTTTGGTACTTAGCCACTGTCTGGGACCTTTGTGGGCATGCTCTTTGAAGGACCTTCCAAGTAAGTTCCCAAGTGCACAGACACATCAAATCTCAAGTAGTCAAGGAGATTTGACCATCTCTTCATCCAGAGCTTAACAAAATATCTGAAACAAAAAATCCATTTTCTCCTTCAACTGCGCACAAGCTGCATTAATTTAGAACAAAACAGTTTGCTCCGGTGCTGCTTGTCTTGATGAGATCACAGAGCATCCTAAAAAAATGAATGGGATGAGTCTGTACTTTCAAAGGCCTGTCCACTGCATTGCCAGTGAGCTTCAACCTCTGCTATAAGGACCACTTTTAAAGCTACATAGTAAATCCAGCCTCTTTAACCCTTGGCCCCTCTTCTGAAACTGCCAGAAAGGATCCAATTAGCACTAACTGCCACAGTAGTTGTTTGGTAAGGAGTCTCCAGAGCGTGTGCCCATGAGAACCAGAAGGAGGATTTATTAACTCATTTATCGTTCTAAAATCGGTTTGGGGGATTGGGTTTTTGTTTAACAAAATAAAAAGTGAAATCTTTTTTCCCAGGTCTTTACTCACAGCAGCGAGAATCAGAAGCAACTCTGCTGGAATCAGCAGAAGAGAACTGGACTCCTCTGCGTTTAGGATTTGGAGCCCCTTGCTCAAATTGGGTTAACTGGGAGTACGGGTTCACAGGTCATCTCAAAACATTTTGGGCTTTGCTTATCAAGAAAAACATGGTCTGAGATTTTTCAGAGCCAATTGAGGGATTTTAACACTGCTCCCACTACAAGCAAGGAGGACTGTGTGGCTAAATCACCTACTTGAAAAATCTCCATGTAGTTTATAGAGATAGATGGAGGGGAATAAAGGGAACAACACACCAGGAAAGTGTTTCTAATGAGGAGGAAAGGGAATTTCATTAAAATCTCAATGACATTCCAAAACTGGAAACATTTTTACCAGCTTGAGACGTGTTCTCACCAGCCCATCTGTTTATGACTAAACTGAGACGATGTGCATCACCAGCCACGTCTCTACGAATCCTGACGTCAAGGGGATACAAAGAGTACTCCATATCTGCTCACCAGGGTGGCAAGGAGAGCATGGCTCCTTAGGCACAGAAACAGCAACAAAAATAATTTTTCAAATCATGGCGTGCAACAGGTTATGCCCGAGTCAGCCCTGGGAAGAGATCTGCTCAGAAGTAGGATTGACGTGAGGTCAGGCTTAGAGATGTGGAGAAGGTGGTTGCAGTAATTTTTTTTTTTTTTTTACTTGTTTAAACCTAAAAAGAGCTGGTTCAATTCTCCTCTCACCTCCACCAGTTCTGACATGAGAAAGGCACTATTGACTTTGACTTCATCAGAGCTGACATACTGTGGGAAGGGAATCAACCTAAAGCCCCTGACTAAACCACCGAACAACCATCAGAGGGTAACACCTTTCACTGCCCTAGCAACTGAGACTTGCTGCTGACAGTGCTTGCTTAATACACCACAGGTGAGGAGAGCTCAGGATGTCATTTGTACAGCATGTAAAGGGAATGGTGGCATTATTTTAAATGTTACCAATGTCATCTGGGTTAAGAAAATGTAATGAAAAGTATCCCCTATGCATGAGACACAGGCACTTTTGAAATCCATTCTGGAAAGGATTTTAATTTCAATCCGAGACTTTAACTGCCCTTTAGCAGCATTTCCACTGACTTATCGGGGACTCACTTAGGCTTATAATATTGTATGTGACTTAATAGAGATCGTGCTTTGGAGGGAAATACAGGGGGGAGGGAGAATTAAGCGCAAGAGAAAATGTGTGGAGCTTATGATTTCCTTTGAGAAATATTGCCCATGAGATCCCCAGTTATACTTGTTTGGTGGTTATTTCTTTTTTTTGTGGGATTGTTTCACATGTGCCTCACCAAATTATTTGCCACAAGAGAGGCAGGGTAATGTGCCTAAGAGATTTAAGAGCTAATTGGGACTTGCACTCCTAAGCCCATTAACATTCTACCAGAAGTCTAGACCTAATGGGCTACATTTTCAGAATCTGGCTCCCATATTAGGAACCATTTTTTCACATTTTTCAGAAGTCCTGCAGTCAATAGGAGCAGCTGGCTGTTTCTGAAAATCAGGCCCCTTATGTAGGTTCCTAAATTTAGGCTCCTACTCTTGGAAGTCTTATCCAGAAGCTTTTCAGACCATCTCTATTACAAACTGCAGAGATGCCTCAATTTGTATTATGGTGTAGAGATGAGATGAATAGTTCCGGTTAGAACCATTTGGTTCCAAAGCAAAGCTGTGTGGGCCCATGCTAACAAACTGTGAGTGCAATACCCCCTGCTGTGAGAAGGAAGGCTTCTGGGCTGGCATATTTTTGTATTCTCAACCCTGAAGCATGAAAGAGCCAGAATAACAAACAGAAATAATACAATAAAAGATGCAAGTGAAATTAATGAAGTTAAATGAAGCAAGTTTTTATCCTTTTAGTGCAACACTGAGATGGAAGAATCTAAAATGCAGCCAGATTTAGTCCACAAGGAACTCACCAGAGGAGTCTATTTATTTACTTACTAGCAGATGTATCCGGCATTGCTCCGGTCTTTAACTAAAGGTTGTTTGGGGTATTTTTTTGGAAAATAAATGAAAAATGTACATGCTTGTACACTTTGGAAAATGTATTTTTCTAAAATGAAGGCTGCCGTGAGAATTCAGGGGTGAGGAGGAGAGGTGGGAGTGGGTGGTTTTGGGAAGAGGGTTGGCAGGTGTGGAGGGGACTCAAGATGGGTGGGGAGCTCAAAGCAGGGGGAGGGTAAGGGTGTGAGGTGCAGATGTCATGGGAGGTGCAAGACTTAGAGCCGGGGACTCAGGACAGGGAGCTGGGGAAGGGGCTTACAGTGGTCATCCATGGCAGCAAGCCTCCAATTTGCCTCCCCCCCCCCCCCGGTATGCAGTCTGTCTGGAGGGGAAAACTCTCTGGGCCCAGCCCCTGCCCTGCTGCTGCTCCCCCTCCTCCATCCTGCCAATGCTCCAAGGGTCCTTGTTTGGGGGCAGTGCCTCCCTTCCCCCTAGCCTGTTGGAGGTGAGCAGCCCTGGCCTCCAGCTGCCCCTGCCTTGCAGCTGGTCTGGGAGGTGGTGCCTCAGGGGCTATCCCAGCCTCCAGCACCCCCGCATCCTGCAGCCTCTTTGGGAGCGATGCTCCAGGAGCTGGCCAGGCTCCAGGAATTATCTGCTCTTCCACTAGCCTCCCTCTCCTCCCCCACCCCTGCAGGTTTTTGGAGAGACCAAGCTTCAGAGGGACCCCCCACAAAGCACCTATGGACCTCCACCCCCTGCGGCCAGCAGGCTGTCTGGGCAGGGGGAAAGAGGCTCTGTGGGCTGACCCTGGCCTGCAGCGTCCCATATTAAAAGCCAGCTCCCCACACACACCCCACCTGCGCGTCCTCATGTAACTGCTGAAAATTTCAGCAGATAAAAATGTATTTGCCAAAATGAATGTGAGCATCCCTAGTGGACTGCACTAGTAGCACAGGTGCTGAACTTGCCAGACACCTCTGTTCGAATACCCTTCCTCAGGCTAAGTCGCTCTTTGCCCCACAATGGCCCCAATTAGGCCAGGAGGGTTACTTGTGAAACAAGGTGCAACCGAGATAATTAAAGAAAACCCAAGCTGGTCCCCAGGTACTATCATTAGCAGCTAAGGAGATACACTTGGCCAAATATGTCCCTGGCAAAATGCCATTGTACTGTAGAATTTCCCCTGATGGAATCATCTCAACTGTTTAAAAAAAAAAAAAAAAAGTGTTTTCCTGTGGTCTCCTATTATGAGGTCTATGAGTGCTTTGGTCATCCATGAAATTGTAGTTGAAGTATCACTTCCTTAATTCTGCCTCTACCACAAGAATATCCCCAGTATATATCCAAAATTCCTGTTCCTTTGCTTTTTTCCTTTTTGTCTCTTCTGAGACAAAATTGTGTCTATATTTAATGAAGACACATTCACGTCCTCTAAGTTTCCCAAGGTTAAAACAAATAATAATGAGATGTCCTTTGCTTTTACTGCATGTTCTACTAGAGTAATTTATCTCCTAATATTTGTAAGGTGAATCCATTAGCAAATTTAAGAAGTGCCTGGAGAAGATCTTTTAATCGTGGAGGTAATGTTTATGATAGCTGTCTGTTAATTACTTTGCATGCTTATCCTGTGCTGCTGATGCTTGGAGAAGATTTTTGTGAGCATCTTTTACATCTTTGCAGGTTAGAGTATGCATGTATGCACATCAGCTTTGGTGCCTATTTTCTGGATATAAATAAGCCATGCCAGGTCTTCTATGCTCCAAATAAAAGGAACTTTCTGTTTAAAAAAAACTTTTTCTAATAGCAAACATGCTTTTACTCCAAGTTAGGAAGACAAAGTACTGGTAGGTTAATTTAATTCAAGCAATTATTTTAGTTTTATCTCAACATTTACCATAGATCCTACACATACACTTGTAGTTTCTATACATACAGAACCATTCCACGACCTGGGTTGCACAGCTTTGCTATTCCTATAATATGACACAATTTGAAAAGGTGTGTTAAATGTAGGCGTCTTAGCAAACTGACAGAGCCCTGTCCAGATTCATTAACAACCTTTACAGAATTTATAATCAAGCTGAATCTATTTTTTGGCTTGCACACTATATGCCTATCAATAATGTCTGGCCCCAGTTCCAAATGGAACAATAAATAACAACAATGTATCTTATATGACCAAGATCAATGTGTTAAAAGACCTCACACCAAACACACACAAACTCACTTCAGAAATGGTCAATTTTTCAAAAGAGACAAAGTGCCAAATTTTCAGAGATATTTAGAAACCTAATGGCATTTTTCCAAAGCACTCATGTGCCTCAACTTTTATTGATTTCAGTGGGAATTAGGGAGTTCAAGGCTGTTGGAAAGCTTAGGCCCCAATCCTGAAAAAAAACATATGCACATGCTTTATCAGTGGGACTACTCGTAGGAGCAAAATGATTGCAGGATTGAGCCGACAGGTTCTTTCGACCGTGTTACCCACACTTAACAAGACAGACCTTACGAATTGGACTTTGTTGGGGAAAAAGTTCTAGGGGGTAGCCCTGGTTCCTCTGAAGTCAACAGAGCCAAAATTGCAATGCTAGTACCAGGATTTCAACTGCAAAGCCAAGAACCTCCCAAGAGAGCTAAGATTTCAACCTACAAGCAAAGACTGCTAATTGAGAACACGCAAACTCCAGAGCCTCCATAGTGTTCAAATCTAGGTCCATTAGAGAGAACATCCCAGCTGACTGTGTTTGCCAGGACAGTGTGTAACAGAGACAAAGCAACAACCATATTGGGCTATATAGATTAAAATCATTATCCTGAATTGCATCCAGAATCAAACTGGTAACCAGGACAACCTGCATAAGAGTAGAGTTATACATGTTGCACACTAAATGCCACTAAGCAAGCATGCTACAGCATTTTCCACTCACTGAAATATTGGCATGGTCTTCAAATGTGTACCAAGTGTTCTTCTAAAACAGAGTGACCCTCAGTACTTCCAACATGTCAATAACACATGGCACAGGACATTATGGCAAGGCCTGCTCACAGCCCTCTAGATAACTCTCAGATGTGTACATAAAGCACTCCCAATCTCAGGAGTCAATTTATAACATGCGCCAAACATTTTCTCATGGTTACTTTAGAGTGTTCTTCTTGGACGAGTCCATAAAAGGAGCACACACACAAAAAAAGACATGATCTGAGAAAAGAGCCTACCTTTGCCTTGCTCAGGATGAAAATGTGGGTAATCCAACCTGCCTCAATTTATTTCATACAAAATATTATAAAAAAATCCCATGCTACAGTGCATTACCAACAGAACTGTCACTGCACTCCTTGGAAGTATACCACCGCTGTTGTCTCTATTCTGGCAGGCTGGGGAAACTGAGGCAGAGAGGCAACAGTGACTTGCTCAAGGCTGCAAAATAAAAAGCTGGAGGAAATGGAATTCGGACTCAGAAATAGCTGACTCTCCATTACATGCTCAAGCCACTACATTGCCTGCAGTGGAAGTGGGATAATGAATGGAATTAGCTGAATATAAAATGATCACTTAGTAAAATAACAATTGTGCAGTCTATTCAGCACAATAAGCTTTTAATTGCTGTTTTAAAAAAAAACCAAACCCACAGACCATCTCCAGCTCCTCACCTGTGTTCTGAATGAACATGTCAAGCCAATTTTCATTTAGGAGAATCATTAAAATATATCTGCATCTTTACATTCAGATTGTGTGAGAGAGAGAGAGATGGAAACGATTCTCTATTTATACACAGACATTTGGTCCAGACTACGGAACGGAAAACGCAAACTCACATGGTGCGTGAAACATCACTAGTACAGAAGAATGCTCCCTGATAAACTTGTCAAAGTCTTCATCCGTCAGATGATAAACAGCATTCTCCTCATCTGCCCAGGGAGTCTCAGGGGCCTGTGGCTGAGGCGGCAGGGGACTATAAAACAAACATATGCAGTTGAGAGGAAGATCTTCTGTGTTAAATAGTAATCACGTCAGCCAACCAGATTGCAGGAAAACAATCTGATTGTGCAAACACCAAAGCATGACAGGCTAACCCCGCCAAATGGAGTTCTGTAATTGGTTCCACTCTGAGCTGATAAGCAGTGAAACCTAGATAAAACAGGGAGGGAAAGAAAAATCCATCATGAGCAGAAAGGGCTGAGCAGGGAGATAAACAGAGATGCTTCGTTATTTCATTATAATATAAAATGCATTTTTTTAAACTATTTGAGCCAGCTCAGCAGAACGCGCTTTTCCTGTTCTCCCAGCATTAGCTAGTGTTCACCTTCACAAATGCCCCAATGCAGATGAAAAGAGAGTAGCAAATGTAAAACAGCCCTTCTAACAGAAAGCACATTGCTGGATTTAGTGCTTGTATGCAGAGATAAAATGAAAAGGGTGGTCTGGAGACTTGGTGCCAAGACTCTAGTGATCTGTGGCCCCATCTGAGTAGCCCCCAAATATTTAATGGATTTATCCTCAATACCTCTGAAAGACAATATCACCCCATCTTACAAATTGGGCATTTATACTCTGATTCAGCAAGGTACTCAGACACTTAGGGTGTGTCTAGACTACATGCCTCCTTCGACGGAGGCATGTAGATTAGCCAGATCGGAAGAGGGAAATGAAGCCGCGATTAAAATAATCGCGGCTTCATTTAAATTTAAATGGCTGCCCCGATCTGCCGATCAGCTGTTTGTCGGCAGATCGGGGGAGTCTGGACGCGATGCCCCGACAAAGAAGCCTTTCTTCATCGACACAGGTAAACCTGGTTTCACGAGGCTTACCTGTGTCGATGAAGAAAGGCTTCTTTGTCGGGGCATCGCGTCCAGACTCCCCCGATCTGCCGACAAACAGCTGATCGGCAGATCGGGGCAGCCATTTAAATTTAAATGAAGCCGCGATTATTTTAATCGCGGCTTCATTTCCCTCTTCCGATCTGGCTAATCTACATGCCTCCGTCGAAGGAGGCATGTAGTCTAGACACACCCATACAAATATACAACAAGTCACACTGACTTAACTGGGGCTGCTCATGTGCTTAGAGTTAGGCATGTGCTGAACCGGAGTCAGAGAGATTAAGTGACAACTCAAGGACATGCAGGAAGTCTGACACAGAGCTGGGAGCTAAACCCACATTTCATGAGTTCCAGACCAATGCCTCACCCTGAAGATTATCCTTCTTGCCCTCCATAAATGTACAATGAAGAGACAGAAGTTGGCAGATGGCAATTTATCATATTGATGACTATGTCAGAATGAAGATCCCAATGAGAAAAGGTGAGAAGCTGCTATATGCAGATGAGACAGCAATATGGACGCACTCAAAAGGAGACACGTAGAGGAAACAATAAACCAGCAGTATGACCAGCTAAGCAGTCATGGGGCAAAAATGAGCATCATTAAGAACAACACCTTGTGGGTCAGTAAATGTGTCACAGGAAAACTGGATATAGAGATGAAAGGAGTATGACTTAATCAGGCATCACCTTGAGTGCTTTGGTGGCTGGATTACAGAAGACAGAGTGGACGTGAGATACAGTTCAGACTGAGGTATGTTAAAGGAGGGTAAAATAACATCTCAGGGGCTAGAGATGACAAGCAGGGCTGGATTACCCAATAGGCAGACTAAGCACGTGCTTAGGGCACCAGCAAAGCAGGGGCACAAAAAAGAGATTTTACGGTATAGTATTGTTTTTATTTTGAATTACATATGGGAGGGGCGGGTCACCATAATCTTTTCAGTACTTAGGGCCTCAAATTCTTAATCCAGTCCTGATGACAAGCATAAACCACTGAGACAGCAAGTCTAGCTGCAGAGAATGGTAGTGAACTCCACAGTGCAGCATGGTGCAGAAGTCTGGGCAGCAGAGTGACAGCAGAGGACGTGGTAACGGGAAGAAGGAAAAGCAAAAGAAGTTGGCAGATTCAAAGAGCTGAACTCATTTGACATTTTTTTAAAATGCTGTTAATAATAGGGTAGACAAACGCAAATATTTGGATCCAGACTTTTTTGGATGTTCTGATTGACTCAATTAAAAACAACCTCAAAAACTTTAGCAAAATTCAGACTGGGCTCTGGCCCATCCCTGATGGAAGCAGATTTGCTATTTTTGATTGAAATACATGACTGTTTCAGTTGCCTGCCACGTGGACTGGCAAGTGGAGACTAACTCATTTATCTTGTCTAGCTATAATGGTGGTTTAGTAACAGTAGAAAAGAGGTAAAGTCATAGATAGCTTCCCACCCCCTTGCTGGCTGCCTTTTATCAGAAACTGCTACGGGGGAAAGGGGAGCAGGAGCCAGTGCTGGGGGAGCTGGCTTAAAAGCCGGTTCCTCCCAGTACTGGCTCTGCGAGCGGGGGGGGAAGCAGAGACGTGTAGTGGGGGACCAGGCACAAGCTAGGAATCAGCTTGTGCCCAGTCCCAGATGCTTTTAAAGCAAAGGTGGTCCCCCACTGCACTTGTGCCTTTTAAATGTAATAAGAGCCAGGTGGCTGTTACTACATTTAAAAGGCAAAGCCACAGTGGGATTAGCTCCTGGGCTAATTCTGCCGCAGCTCTGCAGTTTCTCTCTTTATCGACTAATCGAGTAGTCGATGGAAATTCCATCGACTAATGGAGGAGCTGGTTACACAAAATTTAACATCCCTAGAACGCATCATCCCCTTTATTTAGATCCCTTTAGTACTTAAGAACCTCGGGTCAAGAATCAGGGCCCAGCTGTGCGATGCACACAAATGAAGAGGACAGTCCTGCAAGGAGAGTTCACAATCTAATTTGTAGAGAGAGTCCAAAAGGCGGACAAAATTGACAAAAAGAGTGGCAGTGGATGACAAATTGCAGGTAACTTATGAAACAAAAGCCACTCCTTATTCAATGCCAAATGGGAGTAGTTTGTAAGGTCCTTGCAGAAGCAAGGTTTAAAGAGGGACTTTTAAAGAAGATCACATGGTGGTTTTCAGGATTTTGATGGGGAATTTTGGCAGAATTTTACTAGGTCTGAGAGAGGATCTGGCAGTTCTAACACATAAAGGTGCTAGCATAGATTGTAAGTCCATGGCAGAGACTGTCTTTGTGTTCTGCTTGGTACAGTGCCTCGCACAATGGGGTGAAGGCCCACAGTTGGGGCTCTGAGGCGCTGCAGTACTAAAATCATTAGCAAGAGCAACTTGAGGAATTAACGAACATGAGGAAAGCATGGTCGGAGGCCCAGCATAATCTATTCTAGGGCCTAACTAGTAAAGCAAGGAAAAGGAAGTCCTCACTGGTGGCTCACTTTAAATTCTATCTGCATATTAATAAGGCAGAGAAGACACCTCAGTACTTGGCTAAAACCCCATTTGAGCGCCTGGGGCCTGTTAAGGGGCAAGGCAAACCTAGTGGCTGAAAACAGTGGAAGGCAGAGGTTTGGAATGATTATCAAGGGCTATTTAAATGAAGAACAAGAAAAGAGTGGAGTAGCTTAACTGGGCAGTGGAGTGTCCAAGTTGGACCCAAAAGAAGGGCAAAAAAGCCAGTGAAGTATGCTAAGAACCCACTAACACAGTTTGCATCTGGACTGATATAGCTGAAAAAAAGTAGGATTTAGTAACTTTAAAAAGAAAAAGGAAGAGCTGGATTCAGTAATCAGCTGCGAGGAGCTGGGCCTGATGGTTGTTACTCGGGAGGAGAGCATAAGTGGGCAACATCACTGAAGATCATTTATGAAGTGCCAATGGTAAGACAGATGCATTGTATCATCAGGATAGGAAAGGCTGCAGGAGAAGTGCTGTAGCTCTATATGCCCAGGAAAGCATCCAATGTATTAACCACCCAGTGTGCAGGGGCGGCTGTGTGACTACTGTTCCTCTACACAGCCTCCTAAAAAGGTCCCCAGGCTCAATGAGATAGCAGTCAGCTCTCTCTGGGTGTCTATTAGGAAGATAAGAAAGGTCAAATATCTGCAGATTGATGAGGTAGAAGCAGCCAGCGTAAGAGAAAGAAGTCTCGAGAAAGCAGTAAGAAAGATGCCGGAATCCTCCAAACCATTAAACCCTATCCTGAGGAAAAACAACTATGCTGGCTGACTCAGTCTTCCTCCCTCTCTCTCCTTCATGACCCCCAAATCAAATTGCTGTTTCCCCCAACCAGCATTGAGGACAGGCTAGATGAAGGCATACATTCTGAACGCCAGTTTATTGAAAAGGGGAGGAGGGAAGACATTTTTACAGTTCACAATTGTATAGATATTTTCTATTGCTCACAACTCTTCGCTGGATCCTTGGGATACGTTATGGCTTGCACAACAACCAGCCACAATGGACATTCTGGTACGGACACATCCTGACCGTTCAGCCTCATAAGCCTACCTACCATACCTACTCATCGGACGAGTATGTGCTGTGCCCAAGTATCTCTCTAATGCAAGGGATTCTGTTGCAGTGGCTCTCTAAATCTCAATCCATCTTATTTCAGACCTCACTCGTGCTTCAGATAACCAAAACAGGGAAGTTTAGATCCAGATCCGAGCACTTCTGAAGTCTGGAAATAGGATATTGCAGCCAAGAACTGGTGTGAGCATATGCGTCAAGTATGCATGTTCAGCAACTGCTTCACCCCATTTTGTTTCATAAGTAAGCCACTTTCTCGCTCTCCCTCTCTGAGAAATAGCCTGAGAAACAGATATTTCAAAAAGCAGGATTAACCTGAGGCGGAGTTACTTACTCAGAGTTTTTAATTATATACGTACGCCTTGAAGCTGTGTAATTACACATCGAGGCCTTTGCCACCACATTTGGCTACTTGTACTGCAGATCACTCTGTGTATTACAATATTTAGCATGTGCTAGGCTCATACTGGATACAATTTTAATTGCAACATTAATTACTGGCAAAATCCAAGGGCTTTTAGTTTCTGAATGCGATTTCTTAAATTATACTGATCACAAAAAAGGGGCAAGAAAGCTACTGCTCAGATTGTCTTTTGGGAAACTATTGAGCATGTACTGAAAATTAAGTGAGGACAAACAGCTGTCTTTAGCTCTGGACTGCTACAGTAACAGCTAAAGTCCACAGTGGCTTGTTAGTGGAGATTATCATTGGAAAGAGCTAGCAGCTGTTCTGCTTTGCTTCCAGTAGCGGTGTTCATGAGCTGTCACGGCACTGATATAAAGGCACTGCACATTTACAGGGATTATCTGGATGCAATACGAGCAGTCTGAAAAAGCACCAAACATCTAACATTTCACATGTGGCAGCCAGGTGATAACCCACATCCTTGCAGGGCTAAAACGCATAAAAGGTACAGGTGATGAAGTCATATATCCTTCCCCTAAGGGAATAATCATCTCTGCGTGGTTGCTAGAGTTACTGTCTTAGTCGTTCAATTGGGAAGACTTCATGAGCTGAAAGAGGCTTAGAGACCAAAGCCAAATTTCTCTTTGATTCACATGGTAGCATTCAACCTCTGCATCCTAGACTTCCGATGCGTGCAGATTTCCCATTGATGTGAATGGGAATCCTGCTATGGCTTTGTTCTGGGGTCTCAGCACAGTGAAGGATCAGTAAGTCCAGGCCAAATGTCCCAAAGCCCCCAAACCTCCAGTGTAGTGAACAGACAAGGGGGAATAAAGGAATAGGGAGGCACAGATATTCAGTGGAGGAATCACCCAAGATACGGAAATCATAGTGCGGGAGAACAAACTGGGCGAGGAGAAGCAAGGAAAAAAGTCCCAAATTTTGATAAAATCCCAGAGCTAGATCCTTGGCTGTCGTAAACTGGCATTCTAGCAAAAACAACTGTTTGAAAATTTTATAGCGACTCAACCATGATTCCCACAAACCTCCAACAAGCCAAAAAAGATTTAGCATGACAAAGCACTGCCACTCTCAAGACAGAAAACCCAATATCTCAACATCGAGATCATGGCTTCATTTTCCAAAAAAGTGACTACTACAAGTTGAACCTCTCGAGTCCACATCCCTGAAGACCTGACCAGTGCTGAACCAGAGAATTCACCAAAGGACGGGAGGACAGTATTGTCTAGCAGCATTACCAACACTTCCACTACTTCTTGGGCTCTTAGAAGATATTTAGGAATAACTTAGAGCTAACAGCACAGAACACTGAGCCAGGACTGGTGGTTGTAAAACTTTATGGGACCACAGGAAACTTGGCCACACCAATGGAAAGTGGACATGTCGCTATCTAAAACCATGCCAGACCACAGATGTTGCCAGAGCAAAGAGTGCCAGACTAGAGAGGTTCAACCTGTAGTGACTGGGGTGCACTGACTTTCGGTGGACACTCTAAAGGGACGTGTAGTTTGAAAAGTTTTGAGCACCCAGCTTCTAAGAATCAAGCCTCTTACAAGGTGTTTCCAGTTGGTCACTGGAAATAACTGAAACTGTAGGCCAACATTTTGAACTGAAATGGAATTCCAAAGATCAGCACACCCGTGTGTGTGCAGACATATCACAGGCAGCCTTATATTAGCAACATGCTGCAGCTGTAAACTACAAGACATGCCTGCTGAAAACAAACATTAATCAGAGTTAACCTGTACTATTTCAGTCCACATCAGGGGTGTGGTTTTATTTGGTCTTTGGGAGGAGGAAGGGGGCTGGACTGTTTTGTACAGTACATGAAGTTCAATGCCTTACTTTTGCAGCCACTCTGCTATATCCTTTGCAGTAGCACCATAGTTTTCATAATGGAACAGGAACTTTCCTTTCCTATCAATGCAACAAAACAAGATTTAGTCCCTGTGCTGGAAGACAAGGAGGAACATGAAGTTACAATTTAGCATATGATTTCTAAAGAAGAAGTAAAAAGGACCGACTCAAAGTAGCAGATGGTGGGGTATCCTCGGACATTGTATTCTTCCTTTATCTTGTCAAATTCAGCTGAGTGGACGTTCATTCCTGCAAGTACCTGCAAGATCAGAACAGAATAGTTTGTTTCTTTGCCCACCTGAATTCCCAACAATACAAGATGTCACTGCAAATTGAAAAGAAGGAAAATTGCTCAGACTACCAGTCTCAGACAGATGCTGATTGCACTCGTTTTATTGCAAAGCCATTGAGATGTCACTGAAGTCAGTGGAATTACTCGGATTCTGCTCTGATGCGAGAGATATCAAAGCCTGTTTTGCTATATAAAGTTTGTAAAGAAACACTCCACTCGGTCCATTCCTGTTCCTTGTTTTCGGCTACACATTACTCATATTTATACACGCTTACAGAAGTTAGGGACGTAAAAATAACTTCATATATATAGTAGCCCAGTGTCAGAGAGTCTAATACCGAAATGCTGGCTGTTCCCTCTGGGGGGTGCTGTTGCCTGAAATGCTGGCTGTTCCCTCTGGGTGCCCCGTGCTGCATGGAGAGTGCGGGGCCCAAACAGCTGCTTGCGCCACTTGCTCCCCCGCGGTGACCCAGATGAGTGGCGCAGAAGTCAGCCGAGCGCCACAGCGCGAGGCGAAGGAGGGCAGGGCAGTGACGTGCAGTGTGACAGCGGCTCCAGGCCCCGCCCTCTGGCCATGATCGTCACCCGCCCCGCCCCCCTTCGCCTCCCACCCTAGTGCTCGGCTGATTTCTGCGCTGCTCAGCCAGGCCACCGCGTGGGAGCAAGCGGCACAAGTGACCATTTGGGCTCCGCGCCCCCCATGCAGCGTGAGGAGTACGGAGCCCAAAAGGCCATTTGGGCTCCGCGATCCCCCAAGAGGCAGGAGAAGTGAAAGAGAGAGAGAGAGGAGGAGGCAGTAGGAGGAGGAGAGAGAGAGAGAGAAAAAGAGACGGAGCGAGAGACCGGAGGCTCAGGAGAGAAGACCGACGTGAAGGAGAGACCTGAAAATCCCGTCTTATGACGGGCTAATTGGCTAGTATAAAAATATTAACCATATAACCTATTCTATTAGTTACAAGGTTAACTAATCTGCGAGCACCATGGGACTACCAGCTCCTTCCCCATGACACAGCGGGCCCAGCCAGGTTGGAGCAGCCTCCCGTCCGCAGTGCAGCTGCTCTGGCCAGCAGGGATACAGATTAACCAGTTACTTGGTAAACATCATCCTTCCCAGTAAGGGTGATGGTAACCAGTTAACCGGTTACCTGTTTACATCCGTAATAGAAGTACCCAGTGCTTTTTTTGTGACGGTACTGCCCGGAACGGTGTACCATCACCTATTTTCCCAGCCTACAGAAAGGGAATGGGATTTCCCCCGCACGTACTGGCACCTGATTTCCTGGGGCGGCTATTTGGGATGCACAGCGTTTCTTTCTTCCGGCCCCCAGCATGGAGCTGTGGCTCTTAAAGGGGCCATGCCCGAATTTTGGCCCCCAGTGCGGGGTTGGGTTTTTTTTGGGTTTTTTTCCTCAACAAGTTTGCCCCAGAGTACCAGCACCATTTTTCTTGCAAAAAAAGTACTGGAAGTACCCAAAGGAAATCTATTCAACAGACTTACCAATCCCGCCTCTGTATATTTACATTTCACGTGGCAGGATGAACAGGTTTATTCTGTTCCTCAAGAACCACACCTCAGGAAACCTGGAGTCATAAGCCAGGATAGTTCTAGCCCCACCTGTTTGGCTTCCAGTTGGGCAGTGGTTTAAAGTCTCACCTAAAGGCCAGAAAACTCAACTGCCTGAGTTTTGCAGGTTAAAAAGGTACTTCTGAAGGGGGACATAAATCAACGTTACTGCAATTTAAAAATACAGCTCGCTTTCATCGTATGCCACCCAAAAAAAGAGTTTTCCTGAGAGGCTTGAGTGGGCTGTGCCTACAAAAGCTCAGGATACCATCTTCCTGTTTTATTAGTCTATAAAGTGCTACCAGACTATTTGTGTTTAAGTTCTTCCAGAAATGAGTTTGAGCTCTAAGCTGCATGCAAGCTCTTTAAACAAAGAAAACCATCCTCATCCATCATAACTTGAAACCAAAGAAAGGCAGGGTTGCGAGGGACCTCAAGAGGTCACCTAGTCCAGTCTCCTGTGTTGATGCTGAAGTCAGTATTAGGGATGTAAAAAATGAATAAAAATATCAACCATGTAACTGATGAAAATTCTATCAGTTACACGCTTAACTGCTCCGGGGGCTGTGGGCCCTGCAAGGCTGCTGGGGCTGCATCAGCTTATTGGTTAACCAGTTAAATTCTTACATCCCTAGTCAATATATATCAATTATAACCAATACCTAGCGAGGGTGAGGACTACTTTTTTATATCAAATATCCATGACTTCTGGAAATAACACATAATGCTTGTAAAATTCATATACATTAATTCAGCCTCATAATGCCCGAGAGATAGGTAAGCACAATACCCATTCTAGAGATGGGGAAAGCGAGGCACAGTGATTCGCCTCAGAAAGACACATCAATGAATCAGCGACACAAAATGGACACTCAGAAATTCCTGACTTACAATCCTGTGCCCTAACCATACTACCCCTCAAGCACTGTCAGA
The DNA here is from genome assembly GCF_049634645.1 of Pelodiscus sinensis. Lineage (NCBI taxonomy): Eukaryota > Metazoa > Chordata > Testudines > Trionychidae > Pelodiscus > Pelodiscus sinensis. The sequence goes on along the minus strand of NC_134717.1, from coordinate 9,280,939 downwards.
ACACTGGAGTAGTGATAGGACTAGCTAGGCACTTCTGTGGGTGTGAGATTTACACATAAGAGGTCACCTCACAGCCTGAAGATACAAAGTGGAGTTAATCTCGGAGTTAACAGCATTGACGGTTTAAATCATTTTAGCATCAGGGGCTTAATCCAAACCCCTCTGAAAACAGGATTTTCTCTTTCCAGCTGAAATACCACATCAGAATTTAATAGTAGTTTCCTGACTACAGCCAACTGCATGGACAAAACATGCTCAGAGCCAGCTGGAAATAAATCGTCAGTACAAAATGCTCACATGAAGGTCAGTCAGCCTTTGTAACCCTTCAGAACGTACTGGAGAGTTACAAATGGAGACTTTTTTGTCTCTTTTCTTCCACACCCACACCAGCAAACTCAAAAAAGCAGATTAATTGAGCAGGTCTTATATCAGCCTTCTGTTCATTTCACATTTATGAATTTTCTTTGAACCAATGACTGATACTACTCGATCCCTACATGTACTGGACCTGATTCTCCAGGCTTTGTACCTCATGTGGTCATTTACATACATGCAGAGTATGTGAAACAAGATACCAAGTCACAACGGTAACTTGGCATGTTGTAAATAACTGAATAGGCCGAGGAGTGGGGAATCATGTCCATTAAATACATTTCAGAAAGAGGGACAAGCTGTAACTGAAGTGGGAGGTTTGGCAATGTTAGCTACACAAGCTCAGAAAACTCCAAGACTCCACAAAGGCATTCCTAGGGCCAGATGCTTAGCTGGTGTAAACTGCGGTAACTCCACTGACTTCAATTAAGATACAATGATTTACACCAGTGAGGGTCTGGCCATTGGTTTTCAGGGACACATAATTGCTCTAAGGAGCTTTATATCTCATGAACTTCTATGGCAACACAATGAAGCCTGCCCAAATTTGCTACAATATATACTTTAAGAATTCCAAGAGAAAGATCAAAACTTCCATGCAATGTGTAATCCTCAGTATTTTAAAATATTTCTGGATTTTGCTGATCCCATTCAATAAAGTAAAGTACATGACACACACTAATACAAAGACTGCCAAGAAAGGGGCCTAAGAATACTTTTGGTTTGCCCTCAATTGATTTATAAGCAACAGTCATAAGAATTCTGCCAAGTATTCATTTAAAAAAAAAACACCTAGCATTTTTAAGTCATACACAATGCTGAGCCAATTTTAATGCAGATACCCTATTCCTTCCAGTCTAAATCTGCACACACTGTATGGAGTATAATAGAACAAAAACCCATTATAACAGACACAGAATTTCAATACATAAGTTACAGCTCAGCTAAAGCAAACGGAATATTAAACAGTAACTTCCTTTATTTGATATGTTTGAAGTGTGTGTCTTCCACTTCTGAAGCCCTAAGATTGCACATGGAATGGAAGACAGGCATTGATTCAGAAAATCATTTAATAATAATACCCAGTTCTTACACAGGATTTTTTAAATCAACAGATCTTAGAGCACTTTGACCGGGATTGGGGGGGGAGGGGTGTTCAGTATCATTATACCCATTTTACAGATGGGGAAACTGAGGCAGAGATGTGAAACGCCTTGCCTATAGTCACCCAACAGGCCAGGAGAAATAGAGCACAGGTCTCCCAAGTCTCAGCCCATTAGTGAACACTGTCTTCTTAAGCAAGTACCTGATATCAATGGGAATTTAAGCATGTATTTAATTAAGTGTTTTGCCAATACAGATGTATTCCTGCATTGGGGCCAGAGGACAATAGCAACAGGAATCCATTGGTAATTAGAATCTACTCTGCGTGCAAGACAGAAATACCCCATTCAAACAGTGAGCTGGTCTTTTTCCTTTTGCATGGTTGTGTAATTTAATATGAACGATGAACCTACTTTGACACTGAAAATGTCACCTAGCTCCCCTCTTAGCCATAGCACTGACAGCAAAAGCACCACTATCATAAGCAGAATACAGCAACCAACTTCAGGTATAGTTCACCTTTGCATTTTTACAACCTATTAAATAGGCAGTTATTTTACTTTATATTTTCATGCTCTCTCATAGCAATAATGACCTCCAAACCTTGCATTTCCTGCCAGTTAATAACTGATTGGGTTAAAAGGCCAAACCTTCAGCTTGTCCAAGCCAGTCACAAATTGCCAAGAAATGCCTGACCCACAGGTCATTATTGCTTTAAAGCACACAATAGAAAAAACTAGGACATGTACAGTAGCATTGAAAGTCCACTTCATTTCAGAAAGGGCAAAGTATAGGTGGAAAAAGTTAAATTATATAAGCACATGAATCCGTGGAAGCATGGGTTTGAATACAGACCAAAGGACTGAGCTTGTATGTAGAAACAGCATCTTCCACAGTGAAATGCTAGATCAAGACTTTGGTCTGAACTGACTTTGTGCCAATGGAAAGCCCTATTGACTTCAGCAAGTTCCCACAAAGCACAGATGTCTGCCTGCATGGAGCGCGTTGTAAGGGACGTTGGCATTTAGTCTCACTCCGTTATTAAAATGGTACTCTAGAATGACCATGCTAAAGAATAGAAGGAAATGATCAGATCGGGGCGGGGTATTGCAACTCCTGTAAAAACAGTGGGATTGTTTGTGGCATTGGCAACAGGCATAGGCAATAGAAAGTTACAAGAAAATCACATGTGTTCTGAACAGTGCTAGCTCTCTGGTACTGGTTACACAAATGGATGCTTGTGTGTCTCATTCCTGTATACCTGAAATCCTGGAGCATTATAATTCATCTGTCCTGCCAGACAGGAGTGTCTTGTACAAAGGAACCAAGTGTTAACTCAATGGAATTCACACCATAGAACAGGAACTTAAATGATGTTCAGCAATATTAGAATGATTACAAAGCATCTTCAGAGACAAAGCCACTCCCAACGGAAGTAACCCTGAGCAAACAAGGATTTAACACATGCATCTGCAGTTTCAGAACTAGTTTGGGGAGCATGCAAGTCTGAGGATTTCTAATGCTCACGAGATATACTGACTGCAACTGCCCTGCCAATGAACCTCAAGGTGTCAATCTCTCTGCTTTGCAACATGCAGTGTCTCTGGGGCATAGCCTGCCATCTGTGACAAACTCAATGATGAAACACTGTTAGGAGAAATTAAACTCAGCTTAAACTCTGTTCTAACCCAAATCTTCATCAGTCATTTTCCTTTGCCTCCAATGTACCACTTCCTCTGCAATTTTCCCCCCCTATAGGTATATACAAATCTTGACCCAACTGCTGCCCATGACTTATTTGAAGATCTCAAGTGGGGGGAGGGAAGCAGTCAATGTGATTTTAGTGGGGTTTTCGACACACCCACATGGAATTCTCATTAACAAATATATGGTCTAAGTGAAATTACCACAAGGTGGTTGCACAACTAGTTGAAAGACTGTGCTGTACTTGGGGAGCACTTATCAGTGGTTCGCTTTCAGATTGGGAGGATGTGTCTCAAGGAGCACTGCAGGAGTCAATCCTGCATTTGGTACAATTCAATATCGTTATTAATTACCTGAACAACAGAATGGCAAGAATGGTTATAACATTTATAGGTGATGCCAAATCGGGATGGGCTTCAAGCACTTAGGAGGACAAAATCATAATTCAAAATGACGTTGACAAATTAGAGAGATGTTCTGAAATCATCAAAATGCAAAGTACCACACTTGGGAAGGCAAAAACCAAACACACAACTAACTACACAATGGGGAATAACTGGCAAGGTGGTACAGGAGGCCCCCGACCTGTAATGCGACTGGCTCCAGGGGAAGCGTCACAAGTAGGGGGCGTCGTAACTCGAACCCTCATTTACAATAGGCGCCGTGTGCCCTCGTAAATGCGGGCCGAGGACATAAGTCGGGGGGTTATGGCCCCTTCCACACTTACAAAAATGGTTGTCAGTGCGGGGGGAAGCGGGGGTCAGAACTTGGGCAGTCACAAGTCGGGGGCCTCCAGTAGTTTTAGTGAAAAGGATCCTGAGGCTACAATGGAACACAAACTGAACACAAGTCAGCAATGTGATACAGTTGTGAAAAAGGCTAATACACCCAAATAGGATATTAACAGGAGTGTCGTGATGAAGACATGAAGGTAATTGTCCTGTTCTTCTCTTCACTGATAAGGCCTCAGCAAGAATACAGGAAGTCCCCAACTTATGAATGGGTTGTGTTCCAAACATTCATTGGTAAATTGGTTGTTTGGAACTTGGAACATATCTACCCATAGAAACAATGTTATAAATGGTAGTTAGGTTCCTAAGCTTGCCCAAAAAACTCTATTTAACCCACAATGTAGCTGAAACACAATGTCTTTGTAATGAAAAACAGTAAAAAAATATTTTTGTATTTAACCATGACTACTAGTGTTTAAGAAAAAACAGGTTTAAGTAGAGGAAGATGAGGAGGTAGTGGGAGATTCTGAAGGGGAATTCTGGGCATTCCCACTGCCTCCATGGGCTCTGTGCCAGCTCCTGTGGTCAGCCCCATCCCCCGATAGGTCAAACCCAGCCCCACTTACCAGGAGGTGGCGAGTGGTATGAACAAAGGCCAGAGGACTCTGGAGGAGCAATGAGCAGCCGTGCACGCTGGTGGCTGGAGAGCAGCTGGTGGCTGGAGAGAAGCTACGGTTTCCCCTTCAAAGCACTGCTTCTCTCCAGCCTCTTGCTGGGTAGCCACCCCTACCTCCTCCGACCACCGCCTGTGCCTCTTGCCTGCTCCCTGGCTGCAGGTGAGCTTGTTTGTATGTGCGTAAGTCGGATGTTTGTAACTTGGGGAGTGCCTGTACATGCTGTCTGGCGCTAAGCACCACTCTTTGGGGATAAACTGAAGGAAGTCTAAAAGATAGCAACCAAAATAATAAAAGGTTTAGAAAACCTGACTCATGAGGAAAATGGCATGTTTATTCCTGAGAAAAGATGACTTGTGAGGGGGCTTCAAATATGATAAAGGTTTTTAGGAAAAAAAAAAGAGAGACTGTAAACCATTCTCCATACCCACTAAAGGCAGGTTAAAAAGTAATGGGCTTAATTGCAGCAAGGGAGATGTAGGTTAGACATTAAGAAGCAGTACAGATGTACCCTTACAGACAGGACATCAGGCTCAAAGGACTATAAGATCCCAATCCTGCAAACTGTTCCTTAACTTTACACATGGCCAACCCTTTGGAAATCAACAGCATTACTCACACTCTTAAAGATAAGTGTGCAGATAAGTGTGTGCCAGATCAGCAGTCTGTTTCAGCAAGTTACACTTTCCGTAGGAGGTCAATGAGTAAAATCTCACACTCCACAATGCAGAAATCAAAGCCAAACACTGTGAAAAAGTTTGAAGTTTGATTTGGGGGGGGGGGGGGGGAGTGGGGTTTTTTTTTTGGAGTTGCTTAAAATATTTTTTCCCCCAAACTGAAATTAGTTAAAATGTCCTGCTTCAGTTGACATGTATATAACCTTAAATACTCAGATCAAAAGCTTATGGGGTTTTTTTGTTTTAGCATTTATACATCTAGTCATCCTCTTACTTACATATGTGCCCTTCAGTTCTGTGGCTGCCTGCTGGTAAGATGGCATCATTCTCTTACAAACACCACACCCTGGTCATAAAGGGGAAAAAAAATACAAGGCAAATCATATACCAGTAATGACACTATTCATACGTTCTCGTGGATGAAATCTAGCACATCAAACAGTGAAAGATTAAGTTTTCTGAAAAACAGCTTCAGATCTCAAAACCTTCTAAAGAACGCCAAGATTAAAAAAACAAAATCGCTTATTATTCCTTACCTACTTTACTAAACCCCTGAGATTATTCAACATCTCTAAGAGAATTACTTTTTCCCATTTGTGCTTAATTTATCATTTATCCAGATCAGTCAATTTCGCTCTCAGTTTCACATTCTGATTCCAGTAGTAGTAGCACAGTAGTGGTGTATTTGGGGGCATGATAATTCATTCTTAAAATTCGGAACAGTTATCACTGATACTCCCCCTCCCCAAAATTTCACCAGAAAATGTTTATTAAAATCTTATTTTCTTCCCTTGCCTCTTCATGTCAAGAAAAAAAAAAGCTACCTCTAAATTCTGGATCTAACAAGTTTTCAGCATCCCTTTAATGGAAACCACATGCATAGGCTTACAATTCAAGATTTGATCTTGTATTCCCTGGGCACTCAATATTCCTAATGAGCTGGGCTTTACCCTGCATTTAAAAAAAGTCATTTCAAGATCCATGTTCCAGGACCCAACCTTGCACTACAGTGCCAAAGCAAGCTGAGTCTGGCCCCTAATACGGAACCAATTAGAACACCTCTGATTCAACCCAGTTTAATAATTTTTAGGAATTAATGGAGACACCCTTTCTTAACAAATTAAGTGGACATTAAAAAACAGCTTGTGTTCATTTGATTACTTAGGAAAAGTGATAGTTCAAAGACGACCATTCAGGTGCCAGACAAGGCAGTTTAGCTCACAAAAAAGGGAGAGAGAAGATGTGGGACTGGCATGTGCTAAAAAGCTGCATGTAAATAATGCTGTAGGAGGCTTAAGTAGATTAGCAATAAAGCACCTTGTAAGCAGCAGGTTTTTCTATTGCCAAGAAACTGAGATGGGAAAGAAGACCTGAGTAAGTTCTTCTGAGTCAGATGAAAGGGACTTTTATCTCTCTGACTCTAGGACTGCAATGTGGTAGTAATGAGCAACTGTCCTCCAGCCACCAGCTGGGAGGAAAAAAAGAATAAGCAGTAGCCTTGGGGGCTGGATGAGATCACCCCAAAAAGAGCTCAGTTAATGTTTCTGGGAGAAATTGGCAACAGCAATTCAGGTTTCCCCACAGCAGTGTGCCTCAACCGCAAGCAGGAGGGACATCCTCCAGGAGGGAAAGGAAAGAGGAACCAAATCTCTGTGGCTATTCCACCCGTGGTCTGAAATTGACTTAGGCGGAGATTGGTTCCAGGGCAGTGTCAGAAAGGTTTCATACTGCTCATGGCACACCATCCATTTCACTGAAGCCTGAACCGGCAACAACCATTCTCATGCAGTCTGCTGACCAGCCTGCCAACGGCACCACCTGTCAGCCACTTCCTCCCATAAGGTGTTTTCATTGTCCTATCACCCGCCTTGACATGTCTTGCTCTCTGCTTCAGACTCCTTCCAGAAGCCCTCTGACTGTCCTGCCTTCGAACCCACCTGAACCTTTTGCTCTCCTGGATTCTTTCCTAAAATCCAAGCACGCACTGGTGTCCTCTACCTTCAAAAATCCCACCTCTGCCCAACTCCCTTCTGCTCCTAACTCATGGGTCACACCATCTGCAACTGCTGCCTTGCGGACGTCACCTTCAACCCCATGCAGTATTGCCTCTACCACCTATCAGCGTGTTAGTTTATAGATGGTAGCTTATTTCAAACTCTTCCAAGTAATATTTGTCCTTACACAGATTTATCAGTGTAGCTTTGTCACCAGGACTCGCTGTGTGTCAGGTATCTGATCCTGGCTAGGGTTTCTTTTAATACTGAGCAGTCACGGAGCTTTTTCTAGAAGAATACTAACAGTGATGAGATCACTTTGTAAATTTAATCAAGAGACCCAGTCAAAAACGTTATTTTGTCATCCTCATCATAAGCTACATCTTCTAGCTGTGTAGTCACGTTTTCACTTCTGCACTTCTTTCACAACTGGTGCAGAGACCACCACGATTTGTGTATGCACACACCTCGATTGTGTTGTTCCTTCACATTCATTGATGGCGAAATCAGGTCTCTGCCATTTACGTATTCCAGCATTTTGTCTGTATGCCTTACATCTGATTAAAAATTCATTCTATTTCCCTTCTTTCATTGTTCACTAACCCTTCCAGTTTGAAAGGCCGGTACTATAAATATCCTTCGTTTGTGACAAAATAAAATCCACTTCCTGCAAGATTATTGCAGGGAGATGTAGTTATTTTAACACAACAAAGCAAGGGCCATCCAATTGCAAGTGACACCTAACTTGTCATCACAGCTACTACCAAGGCTAATGCAGTGGTGCCTTTCCATCTTGGATCATACACTCATGCACTTTCTACAGCTAGCAATGGCACCGAGCTTTGAAGAGCTGAAAAGCCTCTAGATTGCGGAATGGAATTGTAAGAGACCACCAAATAGCAGCAGCATATCATTTGCTTACCGTGATGTTCACAGTGTGACGTGGTCTCCAGGTGTTGACATGACATACACAGAACCTCACTGCAACACCCTGTCAAGGAGTCATGCTGCAGCCATTTTGTGACTTCTTACAACTCTACCTGACCCACATTTTCCAGAATGCTCTGAGGAACCCCAGCACCTTGGGTTTCAGTCACTGAGCACTACATGTTACATCACATATGCAGCTCTTCTTGACTCCTCTGCCCAAAACTAGACAGAACATGTGACGTTGATGCCAGAATCCTAGTCTCTTTTGGAGAGTCACTGCTCTAGTAGGACCAGCTCTCCATGGACTATGGGGACGGAGAGCACTGCAGAAAGTAAAGAAAAGCATGAACAGTATTCAGGTGCATCCATTATGCTGTACAGGGCAGGAAAGTATGCGTGTTAACTCATATGCCTTTAACATACCAGACAGCCATAGAACATGAGAAAACCAGACAGGACTAAGAAGAAGAAAGCGATCTGAAAGAGCAGTGACTGAGACCAGTACCAGCAGGCACTGGAAAGAGGCGAGACTTTTGTAAAGAAGAAGAAGAAGAAGAAGAAGAAGAAGAAAAGAAGAAGAAGAAGAAGAAGAAGAAGAAGAAGAAGAAGAAGAAGAAAAGAAGAAGAAGAAGAAGAAGAAGAAGAAGAAGAAGAAGAAGAAGAAGAAGAAAAGAAGAAGAAGAAGAAGAAGAAGAAAAGAAGAAGAAGAAGAAGAAAAGAAGAAGAAGAAGAAGAAGAAGAAAAGAAGAAGAAGAAGAAGAAGAAAAGAAGAAGAAGAAGAAGAAGAAGAAGAAAAGAAGAAGAAGAAGAAGAAGACTGCCCAGAAAAAGTGACTGAGTGGATGCCAGGGGAAGAGAGGCCAGAAAAAAAAAAAACAGATGACAAATGCTAAGGGCAGTACAGTGAAAGGAAATGAATATTAGTCACTAAAGGGATAAATGGAGGAATAGACCACCACTGAGAGGAGAACACCTCTGGGAAGGAATAATGGTTGATCAGCCACAGGGGTAACAGGTTTATAGGAAATAACAGATCACTTACATGGGGCATAGAACATCATCAGAAGATGTCGGTCTTCTTTCTTTAGAAGCCTTCTGAATTCCTAAAGTAAAAACAAATAAAAACCGTTATCAGTACAACAGATAGATACATCAAGAAAGAACCATTTTTAATCACTGTTCAATTCTTAAAAAGCACATAATGTATTAAAGACACGTCTGCTTATGTAGGGTGGGGAATCTTGTAAAAAGCTAAAACTTGAATCAGTTCTCTCCATTCAGTCCAGCTTAGAAAGTGTTAATACAGATGACCATGGGACTCTTTCACTAAATACCGTACGAAAAATGTTCAGTGTAATTTCTACATCTTAACACTATCTGCCAACTCTCACTAGAAGCTTTTGGAAGCTACAGGATAATAGACCCATTTTCCTGCTTCATCCTCTGAAAGAAAACTACTCTGATTTCTTATTAAAGAGCTGGAATCGATTGGAAAAAATGACTTTAGCTTCCATTCCATGAAAGCCAAAGGCAGGCCATGAGAATAGATTTTTCAGTGCCAGGTGTGGTGGGGAAACCACATGAAGTTTTTAAATTGAATGTGACCCGAGGAGAGCTTGTAATGGAGAACAAAAAGGTGAACATTAAAAATTAATCTTCTTACAAAAACTGAATGTCAAAAAAGAACAGTTCCTTATCTCAAAAATGAAAGCTAGAAAAATGGAAAAGGCTCTGTATGAAACACCAGCTAAAGCTCAATCAATTAAAATTTTAAAATCAATAGACTAGAAAAGCATACAAAACACCAAACCGATCATTACTGGAGACAGCACAGTTACCATTATAACAACCCTTTCTTTTCGAAACCAGAAATATCATTTAATTCTACTTGCAGCCTACCCACTTCCTCTGAGGAAGGCTGGTATTGTGGTTACAGCACTAAGTGAGCACCGTGGAGATATGGTTTCACTTCCTGCCTTTGCCATAGGCTCCCCGCATGTACTCTGGCAAATCACTGACTGTCACTGTGTTTCACTATCAGGCTATAAAATGAGAACAGCACTGCTTTCTGCCAGCCTGCCTCTATCATCTTTATTGAGGCAAACTCCTCATGGCAAGGACTGGTCATTTACTGGGTGTACAGCACCTAGCGCAATGATGCTCTAGTCACAGTGGGGCTGTTGCAATTCCCCCAGCGATTTCACAATTCACTGTAAGGCAGTATTGTGCAGCAGAGATGGCATCAGTCTGGGTGTCAGGAGATCGGGCTTAAAAGCTAGTACCCCACCTGCACCGTCTCCCGCCTGCTGCTGCCTGCCCTTCTCCTCTCCTCCCCGTGCAGCTGCCTCTGTGGGAGGCGGGAGGGGGAGGTGGTGCCACAGAAACCGGCTCCCACACACACTGGATCCCGCCTTCTCCCACCCCCCAGCTGTTTCAGATACAGAGGAATGGGGGGGTAAAAGGGGGGGAAGGAACGGCATATAACCATTAGGATCATTGGTCAATCATGTAAACAGCTACACGTTGCCATCCCTCCTCTGTAGTTAATGTCATATGTGAACTTGTGAGAGCGACTTGTGCTTCAGTTTCTTCTTTTGAAAAGGAGAAAATGGTGCTTGCTCTCTTTTGTAAAGCCTTTACACGCACAGTTCTTACAGATATTCAATACACACACATTAGGCATGTCGCCGAAGTACCTTTTCACTGTCGACATGCACAACATCTTTGGCAAGGGGATCCTCCTCCCACAACGGAGCTCCCTCCGGATCCTTCAGAAAGGCCACCACCGACTGCGATGAATGGAAAGAAAACAACGGGCTTTTCAATGCAACATCAACGAGAACTAGGAGGGATCCCCTCCCAAAGTGTCACCTTTCCACTCAGCTGGCTTTTCATCTTCCCTTTCAGCAACAGCTACTGCCCTTCTGCCTGCTAGCTTTCGAGGCGATCAATACAGCCATTCCCTGTAATGCAGCGGAGGGGCCCTGGGCAGTGTTTCTGAACAAGGGCAGAAGGTGCTGAAGTTGGAATTGAGGGGCTGTTCAAAGGTACGGACTCCCTGCAGGACATGAATATCCCAGGACATGAGGGTCTGTATGGCTGATGGAGCCTCGGCAGAAAGAGGTAAGCACATGGGCAAGGTGAGGTTGCAGGATAGGGACGAGAATGTTCAACCCAGAGGAGGGGAACCTCTTTTGGGGTCGAGGGCCACTGACCGGTATTCCCTCTAAGCTCCAGTCAGTCAGCTCTATGCATGGAGCCCTGAGCCTCTGACTTGGTGGGACTGATTAATCACCTGTGATGCTGTGCAGCCACACAGCCTGGAGGAAACACTGCCCCTGACCCACAGCAAAATCATTAGGGGGCTGCACACAAGTGAGGGGGAAAAAACCCCAAAACACCCCTCACTTATGTGGCCCCTGACAGAGAAGGAGAAAGATACTGCCCACATTCCCCACATACACCAGAGCCTGGGGGAGTGGGGGAAGGCTAGTACACCCTGTGTGCTCCAGCACCACAGTGGGGCAGCAGGGGGGCTGGAGAGTCAGCACCAGCTCCCAATCCTTGGGGGTCCTGAGGGCCAGATCCAGTCAAGCCAGGGCCCGCATATGGCCCCGGGGCCTGAGGTTCCCCACTCTGGTTTAACCAGTTAATCAGTGGGGGGCAGGGGCTGCTCCTGTAGTGGGGAAGACGCTCCACCCAGCAGCAGGCAGGGAGAGGCTTCAGCTGGGCTCAAGCATCCTTCCCCCCCAAGCCACTCTTCCCTCTAACGAGTTAAAGGATATGTTTAACCGGTGAACCAATTCAATGGGATTTTACATCCCTGTCAGAGGCTACGATGCTGCAAGGATCCTCTGGGCCGCAGTAGTCTACTTCAGCAGGACTAGCTTCTGCGAAGCAGCTCCCCAGCTGCTCCCTTGCCTGGTGGGCTAGGATGCCTCCCCTGCATTCGGGCCAGATTCTCACTCCATTCAGGCCTCTTGCATTGGAGATGTCTAGTGTTCTTACAGCCACCCACAGGTTAGCACGTGCTCCCCCGCTCACACCAAAGACTAGGCTTTAGACTTTCCACAAGGTGGCTGACATATGCTAACCTCTCCGCCCTCTGGTCTAGACAGGATCTCAGGGACGTTCTTACAAGCACTCGGTCTTCAGTGGGGCTGCCCACAGCTCAGACCAACCATCTGCTCACGAGGGGCAAAAAATTAATTTCTGGCTCCATCTGCAGTGGCTCTGACAAGCTCAGAGGAGGAAAAGACAGGGTCTGTGCGTTTTAGTTATTCAAATCAGCAGACAGGATTCTTACTACATGGAGGGAGCAGAGCTGCTGAGTAAGGAAGGGTCAGAACCTCAGAAGCAATACTGGGAGAAGCAACACACATTCCCACGGCGGTAAGAGAAATGGCCAGGCCATTTTCTAAAATAACTGTAGGACAGATGGCACTCAGGACAATAACCTCCCTGACCAATGCTGGAAGAGGGCTCTATAGCCTACGGGGAAGGTAGGGCAGGGGAAAGGGGGGGGGGGGGGAGAGGGAGTATTCACCCGCAGTTAAGAATGATATATCAGCTTCTGTCCTTTTTTGGCATTGCCGGAGCTGTGCCTAGAGCTCAATTAAACACCAGGGAAAGTGTGTGTGTGTGTGTGGGAATCAACCTTTTAACTGCTAATGAGCATGATTTCAGGAATTCCCTTGTGACAAATTCAGCTGTGTAGAAACAGATGCCGTTAGAGGATGGTGGATTAAAGGGATTTTATTCATCCAGCCTCTCTCTAATCTTAAAAAAAAAAAAGAAAAAGATGCCGTGTCATGTTTTCTGGCAGGGGAATGCAGCATATTGCCTTCCGCTTGTTCCGCTGCATGGTAGAACTTCCACATTTCCTGAGCATTTAACTAAAGTCTTTTCATCACAAGAGTGCAAAGCTTTCACAAAGGTTCCTGCACTCCCAGCTGAGGGTTGCAGAGCTGGTCAAGGTCTGCTCACCTTGTAGCACCACGGTACCAGGGAGTTGGTAGCAAACCCGGTCATTAAAACACACTTTGATTCCTAGCACAGGCAAGGCCAAGCTGTGCTTTAACTATTTTCTCAAACCACACTAGAGCTTTGAACTGAACACAGACGTAGCATAGTTCAGGAACATGGTTTTGTCCACTCTGTACTGCAATATCAAATCACTAACATAGTGAATGCCAGGGAAATGGGGTAGGCTCAGAAGTTAAAATAGGAAAAGAATAAGTTAAAAATTACTTAGAAAAGTTAAGATATCAAGTCACCAGGGCCTGATGAAATGCATCCTAGAATACTCAAGGCGCTGATAGAGGAAGGATCTGAGCCATTAGCTATCATCTTTGAAAAGTCATGGAAGACAGGAAAGATTTCAGAAGACTGAAAAGGGGCAAATATAGTGCCCATCTATAAAAAGAGAGATAAGGACAACCCAAGAAACTACAGACCAGTCAGTTTAACTTCTGTGCCAGGAAAGATAATGGAGTAAATAATTAAGGAATCCATCTGCAAACATCTGGAACATAATAAGATAAGGAACAGTCAGCATAGATTTGTAAAGAACAAATCATGTCAAACTAACATGATAGCTTTCTTTGATATTATAACAAGCCTTGTGGACAAGGGGGGAAGCAGTAGACATGGTATACCCAGAGTTTAGTAAAGCATTGGATACAGTTTCGCATTACCTTCTTTACAAAAAAGTAGGGAAATTCAATGTAGATGGTCGGGTGCATAACTGGATGGACAATGTATAAGTCGGGTACATAATTGGATAGATAACTGTTCTCAGGGTACTCATCAATGGTTCACAGTCATGCTGGAAGGGCATAACAAGTGGGGTTTGGCAGGAGTGTGTTTTGGGACTGGCTCTATTCAATATCTTCATCAATGATTTAGATGATGGCATAGAGAGTATGCATATAAAGTTTGCAGATGGTACCAAGCTGGGAGGGGTTGCAAGTGCTTTGGAGGATAGGGTCATAATTCAAAATGATCAGGACAAACTGAAGAAATGGTCCGAGACAAATAGGATGAAGCTCTACAAGGAAAAAAATGCAAAATACTCCACTTACGAAGGAACAATCAGTTTCACACATACAGAATGGGAAGTGACTGTATAGGAAGGAGTACTGCAGAAAGGGATTTAGGGATCATAGTGGACCATGAGCTAAATATGAGTCAACAGTGTGACACTATTGCAAAAAAAATCAAATATGATTCTGGGATGCATTAACCGGAGTGTTCTGAGCAAGACACAAGAAGTCATTCTTCCACTATATTCTGCGCTGATTAGGCCTCAATTGGAGTATTGTGTCCAGTTCTGGGCACCACATTTCAAAAAAGATGTGGAGAAATTGGAGAAGGTCCAGAGAAGAGCAACAAAATGATTAAAGTTCTAGAGAACATGATCTAAGAGGAAAGACTGAAGGAACTGGGTTTGTTTAGTTTGGAAAAGAGAAGACAGAGAGGACATGACAACAATTCTAGGATGGAACCAGGTACCCCAGCACAGTGGCAAGCCCTATTACAGGCTGGTTGCTAACTGGATATCGGATGGAATGTAAACTATAATGCATCAGGATGCTAATATGAGGCTTATTATCCTTTGGACTGGACATAAACCTTTCAGTTTTAAACATGGACTCGCTAGAGCCAACTTGATTCAGAGATAATAAAGATATTCAATTACTACTAAGGAGTATGGTCGTGGAACAAGGGAGCCGGACGGTTCCTAGATAACCCCTTTGCATATGCATTGAAGTGAGACACCCGCTCCTTGGTTTATCTTTGAGTTGCTTACTCATCTTTAGCAAACAGTGACCAGGGGATAGCAGGGCCATGCAATCCAGTCAAACAGGGTCAGGAGAGGCCCAAGAAAGATGCGCGAAGCAGGGCAGCAGGAGTGGGGAAAGCTCCCAGCAGAAGCCCACACCGTTTAGCAATGTACTTGCTCCACTCCCTAGTAACACGCATACCTTCAGGGACCTTTGCAGTTTACCTAAACCCATTGGCCAGGACTGCAGGTACATTTCTGCCTAGCTGCAGCATCATTTGTGAGGACTTTGGGCTGCTTAACGGCCACCCCCATGACCTTTATTAAACGGGGTGGCAAGACAAGTACCCTTGCCCAACAAGGACTGCAGGCAGGATAGCAGACCCCAACTGCTCCCTGCGGACCCAGGATTCTGCCCACTGCTCAGCTCAAAATCAGAAAACATAATTCCCCTTTAGAAATCCTAGCTTTCAAGGGAACATGCAGCAGTTGTCGGAAAGTCAGCTAACGATCATGGATCCCACAGGGACAGGTCATTTAACCATCATGCATCGAGCCCTACAGGTTTGTTCAAGTCTTGACATGAGACAAAAGGGAAAAGTGGTGTCAGCCTGGGCATTAGTCCATGAAAAGCTCAGGATAATCCCTCTTCAGAAGGCAAAACCTGCTGGGATGGCAGGAGTTGCTGCAAGGGTGCACAGGTGCTGTTATTGCAGGTCTGGATCTGGTACAGTGGCTGGGCTGTGGGGGGCCCTGCACCACAGAAGACAGGTTGCCGGTGAGGATGTGAATTCCCTGCCAGAGCTTCATAAGGAAAAGCTGTGCAATTTTAGCCTGACCTACAGTGCTCTGAACTAGGGATGTAAAATGAATAATTTAATTAAATAGTCGATTCTTATTGGTTACTCGACTATTCCATAGTGCCCAGGGGTGGGGCAGGCAGCCAGTATGCTCTGGGCCCACTCCCGAGGAGCTCCCTGCCACTCTGCACTGCTGCCTCTGTATCAGAGGCAGCAGTGTAGGGTGCCAAGTGGGAGCTGGTCCATTGGGGGAGCCTCTTTGAAAACCAGCTCCCCTCGTGGACCAGCTGCCTATCGCCCCACACTTCTGCCTCTGATACAGAGGCAGCAATGCAGGCTGGCAGCAGCCTCTGTCCAGGGGAGGTCTGAGCTCCCAGACCCAGCATGAGTCAGGACTCAGCTGGGCTGCATGCCTGACTGGTTCCTCACACACTTTAAATGCAGAGCCGCAGCAAGAGTAGATCCTGGACACATCGCAAGCCAGGACTCAGCCAGGGTGCTGGCCAGCCTGCTAAAAAATTTACTGGGGCTGGGGGAGAGGAAATGCATGTAGTCTATAGCATTAACCCATAAGCTTTTGCTTATCCATTAATCAACTACACTATTACTTCCCTACTCTGAACCTACTGCACCCAAATCCACACAGGTTTTTTGACAAGGTTTATTTGTTTTCCTTCTTTCATTGTCCCCATAGAACTTTGCTTCCTCTTGGACTCTATGAAGTCTCTAGGAGGAGAAAGAAGGTCATTTTGTTCCCATTGTGCTCTGGAAATATCCATACAAATCTAGACTGCCATAATCAGATCAGACAAAAAGCCACTTTGTCTTCCTTTAAAACTCATATCTTGGCACTTAGAATAATAAAGAAAGTATTTCCTAATATGCTGTCCAGCTAACACACTTGTTTGTAGACTGCTACTGACAGGATCTCACAGCAAAACGACGTATTTGTTACCAGCTGGCAGGGAAACTCACAATTTACATTATGCTTTAACATGGGTTCTATCTTGATATATTCATAGCCAGTTTTTCCAGACATGTAGCCGACAGACACAGAGATAAAATGACCTAAAGGGTTTTTCTATAGCAGCTGTTTGCAAAATTTACTCTCTCCTTGATACCTCCTACACAAAACTGCAAAAGCCAACATCTGTTTTTAATCCACATGTCTCTCCCCATCCCCCCAATTTCCAGTGCTAAAAAATATATATATTCAAGTTTACCTTCAATGTGACAGCTCGGTTATATTCAGTATGAAATGCACCATCCCTGTTGAATGAGGGGTGAGAAAGAGTGTTAACTTTCAGGAACATTGCTAGAAATCGTACAGCTGTTCTCCCTAGCATCTTGTTATGCAGAATAAAATTATCCTATTCAACACACAGAATTGTGTGAAATGTACAGCAAAGCAATTTTAAAAAAAGAAGAGGAGAAACGTAAAGTAAACAACTCCCTAGTGAATAATTTCCTCTGCGAAGCCTTAATGAGAACAGTTACTAAAGGTATGATCTGTGGAGATGCAGCTGCTCAGCACCTCTTACATTTGCAATAATGCCACGCTTGTTACTTAGAATACATAGCCCTTTTCATCAATGGACCTCAAAGTGCTTGGCAAAGGATGCACGGCATTATTACAGATGGGGCAACTGAGGCACAGAGACAGGAAGTGACTTGCCCTAGATCATCAGCAAAGGCAGAAACACAACACAGGTCTTCCAGGTCCCAGTCCAAGGATCTATCCACTAAGCCACACAGCCTACTTCACATTCATACCTCTATTCACATAGGCCTGATTGGGCAAAGCATTTAAGCATGTGCTTATATCCCAATAAATTCAATACCTAAATAAATTCACCTTTAATGGGATGTAGGCGCATGCTGAGACGCTTAGTTGAACCGCAGCTTGTTCAGCTTTATATGTCCAACTGTACAGGGGCAAGTTAATGAACCTCTGTGCTAACATGCAATATAATAATACAGAATTAATAATGAATGCCATGTGATTATTATACAGTAGCCTGAACAATTAGTACCATAAAATCTGATTCCAGTCCCATACTTACTTATAATGCATTAATTCCACCCCTTTCTCCTTTGAATTGGGATCTACCTTCATCTTCCTGCATACTTTCCGGCTTTCTGCATCGCTGCGAGATACAGGGACAGGAAAAAGTATGGTTAAAAAAAATGAAATCGAAATGTGCCCAACATTTAAGATAAAATGCATGGCTCTGCTCTCTTATCAGCTTTGTTGTGAATATGGTCATTTAGAAACCTCACTCATTCCTCGAGCAAGAATACAGGAACTTTGTGGCAGCCACCTCTGATTCTAATTGTATGTACATGGGGCTAAAGAGTGATGAAACAGGAACCAATAATTCCAGTTTCTCCCCAAATTCCTATCCGCTGAAACGGAGTTTAACTGCTACTGAGTTTACCTCTCTGGTCTGGCACCCTCAGGACCTAACCAGTCCCAGAGGAAAGAACTTGCCAGACCAGGGGAAGTCCCCTGCCACTAGACCGGCAGCCCACTGCTGCTTCCAGTCCCCAGCCCTGTGCCTCCATCCGGCTGTGCTGCTGGCCCTGGCCAGGTTTGCCAGACACTGGCTCCCCACAACGCTGCCAGGGCTCCCGGTCCCCCCGGCTGGGCTCTCAGCCACACTTCTAGCCCCCTCTGCTCCTGGGCTCTTTGGTTCAGAAACATCCATGTTCCTGCCAGGACACAGATGCCCGGTTCATGATTCGGTGTGTAGGCAACGCTTCTGCTTAGGCGACTAAGAGAGGGATTCCAAGTTTCAGGAAGAATGTGCCCATAGCTTTGACGACAGGATTGGTGAGCAAACGGTGTTCCAGAAGGGATGGGAATTAAAATCAACTTTTGTACCTGAGCAGGAGGGAATTCCAGGAAAAAGAAGCAGGCAGCATGCAAGCAGTGGAGACCAGAGTGGGACAGAAACTGAGTCAGAACGGTAAGAGGGGGCATGAGAAGAAATTAAGAGAGCTATAGACCCTAATTCAGGAAAGCATCTGTGTTCAGAACAGTGATTCAGCATTTGCTCCAATCCCACATACTTAAGTGCTGTCCTGAGTTAGGTGCAGTGGTCAGAGCAGAGTTGCATGGAACCTTAAAGATTGTTGTGAATGTGAAAGACAAGAGAGGAAGACATTGAAGGGATTTGCAGAGAGGCCAGAAATGGTCAGAGTGACACAGAGGAAAGGAGGGTTCATGCTGGCAATATCATTCTTTGCTTAGACAAAAGAGAAAGATTAAAAAGCTTTGAGACCTGTTCCTCGGCAGATGGCAGCCGGCACTTTTTGCACCAATAAATCAATTTAGAAAATGAAAACACTGAGTGCCCATCAATGCTACTGAAGTTTAAACTCATTAGTGCCACTTACGAAAGCTTAGACACATTGGGTATGTCTATACCGCTATAAAACACCTGCTGTTGGCTCATGCCAGCTGACTCAGGCTCACAGGGCTTTGGGTGCAGGGCTATAAAACTACATTTTAGATGTCTGGGCTCTGAAGTCCATACCCTGCAAGGAGGGAGGCTCTCAGAGCAAGCCATCCGTGGGTATTTTAGTCCAATGTAGCCACACCCAAAGGCTGTCAGGAGCGCCACAAAATGCAGTGCTACTGCTGGTGTCTGTGACCAAGACTGTCAGGAGAACCGTCTGTCTCCTTACAAACACGAGAAATGAACAATCAATTAACACTGTGTTGCAGATAAGGGCAAACCTTGCATGCAGAGGTTTTCTGAGCACACTTTACAGATGGCATCACATTTCAGAAAATAGTACTAAGATACAAAAACATCAGTGTGTTCTACTGTGGATGCAAATTAGCATTCTGAGGAAACAGCAACACTATCAGAACAGCTTGCAGTTTCACACCCATTCCTGGAGTCACAGGTCATGGCCAGTAACCCATTTCCCTATTCTTCACTGTCAAATACCCAACAGACCACGGGCTTGCTTCTCCAAAACAGTTCTCACTATGGTCAACCACATGTTTATCATCTCCATGCTGGACTGCTGGGATTCGCTCTCTGTAGCATTACAACGGGGCAGCCCTCAAACACGGCAGCCAATACCAAACAGGGCTGCCTATCTCATGAGCAAAGTGGGACAGTGACAACACGGGACACCTACACTCTATGCTGTAGCCATGTTGTTGTAACTTGTGTTAATTGGCAGTCATTTAACTCCAGCTAGCCAAACACCTTTGTAAATATTCCTCACAGCACCCCAGAAGCGTTAGTTCCAGGACACACAGAACTGTGGTTTGCCTGGCATCTCAGCTTCATCTCTAAACAATTTTTGCAGAGTGTCTAGATTAGCATGTTCAAAGGTTTTGACAACTTTATTAGCCCAATTTATAGTAGGGCCACAGGCTCTACTCTAGACAGAGTTGTAGGCCTGCAGATAGCGTTGCAGGATACTTGCTTTCTGTTGCTGGGAATGTTTATTCTGGTCTGTTGAACAGGACGCAGAATGGGACTCAAGAGACTTGGATTCCATTCCCACCTCTACCACTGATTCATTGTGGGAAAGTGACTTAACTTCCAATGCCTCATTCTTCCTATTTGTTGAACAGGGATGAGGAGACTTACTATCCCTTTAGATTTACACAGAACTAGTACTACACAGTATTGTTTTCTGATGGAAGGGATGCCTGGGTATTAAAATGAGATTCTTATGACTATCTGTGAGGAACGTAACCCAGTGCAATTCCTAGTAACTCCCTGCTAGAGCACTTAAACAAAGGAAATAAAAACAACAGAAGATACCTGTCAAAAACAGCCTCTGAAGCAGAGGTGGGGAACCTTTTTTTGGGTCGGAAGCTGCTGACCCACAGAAAAATCAGTTAAAAAAAACCCCACACCCTTCTCACGTGACCCCCGACTGAGAAGGAGAAAGATACTCCCCACGTTCCCCTTGCACACCAGAGCCTTAGGGAGGCCCAGGCTAGTAGAGTTTGTGTGCTCCAGCCCCAGTGGCGAGGAGGGGCTAGAGCACCAGCATGGGCTCCCCAACACTGAGGGGGGGCGGGAAGACCCCTGAGGGCTGGATCCAGGCAAATGGAGGGGGTGCATCCAGCCCCCGGACCTTAGGTTCCCCACCCCTGCTCTAAAACCTGGCATATGCTGGGAAATTGCCCCAATTTCAGCCACCTGTATAAATGCCCAGATGCAAACCCACTAGCATAGACAAGGGGAGCTACGATTTGCACTGGTGCATCTTAACCTGGTTTCCAGCACAGGTACACCAGGCCAGTGTAAACAGAAGTTTCACCTAACTACACTAGGCCTGCACCGAGTAAGGCTGGATCACAGAAAATCCCCAGCACAAATGACGCTTAAATATCCATCAGTAAATGTTTCATGCATCACTGCAGATGTCATAGCTTCACCGATTCCAAGGCCAAGATTTCAGCACGACAAATGCAGAGGATTCATTTATGTTTCTTTGGAGAGAGAGAACCCAAACAATTCATTGGGAAGAGAATGCTGCTGTACCTAGTTATGTTTTATCTATGCTCCTTCTGCTTATCTCCCTGCAAGCCATAAAACAAAATAATCCTCAAGGTGTCTGTTGATAGCAACCTTTTCCGATACATTTGGTAACTGCCATTATTCAGTAAATACCAACATCACTTCAGCCTCTGCTCTGAGGAGATTTACCTCCTTGGGATTTCAGCCAACAGCCTCTCTCGCGTGACAAGCGTTTCACCTCTCACTTGGGAAAGGATAATTAGGTCTCCAGTGTTTGCAATTTAATTATACTCTTTGAAGAGGAAAGGAAGTTCATTCTAGGGCCTTTAAAAAAAATTCAGATACACATACAACTCCCAAACTGACTGTCGAACGAATAAGACATTCGAGACAAGGATACAGGCTCAGGAGAAATACCTCAGAAGTGCTAGCTTAAGTAATGAGGTCAGGAACTCTGCTCACATTAATAGTGTTCTGCTCCCTCGGGACACCCCCCTGCTACACGAAGGTTAACCCAGTAGCTCAGCGTCATGCCACCGCTGACAAGAAAGGCCCGTTTTATTTACAGTGTGTTCCAGAAATAATCCAGCTCTATTCCCAGTGTTTAGCCCAAACCAGAAACCAGAAGGATGGATACACAAGGAAACTCACTGAAAATCTCCACAGAGACAGGGTGGCTGAACCCAAGTGGTTCCATGTCACCACCTCCACCCTACTCTGGATCCACAGAAACCATTAAGGCAGTGGTGGGTAATTTGCAGCCCATATGGTTTCTGTGTGTGGCCCATGAGACATTTTGCTTGCCAGTGCCCACGTGCAGGTTTGCCAGATTCTGCTGGTTTCCATCCATCTAGTTTTTCTCTTATCAGTTTTACTACAGTGACACACACACATACAGCAAGGGTACATGAAGCAAGGTGCACATGGACTGCACACAACATTGACTGTGAGAGCCCTGTGCTCCCGCCGCTATGCTTCAATCGGCACACTCCACAAATTCTAGGTACACACAGCAGTTTGCAAAACTACCTTATCCCAGGAGACTGTCTTGGTTATGACAATCTTGTGGCCTACTGAGATGAAGAAGGGCCGCTCATTAAAGGGTCTATAGTTGAGGGTAGGGATGTAAGCGACTAATGGACTATCTGATAAGCAAAAGCTTATTGGATAGTTGACACACTAGTCAATTAGTCGCTTCCCCCACCGTTGCTACCTGTATAACAAAGAGGCAGCCAACTATGAAATGTACAAGAGTCCCGCTGGGACTGCTGCGCGGAGTCCCACTGGGAATGCTGCTGTCCCTGGACTCCATGCCACGTGTCCTCTTTGAAACGTACAAGAGATCCCACTGAGGCTCTTGTACATTTCCAAGGCAGAACACACTAGTCCTTATCGACTAATTGTATAGTTGATGGAAATCCCATTGACTATTCGATTAGTTAATTAATCGAACATTAACATCCCTAGTTGAAGGAGAGACAGACCCTGTGGAAAGCCACTTCTGAAATATCCATTGGAAACTTGTGGAGTTTCCTAGCATCAGACAACTGTTGACTTTAGCTGGTATGGAAACCCACTTTGTATTGCCCCACACCTCCATAAAGGCGATGGAGTTGGTCCACGTGAGGAATTACTGGAAACGCCTGAGGGATACGTGGTGCTGTTGGGCTTGAGAGGCAGCGTGAAGGCATTTTGCCTGAGTGAGGTTGTGTGAAGATCCATGGGCTAGGAGGAAGAAAGGGATACATTTTCAACTCAACTTTCAGAGAAGTGGAGAGCCAATGAGTTAGAGAGATGCAAAAAGGCTGTTCCCAAAGCCAGGAGCCACATAGAAAAGGCTCTGCCACCAACAGCGGGAAGCCTGCGTGGAGGGAGAAAAGAGAGGCTGGTGCTAGTTTTTTGGATGAAAGACATGGTCCCGGAGTTTGGCTGCAGCGAGCCCAGGCAGGTTTTTAAGACACCTATGAAATCAACTCTGACTGAAATATTGTGCTTGGAGGTGGCACTGTTGATGACCATCCCATCAGATGCAAGTCAAAGATTCCCCTGGCAAATTCTGAAATCCGCACGACAAGACTCTGTGCACTGGCCGATGTCCCCTTTCTCTCAATTCAGGGACAGCAAATTCTGGAGTCCTCTAGAGATTTCTCTCCACAGACAATGCTATCCCTTGGCTTCTCACCAAGGAAGTCACAGGAGCTCTACATATGTAACAGCCTCTGGCCAGCAAAGGTCTGAAGTTTTTCAAACCCTCTCCTAGAATATGACTAAACTCCATCTGAAAAACAAGTTCACTTCTATAGCCCAAAATAGACCAAATCATCTTAATACAGCGCCAGCACCTGGCTGCAGCTTGCTTGGCAGTCAAAACTGGGCTCTGTAGCCAAAACAAGCCTGCAGATGCACCCAATGTGGTACAAAAGAAATGGCTAATGAAGACTTCTTGGAAGCACCATATTAAATAATGACTTCAATAAAACTCCCTATATTTAGCATTGGTTCACTCCCACATAAGTCACAGCCATGCACACCCCGCTGAACCATGCAGCTGTATCTCAATCTGAAATTAGGTTCAGTGATTCCTGCCTATTACATTTCTTTTGTCAGTTCTGATTATTTATTAACAGCGCCTAGAGGTCCCAGCTCTGTACAAACCCACTGTAATCACTAGACCTGTCCCTTAAGAGTTTACAATCTCAACAGACCACAGACCCAATGGGAGGGAGAATCAGAGGCACACAGTGACGAGTGACTTGTCCAAGCTCACACACTAGGTCAGTGTCAGACCAGGCGTGTCTAACACCCAGTCCAATCACGATGCCTCCCAAACACTTCAGAGGGTGAACGACAGGGCAGTCCTTCCGCCATCGGTGTTTCCTGTTCACCTTTGCCTCTGCTCCAAGATCTTCAACTTCTCCACAATGTGCCAAGAAAAACATGCCCAGTTATAACTCCAGGTTAACTGTAAGTCTGGGAACATCTCTTGAATTTGTCCTGCCCAATAGCTTCATAGGCAGCCAGCATTCTCTGTGGTTAGTGTGCCCATGGTGTGCTCTGGCTAACCTCCCAAAGCCCGCTAGTGTCACTTCTCCAGGTTACCAACCCCAGTGTGCAGCTTTTGCAAAGCCCTCCGGTGGGTTTCCACAAATACACACACTGTCCTGTTTTTCTTTTTTTGTGGCTACAAGCCATGCGTCTGTGGACGTGCCTGAGAGTTCAGATCCTGATACCAACTCTAGCCACACATCCACTTGTACAGGCAGTCCCTGAGTTACATGTATTAAGGATGTTAAGAGGACTAACTGGGTACACAGTTAGTCAATATGGGGAGGTGCTCAGAAGGAGCTACCCCGCTGCAGCTCTGCAGTCTAAATGTAGTAAGAGCCGGGCAGTAGAGTAGCTCTTGGACCCAGCGCCAGCTAGGTCTCTGTCAGGCTTGCTCAATCCTGACTCGTGCCAGGTCCAGAAGCCCCTGTCCACAGGGGGTCCCAGCAGGGAGTTGGGATCCCCCCATTCCTCCCAGACAGGGGCTGCTGCCAGAGCAGCCTCCCCTGGTCCTCCCGCACGACTGCCTCTCTCAGAGCGTGGGGGGAAGGGGCAAGAGACACTGCAGAGACAATATTGGGGGGAACTGGCTTTTAAGCTGGCTCCCCCCAGCACTGGATCCTGCTCCCTCTCCCCACAGTGCCTCTGATATAGAGGCAGCAAGGGGGGAGGGAAATGCGAGTAGTCAACTCAACTACACATTTGCATCCTTAGTGTGTACCATTATTACTTCCTAGTCTGAGGCAACAGCTGCCATGACTAGTGCTGCTTACAGTATGTCACGTTTATATGGATCCTCATATTCTATAATGATCTCAGGCCCTTCTGTATCATTCTCCAGAGACAGATCTAAAATAGGAGGGGGGAGGGAAACCACTTCTCAGAAGCTGTCAACCTGGCTGCCAGAGCCCTCTTATACTCCAAGAGCTGTGCTAAGCAGACACCGGATGATAATGGTTTACATCCACTCAGACAGAAAGCACATACATCGCTCTCAACTTGGACAGGCACTCAGATACTGTCACAACGAGAGTAGCATAAGAACTTACATGGAACGGAATAGACAAGGACCCAGACAGCAAAACAGAGATAAAATTTTAAACACGGCAAGCTTAAAAATCAAAGGGCTCATTCCTTAACCATAAATAATATTTGCTGTAAGTGTGATGCTGCATTTCTCATGGAAATGAATTTACAAGAGAAGGGAGAACAACAGTTTTGCTTGTAACAGACAGAAATCAAGCATTGAGTCAGGCAATGGTTGAAGAGTTAGATTTTATTTAATTTGGGGGGCAGGGAGATTTGAACTAAAAAGAAAAATAGGAAGTAAATAAGAAAAGGGATTAGCAAATCAACAAGAATCCAGGGTCTCATGTGGATTTTTGGGCTCATCCAAAACACAGCAAAACTCATCCATCAGAAATCCACAATGTTACATAGTTCCGTATTCTGAACATTTCCCTGAAACGTGATGAGAATGGGAGAAGCAACAATTTGTGCTGTAGAAAACCAGCACCCCAAGTCTTCCCATAAAAATGATTCTATCTAGCTGCTAGCCAATTAGAGTGCCAAAAAACCTATATACAAACAAAACTAGAGGAGGGTGACATTTTCCAAAACTGAAGCACAGGAAATTATATCATGAACAGCAAAAGTATCTTAAACCAAAAAAACACAAACACCCCAAATTAAAACGAATGCCAGTATCCACAGACATCAATAATCAAGCACAGGAAAAGAACCATTGTGCACCATGATCTTCCAGCTTTGCAAAAAGTCAAAGCTATAATGAATTGTATTTTCCATGGCATTCAAAATTAATAAAATAAGACAGGAATACACGAATCCACATCAAAATAGAATGTACAGATTAAAAAAAGCTACCAAAGCCTGTGCGGAAAGCAAGCAAGTTGCACGTTCTTTTTTTTTTTTTTTTGTTAAAGCCCCCTCTCATTATCACAGACTTTACAAGACTCCATCTAAATTGTGGGATCTTGGCCTAGGATAGGGCTACTCAACATGAGGCCCGCGGGCCGCATGCGGCCTGCAGACCATTTATTTACGGCCCGCAGTGCATTCTGGGTTTACACAGGGCTCAATGTGCAGCCCGCTGGTGGGAGCAAAAAAACCAAAAAAAGTAGTCAATATAGTGGTTTTCTGTTGAAATGCATTTTAGTAGTTAAACTCCTGGACTGTCATTACTCATTAAAAGTGCTGTCATATGGGCGGAAATCAAGTAAATATTGCATTTTATTAATATCAGCAGAACTGACCTAAATGGGGCCTGCATGTTGTGTAGTCTTGCCTAAGTCTTGCCTAAAGCTATTTGCATATATTTGCATGTATATGCAATCTTACTTAAGTTGTGGCCCTCAGAATGTGCTGTGAGTATCATTGTGGCCCCCGGAGCTTCCAAAGTTGAGTAGCCTTGGACTAGGAGATTCCAAATTATGATAACACCCCTGTGACTCAATAGCAGGCTACAAGTGTACCTCTGAATTCACACTAGAATTAAATATATATGAAATACTTCTTAGAAATATCTCACAGATATATATAGAAGCCAGGGTGGATAAAAATAAATAAATCAATAATTATTTTGAATTCACACTAGAATTAAATATATATGAAATACTTCTTAGAAATATCTCACAGATATATATATAGAAGCCAGGGTGGATAAAAAAAAATCAATAATTATTTTGAATTCACACTAGAATTAAATATATATGAAATACTTCTTAGAAATATCTCACAGATATATATATATAGAAGCCAGGGTGGATAAAAAAAATCAATAATTATTTTAAATATTAAAAACAGGATTTGTATTTAAATTGGATTTTTTAAAATCAATAAAATACTTCGTTTCTCATTTAAAAATAACAGTTATAATTAAATCTCATCACAAAAATGCTACCCCTACACTGACAGTCTCATAAAAATAAAATAATGGTTCTAGTGACTGTCTAGCTCTTGCTTCTTAAAAGTTCTGGGCTTTCACTTTCTGTTTCGCAGCAGACTAAAGTAACATGTGCAAAGAGACACAGGTTGGATAGGATTGTTTTTGTTCTGTACTTTTGTGGTGGTGGACCTAGGCCAAGCACAGTAGAGTTAGTTAAGACATTGTCTTAGAGGCAGAGGCAATACATAGGAAAAGACAGAGGCAGCATAGAAAGAACAATGGAGTGGACTGAAAAGAAAAAAGGAACAATTTATTCCTCCACTCTTTGGCCACAGAAAAACTGCCGTGGCTTCTGGGTATAAGAGAGCCCTCATCTGGGAATACTCAGAAGAAATTCTTTCATGGGTAAAAAAGGAAAACATGTCAAGCGTAACCTGTGGAAGATGATGATGTAGGACCTAACTGCAAGAATGAAACAACATAAGGAAAACGGCTTATGGGGAGAAAATGATGTGGCTATGTCTGAAGAATAACATGGATCAATTGGTTAGTAACTTAAATAATTCTCTTTGCAATACATCATTCTTCAAAACTTTCTCTGTGTCTTGTAGTATAAGTGTGATTTAACAAGTCAATTCCCAAGCTGTTTGCTATGGTGGATGTTTCTAGGAAAAATAAAATGTAACAACTAATTAAACAAGCCATAAGGATTAGCTAAGTTTAAAATCTATCACCCAAGTATACAATACAGAAAGCTGCAGTAAAGAGAAATGTAGAGTTACCAGTTGCCATCAAGTATCATTTTCTTATTTTATATTACATAAAACATGCCCCTTATTTTAGAACATCATGTCCACAGACCATAATGGTGATGCCATAAATCTATTCCCTATTTTACTTCAGCAAAATTCAGGTTTCCCAAGGGAACCCCATCCTATGCTTGTTTTCTCACAAAACAGAAGTGCCAGTGAATTCAGTGTCGCTTACTCCAAGATTGACAGTGCTGATTCTAAGTGTGGTCAGTCTTAGCTTTTTTGTTAACTTGGAACTGGATCTGCATCCTTGCTGGAAAAAAACAAATGATTAACTGAATAACAGACTGAGAAGAATGACTATTCAAAATCATTTTTGAATTTTGTTTCAGGATCCCACTTAAGAGTAAGAGACTCACTGCCTATCTGCAGTAACTTCAGAGAAATCTGTTGGAAGCAGAGTTAATTAATTCTTAGCTAGTAACATTAATATTAACATTTCACAGTTAATCAGCAATTCAGGAAATCAGGAAACAAAAGAGAAAGTTGAATGCACTATCCAAACGCTGTGCATGCATTCCAACAGTCTCCAGTTAGATGCTGCCATAATTCTTCTGAACTAATGTAACATATCAGGGCTTGAAGTGTTTTGCATCTAGTAACCAAAGGCTAAGCCTACTCACCAGGCTGAAGCTCCCTGATAAGCCTGCTCCTTTCCCCACCCTAAAGGACTATTATAATTATAAAATAGTTAGCTTCACTGTAAGAAAATTATTCCCCACGAGTGGGAAATATTTACAGTGGGTCAGGTAGGGAGCAGAGGCAATACAGGTAAGTCTACACTGTTAATAGAATTAGTGTTTTTAAGCTGTGTTAGCCAACCCACAGAAGCTAACACAGGTTAAAATAGCTATGAAAAAAGCCAACTCAGCTTTTAAGTTGATTAGCGGCTCCCTTACATGCTTTAATACACATTGCTAACCCTTACCCCTGAGTTGTTTACCTACAGCCTTGGCATGATTTAGGAACATGAAAACATAAGAATGGCCACACTGGGTCAGACCAAAGGTCCATCTAGCCCAGTATCCTGTCTTCTGACAGCAGCCAATGCTAGATACCCAAGAGGAAGTGAACAAAACAGGGAATCATCAAGTGTCTAGGAAGGAGACTGTCTAGGAAGGAGTACTGCAGAAAGGGATATAGGGGTCATAGTGGACCACAAGCTAAATGTGAGGCAACAGTGTGACACTGTTGCCACCCTACCCCCCAAAAAAAGAAGCAAACACGATTCTGGGATGCATTAACCAGAGTGTTGTGAGCAAGGCACAAGAAGTCATTCTTCCGCTCTACTCTGCACTGATTAGGCCTCAGTTGGAGTATTATGTCCAGTTATGGGCACCACATTTCAGGAAAGATGTGGAGAAAATGGAAAGGGTCCACAGAAGAACAACAAGAATGATTGAAGGTCTAAAGAACATGGCCTATGAGGGAAGACTGAAATAATTGGGCTTGTTTACTTTGGAAAGGAGAAGAGTGAGAGGGGACATGATAGCAGTTTTCAAGTATCTAAAAGGGTGTCAAGGAGGAGGGAGAAAAATTTTCCCCTTGGCATCTGATAATGGGACAAGACGCAATGGGCTTAAACTGCAGCAAGCGAGGTTTAGGTTGGACATTAGGAAAAACTTCCTGTCAGGTTAAACACTGGAATAAAATTGCCTAGGGAGGTTGTGGAATCTCCATCTCTGGAGATATTCAAGAACAGGTTAGATAGACATCTATCAGGGATGGTCTAGACCCGTTGTCCTCAACACGGTGCCTGCGGGCGCTATGGCGCCCGCGGGGGCATTTGTATGCGCCCGCCAAGTGCTCGGGGCTGGCTTGGCCCCGGGCACATGGCGCATGGTGAGCGCCGGCACCGGGAGCGCTGCGGATTGGCCGACCGCGCTCTGGGCGCGCGGTGCTTGGCGGGGGGGGCGCCGGCCCTGGGCGCGCGGCGCTTGGCGGGGGGGCGCGCCGGCCCCAGGCGCGCGGCGGGGGGGGGGGCCGCCCACGGGCACACGGCTATGGGGGGGCCCCGCCCCTGGGCACGCAAGTGTCCCCGCCCCGTGGCGCCCAGCGGGCGAACGGCCACGCCCCTGGGCGAACGGCCACCTCAAATGGTTGGGGACCACTGGTCTAGACAGTGCTTGGTCCTGCTGTGAGGGCAGGGGACTGGACTCCAATAACCTCTCAAGGTCTCTTCCAGTTCTTGTATTTTACGATTCTATAAGTGATCCCTCTCCTGTCATCCATTTCCAGCCCGAGAGAGTCTAGGGACACCATTCCTACCCATCCTGGCTAATAGTCATTTATGGACCTAACCTCCATGAATGTATCTAACTCTTTTTTGAACCCTGTTAAAGTCCTGATCTTCATAACCTACTCTGGCAAGGATTCCACAGGTTGACTGTGTGTTGCATGAAGAAAAATGTTTTTGTTTGTTTTAAACCTGCTACCTATTAATTTAATTTGGTGCCCCCTATTTCATATGTTATGATATAGGAGATCATCTCTCCAATAGTATTTCAAACTGAAGCCCTACTTGGACCTATTAGAATCCTATGCACTAGCACAGTGGTCAGAAATTTCTCACCAGCACCCTGGCCAAATTCTAATATGGGTGATTGCATAAGGCTAGGTCTACATTACCAACATAGGTCTATGCAATGAGGTAAAATCCCTAGACAACACAGATATTCCTGCAAAAACCTATTAGTACACACAGTTATGCCAGCAACTGTGATTCTAGTGTAAATCCCATCAATAGCTTCAGATATTTGTATTCTTCTCTTCCTCTCCTAACTGTCCTGTAATGTTTACTTGCTATCCTCCTCTGCACAGTTACTGGCTTTTGCCCCAGACACTCGGCTAATCTTCACCAGAAGCAAAGAAATAAAGTGCTTTGCAATCCACCTATATGCAAGGCCCTGTATAAATGTGTTCTTCTCTTTTCTCTCTTTGCCAGCCCCAGGAAAAGTTCTGAAATTTGCAACGTTAAAGTTTCTCATTATAATTTCAATATCTCGCCCCCCACACACAAATAAACAAACTTGTAGAAAACTGCAGTTAATATATAAAATACACATGCATCCCATTTTTGACCAGCTCTTATTTCCACCTTCACTCACAAAAAATGAAATGGGTTTATGACTCTTAATCCTAATTGTAACATCATCGTCGTTTTAAAAGCTCCTCTCTTCCATACCAAGTAATTCAACAGGGTACTTTACTACAGATGCAACAAAAAAATTCTGTGTTCAAAAGATCACGAAACAGGAAACTCAGGCAGAATTAAGTCACCCAACAGCTAACAAATATTGTAAGATACCAGAAGGTAACATCTACAAAGGAATTCATCAGCCACCCACACTCATTTCTGGAGGAGGCAGATGGAATTGAGATATAGGACATGGAAGCAGGAAGGTGGAATTAAGACCATCCTAAGAGCAAGACATCTTAGGCCAGATGGCATTTCCCTTACTTGCAAACAGTCTGGATGTGCTAAAGCTGAGCACATGGACTGTGACAGCAGATGGGACCCACACAAACAGCTTTGTTTCTGTTTGGGACCTACATTAAAAGGAAGCATGTGTGTTTGATGAAGGATTAATTACTCAAAGCCAAAGAAATATGCACTTGTTTTGGTTTGGTTTTTAAAAGCAATTTCCATAATCGGGAAAATGCTACTAAACCCAAAGTGTTATCACAGAGCAGCAGACAAATTCCTGGGATTCCAGCTAGATCAGACAGGGATACCAAATTCAAATATCAAGTTCTACAAACAGGCCAGGACAACCACAAGTTCAAAACGCCCCAGGCTTCTCAAAGACTGTGGCAGGCCTACATTTAGCCACTGTACTAGTGGCCTAAAAGGTAATCTGCAAACATTCTTACACAATTCCCCCCTTCTATCTTTTCATCTATCTTAGGAGTGTCATACTGACACCAAACAGGGTAACATCAGAGATTTTCACACATACAATTAACAGTGATAGCGAAGTTCATGGTGGACTTGATGGAGTCCTTTGCACTTGCCCATTTTCAAAGTCACAACACTGCTTGGGACAGGGTTGTGTGTAGCCATATAGCTAAAATGTAGCTTTATTGTAAGTAATGTGCCTTAGTGTACTTTGCCAGCCACTTTTTTGAAAGCAGAAAGGACCTTTACTTTATTATTGGTAAAAGTGCACCAGCCAGAATACGGTGTTTAAAGCTAATTTTAAAGCAAAAATAATTGTTTATAATTTTGTTTTAAGTTTTAAAATTAGTACTATAAAATAAGTAAAGGGTATAATGAATGGTTTTTTAAACTGTAAATTAATGTCCTCATTTGAATGTGCATATGACTTCTCTGTAACAAAGGTTGCTTTTCTGTAACAGAGAAATCAATCCTGTTTTGTGCATCTGAAGAATGTGTGCCTTAATAAATAAGTGTGAAGGCCAAATGTTCTTAAAAAAGAGCCAGAGACAAACGAAGAAGCACCAAAAAATTGCTGTATATCTCCATCAAAATGTAAACAATTAGCTTTAAAAAAAAAAAAAAGCAAGCACCTATCACTTAAAACAAAATATGTATAATCAAAACCAGCTTAGCATAACAAAACAAAGCAAAAAACCCCTAAAAATAACAAACATCCATTAAAAAAAACCGCATAATACAAAACCCACTAATCCCAATTTAAAAAAACTATTATAAAAAACGGTTTTTCCTTAAAAGCAGGAATGTCCTGCCAACACTAAAGCATCGATCCAGAATTTTCGGTCCTTAATCAATCCACAAACAAGAGAGAAAGACAGAGACAGATACACAGAGAGAAAGCGCGGTGCGCATATGCTAACTGCTTTGCCATTGTATTCTCAATAAACTCGGAATATTGCCTTTCCCCCTATAAAGATCCCATGTGCTTCTTATAAGCATAACATTTGGAGCTTGGCTTTTTTTGTTTTGTTTGATTTTTTTAAAAGATTTTACTTAATTTCCTCTTTTCTTGTTTGTAAGAGTTTGAGGCGTCAGTGTTGCTGATACCATAGTCATTCCTTAAGTGAAAATTCAAGTTGACTCCCATGGGACTTTTGCCTGGATGAGAAATATAGGATTGGATCCATAAGGGATTATGCCAGAGTGTGAATATGAACTCTGTCCCCATGGATAAAATGTAAGTCCAGACGTCCAGTTCCCTGCTCTAGCTATTAGACTATACTACCCAAGTCTCAGTTTTTGTTTACGGTCTCTCTCTTGGAGAGCGATAACCCAAACCAGAGCAGTTCATAAAAATAAAAAAATAAAAACCTTATCTTGCCAGCAGCTTTCACTATATGAAGATTTAATGGATCCTCATGTAGTTCGCTTTTGGTTTCTAATCCAGACCTGATGCACTAGATCTTGAAATACATAATGGGAACATTCTGTTTAAACAGAGAGCAGCAAAAAGTAGATGTCATGTGTACAATTGCATCTTGCTAGACATTATTAATTCAATATTCTGACATCTCACAGGCTGCAATTCATTCAACATCAAACGCCTCAGTGAGGGCTTCCTAATTAAAACATGGAAAGGCTGAAATAAAGTGTAAGTATTTTTGTCACATCGTTTGCGGTTCTTTAATTCATAATTGAACTGCTTCATGTTTCATTATGTACAGAGCTACCTACAGTACCTCAGATTGGAATAAAGAGTCCTCAGTTTGATATTTTTATCAATTCCACCAGCTCCTCCTTAGTAGTGGTCAGTTCTTTTCTGCCAGGGCTTTAGTCAATATGAATCACTTCAAATCTAGCTGCTGAAAAAAGGCCTTATGCCGCAAAGTGCAAAAAGGATGCAGAGTAGCAATGGGCAACCTAGGCTAGTAAGTGGACTGCAACAAAGTTGTCAAAACCAAAATGGTCTCCCAGGATGAGGTAGTTTTGCTGGTTTCTTTACATACCCAAAATTTGCAGTGTGCGCCGAGTGAACATAGAATCATAGAACTGGAAGAGACCTCAGAATGTCGTCAAGTCCAGCCCCCTGCTCTAGGCAGGACCAATTCCAACTAAATCAACCCGGCCAGGGCTTTGTCAAGCCGAGACTTATCAGCGCTTTGATTGGACCATATCAGCGCTTTGATTGGACACAGAGGGAGCACATGGCTCTCACAAAGTTGTGTGCAATCGACACAAACCTCACTTCACGTGCCCTTGCTTTCCCTGCATGTCACTTAAGTAATACTGGTAGGGAAAAAAAAGCTATCCAGATTGAAAACAGAGCAACCTAGCAACCCTGCGCTTGGGCAACGGTAAACAAAACGTCTCATGGGCCACATACAGAACCCTGATGAGCCTCATGCGGCCCTCTGGTCGCAGGTTGCCCGCTACTGCTCCAGAGCAGGGCACTTATGTACATGAATACATCCCAGTGACCTGGCACAGGAAGACACTCAGCACCTTGCAGAACTGGGTGCAAAGCATCACAGGTAAGCCAGTCACATCAATTCCAGAGGAGCTCTGCTATCCTTGTAATAGCTTCTACCAACCAAGCAGTAGCTTTTCTCCATTCTAAGCAGGTGGACAAGAGACCGATTTTGATCCCAGCACCTATGCACAACCAAGTCTTCCTGGCTTTCCAGAGCCTGCTCTACTTTCATCAAAACCGGACCAGAGAGCTCAAGACAAACCTCTTGCTCCACTCATGAAAACTCAGGAATGGGAAAGTTGTTTACATGTAAATAGGCTATTTAGGGTGAATACTTCTGGTGGCCAGGCCTGCATCTTCCTCTTTATTTTATGCATCAAGAGACAGCCCAGCTGGAGCTCAGCAACAATACCAAGCCCTTTTGGTGCAGCAACATGCTCTTGCTGTCTTCTGCAAAAAGGAGCAAAAACCACTGAACCTTGAGAAAGCAGTGAACACAGCCAATAAAAGTGGTAAGGCTGTTGTCGCCATACGGGAGCTGAGCCGAAAGCAGCAATTACATCTCTGCATGAATGCCAGCCTCACCAAGGCAGATATCTGAAAGCAAAGGGAGCTCGCAACAACAGGGCATGCATAGTACAGCCAAAATTCTCTGCTTAAGGGAGCGGAGAATACTGCTGCCAAACAAACCATTTCTCATCAATATTTGTAAAATAAATTGAGCCTGTACTGTAAATATCCCTACATCTGTGCCTTTGTTGTTTCGGTGCCGAGAACACAAATAAGCATCACAGAAAATCTGCAATGGAGGAGTATCCTGAGTAGCTCTGGTAGGACTCAGCTGTTCAGTGCTCCTGCAAACAGGCCTTTGGGATCGGTGACAAAAGGTGCTACTGCCACCTTTTTGTGGCAGGAATGGGGGGAGCTAGTGGTCGTTCGCAGTCTCTTGCAGAAAGGGGGTTGGAAAACCTTTCTAAAGCAAAAAAATAACACCCCATCCTCTATCAATATATTCGTTCAGAAGGCTCTTCCTGGCTTTAAAACAATCAACCACCAAACAAAACTTGACTCACCACCAAATCATTTTGGACCTGAAACAGAACTCCCTAGCTACTCTCAAGACACCTGGCCTTACCTCACGCTATCTCTCGCTCTCAGCTGGTTCATCTGTCTCTTAAGAAATCACACTGAACGAGGGGGCAGGAAAAGAGACCTCTGAAAATTCTGATTTATATTTGGGAAAAGCACCCAAGTTTTTCAGATCTTTTCCCAAACCAAACCCCCTGAACATTCATGTCACTCAGCCCTCTGATGGATTACCACCAGCATCGTGTTTGCAACATGGTCTCCCTGGTTAGCATACTCCATTACTGTTTGTCACAGCATTATCTGCGGTTAAAGGAGCAATCTTGAAGTCAGTAGATCTATTCCCAGCTTTGCCAGTGATTTACGGCACAATTTTCAGCAAGTCAATTCACTTATCTGGGAAGAATACTTGCCTGCCTCATTTTGGTGATGTGGCTTAACGTTATATGTGAAAGAACTCTGTTCTGACCTGATGTAACGCACTGTACTTTATAATGTGTGGCACGTAAATTAAAGTATTAACTGGAAGAGATTTTAAAGTGTATTCCTTGTAACTCATAAAGGAAGTTTATTTTAGATAACAGCCTTTTGGAAGGAAAGCAGAGGGAGGAAGACATTAGCTTTAAGGTCAATAGAACTCTCTGCATTACAGAGATCAAAATGTTGTTTCCTCCCTCCATCGCACCACCAGGAAATTAAAAGCCAGATTCTGATCCCACTAGAATAGGACCCTGAATACTGAATATTTCTCCCTGAGGTCATGCTAAAATGTGCACCAAAGTTTATGATTATTATAATCTGTATTACAGTAACACTTGGAGCAGGAGTGGGCAATAATTTTAAATGGGGGGGAGGCACTCCTAGAATTTTTAAGTGGTCAAGAGCCACACTCTTCCATGATCTTGTTAATGGAGAAGGTGCAGGGATCTGGGATGGTGGTTGAGAGCAGAAGGGAGCTTGAAATGCAAGAGGAGGGGTGGGTGAATGTGACCTGGGGTAGGAAACTGGGGTGCAGGCTCTGGGAGGGGGTTGTGACCTAGGGCAGAAGTACAGGAGGAGGTGCAGGGATTTGGGTTGTGACCGGGGTAGGAGATTGTGGTGCAAGGTCTGGGAGGGGTTAGTGACCTGAAGCAGGGGGTGTAGGGTCTGGGAGCAGATAGTATTGCAAGAGAACAGGTGCAGAGGGTTTAGGTTACATGGGATAAGGGTGTCAGAGGGAGGCAGAGGTTTGGGTGAAGGAGGGGCCGGAGTGCCAAAGGCAAGCTTTGGCTGGGAGGCTCTTAGCTGTGCAGCCAGCTCAGCTGGTTCCTCAGCCAGGGTCCCTGCCTTCTATGTCCCTACACTATCTGCAGAGACCATGTGTGGCTCTGGACACTGCAAGCTCACAGAGGGGAGGGGTACTTTGCACGCTGCCTGTCCTGCAAACAGGCAGCTCTCACTGGCTGGAAACCTCTTCCCCCAGGCCCGCAGCCTCCAGAAAGCTGCTCTAAGCAACATGCAGGGACAGGGCAGACAGGGAGCCTGTCTGAGGCTACCACTGGCCGGGTCGAGAGGCTTGGCAGGCTGGATCTGGCCCACGGGCTGTATTTTTCCCTCCCCGACCTAGAGATTCCAATCAAGATGGAGGCACAATGTGCTATGGGCTGCACCCACCCCCACAGTGAGTCTGACCCCAGTGACAACCTAAGACAGGAAAGGAAGAGACAGGGTGAGAAGGGAAATAGACTTGCCCAAGGTCTGAGAAAGATGAGAAAAGAACCCAGGTCTCCTCACTTCTTGTCCAGTGGCCTATTCACTAGACTTTAGTGCCTGTGAATTTTTAGTTGTCACCGACACGTTTTGGCAGGACACGGGACCTCAGAGATAAGCCACATTTCACCACTACATGTTCTTCTTCACAGTCTATTTGCTGAATCAGGTTGGAGACAGCTACAGATCCCCTGACTCCAATGAAGCTATCCAATACTAGCTCGCCATCTCAACCACCGTCTCCATCTGCTGGAAGGATGACACAACTTTTGTTTGGACTGGCCCGACAGAACAAAAATGTAGGCAAAAGGGAAAACATGACCTCTCTTAGTTACGATATCGTTAGAGGCGACAGGGTACCAAAATTATTAATTACCTTTGGAGAACCAATTACTTTTACCGTGGGTCACTGTTTTCTAAGAAAAGAAGTGCCTCGACTCAAAAATGCAATTTTAGAAAAAAACCTTTTAAGTGTATAGATTACCTAAATCTAACCATGGTACAGCTACTTCTACAATAGCATATCAGTTTCTAGAAAGGTAGCCAGCAACCTATTCCCTTCTAAGAACAGAGCACTGTCAAAAACAAGCAGGAAAGCACAGGTTTCAAGATGCAGAGACAGAAAACACACACCAGGATATGAAAACTAAAACCACGTGAGCTGTGCTATTGTCAGTGCCAAAGAACAGAACCACGGCAGAGGCTTTCAGATCCTCCAGCCAAACCTCACAATTAAGTGACTACTTTAAAAAAAAAAAGTTTTCCAAATGTGGCACAGAGAACTGCCCCAAAACAACCAGCCAGAGAGCAAGTTTCTAGAATACATCTTCTTGTGAAAGACAATTAAGAGGAGGTGCCATCCAAGCCAAACAGTTGTCCAAAGATTGCATCATTTGTATATTTTTTCAGCGTTATGTTACTCTCAATACGCCGTGGTTGCATGGGCTTGGGGGTGTCCCTCTGCACGAGGGATGTGAATGGTTAACTGGTAAACACCGCCCTTACAGGGCTATACTTACTGCTTATGGTTAAACCAGATAACTAATTAAATAGGATTTTACATCCCTACTCCGCACAGGGGTGAATTGCACCCCTGCAAGTTCTGTTTCAACCATAAGCAGGTTCCCCTGTTCACTGCTGCCCATGTAACATCCCTTCAGTACCTAAGAACATAAAAACGGCCGTACTGGGTCAGACCAAAGGTCCATCTAGCCCAATAGCCTGTCTGCCGACAGTGGCTAGCACCAGGTGCCCCAGAGAGGGTGGACCGAAGACAATGATCAGCGATTTGTGCCATCCTTCTCCAGCCTCTGACGAACAGAGGCCAGGGACACCACTTCTATCCCCTATTCAGTCTGCTGCTCTCATCCAGCCCAATAGCCTAAGCTCTAGTTTCCCAGCCATGGAGCACGGTGGGTAAGTATGCGCTGTCTGTAAGAACATTCCAATCTCTCCCCCATCTGACAGAGTCATGTGTGTTGAAATCTCTTCCATGAAGATCCAAGGAGGGAGGAGAAGAGAGCTTTCATGCTGAATTCCCTTCTGAGGAGGGTAGGGGAAGCACAACAAGAGACAACATGCTCCATAGGGATGTTAAATTGAGATTAATTGGCTAGTCCAATAGTCAATGAAATTTGCATCGACTATTCGATTAGTTGATAGGGAGCCTCCGCTCCAAGGCCGATGCTACTCTTCAAAGGCGAAAGCACTGTGGGGAGCACAGGACCAGCGGGAGACTCAAGCAGTCCTCCGCTGGCCCTCTGCTCCACACATTGTTTCAAAGCGGCAGCGCTGCATGGAGGCTGGAGTCAGTGGGGGAGTCCCCAGTTGACCCTGGGCTCCACACAGTG
This sequence comes from Pelodiscus sinensis, assembly GCF_049634645.1. NCBI lineage: Eukaryota > Metazoa > Chordata > Testudines > Trionychidae > Pelodiscus > Pelodiscus sinensis. The sequence goes on along the minus strand of NC_134717.1, from coordinate 9,241,857 downwards.
CTGCCGCTTTGAAATGCCACATGCAGCCCGGGCCAGCTGGGGACTTCTCCCTCCCTCCCCGCCACTTGCTGTCTCTTTCTGATAGAGACAGCAAGGTGGGGGGTAGCGACTAGTCGACTATCCCATAAGCATTTGCTTATTGATAATCAATTAGTCATTCACATCTCTTATGCTCCAGGGTCCCCAGCTCATGACAAAAGAACATGCTGGCAGAGAGGAACTAGCTACAAACTTAATCAAGGACTTCCTAAAAAAAGACCAGTGAGGTGGGTCAAAGATACGCCCACTCCAATTCCAGGGTTACCCTTCATGACGAAGTGCCTTCCAAGAGGTAAATCAGCAGTACCAAAATAAGGCTGGCGAGGAAGGGGAAAAAGAAAACATATCACATACCCACAATCTATCCAGGCTATAGTGCCTCGTCCTTTCACCGCTTGGGCCACATCGGACAGTAACCTGAGTGGACTTTCAGCAGCGGTAGCTGAAAACAACAGTAATAACAGTGTTAATCCAATCAGCACATACAGCAATGCCAATCTTTTGCTATGAAGCATTGGGAGAACATACTTCCTAGGATCCCATTTCTAAGAGGAATCAGTAAAGTTTGTGTATTTTGAAAAGAATGCTCATCCCCTGAACATTTATACCTGCAGCGTGCACCACTGCCTACGTTTCTGGGGGTACGTCATGCATTCTCCTACAGACTTCCATATTCGGACCTACCTCCTTCTCCCTACAGCTGTGCACTCAGTGGTTTGCCTTGGAAGGATGGTCCAGTGGTTAGGACACTAGTAAAGGATCTGGGAGACAGATTCAACCCCTTGCTCCATCAGAGATTTTCTGTGTGACCTTTGGCAAGTCACTTGTCACTGTGTGCCTCAGTTCTCCATCTGTACAATGGAGATAATAGCACTTTGCTAACTCACAATTATACTGGGAGAACTGATACATTAAGAGATGCTCAAAATACCGCCAAAGCACTACTGTAAGTATAGAGTGTTATTAACAATAATCAGAAAAGAAAGTTAAGGGGGGAGGTCTAAGAAGCACTTTTAAGCCGTCTCCCCGCAAGCACTGACTCCCTGCTGCCTCTGACAGAGGCAGCAGTGCAGAGCAAGGCAGCGGCTCTTCGGGAGCCGAAATGCATGGAGAGCCAGCTCTGATACAGAGGCAGCAAGGGTGGTGGAAGGTTGCAAGTAGTCGTTAAGATTAACCAATAAGCCCAGGCTTATCAGTAAATCACGTAAACGACTACACACTAACATCCCTGTTCTGCTTACCAAATGGATTTAAAAAGAACATTTTTGTTCTATCTACCATGTTTATGAAGCACCTGGAACCTTGTTATCTAAGTAAGAGGAATGACTGTCTCCATATACCAGCTCTATGTCTCTGCAGCATGAGTCCAATGAAGCTACACTGTAGGGGACGTCTCTCACCAGAATTAGAACTAAGGAAACTATCCTAGGGTACGTCTAGACTACAGGCTTTTGTCGACAGAAGTTGTGTTGACAGATAGGGTGTGTCTAAACTACAGGGTTTTGTCGACAAAAGTGGACTTTTGTTGACAAAACTATAACTGCGTCTACACTACCGCTGAGTTCTGTCGACATAACGTCGACAGAACTCAGCAGTTTTGTCGACGCTGGTAAACCTCATTTTACGAGGCATAACGTCTTTTGTCGACAGACTTCTGTCGACAGAAGGTGTTATTGCATCTAGGGTTGTGTCTAGACTACAGGGTTTTGTCGACAAAGCAGCTTGCTTTGTCGACAGAACTGAATGTAGTCTAGACGCTCTTTGTCGACAGAAGCTTTGTCGACAGTATCTGTCGACAAAGCTTCTGTCGACAAAAGCCTGTAGTCTAGACGTACCCATACTGTCGACAAAGCTTCTGTCGACAAAGAGCGTCTAGACTACATTCAGTTCTGTCGACAAAGCAAGCTGCTTTGTCGACATGGCAGTGTAGACGCAAAGGACAGTTTAGATGTAATAATGCCTTCTGTCGACAGAACTCTGTCAACAAAAGGCGTTATTCCTCGCAAAATGAGGTTTACCAGCATCGACAAAACTGCTGAGTTCTGTCGACGTTATGTCGACAGAACTCAGCGGTAGTGTAGACGCAGGTTTAGTTTTGTCGACAAAAGTCCACTTTTGTCGACAAAACCCTGTAGTCTAGACACACCCCTAGTGTCTAAAACTGACCTCACGTGACCGGCATTTGCTCCACACAGTTTGGAACACAACATGTCTAGACTTGGCCAAATTATATTTGTAATTTTTATATAATTTCAGCCGATAAATATCCATGCTTATTTTAAAGCATTTTTAAACTTTTAATGGATTTCCGTTTCTCAGTTGCATGAAATTATGGGGGGAGGAAAGGGAGCGAGTCAACATTACATGTCATAATATACAAAGTAAATATCCTTTAATCACATTCTAAAGTTCTAAACCAGCACTTTTCTTCCTTTGCCTACCTGCAAATTGCAATTATTATTGATCATATATTTTTGCATTCCTTAACTGACATGTGCCGATACAGAACTAATCCTTTCAAGCCTAAATATACCCAATCTCCAAATCCAGTGTCAAAAAGGCATTTCCCTGGGAAATATTGGAAGAGACTAGTTAGGGGGTTCACTCCATGGATGGCAGCAACGGCTGTGGGCACTCTGTTAGCACGGAATAAGCAGATACTGGAAGTGGGATCATCCCCCATGATCAATGAATTTCCTGCATGCACAGGTTGAACCTCTCTAGTCCAGCAACCTCAGGACCTGACCAGCTCCAAACAAGAGAATTTTCTGGACCACAGAAGGTCAATATTGTCTAGCAGCATTACCAATACTTCCACTACATACTACACAGTTAGAAGACATTTAGGGATAAATTAGAGCTAAACAGCAGCACAGAACACCGAAAGCTAGGACTGGTTGCTCTAAACAAGCTTTATGGGATCATGGGAAGCTTGCCCACACCCATAAAAAGCAGACATCCGGCTAAATAAAATCATTCCGGATGATGGATGTTTCTGGACTAGAGAGGTTCAACCTGTACCAGGAATACTAGGTAGAACTTTCTTGAACCTCACATGATATTTTAACACTGATCAGCAGTATGACTGACAGTTAGCCAGAATCTCAGCACAGATGTGTGGTGCACATCTGGGATTAGAATCATGTCCAACCACTTTTTACAAGACAGCAGCTAAGCAAGAGATATTTTAACTGTGTATAAGGATCACCACTCTAGGAAACGTTAATCCCCCAGACAGCTCCCAGTGCAATGCTTTACACTGTTAAATCCAACCAATTAAACTTAAAAAAAAAAAGATAGCGAGAACATGATTTTGAAGGATACCCATAGGGCGACATTTATTTGACACGTGTCTTTGCAAAGTGCTGCAGTTGTACTACTAAAAATGAAAGCAGCCACCACTAACAATGGCAAGCCTTAAAAAAAAAATCATCCCTTAAAAAAAGAGGCAACTGTATTGTTCAGCTTTTGAAAGGGTTCTTTTCAAACAGAAAGGTGTTAGACCCCTCGTTTATGATTTTCACAGTGTCTGTTCCACAAAAATTTTTGGTCAACTGTAAGCACTTTCCCATTATACCAAACATTAATATTTCTAGTCACATATTGTGCATGTGCCAATTTAACCATTTTATCATCCCCCCCCCACCCTGGAAATCCCTACAAGCACCTGCACTTTAGCAAACAGGAGGATACTATCAAAAAAGGTTATTTTGGGAACAGAATACTGGGCCACCATATTAAGGATTCAAATTCTGCTCTCAGCTGAAGTAGTGTAAATGTGGACAAACTCCACTCAAGTCAGTAGGGTTACTCCAAATTTACACCAGTGTGCCAGACCAGAATTCGAGTCCCTCTCACTAAATGCAGTTCAAAAGAGATTTAACATTAAAACAGCATTTCTTGACTGCTTGCTTGTCCTTACTGTACTTGGGGGAAGGCTGGAGGAGAAGCAGCAGCAGCATTAAGGAGACTTTTGATCTTCACCTCACAGTTAATCAGCAATTCTCACCTTTGCTGGCCGAAAGAATATAATATCCATGACAATAAGTATTTTCCATTTACCAAAGGATCAAACCACTGATTCTTTTACCTGACACCATAAATATACCCAGCACTTTATGACATACAGCGCCAGACAGTACACCTGTCCAAAATAACTTGTAATGAATGTCTCATAACACAGAAACACAGAGCAAGAGTTCAGTTTTGGATTGCACAGGGACGCCTCTGGTGAAAAGATCAGCAGAAGAGAATTCAGGGAAGAGGTTGATTTTAACTAAGGGGAATGGCAGAGACTCAGAAAATGCATACCAGGAAGCTGAAAAATGTTCCAAGGGCAGGGAACAGCACAAACAAGTCCCGAACAGGAAAGGGAAGTAAAGCAGTATAAGGAGCAAGAGGAAGTAAGAATAAAAAGGTAGATAAGAGCAAGATGAAAAATCCTTAAGGGGAGGATGGAGAGTTTGAGTAAGATGGGTGGAAGGCAGTGAAAAGATTTGACAGGGACAGGTAATATGGTGTAATACGATGGAGAAGTATTACAAGGGGCCTACTAGTCTGGTAATTAACACAAGTGGCAACCAGTACAGATGAATGGATTTCTGTATTCTAAACTTTCCTTCACTCAGTCTTACAATGTACCACTACCAAGTTGGTCTGTGTCTATTATGGTGACAGACACATTACTAAATACCCATGTCTAATAGATATTATAGTGACCATTTCTGCCAATGGCAAACAAAACCATACAGAAGTGAAATGTCTTTGCCAAGGTCATAGAGGAATAAGCAACAGAGTTGGGAACAGAAGTCAGGAGTCCTGATTCCCAGGCCTTTGCTCTACCTACTGACCTACAATAGTGCATTACTGCCATTACATATCAAGCACCAGAAACTTGCTCACCACTGTCCAGGAAAATATGACGACACTGGCCAAGATTTTTAAAAATGGAGGGGTTAAACATGAGAGTCCACATTTAAGCACCTAAATAAGTGCCCAGGTTCTGACAATCGAGTTCATCGGGTACAAAGAACAAGAGTCAAAAGCAAGAACTCACCAGATTTGGAATAGAGCGCCAATATGTTATTCCGTGTCCTGAGAAGCTTCTTGAAATCCTTGTGATCGCTAATTTTTTCTATGAGGGGAGACATCTTCACCGAAAATAGACATGCTGGCAGGATTACCTAAGGATGCAGGAAGTTAGAAATGTAAATGAAAACTTCCCTGCTTGCATGAAAAACAAATGCAGACATGCACTTCTAAAACAAACCACTTTTTTTTTTGGCATTTCAAACTGTTCTAACCTCAGATAAATTAGTTCTTTAAGCAAAGTTGAACAACAATTTGATACACAAAAAAGCAACAAAAACCCCAGTCAATCAAAACTGGAACTACATCATGTTAAGCATTGCCACTAAGAAACTTTAAGCTGCTAAGAAGTGGATTAATACTTCCTAACATCATCAACAGTTACTTAGGAGGTGTGCAACATGCCAATTAAAATCTGTTCTCAATCAGGCAACCTCATTCTTATTGAAGTTATTTACTGTAATAAAAAAAAGTAATAGCATTTATGAAGCATTCCAGTCCATAAATCCCCAAATGCTTTTCAAGAGAAGACAAATAGTGTCTCATTTCTACAAGTAAAGAAAGTGAAATGAAGAGACTTGCCAAGGTGACAGAACCAGTGATGCAACCAAGAGTAGAACCCATGGGTGGAATTGTGTCCCTACAGTAGACAATGGCAAAAGCCTCATTGACTTCAAGAGGATCAAGATTTCACCCTACGTCTCCAGTCTCCCAACCCTGTATTTTAGAGAGGAATGTTGGTCTTGTGGTTCAAGCACTGATCTGAGGATCAGGAGATTTCCTCAAGCACTTCCTCTGTGGTTTCCATGGGCTAGTCGCTTCAGGTCACTGCCTCTCGGGGTATAGCTGCAGTGCAATTAAAAACCCACAGCTGGCACCTGCCAGCTAACTTAGGCTCATGCAGCTTGGGTGAAGGGCCTGTTCAAAAGTGGTGTAGACATGCGGGCTCAGTCTGGAGTCTGGCCTCTAGGATTCTGAAAGGAGGCAGAGTCCCAGAACTTGGGTTGCTGCCAGAGTTCAAAAGTCTACCCTGACATTAAGGAACCCCTTGACCCAAGGCCCAAGAGAGCCTGAGTTAGTTGGCAGTTGTAATTGCGCAAAAGAGAGACCCTCAGTCACTTTCCCTAGTAACACAACGGAGATAATATTTCTGTCACACCTCTTGTCTTGTTAGCAATTTGGGCAGAGGTATTTTAAAGTTGCTAGCGGATCCCACCATCTGCACTCAAAGTGCCAGAATGGGGAACAGCTTTGACAACAGGATACTGAACTAGATCGACCTTTGGTCTGACCCAGTATGGCCATTCTTAAGTTTTTAATACATGCTCTAGTTAGTAGGGGAACAGATAGCTGCACTGTTTTAATATGGGTAACACAATGAAATTCAGCTGTATGCAACTCTACTGATGCCAATGAATGTAGCACATGGACTGAAAAAGGTCGGTCTTTACATAAGCATGTAATTATTTTTCTTTTCTTTTTAATGGGGAGGGGATGATTGAAGTTCTCACAATTTTATACTAGATCTAGCAAGAGGTTTTTTAAAAATCTGTTCTGGTTTAGGGATTGCTAAATCTGAACATTAGTGCCACAATAACATCTAGCATTCAGGAAAGAGAGGCTGAAACGACGCACTTTTAATTTGTTTAGGAAACCAAAAATCAATTAGACTACACTATAGAATCATTGCCTGAGAAAATCTGAGTTTAAAACTCGAAGACATTTACAAAATGTCAACAACACCAGATTGTGTCATAAACTGGTAAACTTTATTTAAAAGCACTTGTATAGACTTAGTGATAGTTTGGAAGCATTCTCATTATGTCTTTTCCAGACAGAGAAGCTGCGTAGTCAGTAAATTTTTATGGCACCGTTATAAACCCAATGAAAAAACGGATTCAGGAAACAACCACTATATAGCCATGTACGTATTGCCACTAACATTGAACTTGTTGCATGTGTGTGTGTAAGTAACTATAGCCTCCTTAAAAAGGAAGCCCACAGCACTGCATATCTCCGTTGGTACCGAGACAGTTTGCTCTGCAGCTATCAACGTGTAATACTCATTCGTTCATTTACCACACCAATCATTGCGATACCCACGTGCCTGTGCACTATAGATCATAAAACAACTGAGGCAGGTGCCAGGTACTGCAACACAGCAAGTACATAGGGTTGCCACACGGCTGAACCAAAAATACTGAACACTCCCCCTCCCCAAAAAAACACACACTGGGGGAAAAAAATCGGGGGGGGGGGGGGAGAGACTTGGACTTATTGAGCAAAATAAATAAATAAATAAACAAACAAACAAACAGCATGGCCCCTTTCAGAGTGAGTACAGAGTCAGAATAAGGATAGGAACAGGGGAGCAGTTGAGCACTAAGACCCAGGGAAGGCATTGTTTCCCCTTGGTCTTTAGGCTTTTTGCCAGCAGCCATTTTGTGTTCTTGTTCAAGCCAGAACTTAGCTTCCCTGCAGAACCAGGTAAGTATGGGGTTCCGGGGGGGGGGGGGGAGGAGGGGGCTGGGGGTGTCGGGTACCAGGGGGAGGGGGAGAGGCCCAGGTGCTAGGGTTGCCTCCTGGCAAAGAAAAAAAAAAGTCAGAAAATACCGGACAGGAGGCAAAAATACTGGACACCTGGCAACCCTACAAAGACACTAATCGCTCCCCTGTGACATTCTATATCAGGGCTACGGGTACTCCTCCAACATATTCCTCATATTTATGTCACTGTAATTTTACATATAAAGCATGGCTTATAAGGAATCAGGGGAAATGTTACGATTTGCTGAAAGTCCCTTATCTGTATATGAATATCATCAATGCATATGAAGGTACGAGGTTGTGTTACGTGGCTATCACCAAAACATGCTATAATTGGGGAATCAGCCAGATATTACCTCCCAAGAGACAAGATCAAGCAGAGTATCCAACCCCCAGGTGGGGTGTCAAGTAGCTATCAACAGCCATTGTCCAGCCAGGGAGCTACAATGCAATGACTCACCTACATGAGGCCCAAGCAGGGGAATTGCTCAACTTCACCTGGAAACTCAATGCCACGGCTGGATTAAGCTCTTTGTAGGCCCTCGGCCAAGGGTGGGCAAAGGGGCCTCTGCGGGCTGGATCCAGCCTGCCAAGAGGGTTGATCCAGCCAGCGGAGGCTCCCCCATCCCCAGGCCAGTTAGCGTTTGGGGGTGGGGGAAGTGCAGGAAGTTCCCTCCCCCCTGCCAGGAGCATGCGGCACTTTGAAGTGCCGTGCGCTCCTGGAAGGATGGGAGGAGGCTTTGTGTGCTCCCTTGCCCTCAGGTCCTGATTGGCCTGGGAGAGAGAGAGCACAGGAAGTCTCTTCCCACCGCCAGGGGCATGGGTGCTTAGTAGGAAGAGGGGGCAAAGGAGCTCCCTCACCCCCAGAACAATTACATGGTCTGTGGGTGAGGAAGCCCGAAGCATCCTGGCTCGCCCCTTCCTTTTCAGGCAGTGCAGCCCGGGGCGACTTCAAAAAATTATTGCCCACCCCTGCCCTAGGCACTCTCATAAGGGAGACATGCCCTATCACCTATACACCTAATATCACCCCACTTCAATTTTTGCTCTTGAGAGTGGCACACCGTGTGAGAAATTCATAGGACTTCATTCTAAAATAACAGCCATTTTGTTGTATATTACAATTATACTTAGGATTCACTGGACAGCTGCTAAGGAGAAAAGTAAGGTGATGTTGCTGCCACTGTGACTGTAAAATCCACAGAGCAATGCACTGCACTGCACTGCAGAGCTAATACCTTGGCAACATTGTGTCTCAAGATCATTCAACGTCATTTACGAAATAAGAGTACATTGGCTGATGGGGCCATACATCTCTGCCAGAAATAGTCTTTAAAGGTAGCTTAGGGTTTCTGAAACACAACTGTGAAATGCAAACACTCTAGTGATAAGCTGTGTTCTCTCTAACATTTCCCATCCTTGGGTAGATTGAATTTTCTTATGCGCACCACCAGTACAAACAAAAAAAGCTACATAGGAGCAATGCTTATGATGTTTATTTAATATCAAATAAAAGAAAATTAACATTATCCTGGAACTATATGTATTTTGTCATCCTTTCTAACAACTCAAGCTAGTAAACACACCAAAATACATAATACCCACACACAGTTCAGCTTTAAGATGCTAAAGCAATCTAGGAGTCAAATGGAAACAGTCATGCTCTCCTTGCAAATATTAATACAATATTTACTTACACTGGAAAGGAGAGAAAAAGGCATTCACTCAAGCTTATACAGTTTGTCTGGAATGTCAACTCTTATAAAGCCACAAATGTGAAAAAAGGAAGGGAAGTAAAACATCAGGTGGTTGGTAATGGGTATTTTAAATAAATATTTAGGATCACTATGCAAGTGAAACAAAGACCTGTAAACACAGATAAAAGTTATCCTTGTTTGAAAATGTCACATTGTGTGTTTCACCAATTCAAAGAATAGAAGCTCCAGAGCAGCACTTTAACACATGGCTTCAGAATTTGTAGACAGATCCATTTTTTTTACAAGCTTGTAGGATGAGGACTGCACTTGCAACACACCTCACATGCCCATTGACTCATAAGAGCCAGAACTATACCATATAGAAAAGATCTGGCCGTAATACCCCTCCCCAAATAAATTTTAAAATGTAATAGAAAAATCACTTGCCTGGAATCCAACTCTAATTCAAAGGCCAAACATAAAGAGGTTCCATGGCAAAGTTCTTCCAGTTTTAACAATTTACCATGTATTAATTAGTAATACAGGATATATACAAAAAATAAAGATCGGCTTCTTCAGATATCTACCGCACTCAAAAACAATTGTTAAAAGAATCCTTTCTACCTGTAACTTAAGCCATTGACACCTATGTAAACTTTCTTTGAAATGTAATCATGCAAATGTCACAAGCTAGGCCTATCCACACAATCATTATCCACAAAAGCAACCTAACTGCTTTACAATAGCAAAACACCAATACGAGTGAAGTCAGATCCTGCATTAAGATCTCCTAATGCAGAATCTCGCAACCCTCTTTGCTCTGGATCTGTCTCCCTCCAAACAAACTAATTTTTAGCTCAAACTAACATCTCCAGGCAGACTGCCTCCTGTTGACAAACAGTGGGTGCTACATTATTCTTTCCCCCATCATATTTTCCTGGCATATTTAAAATCTTGTAATTATGTCACCAATCAATTGATAATTAATACCATCCCTTTCTCACTCCAGCCTCAACAAGAAAAGAGAAGATATATTTGACTAAGTTCTCTCTGATGCATTAATGAGACAATGTAGTTTCCACATCAGTATCCCCATCTCCCATATAGCTACATGCCCCCATACCCCAGCAGAGCAACATTACCCGCCTCCCCCCCCCCCCCCGCCCGCAACCATGCAGCCTGCTTCCCCACCCTGCCCCCAACCCAGGAGAGAGTCCTATGTCTCTCCCTTGCACCAGCAGTTGTAGCCCAGACAAGAGTGAGTCAGGACATCCAATAAACTCCCCCTACCTCACCACACAGATGCCAGCGCCCCATTCGCTCCCCTTCCCCCCCACCTACCTGCTCCATGCAGTCTGCTCCTCCTCTCCCACCCCCCCCCCCCAGCAGGCTAGAACATGCTGGATTTCTCACATGAAACTGCAGCCAAACCCAGCTGCCGTAATCACACCAATCCTCTCCTCTCCCAGCCCAGCCAGGACACCCCAAACTCCCCCCCTCAAAACATCCCCCCCCCCACCCACAGCCACTTATTGCCCCCCTCCTCCTCATGTCACCTCCCTTCCAGCTGGAAGAGGCAAACTCTAGCATGGAACTGCTGCCAAGGGAGAAGTACCCCTCCTCCAGCAAGGCAGCTCCCTGGGAAGCAGCCCCTCAGCTCCTGGGCAGGGCTCATTAAGCAGCTGTGAGGCCACACTGCTGCCCAGTTTACATGTAACCTGTATTAATTGTCTGTGTTAATTGTATATTATACCTGTACGTTGTTTGTTGACTAAAGATTTAACACACCTGCATTTAACTGATCTTCAACATTTGCACATGTAGTCTATTAAAAATTAGCAAATTATTAAGTGTGATTTGGCAGTTTTCTTATTTAAATCAATTATGAAATTTTTTTATGCCCTACATTTTCTGTAGGCCCTACACACTGTGCCTACTGTGCCTAATGGATAACCTGGCCCTGAGCAATGCCCCCAGATATGCCTGGGTCTGTGCTTTCCAAGCACATGAACAAGGGATGTTAAATTTTGATTAATTAACTAATCAAATAGTCGATGGGATTTCCATCAACTATTCAATTAGTCGATGAGAACTTCCGTGTTCCGCCTTTGAAACGTACAAGAGCCCCAGCAGGGGCTCTTGTACATTTCAAAGGGGAAGCGCCCGCATGAAGCCTTGGGTCAGCGGGGGAACTCATGTACATTTTAAAGTTGGTCGCCGCTGCACCCGTCCCTCCCACGGAGCTGGAGCTGGAGGGAGCCGGCTTTTAAGCCGGCTCCCTGTAGCACCTTTCTTCCCTACCCCTTTGCTGCCTCTCTGAGATAGAGGCAGCAACTGGGGGGAGGGAGGGGAGAGAATGACTAGTCAATTAGTCGCTTACATCCCTAACATGAACCAGGGGCATAAAACAAAACACAGGGGCTCATGTGTGCCTTTTTTCCTGTCCCACTATGCTGCAAGCAACAAGGACAATCTGAAGACGCCAACAAAAGAGATTGGGCCAAATTTCAACTGCATACTGTGCACAGCAATATCCAGAGGGATGAGAAAAACTAGTTTCCCAGTCCAATAGGGTTGTGAGCTCAGACTGCATGTTCATCTTTTCTTTTCTTTTGGTAACCATTCTGACTTTTAGCCTCTCACCACCTTCGTAGTCAATAAATGCCTTTTACTGTTTATCTTTACTGGTGAGTCTGTATGAGGTGTGGGGCAAATCTGCTCAGGTTTTACAGAAGCTGACACATATCCACTTTCCATTGATGAAGCAGTGAATCAATTAATCAATCAGACGGTATTGAGGCACAATACTAGAGCCCCTAATCTCTCACCTCCCAGCATTCATGAAACCTGACTGGGTGATAGGTTCCAATTGCACAGGGTTTGCTGATGGTCACTAGCAAGGCCTTGCAAGAGAGAGGCCAGGCTGGAGAGAGTGGAGGGGGCACAGTGGTCACATAGACCCAGGACACACTCCAGAGGTGATCCCATCATAGCCCCCACCAAATACATCACTGTCTCTGAATTAAGATAAATACTGGAGTCTATAACAAAAAAAAGCAAGGTTCAGTCTGAAAGCACTGAATACAACAACTGCATATCTGTCTAATGCTTAAGGCTGTGCGTTAGTATTGGGAAGTTACAGCTGGTGTCTGCAGCGCATCACCTTGTGGTAGGAGTTTGAGGATCGTGGCTTTTGCAAAATGAAAAGAATTAGTCAGGTTTGTGTTTGGGAGATAAAATCTTGTTTTAAAAAGTAACCAGTTAAACGTTATGTTTAACTAGGATCCCGCAGGCCGGGGGCCACTCCAGCCCAGACACACCAGGGGCTGCTCTGCTTGCTCACCTGTTAACCCTTTACATCCCTAGTTTGTGTTCTCTGAATCACTCACGTTTAAATTAACAAATTGAGACCCCCCTCAAACATGAGAAAAATGACTAGCATAGACAAGGCGCCTCAATATCCCTCACCCTTGCTACCATCAACAGAGCAGCAACAATGGGACAACTAGCACTAATGCGGACACCGTCATGGACAGGATTTCAACTCTCAACTCAACTAGTTCTGCACCAGGCACAGTGCAGCTAATACAGGTGTGACAGGGCATACCAGCCCCACACTGGAACCGAAAGTTAACCAGGGCTATGGGAGCCCCATCCCCACAACCCTCCTGGGCACGCTCCAGCAAGGGGACAGGTATGAAGGCTGGCGGAGCAGCTTAGTCCGGGCTGACTGCCATGGAGGAAGGAGCTGCTGCCGGTCAGCAGGGAACAGCCAAAGTAGCCCTGACCCGGGAAGAAAAAGGAGAAGCCGCCGATGGACTTGACTCTGGTAGAATGTAGCCCAGGGTGGGGAGGTAAGTCCCCAAGAGCTCAGTGTGTTTCGGGTGGATTCCCTGCCAAGCTAATGGTGGGACACACCCACAACTGACAGGGCCCTGTTCTGGGACCCAGTGGAGAGGGAAGGCCCGGGTCCTCTTACCCCATCAACCCCCAAAGGGGGGGGGGGGGGAGTTGCTACAGCTGTGATTGATACAGACTCTGGCCATTAGGCCTCCCTGCCCTGAGTGAAAGGGGAGGGGATTGCCACGGGCCGTTAGGCCTCGCCACCCGGAAAGAAAGAAGCAATTACTGACTCTGTCGGCTGGGCCTCACTACCCTTTCAGGAGGGGGTGTTTTACTGACCGTGGCCACTAGGCTGGACTGTTGTACTGGAGATGGGATGTAGTGAGAGGACCTGGGGCCTAGCAACAGAGACAGTTGAAGGATGGAGTATATTTTGAGAGGAAGCCCTGCTGCAGAGGGAGCTGGAAGTAGGGTTGCCGGATAGTTTAACCAAAAATTCCTCGTCCCCCAAAAAAACACACAAAACACACACACACCAGGGAAAAAATTCTGTTGACGGGAAAAAAAGAGGGGAGGGGGGAACACCAAAGTTATTTAGGGGGAAAAAAAGGGATCCCGAGAGTTAAGCAAGAAAAAAAAATTAAAACAGCATGGCCCCTTTAAGTGTGTGCAGAGTCAGAACAGGAAGAGGAAGAGAGGAGAGGTTGAGCACTAAGACCCAGGGAAGGCATTGCTTCCCCTTGCTTCAGGTCTTTAGGCTTTTTGCCAGGGCCATCTTGTTTTCTTGGGTCCATCCAGAAGGCAGCTTCCCTGCGGAACCAGGTAAGCAGGAGGTTCGGGGGCAGGGGTCCTGGGAGGCAGGGGCTGGGCCCAGTTGCTGAGTGTGTTGTAGGGTTGCCAGGTGTCTGGTATTTTCACTTCCTGGCGGGGGGGAACCACCCAGAAAATACCAGACATTTAAGTATCTGGTATTTTCTGAATATTTTTACCGGACAGGAAGCAAAAATACCGGACTGTCCAGGTCAATACTGGACACCTAGCAACCCTAGCTGGAAGTACACACCCTGTGACAACAGGGGTAAAAATTCGAGCAATTGGTCCACACTACCACCTCTAGCATTGCTACAACAGCTCAAGATGCATCAGCTGGCAATTAAGCAACATGGCCAGCAATTGTCAACAGAATGGTAGGGCGTTAAGCACCCAACTCCCACTAAAAGAGATGAAATAGGAACTGCAAACCTAACCCTTTGAGGTTCATCTGAAAATCCACAGCCAAGATTTTCTGGCTTCCAAATATACTGCTACCTTGTCTGGCTACAGAGATGGGACTCCAGGACAGACGTATGCCATACTTCTCATTCGAGTAGTTGTAGGAAGAGTTACAAGCTAGCCAGCTCTGCGATAAATGCTCTGGTCATTGTTTAAATCCAGGACACAGAAGCGGATGAGCTCATAAGAAGGGGCTAGGAAAGGTGACAGACAGGAAGTCTGTCTTCATTTGTCTCAGGAAGCACAGCACTGTAAATAAGAAACAAATGAAGACCACCTGCCACTTGATCAAAGAAACTTAAAAATTCAGAGCTATTCATGAAAAGCCCAGAAAGCCGCTTCACCTGGGAAGAGACTTCTGGAATCACTGGGAATAGAGGGAGTATTAAAGCGACATGCCTGCTGTTTATGAAGCGTCTTCTCTCTAAAGATGTCAGGAAGGAGTGGAGTCAAACCAACAATTTATCCAAGTCACAGACTGTCTGGGCAGGGACTGCCTTTTTGTTCTGCATTTGTACACTGCTTTGCAAAACTGCAGCTTGGTCTGTGAGCAGGGCTCTTTGATAATACCACACACACAAAAATATTAACAAACAGTTGTGGCATTGTCCATACCAGCAGTGAGGAAATTTGGTGGAAGCCTTCAAAAAAAGGCACAATGACATGAAATAACATGCCACCTGCCTTTAGGATTCTGAGTAGAGAAGTGCCCCGAGGTGGCAGTTCTCTGTTCCACTCGGTTTTCCCCATGTCCTTTTCCCAGGATCTGGATTTTTCTATCAATACTGGTATTTTACTGAGGTTCTTACACTGCTCTCATTATAGCAGAAGCCTAGCTAGACCGTGCAAAAGGCCCTATAACTGCTTATAGTACTCAGAATACGTACAGTGTGTGAAGATGTGTGTCATTCCTGTTTGAATACAGGAAGTTATAAGATCATGAAATTCAGCTGCAAAAATTTACTCTGCTCCTGATCACCATATCAAGACAGACATTTAATTAAGTCCTTCCATTTCGCCTACAGGACTGAAGCTAGAAAAGCCCTTTGTATTTTTGCATTCAACCTAAACTAGAGATTCCTATAGGTTTTTAGAGAAATCAGCTATTAAACAATTCAGTTTGTCTCAACCTACTTGCCCATTATATAAGAGTTGTTGCTAAAGTTGGAACCGGGTTTCCAGGAACTCTTAAAAATCCATCCTCATTGGCCCCAGGGGCAGGTCTATAAGTAATTACCTATTTGTCCCCTTCAGGACAATGGGACCTTGAAGAATATTTTGTTCTTTGTCTCATGTTATCTCCAAAATCATCAGCAGTTTAAAAAGAGATAAGAGAGTGTTTAAGCTCCTTTCAGACTACAAAATTGGTTTTGCCATGACAAAAAACAATGCTATTTAAACAATTTCAGATTTTTTTCATATTTAAACCAATCCGGGCATTACGCACCATTACACAGAATGCACAGTGATCTTTAAACTTAGAAGTCCTCTTTTGTGCTGAACAATGCAAATGAAAGGCATATTTACTGCCCCAGTAGAGGAATACGGTGTGGTTTCATGTGGTATTAGTCAAGAAAAAGGAATACTGTCCAAGAGTTGCCATTGTTCGGAGAAAACGCTCCTAAATTTGCAATAATGTGTAGACTGACTTCCAGTATTAGGAGTGTGCAAGTCTATGCATTCCTTTTGCACACTGTTATGAATTCATAACTGAAGTAGGGATGTAAAAGTTTAACCAGTTAATTTAGAAGTTGATGCTTACTGATTTCTTTTAATAGCTAAACCGTGCCCATGGCCCCATGCATCCGGAAAACCCCACTGCCGGCCCCACGCCACCAGGGAACCCCACTGCCAGTCTCATTGCATAAAATGGGGGGTGGGGGGAACTACACATTTAGGTCCCTGGTTAAATGTATAACTGTGTGATGGACAGGAGGCATGCTGGTCAAAACTCAGTGATTAAAGGGTTAAAGTCAGGTAGCTGAGGGTATTGGCAGGGAGCCAGAAGAACCAATGGGCTACAGTGCTGAAATTTAAATAGTAAATATATAGCTACTGCCTGCTCTCTTTGTGGGAGTTCTAAGTTAGTACCTGGAAGAAGCAAGATAAAGTAATCAAACGGAATTACTGTGCCACAAGAAATATTGGGCAGGGGAATGGATTGGGCCTTGAAGTATGGCTCGTGCGTAGATAAAGAAATGTATGTTCAGTCTTGATCAGGGTATTTTTCTGTTTAGTTAAACTTCTGTGTGAAAACTGTGTGTGAAAACTATGTGAAAACTTCTGTGTGAAAACTCTCCCCATTCACCATATCTCAGCTGCAGCCCAAAGAGACTGTGTTTTTGTGTTCTGATCTGTTTTTTTCTTAGTTGCTCTAACACCTAACAAAGTATGGTTTATCAAGTATCTCTTTCGTTTTGTTAATAAAATCACCATTTTTAAGGCGATGAGTTGATTGTCGTATCCTGGAAGGTAACAGGTCTGTGTGTGTGCTTGCCTAGGCTGAGAGGTCAGTTACTGGAAATTGCAGTTGGTTTTCTGTTTGTTTTTTTTTCCCCAAGCTCTCTTGTGGCAAGAAAGCTTGGGGGTACTCCTCTGGAAGAAGTTCAAGTGATTCCTCCTGGGTCTTAAAAGAAGGGAGTTGGACACTTGAGGATGTTTCATTTCATAGTCATGGTATTTTGATTTCATAGAATCCTAGAGTTGGAAGAGACCTCGGGAGATGATAGAGTCCAACCCCCTGTTGTGGTGGCAGCCTATCACTCAGTATCAGAGAATCTGTGACTCTGGAGAATTTTTGTAAGCAGAGACTATACAGGCAAGGTATTTTTAAAATCTCTTGCAGGCCCCCATCTTCTGCACTCGGAGTACTAAGTATTTACACACATTATTTACATCCCTAAACCAAACATGTCTGTGGCGTCCACAATTCCGGAGTTAGTCAACTGAAGTTCCTAAATAATGTAGCAGAAGTCAATATAGCTTAGGTTGGCTTACTGCAGTGTCTATACTGCATTGCGTAGACAGGAGAAACTTTCCCATTGACTACTATTTGCTAAAGCAAATCCTATGGCCACACTTTATGCTGTATCTGCAACTCTCTCCTCCTGGCTCTTTAATAATTTTTCAATAGTCACTTACTGCCAAAACTGAAAAGGACTTTCTCCCTCCCTCTGAACAAATTTGAATATTCACCATGATTGTTGTTGTCCTTCCTCTCATACATGTTTTTAATTTTATTATTGTAAATGTAATTGCTAGCACACTTGGAATAAGCTGTTCCAGGAACCTGTACTGTATTATAATCATGAATCAGAGGCATCTTTTACAGCAGAATTTAGCCTGGAGCAAGCTACTGTAACCTATGCTATTTTATAATGCTCACTGAAAGCTAAAGGATAAACCCACATGTTAAGAATTCTTAGAAACGTCTAAAAATAATTTTCTTGGTCATCTTCTTATTTCTTTGAGGTCCAAACCACTTATGCAGACCTAGATTTTTAGAAGAATCTAGTGATTTTAGATGTCCACAGAAAAACACCTCAAAGAGAGCTGATTTTCAGAGAGCAGGCAGTCTATACTATCCGCGCCTTTAGACTGTCTCAAGTTGGACACATTAAAACTTGCACCACTCATATTCGTTAGTCACTCCAGAAAATGTAGACTCCCCCTTGTTTAAGCAAAAATTGTCCATAGCCTTTTATCCTCCCAGCTCATCATAAACTGCTTTTGACCTTGTGCAATAATTGTTTTCTTTCCACTCCCATACTTTTTGCTTACCACTATATATATATATATATATATATATATATATATATATATATTCAGAATGGTACTCTCTTGATCACAGCGCCATTTGTAACCTGTCTTGTGAGACAGAGTGATAAGTAGGCCAGTCCACCATTTTTATTCATGATTAATATCTAAAACAGCTACAAAGAAACATTTTAATCAAATCGGAAACAACAGTATCAAATCTCTGTTACCTGAAGGTACTGAAAACCGGTTACTCTCTGGTCCAGCAACATCCATGGTCTGGCAAACCACGGAAACTCCTGGACCAGAGAGCCCCAGAGCTGAATGGCAAGATGGCCAGCAGTCTGGCCATGGCCGGGGACAGCAGTGTTGGGAACAGGGACTAGAGAATGCCAGCAGCCTGCAGCAATGCGAAGCCTGGGGCTGGGGAACTCCAGGTACCTGCGGCAGCATGGAGGCAGGAGCCATAAAAGCCCAGGTACCCGCAGCAGCACAGGGTCGGGGGCCGGACAACCCCAACAGCAGTGCAGGGTCAGGGACTGAAGAAGCCGAGCTGCCCATGGCAGCGCAGGGCCGGTGAAATCAGGACCAGAGAACCCCGCCCACCAAAAGGCAACCCAAGGCCAGCACTGGTGGCAGCAGAGTTGGGGAGACGGTAGAGGGGGCCAATGGCAGGGGTCAGGCTAGCTTGGGGCCCTCCCCTGGTCCAGCAAATTCTGTCATTCAGGACCAGTCAAGTCCCAACCGTGCCAAACTAGGGAGGTCCAACCTGTATTTAGAACGTCGCATTCCTAATGTGTGGAGTTACGATTGTAAATCCCATCTGACTTTTCTCCTTGTTTAGATTCATTTTACTGAAGAGGTACAAGCCATGGTACTTCACTGTTCCAAATTACAGAGAGAATAATTAATCCTTCACTTCTAGCCTTTTAAGGAATAACGTGCAGCCAAAAGGTACAGACGCATTTTCAGTTATGATAAACAGTAACAAAAAGGACAAACGTCATTTCATCCTTCATCCAACACAAGAAGGTAGTATACAGGGAACATCATGAT
Organism: Pelodiscus sinensis; assembly: GCF_049634645.1. Taxonomy (NCBI): domain Eukaryota; kingdom Metazoa; phylum Chordata; order Testudines; family Trionychidae; genus Pelodiscus; species Pelodiscus sinensis. Next base: position 9,222,559 of record NC_134717.1, on the reverse strand, counting down.
ATTTATGTTCTACCCTAAAGTTAGAACACTAGGGATGTGAGCAAGTAGTTGACTAACAGATAAGCCTACTCAAATTCCCCCCACCCTTTTGCTGCTTTTGTATCAGAGACAGCAGGAGCCAGTGCTGGGGGAAGCCGGCTTAAAAGCTAATTCCCCCCAGCACTATCTCTGCGGTGCCTCCTGCTCCCTCCCACTATTAGAGGCAGCAGTGTGGGGAGCAGGCGGGGTGAGGGAAGGCTGCCATGTACAGGGGCTGCTGGACCCAGCACAAGGCAGGACTGAGCAAGCCCAGCTCAATCCCAGCTCGCACTGGGTCTGGGAGCTACCCTCGCTGCAGCTCTGAATTTTAAATATAGTAAGAGCCAGGTGGGCAGACAGCCCAGTTCCTTCTACATTTAAACACAGAGCCGCAGTGGGGGTCGCGCCCAGACCCAGGACTGAGCATCTTCCCTATCAACTAATCGTGTAGTCAATAAAATTTTTATTGACTACACGATTTGTGAAATAGACGCTTCTTAACATCCCTAGTCTACACTGTACTCAGAGATATGACTGCAGAATTGGTTACCATTCCTATGCAACCTCAGCTAAAAACAGCAGTGAAGATACAGCGGTGCAGGTTTTAGGATAGGCAATACAAGGCTTCCAGGGCCCCGAGTACATACTGCATCGCTTGTCCATGCCGCTGAGTTTTCACTGCTAAATTAAGTATGCCTACCCAATCATATCTAAAATTGCAGTGTAGACCATGTCCTAAAAATAAGGGATGCTATGAACAATGCATTAAGTCTAACATGGTACAGCACTGCCAGAATACACTAATCTGAGCCAAGAAGATAGTGAAAATTACCATGGCAATGTCAAAATGGTACTAGTGCCTATTGTTCTGCACAGCACTTAAACTACAGGCATAATATATAGTTTGTCCTAACAGTTGTTTCAAACTCTGTGTAACCAATTAATTATACTGCATATCATTGATTTTAAAATGCTTAGCAAAAAGTCTTCACAACTATTTACTAATTAACAAATGATTGTAATACAGTCAATTACCGATGCAGACAAAGAATTTTCTGCAGGAATGTAAAGTTCAGTTTCTCACCAAGTCCAGCTTTGGTGAAATGTATTATTTCATTGACATTCTGATAAATATTTGTTCCAGATTTCGTTCATGAATGAACACATCGGCATAATTTTAAAAATTAAAGGCATGAGAAAGAGCATGTGTGCCATGTTATCCCTTGCTAGACATTAGTTTTGAGAAAGTGCCACATAGGGATGTAAAATCCAGTTTAAAATGTTAATCGGTTCAACTATATGTTTAACCAGTTAACCGGCCCGCCACATGGCATAGCCCCCAACCTCAATGGGCCCAGCTGAGCTGCAGCAGACCCTGCCAGTGGTGCCCTGTGGAAGAGTTGCTGTTCCTGCCAAGTAGGGCCCACCGTGCTGCAGGACTACTCTTGGAGGGCTAGGCAGGGGGCTACTCCAGCCCAGCTTGGCTAGAGCACCCACCCCCTATTAGTAGGATGGGGGGGTGTGAACTCTAATAATACTTAGAATTTACATAATGCTTCACATTATCAATGCATTGCACAAACATTACTTAATTAATCCCCCTTAACTCTCCTGCCATGTTGATAATGAGTATTATCTTAATCTAACAGCAGGGGTAACATTCACAGAGAGGTTAAGTGATTTGACAATGGCCAGAGGGCAGCAACGTCAGAGCCAGAATGAGAACTCAGATGTGTAGGTCACAGAAGCACAATCGCACTATGCATTTCTAAGTAAAAGAAATCTCTTACCTATCCAGAGCAGTCAGTGAAGTAATACTAACACAACCAAAGGCAGTACATTGCATCAAAGTGGCCAAAACTCTGTCATCTTTGTAGTGCAGGTGCACATATAACACCGTCCCGCCCCTCACACACTGAAATGTATAGGCTCAGTTGCCTGTTGTCATAATATTGCCAGAGTCCTTATAAACCTAGCCCTACCTTAAATTTTTAAAAAAGCATAATTAAAAAGAAACAAATCATGCAACTGAGTATACTAGCTCTTATACTCGTGGTGTCCAACCAGTTCACTAGCCACACTCAACCAGCCAACTAGCCACACATGGCTAGCATGTTGGACACCACAGTCTTATACAGAGATTTTTATCCATAGCCCTCAAACCACTTCATAAAAGGAGCTCAGGGTGATTACTCCCCATTTTACAGATGAAGAAATTGAGTCACAGAAGTAAAGGGACGAGGAGTCCTGTGGCACCTTATAGACTAACCGAAGTGTTGGAGCATAAGCTTTTGTGGTCAAAGACCCACTTCATCAGATGTAAAGGGAGTTGATCAAGGGCACAAAAAACGACCAGCAGCAGAGTCAGGAACAGAAGGGGGTCCCAGCCAGTGCCCCAAGCACAAGACATTTGCTAATTACACCCAAACTCATTCACTTGCTTTACTTCTTCTAATGCATCACCTATAGGTCATGTATGTAAACTCTAAGCTCCTCTGGACATCACTCAGGAAATCTGAGCACTCACTTTTGATGCGAGAGGTGAAAACCTAGCCTCAGTGAAGTCAGTACAAGTTTTTCTGCTGACTTCAATGAAAACAAGATCTCACTATATAGGTGGAACCTCTCTAGTCCAGTATCCTCATGACCTGACCAGTGCTAAACCAGATAATTTGCGGAACCACAAGTGATCAATATTGTCTAGCAGTGTTACCAACACTTCCACTGCTTCCCGGGCTCCTATAACACATGAGGGGGAGAATAAAATAGAGCTAAACAGCAGCACAGAACACTGAGACACAGGACTGGTGGCTGTAAACAAATTTTATAGACAATGGGAAACTTGGGATAACTCATGATAAATGGAAAGCCAGCAAATCATGCCAGACCACAGCTATTGCTGGACCAGAGTGTGCCAGGACTGGAGAAGTTCAACCTGTACAAGTATCAAGTATATTCTGGAGGGATAGCTGAATTTTACCCATGGGATAGCTTTTAAAAAATAATCAACATTTTGAGGCAGTGCAGAGACAATTGGACACACACATGCACCTCAATTTCTGAGGGGATGCAAAGTGGAGGAGTGGATAATCTACAGCATCTCTCTCACACACAAGAGTTCTTGCCACACCAGCTCAGACACTACAAATTCAGAAATGCTCTAGGAACCAGGACCGCCTGAATTCTAATCCTGACCCTGTCACCTAGATGTAGAATGTCTTCAGGAAAGCCTGAGCTCAGTCTCCCTAGCAGTAAAATGGTGCCAGCAGTCACTGTTCAGTCACCTATCTGCACAGGGTATGGAATGCTGCAGAAGCGGTAATTATCCTGTCTCTGGCAATGGCCCTTTTGCACCACAAGAAGGTGCACTTTCCACCTTGCCAGTTGGGCAGTATTGAACATTGAAGGGAGATGTCTCCCTGACTCCTACCACCAGCAGGTTTTGCCCCAAAGCATGAGATTTGATCAGCCAATTGATATACCGGAAAGGGAAGCATCTTAAAGAAGTATACAATAGCACTATGTGGTTGCACACAATTTGATCATATTAGTTGGACATCTGTAAGGAAGACTTTATGAATAGCACAGATTACTGCCATATGCTTTTTACTGCACAAAGAACTGTCATTTGCTTTTCCATGCTTTTCTTTAGGGGGTCATAAAGGCTTTACAAAGATATGGGAACCATCTCCATTTTACAGATGGAGAAACTGACCCAGAAAAAGGTTTAAGATCTAGATTTTCACAAGTGGACTCTAGTTTGGGCTCCCCCCACCGTTCAGATTTGAACAAGTGTTGAGCACTACACAATGCCCGTTGACATCAAAGAGAGCTGCAGGGGCTCACCAATTCTGGAAAATCTCAGAAATCCACACTCAAACATTGAAGTTACTTATGAAAAACAGGATCATAATAACCAGTCCAAGTTAACAGAGCAAGTGAGGGCTGGAAATAGAGCAGAAGCTAAGGAATTAGACTAACTACTAGTTAACACTCCCTTCACTAAAATCAAGACATAAAACCGTGACCCTACAAAGTCTTGTATACGTGTTTAACTTTACAGTAAATAGGTTAGTGTATAAAGCTAGTCACAGACTTTGCTGTATCAAGGCCATTGCATTGGGGAGAGTGTATTTGTTGTTTTTGTTAATCTCCAAGTACAACTTCAAGAGGAGGACACGCACCTTCAATTTCAAGATAATGAAAATGGGAAGACTTTAAACTACTTGAACACACTGATGGATAAGGCATTAGTAAAATCAACAGCTCAATTAAGACATCTGCTCAGTGTGCAGCAGCAAAGAGCAAATAAAACTTTCAGGTAAATTAAGGAGTGAGAATCATGTGGATAAATTATAGTGGCACCGTGTTATTTCATTTAGAATACCACATTTACTTCTGCTCATCTCATAAAAGGGCATGCCTGTAATAAAGATTCAGAGAAAGGCAACAAATATTAGAGACAGAAGTTCTATGCAATGAAAAATTTAAAGATTTAAGATGACTTCATCTGGAAAAGGAAAGAACAACTGTGAGATTTCTACATATAGAAAGGGAATGGAATAATTATCTCTAATGTGATGAGAAAAAAGGAGAAATAAATAACAATTCTTGTATCTATTTTTGAAGATTTAGGATCAAACTCATCACTGGTGTAACTCCACTGGTTAATAACCAACCTGGGACTTTCACTGGCACAGCTATTATTGAGACAAATGCTTCACAAGAGGAGCCAGACATTTTCAAGACATCTAGAATCAAGAGTATCTTCAAATTTTAGGAAGAGTTCAGCTCCACAGTTCAGCTTCACTTCAATTAAGTCACTTACAGAGCTACAAATGCTAGTGACCTTTGTGCTCCAGGTACAAAGGGAAAGCGATACATGCAACCAACTGTGCAGAATATGTAGTTCTTTTCCATCGTCCTTTGAACCAATGGATATCTTGGCCGCTGTCAGAGGCAAAAGAGTATTTAAGATGGGCCAATAGTTCTGTCCTAGAAAGGCAATTCCAACATTATATATTAATTTCCAATGGAATGAAGGGCAAGCCCCCAGTCATAACAATTCTAGCAATTCTGCCATTTGCTTTATACAGATATATTTCTACAGTGTATTTTGGATTGTGTATGCATGAGAAAATAAATGCAGTTTATCATTAGCTTTTTTTGTCAAGAAAAAGGGGGAGGGGAAATCTGTATTTCCACAAAGTCAGTTAAATAAAAGAGTGGATGCAAGCATTCATTTAACCAATCTTTTTACATATTTATACTAAACTTTAAAGAATCGGTTTTAAAAGCATATTTTTGCAAGCCCAAAGTCTAACATATTAAACAAGATTATCTTGCTATTCTCTTTAGCGTAATTTAAATGTAGTGTACCTGGATATTCCTGGATGACGTATCATACAGTTTTTTTTACCCAGGCCTAGTCTACACTATGCTCCCTTCCACAACTTCAGCTACCCACAAGGGGTAGCTGATGTCAACGCATTTACTACTGCACTGTCTTCCATTCAGTAAGATCATTGGGGACTACTCTCCTGTCGACTCCAGCTACTCTACTCATACTGGAGGAGTACTGGAGTGGATGGGAGAATGCTCAAAGATTGGTTTATTGCATCTAAGCAGACACGATAGATCAACTGCCGGTGGACCGATGGCTGCAGCGTTGACCCACCATGTAGTGAAGACAAGCCTTTAGTGCCCAGCTAAAATTTAAGATGTCCACAATGTTCTGGATAGCTGAGCTCACACATAGAAACATATGGTGGAAACCTTTGTAAAGTTACTGTATAAACATAACTTTAATAAATCCATTTTCAAAAAAAATTCTATGAAAATGAATGTTATGTCACCAAGTCACATCTTCTTTAAGCAATTTCAACAGCATAAGCCACATTTCATCATGCAGGATCTTTGTTTATAACTAGTTATTACATGAAAAAAAAAAGAACTCTAATATGCCAATATTGATCACAGAAATATTCCCCTCAGCATTATAAAATACAAGAGCAGCTATTTTTTAAATTATAAAGAAATACATATGGATTACTTCATTGGCAAGATGGAAATGTTTTCAGAAGTTGGGGAGAAGACATTAGGCAAAAGGCAACAAAAGATGATCATCCTCTTTCAAAAAAAAATCCCCCCCCCCCCCCAAAAAAAAAATTGAGAAACAATATGAAGTTCACTTCAGCTACTGGCAAAGTCAGAAGGATGAAAGTACCCCAGAATAATGCCATATGTGATACAAAATGTCAAAGATAATTACTTCAAGATGAGCAGTAACCTCAAGGAATTTTTTTCAACATGGAATGCCCTATAACATAGCAATACTTCAGCATTTTCTAGTTATTTGACATTTATATGACATGTACAAACATACCTGTAGAATCTAAGGCAGTGTTTTTCAATTTGGTCCACAAAACCACTTTGAGAAGGCTACTAAATGGCCATGCTGGTGTGTTTATTTACCAGCGCCACTGTCACCGAGCCTTGCAGCTCCCATTGGCTCCGGTTCACCATTTGCAGCCAAGGGGAGCCACAGCAAACTGCGAATCAGAGCCAATGGGAGCCACAAGGCTCCATGGTCGCAGCGCCATGTGAATAAACACACCAGCGCAGCCAGTTAGCAGATCTCTCAAAGCAGTTTCGTGGATCACCGAGAAACACTGACCTAGGGGATGTTCTTTACAAATGCATTTACTCTACACCAAGTTAAACCCATTGTGCAGCAGGTTTGAAATACCACAGCCTCCTCCAACTAGCAGCACTTATGCCTGTAGCATTAGATCTTCCTGCAACTTTACTTTAGAATACTATTTCAAAGGATCTCCATAGAGCTATGCACCTTTAAAAATTCAAAAGGACTGTTAAAAACATATATATTTGTATAAAAGTTTCAGAGAGGTAGCTGTATTTAGTCTACAACTTAAAAAAAATGAGTAGTATCATGAGATTATGTGGGCACAACTCCCTTCTTTGTCCACTCATCTGAAAAAGTGGGTTGTGCCCACAAAAGCTCGTGATACTATATATAGCTTCTTTGTTAGTCTCGAAGGTACAAGACCACTCCTTATATATTTGTGTAGACTGCTCGATGGTAATATAGACTACTCCAGGGTACCAGCCTTAAATGCATCCAATGGGATGTTGCAACATTTTAGTGCAATATGGAAAAAGGTTTGGGTAATGCCAACCTGCTGCAACATATATGCATTTAGCTTCTGCCCAAAGTGTAACTCAACGCTGCCCCTTTTGCAGCAGGTTTAAAATATCACCGCCTCCCCGCTTTTAGCAACAATTTCTGTACTTGAAGCGGGATCTCCTCCAACCCTGGAGGAATGTCAGCGGGCCACCCTGGACTATTACATAATCATCACCGCACAGTCCACACACGTAGAAAACTCCCCGAAAGGGACGGGGTAGGGGTGGCAGCACGATCCCTCCACGGGCATGGCTCGGAGATGCCCGCGCCCGAGGGAGGGCGAGCCCAGGCTGCAGCCAAGCGCCGCTCGGGACTCGCCGGCGGGCTGCCACACAAGTTCAACTTCAGCGGCGGCGGCCAGAAGTGCCCGTGCAACTTGGCTCCGCGCAGCCACTGGGACCGCGGCGCGCGCCCCGCTGCCCCCGCGCCAGCCAGCCCGCCCCGCGGGACTCACCAGCAGCCCGAGGCGCAGCATTCTCCCCGCAGCGCGCGCGGTGGTGCCCTGCCCCCGGCTCCGGCTCCGGCTCCCGCGGCTGCTGCCACGTCTGGCTAAGCATGCGCAATCCATGGGGAAATCCTGCTACTGGGGCGGCGGTGCGGGGGCGGGAGAGGCATGCTGGGGAGTGTAGTTTGCGAGGCTGGGAGCGGCGAGCACCCGCCGTGCAATGAGTGCCTGGCCTCCGTGCTAGGACTCCCGGCCGCTCCCGCCCGGCCAGCGGGATACTGGGCTGTGCCCCCGCCCCGCAGCAGCACGGCGGACTCCCAGGCGCGTTGCAGCGAGGGGACCCCAGAATGAGCCAGCTCACGCAGCACCCAGCCAAAACACAGGCAGCGCCTGCGGGAGAGCCAGTGTGTTGCCCCAGCGGGGGCTCTGCTCAGGGACCATGCAGGCCTGCCAACCCCCCCAAAATCAGGAGTCAGACCCCCCCCCCCCCAACTCAGCCCCCCGCTGCACAAAAAAAATCAAGCCGTCAGGATAGCACATGGCGGTGTCTGGTCCGGCTTGGTGTTTGAATGCCCCGTGTGAGAGAGAGGGAGAGCGAACCCGTGCGGAGGAGGCCCCCAAAGAAGTGATTTGGGTTTCTTTGCAGGAGCTCGGCTACCTGATGGCATAGGGCTTCCTGCGTCCCCTTCACTTGCTAATTAATGAATTCCATGTCATGCCCCACACTTGCCCAGTGAATGATTCTGCCCCACAGCCCCTCCTGCAGCTCCAAGCCGGGGGAGGGGGGGGGGTAGGTAGGGAAGTAGTCAGCAGACTTCACTGAGCTCATAGAAAGGGATAGATAGGGGGACCAGCTGAGGGGGAGGAGGACTCCTTCACACACATTCCCTGAAGCCATGCATTCCTGTGTGAGCAGCGATCACACCAGTCCACAGCCCACAGGAAGGGAATGTCCCAGGTGCAAGGCCATGTGTGACCTGCACGGCATGCCCTGTGTCACAGGGGCCTCGATGGGGCCAGAGGACCATGCTGCCCTCTCCCACCTCCGCGGAGACACACAGGCAAGGGAAGTGTACGGCCACAGTGGATCCCCTCATGGGCAGCAGAGGAGCCATGAGCAGCCTGCCCCTCCCTGGGGTCTGCACAGACGGCTGCTCACAGACACTGTGCTAAGAGGGTGAGGGAAGGATGAGAGTAGAGCTCTGCCTGCTTCCTATAGCAGCCCTAATTGGCTGCTGTTCCCCAGGAGACCGGGCAGCGAGAAAAGCAGCCATCAGAGTTTTGTTCCTTGGCAGAGCGGAAGGGTGCAGCTGTATGGATAGCACCAGATTGATTCTGGCCCTGGCCTGCAGCTCAGTGACATGGCAAGGATTGGCAGTGTTGGAATGGGCCAGATCATCCCCCCGAGGCCCAGTTGGCCAGTGCACAGAGGTTTCCCTTTCCGGTTTGGCCACCAGTGATGGTGTAGTCTATTCCCGCGCCATGCACTGCTCGGTCTCCCTCAAGCAGTGCCACATACAAAACATGCTGCTGCTGCTCCCACCTGATCAGGAGATGAACATAAGAACGGCCATACTGAGTTAAACCAATTGTCCATCTAGTCCAGTGCTCTGTCTTCTGACAGTGGCCAATGCCAGATGCCCCAGAGAGAATGAATAGAACAGGCAATCAATGAGCGACCCATCACCTGTCATCCCTTCTGGCAGCGGGAGGCTAGGGATACCCACTGCATGGGGCTCCATTCCTAACCATGTTGCCTAATAGCCCTTGATGGACCTACCCTCTGTGAACTTATCTCATTCTAAGCCAGGAGGAGCAGAGGTGGCACTGAACTGATTTGGAGGCTGTGGAAGTGCGGTCTGAAGGGGGTGGAGCTGATGGGGTGGCTGACGATTGAGGGGCTGGTGGGTTAGGAAATGGGACCCCCAACTCCAAAGAAAAATCTCATTAGCGCCCTGAAAATCCTAAAAAGCAAGCTCTGAACATCCCCATGTGCTGGTGACAATCTAAACCTGCAAATAAATAAATGCTAGTATCAATTTGTAAAACCTTCATTTTGATCTTTATAACTGAACAATCACTTCAACCAGATAAGCAAATTGGTGCATTGCCCAGCTCCGGCATACACAGAAAGCCCGTTCTCTGTCTAGCAAGGAGAAGGAGCCCTGCCAGGAATCTTAATGTCAAGAGAGGTCATGCAGGTTATAATTGAGTCTCATTAGCCCTCCACCAACATCATAGTTCGTTACCTACAGCCAAGCAGGAAGGTGTGAAGTTTTTACTTCCCTTGAAAATATCAAAGGAAATCAAACATCACTCTCAATCTGATGCTTACAACCAACATGAGAGGAAAACCCATCAGCAGCAGAGTCAAGTTCTGAGAGGTAATTTGTAGATCCATACAGCTGACTAATCACGTCAAGTGGTGATCAAAGCCACTGAAATCAGCTCCTCCCACCAGTAGGGAGCTAATGATGTAAAGTAGAAACATATGTAGAGAAATTATTGCTATAATTATTTATACCACTGTAGCATTCTGATACATTCGTTTATACACAAACCTTGCCTTAATCATCCAGTCCCTGCTGAGTGACTTTCAGCAAGTCACTTCACTTTTCTCTGCTCGGTTTCTCCATCTGTAATGGGGGGTGGGAATAATACAGAGCTTTAAGAGCTAGGTATTTGTTATTAGCATTACCTGTCCCATTGTGACAGTAGATGTATACCTGGCCTCCTCCTTCCCTACTGTTCCGGGTTGGGGGGCGGGAAGAGTCTTGGGCAGGCTCAGGCCAGCTTGGGCCCCACAGCCACCTCCCTTCCTGCTGCTCCAGGGCCAGGGAGGCTGGAGCCACATGGCCTCCTCCCTCCCCGCTGCTCCCGGGGGTGGAGAGGCTCCGCCATGCAGTTTTTTCCCTCCTCACTACTCCTGGGGCAGGGAGGATTAGGGATGCTGGAGCATGTATGTGCTTTTCCCCTCCCTGTGGTGGGGTAGGCACCTGCTCAGCATGCTGCTCCTCTGCCTCCTCTCCTCCCCATGGAGGAAATGGGGCCTCCACAGAGGGAGATGGGGCTGGGGCCTGCTTCCTCCTAGAAACTTTTCAAGTCTGCTCAAATGGGCTACGTCTACACTGGCCCCTTTTCCGGAAGGGGCATGTTAATTTCAGCTATCGTAATAGGGAAATCCGCGGGGGATTTAAATATCCCCCGCGGCATTTAAATAAAAATGTCTGCTGCTTTTTTCCGGCTTTTAGAAAAGCCGGAAAAGAGCGTCTACACTGGCCCCGATCCTCCGGAAAAAGTGCCCTTTTCCGGAGGATCTTATTCCTACTTCAAAATAAGATCCTCCGGAAAAGGGCACTTTTTCCGGAGGATTGGGGCCAGTGTAGACGCTCTTTTCCGGCTTTTCTAAAAGCCGGAAAAAAGCGGCGGACATTTTTATTTAAATGCTGCGGGGGATATTTAAATCCCCCGTGGATTTCCCTATTACGATAGCTGAAATTAACATGCCCCTTCCGGAAAAGGGGCCAGTGTAGACGTAGCCTTTGTATTTACATTTATGTCATGGCTTTATCATAAAAGCTCACAGACCTTCTGTTATTTTTCAGGACACAAGAAGCAAATCATCGGCTTAAAAAAGGTGAGTGTATTGACAAAACAAAAGATATATTTGATAAAACATACATGGTTGCTCAGTGTTATAGAGCAACTAAGAAAAGAACAAAACACAGAGGCTGTGTCTAGACTGCATCCCTTTTTCGTAAAAGGGATGCAAATTAGACGTATCGCAATTGCTAATGAAGCGGGGATTTAAATCTCCCCCACTTCATTAGCATAAAAATGGCTGCTGCTTTTTTTCGGCATGGAGCTTTGCTGGAAAAAAGCGCCAGTCTAGATGCGGATCTTTCGGAAAATAAAGCCTATTCCAAAAGATTCCTTATCCCTCTTAAAATAAGGGATAAGGGATCTTTTGGAAAAGGCTTTATTTTCCGAAAGATCCGCGTCTAGACTGGCGCTTTTTTCCAGCAAAGCTCTGAGCCGGAAAAAAGCGGCAGCCATTTTTATGCAAATGAAGCAGGGGGGATTTAAATCCCCGCTTCATTTGCAATTGCGATGTGTCTAATTTGCATCCCTTTTACAGAAAAGGGATGCAGTCTAGACACAGCCAGAGAAAAAAATGGTATCTCTGGGACAACTTAGGTATAGTGACTGATGGTGAAGGGAGGGAGGCACATGGATTTCACACTGAGAAGTTTAACCAAACAGAAAACAAAGAAAAATACCCTGATTGTGACTAAACATAAATTCCTCTCTCTACTCACGATCTGTACTGATCGTACTTCAAGGCCCAGTCCATTCCCATGCCCAATATTTCTTGTAATGCCATTTGATTACTCCATTTTGTTTCTTCCAGCTCCTAATTTAGAACTCACACAAAGCAACAGCAGCCAGGTATCTATACTCAATTTACATTTCAACAGTCTTTCCCATTGGCTTTCCTAGCTTTTTGCCAACACTGCCCTAGCTACTTGAGTTTAACCCTTTAGTCACCAGGTGCTGGCACTTCTCCTATCCATCACACTATCCAAAATCATCTTTTTCTGTCTCATGTTCTTTTCCCATCAATGTTCCCTCCCAGTGCCCATAGATATGTATCACCCGCTAAACTTAATGTACTCTGCAAATCAAATTTCTCTTTTCCTGAGATTTCTGTCAAGTGTTTGCTGAGTTTCAATAATCTGCAATACTTTTTCATTGGTTACACAATCAATCCATAATATTTTTCAGATTTTTTTCTTTAACAGCATCATATAAAGAAAAGTAGTTTATTATTTATTGTTTGAATATGCATGTTTTACAGACATAATTTAACACAGTAATTTTTAATAGTTAGATTTTAGTTTTCAGATTTACATCCCTTCCCATCAGATGCTCATTCTTCCAGAATGTCTCTTTTGCTTTTGATGTTTTAGTGCTCACTTTAGGATCTGATCTTCCATCTTCTGTAATGATGCTTCCTAAGTAGCAATAATTTGTCACTCGCTGCATGGCTGTGTCATTCATTGAAATCTTGCACATTTACATATGCTCCCTGCCATTCACCAGAACTTTTGTCTTGTTCCCATTCAAATATAACCTTTATGCTTTGCCTATTCACCTAGTCTCCACTAACTTCGTAAGACCTTCTTCTGAATTAGCCAACAGCATTGTCACGTGCACAGTGTTATTCACTCATTTTTCGTATATCTTAATACGTTTTTTTTCTGCATTAATTGTTATTGGTTACTCATCTACTCTGTAGTCTCCAGTAGCAGGGCCAGTAGCCAATGCACTCTGGCTCCATTCCCAGAGAGCCCCCAAGCACCTCGTGCTGCTGTCTCTGTTTAAGATCAGCTCCCCATGCAGACTGGCTGCCTGCCTCCTCCCAGTGCTGCTGTCTCTAATACAGAGGCAGCAGCATGGGGTGGCAACAGCCCCTGTCCGCGAAGGGGTCTGAGCTCCTCACTGACAGAGGCTGCTGCAGTGGGGGAGGGAAGAAGGTGGAGGGAGGCTGCTGAGAAGCAGCCTTGGTCTGCGGCGGCCCAGGCCAGTTGCGGACAGAAGCTGGTCTGGCAGAAGCCCCTATCTGAGACTGTTTGAAGCTTCTGTCCACGATAAGTCTGGGCCCACTGCAGGCAGAGGCTGGTCCCAAGCAGCAGCCCCGTCCGCAGGAGATCTGACCTGAGCCTCTGTCCACAAAGAGCTTCTAAAAGTGTCCAGCAGGTGAGTCTGAGAAACAAGAGGGGATGCTGGTATCTCATTGAAGAGAAAAGGCAAGAAGATGACTTAAGTAACTGAAACTGACGCTTTTGGCTATCCCTTTATGTTATGGATAAATAAAATCTGTCCAGGGCCTGGTAAGGCTCATGAGCTTGCAGCACTGAGCTTAGTTGACTGATCCTAAATCTGCATTTATTCGTTATCATTTAATTTAATGTTTTATATTCTTTTTCTCATGTTGATCTCTGTGCTTTTATTTTTCCTCTTTCATCCCCGGGGTTTTTCTTAGCTAGTAACTTCTTCCCTGCATGTTTATCTGCAGTCCATTTACCCACCACTGAAATATGGCCACTTCCGTAACAGAATGTGGAAAACATTTAGCAGTACAGTGTAATATTCTCACTTGCATGCAGCAAGATGTGGAGAATACTGTTACGGAAAGAGCCAACAGGCAGCACTGTTATATAGAGTCTTACACATTCTTTTTCTTAGCACACAAACTTTTAGGCTATGTCTACATTGGCATGATCTTGCGCAAATACTCTTTAATGCAAGAGTTCTTGCGTTAAAGTATTTGCGCAAGGGAGCGTCTACACTGGCATGTGCCTTTGCGGAAGAGATGTGCTTTTGCGCAAGAGCATCCATGCCAATATAGACACTCTCTTGCGCAAGAAAGCTCTGATGGCCATTTTAGCCATCAGGCTTTCTTGCACAAGAAATTCACGTTGCCTGTCTACACTGGTCTCTTGCGCAAGAACAGTTGCGCAAGAGGGCTTATTCCTGAATGGGAGCATCAGAGTTCTTGTGCAAGTAGCACTGATGTCACACATTAGAATGTCAGTGTTCTTGCGCAAGAACTTCCCGCCAGTGTAGACAGGCAGCATGTTTTTGCGCCAAAGCAACTGCTTTGGCACAAGATCGCGCCAATGTAGACACAGAATACGTCTTTAAAGAATAGCTGTTGTAGTCTTATGTGAAAAGCTGTGGCAGATGGCACAGAGTTTTCTCTCAACTTTATTCTTTGTTGTTGAGGCAGTTGTTGAGAGAGTAGCTTCCTAGGGAACTGGACATTGGTGTGTGTATTGAAACTTGTGAAATAGGAGATTTTGTGCTTTCTGTCAGCAATGGCCTTTGTTCCAAGACTGTATGGCTGCATCTAGACTGGCATGATTTTGTGGAAATACTTTTAACAGAAAAGTTTTTCAGTTAAAAGTATTTCCGCAAAAGCGCGTCTAGATTGACACGGATGCTTTTGCGCAAAAAGTGCTTTTGTGCAAAAGCATCCATGGCCAGTCTAGACGCAATTTTGCGCAAGAAAGCCCCGATTGCCATTTTAGCCATCAGGGCTTTTTTGCACAAAACAATTCTTCCCTGTCTACACTGGCCCTCTTGAGCAAGTATTCTCACACAGGAGGGCTTTTTCCCAAGCAGGAGCGGGAAAGTATTTGTGCAGGAAGCACTGCTTTTGTACATTACAAAGTCAGTGCTCTTGTGCAAATTCAAGCAGCCAGTGTAGACAGCTGGCAAGTTTTTGCGCAAAAGCATCTACTTTTGCGCAAAATCTTGCCAGTCTAGACGCACCCTACGTGTGTGGTGGCAAAGCTCCAGTTTTGCCTTGGGGGTCCTGCACTTTTAAGCAGTTAGGATGTGCCTCAGAGGCTATTGTGAACCTCAGTATAGCCTTTCTCCCTTTCTGGAGGCAAGGGTCACAGATTACTGTGCCGCCTTCATCATAAGCCAGTCAGTGGGTTTGGCATGAGAATCCTTCTTAGTCTCAGTCTTCCCTCTCAGAGAATGTCTCTGTGGCGATGTCGGGAGGGTTGGTGGGGAACCCCAATCCACCCTCTACTGCAGGATCCAGCCCAGGGACCCTAATGACAGCCACAACAATTACCCTATGTCTACACTTGCGGCTTCTTGTGCGAGAAATATGCAAATGAGGCTAAGCGTGGACTATCACAGAGCCTCATTTGCATACCTAATGAGCCACCATTTTTGCAGAAGAGGCTCTTGCGCCAGAAGGAGCTGTCTACACTGCCCATTCTTGCGCAAGAAAAACCCTCTTGTGCAATGCCGTTACACCAATTATTTTCAGGAATAATGGTATTGCGCAAGAGGGTTTTTCTTGCGCAAGAAGAGGCAGTGTAGACAGCTCCTTCTGGCGCAAGAGCCTCTTCTGCAAAAATGGCAGCACATTAGGTATGCAAATGAGGCTCAGCGATATTCCACGCTTAGCCTCATTTGCATATTTATTGCACAAGAAGCCGCGAGTGTAGACATAGCCTTAGTGTTTCCTCCACTACCATAGCTATAGCCCTGCCCTGGGTCATTTTCCCCAAAAAGCCTCTCCCAGCACCTTGTTCGTGGTACCTGACCACTCTCATCCTGCCTGGCCTTCCGCAGCACTTCACTTTTCTCCCAGCTCTTCATCAACTACCCTCCTTGAAGGGGGGGCCTCTTTAAACTAGCCCTAACAGGTTCTTAATAGGCTGCAAGTGTTCTGATTAGCCTGTCTCTCTTAATTGCTTCTTGCAAGTTCTTAACCGGCTACAGGTGTTTTATGGTGTCTGCCTGACTTAATTGGTTCTAGTATTGTTCTGGAGCAGCTCCTGCCTTAGTCATTCACAGAACAGAAAATTATCCATCCAGTGGCCGGGTATAGTTGCCTTTGACCAGACTACTGCAGCCAACTGGTCTGGGTCTGTCACAGGGTAAATAAAGAAACTGAGCCACTGACCTGCTGCGCTCCTGTGTTTCACTGCTGCTGGGCAGAGGTGGTATTATGAGAAATGGAATACTTGTGTCAGGAGAAGAGGCAGAAATGCATTATCTGGTTGAAATAGCAAAGGACATTTTGACACCAACTCTTCTGTGAAGAGCCTTGAAATCTTCAGTGTTATAAATGCTCTGGACCTAAGTTGTACAGATCATCCAAAAGGTCGTTTGATTCAGGCAGCCTATTGCACGGTACATCAGTTTAACAAACCCATTAAATCTAAAGCAAAAATAAATTCTAATGATTTCTTTGGAGCCAGTGCAGTTGACTCAAGCACACTGTTCCTAACCATTGGTCCCTCTTGGATTCCTTTCGGGTGGTGATTGGTGTTGTCCACATCTGTCTTTCTGTCCACCGTCAGTCTTTTTATCTAGATATAAGTATATAGTTTAGTGCAGGAGTGGGCAATAACACAGTGGCAGTCTCCCAGGGCTAATTCCTAGCAGGCTACCACTGCTATATTTACCTTCATGGCCGCAGTTACTGGCAATTGCAACCCCTGTTGGCCGTGGATCGCTGTAGTCAGCCAATTGGAGCGGCAGGAAGTGGCGAAGACTGGGACACCCCTTTCTGCAGCTCCCATTGGCCAGGAATGGTGATATGCAGCCAATCACTGGTACCTGTGGCTGTGTATGTAAATATAGCAGTGGAGGTCTGTCAAGTGCTACCGCTGGTGGACCAACTCCATCCTGCAGGCTGACATTTGCCTGCCCTTGGTTTAGAAGGGCCATAATTCCCATTGCTGCAGTATGTGGTTGCAAATGGAGACTGAAGCTTTGTATTTATTCACATAACATGCAGGATAATATAGCAGCAGCGTGAGAACTATCCTTGCTGGTCTACTAATGTCCCCACCACTCCTTATTTGCGGGGATGGGAGGGGAATCTATGGATCACCAGAAGAGACATTAGGCACAAGGTAGATAGACAACCTTTGAAAGAGTTATATGGGTTGGGGATGCTAAGAGGATTTCCATTGCACAAACAAACAGCCTAGCTAGAAACCCATTCTGGGAACCCATCCCTAGAACAAGAGCTGCAGGAGGAGGCCAGGTGGCAAATGGACAATTTCTTTAGGCAGGAAAGGCTGGGTTAGGGAAGAAAATATGCCTGGGCACAGACCTACAAAACTCAAAGGGAAGGAAAACAAGTTTTCACTGAAGCGTGTAAGGGGCCAATACAAATATTTTTGTACTCCAAGGACACTTAGGACAGATGCTTTTAATTTCCATGTCCACTTGTACCTTGCCCATTGGGCTCTTGGACACACTTTGAAGACTGCCAACAAGGAGGAAGGCAATAGTTCTAGTGATGGTATATTAAATGGTGCACTGATAACTACCCTTTAAGAAGTTGACTGAGCTCCCCCCCACAGCCAAAGTTAATTTCATGTAAGTTATCAACAGCCATCACCTACTAGCAACTTCCAGTCATTGCCAAACTAGCTCACTTTCAGGCTGATAACTGGAAGCTGAAAGAGTTAGGAACACAATTGACCTGACCCATCTGTTCCTCCAGTCTCACTTGGATTCCCAAGCCCTTTGTGACCATGCGACTTTCTCCTTTGAATCTTTTATTTCGAAAATTGTTACATCTCCTAATGCTTTATGTCATTGTCACTGACAATTCTTTCAGCAATGCAAAAATAACCTTTCTATGACAGTGCGCTGACACAGGTCAGTACTGTGCACGATATGCTGCCATGGATTCAGAGAAGGGCGGAATACTCGTGCGCAGTGTCTTTTGTGCTAGTGGTGCTTTTTAAAAATTAAATCACAGCGAAAAGAAAAGAAGAAATAGTCTCAGGAATAGTGGGGGAGAAAAGCTCGGAAGAAGAGGTGTTATTCCAAACAGCCATTCAGAAAGATTATACAAAAAAAATCCAGCTTGGTGATTTCTTGATTACTGCAATTCTCTCACACACAGTGAACTAGCACAGAGAACATTCACATAGTTACTGCAGTTTTTCTTTCTCAGTCCAGTAATCTGTACTGGGTTTTTATTTTTAACCCACACAAGAAGTATTATCTGTCAGCCACTGGGCCACGAGCAGTCCCAGGGCAGGTTTTGTGGTTGGAGCAGGCATTAGTCAGGAGTCAGAGCTCAGGGTCAGAACCAGGTTCAGAAGCCAGATGTCAGAGGGAAGGTATAACACTAAAAGCACCCCAATATCAGATGGCAAGGGGCTTCCTGGCATGTCAGTCAGTTTCAGCTAACTTGGCCAGCCCTGTGTGCCCCAACTTATTGTCATATTCTGCCTCTAACATGGGTATCAAAAGTGAATTGGTGTCACACTAGGGTTTCATCTTTTGGGGAAATGGATGCCCAAAGCCAACAGACTCTGGTCGTTGGCAGGTGGGATTGAACATGGGACCTAAGAATTTAAATCCATGAGCTCCTATTACGGCATGAACTAAAAGCCAACTTACTCTTAGCTGAGGCTATAGAGCAATGTCTCTAGATTATAGATCTATTAACCCTATGAGGAATTACCGATGCTCACTAATATGGTACTTTAAAGTCAGTCCACCAGAGAGGAAGGAAGGCAGCTATCTACCTGGCATCCTAACCCAACATGACTCTGGCTCCCAACTCATGGTTCTGATCATGAATTTGTCTCCTGCTTCTGATCTCCTGTTATCCTGACCCAGCTGTCTCACTGCTCCTATGTCATGAATGTGGAGTCTGACTCTGACCACTAGGTCTGACTGCCATGACCCAAGCCTTAAAAGGTAGTCTAATTTGGTAGATGTGTGGCTTGGTCTAAGGTTCTGGGTAGGGAGGCAATACCTCATCCTCTACAGCCAAATGGGGGATAACCTGATGGTCTTGGTCCACATGGTGCTTTATAAGCTTATTTGGTGGACTACAAGAGTTCCTTGAGCTGCTGGTGTAGAAGGGAGGCTAAATCCATGCTGGCCAGTCTTGAGGAACTCATGGGCAAATCTGGGTGGAGTACCAGTCATCGACAGGGCTGCCCTGGGAGTTTGATTTAGCAAGTCTTAACTAGACCTGCTAAATCAAAGTCTGGGAGATCAATTGATGCAGAGTCGATCTTCCATTCAGTGAAGACATGGCCTAGGGATTAGAACTTCACTGCATATTTAGCACATGGCTAGCATCCCTACCATGTCACCTGGGATCGGGATGGTGATGAAGGGACTTTCAGGACTTCATTCTGTGCCTGCAGGGGACAACTTGGGCTTGCAAGAGACCCCCCTATTCCAGAGAGACTGGGCTTTGTAGGTTCCATGCTTGTTATGTCAGCTGTAATGCCTTTATTGTTTGTGTTCTTGGTTGCTCAACCTGTCGGCGACCGGGACACGAGCAGCTGTACCTTGTGGTTGCAGCAGGCATTAGGGTAGTACATGCATAGGTGGCCAGGGTCTGAACCTGAGTCAGAGGCCAAATGCCAGAGCCAAGGGTCTCAGCCAGAGCCAGGAGTTGGAACTCAGGCTCAGAACTGGGTTACCTGGAGTTGGGCAAGGGTGGAGGGAGGGCATGGCCAAAGGCTGGATCAAAGCAGAAACAGGCTGGGAACAAGCATACGCAGATGCTACTGCATCCCTGGACAAAGACTATGAGTAGCCACTGAACTGCTGCTGCTGGGCTCAAGAGCTGGTCTGCTGACTCTTCCAACTAATCAAGCAATGCAGCCAATTGGGCAGCCTACTGCTGTCCAGCTGTGCTTGTTAGGTTGCCTAGAGACTAGGCCTGCTGCAGCCCCTGCTCCCAGACTGGCTAGCTGCAGGCCCTGACTTCTGATGTCCCAGACAATAGCACTGGGTATCTGTCTGAAGTCACAATCACACATCATCTCTCCCCAGAACAGGACTTTCTAGCGGTATCTTCTAATCAGTCTAACTGTGCGTTTCTAATGAGCTCCTCACTGTGGGATCTTCGTGCACTGCTATCTAGTATTACAGATTTCCTGCTGCGTCTGTTTGGCATTACTGTCCATTTCTGATTTGGTGGCAAGTTGATATGTAGCATCTTGCTGTTTGCCTGTCCAGAATATCAAGACATAGCACTTGTAAAAGGCTTTTCAAAACACTTTGTAGGTATTAACTAATTCACCCTTTTCAGGAAGAAAGTATGACTCTTTCCAGATTACAAGTCCAAATAATGAGACAGAAAGGTTAAATGATTTCCTTAGGCCATAAAGTTAGAGGATCAGAGTGGGAATTAGATCTTGTCTCTGAGGTCTCTACTAGGGTTGCCAGATGGTTGAAACAAAAATACCAAACACCTCTCCCCCAAAAAAACCTGGAAAAAAATTCTGTTGAAGGGGGGGAAAAGGAGGGGGAGACCAAAGTTGTTGAGCAAAAAAAAAAAAGGGGGGGGGGGGGACTCCAAGGACTTATTAAGCCAAAATTTTTTTTTAAAATAAAACAGCATGTCCCCTTTAAGTGCAGGGATAGGAACAGGGGAGAGGTTGAGCACTAAGACCCAGGGGAAAGCATTGCTTCCTCTAGGTCAGGCATGCGTCCTGCATGGACTCACTGTGTGGCCCATGCCGACTAGGGGCAGTGCGGCCTCATCCAATCTGCCAGCCGGGCGGAGGAGCGGGGCACTGCCGGAGAAGGGGAAGTGTGGCGATTTTTGCCACCGTGCTGCCTGCATGCAGCTCCGGCACGAGGAGGCGGGGCGCAAGCCAGAGGGCGGGATGCCAGCAGATGTCAGGATGCTGGTGTGACGTGGCATTGTGATGTCATGGCTGGCGACCGCCAGGTTAAAAAAGGCTCCGGCAGCCCTGCAAACTGGAAGGCAGAAGCCAGGTAGGGGAGGGGAAGGGGCTTGTGCTGAGGGGAGGAGTCAGGTCAGGAGAAAGGGGAAGGCACCAAGGGGCAGGGTGCAGGAGAGACAAATGCCAAGGGGCCAAGTGGAGACACGCGTGGTTTTGCTCAACAAAAATTTTTAGCCCGCGTGTTCGGTATTTTTTGGGGGAGCATCCCTACTTGCAGCCCGCAGCTGTTTTCTTTGGAGTAATATGGCCCTCGCCGTTTTCCGAGATGTGCAGGCCTGCCCTAGGTCTTTTGGCTGTCAGCCATTTTGTGCCGGCAGCCTTGGGGAACCAGGTAAGCATAGGGGCTGGGGTCGGGGGGTTGGGGGTGTTGGGAGCTGGAGAGGGCTCAGCGGGAGGGGGAGGGGGACGCTGGGTGCTGAGTGTTTGTAGGGTTGCCAGGTGCCCAGCATTTTCACCTCCTGTCCGGGGGGAAATTCAGAAAATACCGGACATTTTAGGTGTCCGGTATTCTTTGAATTTTTTTACCGGATATAAGCCAAAAATACTGGACTGTCCGGGTGAATACTGGACACCTGGCAACCCTAGACTCTCTACTCAGACCACTAGCCCCCTAACCTCCCATCTATCCATCTATCATAAGCAACACACAGACAAATGCTAAATACACAATAAGGGTACGTCTACACTACAGCGCTAGTTCGAACTAACTTAGTTCGAATTAGTTAATTCGAACTAAGCTAGTTCGAACTAACGCATCTAGAACTAAAAACTAGTTCGAACTAGCGTTTTGCTAGTTCGAACTAGTAAGTCCACATTGAGTGGACTCTGAACAGGGCTTAATGATGGCCGGAAGCAGTGCCGGCAGGGCATCAGAGGAGGACTTAGAGCATGGAGATACTGTCTCAGGCTAGCCGAGGGCTGCGCTTAAAGGGTCCCGACCCCCACCCCGGACACACAGTTCTAAGGGGTGCCCCGCTTGCAAAGCAGTCCTGGCTTGGAGTGCCCTGAGTGCCCACACTGGGCACATCACACCACTCGGCCATCAGCCCGGCTGCACTTGCCGCAGGCTGCCATCTGGGGAGAGGGAGTAATTGGGGGGCTGCAGGAGAGCTTCCACCCCCAGAAGCCCGCAGACCTCCCCATCGGGGGCTCGTACCCCATTCCTCCCTCACCTCCTTCCACTTGCCCTTCCCTAGCCCCCCTTCTTATTGATGTACAAAATAAAGATAACGTTTCTTCCAACATTGACTCTGTCTTTATTGAAAAAAACTGGGGGAGACTGGGAAAAGGAGGTGGGAGAGGGGAAGAGAAAGGCTGGGAGAGGGGAGGGCAACTAACATGATCAGGGGTTGGGAACAGGTCCCAGATGAAGAGAGGCTACAGAGACTGGGACTGTTCAGCTTAGAAAAGAGGAGACGGAGGGGGGACAGGATAGAGGTCTCTAAAAGCAGGGGTTGGGTGGAGAGGGTGCATTCAGAAAAGTTCTTCCTGAGTTCCCATAAAGAAGGACTAGAGGACACCAAAGGAAAGGAACTTAGATATAATGGTGATGGGGGCCTGTTGTGGGGTGATATACTTGTTCCTTTCCCGGGGAAGCTATCACGTACCTGGGGTTCTTGGACCCACCCCCACCCCTTCATGTCCTGAAATTCAACTGTGATTCTACACTCATGCCTCTTCCGCGGGGGCAGTGCGGCCTGGCAGCCTGAGTCCTTAGCAAACACCCCTCTCGCTGAGCAGTGTGGCCTAATAGCCAAAGTCTACACCAAATGCCCCTCTTGTTGGGGCAGGGCGGCCTAGCAGCCGGAGTCTGTAACAAATGCCCCTCTTGATGGGGCAGGGCGGCCTAGCAGCCGGAGTCTTTAATAGCTGGCACAGGCCCCCCGGGTTGGAGACTGAAGAAGGGATAGGGGGACCCAGGCTCCCACTACTCCACCAGGTCTCAACCCAGGGCCCTATTATCAGTGGCACAGTCCACTGCTGGCCCAGCGGGGTATCCTTCTGCAACACACTGAGCTCCTCAGGATACAGTCTCCCCTATCAATCTCTGTAGGGGGAAAGTTTGGGTAATCAATAACATGTCTGCCATTTTGTAAAAGTCCAAACACCAGCATGGACTCCATCTTGGCCACCCTTCTTCCTCCTCCTTTCAGGGCATTTTCCCTGCTTTTCTGATGTTTTGGCAGGAAAACTAGTCCCACACGTGACCTAAGTTCTGCCCGGCCACAGCGGTTTATTTAAGGGCTGCCTCTAGGGGCTACCCATCTGAGTGGCAGTCAGGCGCTGCCGAGAGGACAGGCCAGCACCGCACCAATAGGTCTCGGTTGTGGGAGGGTGAACT
The DNA here is from genome assembly GCF_049634645.1 of Pelodiscus sinensis. NCBI lineage: Eukaryota > Metazoa > Chordata > Testudines > Trionychidae > Pelodiscus > Pelodiscus sinensis. The sequence continues at coordinate 9,199,268 of NC_134717.1, read as the reverse complement.
TACCTGCACGCAAGGGGTGTGCTACCAGCAGCCACCTCTCCTCAACAAGGACACGCCCACGCCCACGCCGGCACAGGGAGGGGAGTGGGCCAACCATCGCCAGAGCAGAGCTGACGCAGCCTGACCGCTCTCACCTGAATTACATCTGGAGACGGAATCCAGAGCTGTCCCACCGCCGTGAGGGTCTGCAAGCTGCAGGACATGGTAGTGATTCTACAATCCTCCATCGCCTTGCAGGGGTCCCGTCCGGGGGAAGGGAACTCACCCGAATCGCCGTCACGCACCACTTTTGTGCCACTTACCGTTAGTTGTGTGGGTCCTGGTTATAGCTATGTTCTTTACTTTGTTTGAACTGTTGACTAAAAACCCTGTTTGTTTGCACCCACATGTCAGTCCGTTTATTTTTCCTAAGGGGCTGGGACAAACCCCGATGACAGAAGCGGGTAGGGAGACGTTCCTTTAGACGGGTTCCTTTTTCGGCCAGGCATACCAGTCTATATCTCCACCAGACTCCTTCCAGGGTCCTTCCTCCAGATCCTCGGCCGGGTCTCACTGGCTGATACCCAGGTCTGGTTCCACTGGTGGTTCACCTCCAAGAGCTCGGGCAATGCCTCCTTCCTCCTCAGCAGCCAGCACAGACCGAGCCTTTCTCCAGGCCTTTATACCTGGGCTGCAGTCCAAGCATGCCCTTCAACCAGGTGAGCCTGGTTAGGGCCAGTTTCCCCAGTGCGGGGCTGATACACCCCATCACAGGGGCAGGTCTATCCTGCAGCTCGATGCAACTTTCCCAGGCTGGGTCTAAAATTTTTGATTGGGGTGGCTTTGTGCAAGCATGCTAAAAATAGCTGTGTAAAAATGGCAACTTGGCATGGAGCTCAGACTTTGAAGGAGGCGGGGCAGGCAGTGTGGCCGCTGTTTGTCAGCTCTTTTGCTGACAAAACACACCCAGTGAGCGGTGTTGGCTTTCTCAGCAGGAGAGTGGTCCTTTGGGGGTGGCGGACAGCACCTCTGAACGGCAACGGTTTTGTTGTTCTGTTGCCTGTGTGCACACAGCCTTAGAATAACACTGTCCTCTATTCTGTGGGCAGCGTGTTTTGTTTAAAACACGAATTCATGCATAGAGACCAATCCTGCAATGGTGCACTATCACAAGGTGTCCTCCCGAGAGAAGGCCTAAGCAAGGGCCAATTAACCTTACAGGCTTCGGCATCGACTCTATAAGTGCTCAGGGGCTCAAATGTCCACAGGAAAAAAAGGGGGGGCTCAGCACGAACAACTCTTCAGCTTGGTTCCCAATAATCTGCCAGGGGGCACTCAGGGAATGGGAAGAGCAGGAAACAGTGGGTGGGTAGGAGATCTCCGGGGGGGGGGGGAAGGAGAGCAGGGCTGGAGCAGAAAGAGGTGGAGCAAGGGTGAGGCCTCAGGTGAGGGGTGGCGTGAGGGTGGAAAGAGGGAGGGTGGAGCCTCGGGGAAAGGGGCAGATTTGGAGTGAGGCCTTATAGCAGAGTGGGGGTAGAACACCCACCAGGAAAAATAAGTCCGAATCTGTGCTTGCAGGCTGCCCTGGGAGGAGAAGCAGGGCTGGATAAAGCCTAACGGAAGATGAAGCCTAGCTGGGCAGGTGCAGGCCGAGCTTGTGTAAAGGCAGGATGTTGAGAGCGGGAGGTGGCTGCCGTCACTCCCCAGAGAGTAAGGGAGGGACAAGGAGGAGTTCTAGGGGGTTGAGTAAACCTGGGATCCTATCCCAGACCACGGAGTCTGGCATGAAGCTGGAGGGGGTGGGGGGGGGAAGAGAGTAGTCAAGGAAAGAGGAGGAAGCTTAGGCTGGTAAACCCAGAGGTGGGCCAGGACACAGATGTGAAATAGGAAGAAACTGGGGAAACAACAACCGTGTTTGAGATTGACTAGACTGTGATTGCGAGGCGTAGGATCCTGGGCTGGAACCCAGAGTAGTGGGCAGGCCTATGGACAGCAGTACGAGACCTGGACTTGGCCTGGAAGCCTACCTGGTACAGTATGGCTACGTCTACACTGGCACCCTTTTCCAGAAATGCTTAAAACGGAACAGTTTTCCATTATAAGTATTTCTGGAAAAAGCACGTCTACGTTGGCAGGATGCTTTTCCGGAAAAGCACTTTTTCCGGAAAAGCGTCCGTGGCCAATGTAGACGCGCTTTTCCGGAAAAAAGCCCCGATCGTCATTTTCGCGATCGGGGCTTTTTTGCGGAAAAGACTACTGTGCTGTCTACACTGGCCCTTTTCCGGAACAGTTTTTCCGGAAAAGGACTTTTGCCCGAATGGGAGCAGCATAGTTTTTCCGGAAAAACACTGACAATTTTACAGTAGATCGTCATTGCTTTTACGGAAAAGCAAGCGGCCAGTGTAGACAGCTCGCAGCTTATTCCGGAAAAGCGGCTGCTTTTCCGGAATAAGTGGCCCAGTGTAGACACAGCCTATATGGATAGATGGTCCGGTGGGACTTTGGCACCCTGGAGGGGGAGAACTGAATTGTGACCTGGCCAGAGAGCTCTGTCATGAAGAGGGAGCACCCTGGAGGATGGAGTGGGGAAGAGGGCAAGGCGGTGCAAGCATTATGCACATGTAGGTTAGCTTTATGCATGTAAATGGTGGCATAGCGTCTCTAACAATGCAAGCTAATTTAATCTTTCTGCATAGTGAGCTCAATATAGTTCCACTCAGATAATTTTTCAAGCCCTTCTAGATATTATAGATGCATACACATACACCGTACTGCTCCTTCTCTTTCTCTGCACATGTGCATAGATAGACTGTGTCTGTCTAAATAAACCTACTATGCATATTAGATCATTTGTTTTTCCCTATGCCTCAGTCAGGAATTATTCTTGGATATTTAATTTTGCCCTATTTTTCATTTTTCTTTACATTCATTGGTATGATTAAAATGCAGCCTGTTCAGGCTTACTATCAACCGCCACAATTAAACCCGTGACTGCAGTCATTAGTTATAGAATGCAATGAGAACATTTTAATGGAAGAGGGATTTTCCTTTTAAAGGACCTTCTCTTGCAGGGCTCATTACTCACAACCATATAACAAGCATGGCAGAGCTACCTTTAAAAATTATTATCTGGTCTGCTGGCTTTCTGCAGTTCCATGCCAGAGCAGCAATTTAGCTACTCAGTAAGGAATTTACAAGGCCCTGAGAGTTCACACACACAGTGCAAAAAACACAGTGCAGGGAAACACTGCTGGAACTGCTGCAAAAGAGCAGGAGCAGGGAAAGAGGATGGCAAAAAGAGCAAGAAAATGAGGGCAAGCTCCAAAGCTCACTGAAGCCCGTAGAAAGACATTCAGTCAGCTTCAGTTCAGACCCGAAACACTTGGGAGATCATTCCAGTTAGGAGCTGATAAAAGCAGGGAGCATTGGGCATTGATGGCACAAGCTGACTCAGGATAAGCTTATTTTTGATTGTGTTCAAAGCTAGTGGTTCCTTCGTCTGGCTCAAACTGGCCTTGATGGCTACATCTATATTTAGATAAAAGAACTGCAGCATGGCCGTGGCTGGCCCAGGTGAGCTGACTTGCGTTTTCAGGGCTCTCAAAGTGCAATGCAGGGCTGTGTCTAGACTGGCCAGTTTTTCTGGAAAATCAGCTGCTTTTCCGGAAAAACTTGCCAGCTGTCTACACTGGCCACTTGAATTTCCGCAAAAGCACTGACTTCCTACTGTAAGAAATCAGTGCTTTTTGCGGAAATACTTTGCTGCTCCCGTTCGGGCAAAAGTCTTTTTCCGAAAGACTTTTGCGCAAAAGGGCCAGTGTAGACAGCAGAGATTTCTTTTCCGCAAAAAAGCCCTGATCGCGAAAATGGCCATCAGGGCTTTTTTGCGGAAAAGCGCGTCTAGATTGGCCACGGACGCTTTTCCGCAAAAATTGTTTTTGTGGAAAAGCATCCTGCCAATCTAGACGCTCTTTTCCAAAAATGTTTTAACGGAAAACTTTTCCCTTAAAAGCATTTCTGGAAAATCATGCCAGTCTAGACGTAGCCCAGATGTTCAAGGTTGGGCCCAAGTCAGGGCACTGAGACCCCATGAGGGGCTGGCTTCCAACCCAAGTTCAAATATCTACATTGCAATTTTAGAAACCCATGAGCCTGAGTCAGCTGACCTGGTTCTGAGACTCAGTGCTGGGGGTTTCTTTTGTAGAGTGCTAACATCCCCTGAAAGCTCATGGCTGCATGTTACTGAAAACTTGATTTCCTATGGAGACAGGGGGAGCTGAGGGAACTCAGAATTTACAGGAATGCTTGACAGCTTGCAGAGTTGAGGTCTAGATAAACAATGAGGGATATGTGACGATCTGGGGATTTTATAAACAGAGCATGGCCTTGAGGGGTGACGAATGGGATGAGGAATCAAGAGATCTAGGTTCTGTGCCAAAACTCTCCCACATTCATCATGACCTTTGCTAAGTCACTTAGCTGATCTTGCCTCACTTTCCAATTCTGTAATATGAGCGCTTACTGAGGCTTAATTAGTGAATTTTACAAAGCACTCAGCTCAAGAGAGCCTTGCATTAGGGGACCCACTGACTTTGGAGAGTTTGAATCTTGCCACCACTGGAAATCAGTGCAAAACCTGTTCGTTTTTGCAGACCTCCTTTTACTATTTATTTTGTTTATTTGAATTTAAATAATTGAAAAAATGCTAATCCCAGACTCTCGGTGCCCAAACACATTATCAACAAGACAATGAAATCCCAGCAGCATTAAAACTATCATTTTGGCAGGCACTCCTTTCCACCCCCTTTATCGTTTCATTCAATTCTACCCTCTGCCCTTTCAAAAAGCCCTATCAAACAGATGTTTGCAGAGATTGTAACATGGGTCTTTCCCCCTGGAAATCAACCATCAAGATTAATCTCTTAGAATCACATCATAGCTTACAGAGGGTCAAAGAACACGATTCTTTATTCACTCAGCAATTTAAGTTTCTCATCTCCCTTGTATTTATCTCTTTCATACTATGGGGATGAGCTCATTGGCAATATGTCAATAGAATAGATGGAACCTACTGCTGAAGTGGAGATCTTCGCCTTTAAACCCTAATTTGGTGCCTTTGTATATGCATTAGGATACAGTTATTACTTATACGATCATATACTATTTTTTCCACAAGAAAACTGCCTGCCTCATTTAGCCCTCAAGAAGAGCCTGCTTTTGGGGACACATCAGGGTTGCATAGTGAAGAAGACTGTTGTTTGTGGGATTCCTGCCTATTTTATTGCAGAAGTTGGAGGGTATGTACCAGGAGTTCATCCCATGGCCCGTGGGCCTCTTGCAACCCAATCACCACACAACTGTGGCCCATGTGGCATCTTTAGGTCCCTACCAGTGGTACTGGATGTGGCCCACAATGAGTTGAGAACCACTGGTGTGTACTGTTTGAAAAACAGGACAGGAAGGTCTAGGCTTGCCCCAAATGGAAGGCTCTCCCCCTCAACTACAGGAAGGAACATCAAATCCAGGCTCCAGGTGATTAAAGAAGACAACAAAGGAAAAAACAGAAACAGGAGTCAGGCCAGCGGTTGAAAATCAAGTAACCAAGAGGGGGCATTGAGCAGAAACCCTTAGACAGAGCCCACTGCTCCTGTGAGGCGTTCAGGGTGCCCAAAAGAATTCTATCTGTAGACATAACTGAAAAAGGGATCAGAAATTGGTGGCTGGCCATCCTGGTCAATGCCAGGAGAAGACTGATGAGCAGGCCCTGTGATTTTGTGAGGCCACGGATGGGGTGTGAATAAATCAGGAAATATGGGGGAAAGTGTATCCAGAACCTCATTAGGTAACCCTGGAGGAGCCGGAAGAAGGGCTACATCCTGACATGCACTAATGTAGATGGGGACCAGGGTTTGTTTACCTCTTGTTGCAGGTAGCAGGGAATTCAAGAACTGTGACAGCTGCATACTGGTGCTCACAGCTCTATGGATCTCTGCAATGGACTGTGGAACCAGAGTGGCCTACAGGCTGGCCCAACAGGGTTCCTTTCCCTCCTCGGCTGGCAGCAGGTCCCTCCACTTGGTGTCAAGAAGGACACAAGGGCGAGGAAGCGGAAGATATGGAGCACGAGCACGTACAGATGTGCTCTGGGAGTGATTTGGAGGGGGGTGTTGTACAGCTGGCTCAGATGGCGTCTTGAGGGCAGCTGGAGAGATTTGCAAGGCAGGGTCCTGATTTCATTTGGGGAAGGGTGAGGGTGGTGGTGGTGGTGGTGATGGCACCTGTAGGACCTGCTCAAGGAAAGCAAGAGAATTGGGAGACAAGGCAGCCCTCCCCTCCTGGAACATATGAGATGGGACACACAGTGTGGGCAGCCTTACATGCTGGCTGAGCATCACTGAGGTCACCCAGCCCCTATGATTGTTCTCCAGGAGGTCTCTGAGCCTGGTGGTGCGGCCAGGACCAATTTCCAGTGCAGCAACTGGGACACCACCACTTGCACACTAAGCTGTGCACTGTGTGGCAATAGCTCCACTAGGAGGGTGCCCCCCACAGCTCACACTAAGAACTTGGTTGCTAAGACTAGATTCTAGGTCCTGAGGCAGTTTTGAAAGCTCAGAGAGGACGCCGAGGAGAACTTTCAGGTGGAAATAAAAGAATGGCTGGTCGTGGAGGAGGTAGTGGAGAAAGGTGGGCAGTAGCAAGCTCCATGCCGGACTACCTGCACTGTGAGGGAGTCTGTGCAGGGCCTGGAGGTGGAAGAGATGGGTCTGGCTGCGGATGCAGAACAGGCCCTGTCCACCCTCTTCCAAGAGGAGGCTAAGGACACTCATGGAGACCCAGTGCAACTCTACTGGGAAGAACTCCAGAATCTGCTTCTGGAAGCTGGCCTGGGTTGCCAGAGGTGACCTCAGGCTGTTAAACTGATGCCAGAGCAGGGAGAGGACTAGCTGGTTGAATGTCAGTACCCTCTCCCGATAGGTAAGGCAATAGAGATGCCCTGTCTACCTTCATACCCAGTCAGACTCCCTAGTCTCTAGACTGATCCAGCTCTCCAGATCAGAGGGATGGGTGGCAGAAAGGTACACACCAAGAGAGAGCAGTGACCTGTACCCCACCAGAGAGCACAGAGCATGGGTGGGTCACCTGTTGCTAATCATCAAGCCAAAATTCTTGACCCAAAACACCATCTGTCACTTGTTGCTAATCATCAAGCCAAAACTCTTGACCCAGATGACCTGGATGGAGAAAGACTCTTGCCAAGCCTTCTGTTTGGTGTCTATCTGTGCCAGCTCTCCTTGGAGCATGTCATCAACACTGGCTCCCTCTACCACCCACAAGTCAGTCTCCCATTGAGTCACAGATGTGTAGGAACGAGGTAGGGGGATTGTTGGAAGAAGGTTTCATGGCTAAGGGTGCTGAATGCTGCTCTAGGGAAGAGAATTCTATCCCTCCCTCTACCACAGAGTTCTTATGTGGTGTGGGACAAGTCACTGAAACCAAACTTTTCACAGGGGGCCATTAACTGTGTTCCTCAGTTTTCAGGGGTCTGACTTGAGATCATGGGGACTGATTTGCAGAAGTATTGAGCATCCGGCAACAGCTAAAGTCAGTGGGAGCTGTACTTAGAATATATGACAGTGCTAAGCACTCTGGAAAAATCAGTGCCTAGGGAATCTCAAACTGAGCACCCAAATTAGTGGAAACGTTTTAATTTAATCTCTCTGTGTCTCAGCTCCCCATCTGCCAAACAGGGATAATATCATCCACTCACCACACAGGGCTGCAGTGAAGATAAATTAATTAATGTTTGTGAACCACTCAGATACTACACTGATGAGCACCACCAAAAAGCCTTTGAGGAAATGAGTAATTCTATATTCAGAGCAGGATTGAATAGTGTGCTGTAAAATGGTTGGTTGGGGAGGGGGGTAGCACACATGGAATAATGAGGGCAAAGCAAAATATGAAATGAGCACCATTCATCCTGTGTGTTGAATGAGGAAAGGTTCCTATGGGGAAAAATAGTATGTAATTATATAATTAAAGACTGAATCATAATGCTTGTGTACCAGGGGCAACCATAATTCTGGTACAGTATTTCCTAACTTTTCGGTGCTTGATTTCACAACCTTAATACTGTTGATTTCATGTCACTTTTTGTGTGCAATATGTGTATATAAAAGACAGCTATACAACAGTGTTGGAAATAGGCAGGTATTGAGCTAGATTGTGAGATGATTTGATACATGTGGATAAGTTTATATAAAAATGTCCTTCTTTTAAGGATTAGAAAATCCCAGATGATGAATGAACTTTTATTGACCAAGGACTAGCTTGTCTATTCCGAACCCACAGACAACTACATCAAGCTACTTGAAACAAAGGAACACGTTTCATGAAGACTGTGTCCCTTTTTAATTTAAAAAATTCACACGTTTTCCACCAGCTCTACACCTGTGTATAATACATGGAGTTCTGCTCACAAGCCACTTTTGACCCACCCTCCTTGACTGTCAACTAGAGTTTTGCCTACAGAGGGACTAGGGACAACTGTAAAGGGGAACTGGTTACCTGGTAAACACTGCCTTACCAGCAGGCTTACCAGGATAACCAGGTTGGAGACTGCTCCAGACCCACTTCACCAGGCCAATTTAACCAGTTAAATGTATAGTTTAACCAGTTAACATTTTAGATTGGATTTTACATCCCTAAGAGGGTCTCCAAGATTGGGCTATCCCTATGTAGCTGTGAACTCAGAAAGCCATGAGTGAAAGGAACTAGCAGTTACTTTTCATTGAAAACCACGGAGCAGTGGCTTTAATAAATGTGTGGGATAGCGCGTAGAACCTTGGACTAGGATTCACGAGAGCTAGGTTCTATGCCTCTGGCCTGCTGAGTGATTTTGGGCAAGTCTCCATACCCAGTTTCCCTGTTTGTAAGATGGGGATAATGGTATTGGTCTCCTCTATCAGCACTTGAAATCTGCTGATAAAAAGCACTATGCAAGAGGTAGGAATTATTGTCCCAAGATCTTATACCGGGACTCCAGAATAGCTCAGAAAGCATTGCTGTCACCACGGGACTGAGCTGAAGTCAGTGAAAAGATCCCTGTTGATTTCAATGAGCTTTGGATAAGGACTCATGAGACATCATTTCCTATGAACCCAGTTTCATTTTGTTCAATGATTTCCTCTCGTAAAATGATGTTATTAATGAGACAGCCACAGAGTTGCAGTTATTCTGGCGACATAAATCAGGATCTGAGTTTGCTTAGTTTTTTAAAGAAGGTGCATCTTGGCAGCAACACAAAAACAAGGGGAGACTATATATTTAGGAAGAAGGATAGTCTAATAAAACAGCCACTGAAACTAGCTAGGTGCAGACAGTGCAGTCTATTAAATATAAAATGAGAACAATACTGAGACACTAATAAGGTATAGGCCAGGTGAACTAGTAAAGAGGAATAGAACGATGTAAGCTGTAGCTGACAGGGTCATTTCAATGAGTTCATATCCCCACGTGCACCAGAAAAGGAACACAGCTGAACCAAAAACTGTAGGGTTGTTGTGTTTTTCCCCCTTCATTCTGGCAGGTAGAAAAGCAGAAAAACTGAGCATCTGCTCAAAGCACTTGGGTATGAAAGGCAGCAAATGGCTGTGCTAAAAATGCAAGCATGTGAAGCAAATGTGACCTACAAAAGAAAGGCTGGTAGTGAGACATGCTGTGGATGTGACGCCCACCACTGCTCAAGAGCTATGCAAAGGTGCTATGTCCAGGCTGCTGAAAGGGGAAACAACCTCATGCAAAAAATATGAGATCCTGTGATGGGAAACATTCACAACTCTGGATTAATTTAACTAGTTCAAATACAGAATTACCAAATATTCATTTAGAGTACCCTCGTAATGTCCAGAGAGAAACCATTCTTGCCCAGGAAGGGCACGTCTACACAGCAGCGTTATTTCAAAATAAGTAGCATTATTTTGAAATAACAAAGTGAGCGTCTACACCGCAAGCCCGTTATTTCAAAATAATGTCGAAATAACAGGTGTCTTATTCCGAAATCTGTAACCTACATTTTACGAGGAATAACACCCATTTCAAAATTGTGATTTTGAAATAAGGCGTGTGTAGACAGCGCAGTTGTGGTTATTTCAAAACAAGTGGCCTCCAGGACTTCCCACAGGTGCCCTGCTGGCACTCTGGCCACACTCATCAGGACTCTATAGTTCCCCTTCCCCTGCAGGCTTTGAAGGTGCAGCCTCAGAGGAAACGGCTTGTGGCACACAACAGGCCCAGCTCGCACCGTGCCACACAGCAGAGATCAGCTCTGCCTACCCTGCTGCCATGGCAGACCACAGCGCTGACTCTGAGCCCCCAACAGCTGCAGGCATCTCCCAAGCCCCTGCCCAGGGGAGGAGGAGGCAGGCCCCATCCTGGACAGGTGTGGAGGTCCTGGATCTCATTGACATCTGGGGAGAGGAGGCAAACCTCCAGAATCTCTGCACCCGATGCAGGAATGCCGACATTTATAGCCAGCTAGGGCAGAGGGGACACATCCGCACCCAGGAACAGGTGCAGATGAAAGTAAAGGAGCTCAGGCAGACCTATACTAAAGCCAAGGAGAGTAGCTCCCGCTCAGGGGTGGTAGCCCAGAGCTTCCAATATTATAACCAGCTCCACCGCATTCTGGGACGGGGGTCAGTCCCGTCCCCACTCGGTTGTGGACTCTGGGCAGGAAACATCCACTGTCACCCTTCTGGAGAGCAGGCCTGCGTAGGAGGAGGAGGAGGAAAGGGAAGAACAAGTCACAGCATGCACGATGCCTGCCGTGCAGGATCTCATCTTGTCCTTGGAGCCATTACCACCATCCCAGGATGTCATCCAGGGATTGGACAAAGCTGGAGAAGGCCCATCAGGTGATCTCCCTGACTGTCCCTAGACATATCCGGGGGGAGGCGGCGGGCAGCAAGGGGCTGCACGCTCCTCGCTCAGCCTTCTCCGCCTGAGCATCATGCAGCAGCCTGTGCATGTGGGTGCATATGAAGCACTGATTCAGAGCACTCAGCCCAGGAGGCTGTCTTAGAGGCCCCATGCATGAGGTGGTGGAATCACCGTAGGAAGGCACCACTCCTAGCTCAATCCCTGAGCCTCTCCTCCCCCTCCCTTTCTCCTCCCACCTCACAGGTTCTTTCCCCGGTTATATTTTCCCCTAATTAAACCACAGATAGTTTCTTGTTTCAAAAACAAAAGGTCTGCTTTATTGTATCAACAGGGGAAGGGGGGGGTGGGGGAGGAAAGGCAAAGAGGGACAATGCACTGGCCCCTTGTGAGGAGGCCCAGGGGAGAGTGTCACTGGGGTCGTAGTGTCAAACTCTCCCTCAGGGCCTCTCAGATGCATATAGCCCCCTGATGGGCCTGCTGGATGGCAGCCCTGCGTGGCTGTTCAAAGGCTCTGGCAACTGCTTGGCCTCTGCCCTGCACCCTGGCAGGAATGTCTCCCCTTTGTTCTTGCATATATTGTGCAGGACACAACAGGCCACCACCACCAGGGGGATGTTCCGCTCATGGAGGTCGAGGCGGGTGAGGAGGCAACGGAACCTTCCTTTCAGATGGCCAAAGGCACCCTCCACAACCATGGGGGCTCTGCTGAGCCTGGGAATGAAACGTTCCTTGCTGTGGTCAAAATGTCCCATGTAGGGCATCATAAGCCAGGGGAGCAGAGGGTAGGCTGTGTTCCGTGAAAGAATTGCCAGTGTGCAATTTCTTGCAGAGGCTAGAGCTGCAGTGGACACGGGCGTTGTGTGCCTTCCTTGACCACCCAACATTGATGTTGGTGAACTGGCCTTGGAGGTCCACGATGGCCTGAGGGACGATAGAAAAGTACCCCTGCTGGTTGATGTATTCGGAGGCCCAGTGGTTAGGAGCCCGGATGGGGATATGGATGCCATCAAGGCCCCCACCCCTTGCAGTTGGGGAAGGCCATGGCAGCAAATCCAGCTACAATGGTCCACGTTTCCCAGGAGGATGAGCCGGTGCAGCAGGATTGTGCCATCACCTGTAGGAGGAGACAGAGAATCGCAGGGTTGCCAGGGCCCTCAGGAGGTCCCCGAGGCCAACCCCCCAACTTGGACACACCAGGACCAACCCCCTACTTACCCCATCCCCCAGCAGGGTTTTGTGAAGGCAGGATAGAAAACCCTTCCAGGGAGGGAGCTTCCACCACTCTTCCCCTTTCCCTAGGGAGCTGCATTCCAGCAGTTCATCACCTTCCTGGGATAATAGCATGAGAGCGCCATACCTGCATGACCACGGCTCTGAGGGTTGATCTCCCCACACCGAACTGGTTCCCAACAGAGCAGTAGCTGTTCAGCGTGGTGAGCTTCCAGATAGGGATGGCAACCCACTTCTGGAGGGGGTGGCAGGTCACTTGTGGGTGTCCCGTTGCTGGAGGGCAGGAAAGAGCCACTCACACAGCTCCAGGAAGGTGTCCTTCTGCATGCAGAACTCTGGAGCCACTGCTCCGTGATCAGTCAGAACTGGTGTCTAGTCGCCAGACGTGGCGGTGTACAGGGAAGGACAGGAGGGGTCATGCTGCATGAGCAGCGCATAGAGAGAGGAGAGAAGGTGCCCCACAATGAGCTGGGGGTCCTATTCCTGCAAAGCCATGAGGGCAGCCTGCAGTAAGTGCATTAGGAGGTGTGGCATGGAATCTAAGAGCCGTCAACTGCGTGGAGGCAGGTCCGGCTCCATGTCAGGAGTGCTGTGGTGTCTGCAAGGGCAACCAGAGCACACACACAGAAAAGGCTTTGCTGTCCCTCAAGGAGGTAGGCAAAGGAGAAGAGCCTGAGACATGGCTGTACAGAGGGGTCCATTTAAGCGTGAGCCTCCAATAGCCTCAGGCAGAAGCTACGGGATGAGAGTGCTGTCCTCATGCCCTGCCTGACGTGCTTCCAGGTGGCCTTAAATGCAATTCACCGTCCAATAAGTGTGGACGCTCTCTTCTGAAATAGCTCAGCGCTATTTCGATGGGCATTTGCTGTGTAGACGCACTACTTCGAAATAAATTATTCCTGAGTTTCTATTCTGATATAGCTTATTCCAAAATAAGCGCGCAGTGTAGCTGTACCCTGACAGAAAGCTTGTAAGCTCTTGTACAGTAAGCACTTTGGGAGAGGGATCAATTCTTTTGTTCTCTGGGGGTGCACCTAGCTCAATAGGGTTGTAATCCGTGACTAGGTCTCCTCAGTACTATCATTATATTCAATAATATTTGATACTTCCACTTTATGCTGCATTAAAATGAATGGTGTGTATATATACACACACATCACTGCCCTCTACTGAACAGAATAAAAAATGTCCAACAGTGTGTCACATGCACTGTAATGCTAAAAGTTAATGCCAATTCTCTTATAGTTCAAATAATTGGGTTTGTCCTTTTTGAAGCAAAGGATGAGAGTTTTGTCTCCACTAGCGCTGAATTTCTGAATGGCTGTGGTATACAACTTAATGAATGAATTTATTACATACTGTCTATTTAGATTGAAGGTTTTTTTGGCAAGGAACTTTACTTGTCTGAAAAGCACCATGTATAGTACTGGCACTAGTCACATAATCACTAATAAATTTTCATCAAGAACATGGACATATTTAGGTTGCAAAAGCTTAAAGTCCCAGATGACCATATATGATGAGCCAACATGGATTCTGCAAAAGAAAATTATGACTCCCCAATCTTTGAGAATTCTCCGTGTGGTATAAAACCATAATTTGAACAAAAATTTGTTGGCTAAATGTCTTTTCAAAGATAATCTTTAATTATTGCAATACATGTTCAAATACAGGCAAGACAGTAAAAGTAGGTTAAGCAAAATAAGTTAATAATTCGCTACAGTGTCAATATGTTGAATGGAACATAAAAAACCCACCAATTTCTACACCTGTTACTAATGACCTTTTAGTGAGTTAAAATTGAAAGAATTAAAAAAAAATGCAGTTGGCCTATTACATGTCATGCAGAGTGGATAATTTCACCTGTGGGTAGAGTCATTTTCATACTCAGTGCTTGGGTTGCAAACAAGACAGGGGATATGAATATTTTTTTGTTTAAAAACAATTGTTTTCCATTCATACTTGAAAGAAATATGGTTATTTATCATTTGTACTGTGCATATGAGCCACACTCATGGGCCAGGACCTCATTGTGCCATGTGCCATACAAACACAGAAGACCGAAGCACGACTATATGCCTCTGCACATTCCCTGCACATGCAGTCACCGCCCCCTCAACTCTCATTGGTCATGGTTCCTAGCCAATGGGAGCACTTAAGATGGCGCTAGGGGCAGGGGCAGCTCACAGAGGGAGATGCCAGCAGCTTACTGGGAGCCACAGAGAGCCAGATAGGGAGTCTACCTCCACTGCCAACCAGACTTTTAGGCCCAAACAGCAGAGCTGATTGGAGCTGTGAGGGTCTGTTTTTGACCAGGCAATCCCGATGCAGAGTGGCCTCAATCTAGTATGGAGGGGTCTAACTCCCCTTGGTGGTTACAGCTAAGCCTACCCCCTCCCGTTTCCCTTGCAGTGCAAGGGCAGGGCAGGAAATATGAGAAGACCCTGGTAGCTCAGTTGCAGGCAGACGTCCCTTCCAGGGAACTCCGCCCCAGCTGAGCCTGTGATTGGCAGCCAGAGGAAAGGCAAACCACCATCTCCCACCCCCTGAGATGGAAGTCTATGGAGAGAAAGTAGGGAGCTGGTGGAGCAATGTGTGGATGTGCCTTAACCTTTAAGGCAGCTTCCTAACACTACCAGAAAAGGGTGCCCTGAGTCCAAGAGGGAGGAATGTTACCGTGTCTCCTTCATATTTGTGTAGTGTTTTGAAGAGAGAGAACGCGTGCTAAACAAGAGCAAAGTATGCTCCTGCTGAGCAAAACTGGAAGTTTGTACAAGAGATGGTTTTAAGCAGTTGATCAAAATTGAAAATGTTAGCAGTAGAAGTATTTGACCAGCTCTAGTGATTCATAAGTAAGATGCAACAACTAATATTTGTTGCTTTATTTATTTTAAATATTCATATTTGGGAATTTTCCCCAGTATTTAATTAGCTATCCCTATCCTCCCCCCCCCCCCCAAGTGCACCACGAGATCCACACTTGGAATGGAATTTTCAGAAGCACACCATATTAGCCTAACTCCAATCCCATTGAAGTCAATCGCTGATCCAATGGATTGCACGCATACGGCGCCCATTACTAACCTATGAACACCTCACAATTTGTCATGTTGATCCTCACATACACACACACACGAAGTGGGGAAATGCTATTATCCCCATATTACAGATAGCTTTTCTTTAAAACTCAGTTCCTTAAGTGACATGCCCACAGGTAAGGTCACACAAGTAGTTTGTGGCAAAGCAGGGACTTGAATTTGAGTCTCTGAAGGCCAAGACTACCACCTTAACCACTGGCCCACCCCCACTCTTACCACATCTGTATTTCTATTTCCAACACTTGACTTACCATAATTACATTATGCCCCCTGTTTGAGTTTTCTGCTTGGCAGATAGGATACTGCTGTTCCTTAGCATTCAACAAAATCAACAGCCCTTCAAAAAGTTCCACCTTTATTCAGCTTGAGCAGAGATTTGTTTGGCTGGAACAATCAGATGCGGAAGACTGTTTTCCATGGCCATGCTATCTGATACTCATCTGGGCTTCTAGAATGGATTTTTCTTCTTCTGAGGACTTGTCTGAGGAAAGTGTATTTCACTTCCTATGGAGGAGCCTTTCCCAGTTCATAACTGAAGGAGGTTTGCCTGCCAGAATGTGTCATACTCACAGGTATAGCTCAAGGTTGTGATCTAGGTGTTAAAATTAGAGAGAGTAGGTACGCCAGCTAGCTTCTGCTCTATTTATCACTTATAACAGTGTTTTGTAATGGAAAACAGACTCTTCCGAAAAAAATGACTTTCTGCAGAAATCTTCAAGTATTTTTGTTCAGAAACTCAGTGCCTGGAATGTTTGATGTTTTTGCCTGGAAACGAAAATGTTTCAATTCTAAAATGCTGCTGTAATGTCTCAGGGGAGGTATCATTCAAGAAGGGCCTTATATCCCCCTTTCTTCTGGAGGGGTGGGGCTATGGTGTGGGGGCAAGCCTGCCCATTCCCCTTGTGGGGGGAGGGCATCGGGCGGGGGAACCCTGGCCACTTGTGGCAGCGCAGGGCTGGGGAAATGTGGCTGCACACAACAGTGCAGGCCAGGGCCAGGGAACTCCAGCTGCCAAAGGCAGCCTAGGGCGGGGGCCAGCAGCACCAGAGTGGGGGAGAGGGGAGAGGGTGCCAGCTGGCTCAGGGCCCATAGCAGGAGACATCTCCCCTGCTCCAACAAATTCTGTCATTCAGGACCAGTCAGGTCCTGACTGTGCCAGACCAGGCAGGTCCAGCCTGTAGTAATGCTGCCTTCCTGTAGGGCCTAATAGCCAAGTCAATAGTGACAGGAAGGGTTTGGTGAGGAGAAGGTAGGGGGACCCAGGCCCACCCTCTCCATCAGGTCCCAGACCAGCGCCCTGTCAGCAGTGGAGCGGAACACCACTAGATCAGCAGAGAATCCTATTGAAATACACCAAGCACCCAGGATACAACTCTTCCCCCGGGCTACTTCCTTCCACTCTCTCCACCGCAATCTTCCCCCAGCTCTCCCTCCAGCCTGGGGCTTCTGCTGTGGTTCCCTGCTACTAACAACAGCATCAGGGTATACCAGCACTTCCCCTTTCTAGTCTCCCCGCCAGCACCTCCTTCCTCATCAGCAGGTAGCCCAGACTGAGCTCCTCGACAGGCCTTTATACCTGGCCTCCCACTGGAGCATGCCCAGTAAGGCTGAGGGGGCGGGGCTTTCTCAGCCAGGTAGCTAAGGTTAACCCCTTGCAGCCCCAGTGCAGGGTTAGTACACCCCATCACAGGCTAGCCAGACATTTCCCATGATGCACCCTCTCTGATCACTGAAGGGTAAATCATGGTGCATTGTGGGTAATGTGGTCCAATCCCAGATTCTGGACTATCCGGGAAAATAGGACACCAGAACTACAATTGCCATTAGACACCACTGCAGCAGCATTTCAGAAATATACAATCCACAGTGACGTGAAGGAAAACAACCTGAGAAAAGAGACCCCTCTGCTTCGAGACGTCACAGGCTTTTTGTGGGGTTGTGTTCTATCGTAAGAGTTTCTTGAGCAGTTTCTTTTTAAAAAACTGTTGGTGATCTGCATATATCTATTCTGCACATTACTAGAAAGATTCTGATATGCAGCGGAATTGTAGTGAACTGACGACTTGAATATATCTCCCTCTAGTAGCTGGCATCTGAGACTCTCAGCCTGTTATTCATTCTCAGGCAATGGAGTCACTCCTTCAGTACACTTGGTAGGGACTTCAGCATTTGCTGCTACATTTACTGAGTTTGACTCTGGCTGATGAATACAGCCACATTTCATTACTTCCTTTTGCCATTATTTTCAAAATAATCCCAACAAACCTGAGAATACTATGAATAGTATGAATTAAAGCAAACTAAGGGCACAAAGAGCAGTGGAGAAGCTGCATAATTTTGAAATGCTCCTCTTTTCAAGGTAGTTTATTATATTATTTCCCCATTAGTATTCCTTTGTTTTACTTCTTTCTCTGAGGCACAAAGAAATTGAGAGAGCCAGAGCTTAGTATAATTCCTAGCATCTCATTTGTCAACCAATTCTTCATTAATTTTTAAGAGGAAAGAATAACAAACAACAAAACATTTTCCATGGGCAAGTGAAAGAGCAACAAACAAGTTTTTATACACACATGTGGGACAATGCTAAATTGAATCAATATATTGGCCCAAATTCATGTCTAATGTCAACCCATTTCACTAGGGTTGCGTTTGGTTCACTCTTGTTTCATATTTGAATAAAACTATCATATTAAAAAATAATTACAATAGAGTGAAGGAAATATAAGAGATGAGATGAGAGAAGCCACATCTTAGTGGACACTTGACACCACGGGGTGGGGGTGGTAATTTTGTTGCTATAGGAGGATTCAGAAAATTGATTCCTGGTTCTGTTGAAGATTTCCTTGTGCAGATCACGCCCCTGCTTTCTGCCTCAGTTTCCCCTCCCACTTAGCTGCTTATATTGAATCTCTTTATGGTAGGTATGGCATCAGTTGAGACTGCGTCAGGGCTGTGGGGATCTAAAGAGGTAAGCCTCCTCTGCTTGAGCTAAGACACATTTACTACTTTAGAGAAGGTACTAAGCTCACACATGATTGGCCACTAGAAGTAAGACAAACGTAGGCTGGGTTAGTGTGGCTTACATACATGGTACCCAGAACCATAGTGCTTTGATTCAGTTGGGGCCTGCAGGCCCTACTGTAATACAGATAGTGATAGTGTCACCCCTCTGCCAAGTTGCAATAGCTGTGTGGACTGTGCGGCTCAATTCCAGTGACATGGAGTCTAGGTATTTTCTTAGTGCAATTTGTTTACTTTGTACAGCAGTCCTTGAACAAAGGTGGTCAAATGGCATGCAGACAAACCCCTCTTTCAGAGCTCTCCGCCCAAGTATAGATGCTTTGTTTCCTGGAAGTGACTTTGCCTGAAGAATGATCTCTAGCTACAGAGAGTAAGGCTGAGAGCAAATTCTGATGCTTTTTTGAAGCATCTCTCCCAAATAGGAGCTACATCACAAACCTAACAGCTATATAACATTTCTCCAGAGACTGTACACCATCTATGTGCCAAGAAAAATAACTTGTAAGTCTATGTGTGACAGCATCACCCGGTGACTTCTGCAGTAACAAGTGCCTGGTCCATCTATTAGCACAGTTGTTTAAACACAATATGGATCTGATTTAGGGCCTGATTTTGCAAATCCTCACGTATGTAAGTAGCCTTACAGAATGACTGCTAGCATGAGTGATAGTGCCAAGACTGGGTTGTTATTTACAGAATGTCTTTTGTATAAACTAGCAGACAAAGTTAATAAGTCAGTTATAGAATTAATGATACCAGAGGGAAAGAGAAATGCAGGCATAGCTGGTGAGGGGGAATAAGATCTGCTGAGGAATGAAAGAGAGAGGAAATAAATGCAGTTCCAGAGGTCTTTTGCTGCGGCGGCAATAATAGAACTGAATGAGGGCCCCTTATTCTGCACCAGTAAAGCCAAAGCTGGGTTAGGAAGGTGGCACCTCAGCTATGATTAAAGCAGCACTTCTGGAGACAGAGGAACCTGAACTCTGGAATGTAGCCAACCACTGACAACCAAATGTACATAGCATGTAGGGGGAGAAGAAAGTGACTTAGAGACATTGCCTTATAGGATGTTCATACCATTAGTGGGAAACTGAGCTAAAGGACTTCTGACAAAGATGACATGAAGGTAGATTAATATATAGATCATTTCTTATTATGTGTTTTCCCAAGTCAGTTCTGTGCCTTAGTGAAGTCTCTTTGTTTTATAGACAGACAGTGCTTGTGAGTGGAGAAGTATTATCTAGGAAGGGGACTCGGGAAAGTGTTGAGTCTGTCTGAGTGGAGGCTGGAGCATGTGGTATTCATTATAAGTTCAAAAGGAGCCTCTAGACATCTGAACTTGGCCCTTGATGCTGCTGTTACCTGGCAGAAAGGCTAACCCAATAGTGGTGAGCATGTTTGACAGGAAAGAGCGGCGGTCATTGCTGGATGAACAAAGGGCTCAAAGGAGGAATGAGCATACATCTGGGGACCAGAAGGTCTTGAGTTTTAATCTTAGCTGTGCTACTGATTTGCTGTGTGGCCTTTGGGAAGTTGCCTTAGGTTCCCCAACTGTAAGCTGGGGATAATAGTGACCGATCTGCCTTGGTGGGGTGGTGTGCGGGCAAGTTTAACATTTGTAAAGTGCTATATAGCCAGTGCAATTAAAAAGTGAGACATTCAAATCTGCCATAAGGAAATACTCTTTCACGCAATGTGTGATTAAGCTGGAGGACTCACTGTCCCAGGAAGCTGTTGAGGGCAAGAACTTGACTCAAAAAGGGGTTGGCTATTTACCTGGATGTCAGTGATCCTCAGTTATCATAATTAATGATTGGTAAAAATTGTGGAAGGGATATTATCCTTGTGCTTCAGGGCTTAGACCAATCCTAGGGTGGGAGGAGCAGACTAGTCCACCGATCCTCTGCAAGTTCTTACACTTCCCTCTGAAGCAGTCAGTGTTGACTGCTGCTGTAGATAGAATACTGGAATGGATGGGCTACTGGCCTGATCCAGACTGACCTTTTCTATGTTGTAGGCCAGGCCCTGCCATGCAAAGGAAAGCTGCATACCAATGTCAGGTGACTTCAGCCTTTTTAAAGAGCTCAATTAGTGACAAATGAAAGCAAATCGAACCTTAATGACTTCTCATCACTGGGGCTACCTTCCTCCAGGAATAGGGACGACTGACAAAAATGTTATTGCTTCCATGCTTTAATGCAGGTTTTCTTCCTCTTGTCTTGTTCTTACCCTTTTGGACTTCTTGTGCATGCATTACCCCTCACGATGGATGAGGATTATTTAGGCTGTAAACCTGCACTTAGGAGCCAATCCTAGGGAAGTCTTACATTTCTGATGGCATAGAATCTTAGGGCTGGAAAGAACCTCACGAGATCATCTAGTCCAGGGTTTCTCAAACTTCACTGCACAACAAAAATTCCTACACAACCCCAGGAGAGAGGACCAAAGACAGAGCCTGCCCTAACCCTGCTGCCCAAGCCGTATCACCCCAGGCAGGAGGCCAAAGCTTAAACCTAAAATCTTTTGCCTAGGGTGGGAGAGCATGTAACCTTAGCCTTGGGCAGTGGGACAGGGGCTTCAGCTCAGCCCTGGAGAGCGGGGCTTGACTTGGGTTTCAGACTGGCTGGGGTTTAGGACCAACAACAACCTGAGCAGCCCAAATAGAATGGAGCCTCGATTGAGTTTGAGAACCCCTGATCTGCTCCATCCTCTTGTGCTGAGACAGAACCAAGTATACCTAGATCACACCTGGAAGGTGTTTGTCTGAACTGTTCTTAAGCCTCTAATGATGGAGATTCCACAACCTCCCATGATAAATTATTCCACTTCTTAACTATTTGTATAGTTAGATACAAAGAAAAAAAATTAACCTTTGTCCCCCTTGTTGTAAACTAACCTGATTGCTATTTATGCTACCATTGGTGGACATGGAGAACAGATACTCTTTCTGAACCCACTTTATACATTTCAAGCCTGCTATTAAGTGCCTTCTCTTTTCTAAACCAAACAAGCCCATTTTTTTCAACCTTTCCTCCTGGGTTGTGTTAACTAAATCTGTTATTTTTGTTACTCTTCTTTGGCCTCTCTCCAGTTTGTTCATATCTTTGGTAGTGTGGCGCCCAAAACTGATCCCAAAATTATATTTGCCTTTTTCACAACAGCATAACACTGACTTGTAATTAATTCATGATCTACTATAACTCCCAGATTCTTTTCTGCAGTATGTCTGTCATTTTGTCTTTGTATGTGTGCAATATCACCTCTGGCAGTACTAGTATATCAGCAAAGTGATCAATGAGCAGGAGCTCCATATCAACTCTGATGATTAAGGCAGACCCCACACAAGAACCACATTGCATGAATGGAAGGTAAACCACTCAAGCTGCCCTTCCACCCTTCATAGTCTGCAAGGTATCCAACCATCAGCTAATGGACTAGGAGGGGTTTCCTGCTGATTCAGGGGGGACAAGGTCATGCACTAGATGTAATGTGCCTTTGCTATAAGCAAGGCAATTGCATATATTTAAATGAAATAAAAATGACTTACACTTATTTAGCTCCTAAACGTTTTACATATCAGGATCTCTTGGGTTACATGCTAAAATGCAGCTGCTGTTTAATAATTCACAATATAGACGAGTAGGGGTCAGGATGTGACAAGAACAGGATGTGAAGATTGCTACCTCCAGCTGAAACTACATGGGGAATTTACATAAATAGCAATTACTTCCATGACAAGCATAACGAACAACTGATTGACTCAGTGGCTATATCTACGCAGTTGGCTTCTTGCGCAAGAACATCTTGTTCAAGGGTTCTTGCGCAAGAAGTCTTGGCAAGAAGACGTCCACACTGCCATGTGCAAGTTGTGCTTTTCCACAAGACCATCCGTGGTCATGTGGATGCTCTCTTGCGCAAGAAAGCTCTGATGGCCATTTTAGCCATTGGGGTTTCTTGCGCAAGAAATTCCTACCAAGCGTCCACACTGCCCTCTTGCGCAAGAGCTCCTGTGCAAGAGGGCTTACACCTGTTAAAAAAAAAAAAAAGAGCATAGTGCTTGCACAAGAAGCCCTCTCTTACCATGCCGTACTGTAAATTTCCTTGCGCAAGAATAGGTGGGAATTGTGGACACTCTGCGGATTCTTGTGCAAGAAGGGCTATACTTGCGCAAGAAGCCGCAAGTGTAGATATAGCCAGTGGTTCTCAAATATTTTTCTACTATCAGTTCATCTTAAAAATCTCCTTTTGTGTACCTTCTTTTTTTTCCCCACAACCCAACCTTGATCTCTTATTAACTGCAGTTACCAGGAAAAAAAAGAAGAGAAAATTAGGCAAGAACTAAGTAGTGATGTAAAATTAAACTCACTTTAATGGGATATGTGTGCACCTAGTTGGTTACATCCCATTCTTGTTTGGCATCTGTGCTGTTTAGGGAGGAAAAAATGGCGCTTCATGTTTTCATTAGATTTGAATCTCATTTTGTTGTCTTTCACCAAGTCACTGCATCTTGGTTTTGTCTTCCTGTGTATTTGCTATCCTGTCATGGTCTGAAAGTTTGAGCTACTGTTGAATTTACACTAAAGATATTCGACCCAGAAAAACAGCTTTGCGAGCTCTGAAGCAGGGATGGCTTGAGTGTAGCTGGTCAAAACAAACCAAAAGTGGAAATCTGAAGAGAACCTATAACTGAGCTCCAAATAGCATCAAGAATCAAGGCTTGAAGACTGACTCGTGCTTCATCATTGTGACAGAAGTGACTTAACTCAAGAGCTACGGTGGTTGCTGATTCAGCAAAATTGCCCACCTGGGATCTCTGTGCTAACCGCTGCATGACTATGCAAAATGTAGATCTTGCCTGCCTGTAGCCCTAAGGATTAGAGGTGGACTCAAAGTAAACACGGGATTCAAGCATGCCAGAAGCTGAAGGCCAGCTGTGAAGCACAGGTCTGGGTCTATCTTATAACCAGGTGATTTAACACCCTCAAACTTTAGGGGCATGGATGCCAATCTAAACATTGTGTCTCAGGTCTTTAACCATGGAATTTTTTTTTTTGAGGCATGGCCCTATGTGTGTGGACAGCAATAATGCAAAGAAGTTGAAGGATGTGCTTATGGGGCTGATCGCAGCCTCCTCCTGCTGTCAGTTTATAGCAATGTGACACTAATGACATAAACAAAGGGTACTTAAAGTGGGTACTAAGTAATCTTATCAGCTTCATTTAGCATGGACATGCTAATTAATTGACAATTTATTTTCTTCTTTTTCTTCCTCTCCCTCCTTCTCCTCTCTGTGCTATTTACTTGAAAAATTGGACTGACCCCTTAAACTCCATTCATCTGAAGAAGTGGTTTGTGCCCACGAAAGCTCATGTTACCATCTTGTTCTGTTAGTCTCTAAGGGTGTGTCTAGACTACTGAGTTTTGTCGACAAAAGTGGACTTTTGTCGACAAAACTATACCAGTGTCTACACTACCGCTGAACTGTCGACATAGCGTTGACAGAACTCAGCAGTTTTATCGACACTGGTATACCTCATTTTATGAGGCATAACACCTTCTGTCGACAGAGTTCTGTCGACAGAAGGTGTTATTGCTTGTAGGGTTGCGTCTAGACTACAGGGTTCTGTCGACAAAGCAGCTTGCTTTGTCGACAGAACTGAATGTGTCTAGACGCTCTATGTCGACAGAAGTTTTGTCGACAGTATCTGTCGACAAAACTTCTGTCGACAAAACCCGGTAGTCTAGACGTACCCTAAGGTCCTGCAAGACTATTTGTTATTTACGTTTTTCCAGTTACAGACTAACATGGCTACCCCTCTGAAACTTCTGAAAAGAAAGTTTGATTGAACCACTATATGTGTTTGATTGAACCACTCGATTAAAAAATCATCCATATTTAAAAGGGGAAAAAGTGAGTGTAGCCTGTGTTGGGGCAAATGACAGTCTGAAGTGCATGCTGCTGCTTCAATTCAGTTTGTGTGTGTGCTTTAGGGCTGCCAATTCTCCTGGACCAGATGCTAGTGCCACAAATGGCATCCGTTCAGGAAAGTTGGCAACCCTAGTCTGCTTACCCGGGAGAGACTGTGTTTAGGGACCATGTCTGCTCTCATTCAAGACAGTGGCTAAATTCAGGTCTTACATAGGCCCAAACAAAGAGGTTCTTCAGGGAATTTTTATTTCCTGAGTTGACAAAGTCTAAAATTATTCCTGATAGAGATGGGGTAAGAAGGAGGGAGATGATGCAAAACTTGAGCGATTCATAAAATATTATTAAAATTAAATGACAACTCCTAGATTGTAGAATGAGGATATTTTACTGAAAATAAGGCCCAGCACTTAACTTTAAGCATGTTTGTTTAAGTCGGCTTCACTTGAATGTCAGTGGAACTTTAAACATGTGCTTGAAGTTTGAGCATGTACTTAGATGCTTTCAAGAACAGTTGGCATTGCTTGTGTGCTTGAGAGCTATCCTGAATCAGAGACTAAATTCTACACTTTCCTTCTGTTCTTATACATTAAAAAATTGAGCACCCATACAAAAATAATCCTACACTTTTGCCACTATACAATGTGAATAGTTAAAACCTCCAGGCCATTGTTTTGTTTTGTTTTTTCCTCTGAGACATGACTTTCAACTCTAGTTCTAGGAAGTGTGTTCACTTCTATTTTCAGAAAACCTACATTGTTACATCTCTGCTGAAAGTGGATAGCTCTAGCAAAAGAAACTGTACAATAAAATCCATTTAATATTTACTTTATAAGAATAAGCATTTTAATACAAATTAGTTAGTATGCTTGCAAAGTCTTACTCGCTCCGGTAGCTCCTGCTTGTTGGTTGTCCTGTTCATTTTGATAGGGGAAAACGTTTTGTTCTACAAACTGCAATACAAAGAAATGATTGTAACATAGATGGGTGATAATATTTGCATGACATTCAGTAGCTAAATTCACTATATGGTGAAAATCACTTTTTTCCTTAAACATTCTTCTCTGTTCTGTTCCCATTGAATCAGACATTTGGAGGAAAATGGAGAACAGGATTGACAGAAGAATCAAACCTTGTAAATTTAATTCTCCCCTTGCAACATGAATATAAATGGAAAACTAACCTACTAAAAGTTTTTTGATGGACAACTCTTGTATGAAAGAGAAATAGGAAGAGAGAGTCAACCGAGAAGGCAGTCATGAGAAATCAAATAATTGATCAGCCTGGATATCTGGTGACTTGAAACATACAAACAGGGCTAAAATTCTGATCACTGCTCTAATGAACAGTCTGATTCCGTAATGCAGCAAGCGCTCCTGTGAAGTGTTAAGCACCTTTGACTGCCTGCTATCGAAGGCTGGGAGTGCTTAGGACCTTACAAGACTACACCCTCAATGGACTGTGTGGTTAATGTTTGGAGTGAGATACTTGCTTATTCAGCTAGAGCTTATATTCTCAAGAGATGAACAGGGTGTATTTGATTGTTGCCTGAAAGGATGCTGAGTGTGTTGGGTTACAAGATTAAATAAAATATACAGCATATTTAGACTCCACTGAGTAAAACCTGAGTAGGCAGCTTACAAGAGTCTAATACTGCTGTTTAATAATACCTAACCTGGGATGAAACAGTGCTTAATCTGCGCATATGTTTAATGCCACAGTGATCTTGATTACTCTTTGTTCAAAGTGTTCCCTGTTCATGATTCCTGAAATACAAGCATAGGATTTGATTTTAGACATTCAAAGGCAGTGTACAAACAGAACAGTCTTTCATCTTACACAGCAGCACTGGGCTATCCTATACTTTAAAAAACCACTAGAAAATGGTTCGTTCTCTTTGATGCTGTGCCTCACAGGTAGAACTGTAGTGACTATTTGTCCATCACTGCATGTTGTGATGTGCAGGCTGAATGAAGGACACAATGCTGGGCAGAAGAGGCTTGAAAGTTATTTATCACTAATAATAAGAGCAGGACACCTCTCTTGTCCTGTACCAACACATTCTTTGCTGCAAATCATCTTTCAAGTTTATTGGCATCTCTGGCTCTGCCTATGAAGGGAAGCAAACACACACCATTAGGATGCTGAACAGTGCATTGTTATATAAATGTTCTCAGCTTGAAGGTAATATAATGATACCTTTGGCTGTGTCCAGACTCCATGCCTCCGTCGACGGAGGCATGTAGATTAGCCAGATCGGAAGAGGGAAATGAAGCCGCGATTAAAATAATCGCGGCTTCATTTAAATTTAAATGGCTGCCCCGATCTGCCGATCAGCTGTTTGTCGGCAGATCGGGAGAGTCTGGACGCGATGCCCCGACAAAGAAGCCTTTCTTCATCGACACAGGTAAACCTGGTTTCACGAGGCTTACCTGTGTCGATGAAGAAAGGCTTCTTTGTCGGGGCATCGCGTCCAGACTCCCCCGATCTGCCGACAAACAGCTGATCGGCAGATCGGGGCAGCCATTTAAATTTAAATGAAGCCGCGATTATTTTAATCGCGGCTTCATTTCCCTCTTCCGATCTGGCTAATCTACATGCCTCCGTCGACGGAGGCATGGAGTCTGGACACACCCACAGTCCAAGAAAACTTTGGCTGAGCTACTGTGAGCAGCCACCTCTTCCAACTTGGTCTACACCACCACATATAAAGTGCAGGGAGTCCAAACTCATCCTCTTTCTGAGATATAGTTTTATTAACAAGAAAGAAGCATAAGCAAAATTCAACTCAGTCTGCTCAGTCCATACTCTAGATCCTCTCTCCTCAGGGAACATAGACCAGCCATAGTGGATTACACCAATGATTCATCGAATTCAGTATCCTGTCTTCTGAGAGAGGCCAGTGCCAAATGCTTCAGAGGGAATGAACAGAACAGGGTATTTCAGTAATCCATCTTACAGTCCAGTTCCAGCTTCTGGCAGTTGAAGATTTAGGAGCATTTGGAACACGAGAGTGCATCCCTAACCATCTTGGCTAAGAGCCGTTGATGGACCTATTCTCCTTGAATTTAGCTAATTTTTTAACCAAGTTCAAAGGATTTTTTTTAACCCATTTGGCTTTCTGAGCATTCCCTCTAGGCAAGTTCCATAGGCTGATGGCGTGTTAGGTGAAGTAGTTCTTCCTTTTGTTTCTTTTAAAACCTCTGCCTATTGATGTCATTGGGTGATTCCTGCTTCTTGCGTTATGTGAAGCTGTTCCCATCTCCCTTCAACTCCACATGGGTATATGAGCTACCTGTTGAGCCAGCAAAACCCTGCTCGGAGCAGGATCAACATCTAGCAGTTTTTCAGGTGAACATTGCTTGTTAAAGGTATCTTTTCATTCATTCATTCATTCATTCATTCATTCATTCATTCATTCGGTACACTGACTTCAGGGTGGGCTGAGAGGCTTGGATTAAAACAAAGACCCGTCAGATATGCACATAGGCCTTATAGCTTGCCATTCTGCCCCAGGCTATCACTGATTCTCTCTTACCTACTCTGAGAGGAGTAGCCATGTTAGTCTGTAACTTTAAAAACAATGAGTAGTCCCGTGGCATCTTAGAGAATAACAAAAATATATAGACTCATGACCTTTCGTGGGCAAAACCCACTTCATCAGATGAATTGGAGTGGAAATAACAGAAAACAAGATATCCACAAATGCTCATGATTCTGTATACAATAAAACTCTAATTGTCCGGCATCCAGTGGTTTGGCACTCCCAATAGTCCGGCACCAACTGGAACCCGGAAGTCCTCCAGCCAGTCGGACAATTGGAGCTGCTGTGAGCCTCATGGGAGCTCGTGGCTGGGAAAGGGAAGGGGAGAAGAGGGGAAGGGGATTATACCCCTGTGATGGGTCTGCCGGGACCCGCACTTCGTCCGGCCGGGGGGGTGGGCGGGGAACGGCACGGCGAGGGGCGAACCCTCCGCCATTTTGCAGGAAGGCGGGGGAAGCTCCGCACAGCCACCGGCGACAGACCAGCTGGAGAAACCTAGCCGATGGCCTGCAAGCAGCAGCGAAGAAGAGGGGGCAAGAGCTAAGTCCCTGAATTTGCCCCGTTCCGGCTGTGCTCAGCCCCGCCCACCATCGAGGTTTTTCAGGCATATTAACATGTAGAATAGAGTGTCTTACTCTTTGGGAAAGGATGGAACCAGAGAGTTGGGGTATAGATTCTAACTTTCCTACAATTGAGTGGCGTGGGGTTATGGGGCTCAGGGTTCCATTTCAAGCTGATAATTGTGACAGGTCTGAGTGTTCATGTTCTGGATTTGGGCAGGAGTTTGGGGTCTGAACTTTCCAAAGGGTCAGAGATAAGTTTGAGTTTCAGTACCTGCCGCAGCTCCTCAGGAGGCATTTGGTCCTGGCCACTGAAGTCTAGAATTATTCTAAACCCCTGTTTTCAATCCCTCATAACTTTCTGACATGTAGATGAAATCGCCTATATGTGATCTCAGCCCAAGTGTGACTTTGTTGTGAGAGATGTGATCTTTTTTAAGTGAGAAGAGAGTGGGGAGAGGGACATTTTCCCCCTTTAAAACATTTTTCATAGCCTTTCAATTTGAACAACTCTGCAGCTGAACTGGGTGAAGATTGAAAGTGAATTGGCTTTGATTTGACTGACTCATGAGTAGTTGAATATCACATACTGAGCATGCCTGGAAGGTATTTTATTTAAACTCATTACAAGTGTGTAGCTATGGAAGGACATGCTTTATATAGCTGAGTTAGCCCAGTACTCAGTATAGCTACTAACAGGCCATGATTTTCAAACACTATGGAAGAACTTGAATCTGGTAAGAAGATCCTCTTCTTTCCACTGCATTCTCCACCAGACATGGCTGGGTGCCAGAAAGCCCTACATTCTGTTCCCACCTTTACCTTGAAGTACTTTGGTAGTTCTTTGCATTTCATTGTTCAGATTACTCTGAACCACAGAGTCAGTATATTATAGGATGTGTAAAGGAGGTGGAGGTAAAAAACCAAGGGTTACCCATTCCAAGAGTCTGGGACACTGTTTCAGATTTTGGTAGGGTTGGGCTGACCTGTGCATGCCCTGATGCCAGAGAAGAGAGTGAGAGCGGGGTGGAGAGGGAGCAGAGGAGGACAGCAGTTTCAGCAGTGTTACTAAGCATACTCAGTACAAGCCAAGCAGCATATTGGGAGGCAGGGAGGGGACTGATTCCATTCTCCCTCTCCACACATACGTGTCACCTTTCTAGGGCGACTGAGGCACTGGAAAATTCTAGTTTTTTTGGGGAAGATAACTGAGCAATTAGCTGACAGGAGCCCTGTATCTAATTCCTACACAAAAGGGGAATAAATAAATAAATATTAGACCCACTCAGCTCCAATATTAACATGTTCTGGCATCTTATGGCAAGTCACTTAAGGGACACTGTCTAGCCTTAAAATTTTAATATGTAGTCTTACTTTCTTACTAACTGAAGAGAGAGAGAGAGAGAGCGAGAGAGACTGTCAGGACCCCTGGGCTCTATCTCAGCTCTGGAAGGGAAGTGGGGTCTAGTGGTTACAGCAGAGGGCAGATACATTTGGGCTCCATATAAGATCAGAATGGCCATATTAGGTCAGACCAATGGTCCATCTTGACTAGTATCCTGTCTTCCAACAGTGGTCAGTGCCAGGTGCTTTGGAAGGCATGAACAGAAAAGGCAATCATCAAATGATCCATCCCCTGTCACCTATTCCCAGCTTCTGGCAAACGGAAGCTAAGGACACCATTCCAGCCCATTCTGGCTAGTAGCCATTGATGGACCTGTCCTCAAACTTATTTTGTTCTTATTAGAACCCTGTTACAGTTTGGACCTGTCCACCATCTCCTGGCAAAGAGTTCCACAGGTTGTCTGTGAAGAAATAATTTGTTTGAAATCTGCTGTCTATAAATATAATTGAATGCATGTGTTATGTTAGTGAAGGAGTAAATAACATTTCCTTAGTCTGTTTTCCCACACCATTCATGACCTCTAATATATCCCCCCCATCCTTTAATCATTTATTTTCCAAGCTAAAAAGTCCCAGTCTTGTTAATCTCTCCTCATATGAAAGCTGTTCCTTACCCCTAATCATTTCTGTTGCCATTTCTGTACCTTTTCCAAATCCAATAGATCTTTTTTTAGATGGTGACCAAATCTGCATACATTATTCAAGATGTGGGCATACCATGAATTTATAGAGAGTCAATATGGTATTTTCTTGTCTTATTATCTATTACTTTCCTAATGATTCCCAATGTTCTGTTAGGTTTTTAGTTTTTAGGCAGTGATCTAACCATGCCTTAATTAAAGTGATAGGGAATAGCCAGCATGGGTTTGTGAAGAACAAGTCATGCCAAACTAATCCGATAGCTTTCTTTGATAGGATAACGAGCCTTGCGGATAAGGGAGAAGCGGTGGATGTCATATACCTAGACTTTAGTAAGGCATTTGATACGGTCTCGCATGCTATTCTTATCGATAAACTAGGCAAATATAACTTAGATAGGGCCATGATAAGGTGGGTGCATAATTGGCTGGATAACCGTAGTCAGAGAGTTGTTGTTAACGGTGCTAAATCCTGCTGGAAAGGGATAACAAGTGGAGTTCCGCAAGGGTCTGTTTTGGGACCAGTACTGTTCAATATCTTCATCAATGATGTAGATATTGGGATAGAGAGTACGCTTATTAAGTTTGCAGATGATACCAAACTGGGTGGGGTTGCAACTTCTTTGGAGGTTAGGGATATAATTCAAAATGACCTTAGCAAGTTAGAGAAATGGTCAGAGATAAACAGGATGAGGTTTAATAAAGAGAAATGCAAAGTGCTCCACTTAGGAAGGAACAATCAGTTCCATACATACAAGATGGGAAGCGACTGTCTAGGAAGGAGCATGGCGGAAAGGGATCTAGGGGTCATAGTGGACCACAAGTTGAATATGAGTCAACAGTGTGATGCTGTTGCAAAAAAAGCAAATATGATTCTAGGTTGTATCAACAGGTGTGTTGTAAGCAAAACTCGTGAAATCATTCTGCCGCTCTACTCTGCACTAGTTAGGCCTCAGCTGGAGTACTGTGTCCAGTTCTGGGCGCCACATTTCAAGAAAGATGTGGAGAAATTGGAAAGGGTACAGAGAAGAGCGACAAGAATGATTAAAGGTCTAGAGAACATGACCTGTGAAGCCAGGCTTCATGAACTGGGCTTGTTTAGTTTGGAAAAAAGAAGATTAAGGGGGGACATGATAGCGGTTTTCAAATATCTAAAAGGGTGTCACAAGGAGGAAGGAGAAAATTTGTTCCTCTTGGTTTCTGAGGACAGGACAAGGAGTAATGGGCTTAAAGTGCAGCAGGGGAGGTTTAGATTGGACATTAGGAAAAAATTCCTAACTGTCAGGGTGGTCAAATATTGGAATAAATTGCCAAGGGAGGTGGTGGAATCTCCCTCTCTGGAGATATTTAAGAACAGGTTAGATAGACATCTGTCAGGGATGGTGTAGACGGAGCTTGGTCCTGCCTTGAGGGCGGGGGGCTGGACTCGATGACCTCTCGAGGGCCCTTCCAGTCCTATTATTCTATGATTCTATGATACTTGTATGACCAGTCTTTTGTTGTTGGTAATCACCTCCCTCCCTCATTTTATAACCAACTCCTTGTCCCAAAGGCAAAGCTGCAAGCATCTCAAACTCTATTGCAGTTAAGAGGTGCCTTTGGAACCATGCCATGCAGCTTTAAGCAGGGGTTCAAACTCAGGAGGGGGGATACCGCCCCCCCTTTACCTGTATAAATGGTGCCCATGCCACAAATCCCAGCATGCACATTTGCATTTTCAAAAGAGTTTAGCTCACTGGATGCTGTACATCAGTGGTCCACAACGCGGTGCCCAAGGGCGCCATAGCACCTGCTGGGCCATTTCTGTGCGCCCGCCGAGTGATCAGGGCCAACCCCGCCCTTGAGCACGTGGTGCATGGGCGGTGCCAGCCCCTGGGCATGCAGCGAATGGGTGGTCCCACCCCCGGGTGCATGGCGCAAGGGCTGTGCTGGCCCCGGGCGCGTGGTGTATGAGCATCCCCTCCCCTGGGCACATGGCTCAGGAGCAGCGCTGGCCACAGGCGTGCAGTGCATGGGCACTGCTGGCTCCTGGGCGTGAGGCACAGGAGTGGTGCCGGCCCCAGGAGTGCGGCGCATGGGTGGCACCGGCACTGGGCACGCAGCGTATGGGTGTCCCCGCCCCTGGGCACGCAGCGCAGGAGCGGCGCTGGCCCCAGGCATGCAGCGCTGGGTGATGCCGGCTCCTGGGCGTGCGGCACAGGAGCGGCGCCGGACCTGGGAGTGCAGCGCATGGGTGACACCGGCACTGGGCACACAGCGTATGGGTGGCCCCGCCCCGGAGCGTGTGCGCAGCTGCAGCCCCATCCCCGGGAGCGTGTGTGGCCCCACCCCCACGTGCGTGTGCGGCCCCACTCCCAGGTGCCCGGCGCGTGAGTGGACCCGCCCCCAGGCGCCCGACAGACCCAAAAGGTTGGGGACCACTGCTGTACATCTATGTCTACATTGCGCTCTCTTGCTCAAGAACATATGCAAATGAGGTGCGGTGATGAATATCGCCATGCCTCATTTGCATGCTTAATGAATCACCATTTTTGCACAAGGAGCTTTTGCACAAGAAGGAGTATAGACTGCTCCTTCTTGCGCAAAAGCTCCTTGTGCAAAAATGGTGGCTCATTAAGTATGCAAATGAGGTGCGGCGATATTCATCCCCACGCCTCATTTGCATATGTTCTTGCGCAAGAGAGTGCAATGTAAACGTAGCCTTAGAGTTTCAATATGTAGAAACAGGGTAGTATCCCTTTAAATAGTTTGTGAGCCAACAAGAGCTACTGGTCTGTTCCTGCATGCTAATAGTGTGACAAGGGGAGTGGCTCCATGCTGAGTTCTTCTTTGAAAATCTGGTCCTAGTTGAGGTCTCCAAAGTCAATTAAATGAATGGCTGAGCAGGGAGCAGACCCTGAAACTCTGATGTGGTGGAACCTTCCTTTCTATTTCGCTCTGACTCTTATATCAAGTTATTACCATGATCTTTTATTCACCCAAACACTGTGTCTTTCATTGAAAGCTTAAATTCTGTAGCCAGAGAGGCATAGGGCCCCCAGTCTTACCCTGGAGAGAATCGTACAATGAATTTTTCAGTCCTTGTGATAAAGTTATCCTTGGTACAATAAATGAGTTCAGAGTCTGGTTTTATTTTTCCAGTCTCAGTGCAGAAACTGTTTTCAATTTATATGATCTCTTGGGCTCAAAGCTAGAGCTGAAAGAAAAGGTTCCTAATGTGGGACTAAGCTGTTTAGTTTAATGTGGTGCTGCTATAACTTATTTTTTCACTGTTCTTTTTTTACCTGGCAATAAATGGTTGGCTACTGTGTGTTGTGAGAGTTACACAATGGCATGCATCTCAGATCACATGAGATGCATGCACTGTTTAAGCTGTTCCCTGTGTGGCCACTCAGGAGAGGATTCATCTGATTAGCAGAGCACCCATAGCTAGGTTTTGTGTTTCTATTGGTGGTGCACATTTGCACATGCCTCAGTGCACATAAAAATTTATTCCACATGTGGATGGAAAAAAATACATATGGATGGAAAAGATTAGAGAGAACATTGGACACATGGCCAAATAAATTTCTTCTGCACAAATCCATTAGACTTCTCTATTTATGGAGACAGACCCATGATCCTTTTCTCCATCTCTCGTGCTAGGTCTATACTAAACCTGGAAGGATGGCGTCAGGTATGCAACTCCAGCTAAGTAAAAAATATAGCTGGAGGCGACATATCTTAAGCCAAGCTTGGCACCATCTTCCCAATGGGAGGCTGATGAGAGCAAATACTCCTGTTGGTTTCCCTTATTCCTCATGACTTCGATGAGAACTGGCACTGACTGGGGGCACCCTCAGTGTTCAGTTTAGCAGGTCTTTACTAGACCCGCTAAATCAAATGCCAGAAGATTGATCTCCGGTGTGGTCATTATAAACGTGGGAGCATATCTTTAGCTTTGTTCTCTGTTTAGTATAAGTTACACTGCCACCAGTCTGAGCCCATAAGCCACAACAGAGAGTGTATGACTTCTCATGTAAGCAAAAATCTCTTAACCTAAATATGTTTATAGATAATGGCTATCTGTCATGAAATCTAGACTTAATCATTCAGGCTAGTGCTCATTCTCCTGGGGCCCGGTTACTTACCTGGGTGGTGGACGGGTCCCTGCCACAGCCACAAGGGAGCTGTGGTCGGGCTGTGCGAGGGCACTGCTGCAGCAGGAGCCCGATTGGGAGAGTGTGCTGCAAGTCATGTCTCCCACCAGCTGGGTCTCAGTGGAGTGCCCCAGGCAGCTCTTGCTGGAGTGTAGCCAGCTCTTGCCAGAGCTGAGCTCTGGGGCACACCACCTTACTTTCACCTCTGCCTGCTGGTGAAAAGCCTGGTTACACATATGCATGCACTTATG
Organism: Pelodiscus sinensis; assembly: GCF_049634645.1. NCBI lineage: Eukaryota > Metazoa > Chordata > Testudines > Trionychidae > Pelodiscus > Pelodiscus sinensis. The sequence continues at coordinate 9,164,534 of NC_134717.1, read as the reverse complement.
TGGATTTGGCGGCATGAAGAGTAGTTTTAAATGCAACCACGCTTCATTTTCTCTTCCCTCAATATGGATGAAGTCCAGTCCATTACAGCAGAGTGTTGATTTAAAACAAACAAACAACCCCACTAGGCCAATGCATGTAGCTGAAGCGCTGAAACCCCCAGGAGCAGCCACCCGTATGTGAATCTGGAATCCAGATGCTGAGGCCAATGGCTAGACTTTCCTTTGGATTTGCCCTTGATGTCTCAGTCAGGGTGACTAATCGGAGTGTGCTGAAGTGTTGAAGCAGCTCTGGCCAGCCAGTTCAGTTATGAACAGACCAACCCTCTATGCTCAAACGGAGCTTAAACGTTACACAGCCTACTCTGGCTTGGCTGGAAAGTGACACCATCGCTGCTTTTCTCATAGCTTTGAACTACCTGACAGTTGCTGAAAAACCTAAATGCAACTCTTTCCCCTCCCCACTTGGCACAGCTCTCTGATCAGAGCACTGATAGGACACATGTTCTAAGGGGAATCAGGCTGGCTCTGCACTAAACTTCCCCCTAATGCCGCCCCTTTTCTCCCAAGACTCTTGTGCGCTAGCTAGCCCTCCTTGGACAGGCAGCTTAGATCTGCCTTTTCTTGCCTGACACAGCTCAGTTCTCTTAGGTCCACTTCTTAGCACTGTCCCCTCTGACACAGACATTTTGGTGAGGCTGTGGTGAATTGCAATGACCCTGCCTCTCCAGCCCTGTCTCTCAGGCAGCAACACTGCAACTTGCACAGGCAGCACTCTACCTTGTCCGCATTGTTTAAGAAGACTTTTTTTCCTAGTCTTCTTGGTTTGTACCTCTGTCCCACCCACAGCTACCATCAGAGGCATGTAAGGATATGACTACATTGCACCCGTAGCTCGAAATACGCTATGCAATTTGAGCTACACAAATTGCATAACTTATATCGACTCAATTTCAAAACTGCTTATTTTGTAATTTGGTGCTGTCAACACAGCGCCAAATTTTGAAATAACCCGCTATTCTGAAACGTCCCTTAACCCTCATGGAACGAGTTTCCCAGGGACGTTGGAATAGCGAGCCCGTTATATTTCGAAATAATGGGCGCACTGTTAAGACATGGGATGGCTGTTTCGGGATATCTCTGGTACAGCCTAAGTGTGTAGGGATTCCCGAGGCCAGGCCACTGGCTTGCAGGGCAGATCCTGACAGAACATGCAACTCCTCTGCTGTATACAAGGCACAGATTTTATAGACTACACCCTGTTACTAAACATAGGCTCCTGTAGCATAACTCTTGCTCAGGTGTTGTTGGACAGATAGTGTGAATTCTCCAGGGCAATGTGTCCCTCCTCTGTACCATACTCAAGAGAGCATTAGGATGCATCGGCACCACCTAGTGGTGAAAATCATATTGCACACTTTTTTGGGAGGCAGATGCAGGGCAAGAATATGCAACTGTCAGAATAGTCCTTTTTGCAATATCTGTCCTTAGTTTAGCTAGCAAACACCTGCATGCCAGAGAGGGCATTTCAGATAGTGTGTGGTGTAAGGTGAAGTTCAGAAGAAGAAATCAGGAGAAGGGAAGAATAAGGAGAAAAGGATCAGTGGCACTGGAACGTGAAGAGAAAACAGAAGAAAGGGCTTCATCCCAGACACCAGTTCTCATAACAAACAGGCCTGTAGTCTATATATATAGTAACAGCTCAAAGTCTGGCCAGTGAGAGTCACAGAAAAGAAGTTCTGATGCATTCTGTTTGTATAATGACCTGGAATAGGGACTAGGATTCTGAGGTTAAAAAAATGGATTTGTATGTCACAAATGGAAAATATTATTGTAATAGTGCGACGATTCACTGGCATTGTTCTGAACAACCATGTCATTGGCTCTATAATGCTAATAGCTAATGGAGAATCACTTTAATTCCAAAAACAGGGTCCTCTGCACTAGGGGGATGGAAAATTTAGGTTTCATCCCTCCTGTCTGGCCATGAGTTTCCAAGATTCCACAAACTGCAGAGAAGTGACAACCATGGAATTCTGGGTGGCCATGGAAATGGTAAAATGCTTTATTTTATATAGCACTTTTTGTCCCAAAGCTCTCTACAATTTACAGATGCACAGTTCCAGTGAACTGCCACCACCATTCTGGTGGAAAGTAGTGTAACAGTAACAAAGGATGAATTTTGCTCAAAGGCATCAGGGGAGAACTCCTTAAAAATGTGCCTTGGAATCAGTAATGTTGAAATTGAGTAGAGAGAGAACCCTGACTTACAAGGGCTGTGATAAACATCCACACATAGCACACTGCTGGGTACTTAAATTGCGTCTCTCACAAGAAGGAAAGTTTGAGTTGACTCTTCTGGGATTTAGAATTTCAGTTGCAGGAAGCGTCAGCATTTGAACCCTGAGGCTTAAACAGCTAACCCATCCCTTCCTGATTAAATTTTAAAAGAAAAACCACTAGTGTACTATCAGATGCCTATAGACCTGGAGATGTAATCTCCTCTCTGTGCCAAAGTTGGTGCACATCAGTTATTTAAAATGTAATATAATGAAATAGAACAAAAGTGCATGCAGTGAGATAGTAATCATCCATCATCTTAAGAACATGGAGAAACACAAGACATTTACAAGTCACCTGACAACTAAGGCTACACCCTAAAAACTATGCAACAATGCCAGATAAAACTACAGTTATAAAGAGAAGTTGGAAAAAATTGCAGGAGAGGAACAATGGAAAGGACTGATCACTTCCAAATTCCTGATTTTGCTTAGTCATATGCCTACGCTGACTGAGAGAGAACTAATGATTTCATTACAGAAGTTTAACATATGTGGCATTACAGTTCAAAGTTTGATCCAAGGCCCATTGAAATCAATTGGAATTTTTCCACTGGCTTCTATGGGCTTTAGATTAGATCCTAACAAGTGGACCAGGCTGAATGAACAGGGAAAGAAGGAGAGGTTTATAGGGCAGTTTGAACAAAATATTCCACAGTATGACAAGCTCAAAACTAGTCTCTTTCTATAACTTTGAGTGGAGCCCATTGTGACATTTGCCATCAGAAAACCATGCAAATGCTTTTAAAAGTATACCAGTCCCTGTTTTGCAATGTCTGAAATGTTTGAAAATAACATGTTGGAAAAGAATTCAGATTGAAAATACCATCTCTCTCTCTATATATACATTTTTTTCCCTGTAGGATGACAGAGTGATATCATCATGTCACTCTGCGTCCTGCCTGGTGCTCGGTGGGAGAGAGTCAAAGCTGGCGTGCTGTGGCCTCAGCCTGGGATCCCCCTAAATTCCTCCTGGCAGCTGGGGGGAGGGGGAGAAAGAGCCAAGGCTGACATGGCCTCAGCTTGCTCCCCCTCTGCTGGCTGGAATGGAAGGGGGGCGGAGAGCCAGAGCTGGCTTGGACTTGGCCTGGTGGTTGGGGAGGTACAGGCTGGGGGTGTCCTGCCTCGGCCCCCCTTTTCCGGTGGCCAGGGGGAAGAGCCTGTCTGCCTACTCCCCGAGAGAGGGCAGTTGGAAAGTGTAGCGAGCAGGAGGCAAAGCCCCCAAGTAACTTTACATAAAAGATTTTCTGTACACAAACTTTATCGCAAAATGCTTTGCAGCGGTAAAGAATTCAGTGACAGAGTTAAATAACAACAGGATTACAGAAGGCCAGAGAAATTAGAGCAGGCAAAGAATAGGTAGCTTATTATTTGTGTGATGACTACCTCAGTGGATCTATACTGCTGTTTTCCAGAGATACGATTTCTGAAAACACCCACCACCAACATGCTGTAAAAGTCACATTAGTATTGATGAGGCATCCTACTATCACACTGTTTATATAGCTATAACATACTGGTGATATCAATATGACTTGATTAGTCTTGAATAGGAACAGATTCACATATGTAGTGAAATACTGTCACTAAAGAAAATTCCATTTTGGGATTCTGGAAGTAAGTAACTGAGGCTTTCATCTTGTAATGTGTAATATCACTAAAACCCTTTGATGCATTTCTTTTTACTATATACTTGCTTATGTTGTACTGTCTTTATACAGCTTCAACTAATATCTTAATATATATTACTAATGTAAATATTGAGCTATTCAGAACAATTTAACTTTTTATACGGTGCCATAAGTACTGATTTTTCAGTGTAAAGGATCCCAGAGTGACAATGTACATATAGCACTGAGGAGATTAATCCACTTCTAGGATGGAGGGTGTTACCCATTTAGTTAACCATAAGGGCATGGAATTTTGGGCAAGGCCACTGAGGTGAACCTCTGCTTTAACAAAATGGGCAATACTGTATTAATATTGCATTTCTGTGCTAACACCCAAGTTACACTGAAATGGGGGATGGCAAGTCCCCTTCCCCAGTAAATTCAATTGCAGTGTAAACTTATTGCCAATCCTACAGATAAAGACCGAGGGGAAAAATCACCACTGTATTGTCTTGCAGTAAACCTTCCTGACCTTGCACATTCTGGGAAAACATGCGACATGGTAATTTTTTAGAGCAGGGATCACAAGCAATGGCATTTTCAGATCAACTTCTTCTTGGTATGGACTAGTCTGTATTGCAACTTGTGTAATTTCCCACTGCCTTCAGTGGAAGCTGGAGCCCACCCTTATGAAGGGCTAGATTACCTATGTCCAGAACAGGGAGGAGTGGGATTTAAGGAGGCTGTCCCAATCCCCACCTTCTTGTTTGCAGCTGTGCATGGAGCTCTGAAACAATCCCAATTATTGGCCTCACTGACTGGGATGAAAGGGAACACAGCCTTAACCACTCATCTGTACTGGCTAGCCTTGCAGGGTGCTAACCATACTTGCAGCCCAAAGAAATCTGGTGGAATTGTGTTTGTGTTGCTTGGCACACTGTTGTATGAATCTCCACTCATGGATTACGTCTAGACTGGCATGATTTTCTGCAAATGCTTTTAATGCAAAAGTTTTTCCGTTAAAAGTATTTGCGGAAAAGAGCGTCTAGATTGGCATGGACGCTTTTCCGCAAAAGCACTTTTAGCGGAAAAGCATCCGTGCCAATCTAGACGCGGTTTTGCGCAAGAAAGCCACGATCGCCATTTTCGCGATTGGGGCTTTTTTGCGCAAAACAATACCGTGTTGTCTACACTGGCCCTCTTGCGCAAAAGCATTTGCGCAAGAGGGCTTTTGTCCGAACGGGAGCAGCATAGCATTTCCGCAAGAACACTGACAATCTTACATGATGTGTAGACAGCTGGCAAGTTTTTCTGCAAAAGCAGCTGCTTTTGTGGAAAAACTTGCCAGTCTAGACGCAGCCATAATGTACACACCCTACCACTACCATCTGCTTTTAGATGGCGCACTGTAGCCATAAATCAGTATTTGAGTGATTGCTATTAAATTGATGTATGGTGCAGTAGCTATAAAGTGGATACCATCAGACTAAAAAATCATATTTAAAAAATAAAACACATCCTCCCCTGTATTACTAATAACTCAGCACCAGTGAAAGGCAAATAAGATTTTTACAGTTTTCACCCCACATGAATTGTAAAAATTTAAACATCTAATTTGTTTTTCACCAGTGCTTCTAACTAGACCGTATTTCTGTCAATTTAGAATAATGAAAACAAAACAAATCTGAAGCAATGTATGCGAGCTTGAAAGTGTCTCTCTCACCAACAGAGAGACAATAAAAGATACTACCTCATCCTTGTCTCAAGAAAACAAACCAGTCAGTGTATTTCACTATCCTGCCACTATCTTCTCTGCATTCAAACCTTTTGGACGGATTATAGTTAGATTGGAAAGCACTTGGAATACATCCTTCTGATTCCCATTCCTCTTACTGTGATATTAAAACATTTTTCACCTAACAAGAGAAATTAACATAAGGTAGCAACCAATGGTTTATCTAGCCCAGCATCCTGTCTCTGACAAGAATCAGACCAGAGGGAATGAACAGAACAAGGCAATTATTAAATGATCCCACTCATGCCCAATCCTAGTTTTTGGCAGTTAAGAGATTATGGGACACCTGCAGCAACCTGCTGGATCCTAGCAACACCATGTTTCCTATAATATCACTTTCTCTTTCCCTCTCTTTCTGCTAGTTGTTTGGGGGCAGAGACCCTATCTCCTTCTTGCTTCCTTCACAAAGCCCTTAAACCCACTGTGGAGTGGGCCTTGTCAAAAAGCCAACTATCTTCCTCATGCTTCACCACGCTGCCTAGTGCTACATTGTCCTGCATTTTGCTTCAGCTGCCTAGTGGTGAGGGTTGCGATCAGGGGAAATATTTGTTAAGCAAGTTCAATGGGACGTTCCAGGGAGAGATTTCCACCGTCCTAGGTTTTGTAGGAATTTTACAAAGCCGATCCACGGAAGAATTACTTGTTGAGGGTGGGGGATGGGGAGTGTCTTCCGATTTCCCTCGAAACTGAGCTGGTTTGTTCGCTCCAGTCGCGGGCACGCTGCTCGGGAGAGGGAGCGAGCTGCTTGTGTGGAGCGCAAGGGAGCATTTCCCGGGCAGCTCAAACCCGCTTTGCTCGACATTTTTTTTTTCTCCCGGGGCTGAAGTTTAAACGTCTCATTTTTGCTGGCTCCCCCCAAATAAAAACCTCCCCTGCCATAAAGCCTCCCCCCCCCCTTTTCACCCCCCTCCCCAGGCAGCAAAGGCTGCCGCGCGCCTCAAGGGTTAAACGCGACCATTCCCCGCCCGGGGCTTGCATTATGCCCGCGGCCGTTCAGCCTTGCGCGGAGCAGGCTTGCACGCGAAAACACCCCTCTCTGCAGCTGGGCAGCCCGCGAGCAGCAGCAGCTCCCGGCCCGACGCCCGCCCGCCCGGCACGGAGCCTAGCGGAGAGGGGCAGGCGCTATTGCAAAGCGCGGAGCAAAGAGCGGGCGAGCCCCCCCTGCAAGCGGCGACCCACCGGCAGGCTCGGACAATGCCCGCCGGTCCCGGGCGCGCGGGGCTGGCTGCAGCGGCAGCGGCGTGTCGCTCAATGCCCTGTTGAACTTTGAATATATTAGTTGACATCAGTGTGAGTGGGGCTGCCAGCCCCTAGCCCCCCCCTCCCCCCTCCGCCTCCTCCTCCGCCGCCGCCGCCTCCCTCCTCATGGGAAGAGGGGAAGCGTCCCTGCTAGGAGCTGCTGCGGCGGGGCTGCTCCGGGCTGGAAGGCAGCGAGAGGAGCCAGTCCGGTCCCGAGAACTCCAAGCCGGCCCCGCGGCTCCTGGCGGATGGGAGACCGGGGGGGCTGAGAAGAGGGTCTGAGCTTCCCCCCTCCCCACGAACCTTGCAGCTCCCGAGCAAGATGTGCAAGTGAGTTCCTGCCCCCCCTCCCAGAATAGTAAGTAACAGCATCCAGTGTGTGTGTGGGGGGGGGGGTAAGAGAGTGGGGGGTGTTATCCCTTTCCTGCACCCGACGCTATTTTAAGTGAGAGAGGAGCTGGGGGGGGGGGGATAGTTGCAAACTTTAGCAACTTCAGTGCGCGCGGGTGGAGGGGGTTGAATGGAGAATGGGGGGGGGCAAAGCCAGCGCCAATGGGGGGGTCCTTTGGAGTAAAGCTTATTGTGCAGCTTCATTGCTTTTTAGCGCCTCTCCGCAGCGCCACGGGGACGGGGTGATGGGGATGCTGGCGGGGGTGGGGGGCCATGTGTCGTCTCCAGGTTCAGCCGCCCTCCCTGCTGGAGCACCTCGGAGAGGAAACGAACTAGGAAAGGCGGCCCTGCAAGTGATTATTTTCCCTCCCCGCCGTCTCTCCCTAGTTCCACGCACCCGGGCTGCATACAGCGGGAGGGTGTGTGTGTGTATGGCGGGATCTGTGTGTGTGTTTGGGGGGGGGGTGCGGTATCTTAGAGGAAAAGGATAGGAGTGATTTTTTTTTGGATGGTAATTTGTCTTTGTGGTAGGGGTGGCCCATTAACGTGCAGCTCACGTCCCGATGAAGATCAAAAGCGGAGGGGGAAGAGGGAACCGGAGAGCCGAGTATGCTTCCTTGGTTTCTTGTATTGTTGGAAATTTCGGAGGTGGGTGGGTGGGGAGCCTAAAAGAAATCTTTGCCGAGCCAACGCAGAAACACACACACACACACACACACCAAAAGTTGCAGATCTGTATTTTCCGGCAGCTACCACCTGCCACAGGATGCTGACTAGGAGCATAAGTGCCCAGACTGTGTTAGTTTTCTTACAGAAAACAAAAAGAGGAGGGGGGTGGAAGTGTGAGGATATTTGGAAGGGTTTGTCAAGCCCACATTACTCGATTATTAAATCTGTCCCTTTATTTATAGGCTTGGCTGCTAGGAAGTAAGGCAGAAGTGCACTTGTATCGTTCTTTGCAATGTACGCTGTTGGCTCAGACTGAGCTTTTAAATTATTTCCTGAATTTAAAAAAAAATATCCCCGAGCGTGTGAGATCCCACCTCCTGATTGCTCTTGAGCTGGTTTCTGTGGCGGGGAAGGTAGGGAAGAGGGTGCTCATGGAGAAGTTTAAACTTGTACTGAGCAAGAATGCTCACGCCTTTATTTATCTTTGCCCAAACTCTTGTTTAGGCTTCAGTAGATTAGATCTCAGCGCCTTTGGGGGGGGTTCAGGTACAAACCTATCCTGGGCCGATTGCGTTGTGAACAGGAGAGAAACCAACTAAAGCAAAAAGTTGTAACTGGGCTGTGATTCTTTCACCCTCCCTCAATATTTATTTGTTGAGCAGATGGTAAATGCTGTTGTTGCTGTTGAAGATCATTAGAAAAGATGGGCGAACAAAGGCTAGAAAAAGGAAGACAGCGTAGATGGAAGAAACTGCTCCTGTGAAGAAATGCTAGCTTGATTAGATGCCTGATTTATAAAGTACCCAAAGGAGAAAACTCTGGTCAAAACCTGCAAAGAGTAAGGAGGTGGCAAGAAGGAAAAATCCTGCTGATATTTAATCAGATTACTCAGGGTTTTTAAAAATAGCTGTATTTCGTAACAGCTGCTTGAATCGTGCATGTATTTCTTCTTCTAAATCCTCCGACTAAAACTTTTCCTTCCAAAATAGAATTGAGTGATACATAAAGCACATTACAGTAGGAAACCTTTAGCAGAGTGCGGTATTCCGGATGCTATTGTACCCGGGGATGATTTTCCCCCTTTCCTTTTTTCTGTCCTTAAAGAGATTAAGTTTTTGTCCTCAGGCTGTCAGGGACGTGTTAATTCTGAGGTAGTGCAGCGGGCGCCTGCCATGCAGAATGTGAGTTTTGGCTTTGTTTGTTGTCCCATCTCCCACTGTTAGGTTGGTCCAAATTGATCATGATTGCCCTTGCCAGAAAGCAGCTCAGACAACCAGAGAGGAGAAAAGGTGAAAGTTAGAGTTGCAATTGGAAATCAAAAGCTTTAAGGGGAGGGAGAGTGGGTGCTGGGAAAAGGGGAATCAGCAGAGGGGAATAACTTGAACAAGGTGACCCCACCAGTTTATATACACAGCCTAAAAAGACACCATGCTTCAATAACATGAGAGAAATGCTTAATGTAAAAAGGCGCCCTGCCGGTCTTGTCTCACTTTGGCTCCATGTAGTGAATTTGGGGCTCAGCTCTTGCAGTCTTTACTCAGGTATTATTCCAGTTTAAGTCTTGGGATGTTAGATATCATGTAATTGAGTAGTCATGTAACCTCATGAAATGTTAGAGGTTACATGACTATTCAATAGTCGCTGGGGGTGGGGCCAGCAGCTAGTTCACTCTGGCCCCACTCTAGGGGAGCTCCATGCCAGCTTGTGCAGCTGCCCCTGTATTAGGGGAAGCAGTGCGGGGTGGCAGGCAGGAGCTAGTTTAAAAACCAGCTCCCCGTGCAGACCTGCGACCCTGCGCTGCTGCCTCTGATACAGAGGCAGCAGCGTAGAGCTGCTGCCATGGATCAACCTCTGTCCACGGTGGACCCAGGCTTGCTGCTGACACAGTCTGCTTTGCGGCAGCCTCCCTTGGCACCCCGTCTCCTGAGGCTCCTGCCTCTGAGGCAACAAAGGTGGTGGTGGGGGAGGGGGGGGGGAGAGTGTGTAGTCGATAGGATTACCCAATAAGCTCAGGCATTTACTTGACTATCTGCTGACATCCCTATTTAATCCCTTAAATTGAAGCAGGTTCGGATCCTAGACCGAAGGGAGGAAATGTTCTTGAAGGACGTTGCAGAAGGGTTTTGTATCTTAAGAAGGATCTTTCCCTGGCACATTGCACCCAGGTTTTAAATGAGCAGTGGACACCTGTGCTATCTAATCCTGATTAATCATCTCTATTTAGAGTGGAAAGTGGTAATGTCAGGGTTAAATGTGATCATTTGCATGACCGTGTTTTATTGAAAGCAAATGCATGTCATGTAAAGTTTTGTCTGGTGTCTAGGCTGTTGATTTGTTGTTGGGCAAAAGGGGGCAGTATCAAACAATACTACAAAGAAATCCACTCTTTGGAACTGTGTGTATGGGTTTCTGCCTTGGGTATTTCTACCAGCTCTCTCAGGGCTTCATTTTGCAGCCCCCACTTAGGTGAGTAGTTCCATGGGTGATCATGAGGACTACTTACCTGAGTAAAAGTTGCATGGTCAAAGCTTTCATTGTTAGATCTCCCCAAAAGATAAGTATTTGAAGCATGGAATAGGAAGCTTATGACCACATTGGTTTGTAACATGCATACATTTCTTCATGAAATGATTTGGGTTAAAGTGATATCATCTGGTTGCAAAGCCTCTTTTCTTCCTATTAAGGAGGCTGACAGCTAGGTGCTGCAGAACTATTTATTAATATACCAGTCCAGAGGCTCTCTTCTGCTCCTAGTGAAGTCCATGGCCAGGCAAAACTCCCAAGGGTGCGTCTAGACTGGCAAGATTTTGCGCAAAAACTTGCCAGCTGTCTACACTGGCTGCTTGAATTTGCGCAAGAGCACTGACTTTGTAATGTACAAAATCAGTGCTTGCGCAAATACTTTCACATTCCCGCTCGGGAAAAAGCCCTCTTGTGCAAGAATACTTGCGCCAGAGGGCCGGTGTAGACAGGGAAGAATTGTTTTGCGCAAAAAAGCCCCGATGGCTAAAACGGCGATCGGGGCTTTCTTGAGCAAAATCACGTCTAGACTGGCCACGGATGCTTTTGTGCAAAAGCACTTTTTGCACAAAAGCATCCTTGCCAATCTAGACGCTCTTTTGCGGAAATACTTTTAACGGAAAAACTTTTCCGTTAAAAGTATTTCTGCAAAATCATTCCAGTCTAGACGTAACCCCATTGATTTCACTGAGCAGGATCAAGCCCTAGGTTTGGTCTGCTGTTGATACAAATGACCTCCAAGTAATTTTCATCACTACTTTTCATACTAGAAAGAGAAATGGACATATTGTTCTGTCCTTTACTTCCTAGGAGAACTCATTTATTTTCAACCTAGGGAAATATATTGATCAGGCATACAGATTTTTTTTAAGAAGTGCATTAAACACTTTTAACCTTTTCTTTGCCTACTAGTTAGAATCTTTTCATGATTTTACATACCTTTTGTTATAAAATGGAATGTGACACGGTTAAAGGAATACTACCAGTATAAACGAATAATTTGGCAAATACACATTTACCTGTTACTAGAACTATTAGATACTTTTAAGTGACAAACAAATCCAAATGTATATCACTGTTTCTTTTTAATTTTTGCATTTCCCTCAATTTGGCCAAAGGAAAAAGTCAATGAAGCTAGTTTTATATAAGTTTTATAGCTGATTCCACTCATAGGTTCATAAAGCTGTACTGTTAAGTTTCCAATAATGAAGAGGGATGTTTATTTCTTAAAATATGTATTAGAAATGATTCCACAATTTGTATCGGTTTTGGGTTTGAGAGAATTGTTTTCACAAAAAAATGGTGCCAATTTTAAATTGATAATCTGCCTCTAATATTTTTTTTTTATTTTAAGACTTGCTTTACAACTGAAGAAGCTCAAAATCCAGTACAATTTGATACATTTTAACAAAAAGATGGAAGTTGGCATTTAAAATCAAGCACAGATAAGTTTGGAGATAATTGGAAAGCTTGTCTTAGGGTAAAGTTTGCCCCTGTGCCCCATTCAACAATTAAGTTTCATGAAGATTTCAAAATATTGTTTAAGAGATACATAGACCTTTTGCTGACCTTCTGTGCGGTTGTCAATTTGCAGTATTCCAATTCGCATTATTCTGATTTACTGTAAGAGACCATCTCAGAGTGTTTTACAGCACTGTTCAGGTGGCCCCACTGGAAACATTTAACATGACTGAAGATTGCACTTTAGAATATTTAGCCTGTATTGGGAACAAAATGCCAGTTCTTTCTTTTTTTTCTTTTCCTGTTTCACTTCTAAGAAAAAACAAACATTAGTGTACAGCAAGGTGTGATAACATCACAGCTTATGGATATATTGTAGTTCCTTTCTTTCTGTCTTTCTTTCTTGGCAGGTACATATTCTGTGTGATAGGTGCATTCATCCTCTCTTTAATCACAATTCTCATTAGTTAGATGAGAGTATTACCTGCACAAGGAAAGACTCCTGTAGCTTTCTGGGAATGGTACCGTGACTTCCTATTTCTGTCTTGCAAATTATGGAACATGCACAAGAGTGGGAGTTTACCTTGATTATATTACACTTCTAGTCCCACTGAGGGTATGTCTACACTGCATAGTTTTTTCCGGAAAAACGTCCGTTTTTCTAGAAAAACTACACTTACGTCCACACTGTTATTCTGTTGAAGGAACACAGGTGTTTTTCTGACAGTGGTAAACCTCTCTACGAGGAAGAAGCCTTTTTCCAAAAAAGCTTTTTCAGAAAAAGGCGTGTGTGGACACAGAAGAGAGTGTTTTTTCGAAAGAAGAGGCCTCCAGGAAAAAGCATAGGTGCCCTGATGGCCACTCCGTCCACAGTAATCACAACTGAAATGCAAGATAGTGTCTACATTGATGGGACGCTATATTCTGAAAAAGCAGCTCTCCTTTTTGTTGGGTAAACGTTCTCTTTCAACAGACTTTTTTCCGGAAGATCTCTTCCTGAGAAGCCTCTTCCGAAAGAAACCTGCAGTCTAGATGTAGCCTGTAATGCAGAGTATTCTGTCCTCATTGTTTCCCTCCATTTCAAGTCTAGCAAGGTTCTTATTCACCTACCTAAGAAATCTCACTGACTTCAGGAAGCGAGCCCACAAGCTAAGAGCAACTCATTTCCTTTAGGGCTTTGCTGGATTGGGTCTGTCAGACATTGGAAGAAAGATATTTGCATATTTCAATGACCACATGAAGTATTTTGTGCTTTGAAAAAACTTCTCTTGATCAGTGTGCAAACATTAAAGGGTTGGAGCTATTACATTGTTATGGAATGTGTGAAGATCTAAATGACTTTTTTCATAGCAGTACAAATCTGTTGGGTAATTAGGCATGAAATATGTTACCAAATTATAGAGTATGGTCCTAATTCAGCAATGGGACTGCTCACATCTTTAAAGTTAAGCAGGTATTAAAGTGTTTTGCTGGATAAGGGCCTATGTGTATTTTGTTTACCATTATAAGATCTCAAGCAATCATGCCGATTACTGGGCTTAATTCCCAAATCGATTGTGATCACACTGAGTGTTTGATAAGGCTGTGTAATATCTGATTGGTTTTTCATTAAGTAGTGGTTTGCAGAATGAGTATGGGATTCCCCCCCCCCCTTTTATCATTCAGATGACTAAATGCCTCTATACTTGCTAGTTTCAAAATATAATGTACTTTTGACTGTAAGGTTATATGAAGGAGGCAAGCAAAAATGGATTCCCAATGCAACGTGCCAGTTACAAAAGGTTCAAGTTTATCCACTGTGCAGCAGTGTTCCAGCTTATATGACTAGATGGAATGCAACAGCTTACAATGCAGAAGTGTTGTGATGTATTTGGTCTCTGTCAGAGATTCTGCTGAATTTCAGTGGCTTGATCCAAATTCTTTCAAGGTGCCAACAGGCCCTTCTTTAGGGGTGGTCTAAATGACTCTGAATAGGAGGTGCTTAGCACCTTGTCTGAGCCTTGGCATAGATCGGGGTGGTCAAACTTCAGAAGTTCAAGAGCCAGAGTGCAGCTGCTGGGCTCAAGGCTTCAGCCCTGCAGAAGATGTCTGCCAGGGTTTGGGGCTTCAGCCCTGCTCCTTCTGAACACTCAAGTCTGGCAGGCATGCCCTTCAGGGCATAAGCCCTGAGAGACGCCTCATCTCCTCTCCCTGAAAGGGTTGGGCAGAAGTCTTTTCCTTGCCACCTAGTTGCAAGGCAGGGGTCTCGAACTCCCCCTCAACAGGCTAGAAACTGGAGGCGGGGATGCGCAGGACTCCGTGAACCACACTTTAATGGTAATTTTGGCTGCCCCTGACATAGATGTTGCTTACGGGCCTGGCTCATTTGAGCAGTTCCACTGAAGTCTGTGTGTGTAGAGCCCCGTCATGCGGTCTTTGAGTGGGTTATCCACAAGTACTTTTCTCTTCTCAAAAAGTACAGATGCTCATATCTTCCAGATCCCTGATGCCACGATTCTCCAAAATAAAAAAAAAAAAAGACTCTGTTTGCGCAAAAGCATGTGCTTTTAACAAAATGCATTTGCTACCTGCTGAAACTGGTGGATCTGAAGTTACATATTGTAGGGGAAACTCTAGCCAAACATTTCTCCAGAGCTCAGTTTTATTCTCCCACACCTCACTTCCCTCAGTCCTTTCTCAAGCTGAGGTGTCTGCTGAGAAAAGCCGCTCCGCGTCTCCCTGGTCTGCTGGGGGGGGCGCTAGCTTCGTGTCTCCCTGGTCTGCTGGGGGGGGGGGGGGCGCTAGCTTCACATCTCCCTGGTCTGCTGGGGGGAAGCAGCTAGTGCGGGATTGCCTCACCCCGTTTGTAAGTAGGGATCTGATGTAAGTCGGATCCATGTAACCCGGGGACTGCCTGTACTTAATCCAGTGTAATTTATTCCAAGCCACTTTTTGTAATAATTTATGCTTCCTAAGATGTGTATTGTGTAGTCAAGAGAGAACTGTGCCTGGCTACATGAGATTTTACACATCTTTTGCACCCAACAAAGATGCAAAATCCAGCTCTGGAAACAGAATGTGAATTTGTGAAACTCCCTGGATGAGCTGTGGTGCATATATCAGTGCCTAAATTACATCCATTCATAGACATAAGGTGTTTTTTTAGCTATTCTAGATGTAACATGTTGCATGTGCCTAGTTTTAACAGTAATATTTGCATTTAATAATTCACTCAACGATAATGGAAGTTGCTCAGACGTTTTAAAAATAGCTTTCATTTTACTTAACATTTCAAAACATACCAGTGGAAGTTGCTTATATGGTACCAAACATTCATCAAATAGTGGGTTCTATGAATTGACTATAATAGTTATTAATGGCACAGGGCTAGATACCTCACTTAGGGAGCCACTCACAGGACAGAAAACAATCTGGGGTGGAGGGAGTTGATGAACAAGCTTTCTAATAAAGGAGGATCACAACTTTACAGAATCTTCATTCCTACAGCTGGATCTGGACAGTGGGTTTTGGTGCCTGTGTAGCATCCACTTACCTTCAAGGGGGTGAGAGCACAGGTGGCTGCCTGTACTTGGGTCAGTGCACAGGACTGGGATCTAAGTTTGGGAATACTTGAAGAGCGAGAGAAACAGAGATAATATGAACTTGAAATGGAGGCAGTATTCTAGCAGCACCCTGACTGGGTAGGTGGCAGTGATCCTTGATTACATGGTCCATCATCAGATAGAAAATATTCTAAACTGGACAGTAAGAGCTGAGTGAATAATATGAATTCTTAATTTAGGGATTGACCCCAGAATTCCCTCTCCATTCCCAAATTCTCTTCTGATCTACCTAAACTGGATTTGTGTTTTTGTTTTTGCGTGTATAAAAGACAGGAGGTTGCTGAATAAGGATGGCCTCTTCATAGAACCATAGAGCTGGAAGAGACCTCAGGAGGTCATCAAGTCCAGCCCCCTGCTCTTGTCCAGGTTTAGTTGCTGCTGTGCTGTGTTTCCAGGGCAGACATAAATTGTTTAGATTGCAGTTTCAGTTAAAGATTCAGCTAACTTTCAGCTTGTTTGTCTCCTAAAATGAAACATTGGTATAAGTAGATCAAGACATGGCAAGCGGATCATTCTGGACTGATCAGCTAGAACGGGGGTAGGCAATAATTTGTGATGGGGGAGTTCCAAGAATTTTGTTAAATGGTTACGGGCTGCACTCTTTCATAATGTTAATGGAGGGGGTGCAGGGTCTGGGATGGTGGCTGGGTGCAGAAGGGAGCTTGGGGAAGGGGACTCGGGTACTGGAGGGAGTCTGGGTGTAGGAGAAGATTCTGACCTGGAGGAGGAGTGTAGGAGGGGCTGCTGGATCTGGGAGGGGGTTGTGACCTGGTGTGGGGTGCAGGGTCTGGGGGGGTAGGGGTGCAAGAGTGGAGGTGCAGAGGGTTTGGGTTGTGATCTGGTGCAGATGGAGGAGCAGAGCATTGGGGAAGGTAGGGGCTGGAGTTCCAGGTGCAGGCTCTGGCTGGGAGATGCTTACCTAGGTGGCAGTGCTGAGGGCTGGCAAATAGAGGTGTGACATGGTCCAGTTGGTGTTGAAAGCTGGCTGCCCATAGCCCTGTCCCTTCCACCCAAGGCCCTACCTGTTCCGGGGAGGCCTGGAGCTGAACCCCTGCCCTCCCATTTCCCAGGGCTTGGTTAAGTCTGTCACCAGCCCTGGTGAGCCTGCATGTATGAAGGGAGAAGAGATATGATCAGGTCTCAAAACTTTAATAAAGTGATTACAGGTTTTCCCTCTTATCCCACCTCTTTTTCTACTCTGAGGCTTTGTCTACACTTCAGGGTTTTTATGCAAGAACCTATTCGCGGAAGAGATCTTCCACAAAAACTTCTTGTGCAAAAGCGCATTCACACCTCAAAAGTGCATTGCAAAAGTGATGTGCTTTTGCACAAGAGAGCATCCACACTGCATGGACACTTTTGTGCAAGAAATTTCTGATTGCCATTCACGGAATGGCCATCAGAGCATCTGTGCTTTTTCTGATAGGCTTTTTTGCACAAGAAACCACTGTTGAGCGTCTTTTTGCACAAGAACTCTTGCACAAAAAAGAGCTATTCCTTGTAGAAAGAGGTATACCTATACTGCAAAAAGCCCTCTGTTCTGCCATTTTACTGTAAATTTTCTTGTGCAAAAATGCGCTTGAGGTGTGGACACTCTGCAGGTTTTTGCGCAAAAACCCTGTAGTGTAGAATAGCCTTATTGTAAATTATAATCAGAGAGAGTTTTTTAATCAGGTGGATTATACAGGGCAATCAGCATATGTTCTGTCAGTCCATATCATGTTCCACAAGGTGACCTTTCCAGGGTTCACTGTACATCTCAAGCGCCTTTTTAAAAAAAGTCGGAGATTTGTCATTTGCCTGAAGTCTGAGATGCTTATCCAGAGTATAGCAGCTCAACCTATTATTTAATTACTTAGTCACTAACTATCTAAAATTAAAAAAATGCGTTTAGTATTCTACAGGTAGCCAGAAAATATCAGTGGTGGTGAATGGAGAAGAAACGCATTCAAGCCTTTTAACTGACCCCTAGCACAGTCATGTTCTGAGTCATGGTGGGGAGGTTTTGATGCGATTGTAGTACAAAGAGCTAAGGATGACGCCTGTCACCACTCCCCACCCCGCTCCATTGATGGTTCAGAAATCTAAGTGACTTGCCACAGGACACGGAGTTCCTGGCAGAGATGAGTTTAGACTCCAGATGCATGATTCCTAGGCTAGTTCAGGGAAGTACGGAAACACATGTATAAACATATACTTAAATTCTATTGAGTCAGTGCTTTCCTGAGTCATAGAACACTAGAACTGGAAGGGACCTCGAGAGCTCATCGAGTCCAGTCCCTTGCCCTCACCGTGTAGACCAGTGTTTCTCAATCTTTTTTTATAAAGTACCCCTTAAAAAAAAAGTACCCTCAGTACCTACAGTTTTCAGACACACACATTTTTTTTTCTACCATTGCAATACATTTGTTTAAACAACTTAATCGTAGCCAGGCAGGCGATGACATTTTTGGGTGTAAAAAGTACAAAAATAATAAAATGCTGTAAAACTTAAAACAAAAATTTAGTTTTCTACAAATTTAAATTGTGCTGACATATTCCCAGACTTCTCTCAAGTACCCCTAAGTGTACTCGTACCAGTGGTTGCAAAACACTGGTCTAGACTACCCCAGATAGATGTTATCAGAGCCCTAGTCCTGTGCCTTAGCACAATGCACTCGTGCCTACAAATCAGAGGAGTTCAGTTGAAGTCAGTAGTATTTCTGCTAGATAAAGGGGTGCAGAATCGGGCCCAGTATTTTGAAGTAGGACTGGATCATTCTTGATATATAAAAATCTAATTAAGGTGTTACTTGTTTTTATTTTATTAAACTTAGTGGCTGTGTGTAGACTGGCCAGTTTTTCCAGAAAATTATCCGCTTTTCCGGAAAAACTTGCCACCTGTATACACTGGCCGCTTGAATTTCCGCAAAAGCACTGACTTCCTACTGTAAGAAGTCAGTGCTTCTTGTGGAAATACTTTTCTGCTCCCGTTCATGCAAAAGTCCCTTTTGCGCAAAGCTTTTGTGCAAAAGGGCCAGTGTAGACAGCTCAGATTTGTTTTCCGCCAAAAAGCCCCGATCGCGAAAATGGCGATCAGGGCTTTTTTGCGGAAAAGCGTCCGTGCCAATCTAGACACTCTGTTCCGAAAATGCTTTTAACGGAAAACTTTTAACGCAGCCAGTTTGTCCACCCTTGAACAATAGAAGTTGTCACCTGGTGAATTATTTTCCTGGAGTCTGCTGTGTTTCTGTAGGACCATACATCACAGTATAGCTAATGTGATGTGTTTCCTCTAATGTGTCTTTGAAATATTAAAACAACTTAGATTTGGAATGAGCTCTGCACACCTACTTGTCTTTGGTTGCTTCGCTGCATTGCCTTTGAGAGTTATGAGTTCATTATAGTCTTGGAATGTTAATGGCACTTTGTTTTCCCTAAATTTCTTCTTCATATTTATTTATCGATTCTTCATTTGAACACAGTTTCACAGATGATCCTAGTGCTACAGAGAATAGCTGGCGTGAATAATTTTAAGAAAGCAGAAGCTTCAGTGCCTGCCTTTTTTGCCAAATATCACTGTGTAAAGTTCAAATGCGAAGGCATCCAAACTACTAAATCATGTAAAAAGACAACTGGATAAAGTGATTGTTTTGTTCTAGTTCCACGAATACAGTGTGCATTGGGGTGGCAAATCTAAATTGTTTATTGCAAATCCAGTGCTTGAACTTGCAAATGGTGCACATGAGTAATACCCGTGAGCAATCGTGTTGATTTTATTGGGGCTATTTGTGTGAGCAAGGAATCCTCATGGAAATTGGGATTTGCCGGACTTTACCATGACTAATAAACCTCGCTCTTACATAGCTGTTTTCATCAGTAGATCTCACTGGGTATGGCTACACTGCAAATATACCCTCTGTGGCAGTGAGTCTCAAAACTTCAAGCCCGCTGACTTGGCCTTGTGCTGTGGGCTAATAATAGCAGTGTAGACATGCCTTCTTGGGCTCTGAAACCCAGAAAGCGGGGTTGGTCTCCAATTCCTGAAATAATGTACCCCCCGCCCCCAGAGAAGTAACCTTCAGCAGCTGTTCTTACACTGAGTTGGGTCCTGTAGCTGGTCATGAACCCATTTTAACGGGATCGCCAGGGCAGGTGTTAGATTTGCTCTGGCCTGGGGCTGAAGCAGATGCCCAAACCCTACAGCCAGCAATAGTGCTTGGGCCTGTTCAGGCTTCAGTCCTGCTTTCTGAGGTCATGCAGTAATTTTTTTTTTATGGTCAGAAAGGGGTCACATGAAGTTTGAGAGCAGCTGATCTTCAGTAAATGGCAGTGAGGTTGCTGGCAAGTCAGGACTGAGGTATAGTGACAGATCTGTAAAAGATGTGGAGGAGTGGAATACCAAAGAGCTGTAGGTCAAAGCTGTAGGCTTGTCTTCAGTTACCCCGAGATTGATGCTCTGGAGATCAATCTCCTGGGGGTTGATTTAGTGGGTGTAGTAAGGACTTGCTAAATTGATTGCTGATGGTGCCCCATTGACCTCAATATTCCACTGGGTTGCTAAGAATAAGGAAAGTCAATGGAGAGTTTCTCCCATCAAACTCCTGCAGTGGGGATGCCACAGACGTTCAGCCTAAAGTATGTTGACTCCAGCTATGCTATTCTCATTTTTCTTCATTAGTGTAGACCTGGCCTGAGGTGCTTTAGTAGAACTAGGAAAGGTAAGGGCAAGAACAGTAATGAAGTTTATAAGTCAAGATTGAGGGTTATTGGTACATGAGGGCTAAGAATGCAACAGTAGGGAATTTTACAGGTCTAGACTAAGATGCAGAGGTATGTGCCTGGGGAAGAACTAGAACAGCAAGAATCATGCTAGAAGACCACCCTCTATTATCATAGGTGGGTATGGACTGGACTAGCAGCAAGTGTTGTAAATCAGGACTGGATTGTCTCAGCAGAGCTGGAGCTGGGGAAGTTTCAGAGCACCTGTTTGCAGCCAGGGAAGCACATCCTCTAACTGATGAATACTCAAATGAACACTCGGGAAGACAAATGTGTAAGATAATGATTGAGTCTTAATGTCTAGCTAGAATGAGTCCTGTGAATGGTCTGCCCTTATGCATGAAGTCTTATTAATTTTGTGTCTTAATCATTTCAGCTAAACTACCTGAGAAGGAGATCAAGAATAGTAGATGCTAGCATCAAGGAAAATATTCTTAAAGTGCTTCAGAAAGTTATGAATCTAATACCAGGTTTGGTTGGCTGGGCTGACGTAAACTATGATAACTGCTTTGCCTGAGGACTAGGCCCTTCCTTTAAGTAACACAGTCTCTGTGTTAAGTTCAGGAAGATGTTATCATTTAATGAAAACTTGTTTCCTGGCAGCATGGTACTCTGACCTTTTACAGAGCTCTCAAAGGACTTGGAGATCCATGAAAGCTTTAGAGCCCAAAATCGTTTCTCATTTACTCTAGCATGACCCCACTGTGGTCTTGAGGTGAGACCAGAGTACAGTTTTGGCCTCTAGTGTCACACAAATGTGTCCTTAAAAATCTTTGGACTATCTGTTACGGGGTTATAGAGGGATGCTTTCAAGTCACATTTTCCCTCCAAAATTAGGATGTGTAAAAACAAGCCAATGGAAACATTTTTTTTTAAAGAGAGGTACAAGAGTTGCAAACATTTAAGCATGAGACCTTCCCCCACCCCCATTGAAATTGACTAGAAACTGAAGTGAAATGGATGAGTCTTGTTTGTTTCACTGGCCAGACTGATAAATTGGAAGAGAGTGGGAAAAATTTGAGAGCTACATTCTGTCATTTTACTTTGGCTGACTTTTACTTTCCTATAAAAGTAGACCAAATTAACTGTTGAATGACATTAAGGGAGCTACCCCAATTTGTGTCAGCTGAGGATTCATCCCATTGAGGTCCATTGGGACTATTAAAGTAGTAATGCTCAATTAAGTATGAGTTAGGGTAGCAGAAATCAACCCTAAATGACCAGTGTAGACTGTTGAAAATAAGGTTTCAGCTCTTCAGTTATTACAGATATGACACCTGTGTAGTTTGTAACTTAAGTGAAGGGCCTTACTCTGCACCTGTTGAAATAAATAGAAAAGTGTCCATTGACTTGTGTGAGGACAGGATTGGGCTTTTTTCAATGTGTGCAGATCTGGCCGTTTTTACTCAGGCTCTTCTTGCTTTTTAAATGGGGATGTTTTCTGAGTCAAGCTGGCAGGATTTGATGCTGACTTTTTAAGTTGTCAGAGTCTCTTAAAATGCAACAGCATAATTTAGGTATCTCCAATTTGATTTAAATAGCAAAGCTCGCATGTTTCTCAGTTACAATTGAGTTGATAGATATGATTAAAAGGCAATAGATGTGGGGAGGGGGAATGCATGCTTTTCACAGTCAGTCTTCCTAGATGACAGAGTAAGCATATTTGCTATTGAGGTGTAACTGAAAGCATTTTTGCAAATTCATTTCATATGCTGTTTTAAAATGCTGCTTTCTGTTATGACCAGTTTCTGGAACAGATTATCATGACTGCAGGAAGCACTTCAAAGCACTTGTGTAGGAAGATCTTTTTTGAAAACTTGGGTTTCTTTTATAAGACTAAAAGCAGCAAACATGTCCACAGTCTGTGTTGGTTCAACTACAACAACATTTAATTGATAAAAAGGAGCTGCTATTAATTACCAAAATGCAATAAAGCTAGACCCTATTTTTTTTCTTCGATTGAAGATTCCAGAAAAAAGGGTGTCCTCTCTCCCCCTTGCTTTTCAGAATGGGATTTCAGTATCTATGTATGTATGTTTAGAAATGTCTGCCAGTCCATCTATGAGTCTGTTTATTCAAGTACTCCTCCTAAATGGTAAGAGCTAGGACCCCCAAATTTGGGATGAAGGTTACTTTTATCCAAACTTAAAGCAAGGTCAGGGTTTGGTTGTGTCATGAAAATATCAGGAATGGGACTGTTTTCCATAACATGGAAAGGGAAGGAGGGGAGAGAGGAGGGATGAGAAAAGGGAGGGGCACAAAGAGAAGGGACATAATACTGAAAGTGGACACTGGGGGCAGCAAGCCCGCACCGGAGCGCTATATTGCAGAGTGGCCATTGCAGGCCGCCGCACCACCAAAAGAGTGGCCAGCAGGGTTGGGGCTCTGCCATCTTGCCTGCCTCCAGACTGGGTAAATAGCCCTGCTGCTCTAAATGCTTCCTTCTTCCCCTGGCCCTTGGCCACAGCATTGGGTGGCAGAAGGTTCCTGGCTTGGGCCTTGTGATGTTTGCCCCTCATAACAGGGAAATATTTTTGTAAAATGAGCCCGGATATTATGCTGACAAGTGCCTTATGGATACTTACAATAACAAAATAATTTTCAGAAGCCATGGCCAGTGATGCACCACATGGATGAAAACAGGTGTGGCTCTCCTTACTCTGAATGAAGTGGTGATAGGATGTGTTGAGAATAAATGTTCTTGTGGGCTACACTAAGGATAGGGTTGCCAGATGGTTTCAACAAAAATACCAGACACACTTGACATTCCATCACAATCTACATGACATCTTATTTAGAAAATACTGGACATTTATATTTTCTCAATTTGTTTCCTGAACAGAAAGCTCAAATACTGGACTGTCCAGTTCAAAACCGGACACCTGGCAACCCTAACTAAGGATCTGGTTCAAAATTGCCCTTGGTTTTTAAAGCCCTCTTGGGTTGTCTTCTGTACTTCCCTACTGATTTTAACACTTGTCATGGTCTATGTCTATCTTGAATAGGAGGATTTTGTTAATGAAAACAGAGACAACCCTAGACCCAATCAAACAGACTTCCCCAAAGCTTGAGTTTCAGCTTTGTCTCCTTGTTCATTTACAGGCACAGCCTGTCTGGAATTCTCTACAGCACGGTCATGTAGTGACTGAATAATATGTTACAAGTAATCATATAATCAAAGCACTCATCTGGCACTGCTTAGCTCTCTGTCCCTTCCATTTTTGGTGGAGGAGCCCCTTCTGGACTGGACTGTATGAAAACTTTCTCTACCTCCTCACCTCGTCTGCTCTCTATCACATAGCAAATCTGTGATAAAAACAGACCTGTGATTAAAAACTCTGTTTTTAATTTTGTAACTTTATTTTTTAACCCTATAAGCCTCTTTGGGTACAGTTTGTGAAAGATGTTGTAAAAATACTATTATACTATATAATATGCATGTAGTTATTTACAAAAATAATTGATAATCACCTTTACATAAATTTTCTGTAAACAAGTAGAGCTATTCTAAGCTTTTCTTTGCCTTCTCTTTCCCTCACAGAAGATTATTAGCCAAGTACCAGTCTTGTGCAGTACATTTGCTTATGTTTTCACTGAACATAAATTAATCTACGTAATGTGTAGCATGCTCCTTGCATCTACCCATAATTAAATTACATTTGTTCTTAGGCACTCTTCATCTTCTGTAAACCCGCTTCCTGAGCAAATACTCCTTTCATTTGTAGAACAAACAGATCGGGGAGGCTGGAGTTGATTATTGCAGCATCCCTTTTCCCTTGTGTCTGCTTCAGGTCTGCGCAATAGAGAGGTGTACGATATGCACTCAGGGAGGAAAGCAGCAATTTTGTGGTTTGATATTAAATCCCAATAATATTTACCATCCTCCAGTGAAAGGTACAGTATTGTAAATGCTTTGTCAGTCTGGATGGTGTGACGAAGTGGTGATTGTATTCTCTCTGTTGGCTTGTGATGTTGCATGTGATTTTTACTGTCCTGTAGTAACCCCCTGTGTGTTCCTCGGTTTCCTGGGCATGGTACCAATACCTGGGGGCTGATGGGAATTTTGGTGTGATAGACTTCCCCATGTACACAGTGGCTGATGCTTTCTGTAACCTGAGCCTGGGGGAGCGGTTAACCAGGTGGCAACTTTTGTTCTGGAAGCTGGATAAAGGCCGGAGGCGGGGCTGGTTGCAGGGCTGGGGTGGGCTTCAGAGTGTGTTAGTCTTGCTGGTTTGAGGTGCAGAGATGAGGGCGGGGCCTTTGGCTCTGAGGCCCCTCTCCTCAGGATGGATTATATGGCCAGCTTCTGGTTACTGTGCTAACAATTCTGTTCTATGATGTGTCCCTGTGGACTAATGAGCCTTCTGTTTTACCTGCTGGCTGAGAGTCACATCTGACTGCAGATGAGGGCCCGGTGACTCCCATACCTTGGTGACAGATGGATTTTTCAATTCTCATTGTACAACCTAGATCCTCAGGTCCATCGATTCCCTTTTTTCTGCTAACAGCAATGGAGATGAGCTCATTTTCACAGAGAGACATTTTGGGTGCTGCCTCAGTGTTGGATGTGCAGTTTGGATAATGAGGACCCCACTGCCAGAAGTGCTGAGGATGTACGTCTCCGACTGCAAGTGCTGTGTGTATGGGCGTCTGTGGCCATCATGCTCAATAGCTGAAGTTGGGCACCTAAAGTTGATGGCCAGTTCTCAAAATCTGGCAGCCTGGGATTCATCCAGAGTGTCCCAATGAGTCAGCTGCAGAGAGGAGCATGGAACCCAGGTTTCCTGCTGCCCCCATTCACTAGGTCTTGGCATCAGCTGCTCATGCTGTGTGAAGGCTTGCACCCTGCTGTGGGCTAGCAAAGCAGAAGGAGAAAGAACTCCACACTTCTGAGCCCAGTAATTAGTCTAAGGGGCAATGGCATTTATAAGAACCACATTTCAATCTAGTTGCCTGTTTGTTTAAGGGTTGAACACTTTGAACTGAGGTGTGGTTTGCTCTGTGTGCAGAGTAAGATCCTGTGGTATTTGTAATGGGTAGGAGGCACTTTATTCTGGAGTTATTATACTTTGCCACTATGGTGCAGCGTGTCCTATGTCTGTCACTCTGTCTGCTGCCTTTTGTTGGTGCAATATACATACACGCAGCACTTGTGGAAAAAGATGCCACAGGAATCTGTCAGATACCATTGTTTATATTCAACAGCGCCTTGAATCCTCTTAGCAATAGGTCAGGTTTGAGTCCCAACCATCCATCCGTTTGTGCTCAGGATCCACAGAGACCATCCATGCTCAGACAGCATGACTTACCAACGCTTGCTCTTATAGCTCCTGTTTCGTTTCCTCTTGGAGCTGTTTGCTCTAGCTGAGCCCAGCCAGATGACGGACTGTAAAAGGAGCATAGAGTTTTGTTTAAACAAAAATATTTTTGTTAGCTGTCATTTGTGGCTGCACTTCACAAAGCTGGGCTACTTCTCTGATATGCTTATTCCAGTGGCATAAATCAGAGCTGTTTT
Source organism: Pelodiscus sinensis (assembly GCF_049634645.1). NCBI lineage: Eukaryota > Metazoa > Chordata > Testudines > Trionychidae > Pelodiscus > Pelodiscus sinensis. The sequence continues at coordinate 9,138,636 of NC_134717.1, read as the reverse complement.
CTTGGCTGTAACTTAACCGGAAGTCAGGATGGTGCAGGATTAGGGAATTGTAACCAGTTCTAAGAGGAGGACAGATTGAATGAAGAATCTAGCCTTTTTTCATTCTGTGCCTCAATATCTTTCCTCTTTCCCATCCCAGTAAAATAGGGATAAGAATGTTTCCTTTGTCTTGTCTGTGGAAATCACAAACTGTTTTAGGGAAAGATGTTTCTCTTACTGTGTGTCTAGCACAAAATGGGCCCATTTTCAGTTGGGGCCTTCAGATGGTATTGTAATTCAGTAGAACCTCAAAGATACAAATACCAGAGCTATGGACTGACTGGTCAACCAGGTGCTATGGGGAACTGGAAGTTAGCAGTCAAGCAGCAGCGGAGACCAAAAACAAAACAAAACAGAAAATATTGTATTGTGCCTGTTGCGTCTTAAAAGCAGGCAAGTCACAGCTACCTGTCCTCCTCCTAGCCACGCAGTGGGGCAGCCATGATTGGGGGAGACTTTAGGGGGCTGCAGCCTATGTCGTGTAAGAAAGAGATGGCTCTCCCCCCTGTTGACACTGCTTCACTGTGATGGGAAGCTCTGTTCCCTCAGCTCCCATTGGCTGCGATTCCCAGCCAATAGGAGCTGTGGAGGAGGGGGCCTGCAGATGATCATGGGCAGCATGGAGCCATCTGTTTCAGCCCCCCTCCAACAGGAGCTGCCCTGGGAAACTCCCCACACCCCAATCCCCTGTCCTAGCCCTGAGCCCCCTATACCACCTTAGCTCCCTACTAAGCCCCACATACCAGTACTAGGCTCCTGCTTGAACCCTAACTCCTGCGAGACCCCGCACCTCCACCTTAACCTCCTGTGGTGAACCCGCTCCCTCACTCCAAACCCTTTGGCCACAGCTTGGAGCCCCCTGTTACATCCCAAGCACCTCCTCTCCATATCCTGTGCCCTTGTACAGCGCTCTCATCCTCCCAACCCTGAGTCTCCTTCCACGCATAAAATCCCTCAGCTCTTCCCTTGCCACGGATCATCCATGTGCTAGAGTCATCACCCTTGCAGCCAGGGACTTAGAACCAGCTGCCATTGTCCGGGCAGCCACTTACTAGTAGGAGATGAGGACACTGAAGCTTGCAGGCTAAGCTGTGATCCTTTGCTCTGAGCAACCTGCCCTGAGGAGCATCCCGTACTGCCTTGTTCAGTTATGAACATTTCAAAGTTGTGACCAACCCCCATCCCCGAGGTGTCCATAGCTCTGAGGTTTTACTGTAAGTACAAACATCCATCCATAATGTTTCATGTTTTTTTTTAAATGTCTTCTGTTTGCCTTCAGATAAAATTCTCATAGCTGTTGGAGGCATTTAATGGAAATTGTTTTCACAGGACTACGGTATCTCAAAGAGCATTGTGTGTGTTTATGTATGGAGAGCAGTAGGAGCCATACAGTATCTTTGCAGCTTTAGCTTTTCCTACTCTGTGACAGGAGGAATTGATTTTAGAGTTAGGGGAGACGGATTCTAATGTAGCTTTATTAAGCTTGTTGGCAACTATGACTAACAATGTTAAAAAGGCCGTGTCCAGGTTGAATTCATTCAACATTTAGCCAAGAGCTTGTTTAGAAAAATAAAATAATATATCCCCATGTCATTTAATTCCTTCAGATTTGTTTGTGTATGTAGCTTTTGAGAGTCTGTATAAGAACATCTTTTACTGTAATACTATAGCGTCATCCCACATGGGGAAAATAGAGTTTCCTGGAGTAGGGATGTAATAGTTTAGTCGATTAACTGATAAGCCAATAAGCAAAAGCTTATAGGTTAATGCTGTAGACTACACACATTTCCTGCCTACCCCCACCTGTCAGTAAATTTTTTAGCAGGTTGGCCAGTAGCCCAGCTCAGTCCTGGCTCATGCCGGGTCCGGGACCTATCACCACTGTAGCTCTGAATTTAAAGTTTATTAGGAGCCAGGCGGGCAGGCAGCCCAGTTCAGTTCCAGCTTGTGCTGGGTTCGGGAGCTCAGCCCCTCCCTTGAACAGGGGATGCTGCTGCCTCTGAATCAGAGGCAGCAGCACAGGGCGACAGGCAGCCGGTTTGTGAGGGGAGCTGGTTTTTAAACTGGCACCACTTGTGGACCAGCTCCCACCTAGCACCCCATGCTGCTGCCTCTGATACAGAGGCAGCAGCGTGGCGTGATAGGGGGCTCCTCAGGAGTGGGGCCGGAGCACACTGACTTCTGACCCCACCCCCAGGGACTATAGAATAGTTGACTAACCCATAAGAATTCATGAGGTTAATCGACTGTTCAGTTGACCGATATTTAACATCCCTAGCCTGGAGAACACGACATTTGGCCATTAGATTGCAAGGTAACTTCATAGAGATCTGCTAGCATGCTGAATGAAGGAGGAGGAAGACTGGACTCATCTGTCAAGCACAGGACTTGGAATTGGGAGTCCTGGGTGGTGCATCTGGCCCTGGTTTTGCTACAGGATGGCTGCGTGATCATGAGCAAGTCACTTAACCCATTAGTGCCTCAAATATCTCCCACAGTAGAATAAACAATACCTGCCTGTCAGAAGTGTTGCAAAGCTTGTGTCACTAGGATTTGTGAAGCACTTTGTGGTCTTGGCCTCAGACATACTATAGAACTGTACAGTAAAAGTACTGTGTTACGAGTTCTGCTTGGAGTCTGGAGGTATCAGTCAAGAATCTCGTTTAGCTATTGCATGATTTGCTGCATGCTAACAACCATACGGAAAAAGAGAGAGAGACTGAACGGTGCTCTGATTGTTTAACTACAAGGGAAAACTCATTTTCTAGATGCTTGTCTATCAGTTGCCTTGGACAAACAACTTAAGCTCTGCCTCAGCTTCCCCATCTGCCCAATTGGAATAATAATGTTGTGAGGATTAATCAGAGATTGTTTGAAGTGCTTTGAACCAGAAGAGTGTGACGTATTTAACAATGCTTCCTGCCTCCATGCATGAGTTGTATGCACATAAAAAAATACCTTAAAAAAATCATTCTGATGTGCAGCTCCCATTGAGTGGTTTCCTCTTGGAATGACCCTTTTTTAAAATCAGAACGACAGAAAGGACAGATGCATGCCATTTAAAAAAGATGATCTAGTTAATTCTGGCTGTGCCCATCTCTGAAATCCACATCCATGTAGCCATACTTACAACCCCCCCAGATTCTCACCAACGTCTGCTGCTTGTAACTCAGTGCACGTCATTCCCCCCAAATTACTCACAGAACAACTAGCATTAGTCCTCCTTGTTTTCTTTGACAGGAGAATCTTGCGTTCCCTATCACGTAGACTCCTCCACACCTGCAGTCCTAGTAACAAGCCCTGGTGAGCAGTGAGTCACGGGACACATTCTTTGTTTCTGATATTGGCTTTTGGGTCTAGTGACATGTGCCAACATGGGGAAAAAAAAGACAAAGCCTCCCAGGGCATGATCACTTGAATTATTTCCCTTCCACTCTTCCTTTCTGAGAGTGGAAATCCAGCTTGCGTGCGTAGTTTGTGAACTGGAAACAAGCTGCTGGCTCCGTTAGCCGAGATCCTCAACCCAAAATGAAAGCGAGAGCTCTCCAGAGCATTAAGTCTCCTAGGTTATAGCCTTCTTGCTTGTTGAGCCTCTTTTCAGGACAAAAAGATTATAAAAGTGTTGCCAAGCCTCTCTTTTCAGTGGCTTCATGTTCCCATGATGCCCTGTCTCACTTGACTTTGAAGTGGGCTGCCATGTGGATGTTTCCCATTCACGGCTCTGCAAGAGCACGCTGCAAAGGTCCAGCTGGCTTTAAAGTGTCCATGAACTTTGTTAGTCGGCTCTTCTTTTGAGGAGGACTTGAAAATATCAGAGGCTGGAAGTCCTCTTCCCCAAGAACGGAACTATTCCGGTGTTACTCCAGAGGCAGGACTAGATGGTCACAATGACCTTAACATTTCTCAATTTCTTGAGGGCTCCTTGCTTTGGGCCCAATCCAAAGCCCACTGCAGTCAGTGGGAGAAGAGTGATAGAAATGTATCTGTGTTAGTCTGGTGTAGCTGAAGCAAAATACAGGACTATGTAGCACTTTAAAGACTAACAAGATGGTTTATTAGATGAGGAGCTTTCGTGGGCCAGACCCACTTCCTCATGTTTCCAGGAGTCCAAAGAGTTCTGGATCAGGCTCTGAACCAGACCTTGTTGTAACGAGGCATGTCAATGTGTAGACAACTACACTATTAACCGAGAAGCCTGGGTTTATTGGTTAAATTTGTCGAATACCCCCCCCCCCCGCACTGCCTCTGTATCAGAGGCAGCAAGTACGAGCATCAAATCTGCCTGCTGTTCCTCCCCTCTGATAGAGAGGCAGCAGCGCAGAGGATGAGGGGGGCAGGCAGGAGACAAAACGCGCAGGAAGGCGGCTTTTAAGCTGGCTCTCTGCATGTGCTGAATCCGGATTCATCTGCCCCCTCTCCTTGCTGCTTCCTACTGAGGCTGGGGGCAGGCCGACTCTCCCCAGTTCTGGCTCCATAGAGCTGCCTGCCTTCTCCTCCCTTCCTCGCTACCTCTTTCAGAGACAGGGGCTGCTGCCGTGAAGCAGCCTCTGTCTGTGGTGGGCTCTCTGTGGACAGAGGTCGTTCTGCGGCAGCAGCCCCTGTCTTTCGAAGTGGTCCAAGCTCCCTGCAGACGGGCTGCTCTGGCATCTCACGGAGCAGCCTCTGTCTGCGGCGAGCCTCGGCTCTGTCTGCAGCAGGCAAGAGCTGGTCTGTGCAGGGAATTGGTTTTTAAACTGGCTCCCCTTGCAGACTGGCTCATGGAGAGGCATCAGCCCAGGGTGGCAGGAGGCTCCCTGGGAGTGCGGCTGGAGTGCCCTGGCTGCCGGCCCCGCCCTGGGGACTATCGAAAAGTCGTATAACTGCTAAAATGTGATGCGCTCAGGCGACTGTTCAGTTATATTCCGTCTAACATCCCTCGTAACAGCCCATCTTTTGTGTGCAGCATAGATACGATACCGGAGAATGCTATCTTATGTTCCAAAAGAACAGGTAATTTTTCTGGCACAATCCGCTAACGGTTTTGCTTTCATTTAATGTGGTCTCTTGTGTGCGAATGTACATTGGTTTTCATAGCTAACTGCATCTGATGTGGTAATTGAGCGTTTGGTGTTGTTTTTTTTAAACAGAAGGTGGATATGTAGATGTCCAACAAAATCTGGAGCCGATAGCAAGTAGTCGCTTTAAAGCGAGCGATTCTAACAAAACCATTATTTATTTACTTAATTTATTTAGCCACGTGAGACGTGCACATCTGCTGCAGTACAGCTGGAATGTGTGTTGCCATGGGCTGGGAGCCTTTCTCCGGGGGATGGATGTATTGCTTGATAGCCTGGCCACCTGCATGAGAGAGTTTCATTTGGCTGTGTGAAACTTTGGTTAAGGTTGAAAAGATGCAAATTTGTTGTTTTCAATGCCTGGGGCAGATGGACTTGTTGGCGTGTGCTAGGATTTTATGCCACACCTATCACGTGGCCTCCAGTTATAGGCTGAATGCTTGTCTGCTGCTGAAGGGAAAGTTACGCGTGCTCAAGAAATAAAAACCAGTGCTGTTTTGCGCTCCACTGCCATTGTTGTGGAGCTTTCCTGGGGCTTAAAGGGCTGGACCTAACTCTTCCATGGCAGCGGAGAGGCCGGAGAGCCAACAGGTAACTCATTGGTCACTGTATTTCGCAACGGTGCAGGTGGTGGCGTGATGGGTCTGCACTCTGCTGGGAGTTCTCTTGTTTTCCTTTCTGTCTCAGACACACACTGCAAAAACTGAACCACCCCGGTCAGGCTGTTTCTCCTGCGAGCTGCTAAATGATTTGGACGGTGTTTTCTCCTGTGGGCTGGAAGTGGGTAATGTTCCTCACCGCCTTATCCTCTTTCCCCTCCATCCTCACTGCTGGGAACAGATAAGCTCCTGGCCCCTTGATAGGGGAAGCACCTGATGGGCAGGGCCCTGCAGGATTCTCTCTCCTTTCCTGTAGCAGTGTTGGCTGCTGCTGCTTCCCCGTCTGTTCGATGTTATTAGCACTGGGGCATGCTCCTTCCTGCTCTGCCTGATGTATGTCGGGTCCAGGACCGGAGGTGCTACCTCCTACTTCACTGGCAGGATGGGCTGTGGGGAGAGCAGCAAATAGGATGTCAGGCCTAACCAGAAGTCTCCCAGCCTGCCTAACCTTGCAGGCATTGTGAGCTGCCGGCAGCTATTCTTGGGTGTTGAACAGTGTTCCCTCTAAGCTGCATGGTAGCACAGCTTGACTGGCGATTAATGAGTCCCGCCCAGGTCCATGCAGCTCACTGACTGGGTGGGGCTGATTAATCACGTATGAAGCTCTGCTGCCCGCAGCTTAAAGGGAACACGACTGTTGAACTACTGGGGTGTCTAAAGACCTGTTTTCAGCTTCGTGCTAATGGGGGCCAGAGGTAGGCCAGAGTCGTGACCCCCGCCCTTCCCTGCTTGCTTGGGTTCCTGACCAGGCCGCGTTTGAATGGCCTTGTGAGCCCACGTGTCAAGCCACTTTTGCAGCCCTTCTGGTCAACGCCTGGGGGCGTTGGGAACCCCCGTTCCTCAGGAGGCTGGGAGGCATAGAGTCAGGCTGTTGGTGCTTCCTGGGAAAGCAGCTAAAGGAGAAACAGCAGGGTAGAGAAGGTGTTCTTCAATGCAAAGCTGGGGGTTGAGCAGCCTAAGGGGACTGTGTGTGGAGGAGGTAGGTATAATGCAGAGATCACAGAGCTCAGAAATGGGGGTAGGGGAGTAGTGAGGGGAGAGCTCGCTATTGGGCATAGGGCAGCAGGGAGGGGGGCGGTGGCCGCCTCCTCAGCAAAATTCTGGTTGTCCCCTTGACCTAATGGGAGCTAAAGCCTTACCTGTGGAAGTGAGGCTATATCCCTTCATGCCAATTGAATATAGTCTGTGTCATTTAGGCCTCAGTAGACCTGCCTGTTTTACTGAGATGGGGGAGGGGGACAGGATAGGATTATTATTAGTCGTTCACTGGGGAAATATCTTTTATTGTGCCTTGCAAATTTTCATATGTGGTGGGACCCGCTTGGGCCATGTTTAGACTAGGAAAAGCGATCTTGGTTAAAAATGTGGTGTTACATTTTTTTAAACATCATATTTTTAAACACCAGTGTAAACAGGATTGAACTGTTGGGTTTGATCACAATCCACTAAAACATTTTCAAAGGGGTTAAGCCCTGCCAGTGCTATTGGTCTAGAAAGCATGCTAATATGTTTTTCATCAGAACCTGTTTTCCTAGTCCAGAGCCTAGATGCAGCTTTGCAGCAAACTCCACCATAAACACTTTACCCCACATTGAAGATGAATGAAACCTCCCAAATTGCATCCTGTGTAAATTGCAATTCAGCAACGCCTCCATGTAGCGAGTAGGTTTTTTGTGATGTAACTACTTTTCTGGGAAAGGGTTTCACTCTGAAACCCTGAGGAACATACAGCTCAGGGAGAATTTCTACCTTGCTCTGTTGGTGTGCAGACTGAGCTGCATGGAGTATGTTTGACCTTTCAGTCCCCAAAAGGATTATCAGAGAATCATAAAATAATTGGTAAGACTCTGAGCTAGAAAAGAGCTGTTCAGTCATCCAATTCATCCCTCTGCTGAGGCAGGATTGTTCCCGACAGTGTATTTTCTAGTGTTAGTTTTAAATGATTGAGCTTGTATCAGGTCCTGTGGGAGATCATTCGGCAGTCTAGCAAACCTTGTCGTTTGTGAATGCCGTCTGACTGACATTCAGCCTAAACTTTCCTTTTCTTAATTTGTTCCTATCACTCCTTCCTGCAGCCCTTTGGCCACCTCTTTCTCCTTTTTGGATTTTTATACCCCTCAGATAGGAGTGGTTGGCTCTCACATTACCCCCCCAGGAATTAGATTTTTATAAGTCAGTCCCTCTGGCTCGCTCACAGTTTGTGCTGCTGTCTGCTCTGAATTCCATCCTGTGGCTTCCCAGCTGAATCCTGATTCTGTGAGGGCTCTCATGCTCACAGCACTTTCCAGGATCAGCCCATCAATGTGCATTTTCCAAATGTGCAGGATAAGAATGGAAATCTGAGCCAAACCGCTGCATCTGGACATCTGGGATCTTCAGCAGTATTCAAATTCAAAACCCAGAGCTAGTTGTGGTGGAGCTAAGCATCCCAGAATGGGAAGCAAATGATGTAGGGTTTTTATCGCCAGCTCTGCCACATGCTCACTTAGTGACCATGGGAAAGTTACTTGCCTCTCTATGCCTCAGATTCTTCATCTGCAAACTAGGGATAATGATATCCAACTCTGTAATATCTTTAAGATTTATGGATGGTTATTGCTAAATGTTATTATTTCAGTTGGCCCCTCATGTTTATATTGAATCAAACCAAAACACCAGGTCCAAAAGACTCTGTATTTTTAGAATAAGAGAGATCTGCGCCCAAATTATGTGATCTAGAAGGGACTCAGAAGGACTGTCCCTTGTTTTAAAATAACATGCATACCAATTTACTTGGCAACCAGCTGGTCTTTATTGATATAAGAGTAGGTAAGAGGCATCAGCCTAGCACTGCAGGGTGACCACAGTATTGTCCTTTTTTATGGTTTGTTGCAAATAAACATTCCTTTTTTAGAAAGGTTACAGGTGGCCAAAAAGCACATTTGCTGCTAAGCTTGTACTAAAAGTCGAAGAGGACACAAAACATCACTGTCTGCCTCTTTGGTGTAAATCACATTCATTTCATAAAAGTCCTGAACACATCCCCTAAATTTTAATACCTGAATTTCAAGCCCAGTAGTCAGTGAAGTTTTTAGCACCAGATTGAGAGCACTCTTAGTTGGCAGGCAGATGGTCTTTTCCCCTCTTTTACATTCTTTTAGCACAGTAACGTTGCCAGTTGGGTGTTTGAAAGCCTCATTAATTTTCCTCACTGTTTGGCAATAAGACCTTACTTGTTCTTTGCTCTGTTCTGATTCTGAAACCTGCGCAGTTTTCAAGTTTGTTACTTGTTGCTTTGATGTAGTGCTGGATTATTTGCCTTGCTGTGAAACCAAATGGTTAAGTTGATTGATTGATTTTTGTTTGTTTTAGAATCAAATTGGGATGTATTGCCAAGTAGTGACTTTAAGAAGGGTGGGGATTTAGCGAGTGGGGCATGATAGGGGTCAAGTGCAAAGAAAAGGATGAAAAATGAAAGTGACTGATATTAGACCAGCAAGTTGAAGAGCAGATTATAGCATTCAGTGATGAAATCACCTGTCCTTTAGGCCATTTAGGCCACTAATGTTGTTTGTATCATCACAGGTCTCTAGAGATGTTAACTGCACTGTTTGGAGATGTGTGAGCTCTAAAACATTATTTTAATTGTGCATAATAACGTCAAGTTATTTCAGATGAAAACTGCATTTAAAGTGTGCTTTTCTTTTGTAAAGCAAGTCTGTAGGAATGACATTGTGGAACTGCATGTTGATTTGATTCCCAATGGCTCCATATGTCATAAGTTTATTTTGCAAGCAAAAAGATAGAGGCTTTCTGATGAGCGACAGCCCGGAAACCCCAACCTGAGACAGGTATGTTTAAAAATCAAATGTGTTGCTTACATAAGAAAAGCAGAGCTTTTGTGGCATTGCATTAAGGTAATAAAACTGTAATATGCATCAAGACAAAATAATTTTAGTGAATCTAAAAAGAAGCATCCACTGTGTCCCTGATAAATCACTTATCTGGTTTTCATTTTCTTGAGGGCGGTGAGTAGAAGCTCCAGCTAAAACAGGGAGCATAGATTCTTTTTCAATAGGAGCAATGAAGTGAAATTGCCAACAGAATCACTTCTGATCAGATGAGTTCCTGCTGCAGAAATTGACTGTGCTACCCAAGTAATGAAATGCTACAGTGTTCATCTGCTCCTGAGTCAGTTAGTATTGCTTCGCTCTCTCTTCCTTTTTGGCATGCCTCACAAATTGGGAAAGATGGAAGTGTGAAAGATTTTGTTTCCCTAGCATGGACTTTTATAAGTAGAAGAGCTTGCTGATACATCAGCAATAGCTACATCTGTCAGAGTGTACTAAGGTGAGAGAATTGGTGGTAAGATTTCCTAGAAGTGACATCTTCTCTGATTTGCGTAGGAAAATATTGCTCATCTCCTGGATTACAAATAATGTGTCTCATGGCCTGCAGCTGGGTTACCCCTGGCTGCAATCTCCTTGCTTCTCACAAGCTGAGGAGAGTCGGGTCTGATCCGTTCTTAAACAGGAGACCCAGATCCGAGAGCAATGTCATCTGTGATGGTTTAAGGGTATATATGCACTGCGCAGCTTTTAGCGACAAGGCAGTGTTGACACAATCCTCTCGCTACAAACCAGCCTGTGTGAATGCTGTTTGTCAGCACTTTGGTCCACAAAATACCTCCACCCCCAATGAGAGTGATCTTTTGCTTTATCAGCAGCGGAGTGCTCCTGAAGACAAAGCAGCGTTCATGTTTCACTTGCTGCGGCAAAACTTTATTGTTCTTTTTAAGCACCTGTGAACATCAAAAGTTTGGTCAATCAAGTGCAAGTTTAGACGAGGGATGTGAATGTTTAACTGGTAAGCCTCTCCCTTAACAGGTGCGGCTTACTGGTTACAGTTAACTGATGGGGGCTGTCCTAGCCTTGCAGGACTCACCGAAGGCAGGGGTGCTCCAGCCCGGGATGGAGCAGCCCCTGTTTGTGGCAGGGGCCTGCTTCAGTCTGCCCTGTTTAACTGGTTAAACATGATTTTACATCTGTAGAGTAGACCTAGCCTAAGTGAAACTCTTTCATTTGAACCTATGCTCTTCCCCAGGGAAAGGCTAAAATGGCAGCCTATTGCAGGATTTGCTCTCATTGGGATGAGCTGTTAAATGGTGGGGTCTCGTCCTTTATTGTGGTCTTTAAATACCCATGTCACACTTTGTACCGGTCAGGTTGTGAACCTGTTGTTTTGGCCAGATTGTAAATTAGGGAAATCACTTTCTATGGGCCACAGGCTCTTCCCTGAAGTACAGAGGAAAGCAAACATGTGGAGGAAGTGACCCATATATGGGAAGTAAGCAGTATGGTCCCATGTAGTTATGTTAGTGTGTAGTCATTTACCTGAATAACTGATAAGATGGGGCTCATCGGTTAATCCTAACGATTATACACACCCCTTTTCCCCTTGCTGCCTCTGTGTCAGAGGCAGAAGCGTGGGGGAGGAGGCAAGAGCTGGTGAAAGTTCGCTCCCTACGAGAACTGGCTTCCACGGAGCTGCCTGCGCGGAGCATGAGGTAGGCGGGTGGGAGCCAGTGCTCCAGGGGAGCCGGCTTTAAAGGTGGCTCCTTCTCAAGCACTGGCTCCCGCCTCCCTCACCTCCTGCATGTAAACATGCAATTGCTGGAAAATTCAGCGGTTACACATTTACAAAAATAAATGGTTGCTCACATCCCTGCACTCAGCCTCCCTGCCTCCATGAACTTTACAGAAGAATGGGGCAGGACTATCACTGGCAGCCTAAAAACTTTCTCCTTCCGTGTCTGCGGATGAGAGATGAGCCACAGGGTCAGTGGGCAGCTTTACCTGCTTTTGTATGCTCTGGGGGTTGACAGCCAATGGAAAAGTGGTGGCTGATCCAGTTGCTCTTCTAGGTATGATCTGTGGTTTTGGAGGACTGGATGCCTAAGGATCCGTGGCCTGGATACTCCCTTCCAGCCAGCCTCCTCCAGAAAACATTAACCAACCCCTCCTTAGCCCTGTAACAAATAGAGTCATCAGCTTCTACCCCCTCCCCTCCAAATTAAGAAGAATCCTTTACATCCAATAGGGTTGTTGCTAGAGATTGTGCATGCAAGGTTCTCAGATAACATGATGATAAACATCAGGATAAAACCCTAAGTTGGGCAGGTAGAATATTTGATGATCTCCTCACCAGTGAAATAGTGATAGAAATGTAGCCGTGTTAGTCTGGTGTAGTTGAAACAGAAAACAGGACTATGTCGCACTTTAAAGACTAACAAGATGGTTTATTAGGTGATGAGCTTTCGTGGGCCAGACCCACTTCCTCAGATCAAATAGTGGAAGAAAATTGTCACAACCATACATACCAAAGGATACAATTAAAAAAAATGAACACATATGAAAAGGACAAATCAGTTTCTTGCCATTTCAACCAGAAAGGACATTGTCTCAACGACTTGATTACCTGCATCCTGCTTCAAAGATCTTTTAAGACGACACTTGAAAGAGAATCCTCTGAACTGTCATTCATGCTTAAATTCGACACTTTACACCGAAGCTTAAACAAAGACATTAATTATCTTACCCATTACAAAGATAGCTTCTCTAATTATCACCTCTAATATCATTAGCTTACAGACATTTACCTCCCCCCTATTCCCCTTCTGTTCTGAAATCTGATTTGTCCTTTTCATGTGTATTCATTTTTTTAAATTGTATCCTTTGGTATATATGGTTGTGACAATTTTCTTCCACTATTTGATCTGAGGAAGTGGATGTCACCAGTGAAAACATTGCTGTTTTATTTTGTATTGGCCTCCTCCCTGTGTTGTTTCATGTGGCTTGAGAGAGTCTGCAGTTCAACAGCCTTGAGAGCAGTGGTGTTCCACCAGTTCTGAAGTAAGCAGTGTGGGCCCTCAATTAGCAGGTAGTCATGTTGCATATAGTCATTTACACAAATAACCGAGAAGACGTGGTTCATCTGTTAATCCTCACGATTATACACACTCCCATCCCCCTTGCCTCCCATCTGTCAGAGGCAGCAAACAGTGTGGGGCAGCGGCAGGTGAGAGCCAGTGAAAGTCAGCTCCCCATGAGCACCGGCTCCTGCCACACTCAACCAATTAGTCACACTCAACTGGCCATATAGCCGCTAGTGGCTAGCGTGTTGGCCACCATGGCCCTAGAGTATTCCTCCTCTCTTTCTCAAACGCATTCTGGTGTGGTACTGTGTATAGTTAGTTACTGTTTTCCTTCCCCACTGGTGGCTGCATTTCAGTGATGGGTGAAGTATTTCTCATATGACTGTGTAGCTGTAAGGAACTTCAATGGTATTCTGAATGAAAGGCACTTACAAATGTAAGGTTTTAGTCAGGCATGCTGACGAGGGTCAAAGGCCGCCGTAGCCCCGGGGCCTGGCAGTTCAAAAGGGCCCAGGGCTCCCAGCTGTTGCCAGCACCGTGGGCCCTTTATATCGCTGCTGCGGTGCTCTGACACACAGTGTGTGGCTCTGAAAGCTGGGGTAGGGAAGAGGGGTGCTGTTATTTGGGCGGCATTGTGGGCTGGTTGCCCCCAGCCCCGCCCCTTCCACCCGAGGCCCTACCCTTAGGGGCACAAAGCCACTCCCCCATCCATACCTTGCCTGGCGGGCTGCGGAAGCTTTCGGCGTCCCTGAGTTTATTACTGGTTAGAACAATTCCTTTGCTGGCAAGTCACCATTTAATCTCTTTCCCTAATTCATAAACTGTACTCATTTCCACCCAAATTCCTGCAAGAGCATTTTGCCTGGCTATCTTTTCCTCTTCATTCCGTGATATAACTTAATTGAACTGAATGAAATATACATGAACATGAAGTGGTGATTACTCAGCCATGCTTGTTTTAATTCACAAATGTAATTTAACTTTTTTTTTTTAACTAACTTCAATTGGTAGCTTCAAAGCATAGATCATTAAACTAATTAGAGCTTTCTAAATATGTCAAGCAGATTATGTAGCACACCAAAAAGACACATGGACTGTATAGTATTTCTAAGCATTATTGCTGGCCTGCGGTAGCAGCAGTTTTATGAGTCCAATAACGACACTTCTCTTCTTGAAATCCCCCCTCACTCCTCCCAACATGTGATTGAAATCTTGCATATTTGATGTTTGACCAGAGAATTTTTTTAGACATGTCCATTGAATCTGCTGACTGAAATGAGAAACTTTGAAAAGTTAGGTATAATAGACTTATTTTGAAAATTCTTCTTGACTTTTAATTTTTAAAATAAATCCATAGCTCAAAAAGGACTTGGACTAGAAAGTTACTGTATGCATTATGGGATTTAGGGCTCTGTCCTACAAGTTGCTTCTGCAACCCACTGGTGAGTGGGTTACAGGTCCCTCCTCTGTGTCTGATTTACAGAGGAGGCAAGTCTGTTGTTGTCCCAGTTATAAAGCCTTGACTCTTTTAGCTCAAGATGTAGCAGCTCTGAAGGTCCCTGGTTCCATCACTGGTGTGTCAGCCAAGATGACATTCATCACATTAAAAGCTCTTGTGCTGCTGAGTTTCTTTGGTGCTACTAACGTCAGGGGGCGTTGCAGGGTGCTTAGCACTTGGCAGGATAAAGCCTTTAAGCTCCCGGTCAGGAAAGCGCTGCTATTCAGGAAAGCAATTGAGCACGGATCTCAGTTCTGCTAAGGTTGGGTACTTGCACTTGGGTCTGCCCACTCAGAGCTCCTTTACAAAGGGTGTACAAATCACTTTCTGTCTGGCTGTGAGTTAGATACAGTGTGTATGTATGTGTTGGTCTGTAGATATGGCCCGAGCTGGTTGGTGTAACTTCACTTGAAGCCAGTGGGACTCTGTGTATGCAGAGTTATGCCCATGCAGAAGCTCCTTACAGGACTGAAACCTTATACTTGAATACCAAATGTACTGATCCAGACACAGACTGTAATCTGGCTTTGTTGCCAAAATCAGAAGCTGTTTAAACACTGTATTAGATCACATCTGAGTGCTTTTAAAATGTACTCTAGTATGGAAATAGTCAATTATTTTTTGTCAAGGTCCAGACTTCAGAATAAATTATTATAATAACTCACCCAATAATAAGTAAAAAATATTTTGGGGTCTGTTCAAAGGAATCTCATGGTCCTGCTCTAGAGTATCTGAGACAGATTCATCCCCTGTAGCCAGTGGAGTTGCGCCATGGAGTTTCTGATCTTCTTACATCCACGATGACAGTAATTGTGCCACTGTACTATACAGCGTGACTGTATTTCCGAGTTGGAGGAACTGCAGGAAACTCACCCAATCTGCTCTGTGAAATCAATTTGATAATACAGCACATTGTTTTCCTTGATTTCCCACTTATTTGTTCCTTACTCAAACAAAACACCTGTTGAAGCCAAGGATCAGAGATGCCTCATGGTTAGTAAGCAGCCACAGTTTCCCATTTACAGGATGTCAAAACCTCTGTGTGGTCCCTCTTTAAAAAACAAAGCACAATTCTGTGTGCAAAATGAGGCCTGCCCGTGAGGTTTCTGCCAATGAGGGCCCCATTATTGTCTCTGGTGCTTTGCAAGTTATTAGCAGAAGTGTAACACGAAATCACTGTCCTGTGGAAAAGTGGCACTGTTTTCTTTTAGAGCTGATCATGGGTGAATCTGCAGGTGGGAATTCATGAGGTGTGTGATGCAATCCATCTTGCTGAAGCAGGAAGCCCAAGAGATACGAGAATCAAGAACCATGTTCCCCAGAGACCTTCCTCTTTCATTTCTTAAGTATTATGGCTGCATATTTTAGCCATGCCAGCTACAGGCATGGGGCCAAATCTAGCCCTGATGTAAGTCCATTATCATCAATGGAGTTGCCTGCCCTTACACAAGGCTAACTTTGGCCCGTGGTAGTTAAACTTCTGTCATTATTTCCACTAAGCCCTTCTCTTTATGTAGGGGTTTAGAAGCTGGCTGTAAAAATGTGCTCCATGCTGACAGTTGGCACCTCATCATCCTCGGATCAAGGCTTGCTTTTTTTTTTTTTTTTTTTTTTAAACAGATTGGGAAAGAATTATTTTGAGTTTTTTAACCGTGATTTCCTGGATTAAACAAAAATAGAAGTTTGCAGGTGAATAAGTAATACCTGAAGCATTCTGGGGTGGCTTGGTCTTTCGCATATAAGTGTGAATCTACAATAAGCTTTAGGTCTGTGATGTAAGTAGGAGCCATGGAAAGAGTGAACTGCTGTCAAGGTTTGATATCCTGTCACTCCATGTATTTTGCTTCAGAATTCAGGGGAGAAGATGACCATCTAGGACAAGAATAGAATGTAATGAACTGGCCATGTGTCCGTGTACCACTGCCCCCTACTGGACCAACTTTTTCCCTGTGTGTCATAGGCTCTGGACTGCTACCTAAAGCTGGACAGCTATAGGTAGCAAGTAGCATATCTAGTTTAGACATGTTTTCTGTGTGTAAATTACCACACGCGGATTTCAATCTTCATGATTTTGTTCTTTGTTCAAACAGACGTCTGCCTGGGTGTCTTGTGAAATGTTAATTGCAATGTTGAGAAGTCATAAAATTTGGTTAGGTGACAAATGATAGAGTGCACGTAAGTCACATGGTGTGATTGCTGCTGCTAAAGAATTTGCTAAACAAGAAGAGAGCTTGACTTTGTCAGTGGTAGTGTGAATTCTCATGCCAAAGCATATTTCTACAAGTATCCCCGATCTTTATGGAATACATCTTTGCATTTGAAGAAAGACATATGCAAATGTTTTTATGAAGAGAAAAAATTACACCTATGATTATGTTGTGGAAAATGTATAAAAGTAATTGGGAATTCTGTCTACAAGATCTTGCATTTTTTTATTCGAACTTTTTTTCCACGGCTTACCCTTTTATGCTTCAGGTTGACCCTCTCTAGCCCAGCACTCTCTGGCCTGGCAACATCCGTGGTCCGGCATGATTTTAGCCAGCTGGATGTCCACTTGTCATGAGTGTGGCCAAGTTTCTGGCAGTCCTAGAAAGTTTGTTTACAGGTGCCAGTCCTGGCTCTCAGTGTTCTGTGCTGTTTAGCTCTAATCTACCCCTAAATGTCTTCTAAGAGCCCAGAAAGCAACAGAAATGTTGGTAAATCTGCTGGACAATATTGATCTCCCATGGTTTGGCACCGGTCAGGTCCCAAGGGTGCTGGATTAGAGAGATTCAACTTGTAATAGCATCTCTGGGTTCCTCTCTTATCTCAGATGAAAAGAGTAGGGATGTGAAGGACTAGACGACTATCCGATAAGCATTTGCTTATCGGATAGTCGACAGGGTAGTCAACTAGTCGCTCCCTCGCCCCCCCTTGCTGCCTCTGTTATATATTATAGCCTGGCTTCGGGTTCCTCATGGCATTTTAATGCATCGACTATTTGATTAGTCAATTAACCCAATACTTAACATCCTTAGACAGGAGTGCTGTGGGTTTGAAGCAGGGAGCTCTGACTTTTGTTCCAGCTTCTGTCATGAAATTCCATATGGTTATGGCATGTCTCTCCCACAGAATCCACATGTCTCTAATGGACCATATTTGTTAGAATACTTACCTGTTTCACAACGATTTGGTGAGACTATTCATTATTTGTAAAAGCACATGGAGATCAGCAGGTGGCAGTGCCAAGTACAAAGTTATTGTAACATTGACAAGTTCATGCAGGTGTATTATTCAACATCCAATGAGAGACTGCATATTTAAAACACTTGCTATTATATGTCCCTGCCTCATTCTAACATTCAAGGATGTTAGAATGAGAAAAATGCATGTAGAAAAATGATACAATGCAATCTTTATTAATAGTGTCTGGGTTTCATTTTCAATAGGTCCTACTAAATTAAACAGTTGCTACTTTATGTCTCTACTCGAAGATTTATCCAGCATTGCCCAGGTCCTTAACTCAAAAAGTTTTTTGTTTTTCTTAATTTAAATCATTGCATGGGGTGGAGCTGGGGATGAGGGGTTCAGGATGCGGGCTGCCCCAGGGACAGGCTGCCCTCTCTCACCGCAGCAGCTTGGGGCCAGGTGAGAAACTCCTGTCCATGGCTGCTGCAGTGGGCACAGCTGGGGGATGGGTACATGTTCCCCAGCTGGGGGACAGACACATACTCCCAGATGGACAGACAAACAAACAGACAAACTCTCTGAAATATACAGTATAGCAGAAGATAGCTGTCCCTTTCTCCAACCCTAACCATTACTGTCCCGATGGTGTTATAGCTGTCCCCATCTCTGGCCTCTTGCTGCCCCCTTCTGGTCATTCTACAGTATAAACTCTCTCCTGCCTGACTCCTCTCTTTCCATTTTTTGAGAAACAATCGAATTCCGGACACATCCCATTGTCTTGGCATAAACAAACCTTTATAAGAGAGGAAGCTGCATACCAAACTCGGTAGTCCTAGCGTTCACCGTTTAAGAGATGTTCTTGGACTCTCAGATGGACAGACAGACACATACATTTCTAGAATAGATAGGAAGAAGATTGCAGCCCCATTTATGTGGCCCGGGAAGGAGCAGTCCCGATGTACAGTGATCCCCTTCTTCAAAAATAGAGCGCCTGTTTAGTCATACAGTGGACTGGCTGCCATTGAAGGCACTGAGCCTGGTCTGTCTAGTTGGGAATATGGCCTTGATCCTGAAAATGTTTAAGTCTTTGGGTAACTTTGCTCACATGCATGGATCCATTGTGAGAACATCACTGTTCTGCGCTGCCCTCCTATCTGCTGATGTATCTTGATGAGTGTTTCACGGGCAGACCAGCTGCAGTAAGTATCAGATAAACATGTATTTTAAGTGTATATGGAAGAGTCCAATATATACGCACGCATTCCTTTGTATTCGAGTATCAGAGAGGTAGCTGTGTTAGTCTGAATCTGCAAAAGCGACGAGGAGTCCTGTGGCACCTTATAGACTAACTGAAGTGTAGGAGCATAAGCTTTCGTGGGCAAAGACCCACTTCGTCAGATGCATGTTCTTTATATTCTTTGTTACAGTATTCAACAGTATAGAGTCAACTTGGCCACAAGGCCTGTTTTGTTTTTTCAAGAGGTGTTGAAGCTTCAGAGCTGCAGCCGAAGCATCTGGGAGCGGTGGCTGCCCTGTGTCTCTTCAGACCAAATCTACGAGCCAAATTCTGACACCTTCACTCACATTGTGTAATATCCCACTTGCACGTTTTCCCACTTATTCCCGTTGGCACTACTCAGTGTGTTGCGGCAGCTAACCCTAAATGATGTGTGAGGCACAAGGAAATTTAACAATTAAAATAACAAAAAGTGAAATAATTTGTAGTGGGTCAGTTCCCTGGCTCCACCAGCTATGGGCAGCACCAGTGCTCTCCTTTGAATCCATGCAGGCCTTTCTGTCCCTCTGCAGATTAGTAGTAGGCACATGCTAGGGATGTGCAAAGTTAATCAGTTAACTGGTTAAGCAGTGGGAGCTGGAGCAGCTCCCCACCTTCCAAATTGTCCGGAGCAGCCCCTGTCTGTGGCGGGCCTGGGTGCCCCCCAACCCTTTAACCGGTTAACCGCCCCTGTCTGTGGTGGGCCCGGAGCAGCCCCTGCACCGCCTTTAATCCGTTAACATATTAAACAATACGGCTGTGTCTAGACTGGCAAGTTTTTCCACAAAATCATCTGCTTTTGCGGAAAAACTTGCCAGCTGTCTACACTGGCCGCTTGAATTTCCGGAAAAGCACTTACGATCTCATGTAAAATCATCAGTGCTTTTCCGGAAAAACTATGCTGCTCCCATTTGGGCAAAAGTCTTTTTCCGAAAGACTTTTGCGCAAAAGGGCCAGTGTAGACAGCATAGTACTCTTTTCCGCAAAAAAGCCCCGATCGTGAAAAAGGCGATCGGGGCTTTTTTGCGGAAAACTGCGTCTAGATTGGCCATGGACGCTTTTCCGCAAAAAGTGCTTTTGCGGAAAAGCATCCTTCCAATCTAGACGCACTTTTCTGAAAATGCTTTTAACGGAAAACTTTTCCGTTAAAAGCATTTTCAGAAATTCATGCCAGTGTAGACGTAGCCTACGTGTAACTGGTTAACCAATTTAAACAGGATTTTTCATCTCTAGCACACCCCTATCCCTGTAAGCATCCCTTGGAGTGTTCATCTCTTCTTCTGCTGAACATGCGTTAGCCATAGACTTGACTCGCAAAGAAATACTGCACACCAGCTTACCAGGATCGCTGTACCTCACAGCTCAGAGATTGTAAAATAAGCATGCACTAGCTTTCATTGTAAACCAAAGAACACAAATTTGAGGAGCACAAAGTAGCATTAATGGACTTTTGAATTAATGGGCTTTTACATATAAAGCAAAATTATAACAGCTTTTCTCGAGCCTCAGCTTAACTAACAAGATGTTTTTCTGTCTCGTAAAATGTCTTTCAGTGTTACACAGCCAGACCAGCTGCGATCTTCTCTTCATAATAGAAGCCAGTCCTAGGTAAAGCATACGTGGGTGTACCTCCGCATTCCCAACTGTAGTTCCAATCATCCATTTTCTTCCTTTGTAAACGGGGTAACCCCGCTTCCCCTACTGCTTCTTATTTCCTGTATAGAATCTCCCCTGGACACTGCCTAGTCACTTGATTAGCATTTTGTTCAGACAGTAAATAAGCATGGTGGAGTTTACAATACTGTATTCAATTTACAGTACAGACAGGTAGATAAGTGTCCTGCTGCTTGAAAGAAACAGATTGATCACCTTCTGATGACCAGTCCTTTAAGAGTCTAATTTTCAGGTCAAGTACAAAATTCCTTACACGTTATATGTATTTCAGCGTGATTTGTGATTTGGTGTGACAAGCATTCAATCGAGACATGACATGACACTTTTTAACATGATTATATAGGCTCGAAGGGGTCACAGGGTCACAGTACATCCCCCCCCAAAGACTACATTCTTCAGCAGTGAAAGACATCCACACTGTCAGAAGCACTTAGCATGCAGTAGGGATGTTAAAGTTAGATTAATTAACTAACTGAATAGTTGCATTGCTAGTCGACTATCTGATAAGCTTCTGCCAGAAGGGATCTATAGATTCTCTCATGCATCACAACCCTTTAAATTTCACGTTGTTAGTCCTGTATCAAGTCTAGTAACTTGTCTGATTAAAGCATACCTTCATGAAAGGCCTCCTGCATTGCTCTGAAGACTTCAACAGATGCAGAATACACCGCTTTCCTTGGTAGTCTGTTCTAATCTTAATCACCTTGGCTATTAAAAAGTGCACCTTTTTCACAAGAACTTAAGAACAGCCATAGTGGGTCAGACCAGTGGTCCATCTAGCCTAATAACCTGTCTTCTCACAGTTGGCTGATGACATGCTTCAGAGTATATGAATAGAACAGGGCAACTACTGAGTGAGCCGTCCCATTGTATATGTATTTATGTGCGCGCGTGTGCGCGCGCGCACACACATACACACATATATCTTCACATTATTTTAATTTATTTATGTAGGGTTTTTATTTCAGACTCCATAGTAAAAATAGTGAACAGTTGTTTCTAATCATCGTAGAACAGAAACACAAATCAGGCGTGTTGTATGTTCTTGTCTTGTTTCTTTTGCTTAGGTCATTCAGGGGTTTAAAGACAACCCAGATTCAGGGGTTTAAGGATAGCCCAGATCATGAGGTTGCATGATCACTTTGGCTAATAACCATTGATGGACCTATCCTACATTACTTATACTTTTTTTTCCAACCCAGTTATATTTTTGGCCTTCACAACATCCCCTGGCAACCAGTTCCACATGTTGACTGTATGTTGTGAAGAAACCTGCTATCTCTTAATTTCACTTGGTGATCTCTTTCTCTTACATTATGTGAAGAGGTAAAAAACACTTCCTTATTCACCTCCACACCATTCATAGTTTTGCAGACCCCTATTGTATCCTCCTGTACTCTTCTTGTTTCAAAGTTGACAAGTCCTGGTCTTTTTAACCTTTCCTCAGATGGAATCTTTCCATACTCCGTAATCATTTTGTGTTGCCCTTCTCTGAACTTCTCCAGTTCTAATATCTCTTTTGAGGTGAGGTGATTGGAACTACATGCCACATTCAATATGGATTTATATAGCAGTATTATATTTTCTGTCGTCTTATCTGTCCCTGTCTTAGCGGTTCCTAACTGTCTTTTAGCTTTGACTGCTGCTGCACATGGAGCAGATGTTTTCAGAGACCTATTCACGGCTCCAAGAATTCTTTCTTGAGTGGTAACAGCTCATTTAGACCCCGTCATTTTGTATGTATAGTTGGGATTATGTTACCAATGTGCCTTACTTTGCACTTACCCACATTTCTAATTTGAATTTGTCTGGCTTTAGCTTCCACCCATTGTTCTTTAGAATAAAGAGCCCTTTAGTACCCATTATTTTCTCCCCATGAAGGTACTCATACACTGTAATCTAGTCACATCTCAATCATCTTTTTCATAAAATAAACAGCTTGGGCACTTTATTTTTTCTCTTTATAAGGCATTTCTCTAGTCCTCATAACTCTTTGTGGCTCTTTTCTGCCCTCTCCAGTTTTTCAAGATTTTCTCAAAATGTGGATACCAGAATGTGGCACGATATTCTAGTATTAGGCTCACCACAGCCATATACACAGGTAAAATCACCTCCCATACTCATGCTCACTGTGTGTATGTCCAAGGATCACACTGGCCCCTTGTATAATGCTCTGAGAGCTCATGTTAAGTTGCTTGTGCACTATGAACCCAAAATCAGAGGCACCTCTTTCCAGTATATAGTCCAGGGTTTCCCAACCTATGGGTCAGGACCCAAATATGGGTTGCCATTACACTTCAAAAGGGTCCCCACGTGTCTTCCCCTGGTGGCTCTTAAGGAGCCATTCACACATTTTTTCAATTGCCCTGGGTCACCAAGTCTTCCTGAATTGTCAAAATGGGTCCCCATCTAGAAAAGGTTGGGAACCGCTGATTTATAGTCCTTCACACTGTAGCTTTGGCCTGCATTCTTTATTTCTAGAGGCATGATCTTACATTTGGCAGTATTACAATGCATTGGTGCCTGAATGGGCCCCGTTTATCAAGCGATTCAGATGGCTTTGTGCCTGCCCTAGCCTGGTATTATTTACCGCTCTGCCAATCTGCGTGTCACCCATAAATTTTATCAGCAGTAATTTTATATTTACATCCAGATCGTGGATTAAAAATATTAGCTGGTGTCAGCCTCTAGTACTGATCTCCACAAGATACAGACCCATTTGAAGATGATTCCCCATGTTCTTCATAAGACTTTCCTGGATTCCTGTTTTGACCCTTGTTCTAACTCTGTTACTTGGGGGGAAAAAATGTGGACCAGAACCTTAGCTGGTGTAAATTTGTATAGCTCCACTGACATCAGTGACAATATGCTGAGTTACATCAGCTGAGGATCTGGCCTTGTGTCTTGGTGGCTTCTCTGGGATATCTGGTACTTTATGGCATGGATGGGGAAACTCAGGTTCGGGAGGGTTTGGTGTGGCCCCTGGTTTGCTTGGGTTTGGTCCCCGAGGCTCAGAGCCCCCCTCCTAGCATTGGGGAGCCCGTGCTGGTGCTCCATCCCTTCTCCCCCCACCATGGGGCTGGAGCACACAAGATCTATTAGCATGGGTCCCCCTAGGGGGTGTGTGAGGAATATGAGGAGGGTCTTTCTCAGGGGCCACCTCAGTGAGGGTTTATGGGTTTTTTTTGTTTTTGTTTTTTTTGCTTCTCACTTGTATGCAGCATCCAACTGTTTTTTTTTCTGTGGGTCAGTGACCTCTGACCCCCAAAAAGTTCCCCACATCTGATCTATGGGATGTGTTCATGTTCTCTTGTTTCATGTCACTCTGAGGCTTTTGGGGGAACTGTCTTAAAGTATGGATCGAATTCTGATCTTGCGTGCACCAGTTTTACCGGTAGAATTCTATTGGCTTCAGCAGAGTTATTCCCAGCTCATACCACGATAAGTGAGGTCAGAATTGGGCTCCTACTGTTCATGATTTTGGGGGTTTAATGGGCAAATTTGCCAGAGGATGATAGAAGTTAAACTGAAATGATGGCTTCCAGAGTTGGGCCTTAAAACCATAGATCTGACTTGCCATCTGGATCCTAGCTCCATAATGAGCTGATCCAAAACTCATCACTTTCAGCGGTTTGGCTCTGAACTCTGTAGCTCAGACTGAACTCTGGCACTATGAGTAATATCAGACCAATGGTAACAATGCTCCTTAGAGAATCTGTGAACAATGATTTGTCTTTCCCAGAGCTGGCACAGGATAAAACTAGCAGCGATATATTACTGGAGTCACACTTATAGGTATGACCAGAACTGGAACAGAGGAGACCTTTGAGAATCAATTCCTTGCTCCCAATGAATTTCTTTGCCATTTCAGCAATGTAACAGAGGCAGATAGAACCCCGAAGCTTTCTCTGTGGCACAACATGTGCAGGATATTGTAGAAATCTGTATGCATTAATGTATTTTGCACAGATTTATGCTGTCTCCTTGAGGGAGACATTCCTATCCATGCTGCCTTTAAAATGAGCCCAGTACATTTAAGTGAAGTAATACAAGGATGATTCTTCTGTCTAACAAGGGGCTGAGTGGAAACAATATCTTGGGACATGGTTATGGCCTAGTGGATCAAACACTGGGCTAGAACTTAGGAGATCTGGGTTCTATTCTCTACTCTTGGCTTTCTGGGCCAATTTGTGCAAGTTGCCCTGTGCCTCAGTTTTCCCATCTGTAAAGTGGGGATAATGTTTATCTCCTTCATAAAGTGCTTTTGAAAGAGATGAACAGTTGACAGGGCTCTGGGAAAGAGTTTAAACAACGAGGAATCCGGTTGCACCTTAAAGACTAATAGATTTATTTGGGCATTAGTTTTTGTGGGTAAAAAACACTTTGTCAGATGCATGGACTCCATCTGCACTTTGTGAGGCTGAAAGAGAAGCGTTCCTGTACACATCTGGCTGCAGGCCAGGTCCATATGCTGTTAGCTTGTGTGCTGCAGTGGTACCTGCTGAAGTAATCACTGAGGGGGGTGGGAAGTGTCCTATTGCGGAGGAAGAAATAAGGCTGCTCTCTCCAGAAACCTTCAGCAGAAGATTGCAAATTAGCTCCAGGAAAGTTCCCTCAAAATGTCTGTGGAGGATTCATGGGGCATCCCGTGACATCCTAACTGTGCTGGGGAATGAGAAGAAATAGTGACTCTACCTCTACGGCTTATTTCACTATCTCTTCTAACATGATTAAAAAGGAGTAAATGAACAGCTCTGTCCCTGCAATATCAAAACTAACTGTATACGTACCAGAGGTTCCTTCCCCTGCACCAGGCGCACCCAGGGTGGACTGTAGGGAATGGCTCAATTGCTCTGGAGTTAAAAACAGTCCTTGGCTCGCTGTGTCAGTGAACCCCTGGTTAGTGTTCCCTCTAACATTTTCTATCCTTGGGCATGTTGAATTTTCTTTTGGATGGGTTGAAATTTCTTATGTGCAACACCAATGTGTGGATGTGCACCATGAATACAAACAAAAACATTATATAAAACAAAACAGTCCATATATGTGGAAGAAAATATATTAAAACAAGGAATAGTTAACAAGGAGTAATGCTTACGATATTTAATATGAAATCAAATAAAGAAAATTAACACTACCCTTGGAGTACATGTATCCTCATCATTTCTAACAACTCAAGCTAGTCAACACAGCAAAATGCATATTATCCACACATAGCTCAGCTTTAAGATGCTAAACAAATCTGAGTCAACTAGAAATAGTATTTGCAAGGCGCACATGACTAATACAATATTTACTGACACTGGAAAGGAGAGTAAAAGGCATTCACTAACGCTTATACAGTGTTTCTGGAGAATGTTTAGGAAAAACAGATAAGTTCTCCTGGTTTGAAACTTTCACCTTGTGTGTGTCACCAACTCAAAGAGTAAAAGCCCCAGAACAAATTAACACATGGTTTCAGGGTTTGTAGACAGATTCATGTTTCAGAGAGCTCGCAAATAAGATTTCATCCTGCAAAAGTAGCATCATACTTGCATACCTACTACTTGCTACTTCTGACTCATTAGAACCAGAGCTCTATCACAAAGCAAAGATCTGGCCTTACAGCAATACAATTTACCATGTATTAATTAACACAGGATTTAAAAAAAAATAAGTTCAGGGTTTTAGATATGTGACATTCCAAAAAAAATCTGTTAAAAGAATCTTTTTCATTCTTATCTTAAGCCATTAACACCTATGTAAACTTTGTTTGAAATGTAATCATGCAAATGTCCTCCTGGTGTGCACACACCCCATGCAGCTTGCTTTCCTCCAACCCAGCCAGACAGGACTGCAGTAAGTGAGTCCGGACACTCCAAACAAATTATCCTCTGCCTTCACCTCACTGCACAGATGCCAGCACCTGTCCATCCACTCTTTCCCCCCCCCATCTACCTCATGCAGTCAGCCCTTTATCTCCCCCTTCCCAGCCCAGGAAGGTTGAAGAGACTGCTTGGTTTCTGCCTTTGTTTGTCTGTCTGTCTGTCTCTCTAGCTCTCTGACTATCTTTCTAGCTCTCCTGGGCGCAGAGGACTCTTCAAACTCAACTACTCTCTGACTTCACCCAGCCACTTATTCCTGCCTTATTTCACCTGTTTATCTGCTCTGGAAGCGCTTCAGTTTAGCATGTGGCAGCTCCCTTTAGCTGCTGCTTAGCTAGATGCTCCTCTCCCCTGCTGGTCAGCTGAGCTCCCTGCCTGCATGGGAGCTCTGAACCTCTGTGCTTGCTCAGAAAATACCTGTGCAGTCATGCAGCTGCACATCTTAGAGGGAACTTAACCCCTGTCACTTGTTTCCCACACTCTTCTTTCCTCTTCTCCTAATTGTTCATTTCAAGGGGTATGACTGCAGCTTCCCCAAAGTATCCACAGAGCTCTTGGAAGAGGGGAGGGTTCTCCACCAAGGAAGGCATGCAGCTCTTGGTAAAAGTGGCATGTCTGCAGCGCCTCACTGGAGCAACTATTATCCTCCTTTGCCTTCTAGTGTGCCTGCCACAGCTCCTTGATTTTCACGTGGCGCTGCTGCATGTTCCTCTTGTAGCTCTTTTCCACCATACCCTGAGCAACCTGTTCGTAGATATTGATGTTTCTGCAGCTGGATCAGAGCTGTGCTCAGGAGAGGCAGGAGCATGTCTACAGCGTGGAGTTGGCATGGGCAGTTGCTTGGTGAGCTCTCCATGCCAAGCAAAGTGGAAAGGGAATTTCAAAAGTCTGTGGGGCTTTAAAAAGGGGAGAATGTGTAACTGTGTGCCTGTGCACTGGGCAGTGGAGTTCAAAATGATAACTAGAGTGATCATGATGAGGAATTGTGGGACACCTTCTGGAAGCCACTAAGGTCAACATAAGTAACACAGTGACTACTCTAACTCTGCATTGACCTAACTACATTGACCTAAGCTCTTTGCCTCTCGTGGGGGGGTATAATCATTAGGTCAGTGTACTGGGCGAGTTACAGTGGCAGGAGCAACCTTTTAGTGTAGACACTGACAGAGCTAGATTAGTGCAAGGCATCTTACATTGACTAACTCTGTAATGTAGATCAGGTCACAGTAAGAGACAGTTCCACCCGTGAGAAGTTCACCATCTAAGGCCTTGATCTTGTGAACTAATCCACTTAGATGAACCCGGTGCACCATTGGAGTCATTGGGGCTCTGACTGCATGGACTAGCTTGCAGGATAATTTAAAGACAAAAGATAGGAGGAAAACGGAGTAGTAGTTGTGATAAAGTGGAGCTGTAGAACTGGCTAAATGGTACCTAATTTGATGTTAAAAATTCTCTTAGAGATGGTTAATACTTTCTCTCTCCAGCTCTATGTGCATCAGTTCCTTTGCATCTAAAACAAACTGTTTTGTAATCCTATGTCTATTTTTTTAAACTCTGTTTTCTGCTGGTTTTCATATATTTCTGTTACTTTAAGTTATAGTTTGATCTTACAATGCTTACCGTGGATTTCCTTTGGGGGGAAAATGGTTTCTGTACTTGTCTGTGTGAGATGTGAAAAGAAAAAATAGAAGGAATTTTTTGACAAGAAACCGATCAATATTCCAAAACTACTGGTGGTGAGGTTTAACGTGTCTGGTGCATCCCAAGAACCTTCTGAGAGTCCCCTGACAGTTCTTGCAAAGAAAATGTTAGGGTGCTTGTGGAATTTACTTAGTAAGTTACAGAGAATAGTTTGAATCTCTGCTATTAAGACTTCCTCTCCCCTCCTTGCTTGTAAGGTGTGGGTTTTTTTTTTATTTAAAGAAATTTAACAGTATGAACACCAGTGGTTCACAGTGATTTGTCTTTTGTGATTTTTTTTTTAAACGCTATTCCCATAGTCTAGCAAAAAGAATCTGACAAATAGGGTAGGGGAATGGACAGTCTATAGAATAACTAGTAAAAGGAAGATGTTAATAATCTGAGAACGTTTGGGTGTTTCATGTTACTTAAATAAATATTGCCTGCGATTTTAGACAACTTCAATTCTGGCTTTTTGATACAGCTTTCAGCATCGCTAACTTCAGGCCAAGATATAACTACAGTAGATGTTATTTGAAATACTCTGTTTATCCATATTTGGTAATAATTTAGGACCCGATCCGCTGTCCACTGAAGTGAATGGGAATTTTTCCATTGGTGTTTTATTGGATCCAGCCTGCAAAGAGAAGATGGTCATTTTTAGGAGTATGATAATCCATGGTGCACATGCTAATTTGATTGGAATTCCCAAGCCTTCTGCGAATGGGGCATTTCCAAAAAGAGAGAATTTCACTTCTTGGAAGATTAAAAAATTTCAAGGTGAGGAAAAGAGAAAGTTGCTTTTGTTTTCCATGTTTGATTATTTTGAAAACTCCTGAATGTAAATAAAATTGGAGGCAGATAAAACCCACATCTCACAGAAAACATTTTAAAGGGAATAGTATTATAAAGAAAAACTAACAAATATTTTCTCAAATGTATAACGATAAAATCTTATTGTGCCTTTCTTGTAAAATACGCAAAGATTTTTATCTTAAAGTATGTATTTTCTATTCTCTGAATTATCACTGCGAAGAGATGGGTCTGATTCACTAATGCAGTGTTCCAGTTCTATGCAAGTATAATTCCATTTATTTAATTCATAGACTTTTAAGGCAAGAGGGGACCATTATGATTATCTAGTCTGACCTTCTACATAACACAGATCATAGAATTTTGCCCAGTAATTCCTCAATCAAATTCAGTAATGTGTGTCTGAACTAGACTCAGCATACCTTTTAGAAAGACATCGAATCTCTATTGTTAAGAATGAAATGACTGAGGGGTGTGTCTAGACTACATGGCTCCATTGACGGAACCATGTAGATGATTTTACTAGACATAGCAAAATGAAGCGGCGATTTAAATAAACGCCACTTCATTTTCATCAAAATGGCTGTCGCGCTTACAGGAAACGAGGTTTACAGGATCTGACAACAAAGAGTTCTGTGGTTGGCTGATCCCCGTCTAAAACTACCGCGCTGTGTCGACAATCAGTTGATCGGCATAGCGCGGTGGCCATTTTGATGTAAATGAAGTGGCGATTATTTAAATCGCTGCTTCATTTTGCTATGTCTAGTACACTCATCTACATGGCTTCATCGACGGAGCCATGTAGTCTAGACACACCCAGAGGATCTACCACATCCCTTGCAAAACTGTTACAGTGACTATCCTCTTCCAAAAATTTGCATCTTATTTTCAGTTTGTCTAATTTCATCTTCTAGCCATTTAATCTGGCAGACAGAGGTGGAACAAGATTGAAGAGCCTTTGAATATCTCATCTCTCCCTCCATGCTGGCAATGTATAGACCGTGATCTTAACCTTCCGTTTTAATAAGTTAAATAGATTGAGCCACTTAAGGGGTATTTTACAGCCCTGTTTTCTAGTTTTACACCAGTGTAATTCAAAATTAATTAAGTGGTGAATCAAGCCCTATCACTTATTTTGCTTTGTTAGAGGTCCTGGTCCTTGCAAAAGTTTTGTGCTTGCAATGCATTCCAAGGTATGAACCATTTGCGCATGACAGGCAGGGGGAAACATACAGCAATCCGGCACTCATTGATTTTTTTTTTTGTTTAAACCCGATATATGTGATTATTTGCAAATGAACAAACCCTAACTTTCCTTAGATTCTAAGGCCAAGGGAAATGGCAGAGAATGGTATTGGAGCAGCTTCTAAAATTATAATTGGTGCTTGGGGGATGGGACAAATGTGATATCGGCACTATGCCATCATTGTTGCACAGACCAGCTGCACTGTATTGTTGTCTACCTTATGACCCTGCTCCTGTTGAACTCAATAAAAGTTTCCCCATTAACTTTAAAGGGAGCAGAATGGGCCCAAATACTGTAAGATTCTTGGAGGGAGAGACCTGTTGCATCCAGTTACCTTCTGCCTTGATTGACTCAGAAAGGTGGCCAGGAAGAGATGTGAGGGATGGCTTTCAGCTGAGGAGAGCTTAGCACAGCTCCTGTCTAGGTTAGACAGAAGCAGGTGCTTGTATGAGCTCCTCAAGTCTGTCAGTAGGCAGCAAAGCTGGAATTTCAACTTCAGTATAGTGCAAGGAAAGTTAGCAGCCATAAAGGCCACCCAGTATGTGAAGCAGAGCCCCATGTGTGTGGCCACCAGCTGGCTGGTGTGTCATTCTAATGTCTCCTTTTCTGTCCTCACAGGCTCCCATTTTAACTACCAAGAGAAAATCCCAACACTGGGTCCCAAATTTTATGGCTTGGGGCAGTGTTAGATACAGGATGCTAGTTCTTGCTGTACTATAACTTCGGTTTAGGTGCACATTTGGGGATGTGTGCCGTTTCTTAGTGTCTAGTGTTCAATTTTTTGATACCAGACACTAAGAAACATCTTCTGCTCCAACTGGCTTCTTGAAGAGCATGGGAATTGAATGATCTCAGAATTCCGGGGTTTTCAGTTTGGGGGTTCTGGCCTGTCTTTAACCTCTATTCCAGGAAGAGGGCTAGCTGCTTCCAATGTAGTCAAGTCAATGTGCTTGGTACATATGCTCACCTATTTGCTAAGATGTCAGAGTTTCTCAAAGGAAGCCCAGATTCATTACATAAATTGAATAAAGCTATTGTGGACCAAGTACCAAGAGCCAGGGTATGCTCTCCATTTCCTTGCTGTGAAAGTGAAGTAACTCTATTTACATCAGTGAAGTTACTCTGGGTTTCTACCCATGGAAAACAAGAGCAGAATCTAGTTTCATTTTGAGGATCTGATCTGGGGCGCTCACGTGATTCTCTTGAACTTCAAAATGTCAGTTGGGGCTGAAGATGAGCTCGCGGTCTCAAGACAATGGCCAAAAGCAGGGGTCTCCTAGCCCACAAGCCATCTACAGCCTGAGCACTTTCACAGTCTGGCCTGGGAGTCCCTTAGGCCTGGGGTGTGTGTGTCTGTACCCAGTGCGTGCGGGGGGCGGCCCTGACCCCTCGGTGATCAGGATGTCCAAAGTCGGGGTCAGTATCCCTTTTTTGCAGGGCAAATGCGGCCCATAGGACCTAGTCCCAAAGTACAGTTCTCTCTAACCAAGGTAAATAGACCCCTGTAGGCCTAGTCCCAAGGTAAGTCTACTGCTAGGGAGCAGGGTCATTGTGGGGTGGGGAGGGAGGAGAACCCAGGCCTTCCTGCTCCAGCGGGTCCCAGCCCAGGGTCCTGTTGGCAGTGGGGGATTTCACTGCCTGCTCAGTGGGAATGCGGCTGGAACACGCTGAGCTCCCGGAGGACAATCCTCCACCCTGGGCCACTTCCTACCATACCTGGCACCACTCAGCTCCTCGGGGTGTTGCTCAGCATGATCGGCCCTTGTGGCTGGCCTCCCTGCTCGGGGCTGTCGCTGGGGCTGCGTCTGAAGTAGCTGCTGTCGGGGGTTGCTGCTCCTGGGATGGCTCGGGGTACTGCTGTAGGGGCGACTCAGGAGCTATGACCTGAGCTCCTTCCCCTCTGGCGGTCCATCCCGACTGAGCTGTTCTGCTGCCTCTTATACTGCTCCAGCATTTGGAGCATGCCCAGTCTGGGGAAAGGGGCGGGACTTCCTCCACCCACAGACTCTTAGGCCCCCGCCTTCAGTCCGGGGTACGCTCTCCCCGTCACAGGAGTACATGGGGGAGGGGCGAAGGCGTGGTTGGGGCAGAAAGGGGCCTGGCTTGGGGCACAAAAGTGGACACACCCTCCCCTCGCGTCCGTAGGGACTTCCAGCCTGGATTGTGTGGATGAGTTTGAGACCCCTGCCCTAAGGTTTTTGTGACCACTGCAAATGAGGAAGCACCTGCTCCTTACGGTGAGTTAGAAGCCTGAGGTCATTTCCTTAGTGATGAAAATGGACAAGAGTTTGTCTGTTACACAACACAAGGTTGTTGGTCAAGGCTTTATAACAGGGCAGCATTCTCAATATGCTGCAAATAGTTAGACATAAGCTCCCTCCTTCCAGGCAGGTGCCATCTCCTGTCACACCCAAGTAAACGTCATCAGACCCCCTTTGTTCTGGCTAAATTGGTTAATAAATCTGTAATGAAGAACGTATTGATTCCCAAAAAGCTGGTATTTATTTGAATAAAGATTCTTTTCTGTGTGAGGATAGCACCTAGAAACGTGTACCATGAGCTGCGTTGCTCCACTTGGAGTTGCTTATATTTTCTGATAAGCTACCAGCTGATGGATGTTCTAGCGGAATGCAATCTGAAAATCGATGTTCTCTTGTCTGCTTTTAGTCATTGTGCTCCATTGCTCTTTGTGGTCTTATGTTATTAAAATTACGTCCAGTGTACAGCTGTATTGTGTGATGAGGTAACAGGGACGCAGATCACATTTGGATTACTGGATCAGACCTATTTATTATCTGCTCAGGTATCTGATGTGAATTTTCTGGCAGTGTCTGAGTGGATTCTGTAAGCTGAGAATTGCTTCCCCATCACGGACTGCTACATGCAGCCAGTCCCTGCTACATGCCGTGTACGTTTACTTCATGGTATGCTCCACTGGAGCATAATGAGCATGTGTATTGGAAATCGCTCATTGCACGTGCCAGGAGAGAGGAGGGATTCTAGGTAGACTCAATGATCAAGGGGCAGGGAAACAGGTGGCTCGTGGTGGTTTCACGTGTAAAGGGGGTGTGGTGGGGTTTGAATTTGGTAGTGGGGCTGGGGAGCTAAATGCAGACACTTCCTTAACCGCTA
Organism: Pelodiscus sinensis; assembly: GCF_049634645.1. Lineage (NCBI taxonomy): Eukaryota > Metazoa > Chordata > Testudines > Trionychidae > Pelodiscus > Pelodiscus sinensis. The sequence continues at coordinate 9,105,617 of NC_134717.1, read as the reverse complement.
GTATGGCCGTACGGCATCCAGTGTTGGGAAGAGGAAACTTCAGACAAAAGGGAGCAGCTGGCTCTATGGATTCGGAGTAGGTCTGACGCTAGTATGGTAGTTAATGAGCAACGTGATCACCAGGACAGGAGCAGCTGGCTGTGTTGTGATCTCTGCGTGTTGCACTTAACAGTGAGATGATGGTATCTTCTTCTCCTGCTTTGTGTCCATTTGTTCTCTCTCCTCTCTGGCCAGGAATTGTCTTCTCACTGTGTGAACAGTGGCTGGCGTAAGAGATTCTCCGTCTCTGGTTGGGGCCACAAAAGGCACTGAGGGTAGGTCTACACTACCCTCCTAATTCGAACTAGGAGGGTAATGTAGGCATAGCGCACTTGCAAATGAAGCCCGGGATTTGAATTTCCCGGGCTTCATTTGCATGAAGCCGGCCGGCGCCATTTTTAAATGCCGGCAGTTCGAACCCTGTGCCGCGCGGCTACACGCGGCACGGAGTAGCTAGTTCGGATTAGGCTTCGAACTGCTGGCATTTAAAAATGGCGCCGGCCGGCTTCATGCAAATGAAGCCCGGGAAATTCAAATCCCGGGCTTCATTTGCAAGTGCGGTATGCCTACATTACCCTCCTAGTTCGAACTAGCGGGGTAGTGTAGACATACCCTGAGGGAATAGAGGGAAGGAGTAATACTCTTCAGGTCTCATTCCATTCAGCACAGGGTGGGGACAGGGGTACGCTTTAGGGATGTACACCGATCTAACCAGCGTTTGCATTTCATGGTGAAGAGAGGGAAGCAGTTCAAATCCAGCTCCAAACAGCATGGCTGCCCCATCTCCAGAAAGAACAAAATCTCAGGTCTGAACCTGCCCAAAAGTTGGATGATGGGATCCCAATTTTGTGATTCAGGACCTGTCTTTAATACATTCCAGCCTATTTGTGACCCATCCCTACATCATTTCTTTCTGCAGTGATCAGTTTATAAAAGCACAGCCCTGCAATTTTGGGTCAGTGAGATTGCAGGTGAACTATTCCCCTGCTCATTAAATTAAGTCCTACCTCCCAGGAAACCCACTTAAGTCCTTCCTCTCCAGAACTCTCTAAGGGCTCATCAGGGAGAAGGGAAGCTTTCTGCCTTCCTAGCTGTGAAACGTCTTCGGCCCACATTTGCCAAACTTGCGTGATCAGGAACTGACAGACAAGGTGAGGTTTGAACTTTGAACCTGCGTTGGGTTTGAGATTTGAATGGAATATACTGCACAGCCCTGTGTGTTCTATCAGTTTATGAAATAAATCACAGCACACTAGCTCTTACACCCATACATCAAAGGAATGCACGTAGAGAGAGTCAGAGGGGGAGAGGGAGACTGGTTCTCATTAGATCATTATCTAGCAGATGATGTTTGGCTCAGTGAGCCTGTTGCTTTTAAAGGTTACAAATGAGGTGTGTGGGCTTTTTTTATTGCCGTTGTAGATAGCTCACAGCTCCCATGTTTGATTTGACAGACCTTCCTCCTGAGATCAGATACAGCCTTTTTCATATACTTGTCCTCGCAGCTCTTCCCTGGCAACTAAGGGTGCCATTTTGGGCGCGTAGAGAAGAGAGCAGCCATGTGCTCCGGGATGCCGCTCGCTTTTCATCCCATTCCCTGAATGCTAAGGGAGTGAGGGGAAAGTGCTTCACCTGCCTGGTGAAGGGAGCAGCTGCCCCTTTGCTCTGGCTGGAGCCAGATGTGGTAAGGCTCTCTCTGGTGGGCAGCCTCACTGGCCCCAGTTCTAGCTCTGGCAGGCGGAAAGCCGCAGTCGGCTGGCCAGGCTGCATGGTGGCGGGTGGCTGCCCTCCTTTGCTCCGGATGGACCTGGGACGCGCTGATGTTAACAAGATCCAGTCCGTATGGAGGTGTTAAAATGAATCAGGAGTTACAATCTCCAGTAGTTAATCAGCCCACACATTTCTTCCTGAATGGCTTTAAAAGAAACAAGCAAAAAAAAAAAAAGCTTTTTGCTATTCTCAGTCCTTCAGGTTCCCCACCCCCTATATTCTTACAGCAGTCTGCTAGGGGATAACTCATGGCATCTCTGTGCTGTTCAGATGTGATCTTTCCCTGAAAAAGTACTTCTGGATCTTTTAGCTTGAACTGCCTTAGATGGTGCATAGGCAGGGCTTTCAGAAATGTACTCATACATGTCCTAATTAATGGATATCTTTAGTATGTATTACATCATTGCAGACCATGGTAAATGAAGAGCCCCTGGAAAACTGACAAAACTTTGATCTGCATTTATTTTTACTGGAGGACTATTCTTTAAAAACTAGCCAATTAGCCCATCATAAGACGGAATTTTCAGGTCTCTCCTCCATGTCCATCTTCTCTCCTGAGCCTCCGGTCTCTTGCTCCGTCTCTCTCTCTCTCTCTCTCCTACTGCCTCCTCTCCTCCCCCTCCTGCCTCTCACTCTCCCTTTCTCTTCTCCCCCTCCTGCCTCTCACTCTCTCTCCGCTCTCCTCTGTCTCCATTGGGGATGCACGCTTGTCCAAGCCCCGCCCTCTGGGCGTGTACGTCATTGCCCCCCCACTCTTCGCCTCCCGCCGTGGTGCTCAGCAAGGGGGGCGGGGCAGTGGTGTTCACTGCCAGGGGGCAGGGCCTGGAGCCGCTGTCACACTGCATGTCACTGCTCTGTCCCCCTTCGCCTCCTGCTGTGGCGCTCAGCTGAGATCTGCACCGCTCAGCTGGGCCACCACGGGGGAGCAAGTGGCCGTTTGGGTTCCCCCGCGGCGGCCTGGCTGAGCGGTGCAGAACTTAGCCGACCGCCACGGTCGGAGGTGAAGGAAGGCGGGGCAGTGACATATAGGGTTGCCAGGTGTCCGGTTTTCGGGCCCTCTGTCCAGTTAAAAAAAATCAGAAAATACCGGACATGTATAATGTCCGGTATTTTCTGGTTCTCCGGCTGGGTGCCAGATGGAAGCCTGGCCGGGGCGGGAGAGTGGCTGGGAGGGAGGGCGTGATTGGCGCTGGGAGCCTCTAGGGAAGCAGGGGAAGCTCCGTCCCTGCTCCTGAGCGCTGTTCCAGCGTGTGCTGGAGCTGCCGCTGGACTTGCTTCACTGGGACCATGAGCGGGGCGGGCAGCACCCTGGGATCTGCAAGTGCCCGGGTGAGTCCAGCTCCCCACCAACCGATTCCCTCTCCCCACCCCTCACCAGCCGGTTCCTCCTCCCGATCTCCCACGGCCAGCCTCGCTGCCCCCGACCAGCTTTGCTTCCCGCTGGCCAGCCCTGCGGCCTCTGACCCCCACCCCTGACCAGCTTTGCTTCCCGCCGGCTGCACCTCCCCCGTTCTCCCCTGGCCAGCTACGCTGCCTCTGACCGCCCCCCCCCCACAGCTCTGCTTCCCCCTCCCCTTCTCCCAGCCAGCCTTGCTCCTCTCCTGGCCGGTTCCTCCCCGCTCCCGCTCCGATCAAGTGTGTCCGTTTTTTTTTACCCTACCTGGTAACCCTAGTGATGTACACGGCCGGGGGCGGGGCCGCATACGTCACTGTGCCGTCCCCCTTCCCCTCCTGCTGTGGCGCTCGGCCGAGTTCTGCGCTGCTCAGTTGAGCTGCTGCGGGGGAGCCCAAACGGGGGAGCAGCCAGGCTCCCTCACATATCAGACACCTGTAGAGTGACTTTGCTTCAAGACTAGACCACACTGCATTGCCCAAGACTCCTGTGAGGGATGTATTGTGTGTAGAAAAATCCTAATCCATGGTGTGCTGCAAACACTCAAGTGATGAGCTTAAGTTTCCCGCACTGTGGTCAAATAAGAGGCCAGGAGCAGTGTCATTCAGTGCATGTGGAAATGAGTACAGCATATGTGTATGGCTGTCTGGTGGTGAGTGGCAGAAAAGTAAATTAATCTTGAGGCGGTTTCAGCTTTTAGTTCGAGCTTGGGACTTGTAAGCAGGAAATACAAAAGGAATAAAAGTATCATGACAATGCTTGTCTAAAACGGATCTGAAAAGATCTGGATTAAATATAAATATTTTCCTTTAGCTTTCTGAAAGGGAAATATACTGAGAGGTCTAAAAAAGCTGCTACTCACTACTTTGGAAGTTAACTATATCTTATTTTTGGTGAAAGCAAAGAGTTGTTTCAGGTGCTCAAATTTTTATTTGGTGTCGAGGGGCGTGGCCTCCTTGGACGGTGCCTCTCTCTAGAGTCCCCTGTGAGTCCGCTTGTCAGGGCCCACGCGACCCAATGACTGGCGCTGGTGTAAATGACGCCCCTCTGTCAATGTCAATCTGGCCCTGCGGCCTAGTCTTTATAAGACTCTCCTCTCGGGATAAATACAACCCTGCGGCACAGTTTTTATAAGGCTCCCCTCTTTGGGTAAATGCGGCCTGATCCTTAGACTTTCAGGCCTTCCTCTGCTCCAGAGTGCTGCAGAGGGGGAAGGTGCTTGTGTGGGGGCCAGGCTGTAGATGGAGGGAGGTGGAAGAGTGCTGCTTCTGACATCATCAGCCCAAGTTTCGTGATGTTTTCCCAAAGCTTTTGTACAAAGTAGAACCTAAACTTGCTCTTGCTTCATCTTGATTCTGGATGACACTCTTGCATAGGGCTGAGTTATTTACTTTTCCTAAATCCTTGGAGCAGTTGTAGCAACTAGTGTGGGAGCTGATAGCAGATACATATGCTTTGGTTTATACAGTTACAGGACACCTGCTTTTTCTTAGTCTTGGGTGAATCATCTGAGACTGCCCTTCTAGATAGTCCCTTTGAAAAATGTCATGTTGAACTCTAGATCTGCACTTCTACTACTTTGAGTACTGTACTTTGCTAAAATACAATGGCAATTTAAGAAAGCCTCTCTCCCCTACTGTAGGACAGTTAAAACCTAGTGCAGGGGGTCTTACTGTCTACTAAATTCTATCGGTTTTATCCCTCATTGGTGCTTTTCCTATTAGACTCACAAAACTCTTCCATAAGAGTCTGATGAGAAGATGCAGAATAAATTCAAAGTATTGTCACTTTAAACAGCCTAGAGGTAACGATGTTGGTTTGCATGAGAACCTAGGGACTTCATTGTACTTTCCCCATTATTTGTGATATATGCTTTATCCTCTGTCTTAGACTTGGCTTTTCCCAATCAGCAAATGTGTCTGCTGGAAACTTATTTGACCAGGCAGTTGGAGTGTCCCGCTGTGTGAGTAAGCGTTGCCCTTCAAGGGTCATTCCAAGTCTAGCGTGCCCAAGCCCCTTTCTTTAACACCATTGTAACGGAAAAATCAAGAGCAGAGGCAATATCTTTCTGAAGAGGAACTTTGCCTTGGCTGGGTATTCGAATGTGACTGTTATACGCAGGCTCAGGACTGCGTGATGTTATTAACCGTGTTATCAATGATTATAAGCAACCTACTGGACAATCTTAATAATCTACAACAATTGATTAGCTGTTATTAATAGATGTTTTTATCCCTTTTATCAATGTGCCATTAATTAAAACTCTACTCTGTTGTATTTTTTTCTTCCCATTCCAAATCTATTAGACCTGACAAGGATTGGTATTTGATTTCCCTGGGCTAGCTTGTGACCTGATCCCGCAAACTAATCTGTGCGTGTGAATCCTTCCACCTGCAGAAAGCCTTGTTAAAATCAGTGGGGCTCTGCCAGACAGAATAATTTGCAGGATTGGGGCCTTAGTTGTCATTCATACAAGCTCCATTAAACACACTCTCATAGCGCTGAATTCACCTGGAAAACAGCAAGCCCCTGTAATACAGATTTTAGCAGAAGCATAAGAGAAAACAACATATAATCAGTTTTTTCTTCCATTTGTTTAAGCTGCTAGGGTTTAACTAAAAATAACACCTTATCCCTGCTCATCTATTATACCAATCAAAACAGCAATTAACCTGTTACCCTTCTCTGAGTTTGGCTAAACAAGCTCGAAAATTGCTTGTAAACCAGCATTATTGCTCAGCTAGGTGGAGTATGCTTTCTCACTCAGAAAGGCGAAGGTTTCTCAGTCACTTGATTGTATTTGTCAGAAACACACAATTCAATGGACTTTCAAAATACTGAAAAACAGGCTGATAAACACGTTCTTTGTTGTATGTAAATTATGATACAGACCAAATATATAAGCATGGACAGCAGTTGCATCAGTAGCAAAGCGGGCTGCCTGATTGAGAACCTCTGATTGTAGGGAACAGTGTGAGAGAAACTCAGAATGGTTTCTTGGAACACAGTGGGCACCAACCAGTTGATGGAGATCTACTGGTAGATTTTGGAACCTCTGACAGGGGATCCTGACTGGTTTGGCCAAGAGGCTATCAAGTGCCAGCACTTCAGCTGCTACTTCCCCCACTGTTCCTCATCTCCTGCCCTTTGCCTTGGAGCTGCCTCTCTCCTCCTGCTTTCTGTGCAGTGCAGGGGAGGGAGAGGAGAGTGCTGATGTCAAGGTGCCCCCTCCCACTCTGTATCCTTTCACCACAAAGCAGAGAGGGGGTACAACAGGAATTTGGATGGAGTTTGCTGGCTACTTTAGGGAATGGTCCAGCGCCACGGCAGGGGTGAGCCTGCCTTAGCCTCACTGCACCACCACCCAGAAGCCATCTGAGGTAAGCAGTGCCCAGCTGTAGCCCACATCCTGAACTCCTGCCCCAGTCATGAACTCCCTTCTGCACCTCAAGCTTCTGCCCCAACCCCCCCTGCATCCAAACGCAGTCCCAGAGTCTGCAACTAGAACTTCTCCTACATCCCAACTGCCTGCCCCAAGAGCAGCTCAGAGTCCCTCTCACACTCCAGATCCCTTAATCCAAGACCAGAGCCTGCACCCAACCCTCTGTCCCAGCCTGATGAAAGTGACTGAGGATGGGCGAGAGAGGGAGGTTGAGTGAGTAGGGGCAGGGCCTCAGAGAAGGGGAGGGGTGGAGGTGGGGAAAGGGTATTTATATTGGAGGTAGATCTTGGATTTCACTTCAATTCAAAAAGTGATCACATGCTTAAAAAGGTTGGAGACCACTGTTGTAACAGCTTGCTCCCTCTGGACAGGACATGAGTCAGGGCACTGGTAGGGAGGTGCAGAGACCTGCCTGAGAGATTGCGGGTTTAGGGATAGTACCATAATGAGACACACAGCATTGCCTGTCTGCAGTATGCAGCTGCGCCACTTCAGGCAGACTGGTCAGTTCAGATCATGCTTGGAAGTCAGGGTCAGGCAATGGGCTTCTGGAAATGCGGGCAATGATTCAATAGAAGATGTCCTTCTGTCTGAGACAGTCCTGAATTTGTGCCCAGCAGCGTGTCAGTGCTGGAGATGCTGTGTTTCAGGTATTATGGAGCGTTTCTGACCACTTGAAACCATTAATGATCACAATCAGCCATATTCAGAAGAATAAACACACAAACCCTGGTCACATTTCCTAGTGGGTACCTGTGTTCTGTCTGGCTCATAATTTCCTTTGCCATTTTAATATGTTAGTCTTTCTCTTTCCTTTTCCTCTGTATTGCTTGAACAAGGGCTGTGTTCCTAAAAGTGGCTGCATTTCAGGGGTGAGTATGAGCTCCTAGGCCCCAGTCCTGCAAAATGATCCTTAACTGCGGAATATTATTCTCATATAAAATTTGTTTGGCTTCAGTTCAGGATTAGGCCATAGCTGGTAAAAATAATATAAGAGTCTCGAAAATGAAGAGTATGATAGAAATATGAGATTATTCTTTCTAGCTGCCCTGAAGCCTGGTCCCCTTCCTTCCCTTCTGAAAATAAGCTCAATAACCTCCGAACACTAGGGAGCTTCCCTCTTTTGGCCCTGTTGTTGGGCATCCAGACTAGATTAGAAACAAGTGTAAAATTGACCATCTCGCTTGATTACGCAAATGGACCAAAAAACAAACAGGAAGATGAAAATTATACACAGCTTTTTATTCAGTTTTAATTATCTCTAAGTTGTGGTTAGAAATAGTGGCAAAAAGAGCATTCTTAAATAAAATGGAATTTCATTATGTAGTTTCTATGTTTACACTGTCATTAAGCCTTTTTTATGCATATATGGTAATAAAGGGCTAACCCTTTACCTATCATTGGAGGATATATTTATCAAAGGTTTTTTTCCTACAAGCTATTTCAGTCTGAGAAAGGAAATGTGTTCCTTTTTCTGATGATGTTGTGACTTTGTAATGCTCGGTTTCTGATTGTTTCTTGTTCACTAATTGGCAGTTCCTTGGTGAATCTGTCAGAAAGTCTCACGAAACACCTGTTTTTCAGCATTGTAAAGAGCTTGGATTTCATATCACGTTTTATAGGTAGTCTCTTCGTTTATGTGATTGTGCCTTTGATTATTAAAATATTTTTGTAAATTTGCTTTCTAATATTTCTGCTTTCAAAGCTTCATTTCAGGGCAGCACTTAAACATGTGCTTAAGTCCCATTTAAGTCAAAATGAGTCCTACAACATACTTAACTTGAAGTGTTTTTTAAGTGCATTCTTAATCAGAGCCTTAGTTTGCTTACAATTCATCCAGCTTTCCATTTAGGCTCTTATATCACACTTCTTCTGTGGTATCTGAGGGCATGTCTAGACTTACTTTCACATTTGAAAGAAGATATGCAAATTTGGGCAAATTTGCATATTTTCTTCTGATCACTTTTTCAAAAGAGGCTCTTTTGAGAAAAAACCCTTTTTCTTAAGAACCGGATAAACCAAATTTTTTTAGGAACATAAGAATGGCCGTACTGGGTCAGACCAAAGGTCCATCTAGCCCAGTAGCCTGTCTGCTGACAGTGATCAGCACCAGGTGCCCCAGAGAGGGTGGACCGAAGACAATGATAAAGCGATTTGTCTCCTGCCATCCTTCTCCAGCCTCTGACAAACAGAGGCCAGGGACACCATTTTTATCCCCTGGCTAATAGCCTTTTATGGACCTAACCTCCATGAAATTATCTAGCTTCTCTTTAAACTCTGTTATAATCCTAGCCTTCACAGCCTCCTCTGGCAAGGAGTTCCACAGGTTGACTACACGCTGTGCGAAGAAAAACTTTCTTTTATTAGTTTTAAACCTGCTACCCATTAATTTCATTTGGTGTCCTCTAGTTCTTCTATTATGGGAACTAATTAATAACTTTACTTTATCCACTCTCGCCACACCACTCATGATTTGATATACCTTTATCATATCCTCCCTCAGTCTCCTCTTTTCTAAACTGAAAAGTCCCAGTCGCTTTAACCTCTCTTCATATGGGATCCGTTCCAAACCCCTAATCATTTTAGTTGCCCTTTTCTGAACCCTTTCCAAGGCCAAACTATCTTTTTGAGGTCAGGAGACCACATCTGTACACAGTATTCAAGATGTGGGCGTACCATAGTTTTATACAGGGGCAGTAAGGAAGAATGGTTCTTTCGAAAAAGCGGTTTTCTCTCAACAGAGCCACATCTAGATTACTTTATTTTTCGAAAGAACCTCTTTTGAAAAAGCGATCAGAAGAAGATATGAAAATTTGTGCTGAATTTGCATATCTTCTTTCGAAAGTGAAAGCAAGTCTGAACATGCCCTGAGAGTGTGGCTTGGAGAGTGAAAATAGATTACTTAGTTTCTTTATAACCACTTTGACTGTGTACCAGCAGTCTAGTCTGTGAGGGTATGGTATACATGTGCCTCTCCAATGTCCTTCATTTCAAAGGATATTCCTCATTTAAGCTATACTACAGAGCAGGGGTGGCCAACCAGTTAGAGATTAAGAGCCAAAATAGCTTTGAATAGTAGTGGAAAGAGCCACATATTATAGATTTATTTGTATACAGGCAGTCCCCGGGTTACGTACAAGATAGGGACTGTAGGTTTGTTCTTAAGTTGAATCTGTATGTAAGTCGGAACTGGCGTCCAGATTCAGCCGCTGCTGAAACTGATCAGTTTCAACAGCGGCTGAATCTGGATGCCAGTACTGACTTACACACAGATTCAACTTAAGAACCCCAGGCATCCCCCAGTTAGCTGCTGCTGAAACTGATCAGCGGCTGATTCCAGGAAGCCCGGGGCAGGGGCTTCCTGTAGTCAGCCATTGGTCAGTTTCAGCAGCGGCTGACTTGGGGACGCCTGGGGCAGAGCAGCTGGGGTGCTGCTGGGTTGGTCCAGTAGCGCGGCCGCTCCTCGGCACTACTGGACCAACCCAGCAGCGCCCCAGCTGCTGTACCACAGGCGTCTGGAGCAAAGCCGCGGAGCACGGGGGCAGCGGGACAGCCCAGACGCGCCGTGGCTGTCCTGCTGCCCTCGGGCTCCGCGGCTTTGCTCTGCTTTGCTCCCCGTCTCCCTGGTCTGCACGAGCAGAGCAAAGCCACGTAGCACGCGGGCAGCGGGCAGCCCAGACGCGTCTGGGCTGTCCGCTGCCCACGTGCTCCGCCGCTTTGCTTCCTCTCCCTGGTCTGCTGGAGACCAGGGAGACGGCCCCGTTCGTAACTGTGGATCCGACTTAAGTCGGATCCGCGTAACTCGGGGACTCCCTGTATATCTATAACCCAGTGCCCTCCACCTCCCCCTTCCCCAGAGGCAGGTACCCCCAGCCCCCTTGCTCCAACCCAATGCACCCACCCCTCCACAGAGCTAGGCAACCCCAGTCCCCCCCACTGTAACCCCATGCCCCACCCCTCCCCTAGAGCCAGGCAGCTCCAGATTTTTATTCTTTTATTAACCCTAGGTCTCACTGGAGCTGCTGCGGTGGCAGCCATGCACTTCTGCCTCCAGGCGCTGGGGCATGTGTGCAGAGCGGCCGTGAACTGTCGACGTGCGCAGCTCCGAAAGACAGTCGAACATTCCTTTGAAGGCAGGTGCCACCACCCCCTCCCCGAATCCCGGACAATTTTGGGGTTTTAAAAATAAACCGTCCAGACTGCAATTTAACATGGGAAAATGAGGACATGTCCGGGAAAAACCGGACGTATGGTAACCCTATAAAGAACCTCATTTCTATGAATGAGAGCCACAGATTGGCCACCCCTACTACAGAGCTTTTAGCAAAAACACAGGCCTGTTGCTAAGTCGGTGCGCATAAATGCTGTTTGTTGGCACTTCTGCTGGCACAATAAGTCTATCCCTAACAAGTGTCTTTTGCTTAGTCAGTGACAGAGCACTTCTGCCGATAAAGCAGCATTTGCCACTGCAAAACTCATTTCATTCTGGGAGGGAGGGTGTGTAAGCACCTGTAAATGACAAAAGTTTTGTCGAACAAGTGCAAGTGTAGACCTAGTTACCTCCAGGCCAGGCAAATTTGTAATCTCTTCACTTGTCTTGCTGAAAAAGTATTTACATCATAAATAAAGCACTGTGCAGCTGAGGGAAGGTTGTGGAAAGGTTCATTTGTGCTCTTCCCTCACAGCATTTTAAGATTTTCTGAATGAATAATGTGTCCCACAGTCAGATGTTGGCCAGTTGAAAGGTCTGACCAGACCCTGTCTTTGCCTTGTCCTGCTCCTATCAAACCTTTTCTTGAGTAAGATTTTTGTGTGTGTGTGTTAGAAAACAACTTGTACTGCATCACATGCGCATAGGTTTTTTCTCATGCGAGCTGGTGTGTGTGTGTGTGTGCATTTCCAAGGGAGAAATATTCCCCACTGTTGTGGCTGCCTGCACAACGTAGAAAGGCTGAGGAAGCATGTGGTTGAGCATAGAAATGAAGGATCAAGCGCTTTCCTCAGTCTGGCGAGACTGAACACAGACACAGATATGCACACAGACAGAATGAGCTCTTTCATGCGAGGAGCCATGATTTACTGGTGCACGGACTGAATATCAAGTGCCGCAGCACGGTGGCAGTGGCACTTGATTCCCACTGGCAGGATGGGAAGACTGATTCTGCAGAGCGGCAATCTAGATACCTGGGGTTCAATTCTCCTATTACTCACACCATCCCCTTGGCCACAATGGAGCTGCTCTGATTTGCACCAGTGTGTGTAAGAGGCGCTGCAAGAGGGTAACTTGCAGGGGCTGTAGCTACTCCTGAATTGGCCTCAGTTCTCCCTATAGCTGCTGCCACACTGTCCGCTCTGCCTTCAGAGCTGGGCAGCCAGAGTGGGGACTGCTGCCCGGGCACTCTGTTCTGAAGGCAGCAGTGCTGCTACTGCCAGCAGCACAGGAGTAAGTCTAGGGTGGGTACCTGAGAACTCCACCCACTGGGGCATGCCACCCAGGGCAGAAGGAGGTTCAGGGCTCCCCACATCTGCCTGCAGTGACCCTCTCCATGCCGGGTTCCTGGGCCTGTCCCCTCTGCCCTGGCAGTTGTTACCAGCTGCAAGCAAAGGGCAGGAGGGAGCCAGGTGCAGCCGCAGTCCCAGCCAAAGGGTGGAACTTTGGAGAGGGGAAGGAAGAGGAGGACAAGCCAGAATTTAGGAGGAGCAAGGGGTGGGGCTAACCTACCCTAGCCTCCCCACTAGGAGGAGGTGGTGCCCCTGGCAAGAGGGGGATTAGGCCGTATCTTTTTTTTGTATGCTCCCCACCCCCACATTTTTCAATACAAGGCTTTTACAAAGTGCCCTTCCTACCCCTGTTGTTGCATGGAGAATCCTGAGCTGGCAGCCTTACATGATCACTTTGCACAGGTTTAAATGTCTAAGCAAGGCAGCAGAGACTCAAGCCTCTGACATCTATAAACTCTTGTATTAGCCTAGTGCCCTAAGGCCCCAGCCAGCATGGCACCATGCGGGGTTCTGTATCCCCACAAATGATGGGACAGCCCAGTTACCACGTGGAGGGCCTGACTCTGATTGTGCTTACACTGCTGCAGTGAAAAATCAAAGTCATTGGAGTCACACTGGTGTGAGAAGATAATTGGACCCTGAAAGTGGTATCTGACATGTCCATATGGCTAAGGTAGTGCGATAGCTGGCATCACCGTAACATCAGAGTGTTTCACAAGATCCCTATGGCAGAAGGGCTGTGCTGTCATTCACAATTTATAGGTGAGAAACAGGCTAAGATCAATTAAGAAGGTTACATTAAGAAGTATGTAGCAGAGCGAGGACTTAAACCATATTTTTCCAAGTCTCAGATCAGTGTCCTACCCGCTGGACCATCCTGCCTCTCTCCTCACTTTGATGTCCTGTCCTTGCCTCTCATCCTAGTCAAATATAATCTTATTTTCTCAGATTAAAGAGAAAGGCCATCGTGCTGTGATATGAGTTTACTACGGGGCTGGTTGAAAGTCCTGTCAAGTCACACGGAGTGATAGGTGCTGCTTTCTGAAAAACATGGGAATCGGGGTCAGTGCCTCATGGGACTGTGTGTTCAGGGGTAGAAGGGACCCTAAACTGTAGCACTTTCTCCTCTCACATTTGTAAGATTAAGGGCAACCAATCATAATAGCACCTTGATTTAAGGTTAACTAGATAAAGTCATCTGAGTCGTATTTACTGTTAAACTAACTGCCCAGGGAGGTGAATTAATGATCTTTACAGAAACCTTTATGGTTATTTGGCCACAAGGTGCGATCTGGTCTGATCTTTTATGCAACATAAATCAGTTTAATGGTTAAATCTGTGCAGCTAGCTGCTGAATTTTAATGAGGGCTTTTTAAATGAACTATGGTGCTTTCCCACACACACAGGCACATTGAGCAGGTGTATATTGCAATTAAATGGGAAAACTTACAATTAAATAATGCTAAGTGTGTGACATGGGCTGACAGAAGCCTGAAGATTCATAGTGAAGGCCCACAATCAATCATTAATTTACTCCATTGTGGAAGGACAAAAATGCAAATGGCCTCAGCTGAGGTCAAAGCACAGTGGGGCAGTCAGTAGAGATTCGTGCTAGCAACCATTAATCTCAATAGAGGTAGGTTCAAATGCTAAGTCAAGTCACAAATGGAAATTAGTGGACAGCTATCAGTTTTTTTACCATTATTTGTATTATGGCAGCTCACATGGGCCCTGGGTGAGTGTCCAGGAGGCTAGACTCTCTAAAAACGAGTTGAGAGGGACCACTCCCTGCTCAATGAAATCTAAACGGATAAGATTGACTGGGAAACAGAGGCTCAGTTGACCGCAAAACCCAGGTCTCTTGATTCCTAGTCCGGTGCCATACTAAACTGCCTACTGTTTCCATCTTGTGTACTGTGTTCACTTGGGGCCAGAAGGGGCAGTGTTAGGTTTAGCATGAAATGCTTTTGGAACGTTATCCTCCATCGAGCATCCGAGAAGCTTGCTAGCTTGGTTCCAGGTAGATGTGGTGAACTTCAGGACATCTTGTATGAGCCACCTGTTTGCCCAAGTGTTTCCTGGGCGTGGGATCATTGCTTGGGATGTTGATTGAAGAATGGGGTCGGGTTGCTTGAAGGAAAGGAGCAGAAGCAGGGAGCAAGTTGAGGGTGCTATGAGTGTTTGTGTGGCCCAACCAGACGTCTGCCCCTATCACTAGGGCTATGTCTAGACTGCAGGCTTCTTTCGAAAGAGCCTCTTTCGAAAGATCGCGTCTAGACTGCAGGCGGATCTTTCGAAAGAGAAATCCGCTTTTTCAAAAGAGAGCACCCAGCGAGTCTGGATGCTCTCTTTCGAAGACGGCCTCTTTACATTGAAGAACACCTTCCTTCGAAAGAGGAACTTTCGAAGGAAGGCGTTCTTCCTCGTGAAACGAGGTTTACCGCCATCGAAAGAAAAGCCGCGTTCTTTCGAAATAATTTCGAAAGAACGCGGCTTGAGTCTGGACGCAGGGGAAGTTTTTTCGGGAAAAGGCTACTTTTCCCGAAAAAACCCCTGAGTCTGGACACGGCCTAGGTGTTCACAGCAAGAGCAACAGTTTCACTGTGAAGAGAGCAAGCGTGAATATTTCTCAGATCTTTGGCCTTCTGACGGCCTTGTGTGGCAGAGCTGCACTGAACGAAAGCAGTGTGCATTGCCTCAGAGAGCAGGAAGAAAGAGAGGAGAGCCTGGTAGTAGTGTTTTTCAGCACTTTAGATTTGGGTCAGCTTTTTTTTTTTTTTTTTTTAATTTCTCATTGAGAATATTGAGCTTCTCCATTCCCCAGCGTCTGAAAGAGGAGCTGGTTTCTATGTTAAGCAGGAAGTGATTGTGACTAGCTCTGCTCCGCTGAGCTTCTGTTTCATTAGATTTGGCTTAATTTGAGGCTGAAGATGCAGTCTTGGGCTATTGGATTTAAAGGCAGGCAAGCCTTAACAGGTCCCCATACACAAAAGAGCCATTCTCTTGGGCCAGATCCTGCCTTTCGTGTCAAAGGGAAGTCTCACAAGATATGGTCCTTTGTGCCTGTTCTTAGCTTCTCTTCCTTAAGGGAAGGAAAGTGGTTGATTGCGTCCTCTGTAGTGCCCAGGTCTGTTACTGTTGAAGCCAGTGGGAATCTGCCACGGACTTCAGGACGACTAGAAACTTTTCTGCTTGTGAATACTCCTATTGAAACTGGTTCCCTCCAAATAGCTGGGCAGAGAGTGATCTAATGCCTAGATTGGTGGACTGGGACTTGAGAGCCAGGTTCAGGACTAAGTTTCTAGGTAACCTTGGCCCAGTCACGCGCGTGTGTGTGTGTGTGTGTGTGTGTGTGTGTGTGTGTGTGTGTGTGTGTGTGTTTTCCCATATAAAATGCATGTAATGATAGAATAATAGATATGGAAGGGACCTTAAGAGGTCATCAAGTCCAGTCCCCTGCCCTCATGGCAGGACCAAGCGCTGTCTAGGTCATCTGTGATAGATGCCTCTTCAAGCTGCTCTTAAATATCTCCAGTGATGGAGATTCTACAACTTCCCCAGGCAATTTATTCCAGCGTTTAACCACCTTGATAGTTAGAAAGTTTTTTCCTAATGTCCAACCTAAACCTCCCTTGCTGCAGTTTAAGCCCATTGCTTCTAGTTCTATCCCCAGAGGACAGGGAGAACAATTTTTTTCTCCTCCTCCTAACACTACCCTTCTAGATACTTGGAAACTGTTATCCTACCCCCTCTCAGTCTTCTCTTTTCTACAGTAAAAAAACATGGGGTGGCAGCAGTTCCTGTTTGCTTAGGGGGAGTCTGAGCTCCCAGACCCAGTGCAAGCTGGAACTGAGCCAGGCTGCCTGCCCAACTGGTTCCTAATATACTTTAAACACAGAGCTGCAGCAGGGGTAAGTCCTGGACCTGGTGAAAGCCAGGACTGTGCCGGGCTACCTGCCTGCCCAGCTCCTAATACAGTTTAAATGCAGAGCCACAGCAGGGGTAGTTCCCAGACCCAGCGCAAGCCAGGATTGAGCCAGGCTGCTGGCCAGCCTGTTAAAAATTTACTGGCAAAGCAGGGGAGGGAATGTGTGTAGTCTATAGCATTAACCAATAAGGTTTTGCTTATCAGTTAGTCGGTTAATTGACTATAGCATGCTTTTTTTTTGTGACCGTACACCCTGGGATGGCACCTTTTTTCCCTGCGTAACTTAAATCAATTGCATTCCGTTTAGGTGTACCAGCACCCGTTTTCTTGGGGTAGCTGGGCTTCTGACGGAAGCCCACTTGGGACACGTGGCTCTTAAAGGGGCCATGACAACATTTCGGCCCCGGGAGCGAGCTTTTATTATTATTATTATTATTATTATTTATTATTACTACTAATAATAATTTATTTTTTATTTTTTTGCTCAACAACTTTCCTCCCGGAGTACTTGGCACCCTTTTTCTTACAAAAAAATCACTGGACTATACTATTACATCTCTACTCCTGACTTCCATGACTTTTCAAAGATGATCGCTAAAGGCTCAGATACCTCTTCTGTCAGCTTCTTGAGTATTCTAAGATGCATTTCATCAGGCACTTGTGATTGAAGACATCTAACTTTTCTAAGTAATTTTTAACGTGTTTTTTTTTCTATTTTAACTTCTAAACCTACTACATTTCCACTAGCATTCACTACTTTAGGCATCCCATCACCAGCAATCTTCTTGGTGAAAACCAAAACAAAGAAGTCGTTAAGCACCTCTGCCATTTCCAAGTTTCCTGTTATTGTTGCTCCCTTTTCACTGAGCAATGGGCCTACCCTGTCCTTGGTCTTCCTCTTGCTTCTAATATATTTGTAGAATGTTTTCTTGTTACCCTTTATGTCTCTTGGTAGACTGAACTTCTTTTGTGCCTTTGTCTTTCTAATCTTGCCTCTGCATACTTGTGTTATTTGCTTATATTCATCTTTTGTAATTTGACCCAGTTTCCACATTTTTATATACCTTTTTGATGTTTAGATCATGTAAGATTTCCTGGTTAAGCCAATGTGGTCTCTTGCCATACTTTTTATCTTTTCTATGAAATGGAATAGTTTGCTTTTGGGTCTTAATAATGGCCCTTTGAAAAACTGCCAACTCTCTTCAGTTTTTTCTTCTCTTAGTCTTGCTTCCCATGGGACCTTACCTAGTTTATTAAAATCTGCCTTCCTGAAATCCATTGTCTCTGTTTTGCTGTTCTCCCTTCTACCATTCCTTAGAATCATGAATTCTATGATTTCATGATCACTTTCGCCCAAGCTGCCTTCCACTTTAAAATTTTCAGTTCCTCCCTATTTGTTAAAATCAAATCTAGAACAGCTTCTACCCTAGAAGCTTTCTCAGCCTTCTGAAATAAAGAATTGTTTCCAATGCAGTCCAAGAACTTATTGGATAATCTGTGCCCTGCTGTGTTAGTTTCCCAACATATGTCTGGATAGTTGAAGTCCCCCATCACCACCAAATCTGCGCTTTGGAAGATTGTGTTAGTTGTTTTTTTTAAAAAAAGCCTCATTCATCTCTTCTGTCTGGGTAGGTGGTATGACATGACCCCTAGCATGACATCACCATTTTTTTTTATCCCTTTTAACCTAACCCAAAGACTCTAAACAAGTTTGTCGCCTATGTCCATCTTCACCTCAGTCCAAGTATATACATTTTTAATACAGTAAAACTCCAATAGTCTGGCATCCAACTGTTCGGCACTCCCGATACTCCGGCATCAAAATGCCAAGCGCTCCTGACCAGCTGATTAAAAAGCCTGCTGCTCAGCACACGTGCTGGCTGTAACCAGAGGGAGCATAAGGTTGTGGGAGGGGGGGAGGGAGTGCGATCCTGTTACAGTTCAGAGAAGAGCATTTTGCTTCAGCGAAGGGGAAAGGAAAGGGGAGAGGTAAGAGTATCAGGTTACAGGATGGAGAAGATGCCAAGAGGAAAGGGGAGGCGAGAGGGAGGGAGATTGTGTCCTGGTCAGCTGTTAAGCCATGCAGCTATACCGGACCTCCTGATTCTCCAGCAAATCTGAAAATCTGGCACCACCTAGGTCCAAAAGGTGCCCGATTATCGGAAGCCTACTGTATATAAGGCATCACCTCCTTCCTTCCCCCTCCCCTGCTTATCCTTCTTGAGCAAGCTATACCTTTTTATGATGGTGACCTCCTTTTGAGACGTACAGGAAAAAAAGCACTATATAAGAACTTGGTCTTAAGCGTATACAATTACAAGCTTTAAGTCATTGGAGATGGGCCTTTGAACCATGCACACCCGATTGGGGCATTCATTTTCACCACCAGGTCCCCACCAATTAAAGAAGAAGGATTCAGTACAGGTCTGTTTTAAGACTGGTGGCTTTAGAGCCGCGAATTACAGTTTTTGGCAACCCCTATTTCCCCTTTGTTCACACTTGCTTGAATTTTGTATATGCATAGTTATTAAATAATGCTTAACACTTACAATAACCCTTTATATCTCCAAAGTGCTGTACAAACACTAACTAATTAAAGAGACACACTCAACCTAGAAATAATGCTTCTGTCTGAAATCTGATTTTTCTCTTAGGGCCCTTACAAATAACACTTGAGACTGTTATGATAACAAGAGCTATGAAGAAAACAAGGGGATAATTTTCCCCCCTTCCTTTTTGTCAAAATTTGGATTTGATGGAAATTTTGGGACCAGCTATAACTAACTGTAAAAGAGAATAAAAGAAAAATAATACTCCTCAGTTTGCTTATTTTGTACCTTTGACAGTACTTTGTATAGAGTCATTTTGCATGCTTCCTGCCCTGCATAGTCTACCAGTCCATTTCCCCCTTTGGTTTGTGTGTGTGTTTCATGCAGAAAGAAAAAGAGAGGAAAAACATGGGGAAATGTGAGTTCAGGGGCACAGAAACTGTCAGGGTTTTTCCAGGGTAGGTGTGAAGTTGGAAACTACTTGAAATTCTCTTGTGAAACTGACTATGGTTCAAGGTGGTGTTGGGGCTCAGAACACTCCTGTGAGATAAATAATTTAGACAGAGAAAGGTGAAGAGTGTCCAGTAACATACAGAAAACCAGCTTTGGCCTTGGGGTGGCTGGGTATGACTTGATTGAAGGCAATGTAATGGCAGCTATTTGTACCAGGGTTGAATTTAGCCCAGAGAGTGAGTGGCAGAGCTAGGATTAGACCCTAGTTCCCAATTGCCAATCTTACATTTAGTGCAGTAGATTATGCTCAAGAATGTTTATAAATCTCTGTGGCTTTACAGTTTAAATCTTCAGTACATCATAAAATAGATAGCTGTCTCTAAATTCCCAAGGCAGAGCTTTGCAGTTGTGCTATGCTGAGACTAATGCTTGGAGTTATGTTTTGTCTTTGCCTCCTGTTGGTTCACCCCCTCCTGCCCTTTTTGCTTTGAGACATAGGTTTGACCAAATCTAGAAACTCAAAACTGAAGTTTAAACAAATTTTGCCTGATTTTAGGTTGAATCCATATGATGCTTTGAGGTTTATAAGTTGTCCATCTAAACATGTATGTTGTTTGGAGATAGCGACCAAGTTTTAAAAGTTTGAATCAGGACGGTTAAGGCAGAGTCTTAGAGGAAAGTTTTATTGAGAGTTGAGCAGTTGTTTGACCAGTGGAAGCTCAATGATGGGTGGAAGCTAACAGCAATTGCTTTCTCAGCCAAGAACATCTTTTCCCACTAATGTGTGTAAGAGTGAGCCCTGGCTTGATCATTCGTTTTGGGGGCTGTCGCAAAAAGGGTTCCAAAATTGAAAGTCAGGTCCTGAAAAGAGGGAAATGGGTGGATGTGAGTGGAGGATGATCATCCCATGTTTAGAGCAGGGTGGAAATTGTGTGAACCCTGGGAGATGTTTTGGAAAAACTTGGCTTAAGTTTAGGGTTGTTAACAAAAGGAGAAACTAGGCAAGTTTTGCCTCATTTTGGGTTTTATGTAGGTTCAAAGTTTGGGAATGTTTAAATCTGGGGGTTTGATTAACTCTTCAGAGAGAGTGGTAAGTTTACACTTTGATCTAAAATTGTCTACAATTCTGAGATGTTCAGATCTCTAATTGTTTGGTTTTGGTTTTGCCTGGTTTCAAGGCTTTGGTGAAAGAGCCAGAACTTCTAAGCTCATGTCCTTAATTAATTTTTGTTTTTTGGAAAATAAAATGAAAATGTACATGCTTCATTTAAGCATCATTGCTTTGTGGTAGGGCTGGGAATGAGAAGCTCAGTATGCAGGCTGCCCTGGGGAGAGAAGACTATTCCAGCTCCCTCTCACTGCAGCAGCTCGGGGCCAGGTGAGAAGCACCTTTCCATGCTTCTCTGCCAGAGTAAGGAATGCAGCAAACTGTGGACTTTTCCTTCTCTCCTTGATGAAGGGGAACAGCAAGCAATATTCCCTTAGGACCTGGGAGAGTGAGAGGCTTGGGGCTGGGGCAGTCCCCAACCGGGAAGGGTGAGCCCACAGCCAACCCCTTTCACTTGCCTGGTGATTCTGTCTTTTTTCTGTATGGTTTTCTGAGAAACCGTCTCATTCCAGGCACATGCCATTTTCCTGGCACAACCAAACCCTTAGCTTGCTTTAAGTTATGATAAGAGGAAGCGGTGTACTGAATGTGGTGGTCCTAGTTCTTACCATTTAGGAGGAGTTCTTGAACAGACATACACAGACAGACCATCTCAAATATATAGTAGTTGCGGGAGGGAGAGATCGGATCAACAGTGTCCTCCAAATCCATTGCCAAGGGAGGATGTCAAACTCTTGTAGTTCCTTCTATTTGTCTCACTGCTTAAAGGGGAAATTGAGGTCACTGCTGAGTTGCCGGAAGTGCATAACAAGAAGTGTGTGGGGTCCCAGCAGCCACATGAGTTGATTGTGCTTTAAGGTCATCCCTGAGAGGCAGAGGTGACCACTGCAGGAATGAAGCACAGCTTTGGAATTAGCTACACTTCCAAAGAAAGGGCTGCGTATGTATTCAACACCACCCCCAATTAAAGCAATCAGGAGATGTGGGGCAGATCTCAGTTATTGGTGAGAAATAGGCATGTAAAATCCCAGTTAATCGGTTAAACCAGGATTTTCCAACCTATGGGTCGAGATCCAAATATGGGTCACCATTACATTTCAAAAGGGTTGACAAGTGTCTCCCCAGGTGGCTCTGCCTCCTCTCCTTCCCCCGTTTTTGAATTGCCTTGTGTCACCAAGTCTTCCTGAATTGTCAAAATACGTCCCCATCTGGAAAAGGTTGGGAACCGCTGGGTTAAACCTTAGGTTTTATCGGGTAACCGATTAAGTGGGGTTCCTGCTCCCAGCTCCTGCTCCCAGCCCCCCTGTGTGTGGGGGCAGCTCCTGGGTACCAGTTAACTGGTTACCCATTCACAACCCTAGTGAGAAACCGACTGGGGGGTAAATCAGCCCTTGCAGTCAGAGTGTCTACTTCCCTTTACTCTGATATAGGCTTGAAAGAGGGGGGACATTTTCCAAAGGTGAACAGCTTGCAAGGCTGAGGAAATGTGCTATTGTGATAAAGAAGCCTTTGACTGCCGTGAGGCTTCGTTAATTGCTGTAAAAGATGAGATGTTCAATAGTGCCTTCAGTCTTCCGTTCCACCTGGGCCTAGGTTGTAACTTTGACTTTCTGCTTTGTGCCACAGTGAAAGAATACCGTATATACGCGAGTATAAGCCGACCCGAATATAAGCCGAGGCACCTAATTTTACCACAAAGAACTGGGAAAAAATATTGACTCGAGTCTAAGCCTAGGGTAGGAAATGAGGCAGCTACTGGTAAATGTAAAAAATGAAGATAGATACCAATAAAATTACATGAATATTTATTTCAAAGAAAAACAATAACCTAGCTCTGTAAGTGGAAAAGGGGGTCAACAAAAACAATATGGTATCAAAAATACCGTAACTCCCGCTCAAAGTCCTCCCGCCAATCCAATGAGCCCCTGAAGGGCCGCCTGCAAGAAAGCGCCCAGCGCCAGCACCAGTCACACACGGGAACAGACGCTCGGACACTCGGCCCAACCAGCTCAGCCCCCGCCGCCCCCGCCCGGACCTTTCCCAGGCCAGAGCCCCTCTCGGCTGCTCCCCGATCCTCCCTGCCGGCGGCCCCGGGGTGAGGCCGCTGGCTCCAAGCAGCACCTGCGGGCGCACCCGCAACCCAAGCGGCCGGCAGAGGCTCCGAGCGCCCCGCGCAGCGACGGCCCCCGACACACGGAGCCCAGCCCGCTCCCGGCAGCGCCCCCCGCCCCGAGCGCCTCGGTTACCGGGGCCGGAGCTCCGGGCTCACGCGGCTAGACCCGGCCGGCGGCAGAGACGCGCTGAGCCCGTCCGCGAGCAGGAGGCTGACTCGAGCCACAAAAAATGTGCTGAAAAACTCGGCTTATACTCGAGTATATACGGTACTTCAATTTTCCCTTTGTCGTCTTTGAAAGTCAAAGATTATCATTCACAGATGTAAAAGATGGTCCTGTGATTGAGGTGCTAAACTAGGGCTTTGTCTATACTTACCAGTAAATCGGCACTTCTCTGATTTGATGCAGCGGGTGTTGATTTAGTGGAGCCATTGAAGACATGCTATGGCCAAGTGCCAAGGGCCGAGTGCTTTCCCATTGACTCCAGTATGCCTGCTTCCTGAGAAGAGTAAAGTAAGATGATGGGAGACTTGTCTCGCATCAATGCAGCATGGTTTAGACATCGCAGAAAGTTGACCTAAGCTACATCAACTTCAATTACGTTGTTCTCATAACTAGAGTAGCATAACTGATGTTGACTTACTGCGGTAGTATAGATAAGGCCTGGGACTCAGGAGTTCTTGGTTTTATTCTTCGCTGTGCCACGGATTTACTGTGTGACTTTAAGCAAATGACTTCATCTCTGTCTCCATTCCACATCAGTAACATAATACCCTCCCACTCTTTTCCTGTCCTGTCTATTTAGATTCAAAACCTTCAAAGCAGTTGCCTAGCACAGTGGGATGCCCATGTGATACAAATAATAACACTACTGTGGTATTTACTTAGAGAAGACTATCCTGAAACTTGAGGTATGCTTCTGATATTCAGGGGTGTTTTCTAAAGACAGTGGGTCTAACTTTTGGGACAATTTGTGCTCAAATCTCCTCTGTAGCACCGGGACTCACTGTTGCAACATTGCACTGTCAGCATGTGGTGATGTTACTTGAGTGATGGGAGTGTGTTATGAAACCTTCACAATCTCTAAGGCTATGTCTAGACTACATCCCTCTGTCGGCAGAGGGATGTAAATGAAGCACTTTGAAAGTGCAAATGAAGCCGGGATTTAAATATCCCATGCTTCATTTACATAATCACGTAATGGCGCTCTTTTGAAAAATCGCTATTTTGAAATTGAAACCACAGTCTAGAGGCAGTTCTTTCGAAAATGGGGCACATTTTTGAAAGATGAGGTTTACAGTGCTTCATTTACATCCCTCTGTTGACAGTAACTGGGTGAAAATTCACCTGAATCAAATTTGATTGTATCCCCACAACTTGAGCCTGGCTCCCTTAAAGACTTGCGAAGGTTCTCAACCCCTGAAGTAATTCTGTGATGTGTTCCAGACAGAAGAGTGGTTTACCACTTAGGGGAGAAGCCATAGTAATCTTCATGGATGTGTAGACTGATGCTAGGCAAATCCGAGGGTTCTGAGATATCACGGAAATTTTGCTTAGGGTTTCTTTCAAAGGAAAACTTCAGAGACACAGTGTCACTTGGACCCAGAACTGGAAAGAATTTCAGTCAAATCCCTGTGTCCTGACACTGCTAAGTTTTGCTGGGCTGTAATTAGGAGATGGTGTATAACTATTCCCTGTTGCTGTAACTATCATGACATTGTGGTGATGTTATTGATTTGTTTCCAGTAGAAACTGCTTTCCAAACAGAAAATAAATCTCTGTAGGGCAAAGGATCATGTTAATCCAGCAGCAAGACAAAACAGGGGTGAAAGATAGGGGGAATGGGAGTACTACACATATAAAATGGGAAGATGATGGTTGACCAGATCTCAATGATGAAACAAATTTAACGGCAGAATAGTTTAGAAAATTGTATGTCTATAGAAAATGTCCTTTCACCTTACACCCATGCTGCTCTGGTGACACACAGGACACACAGCTCTGTGGTAAAGGCACTTGCCATGGAATTGTTCCGTATAAAATGAGAAATGGCTCAGAACTCAGATGCTACACACTTCTGAAATCTGTTCGAGTCTTCGTGTGGAACATTTTAAGGGATTTTGCAGGGGTTTGTCTTCTTTGATTCAGACTTGGCATTAGTCCTATCATAGCTCTGATCAGCAGCCTCCCTCTGGCTAATGGGACTTAAACAATAGTACTTAAGAGGGAAGTTACTGTGTTAAATAACAAAGTCACATAAAGAATTTACCTCCAGCTGTGCGTAACCATGTTGCTATAATTCCATCAAGGCGTGCTGACAGTGACATCAGAAATTGTGAGTGCCAAACTACAGTGTCTTGTTGATCTCCTCAGCACTTACAGATTTGTAGCCTTAGTCTGTGTACATTTATAGAGGGTTGTTCATTTCTTTCAGTCCCTTAAAAAGGGGTCTGTAAGTATGACAGATGCCACATTGGTGTCCCCTGGAGAATGAAGCCCTCTGCAACTCCATGAAGCAGAGAAGCAATGCAAGCGACTCTCAATGTGTCCGAAACTTCACCTAGATCTGACGAAGTGGGTTTTGCCCATGAAAGCTCATGATGATACTATAGATTTGTTAGTCTCTTCGGTGCCACAGGACTATTCATTGTTTTTAAAGTTACAGATTAGCACGACTGCCCGTCTAAGACACATCTAGGTATGTGAGACTAGTTCCATCTGAGAGTGCGTCTACACTGCAGCATTTTTCTGGGAAAATGGCCATTTTCCTGGAAAAACAATACTTGCGTCCACACTGCCATTGAGTTCTTTCGACAGAAAGTCGAAAGAACGGAGGGGTTTTCCAGACGGTGGTAAACCTCTTTCTATGAGGAAGAAGCCTTTTTCCGAAAAAGCATTTTCGGAAAAAGGCGTGTGTGGACGCACAAGAGGGAGCTCTTTCATAAGAAGAGGCCTCCAGGAAATAACACAGGTGCCCTGGTGGCCACTCCATCCATACTATTCACGCTGTCTTTCAGAAAAGCACATTGCTTTTTCATTGCACTTTTTCTGTGTGGATGCTCTCTTTCAAAATAAGCTTTTCCAGAAGATTTCTTCCAGAAAAGCTCCTTCCGAAAGAAGCTTGAAGTCTAGACATAGCCTTATAGGCTCATGGGTCTCTTGGTGAAGACCTCAACTATGGGTATGAACTACTATGAGCTGTCATTGCTTCTGGCTGTGGGGCCACCTGCCTGTTGAGAACTGGGTGGGAATCAGTGACTTCCGTAATGCTGTATATCAGACTCTCACAGTTCCTGCTCAGGGTCTCTATTGGACTGTCTAAATGCTGATGGAACCCAGAGGGGAGCACGCCCATGTCTGCCTAGGTGGCAGTGTGAGCCAGTAATCTTAGGGTGGAGTCGGTAGGTGGAATGAAGCAGGGAGAGGGAAAGGCCTCTGATAAGATTCTATTGAGCCCTGTGGCAGGCCAGGCTGTGGAAGGCTGTCTTGTGTAATGAGGAAATGATTGGTCTGCGGATGATTCGGTGTGCGGAGCTCTCCCACTCTGCTCTGAGCCGCCAGAATGGGATGGTTGGAGATTGCTGGTGCAGAAAAATCATAAGGCTCAATAGTTTTTCCTTGCTCTGCCAGGGGAGGTCAAAGTGCCCTGCTTTCAGACACGCCCTAGGAGCTGCGAGAGCTGCCCAGAACCAGATTTCACCCCCCCCCCCTTGGAAGGAAACACATCCTCCCTCACTGGGAAAGCATTAACCCTTAGAGGACCTTCCTTTGGCCCCAACAGGACCCCAGCTGCTTTTCCCTGGACTCTCCCAGGAACTCCCCTCTGCCTTGTTCATATCCACATGCACTCAAAGCACTGCACGCTGGTCTCCCCACTCTGAAAAGCCAGATGCCTCCTCTCCCTTCCTGACTCCACAGAGCTGCTAACCTGCTCTGACCAGCTCCTTGTTTCGCTCTGCTTCCCTGAACGTGTTCTCCTGGCAGATCTTCTCTTTGTTTGTGTCCAGCTTGAGCATTGGGTTGAAAGCCGGTAGCAGAACAGGTGGAAGACCTGGGCAGGGATCTGGAAGGTGTGTGAATTGTTCTGAGCTTACTCTAGTCAAAAGGGGGTAAGTCATTTCGCTTCTCAGGTGCCCTGGAATCTTTCCCTCCCTTCTAGCATAGTGATTCCCTGCCTGACTTGCACAAGTGATTACAAACTGCAGGCAGGGAGCTGTTCCAGCCCTGCAGGGGGCTTGCTACGGACAGGGGCTGCTCTTGTCCAGAGCAGCCTCTGTCCCTGGCGGGCCTGGGTGACCAGCAAGCAGGGGCTACTCTGGTGGGGGCTGGCAGCCGGCAGCATCCCCAGCCTCAGCGTGGGTGTGCGACCTGCTCCAGCTGGGCTAAAACAGTCCCTAGTCCAGGATCCTGCTTTAGTCGGTTAACCGCTGGGCAATCCTAATGTTTAACCGGTTAACTGATAAACTGGGATTTTTACATCCCTAATTTCAGTTATCTCTTGGGGCTTGATTCTCGTTAGCTCCTCACCTGGGTAGTGTGTTTACACTTCACGCTGCCTTAAACGACTACACAAAGAAAGAATCTGTCTCGGTCAGCAGAGAGAGTCCCAGGAACAAAGGAGTGACCTGAAGATGGGTCCAGTCCTTCGGCTTGTGAATGCACCTTTACCTATCTCCTCAGCACTTTCTCGGGATCAGCGGGATCAGCACCGACTCACTGAAAGAAATCACTTCCTTATGTGCTGTAAGTGGATATTTATTGGCGGACAGCTCAGTTCATGTTCCTGCCGAAGGAATTTTGGCCAGCGGCAGTTTCTGAAGTGGCAAACAGAAAGAAAAGAATGCAGACGACAGGGAGAACCAAGGTCCATCCAGGAATATTTTCAGGCTTTTTTCCCCTCATCCATTTAAAAATGGCCTCTAGCCAGGGCATCTCTGTCAGGAACCGAATTGTATCTAGTAGACTGTTCATAGAAATCAACTATAGTGATTTGCTTAGGATTATAGGTATGGTCAGACTGGGTCAGATCCATGGTCCATTTGGTTCTGTACCTCGTCTCTGACATTTACTGAGTAGCACCAGATACTTCAGAAGGTGCAAGAAACCCTATAGTAGGCAGATGGGTACTAACTTGCTCACAGTGAAGGTCTCATCCTAACCTTCAATATTTATGAGTTAGGCTCAAGCCAGGAAGCATGTGGATTTTTTTTTTTACCTCCCTTCCAAAATTCCTCTTTTTAATTTTTTGGCTAGCATTAATTAGTACAGTTCTGGATGTTCTTGTTTAAAGATTCTTTGCATCTTGCTAAGTTCATGTGGCAATGAGTTCCAAAGCCTAATAAAAAGTAATAGGGTAAAAAAAGGCAGCACAATATACTGGGAGTCAGATCGTCTGTGTTCTCTTCCTGGTTCTATTGCTGACTTGCTGTATCATCTTGGGCAAATCATTTACCTTGCCTCAGAATGCCTTCTGCAAAATGGGAGTGTTAGTTTTCACTGGTCTCATAGGAGTGCTGTGAGGCTGCATTAATCTCAATGCAATGCTTTGATATTCATGACTGAAAGTTGTTATTATATAGTCTGAAAGATCACATGGTATTTCCTAGGAACTCAGCTACTGGGAGCTCTGTGTTCAGATGGCTGCATGGCCTGCTTTCTATTTTTGTTTCATGCATTACATTTTGGGAGCTTTAGGGCTTATGTCTTACATACTTGGAGAAAAGTGATGTCCAGATTTGTGCTGTTACCTCTTAGCTTGTTTGTATTTTTGGCATGTACAGAAAACATGTTGATTTTGCAACAGAGATGAGCAACCAAAACAAGCAATTCCACTTGCAGACAGCCCAATCTGGGCTCAGAATTATCCAGCAGCTTCTCTCTCACTTCCTCTATCTCCCAGCACAGTCTTTTGTTCTTACATTCTGCCTGCCTCCATCAGCTCCTTGGCATTTTCTGTTCTCATTACATGGCTTTGTCCTAGTCAGCATGTGAAGTGCTTAACCCACACCTCCCCCTTAGCATACTGTGTGGTTCTGCTTTTAACCCTTTCTGTGCAGAGCTTCCATCTCCCGTATTTGTACCAATAATTCATAACACACATTTCATTAGCACCTTTGCCATGATTCTGCTTTGCAGTCTGCAAATTCCACAGCGGCTCTTTCTCCAGAATGTTTTCCCTGTCTCCCCTATTGACATAATTTCTTTTCAACCTCCTCCCTGAGGAGACACTGTTCATTCACTGATGTATGGAAGCTTTATATCTTTCCTAGCTTCCCTGGGTTTTCATAGCAGGGGCATCATTTCCCCTCTTGGCCCCTGTCTTCCCTAGACACTTATACTTTGCATTTCATTTAAATTCTCTGCCTCTTAAGTCATTTCTCCCCCAACACCATCCTTTTGTCTTTTCTGTCTTGTTTCTTGCTTTCCCAGTCCTGCTCTGCCTTCTCCTACACAGAAAAATAGAGATTGGGCCTGTCTTTTTAAATTGTTGCTATAGAATTTATAGGATGCTTAAATGCTTTTCTCCTACAGCATGTTATTTTTTATTACATTCTGTAGATTTTAGGATCACGTCTGTATAGCACTATTGCAATTCTACCTATTGGTTTCATCTCTATTAAATACTGTAGGACTTTTCTGTAAGCATAGCTATGCAGACACAAGAGAAATATTGACTTTTACTTTTCATCTTCAAAGTGCTTTCCAAATATTAATCTTCACAATAGCCCTGGGGACTGAGTAAGTATTGTCATCATTTTCACAGATGGGAAACTGACACACAGAATACTTTAACCAAGGGCAAAAAAAAAAAAAAAAAAAAAAAGGGAAGTCCTTTACTTGTACTTCTAGAGAAAGGTTTGGATAAGTATTCATTTATTTTTCTCCTCTAGGTATGTTGTTCTGTAAAACTTGCTCCTATGCACGGGCACCTCTGCCTTCCCTGGATGGAATCCTAAGTTGTCAGCATTATGTCATGAGCCCCATATGTCTACACTGGCACGTTTTGTCGACAAAAGCTGCCTTTTGTTGACAAAACAATGAGGGTATGTCTACACTACAATGTTAGTTCGAACTAACGGATGTTAGTTCGAACTAACATTCATAGCCGCTACACTAGCACTCCGCTAGTTTGAATTTGAATCGAACTAGCGGAGCGCTTAGTTCGAACTAGGAAAACCTCATTTTACGAGGATTAAGCCTAGTTCGAACTAGCTAGTTCGAATTAAGGGGTGTGTAGCCCCTTAATTCGAACTAGTGGGAGGCTAGCCCTCCCCAGGTTTCCCTGGTGGCCACTCTGGCCAACACCAGGGAAACTCTATGACCCCCTCCCGGCCCAGGACCCCTTAAAGGGGCACGGGCTGGCTACGGTGCCCGTGCCAGGTGCAAGCCTGCCAGCACCCAGCCAGCAGACCCTGCACCTGGCACGGCACAGAGCCACCCACCCGATGTCCCCCAGCCCACCCCCTCTTCCTGGGACCAGGCTGGCGGCTCCCGGGAGCTTGCCCTGGTCCGCAAGAGGTGGGCACCTTCCTGGGCTAGTGCAGACATTGTGGACCTTGTCCACGATCTCCGCACTAGGCACAGGAAAGTGGCCGTCTAGGGCAGGAGAGCTGCCAGCCTGGCCACCCAGGAGCAGGTGTGCATGAAAATCAAGGGGGTCCACTGAGACCCCCGACCCTGAGCCCTGAGCTTACAATGGCCGTCCTGGGTCAGACCAAAGGTCCATCTAGCCCAGTAGCCTGTCTGCCGACAGCGGCCAACCCTAGGGACCCTGGAGGGGATGGACCGAAGACAGTGACTAAGCCATTTGTCTCTTGCCATCCCTCTCCAGCCTTCCACAAACCTTGGGCAGGGACACCACTCCTACCCCCTGGCTAAGACTACTCCATGGACCCAACCTCCATGACTTGATCTCACTTCCCTTTCAACTCTGTTCTAGTTGTAGCCTTCACAGCCTCCTGCAGCAAGGAGTTCCACAGGTTAACTATTTGCTTTGTCAAGAACAACTTTCTCTTACTAGTTTCAAGCCTGCTACCCAGTCCTTTCCTTTGGTGTCCTCTAGTCCTTCTTTATGGGAACTCATGAAGAACTTTTCGGAATGCACCCTCTCCACCCAACCCCTGCTTTTAGAGACCTCTATCCTGTCGCCTCTCCGTCTCCTCTTTTCTAAGCTGAACAGTCCCAGTCTCTGTAGTCTCTCTTCATCTGGGACTTGTTCCCAACCCCTGATCATGTTAGTTGCCCTCCCCTCCCCTCTCCCAGCCTTTCTCTTCCCCTCTCCCACCTCCTTTTCCCAGTCTCCCCCAGTTTTGTTCAATAAAGACAGAGTCAATGTTGGAAGAAACGTTATCTTTATTTTGTACATCAATAAGAAGGGGGGCTAGGGAAGGGTAAGTGGAAGGAGGTGAGGGAGGAATGGGGTACGAGCCCCCGATGGGGAGGACTGGGCTGGCTCTGCGGGCTTCTGGGGGTGGAAGCTCTCCTGCAGCCCCCCAATTGCCCCCTCTCCCCAGATGGCAGCCTGCGGCAAGTGCAGCCGGGCTGATGGCCGAGTGCTGTGATGTGCCCAGTGTGGGTACTCCGGGCAATCCAAGCCAGGACTGCCTTGCAAGCGGGGCACCCCTTAGAACTGTGTGTCCGGGGTGGGGGTTGGGACCCTTTAAGCGCAGCCCTTGGCTAGCCTGAGACAGCATCTCCACGCTCTAAGTCCTCCTCTGATGCCCTGCCGGCACTGCTTCCGGCCATCCTTAAGCCCTGTTCAGGGTCCACTCAATGTGGACTTGCTAGTTCGAATTAGCAAAACGCTAGTTCGAACTATTTTTTAGTTCTAGACGCGTTAGTTCGAATTAGCTTAGTTCAAATTAACTAATTTGAACTAAGTTAGTTCGAATTAGCGCTGTAGTGTAGACGTACCCAGAGAGGGTTTACACTGCAACGTGACTTTTTTTTGGGGAAAAACATGCAGTTTTGTTGACAAAAAGCTTCTACCCCTGCAAGAAGCTTTTGTCTTTCCCCTCCCATTATTGTCGACAGAGCCAGCATAGAGTCTGCTGTTTGTTTTGTTGAGAGAACTGGTCAGTATCCCACGATGATGGCTGTGCTCAGTGTTTTCTGAACTCTGCTGCACCCCTCCCCTTTCAAAACTCCAGGAAGTATCTGACAACTGAGTGAGCTGCTCTCTTTGGGGGACAAAGAACAAATTATTGGAGTGCTTCTGTTCTGCACTACACTGGAAACACTGTGGCAGGTAGACTGCTGCTGCAGGGGCAGGGCGGGAGGGACTGCTGCTTTGACAAGGGATGTGACTAGTGACTCCTCTAGTTGCTTCCCCTCCCTCCCCCCATTGCTGCCTGTGTCAGAGAGAGGTAGCAAGCGAGCAGGATTGCCAGGTGTCCAGTTTTGAACCGGACAGTCCAGTATTTCAGCTTTCTGTTCGGGAAACAAATTGAGAAAATATAAATGGGGAAATATAAATGTCCGGTATTTTATAAATAAGATGTAATGTAGATTTTGATGTCAAGTATGTCTGGGATTTTTGTTGAAATACAAGCCGGAGGGAGCCGGAGCTGGTGCTGGGAGAGCTGGCTTAAAAGCCGGTTTCCCCGCCCCCCCCAGCATTATCTCCATGGGGAGGGAAAGGATGCTGTGTGGAACTGGCAGCGCTTCTGCCTTTGAAATGTAGCAAGAGCGGGCTCTTGCTACATTTTCAAAAGCAAAAGTGTGGCGGGGAGCATGGGGCTCTTGAACGTTTCAAAAGCAGGGAGCATGGTGCCAGCAGGGGGCTGCTTGAGTCCCCTGCTGTCTCCATGCTCTTCGCGTTGCTTCTGCCTTTGAAATGTAGCAAGAGCTGGTAGGGATCTTGCTACATTTCAAAGGTGGAGGCGCCCTTATCGACTATTCGATTAGTTGATTAATCTACATTTAACATCCTAGCTTTGACATTCCTCAGCATGGAGAGCTCAGCTCCCAGGGAATCCCAAGAAGTACGGAGATCAACTCTGATTTCCCCTAATACTGCACTGTGCGATGCTTACCCGCATTGCTTTGCTCTGTTGAGAGGGTGCTAGCAATGTAGCCATGAAATGTTGACAACGGGAAGCAGAAAAAACAGTTTGACCTGTTTTCACTTTTCACAACTTGTGCATGTTGATGGCACTTCTGTAGCCAAACCTTATCAGTGTAGCCATAGCCTAAATGAAGATGGAAAGTGGTGGCGGTTGTTGCCTGCATTTGCATCTTGAGGATTTGAAGAAATTTGTGATTCTTTTTGTGTGCTGCTTTTTGGCATGGAGTTGCTCCACTTTGTCAAGTTTCATTAATCAATAATGAGAGGGTATATGAAGGGTATGGTGCCTACTAAAGGGGAAGTCAGTGACCAAAATGAAAAGTTTCAGTAACATTTAATCAGAAGACAGTTCCAGTTTCTTTCTTTTGGCTCCTGGAAGAGAAGTGCCATCCGCTAACTATTGTCAATGTGCTCAGAACGTCATGCGGAAATTGTATCCGCCCGTAAGTGTCAGATAGGTCTGCTGCTACCTGAACAATGTAAAATCTCTCAGTCTCTCAGCTCCAGATTCCATCTGATCAAATGCTTTGGAATCTGATGCCATTACCTTCTGAAAGGGAGAGATGACTTGAATTACAGCCTGTCTCAGTGAGATGTGTCGCAGTCTTGCGTGAGTAGAACTTTCAGGCATAATCCAGGAATGCAGAACTGGCTCCTGGTGTCACCAAATAGTTGGGGTCCTTCCCAGAACAGACTTTTCTTCCCACCTTCCTCTAACCTCTGGGGCAGATTCTCCATCTACTAGAGTTGCTCCTCCTGATGTACTCCCTTTCCTGAGACTTGAATCTTTCTTTCACATGTGACATCCCAGCTGGGCTCAGCAGAAAGCTATACTTTGCCACTTCCTGTTACCTTGCCCTAATCCATCTCTGACATTATCTTTGCTAATTGAGCAACGGTGCTGCATAGTATATTGCTGGGTATGTGTGATAAACTCATGACTTCAGCATGTTAAATGACAGTATGTACAATGTGGGTTAAGACCTACGATATTTTTAGTTCTCTGTTCACCTACTGGGTTCTTCACTGTATTGTTCTGGGAAATGGAGTTGCTGAGTAGCAGCGTTTGACTTGTCTCTTGGAAAGTTAGGTTTCCTGTCAGCTTTCGGAATTCTAGAACAACTTGTTTTCCCACTGGTAATGCGCTCAAGACTTCAGCTCCTGTTCACTTCACCAGAAGTTTTGCCTATCTGCCCAGTCCTGAAACTGCCCCTTAAGTGTCATATTTAAAAGATAGGCAAGGTGATGTCTTTTACTGGACTAGCTTCTGCTAGGTGAAAGGGACAAGCTTTCAAGCTCTACAGAGGTCTTCCACCTTGTTTCTGTCATTTCCTGGGGCCAATCTGACTACAACAGCACTTCAAACCATGTTTTTAAAAATAATGGTGTTAGGCTACCGATTTAAATTGAGCCTGGGCAGTAGGCACAAAAGTCTTAGTCATCTGGCTGCATGGATGCTTTAGTTCAGTGGTTCTCAACAAAGGGGTACACGTATCCGTGGGTAAGCAGAGGTCCTTTAGATATTATCCCAGGCATTAACTAAATCAATGCAAACTAAAATTTCATACAATGACTTGTTTATACCAGGGAATATACTATACATTGAAATGTATGTACATTATTTATAGTAGTTTTACTTACTTTCTCATTTTTACCTTATAATTATAAAGTAAGCAGGTTTTCAGTACTAGTGTGCTGTGATACTTTTTGTATTTTTTTTGGCCTGATGTAGTAAGCAAGTACTTTTTAAGGGAAGTGAAACCTGGGGTGGGGAAAGGGGTGCATAGGATAAATTTGGCCCCTGCAAGCGGTACAGTAGTTTGGAAAGAGTGAGAGTCACTGCTTTAGTTAGTTCCTGATAGTTCACAGGGGGGGAAAAAAACCCTGGTGGTGCTAGTTGTCAGTTCAGTGGAGAAGCCATGTATTGGTTTAACTTTGAAACTTTTGCCCCTGGAGTTTATCCCTCCAAAACAGGACTGGAACATGCAAGGGCAGTGTGGAAATGCCGGCATTGGAGCTGTCCACGTGCTCTGTTCCAGATTAGAGGTCCTGAAGTTGAAAGGCTCCAGTGCCAAGCTCCTGGCAAACCAGTTCTCTGATCCTCTAATCTACATTTGAGAGTAAGGCGGCTTTAGGATTATGGCATCTGATTTCTGGACAGGTGATATGGATTCCATTCCTAGCTTTGCCACAGACTTCCTGTGTGGCATTGAGGAGCAGAGTGCTTGTTCGCAGTGTTGAAAACCACAGATGTTCAAAACCCAATGAGTCTGGTCCCCAATACCATGAGATTGGTTTTAAAATCATGAGATTCAAATCCAGAGATCTTAATTCATGGTTCATCATTTCAGTCTTTTCTCTCCAGATCAGAGAACTAGAAACTATTTAAAAAGAAGGCTGAGATTTTCACATGGGAACATGACCGAATGAAAGGGATTTTTTTAAAATCACTGAATTGTGCAAAAGTACGGTAAAATCAGAAGAGCTGACCGACAACCCTGTGTAAATAAACCTTGTCCCATTATTTTTCATCATAATTCAGAAATAATGTATTTCTTTCTGTCTCTGTACAGCAGGGCCAGCTCTGTACGGGGGAAAGCATGGTGGCCGTCGTGTGTGTTAGGCTGCGGGGCTGTGCTGCGTGGCTTCTTTTTTAAAAATTTGCTCTGATTGGCCAGCCTTTTTTGGTCTCCATGGATTGGCCAGCTTTTGGGAGAGAATTGAAGGGGTCCGACAATGTTTTCTGCTCTGATGGGCAAAATGGCTGGGGCGATTCCTGATGTACCCTTTTATTATCAGCATGACTGAGGGAAAACAAATAAGCAAAGGGACTTGCTACAGCTACCTGAAGGTGAAGTGTCTTGTGCAATGGCGAACAGCATGGTAGTGGCAAAGCTGGGAAAGAACCTAACTCCTGAATGCCAGACTAGTGCCTGTAACATACGCCATCCTGCTCCTTGCTAAGGGCCTGGACATGCTGCCCTTTCTCACTTGAGTTATATGCTGAGTTCAGAGAGACTCCTTGAGTAAGAACTGTGTGTCTGAGTAATTTTATTCTTGCAGGATTAGTGCCATTATGCTTATATAAACAACCCCTTTTTATTTGCCGTTTAACTCGTATCTACAACTGTTAAGAGTGGTAGTACATTTAAAGAGGAGGCGTTCTTAAAAACAAAACATTCCCACCACCATCCCCAAGCTTTTCCTATTAAAACGAGACTACAATAATCACAGTTAGTCTTCTGGGGCAGGCAAGCTGTGGAATACAAGGCATTTGAGTGTCTATCAAGTTCATGGGAAAATGAGCCTGGAAGAGCAACAAATACACACTGTGACCTCTTGACTCTTAGCCCCGGAGCTATGATAAGTTTGCAGTAAGGCACTTGGTTCCAGACAGGAATTTTCATTGCTGTAGTGACGTAAATCACTGTCCGAATGAGGTCTCTAAGGCCTTTGCTAAGCCAGGATTTCTCAGAGCCACAGTTCCCAGGCCCCCCCCCCCCCACCAGTGACAGCACAAGTGGAAGCTGTAGGGTAGACAGGGCTCACTTGGCCTTATGCATTTTTACCACTGCGTCAAAGCAGCAGTGAACAAACAATGGTATAAAAGCCAGGAGTCTTTTCTACAATGTGTTCTCCACTGGTGGTTCTGGCTAGTTCTTTGCGTGCTTGTTCACATTGATTCCAATCAGGTGTGTGTATGCTGCATGCACAGACATTGGAACCTTTTTTCCTAGCAGCATCTGTCGAGTTGGCTGTGGAGTCTCCTGGAGTGGGGCCAAAATGGTACGCTTTATATATGACCCCACTGACTTGACCACCCCTTGTTTCCTTCTTATTGTCCGTGACGGCCTGGGAACACTGTTCACTTGCTTCCAACCACCCTCGCCTATTGTTTGTACTGCTTCAAGTTAAAGTTAGTTAGTTAGTAGTTAAGTTTACTAATGATTTTGAGGGTGGGGTTTATGTTTTGATTTGTTTTTAATTAGTTTCATCCTAGTATAGCTCCTTTGAGGTGGCTGGGTTCATCTGCCCCATTTCCCGCCCAAGGCTGGGGGCTATGCTACAAGTCTAAGGCTTCAAGGCTTTTGGTTCATGCCGTAAGCCTATGCCTATTAGCGACCCCCACAGTTCCTGTTGATGTTGCCTGGGGGAAATGAATCCGGTGGAACATTTGTAAAATCTGCAAGGCATTCAAGCCATGCATGACAAAAGAATCATAGAATCATAGGACTGGAAGGGACCTCGAGAGGTCATCGAGTCCAGCCCCCCGCCCTCAAGGCAGGACCAAGCTCCGTCTACACCATCCCTGACAGATGTCTATCTAACCTGTTCTTAAATATCTCCAGAGAGGGAGATTCCACCACCTCCCTTGGAAATTTATTCCAATATTTGACCACCCTGACAGTTAGGAATTTTTCCTAATGTCCAATCTAAACCTCCCTTGCTGCACTTTAAGCCCAGAAGGAGACTTTTTAATTAAGCTGCACTTAGTAGTGGTCCCCAAGCTCCCGGCCTGAGTTCATCAGTGCGGAGCGCTCCGGCATCAGTGCATGACACGATGCAGGCAAAGAGCTGTTAAGGAGCGAAGGCATGGCAAGTCCCCGGCACCGCAGTGAGAGAGCGCGCAAAGCGGCCACTCTTGCACAAGAACTTGCTTCCTGTCTACACTGGCCGTGTGTTCTTGCACAAGTACACTGACATTCTCATGTATGAAATCAGGGCTTCTTGCACAAGAACTATGATGCTCACGCTCAGGAATAAGCCCTTTTACGCAACTATTCTTGCGCAAGAGGCCAGTGTGGACAGGCAACATGAATTTCTTGCGCAAGAAAGCCCTGTGGTTAAAATGGCCATTGGCACTTTCTCGGGCAAGAGAGCGTCCACACTGCCATAGATGCTCTTGTGCAAAAGCACAGCTCGCACATGGCAGTGTGGACATGTTCTTGAACAAGAACTCTTGCACAAGATGTTCTTGTGCAAGAAACCACCAGTGTAGACATAGCCTAAGAGTTTCCTTACATGAGCAAAATGAATTTTGTATTGGGCACCAGTACTGAGTTTAGGTGGCTTGTTTGAATGTGCCACAGGGGCACCCAAGTTATTAATAAATATTTTTAAACCTTTACCTTTTTTCTCTGCTGCCATGTCTCCTCCCCTTGTTCCATCAGCTCTCCTGGTGCCTGCTGCCTCCCAACTCCTCCTCTGCTGTCCTGACTCCTGCCCTTCTCACTGTCCTCAGCCCTCCTGCAACCTGACCCCCTCCACCAGCCCTTCTCTCCTCCTTGTGCCCACTCCTTCAGTAGCCCCACTCTGATCATGTGAGCTACCACTCCTCATCCCCTCTTCTAACACCTCCCTCTACAAACCTGCCAGACCTTTTCCTTCCCCTTCCCCTCCGCACAAGCCCGTTCCTCTCCCAGCCCTTCCCTTCCCTTCTGCCTTCCACTTTGCGGGGCTGGAGTTTGTGCTCCGTCCCCGGACCCGCAACTCAGCCGCGTGGCACAACGCAGCATCCAGCAGTTTTAAAATCCCGGGCTGTGATGTTATGTCACGCCGGGGCGTCTCCCCGCTCACCGGTTTGAGCACGCCGCGCAGGGCAGCAGCAGCCAGTAAGGGTGAGCTCAGTGAAGTTGTGCACGGCAGGGCCGGGATGGGGCTGGGAGAGGGACGCTCTGGGAATGGGAGGATACACGAGGGGGTTGGGGCCCGCTCCAGTTCCAAATATTGGTGGAGCATAGGCACCACGAGCCCATACAACTCGCTGCCCATGCCTCTGCTGGCTAGCCGGCTCTCTCTCTCTCTCTCTTTCAAAGGGGGCGGGGGAGTGCCGGCTCCTCGTGGAACCCCTAGTTTTGCTTCGTGGAACCCCAGGGTTCCCTGGAGCACCAATTGGGAAACATGGCTCTATGCCATCATCTAAATTGTTGGTGAAGCTATTGAACAGAACCAGTTCCAGAACTAATCCCTGCAGGACCCCATAGCCAGCATGACTGTGACCCACTGATAAGTATTCTCTGACAGCAGTTATCCGAGCTGCTATACACTCACTTTGTCGCAGACCTATCTACGTTGTATTTTCCTAGTTTATTGATAACAAGGTCATGTGAGACTGTATCGCATGCTTTTGGATTCCCTTCACCACCAAGCCAGGGCTGCCCTTTCCTTGGCCTCCTGCTTGATAACCTCTGTGGCCCATCTTCCCAGGTCACCAGAGAGCCCTCATGCACCTGAGGTCATGGTTTCTAAGCTTCGGAGCTGTGAGGTTTCCATGGAAGCTATGGCTCCTTAGCAACCGCCTGAGCCTATGGCCCTGTGAGGGCATCGCTTGCCAGACAGTCTCATGGTCAGAGTTTTAACAGTAGAGCTCAGGTGTGGGGGAGAGGTGGTTGTGGTTAACCAGGACCGTTAACCAGTCAGTGACTGCTTATCTGTTAAACAGTTAACCTAGTAGTTGTTAACATCCGTGTTTTACAATCATCCTTTATATTGGGGGGAAAGGGAAGAGGCAACTGCTTTCTAGCAGGTGATGAATATTGCAACGTGTCAAAAGGTAATTGAATTTCCCAAATCTTAATGTGACTGCCCACCATACCTGGAGGAAATCAGCTCCTGAGCAGTCAGAGCTGACATCAGATCAAATTAGAAACTGGGTTCAAATAAAGTGTCTCAAACATTTTTTCATGCCCTCTACATTAAAAAAATGGTGGCCTATCTGCAACGGATGCTTTATCTCTGGAGGCCAAGCTTAGACAGCATCAGCTTGATTTACAGATTTGCATGGTGAATTATAAAACTTCGAGGACCCCCAATACACTCTTATTGAAGCCAGTGGGATGACAGTTCTTGGCGCCGAATACTAGAAAATTTCCATGTCCCTTCATGAAGTCATTTTAAAAAAATGAACTATTGGCAAGAGCCATTGGAATCTGCCTGGATTTATGTATTCATTCTTATTTATTAAAATGCTGTGAACATGGATTAGCTTTCATTGCTGGATATTTATTGGTGTTTTCCTCTGCACCTCCAAACGGGATCCAGCAGGGCTTTAATAAAGGGAATGAGAGGCCAGTTGGTATTGTCCCATATCTTGTGTGAGTGTTCCTCTTATCTTCTTGCTGACCTGCTGCTGGTAAAGTCTTTGAGCAAAACTTGACCTGTTTGTAGAAATCAAACACAGCAGCTGTTTAATGTAATACTCAGGGTATGTCTACACTACAAAGTTAATTCGAACTAACGGAGCGCTTAGTTCGAACTAGGAAAACCTCATTTTACGAGGATTAAGCCTAGTTCGAACTAGCTAGTTCGAATTAAGGGGTGTGTAGCCCCTTAATTCGAACTAGTGGGAGGCTAGCCCTCCCCAGGTTTCCCTGGTGGCCACTCTGGCCAACACCAGGGAAACTCTATGCCCCCTCCCGGCCCCGGACCACTTAAAGGGGCACGGGCTGGCTACGTTGCCCGTGCCAGGAGCAAGCCTGCCAGCACCCAGCCAGCAGACCCTGCACCTGGCACGGATCGAGCCACCCACCCGATGCCCCCCAGTCCTCCCCCTCTTCCCGGGACCAGGCTGGCGGCTCCCGGGAGCTTGCCCGGGACCACAAGAGGTGGGCACCTGCCTGGTCTAGTGCAGACATCGTGGACCTTGTCCACGATCTCCGCACTAGGCACAGGAAAGTGGCCGTCTAGGGCAGGAGAGCTGCCAGCGTGGCCACCCAGGAGCAGGTGTGCAAGAGAATCAAGGGGGTCCACTGAGACCCCCGACCCTGAGCCCTGAGCTTACAATGGCCGTCCTGGGTCAGACCAAAGGTCCATCTAGCCCAGTAGCCTGTCTGCCGACAGCGGCCAACCCTAGGGACCCTGGAGGGGATGGACCGAAGACAGTGACCAAGCCATTTGTCTCGTGCCATCCCTCTCCAGCCTTCCACAAACCTTGGGCAGGGACACCACTCCTACCCCCTGGCTAATACCACTCCATGGACCCAACCTCCATGAATTGATCTCATTTCCCTTTCAACTCTGTTCTAGTTGTAGCCTTCACAGCCTCCTGCAGCAAGGAGTTCCACAGGTTGACTCTTTGCTTTGTGAAGAACAACTTTCTGTTACTAGTTTGAAGCCTGCTACCCATTCCTTTCCTTTGGTGTCCTCTAGTCCTTCTTTATGGGAACTAAGGAAGAACTTTTCTGTAGGCACCCTCTTCACCCAACTCCTGCTTTTAGAGACCTCTTTCCTGTCCCCCCTCAGTCTCCTCTTTTCTAAGCTGAAAAGTCCCAGTCTCTTTAGCCTCTCTTCATATGGGACCTGTTCCCAATCCCTGATCATTTTAGTTGCCCTCACCTCTCCCAGCCTCTCTCTTCCCCCTCCCACCTCCTTTTCCCAGTCTCCCCAATTTTTGTTCAATAAA
Organism: Pelodiscus sinensis; assembly: GCF_049634645.1. Classification (NCBI taxonomy): domain Eukaryota; kingdom Metazoa; phylum Chordata; order Testudines; family Trionychidae; genus Pelodiscus; species Pelodiscus sinensis. The sequence continues at coordinate 9,064,852 of NC_134717.1, read as the reverse complement.
GACAGATTCCATTTTGGAAGACACGTTATCTTTATTTTGTACATCAATAAGAAGGGGGGCTAGGGAAGGGTAAGTGGAAGGAGGTGAGGGAGGAATGGGGCACGAGCCCCTGATGGGGAGGACTGGGCTGGTTCTGTGGGCTTCTGGGGGTGGAAGCTCTCCTGCAGCCCCCCAATTGCCCTCTCTCCCCAGATGGCAGCCTGCGGCAAGTGCAGCCGGGCTGATGGCTGAGTGGTGTGATATTCCCAGTGTGGGTAGTCCGGGCACTCCAAGCCAGGACTGCTTTGCAAGTGGGGCACCCCTGAGAACTGTCTGTCCGGGGTGGGGGTCGGGACCCTTTAAGCGCAGCCCTCAGCTAGCCTGAGACAGCGTCTCCACGCTCTAAGTCCTCCTCTGATGCCCTGCCGGCACTGGTTCCGGTCATCCTTAACCTCGGTTCAGGGTCCACTTAATGTGGACATGCTAGTTCGAATTAGCAAAACGCTAATTCGAACTAGTTTTTTAGTCTGGATCCGTTAGTTCGAATTAACTTAGTTCCAATTAACTAATTCGAACTAAGTTAGTTCGAATTAACATTGTAGTGTAGACATACCCTCAGAGACACTAACCCCAGCACTTGCAAGGGCTAACCCCTGCACTTGCAAGGGGTGAAAGTCAATGTTACTCTAAGCCCATTCCATCTCCTCTGATCCCACTCCTGGAGAATTGCTCATGCCATAGCCCAGTGCTTAGCACTTGTAACTGGAAAATGTGAAGTGCCAGTAAGGGAAATCCATGTATTTATTCTCCAGCAATGGCTTTGCATGAGGCAAGTCCTGAATGAAGAGTTTTGATCTAGTAAGATTTGCAGATTCCATATGGGGTGACACATGCCACCTGACTTGTGCAAACCTTTGGAGTATGGCTGTGGCTGATTTCTGCCCCCCTGGAGATGTAGGATTACAAAGTGGGAGTGGCTTTTCCTTTCCATTGTAGAGACACACTCCCCATGCGCTCATCCTATGTGTTCTTCTCCCATAATACTCTTGCCCTGTAGGAATCTGGTTTCCCCATATCTGTGACACCTCCTGCTCCCCATTTGTTCCTCCCTTGCTTTTCGGCTCCTTTTGGTGATAGTAGGAAAGACGTCTCCTTGGTTTATTCTGTAGCTTGTCTCCCTTTTCAAGCCCTGGATGTAGTTTAGGAAGGAAAACGGTATTTTTTATGAATGAGAGAGACTAAGTTTTCCGTTTCTCATCCCTCGTGTATAAATAATGTAAGGAAATATAATTATTCTTATGTATTGTAATTCTTTAAAGTAGGCTCCTTTGGAATATGTAAGACTGAAAAGATTCAGCCGTGTATAAATGGTTCTGGCTGAAATCAAGACTGGCGCTAGGCAAAAATGTTGTACCTTGTGTTTTCTCACCCCACCTCAGATGGCTCCATTGCTTCCAACAGGCCTTCCTCCATCTGTAACCTTTCTGCTCAGTAGTTTGTGGGTGATCAAAAATATCAGAGCTAAGGAACAGCACAGTTCTGGAGTAGCAATTGTGCTTTTAGGTGGTGTTGGCATGTTGGCACTTTGAGCTGGGGGTGTGATGTGCATCACGAGGAGACTTGTGCCTGCTCTGATTGAGCTCGTGTGCTAAAAATAGTGACGTACAAGCTGTGGGAGCAGTACCATGCTGAGCATGGTCCCATCTAAGATGCTAGGCACATACTCAGGGTGGCTAGCCCCTCCCACCACTTGCACCACTGTACTATAGCTAGTGCAGACATGTCTCCTTGATCTGGGAATTACACCCCCAATAGAAATGTAGACACATCCTTAGACATGATGCTCTATATCATGGGTTCCCAAACTGGGGGGCATGAAGAAATTCCGGGGGGGGCACAAGGCAACCCAGCCACAAACCCCTCCCCGTCAATCCCAACCCAAGTTTTGTTGCTATTTTTTTGGAAAGGTTTGAGGGTTTCTCAAAAATAAAAAAGAGGTTGTGATGCCAAAAAGTTTGGGAATTACTGCTCTAGATGGCTACCTACTTAAGGTGTGTCTACACCATAGCTATGGTGCTGCAGTATAGACGGTTCTTGAGTTGACAGAAGGGATTTTCCATTGCTATAGATAATCCAGCTTTCTGAGAAGCAGTAACTAGGTTGATGGAAGCTGTGTCTACTGTGGATTTTAGGTTGACCTATCTAAGTCACAAAGGACACAACTTTTTTCACAGCCCTGAGCAATGTAGTTAGGTGGATCTAATACTTAGATCAGTGTTTCCCAAATAGTGTTCTGCGGAACCCCGGGGTTCGGCAAAATGAAAATAAGGGTTCCTCAAGAAAATTCCATTACAATAACATTTAATGATTTAAAAAATAATAATTAATATTATGTGATTTTTTTTGTTTTTAAATATGTGCAATTAAACTAAATGTTGATCTCATTATCTTGTTTAGCATTTGTTTATTGTTGTTCTTACTTATTTGTGGTCTACTTTTTCAGCTCCATATATTAATTAGACTGTTATTAGGGGTTCCGCAAAATTATCTGGAGTTTAAAAGGGTTCCGTGGCCAAATAAAATTGGGAAACACTGGCTTAGATGTAAAGCGGGCCTAAGTGTGCTGTTTAAACCTCAGGCTGCCAGTGACTGAGAGCTATGGAAAGGTTTTATTGTATTATACACGCAGACAATTAGTACCAGCAAGAGCAGGGGTGGGGAACCACAGGCCTGGGAGCCGGATGCAGCCCCTTTCTTGCCTGGATGCACCCCCTAAGGTTCAAGGCTCCCCCCCCCCCCAGTATTGGGGGATCTGCACCCTACTGCAGGACTGGAGCACACAAAATCTACTAGCCTGGACCCGACAGTGAGGGTTTGGGGTTTTTTTTGGCTTCTCACTTGTGTGCAGTCCCCAACTCTTTTTCTGTGGATCAGTGGCACCTGCTCCTAAACAGGTTCCCCACTCCTGAGCTAGAGTGTCAACATCCCATGCTTGGCCACACAGTACTTCACTCGTGCATGCTTCCCCCTCTGCCCAGATTGTGGCGTTATCTGCAAGCTGGGAGGAGTCCTGATGCTGTCCGCTGTATTTCCTGTCTAGTGTAGCTGGCCAAACTGGCCCTGTACAGAGGGTCATGGAGTGATCCATTCAATGGGTTGGGTTGCTTACTCCTCTTGCAGGGCTTGGAAGGAATTGTGGCTACACCTGTGCCAGTACTGTTATGCTCCGCCCTTTACTCAGATCACATAATAATGTTACCATCAAGCCCTAGGCAACTTTCATTAATGAAGTTTTTTTTTCAAGCTGAATACTATCCTAGCTGTCATGTGAGATGATATACCCTAGATATCCTTTAAGCATCATAGTCTCTCAATTCATCATAGCTTCATACTATTTAAATCCCTTTTTAAAATTTAAATTGGAAAACATTGAAATGCTTCAGGAATATGACATAGGCTTTTGATTCTGATTTGTGTCAAGATTTAGAGGACAGGCCATTTTGTTAATAACCATGCAGTCCTTTTTCCGATAAATCCTCCCGCGGAGAGTGCATCTTTCCTAGAGGGCTTCGCAGCTGATTGTGGCCCCAAATTACTCATCAAAAAGTTAGTAATATTCTGTGTATGGCAAGCCCTGAATTATTACCCAGTTAATGATGCGGCAGTGTATGTTTCCAGCTGTGCTGCAGTGGCATGCAGACCTTGGCGGCTGTTGTGGAGCTCATCAAATCACTGCTGAGCATCATCCCCGATTTGTCATAAACCTAAAGGTTCCTTTGGGGAAAGAATGATATTGGCTGCTACAACCTTAGCGCATTATAGCTAAATTCTGTCACCATCCTTATAAAGGGGTTGGTGGTTTTTTTGAGGGAAATGATAGTGAGATTTACTGACTCATGATGTTAAGTGATATCCATGGAGATGCAATTTAGCTTATGTTGTGGGAATACAAAATTCAGTTTCCAGATGAGTTGCAAAACAGCTCCATTGGGCCTGATTTATTAAAGGAATTTAGGTGCCTAAAAATGCAGTTAGGAACCTAGTGGAATTGTCAAAAGCACCTAGAAATCACTGGGGAGCAAGACACATGTGCATAGAGCTGAGCAGATGATAGAAACTGTTTTTGCAAAAGCTTCTGCATTGCAATTAGCATCAAATTCCTAAAATTTCAAAATTCTCCGGGAATGAAAAATCTGAAAAGCACTTTCCATTTTTGGCTTTTTAAAAAGTTGTTGCTTAGTATTATGTTTAGTATTATAACAGCAATGGACATGAAAAGTAATTTCAGAATGATCAATCAAAATGTTTATTCTGAAAGTGCCAGAATGGGAATTTTTTTGACATTTTGTCAGAACTCTGATTCTTTTTTTTTCCCCCTCTGCAAATTGAAAATTTTGCAAAGCTGACACTATTTCATGAAGGGTTTTGACTTTGATGAAAGTGCATTCTTTAATGGAAAGTGGCTCAGTTAAAAATTTTTGACTAGCTCTACCAAGGAGCTTCTGAAATTTCCTCCAGGTATTAATCTGCATATTTAGGGGCCTGAATCACTTTGAAAATCTGACCCTTTGTCATGTGTTTCAGGTGTGGAACTGAAAAGACACAGAAAAGTAGGGTTTCATTTCTGGCTCTGCCACAGAGTTCCTGTGAATCCTTGGGCAAGTCACATGATCTGCTTGTGCATCAATTCCTCCTCCGTGAAATGGGGATGTTAATATTACTTTTGTGTCATTGTATTTTAAGAGATTCATGGCAGAAGGCTGTCTTTTTATATGGATTCATAGCACTCCACACAATGGTGGCCCAGTCTCAGGTAGAACTGCAAGGGGTTACTTTAATTCTCTGGTGTGTGTTTATAGGTCCTTTCCTCTGTTAATTTGTAGAGGATACAGTTTGTCATGCCTGCCAGCTCATAAGTTCAGCCTTTAGCAAATCATGTTTTTAGCGCTGGAGTTCTCTGGCTCAGTTCCCAATGCATTGGCCAGGATGGTGGCCATCACACTACTGCAAGAGCTATTAATAAGAGATCCAAGGACATTTTGTGTAAGACTGGAAGTTACAGTCAGTCCAGGCCCAGGCTACGGGGGAAGGTCGGCTTAAGGTGTGGAATTCCAGCTACATAAAAAATGTAGCTGGAGTTTATGGCCTCCAGAGGTCGATTTTGGCCGCTGCAGTCTGGGGGGTTGTTTTTGGCCTCCGGAGGTCAATTTCGGCCTCACCAAACTGAGTGATTGGGCAACAAAATGACGAATGAAATGTAATGTGGATAAGTGTAAAGTAATGCACTTTGGAAAAAATAACCCCAATTATACATACAATATGATGGGGGCTAATTTAGCTACAACTAATCAGGAAAGAGATCTTGGAGTTATCGTGGCTAGTTCTCTGAAAACGTCCATGCAGTGTGCAACGGCAGTCAAAAAAGCAAATAGGATGCTAGGAATTATTAAAAAAGGGATAGAAAATAAGATGAAGAATATCTTACTGCCCTGTGATGGGGACCCCGGTGGGTCTTGCACTCTCTCAGTGCCGATCCCGGTGTACTGGGGGGAAAAGCTGTCGCATGAGCCAAGACAGCTTTACGGAGCATGCTCGGCAGCTGCCAGCAGGCTCCAGTTTCCGCTTCGCCCAGCAAAGGAAGGTGGGAGTGGGGCCGAGGCGCCGGTAGGGTGGCCCCGGCAACTCCTGCGCAGGTGCAGTCGGACACTTAAAGAGGGCGCCACTGAACCCAGAAGGGGATGGGGCGCAGAGGCAGCAGAGACCGGATTCTTCTGCTCACAGGACACTGACCGCGGGAGCACCCCCAGGACTGACGCTGATTTAGCAAGTAAGTAGGAAGTGACCCAGGGCATGGCCGCTGGAAAGGCCCATGGGTTGGTGCGTTGAGGGAAGCTTCCCCCGACCAACCGGACAAGGGTCACGGACCCCAGTCCTTAGGGCCCTGGGTTGGGGCTCGGAGTGAGGGTGGGCCCGAATCCCCCTACCTACCTCAGCCACTCTGGGATAGTGTGGCGAGCGATAGCCAAGGCCTGTAGGGTGGAACCCAGAGACGAACGACAAACATGGGTGAGGCGCCTGCAAACTAACCCAAGACAGGAGGGGATTGGGACCATGGACAGATCCGAGTGGTCGGGGCAGACAGTAGAAGCCCTGCGGGATAGGATTTAGGACCCCCGGGGAGGGTAGACCGTGGGGACAGTCGGGCCTCGGTGGGGGTGCTGGATGGATAATAAAGGCAGGATTAGACCCTAACCTATTCCTGTCCTTTACACTCCCCTATATAAAACTATAGTATGCCCACATCTTGAATATTGCGTATAGATGTGGTCTCCTCACCTCAAAAAAGATATTTTGGCATTAGAAAAGGTTCAGAAAAGGGCAACTAAAATGATTAGGGGTTTGGAACAGGTCCCATGTGAGGAGAGGCTAAAGAGACTGGGACTTTTCAGTTTAGAAGAGAGACTGCGGGGGGATATGATAGAGGTATATCAAATCATGAGTGGTATGGAGAGGGTGAATAAAGAAAAGTTACTTGTTCCCATAATATAAGAACTAGAGGACACCAAATTAAATTAATGGGTAGCAGGTTTAAAACTAATAAAATAAACTTCTTCACACAGCGTGTAGTCAACCTGTGGAACTCCTTGCCAGAGGAGGCTGTGAAGGCTAGGACTATAACAGAGTTTTAAAAAAGAGCTAGATAAATTCCTGGAGGTTAGGTCCATAAAAGGCTATTAGCTAGGGGGTAAGGAATAGTGCCTCTGGCCTCTGTTTGTCAAAAGCTGGAGATGGATGGCAGGAGACAAATTGCTTGATCATTGTCTTCGGTCCAGCCCCTCTGGGGCACCTGGCACTGTCCATTGTCAGCAGACAGGCTACTGGGCTAGATGGACCTTTGGTCTGATCCAGTATGGCCATTCTTATGTTCTTATGACGTACCTTAAACCAAGTTTTGGTGCCATGCTTGCCGCGGGATGTCAATGGGAGAAATGTTCCCATCAACTTCCCTAACTTGTTGCATTGGAGATAGGAGTTGGAGTTGGAGTACCAGTGCTGACGGGGATGCCCTCAGCATTCGATTTAGCAGGTCTTTACTAGGTCAGTCTTCCTGTATATGTAGATATGGCCTCAGTGTCATGACCACATCCTAATTTGGGTAACTGCATTCTTTTTTTCGTAAAACCACTTGCATTTTTATTTGGATATATTTTTCATTTCCTTAATTGTTGTCTAGTGCTGTTAAATCAGCTGTGGAGTTCCATCCTAAAGATAGCTGAATTTCAATGTCCAGCAAAATTAGTCCTGTGTACTTCAAGATGCTTGTGTGCCTCTTAAAACTTCAAAAGCTTTGACTTGCTTCTAGTTTCGGCTTGGCCCCTAATCACCACGGTGAGTGCTCTACAACTACAGAAAACAGTGCAAAAAGTAAATGGAACACTGAGATGGTGAAGATCTTTCTAATGGGCAAGGCAACTCAGTCCAAGTCATCACTGGTATTGTTTTGCGGTGTCACTAATAGAATGCAGAAACATTTTCAGCTGTTTGAGATGAAACATACAGAGGCAGGTACCTTTCCTTGGCCCAAAACACAGAGAGGCTTTCAGGCCAGAAATGTTCTTTCTGTAGTCAGCCCCTGAAGAATCTTTTTGGCTTGAAGTCCTTGTGTGTAACAGTTTATATAGTAGTTCAATAAAATATACACATGATCTACCTTGTCTTGCTATCAGTACATCATCTGAAATGCTGCAGCAGCTAATGTTCGTTCATATTTGATTTGTGCCTAGTGTTTTTTCAAGGCTGCAAAGCCATCCATCCAGGATAGATGTCTGTCTCAGTACTGGCCTCTGCTGCTGCTTATATATATTTGGATAAATACCTAGCTATCCTCTGGTATTAATTCAATTTGATTTAAATATTGTGAACAGTATTCCCCTGCCAACTTGCCTTGGAGGGTTTATTTTAACATCCTGTGTATGTATGAGTCTGTGTCTTACTGTTTCTGTTCCAAATGCGTATGAGAAACGCAATGATTGGCCTCTGACACTGTATTCATACACATGGTCAGTTCACCCCATGGGATGTGTGAGTAATCCTATTGAGGCTAAAATTTAGCCTGTGCTTTGCAAGATCAGAGCTGGTGCAACAAATCATTGGAAAGCGCCAAGTCGCACCTGATTCTGCATTCTGTACCTGTTCTTATGGAGTTGCCATTTCTTATACTTCATCCCTCCAGAGAACAGAATGGGATAAAGTCCTCACATCTCTGATGTCATTTACATCGTGATGTCCCAGCATTGCCGTGACACATAATCATGACCCTGGGATGCAAACAGTACATCACAGAGATGTGGTGCTATTCATTTTTTTAACTTCTTAGAAAATGCTACCCCATTTCAGAGCTTAGTCCTTGAAAACTGCAGCATGTGGCAAACCTGATAATTACAGCTTATATGGTACAAAATATTTCATGCTAACTAGAGATCTCCATCATATCCTATCTTAATCAGTCCTAGAAGCAGTGACTAAAGCAGTCACTTGTGTCATTGTTAAATATTTAGAAAAGCAGTATTTGTACAACACAACAAAAAAAGCTACTCAAGCTAATAATGTAAGAGTTTGACACAATAGATTTTTATAGCCTGTGTGGTGCTGCTTGTAAATATGTGTTTAGGGAGATAATAAAATGCAGATCATTGACCTGATATGCCATAATATCATCTTCAGAGCCATTAAGATGTGTTGGTTGAATGACTATTTAGAATCTCATACAGGATGAGTCGTAAAAATTTGCATGAAAAGTACTTATATGTCCGAGGAAACGTTTCAAAGTGAAAGACATGGACCACTTGAATTAGTCTATACTTTACATCAACAGAGGCCAGAGTTCTGCCCAGGGGCTTATGTGATCCTCTAGTTCTCCTGATGTGGCCCAGTACAGTGGTGTGAGAGGTGCTGCCTACTGGATAGAACAAACGACTGGGAGCTAGGACTACTGGGTTCTGCTGATAACTCAGTGTAAACTCTGGCTAGTAAACTAAACTTTGAGTCTTGGTTTCAATCTTTGAAAAAAAAAAGTGCTATATTAGTGCAAAGCATTAGTCAGTGATGGTCTCTGTAGAAAGTCCCAACAAAGATTTCCCAAGGCGGGAGTCGTCCTAACGAGAAGCTACTTCCATGTTCTTCGGTTACTATAAGTTACCAGAGGGGAAGGCATAGTAAGTAGTTGGTGCGCTCCGTTGTTTGATAGCTCAATTCTAGGGTCTCTCTTTGGAGACAACAGGAGGTGGGAGTGCACTGGAGACAGAATGCTCATCCCTTGAGGACAGACTCCTTTGGCATATTGAACATAATTTCTGAAGGGATTTCCATCTCCTAAGAATGTGGTGGTGAAGCAGAAGAAAAAGAAGGGAGTTTCAGAGATGGAGATGGGGTTTTTACTCCTTGGCAAGAAAAATAATGGCAGTGACATGATACAAAGGTGATGGACTGTCAATATGGCATAATGCATTTAGACTTCCTGACACCACAGAAGAGTACTCCTCACCCCCCACCCCCCCCCCCATCTAGCCATCGTCAAGTTCCACCTGCAAGCCGGTGCTACTGGTCATTGATTATTCATGGAACTAAATAGACTGGATCCTTAATTTTTGAGAGATGGTCATCGCAGTGTGAGAGATGGGCGATCCCTCCCCAGTGTTACAAGGGAGTCTTTCTCCAAAACCATGGAATGAAGAATGCAGTATATTATGAGTTAGGTATGCCTGCTTCAGAGGAAAAGGAGAATCAGTCATTCTTAAATCTCTTAGCTGATGACTTGTCTGAATGCTGACACTGATGCCTTCAAAAATAGCCTGCCAAAGCGACTGTCCCAGTGAACCCAGTAGGAGGTCATTTCCATGAGTCATTTTGGAAACTTAAGAGCAAAAGCCTGCAGCACTTAGTTCTATGTTAGAGCAAAATTCCTTTGGAACACTGGATCAGATCCTCCTATCCATTTACCTCAATGGGGCTTTAGTCTCAGTAAATAAAGACTTTAGGACCTGGACCATTTGGGGTTGGGGAGGAGAGGTGTCTGTGGGATATGGGTCTATAGAAATGGGAGGACTTTAAAAAGTATGTGTTTTGACAGCTGACCTTGCCTGCTGTTTCCTTAAAGTAACAGAGCAGGCGAGAAGCGTGCTTTTCAGTGCAAGCTGGCAGAGGGAGCAGGGATTTCTCTCGGGGGTGCTGTAGTTCTGCTCCCCTCTAGATGACGCTAAGCTGCCCTCTGCTAGTGATGACTCTGTCTCTCCGGAAAACATCTATGGAAAGAGAAAACACTTGGCCTTTAGAGCACAGCAGATTCCACCAAAGTGATATGGAGCATCAAACCCATAGATGGGCCTGAACAGAAACCCTCTCTTGAGCTTGGGATCCAAACTCCATAATTGTCTATCTCTTTCTTTAATGGGCTACTCAAAAGATTACAGATCTGATTACCTCCAAACTTTAGATGAAGATACAAACTGTCTGATTCAGGCCCACATTGCTGCCCTCCCCATGTTCATCCACCATCGGACTCTACAGATTACTCCATCCAACATCACTGTTCCAGCACAGCCTTCGGAGGAGACGGAATTCTTCCTTCGCTGCTGTTTTCATTGCTTTCCCTTTTCCCCCCTCCTCAAAGTTGAAATGTATCCTCTTTGCATTGGGCTCAGATTTTATTAGCAAAGGATCATGCATCTTTATTAACCTTTCAGTTAAGACTGCACCAGTGGTGTGAAACAGTATTCAGCAGTGCATCTGACATCATAAAAGCCACTGCAGGTGTCATGCAGTTTTTAAAAATACAACACATGAAGTTGTTTGGCCTTCTAGTAAAGAGATTAAATCTTTGTGGGGGTTTTTTGTACTTCCTGGTTAAAGACGTGTAAATAAACATGGTGAAACTGTCTTTGTAAAATTATAATTAGAAAACATATGCGGATGGTTCATTATTTTTATGAATCCCAGTTCATGATATTTAAGAGTCTATTGCAAAGTTCCAAAAATAATAAAAAATCAACACTAAAACTATACTGCTGATCCAAGTAAGGGAAAACTTTGTCAGGCCATATAACATTGGGCTATTTGTACTATTTTCCCTGTTGTTTATCTAAAGCACATTACATTCAGTGGGTTTCTGCTTCTGGCAGTTTAAATCTCCATGAGTTTAAGAGCCTTTGCCTAATTAAGACCATCGAGATTTTCACCAAACAGCTACAGTTCCACTTAAAGAATAATTTCTGTGCCATTCTGCTCTCTGGGGGAGATGAGGCCAAAATTAAAAATAAATAAATAGAAAAAGAGAGAAACAAGAGAAATAAACAGATTCAAACTACATAAAATATTTCCTGTAATGTAACATGGGGTCTGCTAGATGGGTCTCTAGTCATATTATTATTAAGTTATTTGCAAATAAATCATGGAGGAGATGCAAAAGATTTTATATTGTGAATTAGTGTATATGTGTGTTCTCACAGAGGCTGTGTAGCCTGCTTTGCTGCTTACTACCGTTTAATTAAACTGATCAGACGAGATTTATTGCTTCAATTCACTGATGCTGCTTCTGAAATACAGCAGCCTGATTCTATTAAGCCAGCACAGAAATGTCATTTTTAAAAATGGCTTTGTGGGCCTGATTTTCACGTACATAGATTCCTGCTAATCAGGTCCTGTTGTTTTGTTTACTTGATTCACTTTGGAATATGCTCACTGCAGCACTTGTCATGTCTGCTTATTTAAAGGCTTTGGAAATGGAAGCAAGTGGCTTGCACACCGGCATATTTCTTTAACAAAAAGCAGCTCTCTATTTGGTTATTGAGGTTGGGAAGAGAGAGGGGATTTGAGACCGAGAAAGAAAGCACCATGTAAACATACAGAAAGATCTGCATAGTTTCAGGAGTGGATTGGACTCAAGTTATATGTAAAGAATGGCAAAGTAATGCATATCAGATGCCAGAAGATGCAAATAAATTAAGTGTTACTAACAACCAAATTGTGCCTCTCTTACACGCGTTGAGTAGTGACTTAGTCTGAAGTAAGAGGGCTGTCTTGAATAAAGGTGATACAAATCTGGCCCTTTGAAAGCAGTCAGGAAGGGAGAGATTTGCTAATGGAGGATGACAAACTATCCGTTTGGGATACGATGCCTTTGTAAAGAACAAATCTACGCTTAAGACCTTTTTCTTGGAGGATTTCTCACATGGGTAAAGGAGTTTGAAGAGCCACTTACTACATTTTGCTCAGACCACCCATGGGATCCCATGTACAGGGACAGCATTCTTACTTAATCGAACCAAAAAACCCGTAAAGCTTAATAGTGTAACTAGATGGGCAGCCAGCATGATAGACTTATGAGGGTTAAAGGGAATTTGGCAGCTTATTTGTCAAAAGCAGTGTGTAATGGGGAGACAATCAACTTAAGGGTCATAAAATACCAGGAAGATGAAATGACATTAGAAACACAAGGAACAGTGGGCTTCAACCTAATAAAGAGCACATGCAAATTGGAAATGAGGAAAAACTGTCAGATGGTTGAGGGCAATTGGACAATGGAGTAGTTTGCTTAATGAGGTAGTCACAGCAAACTCAGGAGAGCTGTTGAGCTCTCTAGATTCAATAAGTATAGTGTTGAATTTTTCCTACCTTGACCCAAAAGTTTGGATTAAGTGACCCAGCAATCCTGTTCCAATCCTATCCTCTGTGGCCATTAGTTGGGTAATAATCTGTATATGAGTAAAAATGTGTTACAGAGAAACAAGATTCTTAACCTTTAACAGTAGAGAGCATGAGAAAGAGTCAGACAGGGTCCTTGAATTACAGCTGTGCTCTAGTTTCACAGTAAAAGCTGAAGATTGAAGTGCTTAATTGTTTTTCTAGTTGAGATTTAAAGCCTTTAGTTTCACAGTATGCAGTGTCTGGGCAGTCTTGTTACCATGTGAAATTGACAAATGACTAATTTACTTCTGGAATGAATTAAGATAAAACAAATTAAGGACACTTTAATTTAGAATAAGAGTGTCCACACAGGGCTTTAATGCAGTTTAACTAATCTGGGTTAATTTCCACAAGCCCTAACTTCCTTAGATCCCTTTGAAAGTGAAACTGGAATTCAAGACTGGATTATTTTAGTTTTGTCTTTTCTTGGACCGCAGCTGACATGGTGGCTATTGTGGTTAATGCCAGAACATTTTTTTAAAGATCAAAAATTTAATCGTTAATTTACAGTCCTCACAAGATGTTGAACCATAAATGCTCTATTTTATCTTTACAGATATTGTACCAAGTGATGGGCAACCAAGATTAGTGAGCGGGCTGCATGAATGGCCCTCCTTCAGCTTAGTGGGCTGCAGGGTAGTTATAAACAAGACAGTCTCTTGGGATAGTGTAGTTTTGCTAACTCTGCTTGTGTACCTAGAATTTCCAGGGTTTGCTGATTGGATGCAGAGGAAGCACGGCTCTTACAATCAATGCAGTGTGTAATCAGCAAACACCTCACTTCACATACCCTTGCTTTATGTGCATGTCACTTTAGTAATACCGATAGGGAAAACAAACTACATGGATGGAAGCCAGTGTTATCTGGCAACCTTTCCCGCAGACAACAGTAAACGGGCCATACATAGAATCATAGAACACTAGAACTGGAAGGGACCTCGAGAGATCATCGTGTCCAATTCCCTGCCTTCACGGCAGGACCCAGTACCGTCTAGAATATCCTTGATAGATGTCTATCTAACCTGCTCTTAAATATTTCCAGAGATGGAGATTCCACAACCTCCCTAGGCAATTTATTCCAGTATTTTACCACCTTGACAGTTGGGAAGTTTTTCCTAATGTCCAACCGAAACCTCCCTTGCTGCAGTTTAAGCCCAATGTTTCTTGTCCTATCCTCAGAGGCCAAGAAGGACAATTTTTCTCACTCCTCCTTTTGACACCCTTTTAGATAACTGAAAACCACTATCATGTCCCCTCTAGGTCTTCTCCTTTCCAAACTAAACAAGCCCAATTCTTTCAGTCTTCCTTCATGTTCTCTAGACCTTTAATCATTCTTGTTGCTCTTCTCTGTACCTTCTCCGGTTTCTCCACATCTTTTTTGAAATGTGGGGCCCAGAACTGGACACAATACTCCAATTGAGGCCTGATCAGCGCAGAGTAGAGCGAAAGAATGACTTCTCATGTCTTTCTCACAACACTCCTGTTAATGCATGCCAGAATCATGTTTGCTTTTTTTTGCAACAGCGCCACACTGTTGACTCATATTTAGCTTGTGGTCCACTATGACCTTTAGATCCTTTTCTGCAGTACTCCTTCCTAGACAGTCGCTTCCCGTTCTGTATGTGTGAAACTGATTCTAAGTGGAGTACTTTGCGTTTGTCCTTATTAAATGTCATCCTGTTCACCTCAGACCTTTTCTCCAATTTGTCCAGATCATGTTGAATTATGACCCTGTCCTCCAAAGCACTTGCAACCCCTCCCAGCTTGGTATCATCTATGAACTTAATAAGCGTTCTCTTTATGCCAGGGCTGGGCAAAATACGGCCCAAGGGCCGGATCTGGCCCGCCAAGCCACCAGATCCAGCTCACGGTCCACTCTGCCAGGACTCTCAGGCACACGTCGCTGCCGCGGTTTAAAACACAGTCCCTGTGTCTCCCTGTTCTGCAGGGAGGGGGAGGCTTTTGTGTGATCTCCCCCGGCCCCCAGCCTAATCCTCAGCTCCTATTGGCCAGAAACAACTGGCTAATAAGAACTAACTTCAGCCAATCTCTCAGCTCCTATTGGCTGGAAATAGCTAGCCAATCGGAGCTGAGAGATTGGCCCGAGAGTCTGGGGCAGTGCAATCCTCTTTCCCTACCCTGAGTTGAGAGCCACGTGGAGGGAGCAGCCTGTATTTTCAAGCGGGCTGGGGCTGCAGCAGGCAGGGAGCCCAGCCTGTCTTGGGGGTGCTGCAGCCTGCTGACCATAAGACATTTAGGTAAACTCCTCCCAGCTGGCACCTGCCTGTGGCACCCCAATTCCCTTCCCCAGATCACCATCCAAACTCTCTGCACTCCCTGCTCCAGGTAACAACTCCTTCCCAGACCTTGTACCTCCTCCTACCCCCTCCCCCAGGCCAGAATCCTTTCCTGCACCCACACTCCCTCACTGACCCTGCACCCCAATCCCCCGACCCAGGTCACAACTCCTCCTCCACCCAAACACCCTCTCAGACTCCATACCATCTCCTGAACCCCAGTCCCTTACCCCGTGCACCCTTCTGTACCCACCCTCCAACCTAGACCCCGCACACTGTCCACAGACAAGTGCCTCCCTTGACCACTTACCGAAACCTTGGAGTTGCCCCCCCCCCACCAAAAATTATTGTCCACCCCTGCTCTATGCTAATATCTAAATCGTTGATGAAGATATTGAACAAACTGGTCCCAAAACAGACCCTTGCGGAACCCCATTTGTTATACCTTTCCAGCAGGATTGTGAGCCATTAATAACTATTCTCTGAGACTGGTTATCCAGCCAGTTATGCACCCACCTTATAGTAGCCCCATCTAAGTTCTATTTGCCTAGTTTATTGATAAGAATATCATGCGAGACCGTATCAAATGCCTTACTAAAGTCTAGATATACCACATCCACTGCTTCTCCCTTATCCTATCAAAGAAAGCTGTCAGATTGGTTTGACATGATTGGTTCTGTACAATCCATGCTGGCTGTTACCTATCACCCTATTATCTTCCAAGTGTTTGCAGATGAATTCCTTAATTACTTGCTCCATTATCCTTCCTGGGTTGTTTTTATTTCCCATGTTATAGATGGGCACTATATTTACCCTTTTCCGATCTTCTGGAATTTCTCCCATCTTCCATGATTTTTCAAAGATGATAGCTTAAAGGCTCAGATATTTCCTCCATAAGCTCCCTGAATATTCTAGGATGCATTTAATCAGGCCCTGGTGACTTGCAGACTTCCAACTTGTCTGAGTGATTTTTAAATTGTCCTTTTTTTATTTTATCTTCTAAACCTACCCCATTCCCACTAGTATTCACTATGTTAGGCATTCCCTCATCATCAGACTTCTTGGTGAAGACCGAAACAAAGAAGTCATTAAGCACCTCTGCCATTTCCAAATTTCCGGTTACTGTTTCTTTTTGCTCACTGAGCAATGGGCCTATCCTGTCCTTGGTCTTCCTCTTGCTTCTAATATATTTATAGAAAGTTTCTTGTTACCCTTTATGTCTGTAGCTAGTTTGAGCTCATTTTGTTCCTTTGCCTTTCTAATCTTGCTTCTGCGTACCTGTATTGTTTGCTTATATTCATCCTTTGTAATTTGTCCTAGTTTCCACTTTTTATAGGACTCCTTTCTGATTTTTAAATCTTTAGATCATGTAAAATCTCCTGGTTAAGCCAAGGCCGTCTTTTGCCATACTTTCTATCTTTCCTGTGCAGTGGAATAGCTTGCTTTTGGGCCCTTAATAATGTCCCTTTGAAAAACTGCCGACTCTCTTCAGTTGTTTTCCCCCTTAGTCTTTTTTCCCATGGGACCTTACCTACCAGCTCTCTACACAGGATCCTGATGGGGTGCATGTGGCCTGTGGGCCACAGGTTGTCTTCTACTGTGTTGTACTATTCATTATAAGAACGTTCATGGAAAATGGGACCTTGTACAATAGTGTTTTTCAGACCATTTTTCTTGTGACTGTAAGAAAAACATTTATCTACATGACCCAAAACAAGTCTTCTGACTATAGCCTTCAAAAAATCCTAACAAAGGCATAAAGGAATAACTTTAACCGCTTCACTTCCAAAAAAACCCAACCCCTTCAGAAATAACAATCCCTTCTTCAAGCAGGATGTGCGCAGAAAAGCTCATGATTCTATTTATATCTTTTGATTAGTCTCCAAAGTGCTACAGGACCATTGTTGTTTACGTTTTTTTTTTAATTCCAGACTAACACGGCTACCCCTCTGATGCTTCACTTTAAGTAATAACTAAAGTTAGATATTAACGTTACTTATAGGGGCAGCCCGTCCACATAGGTGAATTAGGCGGTCGCCTAGGGCGCCAAGTTAAATGGGGCACCAAATGGTGGCACAATATCATTGAGGGGTTTGGAGGTGGGGGCGCCGATTGCATGGTTCGCCTAGGATGCCAGTTGCTGGCAGCTAGTCTAGGGCCGCCCCTGCTTATAAAACATTTTTAAATATAGTATAATGCAGTGAAAAAGGTGATCATGTTGAGTTTCGCTTACTTAATGTGATGGGTGGGTCTACCTGTTGTTCATAATCTTGTTGCAATCTGGATTTCCACATGACAGCGCCACCTGACTATCAGATACGCTGTTAAGTCATTTCCTTTTTTTCTTTTCTTTTTAACCTTGTCAAAATCAGAAATCCCAGTTCACTCAAGTAGTTTGTTGTTAACTGTAGCAACAACAGAGCACTAATCTTACTTACCAGTGGATATTCTTTGAAAACACTTGTCCAAAACAATGACAAATTGAATGACTTTTGGCATATTTTCAGTGTGCTATCACAGGTGATTTTCAGCAGCTCTCTTTCTTGCTCAAGTTTAGCTTTTTTATTGACTCAAGTTTTTTGAAAGCAGAAGGCTCACCCACACTTTCCCTTCAGATTATCATATCCTTCTTCAGGGATGTAGCAACTAAAATTGTCAGAGAAGGAGAGATAACTGTATGACACTTTACATTTCATTCACTTTTTCTGCACTGATGCCATTCTCCCGGTTTTGTAACTGTTGGGAATATGCCGTTGCTTGGACAGTTACTTTTCAAGTGCGCTTGCCACAGTGCTAATGACTTTTGGAATGCTTCTATCTATTCAGAGTGTTGAAACAAACCACTGCCTCATTCTTGTAACTTCAAATTCGGTTAGTTTAAAATTGAGAAAATGTCAGCGAGCTATGACAACTTTATTAACCACCTGTCGTTGCCAAACAAATTTGTCAAGTTAGATTGTTTTTCTACCAGGAAAATGTGAATCTCTTTCCTGTTAGGGAACTCATGTAAGCACCCTGCACTGAGAGAGCCACTGTGCTTCAGTGTGAAACAGTAAATGAGAGAACTCTCCTCCCCGTTTCTGAGGATAACACTTCAGAAAGCCTGTTGTTCTGGTAGCTTCCATTAACGAAATTAACAGTTTTCACTACTTCCTTCGGTATTGCTGAAAGATCAGAGGAAATCCCCTTAAGCTTCCTGCTAAATGAAACAGTAATTCCAAACAACCAGCTGCTTCAGATATTTTTTCACAACTCCTCTATTTGTCATATTTGCTCCACCTTTCACTTGTAATTTTTTTGCAATTAGCCCAGTCAGATTTGCATTTTTCCAGTTACACAGTCATGCAGTGCTTTAGATATCCGTGCTCCTGTTGCATTGGTTGTTAGTCAGACGACATGACAAATCTTTCATATAGCCATCTTGCCGTGCCTCCCTCACATAAAATTAACAGTGTTTCCCAATTTGAAATATCTGTACTCTCATCAAGTTGAAGAACAAAATACCTGCTTGCGTACCTGTAACCGGGTAATAAGATGAGCTTCCAAATGCTCTGTAGTATCACGCATCCACTGAGACACTGTTTAATGACTGAGAGGAATACATCTCAATTTTTCAATAGAATCTTTTAAAAAATTGTATCATATCCAGAGATCGTGGTAAAATAAGTTTTTCACCAATTGTGTGGACTAGGAATGTTAGCAAATGTGTTTTTGGGTAAACGTGTAACTGTTGAATTTTTGTTTACACGCAGGGGGAGATGGAAGAGGCAGTGGTGCAGAGGAGTTGGGGGGCAGGCAGCAGCCAGTACACATGGAAAGCCAGCTTTTAAGCAGGCTCCCCAGCAAGGACTGGCTCCTGCCTGCTCCCTCTCCTCCCACCCCATGCTGCTGCCTCTGTAGGAGGCAGGAGGGGTGGGGCCGGCATCAGCTCCTGACTCCCACAGAGGCAGAAAGGGGTGTGTGTGTGTTAGTCGTTAGGAATAATCTATAAGTCCAGGCTTATTGGTTAATTGTGTTAACTACATGCTAACGTCTCTGCTATGGATCATTTTCTCTTAATGGGATGTTACATTTGGACCTCTCTAACCCGGCACCCTTGGGACCTGACCAGTTCTGAATGAGGGATTTTGCTGGACAAGGGAAAGTCATTTCTGGCCCCCTTGGCACTGCCCCCATCCCTGACCTGGCTGGCCTCCTAGACGGCTTCCCACACGCTGCTGGCTCGCTGCCCTCCTGGGCAGTTGCCACTGCCACAGCTCCAGGATGCAGCCACACGCTGGGACTTCTAACCCCACCAGGCAACCACGCTCCTGGACTTCTGGCCCTGCTGGGCTGCCACCGCTGTTGCTGCAGCTCGCAGCCCCACCAAGCAGCCATGCACTGGGTCTCCGTAGAGAGGCGCCCCTGAAAGCACGTGTCGCAGCTTGCCTGACCAAGCAGGCACAGGAAGTATCCACCCTCTCGGTGACCTCCCTGGCGTGCTTCTGGGGGCTCTAAATCCGAGGCAGGCTCCCATTAGTGTGGACGCACTATATCAAAATAATTCTGAGCAATTTCGATGCTCTTCCATAGTGGGGACACACTATTTCAATTTTGTTATTTTGGGAGTTATTTCAAATTTACTTATTTTGAAATAATTTCCTAGTGTAGACATGCCCTAAGGTGCCAAAGGACTACTCATGGTCAACTTTAATTGTAAACTCCCATTTGTAAGCACCTTATTGTAAATAACACACTGTGGCTTTGGATTTGGAGTTGTGTTAGCTCGATGAAAACATGTTGCAAAAAAGCGTCACTATATTGCCTACTCCATACTGCCTACTCCATTATTTGCTTTTCTGTTTAGTAGTTGGTTTGGACAAGGCCAATGTGGCAGAAGTGTGTCTGTTACACTAGAACTCTCTGTTGCAGTTACGTTTGTATTTTTATTTTCAGATGTAGATGCATCTCATGACTGGGTTTCTCAACTTCTTTTTCTTATTACAACACTAATCCACTTTTTCAGGATTAAGGTTTGTTGATTAAGCCTTGCAACTGGAGTCTCCACAGTGTTAGCAAACCTGACAGTGTGTGGAAAGCACTCTTGCTACGAGACTGCATTCATAACCGCTATGTTGTGTATGCATGTGGTGTGTAAAAAACTCTTTGCAAATAAGCAAGTCTTACCGCAAATACGTCAAAAGTCTGACATTTAAATGATTGAAATGTTATGTAATGAAGGACATTTTAAGAGATCATGACACCTTAAATTTGCAAATGATCCAGTGCCTAATATTCCACGACCCAGTATGGCGACACAACCTTGAAACTGCTGATATGCAGGGGTGTTGTTTCCTTTAACTTAAAAAAACAAACAAACCAACCCTAACCACCTTTTTTTTCTGTGGAGGAAAAATGAAAAAGCTGGAAAACTATGACGGCTTTATGAAATGAGATGCAAATTACATACTGCTGGGACTTCACCTCTTTGTGAAAATGGGCCAAACTAATCCTAGGTTTAAGTCCACTGAAGTGAGTGAATAAAGAAATTGGTAGCATCGCACCTGCGAGGGATTTAGCCGAGGGAATTACACACTGAGGGAAATGATTAGCAAAATAAAATGTATTCATTTCTTTGTGCCACAATTACACAGTTTGTTACTCGCCTCGTTTTTAAATACATTGACAATTGTAAAATGCCTACTTAATGAGGTTCCAGAGGGATCCTGATTACTGGGTAATGGTCACCAAATGGTAATTTTTACTGTTTTTGAAGATGAAGTGTGTTGATATATTTCTCCATATGAAAATGGCAAGTATTGCACAAAGCAACTGATGACTATTACATGCTTGTAACAGAATTCATCTAGTGGTTTAATTTGTTTAGAAATTAATACGTCTCATAATGATTCTCAGTTATCTGGAAGTACCTTTTAAAATTGTTTAATTTCATATGATTTAGAAAACAGTCACAGCGATTTGATTGGAAGAATTTTAGAGACCCAACAATACACAGCAAAAGAGAGAAGAGGACTAAGTAATAATGCTTTGTAGTTGTATATTCAAGTGTGTTACAGTTACTGATTAAGCTTTATAACATACTTGTGAGGAGATATTATTATTATTTATTATTTATTTTAATAGAGGTGGGTAAATTGAGGCACATAGATAAGCTATAGTGGTCCTTTTATAACCACTACTCTCTACTACAGAGGTTTTCAAATTCTGGGTCACAGTTTTTAAGGGTAAGCCGCTAGCTGGCTGCAAGACATTTTATTTACCTGCGCGGGATACTACTTCCCACAACTTCCATTGGCTGGGAACAGCGATCTGCAGCCAGTGTGAGGTGTGATCGCTCATACCTGCGGAGCAAAGCCTCTTGCAGTCAGCTAGCAGCTTTGCCTTACAAAGCTGTGCCTCAGAGTTCGAAAACCTCTTTTCTACTGAAACAAAAGACAGGACTATGCAGCACTTTAAAGACTTAACAAGATGGTTTATTAGGTGCTGAGCTTTCGTGGGCCAGACCCACTTCCTCAGATCAATTTGTGGAAGAAAATTGGCATGACCATATATACCAAAGTGATACAATCAAAAAACAGTGAACACATATAAAATTGACAAATGAGATTTTAGAACGGGGGAGGGGGTGAGGGGGGGAGGTTAGTTTCTGTGAGGTAATGATATTAGGGGTGATAATTGGGGAAGCTATCTTTGTGATGGGTGAGAATGGGTGAGGCTCTTTCAGAGAGAAAACTGTTGCCTGCCATTTTAACCAGACTGACCATTCTCTCAATGACCTTAAAACATGCATATTGCTTCAAAGAGATTTTAACTCCAGACTTCAAAGAGAAGCCTCAGAACTGTCATTCATGCTTAAATTTGACACTTTACTTATGGGCCTTAACAAAGATGCTAATTATCTCACCCATTACAAAGATAGCTTCCCCAATTATCACCCCTAATATCATTACCTCACAGACACTAACCTTCCCCCCTCCCCTCCTCCCCCGGTTCTAAAATCTCATTTGTCAATTTTATATGTGGTCACTTTTTTTTTGATTGTATCACTTTGGTATATATGGTCATGCCAATTTTCTTCCACAAATTGATCTGAGGAAGTGGGTCTGGCCCACGAAAGCTAATAAACCATCTTGTTAGTCTTTAAAGTGCTGCATAGTCCTGTCTTTTGTTTCAGCTAGACCAGACTAACACGGCTGCATCTCTATCTCTTTTCTACTGGTTAGAGTTGTATCGTCATTTAATAGTTGGTCTAACAAGAGGTTGTAATCTCTGATACTCCTGGAAAAAACCAAATGCTGAAGGCTCTCCTTTTGTTTCAGTGGCTAAGGCTATGTCTGGGCCACAAGATCCTTAGAAAGATCCTTACATCAGTTCCCATATTTAGCATGTGTGTGGCATAGGAGGTGATTGTGTTATCTATATGTGGTCCCAGATTTCACTGTCAAATGCCATAATCTCTCGCTCTTCCGTGTGTACTACAATTCAGTGATTGATGGGATATGTTATCAGATGCAGTGTGTTTTCCATTGGCTGATAGTAGGCCTGAGACACGGGGACTTGTTCTGATCTCACTTTCACAGGTGTAAGTAAGGAGTTACTCCAAAGAAGTCAGTGGAGTTTCACCAATATAAGACTAGTCTGAGGGTAAAGTCAGGCCCTAAAAGGGTACAGCTCTATGTCAGAAACAATGGAAATGAGGAATGCAGTAGATCGGGGTGAGGAACCTTTTTTGGGTTGGAGGTCTCTGACCCACAGAAAAATCAATCGGGGGGCCGCACACAAGTGAGAAGCAAAAAAACCCAAACCAACCCTCTCTGATGAGGCCCACAACTGAGAAGGAGAAAGACACTCCCCACGTTCCCCTCATATACCAGAGCCTGGGGGGAGGGGGATCCAAGCTAGTAGATTTTGTGTGCTCCAGCTCCACTGTGGGGTGGCGGGGGGCGTGGTGTGTGGAGCATAGGCTCCCCAATGCTGGGAGGGGGGGAGCCCTCAGCCTCAGGGGCTGGATTCAGGGAAGTCAGGGGCCGCATCTGGCCCTTGGGCCTTAGGTTCCCCACCCCTGTAGTAGATCTTATAATGCAAAACTAGGGAAGAAATTATCTGAAGTGAAAATGGGTATTTGTTCAAAAAGATACTACACAAGGTTGCTCTTTGCTGTTGTGTAGAGTGGGTTGGAAGATGGGTTTTGTTCCCATGTAAGCTTTTTTTATTTTTACAGAAATCCGTCTTCAAAATTTTCTGGTTTTCATTACAAAATGGAAAACTTTTCAGGGGTTAGCAACTGAATGTGAAAACCCCAAAATTTTAGATGGAAGTCTAGTTTCCAGCCAAAGAAAGCATAAGCAATATTTGCCAAAACAGTAAGAGCAGTATAAAGGTTGACGAATGGCAAATCCAAATTAGTAGCAGCCAATACAATATGCATTAAAAATGGTACTTTTCCAAAGCAGACTATGTCTTGAGGGCAACGAGAGCGAGCATACTCAATTTTACCTCTTGTATCCTGTAAATACTTGAAAAAAAACACAACAAATGGTCTGGTAGCACTTTATAGACTAACAAAACATGTAGACGGTATCATGAGCTTTTGTGGGGCTGTGCCCACGAAAGCTCATGATACCGTCTGCGTGTTTTGTTAGTCTATAAAGTGCTACCAGTCCATTTGGTTTTTTTTTCTGTAACAGACTAACTCGGCTATCCCCTGAAGCTCGTAAATACTTGAGTTACTCCTTGAGATTATGCCAGTAGAATTGCACCATGACCCAAGAAAAGTAGATATTTCTCCATAAACATTTAAAGAAACATTGTAGTCAAAAGTGCATAGCATGCTGTGTTCTACAAATAATATATAGCATGTGCTCAACAAAACCCTGTAACTGGGTGATGGTCTATGGCCTATGAAGGTCAGACAAGTTGATCAAATAGTCCTGTCTGCCTTTTAACATCTGACATTCCGATGACATTACTGTTATTAATGTGCACGCTACTGTGCATTGTTTTTGTACGTTCACAGCTGCAAAAAAACAAAGCATGCTTAATTAAAATGCACCTTTATATTGAGAGTTGAATAATGTCCCTATGGCTTAAGCACAGAGCTTGCACAGCTTGTATAGCTGAAGCATGCTGACAACATTTCTGATATCTTAATTCCTCTAAGAAGGGACCAGAAGTGTTTCTGGTCAGATACCACAGGCTAATCCCCCTCTGCTCTGTGGTGCTGTAATCGGATGGAGCAGTTAAGCACAGTAGAGAAAAGAAGTCTTTCCTGATAACTGTTACTCTTCAGTTCATCTTGGTGTGTGAACCTCTAGTAAGTTCTCCATCCTAAAGTTTACACCATTCCACTTAACACGTCCTTAGCTGTGGATCTGGATACTTGCTATGGGTGTTTCATTACTGCTTAGGTCTCTTCCTGTTGGTCTTGATTTTTCTTTGTACTTCGTATCTTTTATAAACTAAGGCCGGATTCTGATATGAATCTGGCCCTGACTTTATAAATCCTTAGCTTTTATAATTCCTACTGGACTGGATTGACCTAAAGAGCTGAGCATGAAAAATCTGTAAGTTTCTGTCAGGGAAAGCATATCCAACACTGGCACTAGTATCTTATTATGTTTATTTCAGCAAAGAGTGGAGCTAAATAATTTTAAGAGATTCATAATAGCGGGTTTTGTAACGCAGAAGTGAGTGAGTGAAAGCTTCAAAATTCTGCTCAAATTTTCTCCATCTGAAGAAACACTGTTGTGCCCTAATATTTCAACAAATTGTTTAGGATCAGTTTTTGCCCTCAATGCATTCATAATGGAGGAGCCTGTGTGCTGCATATGAGTAGCATATGAGTAGCAAAGAGAAGAATTTGACACTTGAATTTTTAAATGCTGTGTCAAACCTATATTAACAGCAGGATGTAGATTGATTTAGTCTCTTTATTATAATAGAGTCCATGCTACCAGTATGGACTCTCAAATAATTTTTAGCAATATGGTTGCCACTGCAGATGTGTGCTCAGAAAAAACAACTGCAATTAATAGTGTTACTGAGATGACACTTGATACACAGGCAGTCCCCGGGTTACGTACAAGATAGGGACTGTAGGTTTGTTCTTAAGTTGAATCTGTATGTAAGTCGGAACTGGCGTCCAGATTCAGCCGCTGCTGAAACTGACCAGCGGCTGACTACAGGCTGAATCTGGACGCCAGTTCTTACATACAGATTCAACTTAAGAACCCCAGCCGTCCCCAAGTCAGCCGCTGCTGAAACTGATCAGCGGCTGATTCCAGGAAGCCCGGGGCAGAGCAACTCTGCCTCGGGCTTCCTGTAGTCAGCGCAGGTCAGTTTCAGCAGCGGCTGACTTGGGGACGCCCGGGGTAGAGCAGCTGGGTGCTGCTGGGTTGCTCCAGTAGCGCCGCTCCTCGGCGCTACTGGAGCAACCCAGCAGCACCCCAGCTGCTCTGCCCCAGGCGTCCTGATTCAGCCGCTGCTGAAACTGACCAGCAGCGGCTGAATCAGGACACCTGGGGCAGAGCAGCTGGGGTGCTGCTGGGTTGGTCCAGTAGCGCCCAGAGCGGCACTGCGGGACCAACCGGCAGCGCCCCGGCTGCTCTACCACAGGCGTCCGGAGAAAAGCCTGGTCTTCTGGGGGGGGGGGGGGAGGGCGTACTAGCTGCGCGCTCCCCCCCAGCAGACCAGGGAGACGCGGACGGCGGACCGAGACCAGCAGACCAGGGAGACGGGGAGCAAAGCCGGGGAGCACGCGGGCAGCGGACAGCCCAGACGCGCCGCGGCTGTCCCGCTGCCGGCGTCCTCAGAGGCTTTGCTCCCCGTCTCCCTGGTCTGCTGGTTTCCAGCAGACCAGGGAGACACGGAGCAAACCCCGTCCGACATAAGTTGGATCCGCATAACTCGGGGACTGCCTGTAGTAGCAAGCAATAGATGCTGTTGGAAATTCGGAGTGTGGGGCTTCTCAGCAGAGACAGGTGGGAGGAAGGATGGTCTCATGGTTTAGGCACTGGAGTAGGATTCAGGAGAACAGCATTTGTTCAGTTCCTGGCTTCCGGCGCAGTCTTAGGCACATCACTTAATCTCTCAGGGTACGTCTACACTACAGCGCTAGTTCGAACTAACTTAGTTCGAATTAGTTAATTCGAACTAAGCTAGTTCGAACTAACGCATCTAGAACTAAAAACTAGTTCGAACTAGCGTTTTGCTAGTTCGAACTAGTAAGTCCACATTGAGTGGACTCTGAACAGGGCTTAAGGATGGCCGGAAGCAGTGCCGGCAGGGCATAAAAGGAGGACTTAGAGCATGGAGATACTGTCTCAGGCTAGCCGAGGGCTGCGCTTAAAGGGTCCCGACCCCCACCCCGGACACACAGTTCTAAGGGGTGCCCCGCTTGCAAAGAAGTTCTGGCTTGGAGTGCCCTGAGTGCCCACACTGGGCACATCACACCACTCGGCCATCAGCCCGGCTGCACTTGCCGCAGGCTGCCATCTGGGGAGAGGGAGTAATTGGGGGGCTGCAGGAGAGCTTCCACCCCCAGAAGCCCGCAGAGCCAGCCCAGTCCTCCCCATCGGGGGCTCGTACCCCATTCCTCCCTCACCTCCTTCCACTTGCCCTTCCCTAGCCCCCCTTCTTATTGATGTACAAAATAAAGATAACGTTTCTTCCAACATTGACTCTGTCTTTATTGAAAAAAACTGGGGGAGACTGGGAAAAGGAGGTGGGAGAGGGGAAGAGAAAGGCTGGGAGAGGGGAGGGCAACTAACATGATCAGGGGTTGGGAACAGGTCCCAGATGAAGAGAGGCTACAGAGACTGGGACTGTTCAGCTTAGAAAAGAGGAGACGGAGGGGGGACAGGATAGAGGTCTCTAAAAGCAGGGGTTGGGTGGAGAGGGTGCATTCAGAAAAGTTCTTCCTGAGTTCCCATAAAGAAGGACTAGAGGACACCAAAGGAAAGGAATGGGTAGCAGGCTTGAAACTAGTAAGAGAAAGTTGTTCTTCTTCCCAAAGCAAATAGTTAACCTGTGGAACTCCTTGCTGCAGGAGGCTGTGAAGGCTACAACTAGAACAGAGTTGAAAGGGAAGTGAGATCAAGTCATGGAGGTTGGGTCCATGGAGTCCTATTAGCCAGAGGGTAGGAGTGGTGTCCCTGCCCAAAGTTTGTGGAAGGCTGGAGAGGGATGGCACGAGACAAATGGCTTGGTCATTGTCTTCGGTCCATCCCCTCCAGGGTCCCTAGGGTTGGCCGCTGTGGGCAGACAGGCTACTGGGCTAGATGGACCTTTGGTCTGACCCAGGACGGCCATTGTAAGCTCAGGGCTCAGTGTCGGGGGTCTCAGTGGACCTCCTTGATTTTCATGCACACCTGGTCCTGGGTGGCCAGGCTGGCAGCTCTCCTGCCCTAGACGGCCACTTTCCTGTGCCTAGTGCGGAGATCGTGGACGAGGTCCACGATGTCCGCACTAGCCCAGGAAGGTGCCCGCCTCTTGCGGTCCAGGGCAAGCTCCCGGGAGCCGCCAGCCTGGTCCCGGCAAGAGGGGGTGGGCTGGGGGGCATCGGGTGGGTGGCTCTGTGCCGTGCCAGGTGCAGGGTCTGCTAGCTGGGTGCTGGCAGGCTTGCACCTGGCACGGGCACCGTAGCCAGCCCGTGCCCCTTTAAGGGGTCCGGGGCCGGGAGGGGGGCATAGAGTTTCCCTGGTGTTGGCCAGAGTGGCCACCAGGGAAACCTGGGGAGGGCTAGCCTCCCACTAGTTCGAACTAAAGGGCTACACAGCCCTTAGTTCGAACTAGCTAGTTCGAACTAGGCGTTAGTCCTCGTAAAATGAGGTTTACCTAGTTCGAACTAAGCGCTCCGCTAGTTCGATTCAAATTCGAACTAGCGGAGCGCTAGTGTAGCGCATAGGAAAGTTAGTTCGAACTAACGTCCGTTAGTTCGAACTAACTTTGTAGTGTAGACATACCCTCAGTGTCTGTTCAGATTGTGGAAGATAGAGCCTTGTCCAAGGAGTTTACAGTGTGGGTGTGGTTTCTAGCAGTAATAATAATAATAATAATAATAATAATGTATTTATTATGTGATGCATGAGCTTTCAGTGGAATTTACCTTGACTAGGAATACAGAATGCCGACAAGTGCCCCTACGGGATGAAAAGCAAGTTCTCCAGTGATGCTGGCTACATGAAATGAGACTCTCAGGACAGACATAGAATCATGTATGCTGCTTTAAAAAAGACAGTGACTGTGAAGGCTCCGAGCTATTTTTCCTGAGATCTCAAACCCATAACTCAGAAAAAGAGAGAGGAACTGACAGAAAGAATGAGAGCTTTCCTCAAAGAAGACATTATAACATCATTATTGTATCCGGCCAAACTTGGAGGGCTTTCTGATGAGCAATACTACGTTTTGTAAAAAGCAATAAATCATCCACCAAGTTTTAAGAGACGTAGAGGGAAGGAGGCCCAGGAGATATGCCAGCGAAGGAAGCTCTTGCAATATGAGGAATTCAGAGAAGGTTTCAGTGGGATTGCTTGTGTGTGTAGGCACTTGCGGCGCCAGGTCTGTATTTCCGTAGTCTTGATTAGTTTATCTTGTGGGACTTCGAACTTGGACTGTTGCAGGACCATTTGTCTTGGACTTGGATTCTCCTCCGGTGAGTTAGTGATGGGGTTGTGCACAAGCAGAAGTTATGAAAAGCGGTTGGGTGCCACTGGACCTAGAGCAGGCAGGACCTTTTCTTAACAAAGCTCTGGTTTTGAGAGGAAATGTGGACAAATAGGTAAAGTGCAGGTGTTGGAGTCAGGAGACAAGGCCTATTTCTAAACCCGTCATAGACTTGGACAAAACAAAGGTTCATGGACTTCAGGCGTGGTATTTTCAGATGACTCAGTTGTGTCCTAACGCCTGCTTTGTTGAAATCAGTGGGAGTTGTACCGTTATCTTCAGTGGGGACAGGAACTTTTATGTTGTAAGCTGCCTAGCTGCACCAAGTTGGTAGGTCTGTATGATAGATTGGCTATAAAAATGGCTATGTTCTAGGTATGGCAATGTGTAGACGACGACACGATTAACCAATACGCCTGGGCTTATTGGTTAATCTTGTTGGCAACATGCATTTCCCTGCTCCCCTTGCTAACTCTGTAACAGAGGCAGCAAGGCGTTGGGGAGCAGAAGCCAGTGCCTGCGAGGAGCTGGCTTAAACGCTGGCTCCCCATGAGCACCGGATCCACCTTCTCTGCACAGAGGGTGAGGATAGTCGGCAGAAGCTGATATGCATGGAAAACTGGCTTTCAAGCAGGCTCCTCGTGCATGCTGGCTCTGCGGACCCACCTGCCTCCATTGCTGCTGCCTGGGGAGGCAGGAGCCAGTGCTGGGGGGAGCTGCCTTAACAGCTGGTTGCCCCCAGCACTGCCTGCCCCCTCCTGTGCTGCTGCCTCTGCTAAGGGCAGCATTTCGGGGGGGAGGAGCAGGGGAAGGCTGCTGCAAAGCAGCCTCTGTCTGCAGTGTCCCAAACTCACCACAGATGGAGGTTGCTCTGCAGTAGCAGCCCTGATCTGTGGGGGAGGAAGGAGGGTCTGAGCTCCCCACAGACAGAGGCTGCTCCAGCATCCCACAGAGCAGCCTCTGTCCATAGGGAGCTTGGACCCCCCTGGAGACAGGTGCTGCTACCACCCATGCTCTGTATCAGAGGCAGCAACGTGGGGTGGCAGGTGGAGCCGGTCTGCATGAGAAGCTGGATTTTAAACTGGCTCCCCTTGCGGAACAGCTCCCACCTGCCACCCTGCGCTGTTGCCTTTGATAGAAAGGCAGCAGTGTGTGATTGCAGGGGGCTCCCCGAGAGTGGGGCTGCGAGTGCTCTGGGTGCCGGCCCCACCCCTGGGGACTATCAAATAGTTGTGTAACCGCTAACGTTTCATGCGCTTACACGACTCTTGAGTTACACACTGTCTAACACTCCTACTATGTTTCTACCTCAGGTCTTGGAGATCTGGAGATCGATGCACTGGGGTTTTATTTAGTGAGTCTAATAAGGACCTGCTAAATCAAACGCTAACAGCACCCCATTGACCCTTGTACTCTACAGTGTCACAAGTAGGGTTACCAGGTAGACCCCGCCAAAAAACTGGACACACTTGAGCGGGGGGGAGGAGGCAGGGCAGGAAGCAGAGCTGGCCAGGGGGGTGGGATCCAGGGGCCAGCTGGGAGGAAGGGGGGGCTGGAAGCAGAGACAGGGGGGTCAGGGTCCGCGAGGCTGGGCAGGAGAAAGGGGGGGGCCGGGAAGCAGACTTGGGGGGGGGTCGAGGGCCATGGAGCGGGCAAGGAGGAGGGGGTGGGCCGCGGGGGGGGGGGGACAGGAAGCAGACCTGGTGGGAGGGATGTGCAGCCATTGGCTGCAGCTGGAGTCCAAGGGGCCGCGCCCCTGGCAGGCGCTATCTTTAGTTGAGAGCAGGCGGGCTAGGAGTCCCAGTCCCCGTCCCCGCCCTACCCCACCCAGCTTTTGCATGTGACTACAGGCTCCCAGCTGGAAGGCGGGGCCGCGATTGGCGGTGGGAGCCTCTGGTCGCGAGCAGAAGCCGGGCCGGGGGGAGTGGCTGGGAATCCCAGTCCCCGCTCCACCAGGCTTTTGCACACGACCACAGGCTCCCAGCACCAATCGCGCCCCGCCTCCCAGTCGCTCCCCTACACTCACCAAGCTTCGGTCCGGCGCCCAGCCGGAAATTCAGAAAATACTGGACATTGCACATGTCCTATATTTTCTGAATTTTGCCACCAGACAGAGGGCACACATACCGGACTGTCTGGTAGAAAACCGGACACCTGGCAACCCTAGTCACAAGGTGTAAGGGAAGTTGATGGGAGAGTTTCTGCCATCGACCTCCTGCTGTGGGGATGCTGGAGAAATTCATTTTAAGGCACGTTGACTCCAGCTACACAAATCTTCAAGCTAGAGTTGCGTATCTTAAATTGAATTTCTGCCCCACTGTAGCCCTGGCCTCAAAGATGTCCAGTGAGGTGATATTTATAGGTACAGTCCCATTTTTAGGGGGAAGCATGTTATCTATATACTATTATAAAAGAAGAGGCATCCATCATGCCATCTGCCACAGAGAACATTTGAGAAGACTTGAGAAGCTTCTGGGGAAGGCAGGCCCCTCCTACAGCCCTGCCCTCTCTGCTGAGGCCCTGCCCCTGCCATGGGGAGGAGCAGTGCGCTGAGTGTGTGCGTGCGCCCCCCAGCATCCCTGGAGGAACCGGAAGGGAAGAGGCTGTACGGCCCCAGCCTTCCTGCACCCGGGAGCAGTGGGGAGGGAGAAAGCCTTGCGGCCCAAGCCTCCCTGGTCCTGGAAGCAGTAGAGAGGGAGGGAGGCCACACCCCTGCCCTCTTCCCCCCGCACCACAGGGAGGGGAAAAGTGCACGCACGTGCACCCCAGCATCCCTGGAGGCTATGCAGCCTGAGCCTCCCCACCCCTGGAAGCAGTGGGGAGGGAGCAGGCCACGTGTACATCGGTGTCACAATGGGATGGGTAATGCTGGTAACCATAAAACAAGGGACAATTCTGACCCTAGACTAGAACCTATGGGCCCAGTTCACTGTTGCTTTACACCTTATAAGCACCATATATTTTGCAGTGGTGGAAATGACCACTCAACGGACAGGGCAACAGTGAAGTTAATTGAGATCAGAACATGGCCCGTGGTAAGTAAGTGCCACTGGATGAGTTAGTTGCTCATGGCCTCTTCCATCTTGCTATGTGATAGGCTCAGTTAAAAATATGCAAATTGCACCTTTTGTTCCAATACCTTGACTTCCCTTGAATTTGGTTATTTGGAAATCACTGTGGAATGGAGTGCATTTTCTTTGGCTGAAGGCATTCCCCCTCTCCCCCATGTGACTGATGGAAAAACTCACATATTTAACTCTAACGGGAGTTGTGAATATGTGCTAAGAATAGAAGATACAGGATCTGCCCCTAAAGACTGCTTCGAATAGCAACACACAGAAACAATTAATGGATTAAAGTTGTTGTTGTGTCCTTAACCCAGCCAGTCACCTATAGTAATTAATCATTTATTTTAGGACAAGAATTTGATGCCTCAGGTGACCATCCATGGGATAATTGTCTGTGTCTGTAACTCACATTGTTTTGTCTTGGTATTGTGGCATGTCCTGTGTGAAAGATTACTTAGCATTCTCTGTAGCCTGCCAAACTTACTGTGCACAATGAAGTCGACTATAGGAATGAGTGACAGCTGTAACTGAAAATGATTTCTAGCCAGCTGGTGGCTTAATTTAGACTGTTAGGATCAAATTTTGATCTCAAGTGTAAATCCAGTGAAGTCAACAGAATTGCATTGGATTCACAGTGGTGTGGCTGAAAGCAGAATCTAGCCTTTAATGTTAACATAAGAAGAACATAAGAACAGCCCTGCTGGGTCAGACAAAAGTCCATCTAGCCCAGTATCCTGTCCTCTGACAGTGGCCAATGCCAGGTATCCCAGAGGTAATAAAAAGAACAGGTAACCATCAAGTGATCCCTCTGCTGTCACCCATTCCCAGCCTCTGGCAAACAAAGACTAGGGACACCATTCCTGCCCATCCTGGCTAATAACCATTGATGGACCTATCCTCCATGAATTAATCTAGTTCTTTTTTAATCCTGTTAGTGTCCTGGTCTTCACAACATCCTCTGGCAACGAGTTCTACAGGTTGACTGTGTGTTACATCAAGAAATACTTCCTTTTGTTTGTTTTAAACCTGTTACCTATTAATTTCCTAATTCTTGTGTTATGAGAGCAAGTAAATAACTTTTCCTTATTTACTTTCTCCACCAGTGTTCTTTCACCACTGGTGTTGTCTTAAATCAGTGAGCCAGAATTGATTCCTGTATTCTGCCTTGGATATCTGTGCTTCTAGATCAGAGAATCTAAAGTTCTGTAGTTACAGCTGTATGTGAAATGTGTTATATTGAAAACTGTAGTTAAGCTCTCGGTTCTGTTCTCAGTATGTCTGGGAAGGGAGGCAGCATAACTTAGTGTTTAGAGTTGCCTACTTGTGAAATTTCTCTGTGATTCAGTCTTCCATATGCAGAATGGGAACAATAATTCCTTCCTATTGTACCTCAAAGCAGAGTTATAAGGCTGGCTCCAATTTGCCAAGAGTCATGATGGAATTGCTATAATTAAACATTGTAAAATCAAGATTGGAAGTTTTTCTAAAAGATCTGTGAAAGGGATTATTTGAGGGATGTTCCATGGCCTTGCTAGACAGGTGGTCAGACTAGCTGATCAGAATAATTCCTTCTGGGCTTTGGGGTCTATGAATATTTGGCCTACAATCATGGGCTGGAAAGACTTGATCTCTTGGAGCTTTATACCTTTCTCTCTATTGCCTGTCACCCATTATCATAATCAGTTCAGTTTTGCTCAAGAATGTGATACAGCCCTTAAAATGTACCTGTGCTGTATGTTGGCATTAGGAAATCTTTCTTCCACACATTGTTGCTATTTCTTCTAGTGACCCTGTTCTCACTTTCAGAACTGTTGAAGATAGAAAAAAACAATAATAATGAATTTCCATATGGGCTTGTAAAGAGATTACCGCCATTTATTCTTTTTGTAAAATTTTCAGAAAGGATAGCACCGTCCCAATACACAGAAGCAATTTTTCTTTTCAATGGATCCTGTGACTTAAATCTAAACCTTTGCTCTCAGAGGACACTTTTCAAATGTTTACTTACTGTTCAGTCCCTGGTAGGCAGGCTGGAAAAAAAATCAGATGAGATGTGGCTTCTTGAAAATTCTAACTGCTTAATATTGTTTGAAAAACAGAGATGGAATTGATTCATGTAGCAGCCTTTCTCCTCTCAATAAGAGGAAAGAGTTTCCTTTGCATCTCAGGTTTTTGTCAGTTGTCCAGTAAAATTATAATATATATATTTATGCAGAGCCTTTCATCTTGATGGGTCTCAAAAGAGTCGACACATTTTTTCATATTTATGTAATTTGTCACTTATTTTGTTCACTGCCTACTGTCCCACCCCAGAAATGGCTGCATTACTGTCATAAGCAAAATTACACACATTAACAATATTTATTAAAGCATCATCCTCATTTTAGATCTATCGATAACAGCAGTGATGTTTTTAATTTTCTTGCTCAATTGGTCATAGGAATTAACTAAAAATCAGTGAGTGTGATTCTTGCTTGGTTGGAGCTACGGGAGGAAGAGAGATCAGACAGAACAGAAGTGAATCTATATACAGTAAAACTCCAATTGTCCGGCATCCAGTGGTCCGGCATTCCTGATAGTCTGGCACCAACTGGAACCCGGAAGTGCTCCAACCAGCCAGACAATTGGAGCTCCTGTGAGCCCCACACACGCTCATGGGCCGGGAAAGGGAAGGGGAGGAGAGGGGAAGGGGATTATACCTCTGTAACAGGTCTGCCGGACCCGCACTGCATCCGGCTGGGGGGTAGGGAACGGTGGGGGCGAACCCTCCATTGTTTTTCAGGGAGGCGGGGGAAGCCCCGTGCAGCCGCCTGCTACAGGCCAGCTGGGGCTGCAAGCGGTGGTGGAGGAGAGGGGGCGAGGTGAGAGGTGGCGCTGTGGGACCAACCCGGCAGCACCCCAGCTGCTCTGCCCCGCCACTTCCCCAAGTCCGCCGCCGCCATTTGCCACCTGCCTGCAAGCGGCGGTGGACTTGGGGAAGCGGCGGGGCAGCACAGCTGGGGTGCTGCTGCATTGGTCCCACAGCGCCGCCCAGGTGAGGGGTAGCGCTGCGGGACCAACATGGCAGCACCCTAGCTGCTCTGCTCCACCACTTCCCCAAGTCCGCCGCTGCCGCTTGCAGCCCCAGCTGGCCTGTCGCCGGCGGCTGCACAGGGCTTCCCCCGCCTCCTTGCAAAACGGCAGAGGGTTTGCCCCTCGCCGCGCCGTTCCCCGCCAACCCTGCTCCCCACCCTCCAGTCGCAGTGCAGGTCCCGACAGGCCCGTCACAGCCCCCCGCCGGAGTACCTCCTGATACTTCGGCATATCAGATAATCCGGCATCCCTTGGGTCCCAAAGGTGCCGGATTATTGGAAGCCCATGGTTTGTGGCTTCTAGAAGGCACTTAAGAACTATGGCCAGGTCTATGCTAAGGGATAAGTTCAACCTGAGATCCGCAACTCCAGCTATATTAATTGCATTTGATTTGAACTTTTGAGTACAGTGGAAGGTCATTGGGAGAAATGCTCGTGTCAACTTCCCTTACTTCTTGTGAAGAGCAGGAGTACTGGCGCTGATATGGGTGCCCTCAGTTTTGAATTTAGCAGGTTCTTACTAGACCCGCTAAATAGAACTCCAGAAATTCATTTCGGGAGCATCGATCTGCAGGTACTCATAGATGTGGCCTCAGAGGAATAATAGAACATAGAGAATCACAACAAAGGACCTTGGAAGTGCTGTTTTAAATACCCTCTTGGGGGCAAATTGTCATCTTGAAGCACAGACTGAGGAAGTGGGATTTGTGAGGGCAAACTGCACATGCATGGATTGGTGGGTAAAGAGGGTACAGAATTCCTGTTGTTTCCCACTCCCAGCCCAGAGCTAGAGAGTAGTTTCAGGCTGTTAGTAGGGGACAGGGGGCAGGCTGTCTGGCTGGGAGGTGTGAGTGAGGAGGTGGGGGTCTGGGCATGAGGGGGTGGGGAACACTTGTTTTTGCACCACATGGCAGGCACCATGTAACATGCCTCCCATTGCTCCCATTCCCTGACAGGAGCCTCCAGGAAGGAGGGAAACAAAAATAGCAGTGCACAGGGAGCCATTTTTGGCTACTTGTTTTCTGCAGGTGGCGGGCAGGAAAATGCTGTCGTGCCAAGCCATTTTTAGCGCCGCTTGTTCCCTGCACGCTGGATCCAGCGCAGAGCCTTGGGACTTTCTCCCCCTGCACCTCTGCTCCCACCGGAAGTCAGTGGTGGCATTTCAGTCTTGTGGGGGGAGGCTGTAAGGCTGTGGTGCCAGCGCTGGCTCCCTGCTGCAGGGGGAACAAAGAGGGGCTGAGTTGGGGCTCCAGAAGAGCCATATCTGACTCCCCAGTGAGCCATATTTGGCTTGCGAGCCATAGGTTGCCGATCCCTGTGCTAAGGGCATCTCAGTGGGACCCACAACATTACTGTCTTAATACATCCATGGTTTGTTTATTGTCTGGAACAGGCCTACTCAACTTTGGAAGCCCCAGTGATACTAACCGCACATGCCGAGGGCTGCCACTTAAGTGTGGTTGCGTATACATGAAAATATATATGCAAATAGCTTCTTTCACACTGATGGGCATGAATACAAAGCACTTGGCACAATGGCCCTGCGCTCCTGGCACCTTCTCCCCAGGGGCTAGAAACGCCAACACTTTGTACCTGTCTGTTCCAGCCAGCCTATCCGCTTGCATCTTTCGGTGTTCACCCTGCATGGGAGACACTTTGCAGTTGTGGAGCATGTTCCCAGTAGAGGCCATGTTCAAAGGATCCCACCTGCAGGCCGCGTGTTGAGCCCTGCATAAACTCAAACCGCACCCTGGGCCACAAACAAACGGGCTGCTTGCCGCATGTTGAGTAGCTCTGGTCTAGAAAATATTTCATTGCACTCCTGATGCTCTTGTGCTTCCTGCATGTCACTTGGTTGAAAGAGACAAGAGTTGTGAAGCATCACTTGGAATTCCAGGTTGGATCTATGACTTGGCTACCCACCCCTCTCCATCCTTCCCACTCCCACCTCTGGCCACTTCCCATGCTAAATAGTTTCTCAGGATTGGAAATGCATCTCATAGCTCGTGCTTTAGATAGATACAACCATTGTGGGTTTCACCCTCCCTCCCGTCCCCCCCCAGTAGATTAGTTGTGTTCAGTAGTATGAAATCATGTCACTTTTCACTTCATCTGGGAGTTCTGTGCTTTGAAAATGTCACATTCATTGTGGAACTGTTTGACAGGGTAGAGAGTTCTGCCTAGGGAGAAGGGTGGGGATGGGAGTTATTTGACATATACATCTTCAAATTGAACAAAGTGTGATTTATTTTTCTTTGCTGCAGTCTGCTACCAATTTTCAGTTTAGATTAATAGCTATGAAAACTGCAGTTTGTAATGTCATAGTCATTAGCTATTAACACCATGTCTGATTTGACAGGACACCTATTTTATTTTTTAATTCTCTTGCATTCATGAGATATGTATCTGCCATCCCTTCGGCATGTCTGACTACTTAATTTGTGCCTATCCTTCCCTCGGTTTTGATTTTTTTCTAACATCACGCACCCACCAGAAGGAACAAATTCATGCTCTATCAGGAGCTGTTTTCAAAACTTGAATTGGGAGCCTATTTGAATTCATATTTCATAGATGCATAGCTTCAGGAACCCCTGACATCTCTGTCCCAAAGACATTTACTTTATTGATCTTTTAATTGCAGCAATAATCAGTTTGCCGAAGAGGTGGGCTCTTCCCAAGGCTGCCAAATCCATACTGGCTGAGTATAGTGTGTGTGATTTATGTGCAGATAAACAATCTTGGATCCCAGTCAGTCATTTAATCAGTTTTAATTCGGTTGCATAATCAGTAGCAAACAGGAGGGTTTTTTTTTTAATATGACGGTCTTTCCAGATGGTTTGGCATGTTACCCTGAGTGATATAGATAACATCCCTGTTTCTCATCAGTTTTATGTCAAAGGCATCTTTAGCTTTCTGAAAATGTTTAAAAGAAAAGGATTGGGAGCCAAGACCTGCCTTCAGGCTTTCTCTGGTATCTAAGGAACCATCTCAGATATGCAGGCTAGAAAACAAGCCTCTTCTTATCTCATGTTTTATGCAGGGATGTCCACCCAATTCATGAGAATTGAAGAAAAGCTCACAAAGAGACTCTGCTTCCTGTGTACGCTTGGATGTTGGTGCTTTTAAAAATCAGATGCTCTTTGACCAGTTTATTGTTTTTTTAAGAAAAACAGATATTCATTGGTTGAAATGGTGAGTTGGTTTGTGCTCTTTGCATCCAGCCCATAGGAAAGGATGGCACTTCATGGCACTCTTCCGGGGAAGCATCAGAAGGAATAGTGCCGTGGATCGGTACAACCTTGTCTGAGCTCCCCGCTTGCATTGGTTGGGCAGAGTCATTTGTGACACCTGTTTATATCATGCAGCACCATCCACCCTTGTTTCCACATGTGTGACCTGCAGCTCTACTGGCTGTGGCTCTTGTTACTTTTTGCTCCTTTCTGTGTATTTCTTGTCCCATTGCTCTGGCGGGACTAGGCCCTAAGCTTCCTTAAGCACTGGTGCTGCAACTATGATGGGTCCTGAATAGCTCTGCAAGGCATGGTAGAATCGGTACTCCCTTGTATAGCTGGGTAGGAGAGGCACTATGTGATTAGCACCTTTAGTCTCTATCTTGTATGTGGCTGTTTTTCACATGCTTGCTCATGTCCATACCAATCTAGGTATGTGCTTGCCCCAAGTACTGTCACAGGGAAATTTCCTTCGTCGGGTCTGCGCTGGTGCCCTTGGAGTTACTCTCTCATAATGCTGATTTAAAGGGCTCTCACACCCCCTCAGTTCCTTCTTACTGCACATGACAGTGTCTGGAATGGCAACTCACCTTTGTATTTTCCTCAAGTACTTCTGGGTATGTCTACACTACCACCCTAGTTCGAACTAGGGTGGTTAATGTAGGCAACCGGAGTTGCAAATGAAGCCCGGGATTTGAATTTCCCGGTCTTCATTTGCATATTGCCGGGCGCCGCCATTTTAAAATGTCCGCTAGTTCGGACTCCGTGCCCGCGGCTACACGCGGCATGAACTAGGTAGTTCGGATTACACTTCCTATTCCGAATTACCGGTACACCTCATTCCACGAGGAGTAACGGTAGTTCGGAATAGGAAGCCTAATCCGAACTACCTAGTTCGTGCTGCGTGTAGCCACGGGCACGGAGTCCGAACTAGCGGATATTTAAAAATGGCAGCGCACAGCAATATGCAAATGAAGCCTGGGAAATTCAAATCCCGGGCTTCATTTGCAACTCCGGTTGCCTACATTAACCACCCTAGTTTGAACCCTACATGAACCACCTACATGAACCACCCTAGTTTGAACCCTAGTCAGATGCCGGGCTTCCCATGGTGTTTCAAAGGGGCAGCGCCGCATGGAGCCTGGGGTTGGCCCCAGGCTCCACGTGGCGCTTTTGCCTTCGAAGTGTACACTGTGCTACACTTCAAAGGCAGAGGCACCTTATCGACTAATCAACTAGATTGATTAGTCAATTAGTCAATATTTAACATCCTTAGTGCAAAGTGATCAGAGCCACTGCATGCACCTTTTGGGTTTGTCTTCATTCTTTTCACTCTCATTGGCAGCTTCAAAGGGAGCTGAGGATTATGGCAGGAGGGGTTAGAAAATAGGACAGTGAATGTGAAATTGAGAGATCTGGGTTCAGGTTCCAGCTCAGCTATAGATTTCCTGTGTGACTTTGGGCAAGGCATTTTATTTGCCCTGTAAATCTGGGAAAGTACTTGCCTACCTCCCAGGGGTTGATGGGATGGCTAAAATCCACTAT
Source organism: Pelodiscus sinensis (assembly GCF_049634645.1). Taxonomy (NCBI): domain Eukaryota; kingdom Metazoa; phylum Chordata; order Testudines; family Trionychidae; genus Pelodiscus; species Pelodiscus sinensis. The sequence goes on along the minus strand of NC_134717.1, from coordinate 9,025,259 downwards.
GAATTGTGAGGTGCTGAGATGCTATCCTGTTGAGAACCATATCCATAGTTAAGTATATTTACTCTAATGCAAAAACTCCATCATTATATAGACTTTCATGGAGCTTGCTGAAGCTCTTAAAATGCTTCACAAAGGTGTACAAGTATCATGATCTTTTTTAAACATGTAGGAAACCAAAGGAGCCATTTTTCATGGGATGACACAGCAAGTTTATGGCAGAGTTGGGAGTGTAACCTGTGTCACCGGACTCCCAGATCTCTACACCACTTGTTGCTCTTTGAATGGTGATTTTCAGTGTAATATTCTTCCCAGGGTAGCACTTAACTGTCACTAAGGCCTATGGGATCTGCCTAGGTAACCCATAGGCGAGTGTTCAGTACAAGTCCTCCTTTGTGCCAGATCTGCCGAAAATATGAATCTTTTGATTCTGGGGGTTCCTGGTTCAAGCCCTGGTGTTTTGGCCAAGGTGGCAGCTGGCATGTAATCATGTTCAAGGTGGAACTCTGGCCCTTATTTTGCATAGAGTTAGATTTGTTAACAGTTCTGACAGTCCCTTCTTCATGCTTGCTCACTGTAATACCTAGCTTAGAATATCCTGAATTCTTCAAAAGAATTTGTCTCTTGGTTGTACAAAACATGGAGGGTGAGATTTTTCAAAGCTACTTGAATCCCAGTTTCTGTTAAAATTAATGAGAACAGAGCAGCCAAAGAATCTGACTGACTTAAAATGATTCATAGGTGGGATTTTCTAATTTTTTTTAACTGAGAGATGAGAACAGCTTCGTGCTTCAGCTAACTTTGTAAAGTGCTGTTAGGTAAACACATCATGGCTTCCAAACACACGTCAGTTAGTTTACAGGCTCATGAGTTTGCCTGCTCTGACCTCCTACGTCACAGTGGCCATAAAAATCCCCTTGACGATCTCTGCTTTGAACCCAATAGCTGGTGGTTGAGCTACAGTATGCCTCCTAGACAGCCTCCCTTCCCCATATTGAGTTAAAAGTCTTGAGCTGACTTTTGTGTATTTTAGTCTAATGAGCTGGCAAGGAAGACTATGTAACATTGCTCTAACACGGAAGCATTTGAGGACGGAGGGGGCAGGCAGGTGTTGAGGATGGGGAGAGATTGGGTAGGCTGGCTGTGGACATAGGAACACACCATGGTTTGGCTAAAAATTGCTCACACATCCAGTCACTGCAAAAACAGCTTTTTCTTATTGCTGTGCTCCTGCCTGTCTGCTCGTTTATCTATCCATACTCTATTGTTTACACTGTAAGCGCGTTGGGGCCAAGACTGTTGTTTATTATGTTTGTATAGCACTTCACATAAGGGGATGCAAATGGTTTGAAGCTTTCTGACATGACCACAATTCAAATTTTATACTGTGGATAGCTTGCTCTTGCCTTTTCACTGCCATCAAGCAGTTAGAGTTTCTCTATGTCTGCAAACCCATTGTGAGACTTCCATGGAATTCTAAATGCAGGCCGTGTTGGTTTGTTCAGGTTTGAGACACATGTTTCTGCTTCTGGAATGGGCGATGATAACCCTTAAGAAATAGATATTTGGGGCACATGTGCTTGTTTACAAATTTGCTTTTCACAATGTTCTCCAGCATTTCAACAATAGAGAGGATGGTCCAGTGGTTAGTGGTCTTCCAGACCTGGATTCAACCGCAGATCTCCCTTAAGACCAGGGCAAGTCCCTAAGACTCTGTTTCCCATCTGTAAAAAGGTAGTTACAGGTAGCCCCCTGCCCTTCCTCATAGGGAGTCTGTGAGAATGAATGCTTTAAAGATTGGGTGGTACTCGGATATTCCAGAAATAGGGGCCATATAATTAACCAAGACGGTGCTGGTTTGAAAATTACTGTTTCTGCAAAATTTCTAAATCTAGAAATAGGGTAAATGTAGAAAGCAAATGAAAAAGTGGAGTGCACACAAATCCTGAAGCCACATAGAAATGAACATTGACGGAATCATTTTTGTAAGATTAGCCCTTCTCTATATTTAATTTGAAGTTCAAAATATAAACATTATTTTAAAATATTTTAAAATAATGGTAAAGCTTTTTTGGGGGGTGGGGTAGTTGGTCTCTGCTCTATGCTGCTGAGATGTGTCTGCCTCCTACTTATCACTTTCTTTACTGTTTCCTCAGGTTACTACAGGATATTTCCCCAAGTGTGACTTTGAATATGACACACCAGTGATGCAGAGGCAGTAAGTATTTAAGACTTTGTTTCAGCCATGGTAACTCCATCCCATAGTCCTTTGCTAAAACTGCCTTCTGTTTCTGAATTCTTTTATGCAGAAAGCTTGGAAGGAAATGACTAAGATCATATGGTTCCAAAATGGAAGGTGCAGTCTGAGACACTTTGATTTCACAGATTTGCTTTCACAGATTCTCTTGAGTAAGAATTCCAAAAATGGTTTGTTTAGCTTCGATGTGAAATGCCCCATGGGCCCGTCATTACTGCACGAAAGGGCAGAGAATTATAAAAATAAAAACAGCACTAATACTTACAAGCAGCACATAAAAGGCATTGACACGTTGCCAGAATTTGTCATGCAATACCGAGGCATAGAACAAGCAAACAGTACTGGGCTGCCTTCTGCTTCTGTGTGGCGGTCCCATCCATACCACTAGGAGTTCCCTGCTGAACCAAGGAGACTATAATTTCTCTCAACCTTAGAATGCCAAGTTTAGGGGACCTACTTTAAGTGGTGCTACATCAGGAATGAATTTGACTTTGTGTTCATTCCAGCCCTGAATATGTTTTGTCGGACTTTTGTGTCAGAATTGGGGCTCCGTGAAGGCTTTTCTTCCCAAAAAGTAAAACATTTTCAACCTTTCACTATTTATACTTTGGAGAATACATTTTCTTCCAATTAGCCTAAAATTTTCATTACACCCAAAAGTAGCCTCTACAAGCTTTCTTTGCCTTGTCTGCAGCGGTGAAAGTATCTGTAAGAAATTTTAAGTTACTGTCCTATCGCAACCTTGGTCTGGCAGCTCTTTAAATAGCTCCCCGCTGACTTTTGCCACAGCTCGGCCAGCTCTTGCCAGAGCAACGCACCAGGGCGGATCCACTTACTATCACCTTTGTTTGTCTGGCATAAACCTGGTTAGATTTGTTAGCCCTGGGTTGGAGAAAGTTTAAAAAAGGAAATGTAATACTGTTATTTATTGGTTGGTCCCATTTCTAATTTTTATGGGAGAATCAAATAATTAACTGTGAATTTCAGGAAATCTTTCAGTAAATCCTCAGATTTATGTTATGCCATCTTTTCAACTCATTTGCTGGTTTATTCAACCTTCATTTAATTCAGAGGAAAACTCAGCACCCAAACGACTTATAATAAAGACAAAACCATTTCCAGCCTTTACTTCAGTCATTGTTGATGGCTTTCGTCAGATGTTATTGGCTAACTAAATCACTGGCCATTAAAAATTGTAATTTTTGAAATAATCAGTAGGGGAAGGCCATTTTTCTCAAGGACGTCAAATATAAAAGAGATTGAGAAAAAGCCATTACAGTAAGGGGATACTAAGAAAAAATGGTGTGATTAATTTTATAGATTCCTCTGTGTTATTCATGTTTCTACTCCGTCTCTAGCAGTTGCAGTGAAAATCTGATCAGCCACTTACATTGAAAAGTAGATAATGGATTTTGCAAACTCACAAGCCAAAGCCCTATCTTGCATAGAACCTCAACTGCTTTCATTAAGAGAAAGATTGGAGCCCAGATTCAGAATGGACTAATAACTAGTGGGTCAGACCTTGAAGTCTTTGTGCTTTGGGATTTGACTGCAATCAGAGTTTGCATCAATGAGTAGTGAAGCATGGGATCTATTTCAGACTCATCCAAAGTTATGTGGTTACGTACAGAGATATTCCTAGCGACAGTTATACTCTTAATTGCCACAGGCCAAATATGGGACACAAATGAGGAGGGCAAAGCCAAAATTCATTCAAGAAACCTAAGGATTCATTTCTTTAGTGTAACTCAGACAGCGTTCAAAGGGGGAAACCAAAATGTCTGCTCCTCACACAATCTTACCATCAGCATTGTAACAACTTTCTACAAGTAGGTTGCTGAGCCAACTGTGTAAAATATATTAGGGAGCTTTTTATGTTGTCAGATATTTCAGATCATCCAAAAAAGGCTAAGAATACCACACTTTAGGGGATTTTTAACATGCTGTATGTGGTATTTGTTTTCTGTACTCTGACACTTCTCCTTAGTGCTGATCTGGGGATAAGTCCTAAAATGCATATTCTTGATCTCTATTGCTGACCTTTTATTGTTGGGCTTTATTCAGTATCACAGCTATGTTGGCGCTGCTGCAGCGATGTAGTGTGTCTTCACCAGATGTACTAGGTCGACAGGAGAGTGCTCTCCCGCCGACATAATTATTCCTCCTCCACGAGAGACAGAAGACATGGTAGCAGGAGAGATTCTTCAGCAGACATAATGCAGTGTAGACATTGCTTTAAGTCAAAATAACTTGGGTGGCACAGAGGGGTGGTTTTTTCATACCCGTGTGACATAAGTTTAATCAACTTTAGTGGCCATGTAGACAAGTTTGTTATATTATGAAAATCTGGACTAAAGTTAGACTTCTGTGAAGTTTTAAAAACCATGTCCAATGAATTTTTGAAAAATTATAATTCCCTGAAAATAAGGGTTTCTATAAGGGAAACACCAGCAAATTTTCCCTTGATTAGTATAAACCAGGGGTAGTCAATAGCAAACCTCTGGCCAAATCTCGATACTTTTCAGTGGACTGCACAATCTTTTTATTTACTTTTTATTATTTTCATAGTATTTTCTCTGGAATCTGAACCTTGACCAAAAATTGACTGCTACTTATGTAAACCCTACCTCCCAGTCTTGCTAAACTGTAAACGAAATTTTGTTTGTGACCTCCCATCTCCAATCATTGTCCCTAAATAGTCCCAAACACATTGCATCCACTTAGCTCATAGCTTCTTGAGGTTTACATCAGATTAATTCCGTCCAGGTCAGTGGTGTCATACTGGATTTACCCAGGCATCCCTGAGAGCAGAATTTGGCCCACTGACCGCAATTCTCCTCTGATTTCATTCAAAGATTGCCTCTATCAAGTCGTCTTTTACTGTCAAGCAGCCCGGAGAACCTGATAATGAGAAATATGGACTGTGCAATATGGGTTGAAGGTTCTCCGCACTTCCGAGTTTGCACTCAGGCTGGAATTCATGTGTGTTAGGTGCTTTGGTGAACTGGGAAAGCTTCAGGGATGGGTTCATAATGATAGAATCCTAGAACACTAGAACTGGAAGGGACCTTGAGGAGTTATTAAGTCCAGTCCCCTGCCCTCCTTTCAGGACCGAGCATAGTCTAGATCATCTCTAACAAGTGTCTATCTAACCTGCTCTTAAATATCTCCTGTGGTGGAAATTCTACAGTCTCCCTAGGCAATTTATTCCAGTGCTTAACTACCCCAACAGAAAGCTTTTCCTAATGTCCAAACTAAACCTCCCTTGCTTCAATTTAAGCCCATTGCTGCTTGAACTATCATCAGAAGTTAAGGAGAACCATTTTTCTCCTTCCTCCTTGTAACAGTCTTTTATACTTGAAAGCTGCTATCATGTTCTGTCAGTCTTCTCTTTTCCAGACTAAACAAACCCAATTCTGTCAGTCTTCCCTCATAGGTCCTGTTTTCTAGACCTTTAATCATTTTCGTGGCTCTTCTCTGAACCTTCTCCAATTGCTCCACATCTTTCCTGAAATGCGATGCCCGAATTGGACACAATACTCCAATTGAGGCCTAATTAGTGCAGAGTTGAGTGGAAGAATATGCCAATGAACTTTATCAGCCCTGTTGTCACCCCCCGCCCTGGGAGAAATGCACATACTCAAAGTGGATTTTACAGAAATCAATAGACCAAGAAAAGACTTTTGGATAGACAACCTGGGTTTAGATGGACTCAGGGATTTCTTCCTTATCTAGACCAGGGACAGGATCAGCTGGTCCATGGAGCGCCCCAATCCTTAGGATAGACTTGGAAAGATAGATCCTGCCAGAATCCATGATAGGGTGAACTCTGACAAGCTTATTGGCATGAATGTAGGTTCTTTTATTTTCTCTGTAATGCTTAAGCAATTAGGCTTGCTTAAAATAGTGTGGTAACTTTTATATTTGTAGTAATCACTCTGTCAGTCTCAGAAGCAGCAGCAAGCAGGTCTGTTTAAGGTAGGCACACTGCCTTTGTTGGGAAACACACAGTGGAGTCAGGGAGCTATGCAGCCTGGCTGTACGCTGGTCAGAAGGGAGTGTGAGACACAGATCTTCACCCAAGAGAGGCAATGACTGGGAAGCTGGAAGCCTGTGAATGGATGCCCTTGCTGGATAACAAAGGGGAAATCAAGGTACAGTTGCTCTAAATTAAGAGAACACACACATCTGTTTATTTATCCAGAACCTTAATGTCCATTGATTTCAATGACATGTTTGAACAGTGAGGTTTTTTTCTTTTTTTCCATTGTTTCCAGCCATACCTGCGAAAAAAGGACATTTCAGCCCTTGGATTCCACCTCCCAAGGGACACAGATTTTTGCTTCCCCCATTTTCAGATTCAACAGGTTACAAGAAGAACCGGGTGTCATTTAGCTGTTAAAGATTTTGTTTTCACTGGTCAGTGTGGAGCAGCATCATTAACGCAGGCAAATTACCATGCTTCACTGTACTCTGTCCATGGTACATTAGAGGCCCTTTCCCATTGGTAAAACTGGGCCTATTCTTCTGTAAGATGAGGGGCCCATTGGCAGTTCCTTGGCAAGTTAGACAGAGGAACTATTTAATGAACGAGAGTAGCTTAATGGGGAGAAGAAATTGAACGTGACATGTGCAGGGAAAGATACCAAAAGATTGATCTATATGTCATCGAATTATTGTACTGAAATGTTTATCAAGATTCCTTCAGCCGACTTTGTTTGAGAGAAAGTCCTGCAATTTGGGGGGAAATGGATTAACGAGATTATTTTCACAGTGTGTTTTACAAAAATCAAGCTTTCCATTCCATTTCTCTTCTATGTGGCAAATGCTGTGCTTTTAGACTAATAGAACCTGGCTTGCGGTGCTTAGCTTTCTGTCTGCAAAATGCTGCACTGGCTTTTGGTGCAGGGATCAGACTTGTGCTCAGAAAGGTCTGGCTTTTACAAATAGGTTTTTAGTTTAATAAGATGAAACCAATTAACCAGAAAATTCACTGCCAATGGATTTTACAAGTACATAAAAATATATTGCTTTTTCTCAAACCATTTCATCACCCTTTAACATTCTTCCTTCTCTTTCCTTTCGCTGCAGCAGTGGTAAAGCATAGCAATGGATTTACCCCCAGATCTGTCCCTTACACCTGCTCCTGAGGGCATTGGTCTCCCGCTCTGATTTTTTATATCTATAAATATTTTGCCTTTTGGTTTCCCTTTGCTTCCAGTATTCAGTGCAGCTTGCTCATGGCCTGGGGAAAAACAGAGCCCATACTCTATAGAAAGGTGTTTTTAAAAGGTTACCTAGACAGCCACAAGTGGCTTGTTGGTGGTATTTACAAGAGAAGACCCCTGGGCTAAGCAGCTCTCTCTGAAAAACAGGTGTTAGTGCAAGCAATAGCAAATTCTGAGCAGAGAAGATGTTGAGGAGAGGTGATAGGACCTGATGGTTCCCTCCTGCTGCCTCCGCAGGAGTGGAAATGTCTGCTGAAAACTCTAGGCACTAAAGCAGGTGGCGAGGAGGAGTGGTCTGGTGACAGTCAGGTGGTGTTGCAAGGTCCCTTGCTCCTGAACGCTACTGCCTGGCCTTCCCCTCTCCTCCATGAGCCATGCTGCTCTTCTCCACTCCATTCTTCTCCACTTTATGTACATCTGTCTTACTCCACCCTGTGGCGGGGAGAGGGCAGGTGACACTGCAGAGCTGGGACTGGAGGGAACCGGCTTTTAAGGTGGCTCCCCGCCCCTCCCCCCCTCAGCACCGTCTCCTGCCTGCTCCCTCGCTGCCTCTGTAGGAGGAAGCAAGAGGCGGCAGATGGGTCCATGAAGCCGACATGTGTGGGGAGCCGGCTCAAAAGCTAGCTCCCCATGCGTATTGGCTCCAGCCTGCCTCCTTCACCCCCCTCGCTTTCTCTCTATCAGCGGCAATAGCGCGAGGGTGGGGGGATCAGGCAGATCCATTGCTTGTGGGGAGCCGGCATAAAGCCAGCTCCTCACAGGCACAGGCTCCCACTCCCCGCCCCTTCACTGCATCTGATCAGAGGCAGCAAGGAGGGGGTGAGTGAATGTAGCTGACAAGATTAACCTTAATCATGAAGTTGACTACATGTTGACATCCCTAGAGGATGGTAGAAGTAAATTAACAGAGAGGCATTTGATTTCTGCAGAGACTCTCTAGTCTAGTGGTCCCCAACCTTTCGGAGCTGCCAGGCATCCGGGGCCAGCACCGCTCATGTATTGCGCGCCTGGGGCAGGGGCCGCCACCGTGGATGCGTCGCGCGCCTGGGGCAGGGGCCGCCCATGTGCCACGCACCCGGGGCCGGCACCGTGCATGTGCCGGGGGCGGGGCCAACCCAAATTATTTGGCGGGCGTACATAAATGCCCTGTTGGGTGCCATGGCGCCCACAGGAACCGCATTAGGAACCACTGCCTAGTCGCATCCCCTGCAACTGCACATGGAGGATACTATAAAGCCAGTGCTCTTCCCTTCCATTTCTCTTGATCCATTTCCACCCATTTTGGGTCTCTCCTTCAGCTTAAGTTCAAAAGAGCAACTGCCACTCTGATGATTTGGGAGCAACCTAGGAAACTGCATTGACTTGGGCTAACTTGTTTCCATCTCCTCCCTGTCAAATTTAATCATCCAGGGCTCTGCTTGCTATCAGTCTGCAGGCAGAATCCCCCCGAGGTCAATGGGAGTGCTAAGTAAAATATTAATGATGGTCTCTGAACCGTAATACACAACTTCACAAGTTTGCTGCGGTTGCCAGCAGAGGCAGAGAGCTGCGAAGGGGTTCTAACGATTGCTAAATGTGGTATGCGTGTCACTTCCCAAATCACTGCACCCAGTACAAGAAGCTGGTGACTGCAACCATGAAGCTGTCTCCACAGAAGTTTTGAAGCCACCTCTGAAAAAAATGCCTTCATAATCCGGAGGAAGAATTTGCATGGGTTTTCAGTAGTAGAAGGGGCTTTATTTATTGTTCCAATTCAGCTGTAATGATGCAATGGGGCCTTGACGGAAACAGCATTTCTAATAAGCAAAGCAGATATTTTAACAGAACCACTATATTTATTGTTCAGGCTCTGTTTTGTACAAAGAACTATGTTTGCTACATAAACCAATTTTTTTTTATTCTAAGGAAATGATTAAACTATTTGCCAGGGGAGTTGTTTTGAAGGAGAAACCTTTACATTGTGGATAGATCTATATTTAGGAATAAGCAAGACAACCTATTCTTGAGGGTCTCCTCTGCCTCTGAGTCTCCCTCTCTAACCACAGCGACTTGCGAATGATGCTCCTCTTCCAAAAAGCAGGACAGTCTCTAGAAGGGATGTAAGCAACTAGTCGACCACCCGATAAGCATAGGCTTATTGGGTAGTCGAGTTACTACTTGACTAGTCACTTCGCCTCCCTCCCCCGCTGCCTCTGTATCAGAGGCAGCAAGTGGGGGAAGAGAAGCCGGTGCTGGGGCGCAGCAGTCCCCACTTTCCCCAGGTTCCCATTGTGCCTCTGCCTTTTAAATACAGTAAGAGCTACAGGTAGATCTTACTGCATTTAAAAGGCAGAGGCGCAGCCAGGATAGCAAGTGCTCCCAACCCCATAAACCAATCTAGCAGTTGATGGAAATTCCATCAGCTACTCGATTAGCTGATTAATCTACATTTTTAACATCCCTATCCTTTACCCTTTTCCAGAAGCTGTACCAGGAGAGGCCAGAGTAGTATTCTGAAAAATTGTTAAAATTCTAAGCTATCACACAATTCAGTGGCTGAAAGTTGAAGCTAGACAAATTCAGACAAGAAATAATGTGTACATTTTTAACAGCGAGTTTTAATTAACAATTAGAACAATGTATCAAGAGTTGGGGCGGATTCTCCAAGGCTAACAATTGTTAAAGCAAAATTGGATTTTTTTTTAAAAGATCTGCTCTGGGAATTATTTTCAGGAACTGTTATGGCCTCTCTCTTGTGACCAGAGGCGTTTCCACAACTCCCTTCGTCTGTCTCCTTTCTTTGGGGACCTTTAAGGAATCAGTTGTCCCCTGACATTGGGTTATTAGCTCAGAGTCATTCAAAATAGTCCTCAGTGTCCCAAACACACGGTCCATCCTAGCAACCCCATAATTGATACCCATTTCCAATGTTCCTGCTGACTATGGAGTCTTTACTCTGCCCAGCAGAAGTCTGGCTCTCAGGGACTGCCTTCCTTCCTCTTTTGGGGTGCATCCTGTTCCGAGAGGGAAGGGGGTATATAAATTCTTCTCCCTCTAATACCTCCTCCTGATTGGCTAGGAGAGAGGGGAGCCCTGGCCCCTCCTGTGCTATGGGACATCTGATCCTGGTCCCTTTAAAACAGTGTTTCCCAATTTTATTTGGCCACGGAACCCTTTTAAACTCGAAATAATTTTGCGGAACCCCTAATAACAGTCTAATATATGGAGCTGAAAAAGCAGACCACAAATAAATAAGGATAGTAATAGACAAATGCTAAACAGGGTCATGAGATCAACATTTAGTTTAATTGCACATATTTAAAAACACAGATCACATAATATTAATTATTTTTTTAATCATAAAATGTTATTGTAATGGAATTTTCTCATGGAACCCTTATTTTCACTTCGCGGAACGCCATTTGGGAAAAACTGCTTTAAAATAAGAGAGTCCTGGCATTTTCTCATGTCATTGATAACTCTCTGGAACCGCCTCTTCTTTTCCCATTTCAACCCGTTCCTTTCTAAGGCTGTACTCACCCCAGCATCCAGAGATGGGGTTTTCTCCCCCAACCCTCCCTAGTTTAAAGAGCCAGTACAATCTTTTACACTCATTTTGTACAAAAGGTAAGGGTTGATAATCACAGTGGTGTCTGATCTTGTTTGAGGGCTACAGGACTCGGTAGGAAAATGTCTGATTGTAGTTCATCTGCAGAGAACAAGCCTAGAGCAGTTGTGCCTCCGTTTTAGTACTGTCTCTTTGTGCTTGGGCCCTTGTGTGTTATAGTTCTGAATTCTACGAAGTCGTGTAGAATTGCAACCTTCCAGCAAGAGTGTTTTATGTTTTTATCGAATGTCTCTGTCCATATGCTTTGGACATAGCACAAAATCACTAAGGGTGGATTCTCCCTTAATCCAGATCACTAAGGGTGCTCTTCCCCTCCCCAGCTACCTCCATTCTTTCTTGTTTAGACTCTGTCAGACACTAAGGCTGGCCCTGATGGTGAAAAAGTCCTGCCCCTCCATCTTTACCACTGTATCTCCCTACCCGCCAACAACAACAACAGGAAATGTAGTGACACCAAAGTACTACTGCATGGTATCAGACTGCCGTGTATTTCTAAAAGCTTTCCAGGAACCCTTGGCTACTTGGAGCAAGCTGCTAACTTGAGAGCAATAATTTTGTCTGGGTTTTGTCACAGAAATTCAATTAAGGAGGATTATAAACACAGTTGTAGGCCTGTTTCATTTACAGTTGCAAATGAAACCTAGGCCACACACTGATTGTTTATTCAGGAAGGGGGAATGCTGTGTCATTTTGTGCCGCTAGGATCAAAATTACCTGAATGTTCCTTTGTGCTGCTTCGTTTATTACAGAACTGGGGGCTGTGGGGAGAACCTGGGGGATAAATAAAGAGGTGGCGGAAGGGCGCGAGTGAGACAAGCAAGGAGAAAACCACCCCTACTGTTTTTCAGTAGGAGGCACACTTCTCATGTACACATAATAAACTCCCCGTGGAGGTTTATTCCGCCATAGAAACATACCCCGGAGGAGAAGAGTGAGAAGTTATTTATTTTTGTTAACAAAGAGCCATGTTCTGTTTCCACAGCTCTGAGTTGGTTCCAAATCCTCCAGCCACTGGGGCGAGGTGTGAGCTTGCCTTTAATTCTGATTTCTGGGCTGCACCAGCCAACTTTTTTTTTTTTTTTTAATTCCTTTTTAGCTTTTCAAGTGTCTCTGCAAACAGCTGAATTCCCCAGGTGGGAGTGTGGGGGAGAAAGAAGCCGAGATGCTTTCCAAGTTGAAGCCAAACAATAGCTGCAGCAGAAACGGCGCCCATCCCCCCGCCCATCAATCAGAACCCTCTGAAATCCTAAAAGGGGAGCTTTTTGGTTATGTGAGAAGCAAAAGCAAGTCCTATGACCCGTGTGGTGGAGCAATATTTGCAGCTGTGAAAGAGTAACAGGCCTGAGGTTCCCTTTTTTGATGGTCTGACAGCAAACATAAGGACTGCATTTGGCAGCCATCTAGAGAGCCTCAGAAAGGCCCCCGATTTCTTCTTTTGTTTTTAATATTGTTACATTGCACTCTTAGGCAGGCAAACCTAGTGCCGATTTCAGGGGGATTGTTGCCTGGATAAGGACATGTAGGAGCTGTCAGGCTGTGAACTATGAATAAGCATACTTAGCTCCTAGATGTGACCCCATTTTACAGATGAAATAAGAGAGGTGCCCAAGGTGACTCAGCTGGTCCTAGCCGAGTCAGAAATGAGGAACCTGGTCTGCTGACTTGTGGTGCAGTGCCCAGTGCATGATGGCATGCTGCTCCTCCTGCCAGTGAGCTCTCAAATGTTTGATGCGGATCTTACACCATACTTCACCTTGTATTGCAGCTTTTCTCCAGAGCAGTACATCTTAGAGACTTGCTTTCTTCCTGGTCTTGTGATTTCAGCCAGGGGTTTGATTGCCTTACCTGTGGTTTCAAATATGTGCCCAAGAGGCTGGCTGTATTCCTCTCCAGATGAAGGGAATAATCCCTTTTGTTCTAGCTTTAGACAAGAAGCTGCTTCCAAACACCTCAGTGTAACATCCTGACACTGCTGATGGTGGAAAGAGAACCCCTTAGTTTATGAACTCTCAAAACCTTCAGCAAGATCCATCAAAGATGGTTCAGTGAGGTGTGCCTGATACTTTCCTATACCAGTCCACGCTTTGCCCCCTCCCAAGGCAAATCTGTCCTGAGGGCAGGTACCTGATGTTACTGCTTACTTTCTACCTCAGTGTTTTCAGATAGGGGTTGTGTGAGGGAACAACATAGTTTATGGATGGGACAAGCTCCATAGGAGATGGATCATGTGAATTAATGTATTGCCAAGCAATCATGACCATGACCCCTCAGCAGATAGCGACTTTCACCTTTTAGAGACTGGTCCTTTAAAGGCAGCCTTGTGCAATGGTTCCCAACCTTTTTTATACTGGGGACCGGCAAACCCATTCACAAACTTTTGGTGGACTGTAGGGATGTTAAAATGTGATTAAGTTGAGTAGTTGATGGAATTTCCATCGACTGCTCGACTAGTCGATAGGCACTTCCGCATTCCTCCTTTGACATGTACAAGAGCCCCCGCTGACTCTGGGCTGCACACGGGTGCCTGCTTTGAAAGAGTCCCACGCTGACCTCGGGCTCCGTGCTGTGCTGCATGCCTGGTGAAATCCCCAGCTGATCCCAGGTTCCAGGGAAATTCTGCGGCTGCACGCTTCAGTGTTTTAAAGGGGCAGCGCTGCACAGCTGAGCCGCGTATCAACTGTGCAGCGGCTGCCCCTTTGAAACGCCACCTAGGGGTTTCAAAGCGGCAGTGGTACACAGCTGATCCCTGGCTCACCTGTGCGGCGCTGCTACTCTGAAGTACTCCTTCCCCCCCTCTATGCTGCTTCTATCTTATAGAGAGGGAGGGGAGTCGACTAGTCCTTAACATCCCTAGTGGACTGGTAAAATTGTATTTGCATATTTCCATATTCATTATGCAAATAAATATGCAAATATGCAAATGAAATATTTCAAGTCTGCCAAAAGCCTTGGCCCTCAGAGCCCCCCAGTGCTAGCAAATTGCATCGACTATTCGATTAGCCAATTAATCAAAATTTCACATCCCTAATGTGAATCTGGATCAGAATGCCTTATAGTGGCTGCCAGATGATTTAATTACCAGTTAAACTTTCAATTTTGTTGGAAGTTTGTTAATGCAAATCAAAATAGCAGCCTTATGTGCATCTTTCAGTGTGAAGATAGAAGCAACAGGTGCAAAGACTTCTGGTTTGAGAATCTGGCCAATTGATTCCTGTCGGGTTGCTATTGACTTACACTAATGAAATGGAATCAACTCAGTGGCACAATTCTAAAAAGCATCAGCTGCAAATTTGTCCAACTAATATCCCAGAAATAAAACAGGAAATTTAACAAAGTGCCTGAAAGATTCTAACTTGGAAAGCTGGTGGTGTTTTAGTTTCCGTGGCTGGGTATGATACTCTGCATTTTGCTTAGTGCCCTTATATTAAAGATGCCCGGAAGCCTTGCTGTCTTAAATCTATAGCTGAGATATTTTTGCTAACCTAGTTTAAAATCTCAGTTGAATCATTCCTTCCTGTTGGAGGCTAACTGGTTTAGAGCAACAATGCACGCAGGCAGTAACCAGTTCAGCAGTTTTCCTAGAACTTGCTGTACATTTTTGGGTTTTTTTGGGAACAAGATTTGTTTACGCAGCAGAAAAAAAATGAGCAATTGAATCACGAAGCTAGATAAAGGTCTGCAAGTATGTATTATATGGGGGTCCTTTTCTGCCAGATAATGACTTTATCTCTTTACCGTGAAAGAATTGAAAGAGATGTGGGAAAGCAGGACTGAAAGACACTCAGGATCCAATGATTCATTAATGAGGAAAAGGCCAGCTATTAATATGGGAATTAATAGCCCTCCAAAGCTGCCTCACATGAACAGCTGCAGTAGGGAATGGCAATGCAGAATACACAGACTTTACTCTAATTTCTTTTCACAGTGGCTACGATTCAATGTACAGTGTTTGTTACAGCAGCATGTATGCCACATCCACGGGGGCAGTTTGCCTGAGAGGGAGGAAAACAAGGGAGAAGAAAAGCACTGAAGAACATTTCTTCACTGTGCACGTGCAGCATTTGTAGATTCCAATGAGCCCATGGCTGGAGTGACACAGTTTGACGGGGGAACCTGAGTTGGTTGCTAGAAATTATTGTTGCTATAGGCACTGGGGCAAAAATACTCCATCATCGAAGGGGGGAAGGTTTGAAACTGTAAGCAAATGGAGAAGATCCATTATGCATATTTGCAGATGATAAAAGGCTGACAGTTGGAGTCTGCTTATCAAGGAAATAGGTTTATTAGGCTAGTCTGTGCTGTCGTTAAATAGGCTTCTTTTTATGTTTCATTTTATTTCATCTTCCTGAAGGTATCCAGGTTTATTAATCCACTTTTAATGCACCAGAAAAATGGCTAATTTAGATTATTTTTTCTGTTAACACATAAAAGGAATATGAAGCCTACAGTTCTCTCATCACCATTGGAGCAGGACCTCAGGGCATACCAAATGCTGTTTCTAAGCTTGGGCTTTCCTAGGAAATAAATTAAAATTCATTTTAAAACAAGTTGGCTCCTTGGTAGATGACACTGGTAGTGGAAGTATAGCCACAAATCTGTCTCTTAGCCTGATGCCTTCTGCCCTGCACTGAAAAGTAGGTAGGATTTGTTGTAGCTAGTCAGAGAGAGAAAAATATTGGAAGACAACATTTCTGCTTGTGTGATAAGACATTCCAGTGATGAATGGACCTTTCCTTTCATGAATCAGGGAAGCAACACATGGTGATGTGATTTGCTATTTGCTCACAGGGAGAGAGGAGCTGCTACTTTCCTCTTTTGAAGAAGTTTGGAAGACAAGAAGTGAAACATTAATAATTGAAAACCCAAGTACAGCAATGGCATTTGCTGTAAGAGAAGTCTTGCTTGACCTGAGGAGTATGTTCACCACGTCTTGTGGAAGTTCAGAGGAGAGTTACAATGAGCTGATATAAATAAAAAGGATGCTTAGTACCAGGATTTTACTTTGGTTCCCAGGAGGATCCTAAAATACCTCCCAAACAACTGACAACAAAAATTGCTTTCTCTACCACTCGGGGGTGACACCAGCAATTGTTCATAATTGCATAGGGACGGGAACTTCAGTCAGTGACACCAAATCCCTACTTTTTCAGAAACATCTGCTGAGATGTTTCATGGTCACATGAAATCTCTAATTTTGAAGGTTTTACCCTACAGACATTTGCACAATGAACTACATGGAACTTAGCTCCTCTACTATGGCATGACATAAAGCTGAGTCGACTCTGCTGGGATTTGAATGCAGTATATCAAACCTGATACTTATGCTGCAAAGCCACTCCTCAGCACTTTTTGAATGCTAGCTATAACACAGCAACGCTTGTGAAGTACACACTAGGGATGTTAAATTTCAATTAATCAGCTAATTAAGTAGTTGATGGAAGCAGGTTCCGACAGCTGTATCTCTCCCTTTGAAACGTACAAGAGCCGGAAATTCCATCGACTACTCGATTAATTGATAAGGAAGGCACTCATGGGCAGCTCTTGTACGTTTCAAAGGGAGATACAGCAGTTGGAACCTGCTTCTGCCCCCGCTGGCACTGTTTCCCTCACTGCGCCTCTGCCTCCCGTGGCCCCCACCTTCTGCTAAGATAGTGCTGGGGAGAATGGCTTTTAACCGGGGTCCCCCCAGCACGAGCTCCTGCTCTGCCCCCCCTTGGTGCCTCATACAGACTCGACTAGTTGCTTACATCCCTAGTGCACACAGTATTAGGTTACCTGATTTTAACCCTTAGCATATTTATGAGCCTACACTACAGAGTCTTTGTATGTGTGCGTGTGTGCGTACCTGAGCCCTCATTAATGGAACAGCAGTAATAACATGAAATGTTAATAAGGGATCACTTCACCAATATCAGAGGATAGTAAACAAACTTGAGAAGAGATTTAAAAAGAAAATAACTTTTAGTATATGTTTTGTTACATGTAGTCCCTAGTTTGACGTGTATGGCACAGATTTGAAGTTGTAAATGTCATTTCATTTGGAAGTTTTTAATCACCTTGTTAACTTATATTGGAGATTAATTCCATTATGCTGCATTTTGGGCATTCGCTCTGTTGAGGGTAGCGATTCTAGCTGTGGTCAAACTCAGGTATATCTATGTGTGTGTGTGGAGGGGTGGGAGTGGTATTCAAAGGCGTACCTTGTTAAAATAATGTAAAGAACGTTACTGGTAAAAGGTAAGAGACTCCTCTTGGTCCAAGTGTCGTACCTTGTTTCTTAGTGCTTAGAGACTCATCAGAAACAAAAATCAGAGGGCTAGTCGTGTTAGTCTGGATTTGCAAAAGCGACAAGGAGTCCTGTAGGACCTTATAGACTAACAGATGTATTGGAGCATAAGCTTTCGTGGGCAAAGACCCACTTTGTCATATGACATGCATCTGACGAAGTGGGTGTGCCCACAAAAGCTTATGCTCCAATACATCTGTTAATCTATAAGGTGCTATAGGACTTCTTGTCACTTTTATCAGAAACAAAAATTCTGAATGTGGGCTTGGGACAAAGCTGAAGAGCAGTTCAAACCTGTAGGTGAGCTGGCTCAGTGTGTAACCTTCAGCAAGTTGCTTATGCTCTGTCAAAACAGCCTCGTTGCTAAAAGTCCGTATAAATGCTGTTTGTTGGCACTTTTGCCGACAAAATACTTCTGCCCTCCGTGAGCGGCTTTCATTTTGTCTACAGCACAGTGCTCCACTTGCCACGGCAAAACTTTTGTTGTTTGGGGGGTGGGTGTTTATGCATCTGAACAATAAAAGTTGTATTGTTCAATTGCAAGTGTAGACTAAGACTTGGCCTCGTTCTCTCTTTTTCTTCACTGGTGAAAAGGAAAAGGGCTTCCTTAACTTACAGGTAGTCTGTGGTTATAGGAATAACTCATTGACATGTCTGGGGACAGGAGAGGATCATTGCCATATTTCTGTGTCTTAGAAAATTATACCAGTTTTGTAACATTAGCGAGATTGAGGAAATTTTTAGATGTGTCTTTGGAAAATGAAGACAGCAGATTAGCATCTTGGCCATTTGGCATGGAACAGGTGGCTTTCTTGGAACATGGTTTCTGTTGCCGAGCTGTAGAAGTTTACACGCTTAATGATTTTTCAGCTCTACAAGCATATATACACACACATGAATCTTTGGAGTGTAAGTCTTCAGAGCTGTAATGAACGATTTGAAGATGATACCCCCTACTTTTAGTAAACCATATATTATAGAAGAACTAAATACATGTTGGACTGGTTGTTTCCCTTAAGAGAACATGAGTTGGTATTTAAACATATCCTCTGACTCTAGAGTCTCGCATAGTTTTTTTGAGTTTAAATGTGAGGATTTAAGGTTTTTAAAAGGAGATATACAGTTGAGTGAATGATCTTTTTTCTTTTGTAGATATCAGCAGTTTAGAATTTATTCTTATACAGAGTCATTTTCTTTCTCCCATTGGGGAAAATTGCGTAAAACTGAATCTACAGAGCTGAACAAGTGACCTCCTTCCAATACACATTATAAATGGAAAAATTCCCATTGATTTCAGCAGGAGTTGGATCTAACCCAAAGAGAAGATTATCTGTCTAATTTTGTTGCTAAAGTGCAACTAATAGTTAGAAAAGCTACTCTGATTATATTGTGGCCTTCAGCATTTTGTTCTTTTAGAGCCTGATCCAAAGTTCATTGAAACCTTTCCATTGACTTTGCTGTGCTTTTGGGTCTAGGGATGTAATAGTGTAGTCGATTAACTGATTAATTGATAAGCAAAAGCTTATAGGTTAATGCTGTAGACTACATGCATTTTCCAGAGCACATTGGCTGCTTGGCCTCAAGTAACTGATAAGAATTCATGAGGTTAATCGACTATTGAATTCACCGATATTCAACATCCTTATTTGGGTCAGGCAATTAATGCTTTTTTTTATAACAACTTTGCTGAGTATCTTAGGCAGAAGATTACCTTTGGAACTACCAGCACCACAAACACTATTTGGCATTGGAAAATCATGCTGTGTTCTTTTTGTTTGTCTTAATTGCATTGCCAGTAGGAGAGATTCCGCAACCAGAAATTGACTTGACAGCTCTGTTGATATTAGAACCTAGTTTGCTTTCCCATGGCTGTATTGACTACAGTCTTAACAAGTAAATGCTTGCTTTGGTTAATATAATGTCAGCAGATATGACCCAGCCACATAATGGGAGTAGATCTGTTTTCATGCAGCCAAATTTTAAAATGCTTGTTATGGTTTTGTTACATCATAATTTTGTAAATCTCTTATTGTTTGGCAAATCCGCTTGTAGATTTGAAAATTATTTTCTTTGTTCTTCAGTTACTTCCTTCTCAAACCCTGTATATCCAGATCCGCTTTGGGAGCGGAGGGAGAGACTCTTTTAGTATCTTTTTATAGTAGCTAAACTTGTAGCCAAAAAAAGATACTGCATTTGTAATGTTCCCATTCTTCTAAGCACTTAACAAGAAAAATGATTGTGCGTGTGGTGTGAATATTCAGCACACAGCTTTGGTAACTGAGCGGCTCTTTTCACGGCCATCCAACCGCACACACATTCCTAAGCGATGACCTCATTCCCAGTGCTCTGCACAAGTGTGGAACACACAGGGTCTGTCCAGTTGCAAAACTCCACTTACCTTGGAGCTGATTTTCTGCTGAGATCTTTTAAACCACAAATCTAATCCACCTACCTCTGAAACTTTTTCATCCATTAACGTGGAAGAGACTTTTAAAGTGGAAATGGGGCTGAATCAGTGGGTCACTTGTAGGAATTTCCAAGTT
Source organism: Pelodiscus sinensis (assembly GCF_049634645.1). Classification (NCBI taxonomy): domain Eukaryota; kingdom Metazoa; phylum Chordata; order Testudines; family Trionychidae; genus Pelodiscus; species Pelodiscus sinensis. The sequence continues at coordinate 9,005,341 of NC_134717.1, read as the reverse complement.
GCTAGGTCTCTTTAGCTCTAAGCATTCAATAACTTCCCAGCCAAGGAAAGTGTTTGTCCTTTCCTCCCCCCTCCTTTGCCTTGTTTTGCATATTCTGACCCACCATTTACCTCCATCTTCAGCTTTAAAAAGCTTTGTGTGCTTTCTCCCCAGTCACAATTGCACAGATAAATCACTGGAGAAAATTTGCATTTGATGAGAATTGTTAGGTGATGTTAAATTTTATGGGAAGGGTATGATTGGGGGGAATGGTTTAATTAAAACTAATTCTCATGCAAAAAGAGAGGGCTTACCATCTTGTTCTTTCTAAGACAAAATTTTCTAAGCCATTTTTTCCCACTCTTCTTTTAGTTTTAAATCGCTATGTGGATTTAAAGTCAGATAACAGCACTTCAAAAGCACCTTCTTCTCTTGTTGCTAAAAACCTGTAAGTGAAAGCAGTATCATTTCCTCCAAATAGGAAAAAATATCAACATTATCACAAAGCTGAATAGTTGGTTATTCCAGGAACTTCTAACCAGCAACAAATATTGCACTCCAAACAGTCGCATTCCAAGCATAAACATGCTTTAGTGCCATCTAGCTAAGTCTATGGGTAACTTGTTTTGTAGTACCAGTCAACAGATAAGGCTGGGCGAAGGAGTTTATATACAATAAGAAGTTTTCTTAAATGTTTGCTCCAAATTTCAGGACCCCGAGCCACTAGTTATATATAAAAAAAAATTAGGTAACATCCATTCTCTCCCCCCCCCCCCCCCCCCCCCCGTTTTTCATTTTCACTCTGCTTCTGCATTTTCATATTAGAGCAATGGCTTTAAATGCAAAATACCAGAGGATACACAAAATGCCACATAATACACTCATTTAATGCCAATAGTGAATTTGGCTCTCCATATTTCTGCCTTCACTGGAAATCTGCTGGAAACAGTGCAAAGTGCTGGAAATCTCATGAGAATAAGGCTAAATTCTCACAAGATATCCCACCCACGTTTTTCAGAATACAGATTGCTGGGAAGATTAGATAAGAATCCTGACTGTTGGGTGTTTCCCTGAGCCAAGAACTGCAAATAATAATAGATTCTTGTACTCATTATGCAGCTCTCAAAAAGCACTGATTTTTTTAAAAAAATGTATTTTCCCCCAAGCTGGGGATTTCCACACTAGTACAACTTCCTTCCCAAGCATCTTCAGTGCAATAGGTCTGTGTGCCCCTAAGTCAGGTCTGTATCTGCTTCCTCATGAAGACAAAGCTAAACTAGTTCGTGGTGTGCTGTTATTTTGCTTGCTCTTTAGCATGAGAACAAGCAAAGGATGTATTGAAGATGTTAATGAAATTAATGAAAGCCAGATCTCAGAAACAGCAGAGATTGTTGGCTGTCTCAGCAAGCAAGATTGTACATCATTTTAATTACAGATGAGCCAAAACCAAAGCCAGATTTGAATAGGTTCAAACTTTCAGATTAAGCTCTTAGGACCCATTTCCAATTCTAATTTGGCTTTTGTTTTATTTTTTCATTCTGGTTTGGATCCAGGTCTTGTAATGTCCAACCTTTTGTGCGTATGACAGATAATACCCACTTAGTGGTTCCCCTCACTGAGGGGGATATGAAATCTGCTGCCATAAATTCCTGTAGGAATTCTCCTTTAGCTTCAGTGGTAGAGGCTTGTGTCTTTGTAGCTGACTGTGTAGGGTTCTAGTCTTTTTTCTCTAGGATTTCTGATTTGCTACCATAGCTTTCCCCATAAGCATCAATTCCATCACATTTATTACCCTTCACATACACACATTCCATTTTGAGATTTAAACTCTTACTTAAAAAAAATCCCACAATGCCCTCAGGAAGAGACAGGATTAATGAAATCATCCCTTTTTTTATCATCTAGATATAAGGGAATAGGGAGCCGCTCTCAAGGAAAAGAAGTTCTAGGTTGTGGGGGCTGAGCAGTCTTGCTGGAGGAACCTGAGGAACAGCCAACCTTGGAGGGGAGCATCAGAGAAGATATTAAATTTAAATTGAGCCCTACAGTGCTTCATTTACAAAATAATAATAATAAAAATGATTGCAGGTTATTAAACTAAACTTTAAAGACTTTTTAATAAATGAAAGGCTTTTAATAAATGATGAACATAGATGATAATGAGCTAGATAGAAAATAGAGAGAATCTTTATTAAATTTGACACATTCATTCTCCACCCACCCACTTTCTGCTACTTCTCTTACTCTTTGGATCAAAATCACAAAAATGTGCCCAAGCAGTGATGTTTGATTGCTGCCAATGTCTAGGAATATGGAGGATCCAACAGAAGCTCTTATGCAGTGAACTCTACCTTAACGAAACAGAAATATCTGGATAATATAAACAGATCCCATTCAGTTTCCAGAACCCACCCCTATCATTCATGGCTTACAGGTGCGTGTAAGGGACTACTCTTGTGATTGGTGTACCGCTCACTCAGGGCTTGTCTAAACTACAGAGAAGATTGACCCTTCAGAGGTTGATCTTTTAGTGTTTGATTTAGCGGGTCTAGTGTAGACTCCCAAATCGAGCTCTCCTGCCAGCCTCCCACAGTGTAGACGCTGTGTTGGTTCAGCTTAAGGTAAGCTGAATACAGCTACGCATTTTGTGTAGGGATGTACAGTAATTTCTCATTTAACACGTGCCCGCTTAACACGTTTTCGTGATAGCACGATTTTTTTTTAGGGAATGTTTTTTGAATTACATGACTGTCCCCGGGATAACATGATTTCCCCAGCCGGCCTGTTGCCAGCGGCTGTGCGGGACTTCCCCTGCCTCCCTGCAAAGCGGCGGAGGGTTCGCCGCTCGCTGCACCATTCTCCGCTGACTCTCCCTTGCCTGTAGTGCGGGTCCCAGCAGACCTGTCACGGGGGCATACTCCCAACCCAATCCCCCTCCCCTCTCCTCTCCTCTCCTCTCCTTCTCTTCCCTTCCTCAGAGCCAAACAGCTCCCTTCCCTGCTGTAACCCAGTCCTCCTTTTCCCCCAACTTTATGTCCCAGTTCCAACAGACACCACTGCTTGAAACACAACCCCCACCTTTTCCATTATTTTCAATGGGAAAATTGACCCCACATAACACATTTTCACTTAACACGATCATTTTCTGAAACATATCTATAGTGTTGAATGAGGAATTACTGTAATTGTATAGTCAGTTAATGTTATAGACTATTTGCATTTCTTCCCCCCTCAATACATTTTTTAGCAGGCTGACCAGCAGCCTGGCTCAGTAATGGCTTGCGACAGGTCCATGACCTACCCCTGCTGTGGCTCTGCATTTAAAGTGTAGTAGGACTCGGGCGGGCAGGTAGCCTGGCTCAGTTCTGGCTTGCGCTGGGCCTGGGAGCTCAGACTCCCCCCCCCCCCCACCCGCCGCAGACAGAGGCTTCTGGTACCCACTGCTGCCTCTGTATCAGAGAGCAGCAGTATGGGACGACAGGCAGCAGGTTCGCGAGGGGAGCTGGTTTTTAAATTGGCTCCCCTCATGGACCAGCTCCCACCTGGCACTCCCACGCTCCTGCCTCTATTCCAAAGGCAGCAGCCCAGAGTGGCAGGGGGCAATGTATCTCTATCCATTTCAAATTTCAACACTCTATCTCAATTGGTTCTTCAGGCCTCTTGCCAACCCCCTTGCTAGCTACTTGAGTGTAACCCTTTAGTCACCAGGTACTGGCCAGGACTCCTCCTATCCATCACATCAAGTAACCGATACGAATTCAGGAAGTTAATCGACTATTCAGTTAAGCGATATTTAACATCCCTAATTTTGCGCAATTGGATGGTATATCTTAAGCTGTCCTGCCTGGTGTAGTGTACAGTTTGATCCTCATTCAAACCTGAATGGTTACTCATCCCACAGTTGTGAGGCTGGTCATCCAAAGTCTTTAGTTGGAAAACTGGGATCTGGTTATACTAATGCTGGAACATCAAGATATATTCAGTTAGCGCCTCATCCCAAGTCCGTGAGAGTCTCTTCATCAACTGTGAGTCTTGGGTCAAGACCTTAGTCTGTATTAAGGATTTTGTGCATATATTCTTTAGGAGCAAATTATTAAGTGAGAAATCCAACTGGTTATTCCACTACACGTTTTTTTTCCTTTGGGGCTTGCACCCATAGGCTGTCACCAGAGTAGAAAGCTAAGCAGTGGCAGGCCTAGTGGCTGTAACTGGGCGGGAGACAGCTGAGGAAAATCTAAGGCACACCAGATGGCACGCTCTTCTCTCAAAATTAATAGATGCCCCAGCATGGTGTTTGGGGCGGCAGTGGGGAACTGGGCCCACACAAGTTCTATCCTTTGAATAGGCATACTGAATCCCTGATCACTTTTGATCGTGGAAGTTGCTGCAAGAGTAAAGAAACTAACTCGGAATCTTGGCTAAATTGTTTTGGAAAATTATATTCTACCTGCCTAAATTGCTTAAGTTGTATATGAGGCCTCCCATCTGAGAGTGGATGCCCTTCAAGAATGGATGAAGTGATTCCTGTATGTATGTGGTTGTTAAGGCACTTTTGAAAGCCTTCAGGACGAAAGGCACCATATAAATATGAGATGTTATTATTTTGTGCCAAGCAACTGTCCAGACCTGAAATACATTATGTCTTGGTAATATAGACAGCGCTTACTAATGTTTAAATTAAACTGTTAAAGCCTCTAAAAAAACCAGAGATGACAGGGAGCAAATTAAATCTGAATTATCCTTAACTTGCTGTGCCAGTCTTTTTCAGCTGCCTTCTTACTGACCTGGAAGAAAGCAGTGGGAGTGGAATGACATTCACACCTCTTAATTGGAGTCATTTTCTGTACCTTGTTACCATGCAGCTCACACCAAGGACACTGCTGGGATAGTGCAATGTCAGAGGTATCGGAGAATGAAGTCTCTGAAGGAGAGTACCTGGTGGCAGTAGGGATTGCCCTACCACCTTTCTGATTTAAAGTTAAGGCATGGTAAGGCAATACTCTGTCCAACACTTACTATGTAGGATACGTTTCCTTGCAGGGTGGAGATCTAACTCTTCAGCAACTTCAATAGCTTAGGATTCCCTTTTTCCCAACACTATGGGGAAACTTTTGAAAGTCGCTAAGGCTGTGTCCAGACTCAGGGGTTTTTTCGGGAAAAGTAGCCTTTTCCCGAAAAAACTTCCCCTGCGTCCAGACTCAAGCCGCGTTCTTTCGAAATTAATTCGAAAGAACGCGGCTTTTCTTTCGATGGCGGTAAACCTCAATTTACGAGGAAGAACGCCTTCTTTCGAAAGTTCCTCTTTCGAAAGAAGGCGTTCTTCAATGTAAATAGGGCTTCTTCGAAAGAGAGCATCCAGACTCACTGGATGCTTTCTTTCGAAAAAGCAAGCCGCTTTTTCGAAATTTCTCCGTGCAGTCTAGACGCTCTCTTTCGAAAGAGGCTCTTTCGAAAGATGCTTTCGAAAGAGCCTCTTTCGAAAGAGGCTCGCAGTCTAGACATAGCCTAAGAGTGTGAGTAACTAACTGCCTGAGTTATCTTAGGGAAGAATTGGTGCTGATGGCCATGACTTTTGTTCATGAGACTGAATGCCTGACTTAGAAGAGTCCACTACCAATCACCTGAGTCACTCCCAAATTAGACTGTTTCAATAATATATGGGCTAATTTTCCTGCTGAGTAGTAATTGATGGGGCTCATATGTTAACATCACTGCTTTTTTCCCCAAAATCTTTTATGTAATCCCTTAGCTTTAATTAAGGCTGAAATTAGACTTTCATTCTAGACCTGCATTTTCAGATGTTTCTGTAAAGACTACCTTTTTGGAGAAATCTCTCTTATGGCAGGAAAGTTTTCTTTTTGATTATTTTGATGTGAATCTGCTCAGATACTGCTGAGTTTTCTCTCACTGTGGAGAAAATTATAAAACATTACACTTTAAATGTAAATGCCACCCATAATTTCCCATGTAACCCTCACAGCCCCTCAGTGGCAAATGGCCCATGGTTCTGTAAACTCTCATCAGGTCTGAAACATTCACTACATTTTACTGATTATATAGGTAGAGAACTGTGTGTAATAGCCAATACAATCTGTGGAGACATTAGTCATTAGTATCGTTGCATGATGTATTGATGGAGGTGGGTAAAAATTATATGTGTGTTCTGGAAATATGTTCTTAAAATATGTTTTGGGGGCAGATTTAAGAAAGAAATTCTTCCTAGACAAAGCAATGTTGCTTTGCCTGTTTGCAGTTTTGCCAAAATCAATTGGGCAGGGTTATGTCAAAAGATAGTAGGCAGTTCGTGTCTAAGGTAAAAGTCATCTGAGGAGGATGAGGAAACTGCATGGCGTCAGCTCCCAGGAACACAAATAGAAGGGAAAAGAACTTCATTTGGGATGCACTTTGCAGGAATACATTTTAAAGGGTTGCTGGACTGTGAGAATAAAGAGAGAGAGGCCCTTTGTTATCCATCACCGAGGGAACAGAAAGGCCAGTGTTGTTTGCATCTATGAACGGTGGATCCCAAACTATGTGGGATGGTAATGCAGAAACGTGACTATAGAGGAGAAAGCTGTGTAAGGCTACGTCTGGACTATGGGGTTTTTCCGGGGTACTGGAGAAACTCTGCCGTGTCCAGGGAACGTGTCTGGTCTTCTGCTTTTTTTTCAGAAGAGCAGACACGGTCTTTCAGAAGTCCTGTCTTTCTCATTCCATGAGGAAGAAGGGCTCTTCCGAAAGAGGAGGTTTTTCCAAAATTTGGCCCAAGGTACACTGGCCAAACTTCAGAAAAGCCTCTTCTGACAGAACTATCGGAAAAACGTACGCAAATTGTGGAACACAATTTGTGTACCCTTTTCCAATAAAACATTGTAGGCTAGATGTAGTCTTAGAAAACCTGCTAAGTAGAATCTTAGAAGTGTGTGTTGCTTTGTTTTGTAATGCTTTTCTGCTTCTGTTATCTCTTCTTAGTATCACTTGAAGCTCTGTTTTTTATGAATAAACAAGTTCTTATTTTATTATAAATTCATCTCTGTGCTGTTATACTAAAGTGAGGTGTGCACCCTCTGCTGAGCTGCTAGGCTGGTGTGTATTCTGTCTCTTCGGAGACAGGGGACTTGATGTTTCTGTGTTCCAAGGCATTTGAGAGCTGAAACACATCAAGGATTAACCTGGGAGGTTTGGCCTGGTAGACTCTCATGGAGTTTGTCTGGCTAATAAACTTGGGTGGCAAGGAGCTGTCACCTAGCATAGCACTAACAAATCTCATCTCATTGAGACAGATGGTCAACAAGGTGACGTACACTTCTGGATGCTCTGAGGAAGTGTCACACCTACTGTTACTGCAACGTTGTGATTCAGTTTTTAGAAGCATGAAAAATTATGAGCTTCAGAGTGCTGGCTCCCACACTGATCATTACTCAGCCAGTCTGCCCATATGTTCCTGTTTATTATTGCTGTGTATGCTGTTAATATATGCCACCAGGAACTCATGAGTGCCAACTGGCAAGATGTGCAGAAGGAATGCAAAGGGGTTGCTTTGAGGTCAGGCATGTACATTCTAGTTCACCCAAATGTGTCATGGGAGCTGAAGTAAAAGCCCATGTCAGACTGGTCATCGGTATGATCACCTAATAATGAATGTTGAAGAAGGAGTTATGTCAGTCCTTAAAGTCTGTCTTGGGACCTGTCCCCAGCAAAGGTAAAAAATACATTTTCTGTCACACAAGAGATGCTCATCTAGTGGGCGGTATTTACATGTAAATTAGGTATGGTCTGTTTCACAGTGGGTCTCCTCTCACCAATCAGAATCGAATGGTAGAAGGATTGTGAGAAGTGAACAGTGAGGAGGGAGGTGCACATTAAAGGTTTGCCAAAGTATGTTTCTGGTGGGGGGAAGAGAGGAGGCGGAAGAGAGGGGGCAAAGACAACAAACACCTTGTCATCCTTTACCTAGGAACCCATGAACAGCAAGCTTTCTTCATGAACGTGGGATCTCTCAGCCAGGCTTGGTGGAGAATGTTGGGTGAGTTAAACTTCTTCAGACAAGTGGAGAACTTTGAAGTCAGTGGTCCCTCAAAAATGGGGCATGCCTCCCTGTGGGGGTAAGGAGGAACATTTTGGAGGAGTATATAGTGGAGCCTGAGTTAGCCTCCATGGGAGCTGGGGCAGGAGTGTCATGCTTCCAGCACCACTCTGCCCATAAACTAGCTCCATCTCTAGCCTCGCTCCTTCCCCAACCTCATTCAGACCCTAGTCCCACTCTGCCTCCAGTCCCAGGCCAGCCACCATGGAGGCTGGGAAGGGAATGCCATGCTTTCAGCCTTGCTCCACCCCCAGACCTTTTATACCTCAAACCCCATTCTGCCCCCAACCCAGCTCCACCCATAGCCACAGCTCCTCTCAGATCTCAAGCTAGCTCTGTCCCCCTTTCCTCTGCCCCCAGACCAACTCTACCTCTTCCTCCACTCCGTTCCTCTGTTCTGACACCAACTCTACCTTCAGCTCAAACTTTGCTGCTGAGGAAGTTCTGACAGTGTGGGTGTATGGACAGATTCCATTTCTGCCTTGGCGGGGGGAGGAGGGACTGGAAAAGTGTGGGCACTGCTGTTCTAAACTAAGTTTAGTATCTAGAATGGAGGTTATGATTTGGGCTTTATAATGCAACCCTTTGTTTCTAGTTTTCCGACTCACTGTCACTGGAATCTCTGTTCTTTGGAAATAGTTTTTCTGGTTTTAATGGTGAATGTGTCCAAATGCTGGTAAGCAAAAGTGAAGTTCCTGAGTTCAGTCTTACAAGCAGGTATGTCCTGTTCCTTTGGGAACAGCAGGCCTGATAACACTGTGACTATTCAGTGGATAAGAGGCTGGACTTCACAGGGAATGCACCAAGGTCTTGGGAGTTGATGTACCCCTTTTGTTAATCTATATGGAGGCCTGGAAGTCAGTGCTTTCTGGTGCCAGAGGCTGGTGGTTGAGGGAGCTGATCCACAGTAGACGCCGACAAGACTGACTCACTCTAAGGGCAGATGGGTGGTGAGGTGCCTTTAGGTTCCTGCTGGGGAGCATCACAATTCACATAGCAACCCAGAGAATGCCTGTGGGGGTGCACGCGGCTTTCCCAGTGTGGGATGTGAAATGTCATCTTCACTGTGGCATGGTTTATAATGCACATTAAAGTTTTTTGTGGGCCTTCAATAGAGCAAAAGTGTCTGGGCAGTCCGGGGGTGGAGGGGAAGGGAATGTCACCCTTAGTACAATAGACTTGCTCTGATCCTTTTCATTCTGACACTTCTTAAGACTTCTATAAAAGGCTCATGATTTTACGTGGGATTGATGATTGCCTATGAGTTGACTACATGTATTAACTCAGTACTGGGAATTTAATTCACTGTTGTCAGAAAAGCTTTGGAACACAGCGAATAAAGAGAGCAAAAAAGAAATGTTTCTGTAATGTAGAGCACAGAGAGACAAATGTGGGCGTACGTGAAAACATTCAGGCTGGTATCCTGACGTGGGGCTGGGGAAGGGGGGGTAGTTTCTCTATTTTTTGTTAAGCAAGTAAAAATTACTGCTCAGCTGGTTAAAAAGTCTGAAGGTTGACAGGACTATCTTGCAACCTTGGGACTCTGCTGTTGCAATTAAGGCTGTGCTGGCATTTCTTTGTTAAACCAAGTTCCAAAGGGTTTAATCTCTCCGTTGCTTTGTGAGACCTAACACTAATACTTGGGATGCAGTTCTTTGTTTAAATGCCAAATGTTTGGATTTGACAGTGTTAGCCTGGGGTAGCCTGCCGTTTGGATTGATGACTACATGGAACTGATGTAAGAATGGCCATATTGCCAACAATGGTCCATCTAGCCCTGTATCTTGTCTTCTGACAGTGACAATGCCTGGTGTCCCAGAGGGAATCAACAGAACAGGTGATGATCAAGTGATCCGTTCCCTGTTGCCCATTCCAAGCTCCTGGCAAACAAAGGCTAAGGACTTTCTTCCTGCCCGTCTTGGTTAATAGCCGTTGATGGACCTGTTCTGCATGAATTTCTCTAGCTCTTTTTTGATGGCTGTTATGGTCTTGGCTGCAAAACATCTTCTGGTGAAAAGTTCTAAAGGGTTACTGTGTGTTGTGTGAAGCAATACTTCCTTTTTGTTTGTTTTTAAACCTGATGCCTATTCATTTTATTTGGTGGCCCCTAGTTCTTGTGTTATGAGAAGTAAATTACATTTCCTTATTTACTTTCTACACATCAGTAATGATTTTACAGTGTTCTATCATCTCTCTCCTTAGTCATTTCTTTTCCAAGCTAAAAAGTCCCAGTCTTCTTAATCTCTGTTCCATACACCTAATCATTTTTGTTGCCCTTTTCTGAACCTTTTCCAATTCCAATATAATTTTTGGAAATGGGGCTACCAGAACTGCTTGCAGTATTCAAGGTGTGGGCATACCATGGATTTATACAGAGGCAATATATTTTCTGTCTTATTTGCTATCTCTTTCTTAAAGAGTCCTAATAATCTGCAAAAACAGCAAAAAGTCCTGTGGCACCTTAAACACTAAGGGTACGTCTACACTGCATCCCTAGTTCGGAGTAGGGATGCAAATGGAGACGACCGAAGTAGTTAATGAAGCGTGGATTAAAATATCCCGCGCTTCATTAACATGATCTCGCGGCGCGCTAGTTCGAATCACGGCTGATTCGAACCAGGAAGTGCGCGCCGGGACGCGTTAGTTCGGACTAAAGCCCTTAGTCCGAACTAACGTTACTCCTCATTTTTTGAGCCTCATTTTTTGAGGAGTAACGTTAGTTCGGACTAAGGGCTTTAGTCCGAACTAACACGTCCCGGCGCGCACTTCCTGGTTCGAATCAGCCGTGATTCGAACTAGCGCGCCGGCGAGATCATGTTAATGAAGCGCGGGATATTTAATTAACTAAGTTAGTTCGAATTAGCGTTGTAGTGTAGACGTACCCTATGGTGCTACAGGACTACTTGTTTTTAAAGTTACAGACGACTATGGCTACCCCTCAGAGACTTTTAATTATTTAGGAAGCATTTAACTCCTCCTCCTTACTACTGAGCAACCCTCTTCAGTAGTGTAAGATAGAATGCTGTGATTAGCTGATGTGGCAGGGAGTAGTGTAAGCAGGCAGGCCATCCTCTACTACATTGCCAGTGAAGACAGGACTCTGGAACTTACAACACTTTCTGAGAGAGAAAGCACCATGAGTCCTGGCCGATCAGGACCTGGGCTGAATGTTTATTTTACCTTTGGTATATTCTCTCCTTTTCCAGGCTAGAAAGTGCTCCAAGTTCTGCTATTCACTGGAAGATGGTTAAATGCTTTCTTTTTGGGTGGTGACATTAAAAGATTGAATCCCAGTGCTTCTGTTTATGATGATTGGATTTATATTGTAATCCACACATGGGCTTTGTTTGCAGTTCAGGCTTATTTGTATACATCAGAATGGTTATATGTGCTTAAAGTCTAAAGTGTATCTGTGCCGTGAACACCATTATGATGGTGGAGTATCAGGTCTTTGTTCCTGGGCACAGCTCTGTTTCTGCCTGTTTTGGGACTTGCGCTTTGTCTATGGATGTTACATAACAATGGTTTTTAGGGTGGCTCTTCTCTGCACTGATTAGGCCTCAATTGCAGTGTCCTGTCTAGTTCTGGGCACCACATTTCAGGAAACATGTGGACAAATTGGAGAAGATCCAGAGAAAAGCAACAAAAATGATGAACTGTCTAGAAAATATGATCTATGAAAGAGCTGGGTTTGTTTAGTTTGGGAAAGAGAAGACTGAGGGGGGGACATGGTAACAGCTGTGAAGTATCTAAAATGGCGTTACAAGGAAGAGGGAGAAAAATTATTCTCCTTAACCTCTGATGGTAGGGCAAGACGCAATGGGCTTAAACTGCAGCATGGAGGGTTTAGATTGGACACCAGGGAAAAATTCCTGTCAGGGAGGTGAAACACTAGAATAAATTTCTTAGAGAGGTTGTGGAATCTCCATCACTGGAGATATTTAAGAGCAGGTTAGACAGACATCTGTCAGGGATGATCTAGAATCTTCTAGATGGTGCTTGATCCTGCCATGAGGGCAGGAGTCTGCTCTTGATGATCTCTTGAGCTCCCTTCCAGTTCTATGATCCTTTCTGCTCTGTGAAAGTAGGTTTGTTTCTTTTTTTTACTAAAAAGCCCAATATTGTCGTTGGTTGGCGTGCTCGGAACCTTTCACAACTCTGAGATGTCCAACTGCTAAAATAAGGAGTGTAGATCTCTGCAAACCCTCTATGAGTTCTTTCATTGAAGCCCAAGAGGCTGTTGTCATTTAATATTGGTACATAGTTCCTTCATAGGTGTTTCTTGTGTTTCACGTAGGCCAAGATGAAAGTGACAAATGATTTTGGGTGCCTTTTTTTTTTCTCTGTGGCATTCTTTACAATCTTAAGGCATTGTAAATAGACATGATTTTTTTAGGGTTCTTCTTGAAAATCAGGCCCATTTATGGTCTTGTCTATACATACAACGCTGCAGCTGCACGGCTGTAGTACTTCTTCTAATTCACTACTTATGCCGATGGGAGACCTTGTCCTGTGAGCATAGGTACTCCTCCTCCCCTAGATGCAGTATCTCTGTCATTGGGAGAAGCCCTACCCTTGACCTAGCGCTGTCTGCAGCTGGGTTTAGGCTGGTACAACTCAGGGGTGTGGATTTTCCACACTCCTAAGTGACTTAGTTATAGCAACGTAAGTTCCCAATATAGGCCCAAGCTGAAGAGTCTCACGTTGGACAGAGGCTTCCCAAGTCAATGGCACTTCTGAAAATCTTGTCCATGGCTGTGCAACTCTCAGTACTGACAAATGAAATGATGGTGATGAGATAGGATAGTGGTGAGGGAGGAATCGAGGGACTGTAAACAGGCAAGGGGAACAGAGGAAATAAAGGAATACAAAGAAATGACTGGCATAGATTGCATATGTGAGGTCATTGTGTTGTTTTTTGTAATTACGTTTTGTTAGATTTGAAAGGGAGCTAATGAAAGAGTGGGTGAGGCACTGTTGGAAAGATGGGTGAGAGGTTGCACATGATGGTGGGTGAGAGGTTGCATGTGGTACCAGATGAGAGAGTACAGTATGGGGAACAGTGCAGAGGGTGGGGAAGGGAAAAGATGAGCGTGGTTTCAAAGGGGGAAGCTAAAGATTCTAGTGTGAAGAAGAGGACGGTGATGAAGATAGACACCAAGTCAGAGAGGCTGATAAATTAATCATGTAATAAAGGGCTACTGATCTGAGTAAGGGTTTATAGGCTCAGGTCTAGTGCAGAAACTTGATCCATACTTTTGTTTTATATCATTTTTGTTCTGCATAGCTGCCAGTATTTAATATTTGCCTCTCATACAGAATTCAGTAGCAATACACTTTCCAGGTCTTAAGACTTTCTATTATGCTGTTCATATCCTAAGGGAGCTAAATTGATTCCCAATAAAGCAGCAGGTTGATTTTAAGATCCTAGGACTTGCCTGTTTGTCTGATCTTTTGGATTTTCATTTAACAGGTTACTCTCCCCATCCCTCCTCGAAATGACTTTCTCTTTGTTGTATGACCTGTGGGCTGTTGCCTGTTACGCTGCAGTAGGCTAGGATTACAGCATCACACTCTACTTTTAAAGCTAACACAAATGTTGGATTGTGTGTCGATTTCCTTTAATGAATTTTATTTTTATGGCATTTGTCTTTGTAGTCTTGTATTTTTTTCTTCTCATTTTAGCTGATATCCTCTATCTTCTGATAAATTCTTTGTCGTCTTGACTCATGTTTTGGCACTGTGAGATCCTTAGAAGGGCGTCCTATCTCTCTAGAAAACATCAAAGAATGATGCGACTAAATAGCAAAGATGCCTTGATATTCCGTCTTTATTTTTCATGAGAAGCTTATAAACTTAATTAGGTAAATTTTCAAGTCAAAGCAAGTTCCTCCTGATCAGTGAAAAAAACAAACATTCTTGCTTCATGCATAATCAGTTACAATAAAGATGCTGCATCCAGAACTTAGCTGCAAACTTTGCGGTCATGCCAAAGGGAGAATAGGACAGAGTCTTCATTTCCAGAGTTATACTGACTGTCTGTTCCTAGTGTAACCCACACACCTACTGTGCCGAATAGTGGCACTTAGACCACTTACAGAAAGAGAAAGAGAGAATGAGTGTGCTGAGAGCTTAGCTGAGAGCCAACTGCTTTTTAGCTCCAACGGTAGAGGCTCATGAACTAAGCTCCAGAGATTCCAGGGTCAGTTCCACTACACTAGCGATACTAAACTTTTGCTCGTATATAATGCAAAATTATTTGGATGGCAAAGAGATCGTTGTTAGGTTTAATAACAAAACTTATTTTTTACTCTGGATTCCTATGCAGAAAGCTGATTATCTGGCCAGACTATATCCTTCTTGTGAGTGGTTTGTCCCTCCCTATAAGATTTCATAATGCTACTGGCAAAACAATTAGGAGTGTATTTTTAAGCAGCACTTACAAAACTTGGCTGCAGCTCTTATTAGTTGTTAGGAACACAGGAATTGCCATACTGTATTGGACCAGCAATCCCTATATTCTTATATCCTTTCTCTCACAGTGCCAGATGCTGCTTAGGAAGATACAAGGAATCCCAACCTGAGTCATAAAGGAAGTTCTTTTAGTGCTTGCTTATGTCTGTTGCATTGTAGGTGTGTGTGTGGTCTGAGAATAGTTGCCAGAATTTTTTCCCTTAATGGTATCTGGTGGGTCAGGTTCAGTGCCCCCTGGTGCTGTGTGCTCATAGTGCTGGTATAAGGGACCCCCACATCCCTTCAGTTCTTTTTTTACTGTCCATGATGGTTGCTGGAACTTCACTCATTGCTGAATCTCTCCATGGTTTCCTTCTCCTCCTTTGTTTCTATTATTTGATTGGATTGGTAAAGAATCAAAACAGTTTGAACTGCAAACATTAAATCAAATATATTAGCCTGAAATTAATGTTCAGGGAATTTCAGTGCATTTGGGCTTATAATATACTTAAAGCTCTTGCTCTCAAATTTTCATGGTAATTGAGTACCAAAGGGGGTTGTGAACATGGTTGAATAGAAATTCACTTTAGCATTTGAATGAAAACGTGTATATATTTCCCCCATTGTTAGCTAGATTGGTTCTAGTTTTATCTCTGATGTGTATTGTATCATCAGGGTATTTTGCTTCCCCCATGTTTTGATCAGGAGAGTTGTCATTGTGAACAATATGATGATGATGATGATGTTACAATCAGGCTACTTGGCTTTCTTCAATTTCACGATTCCATGCCCACAGAGTGCAGAATAGAAATGTGAATGTGCAATTGATAGAGGTGATTTAACTGCAGCATTTCAATATGTAGGATGTCAGCATCATTCTTAAATATATGGTTTGGATAGTATCTGATGGTAAACATTGCCAGATCTGATGTCACTGAGCCAGTATCTGTTATCCAGCCTGGCGGTTCCCTGAGAACAAAGGGTACATCTAGACTGTGGTGCTATTTCAGGATACCAGAAATAACGCAAAATAGCAACGCTGCATCTTTAAACACTCTGGCTATTTCCTGAAATAGTGGGTGCGCTATTCTGGTATCCCTGTAACCCTCATGGGCTAAGGGATTTTTCGCAATAGTGCCTAGACACAGAATAAGCTATGCAATTTGCATAGCACAAATTGTGTAGCTTATTCTGACAGAAGGGTGCTATCTAGATGCACCCAAAGAGAGATTTAATATACCAAGAATAATATTGTGAAAAGTGTTTACTAAAAAAGAATTGTCAAATAAGGTTGATGTGCTGCTCGTATTTTGCTTATTTAATGACAGGACTCCTAGAATTCTCAGTTGATTACGTATGTACGCGTGCGTGCATGAGTGTATGTGTGAGAGAGAGAGAGAGAGAGAGTGTATGTGTGTGCTGCTGACCTTTCAAGGGAGTACTTACCCTAAAAAGGCCTGTGAAGGGTATAGAATTTCAAGGGCTTTGGCTATGGTTATACGGACACATCCATTTCCATTCAGCATTTTCAGCAGAGGAAAACTGATTAGGATTTCAAATTGCAGTGCATGTTGGCCTGTGGTGTACTAGTCAGTTCCACACTGCTGCCAACTTCACATTGCAGCCAGAGGTACAAGGAGTACAATATTGCACAGGTAGGATTGCAAGCCTAGTCATTCCCTGGCTGTAGTTGCTTATGTTCTAGGAGACCTGAGACCAAGGGCCTGATTTTTGTCAGGCCTCTCCCCATTAGTGCAACCCAAAGGGTGAAATACAAATAACATCCATTGATCAGTTACATAGGTTATTCCTCACTTCCTATTCTAATTGGCTGTGGAAGATGATTTTTCATTTTTTCTTTCTTTTTTGTTTTAATTCCAAGTTGTTGAATTGCTCTAGGATGTCATCTGCATATTTTCTTTCCTGTGCTTAACTCAAACTCTTAATGTTATTTACATAAAATGTTTGCAGTTGGTAGTCTTTTATCGTTTTAATATTTAATCTGCTGTATGTACTTCATTGAACAGCAATAATAAAGGGACGATGAAGCAATAAAGAAAAACACTAATGGGAAGTAGAATGAAAACTGATTGATGAGAATTAATGTAGCAAAGCACCAGATGTTAACCACTGTTAAGTGATTGTTAAATCATTTTCTACCAAAGGTGCGTCACCTCTGACCCTCCTAGGCCAAGCAATCTGAATGTCTGTGTAGTGCAAGTCAATGCAAATCAGAGGCCAAACATTTGCCCACTGACTTATCAGGGGCTCTTTCATGAGACAAAGCTGTTATGAATGCCAGATTGATCTTATGTTTTAGTGCATTTGACTCGAACCTTGTTAGCCTTTAATAGGGAAAAAGCAACATCTGTAAGTGGCTTTGAGGTTTCAGTTACACTTGCACTCTAGAGGAACACAGTGGTGACTCAGTGCTGATGGATTTA
The DNA here is from genome assembly GCF_049634645.1 of Pelodiscus sinensis. Lineage (NCBI taxonomy): Eukaryota > Metazoa > Chordata > Testudines > Trionychidae > Pelodiscus > Pelodiscus sinensis. The sequence continues at coordinate 8,988,379 of NC_134717.1, read as the reverse complement.
TGACTAGGTTATCTGATAGGAAGGTGGGATAAATAACACTTAGAAGAAGACATGCTTATTAATTGCATGAAACATACAGGTTTTTCTTAACTGACTCGGTTTCTTCAATTTTTCTTTTAGGAGTTTCATCTTGGTGGTTTCAGATAGCCCAGGGGAGTCTTACCATGAATATGAAGGTTATTTTATTCTCGTTCTACCAGAAATCTAGATTAGAAATGAAATCATTACTGACATTAACAAAGCCACGAGTAATCCACATGGTGGGAAACCCATTACTTTTGATGTTCATTGTTTCCGAAGCGGTAAAAGTTATTTTCTCTGAACAGTCTTAAGAATGATTTAGGATGTAAAAGAAAAAAAAATTAAATCCCTGTGTGGGGACACTCGCATATTTAAATTCCCAGAACATAGTTTGCCTTGTCCATTTTAAAATACATTTGAGATGGGTTTATTTAGCTGGAATCCACTGGGGATTATTCTTGAAAATTATTATATGTGATCTGTATTCTTTTGAATTATTTTATGGTCTTTTGGAGGCAATCATTATGAAACAAAGAATTAAAGATTTACAATAAAATATTGTGGAAAATATGAAGACTTTTAAAATGTGGAGCAAAATTTAGCATTTTCATGAAATGAGAAGTATCTGTATTAAATAATAATGTACATTTATCTAGTACACTGGAAACTTCCATGTGCGTATTCTAGTACAAAACACTGTCTTGTGTTACACTTACGGTTGCACAAGCACACCCACAATCAATCCATATAACTTAATTATGGATTGCTTAATATACGTCCAGTATAGCAGTCAAGCAATAAAAAGTTGTAGAAAGCACCACCTTCATTCAGCCCAATCCTACACATGTGCATTATTTATCACACACACATGCAAATATATTACCAAAAAAACCTTAACTCTGCCCCTTAAGCAATGTCAGCCTAAAACCTTCAGTCCTTTCTTGTTGATAGTTATTACTGTAGCAGAAGCCAAGCTTGCGGGCCTCATTGTCTCTTATGATGATTAATACATATGGTAAAATATCTGGCCCAAGAAGCATTCTTTTAGACAAGACAGATACTTCTCTTTTCTCCTATCCTTTATCACGTTTTACAGGTGGAGAACTGAACCAAAGAGAGATTACATGACTTACTGAACACCAAATGGGATGTTTGTGGCAGAACAGAAGTTGAAACTGCTTTCCAGTTCAGTAATGTCTTTCCTATGTTACCTTTATAACAGCTAGTAGCTAGGACTTGATCTCTCCATGATCTGTGTCTGGATCATTTACATGGTACTGATATTTTTAACTTTATTTCTCTATTATATTTTTCATGGATTCTAATTGCCAGGGGTGTCCCTAAAAGGGTGCACAGCCCATTCAGCCTCCCTGCTAGTTTGATGCTCACCATTTGCCTGTTGCACCTGCCCGCTTGGCAATCCTGCTCACCCAGCTTCTACTTGCTTCCCAGCTTCCTGCCTGCCTTCCTCCTTACCCCCAATCACCTGCTGCTTGCTTCCTCGCCCACCAGCTGCCCCCCTCCCTGTCTGCCTGCTGCAATTTTATTGAAGTTCAGGGCCCCCCTAAAGCGCAGAATCCTAAAGCAGTCACCCAAATTCAGTATTCAAGGGACGGCCCTGCTAGTTGCCATGTAAGAAGTCACCAAACATGTATGTACAACAATTTAATTATGTGGTGAGTGAATAGACAGGAGCAAGCATCCTTTGCAAAACATGCGATGTCAGCATTGCTGCCTGATGGTTTTTCCACATCGTGCTTTCTTTCTCTATTGGCTCCTTCTTCTCCAGCCTCGCTTACTGAAACACCCATTTGGAAGGGAACACTCTGGGAAGGAAGTAGGTTGGAACTGGCAGTCTCCTTGTATGTATTTGTTATGGGGTGGAGGAGAGGATACGAAGAGAGGTTTTCCGTCACTAACTAGTTCCTATGTAAAGCCTGCACGTCACACATTGCAGCTGGGTTAGTGACACTAACACACTTAATGGAAGGATTTGGCACGGAGGTGTTTCATTTTGTGCTCTCCAGTTAGACAGATGGTTTTTGGTTGGGAATGAGGGTTGAATATTCCCCGTAGTTGTTTCGGGGAGACTTGGCCACGTCCACTGGCACTAATTACAATAGCTGTCCTTTGTAATTAGCGGAGTGCTGGAGCCAGAGATGTCTCCATTGACTCTGTTTTACTTTTGGATTCCATCGCTGATTGCTCCTCCACAGCTGGGAGGCAGATTGTTTGCGCCGGAATTAGATAGTTGTAGGTGGGCAGCATCTCCTCAGGGTCTTTCTTATGTTCTTGGTAGATCTGGGAAATTGTTGTGGTTTTATTCTTCGGCAGTCTGTTCAGTGGGTGGGGAGGAGGAAAGAGGAAAACACACGTGCTTCCTAATTGGCAGTATCCTCTTCCAGTGAAGGATCTTCTTGGAGGTGGCCTGCAAGTGTCAAGTACTGTCCAGGTAGTGGGTTCCATCCCCTCTTATGTGACCAGTTTCCCCAGATATATATGGTGGTAGGGAAGAAAAGCCCCACACAACCCTTGCATGCCAGCTCGTGTAGGATGCCTTTGCCCTAACCAGAATTTAGCTGACACTATGTTCCTCTTTTGGTATCTGCTCTTCAGATACAGCACTTCTGCAATTCCTAATTTGTTGGCTCATGGTACAGCCTGATGCTAACGTGGGCAGGGAGAAGATGTTTTTTCTATCAACTGTACCTTTTAACTTTCTGTGTGGTGAGTTTTGAATGGCTTAGGAGTTTCCATAGAATCTTTCATCCTAGGATCCCAAAGCACTTACAGTCTCTTAGCTAACCCACGTCTGTGAGGTAGATGGGCAACATTAGCTCCATTTTACAGAAAGGTGTATTAAGGCACTGAGCAGTTAAATGACTCACTCAGATAATGCTAAAATTAAAAGCTAGGACTTTTGCTTCACCATTTGGTGCCTTAATTCTTAGACACAGAGGGCTAGATGTTCAGCTGGTGTAATTTGATGTAGCTCTACTGACCTCTCTAGAGAGTGATTCGCTTACACCAGCTAAGGATCTGACCCATAGTCTACTTCAGAATGGTAAGTCACCTTGATGTTGCAATGAAATGCAACCCATGCCAACCGTGCCTTGTGTGAGCAGGTAATGCTAGGTTGCATTCAGAGGACATGTCTGCATTGCAGCAGGAGATGAAACTGCCAGCTTGGTAGATGTACGCATACTAGGTTTGATTGAGCTTTTAGCCCTGGGGGCATGAGCAGAATCATGGACTTGCTCCCTGAATATATTCCCACCCAAGTCTCTAGATAAGTATATGCAGCTACATGCACAACTGTGGCTAGACTGTTATATTTCACATGCTAGTTAAATCAAAGCTTGCGTGTGTACGTCTACTCGTACACCTCTGGCAATAGTGTAGAGATACCCTTTGGTAGATAGACTAGCTGTCATGAAGAACTAGACAGGAGCTGTTCAGAAGAGCACTGCCACACAGTGCTTTATTTACATTGTGCATGGTACCTGCCTTCATTGCACCTGGCCTAAGCCATCTCCACACTGAAAAGGGAAATTTAAACAAAAAGGAAAGAAAATCAGTATTGAGTCGGCTCATTATTCAAAACAACAAGGGAAAGGATTTGCATCTCAATCGTATATTATGTTAAAGGAGATGTAACTTTGCGGAATGGCTGCAACAAGTTGTGAATTATGTATGACAGAGAAAAATAGCAGTGAGAATACATACAGCTGTGCTATTTGCTGTGTGCTGTGTACATAGATATGCCAGATTCATCAGGGACCCAGGGAGAGAAGCATAGCAAATCCTGAATTTCTGAGGCTTGCCCTTCTCCTCTGACACCAGACCTTAAACATTTTTAAAAATATTGTGTTATTTATAATTACTTTTTGTTTCTTTCTTTCTATTTTTTTTTTTTACTCTCTTGGTTTACTGGCTATCTCAGGGAGGTCACGGAAAGAACGAGAGACTTATAGAAATAGCCGAAAACAAGGAAACAGAAGCGCTCCTAAATACTCTAAAATGAAATGTTCTTGTTAATTTTTTACCTACTATTTTAATATGCAGAATATATTTAATTATTGTGAAAGAGAAGATTTAGTAGCTTTGGTTAACAACCAGACATTATGCAGAAATATGCTATAAATTCAACTCTGGGCTCTGTTGCACTGGTGGTAATCTTGAATTCTTCTACACTCTTCAATTGAGTTGTTCTAGACTTATACTGGTGTGACTGATCAGAATGCGGCTCAGTACAAGCTTTTCTATGCAAGTCCTCCATTGTACCTCAATCTTGATTTTCAAAATCCTTGCTTTCTCAGTCACGGTTACCTCCTGGGCAGAGAACAAGAATTGTGCCAAGTTATGTAGCGCTTTCTTAGTATGGCCAAATGCCCACAAAGGATTAAGACGAGGCACCAAAAATTTCAAACCAAAACTTTCACCAGTCCTTTTACCTGTGACCTTCTGCGAGGAGCATTTGTAGCCAGCTCTCCAGAGGCAATGGTGTGATAAACACTAGACGATTACCTCACTTAGCCTTTGTTTGGTTCAGTTTTAAATTCCACATATCAAATTTACGCAGATGAATTAATAATGAATCAGAACAAGGGCTTTTGCAATTCCATCTTTTGTAGCTAAAAGAACATTTAGATTGCGGTGAAGAAGTTAAAATAGTTCACGTCTATATTTAGCTCTTTCGTTGTTTCAAGGCACTCGTTTAGTAAAGTAAGGAAGAAACAATGGCATTCCGGGGTGCAGTGCAGACCAATGAAGGATTACCATCCCTATACTGTAACTGACAATGCCTTGTTAACTGCAATCATTAAACAGATTAAGTGCTTTAACTTTCTCATGTTGGTTTAGCAGATGTTATTTTAAATAAAGTAAAATATTAATTTATGTTCAACACAAAAGGTTTCAACATTGTCTTTATGTCAGGGGTGGGGAACCTTTTTTTGGCTTGAAAACCACTGACCCACAGAAAAATCAGTTGGGGACCACACAAGTAAGAAGGAGGGGGAAAAAACACCTTCAAAACCCCGCAACCCTCGCTGATGTGGCTCCCGACTGAGACACTTCATTCCCCTGGCACTCCAGCCTCATGGAGGGAGGACTGAGGTTCAAGGCTTCCCATAGGCCAGATTAACTCTGGTGGAGTTCTGGGGTTAGTGGATTTTGTGGACCCTCTGGGAGGGGGGGGGCAAAATGAGGGGTTCAGTGTGAGGGACAGCGCTGCCAGTGAGTTGGATGAGGGTGCAGGATCTTGGCAAGAGGTGGAGTGCAGGAGAGGGTTAAGGTGCAAGGTGTGGGTAGGAGGTTGGATTCAGGAGCAGGCTGTGAGTGGGGTATCTGGGCAGGGGGGAGGGAGCAGGAGTGGGCTAGGGGTAGGGTCTCTGACTGGAGAAGGGGGCAGGAGCGAGCTGGGGATAGGGTTTCTGCCCCGGGGCGGGGAGTGCAGGAGTGGGCTGAGGATGTAGGGTCTTGGTGGGGTGTGTGTGTGAAGGGGTGGAGTACAGGGTCTGGGTATGCGGGGAAAGGGGCCACTTTTCTGCCTTCGCACTGTCTGCTGCTCCTAGTCACTGTGTAACATGGCCTCCCACTGCTCCCATTGGCTGGAATCCAGCCAGCCAACGGGAGCAGTGGGGAAAGTCTCCAGTTCAGGGTGTCCATGTGCTGCTGTTTCCCCAGCTGGGAGAGGGGGAGGGAAGTGCCAACTCATGGAGCTACTTGTGGCTCCACATCTTCCCCGCTAGCTGGATTGTGCAGCGAGGCTTGGGACTTCCGCTCTGCCCCCCAGCAGGAAGCTGGCACTGGCGCTCCAACCTTGTGGATGTGGGGGGATGTGGGGGGATGTGCAAAGCTGGAGCACCAGTACAGGCTCCCTGCTGCGGTGGGTTGAGCTAGAGCTGTGGACCACCTGCAAGGCGTCTGTGGACCACCCACTTTGAAAACGACAGCTGTAAGGGAACAATATACAACAAATTGTTCTTTTTAAAAGGAGTTACACGGCCCAATTTAACCACAATAGTGGATTAGTTTTTATTAAAGAATAAAGCAAGTTTATTAAACAAAAGAAGATAGGATTTTAAGTGAGTACAAGTAATGAGGCATTCAAATCAGAAATGGTTACAAGAAAAGTAGAGATAAAACTCTTCTTAGCATTAAACAAACAAGACTTGGCTCAAGGTGAAAATTTTATTGTATGTTTTCAGTACCCTGCTGAGCAAATTCTCAGGCTAGATTTGATCCTAAGGTCCATCGTTGTCTTAGGTGAGAAGAGAGGGACGGACAGGTAGGTAGATATAACGTGGGGTGTTTTTGCTCTTCACTTTTATAGTTCAGTCAGCCTTTGAACTGTACATTCCTGGGAAGTCTCAGAGAGGTAGCCTTGTTAGTCTGTATCTGCAAAAACAACGAGGAGTCCTGTGGCCCCTTAAAGACTAACAGATTTATTTGGGCATAAGCTTTTGTGGGTAAAAAACACTTCGTCAGATGCAACCGAGAAAGTGTTTTTTACCCATAAAAGCTTATGCCCAAACACATCCGTTAGACTTTAACGTGCAACAGGACTCCTTGTTGTACAACATGGGCCATACCAGAAACAACAGATTGCCTTTGAACAGGCTGGCTCAACAGTCATGCCTTGCAAGGCCTAGCAGTGCGAGAGTACTCCTCCCCTGAGAATTCCCAAAGGGCTTTCCATCATGCCTCCGTGTGCTGCAGGGACTGCGGCACGTGGGCGGGGGAAAAATTAAACTCAGAGCTAGCTGTTAAAGATATAGAAATCAATAGGCTAAAATCCTTACACCTCCAGTTGGTAAACTTCTGCCATCTTGGTTACTAAAACCAAGCTCTAACACTTTCCGCTTCTTTGGTGACCAATTATTTTCTACTGCTGCCTTGGAATAAGGTGAATTATATTATTTATTATGTGTATTACAACAGCATGTAGTAGCAGCTCTTCTACAGATGAGGGCTGGCCACTGTAAGCACGCATATTAATTATTTAGATTTAAATAAAATAATTTAAAAAGACTTCTGCCCAAGATCCTAACACTGCATGAGTAAAACAATAAAATCCCAGGAGCATTTAAAGTAAGGGGTTACTTTCACCCTAACTTAGACATCCAGACATTAAGGAAAATGACCTTCCACCCCTTTATCATCAGTAGCATGCAAACACTCAGTCATCTCATTAAAAAAACCCTATCCAGTAGAGGAATTAAGACATATTAAGTGAAAATCTCTGCCTGGAAAGTGCAAAGTGTAAGTCTCCAGTCTTGCTTACATGCTTGTGGAATTTTATACATCCTGCGCGGGGAACGGGGCTGCTCACGGTGCATCGAGCTAGGCATGTAAGTAAGTCTTTGTAAGACCAGACAAGACAAAAAGCAGGAGGAAGGAAATACAGTTTTCTCCTGTGCTTTGTTTTTTTTCAACTTTTAAATGAGGGAATGGAGGTCCTGAGGCAACAAAAGATTAAGGGACTTTCCCAAGCTCTCAGAGAAAGTCTGGTGGACCTTGGATTTGAACCCAGATCTTCTGAGTCCTTGGCCAGTCATTGCTTTAACCACAAAACCATCCATATTTGAATTTTCAAAAAAGAGGACACTCCTGAGAGGGTGTGTAGTGTACCTGTCTCGGAATCTACTAACTCACGTTGTTGTTAATATGTTATATAGTACACATTATAACACATCAATAACAACGTGAGTTGGTAGATACTGATACACATACACTCCCTCTGAGGTGTGTCCTCTTTTTTGAACGTTCAGATATGGTAACCCTAAAACCATGTCTCCTGCCAAGATTCTTCTTTGTTTTCATCTCCCTGTTTAATTTCCCTTTGTACTTCTTCTCTTTTTATTCTTTTTTAAGAGTGAAATGCTAGGAGTAGAATAAGAAACCTTCAATTTAGTGGATGCAGAGAGGAATCCACTCTTAGGCTGATTTGTTTGTTCTTAGTTTGTTGTTTGTTTGTTTGTTTGTTTTTACAATCAGCAAGGAGATCTGAAGTAATTCTGGTTGTAGGAAGGAATCTCTGCTTTTGCAAGAGCTTATAAATGTTTCCTTGATAAGAAGAAAGGAAGTTCAAAATTAGCCTTGTTTGGACTTCTATGTGGGATATTTATGCATAGTCTCTTGGGATCACATCTGATTAGTGAATGAGTGACCTTATTGGAAACCAACAAGGAGGCCTGCAGTTGATTATAAATGATATGAAGCTCATGGCAGAGCACTAATGAAGGTGTTTTTGTAGATTATGTTGCGTATTTTTATTTTACAGTCCAAATTAGAAGAGCGAAGACAGATGGTGTACATTTTACTACCCTCTGAGAATACCTATAGAAATATACTGATACTAAGGGTGAGAAGCCAGGCAGCGACAGATCAGAAATAATGCCAGAACAGACTGTCTGGGATCTTTAATTAACATCTGAAAACAATAATGAACTTGTCCGGCAGGGTCAGGGGCAGGTGATATTGAGTTCTAAGGAAGAAAGAGTAGTGTTTGTCTGTGCTTCCTGGAGTTCGAAGAAGTTGCTTAGAAGTTTTGGTGTAGTTTTTCCTCCAGTAGTTAAAACCTAAGGGGGTGGAATCTAATCTCGGTCTGATATTTAGAGGAAATCTACTCCTAAGCTTTTCCGAAATAATATCCTGAAAGGGAGAAGAATCAATTTGAGTAAAGTTCAGAGTAACGTCTGAAGACTGAACTATAAAAACCTGACGTATGGGCCTGCATGTTTATATGCAGAAAGATGTTTCTCAGGGGCATTATACAAAATGATTATAGCAGATTCCATTCATCAAAGCAAAAATAAGCCAAAACAGATACAAAGACGAAACCCTGAGGAGGGGGAGAGGAAGGTATCCAATTTAGTGAGGCAACTGTGATCGCAATTAAAGGCCCAGATGGAAACCTTTGAAAGTCTCTTGAGTCTGCATATCCACTGTGAATTTTTTTCCTGCTAATTTGACATTATAAAAGGGGCACCCAAAGAATAAATATATGATGTTTGAAATTTCATCAGTCAAGTGCTGTCCTAAATTTGATTTATTGTAGACAATTTTCCAAAATTGGTTTGCATTTCTAAGATACAGGAGGGGAGTTTTCTCAAGTGATTATTCACAAAGAGAGAAATGGTACATTATTTGTAGACTTGTCTTTGTAAAATGCAGTTGGCATTAATCACACTGGTTAGCAGTCGTGCCTAGAAACCTCTGATACTTCAGACATTCAGATGCTATTTTGACTGGTCGTTACAAACTCAAGAAGCAGAGTGCAGCATTTTTCATTCCGCTGCAAGCATTACATTCAGGATTCCAATAAATACCAATTAATGCAGAAATCAAGAGTTAGAGAAGGGATAATTATCAATCTCTGTCACCCTGTCACTAAGACACATGAAATTACCATGCAGAAACACTTTTTAAAGGGTGGGGAAAATCAGAGTTAAGGTGGAAAAGGCATACCAAGTGTTGCTGTATCATGACACCTAAAAAGGGCTTGTTACCTTCCAACTTGTCATCATTTGTGCCTGTTTAAAGGGAGCAAAATGCTATAAATTCGGAATTCCCCATAATCTCCATTGCTTTGATTAATGTAGTCAAATAGGCTTTGAATATTGCCACCACTTTAAGTGAATAGAGAATTTTGATCTTAATGCTAATTCTGCTCTCCTCCAGTTTTCATTGGTCAGAATCAGACTGTGCTACTTAAACAAAAGCCCTTGATGCCTGATTCACTGACCAAGACAACAACAAATGGTTGGTTAATATAAATCAGACATATAGAAGAACATTTTCCACTGAAATGGAGATTGGCTTTTTTCCCTTTCATCATGCAGGTATATATTTAAGTGTTTTAGAAATGCCCGTTGTTCACTACACAGATGCAAAGAGCCCTCCAATATTTTCCATTCATGTGTGGAATAATTTTTTTCTGTGCACAGAGGCGTGTGTGAATGTGTACCACCAGTAGAGACAAAAAACCTAGCTGTGGATGCTCTGCTAATCAGCTTATCAGTGTTTGAATCTCTCCTGAGCTTATATGGAACACTATTAGCTGCTCATTTCCTTTGCTAAGCCCATGTTGTCAAAACTCTTACAGGAATTTTTTTTAGGCTGGAAAAAAGTTATTACATATGAATTGGTTCCCAGCTGCTGCCCCCTCCCAGCAGTCACTCAGTCTTCATTGTGAAATACCCAAAGACGTCTCCTGTGCAGTTACATTATTAAATAATAATAATAATAAAAAACACAATTTCAATTTTTTTAAATAAAATTTATTAAGAGATTCTGAACAAGAACTTTGGATCCCAACACCGATAAACTCAGGTAAAGTTTGCTTCTGTAGTAGAACTTTTTGCTGGTTCTTCTCTGTCTAATGGGTAAATTCAAAACGCTGTATCCAAACACCTATGAATTTAGAGAAATTCTGGGTTAAGTTATGGGCTCAAATTTCTTAGGCATCATCCCATCTCTAGATATCATGCTTGAGGAGGGCAAGAAAAAAAAACCCTGCATATTAAACAAAACAAAACAGTAATCACTCAGAGCCAGACTAACAACTTTAACTTTAATTCAAACACTATACCATAAGCAGGCCTACTGAAATTAACATGATTGGTTGCGGAGTAATGTACTATGCCCCATAAAAGTAGCAGAGTTGATTTCAAATAACTTTTGTGGTCTGTCTTGCATCTGTCTTTCCTGTAACTTCAGAGAGACTGATTTAATTTTTTAAAGAAATCCCTTGTGTGTAAAACTAGTACTATGTAAGTTTGAAAGGTCATAGACTATATGTATAGATAATTTTTATAAATAGGATCCACAATTCTTTCTTCTGTAACTCTGTTGACTCCACTGGAGTTATTCCTGAGTCTTACCCCAGTGCATAAGAGAGAAAAGGAAACTCAAGAGATGTATAATGGGAAAATGTTGACAGATTCTTAAATTATTGTGGAGTCAATGGGTAGCACTGTAATTCTCTTGAAAGTTCCAAAGTTTTGTTTTCTGAGATGGTTTGTTTCCAATAAACTTAGTCTACTTAAAAAAAACAAACAAAAAAAAAAAAACCCAACAACCAAGATGACTGGAACTGGGCTTGTGAATATCTATATTGCTGCATTTTCTCTTGGTATTTTAAAAGCCTTTCACTTTTAGGGCTTCCTATTGTTGAAATTTGTAAGGGGTTTCAAGAACTTCACAGTAGAAAGGCTTATTCATATAAGTCAGAGGTTTTTTGTTTTGTTTTTCTTGTCCCTCCTCTTCCCCAGACTAGAGTATCTTACATATTCATTGTAATACCGAATATTCATGCAGCAATTTTAAATTTGCAAGCCATGTAACTTTGCAGTGTCCAAAAATGTGTGGATGCCAAACAATACCTACTTTTTAACTTATTTTAGGAGAACTCCATGAATCTGCATAATGGTCTCACACAGAAAGTGCTTTATCTTCACCAGTTAGCGAGTCAGTTTAGTGGTATTCTTTTGGCAAAAGCTTTCAGAGAAATTATGCATGGTAAATTAATGAAGGCCGTCTGAGGTATTATTGTCTGTGAATGCACATGCCATTAGAATCAATGGCTGGCTGAAAAAAGTTAACGGTCATTAAGTGACTGTTAAAAGGGCCGGTGGACACAGATTCACTCCCTTCCAGGGTTCTGGTTGGATTAGGTAAAGACAGAGATTGCTATTTGCCTGTAGGCCATAGGACAACTCAGGCTTTGTGCTTTTATATCACCATTTATGTTGGGTCCTTTCTGTCACTGGCAGATTTACAAGAGTCTGAGCAAGAAGATCTCACAGCCAGGTAAAGGCCGGTGTTTCGCTTTTTCTATTGCTTTGTATAGTTCAGTGCAAAATATAAAAGTGAGTGCATTTAAATGCTTTAAAGTCTGTTGGTCTTCTCAAAGGATATCAGACTGAGAACTAGTGAAAAGCTTTGGTTCACAAAGGCTAAAGTTTTTGGTTTTAAGATACTGTGATCTTTGCAGGGATTGTTTGTCTGTGAAATGTATGTATATGTGGCATAGTGGAATATCTTAATTTTTTTCAAATAGCAATATATTAGTAGAGCATTGTGACACATCTAACCATCCTCCAAAAGAGTGCAGAATGGGTTTTAAAGCTGATCAGAAATTTAGACAACTGTTTCCCAAAATGGCAATGCAGTTGCGAATTTAAGACATGTAAGTGATGTGAACTGCATCATCACTACCTTTTATCTATATAGTTGTGTCCTTTTTTTAAGAGCATTGTAGACATTGTGTCAGATGTCAGCCAGTGTATGCTTTGGTCGCCGATACTTGTGACTAAAATAAAATACACTGGAGAAAACTGATATCTTCTTGAGGCTAGTGAGGAAAGCAATATAAAAAGATCTTTGATCGGGTGGTCTTCAGAGATTACACTTAACCTGTTGCTGATGAGGCAACCCTGTGAAAGATTAATTAGTATTGATCCAGATCCATTGTTAAGATTTAGAAATAGCGGCTTAAGAGGAAGATTTTCTATCACTGGTGTATATACCACAGAATCCTTGTTGTTTTATCACAGCCTTCTCAGATGAGTATAGTTTATGTAGTCAGGAAAAGAGAAATAGCTCATTTGATTAAGATTAACATGCACAACTTCACTAATACTTGAAGACCATTTCTCTGTCTTACTTTCTCCCTGTTTCATATCCCACAGAGATTACTAAACTGCTGCTGGTTGTTGGCACTGTTATTTATATAAAGATATATAATGTGTTTGTACTTGAGGGCTTGTCTGTAACCGTGTATACAATTTCAGATAGTAGACATTGGCAGGAATTATTGTGAAAAATTACTTTCTCGTGACAGCTTTATCCTGCCTATAGTATGTCATTGCCTGCAACTTTCAATTAATCACTGAATAAGAAAACATTGTGTCTGGTAACAATCGTGTGTCCATTAATATCAAGAAGTGAGTGAATCTTGGCTTTATGGATGCAAATGCTGTCGTGGACCCCAACCACTCTTGCTCCTTAATGAGTGAGTTTCAATATATAGGGAACATCCCGCCCACCCCCAATCATCCATTTTTGTGATCTACCAAACTGCAGTCCATAATGTTTGGTATCTCTGTAACAGCCTGATGGTGTGAGGTTTTAAATGATCTTATGAATTTGACTTTGACTCACTCTGTATTGACCTTGTCTTGAATAATTTTTCTCTATCCTGTTGAAGAAAAGGGGGGTTAAGGAAGAGCGGACATTAGACGAATGGCCTTACGTGATATTTCTCCTGGGTTTTCATGTATCCTGTTGCAATCTCTGAAGAAATGAGAGGAAGGAGAGAGAGAGGGAGAGAGCGCTATTGGAAAATAGAAGACATGGATTGTAAATTTTGCGCAAGAAATCGTGAGTCTGCCCCAGCAGACTAGCAGCTTGCACATGCTTGACTTCATCAGGAAACACAAGATAATTCTTGGGCAGTTCTTCCTAGGGGCTTATGTTGCTATTATATTTAAGTAACCCTTATTGCTCTTTCCCCTTTGAAATAAGACCCAGCATGATGCACCCATGTATTGGAATCCCAAACTCTCACCATATCCGCAGACATATTTCTACCTTAAATTGAAATGCTCAGAAAGGCTTTGTGGAAGTGTTGGGTTTGGGGCACAAAGGAACAAAGACTCTATGGTGTCACATAGCAAATATGTATATATGATACTAGACCTAATTCAGAATTAGTTCCTGTTCCTACCTACCCACAGAAGTCAGTGTTTGGTTTTCTGTTGATATCTGTGGAGTCAGAATTGAGCTCTCTCTGATTTGTGCAGCTAAAATGAGTAAAAAGTCGGTTAGTCATGCTTTTAATAAGCCTGTTTGTAAATGGCTTCTCCCCTCCCACCCCCAACAATGAAGGGAAACAGAAATATGTTAGAAAAAATTATTGGTTTGATCACACCAGAAAACTTCTTTGTCTAAGCCATTTTCTGTGTGAACCATTCAAGGAGAGCATTCATGTGTGTAATAACAGGGACCAGAAATATCATCTTTTAATTTTATTGATTTCTTTATTGATGCATTGATTTTGTTTGGGAATTTGTTGTCCATTTGACTGACATGTTGTTTTTGTCAAGGGGGGGTATATATGATTATCTGATGTGGAGTTTCAAAGAAGTGTGTGTATGTGTGTGTGTTCAGCTCTTTAATGAGGCTTGCCAATTTGCTTGGCTAGCTGAAGGCTTTCCATTGGTGCTGGATATTCAGCCAAACAAAGACTGTATGACAAGGACTATCCTATTCAAAGGTTTATCCTGAATCTGGTTGTGGTTCAGTAAATACAATGTTATACAATTTGCATATAGCATTTTTAATTCCCTGTCAGTGATAATAGCTTTTGAAAACTGGCAAAAGTTTCGCTTTTGATTCTTCATCTAGCCTTTTATTAACACTCAGTCTCAGTCTATCCTATTGTATTAGGGGTTGGTATCGCAAGTCATTGAATTATCTCAGGTCACAGAGAACTGGGGGCATTTAGTGCCATACAGAGCTGAATTCTTGTGTCTGGATTAGGCCAGGGTCTCAGGCCTGGTACCAATGGACACAGTTCCCTTGAAACACTAACAGTAGGGGGAATTTGTCTAGTTGTGTGCATGGGTGAAGGTGCTTCTGGCAGGGACAATAGATGGGCTAGGATGTGTGGTAGCTACAACCTGAACCCTAAACACAAAAGTGGAGCCAAGTGAGGTGTCTTCTCCACAACTGGTTTTTCTTCCCAAAGATTTTTTAAAGAATCTTCTTAATGTATGAGAATAGCCAGTATGAGAATAGCCTTGAAGTCATACTAAGAGTCTGAATAAGCCCAATGATTAAGTTAGCAAAAATTCTCCTTCTCCTCTCCCTTCCCTCTTCTCCGCTCCCTCTCCCCCCACAAAAACGCTTATCAGTAGGGGAAATGCAGAGCATATTGATCTCTTCCGCCTCCTTACAAGAACCACGTGTGGGCAATGTACTTTCTTTGTCTCAGTTTTCATGAATAACTTAATTGCTTTGTTATCCCTTTGGGTATATGTAATATTAACACTGGTTAATGATGTTAATTCAAGTTTTTACCATTAATAAAATGGCATTGCTTAAAATTAAGCATTACATTTCAATTAGCAGTCCATCAAAATCTTTAATAGTCTGGAGCATTAAAATGATATTTTAAAAATCTTATTAATTTTTTATTGTTTCGTGCTAATTTCCAAAGAGTGATTGAGAGCCTAGATGATCTGAGGAACGACCCTATCTGCCATGTTTCTTGAGGGAACTTCTTTCTTTTATGACATTATGCAAAAAGGTCACATTTCCACAAAGCAGGAATCTGTTTCAGTCACCTCCTGAATTCATTATCATCCTTTTTACTTTTTAACATGAGGCACATGATATACAGCCACCCCAGGTGGACATGTTTAAATTAATCTAGTAATAATTGATTCAGAAGAGATTTGGAGGACAGAATTAGCATAAAAGCCATAATGAGAGCAAATCCTCAGAGGCCAGACTGAACAGCTAAGTCCCTGAATACTTACATCTTCTAAACTAATTTGCTTATATATGCAGTATGGTGGTGAGGGGGTTAGAACTCATGTGCTTGGAATTCATTACACATAGTTTATATTCTCCAGAAAGCCCTAGCTTCACTGTGTGTGAAACTGACGTAGGCCCTCCTCACACTCCCAGATAGCCCTTCTCCGCCCATGAAATGACAAGCTCTGAATCTTAAGAGTTATTTTTAAAATATTTGCAGACTCTCCTCCCAAATCATGACGATTCTTAAAGCAAGTTCTCAACTGGAGGCTTGACTCAACTTTTAGCAACATGGAAGAAATGTTTGGAGGGCTGCGTAGTCTTGATATTCCCTTTTACTACACCAGCATGGCTCTGTCTGGCCTAATCTCAGGCCACACAGAGTCCATCTCTGTGAATGGCTGTGAACCCTCAGTCCCATGGATGGGAGTGGACGGAACTCAGCATTTCCAAAGCTTGGGACCATAAACTAGAGTCCACTGCAAAGTGATTCTCGAGGCAGTGAAAACAGTGAGCCAGAAAACAGGGGATCCATTGTTGTGCTCTTGTTGAAACTGATGGCAAAATTCCACTAACCTCAATAGGAGCAAGAGCAGGCGAGTTTACTATGGGGCAAACCTATTGACAGTTGCACTAGGGGATATCTAAGAGAGAAATTTGATCCTGCCTGCTAAAGATAAGGGTACAATAGAAGTATGGTGAGTATTAGGAAGAACTGATGTCAGATATTCCTGTGGTGTAAATTGAAGCAACTTCAATGGAGCTGCTCTGAAGAGAATTTATTCCTACATTGTTTGGTGTAAGCCCTTAATAACTGTAGGGTGTAACAGTTCTATATCCTTCATGGTAATGAAGAGTACAAGTGACTTGGAAAATATTCAAATCACAGCTTGTTTCTCTCCCTTTAAGCGATGTTATGCAGCTGTGTGTGTTTTAGCATAACACCCTCTTTCCTAAAGAACACCTATCCATAAAAAGAAAGTAAAAGTAGCCCCCCTTGGTCCATTGATGAGAGAGGCTAATGCAGTGCAGCAGCTGCCTGCTGCTAAATGATGAGCAGAATAAAATTTGTGTGCTGGGCATAGCAGGAAGAGGGAGAATCTGTTGGTTTGGTTTTTTGTATTTTGTCCTGCACCACTCATATTCTGGGTGTTTATGGACCTTTTGGATGCCTTGTAGCCAAGAGCTTGCTTGTAAAAAAACATTGCTGTGAATTGCTAAAAAGACCCTGCAGTGAAAGGTACTCCTGGTTCCAAACATGCTAAACTTCAGTTCCATGGTAACACTGTTGAGTACTTATCCCTCTATAGTTATAATTAAGTCATATATTTATTATGAGGCGGCCGATAATCACAAGTCTCAGCCTAAAACACACACACTGATTTCTCTCTCACACATGCACGCTGCATAAAGGTGTTTCTCATCTAGTTATTGCATGAACGCCAGTGTGTTTGAGAGCAATGCTGCAGGATGAGATACATTGGCTTTTGGCTGCTTAAGACTCCAGTTTAAATCCTGCCTAGTGTCACGTGAAAATAAGGCCTAGTCTGCACCTAAAACTGAAGTCTGATCTAGCTACATCGCTCAGGGATGTGCCAAGCTAGAGACCTAAGTAAGCTGACATTAGTCTCAATGTAGTCACCGCTACGTTGACGGAAGAATTCCTCTCTGGACCAAGCTACCCCTTTTGGAAGGGGCGGATTGACTTTGATGATAGAAGAACCACTTTGGTTGCTGGAGTAAGTATCTGTGCTACAGTGGCATGGCCACAGTGTTGCTGCTGTTGCATCTGTAGTACTGACATATCCTGAGTGGTCCCTTCCTCCTATTGCAGTCACAGGGCTATCATGGGAGCTGGTACAGTGCAGATGATAATCATTCTCGCCTCAAAAGAGTCCCGGGGTGGACTGGATTAGCCATTGGCTTTACAGTGTTGGGTCAGTGGAGGAATTTCCACAGTGTCTGCCTGAACTATGCCTGATTTACTTCCAAGGCTGTTACTAATTTCTCCTTGCTTTCACAAGCGCAAAATTTATTCCAAAAGGCTTAGTCAGAGAACACCCCCTGTGTGCTTCTACACTGCAGTATAAAACAAGGGCAGTAAAACTTTATGGTGAGTTCTGTAATTGTGCAAAAGCCAAGCAGTGTTATGGTTTCCAAATTAAACTGGGAGAACAAGGAGAGACTTGTGTCTAAAGCGTTTGGAGTCAGGAGACCTGAGTTACCTTTCTGGCTCTGCCAAAGACTGTTTATTTCCCTCTGGGCAGGCCACTTAATTGCTCTGTGCCTCAGTTTCCCCATTTGTAAAAAGGAGCTAGTAAAATTGAACTTGTGGGGGTTTTGAGAAGGTAAATTCATTAGTGACTGTGAAGTGTTCCAAGATCTTCTGATCAAGGGAGCTATAGAAATGTACAGTATTATAAAAGCCAGCAGTAATTTTGCAGGAATGTGAACATTTCTATTGATTCTTGTTGAGTTTTAAAAAAAAAAGCGTGAAAAAAATAACTCCCATAAAAATAACAGCACAAGAACATAAGAACAGCCATGCTGGGTCAGGCCAGTGGTCCATCTAGCCCAGTATCGTGCCTGCCGACAGTGGCCAATGCCAGATGCCCCAGAGGGAATGAACGGGACAGGTAATCAAGTGATCTATCTCCTGTTGCCCATTCCCAGCCTCTGACAAACAGAGGCACCAGGGACGCCATCCCTGCCCATTCTAGCTACTACCTATTTATGGACCTATTCTCCATGAAATTATCTAGCTCTTTTTTGATCCCTGTTATAGTCTTGGCCTTCACAACATCCTGAGGTGAAAAGTTGTGCCGTGGGGCTGGCACGGGGTAAGAGAGGGCTGTGAATGCCTGCCTGGCTGGCCCAGGAGGGTGCAGGCCTACCACACTGGGCAGCTTGGTGGTGCTCAAGAACACCTGTTGATCCTGGAGGAGGCAGGGCTATCCAGCCCTGGTGTGTTCCATGTGGGTGGGGCACAGCGGTGGGGCTGGTGAAACTTACCTACCTCCTCCCCTGGTCCAGTGATGTGGCTGGGGTGGGAAGGGTTGGGGCAGGGGACCACTTACCTGCGCCAGTGGCTGGCAAGATGGCTGCGACTCCCTTCCTGGTGTAGCTGCCCCCAGTGGTCACTCTGCAGTATATCTGTCCCCCGCACTCGCTGTCCCCAGTGATGACTGTGCAATGTTGCGTCCCTCCATTCAGCCCCCTCCCTTTCCATGTTACGGAAAACAACTGAATTCCAGGCACATCCCGTTTTCTTGCTACAACCAAACCCCGACCTTGCTTTAAGTTGGGATAAGAGGAAGCTGCCTACCAAAGTTGGTGGTCCTAGCGGTTACTGTTTAGAGACCTAAGTAGAAGTTTAGAAGAAGTTCTTGAACGAATGGATTCGCGGACAGACAGATTCAGACAGACACCCTGTATATCCCTACCTCTAACTTTCACTCTGTACATTGACAAACACCGCTGGGAGCCAGGGGAACGGAGTGGGCTGCGCTGGGTCCCTCCGTTTTCCTCCACCAGTGAGTGTGGAGGCAGGCCTGACCCCTACTGATAACCCCAAGTCCCCTGCTAGTGTCCCTAGCTGACTTGTCCTGACATAGGGACCCTAAAGTGCAGGGCCTATGGTGGTGGCCCCGAACCGTCCTGTGGATGGGATGGCTCTGTCAGAGCCCGTTCCCACAGCCTGAGTGGGAGTAACCAGAAGAGAGGCTGCTGCAGGCTTAGGAATGCAATCGTGGCAGCACAACTGCTCTGCTACTGCCCTGTGAAGGTTCCTTCCCTTTCTGACCTTACACCTTTCCCCTTGTTCAGTCCTTTTGATGGTGGGGCCATGCCTCCCTGTTTGGGTATCTCCTCTGGCATGCGATACTACTGTCCATGTCAGAAGCCGGGGTTCTTGAGTCCTGATCCACACTGGGCTATTCACCCCCCTGAAGCTCTGTGCTGAGAATTGTAGCACCCACTGACTTCACCTGGAGTTCTGGGTGATGGACACTTCTGAAAATCAAGTCCTTAATCTGTGTCTTGGTTTCTCCATCTATGAAATGAGGACCTTTCACAACTCATTTCATACTCGGTAGAGTGCCTAACAGACTGGCCTCTTTATCACAAAACCCGTCATTGTTTCTGGCAACCTTCCTAACCATTTCAGCAGAGATGCCACGTACCAACTGGGGATAGGGAAATACTTTCTCAACCCTAGCTATGGTCCCCTAGAGAAGGACTGCGGCACACAGGCAGGGAAATATGTGCAAACTTCAACTGCCAAATGAGTTCTTTGGATAAATAAAAGACTTCAGACTCCAGGGCACCTTGGACAAATGCTAAGTTCATACCCAAACCCCTAACAAAATAGCCCATGTTTTTACATGATATATAGCCAATAAAGCAAGTTCAAAAGGTTTTTTTTTTTTATTTTGAGGGCATCTTGAAGCACTTAGGAAACCAGTCCATGTGCGGTTAGGTTAACGCTGTACAAAAGTAGGTTTAAGTTTCTGCAGCGCAGGTATTTATTTATACCTACTGGGTTTGGCAGGTGCCCAGAGATATAGTACGTCACGCTCTGCTGCACATGTCTGTATTGTTGAATCAGAAATATTTTATGGGAGCTTTATATAATAGAATTCTGTTCTGGAGAGACCTCCTCCAAAGGGTGACCAACAGGTCAGTTTCGTCATTAGCGTCTCTGCCAACAAGGAGGCCAACTAATGCCAGTTGATGGCTTCTCTGATTTACGGATGTTAAATTGTGTTTAATCAGTTAATCGAATAGTCGATCGAATTTCCATCAACTACTCGATAAGTCGATAAAGGGGGAAACTGTAGTCACAGTGGGTTAGCTCCCAGCTCAGCTCTTACTACATTTAAAAGGTAGAGGGGCAATGGGGGACCGGGTGCAAACTGAGACAGCTGTCCTGGGTCATGCCCAGTCCCCCGCTGAGCTTCTACCTTCCCTGTGCCCCTCCCACAGAAACTGTGCTGGGGGGGAGCCAGCTCCTGCTCCCCAGAGGCAGCAAGGCGGGGTGGGAAGAGAAGTGACTCGTCGAGTAGTGACTCAGCGACCAAATAAGCCTCGGCCTGTGCAGAAGTGGACTGAGACGCACTGACTCGTTTCAGACGAGGCCACCAAGCTGCCATTAGAGAGCATCTTCTTGGAGTACCTAGTTCAACGCACATTGAAGTCAATAGGAGCCTTTCAATTGACTTCAGTGGCCTGTGGATCATGTACTTGGTAACTACCAAGTTGGGTTGGAATCAAGTGGTGATCTAGAGGGAAAATGATTCTAAGCCCATTACCCATCCCTTAAGCAGAGACATCAACCACGCTGTTCTCTTCATTTCCTTCTCCCTCTTCTGTCTCTCCTTAAAAGACTTCCCAGGCCTCTTCTGCTAGATTCACAAACACCAATCCACATCAGCAAAATGACACACTTACTTTGCTCTTGAGCCGTCTAGTCCTACAGATGCTCATACTTATCTTCCCAGCTTCCATGCCTTGTGCCTGCAGTGTAATTTAATAGGCTACATAACTTCTTATTTATGCGGAGATATCTGAACGATTCACATATGTCAAGATAACAAACAGATTACAGTAATATGTGTTGTATTTCCAGATTTGTGGTGTTTTGCTCCGATATGAGAAACAACAGCATTGTCAAAAGCTAGTAAGTGCTTCAAAATATACAAACTCACCATGAGTTATAGGTTTAGAAAGCATAACACCCAGTGGTTACCATTCAAACTAGAGACTTTGGTTCAAGTCTCTGCTCTGCTACAGACTTCCTGCGTAACCCTAGGCAAGTTACTTGGCCTCTTGGTAAAAGGAAAGTAATAATATTTCACTATTTTCTAAAGATGACGATAAATATCCTGGAGATTCTTGGGCTCTCATGTTATTAGGGCTGTATACCTTGTGTAGACTGATGCAGCTACAAGTAACATGTCCCAGCCAGAAACAAGAATGTCAGAGTATAATTGGAAGTAAAAGTAGTAATAAGTCAGTCATTTAAAAAAAAGAAAAGAAAAATACAGTGCATTGATTAAAACAAAAAGAGATAGATACTCCTCCCACATAAGCATCTGAACAATGGTTTTTGTAGTCAAACGTATCTGGCATTAAAAAAAAGAGTTCAGTATGCTAGAAGGGAGTCTAGTCCTGTAAATGTGATTGAAAGATTTGACATGTTCTGTTATTTAATTGCACTGTATCATTTTCTTTTGTAAGACAATTGCACTATTCACAACATAAACAGCACTAATGGGTAAATGTACCAACTAATGGTGGCAGAGAGAAAAGCTCCGTTTTCTTCTTTAGTGAGAGGCAGCTTTTTAAAACAGTCTGAAAGAGTGAACTCCAGCTGGCTGAGGTCTGTAGTCAGGGCAGCCAATGACATATGAATATAGAAAGAACTGCATTTTAGTCTGCATTGGTTTGGGTGTTTTTTACAGTGCATAGTTCGCTGAGCTAGGTTATCATGATTGTATTGCTCAGCTGTCATGGTATAGAACATTTATAATTATTTTTGCTTATTGGTCCAATGTGGGTTTTGAATATTTTGGTGCCCATGCACCTCCATCTGCTGCTGCTCCCAATTTCCAATGTCTTATTTCAATAAAAGCATGAACTTACCAACCCAACCATAAAAAGGCTTTTCAGGTTATTTTTTATAATCCAAGCATCCATTTGCCATTGACTATACTGGGTCTTGGTTCAAGGGTTTCCATGACACTGATTTTTCTTCAGTTTTTCAGTGTAGTGGGAACTTCACAGATACTTAAGTTTAATATTTTTTATGGTTTCTTTTTCACCTGGGTGATGGTTATTTTCAAAACGATGTCCAGCAGAAATTATGAACTTGACTACAGTGTTAGATTGAAGAACACTGATAAACCTGAACTTTTAAAGAAAGAGCGGGAATTTACTCTCTCAGGGAAAACTACTTAGGGAACAATTGTATCTACTAGGCTGTGGCATAGTCTCCTAGGGAAAGTGGCAGAAATCCATTCACCTGGCATATTATACAACTAGTCTGGACAAAATTAGTACACTGTACCACAGGGACCACTGCATTGGCAGAGAATGGACTGCATGACCTTGTGAGTCTTTTCTCCTGCAACTTTTATGGTTTGGTGAGCCTGGTGAGTATGAAACATGGACTTCTCTATCCCCTGATTCTAGACTCCACAGTGAATTAGGAGAGCATCAGAGGATTGTGCAGGAGTTTATGTATTGGTGTCATGGGCGAGCATTTTATATCCTGTTATTGTGGCAACTTAACAGTGTCAATCAAGTTCACCTTTTTTTGGGTGAGGTCCTCCCGGATCCTTCCTCCCCTCTTTGACACCCTCCACCATAACACTCACCTCAGTGGAGGAAAGCTGCATGTTACCTTTTCTGGAACCCAGTGTGGATCAGAGAATAATGCAGAACACATCTTTACGATTTCTGTATTCAGTCCTTTGCTTGCTTCCTTATAAAGTTTTGTGATACAAACAGGTGACAATTTATCCCAGTGATCCTCTTTTGATGCTTCCATTCATAGCATGGCTTGCATGTAGTGTCTCCTCCATATACTTTGTGTGTGTCTGACCCCTGCAGTAGCCTTGTATTTAGTAGCCTGAGCTAAAGACCATGCTAACCTTAATTTTGAATTATTTTCCATTTCTCATTTCTGCCACTGTCACTTGGTATTTAAACTTGCTTGAGTTTTTAAAAGAAAAAAAAATTCTGTAGTGTTTGTGAGCTGAGTTATAGAGCCTCCTTGGGAGAATCGTGGTGGGATTTTATAAAAGCTCTCAATTAAATTTTCGTCAGATGTACATGCATCTGACGAAGTGGGTCTTTGCCCATGAAAGCTTATGCTCCAATACATCTGTTAGTCTATAAGGTGCTACAGGACTCCTTGTCTCTTTTAATTAAATCTCTGTTAATCTGGGGCTAGAGAACAGCTAAATGCAAGTAACACTTGTCACAGTTCAGGGCAACTGCATCTATATTCCCCCTCTGTGCTCCATCAAGGGCATCTGCCAGAAGGTTTCTGGCTCCCATCCATCACCTCTCTTGGGGAACTGCTCCTCACCCCCTCTTGAGCAGGCTTTTTCCAGGCTGCACTGTTCCCTTACACTGTGATTTGCCCAGCAGACCAGACTGCCTAAACAAGCTAGATCCTGCACTTTGCTTCCTCTCCAGAGGCGATGAATTGCCAATAGGTTCAAGTTATGGCACAACTCTTTTGAAGCAAGTGCCTGTTCTTAACAGTGAATGCATTACAGAGAAAACCCACATCTATCAGGGATGATCTAGGTTGTGCTTAGTCCTGCCATGAGGGCAGGGGGCTGGACTTGATGACCCCTCGAGGTCCCTTCCAGTTCTGTGATTCTATGAAAACAATAAAAGAACCTACACACATGCTTAAAAACTAAAAAGGTCACCTGTCAGTCAGATGTGCTCGAACAGGACAAGTCCTTCAAATCCTTCTAGAAGGATTGAGGTTTTCACACCCATTTTCTGCATCAGAAAGAAGGCCCTGAGCCAACAGAAGAACAGAAAAATGGCCAAATCAGACCAGTGATTTGTCTAGTCCAGGATCCCGTCTTCTCACAGTGGCCAGTGCTCCAGAGGGAATGGACAGAATTGGGCAATTATTGAGTGATCCATCCCCTGAAGTCCATTCCTAGCTTTTGGCAGTCAGAGTATGGGGTTGCCTCCCTGTCCATCTTGGCTAATAGCCATTGATGGCCTTATCTTCCATGAACGTATCTAATTCTTGAATGCAGTAATGCTTTTGGCCTTCACAATATCCCCTGGCAACAAGCCCCACAGGTTGACTTCATTGTATGCGGAAATACTTCCTTTTCTTTGTTTAAAACCTGCTGCCTGTTAATTATGTTGGATGACCCCTTGTTCTTTTGTTATGTGAAAAAGTAAATAACACTTCCTCATTCACTTTCTCCACACCATTCATGATTTTATAGACCTTTCTCATATCCGCCTGTTAGTTGCCAGTTTTTCAAGTTGAGTAGGCCCAGTCTTTTTAATCTCTCCTCATATGGCAGCTGTTCCATAACCCTAATAATTTTTGTTGCCCTTCTCTGTACCTTTTCTATTTCTAATGTGTCTGTTTTTCAGAGAGGGTGACAAGAACTGCATGCAGTATTCATAGTGTACCGTGGATTTATACTGTGGCATTATGATATTTTCTGTTTTGTTACCTATGCCTTTCCTAATAGTTCTTAATGTTCTGCTAGCTTTTTTTGACTACTGCTGCACATCTGGCAGATGTTTTGGATAACTATCCACCATGACTCCAAGATCTCTTTCTTCTTGAATGGTAACAACTAATTTAGACCCATCATTTTGTATACAGGCAGTCCCCGGGTTACGTACAAGATAGGGACTGTAGGTTTGTTCTTAAGTTGAATCTGTATGTAAGTCGGAACTGGCGTCAGCTGCTGCTGAAACTGATCAGTTTCAACAGCGGCTGAATCTGGATGCCAGTTCTGACTTACATACAGATTCAACTTAAGAAACCCAGGCGTTCCCAAGTCAGCTGCTGCTGAAACTGATCAGCGGCTGATTCCAGGAAGCCTGGGGCAGAGCAACTCTGCCTCGGACTTCCTGTAGTCAGCCGCTGGTCAGTTTCAGCAGCGGCTGACTTGGGGACGCCTGGGGCAGAGCAGCTGGGGTGCTGCCGGGTTGGTCCGGAGCAGCGCTGTGGGACCAACCCGGCAGCCCCCAGCTGCTCTACCCCAGGAGTAGGCAAAGAAAGCCTGGTCTGCTGGGGGGGGGCACTAGCTGCATCCCCCCCCCCCCCAGCAGACCAGGGAGACGGGGGTGGGGACGCCCAAGTCCTCCACGGCTTTGCTCCGTCTCCCTGGTCTGCTGACCTGGGAGACACGGAGCAAAGCCGCAGAGCACGCGGGCAGCGGGATAGTCCAGGCGCGCCGCACTGTCCCACTGCTGGCGTGCTCCGAGGCTTTGCTCCCCATCTCCCTGGGGAGCAAATCCTTGGAGCACACCCACAGCGGGACAGCCCGGGCGCGCTTGAGCTGTCCCCCTGCGGGCGTGCTCAGAGGCTTTGCTCCCCATCTCCCTGGTCTGCTGGTCAGACCAGGGAGACGGGGAGCAAAGCCTTGGAGCACGCTCGCAGCGGGACAGCCCAGGCGCGCCTGGGCTGCCCCGGAGCTCCAGCCCCCCTGCGGGCCGCATGTTGTGCAGACCTGTTGTACAGGAAGGCTATGTGTTCAGCTCCTCTGGAACCTAGTGTGGACTGCAAGGTGAACTGGTGATCTGGAATTCATGTGCAAATTTAACACGATCATAATGGGTCTAAATAGAGACCAAGAATGGCTCTAAATAGAGACCAAGAATGGCTATCTTATTACAATAAGTAATTTCCCCCTTTAGTTATTTTCAACTTCTTATCGCTGTTGGACGTGGGCCATATCCACCCTGATTGAATTAAACTCATTAACACTGTTGTAACACTCCCATCTCTGTATGTATATGCATATATATCTCTGCCATCTGATTCTTTCATTTCTTGCATCTGAGGAAGGCAGCTGCCTCACAAAAGCTTATGTCCTCATAAATGTGTAAGTCTTTAAGATGCCACTAGGCTCCTTGTTGTTTTTGCTGAAA
Organism: Pelodiscus sinensis; assembly: GCF_049634645.1. NCBI lineage: Eukaryota > Metazoa > Chordata > Testudines > Trionychidae > Pelodiscus > Pelodiscus sinensis. The sequence continues at coordinate 8,962,156 of NC_134717.1, read as the reverse complement.
CAGACTAACACAGCTACCTCTCTGTAGTTTGAAGGTTGCCAGACTTCTGGTGGCCCAAAGGTCCCTGGGTTGGAGCCAGTGCACTAGGAGGGCCTCTGGTTCCCTCCCCACAACTCCTTGGCAGTCGGGGTGTGTGTCTGTCATCGCCAGGCCATGCTCCCCAACCAGACCTAACGTGAGGACCATTACAGTTGCTCATAACTTTGCCAAACTTCATTCTTATTATCTATTGTTTGTATTATCATAGGAGACCCACTCATGGATCAAGATCCTATTGTGCTAGGTGCTATACAAGCATAGAACAAAAAATGGTTTATCTAAGCTAATTGTTTGGGCAGACATTTTCTGTGGTGGAGAAAATTTTTCAGAAAGTTTCAGCTAAAATGGTTTTGAGAACAAAATTAGAAAAAAATACATTGTTTTCCATGTATTTTAGAAAATTCTTGCAACCATTTAATTGAAAAGCTATAGCTATTCCTTGCTTAGGATCAGTGGCTTGAAATGTGGTGGGAGAATGAGGTTGTCCCAGTGTCAGGGATATATCTTCTGCTCTTCCCATGAAAAACCATCTACATCGGGCCAAGTTCTAAGTTTTTTTTTTGGGAGGGAAGGAGGGGTAAGACCCTCTTAGTTTGCACATACTCAGTAGAAACTTACTTTGGCAGCTAAATGATCTAAAGATTCTGTCTGTGCTAAGCATGCTCCAGTCTCCAGAAGGAAGACTCTCTCCTGTGTTCTCAGTAAAACCCGCTGCTGGAAGCTAGACAATGAGGCAGAGGAGGGAGGAGGAAGTTGTCATCCTGCAATGCAGAGGTGATGAGAAGTGGGGTGAGAAGAGAGGATGAGGGAATTAATTGGTGGGGTCAACTGAGGCGCTGGAGCAATCCTAATTTTGGCATTTCCTAACATCTGAGTGTTTGATTCTGCAGTCTTAATGTTCTTTTAACATCAGTTTTGATGTAATATATATAGTAGTTGCTGTATATGCAGACATTAGAGGGTATGAAGCGTTACAGATCATCTTTATGGCAGCATTCAAAACCCATCGGAACAAGAATTAAACGTATCATATGGCTTTAATTTGTAATGTTGCTACCTGGTGCCTCTTTCCTACTACCTCTTTAAGCATTTTATTGTTGCATTTGCATTACTTGAACCAGGCCTATTCTTAATACTCAGCCACTTACATGTATTTGGAATATTTGCACTTTTGGGTTTCTTTACAGAGTTGTATAACGGCATTTAATTTTCAAAGTTTTGTTTGCTGAATATTATCACACGTTGTTAACACGTATGGGTTTGTAATGAAAAAGGAAAACCACCCCACACAGATTTGTTGCAAACTGTAGATACAGAAGTATGCTTCCTAAAACGAAACTCTCTGCATTGCAGGTGTCCTCCCAGGGTCTACCTTGGAAGCTAGATCTGCAGGTCTCCAAAGATGATTGTATCAAGATTAAAGGGCATTTCTCTGTCACTAGCAAGCCTTTTCCTTCTCACTTTTCATCTCTCGGCATCACAGAATGCACCCGAATACCCTGAAACCGAACAGCAGCAATGTGTCAGAAGAGAACACCCCACCATTACTTTTGAAGGTAAGAGTTGTCCTCCCCTGGATGGCTTAGCTTGATTGCAAGGTACAGTAGGATAATCTTCTCTGGAGTCCTTCCTTTAGTGCTGTGTTGTGGAAAGCAGTGAGTCAGAGCAGAGAGCTGGGAGATAAGACCTCAAGGTTTCTCATCCCCATTCTGCCACTGACTCTGTGCAATCTCGGAAGTCCCACTGACTTCTGCTGTAATTTCCTCCTCCGTAAGTAGGTTCAGTGATGCTTATAAACCTTACAGAGCTAATGTGGGCCTTAATTCATACTTGTAAAGCATTTCCAAATATTTCAATGGAAGGCACATTTCTTATTTTGACAGACCAAGACTATTGAGTATACAATCATAATAAAATTGCAGGTGTTGGTTACCATTTTTGTTGTTTTTTTTCTGCCTACATTTGTAGTCATTGCCAGTGTTTTTTGTGACCTCCATCCCGACTCTGGCCTTGATAAGATGATCTTAGATGTAAAAGAGCAGTTTGTTTAGCTGCAGAGGCCTCACATAAAAACATCAGAGACCTCTTTCTGGTGTCTTGCAACATAAGAATTCCCCCGAAGAGCTGGGTTCTTATGCCAAATAAATGGTCCTTGTCATTTTATGTGTAGAAGCGGTACCCCTAGGCTTCGTTCTGTCACTGTTTCCACCTACCTGCCCATGTAGGTACATGACCCTCATATCTGAGCACCTATTCTGTCTAGTGTAAGAGGTTCTGTACACATCAGTGTTTCTCAACTTTTTTTTATAAAGTATCCCCCCTTTTTTAAAAAAAATAAGTACCCCTAATACCTACAGTTTTCAGACACACAATTTTTTTTTCTACCATTACAACACATTTGTTTAAACAACATAATTGTAGCCAAGCAGGCAATGAAATTTTTGGGTGTAAAAAGTACAAAAATAATAAAATGCTGTAAAACTTAAAACAAAAATTCAGTTTTCTCCAAATTTCAGTTGTGTTGACATATCCCCTGAACTTCTCTCAAATACCTCTAAGGGTATTCATACCACTGGTTGAGAAACACTGCTGTACACCATTTAGTGTGTTGAGCTTCCTTGTCAACTGTAGCTTCCTTGTAAATGTTGAAGTATTGATTTTGGTTCCCCTTTGGGGGATTTTGCAGTGTGTCCGTGGTTAGGCTCTTTGCTGAGAGCATCTGAGTGAGGCTTCTGTGACCTTTGAGATGGGGTGTCTAGGGAGAAAGGCAAAATTGAAGGGTGCCTTGCTGACCTTTTAGGGCTCTTGTCTAAGGCTTTATGCTTCCTCTGAGGTAAGGAAGCCATTGTCTATACATTTGGAAACAGTTTTCTTGTCTGTTTTCCATTATCCATGCTTTAAAGGTTTAAGTGGATTAAAGTAAATTAACAGATCTTTAAGCCTACATAATAAGGCACTGACTCTAACCTTGTCTCCTGGAATGGATAAATAAACCTTGATTTTTAATTGCTTAATAACGCTGACCATCTGCTTTATTGGGGAAGGGTGAAAAAAGAAATCCCTGAGGTTAAAAAATGAGTTGCAACTCCATCAGCTACTTAAACAAATAATACAGTAATGAGCATATTACAAGTACAGAGAGAGAAAGAGAGAGAGACAGAGAGAGAGAGAGAGTTGTCATCTTAATATTATCCAGAAGGCATTGAGGTTTTTTGTTTTACAGAGAGCCAGGTTGTAGGATCCATGTTTAAGATGTTACCTTCTGCAGATCATGTGAATTTTAGAAGCATATTTCAACCCTTGATCCTGAGAAGTCAGTTGGAGTTGATGCTCAAAATGAGTGTTTAGTTTGCCAGACTGCTTTGTTAAACAGGCATGTGAGGAACACACACACACACACAACCCAACTGTGCATTCCTTTTTCCTTTTGCTGCACTTTCTGGTATGGATTAATTAGAGCCTGGCAATTATAGAAAAGAAATAGAGATGAAAATTACAGCCAGCTCAGGCAACTGTCCTCACATGGGTCCTCTAAACCCTGGTTAGATTCATGGTTATCGTTTGTTTTGTACATCTGCTTACGGGTGATTGTTCAAGATACATTGTAGTCTTTTGTGTTTGCTCTGCTATATAGTCCTGCTGTACTGAAGATCTTCTGTAGGGAAAATATGCAGAATGAAATTAAAGGCATGCCAATTCCTGAGCTGCAAGCAGCACTCCAAGTCCATGGAAGTGAGCGCTAAATATCCAAAAAGCACAGCACAGCTCTTTGTCTGATTTACCTTAAGTCCCCAACACAAGCTGTCATGGAAAGTGTTGACCACATTGGGAACCACTGCAGTTCCACTGTGCAAGGAGAGCAGACTGGAGAATCCACATTTTACATGCTGCAAAGTATTGCTCTGTGAAGACTGTTTCCATGGCAGCTCGGAGCAGGAGGGTGTCGGCTAATAAGTCCCCAAGTATGTTGTTTCAAGTATGTTGCCATCAGAGGTGCAAGTAAGCCAGGGCGCCCTGGTGAACCATGCTGGTAAGAAAGAGCTGGTGGGCTTGGCTGAAGCAGGAGGCAGTGTGCTTTTAGCTGTGTTCCCCAGGGCAAGCTGCTGTGCTAAGCAGTGGGCAACCAGGTAGGTTAAAGGGGGATGACTGGCGTCATGATCCCACACTGGTCTGGGACTGTCCCAGCTCCCAGCCCTACCCCCTGTGCTATTTAGGGAGGGAACGAGGGTGGGGGCTCACATCTCCTGCCTCCCAAAATTCATACCCGGAGTCTGCTTACTGTTCCTCTTCTGGTCACTGTCGGGGAGCGAGAGGAAAGCTCACAGCATGGGCCACTGGCTGTGTGCTTTCCCCTCGCTCCCTGAAGGGAAGGGTAACAGCGAACAGCGTCGGAGAGCAAAGCTCACCCGTACTCCACTCTCTTTCCTGTGCCTTTTGAGGCACTTTTGTGCCTGCCACTTGTTATGAGGTTGGTGCTATTAAGGATTATTTATCCATTCCACAAGAACAGAGTTAGTGCCAGTGCCCTGTTCTCCAGGCTTAAAGATGTATTTGTACTTTCTGCAGCTCCTGGATCCGCCAGCTCAGCCAGAAGTCACTTAAGCCCAGGTTTTCATGTGAGATTCCTACTAATTCTTACCTTTGTCTGGCTTTGTTTGGTAAATCATGCCACCTTCTTTATTAGTTAGAGCTAAGAAAGAATGTTGCTTAAATGAGTTAACAAATCACTAGGGTCTCTTAGGGTGAACACACCAGCTGAGAGGAAAGAACTGAGACATGTGGGGTGTTTTTATAGGCTAAGGAGGACATAGTTGCAAGAGTCCCTTGTTTCAGTATTGGTAGTGCAGATTTCCTAATCTAGCTCTTCTCCTCAAGCATGCACGGTCTGGGGACTAGAGCTGGCGATATGTTGAAACAGACCAAGTGACTCACGGGAGGCCCCCTATTCCTTACTTGTGTGTGCGTGTGTGCGCGGGAGTGGAAGGGATATTCCTGCTAAGGGCCTCACTTGGGCTGGCACTGTGGGAACTGTCAGCAACACTGCCTCAGCTGACCTGAGCCATCAATGCGGACAAACAGAGAAGAGGTGGACTGATCTAGGGAATTGAGATAGTTAGGTCCCTAACCACACAGAGTGTTACATATGACAGCTATCCATATCCTATGTAAACCACTGGTAAAAATGTCCCTGCATGCAAAATTTGGCCTCTTTGAAGATACCTGATCTCCCCTGAATCTTGTTCAGGTGTGTTTTCTGTTGCTCTTGCCTGGTGTGTTTAAAATTAATTGATTTGGGAGTGTTCTAATCTGGAGTTTTACTTGGGGGTGTTGCGTAACTGTTCCCTACTACCAGATGAATATAAGTTGGGTAGCATGACTGTAGCTTGCTGTATATTCGTACATTGGTCTTATTTTTGTTTTAAACAACATATTTTTGGAAACTGGCCAACTTGCAAACATTGAGCTCTATGGGGATCTATTAAGTGTGTGCTTGTTGTATGGAAACAAAAGGCTGTTTTAACTCTGTGTGGTTGAATGATAATGGGGTTTGATTTATTTCCCTTGGATTTGCATGAAATTCTGCCAAACACCCCCACTGCAGTTGAACTTTGATGGGGGGGAGAAACCCCATACCGTCGTCAGTGAACTCACCTAGCTATGAAAAGCCCAGAGGAAATTTTGCTAAAGATTTGCATTCATGTTGAGTGTGCTTGATATTTTTTTGGTATTCCTAACGAAAAATGTAGTTAACAAAGAAGGAGAGTTGTGGGATGAAATCTGGGAGTTATTACTGGCCAGATACCATGGGGGAAACCAAAGGTACTATGGGGAAAATCCGTCGCCACCCTGGAATTTCCATTAAAGGAGTTGAAATTTTAGCTAGTAACGTCACATTGACTGGAGACCAACAATAGCATTTTCCTAAGACTGCAGTGGTGTAGAATATTTGACCTCCAAGGCATTTTGCAATGGATTTCTTTTCGATTAGAAAATCTCAAATTATTTTTTTTTATTTTGAAAATGGAACTCCAGCAAATGAGGCTGATATTTTCTTCCTCGGGGCTAGTGTAGAATTTGTTTTGAAATTATCAGAAATAAAGCCACAAATAATTAAGCAATGATTAGGAAGGTAACTTTGCTCTAGGGCAACCATCTGAAAATCTCACATAACAGCTTTCTACTCCACAGTATAATGTGTGTTTTTTTTTTTTAAATACAGTAATATTTTTTCTTTGGTGCTTACTCATCAATGGTGTCCTACAAGCTTTGCAAATAAACACCACAAGAACTGATAAAAATGATTCAGTGTGCTGAGCCAAAAGGTCTCTGGGATGAAAAGGCTCTGGGAAAAGTGCCCTTCATTCATAAAATGCTTTAAACAGAGCGAGTCACTCACAAGCTGCAGAGAAAAGGAAGATTTTAGATTTTAGAAAAGGTGAGATTAAAGGAGAGGGGTGTTTCAGAGCCCCTCTCACAGAGGGAAAAGGAGGGAGTTCTAAAGAGATGGGATAACACAACTGAAAGAGCGACCCCCCCCCAACTGCAGAGAGTGACGGGAGATGGGCTGCAGAGGAGAGCAGGTGAGGCGGTGGTGTGGAGTAGAGGGAATATACTGAGAGTAGGTCGAAAAGGTAACACACATGGAATTAGGGATGTAAGCGACTAGTGATGTGACTAGTTGCTTCTCTCCCCCCCCTTGCTGCCTCTATCAGCGATAAGCAGCAAGGGGGGGGAGCAGGAGCCGGTGCTGGGGGAGGCTGGCTTAAAAGCCATTTTCCCCCCAGCACCATCTCCGTGGGGGGCAGGAGAGGTAGAGGCACAGCAGGAAATGGCACGAGTAGGGACTGAAGCAGTCTTCACTCGTGGTGCGTCTGCTGTGATTCTGCTTTCGATTTGTGATTTCCGCTGGGGCTCTTGTACTTTTCAGAAGCAGAAGCCACTCCCACGCTGGGCCTGCACTTCTTGAGAGGTTTCCTTTTGAAATGTACCCGCTGGGGCTTTTGTACGTTTCAAAGGCTCAGGCACTGCAGGGAGTGCAGGGTCTGTGGGGGGAAGGGTCCCCTGCTAGTCCTGCACTCCCTGCCTGGCTTCCTTTTGAAATGTACAAGAGCACCAGTGGGGCTCTTGTACATTTCAAAGTCTGAGCTGCCGCAGGGAGCGGGGCTCCAGTCCCCCTTGGCCCTTTGCTCCCTACAGGGCTTCTGCTCTTGAACAGGAGCAAGATCCTGGCAGGGCTATTTCTACAATTCAAAGGCAGAGGCGCCCTTATAGACTTCAATAGAAATCCATCGACTATTTGATTAGTCAATTAATCTAAATTTAACATCCCTACATGAAATTAGTCCAGATAGAGTTTTAAAGAGTAGCTGAGTGTTTTTTTAGGTGCCACGAGCTTAATTTTTTTTATAAGAGATGCATGCAACATTGCTTTGATTCTTGAATAAATCATTCAGAATGGTAAACTCAAGGATATGAAATTGTGCTGCTAATAAGCAGTGCTGCTTTAGAGATCCCAGGCAGCAACCTCACCAAAAAGAAAGAAGTGTGTGGGGGGGAACAACCTGTTTTCTGTGATGGTGCACTACAAATAGGCATATGCTTTTAGGAGAGCTCATTCTGGATTTTAAGGTTTGCTTAATTTGCTCCTTAACAGATTCAGTTTATGCACCAATGGTTTTGCAAAACTGATGTAGTCAGCCTCTGTACTCGCATCTCATTGTTGTTTAACACCTTCCATCCAAAGATTTAGTTGTCTGAATTAAATGTATGAGAACTATTTAATAGATACTACAGGTTGCATTTCCCTAATCCAGAAACACCCTGGTCCAGCATCATCAGTGGATAGTGCTGTGCTGGAGCACTTAGTGGGAAAAACTGGTGGACTGGGGCCAGTGGTGTTGTGGGTCTAGGGAAGAGCTGAGCAGAGAGGGTCCTGTGGCTAGGAGAGGAGCCCAGACGTCCCGGGGACAGCAGCGGAGCACAGGTGGCTGGTGGAAGGGATCCCCAGTATCTCTGGGGAGCAGAGCTCTGACACGCCTGGGGAAAGGGTGGCCAGTGCTCCAGGAGCCAGCAGCTGAGAATGGAGGCGCCAGCATTGACCTCCCCAGTCCAGCAATTTCAAAGGTTTGGGACCAGTCAGTCCCAAAGGTGCCAGACCAGGGAGGTTCAACCTGTATCCTTTAACTGTCAGGGGACTGATCTTGGAAGGTGATGAGCACCGTAGCCCTAATCCACCAAAACACATAAGCGTATACTTAACTTCAAGCCAGTGGGATAAGCACGATAAGACTCATGCTTAAAGCTAAGCATGCGCTTAAGTGCTTTGCTGGAGCAGAGCCAGAGTACTCATCACTCTACTGGTTCAAGCCTTTTCTTGGAAACCTCAGCACACATTTTCTTGTCTGTTCAGAAAGCTGCTGATAGACACAACTGGAAAATGGTCTTCTCGACCATGAGTAAGCCATCTGATTGGGATAACCTTTCTGAGGTTAGAGTGCTTTCCTCTTTTGGATTTCCATGTGTATCTGCAGGGGAAGTACGAATGTGATGGCTACCATCTTCACTCAGACATAGGAGACAACTGGGGATTGCCAGAGCTCAAAGCATAAGCCGATACCTCGTGCTAATGCTTGCTGGTAGGGCTGTAACAAGCACATCTCAGTACCAAGCGGGGGCCTTTAACTTACATTCACCAGTGGGTCAGATGTCAGAGGTGAGGGTGGTAAAATACTGGATGTGTTTCGAAGGAAGCGGATTTCCAGGAGTATTGCCATTTGGCATGCGGACCGGATACATGTGGAAATGCTTTGAATACATGTACGGTCAAACTCTTCTGGATGTTCTCTCAAACGGGAAGTGAACGTTAACACTAGAGGATGATCACACTCTATTCACAAATGTGCTCCAGAACCAAATGGTCACTGTGTTTGAAATCTGAGTATGAACTTTGCAGCTTGAGCCTCTCTATCTAAGAATTGCCCAGTGCTAAGAAGGTGGCCGTGGCAATCTGCAGATTTAAAACCCATTCATAAAGGATTTTTCAGGTTCATGTTCATTCATAGATTTTCGTATTTAAAAGCTAGACTAGATGATTAGCTGCTCAAGTTTGACCACCTGTATAAAAGAGGCCATAGACTTTCCATCCAGATACACCTCTGTGGAGCACAGCTAGTTGTATTTGACTAGGGATGTTAGTAGTTAACTGGTTAGGGCCTTGAGCAACCGGCTGTGAGCAGGGTGCTGTTCCAGCCCCATGAGGCCTGCTGTGAGTGTGTGGGGGGGCTCTCCAGCTTGGCCCAAGCAGCCCCAGTTCACGGTGTGTCCAGTCCGGACGTTGAGTGGGCAGAGGAACTCCAGGAGGGCTCCAGTTTGGCCGTGACGGCTGAGCTTGAGTGTCCCTTCCCCTTTCCCCCTGCTCTCCCGCATTTCATTAACTGGTTAACTAATTAAATGGGATTTTACATCCTTATTTTTTTGACAAAAGAATGTGTGTTAACAGTACCTGAATCTCTTGGTTTTGCAAGATTTGATCGGGGGGGGGAGGGGAATCGTTGTTCTGAATCCTGGACAGCACATCTGTAGGCAGAAATTACTGGCGTAGATGTGTGAGTGTAGAGGTAATAGAAATCCGCCCCCAGATGTGAGAGAAGCTGCCCAAAGGTTGAGGGATGACAAAAGAGCGTTTTTCCATCAGATTCCCGTCGCTCTGAGAGACAATAGGCAACTTGCCTTCCAGTCTGAAAAGAGGGATTATACTCATCAGGATGTCATGAGAAGCAAGGAGTGATGCATGGGCACTCGTCTTTTCTTTCTCCGTGTATGTGACAGCTGCAATGCTGGTCGAGGCTTTGTCCCCACCTGAAAATGTAAAGGGCAGCTAGGAATCAGTGTGTCCAGGGCAGGAGTACTGGAAAATAGCTCTCCCAGTGCTCCAGGGAAACCACCTCCATGAGAGGAGGAGATAACTGGGCTGGGAGAGCAGCTCGCAGCTCTGCAGCCTGGTTCACACTAGCACTTTACAGCGCTGCAACTTGTGCTTGGGGAGAGGGGGATGGTGTTTTTTCACACCCATGAGCCAGAAAATTGCAGTGTAGACTTGTTCTCAGTGCACAATGGGCCAGGACGCTTACACGTCCTGAAACGTGCTTAAAGCAGCAAGCAGTCTCTGAATTAGCTGACTTGAGGCCTGTTAGCGGTTATGCTAGTGTAACCATGTAAGTTAGGAATAGCGTGTCAGGGAGGGCCCCTTAGTGTCTTGTACTGGCTACCAACTCTGATAGTAGCGTGAGGGGCAGAGCATGCTCTGCAGAGCTGAGGCAGCCCCATCTCCATTGTGCAAGCAGTTGGAAGGGCCTGGAACAGTGGGGGGTGACAGAGCCTTGGTTCCATCCTATAGTCTAGCAATGGGCAACCTTGGTTAGTGACTGGGCTGCATGAGAGGCCCTCCTTCATCTTAACGAGTAGTCCTGTGGCCCCTTAGAGACTAACAAAACATATAGTATCATGCGCTTTCATGGGCAAAACCCACTTCCTCAGATGAGCTCGAGTGACTGAAGAAGGGAGCTTGGCTGCTGGTGGGTGCTGAGCACCCACTGATTTTTCCCCATGCGTGCTCCAGCCCCACAGCACCCATGGAATTGGCACTTACGCTGGGAGGGGTAGAGTGGCTGTCTGGAGACCCCCCAGGACAGGTGCCAGGAAGAGCACTTTGCCAGGGAGGAATCGCCCAAGGAGGACAAACCAAGGTTGGACCTCTGATCGCTGCTGCCCAGAGCTGCATGGGGCTGTGAATGAATACTGGGGCTTGGGACCTTGCATTGGACAGAAGGAGGGAGGCTGTAGCTGGTTAATCGGTGAGGTGGTTCTTCTGAGTGGCTTTGCAGAGAGGGGCAGAGGAGGGCACTGGAGGGGGTTGTCGGGGAAAGTTTACTGGCCAGGAGCACCTAAGACTCGCCACTGGATTAGAACTTTGCCCAGGATTCCTGAGCTCGGTGTGCGGTGACACTGCTCTGCCTCTGCCCTTTCCGGCTGTGGTATCACTGGGCCTGTGGGGCTCTGTTGACTGTAACCCTGTTTTACTGCTCCCCCCTCTATATTCGTTTCCCCCTCCTCCTCTTGGTTTTCTCCTTTCATCTGCCTGTGGATAAATATTTCCCTTTCCTGTATTCATTATAGGGGGGGGGGAGAGAGAGAGAGAGGGGGAGAGAGAGAGAGAGAGAGAGAGTGTGTGTGTGTGTGTGTGTGTGTGTGTGTGTGTTCACGTTCACTTGGGAACTGGTGGCTTTTTGGAACAGGCACCAGCTCAGTGGGTGCCCTGGGGCTGGAGCACTCATGGGGAACAATTGATGGGTGCTGATCACGCCACCTGCAGCTGCCCAACAACCCTCTCTTCCCTCCAGCACCTCCAGCCAACCAACCACTGCAATTAGCTGTCCTGCAGCACTGGGGAGACTCTGTCGGCAGAGGGTGGAGAAAGAAGGGTGCAGCGCTGGGGGGAGAGGATGGAACTGGATGGGAGGAGGCGGGCAGGATGGAGTGGGGGCGGGAAGAGGCAGGGTGGAAGAGGGGTCTTGGGGAAAGGAGTGAAGCGGATGCAGGTCGTGGAACAGAGCCGGAGGTCGAGCACAACCCCCCTTCCCACAGACACTTTTGAAAGTCAGCACCTGTAGGTGGAACGGACATTCACAGCCGCGTTCCTGTGTGCACTTTTTCTGGGCTGGAGCTGCCTGCACAGTGGACCCCATGTTGGCCACCAGGGCGCTAAAGTTCCAGGCGGTAGATAAGAGGTCAGAGAGGCGCGGGGGGGGGGGGGGCGGGAAATCCAGGACGATGTGAAAATGTGAAGGGTAATTTTGAATTTAATTTGGAAATGAGCCTTGTGGAAAGGACGCCAGGAATCCCAACAGGGGAACTGGGATGATGCGGCCCCGTTTCCTAGAACAAGCCTGTTTCCTGACCACAGCATTCTGAATCCCCACGCCTTTGGTTGGAGAGCAGGGACTCAGGCAGAGAGGGGAAACAGGAATTGCAGCGTCTGAGGCAAGGCCATGTTTACTGCATAGTGAAGACAAGAAAGCAAGGGGGGTGTGTGTGAGATCGATAGAGCGAGAGAGGGAATCCGGGGTAACACACAGATCTCTGCCTTCAGGAGTAAAGTGAAAGTCTGAATGCCGGCACGTTTGTCTAAACAGCCCTGCCAATGCAGCTGTTGATTTTTTTCCCCCAGGTCCCTGGCTAATTTTGCCATATTGTGTTTTGGCTTTGGGCTACGAACAATAGGGAGTAGGAGGACGCCACGCAGCACAGGATTGGAACTTAGTTCTCCAAAAGCTCTTGCACTAGCCCCGGTCCTGGGCAGAGAGATTCAAAAGGAGGATGGTTGTTAAGATGTTGGAGAATCACGCATTAGATTAAGGTTACCTTGTCTGAGGGTTGTAAGACAGTTGTCACCTTTTATTCAGCTGTGAAAATGTCCAAGGAGCAGCAAAGAAGATGCTTTAGCTGATGGAATTACAAAGGGGGGGCTCATCAGCTGTGCTAAGATTGATTGTGGGTGCGGTTGGGAATCTCTCCGGAATGACCAGTGCATGTTGATCTCAGGGGACTGGCAGGGCCGTCCCCAGGACAACCCGGCCCCCGCCTCTTCCCTCGCCTGCTCCGCCCCCATTGCACCCCTTGCCTGAAGATCTCTCCCCCAAGCAATGTGATCCAGGGAATTACCGGGGGCAGGGCCTGGGATGGGGCGGCAGAGCTGTGGGAAGACAACCATCTCCCAGCCGGGTCACTCCACTTCACTGGGGTGGCTGGAAGCTGGGTGATTTCTCCCCAGCCCTCTACTCCGCTGAGCAGTGCAGGGCTCAGGGGAGCACAGTGGGCTGGGGGCAGGACATCGTGAGGGCGAGTGGGGACACCCAAACCCTGCCCTTGCCAGGCCTCCCAAATAATTCCCCAGGCCGTTCTGGGCCCTGCAGGCTAATATCCAAGCATTCAGCCTGGGGTGGCCACCCCGAACTGTCCTACGGATGGGATGGCTCTGGGGACTAGTAGCAGCAGCCAAAGCCTTTTTCCGTCTAGGCTGTTGGTGCTGATGGGAAGTGATTGCCCTCCGTGCCGTCTGTTCGGCAGCTCAACGAGACTCGTGGTCCCAGTTCAGTTGGTACTAGCAAAGAGTCCAGATCACAGAAGTCGCTACCTCGGTGGTCGCTAGTTCTCAGGGGACACTGCTCGATGTGGACTGAGACACTCCAGCTGAGCAAATTAGAGGCCACGGAGAGGTTGCCAGGGGGAGAGGACATTGTTGCTGAAGTCCGACTAAGCGGCCTGAGACCTGAACCTTTGTTACATGGTAATCTGTTGCTCAGGGGTGGGACCCGAATAAGTTGCCTAGGAAGGTTGTGGAATCTCCATCTTTGGAGATATTTAAGAGCAGGGTTAGACAGACATCTATCAGGGATGGTCTAGACGGTGCTTGGTCCTGCCGTGAGGGCAGGGGACAGGACTCGACCTCTCAAGGTCCCTTCTAGTTCTAGTGTTCTATGATTCGTTGACCCCATGCAAGTTGAGACCATTCTGAACGGACCTTTCCCAGCAGAGAGCCAGTGGCTGATTGAACACGAAGCGTGAACTAACGAGGGTCCGGCCCTCCCTGTCGGAGCTGAGACGCTGTGTGAGAGATACTTTCATGGCTGCTGCCTTAACTGTTCCTATTCTCTGGATATGCAATGTCATGGCTGTCGAATGAGCACACTTTCCACAAGGACTAAATTCACACACACAACTCAATCACAAGGAAAAATTGCCTCTCTCTCTTGGGAGACGGGCTGCCAGTGAAGCCAGCTCAAATCTGTGCAAGAGGCCATCTTGAGGCGCTTAGGAAACCACTCTGCGTGTGGTCAGGTTAGCCCTGTACAGGTGTGGGTTTGAGTATCTGTAGAGCAGGTATTTACTTATGCCACTCGGTTTGGGAGGCACCCAGGAGTGTAGTATGTTTAACAGCATTACACAGGCCTTTACTGTTGAATCAGCTTTATTTTATGGGAACTTTATGTAATATATATCTGTAGTCTGAAGGTTAATTAAAGCAGTTTCTTCTTCGGGTTTGTTTCTGGAAAGGGGTCCTGAGGGACTCCTTCCCATTAATTTCCTATCTTGCCTATTTCAGTATGTTTTTGCTATGTCTTTTATGTGTTTCAGTGCTCCCTTTTCATTTCTAACAGGGAATAAATGGGCCCAGGATTCAAACTGACAGTGATGGTGGATTGCAGTGGCATACATCTAATAGGGATATTACTTAGCACCTAGAGAGGCCTGCAGATTTTCCAGATGCATGCATTTGACACCTTGATCCTTAATGGTGTGCAGCAGGTTGCATGAGACTGTTGCACGACAGTGCAAGTGGAAGCGCTGTGTGAGCACTAGTGAAATGAAATCCTTTATATAGACATGTCTCTGTTCTCCTGTTTCCATATTCATAAGGATGCAGGGTATGACTGAGATAGAGAATGGGGGTTTTGGAGGAGACATGGGATTTTGAACGGGATCATAATGAGACTTATAAGGCACTTTCCATGTCTAAAGCTTGATCCAAAACCCAAAAATTACTGGAAAAAATCCCACTGGCTTCTGCGGCCTTTGGAGGCCCTTTCGCCCACCCAGTTTACATTGAGGTGATTAATGCACAGCGAAGTGCTAGCAGGAACAGTGATTTGCCTCCCAAATGGCATTGTGCCTGACCTTAGCCTCAAAAAATGCAACAAGTTCCTTGTCTTTTCTCCCACCCTCGTGCATGCATGGAGGGCAGAAGAAATCCCAAAGACTGATGGCTTTTATGAAGGCCCTGGGTCTTTTCAGTTATGTTTGTGAACCAACTTAGGCCACAAATAGGCCAGCAAAAGTTCAGATGGTCTGGATCACATCGCTGATACAGGGGTGTATTTGAAACCGTTACACTTTGGGGTGTTAACGTGGAGAAAGCCACAGTGTGGCTCCTTAACCCCTCTGGAAATAGAAATGTAAAGCACAAAGAAGGCCTTGATGAGCAGATTGCCTTTAAGTCATTTGCTTCCGAGATTTCCTGCCCCTGCTGCCGACGTACCAAGCTAGTGCGTTGGGTTTTAATTTTTCATCGTGTTTTAAAAACAGATACATTTGCAAAGGTAAACATGCCGCAGCACGGACGGCTTCCAGCCAAATGAAAGAGACGGCTCTGAAAAATCAGCTCTTGGAGAAAGGTCATATGCAAGCAAATGCTAGAGTTCATTGGGTCCATATGTGTAAACTTCAGCTAAGGTGAGACAGGCCCAGCCAAATACTTACTCTAGCAGAAGTGAGGCTCATTGTAAAATAAAAGCACTCAGCTGCCCTTGGGGATGCCTGTGGTCTGAGTGATAGGATTTAAAGTGTTGAATGAAAAAGACCTACATCCTCCCTTGCTGCTTAGATTTCCATTCCGACTTTATCCATTCACTCTAACAAAAAAGAAGGTTGGGGAGGATAATGTGCCGTTTGGCATTAATTCCAATAACTTGCAGTTCGACCGTTTTAGCTGGGAAACACGCTGAGCTTAATAATCTCCAGCGACATGCCTATCAAAGATTAATTTTGCTGTGAAGATCATGGCTTGCAGCCTTTAATTTAATAATCAGAAAGGGTTTCTTAATAAGTTGCACCCACCTGCAGGAGTTCCTAGAAAGCAGGACAGTAGCTGTTATTTCATAGGCTTGCTTGATCTTTCATCTGACTGCAGCAAGAATTGAGCCACCTACAGCTTTTTCATTAAGCTGCTTGTTGTTTTTGTACTGTGATTGGTCAGAGCTTGCTATTTAAAAGGAAGAGCGAAGGACCAGACCTCTCTGAAATGAGGATGTTTCAATTAGAATAGCAGATGAAGAAATCCTCTTTCCAGTAAACTGTATGAGTGGGTTGGGGGGAGGGGGAGAAGGGAAGGGTGGGGAAAGTTGGCAGGCAGGAAGAAAAACAGAGAAATTAGGGCATAAAAGTAGGATCCTTAAAAGGCTCTATTGTGTGCTGACCTTCCCCTCCCCTCGGTTAGATAGATGGCGTTTGACTGACCCCATTAGACAGCATGAATGCCCAGCTGACTCACCTGCCTGGAAAGGTGCTATTCTTACAGCATCTGCTGCTTGGCTCAAATATGTTTCTGCAGCTAAAGAGCTAAAGGAAAAGAAGTCAGAGCTGCCGGAGGTGAAACCGTCACACCTCCCGGGTGATAGCACACCATTAAAGGTGACAGGGAATTGCTCAGGAGGTGGAAGTGCCTGAAGATTAGCTTGGCTGGCAGACTTATTCCCTTCCTCATGTCTTTCTATTAAATTGGTATTGATTGCAGTGGGCGGGGATGGCTCACACGGGAACAAATTCAGCTGTGGGTGGGAGACATGAGACCGTGGTGGGGAATGTGGAAGCTTGGAAGAAAGAGTCAGCCTAGGAAAAGGCAGGAGAGGTGAAGAGGATGTGTTGGGAGACTGGGTGAAGAATGTCCAGGGTGCGTCTCCAGCTTATGTTGGCTCCAGGCCACTTTTAGCCTTCATCTGTCCACCCTGATTGCTGGAATGAGAAGGGGCCTCAGGGCCAGATGTTTGTGTGTTCTATACCCCGCACACTCTGCAAAGCAGGCCAAGACCTGAAAGTGCTTTGCAAACAGTGAGCACACCTGTGGTGCCGGGAAGCATTATTACTACCTCTGTAGAGATGGGGGAACTGCAGCACAGAGAACTTCAGAGCCTTCCTACAACGAGGCACCATACCCCACACTTAGTGCGTATATGAAATGTGCTGATTTTAAAAAGCTCCAAGGGGCTGATTGCAATCTGTACGTTGTTCTTCCAAGTGCTTGCTCACGTCTGTTCCGTATTAGGCGTGTGTGCTTGCCATGTGCAAAGATGCTGGAAGTTTTGCCCTCAGCGGTATCTGTAGAGGACTGGCTCTGGTGCCTTCTGGAGTAGCGACCACGTGGAAGGGGAAGGGGCCAACTGCCCTGGCGCCTGGGGATTCAAAAGGACCCGGGGCTCCCAGCGGTTGCCGCCACGCCTACGAAGCCATGGCAGCAGCTGGGCCCTTAAATCGCCACTAGAGCCCTGCACCATGCACTCCCAGCTGTGCTGAGAGAGGGGAGGGCATAGTGGTGCTGAGGGCTGGCTGCTCCTGGCCCCACCCCTTCCAGAAGTGTAGAGCTGGCCACCCTACCTTGACCAGGGTTCTGGCGATTTTGTCAGCCCCCTCCCCTTCACACATCTCACAGTACAAGGGGCGCTGGTGGCTTCCCACCCCCTCAGTTCCTTCTTGCCACCACTGAGGGTGCATAGAATGTCTGCTGTGTTGGCTCGCGTTGTTTGTTTCCGATCTTATGAACTTGTTGAACCTGTAATTTAGTTGTGCAGGGCATCCCCGCTATACATCCAAGATTCGGTCCAAAAAACGTGGATGCATAACGAAATGATGTAAAGTGGGGAATTTTTTTCCCCCGCGGCTGACTTCCATTTGTGCAAATTGGGTGATTTTGTGCATGACGTAAGAGTGGGAAATGGAAGGACTTATAACACATCAGTCCCTACAGGTGTCAAGGACGATCTGATGGAAATTATTTATACCGGGGCAACTTACAGTGGGGTCACCCTATATATAGTTAGTAGTTGAATGAGTTACCTTTAGTAGTAGTTTAAAGTCTTCAGTTGTCATGAATTGGACACAGCCAGGAGGTGGGCGTGCCCCACTCCCCAGGCTTCAAGCCCCTGTGATCATTGCAGATGGCCTATGTCCATAAGCAATCCCCATAGTAGCTATGTTGGGCGAAGGACACAAGTGAAAAATGCTGTCTCTGGAAGTCCTTCAAGCCCAGGACTAAAAAGGAGTGCAACTGACTTCCAGCACTCCTGATGAAGTTGGCTCTCACTCTGACACTGAAGGAAAAGTCAGACATGACCCCTAACCCTGCGGCATTGGAGCAGAGTGCCCTGCTGGTGCTGTTCACAAGCTGGCACCGATCCCCATCCCCGGCTCTGACTAAGTAGTTGAGAGAGGCTGTAAGAGAATGTTTTCCTACTTCTTGAAAATAAAAAAAACAGGGTTGGGAGCAAGCTAAGACCCCCTTCGGGAAGTTGGGCCCCAGCTCAAGTCGAGTAGTGGAGTCCTCCCCCATGCCTTGCCAGTAGGAGCACCAAGACCAACCTCTAGTATCACCATGTGTTCGATATAGTTCTTGGGACCAATTTGAGGACTGAAGCCACTGGCTCACCATCAGTTTCTGAGAAGGGGATCACTATATATAGGGAGAACCCACAGTATTCCGTCTGCGATAGCTCTTTCCACATTTCAGTACCAGCCATATAGCATGAGGTATAGATTTCTGGATTTCTGATGCCGATCCATCAAGCACCATCAGTCACCGAGACCCAACCAAGATGTTCATCTCAGTTGGACTGGTCTCAGGCAAGAGCCTCCGTGACGCCCAATCCTGGTTGCATGTAGCTGTAGCTCCAGCATGAAGCAGGGGTCCCTAACTGCGGGACAGCTTCCTGTGCCTGTGGTGCCATCTCTTTCATCAGCACTGAAGCCCGTACCGTGGTCCCAAGCACAGGGGCCAGTACCATGTTGCTCATGGAATCCATGCAGGGTTCACTTAGCTTTCCCAAGCTGCCTACTCCGTGTCAGGAACCTTGGACAGGCCAGGAACCTTAACATCCAAAACCCCTCCAGTGCTCAAGGTGTCAGGGGAAAGACCCCACCGGTCTAGGGTAGGAAATGTATGTAATTAACTGTGTAACCGCTGAAAATTTCAGAGGCTACATGGTTACACATGGGGCAGCAGGAAGCTCCCCGGGAGCCTGCATGTAACCATCATGTTAACCATTTACATGGTTACACTTTCACATCCCTAGTCTAGGAGGACCCAGGGGATCAGCTTGCTGGACTACTGATGGATGATGAAGAACCTGTGGTACTGGCATCATTCTTATTGTCGCCCGATGAGGTCATCTTGGGCCCCCTCACATGGTTTCTCAGGATGACACTAAGCCTCACCAGAAATTATGGGCGAGGGTTGCATTTAACCTGGGCTACAGGTAGAGGAACTGGAGGAGCCGTAGGACTCCCTCAGAACCACCAGGCATGGTCTTCTATAAAGACAAGTCCCAGCTGCATCCCCGCTTGCATTCCTGCAAAAGATGGGGTTTACCTTCCATATGAACCAGGACATATTCCTCTCAGTGTTCTGTCCCAAGCCAGACAAGGGCAGTGAACAGAAGCGTCTTTATGCTCTGGATGTCCACAGGGCCTTGGCTTTTTTCGTTAGAATGCACCAAGCCTTTCCATAAATTAACACAGCAGTTTCGTGGATAGGATGAAGGGCCGTCCGGTTACCTCGCAGAGGATCTCCAACTGGATCACCTCTTGCATAAAAACTTGTTAGAAGCTAGTGGGGGTCCCACCAACCAGTGCTTGTCAAAATCCATTTGACTAGAGCTCACATATCCTCGGTGGCCTTCCTGGCACACATCCCTATGCAGGAACTCTGTAGAGCCATGATGTGGTCTTTTATCCACATGTTCGTGGCACATTATGCCATCACTCAGCAGGCCAGAGTAGGGATGTGAATGTTTAACTGGTTAACCGGTAAGCCTCACCCTTCACCAGTGAGGCTTGCAGGTTAAGGTTAACCAGTAGGGGATGGAGCTGCTCCAGTCCCATGGGGGGGCCAGCTGCAGACAGAGTCTGCAGCAGCCCGACTGGTGGGCCTCCCTCTGTCCAGCCCCCCCATTTAATCGGTTAACCTATTAAACAATATGTTTAACTAGTTAACCAATTTAACGGCATTTTAGGCCTTAGGACAGAGACAATGCTGGATTTGGCAGAACTGTGTTGCAGTCTTCACGTCCGTGAACTTATGCCCGCCTTCTTGGGTACTGAGTGAGTCACCTAATATGGAATGTCCATGAGCAAGCACTCGAAGAAGAAAAGACTGTTACCTTTTCCCATTACTGGTGTTCTCTGAGATCTGTTGCTCATGACCATTCCATGACCCACATTCCTTCCCCATTGTCGGAGTTGCTGGGGCAAGAAGGAACAGAGGATGGGAAGTGCTGGTGATGCCCATTATATTGCGTTATGAGAGTGCTACTCCGGGGGAGAGAGGCAGAACCTGTTCCCTATAGATACTGCTGAAGGAAAAACTTCCAGTACCAGAGCGTGTGGCAAGCACACACATGTAATATGGAATGGCCATGAACAATACATTTTGAAAAACACCAGTCACGGAAAAAGTTTTACTGTCTTTT
This sequence comes from Pelodiscus sinensis, assembly GCF_049634645.1. Classification (NCBI taxonomy): domain Eukaryota; kingdom Metazoa; phylum Chordata; order Testudines; family Trionychidae; genus Pelodiscus; species Pelodiscus sinensis. Next base: position 8,941,826 of record NC_134717.1, on the reverse strand, counting down.
ATGCAGAACAGAAGAGCATGCTCCTTGTCACAGATGGGTGGGTAGAAAGGATCACTGCTCCATGGATTGGCATGTAATCTCTTACCGCGCTGGATCCTAGATGTCTTTCTAAGCTTTCAGCTTCATCTGGCCAAAACTTTGGCGGGAGGAGTTGATTAACTAAATATTTCAGTATTTTGGAATTTGCTTTCAAAGTGCTCATTTTAGTAGACTATCTTGCAAACCAAAGACTCTGGAAAATTTGGCTTGGGAACACTGAAACATGTTGTTCCTTGAAAAGGGATAAATGAAATGGACATTCTTGTCAGTGTCACATATGCTATTCATTGAACAATGGTTGCTATTCCAGCCAGGACTCTCTGCTGCAGAACTGTGAACCCTGGAACACTGGCAGTTTTCCAATGGTAACCTGCTTGTGTTTTGACTAAAGTTGTGTCAGATCTGTAATAGATTCAGCAAAGCATCTTGCTTCAATGAATTCATCAGAAAGTTTCTGACCAGCTCTGCTGTCAGCAGCACCCTAATGGGAGCACAGTATTTTGTTTCTGTGATCTTAGGAGGACTAGAGAGGTAGTGTGGTATGGTTCTTATTTTTGCCTCCGCTATCCTGAATGTTTGAACTTATCCAAATTAGAAATAAGGCATACATTTTTAACAGAGAGAGTGATTAACTACTGTAGCAAATTTGCCAAGGAATTGAAGGATTCTCCCTATCTTGATGTCTTCAAGACTGCTTTTTGGAAGATATGCTTTAGTCAAACACAAATTACTGAGCTCAGTACACAGGTAACAGTGAAATTCTATGGCCTGCATTATACCAGGCACTAAAGTAAATAATCAGATGGTTTCTTCTGGCATGAACAGTTGATATATGCCTTACCATTACACCTAGGAACTGCTGTGTAGCTGAACTCTTTTAAAAAAAATACTTTTAAAAATTATATCACAAACATTGTCCCCTGAATCTTTTAATAGATGTTAGTGTATTAACTGATGAGGCTCTCATGGGCCTCCTATCGACTACAGTGGGAGTTTTACCTCTTTGAAGATAGCCAGTTTTATTGCTTAGAATCTAACTTGTGTGTGTTTGCAATTTGAGGGAATGCCTACCATGGCAAATCCAAGCTAGAGAAATAAGACGTGTCTCTCATAGGGCTGTATTCAAATGTGGTGAAGAATTCTACGTACTGTATGACTTCATCAGCATACACCTATAACACCACCCCTGTTGAGCTAGGAAAGTTCTATCCTGATTTCGCTGATGGGGAAACTCCAGGACAGAATAGAACAAATGACTTACCTAAGGTCACACAGGAAGTATGTGTTGGAGCTAGGAATTGTTCCCATGTGTCTTGGTTACCAGCCTAATATCGTATCCGCTAGACCAGCCTTTGTACCCTGGATGGTGCTTCAGTGAAATGGCACCGTTAACATCAGTTCTGAATCTGGCACATAGACTTTAAAATAAGTGAATAAACCAAGCCGCCATAATGTCTGTTCAGAAATAATGGTGACTCTCGATCTTTGGACATAATGGATGGGAAAATAACTGCTGAGAGAGCCTCCCTTTATTATGGAGCTTTTGCAGATTCTGCTCAGAATAAAGAGAAGTGCCCTAAATAGATTAGTAAATATCTTCACCTGATGGATACTCAGTAGGAGAACGAGTAGTGGATGTCCGAGTGAACTCGCTGTTTCTGGAGCAGCATCATTGTTTTCTGCTTTTTCATTTTCTTTCCAGATCTGAAGCCCTGGGTGTCGAATTTCACCTATCCAGGTGTGCAAGACTTTTCTCAGCTCGCGCTGGATGCCAACAGGAATCAGCTCGTTGTGGGAGCAAGGTAAAGATAATCTTTTAATTAGACCAGGATTGCTGTTCAAGCTCTTTCTCTGCAGGTTACTAGCTTCGGGGGAAATTGTCTCTGTGTGTGTCTATCTCTCTCTCTTTCTCTCTCTCAAAGAGAGGGCTGTAATTATATAGGGATTTTAGAATCTCAATAAAATTGCAAAGAATTGAAATCACTATTATTTTTAAACCATTTTAAATGCAATTAAAATGAAAGAGGAAGCTGCTGTTAGCAAAGAGGTTAGCAAAGTTCTAGTAGGCCAGTGTATTTCATAGCTCTGCTAAATCAGGACAGAGCTCTCTTGGTGGTTGTCTAGTGAAGTTCTTTAGTTACACTGTGTTTGTTCATTATTGAAGGGCTGCCATCTCTCTGCAAGGCCGTACCTGGGATGATGGTCTTTCCCCCCACTATTAGAGTTCACATTTAACATTGCTGTGCAGCCTTCCTTATGGATGTTTTTCTTTTATTAGCCAGGAATATATTTGCACAACCAGAAAATCTGAAACCTCAAAGTAATAAGTAACAAATTGGTGGCAGCATCGTGCTGCTTGATGTCACATATAAGAGATGTCTGTCTGTGTTAAAAGTAATTACAGACAACGGTGTTGCAGTGGCAAAACAGCCAGGGACGAGGTTATTCCAAATACTGGAGCAAAGAAGAGGCAGATTGGAACACTCTGTCCTTCTGCCAGAGTTAAACAGATGGTGAATGGATTGGACAGAAAAGCCTGAATTAGCTGCTCAAAGATAAATGTTTTTTTATGAAGGAGACAACCTAAATTTCCTAATTCAATGAATGAGCAAGAGATGCAGATAATGTTGTAGCTGGCTGAGGTGAAAAGTGTAAATGGTAAATTAAAAGCAACTGTTTGAATCTTCAGTGTAAGCATGTTATGGCCCTGCTGCCTGTTGGTCAAGAAACTGTAAGCTGGGAAAAAGGCATCAAGGACTTTGTGGAGGATGTATACTGCATTATAGTGAAACCCTTCCAAGCACATCTCAGAAGGGTTAGAGATGTGCTAGGTCAGTGTTGCCTCATTACCTGTTGGGCAGTGGCAGGAACAGCTAAGGGAGATTTGATTGCAAGGACCCAATTCAGACTACAGCCAACATTTGCGCAGTGCGAGAACTTTCTGGCTAGGAGAAAATAAAAGTTTGAAAAGGGAGATAGTTGAATCGCTGTGAGACAGTCTGCATGGCTACAGACGGAAGTAGAACAGCTTGGCTGAAAGAAGGATGGTGCTCAGATAAATGGGAACAACTGGGAAACTTGAAGGGAAACATGTAGCCTCCCCTAGAAGGAAGCTGCAGGAAAAGTCAGCTCTGAGGAGACAGCCTACTGGAACTGTGGATGTGAAAAGCCTCTGTAAGTAGACTGTCCTTGTGCCACAAGGTGAGGTGCTGCTGTGGAAAAGTAGCCAGAAAGCATCATGACAAGTAGTCTCCGTTGTTCAGCCTGACAAGGGGACCACCAGCTCCATCAGGAGCTATAAAAGGTCTAGTGATAGAAATGTAGCCGTGTTTGTCTGGTGTAGCTGAAGCAAAAATCAGGACTATGTAGCATTTTAAAGACTAACAAGATGGTTTATTAGGCAATGAGCTTTTGTGGCCCAGACCCACTTCCTCAGATCAAATAGTGGAAGAAAATTGGCACAATTTTCATATGTGTTCATTTTTTTTTCTTGTATCCTTTGGTATATATGGATAGTGCCAATTTTCTTCCACTATTTGATCTGAGGAAGTGGGTCTGGCCCACGAAAGCTTATTGCCTAATAAACCATCTTGTTAGTCTTTAAAGTGCTACATAGTCTTATAAAAGGTCTGTACCTCATAGAATTCACATGGGCTCTGAAGTGCAGAGGTTGTTTCCATAAACTCTTGTAATATGATCTGTTGCCTTCATTTGATCTCGGACTGCAGCGATCAGTGATGGAGGTCTATGTGCTTTGTAGGGCAGTAATTAAGAGCTGGACGGAATATTCCTGTTAGTGTTTGATAAAAAGGCAGCTCCATGTTTTTAAGGGGAGGGTCTGCTAAACCAGGATGTGATTTAGAAATGCTGATTCTGGAACAGGTCAAAAGAACTGCTTCTGAGTACCAAAGGGAAGGGAGAGAGATAAAAAAAGTCCTATTGGAAGTGTCTCTCTGTCTTTGGAAGGGTCAGGTACTGGTAAACAGGTGGTATGGCACCTGGGTACACCCAATGCCAACGGACACTGACTATAACAGTGGTTCCTAAACTTTTTGGCATCACGCCCCCTTTTTGATTTTTGAAAAACCCTCACGCCCCACCCCCCAAAAAGCAAAACTTGATGGGGGGGGGAGGGCTAGGTCGCCTCGTGCCCCCCCCCCCCTGGAATTTCTTCACATCCTTCCAGGGGGGCACGCCTCCCAGTTTAGGAACCCATGGACTATAGGGTCTTCGTGGATTTAAAAGTAGACATTCTTCTACAAAGGAGTTTCACTAGCCAGCTACAGGGACAGTCTGCAGAACTGGAATTCATTTACAGATTTGACACAGTTACCCTGGGCTTGAACAAAGACATTAACTACTAGGGTGCATTACCAAGCCAATTTCTCCTGTCTTTAAAATCTGCATTTCCATGACAAAAGCTATGTACGGGACACATCCAGCTCACTTAATTAGCCTCATTAACATGGGTTAGTCTCTAATGTGCCACAGGACTATACATAGGTCTTGGTAAAGCACGAACAAGAAAAAGATTCTGTACTAGCTAAGCTTAAGGTCTGGAGACTGGATGGACAGGGCTGAAGCTGCAGAAGTGTTACCTAAATTCCAGCCTTACAGAAATATGCAGGATTTAAAATAATCTCTGGGATCCTTAGCCTAAAGGTCCAGCGACCTGAGTTGATTGCAACTCTCTGAGGAGCCCTGGAGCTTCGCATCTCAGATAGCAGCTTCTGAGCAGACTTTTGGCCGAAAATAGGCTTTTACCTGAATAGTTGGCAGAAAGTGCCTAACAGTGCTGTCAAACTTGTAAAACCTGTGCCACTTGGAAAGCATCACTTCCAGCCCCAGGGCATCTTCCGTTGTAGCTGGAGTGTGGCTGCCACTGAACCATAAAATGAACAAATGCTACCAGATTATGTTGCATGGGCAGAAAATCATTGCAAACCAGGAAACTAGGACTGTGGCAGAGTCCTGGTTCAGGAATTTATACACACGTTTGGCACACCTGGGAATGTACAGAATGCCAGTATTAAAGTCTGTCTAAGCTATTTCCCATCGCCATAGTATGTGGGTACCTCACAATCTCTTAGAATTCCCCATCTCAAAAGGGGAGTGTGAGAATATTGTCCCATTTTTCAGATGGAGAATTCAGTTGTCAAAAGGCTAAGTGATGTGGCCAAGGTTACAAGGGAAGTCTGTGGCAAACCGGGACCTTGACCCTGGGTCTTCAGAGTTCTAATCTTGTATTTTAGCTAATGAACCATCCTTTCTCATGTGGGCATCTTTCAAGAGTCTAATTTTCAAAGGTGCTGAGCGGACATAGATCCCATTGACTACAGCTAGAGCTGTGGGTACTCCGCAGTTCTGAAAATCAGGCAGTGTGTGCCCACGTAGAAATTAAAACACACAGACCTGCTCTCGCCCACAGTCTGATGAGTACGTTGAGAGATTGAATAGCACTTTGGCTATCAAGTTGTCAACTGGGACAAGATGTGCAGTCCTGAATTCACCCCTGAATCTGATCCAATATTTCTCTGAGAGAGTGACTGAGATGAGTTAGTGCCATTTGTTATCATCCCTTGTATTCATATCACTCAGCCTCCTGCTGGGTTTGCCCCCTACCAAGTCATCTGTGGCTGAGAAATTACTCTGCCAGTTGATGTATTCATGGGAATGTGATCAAGCAAAGAGCAGGAGTGTGTGTCTGATTATATCACTGGTAGGAAGGTATCTGAAATCTGTTGCAGAAGCTGGAAAGAAATTCAGAAAATCAAATAACCTTCATTCTTACCATGGTAAGTTTCTCGAGGGACACAAGAAGCAGTCTGATTTAAAAATCACATCCCAGTGCTAGAAAATAAACAATTCTTGTAATGAAAGAATGTGAGAGAGAAGAACCCTCCTTCGAAATTTACAGAGAAAGTTCAAGAGTTGATGGAATTTGTTAAAAGAAACAGCCTGATCATCTGTGTGAGAAAACGTGGATGAAGATGAGAAATGTGTAAATGGACATTATTTCTAGTTAAAAGCTTAATTAGGAGTGCCTGGAGCATCTTTACCCATGGAAACAAATGTGATTTAAAATGCAGGCTTTAATCCATGGAGCTTTATATGGATTGATCCTCAGGAAGTTCAAGGTAGACTTACCTTTCATATTAGAGGGACAGAGTGGGTGAGTTAATGTCTTTCACTGGACCAACTTTTGTTGGTGAAAGCCACAAGCTTTTGAAATACACGGGCTTCCTTTTCATATGGCACTTTGATAGCTGGCATTCACTCAGGCACTTCAGATAGCAGCTCCTAGTTACATGCTAGAGACCTTCTAGGGGAGAGCTCCCAAGAGCCTGAATTTGTTGATGTCATGTCACAATCCAGGTCTTAGCTGTTTATCCGGGTATCTGTTGAGGAGGGGAGGATGGAAGAAAAAATTGTGTGGCTTCTGGGATCTTTGGACACTGGCACTTGGTGTTTAACTTTTTCTGTGTAAAGTTTGTACATGCACCTAGCATTCAGGATGGGCATTTTGAGAACTTCAGAATATATAGAAAATAGACTCAAATGAACAGACATAGGTTGCTGGTGCTGGCTGGTGCACATGAGCAGTTACTGCTGCAATTGAACAAATAGGAGGTTATCTCCCACAAATGGAATCTGTGACAATAGGTAGTTTAGCCCATTTTTTTTCTTTTGTTAGCAATGGAAACAAATGTTCCTCGGTTATAACTCAGGATGGCACTATCTGCATTTATGCCAAATAGCCTGTTTAATCAGGTATGTTACCTTACATGACCTGCCTCTCATCACTTTCGTATCCACAAATGAAAGAGGGTCTCGGATGACTCAAGACATCATTTCACTGACATCACTGTGTGAAAGACCATCTCAGCAGGACATGGGTTCTATGAAAATCATCCTGACCTCACCAATGAGGGTTAGACTGCAAATGTGCCTGGTACTTCGGATAAAATCCATGTCAGTGATCACAGAATAAACCACCCAGGAGAGAAATTTTTGCTTCTAATAGCCCATACTGGATAATTAAGTTAAAAAAATATGTTCCAGAAATTTGAGTACAAGCAAACACATGACGACGATGTTGTTCTGAAAGCTCTAGAGCGGTGGTTTTTAACTCGAGGGTTCTTTTGATTGTCTGAGGGATCTGTATAAGGTGACTCTGAAAATAATAAAAAGTTCAGATCCATTTTTTGATCGAAGTATGTGACTACACCCATCTGCAAGTCAAAACCCAGAAGTGTGATCATTCCTATCGAAGCCCTCTTTCACACTGTGTCAAATGCCATGGTGAGCCTGTGTGGCATCTAATGTTGAATTCTGTTCAGGCAGTTTTCAGTCTGACTTCTATGATGGGGATCTGTGGTCCACAGGTTGAATTTCCAGAGGAGTCTGCACCTACACTGGAAATTTTTTAGGAGCCTGCAAATGAAAAGTGATTGAAAACCACTGCTTTTTATTTTTTTCTAATGCACTCCCCTCAGCACCACTGGGTGGCGCAGCAGAGCAGTGTTTAACCTGTGTTAATGAACTTGTTAGCTTTGTCTATGGTACGAAGTTTGCGACAGGGCAGTTTTATATGGATAGTTTGATATCCAAAGTGGTTCTTTCTTCATCTGCTTACAAATGAAACAAAGTTTCTGTACAGTTCAAAGGGCATAAGGAACTCAGCAGGAGCAGAGAAAGGGGATTGGTCAGCAGTGAATTAGCATCACCAGCCCTGTAAGCTTTCATTTGCATACAGAGAATGTAGGAAATACCTGGCGTTTGAGGGGAAAACTGAAGAAGTTAAATAAGTATATTTGGTCTAAGTGATGATGTTTAAGGAGGTTGGGTGGGAGGGGCTACCCAATGATGTGAATGATGTAAACACCTAGGAGGAATTAAGTTGGCCAAAGAGAGTGTAATTAGAAGTAACAGGGTGATAGTAAGAAAGACTTGCCAACAGTGAGATGGATTAGGATGTGGAATAGTTTCTCTAGGAAAGTGGTCAAAGCCCTATAGTTTGAGATTATTACAGCTTGCATGGAAAGTGTGTAAGAGAATATCCTGAACTGTCAGAAGGGTGAACGAGAGAACCTAATAATCAGAGCTAGTCGGGGGAAAGTATCATGGACGTTTTTGTGATTTCCCCTTTGCCAAATATGAGATTTTGGGGAAGAGGGAATTCAACCAGCTTTGTAGATGGGTGGAAATTTCACAAAGAATTTCATTGTGAAGTTCCCTATTTTGTTTTTAATTTATTCCTACTGCTAAGACATATCCACACTGAATTTCTGTGCTGTTAGGATTTTTCTGAATATTATTTTTATCCTTGTATTTTGTTCAGAACTGTCATGCACACCATTGCCTTCTACTAAGCAGAACCAGAGCTGCTCAACTGCATGATTAAGCCCTGTGCTGCTTCAGCTGGTGGGAATTCTGCCATGGCTGGTCAGGTGGCAGTGCTTTTGGAATCAGGAGAGTCTTGAGTTTCATTGCCAGTGTGAGGGACCAAATTATTATGATGAGCACAGTGACAGCCACAAAGTCTTTGGTTGTTTTTTTTAAAATTGGGACATATGATTAATCGGCATGATCTGCTGCCTATAAGACAGTCCCAGCTAAGAGGACTCTACAGTAGCTCTACCTAGATTCATCTCAGAGAAATGTTGCTATGGGAAAAGCAGTTGCGCACAGAGTAACTGCATCATATTACTATGTGCCATTTAGTACAGTTCTCTGTTGAGCAACCATTGATTTTTAAAAAGAGTGATGTTCCAGACAAGTTTTTCTTCAATAGAAACAAAATTACAGGCTGATGAGATTACAAGTTGCAAGGGAGTTGTTGGCAGATCAGCTTTCCTCCAGCATCCATAGGTAGGGCCCTGTAAATGAATCAGTAGAGTAGTGTTTGCTGAAGGGATTACTGCATCCCTTGGTGGAGTCAGCATGCAATCAACTCCTGAGTGAGAAGCCTGGAATCATTTGTTAGTGTCCTGGGTTTCTTGAGATGGCAACATCAGAGGAATACACAGACATATTAGAAGTTCAAAGCACATCTGGGCCTCAGTAAGGATGTTGTAGGTCAGGCTAGCATAGGATTTGGCAGTCAAGTCACTTGCGGTTTAATTCTGATTCGGTTCCTGCCTTAATGTGTGTTCTCTTAACCTTTCCATTGTTTCTTTCCCCCCACCTGTAAAAGAGGGTTGGTGAAGCATGACTAAGTTATGTTTATCATACAAAGTGTTCTTCAGGCCTATGGCTGCAGTGTGAGAGGAACAAGGACATAGGCAGTTTTGCCTACTAGTCACAGCTGGACTGAAGTCCCGCCAGGGACAGTAGTCATCAAGCAGGAGTTGGAGGCATTGTAAGAGCCAGGACCTGTAAGCAAGTGTTAGAATGAGAGTCTGGCTGTGGACTCCTATGGTGCCTATTGCACAGTGTTCTTTGCATGGTTTCCTGGTGGCACTGTGGGAATATCAGTTGTCCTGTGCTCTGCAGACCTCAGTTCTAGTCCCCAGGTATTAGAGAAGCCAGCAGCTCCTGGCTACTAGTCTTGTGTTCAGTCCTAAGCCATGCACAATGCCAAAGCAAGATGTTAGGATTTGTCTTACACCTCAGTCTGCATCTTGGTTTTTGTCTTGCCTGCTTTTATCCAGTACTGATCACTAGTATATTCGTGGAACGCCTTTCGTGGTCCAGGACCTCTCTGTGCTGGGTGTTACACAAATACAGAACATTCCTTCCCATAATTACACTGATATACCTTAATTCTCTAGTTTTTCAGAACTCGTGTCAGGATGCTGTAGTCCATGGCTGGCTTAAAACTTCCCTTTTCTAGAAGAATCAGTCTGTATCCGTGAGGTAATGTCCCCAAAATAGAAAATGTTTCCTCTCTCTCTCAGCACCTCTGCATTCCTCACCCACAAGCAAGCTTTTAATTGTGAATTAACCTTATCTGCTTCTGTGCATCCCAACTAGCCACCAGCACTGGAAAAATGTGTAACTTTGCAGTCTTCAGCAGAGGTCATTCTGACGCACCGCTGAGTTGTTTTGTGTGGTTTTAGAGAGAGATGGTAAATATAGATGGAAACAAGACGTGAAAACCAACCACCCCATTTCATCATTTTAAACTGGTAAAGCTCTATTGGAGCTCTTCCTGATTTATAGCAGCATAAGTGAGCTCTGGATCAGGATGTTTTTTTTAATAAGAAGGAAGATTTCTTTTAATCAGTAGGCATTGTTCTGACAGACTTGATGCCTGAAAAGAGAGAGGGTTTTTCAGAGAGCAGAATACACATCTGTTTGTAGACCCGTGTGCTTCAAGTATACTGTAAAATACTTATAAACCCTATAGAGGAGATCTCGGCTTTTGTTGAAGATCATGTTAAATGGCTTCTCCTTAGAAATGCCCGGTTTCTCTTGCAGTCACATTGCTCCGTGCTTTGGAGATGACATACTTTTGCCTTCCGTGCAGTTGTTTCAAGGTAAGGCAGTTCTGGAGGGAGAATGTGGGAAATGTGTGATAAAGTTCAGCCAGGGTGCACTTGGCCAAGTGAGATGGCTACTTAGTAAGAAGATTTGACTGTGGAATGTTACTGGAAGGAGAATTAAGTGGATATGTTTTTCTGCTCTTTAAGATGCATCTAGACTTCTCCCTTTCCGTTACAACTCATACTACGTGGTGGTAGGTACGAGGAACATTTAATCATTTTCAGGCCAGCCAGTTAATAAACACTTCTATCTTTAGGATTTGTACTGTAGTGAAGCTCTAAGAAACCTGCAAATAAACAGGGAGTAGGCCCAGATTGTGGGAAACATTCCTTTTCAGAACAGTACTTAAACATGTGCCTAAATACCATTGATGTGATGAGGATTTAAACATGGCTTTATAATTAAGCATGTGCATAAGTGCTTTTATGAATTGGAATACAGGACTATGTAGCACTTTAAAGACTAACAAGATGGTTTATTAGATGATGAGCTTTCGTGAGCCGGACCCACTTCCTCAGATCAAATAGTGGAAGAAAATAGTCACAACCATATATATCAAAGGATACATTAAAAAAAAAAGTGAACACATATGAAAAGGACAAATCACATTTCAGAACAGAAGGGGAATGGGGGTGGGGGAAGGAAGGTAAATGTCTGTGAGTTAATGATATTAGAGGTGGGGAAAGGTAAATGTCTGTGAGCTAATGGTATTAGAGGTGTGATAGAAATGTAGCAGTGTTAGTCTGGTGTAGCTGAAACAAAATACTTTCTGAAACAGAAAATGTATTTTGTTTCAGCTACACCCGACTAAGACGGCTACATTTCTATCACTATTCTTTATGAATTGGGGACTTAGAAAAAAAGCATGATCTTACTATGCATACATAGGAAATCTTGCACGATTGAACCAGGTCTTGGTTGAGGCTTTCTGGGTGCTACTGAAATACAAGAAATAAGAACAGGGGAATTTTTAGAAATGAGTTAGATGTAGTGAGAAATAAGAGAAGGAATAATGATAATTAGCTTGGATGGTATATATTATGATATATATGATCCTATTTATCCCAAAGGGCACAGAGCACTTTACAAATGATAATCACTAGAACTACTCACCTGTGAAATGCAGCCAACTCTGAAGTCACCTTGCCTGGAAATTTAGGACAGGAAATGAAGAGGACAGTTTGGATGGGAAGTGAACACCATCCTGTCCCTTTAAATGTATTCACACAGTTTTTTGTTTAGAGCTATGGGAGAAAGGTGTTCGTAGGATAACTTAGTTACACCAGAAAGTTATTCCTTTGGCGAGTTTGGTCTGCTCCAGGTTTGTTAATTAAAAAAAAAAAATATTGTTGTGAAGAGGAAATAACTGAAATTTATTTAGAAAAAAATGTGCGAGAGGAGGGTAAGGTTGGTGGGAATGTACTAGAAGTGGGGCTCAGCTCCCCACCCAGTTGCGCAGGGTCTAACTTATGGCCTGCAGGGCATACATGGCTCACCAGAGAATTTCATACGGTTTTTGGCGGGGCTTGGGATAACAGCTCCAGGCAGCTCTTTGCTTATAATTTGGGAGAAGGTTATGTATTCTTTATGGTTTCCCTTGCCCCGTTTTCTGTAATTCTGATGCCTGGTTTATGCACTGATTTCTTTGTTTTTAAACAGACCGTATTGTACATAGCTTGTTTCTGTAGAAATACACACCAAACAAGCTGAACATAAAAAACATAAATCACTGCTCGTGACTTTAAATCTTATTAAAATTACGTAGAGTCTGTTTGGCCAACATCAGATTGTGCATTGGGTTATGTAGTGCTCCTGTGTGATAAGGTTGGCAGCTCTGCCAATATGTAAATGGTGCGCTTGCGTGTTCCTTAATTCTGCACCTCCAGATGATTTAAACTCCGGTTCAGCAAGGTTTTTAAACAGGCATGTGACTTTAAACACATATCCCACTGAAGTCAGTGGGAGCATTTTGAGGTACCTTTTGTAAATACCTTTTCAAATAGGGGCCTTAAATCACACTTCTACTTTTAAAAGTGACTGTGTAAAAATGGTGCCTTCTTACTCAGCAGATCTTCCTTCTACCTGGGTGTATGTAGGGTAACAGTTGCTGAATATAGGAAGTAAAATACATTTTTGCTGATTTTTCCTCCTGTTCGTCCTGCAGGGCCAATACACCTTAGAACAACTTATCTGGATTCTATCGCTTCTTGCGCATCATCTGTAAAATTGTTAGATTCTTTCAGTTATAACACTGTAAAGTCACTAAAAGTCAAAGAATTGAACAGGCAACACTGACGGCATAATATGGTCAGCAGAATTTCTATTACTGTTGATATGTGAGAAGAAAAGAACCTCGTTTGATCCTAAATGTCATGTTGAGTTTTCTGGGTGAGAAATAAGAAACAAAATCTTTGTATTGGTAAATGGGGCCCACTTTTTTCCATGGAGACATGGCAAATATATAGGACTGCATTCTTACACAGTAGTGTTTGCAAGGCAGAGCTGTGTATTAAATTACTTCTGGAGGAATTATGTGCTATTGCGCATACACATATTTCATGAGCTGTGCATGAAAATACTTCTAATTTTTTGACAAAAATAGCTTCTGCTGCAAAATGTCTGTAGTTCTGTCTTCTGCCCATCAGAGGGCACGATGGTGCTAGATCAGAGAAGCAGTTCTGGCATGGGGTGGGCAATAATTTTCAATGGTGGGGGGGGGCACTCCAAGCATTTGGTAAGTAGCTCTGTCTGTGTGTGTGCGTGTGCGTGTGCGCACGTGCATACTTTTCTACTATATGAATGGAGAGGGTGCCGTTTCTGGGATGGAGTTGGGTACAGAAGGGGGTTCGGATCTGGGGCAGGAGTACTGTATAAGAGAGGATGCTGGATCAGGGAGGGAGTTTGGATGCAGGAGGGGGTTGTGATCTGGGGCAGAGGGTGGGCGTGTATAGGGGTTCCACAGTCAGGCTCTGCCTGTCAGTCACTTATCATAGGTGACTCTCAGCTAGCGGCTCAGTGGGACCCTCAGATAGGCTCCTGACTGCTGCAACCCCACAGGCTATTCAGAATGGCTGGGAACAGCGGGTCTCTGTGTGCCATGTGCCTACAAGCACTCCCATTGGCTGGTTTCTGGTCCATGGAAGGCTGTGAGGATGGTGATGGAGTCTGGGGGGAAGGTGTGGAGTCCCACTTGCTCTCAAAGGGTACGTGCCTCACGGATGCAAGCTGGCCACTTTGAGCGTTGTGTGGGGCCGCGGCAGGCAGGGAGCAAGCACAAAGGTCCTGGTGACCCTCTGCAGTCCAGATCCAAATGTTTGGTGGGCTGGATGTGGCCGACAGGCCTTATTTGCCCACCCTGCCCTAGCAAAAAATAACTTCAGCAGTTCTGCTTCCCCCGGAGGGCAGCTGTGGCTCTAGAACGCAGCAGCTGCTCTTAGCAAGTTCTAGCCAGCTAGGAAAGAATTAAGAGCCTGCTTTCTTCACAGCTCGTCGGGCCAGGTCAGGAGATGAGATGTGAGACAAACAGCCTGGGGCTGCTTGGAGGAGTAACGGACAGGAGCTCATAAGGGCTAGTTTGGGAGGACAGACTGGGGTTGGGGCTGAATGGAGGGAGGTGCAAGGCCATATGGGCAAAGGGGGAGGGGTGCAGAGCTACAAGGGGAAGGAGAATGGCTAAGTAGGGATACAGACACATGGGGACGGGGTGCAGGGACACATGAAAATGACGGGAAGGGGCTGGCTGAGGGATGCAGGTTTAGGGGTCATTTCATAACAATCCCTCTTCTCTCTTCAACCAAACCTGTTCCATACTTTCCCCACCAATACACAATAACCCTTCAAGTTTATACCCAGGATCTTTCCCAGCAATTCCTTTCCTTTGGCTTCTCTGTTCTCCCTGTCTCCCCACTGCCATTGTGCTGCTTCTGGGGGGTGCAGGAATTATGGTTCTGCCTTCTAGTCTCAATGCATTATTGTTCAGAGTACCATATTAATACATCTAGAAAGGAATCTATTTGTCAAACAACATTTCCTGAATCTTTGTTGTCTGTATTGTTACAGACGTATTTGCTGTTATTTTGCAACAAATTACCCAGATAATTAAAACTGTTGTGATTATCTTGTGTTATTTTGACAAATAAAATACACAGAATTTTAAAATATTGGGTGCAGAATTTTTATCTTTTTGGCACTGAATTCCCTCAGGAGTAACATGAAGAAGCAGGAAAATCATTGTGATAATTGTGTGAACTTTAATATCTTTGACTATTGGAGGATTGTGTGACACCTGACCACAGCTCACAACTGATGCGTATGTGTGCACACCACACAGTGATCTCTGCAAAGATAGAGCCTGCTTTTCTTCAAATAGACTCTGTTCTTTCTGCAGCTCTTTAGGATGCAAGGAAAACTATCTCCTTTGAACATGCCTCTTTCTTTAAAAGATTTTGGTTGAACCTGTTCCTCTTTGGGGGAAAAAAATCTAATATTAAAAGTTTATCACTCAATCAAACCACCCCATGTTTCACAAGGCTAAAACAAGGAACTGGAATGTGTGTTATGTGACTTTCAAAATCAATGCATTTAAATAGCTTGCTTAACAACAGGATACCAACTCCAAGCCAGCTATCATGAGAACTCCTTCCTTGGAGTGTTACAAGACTTGAGGCCCTGTGACATGCTTTAACACCTTCAGGAACAGGATTATTTCATGATGCCTTACACACTGGAGCTGCCACACTATTTTTGTTAAATTAGTGCATACTTTCCTAAGGGGGCCAAGAAATATCAGCTGCCGGATCGAAAATTCCTAGTCAAGTAGCTTTGTGTAACCCTAGTCCAAAGGTCTGTTAAACAGAGCTCTTTGCAGGGCATAATGTTTGTTAAAGGGTTTCTCTACACAGCGTGGCAATGTGCACTACAATATAATTTCTAAGGACACTACTTTGTTGCACAGTAATTGGTCTGTGTAGACTCTTCGTTTTCACTAAAGTTTCCTGACTATGCTTCAACCTAGTACATGCTTCAAACACCACTACAATTCGGAGCACTGGGGAACTTCTGGTGTGCATGAGTAGGCTGTACGCAGACCAGTTAGTGCACAATGGGTTAGTGCGCTTTCAGAATGAAAACCCTGTGGTGTGCATTGCAGCATGGTGTAGACAAACCTTAAGTCGGTAGCTGGTTAATAACAGAATATCTGAGAGGTTTGGCAGCTCCAAGAGAAGGGACGTGTATGAAAGAACTACTGGGTTTGTGGAGGTGTTATTACTTAAGTACCTGGAAAGATACATTGGATGCATTTTGCTAATAATAATAACAATCCCTAGCTCTTTTCATCAGCAGGTAAATAGATCTGATAGATTTCAAAGCTCTGTGCAAAGGAGGTCAGTTTCATTATCCCCCATGCTACAGGTGGGGAAACTGAGGCAGAGACATGGCTTCCCCAAGGTCATCCAACAGGCCAATGAAAGATCTGGGACTAGAACTCCAGTCTAGTGCTCTTTTAGGCCACGCTGCCTAAATGCTTCTAAGGAAATCATTAATTTATTACTGTCTGTGACTTGCTTTGATGGGGGCTCTTTTAAGGGTCTCATGCTCCTCTGTGTTAGTTACTCCTGTGCAGGTGAGTGGAAGGGACCCGTGTGATTATCTAATCCGATCTTCTGTATAACACACTTCATACAGCTTCCCCAAATAAATGACATCTATTTTAGAAAAAAAATCCAACCTTGATTTAGAGATTCAGTGATGGATAATCTGTCACAGCCGTGGATAAATTGTTCCAATGGTTAATTACTCTGTCAAAAATTGTGTGCCTTATTTCCCGTCTGAATTTGTCAAGCTTCAACTTCCAGCCATTGGATTACGCTAGTCTTTCTCTATTTATTATATTTATTAATGTACTATATTTAATATATTCATTAGGCTTGGGTGGAAATATGAACGCATTAAATCAAGATTATTAAGCATAAAAACCTGCATAACACAAATGATTACAGGGGGAAAAAAGAAACAATTTGTGGCTCTTTCTTGAGGTCTGTACAGATTATGAAAGTGTTGTGGGGATGCCTGGGCTAGTTGCCTCCTATAGCCATCTGGCCATCCCCTGTAGCAGAAGTGGGCAATAATTTTTTAAGTGGGGCCACTTCACAAATTTCTGAAGTGGTTGCAGGCCACCCTGGAAGAGGTGGGGCCACAGGCGGAAGGGGCGGGGCCAGGAGACTGTGTGCTCCCCAGACCACAGATTTTGATTGACCTACTAGGGGCAGGGGAGCATGTGAAGTCCCTCTCCCCCTTCCCTGCCCTGCCAGGGGCGTTCAGCGCTTAGAGAGAACCACCAGCTGTTTTGAAAAGCTGGCGGTTCCCTCTACGCTCCGCATGCCCCTGGCGGGGGAAGGCGACTTCATGCCCTCCCCTGGCCAATCAGGGCCTGGGGGTAGAGGAGCGTGCAAAGTCTCCCCCCCCCCCACCCTGCCTAGTGAGAACCGCCTAGTGTGGTGCCTAGTGAGAACCACCAGCCATTTTGAACATCTGATGGTTCCCTCTGGTTCTGCATGCCCCTGGCAGGGGGAGGAGACCTTGCTCTCTTCCCTGTCCCCAGGTCTCGATTGGCCTGGGGGTGGGAGGAGTGTCAGGGCCGCTGAAGGCCAGATCAACCGGGTTGGCAGGCTGGACCTGGTTGGCAGATGCTGTCTTGCTCACCCCTGCCCTGTAGCCTTTGGCAGCAAGAACTATCCTGTCAGAACCTTCCTCTACTTGTCTGCCCAAGAATCCTCTTTGCTTGGTACATTTCTACATCATGGCATAGATGTGGGTGCATTGGCAGGTGCCACACAGAACACAGGTTTAGGGCACTCTGATTTCACTGCAGGTTTTGTGTGTGGAGAACATTTAGCAGAATGCAGCTGCTCTTTTCCTTTGCTTTCTGCTCTCTTCTGCACCTTCCTGAGTCCATCTCCTCTCCACTCCCAGAAGAGAAACAGGAGGGGGTAGCACCACGGGCCTTGTACCAACTGAAGATTTTTAATCAGACTCCTAGTCATTAAGGTTTCTTTGTATAGCTGCATTACAGGCATTGGAAAGTTTGGCTCAAAATGGGCTCAGAGTTTTGTTATAAAATTAATGAAAAGACAGGCAAAGAGAGGTGATTGTCCTGCTGTACTTGCCACTGCGGAGGCCTCACCAGGAGTGTTTTGTCCTGTTTTGGAGAGAATCCAGAGGAAGAATGTTGAAAGATTTAGAAAGCCAGACCTATGTGGAAATGTTAAAACAAAAATGCTGGGTATATTTAGTCTTGAGAAAAGTGTGAGGGGAACCTGATAACGTTTTCCAAATATGCTAAAGACTGTTATAAAGACGATGAGAATGAATTGTTCATGTCCACTGAAGGTAAGCCAATAAGTAATTGTTTGGCTCTGCAGCAAGGCAGATTGAGGTTAAATATTAGGAAAATCTTTCTGACTATAAGGATAGTTAAGCATTAGAATCGGCTTCTAAGAGAGGTTGTAGAATCTTGCCATTGAAAGTTTTTAAGAACAAATTGGACAAAATCCTGTCAGGAATGGTTTAGGTTTAGTTGGGTCTGGACTAGATGACCTTTAAAGGTCCCCTCCAGCCCTATATTTCTATGAAACAAGAGACACCGTTTTAGCATTTCCTATTGTTCCTTTGCTGGATCATGGAACCACTGCTCTTGGAAAGGCTTGCTGCCTGTATACATGAATAATTATACCATTTAGCAGAAAGTATATGACTTCCTCTCACTTTCTCCTTTATTTTTAAAGTTCTTTTTAATCTAATGACTTTGTTTTCTTCTTTTTTCTCTTGCAGGAACTACCTCTTCAGACTTAGTCTACACAATGTTTCTCTTATTCAGGTATGTTGGTTCATTTTTTTTTTACCCACTCGTTTTGCTTGATACGTTAATGAATTTGCTTGTGGAATCACTTGGTGCATGTTGTCACTATGCTTCCAGAGGGGCAGAGGGAAGAAATAGACTATGTGTTTGTTCCTTGAAAGGTAATGCTAAAAGAAAGGACATGCTTGTGCTTGACCATTTGCTAGCACTTTCTTGCTCTGCGTTCTTGAGTGTTTTCAGTGGTGAGGGGATGGGGGAAGGGAGTGCTGCTGAAAATATGGCATCTAAAGAAACAAAGCAGGTAGCATGATTGATAACTGGTGCGGCTAAAATAAAACCATACAAAGAAACCCTTGGCTTTCCTTAGTGCAGAGGTCAGCAGGTTGCAGGAATGGCTTTAACAGTTCTTGTCCCTCACCCTCGGGATGGAAGCATGGAATGCTGAAGAGCTGAATGTGTTACTAAAAACAAGATGGGACTTGTAGGTGTTAAAGGCACAACTAGTTGTAAGTGTGTGTCATCTGCCAGCCAGTGGTAGAGGAGAGGTTTGTATGCACTGGTCAGAAAGGGCATGCCAATGGGACAAGCAGGATTTCCCCCCTCTAGCTCGAATCTGGTACTGAAAGGTGCCGCAAAATTACCAATTTGAATGATCAGTTAATTAAAAGTACCTGTAAATAACAAATATTTTGGGATACAGACTGTTGTCTTCTGTAAGCACTGAATATGTGCCTTGCTCTTGTGAGATGGATAAAAGTGAGGGCACCCAATGTAGTTCAAGGCTACATTACAGCATCTCGCTCCATCCAGGTGCCAGATTGATGTCCAGTTGACTTTCCAGGGGTTCTTGCCCATGCAGAGTCAGGCTAAAATGCACTTCCCAGTGGGCAGTATTCAGAGTGGCTGGGCAAAGCATGTGCCACACCCTCTTTCCTTACACGTGAGTCTATTGACATTAAGCGTGGATGGAGGGCAGCATAGCGATTCAGCAGTCATGAACTTAATTCCTGTGCAACTTCTTGTTTTATTCAGTGAAGTAGAAGTGACAGTGGCGCAAACTCTAAAGGTTGCCCTCTTCTAACAGAACCTTCCCTTTCAAGGACTGCAGGTCATGTGTGCCTGCAGAATTCCAACTGGCTAGAGAAGAGATGGGGAGATGGTGACATAGTGTTTCTCTGTAGAGTGCTGGTTGTAGAGAGGGGCCATCGTAGCCTGTTGCTCGGGTTACCTCATGGGGTCCCCTGCATCCCAGCCAGATTGAGATTCTCCCGGGGGGCGGGGAGGTTGGGTAAATGCTCAGTGGCGCTTCAACAATAACAAGTGCTTTGTGCAGCCTTTCTGCCCTGGGGTAAATTTTCTCCACAGTGGCCTGTGTGCTACATTCCCCAAAATGGAAAGCCCTCCTTTATGTAAGTGGAGGATGTGGTGGGATCTCTGGTGAACATAATGAGCTTAGTTTGTTCTTGCTTTCTGGGTGTATCCGGCCTCTTCTACAAGCCTCTTTGCATGACAATGAGAGCATGGAATTATGCGGACACACGTGTTGAGAAGGATGGAAACGAGTGTTTTTAGACTTAGTGGTTGCCTAAGTAGCTACTTGGCTTGCCTCTGTGAAGCACGTCATCCTGCTCGGAGAACACCCCATCCCTCTATAGACCTCGTTGGAAGAAAAGAATAGAAAATCGAGCTGAGAAATTAAGGGGATGCTGATTTCAGTTCAATGGAAGGGGGAGTGAAGCAAGATTTAGAAAATAACAAAAGAGGGACTATTTTGTATTGAAGTGTTAGTGGCTTTCTTAAAATAGGATACGGATCCTACAGCTTGACATATATTGGGAGGGTCTTTTCTCCTAGTGGAGGGGTCTGATTCACTGCTCCCCATGGAACCCATGTTGCAGGCTGCCAGCAGCACCAAATCTGCCTGAAGATGGGGACAACATAGTGTCTGTCTCCACACCACCCCTGCTTTGCTGAGGTAGAACTGGGCAGCTTTGCCCACAGACGAGGAACGGTGTGCTATGTAGGGGGCAGACCCATAAACATACAGAAAGACCTTGGTTCAGCTCATCTTCTAGGTAGGCTTTAGTAGAGGGGCTCCAATTGAGCACTAGTCCCAAGTTTAAAGCTGCCTTCCCTGCCACCTCCTATGGCCACAGCTGACTGTGGGTAAAGGGTGAGTGGAAATTTCCATCACACTGCACCCGTAGAGAATAATCAATCCAGTCAGTGTTTTTGCCATTAAGGAGGCTGATCATATTTTTTTTCCAATGAGCCTAGCAACACTGGAGCAATATCCTAGTGACACTGTTACCTGGCCACCGACGTGGATGCGTTAATATCTCTCCTGTAATATGAAGATTTAGTGGCTAACTTTGATTAATGCGTCCCCCGGCCCCATCTTTTTTTCAATCAGTAAATGAACATTTCCTACTGTTAAACGGGTGACAGAGTCACTTATGATGTACATTACATTATTCATTGCTTCCATTCAGAGGAAATCCTTGTGCCCTTGAGAATTTTGTAGTTACCATTTCACACGGCCAAAGTAAACCACCTTGGTGCTGTTCTGGAACTTTTGGATTTCTTCTTTCCACTTAGCTGCTGAGTCACTGTGGACTGTCGTCATTTAGGCGCTGATCCAAACCAGCTCAGTCAAGAGTGTTCCTCTGACTTCAGTGCCCCTGAGACCAGGCTTGTACTGGAGCATTAATTTTTGGTCCATCACAAAAGTCTGCTCCAGCAGCGAAGATTTTGTATCTTTTCTGGTTCCAGGTTGGGCTGCCATTGCTAACAGTTGTTTACTAGCACAGGGAGAACAGCTGGATTTTCAGATTGCTGGTGGTTCTGAAAAATAGGTTAAAAAAATTCAACCTGAATTCAATGCAAAGAATCTGAAGAATTTCAGTGAATAGAAAAAGCTGACGACAATTTTATTTTAGGTCCAAACAAACTGCTCAGTGCTGTTTGCTTTTATGGTAAAAGATGCCCCAGAGGAAATAAAACAGTCAGAAGAGGTAATGGTGTTAACTGCCTTTGTTTTCCGTCTCATCTATAGTCCAGTGTTCAGGGCACTCACCTGGTATTTAAGAAACCAAGCTTCAATTCCCCCTTCCACTGCATATGGAACAGGTATTTAAACTTGGGTCTCCTACATTGTGGGGGAAGTACTCTAACTGTTGAGCTATGGATGGTTTGGTAGAGGAGTCTTTGTCTCTTCTATTGAAGCTGTTCCATTTTTGGAACCTTTTTGGAAATCTAAATAGAGGAGCAAGGATTTGTACTTGGTTCTCCCACATGATTTTTCAAAATAGTTTATTTGCTGGCAGGGGAGGGGTGGGGATTGTCCATTTTTGTACTCCATACAGCATTGCAATGAATGCTTATAAACTCACAGATCAACAACAAAACTGTGCTAAACTGACATGTGATTCCACCCATGTTAAAGTGAAATAGAACGTTCGGATTGGGCCTGCCTTGGGCCGGGGGCTGGATTTGATGACCTCCTGAGGTCTCTTCCAGCTCTATGATTCTGTAATTCTAAGATTACTCCCCATATGTAAAATATGGTGCTAGGATCTTGAAATTATAATTACAAAAACAAGCTATAACAAATGTCTTGCCCATCTACTTAAAGTTTGTTTCATATCCTTGTTTTCTGACTTTCCAGGGGACAGGTTCTTAAGATTTCCTGAAAATCAGCTCCTTTATGGTACCTCAAGTTGGAGGTACCTAAAACATCAATCACTGTTGAAAATCTGGTAGATTTTTTTTTTTTAATTCTTGCAACACTCAGGAAATTTGCCTTTAAAACATACAGTTTTTTAAATCTGCTGATGTCCCTTTAAAATTAAATCCTTGCGTTTTCCTTTTCCATTCTGAAAGCAGCTCTCATGTATACATTATGTTTCCTAAATATTAGGCATTTTTAAAACTTGGCAATGATGTACATATATAGCACACACTGTTCTATTTATGCAAGAGCCAGTAACAGGGTTACCCTCTAATCCCCAGCTTTCACAGAGAGGCCAGTCAGAGGACTGTTTATACTAGACTTCACAATTAATAGATTAGGTGGAAAGTGTCAGTTTAAAAACAAAATCTTCATGGTGTATTTAAAAAAATACACTAGGCTAATTTGGGTCTCTTAAAAGGCCTAAACAAGGACATTTGCCAGCATATATAAAATCGCTCTGCTTGGCATGCATTTCCTACTAGGCTCTGAGTTGCTGAATACCCCTGCTCCTGCTGACTTCATTGAGAGTACTTACAACTAGAACTGGATGAATAACAGTTTTTTTGATTCACTGGCAGCTCGGGGAGGTGGGATTGTTTTGACTTGAACTGAAATGGAAAAATTCTGAAATTTTCAATGAATCTAGAAAGTTGATTTTTTGCATTGAATGAAACTTTGTTTGACCGGACACTTCTTCGTGCTAGATATTTTTAAAGGGGTTAGATTAACAAAATAGGGAAGGAAGTGAGGCTGCTCCTGATAACTTCTAGACTGATGGTTAGGACACTCCCCTGCAATGAGGGAGACCCTGGGTTGGTTCACCCTCTGCCTGATGGGAACTAGGGGGCTTGAACTTGGGTCTCCTACCTCCCTAGAGAGCATCCTAATCACTGGGCTTTGGGGGATTCTGGGGCAGGGCTCTCCCAGTCTCCTGTTTTACTGTGTATAAATACGTGAATAGTCATTGAGGGGCTGAGTGGAGGAAAGAAGAAAATGTGACTCTAGACCAATAGTCACCAACCAGGCCAGAGTCTAGACCAGGCGTCGGCAATGGGTGGCACACATGTCATAAGTGGCACGCAAGATGATTTTTTGCAGCATGGCATAGGGGCCGGGCACCCGGAAAGCAGAGCAGGCAGCATGACCCTGTGCTGGGCTCCACATCCCTGGGGCATGCAGGGAGCTAAGGGGTTAACACTCTTCTTCCCCTTCCCTACTACAGGCTCTGCCTCCTGCTCCAGGAGAGGGCGGGGCTCTGCAGACTGGGATGGCACCAGCTAGTCACATGCTGCTGCAGCCTCCATGGAGTGCTGGGGTCTGGGCCAAGCTGCAGCGGCTCCCCGTGGGCGGAGAGACTCTTCCGCAGCATCCTGCTGTGCAACCCTGGGCTCTGCCTGCCGCAGCCCTGGAACTGCAGCCTGCAGATAAGGGGTGAGGCCCCAGCCAGGGAAGTGACTCCCCCCCTCCCCGCCCTGTCCCAGCACTGCTGCCCTGCCAGTGTGTGCGCTGGGGCACAGGGATGTGGGGGCCTGAGAGGGTGAAGGAGGATGCAGGGGCAGGATGGGAGGGAGAAGGGCTTGTGAGAAGGGTTTGCACTGAGGGGGATGGGGAAAGTTAAATCTTAGCCCGCCACTTCTGAAAGGTTGTTGACCCTGGTCTAGACGATGGTGGGAGACCCAAATTCAGATCCCTGCTCAAATGACCATTCTAGTATAAACAATTCATCCAAACCATTTTGCCCAGCTCCGCTCATATTACTATAGGGTATGAGTTCATCATGTGTATCAGCGGCATTTTTTCATGTAAGCAAACTTTAAAATATTTCAAGAATACTTACTCCTTTTACAAAAAGGGTGCCATTAAAAAAATCGGACGGTGAGCCATAAGGTATTTAGTAATCAATGGCAAATTAAATACATGGACCAGGCTTGCAGAATGGAGATCCCTACTCACTTTGAGGGGAAAAAACATCTTAGTAACAACACTGCCTTTACTGGAATATCTGTGCAGTATGGTACTTCTTGATGTGAGTAAGGATATAAGAATCTAGGCCTTAATGCAGTCCATCTCAAACATAAATACAATACCAGTTCAGCAAACTACAGGCAGTCCCGGGTTACGTACAAGATAGGGACTATAGGTTTGTTCTTAAGTTGAATTTGTATGTAAGTCAGAACTGGCTCCAGATTCAGCCGCTGCTGCTGAAACTGACCAGGGGCTGAGTACAGGAAGCTGGAGGCAGAATTGCTCTGCCCCCAGCTTCCTGGAATCAGCCACTGATCAGTTTCAACAACGGCTGAATCTCGAGCCTGGGACAGAACAGCTGGGCTGCCAGGTAGGTCCCTGCAGGACCAACCCGGCAGCACCCCAGCTGCTCTACCCCAGGGTCCACAACAAAAGCCTGGTCTGCTGGGGGGGGGGCACACTAGCTGCGCCCCCCCCCCCCCCCGAGCAGACCAGGGACACAGGGAGCAAAGCCGCAGCGGCGGCGGAGTCCCGCGCCTCCCCGGCTTTGCCAGAGCAAAGCCTCAGAGGCGCGGGACCCCTCCGCCTCCCCGGCTTTGCTTCCCGTGTCCCTGGTCTGCTGGGGACGGTCCCCAGCAGACCAGGGGCACTCGGAGCAGCTTTTCTCGCCCCAGAGGTTGAGGTGGCGGGACCGCTGCGCTCTGGGCGGTCCCGCTGCCTGCTAGCTCCGGGGCGAGAAAGCCCCATTCGTAAGTCGGGGACTGCCTGTAGTGAGGTGCTTCTGAACATGTTACCCTGTGTGAAAGCCAATGGGATGTGTGCTCCTAAATCACTTACATGCTTTTGAAAATTTTACTTGTCAGAAAGTACTTAACTTTCAGCATGTGAATTGTCCCATTAACTTCAGTGCCTGCATCCTGTTGATCATGTGTTTAAGAACTTTTCTGATACAGATACCATAAGGCCTCAGTGAAATCAATGGAACTTCAGTGGCATTTGGTGCAAGCTGTAAAGGAGCAGATATTTGCAAAGCTAAAGTAGAGAAGAAAAGCTGTTGTATGATTCTTTCGAAGGTAAACTGCACTCCTTTTCCACCAAGAGAAGGCATTTTACCCTGCTTCCCTTTTTCTCGCTTAATCTGACAATCAGAAACAGCTGCACTTCCCAGATCCATTTCTTAAACCGAACTGCTCCTGCTATATACACTTTCCTTCTGACACTTCTCCATGGAGGGATTACTAACTGTAGGGCAAAACCACTGGTAAATCAATAGTGCCTATCCACGGGTTGCAGTTAATGGTAATAAAATCTCTCCAGCGGTCCTGAACATCTTTTACTGCAACAGAATGAACAAGTTTTGTATTTCTGGTCTTGAATCAAACCAAGAATTAAACACATCTCATTTTCTTTTTTTTCTATTGCTCAAAGCCTGATCTTCCTTGCATATGTTGATTGGTACCTCCCTCTACAAGTAGTCCACATATTAAGGCACTACTCGGTGTAAGTACAGGCAGTCCCCGACTTACGCGGATCCGACTTATGTCGGATCCGCACTTACGAACGGGGCTTTTCTCGCCCCGGAGCTCACGGGCGGCTGGTCGCCACCCGTGTCCTCCGGAGCGAGAAAAGCTTCTCCCAGTCTCCCTCGTCTGCTGGGGAGGAGGGGTCCAGCAAAGCCGCTGGACCCACCCCAGCAGACCAGGGACACCCGAGCAAAGCCGCCGCCTGGGCGGCTTTGCTCCTGGGCAAACAAGCAAAGCCGCCCAGGTGGCGGCTTTGCTCTGGTGTCCCTGGTCTGCTGGGGGGGTCCAGCGGCTTTGCTGGACCCCCCCAGCAGACCAGGGGGACAGGAGCAAAGCCGCGGAGCACGCCCGCAGGGGGACAGCGCAAGCGCGCCTGGGCTGTCCCGCTGCGGGCGTGCTCCAAGGCTTTGCTCCCCGTCTCCCTGCAGACCTGGGAGACGCGGAGCAAAGCCTTGGAGCACGCCCGCAGCGGGACAGCCCGGGCGCGCTTGGGCTGTCCCCCTACGGGCGTGCTCCGCGGCTTTGCTCTCCGTCTCCCTGGTCTGACCAGCAGACCAGGGAGATGGGGAGCAAAGCCGCGGAGCACGCCAGCAGTGGGACAGCCGCGGCGCGCCTGGACTGTCCCTCTGCCCGCATGCTCTGCGGCTTTGCTCCGCGTCTCCCAGGTCAGCAGGACTTGGGCGGTCCCGCCATCCCCGTCTCCCTGGTCTGCTGGGGGGGGGGGGTGCAGCTAGTGCCCCCCCAGCAGACCAGGCTTTTCTTGCCTACCCCTGGGGTAGAGCAGCTGGGGGCTGCCGGGTTGGTCCCGCAGCGCCGCTCCAGACCAACCCGGCAGCACCCCAGCTGCTCTGCCCCAGGCGTCCTGATTCAGCCGCTGCTGGTCAGTTTCAGCAGCGGCTGAATCAGGACGCCTGGGGCAGAGCAGCTGGGGTGCTGCTGGGTTGCTCCAGTAGCGCCGAGGAGCCGCGCTACTGGAGCAACCCAGCAGCACCCCAGCTGCTCTGCCCGAGGCGTCCCCAAGTCAGATGCTGCTGAAACTGACCAGCGGCTGACTACAGGAAGCCCGAGGCAGAGTTGCTCTGCCCCAGGCTTCCTGGAATCAGCCGCTGATCAGTTTCAGCAGCAGCTGACTTGGGGACACCTGGGTTTCTTAAGTTGAATCTGTATGTAAGTCAGAACTGGCATCCAGATTCAGCCGCGGTTGAAACTGATCAGTTTCAGCAGCGGCTGAAGCCAGTTCCGACTTACATACAGATTCAACTTAAGAACAAACCTACAGTCCCTATCTTTTACGTATCCCGGGGACTGCCTGTAGAAGTGGCAGAATCTGACATCCAGTATTTCCCTGGTCAGTCACATAAAGATTTACAAGCATAACAAATGATAAATAGTGATTAATGCAGTTTTCAGTACACCTTTTCATTCTTGTTAAAAGTTATGACCAATACTTAGCAGGATACTTGCAAATGATTAATAAATTAATTCACCATAAATTCAACTTGGGAGATAGTGTTGCTTGCTTAGCGGACAGACTGCTGCACTGGGATACGAGTCACATCCAGTTTATTCCCAGCTTACGATAATGCTCCTCTTTACAGTGCCGTTAAGGCTACATAAGAGTAACATTGTTATTTTAAAAATGAGTAGTCCTGTGGCATCTTAGGTTATGTCTACACAGCAAGCCATTATTTCGAAATAATGGTGAGCTGAAGGACTTCTTACTCAGACTCCTGTAACCTTCATTTTACGAGGAGTAAGGGAAGTCGAAGGAAGAGTGTTCGTCCTTTGACTTCCTGCTGTGTAGACAATGCCAAAAGCTGAAATAAGCTATTTCAACTTGATTGACATAGTTCAAGTTGCATAGCTTAATTCAACTTTAGCCCTGCTGTGTAGACGAAAGCTCATGATCCTATATATTTATTCAAATGTAAGGTGCCATAGGACTACTCATTGTATTTAAAGTTACAGACTATTATTATTATTATTATGACACAGCTGCTATTATTATTATTATTATTATTATTATTATTATTTTAATTTGTGTTTATTAGCAAAAATATTTCCAAATCAGGGTTCTCCTGAGTATTGAACCTACTATAGCTGAAACCATAAGGCACTACAATTGTCTATGATGTTGATTTAAAACCAGATTTGTACAAAAGCAGGTCCATGTTTTCTCCAAAGTCCACAAATTTTAGTAAGCCTTTGGAATCTGGTCCAAGTTCCCAGTTCGTCATTCAACACAAAGTACAGATGAATTTTGGATAAGTAGTGATTTGTTTGAACCTTTTTCATGTTTCAAAATTTTCAATAACAATTTTAACTTTTTCTAGAAGAAAATATTTTTTAAGTTGGGTTAATTGCGTTTTGTATGGAGCTTGTCTGTTTCAGATATTCTGATACCACTGTGAGTGATGTGGTTTAAATACCTAGATAAAACATTTATTTCTTATTTTTCAGGTACAACCTGCTATTTTTTACACATAATCAAATCGTTATAATACAGCAGAAGCAAACCTTATTATGTGGATTATAGTTTAGTTATGAAGGTCACGTATTTTATCAGAATGATACATTTTTTATTAGCGGATTAACATCTAAATCTATTCTTAAATCACCTACCCTAGCTACATCTAAAATTCCTTATTCTCAGGCCAGAGTTCTAATGCCATTCCATAATAAATGGCTTTTGTGATGGATGTACTATGTGCCGAAGATGTAAAGAAGATGTTAGTATCTTGGACCTGCTTTTGAGCAAATCTGGTTTTCATCAAGATCATATGTGACTTCAGTTATAGCAGGTTGCATACTGAGGAGAACCCTGATTCTTCTTGTTACAGTTTTGTATTTTATCTGGAGTCTGGACCCAAATCAAACCCTCCATCTGAATACACTCCTCTGTAGAACAAATTCAGATTTGTACTTAAATTGAATTTCAAATTTTATGCAAAAGGCTGACAGATTTTCTGGAGTCTTGAAATCTGGGGCATAGGGGAAAATATCCTTTGTACTTTGAGAAATGTCGAAGTGTGTGTCTGGAGCCTGCAGTTCCTTTTAAGGATGCCTTCCTCCAAACACTCCCTACGAAGGTACGGCCTTGCTTCAGGTGCCCATGTGTCTTCCACAAAGCATTTAAGCATGTGATTATCTTTAAAAAGATGCTCAAATCCCCCTGGCACTTGCTTAAAGTTAACAATATGCTGACATAGTTTCCTGAATTTGTATGGACTTCAGCGCATACTTAAATGCTTTGCTGTATTGGGACTATATTGCTTACCACTGTGTGACACCTCAATGACTACATTTACGCCACTGCAGAAAGTTGACTTAAGATAGCAACTTCAGCTACATGAATAACATAGCTGGAGTCAACATATTTTAAGTTGTTATCATATGATCATATGATACACCATGGAGAGGACTATTGATGGGAGAGATTCTCCCATCGAGTTTTCTTACTCTTCTCATCCGGGATAGAGTAAGAGGGTTGACCGGAGAGTGATCCATGGTTGATTTGGCAGGTCTTAACTAGACCTCCTAAATCAACCCCCAGTGAATTGATCTCAGAGCGTGGATCCCTGCAGTAGTGTAAATGCAGCCATCGAAAACCATGCTACTGTTCTCATGGTCCACTATCAGGGACGGCCCATGAGCCTAGGCAAACTAGGCAGTTGTCTAGGGCGCTGCCGGCCCGGGCGCCCGATGATGACACGCCGGGGTGCCTGATGATGATGTCACGGGGCGCCCGGGTGCCCTGTGATTACATCACGGCCATTGACAGCCGTACAGGCGGGGGCGCCAATTGTGCCTTCCACCTGGGGCGCCAACTGCCGCATCCGGCCTCAGGCCACTCCTGTCTGCTATTAGGGTACAGTGAGAAAAAGTTTGGGGGTTCACTCGCTGACACTGTTTGGACCTCCATCTGGCATAGATCAGTGAAGCTGCCACTGAAGTCAACAAACCTGTGTTGATTTGCATCAGCTGAGGGCCTAGCCTTTTATTTCCATGTGTGTAAAGTGCAGCCTCTGTGATGTTTGTCAGTAGTTGATTGTCAACCTCATCCCACCTAACTTTTCAGGTGCCATTCTCCACCCCTCACCTTGGAATGTAAACAGTAAAATAACTACCAGCAGGGCTTTGGGCTTTGTCAGCAAACATTATAGAGTGGGAGTCAAAAACTGAGAATTTAAGAGCTGTTGAAGTCACTTACTGATAAGTGTGGCATATTGGCTTTTTATTTGATAAAACCCTGTCAGGCGTTTTATATGTGGGGAATGAAGACTAATGTTCTTATTACTTGCAAGTTACAGGCAGGGCCATTAAACATGCTTTGCACCGACCAAAAAAAGCACCTCTCATTTCTTACAATCAGCATGGCTTCTGTTTCCTTCTGCTGCAAAAGGATGTGGAGTATATTTTGGCTTTATTTAGCTTATTTTTCTCTTCCCACAGTTCTGATTCCAAGGTGCCCAGAAGAAGGCCGTATACTTGTGATACGATTCTTCTCTTGCTTCGCACCAACATCCGTCTATTGTCTTTAGGGACTTACTCCTTATTTAGGTTGGTGTTACTGAGAGAAGAATCAACCTTCAGCTGAAATTGACCTAGTAGCAGAAGTTTGTTTGTTTGCTTAGGGCTTTTTTGTTTGTTTTGACTCAGTAATGAGAAGCTCTGTAAAAGCAGATGAAATGTTTGTGCCTATAACCTGGCCAGAAATGAGCTGAAAATCCCTTGACAGTGCTGAAAAGTATTTCATGCTTACTCCCCTTCTGCTAACATTCCTTGTGTGACCTTTAATGAAGGAGTCAGGATTATGTTTGGTACTGAAGTGCTACAGTTAAAAATGCAGTATTTGGCCGAGTTACTGTAGAACACTCTAGATAGAATGTAGGCTCTAAAGTTGAACCTACAGATTAATATCTGCATTTTAAACTCAAAATATGGTTTGAATAAGACAAACATGGCTCACATACCTTGCACTGGCTGATCGCATAAGAGCTATCATGCCCCTGGTAGCCCTGGGGTAATTTACAGTGAGAATGTAAGAAGGCCAGTCATTGATTTGTGTGCCAGTGAAACGGGCCTAAAAATCAACCTTGTGTATTTCCTATAAAAAAAAGAACTATTGAGCTCTTGTAAAAAAAATATTTTACAGTAAATATGTTTCATGTGAGCCCAAGGATAAAATGGCCCTGATTTTTTTTTGATTGGTCGGAGTTTAGTTGATATGTAACAGTTTTGCATGAGTAATTGCCATGGGATTAGCGCAGCCTGAAGCCGTACAGCAGAGTCGCTAAATCAGGCGACACAGACTGAATAGCTCTGCTGGCACATCCAGAGTCTGGGGAGTGAGCATGGGCAGTGGGTGAAGGTGGGACGGGGGGAGCCAAGCAGCCCAAGCATGGAGAGGGTAGTTTCTTGGGGCCAGCCACACTCTGCCCCCAGTATGCTTACAACAGGTGTTCTGGGGGCAGAGTCTGGGTGAGGCCAAGTTGGCGGTTTGGGAAGGCAGTGCCTGACTCCCACCCATTATACTCTTATGCCTGCAACCCCTGGGAGTGAGGGGTCCAATCCATAACACGTGTGGAATATTGATTGTACCCCAGCACGCTAGAGAAGCGCTACCTTGAAATTTTTTATAACATGACAAAGCTTTTGGTTGGAAGGGCTCTCTGTGCTCAGTACTCCTCCCTCTCAAAAAAGCCCTCACATCATATAAGCCAGGTATGAAGAGGAGAAAAAAGTGATCAAGCCCCAACATGATTAGCTCTAACTTACAGCTGCCTTGATTGGGAGAAGATGCCATCATTAGGGCGTTCAGAGGGACGACACCCTCAGTTCAGGGATTATTTTCAGGCCTTGCTTTAGGAGTCTGAAGACGGTTTAGGTCTGGTTTCTCCACAACTTTGAGTTCATGCCACCAGTTGAACCCCAGGAGGTGTTCTGGGCTAGCATTTTAAAAAGCCGTTTTAGGACAACAGGTCTTGTTCGAGTCCAAAAGATTCAAATGCACACCGGCTCTGCAGCTCTGTGTGCAAGCTGTAGGTGTTCCTAAGAAATAACTTGTGATTGACGATCCTGATTGGCTAAGAGCTGTACACCTCCAATTACTGTGGTTATCTTTCACTCCTCGGCCCCCACCCCCCACCCCGCCAAGCTTTTCATCTGTGTGTGTGTCTAATCTTCCAGACTGTGAGCTCTTTGTGACAGGGGTTGTTGTTTCTTAGATACTTGTGCAGTGCCTAGCACCATGGGCCCTTGAATTAGTCACCCTCTGCAATATAAATGTTAATTAATAATAGCAATTCTGATGTACTTTGCTTGTAGTATCTATTGAACTTTTCATTCCACAGGCCCAAAAGGAGAGAGATGGAACAATGTGGTATATTAAGACCAATGGAGAATCAGGCTACATCCTAAAGGACATACTCTTGATATTTGTTATTAGAGTGTTTGACCTTGAATATAGGTTTAATTAATTGTTTTTGAGCAGTAGGTAGGGGAGAGGGACGGGTGCCAGAGAGAAACTAGGGGTTGGACTCAAGAGTGGAAAAAAAGGAAGATAAATAGCGGGATGAGAACAGAAAGAGAACAGAAAGTGAAAAGCACAATAGGAGATGAGATGGCAAGGAATAAAAAATATAGGAACAGAGTCCTCTTTACAGTAGAAAGAGCAAATACATTCCTTGTTGGAACAGAGCTTGGCAGAGACCACTGGAGCATCAGGTGCTGACGTCTGGTGTTGGAGAGGAAGCGACAGAAGCAAGGCAAACTGTGACAGACCAAGCAGGGAGTCTGAAGGCGTCTGTTTCAACAGACTCTCGCAAGGAGATAGAGCAACTGCTAAGTGAAGTTTGGGGAGGAGGCTTACTTGCAGTGGAGGGGCAGATAAGATTTTATTGCTGCAAGAATTGTGAAATGGGATTTTGAGGGAGGCATCAGAATTTTTGGCAGTGTGGGATGGGAGCCTTAGGCGGTAATCTTGTTTTGATTAAACTTTTGCCTGTCTCTGTCTTGTAGTAAATGCTGGGCTTTCTATAGCCTCCCTAAAGGTCTCTTTCTACAAATCCCATCATTTGCTCTCAAAGCTGGCTCCCAGTGTTTCTCTTGGAGAAGTGTCAGATTCCCTCACTCAGATCCAATGCTT
The DNA here is from genome assembly GCF_049634645.1 of Pelodiscus sinensis. NCBI lineage: Eukaryota > Metazoa > Chordata > Testudines > Trionychidae > Pelodiscus > Pelodiscus sinensis. The sequence goes on along the minus strand of NC_134717.1, from coordinate 8,909,073 downwards.
TTTTTTCCCCTACACTGAGCAAACTAGCAGCCAGCTGGTCGGTGTGATGAAGCAGCAAGCCCTAGTTTTATATCTTCATCTGAGAAGTTCAGGCAAGGTCATACTAGACCTAATAATGTTTTTGTGTCCATTAAGGAAGTAACTGCATACGGTGATGCATCTTATGGAGCAGGGCTCTAGGAGAAAACAGGCAAATAAGTCTTTTTGGAGGGAGCATGGAGGACTGGATCTACAGTATTTTGTTTTTTTGGTTTTTTTTCCAGAAGATTGATTTCAGGGTTTGGAATAGGACATGGGAGCATGACCTGGGGAAGTTAGCACATTTTGTTCTGCTGTCTCCTGTTAGCAAAGTGTTCCGGTGCGGCTACACCCTGGATGGCCTGGTGTTAATGAAACACAGAGGCGTGGGAGGTTAGTTTCAGAGGGAGGAGTTGGACTTGAGGTAGGGCAGGCAGGAAGCTGCAGTTGGATGCTGGGTGATCTGAGGAAGGTGCTGCAAGAGTGTAGATCCGTAGCACAACTGCATCGACAGTGAAATTAAAAAGATACTGAGGGGGACTGGATTGCTCCAGGGGTTGGTAATGCCTTATGAACCCTACATCACTAGTTCAGCTGATTTAAATCCATCCCTTATTGGCAGCAACTGAAAGTCATGCCCCACTGATTGCTAGTGTTTGTTACTTAAGGGAAACGAGGGGTGATTTAAATCTGCTTTCTGGTGGACTTGTGTTCATCATCCCCAAACCCACCAATCCAAGTTCCATTTGGGAGGGCATCGATTGAATGGGCCCCAGCAACGAACTGCTTTCAGCTGCCCTGGGTGGTCCTTCTAAGTCAGGATTGAAGCATGTTGTCTGTGAACCATTAGGGAAGCTTGTATTGCTTCTGCTTGGGTTCCATGTGCTCTGTGACAAAACAGAAACTTGAATAAGTGATCTCCAGTTATTACACTGATCACAATCATCTCGTTGTTATCTTGTGCTCTGCTGTCTCTTTGCTGAATCTACTTGTTGTCTCCCACTTTCTCCTTAGATTGGAAGCACTTGGGGACTTTTTGCTCTGCATTTGTACAGTACATGATCTAGGCATGACCATAATTACATATCATAATAATAATGGTCTCTAAGGACGTCTGTTTGAATCCTTTCCCCCAACCTTACATATTTTAAAAGAGGGCAAAACTTTGATCTCAGCAAAGTGAATTTACTGGGTTGGAAGTGAGGGCAGACTTGTACTTGTGGGGGTTGTGCCATTCTTGCCTTTCCTCCTGAAGTTATATCTAATTCCTGCTGAAACTGACCAGGGGCTGACTACAGGAAGCCGGAGGCAGAGCTGCTCTGCCCCGGGCTTCCTGGAATCAGCCGCTGATCAGTTTCAACAGCGGCTGAATCAGGACGCCTGGGACAGAGCAGCTGGGGCGCTGCCGGGTAGGTCCCCACAGCGCCGCACCTCGGCACTGTGAGACCAACCCGGCAGCCCCCCAGCTGCTCTACCCCAGGCATCCTGATTCAGCTGCTGCTGAAACTGACCAGCGGCGAGAAAAGCCTGGTCTGCTGGCGGGAGGGGGGGGGCGCACTAGCTGCGCCCTCCCCCCTAGCAGACCAGGCTTTTCTCGCCACGGAGGACGGGGGTGGCGGGACCGCGGCGCGTCTCAGCAGTCCCGCCACCCGCGTCCTCCACGGCTTTGCTCCGCGTCTCCCTGGTCTGCTGGGGAGCGCCCCCAGCAGACCAGGGAGATGCGGAGCGGCTTTTCTCGCCGCGGAGGATGCTGGAGGCGGGAGCCCGGCGCGTCTCGGAGGTCTGCTGGGGAGGGGGTGCAGCTAATTCGGGGTTCCCTCACCCTGTTCTTAAGTAGGGATCCGACGTAAGTCGGATCCACGTAACCCGGGGACTGCCTGTATTTGTTTAATTGCCGCCTTCTTTTTCTTCTTCTTTTTTTAAGAGCTGGGACAGGACTAAGCCCATGTTGTACTTCTTATACGATTTTAATGAGACTATATTGTGGTATTTGTCATCTGAGAGAGTATTAGGCCCCATTGATGCAATAAATGTGATTTCCCTGAAGAAAAACAAAGAACACAGAACAGTGAAAATGTCATCTTGAGTTCTTCATTAGTCTCTTTAAAATGGCCGAATGCTCTGATTTTGATTCATTAATCTCATCCTAATTGTTGAGAGAATTGTGTTCTCACTGGGCAGTTTCCCCAAGCTTAATTCTGTTATTTCCCAAAACAAACAAAGGCTTAAAGGGATTATTCCTTGCTACAACCCAAAGTGGAATATGGAATACATGGCTCCCCACTTCCGTGTCTAGGAAGCTAATAATGGGTGGTGATTTCTCATATACTTTGATTACATTTTTTTATTTGAAGCATTGAGGAAGAACCCCTTTCATAGCTGGACATGAAAGCCATTTAAATTGGCTGCACAAAGTCTATCAGTTAACTGTGCTGTATCCACCTGGGCTATCTGGGTAGCAGGAAGAAAAAACCCAGCTTGTATAGTGGCAGAGACGTCTTAACATCTCTACCCAGCAGTACGCTTCAAAGGCAAGCACAATGGAGAGGAAACCCAGAGCAGAAAAATGAAGGTGAATAAAATCTCCTTGCTTGATGCAGAAAAACAAAGGGGACTGCAGCCATGGTAAATTGATTTTGTACTGAATATGGGTCGGTCCATTTGAAGGGGTTTTGAACCTTCTACTGCAGAGATCATTATGCAGAACACTAAAGGGAAGCTATTTAGGAGTCCTGTCACATCCGTCAGGGGAGCCCACGAATGGGAGGGAGGCATTTATTTCTGAATGGTGGCTCTACTAAAGAACCAAAAAAGGTGGAGATGGACATCTTTTGGGGATACATTAACTTGGAAAGGGGAATTGCTCTATGCTGCTAAAATGCAGGTATTGCTGTGGTAGACTCAACCCTAAAGAATACCTAACTATACCTGCAAAAGCAATGAGGAGCCTGTGGCATTTTAAAAACTAACAGATTTATTTGGGCATAAGCTTTCGTGGGTAAAACCAACTTCCTCAGATGTATTATATCTGTGAGAAAGGAAATGTAGAAACTGGCCTTTGGAAAACAAACAGAGCTGATGGTATGAAGAAAGTGTATTATGTGCTACAAAAATATCAGGTGTCTCTAATGATTGATTAAAACCATCCTAAAATAAACGAGTGTTCAGCTATAGCATACGATTGACTTATGTGTAACATATTAAAGAGGCATCTTTCTTTTTTTTGTCTGAGTACATTTTAACCTCCTTTATATAATCATTTTATTGATTTATCATATAATCTTGTGTTTTCATAATTGCCTCTCCCTTTGCCAATGTTTGTTGCTATAATTTACAAAATATATTGGATATGACAGGAGACCAATTTTATTATAGAGGTTAACTGCCCACTTTGCTAATTATCTTGTCATGGCTCCTGTATGCTTTTAGTCTCTCAATCACAGGCAATACTGTAACAAAATAGCATATCTGCCAGGCCAATGGATGTTCTGGGATGGGGTTCCCTCAGTCTCTCTTATTTCGGCTATCCCTTTTTGTATAAATCCTTATATAGTCGTGGGGTCAGAGAGACCAAGTAAAAGTGAAACTTTCAATGGTCCAGTAGTGAGAGCCTTCACTTGGGATGTGAGAGACCCAATTTGAATCTCTTTCCCAAGGAATATTTAATCCACCCCAGAATAGCTAGTAGTCAGGTGGTTAAGGCAGTCTCTTAGGAGATATATATATATTGGCCCTGATATAGATCAAGAAAATTTTTGAAGCCTTGAAAATTTTGACAGATCAGGAAAATTGTTTCCCACACAGCTTTAACTCTTAGGGAAGGAATACCATCAACATGCATTTGGACCAAACTTTTGACTTTGTAAAAATGTACTTTTACCAACTTGCAACCAATAAAAAACAACAAATAATTTAGTAGCACTTTAAAGACTAACAACAAAACAGGTAGATGGTATCATGAGCTTTCGTGGGCAAAGCCCACTTCTTCAGATGACGGGAGTGTTGGAAGTCCAGATCCAAGAATAAATAAGGGAAGGGGGGGCAAGGAGATAAGGGAAAAAAATTGAAGGGGAGGGGAAAAAAAGATAGTGAGTAGATAAGCTTCAGAGGGATAACAGACTCACTCGGCTATCCCTCTGAAGCTTATCTACTCTCTGTCTTTTTTTCATCCTCCCCTTCGATTTTTTTCCTTTCTCCCGCCCCTCTCTCCTTCCCTTATTTATTCTTGAATCTGGACTTCCAACGCTCCGGTCATCTGAAGAAGTGGGTTTTGCCCACAAAAGCTCATGATACCAGCTACCTGTTTTTGTTAGTCTTTAAAGTGCTACCAGACCATTGGTTGTTTTTTTTAAGTTTTTCCTGTTACAGACTAACTTGGCTACCCCTCAGAAGCTTTACAACCAATAGAAATACTTATTCTAACTGCCAATCGATGCCATTGTTTTTATACAAAACTGTTCTCCTGCAGCATTTGCAACCAAATATTGCAGTGTTGAGCAGTGATTTAGAAACAAAATGATATGAATGCTATTGACTGTTCTTTTGTGCAGGGCAAGAAAATAAAAACATAATTAGCGAACAATTAATTGGAAAGTGAAAAATACTTCCAGTTTCAACCATCTAAGTTTAAGGGCTCAAATTCAGCTCTCAGTTTGGTTAGATTGCATGTACACCAAATTACTGAGGGCAAGATTTGACCAATTAGTAAAGAAATGTGTTTGTTACAGATTTAAAGTTAATTGTGTCTCTTTAAGGATGAATTGGTCAGTTTATTATAAACTGTGATTTTTATTTCATTTTTTAAAATTCTTTGTGTCTATCACCTTAAAAACAACAAAGAGCTGAAATAGAGAATGCGTTTGTAACCCCGGCTGTGATTATCTTTATCACTTACTTTACTAAAACATTTTTAATCTAGTTTTATACCATTTTAGTTCTAGAGGGCTGGAAATAAATGTGTACTTGGTATCAAATGCTCTTTAGTAAAGCTTTAGACAATAATCTTTAATAATAATACTTTGTAATACTTGTACAGTGCTTTTCATTGTAGAGTGCTTTAGAAACTGTGGTCTATTAAGCCTCACACAATACCCCTTTGAGATAAGCAAATGTAGAGTCTGAAGCTGTAAATTCCTACCCAACAGTACAGGAAGGAGGAGTGTCTGATTTACAGGAACCTGGAGTTATTCAATGGAATCCCCTGCAGGGCAAATGAAAGTTTATTGCTCCAGAACTGTAATGCCAGTTTCACAGGGGCAAACAAAGCCAGAGGTGATTGACTTGCCTAAGATTACGCAGCAAACTAAGAACAGAACCAGTGCATCCTGTATCCAGTCTTTTTTGCGGGAGCCACTCAGCAGAGATGATGCAGGAGAGGTGTTTGTGTAACATGTTCTTACCTCCCATCCCAGTGCTGCTTCTTCATTCCAGATAGCGTTGATCCGGCGGTTGAGAAGCGTTTTGTGATGTTACTCTTCTGAAGAATGCTATACAAAAATAAACTGGGGAGATAGTGTGGTTTTGTGGACCTGGCAGCGCACTGGGAATCAAGGCAGCTGGCTCTGTCCTTAGCTGTGCCCCTGGGCCTCTGTGTTTCCTCTCACCATTTGCCTATTTAGATCTGAAGCACTTTGTATCAGAGGTTTGTCTCTCACCATGGCTGTGTCTAGACTGCATCCCTTTTCCGTAAAAGGGATGCAAATTAGACATATCGCAATTGCAAATGAAGCGGGGATTTAAATCCCCCCCCCCGCTTCATTAGCATAAAAATGGCTGCCACTTTTTCCCGGCTCGGAGCTTAGCCGGAAAAAAGTGCCAGTCTAGACGCGGACCTTTCGGAAAATAAAGCCTTTTCCGAAAGATCCCTTATCCCTCATATTGCACAATGCCGCTACACTGATTATTTTCAGGAATAATGGCATTGCACAAGAGGGTTTTTCTTACGCAAGAAGAGGCAGTGTAGACAGCTCCTTCTAGTGCAAGAGCCTTTTCCGCAAAAATGGTGTCTCATTAGGTATGCAAATAAGGCTCGGCAATATTCCACGCTTAGCCTCATTTGCATACTTCTGGCACAACAATCTGCCAGTGTAGAAATAGCCCTGGAGAGGAGGAAAGAGTTAATTTGAGGGTCTGATCAGTCTTGCTTTGCCCCTGTTGGCTTATTTAGGATGAACAGATGTAGCTGATTTGTACAACTTTTGTACAGCAGCTAACCTGGGGCTAACCATTTCTCAGTGTACAAGGACTTTGATAAAACTCTTTATGAGCTAAGTTGTTCAGCCTCACTACATCTACAGACCCAGAGCAAGCCCTAAATGAGAACTTTCATCCTTTGGCTGGTGTATGCCTTCCTTTGATGTCAGATTCTGATCTTACACTGGTGTAAATAAGGAGTTACCGAAGTCTAAGATTAGTGTCAGAGCAGAATCTGGCACACTGTTAAAACAGGTCATTTTTAGTTGTAATCAGTGGGCTTGATATACTATAACCCATAGTCCTATACACCGATTTGCACTTGTGAAAAGTATATTACTTGCGAATACAGGAAAATTATGAGTTGGGCCTGTTTGATTTTTTTTTTCCAGCATGTATCCCTCCTGTCTCCTAAATGTTAAATTATAAAGTTCAACTTCTGCACCACTTAAGGTAGAGCCAGTTTGTCCTCCTGGCTTGTGCTGATTTGCAGTGCGGTTGCTTTGGGTTGAAAACGAAACGTGCAACTTGCACTTTATCGCATCCTAAGGATTTAGAGATCATCGAAGGGAAATCAGTAATCTGATAAGCTGCAGTTAAATTCTCCTCTCCCCACTTCTGCTCCCATCATAAACTAATTTGATAAATTTTATGACCATGTCTCATAGGTGTCAATCTGCAGCAGTGTTCTGTAATTTGCCCGGTGCAATACGTAGCGTGTCTGTTTACTGACATTGTGTTCTCTTTAAACTCTATCATTTATCTCATTATCAGCTGTGTGTATCACAGTTTTAATAAATTTAACTGCTGTGGAATTTCACAAGTGTCTTTTAGAGCACTGAGCTTCAGTTCTATATAAAGTTAGATTTCGATAAATTATTGTTTATAGAAAATGGAAATGTCCCTGGTACTTAGGAGGCAAAAACCAAAGCCTTTATGGTAAGTTCTGTAGAATTTAGTGAGGGTGAAATCAGTGAATCTATGTAGAAATGGAATAGGTTTTTTTAGAACACTTTATATAGAGTGAAACGAGATCTGTTCTTAAGAGTTTTCTTCGTCCAAACTATAGAATCATCTAGCAGAAATGGTTTCTTTTAAATTCAATAATGTGTAATGCTTATAGAAAAGTTATCATTTCCTTATAAACTCTATGGGATTTTCCCATAAAGAGTAGGTAAACATTGCCACTGATGGTGTGGACTTTGTGGAGATTGCCAAATAGTTGTGAACATAGAAATGGCCTTATAAAGTAGTTTGTCTGCATCAACAATAATCTGTATGTTTCAGTTTATGGAACTGACATTTTCCTGACTGTCATTAAATGGATGAAGAGGTTTATGGTGGCAGTTTGTAGCAGAAATATGCTGGCTTTTGTGAGTAACATTTTGCCTAAAGGGCTTGATCATGACCCCAATGCAGCAAAGAACTTAAGCATGTGATGAATATTAGGCACATGCGAAAGCCCATCCTTGTGTAGCCAGGCACTCAAACAAGTGACTTCGTTCTGTTGAAGTCAACAGACTTAAGCGCATGTTGAAATGCTTTGCTGAACAGAGGTGGATTTAAACATGCTTAAAGTTAAGTTGATACTTAAATGCTTTGCTTAATTGTGCCCGTGAAGTATTGAACACCCTCTAGCTTACTGCTGTCAGGACCACTTGAGAGCTTTCCCCACATTCATTCAACACAGAGGTTTACTAATATAAATGACAAGAAACCCAGAGGTTTGTGCTGGAATAAGGAGTATTGGAAACAAGTGTGTTTCTTGTCGGAAGAGTATTTTAACTGAAAATACCAGCCCTGTAGGATTATTGGCTGTCTCCGCGCAGGGTACTATCCTGGGCAGATGGAAGAAGCCTCTTCTGTGTATCCCTGTACATTGATGGGAGAGCTGAGGCCATGCCATTAGCAGTCCCTGTAGACCTGATCTGGCAACATTCTCAGCTCCTTCTATTCCCATAGACATCTGTAGGAGTTGAGGGCGCTGAAGCTCTTCAAGGAGGTGCTTGGCACCTTACAGAACTAGACCCTGTGTTTGCAATATGTGCATTCCAACCACCTTCAGATATAAATAACGTCAAATGTAAAAACAAAAGATCTTAATGAAAAGAGAAGCGAACAGCATGATTCTAAGCCTATCTATTTTGACGGCACAAAAGGCTGTCAGCAGCTTGGATGGAACGTGTATTTAATGAAAGTGAGGATGGTAACAGATGGGTGGGTTTGTAATGAGCTACTTTAGAAATTAAAAATGGGTTTCATTTACCAAATACATATGCAGTGTAACTTATTTTTTATAGTCTTTGCTTTCCATTTTTGAAATGATACCTTCATTCTGGACAAAAATGTATCTTTGTATTCCAAGTATAATAGAAGGATTATTGTGAGCTTAATCTACTACATTAAAATGCAGTCTCAAATTAATTATAGATTGCAAATCAGTGTTACTGGGCGAAAGACAAATCCAGCCCACCATAGTTAGTGAGAGAGTTGCATCAGAGTCTGAAGACATCCATGAATGACATAGATCCCTAGGATTTTGTAGTGACATAGGGGAGGAGACTCGCTGTGGCACCTGTTGGTAATTGAGTAACTGGGAAGTGTGCCCTGAGTGAGAGAGAGTTTGAAAGCACAAGATAGGATAGAGTTTTCAGATGCAATAATTTGTCAGCATAAATATGTTTTGAACTGGATGAAAACTTTACAACTGCCCTCCACAACTTGTTAAAAAGAACACAATCAAACTCTAAATCCGAATATCTGTGAACCTTAACAAAAGGTGAGATTTGCATCTGTGCCCTATTTGTGTGGTACTTAGGATGTTTTTCAGCCACTGTTGCATCATGTATCTGAGATGATGTAAACGTGATCTCTTCAGCTCAGATAATTCATTCTTCTCCCTTACGTGGCTCCACAAAGTTTCAGCAGAAGGTTTTTTGGAGAAGAATTGTGTGTTGAAAGTAACAAATAACAGAGGTGGACGAGAGGGGAAGCAGATGCACCTGTCAATTTTATGAATGAAGAGCACATTAAATGGCATCATCCATCCTCCAATACTGTTACCAGCATTTTTAGTGCCAGCCTGCACAGATGGGTGGGCCATTCTGTGCATGTTTTTGTGCCCATCATTTTATGTCGTGGTAGTATGCTTGGGTTAGTTATTCAGATTCTTATAGTACAAGAATCTGAGCTTGCTTCATGCTGCACATGGATCGCATGGGTTCATATGAGGGCCCCAAAGTTTCCAGAAACATTGACAATAAGAAATCCCATACATGTTTGGAAATAGGAAGAGGGAAGGGTGAGGTGGCTGGAAGCCTTCCAAGTAGGAGGTCTGAGAGGAGGTGGAATGCTCCAGGAGGGGGGTACTGGTGCCTCCCATAAATCTACACTCAAACTGCTCAATATTGCTGGCTCACAGAAGCACGTGGAAGATGGGGAGAGCAACTGGAAGAACCTTCACAATCTCTGTTTTCCTGTTCTGCATGCTCCTACCATCTTCCGTCATCCAGCCACCCAGGCTTTGTTTTCTTGGTGTCTCACCATCTCATTCCATAGGCATCTGCCGTTCTTTTCCTGATTGACATGTATGTCGGGAGGTACAGAAATAGCCCCATATATTCTGGTGAAACTTAAATGGCTGAGACAGCTGAGAAAATGAGTGAAGGATTCAAGATGATCTCCAGCCTGGTGGGTAGTAGCCTGTTACTTAGTTACTTTGCAGTGCAGCTAAATGTGCAGAGACAGCTTTGAGAATCAAACAGAAATACCTTTTTTTTTGTTTTTTTGTTTTGTTTACTTAAGGCTAAGAAAAGGTGTGATGACTGGGCGGGACACCTGCCTTGTGATCAGGTAGTGAAATGAGTGCAAGGGTGCCTGACTGTCCCCCCCTCTCCCGAGTTTGGTACTGTGCTGGTTATGTAAGTATCAGCACCCATGAGAAATACACAGAAAGACTCAGCCAGACATGTGCTCAGTGTGCCTCAGAATACATATGTCTCCTTGGAAAGATTGACTGAAGAGATTCTGAAAGGTACTGGGAGATAAAGTTGGCTGAAGCAGAAGTGTTGAATGGGGAGGAGGAAGGTTTCATAAGGCACTTCTGGGAAGGAGATGCTTGGAAGGAAAGTAGAAGGGAGCGCTGTTAGTTTTCAGGGAGGCTTCGATAGGGGCAAGCGCAGAAATGAAAGAAAAAAAACAACAACTCTGGAGTGGTTGTGGAGCTGAAAATGGGGGCACCTGGTGGAGAGACTGGCTGTCAGAGGGATTTAAACAGAGCAGATGGAATCTGAAAGGCCAGGTGAGATGATGAAAAGTTTGAGCTCAAAAGCCTGCCCTTTTGTGGATCCCGAGAAAGCCCATTGAAATGAATGGCCAGGCCTCAGTTGGCTTTGGGACAGTCCCCGGCACATGATTTACAACTACTGTTTTTTTAAATATAAATTAGCGTTTTGGTTTTGCAGCTATATTTTTATAAGGGATGAGATGTTCCAGGTCCCCCCTTTGCTGGTCTTTAAATGTTCTCTTTGAGTCATGGGGGTCATTGGAGTCACTCAGCCTTCAAGCCTGGGCCTTAGAGCTCACCCGAGGTTTGTATTCTGCTCTAATAAAATGTGCCTTTAGTGCTTCATTATCCTCTTGACTCTAATGAAACTTGAATTAATGAATGGTGCAGTCACTGGCAACATGTTCCTATAATTCGTTCTCTATCAGCAAGGGCTTGTGTTAGCAGCAGCCTCATCAGGGGATGTGGGAGTACAAGGTTGTCCACAAAAGAACCCAGCACCAAAAACATGGCTTAGGAGTAGGGTGACCATATTTCCTAAAGGGAAAAGAGCACAGAATATGGGACTGGGGTTGGTGTGTCATTTACTTGAACCTACCTGTCCTCTGCCTGTGCTCAGTCTCCCCCCAGCATGGGACTGGCGCCATTGCTTGTCCCTCTTACTCCTGCCCCCCGCTGCACATTCCTCTGTACCCCACTTTTGATAAAAATGGGATTTATCCTGTTTGCTCTTGACAGCTGATCTGCATCTCCACTTCTGCCTCACCTGTGTGGTCTGAGTTAGCTCTTCCAACCTCTTCTGGACCTCTTGGTTTCCATGATGCATTTTCAAAATTTTTTTACAAACCCCGTTCTTATTTTTTGCTAGGGTTTTATTGTGTTCTGTGGTATTTTGCTTTAATTTATTATTATTTTTTTTAAAGTGCTTAAAAGGGGGAAAACTGAGAAGGGGGTAAAAGCCTGGATGTATTGCTGGTTTTTTATTTAAGCTGGAAGTTGCCCTGTATCTGATGTAGGATTTCTGGGATCTGGCTCTCTTTTATCAAAGCATTCATGATGGGTCAGGTCCTCAGATGGTGCAAATCAGCATCGCTCCACTGTTGGCAATGCAGCATAGCCAGGGCTTAAGTTGTCCTATAGCCATGGTGTCCAACCAGCTCCAAAGCACTAGCCACTAAAGTGGCTACTGCTATAGCGAACTAGCCACACACAACCAGCCAAATAGCCATGTGTGGTTAGTGGCTAGTGTGCTGGACACCATGGTCTTATAGCATTTCCCAGAGAGCCCATGCTTCATACACACCCAGGACTTCAATCCTGGGTTGAAAAATATTCATCGATGCTCTGCTCTGGACAGCTCTGGCTAACTTTAAACCGTGACCATAGCCATTTTACATCAGGTCAGGATGTAACCAAACATTCCACATTTCTTTAGCTGTAATGTACATCACTTTGAGGTCTGGTCCCCCATACTCCTCACAAAGGTGTTCCTGTGAACCTCCATTTCTCATCTTATCCAACTGATTTTGCAGTGTGACTAACACAATGTGTCAGTAATAGGGTGATTATCTCTGGGTTGCTTTTAAGAACGCTAAAAATTTGTGCAAAACTATTGTTGAATACCTCTGATTTTGCTGTAAAGAATTTTGTTTGTTCCACACTGGTGCTCAAAGCTGGTGCTTTCACACTGTCCTGCACCTTTAAAAAGGGCAAAGTCCTGGAGTATGGGGCTTATGCATTGCACCCTTCCACTTGAATTATAATCAGATGTTGTATTTACATGCAAATTAAAAGCTGTTCTCTGTTAACATGTTAGTTGCCTCACCCTCTGGACGGTTCATCTATTTATCATTTGTTTGCACTGTGAGCACAACAAGAATGATGTATATGACATTGTGTTTACTATCCCGATGCCTGCTGTAAATTGCACTGCATAAATTGACTTGAGATGCTTGCTCTTGTTTCTTTGAGTCTCCAGATGTGGGTTAGCCAAGAAGCAATAGTTCACACTATTATCATGTGACTTGTACGTTTTGGTTTCCCAGGCAACAGAATGGGGCTCAGATGAAGACACCAGGAGGTCCTGTCAGAGTAAAGGAAAAACTGAGGTAAGTTTTGCTTTGGCATAAAGAGGCTCCAGTTAAATTATTTGCTTCACACCCTTGGAAATACATGCAGGGAACATCTGACACCAGCTCAAGTTTGTAAATCTGCAGTGTTTTAGAGCCTTCACAGCCAATGCATATGCTACACAGAGCAAGCTATTTCAAAGGCCCCCTGTTCCAGTTATTAGACTGGCTCTGCACGAAATCTGAAGGTAATTCATTGCTGGAGGGGGCGTAATTTGTGACAAATCAGAGAGAAGAGTGGTGGCAGACCAGGAGTAACATTTATTATATAGCTGAGACTGATCAGGTCAGCTTACTCTTGGTGGGAAGCCATGAGATTCTGGCGCTCTGCCAGGTCAGTTTGCATTCAGCTTTAATTGCAGACAAGCACGTCCAGCTATAATTCCCTCAAACAGCAGTGTTTGATCTGATGACACAGAACAATTTTCTGCATCAAGGGCATCACAATATTTATTTTTTTATCAGACAGGTCCAGCTTCCTGGCATGCAATTCACACCAAAAACAGGGCATATAGAGAGTCCAGCACACCTGAATTTGTGGGTGTTTTTGATTCAAGCTCAGATGAGCATCCACAATTTGCAAATGGACATTGTCTTTGTAAGAAACCCAAATAAATCCCTGGATTTGAAGGCTGGGAACTTTGGGGTGTTTAAAATGATTATTATTGTATTACACTTATATTATTACATTATTACTATTATATTATATCTAGTATTATTGTATTACACCAAGTATTATTATTGTATTGGCACCTATAGGCCCCAATTGAGCCTGGGGCCCCACTGTGCTTGAATCTGTACATACATGTAGTTGTTAAAGTCGTTGCTACAAAAAGCTCAGTTTAAACCATACAGTCAAGCAAAGGAAGTATTTATTGTCCCTGCTTTACATAGGGAACTTGAGGCAGAGACCAATGAAGCAGCTCTCCTAAGGTCATCCATGAAATCTGTGGCAGTGTAGAGTAGAGCTGTGAAGGGTTAACCAGTTACCTGGTAAGCATTAGCCTTACCAGCATGCTTCTTGGTAACTGGTTAACCGAAGGGCCAGGGAGGAGGAGCAGCCCGCCACATGCTACGGCCCGGCCAGTGGGACCCCTGCTGGCCAGAGCAGTCCCCTTCCCATGGTGAAGTGCAACCCCATCCAGCTGGAGCAGTGCTCCCTACCTGCAGTGGGCTAGCTGGGTCACACCCACGTGCTTAACTGGTTAAACAATTACAATTATATTGTTGAACCGGTTAACGTTTTTAATGGATATTTACAGTGCAGGAAGAGGCAGGGCAAGGCTGAACGAAGGTGTTGGAAAGAGGTGGAGTGAGAGTGGGAAGGAGGGAGGAAGGAGTCAATTGGGGGCAGGGTCTGGGGCAACGTGTGGGTTTGAGCACCCCTAAGGCCCAGAAGAAGCCGGCACCTGTGTGGGGCTTGAGCCAGGTATTGATCTGAGCTTTCCTGAGTACCAGACTGGTGCCTTAACCCCAATATTAGCTTGTTACCTTCCACGTGCTGATTTCATTTTTAAACGCTCCAAAAAGTTAGCCTGCATGTTGCAACATGGACCAATCTCTATTACTAAGTCTCCTCCTGTAAACTTGGAGTTGAACAACGTAAGTGTCCTAGGACATTGACTAAAATATTATAGAGGTCAGTGCCATTATCACTGAAGATGCATTTTGGAGGAAAACAAGTAATCTGGCCAGCCAGCAAAAGATGAATTCAGGAAAAAGAAAACATAAAACAAAATAGGAGAGAATTTAAAAATTCAAGACACTGAGAACTTTTGCAAGTTGAATCTGAAATCTTTTGAGGTGTGCACAAGAGTAAAATGGTATTCCGTTGTTCCATTGTACTTGAATTTATAACCAAAAATTATTTTGTCAAGACACCGATCAACCTAGCATGTGATTTTCATGCACTTAGCTGAACACATCATGTGATAATTTCTCTTTTATCCTTTTACCGTTATGTCAGTGGAAAGCAAAGGTCTGAGCAACTGTTCTTCTACTACCTCTTCTATTCCTGCAGATCAAATGGCAGAGTTTGACAAACATTTCAGAAGAGAATAATGTTCTGAAAAGTTGAGCTCAAACGAATTTTGAGCCATTGCTTAGAAGACCTTGATGCATTCAGTTGGCCTTGTATTTGCAGAACCTTACAGTTCTTGGGGACAATAGCTAGCCAGATTGACATTGAACTGTTAGAAGCACTAAATGCAGACAGGGGTTGCTTAGTGGTCTCACAATAAGGCCTGAAGGTGGTTCAGTGGTTTATGGTGCTAATTTTTGACTTAGGAGAGTGGGTTCAGTTTCCTGCTCTATCATAGTCGTCTTATATGACCTTGGGCAAATGACTTAGGCCAAGTCTACACTCATAGGGTACATCAAATCAAGATACACAGCTCCAGCTATACTAATTACATAGCTGGAGTCGATGTACCTTGTTTTGCACTTCCTCACCATCCCCACAGTGTTCCCATCTGCTTCCCTTAATCCTTGCAGAAGCAGGAGTACCAGTAGTGAACCCTCTGAGTTCGATTTAGCGAGTCTCAACTAGACTTTAGTAAACTAAGAGAGCTGGTAGGTAAGGTCTCATGGGAAGCAAGGCTAAGAGGAAAAACAACTTGAGACAGTTGGCAGTTTTTCAAAGGGGGACATTATAAAGGGCCCAAAAGCAAACTGTTCCACTGTGTAGGAAAGATAGAAAGTATGGCAAGAGACCACATTGGCTTAACCAGGAAATCTTACATGATCTATAAATCCAAGGAGTTATATAAAAAGTGGAAACTAGGTCAAATTACAAAGGATGAATATAAGCAAATCATGCAAGTATGTATGAGCTAGATTAGAAAGGCAAAGGCACAAAGCAAGCTGAATCTAGCTAGAGATGTAAAAGGTAACAAGAAAGCATTCTACAAATATATTGGAAGCCAAGCGAAAGACCAAGGACAGGGTAAGCCCACTGCTTAGTAAAAAGGGAATAACAATAACAGAAAACTTGGAAATGGCAGAAGTGCTTAATGACTACTTTGTTTTGGTTTTCACCAAGAAGATTGATGGTGACATGATGCCTAACATAGTTAATGCTAGTGGAAATGGGGTGAGTTTAGAAGTTAAAATAGGAAAAGAACAAGTTAAAATTACTTAGAAAAGTTAGTTGTCTTCAAGTCACCAGGGCCTTATGAAATGCATCCTAGAATACTCAAGGAGCTGATAGAGGAGGTATCTGAGCCTTTAGCTGTCATCTTTGAAAAGCTGTGGCAGTCGGAAGAGATTCTAGAGGTCTAAAAAAGGGCACATATAGGGTGCGTCTACACAGCACCCAAAACTCAAAATAAGATACACAATTTGCGAATCTATTTCAAAATAGCTTATTTTGAAATTTGGTGTGTCTACATAGCGCCAAATTTTGAAATAATGCACAATTTCTAGCCAACTCTTATCCCTCATGCAATAAAGTTTTCCAGGATGGCGAAATAGCACATCTGTTATTTTGAAAAATATTTCAAAATACCGGGTGGCTTGTATGGACGTTTATTCCCAAAATAGCCTTGCAGTGTAGATGTACCCATAGTGTCCATCCATAAAAAGGGAAATAAGAATAACCCAGGAAACTACAGACCAGTCAGCTTAATTTCTGTGCTGGGAAAGATAATGGAGCAAGTAATTAAATAATTCAACTGAAAACTGGAAGATAATAAGGGATAGATAACAGCCAGCATGGATTTGTAAAGAACAAATCATGTCAAACCAATCTGACAGCTTTCTTTGATAGGATAACCAGTCTTGTGGATAAGGGAGAAGTGGTAGATGTGGTATACCTAGACTTTAGTAAAGCATTTGATACAGTCTCGCATGACCTTCTTCTCAATAAACTAGGAAGATACAATGTAGATGGGGCTACTATAAGACAGGTGCATAACTGGCTGGACAACCATTCTCAGAGAGTAGTTACCAATGGTTCACAGTCATGCTGGAAGGGGTTACAAATGGGTTACTGCAGGGGTCCTTTCTGGAATTGGTTCTGCTCAATAACATCACAAACTATTTAGATATTGGCATAGAGAGTACACTTATTAAGTTTTCAGATGATGCCAAGCTGGGAGGGGTTGCAACTGCTTTGGAGGTTAGAGTCATAATTCAAAATGATCTGGACAAACTGGAGAAATGGTCTGAGGTAAATAGGATGAAGTTTAATAAGGACAAATACAGAGTACTCCACTTTTCAGTTTCACACATATAGAATGGGAAGGAGTACTGCAGATTCATTCTGTGCTGATCAGCCTCGATTGGGGTAGTATGTCCACTTCTGGACACCACATTTAAAGAAAGATGTGGAGAAACTGGAAAGGGTCCAGAGAAGAGCAACAAAAATTATTACAGGTCATAGCCTGGGCGAAGTTACTTGGCCTGTCTGCTTTAATTCCTCCATCCACACTTGTATTTATTTGTGCTTTTCAGGGAGGGGTTTTCAGATCCACCCAAGGTATTAGGGTGGCCAAATCCCATTTATGTTCATGTCAATAGAGGGTTTAAATCTGATCCCTTGGGTAGCTTAGAAAATTTTACCATAAGGTGCCTGGAACTTTAGCCTAAGAATACAGGTCACAGATTAAATATTAACTAGGTACTTGGTGCTCATATATTGCCCTAATATTAATAACTGTAGTAACCTGACTGATCACCTATTACATGAGTGGTCGCTCAGGAGGGCAGGTGCAAGTCACTTTGGGCTTGGTTAAAACCAACATCTTAAAGTGTCCACTTATTGGCTGGCAGCGCATCATGTCACATTGAGGGCATGGCTTTCCTGAGTTATAGGAAGGACTTAGGAAGCAGTGCCACCATTAAGTCCAGGACACATTTATTGTCACTAGCGAGGTGGTTGGCATTCAGTATTTTTTTAGCTGAGATTTCCTTCTGGTTGCATAGCAATCAGAATGTCCCCTCTCCTCCACTGGTCATTTTGCATCTCCCATGGAGACTGACAGCATTCTGAACACAATGCTTAGGGTGAGTGCTGAGCTATATGCCCTCTAATTTTTTCCATCCACGTGCATAATAAATTTTGTTGTATGCACCAAGGCATGTGTGGGTGTGCACCATCAATAGAAACACATCCTGCCAGCTGCAGGCGGCTGTGGGCATGCTGAAAATCAGCTGGGCAGCATTTGAATCTCTCCTGGGTGGCCTCCCAAACAGCTTACAGGGAACACTGGTGCTGAACTATTTTTAGCTCATGCCTTCCCACTGGGGAAGGACATGGACCAGATATAACAGAGGCCATATAAACACCTAGGTGGATGGATATAGATTAACAGGGAGATGAGTCTGGATTTGCCCCTTTATTATAATTTTTCTAAAGACTTGATTCCATGTTCCTTCTACTCCTGTTAAATTAGCAGTGCAGGATTGATGCTGCCATTTGATATGACGTCCATTGCAATAAAACTGTCTGGAAAATCATTAGCAAATCCCTGCTTGGTACCTGCTGCACACCAAGGAAAGACAGCTTGGTTGGGATGCAGGCAAAGCTGATTAATGGAATTGCTGGTCTAAGGGAATAAATATACATATCTGAAAGCATATTAATAACAGGCTCAGCAGCCTGCAAAGAGGTGATTTTTTAACAAAAGGGGTGGACTGCAACAAATAAATTAAATCTGTTTTGCTGCAGTCTAAAGTGAAATGGCTTTGAAGGGAGCAGCATGGAGTTCTGCTGGTTAATGTTATGTACTATATAGCTATGGGGGACGGGGGAGGAGGCTCAGTTCATTATTAATGGTGCTCCTTTCAGCTGGGTGTGGCTGTTGTTTGAGGGAGAGTCTTGGGTCACTCAGTTGGCCTGGTAAGGTGTCCCACTGACCCAGTCAGTCCACCTTGGACGATAGCTCAGAGGTTGTGCTAAGGTGGTTATTTGGTGTAAATCAGTGGCGGGCAGTCTCTGGCCCAGGGGCTGCATGTGGCCTACTGGGGGTCCACCTGCGGCCCATGGACCCTCTGTGCCTCCCCCTCCCTCTGAGCACCTTCAGAGGAGCTGTGAATCACCTGATCTGTGCTCTGTCTCTGCTCTTCCTCTTCCCTCCTGGAGCTGGAATGCCACAAACAGCTGATTCGCAGCATGCCAGCTCTGAGAGGGAGGGGTGGAGTGGGAACTGAGTTGAATCAGGCAATTTGTGACTCCTCCAGAGGTGCTGGGAGGGAGGGAAGGAGCTGGTAAGTGCAGGGCTCTGGTGCACTGGTGCACAAGAGGTGTGTTGGGAGGGGGAGCAGAGAGGAGCCCTGCTGGGCTGCCGATGGAGCCCCACTGGGTTGCGGGCTGCTGTGACCCACTGAGGTAAAGGGGGGGAGGCTCTCATGCAGCCCACCCGTTATTTGTGGTTGCCCATCCCTAGTATGAATGGAAGGGGGAAAGCTGAGCTTGAGAGCTGATGCGCTGGAGGGAGAAGAGGCCACAAGAAGGTGTGATATTTTTTCCACATGTTCAGGGATTATAAATCAGTTTGCTTCACCCCTGCCTCAGACAGAGAGAGACTTGCTGGTGATAAACGAGGTGACAACTCCCTGTCACTCCACTCTGTGAGCCACCCGAACTGTATCCTCACATGCTCTCCCAGCCTTTGTTTTTTCCTTGCCATTCATCTTTAGGTGCACCCAGCCTGAGCCCTCCTAAAGAGTGTTTTCCTGTAACATCCAGCCCCTGCCTCTGGACCTCACAGAAATAACCAAGCTTGCTGTCTCCATGGAGAAAGTGTACACATCAGCCTCTGTGGTTCTGCAAGGGATTCACTCATAAATTCTTCTTTGTGCTGTTTGTTAATAAAACCAAGCATAGGTTTATTGTGAAACCCAGGTTTAATTGATACCGAGGAAGGATGGTGGAAACAGAAGTGGGTACAATTAAAGCACAATTTCAAGAGACGAAACATAACTGTGACAGGCAACAATCCTTGCCTAAAAAAGTTGCTCACCTAAAGCAACCTCTGAGTGTCACTAGCCCTGCCCCTGGAGCCAGGCTCCAACTTTTATTAACGCAAAAATCACCATCCTTTTTGCTTCCTCTCAGTGATAGACAGTGAAATGGTTCTTTTCCTCTTTTTGAAGCGTACCTCCAGGTAAGATCCTTCTCCCTTGATTCTTATGCTGGGGTGTGCTGACATCATGCAGCTTTCCCATCCTCTGGTGAACTTGGTCTTCTTCTGTGTCACATATGCAAATTTACCTCTTATTGGGTTTGGCTCATCCTGTTTAAATTGCATCCAAGACTAGGTAGATTCATATTCTTTTGTCTGGGAGAAACTTGTTTATCAGCTCCTTCCTGCTTATATAGTTCAAACGTACTTTTAGTGTGTACATGCAACTTCTAACATATTATTTGTAAGCATGTCAAGAGATGTTGATGAAGACCAGTGGCATATAAGCTTTCATGTGAAGTCTCACACAACCTTCTTGATAGATAAATGCTATGACAGTAACGTGTTAGGTGTTGTGAATTTGTCAGGGCTAATAGTAGTCGCTGACACAGAGTAGCAAACCACCAAGGGGTCATGGAAGCTCTTTCTCTTCCCCCTCCATCACTCACAGAACACAGGGATAATCTGCTTGACTCTTCCTGAGAGTCCCATGGGGGCATGCCTGGGGAGGGCTGCCTGTGCGCATTGAATGACTGTGCTCCTCAGGGACTTCCCCCTACACCGTTACTAGCCAGAGTTTTGTCTTGTCAGAGTTCTCCAATGGAGCGCAGTGTGTTTTCTGTTCTGGACAAACCCAGACCCATGACAAGCACAGCTGAGTCTGCTGCAGCTGAGTGTACTTTGTCGCTGCAGCGGAGAGATCCACAAAAGTATCTTTAAATTATAGAGATGTAAGTGGGAACATAATCACACCCTGGTGCAGCAGAAATTCCCAGATTTGCACATCCCAGTCAAGAAATGTTTCCTGTGCATTCAGCTAGTGCCATAGATGGGTACTTGTCAGTCATGTGTAAGTTCAGTGGAAAATACTGAATCATAGAATTAGAGAAGAAAAAACAGGCAGGGTCTGATTAGAGTCCATCTCCAGTACCTGCCATGTAGGGTCTCTCCCCACTGCGTATTCTTCAGCATTTGGTCTGATCTGCTTTTAAATGACTCGTACTATGTGGCTTCCAATGTGTCATGTGGGAGGGTATGAATGTAGGAATTGCAATATAAACTGCGGGCTTGTATTCACTTAAAACACTACAGTGGCACAGCTGCAGCGCTTCAGTGTAATGCACAGATAATCCACCTCAAAGAGAGTCAGTAGCTAGTTCAATGGCAGTATTTTCCCACTGACCCAATGCCGTCTACATGGGGACTTAGGGCAAGTCTACACTGCCATGCTACATGGGTGCAGCTGCACTGCTGTGGTGTGGTTGGTGAAGACATGCTATGCTAACAGGAGGGCACTCTCCCCTCAGAAGTTATGTTTCCTGCCAACTTAGCGCTTGTGTGGACAGCACAAAGGTCCATGTGACTTACACCACTCAGCTGATGGCTTTTTCACACCTCTAAGTGACATAAGTTACATTAACTAAAGCAGCAGTATAGACAAGCCCGTAGGATAATCTGTCAATGCCATTTGGGTGTGGATTTTTCAGACCTCTGACCAGTGTAGGTAAACTGACCTAATTATCTAGCAAAACAATTAGTAGTCCTGAAATAGTATCATAAGCTTTCATGGTAAAACCCACTTCCTCAGATGAGTTAGTTTTGTCTACAAAAGCTGATAGATAGATAGATAGAGTTGGTCTCTAAGGGTACATTTACACAGCAAACCAGGGAGATGGGGAGCAAAGCCTCGGAGGACGCCGGCAGCGGGACAGCCGCGGCGCGTCTGGGCTGTCCCGCTGCCCGCGTGCTCCGCGGCTTTGCTCAGCGTCTCCCTGGTCTGCTGGGGGGGGCTCCCCCCCCAGCAGACCAGGGAGACGCGGAGCAGCTTTTCTCGCCCCGGAGGACACGGGCGGCGGGACCGCGGCGCATCTGGGCGTCCTGCCGCTCCCGTCCTCCGGGGCGAGAAAAACCCTGTCCGACATAAGTCGGATCCACGTAACTCGGGGACTGCCTGTACTATTTTTAGGGATGTATAGGTGGGTGCACTGTTTGGTAGCTAGAAGAGGGGACTAGAAGTCAAGACTCTTGGGTCTTGTTCCTGGAGCTGCCACTGAATGACCTTAGGCAACCCCCTGATCATCTCTTTGCCATAACTCACCTTTATGTTAAAAGAGGAGAACAGCACTTACCTGCTTCAGAAGGATGTTATGAGGCTTCAAATAAAGTCAAGGAAAATGCTTTAAGCTCAGTGGATACTTTAAGTGGAAAATGCTTTAAGCTCAGAGGCACACAGCATTGTTATTGTCATTAGAGGCTTAGCTTGGTTAAAGAAGCTATAGAGATTGCAAGCAATTATTCTGTAGGAATAAAAATTATATTTGTTCGTGTTATGTCTCTGCCTGGCAACGGGCCCTTGCTCTTCCAAGCAATGTAGAAAATGTTCACTATTTGCCCTAGTTTTCACCAGTTACAACCAGTGGAAAAATTAGCAGATTCAGCTCATTCCATTTTTGTGAAAAATGTGAGCTGTCAAATGCTTCCGTTTTAACCCACTATCCCATACGGACCATGTTCTTCTCTGCCAAGATCAGAAACGGGCAGGCTGAGTCACAGGCCAGAATGTAATGTTACCAGTTCAGGCCGGAGTGGTAAGTTCTTCTGAACATAGGTTCCTTAGCCATTCACGTAGGCTACGTCTACACTGGCCCCTTTTCCGGAAGGGGCATGTAAATTTCATGAGTCGTCGTAGGGAAATCCGCGGGGGATTTAAATATCCCCCGCGGCATTTAAATAAAAATGTCCGCCGCTTTTTTCCGGCTTTTAAAAAAGCCGGAAAAGAGCGTCTACACTGGCCCCAATCCTCCGGAAAAAGCGCCCTTTTCCGGAGGCTCTTATTCCTACTTTGAAGTAGGAATAAGAGCCTCCGGAAAAGGGCGCTTTTTCCGGAGGATTGGGGCCAGTGTAGACGCTCTTTTCCGGCTTTTTTAAAAGCCGGAAAAAAGCGGCGGACATTTTTATTTAAATGCCGCGGGGGATATTTAAATCCCCCGCGGATTTCCCTACGACGACTCATGAAATTTACATGCCCCTTCCGGAAAAGGGGCCAGTGTAGACGTAGCCCTTCTGTTTTGATAAATAGCCTGCATTTTTGCATGAGCGAGCATAATTGAAACCCTTACATAAATATCGACAGTTTACCAGCTGGGTTACGATGCTTTGAGCATCCTAATTAGGGATGTGAATGGGTAACCGGTCTCCCATTAAGCATCACCCTTACCAGGTCATGCTTACTGGGTAATGGTGAACCATTTCACTGGGAGCAGCACCCCCGCCCACAGCCTGGCAGAGGCATAGCTCTGCCCTAGGCCACCAGCCGGCAGCTTGCCCCGTGTAGTTTGGGCTAGGAGCTGACACTGGCATCCAGCCCTGTGTAGTCCTGGGAGCGAGAGCCAGCAGACATTCCTGTGTGGGGCTAGGAGCTGGAGCAGTCCTCCATCCGGGATTCTGCTTAGTCGGTTAACCAGTTAAATACTGGGTTAATCTAGCATTTAACCAGTTAACTGATTAATTGGGATTTTACATTCCTAACCCTAATTGTCTTGAAGTAGAATGCATATCATGTACTCTGCTGCTTATTGTTGCTGGCTGTCTGCAGGGTCAGGAAGACCTCGCAGCATCAGTTTACATGCCATTCATTTTTTTAAGTGTTCGTTTCTGAGCAGCGAGAGCTGCTTTTTTTTTTTTTTTTTTTTAAGTGAAGGTCCAGAATATATTTCTGTGGCAAAGCAGCACATTTTTGTTTAACAGTTATAAAAAGAGGAACCTAGGCAAGACTCAGTGCATCCCTAACCCAAGGTACCCCTAAAAGATTAAACAACAGTGGCTAATTCAAATCAGATGCGGTTTACAAACCCCTCAAGGCTGAGGGAATTGGGAGTAGAGGTGGGGTTGGGCTCGCCCCTTTGAGACCGGAATTTGGATACAAATCTGTGCACTGGGTTAGATGGTGAATCATCCTCACATCCTACATTGAAAGTTCTGTGGGGAAAGGTGTTTGGGCCCATGCCTATTTAAATAGCAAGCAGTGACCAAAAAATGTTTGGGCCTGTACAGTTATGGGAACTCAAATCTGCAGTCCTAGTTCAGGGAAAATACCCACGGAGTTATGAGTCTGCATTTCAGAACTATGACTTACGTATACAAGAAATACTTCACCCATCAGTAAAATGCAGGTACCTGTAGGGTAGAAGGGAACAATCAATTGGTACCAATCACACAGCACAACAGTATGGCTATGTCTAGACTGCAGGCTTCTTTCGAAAGAGGCTCTTTCGAAAGCATCTTTCGAAAGTGCTTCTTTCAAAAGATCGCGTCTAGACTGCAGGCGGATCTTTCGAAAGAGAAATCCGCTTTTTCGAAAGAGAGCACCCAGCGAGTCTAGATGCTCTCTTTCGAAGACGGCCTCTTTACATTGAAGAACGCCTTCTTTCGAAAGAGGAACTTTCGAAAGAAGGCGTTCTTCCTCGTGAAACGAGGTTTACCGCCATAGAAAGAAAAGCCGCGTTCTTTCGAAATAATTTCAAAAGAACGCGGCTTGAGTCTGGACGCAGGGGAAGTTTTTTCGGGAAAAGGCTACTTTTCCCGAAAAAAACCCTGAGTCTGGACATGGCCTATGAGGGGACACATTATCAGACAAGTCCTTAGTCTTATTAAAAATTTTTAAAAAGCAGGAGAGTTTTAATTTCAGCACAGAACATATAACGGTGTTGTTATTTAAAGTCCTGTTTGGTAGACAAAACCAGTTTATCTGTTTCTGAAAGATGAAGTGGTGAATCAACGTAGCTAGGATTTGAAACTCTAGGTCCAGAGCACTTGGAGTTTAAAATCTGGTCCCTAGAGACCACATCTGCGTCCACAACATTGAGCCGCGGATATCTCCATCCACATTCGAGGATGCGAATACCAATGGATGTAAAGTGGATATCCACAATATGTAGGGTTCTAGATGCAAGATTTGAATCCACATCCGCATTCATATCCACAAAAATGAACCACGGATATCCCCAGCTGTTGGTGTATAAAACTGATATCTGCGGATTTGCAAAGCTCTACTGATCCCTGTTATATTTGATGAAGAAATAATAAACCTGAAATTGAGGATAGGCAGTACCTACTTAATGGCAAAGTGCAGCCTTCACATGGAATTCTTAAGTGCTTCCAGACTAGCTCTGAAAGTGCAGGTCCCACTGGTTGGTAGTATCTTTTAAAAAAAATCTCCAAATATTTTTAACATCAGCGCCTTGTTCTTAGCTAATGCTGGAAGCCTTTCCTTAAAAACAATCCTTCAAGGAGTTGGTTTCCATGTAGCATATGAAAGGAGATAGGACTCTATCCAATTGAGCAAGTCTCTTCTCTTGCAAATGATATGGGGTGTTTTTACATGACTGAATCTTGCAAATGAAGTCTTCAGGGAAATGATCAGCTGCTTGTAGGACTTGAAGATAGGAGAGCGTGCAGCATGATTGCTACCCACAAAAGAAGGAGCTTTGTCTGCAATTGTGGGCTCAGCTTAGTAGCAAATTATAATCTACAGAGGGTGGAAAGGAGTGGGAGGAGAGAAAGCAAAGCAGCCAATGTAACTGAGATGAGGTTATTATTTTTAACAAGTTTCCTTCCATGGAATTTAATTTGATTTCTAATGTGCCCTGTGAATGGTAGTCTATGAACAATTGCTTGTATCCATTTCTCTGCGACGTGCAAGATGGACAGAGACTCTTATGCCATGATTTTGATGTCAGACTTGCAGGACCTCTCTCACACGCTGCAGAACTGTTAAGAGCATCTCTGGGGAAAAGGGCGGGGGGAGACATGGATTTATTGCTGTGCAGAGCCACCAGCCGTTTGCGGATGCAGTTGCAGATGTAAATAGAGGCTTTGCTGACACTCAATGACCTGAGTTGGTGTGGGGAATTTGTCTTACCCTGAATCATTATGAACGCCTGGAAACTTAGCCCTGCTGTGACTTGGGTTTGTCCAAGTGCATGGAAAACAGGCACAGGAGCTGCCTAGACACGTCATCTACAAAATATTAGGGTGTTTTTTTAAAGAAACTGCTAACTTGACAATCTCCCTTTCTCACAGCCTGTTCGTATTTTTCCTTCTTTCAGGAGGAATGCCAGAACTATGTCCGAGTGTTGATTGTTTATGGCAAGAAGGTTTTTACCTGCGGTACCAATGCCTTTTCCCCAGTGTGTTCCAGTAGACAGGTCTGTCATTGTCTTTCTCTTTTGGAAGGGGTGGGATGGTGGGGAGATATGAGGGTATGTTCCGGTGAAAGAGACTGGCTTTGAGGTGAAGATGGTAGTATTCCCTATTGCAGAATAAATACTGAAGATAATTCAGCTGATCTGAAATTGTGTGGGGTATTTTTGTTGTGGTTCCTCCTGCCAACCCATAAGGTTGACGGGTGTCCGTATTTTGACAGGAGTCCGGTATTTTCGCCTCTTGTCTGTTAAAAAAAAATTCAGAAAATACCACACACCTAAAATGTTCGGTACTTTCTGATTTATTATTTATTTATTTATTTTCCTGGCCAGGAGGCAAAAATCCTGGGTGCTCAATGGGTTCCGCAGGGGAGCTGTCTGGCCTGGTGCAGGGAGGCAAGATGTTGGGCGGCTGCTGGCAGAGCCTGTTAGGGCCAAAAAGCCTCAAAAGTGTTTCTTAAAGGGGCCACCCCCCCCCCCCTTTTTTTTTCCTTTTCCTTAACAACTTTCGGGGTCCTTTTTTTTTTGGTATTTTTTCAGAAACTATCTGGCAGCCCTACTCACCCACCTTGCTGGGAAATGAGAGCAATGGTGTACAGGCAGTCCCCGGGTTACGTACAAGATAGGGACTGTAGGTTTGTTCTTAAGTTGAATCTGTATGTAAGTCGGAACTGGCGTCCAGATTCAGCCGCTGCTAAAACTGACCGCCAGTTCTGACTTACATACAGAATCAACTTAAGAACCCCAGGCGTCCCCAAGTCAGCTGCTGCTGAAACTGATCAAAGATATTTTGGCCTTGGAAAGGGTTCAGAAAAGGGCAACTAAAATGATTAGGGGTTTGGAACAGGTCCCATATGAGGAGAGGCTAAAGAGACTGGGACTTTTCAGTTTAGAAAAGAGGAGACTGAGGGGGGATATGATAGAGGTCTATAAAATCATGAGTGGTGTGGAGAGGGCTGATAAAGAAAAATTATTTATTAGTTCCCATAATAGAAGAACTAGAGGACACCAAATGAAATTAATGGGTAGCAGGTTTAAAACTAATAAAAGGAAGTTCTTCTTCACACAGCGTGTTGTCAACCTGTGGAACTCCTTGCCAGAGGAGGCGGTGAAGGCTAGGACTATAATAGAGTTTAAAGAGAAGCTGGATAAATTCATGGAAGTTAGGTCCATAAAAGGCTATTAGCCAGGGGATAAAATGGTGTCCTTGGCCTCTGTTTGTCAGAGGCTGGAGAGGGATGGCAGGAGACAAATCGCTTGATCATTGTCTTCGGTCAACCCTCTCTGGGGTACCTGGTGTTGGCCACTGTCGGTAGACAGGATACTGGGCTAGATGGACCTTTGGTCTGACCCAGTACGGCCGTTCTTATGTTCTTATCAGCAGCTGATTCCAGGAAGCCCGGGGCAGAGCAACTCTGCCTCGGGCTTCCTGTAGTCAGCGCTGGTCAGTTTCAGCAGAAGCTGACTTGGGGACGCCTGAGGCAGAGCAGCTGGGGTGCTGCTGGGTTGCTCCAGTAGCGCCGCTCCTTGGCGCTACTGGACCAACCCAGCAGCACCCCAACTGCTCTGCCCCAGGCGTCCTGATTCAGCCGCTGCTGAAACTGACCAGCAGCGGCTGAATCAGGATGCCTGGGGCAGAGCAGCTGGGGTGCTGCCGGGTTGGTCCAGTAGCGCCCAGAGCGGCACTGCGGGACCAACCGGCAGCGCCCCAGCTGCTCTGCCACAGGCGTCCGGAGAAAAGCCTAGTCTGCTGGGGGAGGAGGGGGGGGGCGTACTAGCTGCGCCCCCCCCCCCACCCCAGCAGACCAGGAAGACGCGGGCGGCGGACCGAGACGCACTGCGGTCCCGCCACCTGGGTCCTCCGCGGCTTTGCTCCCCGTCTCCCTGGTCTGCCAGGGAGACGGGGAGCAAAGCCTCTGAGGACGGCAGCAGCGGGACAGCCGCGGGGCGTCTGGGCTGCCTCGCTGCCCGAGGCCCCCCGCGGCTTTGCTCCACGTCTTCCTGGTCTGCAGACCAGGGAGACGCGGAGAAAGCCCCGGAGTACACGGGCGGCAGGACCGCGAGGTCCCGCAGTCCGTGTCCTCCGGGGCAGCCCCGTTAGTAACTGCGGATCCGACTAACTGACACAGACTAACTGGCGGGGGCATTCGGCGGCTCCCAAACAGGCAGACCCTCCCCCCTCAGAATCAGTAGTTGCCCCTTGCCGCTGTGCCAGGAACACCAAAAGGCTGCGTCCTGTGTGTGTCAGCCCTGTTTGTTGGAATTCCAACTCCCGTAGGGTTCCACCAAAGCAAGTGATAGCTCCCTATGGGATTAAAAAGAGCAAGAACAGGTCCCCAGTGACTGAAAACACATCAGCACGTAAAACTGGAAACAGAAGGGACCTAGACATCAAGAGACATTGTAATTAGGCAGCTGATGGATGTGGGTACAATTCCATTAGCATTGGCGAGCTGTGGCCGCAGAAGGCCAGCAGGTCTGAAGCAAATGCACCACACTGGCTGTGTGCTGGCCCTCTGCATGTGGCAGAGCTGACCACTGATTTACAATCAATCACAATGTCATTTTCTTACATGCCTGGTTTTTTTTTTTTAACATGGGGATTCTTACAAGGTGTTCGAGGAAAGGCTGAATTCTGTGTGCATGCTTAAAGAAGCCAACCGGGCTATAAAATTCTTTACTCCCACTTTCTGTCTCCTTTTAAATACAGGTAGGAAATCTTAGTAAAACCATTGACAAAATAAACGGCGTGGCTAGATGCCCGTATGACCCTCGGCACAACTCGACCGCTGTGATTACATCACGGGGAGAACTGTATGCTGCGACTGTAATTGATTTCTCTGGACGGGATCCTGCTATTTATCGCAGCCTTGGAAATGTTCCCCCGCTTCGGACTGCACAATACAACTCCAAATGGCTTAATGGTAAAATGCTGCTGGGTCAAACCTAAGCAATACATGTATTGAAAGTGACAGGATAGGCTTGTAAATCAGCTCCCTCTCCTTCATTCCATTTCCAGAATCCAAAATTGATAGGGGATTTCAGAGACCTGTACACGAGTGTGGTTTATAGAGTACTTTTACAGACAGGTGGTTGGGTCTTGAGATGCCGAAGTGTTCTGTTTGAACATGAAAAAGATATTTTACCACTGGATACCAGTCACAGAATTGCAGATCAGCTAGTGCTACCAATGTTGTCACATTGTTGGCCCAATTTTGCAAGTTCCTGAGTATCCAAAACTCCCATTGACTTCAGTGGAAATTGAAGGTGCGTGACATCAATACAAGATGTAGCCCCGAATGAGGAGAAACTAAGTCCTCCCCCTCCTTGTTATACATTCCTAGATGTTAAAATCAGAAGGGACCATCATCATGGTCTAGTCTGACCTTCTGCGTAACCCAGATCATAAACATTCATCCAATAATTCCTGCATTGAGCTGTGGGTGAGAGAGAACAGAATCTATTAGAAGGAAACTCAGTCTCGTCAGAAAGACGTAAGTGATGGAGAATCTGCTATGTTCCTTGCGTAGTGGGGCCTGATCCACAGCTCATTCAGGTCAGTAGGAGTCTTACTATTGACTTTTGTGGGTTTTGGGTCAAACCCTATGGTCAGTGCTCGTGTCCCCTCTCTCAAGATACTGGTGAGGCTCATCTAGGCTGCTCTGGAGCTGTGGGATATAGTGTGAAGCCGTGACAAGAAAGAGAAGGTACTGGACATTGGCATTGTATTTCTATTAAGAGGCAAAAATCCCAGCATTTCTCCGATATGTCTGCTTTTCCGTACAAACAAAAACAAATTGAGAAAACCCAGGAGAAGGAAAGACAATCGGAAGAGAGAGTTTAAAGAGGAGCATGGCAGAGCTAAGCTGCCAGTGCCATGCAATGTATCCAAAGGAGCTAATGCAAATCTTAGGTGTATAAATGGTGATATCGAGTAGGAATAGGGAGGTAGAATTGCCTCTGTCTGCAGCACCAGTGAGACCATTATCACAATACTGTGTCTGTTCTGGTGTCCACATTTCTAAAAGGATGTTGAAAAAATGAAGCGGGTTCAGCAGAGTTACAGGAATGATTCAAGGTCTGGAAAACCTGCCTTGCAGTGAGAGACTTAAGGAGCATGATCTATTAACCTCACTCATTAGAAGGTTAAAAGTTGTCTTGATTGTGCATCAGAAATATCTGCCTGGGGAGAAAATACTGGACAGAAATGGGCTTCTTGACCTAGCAGGCAAAGCTAGAATAAGATCAAAGCCTGGAAGCTAAAGCTAGTCAATTTCAAACTGAAAATAAAGTGCCTGTTTTTAATAAGGGTGAGGGGCATTTCATTATCAAAGAAGGTGGAGGATTGGAAATCTCAGGAAATCTGTCAGTTAGGTTTAGGTGTCTTTCTAAAAGATATGCTCTAATTAAACCAAAAATTACTGGGCTTGAAGAAGTCTTAAAAGGAGATATTCCATGACCTGTGTTATGTGGAAGATCAGATTAGGTAATCATAATGGTCCCTTAGGCCTTAAAATATACATAGCTATGTCTATGAAGGTCTGATTGGAGCTATTGTGTGATGCTCTTTTCTACTTTATCATATACCACCTCCCAGCTTATACCTCCCTGGCAGCTTCACCAGAGCTCCCAGTGCTCTGTTCTCACTCCTGGGCTGTAGCATTAAAGGAATTCCTGGAATTCCTTTTTCTTCCTCCTTTGAGCATTAGTCTGACATAAGCATCATAAAAGCAGCCTGTAAAATCAACATTGCCCCCCCCCCCCCCCCCCGTGTCAAATATTGTTCATTGGCCAAACTTTTTTTCCTTTGCTTCAGAGTCTGGTGGCATATGAAAGGAGCTGATTCAAACCATATATGTAACACATCAGAGGTACAAACTCAACAATGAAAAGGAGGAGGGTGGCTTATATTCTAGGGTGACTACACACATGTCCCTTACAGCCTAACAGTGCAATGCACAAGGCAATTCAATGAGCAACATTCAGTTTCTGAGCTGTATAAATCTGATTGCACATCTGTTTTCCAGAACCCAACTTTATTGCTGCCTATGACATTGGTTTGTTCACCTACTTCTTTTTCCGTGAGAATGCGGTAGAACACGATTGTGGGAAAACTGTCTACTCTCGCGTGGCCAGGGTTTGCAAAAATGACATTGGGGGGAGATTTTTGCTGGAGGATACGTGGACAACTTTTATGAAGGCCAGGCTGAACTGTTCCCGCTCTGGAGAAATTCCCTTCTACTACAACGAACTCCAAAGCACCTTCTATCTTCCTGAGCAAGACCTAATCTATGGAGTCTTCACTACCAATGTGTGAGTTGTGGTACTTTCAATCATGTTTAGACCCCACATACCATCCTCAACCCCCAATACAATGAAATTGACATATTTCCTGTCTCACTGTCAGTCCCAGTCAGTTACTTCTCAAGGATCCTTTAGAGGCAAAGTACCCTTTAGAACTTTGAGGGAGAAGCGTGAACTATAAAATAGAAAGACATAACTAGAGATTGTCATAGCACCTTTCTGATTTTAGAATCATTTTTTAGGAAGTTGCACTGGGATGATTTTGGGAATGTATGCGTGAGAACCCTGAGGCTAGAATGAGAGAAGAGCTAAAAACATATTATGATTTTTTTTTTTGTATTTTATATACTTTTTAAAGGTTAGATGAGCATAAACCAGGCTTCTCCAAACTCCTGGCTCAGATGAGAACAATTTCTCACTGCTACTAGTAGGCCCATTTATGAGGTCACAATAATACTCTCTGCGGTTTATGTTAGATTGAATCATGAATGAGAAGATGAAATTTGAATTGTATAAGAAACGATACTCAGTGGGCCTAATTCATGTAGCTCACTTCTGTGGGGATACTCATGGATTAAGATATTGCTCAGTGTGAGTAAAGGCAGGCCCCCCAAAAATAATAGCCCATGCAGGGCAGAGACTTGGCATCACACTCAAATAAGGGTCTTGCTTACATACAGTGATGCTCCCGGGGGGTTTGTCTTTGGCTGAAATTGAGCTTGGGATCCCTGGATCTCAGCACACGAATCTCTGCTTTTTGAACTAAAGAACTTGATTGCTTAGCTCAAAAGCTATAGCAAATTCATTAACCTCTCTACAGGAGCTAGAGGGAGACTGTAAAGAATCATGCTGTTTTAGCATGGGCTCCACTGATACTGAGATCGGGACTAACGTCTGCTTGAACAACTCTCGCTTCTTTGTGCTTTTTGCTACCCAGGTCTAGGTTGGATATTAGGAAAAACTATTTCACTAGGAGAGGGGTGAAGGACTGGAACGGGTTACCCATGGAGGGGATGGAATCTCCATGCCTAGAGGTGTTTCAGTCCCCGCTTGACAAAGCCCTGTCTGGGATGATTTAGTTGGGATTGGTCCTGCTTTGGGCAGGGGGCTGGACTCAATGACCCACTGAGGTCTCTTCCAGCTCTAGGATTCTATGATTCTATGCATAGATATTGCAGCCCTAACAGTGAAATCCTGGCTCCACTGAAGGCAGTGGGAGTTTAGCCATCGGAGTCAGTGGAGCCACACTTCCCCCCCATACTCTTTAAACACCAAGAGGGACAATGGACAGTAGGCTGTATGTATCTATCTTGTGCTATTTCTGCACGTTCACTGCCAAAATCAGCCAGGAACTAGCCAGTGCACTGCTGACAGAAGAAAATACAAGTGGGCAATGGTCCTGAACCACAAACCCAGATCCAAACACCCTGTGGACTTTATTGAAAATCTAACCTAAATCTGAACTTTTGCATCAACTCTCTACTGAAAGGAAGTTAGCCAAACATCCTGACCCTACAAAGAAACTGGGCTCGAGTTTCTGATGAAGATATGAGACAGTGCTTATGTTACTGACCATTTTGCAGTGCAGACATTGAAGGGACACTGGAAAGTTTGAAATTATCATTTAAAAAATCAATACTACATTATAATCAACAACTGGTATACTTAGAATCTATTGGAAAAAAATAACTTTAAAAACAACATTTGGTTAGTCTCTAAGGTGCGACAGGACCATTGTTGTTGTTTGTTATTTTAGTTACAGACTAACAAGGCTACCCCTCTTGAGACTTTTAGAATCTACTGGGAGAAGGTATTGAATGGCATCAGTTAGCTAGGCTATTCACCTGCTGTGTCTGCATCATCACTTTTCCTATTAATTTTAAGCAACACAGAATGTAATAAGTGTTACCCAATCCCTATATGAGATACAGTTAGACACTCTTGTTACTCCATGGCTTTAAAAGACCCATCCCTATTCTTAGTT
Organism: Pelodiscus sinensis; assembly: GCF_049634645.1. NCBI lineage: Eukaryota > Metazoa > Chordata > Testudines > Trionychidae > Pelodiscus > Pelodiscus sinensis. Next base: position 8,875,834 of record NC_134717.1, on the reverse strand, counting down.
CATCCTTCTCTCCTCCGTCTGCTGAGAACCATGTATTATGTAACACTGGTGAATAGATGCTTTATTATTGACAATAGCTAAAGTTAGATTGAGTAGTGTTTTTTGTGGCTATGATAGAATGTTCTTTCTAGAATTCAAAAAGGAAAATGTTCCGATTTGTCATATAACTAGGGAAATAATGGTAATTATTCTTTTAACATCCATCAGGATTTGTATCATGCTGTATGTGTTTTGCATGCCACGTAAGGCTAATTTATAGTACAGTCTGTGTATCTCTCCTGAGTTGTGATGGTACACTGAAGAGACATGATTTTGTTTAAAAGTATGATTACTTTTTGAAAACGTGAGTTTAATGGGATCGGAGCTATTTCCCAACAAAGGATGATCGGCTTCTATCATGCTTCACTGCAAAAAATCTGACAAACAGCTCAATATTACACAACGTCTAAGTCAGCAGAACAGATGGTTATTTAGGGAAGTAACTTCTGAAATATTTAAGAAGCTGTTATTAAAGTGTTTTTATGAGGTCATTGAGATCACATTTTGAACGTAACCCATTTTCCAAACATCCTGGTTGATCATCACCACTAATATTGGATGTGAATGAAGGGAATAGCTACATATGGCCTATGCATCACCCAGAAACACCTGTACAGAGAAATTAATGTCAGTGGTTTAAGATTTGGATCAAACTTTTCATAGTCAGGAGGTGAAACATCACTGCCTTGGAGGAGAGATTCATCTCTCTTCACTCATCTTCAGCAGTGAGAAGGAATTTGAGTCTGAAAAGTTTAGCAGAGCTCATAAGAATCCATTCTGTTTTGAAAAACTGTGCTGCTTTATTTAGACTGGCCTTGTGTGTGTGCATGCCTTGAAGCAGTTAGTTGTCACCCATCATTAGCTTTGTCTAAAGAGCTGCCTTCTGTGAACATGCACCGCGTCAGTGGCATTCAGATAGAAGTGGAGAAAGGTTCGGCTTGCGTTGCTTTGACATGTTCAAAGAGAGCTGATCCACTGCGCAGTGGAATGGAAGGTGCAGAGAGGAGCGGTTGTGGAGAGGGGGGAGGTAGGAAAAGGGAATGGAGGGGGGAAAGTTCCTCTTTATATTGGGTTGCTCCAGATGATTCTGCTGTGAAAGAATCTGTCCTTCTGGTTCCCTGTCTGAAATTGTGTAGAGAAGCTTTTTGTGAGTGTAATTATCGGTTTAGTAAAAATTTGTTCTTTTCAGAGAATTCAGATTACTTTAATTAGCAGCTTGAGATGTCAAGCAAACTCTGGGTTATCTAGAAGGTACCATGACAAGTCAATCTCTCATGCCATCCCTTAGTGGCCTATTTTTATTTTTAAAGTGATGTCTTTCTCTCTAATTTTCTTCTTCTTCCTTTAAAAAGAATGGTTTGAATTCCAAGTTGTGCTTATACAAGCCCTGCCACTTAAGTCAGTATCTATGACTAGGGCTTACTCCTACTTCGATGTAGAACCCTCCCTGGGAGGTTCTGGGTGATCTTACTGCCTGTTGAAGTCAGAAGTTGAGTGTGCTCAGCACCTTGCCAACACATGCTTTTACTGACAGAACTGGAACAGCATGGGCCCCCTGAGCTGCAGGATATGATGACTGAGTAGGGTAAAGTTGCTGGAACAAGTTTCCTTGCAGATAGTCCAGGAGCATTTGTTCTAGAGATTGATTCCTCTGTGCTGGGCCATGCATTCTTGAGACAGATTCTATGCTCATCTGGGGACACAAAGAAGTGAATGGTGGTTTCTAGAGAGTAGCAAGATCTTCCTGTATGTTGGACTGCTGCAATAGCCGTCTAGTGCTAGCTCTCTCTCTCGAATATTTTTGCATCTGTAGATTTCAGGCATCCACAGAAACTGAATTTCAATGTCACCTGAAAAAAATTAGTCTGTTCATTATCAGGCAGGATTGATGGGATGTTAAAAAAAATAGCAACTAAAATCGGACACAAATAATCCATGCAAATTAAACAATATGCATGCTTCATGTCAGGATTGTGTCCATGGCTTTTAAACCACAGAGAGCTTCGAAAAGATCTCAGCAAACTAAGTGATTGGGCAACAAAATGGCAAATGAAATTTAATGTTGATAAATGTAAAGTAATGTACTTTGGAAAAAACAATCCCAACTATACGTACAATATAATGGGGTCTAATTTGGCTACAACTACTCAAGAGAGAGATCTTGGAGTCATCGTGGATAGTTGTCTGAAAACATCCACTCAGTGTTCAACTGCAGTCAAAAAAGCAAAGAGAATGTTAGGAATAATTAAAAAAAGGATAGAGAATAAGACAGAAAATATCTTAATGCCTCTATATAAAACCATGGTACGCCCACATCTTGAATACTGCGTACAGATGTGGTTCCTCATTTAAAAAAAGATATATTGGCATTGGAACAGGTTCAGAAAAGGGCAACAAAAATGATTAGGGGTTTGGAAAGGGTTCCATATGAAGAAAGATTAAAAAGACTTGGACTCTTCAGCTTAGAAAAGAGGAGACTAAGGGGGAATATGATAGAAGTTTATAAAATCATGACTGATGTGGAAAAAGTGAATAAGGAAAAGTTATTTACATATTTCCACAATATAAGAACTAGGGGTCACCAAATGAAATTAATAGGCAGCAGGTTTAAAACAAACAGAAGGAAGTTTTCTTCATGCAGTGCACAGTCTACCTGTGGAACTCCTTGCCAGAGGATGTGGTGAAAGTTGGGACTTTAACAGGGTTCAAAAACAAGCTAGATAGATTCATGAAGGTTAGGTCCATTGATGGCTATTAGCCAGGATGGGTAGGAATGGTGTCCCTAGCCTCTGTTTCTCCCAAGGTGAGTGACAGGAGAGGGATCACGTGAGGATTATCTGTTGTGTCCCCTCCCTCTGGGGCATCTGGTATTGGCCGCTGTCAGCAAACAGGATACTGGGCTGGATGGACCATTGGTCTGACCTAGTATCGCTGTATTTATGTTCTTATGTTCTATATTTTACAACTGAGTTTAACATTCATTCTCAAGATTCTCATCTAATCTAGCTGGATTTTTTTTCTTCCTCCTGAGTTCTGTAGCACTGCACTTTTACCTAGTAATTTACATGTATTTTGTTCAAGTGAAGTTTGATGTCTGCTATGATGAAATTGTCAATGTTCTAATGATTAAATTGATTTTTCCCCTTTCCAGAAACAGTATAGCTGCTTCAGCAGTATGTGCCTTCAACCTCAGTGCTATTACTCAGGCATTTAATGGCCCGTTCCGATACCAGGAGAATCCAAGATCAGCGTGGCTGCCAACAATAAACCCGATCCCTAATTTTCAGGTATTACTGCAGCACTTCAATTTACTCCAGACCCTTTTAATTTCACTTTGATGGAACTGTTGTACTAGGTTGATTTGTATGGAATTCAGGACTGCAGGCAGTAGCATGGTGCTATACAAGTCACGGAGCGATGTTTTTCTACACTTGGAGCAGGGATGTAACAGTTTATCGGACAAGCTAGCTGTTCATGTAACTTAAACCACTAGGATTTTTAGTGGTAACACAGTTACATTTTTAAACATGTTTTTACATCCCTAACTTGGAAAATGAAGATTTGGGATGGGGTCTACTCTAGATTTACCAAAATACTTCAAGATAAAGACTGAAGTGGGTAGAGGGGAAAAGCCTGGCCAGTTTTTGGAAGAATTTGGGAATCACTGTATGTATTCATGAGACAGAATGAGGAGAAAAATATATAGATATCAGTTCTCATCTGGTAAAGGTAAATCTTTTTCATACACATGTTATTAGCCAGTGGAACTCCTTGCAACATGATCTGGGTATATGTCAGCAAATCAATTCCCTGACATTGTATGAGTTTTGGGGTTTGGTGCTCCTCCCTCCCTCCTATTCTTTGCCTGGGAATCTCTAGTAAGCTGTAATACTTTTAAAATTCTAGTTGTTGGCCATGATATGAAGGCACCTGGGTGGTGTTTAGTGGCCTGTGACATATGGGAGTTCAGACTGAATGATCTACTGTGCTCGTCACTGTGATATGTGAGTGTCTAAAATGCGACTCTTAAAATGACATGTGCAGATTTTCCAGCCATGTTTTGCAGATTCAGTGTCTGGACTCTGAAGCTAGACAAATTCAGACTAGAGTAAAGGGACACCTTTTTGAGCAGTGAGAGTAAATTACCATTGGAACAACTTATATAGGGACGTGGTGGATTGCCTGTCACATGAAATCTTAAATCAGCCCTTCTATATTTCAGTCCTAATAGGGGTTGTGTCTTTCTAATAGATATGTTCTAGCTCGCCCAGACTTTTTGGGCTCTTGCAGGAATTGCTGCAGGACATACTGTGGCCAGAGTTATTCAGGAGGTCAGACTAGGTGATCACAATAATTCCTTTGGGCTAAAAAATCTGGGAATCTATGAATTGTGAACTTGTCTGGATCCTGAGTTATAGCTAATTGGCAAAAAAAGGGAAAAAATTACAACCATCTAGCTTTATAGTCAGCTCTGCACAAAATCGTAGGAAGGCTGAACATGGCTGCTTCAGAGCATCCATGAACAGCCTCTGCTAGCTAGGATCTCATGGTGCCTTCATTGCAATGTAGAATTTGTCACCCCTCTTCCCTCCCCCCTCAGTTTGTCAGAAATCTTACCTCACATCCTCTGAGTGAATCTCTGTGTCACAGCAGGACCTTGTGCCAAATTGAGCAACTAATTCCCCAGTCATTAATGCAGAGGTGCAGTTGATGAAGACTGCAGGTTCCAACATACATTGCTCCATCTTCATTGGCTACATTTTGGCCACCCCAATCTAGTCGCATTTAAAAAAAAATCTGAGGCCTGGCTGAAGACCCAATCATGTCAAATGCCCATGATTCCAGTCAGGTTTGGAGGGTTCCTTGAGAGTTGAGGGTGTTCAGCCCCTTGCTGGACTGTGCTCTGGGTGAACGGGAATGAAAAAAAAAAAAGTCTGGAAAAGAAATGTGTGTGCTGTGTAAAATATCAGATACAATGGGGGTAGGAAGAGGGGGGGAAGAGACTGCAGGACCAATATGAGAGTGTTAAAAGGTTAAAAAAAAAAGGAAAGGATTGTATGTGCCAGATGAAACGAAGATTGCAAAAAGAGATTAGGATGTATTTCAAGTACATAAGGAACAGGAGGTCAGTGAAGGGCCTTTATGAGATGACAAGGGTAATTTAGTGACAGAAGAGGCAGATATTGCAAAAAAAAATTAAATTAATTCCTTGACTCAGTGTTCACAAAGGAAGATGAGGGAAGGATGCCAGAGGGGGAAAAATCTTCCCAGAGAGGAAGGAGAAATACAGAAGGATATAGAGGACCAAGACAGCATGATCAAGAAATTGGAACAAAACAAAATAAAACTAAAACAGGAGGATGCTAAGTCAGCATGCAGGCTGCCAATAGAGCAAAAGGGTTATCTTCTGCTTGATGGGAGTAGGAAATAAAATTAACAATGACATTCCAACCACCAGGATTCCTCCTTCACTGATGACCTGGGAAGGGAAAGGAGGGTATAGTGGGTAAAAATCAGAGTATCTGATGCAAGATCCATGTAGGTACAAAGGGAGAAAGAGATAAAGCTGGCAAAAGAGAGACTTCCAGACTTCTTTAGAAACCAGGGATGAGGCATTGATGAAATAGAAAGGGCTTTTCTATAAGAAAATGCATTGTATAAGGATTGAGTAGGGATAAAAAGCCACTGGGAATGCGAATTTAGAAAGATGCTAACCAAAGGACCAGTCTTTCGCCTGGAGTACACTGACCCTATTGATTGCCCTGGATTGCCACTGGTTCGCGCTACCTCTGGCCCAAAAAGTTAGTTGCAGATTTTCCGCAAGGATTCACAAAAACAATGAAGTGCCCAACCATAGTGAAGAACTTGTTTGATATTGCATTAAACATTCAAAAATATCACCCTAACTAGGAAAACATCATTTGCCTGTTCCCTGATGTAGCTTCCAATCTGTCATGATGAGTAAATTGGGGGGGAAGAGCACAGGGTGGACCACGTTTAGGACTGAGCATGGATCCTAATGTTGACCTTGAATTCTGTGGTCTGGGGCACAGGACATTTATCAGACTCCCTCATATTTCATTTGGGTTCAGGGAGGCCTTCTTGCCTTCCTCACTGAAATTCAATCGTGAAGGCAATAATGAAGATCTCATTGACTTCAACAGGAATATGGTGTTGCACGGTGCTTTGAAAATATTAAAGGCTAAGTATGTATGGGTATGTCTACACTACCCCCCTAGTTCGAACTAGGGGGGTAATGTATGCATACCGAACTTGCTAATGAAGCCCGGGATTTGAATTTCCCGGGCTTCATTAGCATAAAGCCGGCGCCGCCATTTTTAAAAGCCGGCTAGTGCGAACCCCGTGCCGCGCGGCTACACGCGGCACGGACTAGATAGTTCGGATTAGGAAGACTAATCCGAACTACACGCGGCACGGGGTTCGCACTAGCCGGCTTTTAAAAATGGCGGCGCCGGCTTTATGCTAATGAAGCCCGGGAAATTCAAATCCCGGGCTTCATTAGCAAGTTCGGTATGCATACATTACCCCCCTAGTTCGAACTAGGGGAGTAGTGTAGACATACCCTATGATATCAAGTGAATTCCAGGGCAACTGCGGCCTCAGATTGAGGTAACCAGGGCAGTAGACAGGATGCTGCTATTGAGCTGAGGCTAAGAGACCACCAAATGTTCCATTTTTGGATGGACAGGAGATGTGAGGCCTACCTTGCCAGACCGACTGAAGCCTGAAGATGGTCAGACACAGGCTAACCAGCCATCTCCTTGAAGATGTAGGAGTTGGAGGGAAGTTGCAGACAAATTCCTCAGCTCCCCCAAAGGTTTATTCAAAGTTAGGAGAGCCATTTGGGGGGGTGCACTTGGAAGAGGCCAGGTGGCGAATGTGATGTTTTCACACTAAAAGGTTAATTTGGGGGGCCAGTTCACCTTAGGTTCACATGGACTTTAGGGTGAAACACTAGGGAGACCTGGGAGAACCTCAGAAAGGATAGAAGTTCAGGGTCGTCTTTTCTCATCTGAATTTCTTCATCCATTCTTTTTTTTTTTTTTTTAAACTCTCCCCCCCCTCATTAATTCTGAACTCCTGTAGTTTATCTGTAGATATGATCATTCTGTGGGGTCACGGGAGAATAAAATACGGCCTCAATAGCCAATGGACCAGCATGGAGAGTTCCTAGTAAGCTGTGAGCTTGGGTGGCCACCCAAGAGAGAATGAAATCCACCCAGCTCATTAGTAGAGTACCCACAGCTGGCAGCATCTGTTTCTACTGGTGGTGCACATCCGCACATGCCTTAATACACATAATATGTATTCCACACATGTACTGGAAAAAATTAGAGGGGGCATTGATGGAGCCGTGCTTTATGGGGTGGAAGAGTGACTAAAGCTCACAGTAACCCTATTCACTAGTGTAAGGGGCCAAATTCTGAAGTTTTTCCTCAGGCATAGTTCCCAGAGAAGTCACTGAGTGTTTTCCCCAAGGAAGGCCTTCAGGGTTGTTTTGGGCAAAGTGCAAATACAGCTACTGACATTCTGTCATCCTGTTTAGTGTGGGACGCTGAATGACAACAGCCCTAATGAGAACCTGACCGAAAGGATCCTGCAAGATGCCCAGCGCTTGTTCCTGATGAATGACGTTGTTCAGCCAGTCTCCGTGGATCCGTATGTCACTCAGGACAGCATTCGATTTTCCAAACTGGTGGTCGACATTGTTCAAGGAAAGGATACTCTCTACCATGTGATGTATATTGGGACAGGTAAGAGCATTAGTGCTTAAGGGGGATTGGTCCCCTCATTCAGAGATATAGCAGCATGTAAGACTGTAAAGGAGTTACCTGTTAACCAGTGCCTGGCCAGGTTGGAGCAGTCCCCCACCCACAGGAAACCCATGCACCACAGGTGAGGGGGCACTCCAGGCTGGCCGGGACACAGCAGTCCCTTGCCCACTGTGCACCCTGCTGGGCCTGCCAAGCTTCACCATGAGCAAGGGGTCACTGCAGCCCAACTAGGCTGAAGGACCACCCCCCGCCTGAGGCGTGATGTGGCCGGCCCCTACCTGGCTTGGCCTGGCCCCCATTATGCCACGGTGTCCAGTCAACTGATTAAACATATAGTTTAACTGGTTACCATTTTAAATGGGATTTTACATCCCTAGCAGCATGGGAGACCATTAGTGTTTTCACTTTAAGCAAAACTCCATGGAAGGTAGCTTTTTGGAATAAGGAAAGGATAAAAACAGTATAGAGACCTGGAGGTAGGAGCCTGAGAGAATAGGCCTTAAATCTGCAGTGCATAAAGAAGCAAAGATGACGCCTTTCCTTTTATTAACATGGCATCAACTAATCAGACTAAGCTAAGGCACAATGGTGGGTAAGGGCAAAGGGCTTGCCCTAGGTAACTAAATTGCTGGGTATGATCCTTTGTAAACTAGTTTATTCTGTCCCTGCTACAGTTCACCTCTCTTTAGAGTCCTGCGAAGTTCATGGCTATGAAAAAAGTGCCACAGACCGTGAAATCTGATCTTTTGAGTGCTTTTAACCTATCCTAGACAGATTTCACGGGGGAGACCAACATTTCTCAAACTAGGTGTCAAATTGCAGGGGAGTGGGACACATGGTTATTTTAAGGGGGTTGTAGTATTGCCAACCTTATTCTGTGCTGCTGCCTTCAGAGCTGGCCAGCCAGAGTGTGGCGGGTGCTGGCTGAGGGCCCAGCTCAGAAAGCAGCAGCGTAGGATTAAGGGTGGCAATACCATACCACGCCATCCTTACTTCTGTGCTTCTGATGGTGGCAGCTTTGCCCTCAGAGCTGGACTCCCAGCATTCAGCTGCTGCTCTCTAGCTGCTTAGCTCTGAAGGCAGCACTGCCGCCAGCAGCAGTGCAGAAGTACGGGTAGCAATCTTGCAACAGCCTCCTGCCCCCCGCTGTATGTTTATGACTCCCCACAACTTCTTTCTGGGTCAGGGCCCCTACAATTACAACACCATGAAATTTCAGATTTAAATAGCTCAAATCATGAAATTTACAAGGTTAAAAAAAAACCTCTGACCCTGATATTGACGAAAATGGACTGTGAATTTGGTAGTGCCCTACTTATCTCAATTATACCTACTCACATGCTGTTGTGAAGCTCAGTTGTTTGCAGCAGTAATGTTTTGTACTTTTACATGCCTGCTATTCTATGAGATCAAGAGAAGAGTAAGCATTATTATCGTCACATTACAGATGGGGGAAAATGAGGCAGACAAATTAGGTGATAATCAGTGGCAGCACTGAGATTATAATGCAGATTTGATCATTCTTGGGTTCCACTGCCAGTCTCTGACAATTAGGTCACACTGCAAAGCACAAGAACCGTGGATGAAAGGCAACGAAGAAAGGCAAAGTATTACAAATGATTGTCTTAACCTATATTCATTCTTGAGATCAAATTTACATTAAATATTTTGATTAATCGGAAGCATATGGCCAGTCTCATGGGTGTAATGTTTTCATCCTCTGTTGTAAGAGAGTTGACTTTATAGTAAGATATATTACCTCTGAAAGTGTTAGATTAAACTAACACTGCAATATAGAGTCATCCTTTTGCTCTGAACTTACCATCTTCCAGGATTGTGTCATAATTTATGTAACTTTTACCACCACTTACTTTGAAAGTGATTAGCTTTGATATATTCTAGTAACATTCCCCCTATTTAAGCCTGCATGGACGTGATCGTGACGAGAGAACCATACTTCAAATGAAATATGGCATGGTTTTGCCACTTCTACTTTTTATTCCTCAATGAGGTGTCCTAGTTACTTTGCCAGAAGAAGAAGTGGAAGACTGAGACTTTTAATTCCTTTTGCTTCCTGCCTTTCATTATCTGTGAAGCCGACATTGTACTTTATCATCTATTTTCTTATACACATCTGCTTCTCTGGACACTGGAGGTGGTCACTAGAGCCTAGAATCTGTTTAAACTGAGACCTTTCAAAGGCTGAGAGTCACAGTTAGAAGGAGTCTTGAGCATATTGGATCCTGGAGAGTAAAGGCAGATTTCAACTCAAAACTGAATTGACCCCAAATTTCATGATGGCTTAGATCAGGGGTGCGTAAATACCAATTTACAGGCCGGATCCGGTTCCCCAGGGTTAGCTATATTTACCCACCTCTCCACAGACGCAGGTGATTGCGGCTCCTGTTGGCTGTGGATCACTGTTCCCAGCCAATGGGAGCTGTGTGTAAGCGGGGGAATGGTCCCGCTATTGTGGGGAACTTTCCTGGCTTCTATACACCCCGGTGAAATGGACCAGCGAAAGGATCTGAGTCCCTGCTCCCACTTCCTTTACCCAACCGCCTCCCTGACTCTGAGGGCTCCCCATTCTCCTGAGTAGCAGAGTCCTCGAAATCCCAACAAGGCTGGGACCGGGCTTAATCCCTGACCTTGTAGACACTTAGGAAAGGGGCTAGGGTGTCCCCACTCCAGGGTGCTCTCTTTACACTGGATGCTTTCTTGACCCAGTGATCATTACATACAGTTCAAAGGGTGTCTACACTACAGCACTAATTCGAACTAACTTAATTCGAATTAGTTAATTCGAACTAAGCTAATTCGAACTAGTGCATCTAGACCTAAAAACTAGTTCGAATTAGCATTTTTCTAATTCGAACTAGCATGTCCACATTGAGTGGACCCTGAACCGAGGTTAAGGATGGCCGGAAGCAGTGCTGGCAGGGCATCAGATGAGGACTTAGAGCGTGGAGCTGCTGTCTCAGGCTAGCCGAGGGCTGTGTTTAAAGGGTCCTGACCCCCACCCCGGACAGACAGTTCTCAGGGGTTCTCTGCTTGCAAAGCAGTCCTGGCTTGGAGTGCCCTGAGTGCCCACACTCAGCACATCACAGCACTCAGCCATCAGCCCGGCTGCACTTGCCGCAGGCTGCCATCTGGGGGGGGTGTCAATCGGGGGGCTGCAGGAGAGTTTCCACCCTGAGGAGCCCGCAGAGCCACCCCAGTCCTCCTCATCGGGGGCTCGGACCCCATTCCTCCCTCACCTCATTCCACTTACCCCTCTCTAGCCCCCCTTCCTGATGTGCAAAATAAAGGACACGTGTGGTCAAAAATAGAAACTCTCTTTATTGAACAAAACTGGGGGAGACTGGGAAAAGGAGGTGGGAGAGGGGAAGAGAAAGGGTGGAAAAGGGGAGGGCAACTAAAATGATCAGGGGTTTGGAACAGGTCCCATATAAAGAGAGGCTAAAGAGACTGGGACTTTTCAGTTTAGAAAAGAGGAGACTGAGGGGGGATATGACAGAGGTCTATAAAAGCATGAGTGGCGTGGAGAGGGTGTATAAAGAAAAGTTCTTCATTAGTTCCCATAAAGAAGGACTAGAGGACACCAAAGGAAAGGAATGGGTAGCAGGCTTCAAACTAGTAACAGAAAGTTGTTCTTCACAAAGCAAAGAGTCAACCTGTGGAACTCCTTGCTGCAGGAGGCTATGAAGGCTAGAACTAGAACAGAGTTTAAAGAGAAGTGAGATCAAGTCATGGAGGTTTGGTCCATGGAGTGGTATTAGCCAGGGGGTAGGAGTGGTGTCCCTGGCCTCTGTTTGTGGAAGGCTGGAGATGGATGGCATGAGACAAATGGCTTGGTCATTGTCTTCGGTCCATCCCCTTCAGGATACCTAGTGTTGGCCGCTGTCGGCAGACAGGCTACTGGGCTAGATGGACCTTTGTTCTGACCCAGTACGGCCGTTCTAAGCTCAGGGCTCAGGGTCGGGGGTCTCACTGGACCACCTTGATTTTCATGCAAACCTGCTCCTGGGTGGCCAGGCTGGCAGCTCTCCTGCCCGAGACGGCCACTTTCATGTGTCTAGTGCGGAGGTCGTGGATGAGGTCCACGATGTCTGCACTAGACCAGGCGGGCGCCCTCCTCTTGCGGCCCCGGGCAGGCTCCTGGGAGCCGCCAGCCTGGTCCTGGGAAGAGGGGGAGGGCTGGGTGGCAGCGGGTGACTGGCTCGTGCCGTGCCAGGTGCAGGGTCTGCTGGCTGGGTGCTGGCAGACTTGCACCTGGCACGGGCACCGTAGCCAGCCCGTGCTCCTTTAAGGGCTCCGGGGCCGGGAGGGGGGCAGAAGAGTTTCCCTGGTGGTGCCCAGAGTGGCCACCAGGGCAAGCTGGGGAGGGCTAGCCTCCCACTAGTTCGAATTAAGTGGCTACACAGCCCTTAATTCGAACTAGTTAATTCGAATTAGGCTTAGTCCTCGTACAATGAGGTTTACCTAGTTCGAATTAAGTTCGAACTAGCGGTTTGCATGTGTAGCGCCTATCAAAGTTAATTCGAACTAACGTCTGTTAGTTCGAATTAACTTTGTAGTGTAGACATACCCAAAGTGAATACAGTTTATTAAACAGCAGCTGATTAAAAAGAAAAGAAAAAGGAAAAAATGAGAATGGTTAAATGAGAACACACAGCCCCGCTCTGTAGCACGGGGACATCACAAACAGCAGTCTGCAGAGTGTAAGGACAGTTCACAGTCTGTTCCTTATGAGTCCCAGGGCTCTCTCTCAGGCCCTGGCTGTGCTGCAAGGGGGCTGCAGGTTGAATACGCTTGCTCTGGCAGTGACCACACGGCCTCAGGCTCTAGGTGGCAGGACCCCTCTCTTAGTTGGAGTTACAATCCCTCTCCAAGTCTGGCCTGCAGGGCCTCTTGACTGGTGGCATCTCCCTGCCCAGAACCTCGCCCCCCACTTTGCTGGTCCCAGCTGCTCACCACACCCAGCTGCAGACTGTGCTGCTTTGCCAGCCTCTGGCTCCTTGCATTGCGTCTCTGACCCCTTTGGCTCTCTGATCACTGTAAGTCTGCTGCTCACCACAGGGTCTGCCCACCTTGGGCTGTGTGTGCCTGGCTCTGTTGCTGCAGAACTGCCACTCAGTACAGCTTGCACTCCTTGGGCTGTGTGTGTCTGGCTCTGTCACTGCAGGACTGCCCCTCAGTACAGCTTGCTCTTCTCTGCTCTCTCTCCTTTTCTCAGAGAGACCCAGAAAATCCCTGCTCACACGGAGGATGGAACCTAACCTCCTAATTTCCTCATTTGCCTGTCCAACCTGTCAATCAGGCTGAGCTGGAGTGTTGGCTTCTTCCCATTGTCCCTGGGGTCTGTCAGTCTCAGGGCCCTGATTTCTCATGGACCCTTCCCCTTTTGGTACTGGGAGCTGGCCAACCAAAAACTCCCACTGGGTTTTAGTAAGGGGTTAACAGTCCCCTTACATGTGGGAAGTGGTGTACCAGTCTACGCTGCTTCCTACAGCTCCCATTGGCTGAAGATTGCTGTTCCTTGCCAATGGGAGGTGTGGGAGGCAGCGTCCCAGTCTGTGCCACTTTCCATTGGCCGGGAAGGGTGTACAGTTTGGTTCAATGGCTATTAGCAGCTCCGCTATAAAAATTCCTTCAGTGCTTCTGGAAGTGAATTGCACCCGTGAAGCTGAGGCAGTTTCTACCCTGGATACCAAAAATGTTTACAAAAAAATTAGAGGAAACAAGCCTTAAAGTGTCTATGTAAATAGGATGTTGTTAATCTTTAGCCTTCGTGCTAGCTACAAAATTGAATCAATATTGCTAAGATTTACTTGCTTCTTGCTTTTTCTTCCATTAGAGTATGGCACCATTTTGAAGGCACTTTCTACCACTAATAGGAGCCTGAGGAGTTGTTATTTAGAGGAAATGCAGATTCTTCCCGACGGTCAACAGGAACCAATCAAAAGCCTCCAAATCCTGCATAGTGACAGGTCACTTTTTGTGGGTTTAAATAATGGAGTGCTAAAAATTCCTCTGGAGAGGTGTTCAGTGTACAGAACAGAAGGGTAAGCAAATTTACTGCTCTGATATATTCCACTCCAGCTTCAAAGGAAAGCACCAGGGAAACATATTCTAGTCTGATTCATTTCAGAATGCCCTTTTTCATCACCAGGAGAAAGGGATGAGATATTTGTGTGTGTGTATATCTTGATTGATAGTGCTCATGCCAGAAGCAACGGGATGGTGTTTTTGGTAAATATTAATTAGTCCTCATTAGAAATTTAATCACATGTTTACTAAGGAGTAACTTCCAATATTTACTTTTTTACTTGACATTTCAGTGTTTGGTTTTATCATCTCCTCATGTTTTGCTTATAGTTCTCACTGGCTGAAAGACTGAAGAATTCTGAATTCTTGGTCCCCTTAGCCCATTGTGGCTTATAAATGATTGCTTCCTAATCATTTAACAGTGTAGGGCTGGGTTGGGCAGTTACTTTTTGTTTCTTTTAGAAGCCAATAGCTCATTGGAACAGCATGTTGTGGGCACAGATATAGCTGGCACCTGAAAATATGTTGTTGTTTGGCTTCAACATTTTAAAATAAAATTATCCCTCCACACATACACATTTTCAGTATTGAGTCCTGACAGCAGAGGTGTAATTCACCCAACACTGAGTACAGAAGTGTTTGGAGAGTTAGATGGGCTGTACCTATTTTCAGTAGGCAAAGCAGTGTAATACTGGCTGATTGAGTCATGTGCTCATGTAATCTGTGTTTTCCATCTTCAGTCCGAGAGTTTGTGGTGGTTCCAGTTGCGGGGCATTGGGGCATTGCTTATTTGCACCCCATTTGCACCACTCCATGTCAGCCTCTTCCCTCAAATACAGAGATCCTTGTCTGAAATAGATGTCCTCAGTACATGCTAAAAGGAGGCAGTTCGTTAGCATGCTCTAAACTAGCTATCTCTTTCTTGGCCTAGCACAAAACCTGTCTGATTCCACATGGTGAATATTACTATTGTTTAATTTCTAGCTGTGTTAAAATAATCAACTAGTTTGCTCTAAAGTTGTGTTTGTCTAAATATTAAAACACCTGCTCTTTCTATTCTTGTTGAGCCTTAGAAGTTTAATTGTCTCTCTTTAGGCAAAACAACCCCACATCAGTCATTACTTCAACTTTAACTTGGTAGCAGTGAATGTATTAAGGTTTAGGGGTTTCATTCTGGAAGGATTTAATAGAAGAAAGGAACCAGTGCTGGAAAACATTCCTACCCTACCTTGGTCTTAGTGGCAGAAGTTCTTTTAAGAGTAGATAGGAGAGTACAGTTGAAAGGAATATACATACAATATGGATCAAGAGAATCCTAATTCTTCCCTATGTTTCTGTTTGTTTTTGAATGATATTCCCAAATTAAAATTGCTGACAATTTATAGAATGTTAATGTTCCCAGTTTGAGGTCATAAAAGTACGTTCCAGTTGGGGCTCCGTGTAATCCTTTTATAAAGTCATGATTTTCGGGGCTCCTTAAGGTATTTGGACACTAGTTCCCAATGACCTTCCTTTTAACAATTTGTATTGTAAACCATGGGCTGTCTGGTCAAGTTTTCCAAGTTGCCTGAAGGATTTGGATGCTAATGATTAAAGAAGAGCTTATATGCCCGCCACGTAACAGAGAGAGAATGCTATGAGCACTCATGGATGAGTCTTGTTCAATAACAGATTGATCCGGGTGACTGAAATCATCATATAACTCCCTAAAAATCATTATTTTCTTCCTGGAAGTCATTGCCATGACAAACATGCTTAGCCTTAGTTATGTTGCTGATTTGGTGCTACAGGTTTTCCTAGTGAGACAGTCTTGTAACATGCACATCCAGGCAAAACACCATTGAATTTGGAGCATTGTTTTAATAGGCTTCGTCATCTGTCCCTGTGAAAAATCTGTGAGAATGAGTTTGGGAAAGGAAGTGTCTGGTAGGGTGTCCCATGAGGGATTGTGGGTCTCCAATGCAGGTGTCTGGACAGTCCTCTGACTGCAGCTGCCACCTGACTGGTACCAGCAAAGAGTATGGACTGGTGGACCCTAGTTCTCCATAGGCACTGCCCATGAAGCTCCCATTTGGAGGAGATGTTTGGCCTCTCCAGTTGGCACAGACTCATTCTTTGAACCAGAAAGCAGTGCAGCAAGTTGTCCAAGCAACAAAGTGAATTCCTAGCCTGCAGCTATATCAGATCTTCCTTCTTGCCTGACTCTTGCACCCAGCCTTGTTCCTGATTCCTGCCTTCCTGTTCTGTTTGATTCCTGATCTTCTGCATTGTTCCAGATCCCTGTTTTTGTACCCTGTTCCTGGCTACAGACTCTCATCTTGGGCCCAATTCCCGTCCTGACTGTTTCTGTAGCTGGCCACCAGTTCCTGGCACCTGACTCCTGCTCTGACCTCCGGCGGTCAGTCTATGACAATCTCTCTACCCCATTAGGAGAATCAGAGTTTGCTCCTGCAAATGAAACAGACTGTGGACTCCACCCAGAAAAAGCCTGTGGGATTTGTGGGAAGCTAGCAGATTCTTCCTTGGCCATCAGTGTTCCCTTTCAAGGGATTGCTACCTTGTAGCGGGGGCCACAGAAAGGATGCCAGTGCCCCAGGAATTTCTGCAGGTCCAGAGGACTGGCAGTGTATGTTCTAGTCTCAGCCTGTCCACACACCCCACCCTGGCCCAGAATCCCAGTACTTCATAGACTGGGGAGGAGGAGGGAGAGAAGGTAACAATGGCGAAATAGCAGTCGAGTCCTTTTTGCCTCCGGAGGGCATGTCTACACTAGGAAATTATTTCGAAATAACTTATTTCAAAATAATAACTATTACAAACTAGCATGTCCACACTACAGGGAAGCCTTGAAATTAGCAGGGGAGGTATAGCTCAGTGGTTTGAGCATTGGCCTGTTAAATGCAGGGTTGTGAGTTCAATCCTTACAGAGGCCATTTAGGGATTTGGGGCAAAAATTTGTCAGGGTTGGGGCTTGGTCCTGCTCTGAAGGCAGGGGACGGGACTCAATGACCTTTCAAGGTCCCTTCCAGTTCTAGGCAATCTCCAATAATTTAATTTTTAGTCCGAGGCAGGCTCCCTTAATGCGAACGTGCTACTTTGACTTAGAGCCCCAGGCAGCACTGGGGAGTAATTACTTCGAAAGACTCTGGGGAATAGTTATTTTGAAATAGCAGCAGTGGAGCATCCACACTACCGCTATTTTGACATAAGCATTATTCCTCGTGGAAAGCAGGAGTTATTTTAAAATAACCAGCCCTTTATTTTTAAATACTGTAACGTGCTTGGTAGTGTGGACACTCAGTTTGTTATTTCAAATATAAGGGGAGTTATTAAGTGTAGGCCAGTGCTGAGAGTCTCCTCCACACATGGAACTGGCAGGCACAACTTCTTCCTTGGTCATCCCCCTTTGCTCCAAGTTAGTGGTATACAGTAGTTTAGAACATACACACTCTCACACAAGTTACAGTCAGCATTTGACTTCATGGCGAAGGTCTATCTCAGATGATTGAAAGCCAGCCGACCTCAGGGAGGGTTTTACATCTTCTCCAAATCAGATTTTTCTCTCAGGAGTGACTGGCAACTCAAAATCTTGCCTCCTACAATCAATTGGATCAGAGTTTTGGATACTGTCCAGTGAGTAGGTTTGGCCTAAATAGAAGTATCTGGGACAGGGTTAATTGAAACTTACTATCAACAGGCTGGGTACCAAACTGCGCACACATTTGTACAACGTGATAAGCCAGACTGTGTTCAGAGAAAATTGGTCAATTAATGGGATTTTGCAGGTAATACTGTGGTGGATCCTGAGTTCAAAAGAAGATGGGGAGAAACTCTGGGATACTATTGTGAGATCTGGAGAAGCACAGAGAGGGTACATTGCAAAAAAGCAAATGGAAAAAAAAGTTTGAAACCATTCATTTAGAGTGGATGGTGGTGTCCCCTTTCCCCCCAGTAGAAACTGCTTTGTAGGGCATTTCTCAATGTCAACTTCCTGAAACTTTTCCCTTTTAATATCCTGGATGTACCAACTTCCTTTGTATTTATTTCAGTGCTCAGTTGTTTCAAGAGGGATGTTTTGAATTTCATCTGGGGCTTTCCATCTGGCACTTATCATGGGTTGTGATTTATTGCTTCTTGTTGTTGTGTCTGTGTTAAATGCATGCCAATAAATAAGCTTAAGAGCAAGTGATGATTCCTACCCCCCACCTATCTTCTTGCTGGTGCTGAGGCTCCTTGACTGGCTTCTCAGAAAAGCTCTGGTTTCAGCAGTTTTCATAATCGTTTTGACGGGGGCTTGGGAAGCTTTCAGATGATAAAGATTTTGTGGCTCCCAGGCAGGAATGCCACAGTGCTGTTTGTTTCCCTTGGCTCTGTCTCACTTTGTCAGGAAGCTTGTGACGGTTTCGCACCCCTGGGGCTGATCAGAAAGCATGATTGCCAAGTAGTTTTTGGAATCGTGTTGGTCTGGGCCCCAAAAAAGGGAAATCAGATGTGGATACAAAATAGATCCGCGCATTGATTAGCTGTGGCATTCCATACAGTTCTGTTGCTGCAAGGCAGCATCCAAGGCTCAAAAAGATGGAAAGAAAAAGAAAAGGGGGTAAACCCCCCCCACTTCTGGCCCCTCCTTTACTGTTTTGTGTATTGCCGCTAAATGGTCACTCATAGCATTGCATGGCGTCTTGCTGTGGCTCGTTGACCCAAGATGTTTCTGGATATCTAAACAGTGCTTTGTACATCTCCACTGACCTGTCACAATTGGCCTTTTCAATGCAGCCAGGCTCAGCAGCAGGGCGACAGACGGCTGTAGAGTCAGCCGCCTAAATTTATGGCTGGACTTGGCTGCAGGGACCTTGCCTTGTGCATGTGTGTGTTTTCCTATTGTGTATTAACGCTGTGGTTCCTCACTTCCACTGGAGTATTAGGAGGGTGTCTGATGCCTACAAAACCAACAAATCCTTTTAAACGTGCCATGTTTCTAGACTTACTTGCTACACAGTAATTTGACTGGGTTAAGTGCTGAGGGTTTTTCTTGTTTAGAAACCTTTTTAATGTCCTTACAATACTAGAAGTAGGTCCTGTGTCAAAGTACCCTTTGGCCTGGAGTTGGGCTTGGATTCCTGGACTAAATTTCACAGCTGGCCTCTGCAGTGTATATTGAACAGGTAAAAACAAAATCCAGGATCTGAACTTGGGAGTGGTGGGGATTCGTGATGTGGATCCATTGCTGAGAGTTCAGGCCAATCTTTAGTGTAGGTCAAGTGAGTGAGATAATTTCGTACTGGGAATTACAGTGACTCAAATGGGACAGTGAGACCAGCACTAGCACGGGGAGTTTTGTGATCTATGTCACCTGCCCAGCTCCTAGCATCTACCCAGAGCTTGCGTTCAGTGCAGCAGGGTACTGACTGCAGGTCAGCCAACCACATACAAGACAGGGAAGGAGAACAAAGCTGGAGTAATGCATTTGGTTTAGAACAGCAAGAATGAAGCAGGGTTGTCAACCTGGCTGGAAAATCTCTCCACCGTCACTGCTGCTTCCATTCCTGCTAGACATTATTTTTCTGCACTTTTTAATGTTTGATCTTCTTCCCTTCCCCCTCCCCTCACACTTTCTGGAGAGAGTCTACAGCTCATACAAATCCGTGGTATTTTGGATGCACTATGGGGTCGTGGGAACAGGCCAGTTTATTATCCACATCTGCTGCTAAAGATGCATCTTTCTCTGTGCAATTGTGTTCACTTCTTCAGTGGTGAATCTCTCGGGCCTTACATCACTTTGGCAGCAGGATAATGACATCACTGCAGTTATTCCTGATTTACAAGCATGTGACTGGGATGTGAACCAGGTCCTCTTTGCATGCAATGGTGACTCTTGCCTGACTTTTGACCCAGTTCCTGTGGGCTGCTTGGCCAAAATTCTGTTTTACATACCCCTTGGTCAGTGTTCCCTCTAATTCTTTCCATCTGCATGCGGAATAAATGTTGTTATGTGCAGGTGGGCACCACCAATAAAAAACACATGCTGCCATCTGTGAGAGGCTGTGGGTGCTTTGCTAATTAGCTTGGTGTCATTTGAATCTCTCCTGGGCGGTCACCCAAGCGCTCAGTGTACAGGGAACACTGTCCCTTGGCCATATTGTTTTATGCAAAGCCAACAAAAACCCTGATGCTCAGTGGACTGCAATTCTCATTTGCTGACTTGGTCTGTGTGAGGAACACAATTCACTGCAACCCAACTCTGGGCCAGTGATTAAACCCCTGAATACGTGTGGGAGAGCAACTCCTGGGCCAGCTCAGCCAGGGAATGTTGGACATGGGGATGGGTCAAGAGCAACATCCAATCGGTGTAGTGCATTTCTCTCTCCCTCTCCGCTCCTCACTGTGTGTCAAATAAAAGTACTGAAGGTGGCCACTCAGCCCAGAAACTCAAAGATATTTAAGCTTCGAACTGTCATGTAAATCCACGGGAGATACATCCCTAAGTACTTTTGAGGAGCTGAGTCTAAACAACTTCCACTAGCTATTTTAAGTGAAAAAATTGTGGGTTTGGATGTTTAAAAAAATAACCAAAAAGTGAGATCCCCTGAAACAAAAAGGTGAGCTGCTTGAATCTAGCATAGTACAGATGCAGTCATTACAGGCCAGCTAGATTTCAGGAAAGCAAATGTTGGGGAATTCAGAAACTCAGTGAGTAATGTGCAATGGAAGGGAGCATTAAAAATGCTGGGGAGAGCCACAGAGGAGTCCTAAAACAACACAATTAAGGCACAGAAGATCCCACTGTGACACTGGCCAGATTTTTGCTGAATATTTTGATGCCTAAATGGGAGAGCTGAGTATTTCTGAAAATCTGGTTCTTTAATGGCTATGAAAATTGCTGAGATAGCAAATTCCTTTTGTGCATGTCTTTGAGAGCATGAAAAGAAGTAGTAAGGAAAATAACTATTGTTGAAAAACAGAAAAGGGAAAATCTGTACTGGTTTGATTGACATGGTCACTGTAGAATTAAGGGAACTAGCTACTTTATTATACCACTGCTAATTAATTTGGAAAGCCTTGGCAAACTTCAAAGAAAGAAAGAAGAGTGATCAGGACAATTACTGTCCCATAAATCCATCCACAGTATAGTATGATACATTGTGAAAATTAAATCCTGACTCCGTTTAAGTGAATGATTCAGTGAGGCCAGCATTTCACCTCTAGGGAATCTGTAGTTAGACACCCATGCTAGCTGACTCAGGCTTAGGGGCTTTTGTTAAGGGACTGCTTAGTGGCAATGATGACATAACCCTAAGGGACAACAACCAGAACTACAATCAATAAACCCCATTGATATATGAAGAAAAACGTGGGGTAGATGAATTTGATTGCTTTTTTTTATAGCAGTACAAAATTAGACTCCTTATGGCAAACACTTATGCGTGTGCTGAGATGTAAGCAGATGAGTGGTCCTAATTATAATACATCAGGGCTACGTCTACACTGGCCCCTTTTCCGGAAGGGGCATGTAAATTTCACTAGTCGTCGTAGGGAAATCCGCGGGGGATTTAAATATCCCCCGCGGCATTTAAATAAAAATGTCCGCCGCTTTTTTCCGGCTTTTAAAAAAGCCGGAAAAGAGCGTCTACACTGGCCCCGATCCTCCGGAAAAAGTGCCCTTATTCCTTTGAGTAGGAATAAGACCCTCCGGAAAAGGGCACTTTTTCCGGAGGATCGGGGCCAGTGTAGACGCTCTTTTCCGGCTTTTTTAAAAGCCGGAAAAAAGCGGCGGACATTTTTATTTAAATGCCGCGGGGGATATTTAAATCCCCCGCGGATTTCCCTACGACGACTAGTGAAATTTACATGCCCCTTCCGGAAAAGGGGCCAGTGTAGACGTAGCCCTAGTCTTCATCTTCAGCATACCTTCATCATAGTTTACAGGCTCTGGACCTTCATGGTTGAAAGGAACAAGATAGTTGTAATATGGCTAGGTTTTGGTAAAACAGTGGATACTATATTTCATGAAAGCTTAATTCAAATGGCTTGGGAAAGGGAGATTGTCATATGTATCTGAAATCAATTAAAAGACCATAAGCAAAGGACATGGATAAGTGGTAATGAAGCAGGTTGGGGGAAGTTTCTGTTTAGGTACCTGAGAAATTGGCATTAGGTCTCATCATATTTGACATTATCTTTCTGACACAGAAGAAAATGACATGCTTTATGGCTGATACTAAAGTGCGAAAGAATCACAGAGAACAGTGGTGAAATAATTAAGTATCTGCCGGGAAAGGTAAGATAGGATGAGTTTAAAAGCTAGGCCTGAGGTTTGTGTTGTGGGTATGGAGCTGGGCATGAGGGTGAGAGTTAAACTTGAAAAGCCAGACAATAGAATTCAAGATTTTGTGCCGTGCCTGGATGCTCTGCTCAGAGGAGGATGCGAAACAGAAATGTGTTTGGCTGTTGACTAATCTCCCAAGAGACATGGTGAAAGCCCCATCACTCGGAAAATTTAAAAATGCTGTAGAGTAGACTGAACCCTATGAAATAATCTGTAGGGAACAATCCTATAGAGACTGGAAAATAGACTGGACAATTTGATACATCTGTCCAATTTCTGACTTCTATGATCCTATAAACTCAATTTATAAAGCTGTATTTTATGCTGTCTTTTTAATTCTCTCTCTCTCACACACTTTTAGACTGCCACTTACCATACTGTGCAATAAATAGCTGAAGCCGGGGTTTATGCAGCTGCTGAAAGGTTATAACTAAGAGAGACGAAGGTCACTTAAGAATGAGCCCAGTAAAATGAGTTAATTTCAGGGCTCACTAGCTTTTGTTTTCTCACTGTCATCTCTTTGTTGCCAATTTGTTTTGGGATGCTTTGGTGTTGCTGGATTTTTTTTTAACACGCTGCACTTGTGACCTGGATGGCTCGGAAGATTCTGAATAGCTTAGAAGATGGATTCTTTCACCTCTAGCTAACTGGCTTGAGTCCAGCCCGGATCATTGGTGTCTAGAAGTCATTATCCTCTGATGACTGCTTGGTGGGCTCTGTGAAATTAGTCTCAGTCCAGTGCTGATTGACAGTGAACATGCAGTTTGCTTGGAACATACATGCTAGGATGGCTTTGACACTACAGTAATTTAAATAATATTAATAATAAAATGCTTTAAGCAGGCCCCAGGGGATTTATTCATTGCAGCCTTCACTTCTTACATCTTGTGCAACTATTATTTCATACTAGCATTACCTGTCCCATTGTGACGGTAGACAAACCGGCTGAAGCCCTGACCACCAGAATCCCCCTCCCCTCCGCCAAGGCTGCTTTCACCCCTGTGGGGTTCAGCCCCATTGACCTCCCGCCCCCTCCATGAGGCTCAGCTCAAATGTTCTCTGACAGGTGGTGTGATGGACGCCTCTCCTTTTATACTAGTCGAACCCTCCACTTTCTAGACACTGTTACGTAGGAAGAGGCAGACTCTGCATCAAAGAGGATGGAGTCTAATTCCATGAGCCGGCTACTTCATATCTCAGATTTCCTGTCTTCTTACAGCAAGCCCTGCAGTGCGAGTGGGCAGACGCTGTAATATGTAAGGTGAACCCCTGATTGCAGGAGTCATAGTTTTACATCCAGCTGAATAGCTGTTGGGAAATTTGGCCTTTTTGTTTGAAAATGTGCTAGTTGTGGGGTTAGTGTATAAAATATGTATATACAATTCATCGTCATAATCAAACACATAATAGTGATAGTTATTTATATTTCTGTAGTGTCTTTCACAGCAAAAAAAACCAAACAAACGCGACAGCCGTCTGTGAAAAATATAATCGCTCATGTCATCCACCACTGAACATTAGCAACTTCTCAGTGGAACACAGCAGCTCCCAGTAACACTACACAGCTGGTTTGGACAGGCGCTAAAAATGTAGGGGGTGAATATCAAGGAAAATGTCCTTATTGTGAGATCAGTGACAGTATGGAATAATCTGTCACATTAAGTAGAGGAAGCATTGTTGCCTGGGGCACTTAAAAGTAGTTAGGTCAAAGTGATGGAGAACATACTGAATGCATTATCCTGCACTTGTTCCGTCTAGGGACTATCTTGCACAGGACAAAGGATGACCTAGATCGGGGTGGGCAATAATTTTTAAAAGGAGGGGGGCACTTCAAAATTTTCTGAAGTGGCCCTGAGCAGTCCCAGCAGGGGTGGGGCCAGGAAACTTCTTGTGCCTCCCTGCCCACAGACCCTGATTGGCCTCAGGGAATGCATGAAGTCTTTGCGCCCAACCCCCGATGTCTAGAGAGAATCGCCAGCTGTTTTAGAACAGCTGGCGGTTCCCTCCAGGTGCTGCAGCAGGAGGAGATTTCGTGCACTCCCCCTGCCTCCAGGCCAATCAGGGACCTTGCCAGGGGCACACAGCTGCTGGAGAGAACTGCCAGCTGTTTTCTGATTGGCCTGGGGGCAGGGTAGTGACAGGGCGGTGGCTGGCTGGATCCGCTGGCTTGGCAGGCCGGATATAGCTCATGGAGGCTGTCTTGCCCATCCCTGAACTAGATCCTCCAGGGGATAGATTAGATGGCCTAACATTTCTTTGAACTCTCTAATATTCTGTTATTTTACAAATAGTCTCTGCAGTTGAATTAGCCGCTGGCAATTTTTTGAGCAGAAAGTAATTATCCAAAGTTGGAAAAAGAAGCTCATATGAAAGAGCTGCTCAAATAGGGATTGTTTTGTGCAGCCTTGGTGAAAATTGTAGGTTGTTTCCAGACCTCTGTCATTGTTCATGACTGTTTCAAAATCATTTGCTCCTGCAGTCTTTCTTCTTGATAACTCCCATCTCAGCCTAGGAGTGGATCAGCAGCGACTTCTGGAGACTGTCTATAACATATTCTTTTTTGAGAGGAAAGTGGACACAGTTCTTTTCTTTCCAACTACCCTATTGCTATGCCCCCTAGCCATAAATTGCAGGAATTCGCTTTGTTCTTGAGGATGAAATCTGAAATTGCAAACCCAAAAGGTAGAGGTAAAGTACCATAACATCGGCATCCTGGCATATTTTATGACATAGAGAAAGAGAGAAACTAAAACCTGAATAGGCAAATTTTCCAGATCTGTTTTTCAAAAGGACCTCAGCCCCTCTGCCTTTTTTCTTTGGGAGTGTCTGCCCTGCATGTAAGAGATGTCTTTGTGTATCATCTGCTTAGCTCTCCTGAATAATACAGGGCATAGAATTTCCCCATAATATACTTTAGGAGTTTTCTATTATTGTTAAAGTCTTCTGAGGTTAGGAAATGAGCTTTAGCATCTAGGAAAATACACTTCCTGTTGAGGAATTCCTTTTTGCTACTACTTCTCTCATTAGGGCTTGTGTAGTATCTACATTGCTTGCAGATGACTGATCCCATATCTGATAGTCAAAGGCCCATTGACTTTACATTTTTATTAGAGGTCAGTTTTGCTTGTCATGGTGATAGGAGTTTTTAATAGTATTTACTGAGCAGTGCTGCTGCTTTTTCTTTCTTTTCTTTTTTTTTAATAACCTGTTTTACTGATGCAAAAGTAAATCCAGATTTAATCAGAATTTTCTCAGGATAGCATTAATCTTCATATCTGAATAAATACAATGTTGTTTTATTTCACGTCTTTAATAAAAACCAAACTCTACCCAATAAAGAATTCATTGTCCCTAAGAAATGATGGAAAGGCATGTCAAGGAGTAAGAAAGGCAATAGCTTGTTGTGTTGATTGTGAGAGGCCTTAATCTATAATGCCACAATCAGTTATGGAGATATCGAAAATGTTGAGGTGCAAGCGGAAAGTAGAACAAGTCAAGGTCTATGGCAGCATTGCACAACCTAAGTGGCCCTCCTTCACCTCCATCGGTTGCAAGATTGTTGTAACCAAGATCGTCTCCTGGGATAAGGTAGTTTGTCTGTCTCCGTCTGTGTACCTAGAATTTGCAGGGTGTGCCAATTGAACCGTAGCAGCGCTTTGATTGGCTGCAGAGGCAGTGCACGGCTCTCTCGGTCAATGTTGTGTGTAATCTGCACACACCTTGCTTTACATGTGTGTCACTTTCGAACAGTAATACTGGTAGGAAAAAAACCTACACAGATTGAAACCCTGCACATAGGCAACGGTAAACAAAATGTCTAGAGGACCAATGGGCTGTATGTGGACCTTCAGCCAAAGGTTGCCCACCCTGGCGTGTAGTATGGAAAGGAAAATAAGTCACAGTTTCCCGCAGAAGTCATTCATCTATTCACTGTTACTTTCAAATGAGTTAGGTGTGTTTTGCCTTTTAAATGGCATGGATGGTAATTTAATTTCAGAAGTCATTTTTTACATATCAGGCTTTAATTTATGTGATTAAAACTAGGGCTGTCAAGCAATTAAAACATTAATAATGATTCATCATACTTTTAAACAATAGAATAGTATCGATTTAAATATTTTTGCATGTTTTCTATATTTTCAAATATATTGCTCTGAAGAATACAACGTGTACATTGCTCACCTTATTTTTATTACAGATGTTTGCATTGTAAAAACAAATTAATATTTTTCAGCTCACCTAATGCAAGTACTGTACTGCAATCTCTTTATTGTGAAAGTTGAAGTTATAAACAAAGAATCATGTACAAACCTCCCACCCCATTCAGAAATAAAACATACAACGTTAGAGCCTGTAAGTCTACTCAGTTCTATTTCTTGTTCAGCCAGTCGCTCAGACAATTCAGCTTGTTCACGTTTTCTGGAGATAACGCTGCTGCTTTTCGTTTACAATGTCACCTGAAAGTGAGAACAGGTGTGCACATGGCACTTTTGTCACTGGCGTTCTATTTACATGCCAGATGATCTAAAGATTTATATGTCCCTTCATGCTTCCACCACCCTTCCAGATGACATATGTCCATGCTGATGGCAGGCTCTGCTCGATCATGATCCAAAGCAGTGCAGACTGGCATATGTTCATTTTATTCATCTGAGTCAGATGCCACCAGCACAAGGTTGATTTTATTTTTTGGTGGTTCAGGTTCTGTAGTTTCTGCCTCTGAATGCATGCTTTACACCTCATCATGCTCCGATTTTGGAAGGTACTTCAGACTCTTAAACCTTGGATCAAGTGCTATAGCTATCTTTAGAAATCTCACTTCGGTACGTGTAACAGGATCGTGACTCACCACTGTGGTCCGTCCTGCTGGTCTCCTCAGGAATGATCCTCAGCCTTGGAGCACCTACTGCTACCTTGTGTCTCACCCTCACTTACCTCTTTTCTGTACTGGTTCAGGCCTTGTGTCCCTCCTTGCCCCCAGTGCCCTTTGCTCATGGTACTGCCCTGCAGCAGCGCCGCCACACTCTGGGATCCTCTCCTCCCAGGACACCCCAGCCCCGTATACCCACCTTGCCTCAGTGACTCATTGCCTTTCATCATCTAGCCCCTGCCCTGCAGGCAAACTGCAGTCTGACATGGCCACTCATCATTGGCAAAGGAGTGGACCTGTTGCCTTCTGCTGACCTGACTGCCTCCTAGTTTTCTCATGTCTGGTGAGCAAGGCCTCAGCCTGGGAGTTTGCCTGTTCAGAGCGCCCCAGTTCTGCTTGCTCTTCCCTGGTCCTGCTCTGTCTCAGTTACCCTCTCTTGCTTATCCAAGCAGCCAGGTTCTTCCTGCTCCACAGCTCCAGCTCCAGCTCTGTCAAACAAATCTCTCCTCCTCCTCTCCAGGATCCCAGGTGTTCCCTAATTGACTGCTATTGGCCTCAATTGCTTTCTCTGCCTTTTCAGCCCTCTCCCAGGGCTAGGTTTGCCCTTGTTTCACCCAGAGCCCCCATACAGTACCTTCTTCACGTTTTGTTAAATCTGTAGAGAAAGTGAATGAACAATATGTGCCAAGTTGTCATCCAAGATTATCATAACCTGATATATATGGCAGAATGCAGGTAAAACAGTGCTGGAGACATACGGTTCTCCCCCCAAAGAGTTCAATAACAAATTTAATTAGCACATTTTTTTTAATGAGCATCATCAGCATAGAAGCATGTCCTCTGGAATGGAGGCTGAAGCATTAAAGGACATAGGAATGTTTCACATAGCTGGCGCATAAATACACAATGCCATCTACAAAAGTCATCCATGCAGACACTTGTTTTCAGGTAACATTGTAAATAAGCAGGCAGCATTATCTCCTGTAATTGTAAACCAACTTTTCTGTCTTTGTGAGTAGCTGATCAAAAAGTAGGACTGAATGGACTTGTAGGCTAAAGTTTTACATTGCTTTGTTTTTTAATGTAGTTATGTAACCATTTGTAAGTTGAGTTTTCATGATAAAGAGATTGCACCTCAGTACTTGTATGAGGTGAATTGAAAAATACTATTTATTGTATAATTTTTAGTGCAAATATTTGTAATAAAAATAATATAAAGTGAGCAGTGTGCACTTTGTATTATGTATTATGATTGAAATCAATATATTTGATAATGTAGAAAAACATCCAAAATTTGTAATAAATTTCAGCTGGCCTTCTATTGTTTAATAGTACAATTAAAACTGATGAATCATGATTAATTTTTAATCAGGTTAAATTTGTTGAGTTAATTGCAATTAATCGATAGTCTGAGTTAAAACACAACGTTGCAACTATCAGCCTACTCACTGTGGGCTGGGGGCTGTTTTTTCACGGAGCAGCAGCTTACATAGCAAGTAGTTCCAATGAGGCGTAAGGTCCTACTCCGAATGAATAATGAGTGACAGACACTGCATCTGAATGTGTTGCATTGTTTGGTAGAAAAATGAAGTTGCAACTTGACCAGCATCTGACTGCAGCAACTCCGTTCCAGTCCACTTGTCTATTTAGTGGGAAAGATAATGGATTTACACAGGTCACTAGCCTCTCTCTATGAGTTTAAATTTTTAAAGGTGTCAAAATTACAGGGATTGTTTGAGGTTTTTTTTTCTTTTTTAATCTTCTTTTCATAAATCATGAACATCCTTTGATTCTGACTCTACTCTCTTCACGCCATGTGGTTTTCAGGAAGACAAAAGTCCATTCTTCTCTGCGTGGTGGGTTATTGAGACTGTCAGGAATTATGATTTGGTTGGCTGGAAGCTAATATGATTATTTGTTTAGTTCATCCCTTCTGCAGGTTTATGTTAATGGGACAAAAAAGCTAACCCTTGTCAGGAAATGCCAGTCTGCCAAACACAGGCTTAGGCTCACAGCTGATCAATAGCAAAATACCACCCTATTGCTTACAAAATGCTGTCCTCTTTGTATTAGCCGGGCTGCTCTGCATTTGGAGCCTATTAACATGGACTCCTAACATATCAAAGTAAAGTTTAATACTGTAACTGAGAAGGCTCCTACCACCGTCTGTGATTTCAGGTTCTGTGTCAGTCTCCCGTCTTCTGTCAGACAAAGGACTAACATAAGCAGTGTCCTCCCACCCTGGGCTTAATAAAAGTCTTGGTGTCCCGCCTGGATTTTTCATCAGCAGTCTGCCCCTTGTACCAGAGAGTGACTGCAAGGCTGCTTCCCAGGGTCTTTCTTCGTCATGGTGCTTTCAGAGATTGGCATGAAATGTAACCTCTGCCACTCCATAGCCTCTTGGCTTTCTTCTACCTCGCTTCTCTCCTCCTTCCCTGCCCTTTATACCGGAGAGTGTCCGAAGAGCTTCTCCCCAAGACCCTCCTTCCTGAAGTCATTTCCCTACTGCAGGGACTATTATAAGAGACCATCCCTTCCTGGCAGTTTTCTGTGCTGACATTCTTCCCCTGCAGCTCTTTATGAGATGCACCCACCCTGGCTCAGCTGGATCTGACTTAATGAACAGGGCTAGCCGGCCCCAGGCCTGTGGCCCTTAAAGGGTTATGCAGCCTGTTAAACCCTCACTCACCCACATTCCAGAATTAGTCGCATTTACTCGCAGAGTAAAGAGAAAGGGGGCGAGAAAGAAGGAAATGGAAAGAACGAGGAAGGACATGACGAGAACAAGAGCAGCCCGGTGAATTGTCGGAGAGCCTTAGCTGAGTATCTATTAGTATAAATGCCATGTGATTGCTTTGTGACTCTGGGTACAGAATAGCACGTTTGCTTGTTGTCTCTCCCATGGCAATTAGAAGAGAGAACAGAAGTATTAATTCTTGCTTTTCTTTGCTCTGTCAAAGCCAAATCTCTTGGGTCTCCTCTATTCATTTTAAAAGGTCTATTTTTTACACAGTCTGACACTTTTATCTGTCAGGGAAAACCGACCAAGCCATGGAGTCATCTTGTGCCGTCAGCAAACGGGAGGCTGGATGGGAAACTTTTGAACTGCAGAGGTTTAAATTTTAATGAAGTTTTAAAGGAAGAAATTGTTCAGTCCATAAACAAGAGATCCCATGTCACTTGGATCACTGGATTGCTGCTTCTGCTTTTCACAGCACATTGGAATACTTAAGGAGGGAGGAATCCTGATGGGTATTCCGCTCTGGCCTCCTGGCCCACGGGGGATATTTGTTGGCGGTTCCTTCACTGAGAATGTGAGCCATCTGTGTGCACCTGGCAAAGGTCACAATTTCCCCCAGCACCTGGTCCTTCCATAGTGAGAGGAAGACCCTGGCACACATTTAGATCAAGTGCGCCAGGTTGCAGGCTGTTTCTGGCTCCTCCAGAAACTTCTCTGATTCTGGCTGCACTCCCCACATGTCCTGATTTACGCACTCCTATCCATGGACCCACAAAGTCACGAAATGTCCTCATCAGCCTCCTCTTGGTGCTGGCCAAGGTGGCCGTTCACTGTACCCAGAGGAGAAAGCTAGATGGAGAGGAGGGAGTGTTCTGCCAATATTGGAACTACTTCCAATCCTCCCTCAAGTCACGTCTCTGGGTAGAGTTCCTCTGGGCCACATCCATTGGCTCTCTAGAGTCTTTCCAGGTGCAAAGGGTGTTCTCTGTTCCGTGTCCTTGATTTTATACCTGTGACCCTCATTCCTGTTCCTGGTTTTTCATTTTTTGTCCCGTGAATGCATTTAAAACCTGGATCCAGTGGCTCCTCTCCTTGGGTGAATGGGAGGAGCCTTTTGATGTGGGTGGGCGTAAGCATCCCCAATGTTTCCAAAGGTGCACATTGGAATAAACAGTCCCTTTATGGAACAACTGTGTTCAGAAGTTAGACATTCTTACGTGTCATTTAACTCGTGCTTTGGGACAGTGTGTTGTGAAACTAACAACAAACCCCATGACAGCCGTAACAAAAGGACCCTGAGGGCCTTCTAGTTTTGATTACTTTGGGAGAGAAATTCTCATGCTGTGGCCTGCACAGAGGACTGTGCTGGCTCTTGCTTTGTGTTTTCAGATGTTAAACTGTATCATAAGGACAAAAAAAAAGCACATATTTTTTCCTGATGAGCCACTACTGCAGGGACGTTATGTTATGGGGAGTGGGGTTGGCCCTAGGTTATTATGAACTAAGGACAGGAGATACTGAGAGATGAGGAATGGGAAAGGGAGACTGAGCGTGAGCGATGATAGAGACAGACCCTGGGCTGTTGAGGTTTGGGGCAGGAGGTGATGAGAAGAGGGTGAGGCCTTGATCAGCTGAGAAAAGGAGACTGGAGGTGGGGGCAGGGTTGTGGGAAATGGGGCCAGGAATCAGGCCTACGTAGTGTTGCATGAGGGACACTTGACAAAATTTCTGTGCTTAGTGACAGACATTGGGGGAGGGGTTACATCATCCAGTCATTCCATTTTTTTTTTAAATTACCAAAAACATTTTACCTCAGACTTGTGTCCATTTACAAGCTCCCCTGCTTAACTGTAGTGTGCTCTGGATGAAATCCTGCTTGCGGATCCCCTTCCGCCCCCTCCCCCGCCCCGGAGCCTTAATCCTCCATCTGTGTTATCCCAGCTCGTTGCTGTGGAAATAATTGTGATATTTGACAACCGACAGTCCCATGACTCCAGAACAGCAGGCAGCAGGTGAACTCTTACGAAGGAGATCCCAATTTCATGCAAATCTCCTTGATGAGTGAAAGTCGAGCGCGAACGACAAAACACCTGGTGCAGAAGACACAAGCAGAATTGTTTCTAAATTGGGGGCTTTCAGTACATGCCATTAGGCATTAAATGAGACATTTGTTGCAGTGAACTAAAGTGAATCACTATTGATACTAATGCCCTGTCATAATGAACCCAGCCCAGTAGCTGTACATGGAAAGGTATTTTCCTGACTCAGTGAATATGTTGCAATTATTAATCAGCATGAGCAGGTCCAGGGAGGGGAGGAAGACCTTTGCTGTCAGCAGCATTTATGCTTCATGCACTTCCCCCCTAGAGACTTCATCAGGTAAGTCAGTGGGCTACCCCATCTGTATTAATGAAATCACTATTCCCCGCTGTGCTCTGGGAGGCTTCCAGGGAGGGTTTCTGGGAGTGGCACAAATTCCCCGGTGGCACTGCTTCACTGGGAGTTGTGATGCCAAAGGGCAGGGTGGGATAGTGTCTCATTTGCTCCTTGAGACAACTCTAATCAGCAATGTGAAAAATCTACATACTGTTTGCCACTAAAGAGTCTTCATACGGAATGAAATCCTGTTCCTCTTGCAGCCAAGAGTAAAAGCCCCATTGACTTCAATAGTCAGAATTTCACTTTTAGCTTCTTTGGGAGTAGGGTTGCCAGGTGTCCGGCATTGGACTGGACAGTCTGGTATTTGTAGCTTCTGTCCATTAAAAACGCAGAAAGCATTTTATATGTCCGGTATTTTCTGTGTTTCTTGGATGGAAGGCCGCTTGGGACATTCTTCCCCTGCCGCGTCTGGTGGGGATGGGGAGAGCATGGGGATTAAAAAGCACCATGACTCTTTTTTTGTTGTGGGGTTTTTTTTCTTCTCAACAACTTTGGTCCCTGTTTTTTATTTTCCCGCCATGTTCGTTATTTTTTGTATAACTATCTGGCAACCCTATTTGGGGGGCAGGGACTGTGTCTTGTTCACATTTGTGCAGTGCATAAAAATAAGGGGCCCTCATCCTGATGGGGAAGGGGGCTTTTGGGCAGTACCATAATATACATGCTAAATGAGACTATTTGTAAAAAGTTTCCACGTGTATTTCCCATTCTAAACATAGAGAAACACTGTGGTCTTTTTGCGCTCATGGTGTGGCAAATACTGATTCAGTAATGGTGACTATTGTATAGATATTATTGATCCATAACATTTATATTATAGTAACATACAGAGGTCTCAACTGGATTTGGGTCCCATTTTTCTAGGCAATGCACATGACAGCCCTGTGTCAAAGAGTTGACCATCTAGCAGGTTTCTAATTTGTCTTTTTATTGCATATGTTGTTGTTTTCTCAATATAATTTTGGTAGCATTTTGGACGTAGTATAATTTCAGTTATCCAGATTTCCTGTACCTGAAAATACAGGTATCACATCCACAGTGTGTCTATCATATAGCCTGATGTTGGTTAACAGCATGTCCATTTATCTGAATGCCTGTTTATCTGAAACATTTAGCTGTCCTGAAGACCAGTCAGATAAATGGGTGTATACTCTGTTTTTATATCATTCATAAAATAAATGGAAATATATATAACAAAATCTAAATGAAATATAGATCTGAAAGCATTCATTTGGTGCATTGTCTCTTGCTGTATTGTATATTGTAATATTCTTTCCATTTATAAAAGTGAAAAATGAAGCAAATTGTGTGCAAGTAAATACGTTTCCCTTTATCCTAAATTGTATAATTGTCAGTTGGTTTCCTACCAGCTCTGTTCTGAATTTTGAAATGAAATTGACAGCACAGCTGTTGAAATCTCACTTGGTCACGGGAGCCAGCCTTGAGATGGAGAAATGTCTTGTTCTTGATGATTATTATTAAATGATGCCATATCAGGTCTGATTAAAAAAAAAAAGTCCCAGTCTCCTGTAAGTGGCAGAGAGAGGCAAAAGACACTTGTTCTATAGATGTTCCAGATCCCAGTGAGTGCGCACCTAGCACAAGAGATGCCTCGTGTTTACACACATGATGTCAAGCTTTTGCCACAACCCAACATTGCAGGGCAGGCACTGGTTCTGTGATTCAGTTCCTGATTGCCCCTCAGCTGTGGGGGTGAGCAGAGAGGTAAGGGACTGGCAGGCTGTGATTCACTGAGTGCACCGTTAAGGTTCTGTAATTCGCCGCTCTCAGCCAAGAACAGCACATTAGCTACATGACACACGTTATAATAGTGCCAGCAAAATGGTCAGTGCCTAACTGGGATATATTGCAGCCTGCGGAGTGGCTGTGGGCTGCAGCATAGAACATATGGAGATTATTTTCTGCATTTATGCAGCCCGTGTTTCCCTATAAATTAAATTCAGAGAAAATGTGCATCCGTAATAGGGTGATGCTCACAACTGGCATCCTTGTGACGAGTTGCAATGACCTGCTTCTACTTGCTGACTGCCCAGTGGGCCAGCTTAATAAAATCGGAAGCAACCACACGTGCTCAAGATCTGGAAGGACGAGTAGAAATCTTTGCAGGATTCTTTTGTTCCTCTTCTCTGTGTTTTTACTGCTTCCTCCAGAACCCACGCAGTTCCCTCCTAAAGTGCGGGACCTACCTAAGGGTCTTGAGCATATTCCATGCGTCTCTCCAGTCCCTGTGTCTGCTCAGTGACTATGTATCTTCCCAGAGAAGAGCTGCTGCCGTTGAAATGCAAAAGCCAGACAAGCACTTCCTGTGGAAATGAAGGCTACCCCAGTCTGTGGATTAGAACAGGATGGACTGCCAAAATAGTGGGATAAGACTCTTTATTCAGAATAATACGCACTGCAGCACATACATACCCTTCTGCGTCCTTGGGCCGGCTGAGAATTATCTATGTTTTTTCCTCAGGTATTTTTAAGCAGTTTGAGGAAAACATAATGGAGAATCATTATAACTTGTTCACTAAATCTCTCCTTTAAAACTATGAAGTGACAGTTGCATCGGTTGCTGTTTACCAAGCTTAAATCTGTGGTGAAACAGATGTCCTTCAGCAACAGATGAGCAAATTGGAGAGTTGTTAAGTAATAAAAACCTGTACCAGAGAGCAAAAGAATCAAGCGTTTGCTTTTGGGCAAATTGCTTTTGAATCAGTATGGACTAGTGCTGCATCCAAGTGTTTTCAGCTGTGCTTGAGGGACATCCTTTTTCATTTGTGGCTGATTATGGTCTAATAGGATTTCTAAGATTTCTGGGTGGGAATAGTTCACATCTCATTTTGTTTGATTTTTTTTCCTGATGTTTCACTTATCCTACTGATACCTACCTTTGGAATAAATCTCATTACCTTCCTTTTTTAGCTGCTTGAACGGGATT
This sequence comes from Pelodiscus sinensis, assembly GCF_049634645.1. Taxonomy (NCBI): domain Eukaryota; kingdom Metazoa; phylum Chordata; order Testudines; family Trionychidae; genus Pelodiscus; species Pelodiscus sinensis. The sequence continues at coordinate 8,840,629 of NC_134717.1, read as the reverse complement.
TTTCTTGTCAGTCCCATGCTACCATTTAACTGGCATGTCTGAAATCTTTGGGGGTTTTCGGAAAGAGCCAAGCATCAATTTGCATGATAGCAAAGCATGGATCACTGAAATAAAGAAATAACATTACAAATCCTTTTAGTTTTGATCCTTCCTCTTCTTTCTCTCTGGCTCCCTGACTGGTTGCATATATTCTCTATGGCTTGTGTGCTCAATTTTCATTATGAAAATTTAATGACTTGAATTCAGAATGGGAGTAACCAAGATGGAGCAGCCTGATCACTGACCTTTGCTGTCTAGTGGTGAGAGTCATCATAGTTATTTTTCTTTAGCAGCTCATTGGATGGGAACACACACGTAGCTGTAAATATGGATCTGGCAGGAAAATGAATGCCTCAGTATTCAGAGCAGACAAAGGCTCAGAAATAATGTTCTGCTGTTCCTTTTCCAAACTAACATCTTGATGTGAGGATTATCAATGAAATCATTGTTTTGACAAAAGCCAAGACTAATAGAAAGCCTTTGTTACTGGCCCATTGGCTAATTTTGCTTCTCTAACCCCTTTGGATGGACATAGTGTCAGCAAACATGCTCACAGAGGATGCTTTGTGTGAGATCTGGCCTGGTGCAGGATTATTTGGGGGCACAAGGATATCTCAGTGACATGTGTTCTTGGACTAAAATTTTTAATTTCCCCCCGTAGGCTTCATGAGAGAGTGACTGGATTTTTAATCGACAGTGATATTTGCTGTGTCCCCTATCATCTATGTTAGTCAACTGTTCTCTCCTTCCAAGCAGGTGAAGTGCTGCCTAAAAGAAATTGTTTCTTTGGCTGAGGTTCAGAGCAGTTGACAGCTGTCATATAGGAGCGCTGCACTTTTATTACAGTTTTTTAGAACTAGCCGGTCCTCAAGAGCTCTAATCTGTTCTCTTTCCTCACACAGGGAATGTCTAGGAGCCAGGGACCCATACTGTGGCTGGGATAACAAGCAGAAACGATGCACCACCATTGAGGACAGCTCCAACATGAGTCTGTGGACTCAGAACATTACTGAGTGCCCTGTAAGTGGAAATTAAACCAAAAGAACAGAAAAATATATTGCACATAGTGTGTGTGTGCGTGCTAGAGTTGAGAGAGTCTAGTCAGCCTGCTGCTTAGTACATCTCTGTCTATGCTCTAGGGTTTCTGATTCTTGCTGGGGGCTTCCTATTGCTCTCCCCCGGTTAAGTCAGAGCAGTCTCAAAGCTGCTTTAATGTATGCATGGCTGCTCATTGCTCTCTGTGGGGGTGGGAAATGAGAACGGGGGAAGTGCCAGGTGCTCTTGCCATGCCAGCATGTCCCAACTCATCTCTGGTATGAACCTTATGTGAGAATCTGGGAGCCAAGAGCTGGCATGGGGCTCTTGTGACAGCTGTGTTGGCCAGAGACGCGCCCTTGCCGGACAGTATTCCATTGGAGAAGCAGAGAGAGGCTGAACCTAACCAGAGAATCATACTGTGTGTGTGTGTGTGTGTGTGTGTGTGTGTGTGTGTGTGTGTGTGTGTGTGTGTGTGTGTGTGTGTGGCGTATAAAGAAAGAGGATGATAGTGGTATATATTAAAGTGCAGGAAATATTGTGTGTGTGTACACACAAATGGAAGGGAAGTGTGATGGTGTATACATGTATGAGAGAGAGATGAAATTGTAACCCTCCACTCATCTGAGTAGGGCTCAAAGATAGTTTAAAGCATTCAATGGGAAAACTTTTCTGTTCTCACCATGGCCTTGGAAATGTCATTACAAGAAACCAGCTCTACTCAACTCAGTTGATATCTGCACAGTGGCTCTCTTTCTGCCTGCTGTGCCCAGTTCATGGCTTCCACCTTAAAAAGCTGCATGGCCAAGTTGATTCCTGCTGCTTGACCCATAGCTGTGGATAGTCTACTCTTCTTTCATTACAGTGTGGAAAATAAAAGATTTATTTTTTAACTTCCATTTTTGTTATCTAATGCCAATGAGCATGGTAATGCTGCCAACTGCAGCAGGCTGAAAAGGGGCTGTGTGGGTTATATCTTCAATGTATGGATGTGCTGGGATATTTATTTCCCTTATCTATCTTTCTTCTCAGAAAATTTCCCAGGAAATACTAGTCATTACTTCAATCCATCCTCTGCTTGGCAGGCTTAAGTCTTTCACCACTGGATTCAGAGGCTTGTGTGTTCATAACTGTCTTGTGCGGTGCTTCCTGATTGCACATGCTGTTATCTCGTCCTGTTTAATGCCTGTGTCTGTTGATAGGTGTGTGAGGTGTTAATCCTCTAGTTCGAATGCAGCTGCCATGGCGAACATTGGGAAGTGTGTGACTCCAGATCATTGTTTCAAGGTTATAAAAGCCACACAGAGCATTCAGGAGAATTCTAAATATTGTGTGCTCCTTGCGATATACATTTCACCTTTGTGTTAGAATTTGATACACAAATAGTTTTAGTTTTTTTATTAATAATGTATTAATTTATATCAATATAGTACTTTTTATTCCGAGTACTTAAACCACTTACATTACATAAATGACGTCTGTTCTCTCTTTCTTCCCTCTGTCCATCACTGAAATATCTCCATCTCTGATGTGGAGGAGATAGCTGAGTTAAGGCCCTGATTTGGCAATGTACAATGTAAGCACCCAAGTGCGTGGCTCAATAGGGGCCTTACACTGCAAAAGAATTTAGGACATTAAGGAGAAAAATGTTGGACCAATTAAAAATGCAGTGGCCTGTAGAGAAATAGAATATAGTGACCCAATCTGGAACATGGCTGGGACACTGAAGTGGACAGGCCTGCCCATGTGAAGAAAACCTCGTTATCTCTTTTGTTTTACTTCCTAACCCTTGAAGAATCCAGGTTTTTATCTCACTAGGTTTCAGGTACATTATCCATTGTTTCCTAGTCTCTCTGCTTTCCGATCAGGTGTCCAGAGCAAGGCCTGGCTCGGCCCTCAGCTGTCCAGAGCTGCCGTTGTGGCAAACGTGCTGCTCTGACCCCCAAGTCAGGATAGACTCTTCAGCCTCCAGTATCCAAGCCAGGGCTGGACTACCCAATAGGCAGACTAAGCACGTGCTTAGGGCACCAGCAAAGCAGGGGCATCCAGAAAAAAAAAAAGAAGAGATTTTGTTTTTATTTTGAATTATATATGGGGGAGGGGAGTACCATAATCTTTTCAGTGCTTAGGGCCTCTAAAGGTCTTAATCCGGTTCTGATCCAAGCGCAGTGTCTATGGAGTCTCTATGGAGCATGTGCAAACTGTGATTATTTTTCAAAGGCTTAGAAGTTGGCCCAATTTGGCTATTTTCATAGGGACAGCAAAAGGCCTCTGTGACAAATCGTGGTGAGCACCAGTACTGTTGAAAGAAAAGGACGTCAGAAATATTTAACATGGGGAAAAACAATGAATTTCTCGCTAACTGTGCTCTAAGACAGTGATGGGCAGCCTGTGGTCCGTTGGGGTTCTGTGTGTGGCCCTCCAGACATTTTTTTTTCTCCGTGCACATTTTGCTGATTTTCATCTATGTATTTCTTTTCTACTGGTATTACTACAGTGACACACACGTCAAGCAAGGGCACTTAAAGGCAGGTGCATGCGGCTTGCACACAACATTGACTGTGAGAGCCGTGTGCTCCCTCTGCAGCCGATCAAAGTGCTGCCTTGGCTCACTCTGCAAATGCTTGGTACGCAAGTGCAGTTCGCAAAACTACCCTATCCCCAGGGACTGTCTTGGTTACGACAATCTTGTGGCCTGCCGAGATGAAGGAGGGCCACAGCTCACACAGCTCGCTTGCTAGCCCAGGTTGCCCCTCACTGCTCTCAGACATGTCTACAATTAAAAAATCAGCCTGAGGCGGACATACCTGTCATGGAAATCCAGCCTAAATGGCTAAAGTTTGGCAAATCTATAGGGATCTGAAAATGGGATCTTATAATAAGAGGATTTAGTAATAGCTTTCCCTGGAGGAGACTTCACCCACCACCTATGAGCATCATCCATCTCCCTGTCCCACATCTTCTCCTGTGGCCCTCTCCACACTCTACCCGTGCTCCACCCCAAGTCCTGCCCCTACTCAGCACCTCCACCATGTTCCTTTCCTCCCCGCCGCCATGAGGCCCCCCACTGCTCCCCTTCCCCTGTGGTCCCTGTTGCTTACACTGTCTGTGGTCCTTCCTTTCCCCCACCGCTCATCACCTACAGGGCCATTGCAAATGATGGGTGGCAGAGGTGTGGAGGAGAGGAAGGACTGTGGTGGGGGCCATGGGGAAGGGCCGGAACAGGGAGAGGAAGAAGCGGAATGCGGGTAGGGCTGCCCTGGCCCAGATATTTGGTGATGGCAGCTGTGCCAGGCAAAGCCTTCCCTGGCCTATTACACCTACCACCTACATTGGTGTCCCCGGCCCCACCTATATTATACAGTGCAAAATATCTGCTCTTCATAAAAACAAGATCACTCTGGATTTTGAGCGGTGCTGCTTTCTGGCCTGTGTCTGCATTTCTTGAACTCAGGGAGCCGTTTAAGTTGTATAAGCAGCGGAGGGTTGGACCCGTCTGCATATGTGAGTCTGTTTGTGATCAAGAACGACTCTCTTACCTGATCATCTGAAATAATTTCAGAGGTGTATATCATTGCAGATGATTTTAAATGTGTCTTGTTTATCTGATTTACGCTGTGATGGCTACATAGGAGCCACCACAGAGAGCTGTTCTGAAAAAGATCAATGCATAGTTTTTTATCCAAATTTCCAAGCTTGCTCTTTTCAAAATGTCACTACAAACTTAAGGATGGAATAATAATCCATATGTAATTTCTTAAAAAAAACTTCCCACACTTGCAACGTGACATGTTTATAAATATCAACATCTCAGCCATTTTGTTTATTTAAGTGTTGGGCCGTTTCCCAGTAGCAATTACAAGCCAATAATTATTTATCAGCTTTTTATTTTTAAAAACTGAAGCAATGGGCCATATCAGACCATTGATTCCTAAGCAGAACTCCTCATGGAAATCAGCAAAGGTTTCTGGCTTAAAAATGAATAGCATGATCCAGTTTTGGCTTTTTGAAAAAAAATTAAATAAAATAAAATGATAATCCAGAATCAAATGAATGAAAGTAGCTCTCTTATTTTTTTTTTAACTCTGTAACAACCAAGTTCATTTTAAAATCGCACAATCAACCAAATAAATATGTACTCCTTTGGGACATCTTGCCTGACAATCTTCAACCCAGAATGAGTCTTTGCTGCTGAACCACAATCTGTTGAAAACAAAGGTTTGCAACAGATGTTTGAAGCCCCTTGACCACCACATGATGAGCATAGTAACAGATCTAAATTACTTCCATGTCATTGCTGTGGATTTCTGAAGCGGTTAGATGGGCTGAGGAGGAGGAGGACAGCTCTCAAGAGTTAGAGTTTAACACAGGGTCAGTGGCGGAGGGAGAGTTCTACTCCTGATTCTACAGTTGACTCACTGCGCGGCCTCAGACATGTCCCTTAACCTCTCTGTGCCTCAGTTTCCTCACTTGTAAAGCCTGAGATATCAGCCAGTGCCCCAGTTTGTTCCATTACTATTCTATGAATGAGACACCAGGACCACTTTCCAAGCTGCCTTTATGGGCAGTTTCTCTGTAGTTGCTGGGTTTTGTGCAGCTCTGTATGGGGCATTTCACACTGGTGCCACTGAGTCCCTTCCGTCTTCTCCCCGCAGGGGGAGCACTTGTGTGCAGGCAGGGCCATATTCTTAGGATACCTCACAAGAGGGCAAGCACCAGCGGCAATTAGGGGTGTAGCTACTGGACAGGAGAGATCCTAGGGGTGATTGGAGTGATTCTGGAGGGGCTCCAGTGGTTTGCTGGTGGAGGGAGAGGAGGCATGAAGCAGCTGGGTGTTGAGGAGGGCTTGATCCAGCAGGGAGAAGCCTGGAGGAAAAAGTATGCAGGAAAGTTCAGAGGGGGGCGGAGAAGGGGAGTGTCCTATTCATTCATTCCCAGAACCGACCATGTGGCTGGGTGTTGTGGGAATGGGGGTAGTGGCTGAGGTTGGGTTTGGAAGTGCAAATGTCACAGAACGTGCCTGACACCCAGTGAGTCTGTTCCCTTGCACGCTGACCATAGTGGAGAAGTTCTGGGACAGCTCCAGGTGGCTTGTCCTACCACACCTCTGTCAGAGCCCTCCAGTTTTGACTGTGGCTCAAGACAGCACACAAACCGCACAATTTCAAGAAGTGGCACTGGAACCTAAGCTCAGTTATAAACACTGGCACCTCTAGTCCTCTCCACCTCCTCCCTTGGCTGGCTAGGGTGCCATACAAAAGACCTGTGGAACTCCTTGCCAGAGGATGTTGTGAAGACCAGGACTTTAACAGGGTTTAAAAAAGAGCTAGACAAATTCATGGAGGTTAGGTCCATCAATACTTATTAGCCAGGATGGGTAGGAATAGTGTCCTCTGTTTGTCAGAGTCTCAAAATGGATGACAACGGAGGGATCACCTGATGATTACCTCTTCTGTCATTACCTCTGGCATTGGCCATTGTTGGAGAACAGGATACAGGGCTAGATGGACCTTCGTCTGACTCAGGATGGCTTATCTCATGCTGCCTCCCTTCTAGCTGACTCACTTCATGTACACCCTCTGTCGGAGGCCACAATGCACGTGCTACACAGGGTTTCCATTGCTTTTTCCATCCTGTTTGCGAGATAGCAATGGGTGCAGCACAGAGCAGCAACCCCCTGACTGCTGGGTCTGACTGGGGTTTGTGAAGAGCAGAGCTCTATCACTGTGGCTGCTGGCAGAGCAAACCAACCTGGGGGAGGTGTCATGCTCAGCAAACTCATTGATCTTCAGTAAGGCCCTTTGCTTCCCTTGGAATCAGAATTCTGGGACCTTGTGCCTATGCATTTACAGGAGTCCCTGTGAGATGGGCAACTTCTATTGCCGTTGAAACAGAGCAAGAGAGCGAGAGGGGGATGGTTGTAGAAAGAGTGTTTAGATAAAACACAACCACCCAGGGACAGTTAGAACATAACATAAGAACGGCCGTACTGGGTCAGACCAAAGGTCCATCTAGCCCAGTAGCCAGTCTGCTGACAGTGGCCAGCACCAGGTGCCCCAGAGAGGGTGGACCAAAGACAATGATCAAGCGATTTGTCTCCTGCCATCCATCTCCAGCCTGTGACAAACAGAGGCCAAGGACACCATTTTATCCCCTGGCTAATAGCCTTTTATGGACCTAACCTCCATGAAATTATCTAGCTTCTCTTTAAACTCTATTATAGTCCTAGCCTTCACAGCCTCTTCTGGCAAGGAGTTCCACAGGTTGACTACACACTGTGTGAAGAAGAACTTTCTTTTATTAGTTTTAAACCTGCCACCCATTAATTTAATGTGATGTCCTCTAGTTCTTCTATTTAGGGAACTAATAAATAACTTTTTTTTATCGGCCCTCTCCACACCATTCATGATTTTATAGACCTCTATCGTATCCCCCCACAGTCTCCTCTTTTCTAAGAGTTATTTAGAGTATCAATCAAGACCCACGTGCAAGGTTATTTTTCATGTCTAGGATCATTTAGTGAGACAGCAGCAAGTCAGGCATTGCATGAGCAGATACCAATGCCTCATCTCTCTCACATGTCAATCCCAGCCGGAAACTGCCCTTATTCCAGTGTTTTGCACGTGGACGATTACCCTGATGATGATGATGATGATTGATTATTTATTAACTAGTGTTGTAATGTTGGAAATACCCATGTCGTAGAGCAGGAGCCCGCTGTGCTACCTGCTGTGCCAAAGATGGCACTTGCTCAAAGCTAACTATACTCGAGGTTTCTGGAGACAAGTGGGCCTGGTCTAGGTGATAAGGCATTGGGCTGGCCACAGGAGACCTGTGCTCTGCTCCGAGCTTTTTGCACTAACCTGCTCTGTGACCTTGAAGAAGTTGTTTCACTTATCCATGTGTATCTGTTTCATCTCCCCTCCCTTTGCCCGTGTTATCTAATTTGATTGTAAGCTGCTTGGGATAGGGCCGGTCTCCTACACGTCTGCATAGTGCCTCATGCAGAATGGCTCTGAGCTCAGGTGGGCGCTACAGGAATATAAATAGTAAATTCTATGGGAATAGTCTCAAACCTTGCAGCTGTACTTTACTGAACTCCTTTGGATTGTTAACACAGGAAGACTGTGGTTTGGCTGCTAGTAGGCCGCGCCCACTGCCTACTGTGCTGAGCGATATTGTCTCACTGCTCACTTGTACTCCCCGTCTATCCCAATCCGCTGGTTGTCTCTTGTCTTATCCTTAGACTACAAGCTCCTTGGGACCGGGACTGCGTCTTTGTTCTGTGCTTGCACAATACTGAGCACAGTGGGCCCCCGCTGCAGGACTCGAGCTCCCAGGTGCTAGGAAAGAGAAATGAATGAAGATGATAAGACTTCAATGGTGTTGTAAGGGCTGAGGCGGTGCGATACGTTATCTGAAGGGATGGCAGTTTCGGGAGGTGGGCAGATGGTGCCCTTGTGGGATGCGGTAGTAGCCGCAGGGAGTTTTGGTGCGTGTGATACAGGGTGGAATTCTGAGGTAGATATTGGCTCAGCATTGTCTGAAAATACCCCCTGTTTTTGAAGCCCGCTCACAGTCACAGACAGCTCCTGTCTAAGCTATATCTTAATCCCCTCATCAGCTTTGTTTGCTATGTCTATTGTGGTGCTGTCTCCAGAAATGTAAACGCTCTGTAGTGACGACTTCTTTTTTTTTTAATTAGGTGAAAAATCTGACGACAAATGGCAGATTGGGGCCCTGGTCCCCGTGGCAACCATGTGAGCATTCGGACGGGGAGAGCACAGGCTCTTGTATGTGCAGGTCACGGTCCTGCAACAGCCCTCGCCCTCGTTGCGGGGGTCGCAGCTGTGAAGGGGCCAGGATCGAGATTGCAAACTGCTCAAGGTACAGCTGCGTGGCTGGGGGGGAGGGGGGACGGGCGACAGGGTGGTTCCTACATGTCTGGTCTCCTCACTTGTATTTCTATTGCTGTCATCTTGTCTCTGGGCCACATCTGGCCCTAGTGTAAGTGGGTGCAACTCAATAGTCTTTGATTACAGTGCCTAAACCTAGGCTCCCAGTCTGTGTCCCTGACTGGGCAGGCAGGGACACAGGGTGGGTTCTCGAGAGGCCTAGGAGATAGGGCATCATCCTGGGGAGTGCAGGGTTGTGAGTTGGAGTCCCTCCACCCACCTCACAGCATGGCTCACAGAAGGAAAGATAGGCAGGTGTCAGGAGTTGTTGACTCCTGCATGACTGGACTGAGCCCTGACATTTGTGCAGACATAGGGCCAAGATACCTTTAATTTACCTCAGCTCGTCTTTAAGCACTCCTCATATGGAGGAGGCCTTGCCTCCTCCCCCGATCTCAGCCCTCCTTTGGGCAGCAAAAGAGTCCGCTACCTTTGTGAAGGGTAATATTTTAATTTCTGTCTATTCCAGCGGTTCTGCCTCCTCAGCAGAGCCAGCCGTTCCTGACACTGCTCTGCTGCCTTGAGTTTTGCTGAACCCTATTGAGGCAGCCTTTTCTGTCAGTGACTGATAGCCAGGCCCACCAGAAGGACAAGCATTTCAGTGTCGCTTACATGATAGGTTCTGGTCCAGTGGGAAAAGTGGCGGGAACAGCCTTGGAAGAAGTGGCTGAAATATGTATTCCGTTATAAAACATAGGAAGACAGCAGGGTTTGAAAAATAGGGACATCTGGTCATCCTACATCCACTTAAGCCCCCGAATTTCCTTTAATTGACTTCATATGGCATTGGGATGTTTTCACAGAGAGAAAGCAGGATGTTCAAAGATGAGTTTCAGGAGATGGAAATCTGAAAATGGAAACTCTTTGTTGCCATTAAGAATCCTCTCCACTGGGAATAAAAATCACCCACGGGCAAGAAATGTTATTTTTATGATGAATATTTTTTCTACATATTTATTTTTCTTTTCCTGCTGCAACAGCAAACATCCTCCTTGTTGCGTTTTTCTCTTAAAGTTTTGCAAAAAACCTCTCCTTCTGGATTGAGGACTGCCAGGTGAGAGGTGGGTTAAAATATGGAAGAATAGGATTTTCATATAAAAGGATCTCTCATTCCTTCACCTGTCTGTGGGGAGGCGGGGATAGCCAGCGCTATCTGAGGTCAGGCTGCTCAGAGACAGCAAGAGCTGATAATAAACACAAAAACCGTTCAGGATAACTGGGGGTTTTGTACTATGATTGGTGCCAGGCTAGAATGCACTTGTTGCCAGCAGTGTGATTAGTTCAGTAAAGGCTTTGAAAAGTAACAGCTGTTTCCCAGCTCAGCTTTCAAGCATGGCTGTAACTGGAGGGCATCTGAGCCATTTCTTTAGTAGATGTTAGAAGGTGGCATTTTGTGCAAAATTGAATCACTGGACTAGAAACAGTCACACATCATGATAAGCTGTTGAGGCGGAGAGATAGCTGCCTATCTGGTGGCTGAGCATGAGATGAGAATCTGTGACACAAGCAAGACCGTAATCTAATTCTTCTGTCCTCTATTTCTATTGAGAAGTAAGATCTACAGGTTGACTCTCTCTAGTTCGGCACCCTCAGGACCTGACCGGTGCCAAACCAGAGAATTTGCCGAACCACAGGAGGTCGATATTGTCTAGCAGCATTGCCAACACTTCCACTGCTTATTGCGCTCTTAGAAGACATGTAGGGGTAAACGAGCACTAAATAACAGCACAGAGCCAGGACTGGTGGCTTTTAGTAAACTTTATGGGACCGTGGGAAATTTGGCCGCATCTAGATAATTAAAATCATACTGGACCATGGATGTTGCTGGACTAGAGAGATTCTACTTGTAGTAGCATTGCCAACCCCTATCATACTCAGGCCCCAAAATCATGAAATTAGCTTAAAAATCAGGAGATTATTTTTTTATTTAAAAGTATTAATAAATGTTGGGTTCTTTCTATTTGCCTTGTGGCTTTTGAACATCTAGGGTCACACTAAGGTCAAATTTTCAGACATTTCTCTGCAGCCATGAAAGTTAAATACTTTTTTTTTTATCTGAAAGCTGAGATTCTCATGTAAGAAAAAAACACCAAATATTACAAGACTCATGATAAAATCATGACTTAGCAACACCAGTTAAAGCAAATTTGTAATTTCAACATGCCCGTGATGGAGAGGGGTAGTTTCCCCAACTCCATGGCATTGCTAGAGCTGGTTTTGCTGGCCCATGACACCTGAATCCCATTTTGTGGGAGGCCCAGTTCATGCCAGGGGGGTGGATTTTAACATGCAAATGTGGGGGTCTTCTGTTGTCTGAGCACACTGGCCAGAGCAGGGAAAGTAAAGAGATGTTGGGGCGAATTGGTCAATGAGATTTCTAGAGGAATGGGTCTGCGGAGAAAAGACAACCATTAACACTAGAGAAAGCCCAGAGAATCCTGAGGGGGGACTTTGAACTTGCTCAGCACTGGCTTAACTCTGCTTTGTTTGAAATCAATAGGAGCTTTGCCATCGACTTCTGTGGGAGCAGAGTTCAGCGTAGGCTGAGCGCTTCTGAAAATCCCACTTCCGTCTCGGGACCTTTCTCTTGGTGCACTTCATTTCAGCCAGACCCTTTTTAGAACTAGTCTATCCCAGTGACTTGATGGGGCTGCCAGATAGGAACTTTACAGCCAAAGCCTTTGGGTATAGCATGGAACAGGAAGAATTTTTGATGAACCCAAATAGTCTGTTTTCTCATCTGCCCCCATCCCTTTTTCTCTGTCAGAAATGGAGCTTGGACACCATGGTCTGCCTGGGCCCAGTGCAGCACCTCCTGTGGGATTGGCTTTCAGGTCCGTCAGAGATCCTGCAGCAACCCTGCTCCACGGTATGGGGGCAGAGTCTGTGTCGGACAGAGCAGAGAAGAGCGGTAAGAGGCATTCACAGCCTAAGCACGAGAAGGGTCTTTCATCCAGGGCAGTACGTTCACTTTAGAGCCTATCAATGTGTACCAGCGGGCAGGATGGATCTTAAGTTAACAGGGATGAAATGCACAGAGCTATGAATGCAGCCGGGGGGCTGACCAGTCAAGCACATGCAAGCGAGGGAATTCCAGCGTTAAGATGCTTTTCTCACCCACATTGTCTGTCTTCTCCGTTGTAACACACCTGGACAATCTGGGGGTGCGCCTACACTGCAGGGCTTAATTCGAAATAAGCTACGCAAATTGAGCTACATCTTATTTCGAAATACAGCACGCTCCTCCGACTTCCCTTACTCCTCGTACGATGAAGGTTACAGGAGTCGGAGTAAGAAGTCCATCAACTTGATGGACACTATTTCAAAATAACTGCCTGCTGTGTAGACGCGGACTAAGTAATTTAGGAATAGTGGACTTACCCTAAGGCTTCACAGTTGCCACTGTGTTTCATGCCATGGGTTCTCAGAACTTCACAGCAGTAGCAGGGATGGAACCACGATCATGTTGCCCCCAACGCTGAGGATCTTACCTCTTGTGCTAAAAGAGAATCTCTGTTAGCAGTATAATGCTTAGGATGCTCAGCTGAGCATTTCTGATTCCACCCGCTAGAGGGCAGTGCTGTATATAGGCACTACTCAGTATATGGACCAGGTGCCCCTTAATCACAACAGTTCACCCCGTTAGGTCTGTGTTAATGGTAATGATGTAAAAAAAAAAAAAAGAGAGAGAACCCAGCTTGACTTTCAGATCTCAGATTGAGTTTGCAGGGCTGGGTGTGAGAAAAACAGAAGAAATTTGATCTGGAATCGTTGAAAGACACTTGATTGGAATGCACAAATGATTTTCACGGAGTCATTTCTCAGAGTCCAGCCACTCTTTAAGCAAATGCTTTAAAGTATCCTCGTGTGGTTTCTAGCTTTGACATTTCATTAAAGGCCACTTCTACTTGGCAGCAGATTTTTGTTGGTCTCTTGAGTGGAGACTTACGACAGGTTTCTCTGTATTTCTCTGTGCAAAGGGTAATTCATTTTACTTTCTTGACTCTGGACATCTTTATGTTTGGCTTGATTTGTGGCCATTCAAAATGAACTTTAAAGACTGCATGGCAGTCAATTGTGGTCCAAGTTTAAAGACTCCGGTGATTTAAAACTGAGATGGAATTTGATTCAGAAGTTGAAAAAAATGAGGCTTCCTTTTAAAAAAGGAAACATGAAATAACGTTAATCTGCTTTTAGGCACAGCCCAATGTCAGACGCATTACCTCTGTTCCAAACATCAGTAAGGCCAAGGTTTTCAAAAGACCAGGTTGTCAAGGACTCAGCATTTGTGTAAAAGATCCCCTCTCTCTTTTAGGCAGCTAAAAGAAGGGCCAGATTTCCAAAATGCTCAGTACCCAGCACCTACCATTGTGATACCCATGGGTTGGGGGGTGGGGCTGTTTTGGAAAATCTGGCTTGATTGATTTTGGTTATCCAGGAAAGATCTGAACTCTTTTGAAAATGTGCCCCTGACTATGGGTCCTGAGCTCATTAGCAAATCTCCCCCTAAATGCTTATCAGCTTATATTCCTCGTGAAACAAGGTTTACCGGAGCGGTCGACAAAGGCTTCCCTTGTCGACCGCGCCACGTTTAGACTACCGCGCTGTGCTGGATCAGCTGATTGTTGGCACAGCATGGCAGCCATTTTTATTTTAATGAAGCAGGGATTATTTAAATCCCTGCTTCATTGACTATATCGAGTAAACTACTTTACATGGCTCTGTCGATGGACCCATGTAGTCTAGACACACCCAAAGAGTGAAATTCACTTCTGTGTGGAGAGTCATCAAGACCCGCACTCCTCATAAGTTTGATTTTGGTGGCACATGAATTTCACCAACAACATATATATTATCTATGGTCCTGCATTTGCAGCCAATATCTGTCTGCCCTTTGGATGTCTCTAGTAAGTGATGTGGATGCTTTGACAAGCTTTGCATGCACTCTTTCAGATTCTGCAACGAGAACAGCCCATGCCCGTTACCCATATTTTGGTCTTCCTGGGGCCCCTGGAATAAATGTAGTGCGAATTGTGGAGGAGGGATACATTCCAGGCAGAGGTCCTGTGAGAATGGCAACACCTGCCCGGGCTGTGCTGTGGTATGTATTACTTACTAGCATTGCATTCAGCCTTCAGCGGTCCTGTGTTTCACTTACAGATTCTGTTGTTGTAGTTGTTTCATTTTTTGTTTTGTGCTAGTGAAAAATGCTAGGAGCAGCTCCTTCTGGTAGGCAGAGGGATGGGTAGACTGAGAGGTGAGTGGATTCATTCTACTTTGGGAGTTAGCCAAAACTCATGGAACCTGATGCCGAGGTGGGGAGAGGGAAGCGGGAAGGGTGTCTTTCCACTGATTTCAGTTGGCTTTGGATCAGGCCTTTTGCCCTAACTAGTCTGGGAAACTGAGAGCGGTCCAGCAGTTTTCCGCTTTATACCTCACTTCCATGGAGGATAGTTAGTGGGAGCCCTGCATATACCACAGATGTGGTCTCATGCTTGTTTGGCAATGCAAGGTGCATCTAATCAGCCTGCGGGTGATACACTGTTCACATTTCCACTTTATTTCCCCTCAGTTTGTCAGCTGATTGGTGTGAGGTGTTTTAAGTAGTTTGTTCTAAAACAGTTTTTTCTTCATGAAGATTTTTCCTAGGTATAATTAAGGTTTGATTAAGGACCTCTGGTTTTATTCACAAGCCATTTTCACCTACTCTGGAGTCATATGAAGTCCTGAAGCAGGAACATTCTTATCCCCCTGCCAGAAGGAATTCCCTTACACTTTTTAAAACACAGGAACTCAGCCTGGATTCTGGCAACCTCTGCCACAGGCTGTCTGCCCAAACAGAACTTCCACAAATGTCAGGAGGAACTCAGACATAGACTGAGGGCCTGTAGGGCCCACTCAGGTTTTTCTAGCACCCTCTTCAGAAATCAACAGTGCCAAGATCAGAATAAAAAGGTGCTAGAGAATGGGCTACTGCTACATGCACTTCAGGACTGTCCCATTGCTGTTTACAGCCAGAGATTTACTATTGCTATAATGTATTTCATTTATTATTTGAATTGCGGCCCTGCCCAAAGTGTGCTAGGCACTTTCCAAATGTGTGCAAAGACTTTCAAAGAGCTTGCAATCTGCAAAGAAACAAAAACTAGGAAAGGAGACACAGGCCCCAAGCTAGTGGGGTAAATTCATCCCATGCCGAGGATCTGTCTGAGGCCTCTGCACAGATTAACTTCCAGTTACTCCCTCTGGCTCTGATTGTCCTGCTGCAAAGGGGTGATTTGTATCTGGATAAGTCAGGGTGATGCAGGTGCATGCTTCCTTAGATCCACTTGCTCTCGTGCTGGTTTCTTGAGTGTAAAGGAATTCCTTCCTTGTAGCTGTGCTACAGATGTGTCAGAGTAACAAGAAAAGGTTTTCCTGGTTGGTAGGAATACAAGACCTGCAATCCGGACAGCTGCCCAGAGGTGCGCAGAAACACACCCTGGACTCCCTGGATGCCCGTCAACCTCACCCAGAACGGAGCTCGCCAAGAGCAGCGCTTCCGCTACACCTGCCGTGCCCAGCTGGCTGATCCGCATGAGCTGCAGTTTGGGAGGAAGAAGACAGAGAGTCGGTTCTGCCCCAATGATGGCTCGGCGGTTTGTGATACTGACAGTACGTCCTGCCAGCTCGCTGGTAGCTCTAGGCCCAGGCTCAGCTTCACATGCTTTTTGGTGTTGAAAGGGGGATGCAGACGTGAGTGAACACTGACTGTGTTCTGACACCGTCACATACAGCAGGGATGGCAGGAGTCTAGACTGACCGTCACTAGCCCCGGCGAAGGAGCACCATGCAGGGAGGCTGCAAAGGGCCATCTTAATCCCCGTGGTCATGGGTGTGTAGGGATTGCTTCCTCCTCCCATAACACAAGTACTAGGGGTCACCAAATGAAATTAGTAGGTAGCAGGTTTAAACAAACAAAAGGAAGTTTTTCTTTATGCAGTGCACAGTCAACCTGCGGAACTCCTTGCCAGAGGATGTTGTGAAGACCAGGACTTTTAACAGGGTTCAAAAAGAGCAAGATAAATTCATGGAGGTTCGGTCCATCAATACTTATTAGCCAGGATGTGAAGGAATGGTGTCCCTAGCTTCTCTTCTCCGAGGCCGGAAATGGGTGACAGAAGAGGGATCACTTTATGGTTCCCTGTTCTGTTCATTCCCTCTGGGGCATCTGGAATTGGCTACTGTCAGGCTAGATGGACCTTTGGCCTGACCCAGTATGACCGTTCTTATGTTCTAGTGCCCGCAGAAGGCTGAGGCGCTGGAGGTGGGGCATGGCTTCACCCATTCTCTGTAGTGGGGGGATAGGGAGGGGCCATCCTGAGGTGTAGCATGTACGCTCCCACTACGTGCTCTGGAGGTCCAAAGGGAGGGGGCGCAATCCTCCTAGTGCTATATAAAGCACCTTTACGTTGTCTCTAGCACAGGTCAGTGCCTTTCAGCCCAGCCTGGCCCTAGTCAGCATGTTGCTCCTGTGATATTGCAGGTTTGGTTTTTCACTTCATTCAGTTTGCAGAGGGTAACCAGCTTGTTCCATTGCTTTTCCCTTTGGGTTTTGCGCTGTGCAGGGGGATGCATTTCCACCACACTCCTGCACAGAGCCTGAGTGTGGAATGAGTTTGTTTCCAAGTGAAAGCCTCCCCCTCTCTCCCCCGCCCCGATTAACATTTTGTGTGGCTTGTTTGTGCTTCTTGAAGCTCTAGTTGACGACCTTCTAAAGACCGGCAAGACCTCTGCACGGATTATCAATGGCGGCTGGTCCTTCTGGGGTGCCTGGTCATCCTGTTCCAGGGACTGCGAATTGGGCTTCCGGATCCGGAAGAGAACGTGCACGAACCCGGAACCTAAGAACGGCGGCCTGCCTTGCGTGGGGTCAGCAATGGAATACCAAGATTGTAACTCACATCCCTGCCCAGGTGAAAATCGTTTCTCTCCTCCTCACAATTCCGTTCTCTTCTCACAAAGAGTCAATAGTTCTAAACGTCTGCTTGTAACTTTGTCGCTTTTTTGATTGTATTTAAATGAGCTTTGGGCAGCCTGTGATACATACACACTTCAGTGCTTTGCCTCATGCCTTCTCTCACCCCTAGAGGGCGCCATACTAACGTGCACTAGAGCGCAGCACTTTGGCTTAGCTTCCATTTTTCTCACTGCTAGAGGGTGACTAACACACACTTGGGCAGGCACAGTGCTCGGTACAGCAGGGGGCAGTGTGATGCCTTTATCAGTGGTGAGAAGGCAACGTACGTAGGTTACTGAGATGCTTGTCACAGCAGGGTTTGGGGTGGGTTTTGGGGGGGGGTGAACTCTTGTTTCTTCTCACTTCCTGCCTCTCCTGCTAATTTAATGTTCTCACAATGAGCCTCTCTTCCTGATATCAGTGAGCATTTCCTGCACAGCCAGCAGGGAGCATTTGTGCTAGATATGTGAAGGGTTAATTGGTAAGTCTTACCCTTCATGGGTGAGGCTTACCGGTTCAGGTTAACCAGTGGGGGCTGCTGCTGCAGGCAGGGGGTTGCTCCAGCCCCGCAGTGGGCCCACCGTGGACAGGAGCTGCTCCGGCTGAGACGCTGGAGCAGCCCCTACCAGCAGCAGAGGGAGTGGGAGGATGCTCCAGCCCAGTGGTGGATGTGGGGAAGGCGGGGTTGCTCCAGCTGGGCTGGAGTGCCCCCCCTACTCATCTCCCCTTGAATTGGTTAGCCAATTAAACAGGATTCTACATCCCTAATTCATGCCAGGTGACCTGTTTTTCATGTTCTGGGTGCACTTTTGATCTGGAATATACTACTGGTACTCAAGGCCTTACTTGAATTGCGGGATGACTGTCAAAAAAAACCCCTGTCAAGCCAAAGAGAATCATAATAATGGGTCTTGTGGGGTTTTTTTTGGTAATAAGGCCCATTCTTCCTTTTCTGTGATTTTCCCATTTTTGGCACCCATGGGCTGACAGCGGCTGTGTGGGGCAGAGGACGGGGGTTCTCGCTGTTGGCCCCCAGGACAGATGGGGCTCCAGGTGTGAAAATTGTGGGGGAAGCCTGATATTGCAGGGTGCAGGATTTCTGCAGTATTGAGAATTAAGTAGGGCCTTACTCATAGTCCATGGGCTTTCCCCATTCTACCCCTCTGCACCCTGTAGAAACCGTTTCAGCACGTCTATTCACCACTGAACAGTAACAATGCTTCGCCACTTCCTGTGAAATACTTTATGCCCTGGGGCGAAATGGCTACAACTGCTACGTATCATATGAGCCGTCTCATTTATTGTATTGCTTATATTTAAAATCTTAAAGGCAATGCTAAGTGGGGTTGCCAGTTTTGGTTGGAGGTATTCCTGGATGTTTCAGCACATGGCATAAACTTAAATCTGAGATTAAACTTTAATTCCTGGAAACCCAAGGACAGTCCTGGAGAGTTGGCAACCCCAAATCTAAAGCTCCCAGTTTTTGAGGCAGGAGAGATGCTATCGCAGTGTCCCGAGTGCAATGAAGGTGACAGAATTTGAGCCGCACAGCCTGTCAGAGTTAAAAATGTGGGAGCTATGAGAGGGCTGTCTACTATTTTGGAACTTCCCAGTGACTGTTCACTAATGGTAGGGTCCTTTTGTGCGCCCTTTGGAGTACAACATGCAGGCCCACCGATGGAGGGGGGTGCAAAGGGCTTCCAGACACCACTGCG
This sequence comes from Pelodiscus sinensis, assembly GCF_049634645.1. Taxonomy (NCBI): domain Eukaryota; kingdom Metazoa; phylum Chordata; order Testudines; family Trionychidae; genus Pelodiscus; species Pelodiscus sinensis. The sequence goes on along the minus strand of NC_134717.1, from coordinate 8,821,886 downwards.
GCTAGGGCCCTGGGCCCTTTACATCGCCACAGGCGCACCACTCCACATGCACTGAGCTGTGCTACGGGCGGGCAGCTGGGACGGTGTGTTCTTGGGCGGCCCTCAGGGCTGGCTGCCCTGCTCCCACCAAAGGCCCCCCCATTCCAAGTGCAGAACCGGACACCCTACACCTTGACCAGGGAGGGTGTTGGTATCCCCGACAACATGGTTAGCCTTATTGTTGGTTGAAGCCATCCATTTTCAGGTACTGGGATTGCTCCTATGCCTAGTGCCACAAAAAGAGCTTGTTAGCTTGGGCTGTGCTGCGTAGGGGGGGGGGAGTCAAGACTCAAGTGGTCCTCCCAAGCTTCATCCCAGCTAGCGAAATAAAAGCCACTGTCTCTGTTTTATTTCTTCTGATCCGCAGTAAAAGGTTCATGGTCTTGCTGGACCCCTTGGTCTCAGTGTTCAGCAACCTGTGGGGGAGGGCACTACCAGCGCACCCGCACCTGTACCAACCCAGCGCCCTCCAGCGGAGAGGGGATCTGCATTGGCCTGCACACCGAGGAGGCACTCTGCAACACCCACTCCTGCAAAGGTAGCCGGTTATTTTCTCCTGTCCTAGTTGGGTGGCGAGGGCAGAAACAAACCCCAGCAGCAAACCAATGGAAAAAGCAGCAAAAAAATCACAGCCCGTAAAACGTTTGCCTGCCCAGACCAGTGGTTTATATTCCCTGGTTCCCATGTTGAACCAGGGAAAAGAAGGCCACCCCCTTCTTAAAATTAAATGTGCCGTCTTCCTCTTACCTTACTCACTGGTACGTGGCCTGTACTCTAGAGCCAGCCAAAATCTTGAGCTGTTTCGAATAATTGAAAAAGCAGATGAGTTGTGAGCGGAGATGTTTGCAAGACAAGCCATAGGGGTCTCCACAATGCCTGTGTGGTTGACAAGGGATTTTCCTTCCTTGTGTTGTGCTGCACAGAATGGCTGAGGAGCGCACATCACAGCTTGAAGGGAAGGTGGGGAAAAAGGTGTGGGAGTGGTTGGGAGCCATCTTTGTGTGCCCCTGATCCTGGGTTGGTCAGCTGCTGGACTGATGGTGATCAGAGGAGACTTAGGTTGCACTGTTATGCTGACTGACTGCAGCTCCCTTGAGGGCATTATGGCCAGTGGAACAACCCCTCAGCCAGCTCCTCTGCCACTACAGCAGGGGTGGGCAATAATTTGTAATGTGGGGGCACTCCGATTCTGGTAGGTGGTCAAGGGCCGCACTTCTCTGTGGAGAGGGTGCAGGGTGCAAAAGGGAGCTGGGGGTAGGAGACCGGAGTTCAGGCGAGGATGTGGGGTCTGAGAGGCAGTTTGGATGAAAGAGGGGGTTGTGACCGGGGGCAGGAGATTGGGCTGCAGGGACCAGGAGGGGGTATGGCTGCAGGAAAGGATTCTGGCCTAGGAGAGGGGTGTACAAACAGGTGCAGAGTCTGGGAGGGAGTTGTGACTTGGGGGACAAGGGGTTGCAGAGGGTTTGGGGGTGACCTGGGGAAGGGGATTGCTTCCCCCCCCCCCAGCATAGAGAGGCACACTGAGCAGCCAGGGGTTGCGGCAGACAGGGAGCCTCCCCACGTGTCCCAGCGGGATGGGTTGCGGGCTGGGTCTTTCCCACCCCTGCATTGCAGGAAGAGTTCCGGTTTAGTATCCTTTATGCCCACTCTGTGCCTCACAAGGGTTTCCCTGGTCTGGGTTTTCCTTCTGGGGCTGGCTAAGTCAGTCTTCAGCCTGCTATGTGCTCACGGGTGTAATGTGCAGCATAGGTTGCCCAGTAGTAACGTGGTTTATATTGACGTAATTAAATCCAGGCCCCTGAATGCTCCTGTTGAGGGCCGAACTAGAGATGGTCCTGCACTAGAACCAGGATTCAGAGGCTCCCAGACACTGGGGGAATCGGGACGGTGCGGGTGTCCTTCCTCCCGTGACAGCCTTGTGTGCACATTATTCCTGATCTGGGTCCGGTTGGGTTTCAGGTGGCTGGTCAGACTGGTCAGAGTGGAGCCTGTGCAATGAAGACGGGATCCAGTATCGCAGCCGTTACTGTGAGATGCACAATCCAGAGCCATCCCAGTGCGTCGGAAACAGCACCCAGTACCAAGACTGCTTGTACAATGAAATTCCCGGTAGGTGCGGCCGGGAAAGCGGCTTCTCTCGGGAGGAATGACTGTCAGTCAGCATCGGCTGCAGTGTTCAGACCTCCTGCGGGGTTTAGGTGCCCATTAGAAATAGTGGGAATGGTGTGTCACAGGCCTGCAGGTGCCTTTGAAAAACCAATCTGTAGCCTTCAGCACTTTGTGCATGAACTGGACGGGGCAGCTCGTCTCTCCCATAAGACGATGCTGTTGACAGCTACAGTAAACACAGGCCGTTGCTTCATTTGCACTGGGGCTGTTGGACCCTGCAGGGTGCAGTTCAGAATGTGTTAAGTGAACCGTGGAGTTAGTGTGAACCTGGAGTTTGCTTCATTCAGACGCCCCAGGGGAAACATCCCACAGATGCAAGGCATCTGGGCTGGTAGGGCAGAGGGCATTGATGGCTCTTCAGGTGCAGTTTTGCTGACAGGTTCATGAACACCTGGAACCTGAAGCTTCATGTCAGGTGAATTTGACACAATATTTAGCAGTTTTAATCTGTAAAGCCCTTTCTAAGTGTTCTTTTCTCTGCTGCATCTTTGTGTCCCTGAGGGTTTATTATGGAGGTTTTGTTAAATTTTGCTCCACATTATCAGCCAGTCTCTTCATTGAGGCCCGTAGCTTGCTGTAGAAAGCAGCATCAACTTCTGCAAGGAGCAAAGGAGTATTAATTTCCTAAGTAGTGCAACTGATGGTGAAGTGACAACTTATCCAGTGCTTTCTCTTTGTTTAGTGATCCTGCCAGCCTCAAGCATTGATGAGAGCACGAACTGTGGAGGTAGAGTACAACTAACTATATATCTTATTTTTATCTTCATGTGGCTTTTCCTTTCTGGGCAGCATCAACCAAACCATTAATCTACCCAGTTCGCATCCTTCTGATAGCCTTAATTCCCATGGTGTCTTGTTGTCTGAGTCAGGTTGAAAGAATTATTGCTCTGTCCAGCTCGCAGTTCCAAGATACTTACTTATTTCTGGTTTTGGGATGTGTCCTCAGAGTCATTAATTAGCAGAGAGCACATGCCTGTCTCAATGTTCCCAGTTTTTAAATGGGCCAAAAGAAATGAAGGGATCAGCTGTTCTACAGGTAGGCATATTTCAGACACTTACCAAAATTTCATCCCAGACTGTAGTTTTGCAGTATAATGAGGTTCAAGAGACAAAGTGGGTTAGATCAGAATGGATAGTCTTCCTTCCAATTCCTTTTCATTCATTAAAAAATATAAAAAAAAACCACGTAAGTGGCCCTGTAGCACCTTAGGGTATGTCTACACTACCCCGCTAGTTCGAACTAGCGGGGTAATGTATGCATACCGAACGTGCAAATGAAGCCCGGGATTTTAATTTCCCGGGCTTTATTTGCATAAGCGGGGAGCCGCCATTTTTAAATCCCCGCTGGTTCGAACCCCGTGTAGCGCGGCTACACGGGGCTCGAACTAGGTAGTTCGGACTAGGTTCCTATTCCGAACTACCGGTACACCCGTGAAACTAGAGACTAACCAAAAAAAAAAATGTATACGTATCATGAGCTTTCATGGGCAGAACCCAGGTGGTACCTCTCTATGTTCCTTGCTCCACTCATCTGAAGAATTGGGTTGTGCTTGCAAAAGCTCATGATTCTCTATTAAATTTTTTTGTTAGTCTCTAAGGTGTTACAGGACCATTTGGTTTTTTTTAGGATTTTTTTTAAGTTACAGACTATTATGGCTACCCCTGTGAGTCTCATTCACATTCTTGTTTATCTCCCAATAAACTGTGTCTTCATTATGGTTAAAAGTTGGAAGAGCCAATCATTAACTTCACCTCTCCGCTGTCCTGCATATTCTAGATTGCTAAGGTCTTCTGAAGTCTTTCAGGATTTCTGTGGCTTGCCCGTACTGCCCCCTGCAACGTCAATTACTGATTTTCCTGTACCTTTTAAAATGATGCCAAAGGAGCTTCACTCTAGGGTTGTGGCAGATTTCCGCTGATGGTGAACGCAAAGCTTTTGTGAAATACAAATCACCAGCTCTCCCTGGAAGTCTTCAATTCGAAGTGCAGCTTCTGGCCCATGCAGAGCAACTTTCCCTGCCAAGGGATCACAAAAAAGGCAAATAAAACGTCAACAAGGAAGAGAGATTTCTCTGTCACTCCAGCTGCTATTTTGATATGTAGCTTCTTGGTTTGTGGCTGCAGGGCAGTCAGTAGAATTACGATTTCAGTACCAGTTATGTAAAAATGATCTTTCTGCATCACTTATTCCTGCCCACACAAGGCATGGAACTTGCTTCTGTCCTGGGGCGCCTGATTATTCTTGCACTCCAGAATTAGGCATTGCTGTTGACAATTTGCATTGTCTTCTATTTCCATTGCTATTTCGTTTGCTGTTACCATGTATATTTTACCATGGCTAATATTATTTAGTACTTGGCATCTTACAATATCTGGCAAGGAAACTAATCAACAGAAGCTCTTTGTGCTGCATTTTGAACAGAAAAACCAACATTTAAAAAGCGACGAACAGGAAGGCACCTTTGGGAACTAATGTGCTGCCTATGGAAAAAACAAACAAAAAACCTCTTGCCTCCAAGGTACTGTGAAAACACGCACAAAATGTGGTGGCACTAAAGGGGCCAGAGTTGTTTGTAGAAAGTCTGAAGAGGTACAGATTTCCCACTGTATGGACAGACGGATGGACAGAAATAGGGAGCCTCTTTGTGGAACCATTATCAGATTCATTACAGTATGGGCACGCCGGACAAGAGAAAGTTGTGTGACATCACTGAACTCACCTAATTCATTCCACATCTTTGCCACTGTCATGTTGATGAGAGTTGTAAGAGTTGTTAAAGCAGAAGCTGATTTTTAGGCGGAAACTGGCCTGATGGAGAAGTCTTGTAACATTTAATAGAGGTTCTTAACTTTCATCACAGAGCCCAGGAGGACAAGGACAACTGCCCGAGATCCCTCCTGATGGAGACCACGCTTTGCTTGGAGTTAGAGCCCTCGCAGCCAGACTCTGCTCCCAGAACCTCGGCATCGGTGGGAAGCACACCTGTGGGCACCAAGACCCTTGCCTGTGCCCAAGAAGTGGCAGAAAAAAAAGGGCTCAGCCCCCCTGTGATTGCTGAGCCTGCACACGCTGCAGCAGGCCTGATAGCTACCTCCTTATGTGTCATCTTGGCAGGGTGACAGGGCAAAGACAAAGGGCTTAAGCAATGGCACCCTTCATCCTCCTGCTCGCTGGCTCAGCCCAGCCCTTCAAAACACCAGGGGAGCCAGAAATAGGCATTTGGAAGGTGCACCTGAGAGTCAAGTACCTAGATCCATCCTCCAATTCTTTTCTCAACTGCCTGCACCGCGTCCCGTCAGCATGGTCGTGTGTGACATTGGACCACTGGGCGTGCCACTATATCCTCCAGCTACGCCCTACAGTTCTTGACTGCTCCCCTCCCCTTCCCTTTCTCCGTCCCTCTTCAGAGACCTCTGTCAGAAGCAACTCCTCACTCAGGAGGTAGAATACCGCTCACAGCGTTAAGAGGTTGCAAAGATCCCTCAAGATATGAGAAGAAAAAGATTCTCCCGATATTGCCTAATCCCAAAAACAAAAGGGGGCCTAAAACCCACCCTGGACCTGCATCACCTCAACAAATACCTCAGAAAGTTGAAGTTCTTCATGATTTCCCTGACCTCTGTCATCCTCTCCTTGGAGCTAGGGGACCGGTATGCTGCCCTCCACTTGAAGGATGCATGTATCCATGTCTCTATTTTCCAAGGGCACAGATAGTTCCTCCATTTTTGCTGGGTCAGTGCTATTTCCAATTCATGGAGAAGTTCTTTGGTCTTTTGTCAGCCCTGAGAGTGTTTACAACGTGCAGAGCACACGTGGGCACTTCCCTGAGGCATCAAGGCATTCGTATTTACCTGTACCTCGACAACTGGCTAATAAAGGGCCAGTCTCAGCACCAGGTGTGGTGGCACCCCGATCTGGTTCACTCCACCCGTCGCAATCTAGGACCATTGATAAACGGGAAAAAAAATCAACTTTAGTTCCGGGGCAGTGCACGGAATTCATCGGCGCGGTCCTCGTCTCCCTGAAGCCTGATTCTACACATACAAGCCGGCCCTCTCACCACCTCTCATATGCCTGAGGCTGTTGCCACGTGGCAGCCTGCACTTACATGCTCCAGCATGCATGGTTCCATCTGAGGCCCCAGCGGGTGTGGCTGGCATCAGTCAACATCTCCAACAGACATAGCTTAGGCAGTGCAGTCAAGGTTCCAGACCCCATACCAGCACTGCTCCCTTGGTGGTTGGACCCTGCATCAGCTCCATCCCCTGGTCTCCATTGCTTTTAATCTAGGGTGGGGCTTGCAGGTACGTGGGTCAAGTCACAAGCACTCTTCACTTGGCCTGTCAAGCTTACTTGCTGCACCGTAAAGTCCAGACAGACTATGCTGCCGCAATGTTTTGTGTCCATAAGCAAGGCACCAGCCAAGAAGCTCTGAGGCCCTGGAACATCCGTGTTCAGCATTTCTTGGTCACAATAACATCTGCCTGCAGGGTCTTCAAGATTAGGGCATTTCCCTCGGAGCTGCCCTAAACAGCATTTTAGAAGAACCAGGTACAACTGTGACAGTATAACACCAACCGGCGGAATCGAACCTGAGACCTCTGGAGCTTAGTGCAGGAGTCTCTACAGCTTGAGCTAAAAGTCCTCTGGCTGTCAGCTAAGGCTGAGCAAAGTCATTCGAAGTGTCACTACAAGAGACAGTGAGCCGCTGCCAGTAGGTGTGTAGGTTACAACAGCATCTGGCCTTTCTGCTTAGGGTTGTTTCACAGTTTCCTAGGACTCAGGACATATTCTCACCAGAGAAGAATAATACACTGCCGCATGAGCACGGCTCTCAGGAGGGCACCATAGCCAACACTACAGATACTGCTAAGGCAAAAATCTCTTGTCTGTTCACTCTATGCCTCCCTCTGGCTGGGTCTCCCTGTGTCCTCGCTTCACTCTCTAGTCTGGACCCATGTCACTCCAGTGTCTCTCAACCCCCTTTCATGGCGGGTGTTTATCAGTCTCTGAACTCCAGGGTCCTCCCGTCTAGGAAACACCCAATTCCTCTGAACCCTGCTTGCCGGTGACCCACTGCCAGTCTTCATCTAGCCCCTGCCACAAGGGCAGATTGCCATCTGTAATGGCCACTCTTCATTGGCAAGGGGGTTGACCTGCTGCCTTTGCCTATCCTGTCTGGCTCTCTGCAGCCCTTCTGCACTCAGGTCTGGCCTCAGGCCCTACAGCCTGGGAGCTTGCCTGTCCAGAGCTTCCTGTGCTCTGCTCTATCTCCAGGAAGCCTCTTGCTTCCTAGGAAGCCAGGTCCCTCCTGCTCTCCAGCCAGAGCAAGAGCGAGTCCTTTCCTCTCCCTCCAGGAGCCCTTCTTTACATAGCCCGCAGCTGGGCCCTAATTAGCAAGAACTGCCTCCACTGGGACTTCACTCTCAGCCCTCGCTCAGGGCTAGGTTTTGCCCTTAAAGGGCCAGTGCAGGACAGACTCCCTGTCACAGAAATGCAATCATGCAAATGTCCTCCTAGCATACCCCCCCTACAGCCTGCGTTCCCCTTCCCTCCAACCCAGACAGAGAGGACTGCAGCAGGTGAGTCAGACACCCCAAACAAACTGTCCTCTGCCTCCACCTCACTGCACAGATGCCAGGACTCACCCATCCACTCTTTCCCCCACTTATCCCATGCAGTCAGCCTCTTATCTCCCCCTTCCCAGTCCAGGAGGTTTGAAGAGGCTGCTGGGTTTCTGCCTCTCTCTCTCTCTCTTTCTTTTCCAGCAGAGGGGACTCTCCAAACTCCCCTCCCCTCTGACTTTCCCCCAAGCCAATTAATTAATGACTCTCTCCCCCAGCCACTTAACCCTCCTTATCTCGGCTGCTTCTCTGCTCTGGGAGCTCTTTAGTTCATTGCATGGCAGAATTTAGCTGCTGTTTATAGACACCCTGACCCCTGCCAATCAGCTGAGCTTCCTGCTTGTTTTGGGAGCTTTGAATCTCTGAGCGGAGCTCAGAAAATAGCTGCATGGTCACACAGCTGCACAGTTTAGAGGGAACTGTGCCAGGCAGTCACTTTTGCCTCTCCACACACTCTCGAGTTGAGACAACAAGTGCTGCAGATGAGTTCTTTGGCTTTTCTTGGTAGCTAGTCTCTGCAGTCTCCGAACGCAAGTGGCTGCACTCAGCAGTGAGCATGTTGATGTTCACCAGGGCACTGGGGGTTCTCACCTTTTCCTTTTGTGGCCCAATTTGTCCTTGCTGGAAAGGTTGGGTAGCAGACCCATGTCAGCAGAAATGTACATTTGGACTAATGCTGCTCGTTTGCCTCTAATAGCTCCACTCTCCCAACTGGAAAGCAGCACCCTCTGATTGCAGAGGGACACTAAACGGGGTCATATCTGGGTGTGGAGTAAGATTCTGCCAGTCCTCGCTCTGGCCTGGGCTGTTTCTCTTGTGTAAGGTGTTTCTGTTTGGTTATACCCTGATTACGTCAGAGCTTTGCGGGGTTAAGTAGGAATGAAGAATGTAAGATAGATGGCTCTTTCCTAGCATTTACTTCTTCCACTAGCCTCCCCCAGTGCCTGTGGCTTCTCCTGCCAGTAAATATGCATTTAATATGCTGTGCTGGAAGCATATGAGCTTAACTGGAAACTTCAAGTTAAGAGATCTGTGTGGAGGGCTTTTACACTCCAGGGGTTCTGCTCTTTGACATCTTTCTGTTGCTGGTGCCTCACCAGGGCCTGCCTGGGATTCTGTCTGGACAGCTCATGGAGAAATTTGATCACAGACCATTTCTGGCAGTTTCCTTTGTATTTTCTTTTCTTTCCATTGCCCATTTAGTTTCCTTCTCGTTCCTCCCCTCCCCGCTTCCTCTGGCTCCTGCAGTGCACCTGCTAGCACACTCTTTAGCGTTACTAATACACCTCATGGATAGTGAGGGAGACTGATGGCTAAATCAATAAACAAGGTTGCTGAGCACACTTTGGATGCATGGACAATGCAAAGAAGCCCTGGAACTGTGAGTCTCAAAGCCTGGTTCAATTGATTCAGGCCAGCGGGGCTCAAGTTACAAGTCTAGAAAATAGCAGTGGAGACGTTTGGGGCAGGGGGTGTCTCACAGCTCAGACCCCAGCCCAAATGGGGGCGTCTGCACTGCTATTCGTTAGCCCCATAGCAGGAACCCCACATGGGTGAATCAGTTGGCCCAGTCTCTGGGATTTGCTGCCCATGGCGGGCTTTTTTGAGGGGGAAGGGCATTGTTGATGTATCTGTAGGTATGACATAAAGAAGGAATGTGTCATGCTGCTTCCCTCATATGTCTTCCCCCACTGAATATTTCTGGGTCACCAACAAAGAGGGCTTTTATTTTCCATTAGAGAAACACTGAGTTTTTGTAGCCCTTATTTCCATGACACTCCTGTACTTTGGAGCCCATGAACGTTCGTTGTCTGTTTGCCCGATTTCTTTTGCTGTCAGTTTAACATAATGTTTAGTTCCGATAGCAATAGAGGGAGAGAGAATGGAGAGAGAGGGAAAGAGCTTTGAGAAAACAATGTATGGACCCATTAACCTCAGCAAGGCAGAGCTGTGGTTTTTCCATTAGAACACGAGACGCTGGCTTCAGTAGTTTATCGTCCTCGATTCGGAGATGTCGTCGCTCTGATTTGAATCTGTGCTCTTGTCCAGAGAGGAAGAAGGCTGTTCTTTGAAAGGAGCATCCCTTTGTTGTTTTGCTTGCAGGATTTAGTCTCATCCATTTGATTGCCACTGGGGTCTCCTGCTTCTTTGGTTCCAGTCTCTTAACGTTCGTGATCTATGTGTACTGTCAGCGTTGCCAGCGGCAGTCCCAGGAATCAACTGTTATCCACCCCACCACTCCCAACCACCTCCACTACAAAGGCAACACAACTCCCAAGAATGAAAAGTACACACCCATGGAATTCAAGGTGGGTACTTTACCAGAAACACCACTGGCAAATTGAGAATGGTTGCCTATTTATGCTGTGGTTTTAATGATAAGTGTGTGTGTGCATGAACTCTCTCTCTGATGTAAAATCCCATTTAATTCTGGTACGAAGGTGCCAGAGACAATATGCTGGAGAAGACTGAAACAATGGTAAACAAGTATTGAGTAAAACAGGGGTAGTAACGGATGTAACAGATGAGATTACTGATTTGGGGCCCAGGAACACAGACAAGGGTGGGGAAGATGGTCTGGAAGATGTAACCCTGACCAACAACCCCTCCTCCCCCAGTAGTTATATACCACTGACATTTTGCATATGTTTGTCTGTCTGTCTGTCACTGCTTGCCTTTCTTTCCTGTTTAGGCCACGATCCTGCAGTAAGCTCTGTGCATGCAGACAGTGGCACCCATAGACTTTGAGAGGCTCTCATTGCAAGACTGGTGACATAGGTTGTAAGCTCTTCATGCTTGGGGTGGTTTCTACCTAAACATTTTCACAATGCCCAGCACGAGAGGACCTCAGTCCTGATTGGAGCCGTTGGGTGATAGCATAATAGTAATAATTAATAATAATCAATGTCAACAATGATCATGGGGCTATGGCAGGGAATTGGAAGAGTAGCCATGATTCTGGTACTTCAAAGAAAAATGAGAGGAGTCTGAAAATTAGATTTCTCTGGTAACGGCATTCTTGATTGAGGTGCTGAGTATTTCCTCGTGGTACTATGGGCCTCTCCTCCACTGTACAGCACCTTGCAGGGTTCTGAAGTTTGTAAATGCAAAAATGTGTTTCCTGCTGGCTTAAGGATACAGTTGTGTACAGTGTAATAAGGGAGCAGCATAATAATGAGAGCCAGCATGAGTCTGTAGACGGTAAATCATGTCATGGAAATTGGATTCCATTTTTTAAATTAAATAAATATTGATCTAGGTAGAAAAGAAGCAGCAGACAATATCTGGAGTTTGAGTAAGTTCTTGACAAAGTTTTACAGGATGGATTATCCTATAAACTCTCAGAATACCGGGTAGGTAATAAATTATGAAGATGGGTAAAAGATTGAGGCCAGATTCGGAAAGCTCCGAAACCACAGGAGTAAACTTTTCAGTTATGTGTGTAGTCCTGGCAAAGTCTGTAGGCCTGCGGTAGTGAGTAAGGCCTGCTTGTGTGAGTAGTGTTTTGCAGGGCTCCTCTCTTGTTTCATGGGCAGCAATCGGAGGACTGGAGTGGAAGGTGGTGTGCATTCTTTTTGGAACTGGGCAAGGAATGAATACTTGTAGTATTAATATTTTGGTAACAATGCAAACATTGCTGCAATGTGTAAGATCATTATATTTGCAGATGATAGTAAATTAGTGGGAGTGGCTAAGATTCAGAGGAATACATCTATTTACAGAATAATCTTGATTGACTCGGCAAATGGATTACGGAATGTAATATGTCTGTGTAAAGTTGAGGCAGCTTGGCAGGAATAATGTCCAAGTTTAAAGTGGCAATGGATTAGCTAAGAGAATCAGAAAAGGGCCTGGGTTTTTTGACCGACCAAATACTAAATAGTTGATCTTGTATGAAGCTACAGTAAAAGCTGATAGGGTGTTGGATTCTCTGAAAAGGGGGTAAATATATTACCTAGGAATTCTTGGCGTTAAGATCACATTCTGGTTTGGATTACTTGAAGGGTTACAGTTTAAATTACTTGAAAGAAAGTGTAACTGGAGACAGCACAAGGTAGAGCAGTAGGGTAGGTAATAGAAAGTGATGATCGGGGGAGGGGGGTGATTCATAGGCCATATTTTGAGAAGTGGCAGAACTGAAGTATGTATCAAAGATCATTGGACAGATAAGACCAGAGGCTATGTCTACACAGCAGCATTATTTCAGAATAACGTAGTTCATGTCTACTCAGCCAGCCCATTATTTCAAAATAAATTTGAAATAACAGGCTTCTTGCTCCGACTCCTGTAACTCTCATTGTACGAGGAGTAAGGGAAGTCGGGGGAAGAGTGCTCTGTTTTGAAATAACTTCTGTGTAGACAGCGCCAAAAGTCGAAACAAGCTATTTTGACTTAAGCATAGCTCAAGTTGCGTAGCTTATTTTGAGTTTAGCCCTGTTGTGTAGATGTGCTCTAAGAGTTTAGGGTAAAAGGGACTTGTATATTAAGAAGAATTTAAAGAGATTTTATCTTAACGATAGAATGGAGACTGGGTGGCAGGGGTTTCTAGGTGTGGTGAAGGTATTTTAAATGAAATCCCTTCTCCTTAATCCCTCTGCAAAATAGTGTCTCCTTAAAATCTGCTTTCATATAGTTCCTCTTCTCTTAACCCCTATTTCTAGTCTTTCCTACAACCGTAGTCCTAGGCTACATCTACACTTCAGGCTTTTTACGCAAGAACATCCATTCTTGCGCAAAAACTTGCGGAGCCTCTACACTGCAGGTGTGTTCTTGCGCAAGTAAATTTATAGTAAAGCATCAGAAGAGAGGGCTTCTTGTGCAAGAGTTATTCCTCTCCCCGCGAGGAATAAGCCCTCTTGAGCAAGAAGGCAGTGTGGACGGGCAACAGGGCTTTCTTGCGCAAGAAACCCCTACGGCTAAAAAGGCCATCAGAGCTTGTGCAAGAAGCCTGCAGTGTAGACGTAGCCTTAGATTTTAGTTGAATCGCTTCTAATTGTTCTCTAAATAATGTAGTGTTAGTAAAGTTAAAAAGAGGTTGCATGTGTGTGTGAAACATACGCCAAAGGGGTATTATTAGTTAGCTTTTTATTTAGGAGTAGCTGATAAACTTCAGCAGGCATGCTGCGGGATTCTTTCACTGCTCATGTTTGTCCCTGCCCACACTGAGCTGTGGTGGGTGTTTTGATGGGAATGGTTTTTTAAAAAGAGGAAACTTGAAAATATTCTTAATGTGCTTTTAAGTTTATCAGTATATTAGAATTTTCATCAGACGGTTGAAGAAGGGCCCATGGTCTCAGTGCGATCATACAGAGCTCCATACAATAACATGGACTTCATTGCTTTTCTAAATTCCACAGGATCTAAAATTCACCTTGTTGAAAATGTTGAGGTGCTCTGGAATTTTGGCTTGGGCCTGGTTTGTATTCTAATCATTTAAATACCAATTGGTTTTCTGGGTCAAAATAATGCACATGGACGTAGAGTTGCCTGGTGTCTGGTTTTGTACTGGACAGTCCGGTATTTGCACGCTCTGTCCGGTAAAAAAAACAGAAAATACCGAACATGTTCAGAGTCCAATATTTTCTTTTTTTTCCAGCTATGCACCAGACGGAAGCCGGGAGTGGCTGGGAGTCTCAGCTGGGAGGCGGGGCCGCAATTGCCGCTGGGAGTCCTTAGTCAGTTGAGTGTGAGGAGGAGGGGAAGCCTCCTCTTCCTGATTTCCCCGCCAGCTCTGCTTCCCGCCCACCCTTCCTCCCGGCCACTGATCCCTCCCCAGCTGCGCTTCCGGCCAGCCCTGCCCCCTCCCGGCCGGTCGCACCTCCCCCGATATCCTGTGGCCAGCCCCCTTCCGCCCGACCCGTCCCCCCCACGACCAGCCCTGCTTCCCGTTGGCCCCCCATCTCTCCCGGCCAGCCCCATTGTCTCCCCCCCCCCCCTGTTAGCTATTTCCAGGCCTCCCTCCCTTCCTGGCCGGTACTCTCCCCCTCATGAAGTATGTCCAGGCTTTTGGGTTTTTTTAAAATGACTACCTGGTAACCCCTAGCAGTGAGCCAGGTTCTTGGAGTCTTTTTTTTTTTTCTCAAAAAAGTCCCCTCCCACTTTTTTTTTCCTTCAACATTTTTTCCCGGTGGTTTTTTTTTGGGGGGGGGGTGTTCGGTATTTTTGTTTCAGCCATCTGGCAACCCTACGTGGACAGGGTGTGTGTATGTGTAAGCTGGTTAATTTAGTCCTGGGCCCCTTTCCCGAGCTCAGGCCTATCAGTAACGGTCCAGAGGCCCCTTTTAAGCCCCGGGGAGGCAGTAATGCAAATGCAGGTCCAGAGTCAGTGCAGCCCAGGCCGGGGTTCAGGGTGGGCCAGCTAAACAAATGTAATTCCTTAGGCATGAGTGGGAAGAGGGAGACTGCCACCCAAAAGTGTGGGGGGCACGGGGACGCAGGACCTACCTACTCCACGGCGTCCCAACCCAGGGCCCTAGAGTGGCAGCCTCTGCATTCTGGGGTAGGGTCAAGACGGTCCCCTCTTCGGAGTGGGGGCCCGGCGGTCTGAGCCAGTCCTCAACCTCTGCCAGGTCCTCAAGGCCCTCCTGGCTTGGGAGCTTAGGGCAGGCCTCTGCTTCCTCTTGTGCCTGCTGAGCTCCTGGGCTGGGCTTTTATGCTCCCTCCTCCACCCCTTGGCCTCTGTGGAATTAAAGAGGCAGGACCTGGCTCTGCACACCCAGGCTCAGAGAGGGGTTCTTCCCCCTTGGGCTCAGTGAGTCGCCACCCCTGCTCACTACAGTATGTATGTGTGTTTGGGGTTAGCAATGCCTGCGATTCAGAAAATACATGATCAGTTGGCTACTTTGCAGTAAAAGGAAGAAACCAATAATGCATATTGACAGGGTGCTAAAATAAACTGAGCATATGCACAACTCTGTAATTTTCTCTATGCTTTTGAAGCTACTCAGACTTCTGAAGCCGTCTTTATTTTATATTCATCTTGAAATATCTCTGTTCCCCAATCAACAGGTGAACATGAGCAAAAGTTTGAAAGCGTTACACTCAAATGTACAGTGCTGAATGGGGAATTGTAAATCAAGGTGAATTTTTTATGAAGGTAAGTTTAGCAGGTCTGAGCCTTGTTGGGACAATCAAGTACAGCAACACATTAATGCAGATCAGATGTAGAAACCATAGATGGCAATGACCTATTGATCATTTAGTTGATGATGACTTGCCAAGGTAGGGTTTTGTCAAGAATATTTGAATTTCTATCTTGCTTCGTCAGACTGTATGGATTTTATTATTAGATATTTTAGCTGTGATATTTAAAGGATTTTATACTTACGCTTTCTTCAGCAATACATGGATTTTGAGTTCTTACTCCTCAATATTAGGGACTTTTGGGGTCATCTAATAGGTGGTTCATGTTTCAATAATTAGTTAAATTCATATAGTGCTTTGACCATCTCAGGCACTACACAGTACAAGGACACAATGCAATAACAAATAGCAGCTCTTTGCTCTGGACATCATGGCAGAATGGGTTATAGAACCTCCTGCAGCACTCCCAGTACTGTCAGGTGGATTAGTTAATAATTGATGATAATAGGGGAGAGCAAACCCGCAATGGACTGGCATTCTCAGCACGTTTTGTTCCTTCTGGGAATTGTTCAGCAACTCATTCTTGCAAGTGGCTAGTTAGCGCTGCCCTTGATATAAAGGAGAAAGGATCTTGGACTGAACACAAGGAAGGACCCAAGGTCAGGGCTGAGCTGTTCAGAGGTAGGAGCGCTGCAGCAGCCATGCCTGGAGATAAGTCTCAAATAAAACTTTCTATTATGGTTAATCACCTTTTTTAACAAAAAGTTTAAGTGTTGACTCTACAAAGCATGTGGACTGTGGTTTAGAGTAACCTGGAAAAGGCACCTGCACATACACAGAGCCAAATCCAAATCCCATTGAAATCAGTGGAAAGACTCCCATTAACTTCAGCACACTTTGGAATGGGGTCATATTGATTAAGGACGATTGCATGTTTTCAAGTGATGACAACGATATAGAGTGTCTTCCCAGCTGTGCTTTTATTGATGTAGCTTGTAGCTTCATTTTCAAAACATATCCATATATTGTATTAAATCAAACTTCTCTCTATGGAGATTTCTCAGGCAAATTATCAAAACACATCCTGTCTCTTGTCACCCCTCTGCCATCCCTCATAAACTATGGGGAAAACCCTGAAGTTGTTGCTCAAGTGAGAACAGAGTGAAAGCTGAGTGAGGATTTCAGGATTGGGCTGTAAAGAAACAGGAAGGAGCTTGTACATGCTTCTTATAAATGCTCTCGCACCTGCCCAAACAAAGTCATACCTCTGAATAAAAATACAGCATTAGAAAATATTCGTAAGTGGAAAAATATATGTATTAATTCCCGCGGGATCTATATAAATCAAGCGATCTAAATTAAACATCTTTCAACAAAGTGTGAATAATCCCATGGAAAGCCAAAGGCCATGTGGAGCAGGGACCCTCTGTAAAGTATCCCAGACAATTGCAAAAAATTTTATATCAACAAAATATCAATATGGGGATCACGAAAGAGTTCCTGCCTTCCTGAAGAATAATCCTTCTGAACAAACTGGCAGTCTTAAAGATTGGTGCCGCTTCCAACTGTGTAGTGAGAAATACAGCTTGAAGTGGCTGTGGAGATATGTCTGGTTTTAAAAATCTGTTTCTTTTAGGTATAGTTGTTTTTACTGCGACTGAAAATTGTTTCTCTTTTTTAAAGCCAAGAAGCAGCTGGGGGTTCAAGTGTAAATGACTTTTAACTATTCTGGGTCCCCCAGAGGTAAGTTTGTCGAAGTCATTCTTAGTTTGTTAGGGCATTTGCTTCTCTCGTCCTTGGAAAATGTAAGGACTCAGTCTCCTGTCACGTAAGTTCATTTGTTGCAACTTCAACTACACTTAGCCAACTCATTTATTCCTATGTGGTCAGAGCAAAGGCCATGTTATTGTTGTGATATAAGAATTCCTTTTATTTCAGTCACCCTTTCACTAGGCATCATTTGAGTCCCAGAAACTGGGCTATATTTTTCAGATATTAGACAACAGCTAATGAATCACAACACATCAAGAAAGTTCTCAACCATTTCTCTTTAGCATCTGCCTTGGCTATATGGCTTTTTAATGAGAGCTTTAGCTGATGCAATCAGATGAAACAACAAATAAAAACCAACAGTAAATCAGATGGAAACACACAATCTAGGTGAATTTCATGTTTAATGAAGACTGTTTCCTATGGGCTAAGTGGCATTTAACAACCTTAACTGCTTGAATGGCACGTTGCATATTTTTAGTATGTGTCACGACAATAGCCTTATTTGAAAAAGGATGATAGGGGCTGAATTGGCTCAGAGCATTGTGCTCTTTGTTGTGATCCAGCAGTTGCAAATATCACTTCAGGAGAGTCTAGATTTACATAAGTCTTGGTGGAAAGGAAAATAAGGGAGCTGCTGACTGGGGGCTGTGTGTGTGTGGGGAGGGGGAAGGAGGATTAAGTCATGCAAGTGAGAGGCAGTCTATGACTGTCTGTCTTTCTTTGCTCCTCCCCGTTATTTCATTGGGTCAAGTCAAACTGAGCAGTCAGGCATTCCTGGATGTGTGGCTTTTATGTGGTTATTATCCCCATGGGGTGAGCTGCCATTAGCAGAAGGGTTATTACCCTGTGACAGCAGTGACTTGGGAGAGGGGCTGAGAGGAGGAAAGCTGCCTTCTCGTTTTCTCACACACCACTTGCCCTGTAGATCAGTGAAAACTGCCAGTTAGAGTTGGGATGTCTCATCTCTGGCTGTCCCAGAGAGAGCTCCCCCTTGCAGTGTTGAAATAGCTGCAGTGTTGAAATAACTGCCCTTGCAGTGTTGAAATAGACTGTTCTCATCCAGTCTGGTTTCCTTTCTGTTTTTAAGTTGGATGCTTTGTTGCTTTGTGAGGCGGGGGCTGCAGGCTGCGTGGCAGGAATCCAAATCAGCACATCAGTAATGGTCACAAAAACGTCTGTTCAATTCTCTTGATCTGCTTTCAACCTCCTCTTCGATTTTAAGTCACCTTGAGAATCACGTCCCTGGGGGTGTAGGTGCTTCAGTCTCATCCTGCCGTGTGTTTAATGCTGACCCAGCTCTCCCCCCACATCCCGAGGGAGATGTGCGTGCAAGCAGGATCTTTGCTGTTGCCCCCTACTCTGTGAGCTGAGATGCCAATCTAGTCATTGCACATGCCAGGCTTTCCTTCGTTGGGGTAACGTTTATTTGTTTCCACACTGGGAAAAAGAGAATGTAAGGAAGAATGTAAGGAAGAAGTGTGGACTCGTGAGGGAATTAAACGATATGGCAGTAAACCAGTTACTGTATGTTTATACTGCTGCCCTCTACTGGTCAGAGCAGGGCTGCTCAGTTATGTCCTAGGCTCTTATTTAGGCCGGGGCAAAATACGGCCCATGGGCCACATCTGGCCCACCAAGCCACCGGATCCAACCCGCAGATGCAGTGAGGAGCCCCAGGCAGACTCCCTGCTTGCCCCACCCCACCCGCACTCCTCTCAGAAAAGTGGCTGTCAGCCATTTTTCTTTCACCAGTGTGATCCTGGAGGGGAGCGGGGAAGGCTTCATGAGCTGCTCCCACTCCCAGGACAATTCTATTGGCTGGTTTCTGGCCAATGGGAGCTCCTGTTTGTAAAACAGGCAGCATATGAAGCACCCTTCCCCTCTCCGTTTCATAGTTATTCACACATGCACGGGGCAGGGCAGGCAGGCTCCCTGAGAGCCCTGCTGGGCTGCTGGCCAGGAGTCACCTCTGGCACTCCAGCCCTCCCTCCCCCATCCCGCTGCACCCCAATCCTGCCCCTGTACCCCGTATAACCCAAATCCTCTGCTCCCTCCTGCACCCATATCCCCTCCCAGACCCCACGCTCTCTCCTGCACCCGAATCCCTTACCCCAAGCTCCCTTCTGCACCCAACTTCCATCCCAGACCCCACATTTCCTCCATTAATATCATGGGTTACCTAGGGAGCTGGTGGAATCTCCATCCCTAGAGGTTTTTACGTCCTGGCTTGACAAAGCCCTGGCTGGGATGATTTAGTTGGGGTTGGTTCTGCTGTGGGCAGGGGGGCTGGACTCAATGACTCCTGAGGTCTCTTTCAGCCTTGGGATTCTGTGAAGGTTGTCCTTTATTTAGTACATCAAGAAAAGGGGCTAGGGAAGGGTAAGTGGAAGGAGGTGAGGGAGGAATGGGGTACGCGCCCCCGATGGGGAGGACTGGGCTGGCTCTGCGGGCTTCTGGGGGTGGAAGCTCTCCTGCAGCCCCCCAATTGCCCCCTCTCCCCAGATGGCAGCCTGCGGCAAGTGCAGCTGGTCTGATGGCCGAGTGCTGTGATGTGCCCAGTGTGGGTACTCCGGGCAATCCAAGCCAGGACTGCTTTGCAAGCGGGGCACCCCTGAGAATTGTCTGTCCGGGGTGGGGGTCGGGTCCCTTTAAGCACAGCCCTCGGCTAGCCTGAGACAGCATCTCCACGCTCTAAGTCCTCATCTGATGCCCTGCCAGCACTGCTTCCGGCCATCCTTAACCCCGGTTCAGGGTCCACTTAATGTGGACATGCTAGTTCGAATTAACAAAACGCTAATTCGAACTAGTTTTTTAGTCTGGATCCGTTAGTTCGAATTAGCTTAGTTCGAATTAGCGCTGTAGTGTAGACATACCCAGAGGTAGGAATCTAGGGTTGTTGATCTATTGAATAGCTTCTTTAACTGGAATAATAAAGTGAGTCTAGTAATTAGGAAATAATGAGTGGTCAATTCTAAGAATTAGGGGACAGTTGTTCAGTACCCGATACAGCTTGAGAAAGGGACCCTGGCAAAGTGCCAATATTGTGTCTTACTGACACTCAGGCTACCAGGTATCAGGACAGCCCCAAGAAGCAGTTGAGAACAGCCCCAGGGCTGCTGTAAGATACATTGGCTGCTCCAGCAGTCTGGATTGCTGGGGTGCAGCAACACTCCATCTACAGCGCGTCTTCCTCTCCATCACACTCTCTTGGATTTGGCATCAAGTTAACAATTCTGGCTCTACCCCTCCCTCAGGTGCTCGTAAACAAGGAAAAGCTTCATTATGCCATCTCTAAAGTTGCTTTGCCTGAGCATCCTCACTGGATCCCAGGACCTAGCATCAAGTATGGGAATCGGGAAAACTGAACCTGTACAAATTAACAGGTATGGATGGAATGTGCCCTGTGGTCTGGAAGAATTAGTAATGAACAGCCCCCATTACTAGTATTTATTTATGAAAACTAAGGCAATACACCAGTGCAGTGAAAAGTGAGTATGTAGTACCAAGCTTCATATACAGTGCTCCATCTAACTAATTGAATAGCTCCATCTAACTAATTGAAGAGTGCTCCATCTAACTAATTGAATAGCTATTAAACCTCCACATCTGGGTCACTTGGGTCACAGGAGTAGCCGCATTAATTACACCTGAGTAAAGGCAGCTAGATTTGGTGCCAAGAGGAGATATTTGGAGGCATGTAGGTCCCTATTTAAGAGTATTTAAGCACAACCTTAACTTCAATCCATTCCTATTAAACCATTAGGACATGAGTGCTTGGCTGACTCAGGGCCCCAGTGGCGAATGAAACCAGGAACAATAACTGGAATGGGACACAATGTGCTTTCAGCTATGCCTGTGCAAAGGCCTGCACATATTTTGAAGTGAAGGGCTCGTGGGTGGAATTGATAGCTGAATTGGGACCATTCATATCTACGAAGAGAAATCAGACATGATCACGGAGTTGGCTTCCAAGCTGAGGGGGTGAAGGGAATGCTGATCTCAGATATCGAGGGCTAGGTTCTCATCTGTTGTAAGTTGGTGTAGCTCCATGCACCTATAGACTTTAGTAAAGCATTTGGATTTTAAGTTCAGGCTTGACAAGGACCTGGCAGGGGTGATTTAGTTGGGCTTGGTCTTGCTTTGAGCAAGAGGTTGGACTAGACAAGTGAGCCGATAGCCTGCGCGGACCCGTGGCAAGATGGGGGGTAGGGGAGGAGGTGTGCTCCATGCTTCCAGAAGCGGGAGGCCTCAGGCGGAAAGGGCAGGGGTGGGGTGGGGCAGCCAGTCCTCTGCAGCACCTGGAGCATGGCATACTCCTCCCCCAGCCTTCAGAGCTGCCTGAAGTGCACTGCACCGCACTCTGGCAGCAATTCAAAGGGCCTGGGGCTCTAGCTACTGCTGTTCCTGCAGTAGCAGAAGTAGCAGCTGGGAGCTCCAGGCCCCTTTGA
Source organism: Pelodiscus sinensis (assembly GCF_049634645.1). Taxonomy (NCBI): domain Eukaryota; kingdom Metazoa; phylum Chordata; order Testudines; family Trionychidae; genus Pelodiscus; species Pelodiscus sinensis. The sequence goes on along the minus strand of NC_134717.1, from coordinate 8,800,749 downwards.
ATCTCTGGCTCCCAGGGCAACTGCCCCCTTTTACTACCCTCCCACCCCAGTCACCAAGCCTATGGCTAGATGACCTGAGGTTTCTTCCAGTCCATATCTTGTACGATTCTACCATTTCTTACAGGATTGTACTAAATCCGAAATGGCCAATAGATTCAGATCGGCTTGGGTTTGAAGGCTGCTACTGGAGACTGAAAATTGGCTGATGTACCATGGTGGGCAGTGATGAGTGGCAATTCCCCATTTTGCAAGGTGGTGTCATGTGGGGCATAGCAAAGATCAGTATGAATCCTAGTTTCCTCTGACTTCTTCCTTGCAAACAGCATGTTAATGAATTTATCAGAAGACACTACGTTAGCAAAGGGGAAGTATCAAAGATGAGCCATGGTAGAAAAGTCATGGAAAAAGACCCAGAAGATTACAAATGTAGAAAGGAAATAACCAGGTGAGATTTAGCATGGGGAAAAAAACCCAAAGCAGAATGTACTCAAAAAGCTATGCAGTTGGAGGGAGCTGTCATGCTGTCTGGAGTGGTTCACGACATGAGTGCCAACCTTATTTCAGACTGTCAAGAAGCAGGGAAGATACCCCAGAATTCATTCTGTCATTCAATTGCACCAACCCACTAACACGTGAACTCCTGAAGTTGTAGAACAGCCTTACCAGGATATTCCCGTCTATTTTGCCTCCCAGGCAAATGAGACAGTGAGAGAAATATCTCAAAATACTTGGGTTACTGCCAGCCTTAAGAGAATGGACACTTAGCCCTGGTAAATTAGCACCTTAGATCTCACACCAAAGGCAATGTATCCAATCCTATAGTAAGAATTTATTAAACTAAGAAAAGAAAAGAGAGGGTCACTACAAAAATACACAAATGAATTAGAGCGGATGGCTCCGTATGGCGATAGAGTTGCAGTAATATGTCAGCTCTGAATGTCCTTTAGAGCTAACCCAGGTTCACACTGGGGACCTCCTCTTCTGTTTTGTAGCTCCAGCCCTGTGGGAATCCAAACAGCGAAAAAGATGAAAAATTGACTTGTCAGCTTCTTTTTCCTGATGTGATGCTTTTGCACGTAGCCTCTTCATGAGTGCCAGGAGACAATTAACACAGTCTGGGTACTGTAATGTTCCAAAATGATCCATTTATTTTTGATAGGACTTCTTGATGGGCAGGAGACAAACCCTCCTGAGTTCACAGTTTCAAAGCAAACATTTTTTACAGTTACAAGACAAAAAACTGAAGTACTTCTTCATAGCATGGGACAAAGATATTATTGTAAATGAGATTAATGCATACAGCAGGTTATACACATTTCATAAAATCTAAATACTTAGAGGTAAGTCCGGTATCCATGCTAGCCTGGCTGAAACACAGGGGAACAGACTGGTTACCAGCAATGAATTTGTTAGTGCTTAGCTGAGGCCCAAAGCCTTGGCAAGAGGTCAGCATCAAAGGAGAGCTTGAAAAGTAGGAAGGTTGTCTGAGACCTAAGGGAAGTATTGATCAGCAAATTATACAATCTATGCTGTGATTGTGTGTGTGTGCGTGCGCGCGCGTGTGCTGCACTGAGGTAGCTAAGCCTATATAACTCCGGTCTAAATACACTGTGATGTGGGGCTCACACCATTCCAGGTGACGTCCCTGGTAAGTTGCACTCAGGCAGTTTATATACGCTAGGGTTGTTTGTACTAGTGTAGCTACATCGATATAGGGCTTATCTACATTTGAACCACTACAGCTGCATCACTGTAGTGCTTCGGTATAGACACTATGCCGACAGCCCGGGTGCTAACGTGTTTACCTCCCAAAGAGGTGAACAGGATTCTGTCCCGCTAGCACTGTCTACGCTGTGGGTTAGGTTGGATTTTTCACACAACTAAGCGATATAACTGAGCTGACCTAGCTGGATATGAATTTGCAATGCCTTACAATGGCAGAGGAAGCCATTGTGATTTTAGGAGCAGGGAGGGCCATGCACAGAGACATCACAGAGCAGGGGGACAGCACAGGCAGCACTGTTGAGACTACGGGTGAAATTTTATGTCCCACTTCAGACATCTTCATACTGACAAATAGGAGGGAATTTTTGGGGCATCGGGTTTTTCTTAGCACATCGTGAGTGCTACTGGAAACAAGTAACTCATATTAACAATCACCCAGAGAACAATAACAAATACTGGTGAATTTGAGATCACTATAAGTGTGATTTGGTCGGATTACTTAGGTTCTGATCTACCACCCATTAATGTCAGTAGAAAGATTCTCATTGACCTCAGTGGCCTTTAGATCAGACTTTGGGTCCAAATACAGAAAGACACTTAAATACAAGTCTAGCCTTAGGTATGTGCCTAGTTCACAATGGAAGTTGTGCCATTGATTGCAGTGGTACCAGGATTTCATGCAGACAGTTGAGCAGATATGAATGTCTTTGTGCCATCAGGGAGGAGGCGAGTGTCTTAAGAAAGACTTGAAAGAAGAGATGCCAAAGGCTGTGAATCTTTTTATATCTTATTGCTAATAAATCTATGGGATTCTGAAGCCCCTTCCGGCATTTGTCGGTATTTCCAGAAGGGGCTATACAGTGAGAGAGGCATGACATAGTTACAATATCCATTTGATGGGAGGAGAGAGAGGGCAGGAGTAGGCTGTGTATCCTTTGTTTTGTTAGTGCTAATAAATACAAAGAGGTCTGATTTGTTTAGTCATGTGTTTTTATAAGCAAAGTATTTTTAATGTAATTGTTATGCTAATTATTCCCCAATTTGCTGGTTAGTCATAGTTCTGAGATTGCCACCTTACACCATGCCAGGAAAATGCATTCTGTAAGGAACTGCTCATACTCTGAATCCATTTCAGTAATCCTTATCTCTGCCATGACACAGAGTAATTTCCTGTTATGAGATGGCCATGGCTAGATCCATAAAATAAACAATTTGTGTTGAAAAAGCATTTCATCCAGTCTGATTTTATGAGGAAAACATAAGCCCCCTGCGGAATACAAAAAAGGTTGGCTCTGTGATGCTTTATTGGTTATTTATATCAATTACATAATTTCATTTTGATTTGTTTAACTACTTGCCTTCGCCTTGCCTCTCCTTCCTTCCCCACAGAAAAACAGTCTCCAGTTTCAGATCTCTGTTACTGCAGGAACTCGGATACTCCAAACAGGGAAAATGGAAACCACTCCTTTTGTTCTTTAAAAGCCTAATGTTGCAATCAGGGGCAGGAATTCAAAGGCACAGTGAAAGGAGGGCATCAAGCTCTATTTGCATATGGTCCCAACTAGGGCACTATAGGTTCCCACTGTGAATGAACGGAGTAATTTAGTTAATGCTGTCTGTCCGTAATGCAGTCCAGCCGCTTGGATATGTTCTCAGCCATTGCCTAAATCCATGGCACAATGCATGTCAAAGCTTTAAAATGTATGGAGCTCACCTACAGTGCTGATTGGCTCACTTACTTCTCATGTTCCTTTCCACCCAACATGAGGTTTAGAACTGATGTGTTTTTAACGGTATTACATTAAATACAAAACAGCAAGAGTGGAAGTGCAGTTGGAGCATGGAGGGATCTTTTGGGGGAAACTACAGTTGGAAAACATGCATCATAATATAAAACCTCTTAATGAGGGATGAGATTGAAATGTGATGAGGGATTATTGAAAAATGAATGAGATGTTCTAAATATGTTCCCGGGGTCACCTAACTAAAAATTAGGGATGTAAAAAGTCAGTTTAAAAGGTAACCATGTAACCATTGAAAGTTTTAGCAGTTACACACACTCTGGGCTCTGCAGTGTAAAATTTAAATAATCTTTATACTGCAGAGCCTGCAGCAAAGCCCCCCCAGGAGCAGGGCTGCTAGGGGCTGCTGGCTTTATGCAAAGCTGCTTCCCTGCGGGCCAGGAAGAGTTTGACTAATAACATTAAACAAACAATTAGCCAATAAGCATCAGCTAATCAGTTAATCGGTTAAACTTTAACATCCCTACTAAAATATCTGCCACATGTAAAAGGGAGAACGTGAAATATCTGCCAGTGGTAGACAGATGTTGGGGGCATATTTTCTGTTTATGTAAATGGTCAAAGCTCCAGTGACTTTCATGCAGTTCTGACAGTTTGCACCAGATGAAGATCTGCCCCATAGATCTAAGTAGAACTCCAAAAAGGGAGAGGAGTGTGAAGTGCTGAGAGGACTGTAGAGATGTAGAGGTAACTGCAAAATAAGGCATCAGCCCAGGCTTACCAGAAATCTTACTGTATTATTTTACTGCGTTAGAAACATTGTTACTTTGTTGTTCTGATTTAGATTTTGGAGGCATATATTTGGGAGGAAGGTGTATTGATAAATAGCACACTAATAGCACACAATGCTATTTTCACTAGAGTTATGCAGAATTTTTTTTAAAGGCCTATTTTAGTCAAAAATTTGATGTTTAGACAGATTTTGATGAAAAAACTGACGTTTGGAAAATGTGAGCACATATTCATAAGTAACAAATGTACATACAAGATATTTATACAGTTGCAACAAAGTTCAAACTGGATTACTACTGGAATTTCCATATTGTTAATTGTGATTATGTGTTGACAGTTGTCAGATAGTAATCCAATATACTAGTGGATTATAATTTAATGACCAATATAACATATATTGTTTTCAAGTTTCAGACATTATAACAATATATGGAAAAGGCATTTTTGGTAGACCTATGCTTCTAAAATTAATCACAACTGAATGTTCCTTATACATTTCTGTATATATTGGGTTATTCAGTATTCTACTAGCCCCAGCTTAAATAGTAGCATTGTCAGGACTTTTTTTTTAAAAAATTGCTAACAGTGATAGTATGTCAAAATGCTGCACTTTCTCAAACCATCTCATAGTGAGTTCTTTCTTCACTTTCTGAAAATGTCCCTATGTGACAAACTAATATTTCTAAGACAGAAAAGTCTGTCTTCTGTTTTATTCATATGCCAATATAATACAATAAAAACTCTTTTAAAAGAAGAAATTTAAATTCTGGTGCATGCCCTTGAGTAATGGGGTTTGGTCAGATTAGCATAAATTGCTGGCAAGCCACTTGCTAAAAAGTTCTTGGATGGAGGCTCCTGATGGATGGACTGGCAAATAGAACTTGGCTTTGCTGATACTGCTGATCTCAAGGATGGAGGAAGCAGGTAACAGATACTCGATCACTGTGGTTTGAGTTCCTGTTTGCACCTGAGTGAAATAATTTTCTGTCTTTCTAACTAAATTTATCTTAGAGGTATTTTTATCACCTTAGATTCTGAGCATTGCTGTAGTTTTGTCTTGTGGTAATTCGGATAGTCTTGCCTGTTGCCTCGTCTCAGACTGAAGTAAGATTCCTTCTCCTAAGGCAGCAGTTCCCAACCTTTTCCAGCTGGGGACCCATTTTGTCAATTCAGGAAGACTCGGTGAATTCAAAAAATGTGTGAATGGCTCCTTAAGAGCCACCTGGGGAGACACCTGGCGACCCTTTTGAAATGTAATGGCAACCCGTATTTGGGTCCTGACCCATAGGTTGGGAAACCCTGTCCTAAGGGGAAGAGGGAGCCTGACCCCCCCCCTTCTCTGCCATGTTTAGGATGGTTTTCCAGTATTGTGTGCCAAGTGATATTTCAGCATTAGGAAAGGGGGGAGTTACATACTTAAGACCTTGAAATCTGAAGGGGTTGGAAAATGCACACTGCTCACAGGTGGGCGAGGTTGTAAACACCAAGAAGGAAGAGGCATTCGTAGTTAGTGCTACATGAGAGTCGACAGCTGTGAGTAACAGGATGAAATTGAGAGAGGGAAAATATAAGCGGAGTATCAGGAACAGTGTCCTGGTAATAAGGACTATTAGGCTGTCATGTAATGGAAATGCCATTGCTGTAGCCTTTTAAACTATGCCACATAAAACCTACCATAGGGGGCAACCTATATGGGCACAGAGAGGCAAATTTCTTCTCTGAGGGCTTTGTGGAGGGTAGCATGTGTTGCACTGGATCAGCAAGATATGATTCTGTGGTGATGAGCTCCATGTAAGAGCCTAGAAAGACAGATAGCAAGTAACTCTTCTAAACATAGGCACCAGCTTCCTGGGGTGATGCTCATCTCTCCTTCACCACAGGCCCTGTTCCCTTCCCCCAAGTCCCCACCCCTTTCTGCCCTGCTTTGCCCAAAACCCAACCCCCCCGAAGTTCCTGACTCCTGCCTCTCTCCTGGAAGTGCCCTGTGCCTTCTCCCTCCCAGAGTCTCCTGCATGCTACCAAACCGCTGACTGTGGCAGACAGGAAGTGCTGGGGGGGAGGGGGGGCGGCGAGCTGGCTGCTGGTGGATACTAAATACCTACTAATTTTTTTTGTGGGTGCTCCAGCCCTGGAGAATCCGCAGAGTTGGCATCTCTGCTTCTGAGAGAATTGCACAGTACAATGCCTTCAGCAGCCACTTCTCAGGCACTGAGCTGCTGAGAAACCGCATGAGCACAGCTGAGTACGGGATTCTGGTGCTCTCTGCAGTTGGTTTTGTGGCAATGAGTGCTCTTGATCTTGCCATCTCAAAATCAACAAACTCTCCTGCAGACTCCCTATTTGTTCCAAGCAAGCTAAATGCACCCCTAATGTAACTCCATTGCACTGAGCACACTGAGGATGAATATCTGAGCCATGTTATGCCTGAGGGAAATGTCTTCAGAGGGACAGTTTGTCACCTGCTTTTTATCCCTGCATGGAGCAAAAAGAAAGGCGCAAGGGTTAAACCTCTTACCAACACAAGTGAAGCTACCCACAGAGATGTAATTGCAATCCCCTTCTGGGTTTGTAGATTTCTACAATTTGCTGCTGCCTCATTTCCCTTCTTTGTTGATATTTTTCCAATTTCTAGTGCCTGGGAGCCTAATCATCTATTTATTAAAATAAGACCAACAATATGTTTGTGCTGGAAAACATTAAGAAGCTGTATACATTGATCATCCAGATTTAGGGCTTTTTCTGCCATCCTAATATTGCCAGAAACAAATTCTTTGCAGCTAATTACATTATTAATCCCTTAAAGCATTTGCATAAGGTATTTCCCAAAGATATGAGACCCTCCATCAAAAAAATAAATTGAGCAAAAAAAGTTGTGTGTATTTTTCTAATTAAGTATTGTAAGAAAGTAAAGGCAAAAAAGAGAGAAAATGCAAATGTTGTTAATTAAATGCTAAGCTTGCTTTCAGGGTCTAGATTTAAATCATTGCAGGGTATCCTGAAATTCAGTCATTCCATCTGAGTGCCCAAGGAATGGAAGGCTGTGATTTTCATTTTGAGCTTCTATCAGACTAGGGTTTGATCACCACCAATCTTCAGGAGTATTTAGATCTGTGGCTTTGATCAGGACTCCTCTCTACTCTTAACCCTTAGTGAAATCCTAAATGGGGACTCAGCTATTACGCAGTTGCTAGGACTTCCTGAGAGCCTCCCAATTGAACCATGTTCTCTCACACATCCATATGCTGACAGCCCTCTCCTCCCCACACTGTGCAACCCATGAGATTTCCCTGAGCATCATCTTAACACTTGACCATGTAGGAGCCATTTCCTTACTCTCTTGTTCCTCTTGTCCACATTTGTGCTTCTGAAAATGTACACTTGTGCTACACCTGGGCAGTTGAGTGGAACTGATGGTGTTTTAGGCTCACATGGTGAATAGAGACACCAGGGGTCCAGCGCTCCATAGTCCATAAACAGGCATGTGGCCATTTAATTGCATGTGTTAATTATATGAAGCTAAATCACATTGGCTAGGAAATAGCAACTCTTATGTACAGTATGGATGAACAGCAAAGTTGTTTTGGAAGGGGTTCCTTAAGATACCAATAGTACTTGGCACATATAATGTGCCTTTTACCAAGAGATCTCAAGCTGGTTAAGTATTTTTATCTTCATGTTACAGATGGGGAGTCTGAAGCATAAAGATTCCCTGAGGACACACAGAAAGTGGCAGAGCCAGAGAATTAAACTCCAATTCCCTGACTACCAGCCCTGTCTAACCAACAAAGGGCTCCCTTATTATTTTCATATTTCTTTGGATGATTGGGAGCAATGCATGACACATCCTATCACCGCTTCCTCTCATTGCTGAGAGCAGAAGGCAGTCTCTTCCGGAAGATTATTTAGCATTTGCTGAAGCAGGAGCTCTGCCCATTCTGATAATGAAGTTTGGCATTCATACAGTGCTTGATGTGGTCACCTTCATTCACACAGAGCAGGGCTTTATTCACCTGAGGATCCCTCTGATGTGCAAAGGACCATATGCATGAGTAAGGGACTTCTCAGATTCAGGGACACCAACAGCCTCTGCGGGCTCCTGGGCGAGGTGGGGGAGGGTCAGTTCTGCTCTCCTAGAAGGGGCAGAGCCAGGGACAGTTAGCCCTCAGTGCTGCCCAGAGCATGACATTGCCCCGTCAGGCCTTTAAGCAGCATTCTGGTGGAAATTTGAATCACAGGGCCCTGGGCAACTGGTACCTTTGCCTGTCCTCTCCCTGGTGGCAGGCCTGCTCAGGTTGAATGACAGTGGAAGTATTGGGCCATTAGCACTTGTTGAGCATCAGCCAGTTAATCATTTGGAAGGTAGGTTAGCAAGTATTATTATCCCCTTCCCTCTTCTGGAAACAGTAGCAGAGCCAGCATTAGAACTCAGGAGTTCCTGACTCCAAAACCACGCCTCAGTCCTCCAGCTCACACTGCCTTTCAAATAAGCGCCATTCTGTACTCCAGCTTGCAAGAACCTTGAACTAATCAATTACAGGTATCTCCACCCTTTTTGGAAACACAGTGTGTACCTATTTTAAGGGTGCATGTGGAACATTCATCTTTTGTTGCTTCAGAACAAGGGGTGAATTCCTTGGTGCAGCTTAACAGCAGATTAACATAACCACAACAGACCAAGGCACGCAGTTATTTAAAAATAAAAGCCTGCCATGAGCATGCTTCAAAAGTGAACTGTATTGTGTGATTGAAATGACATCAACAACAAGAGAAATACAAGAAGACATTTTCTGAAGTGTCTCATTCTCTGAAACAAGGCAGGAAACACCTGGCCTGTCAGGGTGTGTGTGTGTGTGTGGTGGTGATGGAGGGGAGGGCTGAGGAGGTGAGGGGGGGGAGAATGGCTGGTGGCATGAATACAAGCAATTCCATGATAAGGTAAAGAATGGGGAGAGAAAGTCCTGGACTCTTTTCTAAATGCTAGTGGGTAAAAAATACTTCTTATAACTCATTTTTCTGCTGCTGTTAATCACACTTGTTACTTGGTTGTTACATTTCTTGAGTCATTTTAGTTTTTCCAAAAGTGACCATGACTTGTTACTTATACTGTAGCTGACAGAAGTGACACACTTAATATCGGGGGGTCCAAACCTGGATATCTACCAGTGGAGATGAAGATCAGGTAAATGTGCACCTGCTCTTCCAAAAAGAAAAGAAGTGCCATTTTGGTAACTGCCGCTTCTACTATGAGCACTTTGGAAGGGAATAGGTTGAGTGTACAGTTTACCACTCAGTCCTGTTTAGGCCCAGCATGGTCGTGTGACAATGATGGTCAGACATCATGCCATCTACTAGGAGAATCTGGGTCTCTGGAGAAGACTCTGGATTCTGGCTCTAGTAATGGCTGAGCACAGATCCACCAATGCAGAAATGGCAAAAGCTGTGGGTCCACCCATGGACTGACTCCACAAAGAGAGAGCGCCATGTATGGTACACATCCATCTTATCCTCCCAGATGGAGGGAAGGTGCCAGTGGCCCAGGATGGACACCATGCTGGAGACGGAATCTGAGAAAGATCTGAAGATAGGAAAGAGCATTCACAAAGCATTTATATGTCTATGTAATTTCTTTTTACCTTTTACAGACACTTAACAAGAACAACTTAATACCTGATGAGCGGACCAACTTCTACCCCTTGCAGCAAACCAACGTGTACACTACAACCTATTATCCAAGTACACTGAATAAATATGACTACAGGCCTGAGGCCTCTCCTGGAAGGACCTTTACCAACAGCTGATGGTGAACAGACTATCCAAGGACTGGATCACTTCCTGTATGAATTGTTTTTTAAACTGAGTATATGGACCAAATATTGGCCCGGTCTCCAGATGTAAATATTGTACAAGTAGGGCCTCTTTTTTTTGTTAACTGTTTTACTTTTAAACAGCACATCTCCTTACATGGACAGAATGCTTATGGACCAGAGACCATTATGCATAGATTTTTGTGGATATTTGACTGGAGAAGACACTTGCTGCTGCAAATATTCATGGCTGGATGGTCAGTATATCTGTCTGAGACCTGAACTGCCAAGGAGCTGATGCATGCTGTGTTAGGTTTCCACCATGTTACCTGCCAGCATGTTCTAAGAAACATTACAGATAGCTCCGTAGAGCAAAGGATAATACAGCGAGGCACCCCCTTGATGTGACTAGGTAATGATGGTGCACTGAATGACACTTAGTTCACAAGATAAGCTGTATGGGACTCCATTATGCTAGGAACTGGATCAAAGTTTTACGTTTATAGCAAGGTCTCTAGCTTCATCAGAAGATTCCTTCCCCATTGCAGGAAATGGCCTCCATAATCTTCTTTGGGAACATCCAGTTCAACCAGGAAAAGAAAACACACAAAGTTCTCTATCCAAAGAAGCATTTCAGAATATTTCCAGTCTTAATTAGAATTATACAGGCAATGTGAGATGGTAAGTGAAGTAAATGTTGGATTAACGGGATGTGGACATTGACTGCATAACAAAGATGTGCATACCACTGGAAAAAATGTGAGAAGTGCTGTATGCGAGCCATTAGCATTCTTTCAAACAACATTTACTTTTGTTCTCCAACCTTGATTCTGTTCATGTCTGCAAGGAATGATGACTGATGGTCAGGCCCTCCTCTTGTGAAATCACTATACTTGGGGCTAATTCTTATTTTATTATTAATTTTTAGTTCAGTTATTTTTTGAAGAGTAAGAAATTCTGAATTTTTGGCACGGTATTTTTCTAAGGAATGTATTCATTGCATACCATGACACAGAAAGTCTGCTGCACATTCTTATTGTGTCTTCCAGTCTGTACTCCATCCAGTTATTATACAGCTGAATAATGTGCATTGTTTGCCAGTATTTCTTTAGCTTTCTCAGCTAGAAACAAATGAAAAAAAATCTTGCTCCAGTTATTAAAGTTGGACTGTAGGATTATTAAACATTATATCCAGCCTTGAAATGTAACTTTGTGTACGTGTGTGCCTGTGTGCAGCAGAAGGCATGGTGTGTATGTCTGATGTTACTGTCTGGCCAAAAGAAAACCTATCACCAGTGCTTAATGGACAGTTCCAACAAATTTGTTAGCAACGTGAACGAGTTTGACACTGTTACTATTGAATGTTTCTATTTATAATGAACTCCTGATGCTAAGACTTTAGAATGCCTCAATACTGAGCATGAGATAAGAGTACAAACCTAAACACACCTGAGTTCCACAACTTGAATTCTTTGTATGTGTATTATTTTAGCGACTGCTGTGTCTATTTTCATTGACTGGGATGTGTTCCAAGCAGTTTGGGTTATATTGGATACATATGATAGATTTCACTGTAAGCCAGCACTTATTAGTTTCTCATTGCTATCACTTTATAGACACTTGTTTGTAAGGCTGCAGCTGCTCATTGCACGCATACCCATACACAGAGGTGGTCAATGGGAGCTGAGAAAAGACTTTGCTATTCATGACGCTAAAAACGTACAGCTCTCTAATGGATGAGGCAGAGCAGAGGTGGACTTTGTAATCTGATTTTACAATGTGGGATCACTAACAGGAGAACAAATTAGCCTTATGCTTCTAAACTATACCAGTGGTCTATAGCTGTAAGGAGATTGATTATAACAATTTCATCAAGGGTTTTAGATTAACTCAATGATTCCTAATCTTTTCTGGCAACTGTACCAAATTAGCAGACTGATTAAAGTTCTGCTTCCAGTTACACCAGTGTGGGAAAAACTTAATTGAAGTAAAATTACTCTAGATCTGTACAGCAGTATGACTGCAAACAGATTTTGGCCCCAAGAGTCTGGCTACACTAATTTCTTCCACCTCTCTGTCTGGATGCCTTCTAACACACTAAAATCCCAGTCTTGCAGTGTGAATAGAAAGTAAGACGATAGAGGTGCACTGGATTCTATAGATCATCAAAGTGGCAGGCACTGGTCACAAAAGAACCATTAATTTTCAGGGGGCATTAGATACCCAAAGTTTAGCTTGGGCTATGGAAAATTCCATGCTAAAGTCACAGGACTGGTACAGAGCCCCTGTTTGAAAATTGGTACACTAAACATATGTCAGCAGTTCTAAAGAAACTATTGGTTCCCAAGATCACTGTAGATATTATAAACAGAAGTCATTGCTAAGCTTTCATTTCAGATGGTTCCCTGTGTGGAGGAGTTATGTTGTTGTTTACTTGGCAGGATTTCAGCTGCAGTTCTTAAGAGTTGCAAGCAAGCGAGTTAAACCATGCAGTTATTTTAATTTCAATGTTCTCTTCTTTTGTAGTTCAACCATTTCCATTTTCAGCTTTAAAAAAAAGTTGAAATTATTTAGTCTTTCAACTGAGTGAGCAAGATCATTGCTTCATTGTGTTCAAAAGGTGCCTACTTTGTAGTATAGGTGAGCAGAGGGGTAGGGTACATTTCCAGCAAGACACTTCAGAGTCATTCTTATTAGCCATCTGAATGGCTTCATAGAATTGACAATCATAGCGAGAATCTGTGGCTTCCATTCGAGCAGAAAGTAGAAGCAAGGGGGAGGTGAAACACTGCACTCTTATTACTCAATTAATGTTTGCATGAGAGTGCAGTTCTTTAAGGGCAATGTTAATGTGATGTGAGGGTTGAATTCCTTCTAAGCTCACCAGTGCGGCTCAGGTTAATGACACAATATACAGTGATATTCTTGGATTTGTTTGTTTCTATCATGTAAATTGGCAACAGATCATCAGATCTGTAATACCCATAGGAGATTGAATTGCTCCTCCAGTCCGACATTAAATTGCTTAAATTTTCCATTCTTAAGGTCATATAAAAGTATGCACAGTATGCTGGAAAAACCCTTGATGCTACAGCTTTTTAACACTGGTTTGGTGCTTTTAAAAAAACTTGTAGAGAGAAAAGTTTTAGCAAGAAATTGAATTAACCTTACAGCCTCAGTGCTCTGAAAATATTTTAGGATAGGATTCAGCTGTATAGAATGTTGAATGCAGTAAGAATATTGCATCTAAATAGGCATGGGGTGGTATTTAACAATGTTGGGTTTTTTCCCCCTTGCTCTAATGGTTGCATACATGGAGTGAACCATGCTTCACTGTAAAACTGCTGTTTCACTTCACTGGATTGAAATGCCAAGTATAAACATTCCAGCTCTTTACAACTTGCAGATGCCTCCAGTAGATGTCACAAGTAAAATTCCTGGAGAAAGGAGGGCTGCTTGTTCTAAAGATGCATTTGTGAATGTTTGTAAATGTGAGCCACTCCCTCTTCTTAAACATGTAAAATGTAACAAATACCAGAGAAGATATGTATGGTGCAATGACTGCGATTCTTAATGCCTTATTTTAAGAAAATGAAATAGTAGTAATATGGAAATCAAGGTAGAGAGAGACAATAGAGTCCATTAAATGCCAGATCTGGTAAAGGTGTTTTAGGACACCATCAATAATTAATCTGATGAGATGAAACCCATGTGAAAATGAAATTGCTATCCATACAGATCACTATATTCTTTGTACCAACTGTAAATTTACATTTTATATGTATAAAAAAGTTTATGTAATGAATCTAATAGTGTGCATATCTATCAGTAGATAGATAAGGTATATATTTATAATATATACATACTGTTTCCATCCATCCAAATGCCTGCAGACAAAATTTAGACTGAGAAAGGCAGTGCTGGTGTTCAAATTCTACAGCAAGAGACTGAAAATAATGATTAAGAAACCCATGTTCTGTTCTTTATATTATCAAAATACATTTATAGCTAAATACAGTTTTAAAAAAAGTTAAAAACACAATTGATTTTTGTAGTTAAATGCCTGTTTTTCACAAAACATTCTGGCTAAGAATAATTTCATAGCCACTCAAACAAATGACTAATCAGCCTGAGGCAGCTGTGTGTATCACTCTTAAATGTAACTAAGTAGAGAATAATTGTGCAAGCAATGTAGCAGGTTAGACTAAAGGAACGAACGGAAAGTAAAAAAGTATTTGGATCTGGAACAAGTTTTCATTTGAATGCAGAAGAAGTTTGCAATTGTTTTCCAAGTAGTTGACTGGCAGCATAAGAGCTGAATAACCATTTCCACATTAGGCTCCTGTCATACAATTTAAGAGAGATTTTCAAATGGTTCTGACAGAGCAATAGAGTAAAAGGTAGCTAATGCCTTTAGGGACCTTTGTAATGCACTACCCAGCCTTCCAGATTACTGATGTCCGAGAACCACAGTGGAACGGCTTGAATATAGGTTACATTCCAGCCTCCACTGGAGTGGTCAAAACAGTGCATTGATTTCAATGGGTGCAGCGTAAGTACTAGGCCCATGAGCAATGGTTTTGCAGGATTTAGCCCTAGCTGAACAGTTTTGAGAGCTCGCAGCTATGAAACAGGAGAAGTCTCATTTATGCAAGTCCCTCATGTAAGTCTGTTAAGAGCAAACATCAAACCATTTGGAGGTCAGGTGTGGGTCAGCGAGACATTGACCAAGTTGGATATTATCCATAGCACTGGAGCCTTCATGAGGAAGGTTTGACAGAATTTGGGAACGGGTGACAGGGAACAGACTACTTGCTGATTCCCTGCTCTGTTTAATTCCCTTGTGGAGATCTGGCATTGGCTCCAGTCAGAAAACAAGATACTCGGCTAGACGAACCATTGGTCAGATCCAGTAGGGCCATTCTTATGTTCTTAAGGAAACTCAGAAAAACAAGGTCTCATGGAGAATCTGGCATCTTAATTCTCACTGCCAGAACATTGTAAGGTAGAGCCTTTCTTGAAGTTTTAGTTGTAGTTCTGGTCCCAGCTGCAGATGATCTGCCACCAATGCAATCCGCATTATTTGTGTGCTTCTAGAGAACCTACACTCCCTCTTCTTGGCTGTATAAATAGTTTTAAAATAAAGATAATGCTGAATATCTGTACCACTACTGAAACTTCAGTGGAATGGGGAATGCTGTGTAATATACAGGTCACAGCATGAGGGAGAGGTCAGTGTATAGTCCATCAATAACTGAAGCAAAGTGACTTTTAGTAGAAATATGGCAAAACCTTGGGAAAAAAGCCAGCCAGCTGCATGAGCTTGTGGGTTCCATCTACATGCAACTAATCTCCAGTAACATCTGGGTAAGTGTGTATTTTGAACAAATTAGCTATTTAATCAAAAACATCCTTTGTCACATGGGGTAAGTTAGGAGGGAAATTGGCAAGGACTTGTGCATAGATGAGGAGGGAGGGACAGAGGCAATACTGGCTCTTTGATACACAGGAAATTGTTAGCAGAAAACAGTATGTTTATCCCAAAAAGGAAAATCTGGCAAGTATTATTGGACTCTTAATGTGAAGGCACATCACCCTTCCTATGCAATTGAACATGATGGTACTATTAGTGTATAAAGGTGACCTAGACTGTAATCACTGCCTTTGACACTGTGAATTTTTTGGGTACTCTGTATTTTTATATATTGTACAATGTAAAGTATAATTCAGAAATAAAACAGAACCTCCTGAAAAGCTTGTGAATCATTTCCCCTAAAAAAATATACTACTGGAATGTTAAATACATGTTCGAGATGGCAAAACACATCCAACTGCAACTCATCAATTGGGCTGGGTTTGTAACTTGGACTATATATATAATTGTTATTCCTTGCTGACCACAATCCCCTTAGTGCCTGAACCATGATTTAGGATTGCATTTATCACAATTTTAGGCTGAATAATACTACTAGGTATAAATTTAAATTCAGCTACACAATGCAACACTCCACCTCATCAAACTTGATTGTGTTCAGCTCTCCAGAATAAAACTAAACACCAAAACCACTCCTGCCCCTCTCCCATGCTTTAGGTGCATTTGATGCATAAACTGTATTTCAGAATAAGGTGTCAAATGGGCTGAACCAAAACTTTCAACTGAGTGTGGGTGACATGCAAATCTAATTTTGCTGCATGACCTTTATCTCTGTTCTCTGGCTCCTATAGTACCTCTGCTTTGTCCAGGAAGCCAAATATCTAGTGTCCCAAGGACACTATTTTCTTAAAATATCAGGATATTAGCTTGCTCCAATAGGGGCAAATAGATCAGCATGCAGAGATTTTCAGTTGTACATTTTCCACTTGGATTGAGATTGTATCCTAGTGCTTTTGCAATTATTACATAGCACAGTGAAAAATTGTAAAAATGGGCAGAGTTTTAAGGATGATCATAGCCTCTTACTGAAGAATGTTATTGCCCTCATCTCATTTATTAATAAAAACAAAGACTGTAAAAAGTGACAGAATCGTAAGCATTTCAGTTTATATTTCAAGACCTCTGAAGACTAATATTATAGTTTTATACTGAAAATTATACCACACGATCATAAAAAATAGATTGGATTGCTAACAAGATGAAATATACTACACCTGCATGTAGAATACCTTATCCCTAGAAAATCAAGCTCTCTTTTGGGTGTTTTCAGCTGCTCAAGTGTAGATTCAAGAATTTCTTTTCAAATGCAGACCATCAAAAAGTACCTGAGAGGCACAAGATCAGTAAAAAAAAATTTGGGGGGTGGGGGGGAGGGAGGGAGACAGCTCAGATGGTGGTTTCCAATTATTCTTACACTTGAATGTGCACAAGCACTTTCTAAATTATTTTATTTTGAGTCAAGGCAAATCGATAAAGTGAACTCTCGAGTCTTAGCATGTTGTTTTTCTAGCTACTAATTAGCGTAATTAAAATAACAGGCTCACTTTGTTCCACAGTGCACATGATTCTCACTCACTTTCACTGCAATTCACAACTCTGTGCATTAGTAAAAATATCTAATAAATAAAAAGTAGCTACTGCATATGTGTAACTTATGAGCACTTTCAGTCTTATTGTTGGCTTATAACACAGGCCAGGTTAGTGCATCTGAGTTGGCATGGAGCTGTGAGGTCTTGAGCCTACAGGAGGCTGAGTGTTCTGGCCCTATTCCAGCAATGCACTTAAATACATGCTTAACTTTAAGCACTTTGAGTAGGCCTGCTCTGGTTAAGAGCTTTGCTGGAGCAGGGCCAAAATGTTCAGCCTCTTGAAAAATCTAGGATCTGCTACCTGGGATGTTACTAGGCTAACTGGAGATGGCTGAAGGGGCAACAAATAGCTACTGAACCTGCACATCCATTAGCAATGACAAATCACTTGCTGAACAAGAACAGCAGTAATGAAATCGTGCTGGAATATAGTGTTTTTATATCCCTGTTAAAATCTCTGATATTTACTATGTAACTCATCCACAGTTTTTTTTCCCATGCTTATCAGCACAATATGCAGTCCAGGTGCTTTATTTTGTCTTTCCCCATCTATTCTTACACAGTGGGGTTATTGTAAACATAGAAACATGCTGATGCCCCAGCTATCCAACCAAGATACACTTCAGCACAATTACAGGTCCTTAAACACTGCAGTTTGAGGATACCAAGTTTATGAACACAGTGTATGATTGATATATTGATTGTTAGTCTCCTTCTGCTGTTTAATTTTTGTTTTATACATATACACACACTGGGCACAAAATTTTTTGGTCTTTGGAAAATTATTTCATTAGATGTTTCTGGCCTAATGATCTGGCTCCCGCTGGGATAAACCCCTCTCTCACTGTAAGAGCTTTTCAAGTACCCCACTCACACTCTCCCAACTATTTAGCTCTGAAAATATAACTTCTGCTGATCCTGCTGTCACACCATGCTGCAAAACTGTTTTTAAATGTCACAGCAGATTCCTACAGTTTGAAGGTGCTAATTAGGTGCCTACCACCATGTCCGTTAGTAATCTCTGATTTGCAGGAGGCCTACGTATTGGCAAGAATTAAGCATTTTGGGAGGGGACTGGGCCTGTTTCAGGGGGTCAGTCTGTCCATGGTGCACCCTCCATAACTTTAACTGGATCTTGCAGCTTAAGGGAGAGCAATCTCAGTCCCATCCATCCATTCCAATCCATTCCAGGGAGCTATAGGACAGTAAAAGTTCCTGGAGTAGTCTGGCTGCCACCAAAGAGTGCTATCAGGAACAAGTGCCATCAACTTCCTACCAAACCACTGGCAGCTGCTGGGCAGTTTCAGCTGTAACTCTTCAGAGGCAAAGTATAGAACATTTGTTTTAGTCCCTTAAGGGTTAATACAAATGATGCACTTAAAATAGTTGTTCTCCAAAAATGACTTAATTCAAATTACCCATCTCTGGCTGTGGAGATCTTGCTGTTTATGAAGGAGCATAACACATACTTTTGTGTTTCCCCCTTGGACACCAAGGTCTATGTTTTAGAAAAAGTTCTTGCTTGCAACGTGGTCAGATGAGTATGGGTTTGTAAGCAGAAAATCATCTATAAGGGAGAATTTGCTAATGTTATGAAGGAGTCTGAGTCTTTTGTAGAATCATAGAACACTAGAACTGGAAGAGACCTCAAGAGGTCATTGAGTCCAGTCCCCTGCCCTCACAGCAGGATCAAGCACCGTCTAGATCATCCTTGATAGATGTCCATCTAACTTCCCTAGGCAACTTATTCCAGTGTTTAACCTCCCTGACAGTTGTGTTTAACCTCCCTGACAGTTAGGAAGTTTTTCCTAATGTCCAACCTAAACCTCCCTTTGAAGGTATTGAAAATAACAAAGAGGCCATGAAATTCTTCACCACTGAAGCTGCACATGAACGTAACACTTTCTTGCAGCAGATAAATCACTTGTTGCACGGACAGACCCACACATCTGCAAGTAGGAACATTGCTACTTTAAATCATTTTGCTTACAAATCCCACATCATCCTCAAGAGCTATGCTAGTCTGGGGACCCAATTTGGAGTTGCAACATTTAGATCTACAGGGCTCTTCACTCAGCATTTTACAGGGATCAGCTTCTTTCTCCAACTCCCTTAAGAGAGAAATGACTCAGATAGCAGAGGGCAAGCAGGTCAGTTAAAACACAAGGGGGTAATGTTACTGTAATCTTTGAACAGATGGAGAAGTGTCCTGTAGACTAGCTACTCCAGATGGATACTTTGTAACCGTACCCTGGTCTCATCCGCTAGGGATGGTATCTTAGGTGCAACTCTCACTCCGTATCTAATCACCGGAGAGTATATAATTTCTCAGGAATGTTAGGCGCGTATAAAATGAAAACTTAAGACTGAATTTTCAGTGAAAACCACAAAACTATATTATTTAACAAATTTAACAAACAGTGCCTTGAAGGAACAGATGAGGGGGCAGGCCCCTTTTTACACTAAATGGACCAGGAGGGGAAGTCCCTCCAGGCCCCTATACCTACACAGAGTCTACGGCAACAGAGACGATTGATGAGTTGCTAGCGACCTACAACCCTCGGGCTAATTGAAAACCTTTAGGGAGGACAGCTAGGCGTCCCTCGTCAGCTGATCTCGACGCTAGGCGACCTACAATCCGTTGGCTAATTAAAGCCGCGGGAGAGGAACAGCCCAGGAGATCCCTCGAAGCACGGATGGAGGATGAAGACAGTCGGTTCACCTTCCGTGAAGCCCTCTGGTCCTCGCTGCCTCTTCTCTGTGCTTCAGTGCAGCCGGATCAGGCGATTGATGACTCTGTTCTATCTACTCTAATCCTATCCTAAAAATAAAACCTTAACCTAATCCCGACGTGCCCGACGAACAGACACGACGTCGGCCGACATGCGTGGACCGACGCAGCCTGACGTACAGACTCGATGACGGGAACTAATCTAACTAAAATACTAAACTAACTAACCTAACTAATCTATTTGAGGAGGTCTGACCTTCCGCCAGCCTGACTCAAGAAAATACTATATTATATAAAATAGAGATAGCATAGCCTTCCACTAGCTTCTCTAGAAGAATATCTTTATAGGACCTCTTTCATACACCTAGGACAAGGATGACTCACTCTCTCTCTAACCTAGCCTAGAACCTATCCCGATGAAACAAGAACCCGACGCAACCGCAACTGCTGCGCAGCAGAGACTTAAATAGTCTGGGTTCATGCATATTCATGAGTGTTCTAAATTTGAAATGATTGGTTAACAAAGATGCTCTTAAAGCGTGGTTTGAATTTAATTGGTTGTTGTAGGATGCTAAGGAATATTCATGGCTCATTCAAATTACAACAGGTAGGTGAGTTGGTATTTTTAAACTCTAACTGCTACCTGTGGACGTGATAGAATTCAAACCTCAAATGGATGCCCAAAGAAAGTTCTGTGGTTTTCAAAATGGAGCTTCAGACTCCATTTTGAGATATTGCAGAATTTTCCATATTTCAAGTTTACATGCATTGTGAATGGGTGAATTGACATATACAGACTTAGAATAACATCAGTCCTGTATCTTACATACATTATACATGGTGATACATTGGATATTGCATCTGCTTTCATTGGGTTACAATACTTAGCAGTTGGATTGTTACATATTTGTTACACAACTGTGGAGTTGTTACATTGTTTTGCTATTCTGCTTTACAGTAAGTATGGGGAGCTAATGCATGGATGGCTTCCTCTGGGTCAGATCAACCCATGGACATGCAGGAGTGCTAAACTAAAGTGACCACTCTACATACAGCCTGTCAATACCAATGCACCAACACAACAACAAAGACATACAAGGGCTGTGCTAAATTACCAATCCTTTTCTTCATACAACTACTTCTGCAGCCCTTTTCACAAGCTCACTCAGGTTTTATTTCCCACCTGAACAGCTATTATGGCACTCCCCTGCAATACACAGCTGCTCTTTGGACCAGCCCTCTGCTGCTACTGAATATATACCAGTTACTGTCACACAACAGTTCCCCTCCACTCCCACTCTCCTTAATGCTCTCTCTCTGCCCCTTGGCACCATGCCCTAGACATCGGTCTTTTGGTTAATATTTCCTATTTATGTATACAAACATATTAGGGTGCCACAATTAATAGTGCAAGCATAACCAAGATCAGTCTGACCTACAGGCTGACAATAGACGGTAGGACATCATACGCAGGAATGTGACCAGGCTGGGCTCAGTGGAAGTACATGACATGGACAATGCTGTACGGCTCTCCGGGTCTGCAAAGTTGTGCTGAGAAAAAAGAGAGTGAAAGAAATGTCCATGGTAAATATGGCAACTGCCAGTCAATAATTTCAAGGGGCACTTTGTTGTAGTCTTTTGCACGCCAGTGGCCAGTTACCTACCTTCAGAGCACAGACAAAACTCCAAACAGAGGGGTAACAAGTTATTCAACCTTGTGTGTTAACTGAAGTTCTGAGAAGTGTGCCTACACGGGTGCTCCGCTTCAAGTATGCATGCACCTTGTGCCTTTGTCCAGAGATCAATGCCTTCTTAGCCCAGGCATGCATCCTACACATCTTCGTGCCCTGTACCAATGCTATAAAGGGTTGCACCGGTATGTTGGATTGGAGGAGGGCTGGCTTTTTCTGAACATCCCAGCATTCAGTAAACAAAGGGTTAAACTCAGATAGCTAGGAGATGCTGGCAGGGAGCCAGGAGAGTCAATGGGGAAAGGTGTTGAGATTTGAAATGGAAGAGACACCTGCCTGCTGTTTTTCTTTGTGAAAGTTTAAGCCAGGAGCTGGGGGAACTAGATGAATTGAACCAGGCAGAACTACCATGCCTGCAAAAAATTCTGGGCATGGAAACGGACTGGACCTTGAAGGACGGATTGTGAGTAGAAAGGGAAATGTCTATTTAGACATGATCATGTCGTTGTCTTTTTTGTTGTTGTTCAGTTAAACTGCTCTGTGCTAAGTCCATGTACGCTCCCCATACGCTGTATTTTAAGTTGTATCCCAGGGATGGAATTTAGTGCTCCTTTGTTTTTAAATTGTTATTTTCTGACTTGCTTTAAAACACCTAGCAACCAAGTATGCTTTACCAAGTATATCTTTTTGTTTTAATAAAATCACCTTTTTAAGGCTATGATTTGATTCTTGTGTCTTGGGAAGTAATAGGAGGTCTGTGTATGCCAAGCTGAACAGACACATACAAAGTATTTTTTTAATCTGGTAGGTATGCTGGGGCAATGCCACATCTGGTTTCTACCTTAGGGCTCTGAAATGGTGATGGGCATGTTCAGTGGTAAGCTCCATCCTTAATTCTGGCCTCTTGTTTAAAAAGTTCATAATCATTCATGTGTTCCCTAAGCATTTCAACCGCCACTTCTGCTAAGGGTCCACCGAGTTGTGGTCTCAGCTCCATCATGTACAGGTCTTTGGGGATGTTGTACCCAAGACAGGCCCTCTCAAAATTCACTAAGAAAGCCTCTGCATCATCTCCTACCTTGTACACTGGGTATTTCTTGAGTTGCAGAACATTAACTGTAGCAAGGTGGTTGGTGTAGTTGGAGTGCCAAGTTTCTCAGCTTTCTCTAGCTCGAAGTGCCGCTGCTTTTCCCTCTCCACTTCCAAATGCTTCATCCTTAGCTAGAGGTCTGACTGCCTTAAGGATACTCTCATCCCCTGAAGACGGTGATAAGGGAGTGGCATGGCTGTCACCTTCTGCTTCTGCCCCTACTAGGTAATCCCTCCGGCCTCACAGAGACAGTCTCCTGTCCCCGCTTCTTGTATGAATCTTCGGGGGAGGTAAACATCTCACCCTGATCGAGACTGTTTTCACCTTGGTGTGTCGCTTAAGGAAGACTGGTTGCTCCAAGGGTACTCTGTCTGACTGCAAACGCGTGCACTGGGCTTCTTCCCTGCCTTACTCTTGCGTAGCTATCCAGTTACACTGAAAGCTAGAACTCCCCCTCTCCCCCACAATATAACAGTTTGGTTTGGACTCTCTGGCTTTACAGGTTTAGCCTTCTGTGTGCCTTCCCCACCCCGGCAGCAAAAGAAGAAAAAAAATCACAAAACTTCCAAACAGAAAAAGAGGGGGGAAAAGTGTCCTTTTAAAATCCTGAGGTCTGTGTTCCTGGTTCAAAATGATCCCATCAGAGCTGCCACCATGCCAAGGCTGTTCTTCTTTGAGTGATGTCCCCGTGGGTGCTCCACTGTTGGTGATGGGTCGTCCCAAAGCTACAGACCAGAGCCTTGCAAACCAGTTTCCTGTTGGGCCACTTATGCGCGAAAGGCACCTTGTGGCATTTGTGCATTAGTACCTCATGCATGCACCCTCCAACCTCTCCCCCATTTGGTTCCTCGCTAACCACCCTTGGTCACAGATGGAACTTCAACCCTCACCTCAGGCGCATTTACCTTAGCACTGAGTTCCTTTTCTACCACATTCATACAGTGAAATCTCCAAAGCAGAGGGGAAGGACGGCAGGTAGTGAAGCATCCATAAGGTCAAAATCTCAAAAAACTCCAGTTACTGCCCAAGGAGAATAGCCTCTTTACCTCCTCCAAGTAGCATTCCTATGGCTGTTCCACTTCAGGTGACTCCCAGTATCAATCTCCTTAAGGAGGCAGGAAATTCAGAACAGAATCCAGCATTTAAAAGAAATCTGAATTGCCTATAGCAACATCCAATCTAGCAACATGAACCAATGCACAATGACTGGGTCAAGTATGCACTGAAGACTACGTCGCAGACTTGCAGATCTCAGCAACAGAAACATCCTTGATTATGGCTATAGATGTAGACTGTGATATAACAGAATCTGCAATTGCACATAGGGAAGGTTGAACATCACAGGACCATAAATACTAGACTTGGAAAGGACCTAGAGATCATCAAGCCCAGTCCGGTGCTCTCATGGCAGGACCAAACACCATCTAAATCCTGACAAATGTTTGTCTAACCTGTTCTTAAAAATCTCCAATGATGGAGATTCGTCAACATCCCTAGGCAATTTATTCCAGTGTTTAACCACCCTGATAGTAAGTTTTTCTTAATGTCCAACCTAAATCTCCCTTGCTGCAATTTAAGCCCATTGTTTCTTGTCCTATCATTAGAGGCTTCAGGAGATAGCCGTTGCTAGTCTATAAAGTGCTACCAGACCAGTTTTTGTTTTTTAAGTCTATCATCAGAGGTTAAGTCAAATACGTTTTCTCCTTCCTCTTTGTAACATCCTTTTAGGTACACAAAAGATGTTATGTCCCCTCTCAGTTTTCTCTTTTCCAGACTAAACAAACCCAACTTTTTCAGTCTTCCCTCATAGGGCAGGCTATTTTCAAGGATGTTACCAATTATAGGATGTCTGTAAGTTCGTGTTGGTTCTCTGTAACCTCTTGCAATGGGTTGTTGAGTTCCAGAGACCCACTTAAAGAGGTCCTGAAAGTGTGAAATGGAAACCAGAGTGGTAGGCAGAGGAGGCATGACAGCTTCCTCTGGCAAGGAAGATGTGTTTGTGTCATAAGTATCCAGAGATGGGTCATTGTTGTATATGTCCTGTTGGCACTGAGGAGACAGTTAAGGTATCATGGCATGTTTCCTGGTATTTTGGTGTCTATGATGTGACTGATATGGATTCCAGTAGTGCCACAGTGGTGGATAGAGCATTGGAGGTAGCATCCATAGGTTTCCATACCAGGGTGGCATGTCTCCATGTCAGGTGTATGCTGGATGAGTTCTGGTGGAATAGATGGAGTGATCCGTACGGGGAGAGGTCTGTGGTGAGAAAACTACCTCCACATGATCATCATCGTCCTTACTTGAGAATTGTTATTGGAAAAGCATTTGGTGCAATACTGGGGTGCCTGAGCAACAGTTGGACCCAAGGAAAAGGCAAATTTAATGTGGAGGAAATGAGCAAATCTCTGGGCTGCATGTACTGCAGGTCAGGTACTGATGGTGCCGTGGTTGGCTGTACCAAGGTAACTTGCAGTGATGGGTGTAATCTTGGCACCGAGCAAGCTGAAGATGTTGGTAGTGTTGCCATGGTACAGGTAGCCATCACAGGAGTAGTGATCAGCACCAGAAGTGCCTGTGATGACATTGTGGCATTATCGGTGCTTGGTGATGCCATTGTATGTGAGGCAGGAAACTTCTTTCAAATGTCATGTTCAGCACTGTATTTCTTTGTCAAAGTTCGATGTCCAAACTCTCCAGCCAGCGAACAGCGTCACTGGTTAGATTGTGGATATCCTCCAGTGAGCCAATAAATTTTCATGTTGGGCATTACGCAAGAATGTGGGGCATAGTTTATGGACTGCCACAATCACAAAGTGGAGATTGCAACAAATTTACTTATGCAGTAGATAATCATACCTGCCCTGACCAGTCCTAAGCTGGTTTAGAACACACCGTGATGAGAGCCTTTCCGTGGCGTTACTGTTATATGTTTCTTGGATCTGTGCTACCAGCACTATCCAACTGGGAGGGGCTTGTGCATGTGCGATACTAGCACACCTGGAGTGTGTGGCTTAGGATCTGAACATGCATGGTCACAGGGGGCGCCCTGACACCTGATGTGTTAGGGACATCTCTTGAAGAAGGCAGCTCATTTATGCGGGACAGACAGGACTTCTATAAAAGCCAGGAAATTACATGCAGAGGATGCTTCAGGGAGGTAGTCTGCAGTCCATCTCTGGGAGAAGGAAGTTGAGAGGCTGGCAAACCCAGAGGAGTGGGAAGAGCCAGAAGATAAGGAAGAGGCTCAGGAAAAGGCAGGAAGGTGCAGGAGGGAGCCATAACTTGGCTACTGTTAGACGATCCCAGAGCCAAAACCAGGAGCAAAGGACACACATGAGCTCCTCTAGTAGTCTCTGAGGATGTGGTACTCAGGCCAGTGAATTGGAGGACTGCCTGAGACTGCTGGTAAGCTGGAACTTTTATATGCCTCTTCCCTTAAGAAGGGGAAACCACACAGTGACCTGGCCAGAGGGCTGAGTCATGAAGAGGATGCTGAGGTTCGTAGGGGGGTGGAAAAACTGTACAACCACGGGATGGAGCATTGGCTCTGTAGAGTGTGCCCTCTGCAGTGAATATAGCACCCTAAAGCCCATGTAAGTTCCGAGGGCAAGCAAACTAAACTTCCTTTTAATGCAGTGTCTTTGACAATGTCAAAATATCAATATGATAACCAAAATTAATATTTATTTAGATTTTCCAAGTTACTGAAAAATACTAGCAACAAACACAAGGAACCCATTTTAATGTCAAACAAGCAGTACAGAAAGTAACATAAAATAAAATGATGTAGCAGCTATATTATGTTTAAAAGTGTACAATGATTTAAACTTTATTTAAAAATAAATTAAAATCAATTTTAAAAAATAATCACATCAGAATATTGCATAGAAAGTAGAATTTACCATAATATAAAAATTAATTTTAAAAATTGTAAAAGCTATAAAATGCATACAAACTCCAGGAGAAGAGGAGGTTATTCACCTTCTGTAACTGATGTTCTTCAAGATGAGCGTCCCTGGGGGTGCTCCACATCAGGTATAGAGTGTCCCAGCGCCTCTGGATGGAGTTTCTTCAGCAGTGCCTCAGAGGGGGCTGTGCATGTGCGGTGCGCGAAGCACATGGGCTCCCTCTCTAGCTATGCGCGGGAACAGCCCCCGCCTCCCTTCAGTTCCTTCTCTATCCGGAACCCGGCGGAGGAGCGTGATCAATATGATTGTTTTTAATGTTTGTTTATGTATTAGGTTTCTGAAGTAGAGGGGAGGAAAAGAGGGTAGTGGAGTACCCCCAGGGACACTCATCTCGAAGAACGTCAGTTACAGGAGGTGAGTAACCTCCTCTTCTCTTTCAAGAGGAGCCTCTGGGGGTGCTCCACCTCAGGTGACTACAAGCAGTCTATCCTATGGAGGTAGGGACTTCGGATCAGGTAAGTATGCTGTCTGCAGGATAACTTTCACTAATTTAGTGTGGTGTAAAGGACCCGAGGCAAGAGAGTAGTGGTTTGCGAAAGTGTGATCCGTGGACCACGTTGCTGCTGCACAAATGTCCTCCCGTGGAACTTTCCTGAGGTATGCGACTGAGGTTGCCACTGCCCTCGTAGAGTGTGCTTGGATTGGAGCAGGTGGAGGTAAGTCATTAAGTGAGTAGCAGGTATTAATGCACTCCGATATTCAATGGGATAGTCTTTGAGATGATATTTTGTCCCCCATGTTACGGTTTGCAATAGAAACAAACAGGTGTGGAGAGGATCTGAATGATTTTGTTCTCAATATAGAAAGAGAGAGCTCTTTTGACATCGAGTGTGCTTCAGAGGCATTGGAATGGGGCTTTGGGAAAAACACAGGGAAGTGTATTGTTTGCTATGAAAGGCTGTGCGGACCATAGGTAAAAATGTGGGGTGTAGCTGCATGGACACACTGTCTTTAAGAAAAATAGCAAATGGTGGACTGGACATGAGAGCAGCCAGTTCACTTACTCTGTGTGCTGAGGTGCTAGCCACTAGAAACGCTGTTTTAAGCGTTAAGTGGAGTAAGAAGCGTGTGGCCATAGGTTCAAAGGGTGGTTTTGTTAATGTTGTCAGGACTAGGTGGAGGTCCCCATGGTTCTTGTGGAGGTGACACGTCAGGGTATAGAGCTTGCAGACCCTTCAGAAACCATTTAGTTGTGGGGTGTGCAAATAAAGTGGTGTCATCCAGTGGCCCATAGTATGTTGTTATAGCTGCTATTATAGGTGCACTCTGACTGAGGCTAAGGAGAGATGAGACTGCTTCAGGTGCAGCAAGTATTCCAAAATTACTGGGAGTTGGGCTGTTTACGGCAATAGATTGCGCTCGCTTGCCAAGTATGTAAAACGTGTCCATTTACTGATATATGTTTTTCTTGCAGGAGCTCTGCTGTGTAGGAGAACTTCCCGGAGTTGTTGGGAGCACTGGAGTTCTATGCCAGTGAACCATTGAGGTGCCATGCTTGTAGAAGGAGCATCGGGAGTTGAGGGTGAGATGTCCTGATTTGCAGGTGATAGAGGATGTGAGGTAATGGCGGTAATGTGATTGGATGGCTCTTTGTCATCCTGAGTAGTAAGGGAAACCAAGGTTGTCGCAGTTAGCACGGAGCTATGAGGATGATCTTTGCTTTGTCCCTCTGTATCTTTATGGTGATTCTGTTGAGGAGGGGAAAGGGGGGGAATGCATATAGCAGAGGTGCATTCCATGTCAGAATCAGAGCGTCTCTTAGGGAGTGTTTGCCCATGCCTGCTCTGGAGCAATATATTTTGCATTTTCTGTTGGATCTGGTGGCAAACAGATCTAGACAAGGGTGGCCCCATTGGCTGAATTTTTCTTTTAAGATTGCATGGTCCATCTCCCATTCGTGTTCCTGGGAGAGGGCTCTGCTTAGGGTGTCTGCTGTTGTATTGAGCGCCCCAGGTATATGGCATGTGGATAATCGGATATTCCATGCTATTGCCCAGTTCCAAAGGGCTATGGCTTCTCTGCACAGGGGCTGTGACCGTGCTCCGCCTTGTCAGTTTACATAGAACATGCATGCCGTGTTGTTCATGAAGATACGGACGTGTATCCCTTTCACTTCAGGGAGCAGTTTTTGACGTGATAGGCAGACAGCTCTGAGTTCTAAGATATTTCTTTGCAGAGCCCTCTCCACAGAAGACCACAGTCGTTTAACTGTTCTTTCTTCCATGTGAGCGCCCCAGCCTGTGAAACAAAATACAGGACTATGTAGCACTTTAAAGACTAACAAGATGGTACTGAAGGAGTTGGCAAATGTCATTGAGGAGCCTTTGGCCATTATCTTTGAAAAGTCGTGGAGATCGGGCGAAATCCCGGATGATTGGAAAAAGGCAAATGTAGTGCCCATCTTCAAAAAAGGGAAGAAGGACGATCCAGGGAACTATAGGCCGGTCAGTCTTACCTCGGTTCCTGGAAAAATCATGGAAGGGATCCTAAAGGAATCCATTTTGAGACACTTGAATGAGAGGAAAGTGATCAGGAATAGTCAGCATGGATTCACAAAGGGCAAGTCGTGCTTGACCAATCTGATTAGCTTCTATGATGAGGTAACTGGCTCAGTGGACATGGGAAAGTCAGTGGATGTTATATACCTTGACTTTAGCAAGGCTTTTGATACGGTCTCCCACAATATTCTTGCCAGCAAGTTAAGGGAATGCGGATTGGATAAATGGACGGTAAGATGGATAGAAAGATGGCTAGAAGGCCGGGCCCAGCGGGTAGTGATCAATGGCTCCATGTCAGGATGGCGGTCGGTTTCTAGTGGAGTGCCCCAAGGTTCGGTTCTAGGACCGGTTTTGTTCAATATCTTTATTAATGACCTGGATGAGGGGATAGATTGCACCCTCAGCAAGTTTGCAGATGACACTAAGCTAGGGGGAGAGGTAGATACGCTTAAGGGCAGAGATAGGGTCCAGAGTGACTTAGACAAATTGGAGGATTGGGCCACTAGAAATCTCATGAGATTCAACAAAGACAAGTGTAGAGTCCTGCACTTGGGACGGAAGAATCCCAAGCATAGTTACAGGCTGGGGATCAACCAGTTAAGTAGTAGTTCTGCAGAAAAGGACCTGGGGGTTACAGTGGATGAGAAGCTAGATATGAGTCAACAGTGTGCCCTTGTAGCCAAGAAGGCTAATGGCATATTAGGATGCATTAAGAGGAGCATTGCCAGCAGATCCAGAGATGTCATTATTCCCCTTTATTCGGCTTTGGTGAGGCCACATCTGGAGTACTGTGTCCAGTTCTGGGCCCCCCACTACAAAAAGGATGCGGACGCATTGGAGAGGGTCCAGCGGAGGGCAACCAAAATGATTAGGGGCCTAGAGCATATGACCTACGAGGAGAGGCTGAGGGACTTGGGTCTGTTTAGTCTGCAGAAGCGAAGAGTGAGGGGGGACTTGATAGCAGCCTTCAACTTCCTGAAGGGAGGTTCCAAAGAGGATGGAGAGAGGCTGTTCTCAGTAGTGACAGATGGCAGAACAAGGAGCAATGGTCTCAAGTTGTGGTGGGAGAGGTCCAGATTGGATATTAGGAAAAACTATTTTACTAGGAAGGTAGTGAAGCATTGGAATGGGTTACCTAGGGAAGTAGTGGAGTCTCCATCCCTAGAGGTGTTTAAGTCTCGGCTTGACAAAGCCCTGGCCGGGTTGATTTAGATGGGATTGGTCCTGCCTAGAGCGGAGGGCTGGACTTGACGACCTTCTGAGGTCTCTTCCAGTTCTATGATTCTATGATAAGGGGATGGTTGGATGAAATAACATGATCTTGGTAACTAATTGACCATTCATTATAGGGAACTTTCTGGGTGTCTGGCTGGTGAGTCTTGCCCACATGCTCAGGGTTTAGCTGATCGCCATATTTGGGGTCAGGAAGGAATTTTCCTCCAGGGTAGATTGGCAGAGGCCCTGGAGGTTTTTCGCCTTCCTCTGTAGCATTGGGCACAGATCACAGCTGAAGGACTCTCTGCATGTTGGGGCCTTCAAAGTATTTGAAGGCTTCAATATCTGAGACATAGGTGAGAGGATTATTCTAAGAGGGGTGGGCGAGATTCTGTGGCCTGCACTGTGCAGGGTGTCAGACTAGATGATCATAATGGTCCCTTCTGACCTTAAAGTCTATGAGTCTATAAAAAGATGGTTTATTAGATGATGAGCTTTCGTGGGCCAGACCCACTTGAGACATCCGTGGTGATGACCACTGTGGGCTCTGTGGATTGGAAGGGCATGCCTATAATTAGTTTGGACACCTCTGTCCACCATTTTAATGATGCCTTGACTGATAGACGCATAGTTAGCCTCTTTGTCAGTGAATGAATGTTTCATTTGTACTGGGTTAGGAGCCAACCTTGGAGACACCTCATAAATAGTCTTGCGTTGGATACCACCGGGTTGCAAGAAGCCATATGGCCTAGAAGTTGGAGGCAGTTGAGTGTGGTGGCTGTAGGAATGTTCTGGAGGGATAATGCCATGTGCCTGATGAGAGTAGCTCTGTCAGGAGGGGGGAGGCTTTGGCTGTGACAGAATTAAGGTGTGCCCCAATAAATTGATGGTCTGCGAGGATGTAAGCATTGATTAGGGGTGGTTCACCTGATTAGGGCTAGATTGTGAAAACAGTCTAGCACCATGTGAATATGCTGGTGGCACTCGTCTGGAACTTGCTTTTACTAGGCAGTCGTCCAGGTAGGGGTATATGGTTGTTCCTTGTCTCCTCAGGTGGGCAGTGACTGCCGCTAGGATCTTGGAAAATACTCTCGGAGCTGTAGAGAGTCCGAAGGGTAGGACCATGTATTGAAAACGGTTTGAACCTAAACTAAAATGGAGAAAATGTCTATGAGATGGTTGAGAGAAGAAAACCAGTTACTTGTCTCCAGAGTTGGAATGATTGTATTAAAGTAACCATCTTAAATGTCTGCTTCATGAAGCTATTTAGGTATCTGAGGTCTAGGATAGGTCTCCACCTGCCAGTCTTCTTTTCTATTAGAAAATAATGGGAATAGAAACCTGTTCTGTGGAATTGTGGTGGAACAGATTCTATGGCTCCTATGTGTAACAGGTGATCTATCTCTTGTTGTAAGATGATCTCATGAGATGGGTCTCTAAAGAGGGACGGGATAGGAGGGTGGGAGTGGGGGAGGGAAAGAAAGGGGATGGTGTACCCCTGGGAGATAGTCTGAAGTATCCATTTATCGGAGATAATTAATTCCCATGGGTGACAGAAGGGGAGTAAACTAAACTGAACGAGATTGGAAGGATTTTGACATTCTGGAGATGGCACTGTGGCAAGTAGTGATCTCTCGACTGTATTTTCAAATTTGCTTATTGGATTGCACCAGCGATTGGGGGTGTTGGTCTGAGACCGTCATCTCTGTTGTCTGTTTCGACCCCGCTGTTGGTAAAGGAGTTGTTCCTGCCTATGGTACTGGAAAGGGGCCTGTTGGTACCTTGGTCTGTGGTACAGTTGATGTCTGTATTGTCTTGTGCTCTTTGTAGGGGCCTTAATATCCTAGGATCGAAGAATGGCTCTGGAGTCCTTCAAGGATTGAAGAAGCTCATTGGTCTTTGAGGAGAAAAGGTTCTCCCCCTCAAAAGGCAGATCTTCCACAGTTGTCTCAGGAAGGCCGAGTTATAGCTGTCTCGGGAAGTTGCAGTTGTACCAAGAGGCCTGTTGCATAGTAACAGCTGTAGCCATCGATCTTGTGGCTGTGTCTGCTGTGTCAAGCGCCGCTTGTAGCGCTATACGTGAAATTGCCTGTCCTTCAGAGACAATGGCCTTAAAATGTACTTTTTTGCTCTCTGGCAGATGATCAATAAATGTGTTCATTTTCGTATTATTGTTGTAGTCGTATTTACTAAGTAGGGCTGAATAGTTTGTTACCCTCAGCTGGATTGTGGCTAAAGTGCATACTCTTTTGCCAAATGCATCTAGTCTTTTGTTCTCCTTACCAGATGGGGTTGAGCAATTTTTTTGCTTGTTTCTCTGCTGTGCAGCATCCACAAGAGAATTGGGAAGTGGGGGGAAACGTGTGACGAAAAAGATCCTTTGGGTGGCAGAAAATACTTCCGGTCCACCTTCCTGCTAGTAGGGGGAAATCGAGGCAGGTGTTTGCCATAAGGTTTTTGCAGTTGGAGAATGGCTGAGTTGATAGGGAGAGCAATTTTAGAGAATTAACTGAACTGTAAGCTGGGCTCAACAAATAATACAATCTACTTGCCACGAATAGATTGTAACCTGGAAGAGCCGGGTTTGGGCGATCTGCGCATCCTGAAAAGAGGAGACGTCCTCTGAAGTATTACCGGAGGGAGGTAACATTGCTTCTCCTATATCCACTAGTGATGATATGTGAGCCAAAGAACCTGTGGCTGACCTGGGGGAGTATTGGCTGTCATTATCACTCCTTGTGTCTCTGAGGAGATTCAGTGGAGCGTGAGAGAGGCTTCTCTATGTGTTCAGTCTTGCATAATCTCTCTGTGCGCTGATGTGGAGGATGGTTCCACATTTGCCACTGTGGGGGGTATGCCACAAGTGGGGACATCCATAGATAAGAAGCCCCTGGGGCCATTTGTGCTCTGAGAAGGTCTGGTTGCATCTGCCCCTTGTGATTGAGGGGACAACTGTGGTGAGAACACTTCAAATCCATCCTTGGCCATTGCATCTGTTCACCATCCCTTCTGGACCAATATCTGCCAAAGTCTTGCTACACAGTATTTCCTGCAATCTCATGTTTACCCCTTTTTACAATGTAAGACTATGTATTCACTCTTTAATTCAAATGTTTTCTAAAACACACACTTCAAGTATTAGAGCTCCTTCAAAATATCCCAGACAGCAATAGTCACTTTCTTACATGCAATAGTGGCATGTGGCAAATTTCCAAGTTTCTAGGATAGAAACATGATGCTGCTAATAAAAGTTACCATGTAGTGACTAGTGTTTTCCAACATAGTTACAACAAAATAATGCCAATTATTTCAAAGCTGCTTTGTAATTTATTCATGTCTCTACAGCACAGAAGACAGTGTATCTGAGAAATCTGTAGGAGTCTGGTTCTAAGAAGTGCTGAAAATCAGCAGGTCACATACTGAATGCATTCCTCACTGGGTTTGATGAGAGCTGCTAGTGGAACCACTTTTTGGAATCTAGTCACAAATTAAATCATGATTATTAACATGGTTCTACACTCAGGTACCGCTCTCAAAAACAAGAAACCAACTTTTAATTGTATTTGACAAATATAATCTGGTACTTCGATTTTCAAGTGTCCTACAGAGACAGACAATATCTCCAGCCCATTTCCAAAAGGTCATTTTGAAAATCTCAGCTGTAGCATATAGCTGTACACATTAAATAGTCCACCAGATTTATTTCTTCACACACACACAACCTGTATAGGCTCTATATTTTGCATAGCATTGGTTCTCAACCAGGAGTCCGAGGCACACTGGAAGGTGGGAAGGCTGTGAACAGGTTTCGGGGGTCTGCCAGGCAGGGCCAGTGGCAGACTTGCTGGAGCACAGGACAGAAAGTTGGGGCTGAAGCCAAGGGTTCTGAGCCCTGCCACAAGGCTGAAGCTGAAGTAACTTAGCTATATGGGGCCTCCTGTGGCTTGGGGCCCCAGGAAGTTGTCCTGGTTAGTACCTCCTAACTCTGGTCCTGGCTTTTATATACAGAAAAACAGTTGTGGCATAAGGGGGCAGTGGAGCTTTTATAGGATGTTGGGGATGGCTCAGCATGAAAAATGTTGAGAACCCCTACAGTTCAGTATAATACAGTACCTGAGGTCCTTGGATTCTGCATTTTATGTTGAGTGATCATTTAACACTGACATTTTTTTTGACTATTGCACAGGTGATTGCCCAACTCTCCTCTCTAGAATTAAACTGGGAATTCAGAAAGTTTTGCTTCCATGGTACTTGTATGGTCACACATTTAAGAGCAAAAAGTCCATACAAGAAGGAGAAGTAAAATGAGAGGGAAGAGACTGAAGAGAGATAGAAAATAGGGATAGAGGCAAAGCCCATTCCTTCTAAATCTTATCTGCCTCATTAGCAGCAAGAGAAATAGCTCAGCTCACAAGTGAGCCAAAAGAAAAAAGAAGCATAGTTGGAAGTTGAATTTACAGTTACTATAGAACCAAGTGGAAAACAGAGGAGCAGCCTAGAATATACCCAGCCATTTAAAACAAAGATCTATTACAAGAGAGAAATAGGAACTGCACAGCCTCATTGCTCTCATTTTCAACACAAAAATGCAGCATACTTGCCCATATTCTAGTAGCTTTGCAGATAGGGCTAGGGAAAATGGCTCTTCTAGATTTCTACAGGAACTAACTCAAGAGCCAAGAGAAGAAAGGGAATATTGTCGTGTATTTTCCTGTTAAAATCCATTATGGTTATGGTCAAAAATTGTTTATTTCAATCATGTCCATACTCACTGAAAATTACATAGGGACAATTAAAATTAAATTGCACTTCTAAAAACAGATGTGCTTTTCTGCTATTCAGTAATCAATTAGAAACATATTATATTTAATTTCTAAATCTTTTCTGGAACTACTTACTATTAATATATAAGCAATACTTTAAACCCTCCCAATGCAATATGCAGTCTCTTTCAGTAAAACACAATTAACCAAGATGACTTTTACAAAGTCAAAAATACTAACAGCTAGCCTGATCTGGTAATTGTTACAGGCAAAACTCTCATTGGCTAGATTTCTACCTAAGGATTGCTGGCTTGGATTCTTTGGGGAAGAATATTTTTTTGTGAAGTTAAATGAAGATGTGAGCTATTTAAAAGATAATCTCAACGTGTACGCTAACAAACCCACACTATTTTATATTTTCCTCATCCTCTGTCCTCCAACACATTCTCCTCCACCATTCAAAAATATGTTGATCTGATAAAGTCCTTAAGTCTGAAAATTATTTTCTACTTATCATTGCAGCAGACTCCTACCTATGGGTGAACTCCTTTACATAATTGGGATTTGCTCTTGTAGTTCTTCCTCAGGCAAAAGCTTCATCAGGATCAACAGGGGAATGCTGATTGAGTAAGGTCTGGTAGGTAAGTGGCTTTAGTTAAATTTAGTAGAACTTAACCAAGATAGTTGAAGGGTTAATAACCTTTGTACCAATCAAATAATGAAGACAGTAAAAGGATACGACCAACTACATTTTGCCAGTTTTCTTCAGCAGCTTGAACATGTTCTTTAGATTTATTTTGGGTATCTCAATACAGGTAGCTTCATTGTCTGACTAGTGCCTTTCAAGGAATAACACTGATCTTGTAATAACTCATGTAGCCAATAAACGAAGTCACAACATCCCATTATCTGCTATGGTAAATATGCCCATTTCATTGAAAACAATAAAAGTAGACGATGTGTGATATCTTATTTCATTTTAGTACATGAATACAATTTTAAATTTAAAGCGTCAATGAAATATTTGCTCTCTACAGAGAGCAGACCGAATGAATGCATACATAGCTGAAGGATAGTGCACAATTCAGCTTTTATTTTATTTTTGAGTTATAGTGGCTGTATTAATCAACCCCTCACAGG
The DNA here is from genome assembly GCF_049634645.1 of Pelodiscus sinensis. Taxonomy (NCBI): domain Eukaryota; kingdom Metazoa; phylum Chordata; order Testudines; family Trionychidae; genus Pelodiscus; species Pelodiscus sinensis. The sequence continues at coordinate 8,764,564 of NC_134717.1, read as the reverse complement.
AGTGGTGTGAGTTTGATTCAGAGTTCTCACTGACACAGAACATTACATGCCAATACTCTCAAACATGTATATATCCCTCTATATCAAATAGCTACATTAAGAAAAGACATTCACCCAGTGAAATAAAATCAATGTCATGGTTAGTAAACGTGTGCAACTTAATTCACTAAAATAATTTTAGTTACAAACAGTGGCATACAACCACTCAAAAGACATGATTTAAATAAACCTATAAACATACTCTACATACAATATTTATATATTATATAATTATATACAACATATAAATATTACACACACCTATACATATATATATATATATATATATATATATATATATATATATATATATATATATATATGCGCGCGCACACACACACACACACACACACACCGCGAAGTACAGGAACACACTCAGAATGGAAATGCCATAAATGTATCTGAACCAAATTAAAAGAATATAATTGAAAAGTTACTAAACAGTTTAAAATTGAGTTAAAAACTACTCAAAATGTCTAAAATACCTTTGTTCCAGTGAGGGCCAGACTGACCAAAATTTACTGCTTTGCACTGTACTTTTGAGGTTATGCCAAAATTCATGGACTCATGAAACAAAAATATTCCATATGATTTATTATTTTAATGCTAACAAGAGCACCTCACATAGCACAAAGACATTTCTATAAAGTGCCACATTTAAAGAACTGTGTATTTAAAAAGCATTACTTAGGTACCCATAATCGTAAACTAATCTTAAAAACATACATTCACTATAGACCAAACCCTGAAACCTTTAACTAAAGCTAAATCTACAGGGGATTTGGCCCTATACACCCACATTATTTAGTAACATTAAATTGGATTTCACAGCATTAATTGGAGATGAATGAGAAGTATTATGGTGGCCACTACAGCATCAACAGAGACATCCGTGATACCACAGTTCTTTCCTATTCTAAGCATATGGGAAAACCGCAGAATTTCAGATGGCACTGTCAGCTAAAGTGATTTTTAGTGGCAAGTACTGTATGACTAAAACTGCACTTATCATTCAGTGCACACTTATTCTGGAGTGAATGTTAAATGATTTCCAACAACAGTACAAGGACTGTTAAGATTAGTCGGTTGAAAACCCAAGTATCGAAGTCTTAACACAAATGGCTTTATTAAAGGCTAATATAATGCAAAAATCCACATTATTTTAGCTTGGATGTATACTGGCCTTTTAATATTTAAATGTGATACCTATTTGGCTAATATAGATTTTTTTAAAATGTTATTCACTATTTGTATTCTAACAGAAGATGGAAAGATTACTGGTACCTCGGCATCCTATGAGTACCTCATGCAATCTTTAAGTGGTTTGAGTTGGCATAGAAAATCTATACACTTTACAGTTACAAGTATTGTTTTTTAAATAAGACATCACAGTTCTGACTTTAGAATATACACATCAGATACATTTCACTTGTGTATTTTAGGATATTATTATTCCCAACTGAAATCCCACACATTTATCAAGTCTGTAATAAAAATCAAGTCAAGAGGTATTTAAAAAAAATATCTTTGTAGTTGGTCAAACCACATTTAAAATGTTGCAGCTTCTTTGCTTTTTCTGTCAAACAAGTGTGCAATTCCAGGCAATGTGTAGAATGCAGTATCGATTTTCAGTCTCTCTCTAAACTGTCAGTTCTGTACTATTAAACTGAGACTACGACATCAAGATAAAGTCTATCATAGGATTCTCTGAAACAAAGAATAAGGAGTAGGCTGAGCAAACATGATCCTGGGAGGCACCAGTTGAACCAGGACAACTCTGTAAAACAAACAAAAAATGCAGTTTCAGAAGTTCATATAACATTTCTACTGTCACAAAGTAATCTGGACGTAAACACTCAAAACTAGAAATTTAACTGATGGCTTTAAGCTCACTCTGCTCTAACAGCAAAACAATAACAATGCATAGGATTAAGAGACAGAAAGTATTTGTGAGACATTAAGAATTTTTTAAAAACCCTCAATACCATTAATTTATTTACTTATTCACCTTTCATAGATTCAAAGGACAAAAGGCACCATTAATGATCATCTAGTTGGACGTTGGGTATAACATAGGCCACAACACTTCCCCAAAATAATTCCTAAAGCAGAATTTATAGAAAAATATGAAAAGGTTACTTACCCATACCAGGAAGTTTTAAGATGTGTGGTTCCTATCTGTACTCTGCTAAGAGTTAAATGCATGTGCCATGTATCCAGAGATGGAGTATTTTTAAAAGTGTCCATTGGTCTATGCCTGTGCCCTTGCTATGTGTCATGGATTTGACCAAGGTGATTAAGTGTGGGGTGGACTAATCATGCCCTCAGTTCTTTTTCCACTGCAAACTAAACAGATCCACAGCAGAGGGGAAGAAGAGTGGGACTGAAATAAAGATAGGGAGAACATATTTCAAAGAACAGGTAGATGGAAGTCCTCTTTTTCTTCGAGTGATGGTCCCTATTGTATTCCATTGAGGATGACTGATGTGTAGAACTTAGGAGAGTGCAAGGAAGACGGCAACATGGAACAGAGAGCAGCTGCACTGATGGAGGCATCGATTGCAGAGTCATGTGCTAAGGTATAATGGGAAGAAAAGATATATACTGAATTCCACATGGCTGCCCTATTTATGTCAGTCAGAATCACATAAGTCTCAAAAGAATGCTCAGGAACATGACCTGAAGGCAACAGGTCCAAAGCTGGGAAGAAAGAGTTACTCACCTTGTGCAGTAACGGTGCTTCTCCGAGATGTGTCCCCGTGGGTGCTGATGCGTCCTCACGCCGGCGACTTTTCTAGCAGTTTCTGCTGCGCCGCGCAGGTGCCATGGCGCCCTGTAGTGGGGCACCCTCTAATGTCGTTGGAATTGTTGGGCCACTCTCTTGAACAAGTCCTGGAATTTTTTAGCGTCATCACCGGATGGTGGGGCTTCCGTTGTAACCGCTTCTTCATCTGGGGAAGAGGAGGAGTTATGGAGAGGTGATCTGGTCTCCCCTTCAGATAGAGAGTCATGTGCCTCTGAGGGGGCTGGTGGCCTACAAGTAGTCGAAGAGGCCTGGTGGTGGCTCCCATGGTTGCCATTGGGTGGCATATGGTGGAGGTGAGTAGGCGTATTGTTGTGCATACCAAGGGTGCGGAGGGGGAGGGTATGCATATTGGACCGGGGCTGGCTGCCAAGATGGAGGTCTATGTGCCGGGCTGAAGTGCTGGGAGGAGAACCTGCTCCTTGGCTCAGTGCCAATGTCACTGGCCGAGCGAGAAGCGATGGAGGAGTGTCGAGACCACACGGAACGGATGGAGGAGCGCGAGGAAGGCGGTGCCGATGATGTGTGGCTCCGTACCGGGGAACGTTGCTCGGTTGGTGCGGGATGATGCGGTTTGGATGGTGGCGGTGCAGGGAGCGGCAGTGCCAAGGATCGTTCCGGCGCTGTGGCACTCGGTGGTGGTCTGTCGGCACATGCCTTCTTCGGCGCCAGACTTGGTGCCGTTTTGATGTGGTGCTTCGGTGCTGAGCGACCTTTCGCTGGTGCCGTCGGCGCTGGGGGCAGCTCTGCTGCCACACCAGTCGGTGCCGCTGACCTCTGCTTTGGCTCTGAATGAGCTCTTTTGTGAGGTGCCGATGCTTTTGAGTGCACCGTACCGGAGGTTCCCGGCCTATTCTCAGTCCTGACCTGTACGGCTGATGGTGCTGAGGGTAGCAACGGAGTTGGAGAAAGACCTGATATAGAGGTAGTAGGAGCAGAGTAGGTAGAGGGTTGATTCTTTTCCATACCCTTACTCAATTGCACTGATCTTGAAGTCGCGGGAGAGTCCTCTGAGGAAGGACGGAGGGACTTTTCATATAAAAGTGTCCTTAGCCTGTTGGCTGTGTCCCGGTGCACCCTCACTGTCAATTTGGAGCAGTGGAGGCATTTTTGAGTTTGGTGCTCCTCCCCCTAGCACTTAATATATTTAGAGTGCCCATCCAAGGTGGGCATGGCATCACGACATGACTTGCATCTTTTAAAGCCCGGAGAGCCAGGCATGAGAGGTTGGAGAAAAGTGGCGAACTGCAACGGGAATTTTTTTTTTTTAAACTTGACAGGGAAGGAGAATAGGGCTAAAAACTTGGAAAATGAGGGTTAAAACTGGGAATTTAACTATTTTTTTAAAGAAATGAGGAGAACAATCGGCTCCGTCTGCTGCCAAGCATGGTAGAGAAGGAACTGAGGAGCCGCGCCGCGCCCAACAATTCCAACGACACTAGAGGACGTCACGGCGCCTGCGCGCCACGGCAGAAACTGCTAGAAAAGTCTCCGGTCGCCAGCGTGAGGACGCACCAGCACCCAGAGTGCAGCACCCACAGGGACCACTCGAAGGAGAAGTGGGCGTCTCTGATGAGATGAATGTAACAGGTGACATGGAGACCTCACCTCATCCAAGTTAAACAGTTCATGAGTACAAGGAGCTGACTTGAGCCTCCTTGGTGCCAGTGACATACACTCCACAAAGTCAGAGCCAGAATGGGAGCTGGAATGGAGGACTGCCTCAGAACCCAACATGCTCATGACTTTGGGGGTATTGATCCAGAAGGGGTATACAGTTTGGTAAGCAGGACTTGAGGATCCAGTGTTCTATGCAACTTCCTGTCATATTTACATGCCTTGGAACACAGCGCTTCTCCATGGCTAGAACCTAGGGAGGACATAATGTCTTTCATGGGTCTTGAGAAAAGTCTCATGTTCTCTGCAACAAGTTTCCTTACCTCATGGCTAGACCCCAGCATGGGATCTGCAGTGCTATACTAGCAGAACCAGACTGGAGTGCTGTGGTAGGAGGCACACTTCTCCATGCTCAGGCCAATGTATGACATGGAGGGGTGGGATCCCAAACTTGGATCTGACTGTGGTCTCATGGTGACCTCTGTGAGGTGTTTCTTGAGGTGAAAAGCATGGCCTTTCTGGGTATGGGCTAGGAAGGAGAGGCAGATACTGCACTTGAATGTAACGTTGGCCACTCCAAGGAGCAAAGGCACTGCTGGTGCTAGTCACTAATGGAAAACAAGCAAGGGCAGGAAGTGCAGATCTTGAACCCTGCATCTTCAGAATAATCCAGTATCCATATGTGGGTAATGACAGAAGAAAGGGGAGGAATCTGGCAAAAACAGCATCCCAAAGTAGTTTAAGTCCTAAACTACTGCTAAAACTACTACAAAATTAACAAAACACTAACAACAAGAATAAAATAATCTTTAGAAAAGTGCATCACAAGAGACAAGAGAATAGAAGAGACTAACTCAGACCATGCAGTGGTGAAAAAGAACTGAGGGTGTGGTTGGTTAACCTTTATTGCAGCTGAAACCACAAGATGCAGCAAAGGCGCACGGGTGGATCAACAGATGCTATTCAGAAAACCTGACTCTGGGTGCATGTGTATAACCTTGAATGAAATTCTATAGGGGCCATCATTTGAAAAATCAATATTGATTTAAAAACAGTTAGTGATGGAGAATACACTATGATTCTTGATAATCTTTTCCAATGGTTAATTACTCTTTATTCATGGTCTGGATTTGTGTAGCTTTAGCTTCCAGCGATTGGATCATGTTATGCATTTCTCTGCTAAACTGAAGAGGCCATTATTAAATATTTGTTCCTTATGTAGGCACTTTCAGACTAATCAAGTCACCTTAACCTTCTCTTTTTTAAACTAAATGGATAGAGCTCGTTGAGTCTCTTGCTATAAAGCATGTTTAAATTGCAGTAAGGGAGGTTTAGATCGGACATTAGGAAAAACTTCCTGTCAGGGTGGTTAAGCACTGGAAAATTGCCTAGGGAGGTTGTTTGGGGCGGAGGTGTTACTTTTTTTGAAAAAAACCAAACAAACCCTGTAGTCTAGACACACCCTAATTTGAATGATCATAAAAGGTGTATGAAAAAGAAGGGGGAAAAAAGACTGATTTTATAAGGAAGTATTTTTATTACACAATCATTTTCCATCTTCAATGAATTTTTCTTTTGGTAACCTAGTCCTAATTTCACCAGATGAACATTGATCAATGCTTACAGATCATATAATGGTCATGCTTTTAATAATTTAAGACACTGCATCATTGAGAATGTCTTATCTTGAAGAAAACAGTGTGACTCTCTGCTTCTTTCTTTGGAAAAAAAGACTATAGGTTTATGCTTTTTTCAAGTTTGCATTCACATATATTTATTGACATCCTTTATGGAAAAATTTGCTTACGTATTATAAATAATGGTCAAACTGATTTTTACAACATACTACTGCCATATTTTGACGTATTACTATCAAATACTGATTTAGTATATTGTACTCTATCCTAACAGTTAATGGAAAATGAATTCATAACACTGAATTTTTTCAGTCATTTAGAAGTACATTGAAATTATTTCAAGTTTGGTTTGTTTCATTTTGCCAGCTCATTTCTGACCATTGGAAAAATCATATTTGTATTAATGAACTTCACATCCACTAATTTTCTCAAAATAGATTTGATTTAAACTGGTTTTTAATTTTCAGGTCACAAATAAGAGCTTAGATTTCTATTATCTTGCATCTACAAAACAATAATTAGAATACATTTTCAATCATTTCATACAATTTTCAATTATATGTTGAGGCATCTGAAAGTCTGGAATATTCTTTATTTCAAAAGATTACTGTGATGTTTACTACTGTCCTCTTGGCTGGGAACATACGATTTTAATTAAGAGATATTATGACAATAATACTTAGAATTAATATAAGGTTATATATTTAAAAAGCGTAGTACTGACACTTTGCTTGAAAGTACTCTTCTTGTTTAGCTGATTTCTACATATAAAAATAGCAATTTATAACTTTAAAAAGAATCAGAGAGGTTGCAGGGTTTTATTCTGAACTTATCTAGGTTCTCATATTGTTACCATAGTAACTCAGTATCTAAATGCAAATATAATCTACAAAGAAACATCACTCAAAATTACAACATATTATGTGAGCAAATAAATAATACACAAGAGATAAAAAAGAAAAGGCTCTACAAATAATTTGTTGGAAATATCAACACAAAGGACCGCCTTAGCATATTAGATGACTCTACACATCAGTTAATGCAGAAGTATGACTCAGAGCAATGTTCAGTATCTTGTGGAGGTAACTCTCTCCCATCATCAGTACTGTACCCAGCATGTGTTTCATGGACATTGTAGGGAGGGAGGAGAAAATATTTTCTGCCCACTACTGGCAAGCAGTTTATACCCTGAAGCATGAGATTGGATTAGCTTTATTGTTGTTTTAACTAGCATAGCTACAAATGTTATTAATGGCCAGAACATTATCCAGTTCTTTGTAAAAATCCAGCCATCATGTTTATCTCAATAGCTTCCTGCTGCAGTGACTTCTACGCAAAGTCTCAATATCTGTTTTCGAACTAAAGAATTTCATTATTTGATTAGCATGCACATAAAGACAAACAATTAGGTCTTTTCTCCCACTGATGTGCAAGAGATTTATGCACAGAATAAACATCAATGTGAGTTCTGTATGTAAACCCTCCTCCCACTGGCGCCAAAATAGACCTCTTATAGAATGCCTTCACAGAGAATTACATTCAGTAAGTAACTCATATTTCTTACCTGTATGGTAAAATGTGAGAAAAAACAAAAGCACTCCCATAAACATGTTACTTAAAAAGGTGACAACACCACACGTAATTCCTTCTGGAACAGGGTAGACCGTCTCCACGAAAAGCTCAAAGAATATAGGTATGCTACTATTCAGAAATATTCCCAGCAAGATACAAGACGTGTATAAGGTAGCTACAACAACAAAAAAAGTGTTTTAGTTTCATAGTAGTATTTTGTTGTCATATTTCAAACAAAAGGCTTAATTAAGTAACTTCAATACAAAGGAGAATTAGACCTATTTTTACCCTCTGTGCATCATAAATTGTATAATGTCTCTCGGATAGCAAGTCAGCATTTATTATTAGTATGATCATTTCAATAATTTTTATTTGGATCTATACAGATTTCCTGAAGACAACATTGATGGAGCTGGGGGTATGTTTACCAAATATTAGAAAACACCGGAAAAAATATTTACACAAAGAGACATCTTACACCTTGACTTACCTCCTAAATGACCAATAAGTGTTCTATTACAGCAAAACAATTATTGTGCTGAATCAGAAAAGAACTGGAAATTAATATTTTGACTCTCAGTTCCAAAGGTCCCAACTAATTTTTACTTTCACTTTTCAGACAAATAATACTAATGATCTACCAATTACCCAGGCATTGTGATATTAACCTCTAGTTGAAAAAAGTAGATGTCATCACTTCAGGATTCTGATTTTTCATCTGGTTATGTAATATTAAAATACGGCAATTTTGATAATTGGCTGGGTTATTTTGTTCTGTGACTTAATATCATCACATTTCTTTCCAGTTCCATACTAGTACACATATTTTTGCTAGGAAATCTAAATCTTGTTTAAGAGCAGTACTCAATAATAAAGATTTTCTGTACTAGAGTATCTCTGACAATGATGAGACCCATCAAAGGAAAAACAAAAACATAAGGGAAAGAATTAGCCTGAAGAAATATTAAGACTGAAAAGAATAAATAAAATGTCTAGAATATTTCTTGAAGATTCTGTAAAAGCTCTGGTGACATGGTGAAAAACATCCTTAGAATGCAAAAAGTCAACCAATTGCTTGCAAAGGATTTAAAATGTGAAGTCATCTTTAACCCTGTACAATGGCAGAAGGATGATATATGAAATCTGAACAGGATGAAAGTCTACTTTCTATACTATATTAAAAAATCCATCATGGAAAGTTGAGAATTGAAAAAGCTATGCTTCACCTTAAATTAAGCATTGTTCAATCTCTCAGCTTAGAAGCTGAAAGTAAGCAGGAGACTTTTGGCTTAAAAAAATCAGCATCAATATATGAGGTATAAAAAGGCAAAAAACAAGTCCGTAAGAGATACAGTAGAAATGCCCATTCATTAACTTAATCAGTTGATGTGGATCTCTGCCAAAACACAGAGTAGGCGTTTTGCCTGGAAACGTAGGGGTGGGGTAGAAAGAGCAGAAAAGGCTGCCAAGAAAATTATACAGTGGCAAAACTTTGGAAAGGGACTCTTCAGGCTGGACTCTACAATTGTTTTTAAACAAGCCTGGTTATGATTCTCTCTCTCTCTTTTTAAATATGAGAAGACATGAAAGCTTTTCCAGCTCCTATAAATTCTTTTATAATCAGCTGAATGATGAAAGTGAGAGGAACTGTTCCAAGGTAAGTTCAGAGTTCTAAAAAGGTGAAAACAAAATTTAGTATCCTGAAGCCAACAGGCTCTTGTATCTGAAATAGAGTAATTCTCCTGCAAGCTCTCATTGACATTTTGAAGTCAGTAAATCTCTCGCACAAGTCCTAGTTACATACAGCATTACAGTCTCTTGCTTTCACAGTTCCCTAATCCCTCTTAAATAAGCAGCAATCACTGATTCAGTTTTCTAATTTGTAGCTAGCTATTTGAATCATTTTGGTACAGAGGCAAAAAGGGAGACCTGCTATTGGTTTCTGATGCTGTAATATCAGAATAGAAGACAACAGAGACAGATTTTTAATCCCTCAAAAATTCAGCTGGATAAATCTAAGTCGGCTCCCCACGCGTATCAGCTCCCACGGAGCCGCCTCCTGTCCCTGCTGCTTCTGATACAGAGGCAGCAGCGTGAGGGGGGGAGGGAAAGGCAGGCAGGAGCTCGCAGGCTAATAGTTATAGATCATATTTATATATTTCCTCTGAATCACAAAACTTTCAGAACACTGCACACATCATAGAATCTCAGAATACCATGACTGGAAGGGACCTTGAGAGGTCATCAAGTCCAGTCCCCTGCCCTCATGGCAGGACCCAATACTGTCTAGACCATCCCTGATAGATATTTATCTAACCTACTCTTAAACATCTCCAGAGATGGAGATTCCACAACCTCTCCAGGCAATTTATTCCAATTTTTAACCACCCTGACAGTTAGGAATTTTTTCCTAATGTCCAACCTAAACCTCCCTTGCTTCAGTTTAAGACCATTGCTTCTTGTTCTATCCTCAGGGGCCAGGAAGAATTTTTTTTCTCCCATCTTCTTGTGACACCCTTTTAGATACCTCTATCATGTCTCCTCTCAATCGTCTCTTTTCCAAACTAAACAAGTCCAGTTCTTTCAGTCTTCCTTCATAGGTCATGTTCTCTAGACCTTTAATCATTTTTGTTGCTCTTCTCTGGACCTTCTCCAATTTCTGCACATCTTTCTTGAAATGTGGTGCCCAGAACTGGACACAATACTCCAACTGAGGCCTAACCAGCACAGAGTAGAGCGGAAGAATGACTTCTCATGTCTTGCTTACAATACACCTGTTAATGCATCCTAGAATCATGTTTGCTTTTTTTGCAACAGCGTCACACTGTTGACTCATATTTAGCTTGTGGTCCACTATAACCCCTAGATCCTTTTTTGCCATACTCCTTCGTAGACAGTCGCTTCCCATTCTGTATGTGTGAAACTGATTGTTCCTTCCTAAGTAGAGCACTTTGCATTTGTCCTTATTAAACTTCATCCTGTTTACCTCAGACTATTTCTCCAATTTGTCCAGATCATTTTGAATTATGACCCTGTCCTCCAAAGCAGTCGCAACCCCTCCCAGATTGGTATCATCTGCAAACTTAATAAGCGTACTCTCTATGCCAGCATTTCCCAAAAAAATGCCGGGCCTCAGCGTGCCTGGTGGCTGCCGGCCCTTAGGCCGATTCGACCCATTCGGTCGAATTGGGCCCTGCGCCCTTGCACCCAGAAGTGCCAGCGAGTTAAGAGCCGGGGCCCTGCTCCACCAGATCCCCCGCGCGTCCTCCCACCCCGCCCCCAGAGCTTTCCCCTCAGCCCCGCACCGTCCCTGTTGCACACAGCTCCTTCTCACCGCCTGCCGCCCATGCGCAGCGTTGCACGTGGGCGGGGAGGAGGCCCGGGCGTGACGTGACATGACGGCCCGGGGTTTTGAAACCCGCGGGAGGCACGTTGTGGGGCCTGGCTGGCTCCGGGTTCGGCCTCCGGGGCCTGAGTGCGGCCTCCGGCCCCGCAACGTGGAAGGAGAAGGTAGGGAACCGGCTCACGCGGCAGCAGAGGCGAGGAGAGGCTGGGGGCGGGAGAAAGAAGGAGGGACTTGAGCGGGGAAGGGGAAGGAACCAAGGGACAGGGGTGCAGGAGAGAGACAAATGCCAGGGGGGGCCAACTGCAGACCATGAGGGAAAGGACAGGAGGGGAGGTGTCAGTGGGAGGGGGGACAGGTTGATGCTGGGAGAGGAGAGGGGAAGGGCACTGGGGGCTGGAGGGGGAGAAGGCTTGAAAGAAGGGGTGGCCATGAGGAAGGTCAGGATGGAGAAAATCGTGTGTGAGGGCACAGAGGGGCAGGAGGGGAATGGGGCAGAGACTGGTGAGGGGGCGGGTATTAGGGAAAAAGTGGGCAAAGGGAGACACCAGGAGGGTGGAGGGCTAAGGAAAGGTGCAGGTGCCAGGGGATTCTGGGGTGACGAGGAGGGGAGAGCTGGCCACCGGAAGCAGAACTGGACAGGGGAATCAGGGCAGGCTGGGGAGATTGGGGGGCTGGTGGAAGCAGGGCTGCCGGGGGGTGTGAGGTTGGGGGCAGGGAGCTGGCCGGGGAAGATGTGGGCGGAGGGGGGGGGGGAAGCGGACGCTGGAAGGAGGGCTGGACGCAGGCAGCGGGGCTGGCCAAGGGAAATTGGGAGGAGAAGCGGAAGAGAACTGGCTGCCCGGGAGGGGGTTGGGGGAAGTGGGGCTGGCCAGAGGCGCAGCAAGGGGAGCAGGGGGAGAATGAATCGGCCTGCAGGGAGTGGGACTGACCCGACCTCGTTCCCCCCTCCCCACCCACAAAGCACGAGTTAGTCTGGCACAGGGATTCTACTGCCCCCCCCCCCCACACACACACACCTCTCAAGTAGTTGCGAACTATCTGGCTGGTAGACACACTCAGGGTATGTCTACACTACCACCCTAGTTTGAACTAGGGTGGTAGTGTAGACATACCCTCATGCAGCCTGAGCACATTTACCAGCCAGGCAGTTCAAAACTACAAACTGATACATCTAGTAATAATACAACTTACCTACAGAGAAAATACCAGACATATTGTATGTCTGGTATTTTCTCAGTTTGTTTTTCATGTGTTTATATTTTTGGTCTGCAAAAAGCAGAACTGAAAAAAAAAAGGGTTCCAATTAAAGTAAAAAGTTTGGGAAACCCTGGTCTAACCAGCTTTCTGTCTCTTACAGCCCATTTATCCAATCCATATTCCTTAACTTGCTGGCAAGAATATTGTCAGTGACCATATCAAAAGCTGTGCTAAAGCTGGCACTGGGAGATTTGGGAAGACCAGAAACAACTTATATGAATATTCATCATTTGATTAATGAATATGCAAATATGCAAATGAACATTACTGGTCCTCCAAAAGTTCGTGAATGGATTTACTGGTCTCCATGTCAAAAAGTTTGGGAACCCCTACTCTATGCCGATATCTAAATCGTTGATGCAGATATTGAACAGAACCAGCCCCAAAACAGACTCTTGAGGAACCCCACTTGTTATACCTTTCCAGCAGGATTGTGAACCATTAACAACTCCTCTCTGAGAACTGTTATCCAGGCAGTTATGCACCCACCTTATAGTAGCCCCATCTAAATTGTACTTGCCTAGTTTATTGATAACATCATGTGAGACAGTATCAAATGCCTTACTGAAGTCTAGGTATGCCACGTCCACCGCTTCTCCCTTATCCACAAGACTCGTTATCCTATCAAAGAAAGCTATCAGATTGGTTTGACATGATTTGTTCTTTACAAATCCATGCTGGCTGTTCCCTATCACCTTATTATCTTCCAAGTGTTTGCAGATGATTTCCTTAATTACTTGCTCCATTATCTTTCCTGGCACAGAAGTTAAACTGACTGGTCTGTAGTTTCCTGAGTTGTTCTTATTTCCCTTTTTATAGATGGGCACTATTTTTGCCCTTTTCCAGTCTTCTGGAATCTCTCCTGTCTTCCATGATTTTCCAAAGGTGATAGCTAAATACTTAAAAACAACATCATATAACACGTACACACATTTTAAAAGCTAAGAAAACACTAAAAATGCCAAATCAAGAGGATCAATGTTGAAGGCGGAAAGAATAGGGCTAATTGTAGATCTCAGGATGAATTTATAGGACTTGCATTAAAAAAATAAATCTTAACTTGTAAACTAAGAAAAAAAATGAATATTGACATGTCAGTACATGTTGGACCTCCCTCATCTGGCATAGGGATATAAAATTTCAATTAGTCAATAAGGGCACTTCCACCCTTCAAAGGCAAAAGTGCAGCAGTCCCCCACTGGTCCCGTACTCCCACAGCGTTTCAAAGCGGCAGTCCCCAATTGACCCAGGGCTCCATGCAGAGCTGCTGCTTTGAAACGCCGCGTGCAGCTCGGGGCCAGTTGGGGACCCTGGGCTGCATACAGCATTTCAAAGTAGAGCGCTGCGTGGAGCCCAGGATCTGGCCCCAGGCGCTGCATGCTGCTGCTCTGAAGCACCCCACCTCTTTCTGATAGAGGCAGCAAAGAGAGGGAAGGGAAGCAACTAGTCAACTTTTGCTTATCGGATAGTCAGTTATTCACATCTCTAATTCAGCACCATCAGGACCCGACAGGTCCGGCATGAGGGGATTTGCTGGACAAGAGGAGGTCCCTCCCAGCATGGCCCTTGTTGTCCTGCTGCCCCCAGCTAGGGCTCCAGCCTAGACCCTCGGCTGCCTACCTGGCCATGGCTGCCGCTGGGATCGGAGCTATTTAGCTGGGGATAAAGCTCCCTGGCCGCTGCCGCTGCCAGAATTCCACAGCCAGGGATAGAGCACCATGGCTGCCATTGCTGCTGGACCTCTGCGGCCACTGCTACTGTCCCCAAGCTCTACGGCAGAGTTCCGTGGCTGCTGCTATCACCTGGAAGCAGGGGCCAAGCTCACTGCTGCACCACCCGGCTGAGTCTCTGCACCTCGCTTGCTGCTCTTGGCCTGTGGCCTGACCTCCCTAAACTTGGGCTCTCTGGTACAGGAACATCTGTGGTCCAATGTTGCTAGACCAGACAGTCCCAGTTAAGAGAGGGTATAACCTGTATTTAAAATCTGTCCGCCTCTAATAACATATTTATAATCACATCTCTAACTGTAATCATACTCCGACAAGAAAAATATTTTCATCTCATGGTAGTGAAAGCATCTAAAAGTGTTAAGCGCTGAAAATATTATAAATGATTTTACTAAATCAATTCAGCATTTAAAAGTAACAAATCCAATCTGTCTGACTATGTAGAAAGTCATAAATAAAATATACAGTGCAAGAAAAATATATTGGAAGAAGTCTCATCAATGGTAGTCCAAAAGAGGCTTTGGCCTTTTAATTAACCTACTGTAGTTAATATAGTAGCTAAAATACCATCTAAAGGGGTGAAAAAGCTGCTTATGGCTGGGTGAGTGCCACCTATTAAATGGAGTCTATTTATTTCTCACAACAGGGGTGTTCATTAGAGTCCTATGATATTTTATAGTTTAAAAGAACTGCTTTTAAAATTCCACTTTTTCAATTAAGAAACTCTGACTACTCTCAATGGTGCAGAATATACAAGTGCAAGTGCCAGGAGAAAAGCTAACATTTCTTCCTCTATCCCTTACTCTAAGAACAGTGTAAACAACTAATTCATGTCTGCTTGGATAAAAATACACACCAGAACTGTACTTCAGCTGCATGACATATATTATATCAGAAGAGCACTTGCCCTTTTCTGTGAAAGGCAATTAGCTGGGAAAAGAGCAGTGTGCTGAGACATGTGCCCAAGCCACTCACATTAGCTATTTCTAGTCATTAAGAAATAATGGAAGCAGGTTTTTTTAAAACAACTGTGATAGAGTACTTGGTATTTTTAGGATCTCTATAGATTTCAGTGTATGTTAAACAGCCATTAACTGCAGCACCTGAAGCTTTGACACTTACTGTATGTGTGGCACACATGGTTGTGCTTTCCACAGTTCTCGTGTTTTTCAAGGAGACTGCAGATCTGCTACTGCAGTATGAATAGTGTTGGCAGAACATTCATCCAAAGCAGTGGTTCCCAACTGCTGGGCCATGGCCCACTGCCAGGTCACCAACTGCCAGTTGCTGGGCCGTGGCGGCCGTCAGAACTCAAACCGGCTGTCCCCGGGGGTTCAGTTCTGGCAGCCATGGTGGCTAAGGCAGCAACAGCAGGAGAAGGTGGAGCAGGAGGTGCCTCCCCTCTCTCCTGCCTCTTCCACGCTTGGGAAGATGTGCTTGGAGAGGGAAAGGGCACAAAGGAAGGAAGGAGGTGCATGTGCCACCAACGGTCACTCCCTCTGCCCGCACAGCTGCTTTTGCCTGCAGCAACAGGAGGCAGCAGAGCAGGAGGCAAATCCCCAGGGCTCCGTGCTCCCCCCTCTGCCTGCATGGCCACTTTTGCTGGCAGCAACAGGAGGTGGTGGAGCAGGAGGCAGCTCCCCAGGCCGCTTTTGCTGGAGCTGAGGTGGCAGCAGAAGGAGTCAGAGTAGAAGGTGCCTTTCCTCCCTCCTCCACCATTGATAATGGCAGCTGGCCGGGGCTCCGCACTCCCTACCTCTACCCATGGAGGGAGGGAGAGCCACTCTGCATGCACGGCAGTAACGGCCATGCTTCCTAGAGGGGCCAGCCTCACTCTGGGGAGTGTGCGGATGGGGTGGGGGCAAAGGGGTGTTGGGTAAGAGCATTGTGGGATCATGGGGCAAGAGGGTGTTGGCATGAACTGTAGGAGTCAGAGGCTCAGGGGGAATCAGGCGTGGGGGGGTCAAAGGGTGTTAGGCACTGGGGAGCAAGGGGCTGGATTGTGACTAGGCAGACTGGTAATATTTGCATAACAAATACGCAGATATGCAAATAAAATCTTACCAGTCCACCAAAAGTTTGTGGATGGGTTGGCCTGTCCGTGGCATAAAAAAGGATGGGAAACACTGATCTAAAGCACTGGTTCTTGGGCTGCCTTTAGTTGGGCACTCTTCCTCATGGCACTGCCTCAGTGGGTGGAAGCCCAAATCAAGATTCTTGTTTGAACCATGTCATATTTACGTTTCAGACATCACCAGGCTAGACTACACTCCAGTGTCCATTCCAAACACATCTGCTAGGGAGGAGAGAATGATAAGCATTCGTGATAGCATCACAAAGTCAGCTGTTCAAAGGACAACTATGATTAGAGATTGACATCTCTCAGGTGGTTCAGCATAAAAGGTAAAAAATAGGGCCCGAGGTTTGGTTTCAGAAATGGTGTGGGAATATTGGTTAGGGCAGATATATGAGCTTATTTGGATATCCATTATTACAAATTTCCCTGACAAGAAGAAAGAACTGGAATACAGCAGTGATCCCCAGACTAGTCTCAGCTGTGCCCTCCTTATCACTGACTGTGCCCCTACCATCTGCAGAGCTGGGAGCAAGGCTGCAGTTCCTGGGCAGGGCACTGAAGATGTGATAAGGGGGCTGAGGCTGCAAATGCAACTGGAGATGGTGTCATGAATGGAACAGAGGCTGAGGGTCTGGCTAGGGGCAGAGCTGTACGTGGAATAGGGCTAGGTGGCACTCCCTCACAAACCCCCATGCCCAATGCACTGGGGGCACTGCACTGGGGCCCATCATTCCCCCAAACATTCTTCCATGCTCCTCTTGGGTGCGTGCCCCATAATTTGGGGATCTCTGTATTAAAGGAAAAGGTTACGCAGTGGTAGCCATTTATCTATTCTCAGCTGAGCTTAGAACACAGCAAGAATGAATTCAGGTATTTTCCAGGAAAGGGTGGGTAGTGGAGCACCTACGGGGGGGACACATATTGAAGAACCATCATTACTGCACCAAGGTGAGTAACTACTACTACTACTTCTTCAAGTAGTGTCCCCATGGGTGTTCCACTGTAGGGGTGTCTCACATCCTAGGTGACTATATAGCAATACTTGGAATGTTCAGATGTAGGCTCCGGAAGAGAGAGTTACTCACCTTGTGCAGTAACGTCTGTTCTTTGAGATGTGTCCCCCCGTGGGTGCTCCACTCAAGGTGCTGGGCTCGTCCCGGCACTGCAAACTGGTGGATTTTTGGTAGCAGTAGCCCTACTGGACCACGCATGCGTGAGTGCTGCCTCGAACCGCTCAGCTGAACGCGGTCTGGTCTTGTCAGTTTCCTCCCAACCGGAAGCGTCTGAAAAAGAGAAAACAGAAGCTCCGAAGCAGGGAGGAACATGGAGCACCCACGGGGGGACACATCTTAAAGAACAGATGTTACTGCACACGGTGAGTAACTCTCTCTTCTTCGTCGAGTAGTGTTCCCAAGGATGCTCCACTTGAGGTCCAATGCTACACACGTGCTTCGGACTTATTGCCTCTGCGCTGTGGACAGGACAGCTTGGGCCACCGCTGAATTGGTCTTCAGTGTGCTCGCCAGGGCATAGTGTCTAGCAAAGGTAAGAGCAGACGACCAGGTTGCTGCATGGCATATATCCCGCAATGGCACACCCCTAAGGTAGGCAGTGGACCTCTGGTAGAGTGGGCACGAGGTCGCATCAGAAGCGATTTGTTACGTAGAGCATAACGTCGTGTGATGCACGCGACAATCAAGCTGGAGATGCGTTGTGTGGAAAGTTGTTTGCCTTTGGAATGCTCGGCTGTAGACAGGAACAAGCGCTGAGACTTCCTAAAGGAATGTGTCCTGTCAAGGTAAAAAGCCAACGCTCACCTGACATCTAGTGTGTGCAGTCGTGACTCTTCCTGGGAGGAGTGAGATTTGGGGTAGAATGTCCGTAGACTTGTTCATTTATATGGAAGGCAGAATTCACCTTCGGTACGATGGTGGGGTGTATGCAAAGAACCACACCATGGTCAGAGAATATTGTGTTCGGCGGATCAGCAGAGAGAGCCGCTAATTCACTCACTCGGCGCACTGACGTCATGGCAAGTAGGAACACTACCTTCATTGTGAGCATTCATAGGTCACATGTTGCAAGTGGTTCAACGGGAGGGGGGCAAATCAGAGTGTCCAAGACTAAGGACAAGTCCCATGGTTCCGGTGGGGTTCTGAGAGGCAGCTATAGGTTGTCGAGCCCCTTTAAAAACCTTTTGGCGAGAGGATGTGCAAATACCGAATAACCGTCAGAAGAGAGATGGAAGGCAGAATTGCCGCCAAATGCACTTGAAGGGAAGGAATCGTCAACCCGGCCGATTGTAGGTGCAGAATATAATCTAGCAATGTTGGATAGCTGAGGAGAGAGGATCAAGGTATCTTGCTGAACACCAGGACTGGAACCGATACCATTTCTGAAGGTAAGTCTTGCGAGTAGTGTGTCGTCTGCTGTTAATCAGCACATGCCTCATCTCCTGAGAACAGATTAACTCATGCTCTTGGAACCAGCTAGGAGCCACGCCTAGCTGGGTGGATCATTGTACCTCATTGCTAAGACAGTAAATTGAACAGCCTCGGTAGTCGTCGTGGCTGGGCCATCGACATGCTTGACAACTGTGTTAGCCACATTTGTCGGGTCCAAAAGGGTGCTATCAAAATTACTGCCCCCTCCAATGTTATTTTCTCCAGCACCTTTGAAATGAGTGGGAGAGGAGGAAAGGCGTAGAGCAGTTGGTGATGACTCCAGTTGAGGAGGAAAGCATCCCCCAACAAACTTCTGCCAATGCCCACCCATGAGCAATACTGATGGAACTTCCTGTTGTGACGGGTGGCGAAGAGGTCTATATCGGGAAAGCCCCAGAGATGGAATAGGTTGTGAACGACTTTGTTGTGCAACTCCCATTCATGTTGAGGAAGGAAGTGCCTGCTGAGGGTATCGGCGATAACATTGTCCTTGCCAGGAAGGTACGATGCGGTCAGGGTAATACCCTGCTGATTCACCCAGTTCCACAAATGTACCGCTTCTGCACAGAGGGGGCGTGAATGTGTGCCTCCTTGCCAATTGATATAATACACCGTGCATATGTTGTCCATGAGAATCTGGATCGTAAGGCCTCGGATGATGTGGAGAAAGTGTTTGCAAGTGTTGAATACTGCTCGTAACTCAAGGAAATGTATGTGTTGCAAGGATTCTTGGGATGTCCAGAGACCCTGAGCTCAATTCTGCTGCAAATGGGCTCCCCAGCCGAGTAGGGAAGCAACCGTTGTGATCTGCAGTGAAGGCTTCTGGCTGTGAAAGGGGACCCCTGTTAACATATTTCTGGGGTTGTCCCACCATGCCAGCGAGGTCCTGACCTATTTGGGAATAGAAACTGTCTTGTTTGTGCCGTGTGTACTAAGCTTGTAAACAGTGAACAGCCAATGTTGAAGGCTGCGCAGGTGGAGTCTCGTGCGTGGTACCACATATGTGGTGGCTGCCATATGGCTGAGCAGCTGTAGATAGGTAAGTATGCAGGATCTGAGAGAAACTGAAACAGTCTGCACCAAATCCCGGATTAGTTGGAACCTCTTCATGGGTAAGTAGGCCCTTGCGGTCAGAGAATTGAGTCTTGCGCTGATGAACTCTACATCGTAAGTCGGTTTCAAGGAGGACTTCTCGAAATTGATTATGAGCCTGAGAGTCTCAAACACTGTCACAGTAGTGGTAACTGCCCATGTAGCTTCGTCGAGTGCAGGGGCCTTTATTAGGCAATTGTCCAAATATGGAAAGATCATGATGTCGAGGCAATGAAAGTAGGCCACTACCACTGCCAGGGTCTTGGAAAAGACTCGTATCACTGCTGAAAGTCTGAAAGGTAACACTCGGTATTGGTAATGGTTGGCTCCTACTACGAACCAAAGAAACTGCCTGTGGGCAGGATGTATTGTTATACGAAAATAGGTGTCCTGTAGATCGAGGGACGCAAACCAATCTCCTTTGTCGAGTGCTGGGAGGATAGAGGCTAATGTGATCATCTTGAACTTTTGTTTCAAGAAGTGGTGGTTGAGCCGACGTAGGTCCAGGATAGGCCTCCAACTCCCCGATTTCTTCTGGGTGAGGAAGTAACAAGAGTAAAAACCTCTCCCGCAAAATTGAGGTGGCACCCTCTCCACTGCTCATATGGTAAGCAAACGAGAGACCTCTTGTTGTAGAAGAGTCTCGTGAGAGGGGTCCCTGAAAGGGGACGGGGAAGTAGGGAGGAAGGAGGGATGGAATTGAAAGGGATGACGTATCATGAAGCAACTATGTCATGGACCCAACGGTCGGTGGTTATAAGAGACCAACAGTATTGATAAGGTCTCGGGCGATGATGGAATAAACATTGCACGTTGTCTGGAGCCTCCATCAAAGGGGTGGTACACAGTCCCTCGATCAGCATGTCAAACCTGCTGCCGACCTTGTTGGTGGACGGGCACTTTGTTAGGTTGTTGTCGTTGCTTTTGCGGACGCTGTCTCGGCCTCTGCTATTCAAATGGTCTGGCTCAAGGTGTCGCATAAGAGAAGGGCCTCTGTTTGTTATACGGCATGTATCTCTTGCGTCTATAGGGAGGTGTGTACATCCCCAGTGTTCACAAAGTCGTGCAGGAATCCTTGCCCGAGTGGAATACCTGATCGGTTGATTGAGCGAAGAGTGACTGGCGATCAAAAGGTAAGTCTTCTACCTTGTTTAGTAGATCTTTCGGGGCAGCAGCTTGATGTAACCAGGAAGCACGACGCATGATTACGGCAGTAGCTGTAGCACGAGCCGCTGTGTCGGCAGTGTCGAGAGCGATCTGCAATGCTGTTCGGGCCATTGTGTAGCCTTCCTGTATTGCCGCCTTTAGAATTTGATGCTTTGAGCCCAGTAAATGTTCTAAAAGGAGAACTAATTTTGCATAATTGTCAAAATCGTGATTTGTGAGGGGAGCCTAATTACAGCGTACTTTTCCGTCACTTCAGCGTAATTACAAATTCTCAGCGCTGAAGTGGCGGAAGAGTACACTTTCCTGCCCAAGAGGTCAAGGCGTTTGGCCTCCTTGTCATTTGCAGCATTTTTAGCCTGTGCTGTCTCGGACCTTTGTTGTGCGGCGTCCATGACAAGGGAACTGGGCTGGGGGTGAGTAAATAAGAACTCCATACACTTCTGGTTTATGAAATATTTCTTAGCCGATCGTTTGTTGGTCGGCAAGGATGTAGCTGGAGTTTGCCAGATGTCGTTGGCAATTTCCAAAATGGCGTCATCAAAGGGATGCACCAACTTCAATTTCTGGGAAGGTTGCAAGTTCTTAAGTTTTTGTTGAACATCCGTAGTTTGAATGTTCTGAGATTGAGCAACCCTCTTAAAGAGTTCTTGAAATTGCTCATGGTCTTCAGCTGGAGATAAATCTCCGGGGAAAACTGCATTGTCTGGTGATGAAGATGAGTGGTTGGAAGGGGAATTAGGGCTCTGAGGTTCCCGGCTTGGAGTGTGGTTGTCTTGCTATTCCTCATGAGTTTGGATCGAGGCACTGTCCTCCTCAGGAGTTGGTGGAACCGTTAGAGGGTGGGATTCTAATGATGCAAGACGTGGAGACACCGGTCTACTGGAGCACAGGGATCATGAACGCGGTTACCTCCTGCCAGGTGAGGAATGACGTTCTTGGTAGTAACGGTCG
Source organism: Pelodiscus sinensis (assembly GCF_049634645.1). Lineage (NCBI taxonomy): Eukaryota > Metazoa > Chordata > Testudines > Trionychidae > Pelodiscus > Pelodiscus sinensis. The sequence continues at coordinate 8,742,835 of NC_134717.1, read as the reverse complement.
TAGTACCATGTGCGATTATATAAGCCCAGTGAGCATCTCAGAGAATATCCCCTTTGTATTCTGTTTCAACGTGAATATCCTGAGGGTCTTGAAGATCTTGGTGAAATAGACCTCATGGAGTAGCGGGTGGGAGATCAAGATTAATGTGCTCAATAATATCTTTGTGGCGGTGAGTGATGAGGTGACCTGTAGTAATGGTCCCTGGTTGATCTATAACGAGGAGCGCGGTGATGGCTGCCAGTGTATGACGAGGTCGGTGACAAAGGTCCAGGAGAAAAAACAGCACGGTCTGGAGTGAGTGATGGTGTTTGGACCCATCTTGACTTGTGTTGTGCCTTGGTCTGCATGGAGCAGTTGAGAGGGGAAGAGGTTGCTATCTGCAGTGAGGTGAGTGGTAAAGAAACAGTTTCCATAGGCTGGCTGTAGCTCAGTTGAAGCACCGATGCCACTGGAATAGGTGTCGCAGATGTAGTTAGTTGCGGGACCGGAGGAAGCAGTGTCGGTGCCGAGGGCTGTGTACACACTCCATGAAGGGGAGGGACTTTCAGGCAGTCCAGGGCTTTATAAGGCAGTGGGCAAGTGACCAAGGAGCTTGCGAACAGGTGAGTGCTAACAGGGAGTTTAGAGGGGGAGTTCTCCAGGTAGAGGAGAAGCAGATAGAGGACTCTTGAGGGAAGTGTGTGTTGTGTTTGGGGCTTTCTTGCTGTGTGCTGAGCTTGTGTTTGTCAGTGAGGGTTGGTATGTGTTCTTTTTTGGTTTTGTTTGTTTTTTCCCCTGTGTTTGCGAGTGAGGCTTTTTTTTTCTTTTTTCTTCTCCACTTCCCCTTTGCCCTCCTTCTCCCCTTCATGTGTGTGCTGTGATTGGCAGGTGGAAACTGTTGGCTTCTAATTAAAGTTTGAATTCTAGAAGCCTCTGCTGATTGGCTGACCCTTGGTAGGGGGAGTGACTTTCAGGCAGTCCAGGGCTTTATAAGGCAGTGGGCAAGCAACCAAGGAGCTTGCGAACAGGTGAGTGCTAACAGGGAGTTTAGAAAGGGAGTTGGGAAGGGCAGAGGGAAGGGCATGAGGTTCTCTTGCCTTTCTTTTTAAATCCCTTCTCCAGGACAGCAGCGATGGATGGTGATAGGTCAGTTGTTGTTACCTGCATGGAATGTGCCATGTTTGTCTTCCTCCCGGAAGAAAGAACGGATTTCATCTACACTAAGTGCAAGCTGGTTGCCATTTGGGAAGAAAAAAATTAGAGGACTGGAGGCCCAAGTGTCGACCCTACGCTCGATCAGAGAGGATGAAGACTTCCTCGAAAGAAGGCAGTGTTTGATCCTTCAAGCACGGCAGGCGGAAGAGCCAGAGAGGGCAATATTGGACCAGGAAGAGAACTGGCAGCATGTAACTTCTAGAAGGGGAAAAAGGCCAGCACGGGAATCCCCCAATGCTATAGAGGTAAGTAATCGCTTTCAGGCTCTCTCCACAGGCTCTGCAGTGCTGAATGCTTTGGAAGGGACCTCACAAGGAGGAAACTGGAAGGGAACACCATCTACTGGAAGGCATGGGATACACAGTCCTAAGGATGGGGGGTTCCACGGCCACCACCCTCAAAAGGAAACGACGGGTGGTGGTGGTTGGGGACTCCCTCCTAAGAGGGACTGAGCCATCCATCTGCCGTCTGGACCCGGAATCTCAAGAGGTGTGCTGCTTACTGCAAGCTCGCATTCAGGAGGTGACTGAGAGGCTTACCAAAATGATCAAACCTTCGGATCGCTACCCCTTCCTGCTTCTCCACATGGGAACTAATGATACGGTCAAGAATGACCTTGAGCGGGTTCCTGCGGATTATGTAGTGCTGGGAAGGAGGATCCAAGAATTCGGAGCGCAAGTGGTGTTCTCGTCCATCCTCCCTGTTGAAGGGAAAGGACTGGGCAGGGATCGTTGAATTGAGGAAGTAAATGCGTGGTTGTGCAGGTGGTGTCGCAGAGAGGGCTTTGGTTTCTTCGACCATGGGACTCTGTTCCAGGCACAAGGATTGTTAGGAAGAGATGGGATCCACCTAATCAAGAGAGGAAGGAGCATCTTCACAGGCAGGCTAGCAAACCTAATAAGGAGGACTTTAAACTAGGCTCGTCAGGGGACGGTGACCAAAACCCCGAGGGGAGTGGGAAAGTCGGATACCTGGAAGAAATGCAAAGGGGAACAAGCAACAAAGGAGGACCCCTGATTTGAATGGAGAAGATAGGGCCATCAACTGGTTATCTGAGGTGTTTGTATACTAATGCGAGAAGCCTGGGCAACAAACAGGAAGAACTGGAGGCTCTGGCCCAGTCCAAGAAATATGATTTAATTGGGATAACAGACTCGGTGGGATGACTCGCATGACTGGAGCGCTGTCATGGAAGGGTATAGACTGTTCAGGAAGAACAGACGGGGAGAAAAGGAGGAGGAGTTGCACTATATGTAAGAGAGCACTATGATTGCTCTCAACTCCAGTATAAAGAGGGAGAAAAACCTGTTGAGAGTCTGTGGGTTAAGTTTAAAGGAGCAAACAACAGCAGTGATGTTGTGGTTAGTGTCTGCTACAGGCCACTGAATCAGGTGGATGAGGTAGATGAGGCTTTCTTCGGACAACTGAGAGAAGCTTCCAGATCGCAGGCCCTGGTTCTCGCAGGGGACTTTAATCACCTTGACATCTGTTGGGAAACCAATACGGCAGTACACAGGCAATCAAGGAAGTTTTTGGAGAATGTTGGGGATAACTTCTTGGCACAAGTGCTGAAGGACCTGACCAGGGGCTGTGCGCAGCTTGACCTTCTGCTCACAAACAGGGAGGAACTAATAGGGGAAGTAGAGGTGGATGACAACCTGAGAAGCAGTGATCATGAGATGGTAGATTTCAGGATCCTGACCAAAGGAAAAAAAGAGAGATCTGATGGGCAGAATCCCCTGCAATGCTAACATGAAGGGGAAAGGAGTCCAGGACAGCTGGCAGTATTTTAAAGAAGCCTTATTGAAGGCACAGAAAGAAACCATCCAGATGCGTAGCAAGAGAGGCAAACATGGTAGGAGACAGGATTGGCTTACAGGGGAAATCCTTGGTGAACTTAAGCACAAAAAGGAAGCTTTACAAAAAGTGGAAACTTGGACAAATGACCAGGGAGGGGTTTAAATGTATAGCTCGAGAATGCCGGGGGGTTATCAGGAAGGCGAAAGCGCAAATGGGCTCCAGGACTAATGTGCTAAGTGACACAAGATGGGATGAAGACGGATAGCCCTTGGTGGGTAAAGAACAGGTTAGGAACTATTTAGAAAAGCTAAACGTACACCAATCCATGGGTCCGGACTTAATGCATCCGAGAATACTGAGGGAGTTGGCAAATGTCATTGAGGAGCCTTTGGACATTATCTTTGAAAAGTCATGGAGATCGGGAGAAATCCCGGATGATTGGAAAAAAGCAAATGTAATGCCTATCTTCAAAAAAGGGAAGAAGGACGATCCAGGGAACTATAGGCCGGTCAGTCTTACCTCAGTTCCTGGAAAAATCTTGGAAGGGATCCTTAAGGAATCCATTTTGAGGCACTTGGAAGAGAGGAAAGCGATTAGGAATAGTCAGCATGGATTCACAAAGGGAAAGGCGTGTCTGACCAATCTGATTAGCTTCTATGATGAGGGAACTGGCTCTGTGGACGTGGGAAAGTCAGTGGATGTGATATACCTGGACTTTAGCAAGGCTTTTGATACAGTCTCCCACAATATTCTTGCCAGCAAGTTAAGGGGATGTGGACAGTAAGATGGATAGAAAATTGGCTAGAAGGACAGGCCCAGCAGGTAGTGATCAACGGCACGATGTCAGGATGGCAGTCGGTTTCTAGTGGAGTGCCCCAAGGTTCGGTTCTAGGACCGGTTTTGTTCAATATCTTTATTAATGACCTGGATAAGGGGATGGATTGCACCCTCAGCAAGTTTGTGGATGACACTAAGCTAGGGGGAGAGGTATATACCCTTGAGGGCAGAGATAGGTTACAGAGTGACTTAGACAAATTGGAGGATTGGGCCACAAGAAATCTGATGAGGTTCAACAAGGACAAGTGCAGAGTCCTGCACTTGGGACGGAAGAATCCCAAGCACTGTTACAGGCTGGGGACCAACCAGCTAAGTAGTAGTTCTGCGGAAAAGGACCTGGGGGTTACAGTGGATGAGAAGCTGGATATGAGTCAACAGTGTACCCTTATAGCCAAGAAGGCTAATGGCATATTAGGTTGCATTAAGAGGAGCATTGCCAGCAAATCCAGATATGTCATTATTCCCCTTTATTCGGCTCTGGTGAGGCCACATCTGGAGTATTGTGTCCAGTTCTGGACCCCCCCACTACAAAAAGGATTTGGACGCACTGGAGAGGGTCCTGCGGAGGGCAACCAAAATGATTAGGGGGCTGGAGCATATGACTTATGAGGAGAGGCTGAGGGATTTGGGCTTATTTAGTCTGCAGAAGAGAAGAGTGAGGGGGGGATTTGATAGTAGCCTTCAACTTCTTGAAGGGAGGTTCCAAAGAGGATGGAGAAAAGCTGTTCTCAGTAGTGACAGATGGCAGAACAAGGAGCAATGGTCTCACATTGTGGTGGGAGAGATCCAGTTTGTATATTAGGAAAAACTATTTCACTAGGAGGGTGGTGAAGCACTGGAATGGGTTACCGAGGGAAGTAGTGGAGTCTCCATCCCTAGAGGTGTTTAAGCCTCGGTTTGACTTGATCAAGCCCCTGGATGGCTTGATTTAGTTGGGATTGGTCCTGCCTAGAGCAGGGGGCTGGACTTGATGACCTTCTGATGTCTCTTCCAGCTCTACGATTCTATGGCTGTAGTTCAGTTGAAGCACCGATGCCGCTGGAATAGGTGTCGCAGATGTAGTTAGTTGCGGGACCCGAGGAGGCAGTGTTGGTGCTGAGGGATGTGGAGTTATAGTGCCTACCTGCGGCGCCGGTGCCGGCGCCTCTGGCACTGAGGAAAGCAGAGGTGCAGTTGCCTGCACCGCTGTTGTGGGTGCCGGCACAATTGCGCTCATCTGCACATGCGCCGGATAAGCTGGTGCTGGGGCGGCCATTGCCGGCTTCAAACCGGCCGTTGTAGCTGGTCCTGGTGCCGAGTCAGCTCGTGGCCCTTTCCCAAGTGCTGATACTGGGTCTTCGATGTGGGCAGAGTTTGGGGCTGATGAGCTGCGGCCCTTGCCCGTCCTGTCAATGGGACACCTTGGCAGAACATCAGAGATGCCCGGTCTGTCTCCGACGCTCCCCATCTTAGAGGGGTTAGAGGTCCTGTGAGGAGACCGTCCTGAGGCAGTGGAAGACGGCTCAGTTCTTTCAGAGGTCTGAAGAGCTTTATTAAATAAAAGCACCCTCAGCCTCAGCTCCCGGTCCCGCCTGGCATGGGTGGTCAATTTAGTGCAGTGACTGCACTTAAGCGGCACATGTCCCTCTCCAAGGCATTTTATACACCGCGAGTGCCCGTCCGATGCCAGCATGGCATCCTGGCACTGGGTGCATTTCTTAAAGCCAGGTGATCCTGGCATAGTCTTTATCTATTGACTGAAACATAAAACTTGAACTATGAGGAGGATTTTTTTTTTTTTAAATAGAACTGTAACTACCAAGAAAACAACTAAGCTAACTCTAATAAACAGTAAACTGAGAAAAACCCTATTTCTAAAGCTATTCTCCCGTTCTCCTCAGACAGGAGGGGGAGCTCGTCCTAACTCCATCTGCAGCTGTGGACAGTTAAAAGGAAACTGACAAGACCGGACCACGCTCAGTTGAGTAGTGCGAGGCAGCAGTCGTGCATGCACGGTCCGGTAGGGTTACTGCTACCAAAAATCCTCCGGTTTGCGGCACCGGGATGAGCCCAGCACCCTCAGGGACACTACTCGACGAAGAATCAAGGTTTGTCATGAACTGCGAGTATTGCCGAGGCCACTGAGGAGTCTGCAACAAAACATTGCAAGATCACATAGTGCTTCATGAATGTGCTGTTGGATGACTACGTGGCTGCTCGACAAATGTCACAAAAGGGAACCCCTCATGGGAAACCCATAGACGTGGCTATTGCCCTTGTAGAATGGGCCTTCGATTGGGATGGAAGTGGTCTGTTACAAATGGAGTAGCAGGTGGTGATTCATAAAACTATAAGTCTAGCAATAAACTGGGCAGAGAATGTCTGGCCCTTAGATTGCTCCGTGAGCGATATTATCAAATGGTCCGTTTTATGCCAGTCTCGCGATCTGTTGATATAAAATGCGAGTGCTCGACGTACGTCGAGGGTATGGAGAACTGCCTCCCAAGATGAGGCGTGTGGTTTAAGATAGAAGGAAGGAAGTATAATTGGTTCATTAATGTGGAACTCGGAGCAGACTTTGGAGAGGCCATAGCACCACCGAATCTCTGCTGAATGTTCTGTACAGCGGTGATGACATCAGGGCTGTGAGTTCGCTGACTCTGCGGGCTGATGTTATGGCCAGCAAAAAGACCAATTTAAGCATTAACATGTGGAGTGGCGTCATGGCCAAAGGCTTGAAGGGAGGACGCGTTAGTGTGTCCAGCACCAAGTCCAGATTCCAGGATGGAGGGTTTGGCACTTTGTGGCTATAGAGACAGTGCTGGACATTCCCGGTTTGTCTGGCTGACTTCGGCTGTTGAACGTCTTCGATCTGCAGCGCTGGGACAAGCCTGACACCTTCAGTGGAGCACCCACGGGGATGCTACTCGAAGAACAAACCATCCCAATACGCAGTAAGAAAAACAAATAAGGTGGGAAACCAGCTTAGCTTAGCAGTTAAATCCTTGGTAAGCCTAAAGACAAAAAGGAAGTATAAACTTAGATAGATGACAAGGGAAGAGTATAAATATATTGCTCAAGCATGCAGGGGTGTAATCAGGAAGGCCAAAGCGCAACTGGACTTACAACTAGCAAGGGATGTGAAGGGTAATAAAGGTTTCTACAGGCATGTTAGTAATATGAGAGTGGTCAGGGAAGATATGGCACCCTTACTGGATGAGGGAAGTAACCTAGTGACAAATGATGTGGGAAAAGGTGAAGTAACTCAATGCTTTTTTTGCCTCTGTCTTCACAGTCAAGGTCAGCTCCCAGACTACTGCACTAGGCAACACAGTATGGGGAAAGAGGTGGGCAGCCCTTAATGGAGAAAGAACAGGTTAAAAACTATTTAGAAAAGTTGGACATACACATACCCATGGGGCCAGATCTAATGCATCCAAGGGGGCCTGAGGGAATTGGCTAAAGTGACTGAAGAGCCATTGGCCATTATCTTTGAAAACTTGTGGCGATTGGGAGAGGTCCCGGAGGCTTGGAAAAAGGCAACAGTAGTGCCCATCTTTAAAAAAAAAAAAAGGAAAGGATGACAATCCAGGGAACTACAAACCAGTCATCTGCACCTCAGTCCCCAGAAAAATCATGGAGGGGATCCTCAAGGAATCCATTTTGGAGTACTTGAAAGGGGGGAAGTGATCAGGAATAGACAACATGGATTCACCAAGAACAAGTCATGCCTGACCAACCTGATTGCCTTCTATGACAAGGTAACTGGCTCTGTGGATGGGAGAAGGTGGTGGACATGATAGATCTTGACTTTAGCAAAGCTTTTGATACGGTCTCCAACAGTGTTCTTGCCAGCAAGTTAAGGAAGTATGGATTAGATAAGGTGGATAGAAAGCGGTCTAGATTGTTGGACTCCATGGGTCCACTGTAATCCCAAGTGATCAATGGCTCGATGTCTGGTTGGTGGTCAGCATCAAGCAGAGTGACCCAGAGGTTGGTTCTGGGGCTGGTTTTGTTCAACATCTTTAACAATGACCTGGATGAGGGGACAGATTGCACCTCAGCAAGTTTGTAGATGACACGAAGATAGGGGGAGAGGTAGATAAATTGGAGGGTAGGGAGAGAGTCCAGAGTGACCTAGACAAATTAGAGGATTGGGATAAAAGAAATCTGATGTGGTTCAACAAGGAGAAGTGCAGAGTCCTGCACTTGGGATGGAAGAATCCCAAGCACTGTTACAGATTGGGGATTGACTGGCTAAGCAACAGTTTGGCAGAAAAAGACCTTGGGATTACAGTGGATGAGAAGCTGGCTATGAGTCAACAGTGTGCCCTGGTAGCCATGAAGATTAATGGCATTTTAGGGTGCATTGGGAGAATCACTGCTAGCAGATCTAGAGAAGTTATTATTCCCCTTTATTCGGCATTGATGAGGCCACATCTGGAGTATTGCATCCAATTCTGGGACTCCCATTACAGAAAAGATGTGGATGCATTGGAGAAATCCATCAGAGGGCACCAAAAGTGATTAGGGGGCTGGAGCACATGACTTATGAGGAAAGACTGAGGGATTTGGGTTTATTTAGTCTACAGAAGAGATTGAGGGGGGATTTGATGGCAGCTTTCAACTACCTGAAGGAGGATTCTAAAGGAGATGGAGAGAGGCTGTTCTCAGTGGTGACAGATGACAGAACAAAGAGTGATGGTCTCAAGCTGCAGTAGAGGAGGTCTAGGAGGGATATTAGGAAAAAAACTATTTCACTAGAAGGCTGATGAAGCACTGAAATGGGTTACCTAGGGAGGTGGTTGAATCTCCATCAAGAGATTTTTTAAGTCCCAGCTTGACAAAGTCCTGGCTGGGATGATTTAGTTGGGGTTGGTCTTGCTTTGAGCAAGGTGTTGGACTCAATGACCTCCTGAGGCCTCTTCCAACCCTATGATTATAAGTACATGAAAGGCTTTAGAGAGAGAGGGGAGAAAAAAATTTCTCCTTAGCCTCTGAGGATAGGACAATAAGCAGCGGGCAGCAAGGACAGTTTAAGTGGAACATTCAGAAAAATTTGGAGGCTGCCAAGCAATGCAGGGCTGGGAGCCGTGAGCCCTTTGCCGTATTTTTAACATCAAAGACTCCAGCCCAGACAACCCTGTGGGGAGGCTAGTTCTCAGCCCCACGCCTTCCACCCAAGTCCTGCCCCTTTCAGGGGTGGAGCCAACCCGTGACCTCATACCAACGTTCATTATGTGGCCTCCCAATGAAAATTGCCCAACTCTAGCTCAGGAGAAAGATGTCTGCAGATACTAATGGGCAGATGGAGCATCCAAGAAAAGAAACTTGACACCACTGAAGCTCCCTGGGAAGTGAGTGGAGTGGAAATGAACACACAAATCTTGAAAGAGAAACCTGTGTAGGGAGCAAAGAACTCCACTACACGTACCTTTTATGCTAGTTTCTGAGACAATTATTTTTGGACCTTGATCTCTATGCCTTAGAATCCTCACACTAATATAGGAATAACAATGCTTGCTTCCCAGTGCTGTTGTGAAGATTAGTTAATGAACCCAAAGTATCTAGAAGAAATAAAACACTACATAGTAATTGCTACAAAAATTCTTAAGATAAATTGTTTCAGTTATACATAGTGTTCATCTTCTTCCAAATACAAAAAAGTTCAAATCACATCCTTGACCTCCAAGGTCAGTGTTGCTCCACTGACTGAGTACCCAGAGATGCTTCCATGTTAAATAGCAATATCACAATTCTTCTCTTAAGCCCAAGTGCCACTAGGCAGTGGCTTGCATTTGACCTTCTATACTTTGGCTCAGTTATATTCTATACCCTCAAACTTTTAATTAAACAAAAAACTTCAACCAAACCTATTTAAATAAGCAGTTTATCCCACTTACTGTGAAGCACAGAGGTCATAACCATATTGCATAATTACAGTTAGGAATAATGTAGCATGAAGCCCTATAAATTATTACTTTAAATAGCTTGTGCATTTTCATCCATGAGAATGTATTTTATAAAGATGTGTCACTGATATTTAATATACAAAAGACCTAAATTAAGCAGGCATATTGCATTTATTTTATATTAGTTAAATAAATAGACCTCTGCAAATCCAGATATCTGCAGCTCATTTTTGTGGACATGGATGCATACACAAATTTTGTATCTAGAAACCTGCAAATTAGCAAATATTAATGTGGATATCTGCAGCTCATTTGTGCAGATACAAATGTGGATATAAATTTTGTATCTATGAAGGGCTCTATAAATCAGCAATGGGCAACCTAGGCTAGCGAGGGGGCTGCATAATTGGCCTTCTATCTCAGGGGGTCGCAAGACTGTTGTAACCGAGACAGTCTCCCGAAATAAAGTAGTTTTGCTAACTGCGCTTGCATACCTAGAATTTGCAGGGTGTGCCAACTGAACCATAGTAGCACTTAGACTAGATACTGAGAAGGCACATGGCTCTCTCAGTCAATATTGCATGGAGTCCATACACACCAAATTTCATGTGACCTTGCTTTTTGTGCATGTCACTTAACACCAGTAGGAAAAAAACTTTGCAGATGGAAACCAGTGAAATCTGGCAAACCTGCGCATACCCAACAGTAAACAAAATGTCTCGTACACCACACATAGAACCCCAATGCAGATTGCCCACGATTGCTGTATACTCTGGACACTGGTGAAGTTACCACCAGTTGAAGCAATTTTCCTTATCTGTGAATTAGACTGATCGTTTAATTAGTTAACCGTTAAATGTTAGATTCATCAGGTTAACCACTTCAGCTGGGCAGGCAGGGGCTGCTCTGGTCAGGCCAGGTTGCCATGGGTAGGGACTGCTGCAATTGGGCTGGAGTGCTCCCCACTTGCAGCATAGTGTGGTGGACCAGCCAGGCTGAAGCAACTCCCACTGAAGTTGGGAGCTGTTTCTGCTGGGCCCACCACACTGCAGGCAAGCAGGGAGCTGCTCCAGCTCAGCCAGGCTTCCTGTTAACCAGAACGCATCATCCAGTAAGGGTGATGCTTACCAGTTAACCAGTCACATTCCTACTCCAGACCACAAGTATACAATGAGGATTGGAGACGGTCAGGTTATATATGGCCTCCACTTGTGTACTTTTCTATGTATATATGAACTATTTCTGGTATGCGTAAGCCAACACATTTTGCCCACAAAAATTCAACCAGAGGCATGCACAGAGATGGGATCTATCATATTTGTGTACTGATGCTTGAATTTGCACAAGTTGATGCTTCATTCAAAATTAGACTCAAAGCACTTTTCAACTTCAATGCCATTATTACTAATGCACTTTGTGGTATACAAAGGGGACCAAAATTACAAAATGCTGTTAAATCTGCTTCTCTACCTTCCCCTCAAATTAACCTGGCTCCTTTCAGTTTACCCATCAGGATGGCTTACCATGAAACCCATTCCAGTTACAAGACTCCATCTGCAAATTACAAAAGCTTAATGTATTTATCATCAGGACTGGTGTCTCAAAACAGGTATAATAAAAAGTTTAATTAAGATTGCAAATATTTGTCTACAATATCAGATGTTTATAGAACAGTCCTAACGAACAATAAACAATCTATTTTACAGTTAGACATTGTTCTAGGTACCTGTGGTTAAAGGCAGGTGAGTGACACTAGTAAGGCAGGTGAGAGTGAACCAAGTGGATGACAGTGTTGCGCCAAATAGCAGAAGCAGAAGAATAAGTTTCAGCATGCCCCTGATAAAATCTGCAAACCTGAAATAAAAGTACAAATCTCAAACTCAAATATTTTTTCAAGGTATTTAAGCATTACACTTCACAGTGAAATTAATCCAAAAACTAGAAAAAAACCCTACACATTATTCTGAAACTGCTATTGGCAATTTTTGTCATGGTTAAAATTGTCATAGCCCGCTTTTATTCTACAACAGCTAAAAAAATCTTGTGTCATCAATTCAGGATCATTGGTATACAGGAAGGTTTCTTGTTTTTAATACTTAGACTGTAAATCCTCTTCAGCAGGGATCATATTTTTAAATGTCTGAAAGCCATCATGCTGGAAAATAACTGTTTAACATCTGCTTTGAAATTTTTCTTTCAAGTCTCACAACCACAATTCAAGATTTCATTGCTGTTTTAAAAGTATCTTCACAGATCCAGTATACAAAACTTCATTAAACAGTAAACACACTACTGCCCCTTTCTTATACTTGACTCCTATGTATTTTTGCCAAATCACAGTTATCATAAGAATAATCTCTAACATTATAAAACATTTGAAAATTAACCTGGTACTACCATTCTCTGATATCTTCTTGTGGACATTACCTGATAGCTAAAGATCAACACAGCTAAAATGAAGCTCTTAATCTTCCCCATCAAGCTAGCCCCTCTACCTCCTTTCTTAATCAATATGATACCATCTCCATGCCATGTGTCACTCAAGCCCATAACTTGAGCACCATCTTCAGATTGGACCTTCCCCTATGTCCTGATATCCAGGTTATGTCTATATTCTTTCTGTCTAACATCTGTAAGACATGGCCTTTCCCATTCATCCACAGCTCAAACTCTAATCCAGGCTTTTACCATATCATGTCTCAATTATTGCAACATCTGATTCTCTGGCCTTGATAAATACAATCTTGCTCCTGTTCATATTCCCGTAGAATGGTGCTACATAGATAACTGACCTAGCCTATTGCTTTGACCATATAACCCCTCTTTGCATCACCTTACTTGTTTCTTCTCTATTAAATTAACTACTTGTCTTCACTTTCCCATCCAATCATCTTTCATATACTATCAAGATGTTGACTCCCATCTTAGACTCTGACTTTATGGGCCAGTCAATCATCCATTTGTTAAATTTTCAAATAAGTACTTTTGTACTTTCTTTTATGCTCTCCCTCAGCTTTAAGCATCTGCAAAAATAACATTATCCTCCTTGACAACCCTAGTTTGCTATGATACCTACAAAAACCTTGATAATATTTATCATGTTGGTATGCAGGAAACATAAGAAGTACCATACTGGATCAGAATAAAGATCCATTTAGCCCAATATCCTGTCTTCTGAAAGTGGCCAATGCCAGATGCCCCACAGGGAGTGAACAGAATAGGTAATCATTCCCTCTCCTGTCATCCATTTCTAGCCTCTGATAAACAGAACATCATTCCTACCTATCCTGGCTAATAAATATTGATGGACCTAATCTCCATGAAATTATCTACCCTGTTAAAGTCCTAGGCTTCACAACATCCTCTGGCAAGGAGTTCTACAGGTTGACTGGGCGCTACATGAAGAAAAACCTCCTTCTGTTTGTTTTAAACCTGCTACCTCTTAATTTCATTTGGTAACCTCTAATTCTTATGTTATGGGAACACGTAAATAATTTTTTCTTATTCACTTTCTCCATACCTGTCATGATTTTATAGACTTCTAGCATACCCCCCTTAGTCTCCTCTTTTCTAAGCTGAACAGTCTTTTTAATCTTTCTTCATATGGCACCCATTCCAAACCCTTAATCATTTTTGTTGACAACCTATCATGCTCACCAGTACTACGTCACTTTACTTTTACTCCCTCCATTTGTGTCTGTTGTCCTGTCACCTCATTTTATTCTTTGATTGTAAGCTCTTTGGGACAAGAACAGTGTTTTTGTTTTAGTTTTACAGCAATCAGCACAATGAGTACATGGTTCATGGCCATAACTCCTAAACAATACAGTAATTCATATAAAAACTAATCACAATAATTCAAAACAATTCAGTCATTGGGGACACTGTCTCATTTTAGATATTTAAAAAGGAAACTTAAGATAGCTCTCAGAGTGATTTTGGCAGCTAAACATAAGTTAAGAGAAAATATTATATACCCTCCCCCCACAAAAAAAGCAGGGGTCTCAGAAAAAAAAATCACACCCTTACTTGCATGATTGCTTTCCAGTCAGTGGAATTTAGACTTGAGGGTGCATAGACCAATTACTTTAGGGTCACTTGTTTCATTATATACAGTAAAACTCCATTAGTCCGGCATCCAATGCTCCGGGACTCCTGATGGTCCGGCACCATCAGGAACCCGGAAGTGCTGGGGCAGCCAGACAGGCTTCCCCCATTCAGCTGCTGCTGAAACTGACCAGCAGCTGAATCGGGGAAGCCGGGAGCAGAGCAGCTGGGGTGCTGCCGGGTTGGTCTCGTAGCGCTGCCCCTCGGGGCTGCGGGACCAACCTGGCAGCACCCCAGCTGCTCTTGGGGACCCCTGGGGCAGAGCAGCTGGGGTGCTGCCGGGTTGGTCCCGCAGCGCCGAGGGGCGGCGCTATGGGACCAACCCGGCAGCACCCCAGCTACTTTGCCCCAGGCATCGGGATTCAGCCGCTGCTGAAACTGACCAGCAGCGTCAGTTTCACCAGCAGGCTGAATCCGGACGCCTGGGGCAGAGCAGCTGGGGTGCTGCGGGGTTGGTCTTGTAGCGCTGCCCCTCGGCACTGCGGGACCAACCCGGCAGGACCCCAGCTGCTCTGCCCCAGGGGTCCCCAAGTCAGCCGCTGCTGAAACAGATCAGCGGCTGATTCCAGGAAGCCCCGGGCAGAGCAGCTCTGCCCGGGGCTTCCTGGAATCAGCCGCTGATCTGTTTCAGCAGCGGCTGAATCGGGGACCCCTGGGGCAGAGCAGCTGGGGTCCTGCCAGGTTGGTCCCGCAGCGTCGTCCTTTGGCGCTGCGGGACCAACCCGGCAGCACTCCAGCTGCTCTGTCCCAGGCGTCCCCAAGAGCAGCTGGAGTGCAGCTGGATTGGTGCCATAGCGCCGCCCCTCAGCGCTGCGGGACCAACCCGGCAGCACCCCAGCTGCTCTATTGCAGGCATCCCAGATTCAGCTGCTGCTGAAACTGACCAGCAGCAGCTGAATCAGGGACACCTGGGGCAGAGCCGGACTATCGTAAGGGGGTGCTATGAGGGGCCTGGGGTGGCATCCCCTCCCACCCCACTCTAGACCCCTCATAGCCCCTGCTTCTGATAGTCCGGCATATCTGATAATCCGGCACCCCCTGGGTCCTAAAGGTGCCGGATTATCAGAAGTTTACTGTACAAGAATAGATATATATTTATTTCATTCAAATTAGATTAAAGAACTAAGATCCATCTTGTGAAAAAAATCAAACCATTCTGATTATTCTCAAACCTCCAATAACAGTATCACTATGAAGTCATTGTAATATATAAGGGTATGTCTACACTACCCCGCTAGTTTGAACTAGCGGGGTAATGTATGCATACCGAACTTGCTAATGAAGCCCGGGATTTGAATTTCCCGGGCTTCATTAGCATAAAGCCGGCTCCGCCATTTTTAAAAGCCGGCTAGTGCGAACCCCATGCCGCGCGGTTACACGCGGCACGGGCTAGATAGTTCGAACTACGTAGTTATTCCGAACTATCTGTATGCCTCGTGGAACGAGGCGTACAGATAGATCGGAATGGCTACGTAGTTCGAACTATCTAGCCCGTGCCGCGTGTAGCTGCGCGGCACGGGGTTCGCACTAGCCGGCTTTTAAAAATGGCGGAGCCGGCTTTATGCTAATGAAGCCCGGGAAATTCAAATCCCGGGCTTCATTAGCAAGTTCGGTATGCATACATTACCCCGCTAGTTCGAACTAGCGGGGTAGTGTAGACATACCCTAACATCATACTTGATATAACAAGAGGATAAGTTGGGTCTTGCAAATGCACATGAATCAATGATGGAAGTCTCAGTAGATGGGGGAAGCAGAAACCCTATGCTCAGACACTTGTACCTTGATACAAAACCAAAGATGATCTATTAAACAGTTTGCTGGTGCAATCAATTTTTTTGCACACACTGCATTTATTTAAAAAAATATCCAGCTGAGCACTGAACAACACAATTAATACTGCAAATACACTTTTCAAAAAGGGATTGTAACACTGGTGCAAACTTAGAAAACCATTGGAGAGGCAGGTGTTATTCAATTAGCTAGTACTTTTTTTTGGTTCCCTTGCTATTATTAAAGTTCTGTCTGAAGAATTTCTCCTCTCATGGCTCAGTTTTTCTCCTCCTGTTGGATTGGGGTTTGAATGATGAAGACACTCTACTTTATCTTCCAATTATATTATTGCCCCCTGATAAAAAAAAAAAGATGGGAGGGTATTTTAAGGCCCAATCCTACATGGGCCATCTGATATAGAAGGTAACACTCTATATAGCTTGAAAGCTGGGAATGCCAACTTGAAGTAATGTTTAGCAGTTTATCTAGTATGGGAGTTTTATGAAATACTGGCTCTTAAGACCTCATCTTTCCTTTTACTTTGACCTTCGCTCTAATTCAATTCTACACTGCACTTAAAAGTCAATAACTGGTAGAGCTAGAATCAATGCTGTATATCACCTTAAAGCTTGTAATCCCAGATTTCAAATGGCATAGAGCATTAACTTCTAACTGCAGAAGTTTAATTGCTCATGCTAGATTTGAAGTTAGGAGGAAGAAAATAATAATGATCATACTTTAAAAATCATGACAATCAGTTTATTATTTTCTGTATTTTTGTCAATAAACATTAATTATGTGAAACTTCTCAGAAGTGTCACAAAAACACAAATTTCATATTTGGCCCCCCCTAAAAAAGTCTGAGGGGTTATCTTGCTGCCAACATCAGTTTTCCATTTCTAAAGTTGAGAGGAGCTACATATGCTGCCGAATGAGAAGGTGTATGAAATATCAGACTAGGGGTGGGAGGTTGAGGAAAGAAAATGGAGTCAGATATTTTTTCCACTTTCCTGTAGTGGCAGTTGCAGCTGTATTTTAATGCAGAAAGAGAAGCTGTTGAAATTAGTAGCAGAAACAGGTATCTCAGATTTTGCTGGGAGTTAAAGTTGACAATTGACCCATATTTGGCTCTAAGTTTCACAAAGCTGTTAAATTTAACAGAAATGAAGAATACATAACACACTAGGTCATACTCAGTCCTTTTAGTACCTGTATTTTATCTCTGGGCAGAGAAAAACTTAGTATGACTAGTATAAATGCTTCCAAGATTTGTACACTTTTCACAGCACTAGTTTCAGTCCAATGATCAGGAAGAATGTTTTTGTTCCTTAGTCCCAGCAGCTCTGTCACTTGTAACCATGCTGGAACACACCAACACCATTTTACACCCATAACTTCTTATTCTACAATAATTTATCAGCCAAAACCAGCCCTTATGGGTGGATGCGTGCATACCCTTAAGAAGAGGTAGTCCAGGATGGTAGGTGAGTACCTGCCTGTAATGAGGGGGCAAGATGTATCAGTGTGCTCTCTACTTTGTGGCATAATATTTCATGACCAAGCAAATCCACATGTGCTGGATCCTGCAGTTATGGTCTAAATGTATGTTCCCGAGAACGCTGTCTGTTGCTAAGGAAATTATCACCAAGTCACAACAGTTCAGCATTTTGACTTCATTGCAGGATAAAAGCAGAAGGAAATGCTAGGCTGCAAAGGACAAAAACTCAGAAATATCTGTGATCATTAGCTAACATGACAAGAAAAATTCTTGGGGAAAGGAGATAGATTTATGTTTCAGCAAGATAAAACATGAATGTCACTTTTTAAAGTTGTTTTTTTTTTTGCTTCAAACCAGTCTCATTCTACCTCTGCTAGCAAAGGGTACATCATCTGCCAACTGCCCAAAATACCCCAAAGCTCTTTAATCATTAAAATGCATCACACAAATTATCCAAATATGGCTAGTTCAAGATTGTGGGGGATTAGAAAGAAGTGGGATTTATATGTCTTGTGGCCAAAAGCACATCATGCAACTGAAAGCGAGATAAAAAGATTTGGGGTCCTGATTTTCAATCTAGAGCTTTTCTTATAAAGGGGCACAATTTAATACTTACAGTGAACTGCAGACACAAATGCTACCATAAAATCATAGAATACTAGGACTGGAAGGGACCTCGAGAGGTCATCGAGTCCAGTCCCCTGTCCTCATGGCAGGATCAAATACCATCTAGACCATCCCTGATAGACATTTATCTAACCTACTCTTAAATATCTCCAGAGATGGGGATTCCACAACCTCCCTGGGCAATTTATTCCAGTGTTTGACCACCCTGACAGTTAGGAACTTTTTCCTAATGTCCAACCTAAACCTCCCTTGCTGCAGTTTAAGCCCGTTGCTTCTTGTTCTATCCTCAGAGGCCAAGATGAACAAGTTTTCTCCCTCCTCATGACACCCTTTTAGATATTTGAAAACTGCTATCATGTCCCCCCTCAAACTTCTCTTTTCTAAACTAAACAAACCCAGTTCCTTCAGCCTTCCCTCATAGATCATGTTCTTTAGACCTTTAATCATTCTAGTTGCTCTTCTCTAGACCCTCTCCAATTTTTCCACATCTTTTTTGAAATGTGGTGCCCAGAACTGGACACAATACTCCAACTGAGGCCTAACCAGCGCAGAGTAGAGCGGAAGAATGACTTCTCGTGTCTTGCTCACAACACACCTGTTAATACATCCCAGAATCACGTTTGCTTTCTTTGCAACAGCATCACACTGCTGACTCATATTTAACTTGTGGTCCACTATAACCCCTCGATCCCTTTCTGCCGTACTCCTTTCCAGACCAGACCATCGCTTCCCATTCTGTATGTGTGAAACTGAGTGTTCCTTTCTAAGTGGAGCACTTTGCATTTGTCTTTATTAAACTTCATCCTATCTATCTCAGACCATTTGTCCAGGTCATTTAGAATTATGACCCTATCCTCCAGATTAGTCGCAATCCCTCCCATCTTGGTATCATCTGCAAACTTAATAAGCGTACTTTCTATACCAATATCTAAATCGTTGATGAAGATATTGAATAGAGCCGGTCCCAAAACAGACCCCTGCGGAACCCCACTTGTTATGCCTTTCTAGCAGGATTGTGAACCATTAATAACTACTCTCTGAGTACAGTTATCCAGCCAGTTATGCACCCACCTTATAGTAGCCCCATCTAAGTGGTATTTACCTAGTTTATTGATAAGAATATCATGCGAGACCGTATCAAACGCCTTACTAAAGTCTAGGTATAGACTTTACATTACAGTCAGCAAGAAATTAAGATATCTAAATGGTTGCATTTACATTATCAAAAACTGAAACCAGGTTTGAAAATTAGGCCTTTTTCATGCAGTGAAAGAACTAAACCACGTTCACAATAAAGTAAAATTAGGCCTGAACTTATGGTGAGAAGAATAAAGTAAAGCAACACTATCACATAAATTATAACATTTTTAGTTTTACAAATTAGCAGTTGGTAGAGCAAAAACAAAAATCCCACTTTATCAGAGGCTGTTAAGACAAAGATGCTTGCCTGGTAAGTCACAGTTCTGACAGCGAAATACATCAACTTGGCACACTTGCCCAGAATCATTACCTAATTTTCATAATTATAACTTTCAGCAGTCAAAGTCATCACTGGTTCAAATCTACACAGATACTTGCTGATCAGGAGGGAGTCGTCTATCAGAAGTGACAAATCACCCTTGGCCACTTTGTGTGTGTTTATGCAAACACTATTGTTTAAACTAAATATTGCCTGAATTGGAGAGAGATATTTGGAAGCAGACTAGTAGCATTCTTTTAATTTACTCAAAAGCAAAGTTTTGAACTCTACAAAATACTGACCTTGCTATAAATTCTACAGTCAATTTTGCACTATTTACAGAGCTATTAAGCATTTTCCGGAACTAAAACTAGGCTATATATTAAATAAATTAATTTACTATAAAGGCTGAGATTTGCATTATGGGTCTGAATCGGTAAGCTCTTGATAGAGAAGTTTAAGGCTAGAAAGGGTGCCCATCTAGTGTTGAAGGGCTTCAACTGCAGGACATAGGCTAGCGAGTGAGAGAATTCTGCATGAATAGTCAAGTCACTCTAGGTTCTCTAGCACATTGCTTTTCCTTCATGGACATATATTAACGGGTCTGTATTTATCAAACCACTTTTACAATGCCAGGAGGGCTTTAAACTTCTCCCTATGGAGAAAAAAAATCACAGTCAAGTCTAACAATAGCTAACAAACAATGGGATCCAACTGGATCCGACTCTTGATTAGTAGGATTAGCTCTGTCTAGTTTGGTATTTGGTGTGCTGGGATGTGGGCAGTCAAATGTCTTTTTCTCTTTTCCATGTCTGA
This sequence comes from Pelodiscus sinensis, assembly GCF_049634645.1. Classification (NCBI taxonomy): domain Eukaryota; kingdom Metazoa; phylum Chordata; order Testudines; family Trionychidae; genus Pelodiscus; species Pelodiscus sinensis. The sequence goes on along the minus strand of NC_134717.1, from coordinate 8,722,833 downwards.
GAGTGAGCTTTCCTCTTTCTCCTTTTTAGCTAGTAAGTGGAATAAGTGAAAGAGGAGAAATCGTTTGTTATTTATTAGTTATGCACATTCTTGGTGTACAGTACAAGAAAACAGCCTCTGCCCCAAAGAGCGTGTTACAGTTTTGGGGCCTACTCCTGCAACCACCTTTGTGCAGACTCTGTGCAGTGCTCATTGAAGAATTAGGGACTTAGCAGTGAATAGAAAGAAAACTGCATTTGGAAATCACAGAGATAAGTGTAATGTATCGAGTTTCTATTTTATTTTTCTATCAGGGCCTTAAGGAAGGTGATGGTTTTTGTTTTGTTTTTAAAGAAGCTAGGATGGAAAGAGTTGGATAGCCTGGTTTGGGAAACACATTCCTTTTCCCACTCTTTCACACATAAATCCACATTTTCTCTGATGGTTGGTGCTAATGTACTCCACACCTATGGTAGTCAAGAGGAGAGATGCTAAGGACACTCTGTATCCAGGCATGTGGGAAACGTGTTATACTCTCAGCATCAAACACTCAGTGAATCAGAATGCTAGACAGCAGCTGGCAGGAAACAGACCTTGATGTTCTTTGCAAGGATGTTAAATATTAGTTATTGAATAGTCAAGTAACCTCATGAATTCTTATCAGTTACTCAACTATTCTATAGTACCTCAGGGTGGGGCCAGCAGCCAGTGTGCTCCGGCCCCACTCCTGAGGAGCCCTCTGCCACTCCACATCCCTGTCTGGGGAGGAAGGGTGTCTGAGCTCTCAGACCCAGAATGAGCCAGAACTGAGCCAGGCTACCTGCCTGCCTGGCTCCTAATACACTTTAAATGCAGAGCTGAGGCAGGTCCCAGACCCATCACAGGCCATGACTGAGCCGGGCTGCTGGTCAGCCGGCTAAAAAATTTACTGGGGGGGAGGGGGGCAGGAATGCGTGTAGTTAACTATCAGTTAATCGCCTACACTATTACATCCCTAGCTGTTTGATGCTTTTTCAAAGGCGCTAACCTGGTTCTTTCCAAGACCATTCTCACAAGGCTACTCTGAAAAGGAGTGGATAGGAAGCACTCTCAAACACAGCAATATGACTTGTTCAACTTGATGAGTAAGCAAATGTTTTCAACTCATGTAGTCCAATAAATGTAATGTACAAATTATTGCAGTAGAGGAAACAATACATGATCATCTTGGAGATTCACATTTGCCATTTATACATTTCACTAATGATCAGACATAAATTCAGTTTACAGGCAGTCCCCGGATTACGTACAAGATAGGGACTATAGTTTTGTTCTTAAGTTGAATTTATATGCAAGTCGGAACGGGCTCCAGATTCAGCTGCTGCCACTGAAACTGACCAGGGGCTGACTACAGAAAGCCGGAGGCAGAGTTGCTCTGCCCCCAGCTTCCTGGAATCAGCCTGATCAGTTTCAACAGCTGATGAATCTGGAGCCTGGGACAGAACAGCTGGGGCACTGCCCGGTAGGTTCCCACAGGACCAACCTGGCAGCACCCCAGCTGCTCTACCCGAGGCGTCCCGCAACAAAAGCCTGGTCTGCTGGGGGGAGGGGGGGGGCGCACTAGCTGCGCCCCCCCCCCAACAGACCAGGGAGACCCGAGCAAAGCCGCACAGACGGAGGAACCCCGCCGCCCGTGTGGCTTTGCTCCTGTCTCCCTGGTCTGCTGGGGGGGTCTGGCGGCTTTGCTGGACCCCCCCAGCAGACCAGGGGGACAGGAGCAAAGCCTACCAGGCAGCGGGGGTCCCACTGCCTGGGCGGCTTTGCTCCCAGGCAAACGAGCAAAGCCGCCCAGGTGGCGGCTTTGCTCGGGTGTCCCTGGTCTGCTGGGGGGTCCAGCGGCTTTGATGGACCCCCCCAGCAGACCAGGGAGACAGGGAGAAGCTTTTCTGGCCCGGAGGACACGGGTGGCGACCCGCCGCCCATGAGCTCCGGGGCGAGAAAAGCCCCGTTCGTAAGTGCGGATCCGCGTAAGTCGGGGACTGCCTGTATAGTATTAAAAGCCCAAGTGATCATTACAGGTGAGGAAAAATTAAGAGCTAAAGGAGAGATCATTATTCCTACCTTGCCATGGCTATGCCAACCACACAGCCTCCAACTATGGACCAGAATCCAATCCAACCTGCATCTACCTGATGGAAAACAGCAACGGGGAATGAAAGTGTTAAAGACGAGAAAACAAGACACTACTTTGAAAAAAGGAGGTGGAGGGGTACTGAAAACTCCCAGCAAAAAATTGACAGATTTTTCCAACAAATTCAAAGGAAATATAATCAGTTAAAAGAACAAGGTCACCTAGTCTATGCCCTGAATATGACCTCTCTCTATATTGAAATCCACTAGGGACTGTCATCTGGATTTCTATAATACCCTATTAATTAGAGGCTTAAAAATAAAATTTTCATCTTCTACTGATTTTAATCTTTTAATTTGGCAAACACTGGTTCTCTTTTCCTTCTCTGTGTGTGAAGGTATAGCAGCCAACAGTACTCCCTTTTATTTATTTGACTCTTTATTAACATCAATAGGTGTCTACAGGTCTGAAAATATGAACTGCCACAGTACAATCCGCAGGGGGAGCCACAATTATTTTTGGTATGTCAATGATAATGGTTTTTTTTTTAAATGTCTCAGCAGAGAAGTGGTGCATATATATTGAGTTCCAAAAAAATACTGAGAAAAGTTAAAGGTAGGGAACATGTATATCAGCTCAAACAGCATTACAAATCTAACAAAATACTTATGAAATATAGCAGCTGCTACATGTAAATACTTACTTGGTTGACATGTACTGGCGTTAATATCAAGTCCAGAACACCAGACCAGCCAGAGAAAACACCCAGTGGTATAGCATAGGCTAATGCAATCATCAAAAACCGGAAATTGCTGTTAAGACAACAAATATGCAGTTAGCTGCTGTATGTGTTAGAAATAGCTCTGAGATTAACTCTAGAGTAAACTGTATCCTAGAATCTATATTCCTACCAATTGAGAATGAAAGTTGAAATCTAAAGAGTGAGTAAGAAAATACAAGTATAGTATTTGTCTAGTTCACTGAAATTCCAAGTGCTGTGATGTTACTGCCTAGGACTAAGGATGTTAAGAAGTGGGTAACTAACTGTGTGTTGATACTGACTAATCGTGTAGTCGATGCAAATTGTAAGAGGAGGTGGGGTCCAGGAGCTACCCCTGCAGTGGCTCTGCAGTTTAAATGTAGTAGGAGCCGGGCCCGCAGGCAGCCCACCTCCTACTACATTTAAACTGCAGAGCCACAATGGGGTAGGTCCCATACCCAATGTGAGCTGGGAATGAGCAGTTCCAGCTAACGCCGGGTCCCGGACTGCTGTGCCTCTGCCTTTAAAATGTAGTAAGAGCCGTCTGGTTCTTATTATGTTTAAAAGGCAGAGCTGTATCGGGGTAGGTTTGGGACCTGGCACAAGCTGGGGCTGAGCAGTCCCAGATCGTGCCAGGTCCTGGACCTAACCCCACTGTGCCTATACCTCCCATGCCCCCCCACCACCACAGAGATGGTGCTGGGGGGAACCAGCTTTTAAAGCCAGCTCTCCTCCTAGCACTGGTTCCTGCTTTCCTCCCCCTTGCTGCCTTTGATGCAGAGGCAGCAAGGGAAGGGGGCAAGACCCGGTTAGCTTAGGCTCATCAGGTATTTCACTACTCGACTAGTCGCTTACATCCCTACCCAGGGTCATGATATTAAAGAAAAAGCATATTCTCTGTATATCAATGGCATCATCTTGATTTTTGGAACATGCTAGTCTCTCAGACTTTCCTTTTCTTCACAAGAAATTAAGTGTTTTTATGCTATTTTATTATATTATGGTCTATGCAATGTTATCATTAAAAACTAATAAGCATAAATTCAGAATGAAAAAGCATATTTCATGTATAAAAATTCAGAGATTCATATTCTTCAAATTATCTTGCTGTTTACTTTTTTTGGAAAAAAGGACATTTACTGTATTCTCTCCTTGCCCTTCTAAACGTAAAACTATTTTGTACTTAAACAAAAATACTATAAATCAACTCTTTGGAATACACATACAGAATGTAAAAAACAATTTACAATTATATGTGAACTTTTATGCAAGTCTATTAGTGAAATATACTCAGGCAAACAAACCTCACTGGTGAAATAGGCAAGTATTTTTACTTAAGGGACATGTTTCCTTCATAAGATCCTAAGTTAAATTCACAAAATATGCACATATAAAAGGAAACTCTGCCACACATTTTGAGGCAGACACTGGCTGAGAATACATAATTACTGTATATACTCGAGTATAAGCCGAGTTTTTCAGCACAGTTTTTGTGCTGAAAAATGCCCCCCTCAGCTTATACTCGAGTCAGCCTCCTGCTCGCGGGCGGGCTCAGCGCGTCTCTGCCGCCGGCCGGGTCTAGACGCGTGAGCCCGGAGCTCCGGCCCCCCAGCCCCTGCCCTCCTGACCCTCTCAGCCCCCCTGTCCCCTTGTCCCCCCCAGTCCCTGTCTCCTCATCCCCCCCAGCCCCTGTCTCCTCGTCCCCCCCAGCCCCTGCCCTCCTGGCCCTCCCGGCCCCCCTGTCCCCTTGTCCCCCCGAGCCCCTGCCCTCCTGGCCCACCCAGTCCCTGCCCCCTCAGCCCCCCAGCCCCTGCCCTCCTGGCTCTCCTGGCCCCCCAGCCCCTGCCTGCCCGGCACCATGGGCCCTTGCCGCGTGGGAGGAAGGGCGTTTGGGGCCGTTCGCCATGACGCTCGGGTGCAGCGCTGAGCTCGGGAACAGCTGGGCCAGGAGCCGACTCGGCACCGTGGGCGTCTGTTCTGGAAGCGCCCGGGAGCCCTGATCACGAGCTTGGGCCCGATTCTGGGGCAGGTGCACAAGGACCAGCTGCTGCTCCCTGCTCCCCCTCCCCTCCCCTCCCCTCCCGTGGTAAAATCCAGCCAGCACCGGCACCCGCTCCCCCTGCTGGCTCACTGGCCCATCGACGCCCGGCCCGGGTCTCGCACAGCCCCCCCCCCCCCCCCCCGCTGGCTCATTGGCCCATCGATGCCCGGCTCTGGTCTCTCACAGCCCCCCCCCCCCCCGCTGGCTCGTTTAGAGGGGGCTCGTTGGCAGGTGAGGGGGCCGGAACGTGGGGACTGCGGGGCGGGGGCGGCGGGGGCTGAGCTGTGGCCGTGCCTGCAGAACCATATTGTTTTTGTTGACCCCCTTTTCCCCTTACAGAGCTAGGTTATTGTTTTTCTTTGAAATAAATATTCATGTAATTTTATTGGTATCTATCTTCATTTTTTACATTTACCAGTAGCTGCCTCATTTCCTACCCTAGGCTTATACTCGAGTCAATATTTTTTCCCAGTTCTTTGGGGTAAAATTAGGTGCCTCGGCTTATATTCGGGTCGGCTTATACTCGAGTATATACGGTAGTCATTTTTGCACATGTAAATACATATTTTAAACTCGCTAATTAGCATTTCTGCTTGCACACGTGTCCTGTGTTGGTACAATTTAGGTACTTTTATTTGAAAATATTCAGCAACATTTCCCTCAAAGTGACAGTTTGTGGCAGAAAGAGGAAGAGAACCTAAAAGTCCTTGGCTCATAACACTACCTTTCCTCCTACAATACAGTCCTGTTATTTGAAATCTCACTTGTTTAAATGTTACTGTTCCCATTTTCAGTTGCAGAACCATAGAAAAGTACAGTGAAAAAGTCAATAATGCAAGTAATAAACATTTCAGAACCTCCTCATATGTTCCTCATATTCAATGAGGACAAATGCAAAGTACTCCACTTTGGAACAGTCAGTTCACACATACAAAATGGGAAATGACTTCCTAGGAAGGAATACTGAAAAAAGGGCTCTGGGAGTTATAGTGGATCACAAGCTAGAGAGATAATGTAACATTGCTGCAAAAAAGCCAACATAATTCTGGAATGTATGAGCAGGAGTGTTGAAAGCAAAACAGGAGAAGTAATTCTGCTCTACTCTATGCTGATTAGGTCTGAACTGGAATAGCATGTCCAATTCGGAGTACCACTCTGCAGGAAGAGGGGGAGGGAAGGATAGCTCAGTGGTTTGAGCATTGGCCTGCTAAACCCAGGGTTGTGAATTCAATCCTTGAGGGGACCATTTAGGGATCTGGGGCAAATCTGTCAGGGATGGTACTTGGTCCTGCCATGAGGGCAGGGGACTGGACTCAATGACCTCTCAAGGTTCCTTCCAGCTCTATGAGATAGGTATATCTCCATATATTAAAGATGTGGACAAATTAGAGAAAGTCCAGAGAAGAGCAACAAAAATGATTAAAGATCTAAAAAACATGACATATGAGGGAAGTAGGGATGTAAGTGACTAATTGCTGCCCTGCTTTCCCCTTGCTGCCTCTATCTGAGAGAGGCAAAAAGGGGGAGCTGGTGCTGGGGGGAACTAGCTCTAAGCTGGTTTCCCCCCAGCACCATCTCCACAGGGGAGGCGAGGACTCAAGCAGTCCCTGCTCATGCCAGTTTCCACTGTAAGTGCTTCTAATTTTGAAACATACAATAGCCCTGTGGGGCTCTTCTACATTTCAAAAGTAGAAATGCCGCAGGGAGCATGGTGCGAACAGGGACTCAAGCAGTCCCCACTTGTCCTGTGCTCTGTGGCACCCCTCCCCCCCCTTGCTGCCTCTATAAGGCAGCAAGGGGAGACAGGAGACAGTGCTGGGGAGAGCCAGCTTAAAAGCTGGTTCCCCTCATCACCGTCTCTGGGGTGCCTCCTGACAGAGACAGCAGGGGGAGGGAGGACAGGGGTCACTGCTGCAAAGCAGCCCTTGTCTGCCCCTGCAGACAGGGGCTGTTGCCACCAAACAATCCTTGTTCACAGTGGCCAGAGCTAGCTGTGGGCAGGGCAGTTTAGGCAGCAGCCCCTGCCAGCGGCCAGCCCTAGCTGCTGTGAAGAGGGAGCTGCTCCAGGACCAGCCTCTGTTCGCAGCTGACAGGGCTGCTGGACTCAGCACGAGCTGGGACCGAGCAGTCTCAGCTCGCGCCGATCGTTGCACCTCTACATTTTAAATGCAATAAGAGCCCAGCAGTTCTTACTACATTTAAAATGCAGAGCTGCAGTCGGGTGGCTCCAGAGCCAGCAGGTGCCAGTACTGCTCAGTCCCGGCTTGAGTCAGCTTCTGGAGCTACCCCCACTGCAGCTCTGCAGATCAGCACTTACAGACTAATCATATATAGTTGATACAAATTGTATCGGCTATACGATTAGCCAGATAATCACATTTTAACATCCTCAGAGGGAAGACTGGAAAAAAAATGGGTTTGTTTAGTTTGGAAAAGAGAAGAGAGTTTTCATGTATCTAACAGATTATTACAAGGAGCAAAGGGGGGGGGGGGAATTTTCTCCTTAATTTCTTTAGCTGCCATTTTGTTTCCTTGGAGACAAATACTGGCTATAAATAGCCAATATTAGTTACTGCAGGCTTTGGGCTATTTTAACTGACAACTGGGGAGTCGCCATGTTTTCAGAAGCCCCGGCATTACACAGTAAAGCACAGGTGAACATAGCTGAGAATATGGTCATGCATATTTATCTTTGCAATTGCACAATTTGAAAATTTTTACAGAAAAAGCAAGCATATTGCTGCCTGTCACACTATCAACCTCTGCATCAACCACACTATTTCCCAGCATTTTACATATGCGCCTAAGTTAGCATAAACCTTTTTTATTAAAATATTCTGCAGAAATATGTATCAGCTTTTAAAAAAAACCACACAGAAAAAGCTATTGCACACTATGAGAACCCATAAGACTGATTTTGACAGGGCTCCCATCTGAACAATCAGCTTCCTGGCAATAATCTTGACAATGTCTATTTAGCACCAAGCTTATTCAGTGGCCTCCTTTCTTGATGGAGATGCCTTGTAAAACTATGCCTCCCAGCTGATGATGAGAGACTGGGATCAGGTGATAAATTGAAGATCAGGTTGTCTCCATAAAAGTCAGCAAGCAACTCAGTTATTATTGAGGGCTTCGGGGTTTAGGTAGGCTCCAGGAGGAGTCCTCATGTTAGGGGAAGGAAGCTAGATCATGTGCGACTCCCAGGTAATCTGCAGAAAGCAGGTTACAAAGGAGAACCAAGTAGGTGGACTATAAGACCTATAAAGATACACAGGCTCCTGAAGTTGATACCAGATCGGGGTAAAAGTCATGACTGAAATGTTGAACTTAAGCTAAACAGTTTTATTTTGAAGAAATAAAACTGAAGCCCTGAAGAAGAAAAAAAAATACAAATTCATGGCTGATGTGTTTTTTGGTGTATGTACTTGTGAGTTAGCCCACAGGCATACATTTATCAACTACAGCAGTGCATATCAGTAACATATGAAAGCAATCTCAAAACACAGACATTAAAATTGTAATCTAGGGTGTCAGGATTTTCCTGGGCTCATCAATTAAGTAATTTACACAGCACTTTCAGAAGAAATAGTCCCAGTCTCAAAGATTATAACATGTAGATTAGACAAGCAACAGTTTAGATGTCCAATGATGGATCTCTCAGAGCACAGCAGATTCCATTCTTTTATAAATCCCATTTCTTTGATTATTGCTGAAAGGTTCCCCAAGAGAAGCGTTTATTGAATGATGAAATGGTGATTGGTGTACAAAGGAAACGAGTGTGCTTTGTGGATGGGATAGCATGGAAGAATGTATAAGGGAAGGAAGAGGCAATGTTTTATTTAAAGGCAATAGACAATCCTGAGTCTTGATGGAGATATGTTAAATAGTTAACTGCAAGATTTTTTTTAAGAAAAGTTTAGTGACTTGGTAATTCAGAGTTTTGCAGTTCACCAGCTGACTCTACAAATATCCCAGATCTAGTGTTTACTGTACTGTGAATACCAATTAGTTATAAGGTGGCCAAATGGAGTACTGTCAACAGAAATTTTATATTTCACCTGCCAAGTCAGTTGTAGTTTGGGGTTTTATTTGACAGCAACGTTTTTACAACTCATCCCTCAGGCAAGATCTCTCCTAACAGCAGTTTAGGCTCCATAATGCAGCATTAATAAGTATGCTCAGTGCCCTCATGAGAACTACTTTTTAATACCGCAAGTCGGTCACACTACAGATTAATTCACCAATGCTTCTCCTCCCCCACTGCCAACCTTCTCCCAAAAGGACATACTTTGGTGATTAACTTGCCCTGCACTTTCTGGTAACTGAGTATGTCTACACTACAATTAAAAACTTGCAGCTGCCCTGTGTCAGCTGACTTGTGCTTTTGGGGCTCAGGCTAAGGGTTTATTTAATACCGTGGTCTCCAACACGGTGCCCGCAGGGGCATTTCAATGCGCCCGCCAGGTGCTCGGGGCTGGCCTGGCCCCGGGCACATGGCGCACGGGTGCTTGCGGGGGGAGCGCCGGGCGCGCGGCACTCGGCGGGAGGGGGCGGAGGGGAGCGCCGGCCCCGGGCGCGCAGCTATGGGGAGGCCCGCCCCCGGGCGCGCAAGTGTCCCCGCCCCCTGGCGCCCGGCAGGCAAACGGCCACGCCCCCTGGTGCCCGACAACCTCAAAAGGTTGGGGACCACTGATTTAATAGCAGTGAAGCCCAATACATGTGGTCTTGGGCTGTAGCTCAGTTTTAAGATCTACACTGCAATTCAATAGCCCCTTAGTCTGAGCCAGAGTTAGCTGACACAGGCCAACTATGGGTGTCTAACTACAGTGTGGACATAGCCTTAGCTAGGTTTCAAATAGCAGAAATTGAGCATTTCTGATCAGAAATTATTTCCCTAAGAACAAGAGAAGAATAATTTTGATGGCTTTAAATACAAATAAAGAAGGCAAAGAATGTATTACAAGTATGAATTTAATTGCTCTCTCATAATTGCTTAGTTAAAAACACTTCACAAATATTCCAAGCCCCAGATAGTTCCTTTTACACACTGATTGCATTCCTGCTACTGAGATCATGGTGACAGATTGCTGCATAAGCAGAGCTCTACTGAAGTCAACCAACTCTATATGCATCAGTTATGGGATTCTGGCCTTTAAGCATACTTTTTATTTATATTCAAGCAGCTCCAAGAGGACCCAATTGATATCAGGATGCCATTGTGTTAGGTGCTATGAGTATATAAAAAGAAATAGTCCCTGCCCTGAAGAGCTTGCAGTTTAAATACACAGGACAGATAAAATGTGGGAGAAAGGAAGCACTATTGCCTTGGATTTGAGGGGTGAGTATACCCCAGAATGTGACTAAACTAATTGCAACCATATTACTTGCATTCATCCACCATAAATCAGTAAAACAGAACACCACATAATTAAAGTCTAATTTGGAAATAGGTTTTCAGAAGCAAACTCAACAGTAGCTAGTTTCTACTAATCTGTCTGAAAACCTTGGTAGCTGGAAAATCTTGAGTCTAGATGCCTGTGATAGTACAAGATTATTCAAAAAAGGGATGATCCAGCAGCGGTCATTATGACCTATGTGTTTTATTTATAAATGATTAGTTAATGGAATGTACTTTGAAGAAGACCTCTGAAGTCACTTTGAGACACATTTTTCCTGACATTTTTCTTCCCAGTGAGTGAGCAACTGGTCACTGCAAACTTGCTAATAATTACTCAATACCGTTCCAGATTTTAGGTAAATATCTAGGATGTTCTAAACATATTGCTTATGTCCATGTGTGCTTAAATCTAATTTACTACAGTGTCAGACAAAAGCATGCTTATTTGCATTACTCCTCAATCAGACAGAATTGCTGAGTTGTTGTTGATTTATTCCTTATGCCACCTGGAATGAAATAGTTAATTTGCCCGTTAGGGGTTCTGAAAACACCAGTAATAGCACTATTTGCACATTTTCTTTATAGCAAAGTTAAAAAAACATAAATGTTTGATCTGAGACCTTGCCCAGCAATATGACTTATTTTTCATTCCCCCATTTTTCACTTTAACACCACATGCAATTAACAGGACTCAGATGGGCTAAAATCTGCCTTAGGTGCATTTGCACATTTACCCCCATGGACTGTGGGGCTCACATGTGAACGAGAAACTGGACCCCAAGTTATTCCAACAAAGAGCAATCTGCAATGTTAATAGATTAAGAAAATGAAAAAAGCAATTTAATGGTCAGTTATTCACAGTGTTCAATTAATTACTTCACCACTTTACAGCACACACCCCTTTAATCATCTTGTATTCAGTGCAACAAAATTATTATTTAGAGCAGAGGTATGGAATTTATGACCCAGACCATGGTTTGCCTTGATCCAGTTCATGAGGCTCGAGGCTTGCCTTCCCTCTCTCAGTGACACGAGCTGATGCTGGCATTCCAGCCACATAAGGGGCACTGTGGCTAGAGTGCCAGCGCCAGTTGGCTCACGATGCTGGGTGGCAGGAAGAGAAGAGAGGACGACAAAATTTGGGGACCCAATCTAGGCAAACTGGGGCTGGACTGGGCCCCTGGGATCTGCCTGGAAGGGGGCAGGAAGAATCTCTGCACACTGCAGAGAAGTGGTCCCTGCAAGCGCTGCCCTCTGTCACTCCCATTGGCTGGGAATTGCAACTAATGGGAGCGATATGGGGGTGGTGCCTCCAAGGAGCCCTGCCCTGCAGTGCGCAGAGCCCTGCAGAGATACTTATGTTCCCCTGGGAGCTGAGACAGAAGACTTAATCCAGCTTTGGGGGTAAGCGCTAAGCCTTGGCACCTTTCCCCGCCCTGTGGGGATGGAGCTTAAAGGGGCTGAGGAAAGGTGTCTTTTTTCCTGTTTGTTAATTGGGGACCACAACTGAGGATTTTTTCTTCTCCTTCTCACATGGGCTCCTACTGATTTTTCTGTGGGTCAGTGACCCCTGACCCAAGAAAAGTTCCCCACCACTGACTTAGAGGTTGTCTTAACTGACCATAGCAGTAATGATACTGAGGGGCTCTGACACATTTGCGATATTCTGAACATGGTTAATATTTAAAGACTTTATTTTTTAACATTTAAGTGTTCTTTCATATCTACATATGAATATTTAATTTGGTTACAAAGCATTGCAAATTAACTTATTTGTTCTTCAGTGAGAAGATTATAGCGCATAGTCTGTTTTGCTTTTTTAAATTTAGGTTTAAAAAAAGCTGAATTTGCCTTGAACTGTAAACGCAAGCTGTTTCCAGGAGCACCTACCTTAATAGCCTACAAAAACTTCTCCTATAGCTCAGCCGTTGACTAGCTGCAGCCACACTGGGAGGAAATGGAGGGCGTGATGGGAAGTAGGCTAGTGCTGCAGCAAATATCAGGGAGACCATTCCAAATTCTATGAGACAATTAAGAAAAACCACAGTAAGACATAACAGTGTGATGGATTGTAGCAGAGAGAACTTATTTTAATATGCTAAAATTATTTATCTCGCCTCTTTCATACAATAATAAAACTATAGATCTAAAACAATAGGAAGAGAAATTAAGGGAATATATTTTCAAGTAAGATTGAGAGTCAATTACCTAGATAGATACAGGCACAGTTCATTTGCAATGGCAAGAGTTGCAGAGATAAAAGCTTGTGTATCAATACTTATAACACTTCCTGAAGAGACTACTCAATTTCTCGGCAATATTTTCAGGTTGTACTGGTGAATCATTTTTTACGAATAAGATCCCAGGTACTTCTAGAGGACACAATCCATGCTGTATTGTGAGAGGGGAGGCTAATGAAGAGACTGAAAAGGTCTGTCTGTGGTTTTAAGCACAAGGATGATAATTAGACCCCTGCAAATCTTCAGTTCTCCGTAGCTCATTTTTTGAGGATATGGATGTGTAGCCATGTAACTGAAATGTAGCTTTACACAATGTAATGTGCTTCAGTGTACCCTAACAGCCACCCTTTCTAACTAGCATGAAGAAACAGCTTACTGCTGTTTGTAAAGATGCATTCAACAGGCTGCTTTTGACGGCCACTGATGTTACGGCAGGAACAGACCAGAATAGTCCTCTTGAATCACTATGGTCACCCCTTTACCTTTAGGACTGGTCTTTAATTTAAGAGGGTACAAATGTTTTTTGAATTATGGAAAAAACTGTAATCGTTATTTTTAATCTTAAAATGTTTTGCACTAAGCAATTCCTGTAAGTATAAGTAAGGAATCTGAGTGTTTATGTACCCACTGTATTTGATGACTGAGGGCCAGTTTGAGGAACCTAAAGTTAGAAGCAAGCACTCACAATGTGTGATAATAAGAAATTCTGTTAAAACCAAAAGTGGGACAACACCCCAAAATATCATCAGCAGACAAATACTAAACAATAATAAAAACAATCTCCAAATAAACGTATGCAGCAAAGTGACTAATTACAATATAATGCAGCAAAATCCATAAGTTTACATAAGGGATTCTTATAAAAGATGCCGTGCCTTGCCATGAAGCTTTGGTTCTATCCTACCAAGATCTGGAGCATCAGTCTGAACCGACAAAGCCCAGCTCCTCCCTTTATCTCAGCCTCAATGGCCCCGAGGATAATGTGAGCAACAAACTGATAACTATAACAATGTTTGAAGGACTGGTGTGTCTGTCTGAATTCTCAATAAACAATATTGCCTTCTCCTCTAAAAAGATCCTATGTGTTTCTTATAAGCATAACAGATGCAGCATGAATTTCATATCTAGAGTCTTGCAAATATCCACTATGTATCCAGATATCCACGTCCACGGATGTGAATGCAGATATGTATAGATCATTTTTGCAGATGTGGATATCAATTGTGTATCCACACAGAGCTCCAAGAATAATATCAAACTGGACTTACTATTGGATAATTCTGAAGGCATGAGAGCAATGATGAGGTTACTTTTCATTGTGAGAAAAGCCAGGTAGAAGTACATACTAGGTGGTAGAAGTACATACTAGACATATATTAGGAGAGGCTCTATTAACAGAGATGCTCTATGTTTCAGTCAGGAGTAGAAGATGGAAGTATGGGTCAGATCAGATGAGACACAATCAAAATGAGAGTCTAACACATCAAGAAATGGCAGACAGATAAATAGTGACAAATTATTAAAGTGCTTATACACAAATGCTAGAAGTCTAAATAGTAACATGGGTGAACTAGAGTGCCTAGTTTTAAAGGAGAATATTGATATAATAGGCATCATGGAAACTTGGTAGAATGATAATCAAAGACACAGTTATACCAGGGTACAAAATACAGGCAGTCCCCGGGTTACGTACAAGATAGGGACTGTAGGTTTGTTCTTAAGTTGAATTTGTATGTAAGTCGGAACTGGTACATATTGTAGGGGAAACTCTAGCCAAACATTTCTCCAGAGCTCAGTTTTATTCTCCCACACCTCACTTCCCTCAGTCCTTTATTCTCAAGCTGAGGTGTCTGTTGAGAAAAGCCGCTCCGCGCCTCCCTGGTCTGCTGGGGGGGAGAGGGCGCTAGCTTCGTGTCTCTCCGGTCTGCTGGGGGGAAGCAGCTAGTGCGGGGTTACCTCATGCCGTTTGTAAGTAGGGATCCGATGTAAATCGGATCCATGTAACCCGGGGACTGCCTGTATATCAGAAGGATACAACAGGTCATGCTGGTGAGGGAGCGGCATTATACGTGAAAGAAAATGCAGAATCAAATTAAGTAAAAATCTTAAAAGAGTCAAAGTATTCTACAGAATCTGTACGGATAGTAATTCCATGCTCCAATAATAAGAATATAGCAGTAGGGATATATTATCGACCACCTAGTCAGGACAATGACAGTGACTATGAAATGATAAGGGAGATTAGAAAGGCTATCAAATTAAAAAACTCAATAATAGTGGGGGATTTCAACTATCCCCATACTGACTTGGGTAAACATCACCTCAGGACTGGATGCAGAAATAAAATTTCATGGTATCTTAAATGACTGCTTCTTGGATCAGCTGATTCTGGAACCCACAAGGGGAGAGGCAATTCTTGATTTAGTCCTAAGTGGAGCGCAGGATCTGGTTCAAGAGGTAAATATAACTAAACCACTTGGAAATAGTGACCATAATATAATAAAATTTAACATCCCTGTGGGGGCAAAACACCTCAGCAGCCCAACACTGTGGCATTTAATTTTAGAAAGGGGAACTACACAACAATGAGGAAGTTAGTTAAATAGGAATTAAAAGGTATAGTGAAAAAAGGAAAATCTCTGAAAGCTGCATGGAAACTTTTCAAAGACACCATAACAGAGGCCCAACTTATATGTACACCCCAAATTAAAAAACACATTAGGGGACCAAAAAATGCCACTGTGGCTTAACAACCAAGTAAAAGAAGCAGTGACAGATAAAAAGATATTTTAAAAAGTGGAAGTCAAATCCTAGTGAGGAAAACAGAAAGGACCATAATCTTTGTCAAATTAAGTGCAAAAATACAATAAGAAAAGCCAAAAAGGAGTTTGAAGAACAGATAGCAAAAAACTCAAAAAGCAATAGTAAAATGTTTAAGTACATCAGAAGCAGGAAGCCAGCTAAACAACCAAAATGCAGGACAATGTAGCACTTTAAAGACTAACAAGATGGTTTATTAGATGATGAGCTTTCGTGGGCCAGACCCACTTCCTCAGATCAAATAGTGGAAGAAAGTAGTCACAACCATATATACCAAAGGATACAATTAAAAAAATGAACAAATATGAAAAGGACAAATCACATTGCAGAACAGAAGGGGGATGCGGGGGGGGGGGGGGGGGGGGAGAAGGGGAGGAAGGAAGGTAAGTGTCTGTGAATTGATGATATTAAAGGTAGGGAGAGTGGGATGTTTGTGAGTTAATGGTATTACAGGTGATAATTGGGGAAACTGTCTTGGTAATGGGTGAGATAGTTCAAATTCTTGTTAAGTCCTTGTTGGCAAGTGTCGAATTTTAACATGAATGACAGTTCAGAGGATTCCCTTTCAAGTGCAGATGTAAAAGGTCTTTGTAGCAGAATGCAGGTGGCTAAGTCATTTAGGGTATGTCTACACTACCCCGCTAGTTCGAACTAGCGGGGTAATGTATGCATACCGCACTTGCTAATGAAGCCCGGGATTTGAATTTCCCGGGCTTCATTAGCATAAGCGGGGAGCCGCCATTTTTAAATCCCCGCTGCTTCGAACCCCGTGTAGCGCGGCTACACGGGGCTCGAACTAGGTAGTTCGGACTAGGGTCCTATTCCGAACTACCGGTACTCCTCGTGAAACGAGGTGTACCGGTAGTTCGGAATAGGCACCCTAGTCCGAACTACCTAGTTCGAGCCCCGTGTAGCCGCGCTACACGGGGTTCGAAGCAGCGGGGATTTAAAAATGGCGGCTCCCCGCTTATGCTAATGAAGCCCGGGAAATTCAAATCCCGGGCTTCATTAGCAAGTGCGGTATGCATACATTACCCTCCTAGTTCGAACTAGGAGGGTAGTGTAGACATACCCTTAGAGAGTGTCCTTTCTGGTTAAAGTGGCAAGAAACTGTTTTCTCTTTGTGATCTTGTCTGGTATCTGTTTTGTGGGCATTAATCCTTTGGCGAAGTGTCTGAGATGTTTGTCCAATGTACATAGCAGACGGACACTTTCGGCACATGATAGCATAGATTATATTTCTGGATGCGCAGGAATATGTGTTCTTGAACTTATAACTCACTTGGTTAGGTCCAATAATGGTATCAGCAGAATGAATATGTGGACAAAGCTGGCAACGGGGTTTGTTGCAAGGGAAGGTACCAGGGTTGGTATTAGTGTGGTATGTCCTGTGGTGGTTGGTAAGAATCATCTTGAGGTTAGGTGGTTGTCTATAGCTAAACAACCAGTGGGCCTTTGGACGATTCAGATGCTAAAGAAGCACTCAAAGATGATAAAGTCATAGCAGAAAAGCTAAATGACTTCTTTCCTTCAGTCTTAATGGTTGAGGCTATTGGGGAGATTCCCAAACCTGGGCAATTCTTTTTAGGTGACAAATCTGAGGAATTGTCCCAGATTAAGGTGCCATTACAGAAGGTTTTGGAACAAATTGATAAACTTAACAGTAACAAATCACCAGGACCAGACGGCATTCACCCAGGAGTTCTGAAAGAGCTCAAATGGGAAATTGTGGAACTATTAACTGTGGTTTGTAACCTATCCTTTAAATCAGCTTCCGTACCTAATAACTGGAAGATAGCTAACATGACACCAATATTTAAAAAGAGTGCTAGAGGTGATCATGGCAATTAAAGACTGGTAAGTCTAACATCAGTACCAGGCAAATTAGCGGAAACTATAGTGAAAAATAAAATTGTCAGACACATGGAAAATCATCATCATTTGTTGGGGGAAATCAACATGGTTTCTGCAAAGGGAAATCGTGCCTTACTAATCTATTAGAGTTCTTTGAGGGAGTCAACAAACATGTGGACAAGGGAGATCCAGTGGATACAGTATACTTAGATTTCCAGAAAGTCTTTGGCAAGATCTCTCACCAAAGGTTGTTAAGTAAAGTAAGTTGTCATGGGATAAGAAGGAAGATCCTTTCATGGACTGATAACTGGTTAAAAGACAGAAAACAAATGATAGGAATAAATAAGTTTTCCGAGTGGAAAGAGGTAACTAGTGGGGTCTCCCAAGTGTCTGTCCTGGGACCTATCCTATTCAACTTATTTATAAAGGATTTAGAGAAAGGAATAAACAGTGAGGTGGCAAAATTTGCAGATGAGACCAAACTGCTCAAGATAGTTAAGACCAAAGTAGACTGTGAAGAGCTTCAAAAAGATCTCAACAAACGAAGTGACTGGGCAACAAAATGGCAAATGAAATTGAATGTTGATAAATGTAAAGTAATGCACATTGGAAACAATAATCCCAGCTATATATACACAATATGATGGGGACTAATTTCGCTACAACCACTCACGAGAGAGATCTTGGAGTCATTGTGGATAGTGCTCTGAAATCATCCACTCAGTGTGCAGCGGCACTCAAAAAAGCAAATAGAATGTCAGAAGTCATTAAAAAGGGATAGAGAATAAGACAGAAAATATTGTAATGCCTCTATATAAAACCATGGTATGCCCACATCTTGAACACTGTGTACAAATGTGGTTCTCTCATCTCAAAAAAGATATAGTGACACTGGAAAAGATTCAGAAAAGGGCAACAAAAATTATTAGGGGTTTGGAACGGGTTCCATATGAAGAGAAATTAAAAAGACTTGGACTTTTCAGCTTAGAAAAGAAAAGACCACAGGGGGATATAATTGAGGTCTATAAAATCATGAATGGTATGAAAAAAGTGAATAAGGAAAAGTTATTTACTTGTTCCCACAATAAAAGAACTAGGGGTCACCAAATGAAATTAATAGGCAGCAGGTTTAAAACAAACAAAAGCAAGGTTTTTTTCCACTCTGCGCACAGTCAACCTGTGGAACTCCTTTCCAGAGGTTACGGTGAAGGCTAGAACTTTAACAGGGTTAAAAAAAGAGCTAGATAGATTCATGGAGGTTAGGTCCATCAATGACTAGCCAGGATGGTTAGAAATGGTATCCCTAGCCACTGTTTCTCTGGAGGTGGGTAACAGGGGAGGGATTACTGAGGATTACCTGTTGTGATCCCTCCCTCTGGGGCATCTGGTATTGGCCACTTTCGGCAGACAGGATGGTCCTTTGGTTTGACCCAGTATGGCTGTTCTTATGATGTGGGGAAGCCCTCGAGTAATGAATAACAATAATCACAGCAGAGAGAGATGAAGGCATGAAAAAAGGTTTCAGCAAAAGGGGAGTCAAGTAACAGCACACTCAGAGTGTGTTACTGTGGCAACAGACAGATTTACAGCATAAAAAAGAAAGCACAGACAGTCGTGCCCCAATGAGAGACCGGATACAATGGGAGAGAAATGAAGAAACAGATGTTTATAGATGCTGCTTTTACTCAATAGCAGTATGTCTGTCAGAAATTTCAGCCTGGCAACTTCATCCTGAATCTTTAGTAGACACTCAGCAAGTCTCATGAGCAGATTTTTTGAGAGAAAGCCACGGTTGTTTAACAATCCCCAGCCAATTTGATATATATATTCATTTACAATTTACACAGTAGTCTCCCTTCTACAGGCTTAACCCTAATATGTTAGTTTTCCTAAACTCTTAAACAGGATTCTTAGTGCTGTATAGACAATCCTAAAGCAATGGATTATATCCTCTTAGAGGAGTACCAGGGATCTTATTAAAATGAAATAATTCACCAGTATTACCTAGAAATCTAGTAGTGCTGGGCATTGGATTGTTTTAGCTTCCTCCTCTCTAAATGCTGTTTAAGTCAATATAGAGAAGGTACTTTGCCAACTGTAGATCTGACCATTTTGTTCTCCAGCATCAAATATTACACGATTCACTCTGGATGAAGTCATGTTTCCTTTTCTTACTGCAGTTTCATCATAAATGGATTGTCTGTGATGGTGAAGGACACTTTACTTAAACCCATTGCCTTCAGGTTATATAAACAGTAAGTTCTAAGCTGCTGTACTTTACTGCCAATAGGATTGGTGCTAGGACTGACCCTTGGGGAACACCACTAGTTACCCCTCTCCATTCTGAAAATTTACCATTTATTCCTACCCTTTGTTTACTGTCTTTTAACCAGTTCTCAGTCCATTAAAGGATCTTCCCTCTTATCCCATTACATCTTAATTTACTTAAGAGTCTTTGGTGAGGGATCTTGTCAAAGGCTTTCTGGAAATCTAAGTATACTATATCCACTGGATCCCCCTTGTCCACATGGTGGGGCCATGCTTTTGCCACCAAAATCATTAAGGCCTTCTACCTCTGCTATCTGAGTGAAACCTTCTGTATCAACGGAAAGTGGGGGGGATTGTGTAGAGGAACTAGGAAGGCCACTCTGTGTGGATCGCATCCCCCAGTAACCCTGGGTTGTTACTCAGGTAGGAGTAGAATTCCTGACACTTCATGTTGCTATGTGTGGCCAACAGGTCTAGATAAGAACAGCCCCACCTGTGGAAAATGTCCCGGGCCATGTCCCCTGAGGGACCACTCATGTACCTTCAAGGACTGCTGAGCCAGTCCTCCAGGATGTTGTGGGTTCCTGGAAGTTATGCAGCCTCTAGGTGAATCTCATGAGCGAACTCACATAGGCTGTGTCTACACTGGGCCACTTATTCCGGAAAATCAGCCGCTTTTCCGGAATAAGCTGCGAGCTGTCTACACTGGCCCTTGAATTTCCGGAAAAGCAACGATGCTCTACTGTACAAAATCAGCCGCTATTCCGGAAAAACTATTCTGCTCCTGCTCGGGCATAAGTCCTTATTCCAGAACACTGTTCTGGAAAAGGGCCAGTGTAGACAGCCCAGTAGTCTTTTCCGGAAAAAAGCCCCGATCGCAAAAATGGCGATCGGGGCTCGTTTCCGGAAAAGTGCGTCTACATTGGCCACAGACGCTTTTCCGGAAAAAGGGCTTTTCCGGAAAAGCAGCCTGCCAATGTAGACGCTCCTTTTCCGGAAAAACTGAAAATGGAATAGTATTCCGTTTTAAGCATTTCCAGAAATTCATGCCAGTGTAGACACAGCCATAGGGAAAGGGCTTCCTAACACAGGAGAGAAGAATGGGCTACATCCTGTCTGTCCCTATAAAATATAGCTACTGTATTGTCTGTCAGTACTGAAACACACCTGTTTCTTAGATGAGGTAGAAACACCTGACAAGCTAGGCGAATTGCCCTTATGTGAAGCATTTATGTGAAGCAACCATTCTGCCTGCAACCACATACCTTGAGTCTATAGATCCAAGAGGTGTGCCCCCCAACCTGTGTCTGAGGCATCTGTGACCAGCTGCACTGATGGGCTCTGTCCAGTGAAGGGGATGCCCACATAGACTACCGTAAATTAGTATATATAAACCCTGTGCATAACCCGCAGTTTTTCCTGCCTGTGTACAAAAAGTCTGAAATAACCCACGCATGTGTATAGCCCGCGGGAGATGAACCGCAGAGTTGATGGCCGCAGCCCGACGGGGCAGACTGGCTGTGTCGCAGGATGCTGCATGGGAAGGGAAGGTGACTGGGCTTACCCCTCGCAACATCTCCAACCCTCCCCAGTTGCCTTCCGCCCGTGCTGTGCACTTCCCCAGGGGTGAGCTGTCTGTCCCAGGCAGCTAGAACCAGGAACTGGGCAAAGGAGCTGTGTCCTTAAACAGAGCACTTCCCCACTCATAGAGAGCCAGCCATGTTTGTTCAGACAGACACAATAGAGGGAAGGTTGCAGAGTATTCCCTGACTTCTCATCCCCCTCTGCTCTGCCTGCTTGGTCCCTCCCTGTGACAGCTTCTCAGGCTATGACAGAAATTCTGCTGGGTTGTGCACAAATGCTAGCCATGCCTGTAGGGGTGGAGGCGTAACCTGGCGTGCTGCACCACAAACATACACACTGCCACGTGGCCTAACAGCCTCATACAATTTCTGGCCATTGTGAGGGGTGACACCTTCAGCTCTGTGATGATCTCCTGTATGGCCACAAACCCTGGACCCTGGAAAGGAGGCCATAACTCTTGTGGAGTGCAAACGGGCCCCTACAAACTCGACAGTCTGTGTGGAAACAAGGGTTGATTTCTCATTTATTAAAAGACACAGTTGAGTAAAAGAATGCTTGACTAAGTCTATAAGCTGAAGTATGTGGGTCCTGAACGTGCCCCAATCAACCAGTTGTCCATCTATGGAAAGACCTGAACTCTGCACGTCCTGAGAAAGGCTGCCATGACTGCCATAAATTCTGTGAAAACACTGGGGGCTGCAGAGAGCCCAAATGGAAGAACTGAAAACTGAAAGTGGTCCATGCTGATTGTGCTGATGTTCTCTGGGTGCACTGCCTGGTGTGACTGCACTCATTTGGTTTGTATTGAGTACGGCTGTAGTAGAAGTCTCTGCTTTTATTTTAGGGGGTGTAGCACCTGCACCTGTACAGTTGTGTGTACATTCCCAGAGCACGCAAGGTGGTGTGCGTGTTTTTGCTGTTGTGCTGAATCTTATCTGTGTTGCTGGATGAGTTTGTGCTCGTTGAAGGGGAGATCTTCTATCTTTGGACTACAGCTCTTTTGGCACCCCCATGGCCTGAAGCCATGATGTTCTTCTCATCATGACTGCTGTAGCCATTGTTCTCACTGCTGTGTCCACCACATCAATCACAGACAGCGGTGCTGTACGGGCAATTGTGTGGCTCTCACGTATGGCTGCCCTGAGTATGGGCTTCTTAGTATCAGGCAAATGCTCCATTAGGTCTGCTAGTTTGGAGTAGCTGTAAGAGTTGTGATTTGCCAGATGTGCTGAGTAATTGGCTATCCTAAGCTGCAGGGTGGTAGACAGCTTCTTTCTAGATCTTTCTGAATTGGTCTAGCCTCTTGTGCTCTTTGTTGTCATTATTTGATCTAAGGTGAGGGGCTGTTGGCTTGCCGCAGTGATGGCCAGTGAGTTTAGCTGAGGATGGGAGAAAGGGATATCTAGATCTTTAGGTGGGATGAGATATTTCTTGTCCGCCTTTTGCAGGTCAGTTGAGCCAATGCTAGTGTTTGCCAGATGTCTCCAGAGACCTCCATAATTGCTTCATCTATGGGCAATGCGATTCTGCCCTGTGATAATGGGTGGATATTCTTCAGGAGATCGTGCTGTTTCTGCTTAGCCTCCTGACATTTTATTTCTTGTCATGTAGCAACCCTCTTAAAAAGGTCCTGGAATTGTTTCAGATCCACTATCATATGATCATCATCCGGGACTATGGCTTCCTATGGAGGGGAAGTGGGACTATCTTGTGACTGTGCCAGCTGAGTGTCATCCTGATCATCAGCTAACTGGCCTCCCTCCTCCTCTGAGTCGGGTATGGCTACCATAGCATGGGATGGCGAAACTGGTGGTTGCCTTTTTCCTGAGGATGGGGCAGTAGAGTGGTATTTGGGTGCTGCAGCCCAGCAATCCAAAGGTGCCCACTGTGGCTGATAATGTGGCTGTGGGTAATACCAGCTTGGGTGCCACTGTGGGTGATATGGTCATGGGGTGTAGTGATGCCCTTGTAGAGATGAAGTGAGGGATGCCTGCTGGGAGGAGAATGCACTCCTCTCATCACAGATCTCTGTTGAGCACCCCATCCCTGCTTTGGTAGTGAGTAGGGTGGGTACAGTGCTGGGGACTGTTCCCTTGATGTAGGCGGGGGAGGGGAGTCATCTGTGCTTGGTATAGTTTCCGCTAAGCCCCGTGCAGTCTGCATCTGTTCAAAGCCCATATGCTTAGCCTGCAGGCTAAAGTCCTACTGTAATGAAGGCAGTGAAGAGGTGGGTGCACTAAGCAGCGGCACCGAGGCTTTGCATGTCCGCTGTGTAGGCAGCACCGCCTCTCTAGCCGGTGCCAAGTTGAGCGGTGGCACCGAGGGTTTGCAGGGCAGCTTTGAAGCCAGCTCTGCTGCTTCATGCAGTGCTGCATGTGCCTGTGCCTGTTTCCATGCTGGAGGCTGCCTGTGAGTTTCTCCCGGTGCGGGGAGAGATCTGGCCGGTGCTCAGGCAGATGAATCTGAGGCTGCCACGTCCTTCCCATTCATTCTGGGGGACAGAGGGTGGCAGGCATCTGGCAGGGGAAATCCTGCTCCTTTGATGTGCCTTCGGTGTTGAAGAGGCTGATTTGCGCTTCGGGATCTGTGTCCTTTGATCCTGCGCAGCCTTTGCCTGGGGCTATAAAGCCCTCTCCATACGGGACACATGGAGCCTAAGCTCTCTGTCCTCTCTCGCTCTTGCAGGCAGGGTTTTACAATGGTCACATTCCTGAGGACTGTGTGCCTCCCCCAAGCATTTCACACAGCAGCTGTGTCCATCTAGGATCGCTGCAGCCACCGCACTTTTTAAAGCCTTGTGATGCAATTATATTCCATCTGTTGGTGGTTGGGCTGGAGGCAGGGGAGGTTAGTGAAGCTGCTGACTCCCTGTTGATGTGAGGGTGTCAGGTTGTGAAGGTGTGGGGTTTTTTTTGAGCCAGCTGACCGAGAGCAGCGATTGCCGCTGAAGCGGTGAGGGAACAGAGTGTTCCCTGGCTTGATTTGTTTGCCTTTGAAGTGGTAATAAAGTATCAAGGATCCAAGATGAATTGAGGTCAAAAGGTTGAAGGTTTTATCTATGAGGAGAAAAGTGCCTGAAGCAGCAGGACAACTCCGTCTACCGGTGGTAGAAGAGGAACAGAGAGGAGAGGGTCGGGCCGCACTCAACTGTCAAACTGCCGGCAGCGTGAGACACCTGCTGCACATGTGCAGCCCAACTAGCAACTGCTTAGAAAAAGCTCCAATCTGTGGTGCTGGGATGAACCTGACACCATACGTGGAGCACCCATGGGGACATCACCCAAAGAACCACCTCCCTTTCAGACGGTCGAAGGTGCATTCCACCTGGATGCAAACCTGGCTAAGATGCGTGTTGAAAAGCTCCTTGCTCGCATCCAGGTGGCTGGTGTAGGGCTTCATGAGCCACGGCATCGGGGGTAGGTTGCTTTGGCCACTGTGCACAACGGCATCTGCACGTCCCCGAGGTGCTGCTGGGGAAACAATGTTCCTGCCTGCAACCTTCAGTAAAGGTAGGAGTTATGGAATATGCGGGCATCATGTGCCCGCCCTGACCACCCAACGCAAATGTCCATAAAGTATCCCCAGTGGTCGACGAGGACCTGCAGCACCATGGAATATTAGCCCTTCCTGTTTATAAACTGGGCTGCTTGATGGGGCGGTGTGCGGATTGCGATGTGTGTCCCATCGAGAGCTCCTCCGCAATTCGGGAAGCCAAGGGCGGCAAACCCGTCAATGATGTTGTCCAGGTCCCCGAGACGGACGAGCCTCTTCAGCAGTTCCGCAATGATGGCTCTCTCCACCTGCAGCATGAGACAAATAGACAGAAACCAGGGAGCTAGACAAGTTACCTAAGAGCTTGGGAGGAGAACCCTCCTCTCCCCAACCCTCCCCATACTTTCTCAGGATGCCCCCCTCCCCCGCATCAGTGCAGGGGTGGCTGAGGAGCGGCTTCCAAGTGCCACTCCATCCCCCCACTCCCTCTTGCCCTAGCCTGGTAGTCCCCCTTTCTTAACCCCCCCCCCCCCCCCCCACTCAGCAGGGCCTATCCCCTGAAAGTGACTTACCTCCATCAAAGTAGCCCCGACGATAGACCTCCCCACGCCAAACTGGTGTCCCACAGAGTGCTAGCGACCCGCTTTTGCAGGGAGATGACGGGCCGCAGGTGGGTGTCCCGGTGTTCCAGAGCAGGGGCAAGCCAGGCATACAGCTCCAGGAATGTGGCCTTCCTCATCTGGAAGTTGCAGAGCCAGTGTCCCAGAGCGGCATGATGAGCTGGTCCCACCAGTCCGAACTCGTCTCGTGCCTCCAAATCTGCCTGTCCCCAAAAAATTTTGGGGGCAAGGACAGAGCTCCTGCATCCCAGAGGAGGGTCTCCTCAGTGTGGTCCTTGTCCACATGGGGCAGGAGCTTCATGACAGAGCCATGAAGATGCAGCAGAAGCTGCAGTGTGGGGCCATCGCCTGCCCACGGGCAGCTCAGGCTCCATGGCCAAAAAGAGTGAAAAGCAGAAAAAAAAAAACAGAAAATAAACTGCTTTGTTGTCTGAGAAAGCAGGGCAACCAGAGCAAGCAGAGGAAGCAGGGCAGCCAGAGCGGGGCAACCAGAGAAAGCTTTGTTTCCCTCTAGGAGGTAGGCAAGCCAGAAGCAGGAGTATAGCAACGGCTGCCCAGGGGGATCCCTTTAAGCACACGTCTCTGCAAAGGGCATGCAACAGCACCTGGAAATAAAGGCTGCCCCCATGCCCTGCCAGAAGCACTTCCGGGTGCCTTCTTTTTTCGACAGAGCGTCCGGCAGTCTGGACACTCTTTTTTGAAAAAGCAGATTGATTTTTCGATCCGCATAATGTAATCTAGACGCTCTTTTTCGACAGAGGCTTTTTCAAAAGATACTGTCTAAAAAGCCTCTGTTGAAAAAGGAGTGCAGTCTAGACGTAGCCTGTGATTCTACGATTCTACCAGTCCCCCTTTCCAGAGAGGGGATAATGGAGGCCAGTGTTATCATTCTGAACCTCATCTTTTTTAGTAAGGCATTCAAGCCTCAGAGAGCCAGAATGGGGTGGGGACCTCCCTTGGATTTTGGGATAAGGAAATAATGGAGTAAATCCCATTCCCCATAACTCTTCTAGAACCAATTCCACCACCCAAAGCTACAGGAGCAACGACACCTTCTGTCTTAAAAGGTACTCATGAGACGGATCCCTGAAGAGGAACCGAGGGAGGAGGGGGAGAAGGTGCATAAAGATGCTTATGCCCCGACTAGGAGATAAAGTAATGCTGCTCCACCCCTTTCTGGCATGGTGGGATGGATACTGGGATCAGTCACAGTGGCTTACATATCTTAGCCACTGTCTTGTTTGAGGCCAATACGACTCTGGCCAGGGCTCCACTGTGAGGATGTCAACATCATTAGGTCTGTATCCTCCGTGGCCTCCTTGGCCTGGACACCCTTGTTGCTCGCCAACCTACAGACCAACTCTTGGTGAGTCCTCAAGACCATGGCAGTCATGGGCAGTGAAGGGTCAGCTAGGGCCTAATCAGGAGATGACGAGGAAAAGTCCCTGATAGGCAAGTGCTCCTGCCACTTATCCACCCATTGTGACGGGTCTCGAGCTGCCCCAATTTGCAGCCCTCTCATCCTCTGAAGGTGGTCTGACTGCTTCTGGGGGCTATGCCTGCTTTCCAATGCCAGTACCCTTAGAAGCGGCATGGTCAAGGGAGTGCCCCTGGAACAGGTGCCAGTAGAGCCTGGTCTCATAGGTATAGGGCCCTGGGCCTGTTGGTAGGCCCACGGTGTCCAGAAGGGCTACTGCATGAGCTGCTGCCATTGCTGGGGTCCATATCTGCTGCACTGTTGGACTATGGTGCTGGGAGAGGGGCCTATAATATAAGTAGTGCTGAGATCAGAACCAAGTAGACAAGGCCCTCCACTGCACCAAATCCACTCCAACTCAGATGAGTAATCGGAGGCTGACAAGGGCAGTGCCAGCAGCGATGTCAGCTCTACGAGGTCCCAAGCCGCGTCAAAAGTGTCTGGTGTTGAGGGCTGCTGGCCCTATGGCAGAGGTTGCCAACCCATTTAACAGAGAGAGACAAAACAGTGGCAGAAAAAATGCGAAGAGCCACACCAGAATTGTCACGTGGGGGCGGGAAGGGAAGCTCCCCAGAACAGAATTGTCGAGCAAAAACAAAAAAATAAAAACAAATTTTTTAAAGGAGACTGCCCTTTTAAGACGGCTACCATCTTGGGCGCCATTTTTAAAACCCCACAGCTCCGACCCGGAAAGCACAGGCATTGCCACATGGCATAGGTTTCAAGCACTTAGTACAGGGCTTGAAGCCATGCAGCCCAGACGTTCCTCCCCCCCAGGAGGGGAGACAAAGTGAGAATTCCCACTGTGACTACGCTAACTACTTACTAACTACTGTAAACACTGAGAACTACCAAACACCAACAAGAACTATCTACAAAATGAACTGAGGGTGGACTTGAAAACCAAGCCAAGAGCATTCCAACAACCATCATGGGTGGTAAGAAGGAACTCAGGAGATGGAGGTCCAGCAGCGGTATATATGCACTTATATAGCGGCGCCATTGCAGGGGGTTCCCTGGCTAGCCTAACGGGTACCACTAAGGGAAAAAAACTTCCAATATTTGTGGACACATCCAAAAGATTGTCTGATTAGAGACAAATTTGGAGACTGGCTAAAATACTTAGCTATTCGTACTGTAACTACAAATTTACTCTTTTTAAAATGTAAAGTATGTTGATTTAATATTTTCAAGAGCAGTGCAATACTTTTACAAGTGCCTACTCTCATTTGGAGCAACTGCTGAGATTTACCTCAAGGTCCTTTTCACCAGTGACAACTTCTCTAAAGAACATGACCAAGTAAAGCTTAGGTCATTTTTTAAATTATTCAATTAACCTGGTAGTCTCTGAAGTGTTTCCCTGAAACCTTTAGTATTTTTCCACCTTCCACCTGCTACTCTGATGAATCTGCCTTGTGGTCACTGCCCTTACACATAAAAAAGGGCAGAACTCATTTGAAATCTAGCCAAAAATAAAGGGGTCACTGCTATTAGGTAATAAATGACCCTCATATCAGCTTAGCCTTTTGTGCCTCACAATTGCAGCACTATCTGAGGCAGTGATTCCCAACCTTTTTCCCATGGAGGAACCCCTAGAATAATTTTTCATATCCCGAGGAACCCCTACCTATGAAAATGTTTGCTTGGCAATATTTCCAGGGATATTTGGAATTGTTCATGGTATTTCAAAATTTTTATTTATTTATTCCACGATTTCTTGTGGAACCCCTGACAATAGTCTGCGGAACCCCAGGTTTCCACGGAACGCCAGTTGGGAAACACTGATCTGAAGTTTAGAAATGCAGAACAGAATCAGATTCTCACGTCACAAAGCAGATGCAGTTCTGTCCCCACTAGGAGGCCTAAGAACAACAGGAAAAACTTAAAAAACAACAAATAGTCTTGCAGAACCTTAGAGACTAACAAAATATGTAGATGGCATCATGAGCAGAACCCACTTCCATCTGAAGAAGTGGGTTGTGCCCACAAAAACCCATATCATCGACGTTTTGTTAGTCTCAAAGGTGTTGCAAGACTTTTTGTTTTAAAATTTTGCCAGTTACAGACTAATTCGGCTACCTCTCTGAAGCTTAAGACTAACAGGTTTACCTTTGTCTCTACAGTCATTCATTATACCATACCATAGATAAAGAAGAAAAGTAAAAGCCTAGGCCAAGTTCACCAGCTTATTATTCGAGATTAATGAGCAAGAGCAAGTAATGGAAAAAAGGAAGATATAAGTCATGTACAGTAAGAGCCAAGGGAATTGCAGTCAGAGACAAGAGCGCCTCAACAGTAAATGTCTTCCTCCTGACAGTTCTTTCAGCAACACTGGATAGATCCACCAAAGCACTTGAAACATGAATGGAGAACAAGAACAATCAACCAACTAATGGGCAGGAAATGCTACACTGAGTACAGAGCTGTATATCTTTTCCTGAAGCGTGGATTTCTAATGCCTCATGGAAGCAATGTGAGCACTGTGCCACAATGACCTGTAAATATTGACGTAAAGAGATGCCCCTGCACAGCCTGAGAAATGGGCACTTTGCTGGTTGGATAGGCTCTAAATGGGAAAAGGAAAGTTTTATATTCAGAGGTATACTTTTTTTTGGTGAAAGGTATATCTGCTTTTGAAAAGGTATATCTAGATTTGAAAAGCCCTAATCCTGTACTAAATTGCGAGGCAATAAGGAAATAATCTTCAATATTATTTGAATATTCAATGAATGGCTAACAGCTTTGGTTAGAGCCAACAGCAAAGCAAACTTCTCCATGCAATTCTGGTAATACAACTTGATTTTGATATGAACTTTCCTGCTATTTCAGGCATGCTATGATAATTCAGTGAGCTCTCAATGCAAGAAACTCTCACTATAATTAAACAGAGACAGGAAAGGGAATGGTTCAGAGAAAGGCTATAAAGTAGATGTACACTTACAACTTTATCCATCAGTACACAAAATATTCTTTGGAAAAATAAGCTTTTGCCATGTCACCAATACTAAGTCAATAACTCTTGTACTATATCCAAATTCTCAAAGCAAGAGCTTCATCATGGCTATGCCAAAGAAATAGGTGTTAAGAGGCTCAAGTTCCATTCTTAGGTGCCCCTATGTTAGAGTGTGTCTGTGAGTCCATGTGCCTGCAAGTCAGTCTGTTCAAGATTTGCTCCTAAATGGTAAGAGCTATGAACACCAAATTTGGTATGCAGCTTCCTCTTATAGCAGCTAAAAGCAAGGTAATGATTTGGCTGTGCCAGAAAAACAGGAAGCTCTGAGAAAGGGACTGTTTTCCAAAACATGGAAAGGGACAAGCAGAGAAGAGGGACGCATTATTCACAATGACCACTGTGGACAGCGAGCGCAGGGGACAGCTATACTTCAGAGTGACCAATGTGGGGAGCCACACTAATAAGTCACTGGTTAGCTGCGGACACACAGCAGGTAAGTGGCCTCTCTGCCCCAAATAACAGGGGGAGAGTTTCCTACCTCTCAACCATCACCCAGGAGACCTGCTCACTCCCTGAGGAGAGGCCAAGAACCATGTCCAGACCCCCCCGGACGAGAGGCCAGGGCCTGGAACCATAACCTGGCCCTGGAGAGGTCGCAGATCAGCTACAGGACTAGAGGAGGCAGGCTGGAACCAGCCCTTAGAGCCTCTCTTTCCCCCAACCAATTACATGGCTGGAGGGAGCAGGTGCAGTCCAGGGACAGCTTTTGGAGACTCCCAACCCCTTCCCCTCCCCCCTTCCTCGATTAGCTGCAAGGCCCAAGGCCCTGCCCTGACTCCTGCACCCCTCACACCCATAAACCCCTGTACTGAGCCCCTCAATGACCCAAGCTAGTACAGTTATATAGTTGCTAAGCATTATTGTTACACAGTATGACACAGTATGGGACAGATTCTCTCCCATATCTGAGCTCCACAGGATATAGAAGAGTGGGTATGGGACCATTAGGGATCAAGTTACAGCTTTCTTATTCTGTGGACTACAAGATCTCATCCCAGTCCCTTTCCTATCCAGTCCTGGGTGACAGTGTCTTAAGCCAACTCTGCAAGCTTTTAACTAGCTGACAGTTTCCCCACAACCAGTGGAATTTTTTGCTGGGCAAATTATATCCTGGATTAGGGATGTTAAATTTCAATTAATCAGCTAATCGAGAAGTCAGTGGAATTTCCATCAACTACTCAATTAGTTGATAAGGGGAAGTTGGAGCGCTCGCTATCCTGGCTGCACCTCTACCTTTTAAATGTAGTAAGAGCTGCCCATGGCTTTTACTAGATTTAAAAGGAAGAAGAGCAATGGGGAACCCTGGGCAAGCAGGGACTCAGGCAGACCTCGCTCGCCCTGGTTCTGACTGTTGTGCTTCTGCCTTTGAAATGTAGCAAGGGTCATGCAGGGCTCTTGCTACATTTCAAAGGCAGAAGCGCAGAAGTCGGGACCCAGCCAAGTGGAGACTGCTTTAGTCCCCACTCACGGAGTTTCCCTGCCCCCCTGTGGAGATGGTGCTGGGGGAAAATTGGCTTTTAAGTTGGTTCCCCCGGCATTGGCTCCTCCTTGCTGCCTCTCTCTGATAAAGGCAGCAAGGGACGGGGGGAAGGGGAGGGGACAGAGGAGAAGCAACTAGTTGGGAGTCACTACTAGATTACCCAAGAAGCATATGCTTATCGAGTGATCGAGTAGTCACTTACATCCCTATCTGAATCCATCTTCCTTTCACTGCATGAGTGGTATAAAGGAGTTATACCTCAAAATAGAAATCTCACCCACCTAGAATACCTCATTAACATAACATATGCAATCAAACAGAAAAATCAAGCTGTGTGTTTAAAGTATGCTGAATAAAGTAAAAACTTACAGTGGCCTTATGAAATGTTGCCCACACAGGAAATTCAGAAGATGCACTACAATATTTCTGCACCCATGACAATACCACTCATAAGTCTGAAGGAGGGATGCTCCTAGAAACCTTTTCCAGTTCAGGAGTTCTGGAGTTTTTCAGACAATGGAATGGGTGGGTTGGTCTGTTCTGAAAACAGGGATGCACCCTTCAAGAGAAGATCCTGGACTGACTGCTTGACTTTCAGTGGTAATCCTAATCAGTGTTTCCTGTGAATTGTGTGCTTGTGTACTAGAGTACGTCTAGACTACAGGCTTTTGTCGACAGAGGCTCTGTTGACAGATACTGTCAACAAAGCTTCTGTTGACAAAGAGCATCTAGACTACATCCAGTTCTGTCAACAAAGCAAGCCGCTCTGTCGACATGAGGAGTGTAGACGCAAAGGACAGCATAGATGCAATAACACCTTCTGTCAACAGAACTCTGTTGACAAAAGGTGTTATTCCTTGTAGAATGAGGCTTACCTCCGTCGACAAAACTGCTGAGTTCTGTGGACATTATGTTGACAGAACTCGGCAGTAGTGTAGATGCAGGTATAGTTTTGACAACAAAAGTCCACTTTTGTTGAACAAACCTTGTAGTCTAGACACTCCCCTAGAGTCCCAAAAGTTGTAGTTGTACCTTCCCAAAAAGACACGTTTGTTGGAATGCAAAACTGTAACCCATTCACTGAATAAATCTTCTTACTGAACAGGTCTAGCTTCTTAAAGTCCTTTTGCTCTGGAGTCATACATAACTACTCATATCTGACTCTCTCATGCGCCGCAGTAAGCACCAAAGACCTAGCAGAAGGGTAGGAGTACAGATATTCAGACTCATTGGCCAGTACATAATTTTTTTTCTTTGCTTTCTTTGAGGAGAGGCTAGGATGGGATCAGCCACAATGCTCTGACCAGACCCGTAAGAGTCTCATTGAGAGGTATGGCCACTTTTGATGGGGCAGCCATGGCCAATATATCAATGGTTCTGCCACGTCTTTAAAGAAAACAATTTGCCATGAACAGGATTAGAGTAAGTTTCTTAGGGCAGCTACTGAATTATCCAGCTGTGCTGATGAAACCATCACAAGGAAAAGCATGGGTAAATAAAGCAAATATTTTACAGTGTTCATTTTCATACATTACTATTATCAGTTAATTGTTGCTTCTGAGTGATAACTATTAATAAATTTATAAAGAACAGCATTAAGTACTTTTTGGTTAAGGCGGCAAAATCTAGTGTGATTTTATTCCACAATTATATTCTTAAATAATTATTTAACAAATCACTTTTGAAAGACTTACACATTTAAGCTCTAAGGGTACGTCTACACTAGCTCGTTAGTTTGAGCTAGGTTGGGTAATGAGGGCAAGCGAAGTTGCAAATTAAGCCCAGGATTTAAATATCCCAGGCTTCATTTGCATGTTCCCGGGTGCTGCCATTTTTAAATCCCCCTTAGTCGGAACTCCGTGCCCATGGCTATACGCGGCACGGAATAGGGTAGTTCGAATTAAAGATCCTAATTCAAACCACCGTTATTTCTCATTCCGCGTGGAGTAATGGTAGTTCAAATTAGGATCTTTAATTTGAACTACCTACTCTGTGCCGCGTGTAACCGCGGGCACGGAGTTTGGACTAAGGGGAATTTAAAAATGGTGGCACCCAGGAACATGCAAATGAAGCCCGGGATATTTAAATCCCGGGCTTCATTTGCAACTCCGCTTGCCCTCATTATCCTACCTAGCTCGAACTAACGAACTAGTGTAGACGTACCCTTAAGTGAGTACTGATTTAACATAAAAGTTAAACATTAAATGTAGAGAGATTGTTGTATTTCCACTATCATTGTTAAAGAGAAACATGAATTGGTAGGGAGAGGGGTTTTTTTCAACAAAACAAGCAGAGTTTTGAAGTTCTGCATTAAAACACAAAGTCCTAGTGGAAGATATTTCTCCTGGGAAATCAGAACACATGAAAAGCTAGACCAGATACTCTATTTGGAATGGATCTGTGTCTGCATTCAGAGACATAGCTCAATTGGTTACCCTACACGTGTGACAAAGGGAACAGAATTTAGCTTCTTCTATAACAGTGGTTTTCAAACTTTGTTCCTGGTTAAAGAAAACTGCTGATGCCTTCAACCCAACTGATCAGGGGATGAGGGGTTTGGACTGTTGAAGAGGGCTATAAACTGAAGCAGTGCATGGGGGAGGGCAGGAGAGGCTTAGGGCTCTTAGCTAAGGGTACAGGCTCTGGGGTGAGGCTGTGTTTGGGGGACAGGAAAAGGCTCTGGGTATGAGCAAGGGGTTAGGGCACTGGACCGGGAATTAGGCATTTGTGGTGCAGGAAGTAGCTCCAGGTTTGGGGAGGGGCTCAGTGCTGGAGCAGGGAGTGGGGCATGGGCTTAGCTCAGGCATTTCCTGGTCAGCAGCGTAGCAGAGATGCTAACGCAGACTTCTGACCAGTCCTGGAACCATAGACTACTGCGTCTGGAGAGCAGCCAGCAGCAGGTCCACCTTCTAGATAAAGGTGCACAAGTGGCTCTGTGAGCCATCTCACCCATTCAATTGGCGTGTGGAGTTCATGCTCAAGGTGGGGCTAGCGCGCAGAAACCCAGGGCTCCTCTGCCTAGGAGCTGGACTTACTGGCACTTTTGGAGCGCAGCATAATGTCAGATCAGGTACGGACAAGTGTTTTTTAAAGTGTGGGTTGTGACCGAGATTTAGCTGGCTACCGGGATCCTTGGTGCTTTACATTCTGTGACCCTGTGCTGGATCATGAAACAGAGTTTGAAAACCACTACCCTTGAACACAGAATTGTACCACTTGAGAAACCGGACAAAAGCTCTTTAAGCTATCAACAGTTTTATCATCTGCAAGCAAGCCACTAGAGCAGTGGTTTTCAAAGTTGGCTTGTGGACCTGCCTAGGTAAACACTGCCTTGTGGATCGGCCTGGGCCCACAACACTTAGACAAAGCACCCACAGCCACAGAGCCTCCCAGCTCCTATTTGTTGCAGTTTGCTGTTTCCAGTCAAGGGAAGCTGTGGGATGCTATGTGGCCCAAGTCACCGCTTCCTGTAGCTCTGCTTGGCTGGAAACGGCAAACCGCAGCCAATGGGGGTTGTGAGGGTCCATGGCTACAGATACTCACATAAAGTGTTGCAGGCCCACTACCCAAAATTTGAAAACCACTGCACTGGAGGGTGGTAGCTCACACTTTACACACAATAAAAGTAATTTAGTTTTAAGATACCTGCATATAACACAGCCTCAATGCGGTCCTTGATGTGCTCAGAATTACTTTCTGATGCAAGTGGAAGATGAGATGTACCATTTGGAGATGGAACCACCAGAGGTCCTACTAAAAATGCACATGCTGCACCAAGATAATTAAGCAATGATGCAATAGCTGTTGCAGTAGCACGTTCATCCGGAGAAAACCAGGTAGTGGAGAGAAATGGAGCAGCATTCATTACAGTTGGACCTGCCAATCCATTTAACAGCTGCCCTCCATGAATCAATCTAGAAAGGAGAAAAGAATATGCAGACATTTACAAAGTAATTACTTAACCATTATGTAAGATATAGAATGTGCCAATATGTGTTACTCCACAGAAGGGATGCCGAAATCATTAGCAGAAAAGGAATATTCTATACTAAGAGAAGCAGGGCTACATTCATGAAGAATACAGAAGCTACTTTGTACTTATTAGCATTGAAGTGAATGGAGAAGTTAAATGTTCTCTTCAAAGAAGGAACGGTGAAGAGAATAAGAATGGGAGACTGTTTTGGAGAAAGGATAACATGATGGGGTATGAAGGAAGAAAGAGTCTTAGTGACAGTCAAGCTCCAAAATGTTAACCCTAACTCCATGTGTGTTATGCAGGCATGAGTCCCACAGAGTTTTAAACCCTTTAGTGGGTTTTAATTTTGGATCTCTCTCAAAGCCCCTTTGCATGTTTTCAGTACAATATACATTTCCACACTACAGCTTTACTCTAAAAGGCAGGTAAGATTTGGCCCTTAGTTGTTCTGACTCAGAATCATCTTATTCTACTATTTAGAACAGTGAAGTAGCAAAATACAAATTCCCTTTCATTTCCCCCATCCTCTGGTACACTCTCACCTCAGTTTAACAGATAAAGACTGGAAATAACAAAAAGGAGGCGGTAGTCCTATAGACACTGACCATACACAGAGAGCATGGGCACAGTCAGCATACACGGAGGAGTTTTTGAGGTCACTTGTAAACATGGAATTCAAGCCAAAAACCTTCCATTTTCACTTTTACAAATGTAATCAGACTTAAGATGCTAAGACCTTTTAGAATTTATAAAATACCTGAGATCTAAAAATCAGCCAGAGTCAAGCTAGTTATAGCAAACCACTCAAAATCATTTTTAATCTCCAAATGGGATACACCCTTTGTACTTTCAGATGAGAGCAAAGGTGATTTAAAGATTCATTTTGAGGAGTTTTTTAAAACATGAAACGTGAACCCTCTGTTACTTCTGCAAGAAGTCATAAGACACAAAGACATGGTCTAAAAATGGGAAACACAAGCCAAGCTAAATCAGGAGTTAGGCAACACTTCAAGCCACAAATGGCGAAATGTCAGTTTGTGGCATGAGCTTTAAAATGTACAAAGGAAAAAAAATCTCAGTGAAATGTCACTAGACAAAAATCTATTGAAACAGATGTCAATAGAAATGTCACTCATTTAGCAATAATTTCAATCCAAACTAGAAATGTATGAAAAATAATTCAGAGCACACAAAAAAATAAAAAACACACCGCCACATATTCAAAGGAAATATTTTACTGACACTGTACATGGGAGTTAAATTATATTAACTATTAAATAAAAGTAAACATATCTTCTATAAAAACTAACTATTAGAAGTGTTATCCTTTCTTTGTAATATAGAACTGAAGCTATACTATTTCATGCTGTGATTTAACAGATATCACAGGTTAAACAAGATCAAGCAAGTTCAATTCTTAGATTGGAGGTTCCGAGATAATTCCAAATAGTTATTGGCCTTCCATAACTGTTGCTCATGTTGCAGCCCTGCAAATGTCTTGGATTGGAATTTGGGCCAGAAATGCTACTGAAGAGTCCTGAACTCTCGTGGAATGAGCACTCAAGATGGCAGACAGTGGAATATTTGCTTGCATATAGCATGCCTGAACACAGGAAGTCATGGAGGATGATTGTGATGGTGCACCATGGCCCCACACTTTAAAAACCCCCCACGCTGGCCTGTGAAGGAGCGCCACAGCCCTGCACTTTAAACCCCCCCACGCTGGCCCGGTATGGAGGGCAGTGAGTGGGGGTACGTGCATGCGCGGCATACTCAGATGCCGCCAAACCGGTGGGAGGGAGAGAGGTAAGGCGGCATGCCAGATCTGGAGGGGGAGCGGTGAGTGAGTGAGTGAGTGCAGGCACAGTGTGTCCGCAGGCTGCCAATCAGCGGAGGGGGAGGATGTCCAGAGTGACATGGGCCTTACCCGACGTCGTAAGAGGGAGGAAGAGGAAAGGGGCAGGGGGTCACCTGACGGGAGCGCTGGAGCTTTAAGTAAGGAGACGGGAGTGAAAAGGGGTAGGTGAGGCCCAAAACCTAGGAAAGGGGGGAGAGGAAGCAGCCCAGGGCAGGGCATACGTAGAGCCACCACAGCACTAGGGATGGCGATGTGGCCCAATGAAAATTTAACTCCATTGCCTTCCCCTTACCCACCTTTCTTCTGCACCAGTAAGCACTCTCTCTCAGAGCAATGCTTTTTTATATTTTTTCCTCAGCACTAGAGATGGCAAACGATGCCAGGATATGCATGGTACCAGAGGACCACTTCGCACCAAGACCAAAGTGCTCAGTGCCGAATCCAAGTCTTAGCTCCATAGCTGGTTTAAGAGCAGCTTCTATTAGTAACGCCCTCAGTCTTGTCTCTCTTTCTTCACATGTTGCTTAAAAGAACTGCTAAAGCTGACAGCGCTTTCTTATGTGAGCCTCCTAAACACTCCACACAGGTGGAGTATGGGTCACTCGCAGGCACAGTCTTGCACAGAAGATATAAAGTTTGAAGCTAGTCTCAGGGATGAAGGGAGTCCTTCAACAATCAAAGAGGGGTTCCAGCTATCTCTATTAATATTATTTACAATATTTACATTATATTTATAAATATTAAAACTATGCTAAAATTAAAACTAGGATACAGAGATAAAACCACTGAAAAACTCCTTGCCAAAGTGAAGAGTTGTTCTAGCTACCATGAGGAGAGGTAAGGAACCAAAAAAGGGTGAAGGGCAAATGGTACCACCACGCACAGAAGCATGTAGCACTAAAGAGTGCGAGAGCTGGTCAAAGGGATAGGGCTGAGGGAAAAATATCAGGCAACAGTGCATGCAGCACACATGCACCTGTGGAATGGATATGATCAAGCTTGTGATTCAGCAGAGAGCTTAAATCAGTACTGAAATAATGCTCCAGAATGGCTTAAGTAGTAACGTGCTGTCTTTGAGAAAGTTGCAAAATTAAGACCTGTTATCTTTAGATTATGTATAATTATATCAATTACTTCAGAACTTCCAGTTACCACTTGGAGGACTGATAGGTTCTTGTCCCAGGATCAGGCACAGTATTTAAATTATTCCATAGTTGGGAACCCTGATATGCATAGTTTGCAACACTCACGCTATAGGAATTCTTGTATATTTACAAATATACTTTAACACATTTAGCACAGTCACAAACACCCAAACTTAACAGGATAGATACGGAATATACATCTACTCTTTCATAAATTCACTCAATTCCTTGTAGAATAACATGAGGCATTAATCATCATCTTCCTCATTACCATCATCTTCTCCACCATCACTAGGGGCCATCATTCTGGCATCTCCCAAGGACTACATCTCCTTCTCCGACTGACCCTAGGCTGGGATGTCACTTTTGTAAAACTTTATGCTGATGTCATGTGTGATGAATATTCAGTAGATGTATCCCTTTCTCTATAATTGCATTTTCTCACCTTATTAATGGTGAATATTTTTTTACTATAGATCAGTGTAACTTATTATATACATCAATTTGTTACTCTGGCCCCTTTCGTAGTTATGTCCTAATTGGTTATTCGGTCTGGTCTCAACCTATTTCAGGTTTTTCCAAGTTGTGGAGTACCTGTTAAGTTTGAGGGGAATACTTGGAAGCCACTATGCCATTAAAGATTGCTTTATCTCAACCCTATCCAGGTGAAAGGTCCTAAATACATGCATGGTGACTCTCTTGTCTAGGTGAAAGGGGTCAGACATATATAAGCCCACTATGTTATCCGGCTGAAAATCCCAGGCACAGATATACTAATTTTGTCTTAGCTCAACATGCAGGTTGGTCCTTTGTGTTACAGCCAAGCTACTTTAATATAAACTATTGTAACCTATTATAATAAACATATAATCAAGCCATAAGGAAATAAGAAATCTATAAGAAAAATATATGTCTCAGGAAGCTAACAAGTTAGCACTATATGCTACAAACATATTTTTGACTATATATCAGTGGTTCACAAACTTTTGTACTGGTGAATCCTTTCATGCAGCAAGCCTAAGTGCAATCCCCCTTTATAAATTAAAAACACTTTATCATTATATATGTTAGAGGCAAACTGGAATAAGAGTTGCAGTATGACAGCTTACAACTCTCGGTGTAATAACCTCACGACCACCGGGTGGAATCATGATTCCCCATTTGAGAACTCTTATAGTACAGGCAGTCCCCGGGTTACATGGATCCGACTTACATCGGATCCCTACTTACAAACGGGGTGAGGCAACCCTGCACTAGCTG
The DNA here is from genome assembly GCF_049634645.1 of Pelodiscus sinensis. Lineage (NCBI taxonomy): Eukaryota > Metazoa > Chordata > Testudines > Trionychidae > Pelodiscus > Pelodiscus sinensis. Next base: position 8,683,458 of record NC_134717.1, on the reverse strand, counting down.
CTTCCCCCCAGCAGACCAGGGAAACGCGGAGCGGCTTTTCTCAGCAGACACCTCAGCTTGAGAATAAAGGACTGAGGGAAGTGAGATGTGGGAGAATAAAACTGAGCTCTGGAGAAATGTTTGGCTAGAGTTTCCCCTACAATATGTACCAGTTCCGACTTACATACAAATTCAACTTAAGAACAAACCTACAGTCCCTATCTTGTACGTAACCCGGGGACTGCCTGTACATCATACCTGCTCTATTTGCCTCTTAGTCTTCTATAAAACCTGGTGTTATCCATTGTACACAGCCTATTTCTTTTAAATATTTGCATATTTTTTTCAAATAACAATATTTTAGGTTTTTAAATTTCAAACTTTATTCTCTCAACTATTTCAGCTTCCTGAGTATTGCCTGCTTCTAATGTCTCTGCATGTGTTTGCATTGTTAGTTTCATGTTATCCTTCATTCATAAACTTGTTTGAATTAACTTACTTTTCAAGGGAAAGAGATCTTCTTTGTTCCTCTACATATCTCTAGCTTATCTCCAAAAGGAGACGGAAAAGATATTCAAAATATGATCCAATACATTCAGTAGTTATCTAGTAATATACACTAGGAGACAAATATATAGCAGCTGACAGAGAAATATGAACACAATAGTATCAGGGCTTTTGCTGTTTTGCTAGTCATTAACTAGATTTCAGTCTAAAAGACTATCAAGATCTATTTCCGACAGACCATCACCAGCACTAGAAAATTGCTCTAAGATTAGAAGCATTTGTTCCTATTTTTTCCCCATTTTCTTCTGGTTTTTGTTATCCAAAAGGAGCAAAGAGCAACCCCATTTTTTTCTCCACAGCCTTACACTGTAATTTAAGTTTGATTCTGTAATACAAGAAAGGCAAGGACTGTAAAAGAATTTTAGTTGAGTTCTAAACCCTATTCAAAACATTTTTAAGACCTGACACACTAACTGCTGAATTTTAATTGATCCTGTGTTTATCTCTGTTCTGCTCTCAGATTTTCTACATTAACTAGATTAATACTGGGAAAGTATTTTCAGGTACCAAGCAATGCAGCAAGTATTGAGCCCAAATAACAGAAAATACCCAAGAGTGTGAGGCTTTTCATCAATAATACACAAAAAATTACAAAAGGGAAATCCTTATAATGGAAGTGAGTGCATACTAGTGTGGATTAAAAAACACTAGATTTTTTTTATTTAAATGAGAATTCTTTTATAAAATGCTTTTTGAGGAAAAAAGCTCTCAGGTTTTAATTAAGGTACATTATAGCTCAAAAATATCTCACCATGGAATACAGATTATAAATACTAATTCTATAGTATGAGACAATACTGTAATTACTCGCTTAACACGTTTTCGCGACAGCACGATTTTTTTGGGGAACGTTTTTTGAACAACATGACCATCCCCAAAATAACACGGTTTCCCCAGCCGGCCGGTCATCGGCAGTTGCGTGGGGCTTCCCCCGCCTCCTTTCAAAGCGGCAGGGGGGTTGCTGCTCACCGAGCCGTTCCCCGGAGACCCCCTCTCGCCGGACGCCTTGCTCCCTCTCCTTCGACCCAGCTTGCAGGCCGGCGGCTGGGTTTCCCCATTCCCCACCGCTTGAAACCCCCACCTTTTCCATTATTTTCAATGGGAAAATTGACTCCACATAACACGTTTTCACTTAACACGATCATTTTCTGCAATGCGTCTACCGTGTTAAATGAGGAATTACTGTATATTTTTAAAATGTTGCAAAACCGTTCCAATAGTACAGGGATTAGGGGTCCAATTTTCCAGAGTCTTCGGTCTAGATAATTTAGGTTAATCTCTCTTTCTACCAATGGACTCAGTGCTCAGTCTAGAACAGTGTTTCCCAATTTTATTTGGCCATGGAACCCTTTTCAGTTTTTCAAGGAACCCCTAGGTTTGTCAAGCACACGTGCGCGCGCACGCACACACACACGGAGGGGGACCCACCAATGCATGAAAATCACATTCCTTTTCCAAGACCCCACCCCTTTGAGGCACCATCCTCTCTGTTCCCCTCCTCTCCCTAGCCCTAGCCCTTATATGCTCTTGCTTCCCTCTTGCTATCCCTAGCCCTTATACACTCTCTCTAGGTAGAGACAGGAGATGTGGGCTCTGGGGTGGGAATGGGGATTTGGGTGTAGGAAGGGGTGAGACGTGCAAGCTCTGGGAGGGAATTTGGATGCAGAAGGGGATGCTGACTTGGGGAGGAGGCTCCAGGCTGGGAAGTGTTAGGCTCAGGTGGAAGGTTGGGGTGCTGAGCAAGTCACAGGCTTGTGGATGTGAGGGTGCAGGAGTTTGGGTTGGATATGTGAGGGACTCAGGACAAGGAGGCTGTGAGTATGATGGGCTCAGGACACAGATTTGTGATGTGAGGATAGTGCTGGAGTGTTGTGACAAAAGACTAAAGATGTGGGGATACAGGAGTTTGGGGATGTAAGAGGCTCAGGACACAGGGTTCCAGTGTAGAACAGGCTCAGATTTGGGGTGGCACAGGAGTGTTATGATGCTGCAGTGAGATGGGGATTTGGCCTTGGGGGCATTTTTGCTAGGCTTCATTTTTAAATAAAATATGTCAAACTCGAAAGGTTTTAGTATTGTCAATTTATGGGAGGGGCAGGGAACCTGTTTTGAGTCAAGGGTCACTGACCCACAGAAAAGTCAGCTGGGGCCACACAAGTGAGATGCAAAAAACCCCTCCAAAACCGCCAAATCTCACTAATGTGGTCTCAACTGTGCTGGTGGGGGCAGGAGACAGGGTGCTAGTGGGTGCTGGGGCCGGGGAGAAGGTGGTGCTGGGGACAGTGCTGGTGAGGGCAGGGGACAGGGTACTCGTGGGGGGTCTGGGCAGGGGACGGGGCAGCTGGGACCAGTACCTAGCAATCCTGCAGCACCTTTGAGTTCCAGGACATGTGCAACTGCACTTCCCCTCCCCTGAACAGCAGGGGCTTTACTTCCACGATGTCGTTCTGCTGGGAGGGGGGGGAGTCCCAGGGCAAAGACCTCTGCCTGCACAGCTGGAGTTGCGCAGACCCGGGTTTCCTGACCTTCCCCTCCCCTCATCGCGCAGAAAGGCCGTGGAACTAAGTTACTGGGTGCCATAGCCACAGCTGTTCAGGCAGCGCGCACCAGCTCCTTTGGGGAGGGGAAATGCTTCCCTCCCCGCTATGGGTCACATGGTGTCACCCTTGTCCTGCACCCCCAAAGTGTGCTGGCTGGGAGCAACTGTTCCCCTCTGCCCCTGCCTCGCTATACCTCTGCGTCGCCAGGGACGAAGGGGAAAGTGTGCTGCTTCTTTAAGAAGCTGGCTAGCCAGTGCTCTCTCTTTCAGAGGGGGGCGGGGGAGTGCCGGCTCCTCGCGGAACCCCTACTTTCACTTCGCAGAACCCCAGGGTTCCATGAAGCACCAATTGAGAAACACTTGTCTAGAAGATACCATCAAGTGCTTAGTTTTGCAGTTCTCAAACTGTGGATTTGTGTCTCCAGAGATGACATGCTTGTTGACAGCAAAAATGTTTTAAAATAAATAATAGAGAGAGATAAGAAATAGAGACCGCACTCCATTGTTTCTCTGCAAATGTGTACACCGACTCAATCCCTTACCTTTCCCTAAAAGTGCCATTTCAAAAAGTTCAATGAATAGAAGATTGTTGGGAGTGGAATAGATCTGGACAAAGAGAAGTCTGGAGATAAATGTGAGGAAGGAGGGACAGAAACAAAAAGACAGGCATGCATACAAAATGCAAACAGTGCCACCAAAAAAAAAAAAAATTGCAAGGACTTGCTGTCCAAATGAAACAATATCATGAGATGTATTCCTTCTCAGGAGGAAGCTCCAATGAAGATGTTGAAAGAAATATATATGTACATGCAGGATCTTCAGGTTGGTAAACTTATTTCATACTTCTTTTTTAAGCCTGTCTGCCTTCTGAACTATTTTTGAATTCTCATGTTGGAACAAAAAATTGTTGTTACTCTATGGTGCTATCATTTTTTGATGCAGTTGTGATAAAAATAAATTCCTGATCTAGGCAGATGATGATCTTCCTTTTACAACTCCATCTTTAAAGTGGTACTGAGTGTCACTGAATGCAATAAGTAACAGAGGGGTTGCCGTGTTAGTCTGGATCTGCAAAAGCAACAAGGAATCCTGTGGCACCTTATAGACTAACAGATGTATTGGAGCATAAGCTTTCGTGGGCAAAGACCCACTTTGTCAGATGCATGTAATAGACATTTCCAGAGGCAGGTATAAATATTCAGGCCAGAATAAGACTAGAGATAATGAGGTTAATTCAGTCAGGGAGGGTGAGGCACACTTCTAGCAGCTGATCTGGAGGTGTGAACATCAAGCGATCTCTCTCCTGCCATCCATCTCCATCGTCTGACAAACAGAAGCTAGGGACATCATTCCTTACCCATACTGGCTAATAGCCATTAATGGACTTAACCTCCATGAATTTATCGAGTTCTCTTTTAAACTCTGTTATAGTTCTAGCCTTCACAGGCAAGGAGTTCCACAGATTGACTATGTGCTGTGTGAAGAAGAACTTCCTTTTATTTGTTTTAAACCTGCTGCCCATTAGTTTCATTTGGTGGCCCCTAGTTCTTATATTATGGGAACAAGTAAATAATTTTTCCTTATTTACTTTTTCCACACCACTCATAATTTTATATACCTCTATCATATCCCTCCCTTAGTCTCCTCTTTTCCAAGCTGAATAAATGGTAAATTTTCAGAATGGAGAGGGGTAACTAGTGGTGTTCCCCAAGGGTCAGTCCTAGGACCAATCCTATTCAACATATTTATAAATGATCTGGAGAAAGGGGTAAACAGTGAAGGACTCATTCCAATCCCCTAATCATTTTAGTTGTCCTTCTCTTAACCTTTTCTAATGCCAGTATATCTTTTTTGAGATGAGGAGACCACATCTGTACGCAGTATTCAAGATGTGGGCATACCATGGATTTGTATAAGGACAATAAGATATTCTCTGTCTTATTCTCTATCCCTTTTTTAATGATTCCTAACATCCTGTTTGCTTTTTTGACTGACGCTGCGCACTGCGTGGATGTCTTCAGAGAACTATCCACAGTGACTCCAAGATCTCTTTCCTGATTAGTTGTAGCTAAAATAGCCCCCATCATATTATATGTATAGTTGGGGTTATTTTTTCCAATGTGCATTACTTTACATTTATCAACATTAAATTTCATTTGCCATGTTGTTGCCCAATCACTTCATTTGTTGAGATCTTTTTGGAGTTCTTCACAGTCAGAGATTCATGAAAGGGACTGGTTCTATCTAAAGAGACAGCCAATGCCAGTTGAATATCGAGGGTGTGCATCATGGCATCCCTTGGTGAAGCATGTGGCTTTGGAAAGAAAGTAGGTAATATGATGGGTTCATTAATATAGAACATTGTACATACTTTTTGGAGCAATGCTAGAGGAGACAAAAATAGTGTTGGAGCACTCAGCTGTAAGGGTCCTAAGCTCCCCAACCCTCCTCGCTGAGGTAATAGCCAATAGAAAGCAGACCTTCATGTGGCCAAGGGCTTGAACAGAGGCCTAGTCAAATAGTCCAAAACAAGGTTCAAGTCCCATGCTGGAGGAGGAGGTCTGTGTAGGGTGAGTATATAATCTGGAGACTCCTAAGGAACCTTTTTGTGACTGGGTGAGCAAAAATGGAGAGGCCATCCATTGGGGTATGGAAAGCTGTTATAGCTGAAAGGTGGACTCTTATGGAAGAAAGTGAAAGTCCAGATGTCTTAAGTTCTATTATGTAGTCGAGGATGACATTTAGTGGGGATGTACGAAGGTCCATCATTGCTCTCTGACACCAGTGAGAGAAACGAGTCCAAGTAAGTTTTGAGTGGTAGGTCTCCTACTGTGTAGGAGAACATCCTTCACCTGTTGAGAGCACCGGGCCTCTATTTCCCCAAACTAGATAGGAGCCACTTATGGAGGTGAAGACATGCGGCTAAGGATGTAGCATCATTCCACGATTCTGGTAGAGAAAGTCGCATTGATGTGGTAATGGGCAGGGCTTAACAAATCATGTAATCTACTCGCCTTAACAAATCATGTAATCTACTTGCAGAACTGCGCGGTTGGCGAGCCCTGGTAATGGGTATGTAGGTTGAGTAGACAGCCTGTGCAGGAATGGAAACCACATTTGGCAAGATGGAGCTATCAGAATGACTGGAGCTCCTCTGTGCGGATCTTGTGGAGTACTATGGGAAGGAGTGGTATGGGGGGAGAAGGCATAGAACAGAGGAGCCCTCCATTAGATCAGGAGCGAGCCCTTGCTGGGTTCCACTCTGGAGCAGAATCAGGGGCATTTGGTGTTGTGGGGAGAGGCAAAAAGGTCCATTGTTGGCCAACCTCATTAAGGGAAGATCAAGTTCGTGACCTCGGGATGCAGCTCCTATACATTGTCCTCAGAAAAATTGCGGCTCAAAGTCCACAGTGGTGTTGGTGACCCCAGGTAGGAATGATGCTACTAGTGTAACATGGTTGCAAATGCACCAGTTCCATTAGCGGATGGCATCTGCGCACAGGGAAAGGGAGCCCCCACAGCTTGTAACCAGAATGCTCTTCACATCATGACCACTGTGGCCATTGCTCTGGCTGCAGTGTCAGCCACATCTAGACTAATTTGTAGGGCAGTACATGTAATAGTTTGGCCCTCATGGACTATTGCTTTCAAGATAGGGCTCTTTGATTTGGGAAGGTGTTCCAAGAGCTCTCCCAGTTTTGAGTAATTATTAAAATCATGATTTGCCAGCGTGGAGGAAGAGTAGACCTTACTACCGAAAAGATCTAGCTTCTTATGATCCTTGTCTTGGTTAGCAGTTTTATACAGGGGCAGTTTAGATCTGTGCTGAGCCGACTCTACAACCAAAGAGTTCAGTTGTGGGTGTGAGAATAGGAATTCAGTGTCTTGGGGGGGGGGGGACGGGGACAAAGTATTTTCTCTCTGTCCTTTTACAGGTAGGTTGGATAAATACAGGCATTTGCCACAGTTTCTCAGATGTCTCCATAATTGCCTCATCTATGGCAAAGCTCTCTATCTTTTCTTGCTCTTGCCATCAGGCTTGAACAGTGCTTGCATTTTTGCAAGTTGAGGGCTTCACCCAAACTGCATATACAGAGGGAATGACCATCAGACACTGGCATGGGCTCTCAGCAGTCAGTATATTTCTTAAAGCCGGAGGAGGCAGACATGTTAGTTAATATTATTCTATCAGTTTGTTAATATTTGTTGATTTGACTCTTCCGCTCCCACAGAAGCAGAGACCCAAGAGGCACCTGGTCAGAGAACCAAGAGGCACCTGGTCTGCCGCGATTGAGCGGCTAATGCCGCATTCAAATCCCCTGAGGGAAATAATTTTGTTTTGTTTTGTTTTGTTTTCTTAAGGTAAACATGGAGGGAAACTATTTACATGAATTTCTAACACTAACTCTATAAAAGGAACGGTCCAAACACTAAATAACTATCTGAGGTAAGGAGAGTGAGAGTGTTAAAGCTCCATCTGCAGCTGAGGGTGGTTGACGAGGAATTGAAAGGGAAGAGCCAGGCCACGCATGTCAGGCACTCTGGAGGCAGTGGCACAAGATGCCTCCTGTGCATGCACCCACCACTGTGGGGGGAAGGGAACTGCTTTGCAATGCTCCAATTTGCAGCTCTGGGTGACCCATCACCAACAACGGAGAACACATGGGGACATCACTTGAAGAACCACCTCTTTTCTTTTTCGAGGAGTGTCCCTGTGGACACTCCACTGTAAATGACTACGGAGCAGTGCCCTCAGTCTGTGGAAGAGGGGCTTCAGATGTGGATGGTAGTCAGCGGTGAGGACTGCCTGTCCAAAAATGGTATTCTGTGAAGTGTAAGTCTCTATAGCATAATGTTTTGTAAATGTATGGACTGATGCCCAAGTTGCTGGCCTACAGATGTCCTTGATGGGCATATTACGTAGGAAGGCCGTAGAAGTGGTTACCATCCTGGCGGAATGTGCCCGCAAAGGGGTTGGTAACAGCATCTTATAGACATGGTAGCATTCTTTAATACAGTTTGTTATCCATCTCAAAAGATTCTGTTTTGAGATTGCAGCTCCTTTAGAACGCTCTGCTATAGAAATGAATAATTTCTAGGAGAACTCCAGAGGGGATATGATCTCTTCCCTCCGCCTTGGTGATTTATGGAAAACATGCCATTTCATTCTATCTAGGTAGAAGGCAAGTGCTCAAATGTATAAGGAGTGGAGCCATGCTGTGTTGGTGTCCAAATGCGGTTTTTGGCGGAAAACAGGTTAAGTATATAGGTTTGTTAAGATGGAATTGTGAAACTACTTTTGGGAGAAATTTGGGACGTGGTTTTAAAACTAATTTATCCTTGTAGATGATGGTGACTTCACCATAAGCATGACCAGTTCACCTACTCTTCTTGCTGTCGTGATTGCTAGAAGGCCACTATTGTAGAAAGATGAGTGAGGGAACATGTTGCCGTGGACTTCAAGGGTGGGTGGGTCAAGGTGTTAAGAATAAAGTTGAGATCCCAAGGTGGCACTGCCAGCTTTATAGGGGGAAAATTACTGTTGAGGCCTTTCAGAAATTTCTTTGTGGTGTGGTGAGAAAATACAGTGTGGCCATCCACGACCTCGTGCTTGCTTTAGATAGCTACTAGGTGTTCCTTTAAGGATGAATTGGAAAGGTTCTGGTTTTTTAATGAAAGAAGATATTCTAAGATTATTCTCAACTGTGCAGAGCGAGGATGTGTGTTCTTTGATCTGCCCACTCAGAGAAATGGCTCCATTTCTGCAAAAGGTCTTTCTTGTAATGCATTTGTGACAATTAGTATTGTAATGGGGACTTCCTCAAACCAGGTATGGAGTATTCACTCCTGAAGGAGCCGAGCCATGCCTGGAGATGGAGTTTGTGAATATGTGGCTGGAGAACTCGACCCTGATCCTGAAATAGTATGTCTGACCACAGTGGAAGAGGAATCAATGTCACAGCTGTCAGCTGTGACTGGTAAGAAAACCAGGTTTGTCTGGGACATGCTGGTGCTGACAACAATTCCAGCTTTGTCCAGCTTTCTTTTGTGTATGACCTTGCCAAGAAGGGTAAGTGGTAAACAGGCGTATAGGAGATTGAGACCAGCAGATCATCATGGCATCCCCCTTGGAGTCCTCACCCAGCCCCGACCTGGAACAATACTTGGGGAATTTGGTGTTGTGCAATGTGATGAATAAGTCTTTCTGCAAAACCGCACTTTAGGTAGATGGAATGTAGGGCTCGAGGATGTATTTCCCATTCATATGTCTGATGAAATATGTGGCTTAGATGGTCCGTAGTGATGTTTCAGTTGCCTGGGAGATACACTGCTGATAGGGTGATGTGGTGGTGATTGCACCACTGGCATAGTGTTGCTCCCTTCCTGCAGAGGGGATATGATCTCCCCCTTCCCCCTTGGTGATTTATGTAAAACATGTAGGCAGTGTCGTCTGAGTATCCTCACAGACTTGCTGCGTATCAATGGTAGAAAGTGCTTGCATGCTCTTCGCACTGCGCAAAGTTCGGGAATGTTGATGTGCAGGGTTGACTCTGTCGGTGTCCATCTTCCCTGGGTGCTGTGCTCGTCGCTGTGCACGCCCCAGCCTTCTAATGATGCATCCGTGGTTATGCTTATGAACAGGGGCATCTGCTGGCAAGGGATACCTGAACATAGCTTGTCAACCTGTAACCACCGTAGAAATGATTCTCTGACCCTCTTTGTGGGGCTGAGCATTTTCTGCATATGGTGCTTGTGAGTTCAAAAGCACATATGAAGCCACATCTGGAGATCTCTCATGCGTAGCCTGGAGTGGGGAACCATGCCTTTGGTTGCCAACATGTGGCCTAGAAGCTGAAGGCATTATCTGGCCGACACTGTGGGACTGTCTATAATAGTTTTTGCTAGTGTATACAGAGTTTGGAACCATGTAATGGTAGTCGCACCTGTGTGTTCATGCAATTCAATGTGGCTCCTATGAATTCCAGCTTCTGGGATGGAGCGGTGTGTAATATTTATGCATTTATCTGGAGACCTAGAGATGTGAGTAGATGGACTATCTCTGCAGTGGATTGGACGGCCTCGTGTTCTGACGCTGGAGAAGGGGGGGGCGCGCCAAGCTTGATAGTGTGTGCAAGCCTGTTTGTTCCTTCCAGTGTCAGTGTGGCATTGGTACCGAATAAGGGTGTGCTTAGTACTGATGCTATTGCTAGCTCTTGCTGGGTAGTCAAAGGTCTTGGAGAAGCAAAGGTCAGTATCACAAGTTCTCCATGTGTCAGAGAGCCTGCCCATTTCCAGGCTGCAGACGGTACCGGGGAAGACATCTGTACTCAGGGCTGGTACGGACTTGGCCAGTGCCCATACCAGCAGTTCAGAAGGCCTCTTGTCTGTGGGACCGTGAAGTGGTTTAGCTACCATTTTCATCATTACCATCGCTGTCAGTACCAACAGCGCAGTGGCAATTTTCTTCAGCTTAAGCGCCGACACTGAAGGTTATGATTCTCTGGGAGATACTGCCCCTCAGGGTTTGCTGGTACCAGACTTCCCTGTACTTTTGCATGCCCAGTAGCTTTCCCCTTTAGTGATGGAGGCTTACTTTGGGGAGAAGATCTCTTCATTGCCCTCTCTGCCGAGAGTGAAGAGTGCTTTCTTTTGGGCATTTTCTTGGCTGGAACCTCTCTTGGAGCCAACGGGCCTTGATCCAAAGCCACCTTTGGCAAGATACAAGCCAGGGAACTTTGAGGTGCCAATTTCGAGGCTGGCCTCAATTCTTCCATGGTGAGTAGCTTTAACTGGAGTTCTCTTGCCTTTAGTGATCTGGATGAGAGCTGCTTGCAACAGTGGCAGCTATTCGGTGAATGTTCCTGGCCCAAGCAATGGATACACTGGGCATGCTTGTCAGAGACAAGTACAGACAATCTGCATGTCAGGCACCATTTAAACACTGGTGAGCCTGGCATGCTTACCTTATCCTATCCATGAACTATGAAGAGAGTATAAACAATATATTTTTAAACTAACTCATTCAAGGAAGGGAAATGTAACTATCTAACAACAACTACAATGACCACCAATAATTCTCTAAGGTAACACACTGAGCGCTGCTGTGTTCTGACCAAATCAGGAGTGGTTGAGAAGCAACTATCTGGCGGCTGACAGTGTGCATTGGCATGTTCGCTATGTTGCAAGCAGTGCCATGTGTGCGCACCAACACTGGGGGAGGGATATTGCTGCTAAAAAGTTCCAGATAGAAGCGCAAGAGTGCCAAGACTCCTACAGTAGAGCACCCACAGGTACACTGCTCAAAACAGAATATTTGTTTTATTTCTGATACTGTTTAAATTTGGAAGGAACTGAGTCAGAATATAAAGAGAGAAATATTCAATGACAGAGCGTAATTACAAACATTAAAAAAAAAAAAGAGAATGGGATAAGCACTATCGCCACGCTCATTTCCTTGAAACTCGTCTCAATACTAGGTACCAGGGTCAAACTTTAACTACTGAAGAAGAGGAGTTGCATCCAACCACCATCCCATCATAATACCAGTTATAATAAACTTCAGAGCTAAGGGTGAACCATTCAGCATATATATGTTTGCTGAAGATATTTTAAAGGCAGTCACACCAGTGAGCTGGTGGAAGTCACTTAAGCACTTAGATTCGATTCAGAGACCGCTGAATTGATAATCTCACTTGCATAGAATCATAGAACACTAGAAATGGAAGGGACCTCGAGAGGTCATTGAGTTCAGTCCCCTGCCCTCACAGCAGGACCAAGAACTATCTACCATTCCTGATAGATGTCTACCTAACCTGCTCTTAATCTCCAGAGATAGAGATGCCACAACCTCCCTAGACAATTAATTCCAGTGTTTAATCACCCTGACAGTTAGGAAGTTTTTCCTAATGTCCAACCTAAACCTCCCTTGCTGTAGTTTAAGTTCACTGCTTCTTGTCCTATCCTTAAAGGCCAAGGAGAACAATTTGTCTCCCTCTTTGTGATACCCTTTTAGATACTCAAAAAGTGCTATCATGTCCCCTCTCAGTCTTCTCCTTTCTAAACTAAACAAGCCCAGTTCTTTCAGTCTTCCCTCATAGCTCATGTGCTCTGGACCTATAATCATTCTTGTTGCTCTTCTCTGGACCTTCTCCAATTTCTCCACATCTTCCTTGAAATGTGTTGCCCAGAATTGGATACGATACTCCAATTGAGGCCTAATCAGCACAGAGTAGAGCGGAAGAATGACTTCTCATGTCTTGCTCACAACACTCCTGTTAATGCATCCCAGAATCATGTTTGCTTTTTTTGCAACAGCATCATACTGTTGACTTATTTAGCTTGTGGTCCACTATGACCCCTAAATCCCTTTCTCTAGTACTCCTTCCTAGACAGTCACTTCCCATTCTGTATTTGTGAAACAGATTGTTCCTTCCTAAGTGGAGTACTTTGAAAATGTCCTTATTAAACTTATTATCCTATTTATCTCAGACCATTTCTCTAGTTTGTCCAGATCATTTGGAATTATGACCCTATCCTCAAAGCACTTGCAACCCTTTCCAGCTTCGTATCACCTGCAAACTTATTAAGCATACTCTCTGCCAGGCCTACCGAACACGTGGACCGCAGCTCATTTATTTTCGGCTTGCGGTGAGGTTTAGGTTTATGTGTGGCTCAATATAAGGCCCGCAGGTGGGATACTTTGAACAAGACCTCCACTGGGAACATGCTCCACAATGGTGAGGCATCTCCCAGGAGGGGTGAGTATTGAAAGATGCAAGCGGACGGGGTGGCTGGAACAGACAGATACAGGGTGTCAGCATTACTAACCCCCAGGGAGGAGGTGCCGGGAGCGCCGGGGCATTGTGGGAAGTGCTTTGTATTCATTCCCGTCAGTGTGAAATAAGCTAGTTGCATATATATTTGCATGTATATGCAACCACACTTAACTTGCAGCACTCGGCATGTGCTGAGAGTGTCATTGTAGCCCCTGGGACTTCCAAAGTTGAGTAGCCCTGCTCTATGCCAATATCTAAATCATTGATGAAAATATCGAATAGAACCAGTCGCAAAACAGACCCCTGCAGAACCCCACTTGTTACGCCCTTCCAGCAGGACTGGGAACTGTTAATAATTACTCTCGGAGAATGGTTATCCAGCCAGTTATGCACCCACTTCATAGTAGCCCCATCTAAGTTGTATTTGCCCAGTTTATTAATAAGATCATGTGAGACCATATCAAATACATTACTAAAGTCTAGGAACACCACGTCCACTACTTCTCCTGTATCCACAAGACTTGTTCTCCTATTAAGGAAAGCTATCAGATTGGTTTGACATGATTAGTTCTTTACAAGTCCATGCTGGCAGTTACCTATTACCTTACTTCCTTCCAGATATTTGCAGATGAATTCCTTAACTACTTGCTCCATTATCTTCCCTGCACACAAGTTAAACTGACTGGTCTGTAGTTTCATGGGTTGTTCTTATTTCCTTTTTATAGATGGGCACTATATTTGACCTATTCCAGTCTTCTGGAATCCTGTCTTCCATGATTTTTCAAAGATAGTTCCTTCAGTATTCTAGGATGCATTTCATCAGGCCCTGATGACTTGCAGACATATCACTTTTTAAGTAATTTTTAACTTGTTTCTTTTTTTATTTTATTTTATCTTCTAAACCTACTACCTTCCCACTAACATTCACTATGTTAGGCATTCCCTCATCAGACTTCTTAGTGAAGACTGAAACAAAGACGACATTAAGCACCTCTGCCGTTTCCAAGTTTCCTGTTATTGTTTCTCCCTCCTCACTGAGCAATGGGCTTACCCTGTCCTTGGGTCTTCCTTTTGCTTCTAAAATATGTATAGAAAGTCTTCTTGTTGTCCTTTATGTCTGTAGCTAGTTTGAACTCGTTTTGTGCCTTTGCCTTTCTAATCTTGCCCCGCATACCTGTATTGTTTGCTTATATTCATCCTTTGTAATTTGTCCTACTTTCCATTTTTTAATAGAACTCCTTTTCGATTTTGAAATCATACAAGATCTCCTGGATAAGCCAAGGTGGTCTTTTGCCATACTTTCTATCTTTCCTACACAGTGGAATGGGTTGCTTCCGAGCCCTAAATAATGCCCCTTTGAAAAACTGCCAACTCTTTTCAGTTGCTTTTCCTCTTAGTCTTGCTTCCCATGGGACCTCACCTACCAGCTCCCCGAGTTTACTAAAATCTGCCTTCCTGAAATCCATTGTGTCTATTTTGCTGTTCTCCCTTCTATCATTCCTTAGAATCATGAACTCTATGATTTTGTGATCACTTTCATCCAAGCTGCCTTCCACTTTCAAATTCTCAACCAGTTCCTCCCTATTTGTTAAAATCAAATCTAGAACAGCTTCCCCCCAGTAGCTTTTTCAGCTGCTGCGGCTTTGCTCCCGGTGTCTCTGGTCTGCTAGGGACCGTCTCCAACAGACCAGGGACACCGGGAGCGAAGCCGCAGCCGCGGCGGGGTCCCGCGCCTCTAAGGCTTTGCCAGAGCAAAGCCTCAGAAGTGCGGGAACCCGCCGCCGCTGAGGCTTTGCTCCCGGTGTCTCTGGTCTCCTGGAGACCGTCTCCAGCAGACCATGGACACCGGGAGCGAAGCCGCAGCCGCGGCGGGGTCCCGCGCCTCTGAGGCTTTGCCGGAGCAAAGCCTCAGAAGCGCGGGAACCCGCCGCTGCTGTGGCTTCGCTCCCGGTGCCCCTGATCTGCTGGAGATGGTCTCCAGCAGACCAGGGGCACCGGGAACAGCTTTTCTCGCCCCGGAGGTCGAGGTGGCGGATCGCTGCCTGCGAGCTCCAGGGGGAGAAAGCCCCTTTCGTAAGTGCAGATCCGACATAAGTCGGATCCGCGTAAGTCGGGGACTGCCTGTACATTTGGTCCTAGAGCAATTCAATCCTGCTCCTATTACTGAAAGCAGAAAGACGTGAGGTTAAATACACCATTGGAAATCTCTCCTTGCCTTACAAACACAGACCAAAAGAACTTTTAAAATGAAGTCCATGTCTAGATAATGAGATACATATATACATACATAAATAATCAGGAGTTGATGCTACTATACTTTTCTGGAGGAAAAAATAGAGCTCTATTACCATGCTGCCTCCTATTGACAAGAGTGCAAAAAGAAAGACGAAATGGCTGAACAACAAGCGGTAATTTATTATGACCATAAAAACAAGAGTTTATGCTGTAACCAAATTGAAGACATTCTAAAGAAAGTCTGAACACTTTGACATTATTACAGTTCTACTTTCTATTCCCATCTCCATCACAGCCTATGCGCTAAGGACACATTTCAACTACATAGAAAGCAAGTAATTTTAAAATATATATTGTCTAGGAATTAGGATTGTAACCTACTATATGAATGAAAGGACCCCCTTGCACGTTAGCTCATTTTCCTCAATGTTTGATATAAAAAATCCAGTGTATACAATGTAAATTATTTATTCAATATTTGCAAACAACATTTTTGTTTCATGAGGGATGATTGTGTGATCTTGGATAAGTTTCTCTATACTTCAGTTTTCTTATTTGTAAAACTCCAAGGATTACCTGGTGTTGCTAGTGTCCTTAGCTCAAATTTTGTTTTTTCATTTAAATCATTGTTCTTGGGTGGAGCTAAAGGATTCAGTATGTGAGCTGCCCCAGAGAGAGAGGACAACTGCAGCCCTCCTCTCACCACATTAGATTGGGACACAGTGAGAAGTGCCTGTCCATGGCTGCTGCAGCTCTGGTAAGCATAGCCGTTGGAAGGGTGCATGTCAACCAGCTGGGGGACAGACAGACAGACACATACAAACTCACTATCTGAAATATATAGCAGATAGTCTCTTTCTCCACCCCTGCCCCAATGGGGTTATTGCTGTTCTGGTCCCCTTCTCTGGTCCTTTGCTGCTGCCCTCTTTGGTCATTCTGTAGTTTAACTCCCTCCTACCAGACCCCTCCCTTTCCATGTTATGAGAAAACTGAATTCCGGGCACATTCCATTGTCCTGGCACAACAAATCCTGACTTTGCTTTAAATTATGATAAAAGGAAGCTGCATACCAAATTTGGTGATCCTAGCTCTTACCATTTAGGAGGAGTTCTTGAACAAATTGACAGACAGATGCAAATTTCTAAAATACATAGTACGACTAAGATTAATGCTTATTTTCATAGGTGTGTGGTAAGATTAAATTAACTGATGTCCTTTCCTCAGATACCATGTAAAAGAATTATAATAAAATACATTCTGAGAAGCAAAGAAAGAAATATTACAGCTAGTTTAAACTGAATAGGTGTTTCCATATATCGTAGTGCACTACTCTGCATTAGAATAGCAGCATAAACAAGAACAATTAAAACGAGCAAAAAGTGTATATATTTTCTCCACTTACCTTTTCCTTATTGTTATGTCTGACAGTGGTACACATCTTAGGCCAGCTCCTAATACCATGAGGGAGGATGTTAACAACATTGTTACCCTGAGACCTAAGACAAACAAAAATTGCAATGTGTTACAATTTTTAGAAATAAAGCAGCAATATTGCTAAGAATGAAACTGAATACATATACATACATGTAACATGAAATCAACTGACACACACCATAATTTTAATAAATATCTACACAATCATGAAGCCTTTGCTATTGCATATTGTATATCAACCATGACTTCACATTATAAAATACGAAACACTTCAAGATTCAAGCTCCAACCTTTTAAAACTTTATGCCGGACCTTTAAAAGAGAAAAATACTATAGTTTCACAGGTACTCATGCTGAAGTTTCCTTATTATGCACAACTGAAGTATTACAACAACATACAATCTAAAAAAATCTCTGTACTACATATGCAAAAAGAGAAATGTACCCCACACATGCTCTTTTCTGAACACTAAATGAAATAGTGAGATCTTGGAAAGGGGAGGGTTTGCTGCATTCTTTCATATTTATTTCAAGATGAAAAGTAAATCTACTTTATTTGCTGGAAAAAATTGCTTCCTTTGAAGTACTTGAAATTAAGACAAGTTTTTGATGTATTCAGATCAAGTTGTCAGAAGTTATGTATATAATACATTTTTAAAAGTTACAATTGACATACTGTTTATACATTTTCCCCTCCAAATCTATGATTCAGAATTGAGAAACTGCTAGATCAGGGCTGGGCAAAATACGGCCCATGACGCGAATATGGCCCTCAAAGCCACTGGATCCAGCCTGTGGACCATCCTGCCAGAACCCTCAAGCACACACCTGCTGCAGGTTTAAAGCACAGTCTAGAAGCTCTCTGCTCTGGAGGGAGGGGGGAGATTTCCTGTGATCTCTCCACCTACCTCCAGCCCAATCCTCAGCTCCCATTGGCCAGAAACAACAATGTTCCATGCAGCATTTTCATGGAACCTGGGATCAGCTGGGGATTCTCCAGCTGATCCAGGACTCCATGCAGCATTTCTGCAGAACCCGGGATCAGCAAAGGAGGGGAAGCAACCAGTCAACGCAACTAGTCCTTAACATCCTTATCCTGCACCCAAACACACTCCCAGACCTGCACCCCAATCTCCTGAACCAAGTCACAATCCCCTCTTTCACCCAAACTCCCTCTCACACTTCCCACTGTCTCCTGCATCTCAGTCCCTTACCCTGTGCATCTTTCTGTACCTAGCCTCCATCCTAAATCCCACATCTCCTCTACAGAGAAGTGTGGCCCTTGACCACTTTCCAAAATCTTGGCATAGCCTCCTACCAAAAATTATTGCCCAACCCCATGCTAGACAGGAAACAACTTCATCTTTAGTGCTGTAATTTAATTTACCAACAATTTACTTACTACTAATGATGTGTTTATCATCAACGAATAGAAGTGCTGATATACCTTGACAGCACTTGTACATTGTATATTTATGTGACCATAAATTTAATATCTACATGGCAATACAACTTGAAGTTAATGCACAGCAAAAGAAAACATTGCATGTAGCAAGATGTGTGTCCCTCGAGGTGCAGAGACTAGTGGAATAAAAAAAATTATATAAAACTTAAGTATTAATAGACA
This sequence comes from Pelodiscus sinensis, assembly GCF_049634645.1. Lineage (NCBI taxonomy): Eukaryota > Metazoa > Chordata > Testudines > Trionychidae > Pelodiscus > Pelodiscus sinensis. The sequence continues at coordinate 8,665,301 of NC_134717.1, read as the reverse complement.
AATAAGAAATCTTAACGTTTCTTGTTCTAAACTTCCTATCATTCATAGATTCTGGGATTTACCACCATTTCTGACCTCCAAATGAACTTATTAGGCTTTCCAATTTTTCTGGAGCTTTCATCCCATAACATAATCTTTAATTCTGGGAGACTCCAGGACAATCCTGGAGTGTTGGCAACCCTAGTTTTTATGTACAAATGCAATTAAGCCCAGCCCAGGTTGCACCAATGTTGTGCTACCCATGCATGCAACATTATCTACTGTGTGCACAAGAAAAACTATCTGACTGTGGTCCCATTCTGTCCAATGCCCTTACCCAAATGAGCACAGAGGAGGGTGCTATTTGAAAATCATGACCACACAGTACGACCTAGCTCACCCTACGCATGCAAGGTCACACTGCGTGGAGGACACCATTTTGCGGAATGGTAGACATACAAGTGTGAAACTGAATACTCCACGTATGCCCTGGAAAATCGGACTAAGATAAGCTGCAGTCAGCTCAAGTTCTGTTAAATTTATATACAGGAGAAAATATAACCTTATATAGTACACTATAGAGAATATGCATACTAAAATTGCCATGTTAAACAAAGCCCTTAGATAGTTATAAACTTAATTACATTGAAACTTTAGATTTTGTTTTAGAAAACAGTACTTAAATATTTTAAGAGCTTAAAAGCCAAGAGGTAGATGCTATTGTGTCTACTTCATTAGTATACCTGATTCTTTTAAATGAATCCTTGAAAAATGTTTTATACAATTTTGTTTCATATGTTCCTCTATTTTCTGGTCTGTACCATATACTCTCAGACTAGCCAACACTTTGCAAAACACTATTTCTCTGTGAGAGCTTAAGGCATAGATTAAAGTGCCACATTGTATATAAACCTCAGTTTGAAATACAGTCTAATTAATCAGAAAATAAAGAGGATACCAAGTATGCCTAGAAAGGGCATGGAAGAGATCATTGTTATTGTGTTTACCTCACCAGTGCCATCCTATAGCTGAGACAAGCCAGTGCAAATGTAAAATTGAATACACAAGGCATGCAAGTGTACATATTAATCATCTGTGATAGAAGAAAGCTAGTGGCATAAACTCAGTTTAGTGCAGAATTTGATAATTTAGTGTGATTGTGTAACATCAGTGGTTTTCAAACTGTTAGGACTCCAAAGTGGTTATTTAATGGGGCTGTGAGGACTGGCTTAGACTTGCTGGGGCATAAGGTTAAAGCCCTGGACAATGGGGCTCAGGTTACAGGCCTAGGATTTCCAGCTGTCTGGTATTGACCCAGAGAGTCCGGTATTTTTTCCTCCTGTCCGGTAAAAAGAAATCAGAAAATACCAGACATCTAAACTGTCTGGTATTTTCTGATTTTTTTCCTGGCCAGGAAGCAAAAATCCTAGGTGCTTACCAGGTTCTGCAGGGGAACTGTCCAGCCCGGAGCAGGGAAACGAGATGGCGGACGGCCACCAGCAACCTGTTAGGGGCAAAAAAACCCTCAAAAGCATTTCTTAAAGGGGATGCGCTTTTATTTATTTATTTATTGAGCTTAACCACTCTTGGGGTCTCCCTCCTTTTTCCTCAACAGAATTTTTTCCCCATTTTTTGGGGGGGGCGAAGGGGAGTTGGAGGGGTTCGGTATTTTTGGTTAAACCATCTGGCAACCCTATACAGCCCCCCTGGTTGAGTCACAGGCTTTAGTCCCTTTTCCGGAAGATCCCTTAATCCTGATTTTAAGAGGAATAAGGGATCTTCCGGAAAAGGCTTTATTTTCCGAAAGATCCCGTCTAGACTGGCGCTTTTCTCCGGCAAAGCCCCGAGCCGGAAAAAAGCGGCAGCCATGTTCATGCAAGTGCCGCGGGGGATATTTAAATCCCCCGCGGCATTTGCAATTCTGACTTGTCTCATTAGCATCCCTATTACGGAAAAGGGTGCCAATGTAGACACAGCCTTAAAGTGTTGGGGTGAGGATAAAAGTTGTCTGATTTTGAATAACAAACCAGAAGCTGCTGGTTGTGCTTTTAATAGTAACAATAACAGCACAGCTAGGAGGAATGCTGTGCAACTCTTCCTTTGTATTTTTCCTTGAAACCTTATTTAATCTGAAATTATTATTTGCTTGGTGCTCTCTGTGAAAGTACTGACAGTGAAATTTTTTCTACAAAATGCAACAAACTATTGTCAAATGCATCCTTCATCTCCTAGTACTGGTACAAACATTATTTACCAGCTTACCAAAAGCTTCTTGTGCTTTTGCCATAAATTACATGTATCGTTAATAGTAATCATTTCTGGTTACTTTTCCCAATACAATCCAGACGATGTATTTCACTTTCCTCTACAGCTATAGTAAGTAAAATAAGTCCTATATTACACTATCTGGAGTTACCCGGCGTTGCTCGGTCCTGCTCCCTGCCGGCTGATTTGCTTCCCACTCCCGGCGAGCCCTGCTTCCTGCCAGCTGGTTCTCCTCCTCACGATCTCCCCCAGCCAGCCCCGCTCCCGCCATCCGCCTCCCCCCAATATCCCCTGGCCATCCCCCCCCCCCCCCACCAGCTCTGCTTCCCACCGGCCACCCCCTCCCAATCTCCCCCGGCCAGCTCTGCTCCCCCCACAACCAGCCCCGCTTCCTGCCCCCCTCCCCGCTTCCTCCTGGCCAGATCCACACCCCTCACGGCCAGTTCCTCCCCTCCCCCTTCATCAAGTATTGCCTTTGTTTTAGACTACCTGGTAACCGTAGCCACAGGGGCAGGGCAGATGCCCGAGCTGCTCTGTGCGTAGGGATAGGGCAAGTCTTGGATGGCACTTTGGGGTGGCAGGCACATAACCTAGGGTGGGCGGGGCTGCCTCTGCAGCGTGGCACAGCGGGTTATTTTTTATTTTTATAGTTTGAGATCAGGCTCACTCGGGTCCAAAAGTACCTTAAAACCTTTTCCTGGAGGAAAGGTTATCCCATGGAATGTTTGGTTGCAGTAAATCTTATAGTGTCCACGTTATTAGAGCACAAATATACAAACATTCTCCTTTATATATTAGTGTAATGTTGAGTCTGCTTATTCCTTAAGAAGACCCCTTGAATTAACTGTAGATGCATATTGATAAATCTCCAGCTGAGAACTCTTTATTGTGTAGCTAGGGTACTGTAATAGTGTCTTTGACTATACACTGAAGACATTTGTCTAAATATTGAGCATGAATTGGCCCAAAAATGGCTCAGATACATGTGATTCTGTTAGTGTCACTGTGCGCACAGGGTTCTGAAAAACTGCAGTTTTCATGCTGCTCCAGCTCAGTTGTCTGTCAACATGCCTTGCTGTTGTGGAGCATCTCCCAGGTGGGGTGAGCACTGAAAGATGAAAGTGGATGGGCTGGCTGTTACAGATGGGTACAGGGTGTCAGCATTTTTAGCATCCAGGGAGGTGGTGCCAGGAGCTCCGGGGCATTATGTGAAAGAACCTTTTTGCATATACTTTGCACGTATATGCAATCACACTTAAGTTGCGGTCTTCGGCATGTGCTGTATCATTGTGGCCCCTGGGCTTTCAAAGTTGATTAGCATTGCTGTAGAGCAGGGGTGGACAACCAGTTAGCGACGAAGAGCCAAAAAAGCAGTGGATAGAGTGCAAAGAGTCACGTACCTGGGGGGGACGGCGTAGTTGTTGAGGGGGGGAAAAAAAGCCACGCTGGGGGAAAATAGGTGCCGGTACACCATCCCGGGGCATAACATCACAAAAAAAGCACTGGGAAAGGGTGAGAGGGGCAAGCTCTGGGAGGGAATTTGGGTGCAGGAGGAAGTAGAGAACAGCATGCTGGCTCAGAGAGGGGGCTCCAGGCTGGACAGCATTGGGGTCAGGTGGAGGGTTGGGGAGCTGAGCAAACCGCAGACTTGTGGCTGTGAGGGTGCAGGAGTTTGGGCTGGGGTGCATGAGGGGCTCAGGGCAGGGAGGCTGGGAGTATGATGGGCTCAAGAGACAGATTTTCAGTATGTGGATGGTGCAGGAGTGTTGTGGCAAAAGATTGGGGATGAGAGGCTCAGGACAGGGGGTTCCCAGTGCTTGATAGGCTCAGGTTTGGAGTCTGGGGGGGGGTGCAGAAGTGTTATGATGCTGCGGCCAGATGGGGCTTTGGCCCCAATTGGGACTTGTTAGCAAGGCTACATTTTTAAATAAAAAGTCAGTTAAGGCCACAGAAGTGAGATGCAAAAAACACCCCCTCCGAAAACCCCCAAGCCTCACTCACGTGGCCCCAAGTGTGCTGGTGGAGGCAGGGGACAGAGTGCTTGGGCAAGGTTCTGGGGTAGGGGGCTGGTGGTGGTGAGGTTTGGCCAGGGGGAAGGGACAGCGACAGCTCAGCCGGTACCTGGGGATCCAAGGCCTAAGGAAGAGCGCTGGCTGCTCTTCCATTCCCCTCTTCTCTCCTCCGTTCCCCTCCCATAAACAGCTGGCACGCTTCCTGAAACACTGGGTCTGTTGCTGGGCTGGGGACTTCCTCCCCCCTGCTGCCTGCCTGTGCAGGGTGGGGGTGTGAGAGTGTCCTGGGACTGCAAGCCAGCTCCAATTTCTCAGGAAGCGTGTGGGCACATGAGCCGAGTGGCCAGCCTTTAGCACATGCGGGCTGGGACGCTGAGCGCAGAGGGCTGACCGTGAGCACGCTCTGGCTGGGATGACAAGCATGAGGGGCGGGGAGAGGGGGAGCATGAGCAGAGCAGCGAGCACGCACTGGAATGCGGCTCAGAGTGGCCTGGCTGTGAGCAACCTTGTGCAGAGCGGCCAGCCTGACCATAATTTTTTAATAAAAAAAATTTACTCAGGAGCTGCAATTTTTTCATCCAAGAGCTGCGTGTGGCTTGTGAGCCGCGGGTTGGCCAACCCTGCCCTAAGAGTATGGGTACTTATCCAGTAGTGCCCTAGCCTTCATATATTCAATCCACAAGCTACAGGGCATCAGCATCACATGAGGCAATGTCATCAAAGATGGCAAGGTAACAAAAGCTGGTTAGAAGGCCACTTAGTTAAACTGCTTATAAAATATAGCGGTCCTATTTGTGTTGCACAAAGAAAACAAAGTTTGCTGAGTCCATTACATGAAGATAGCCATGTTCTTGGCACAGGCAAGGAACTGTTTGCTGCTATGGTTATTAATATTATTTTAATCAGGTAGTCTGAGAGTATCAAGCATCAGCCATGCTAGTAACTCAGCTAAAAGTTGTACATTGGCAGGGCCTTTACCGTATAAGCTCTTTGAGGGGTGGGCCTGTGTCTTTTGCTGCCTTTTACAGTCCTGAGCAGACTGCCAGTATTATAGTATCATATAATATACAGGCAGTCCCCGGGTTACGTACAAGATAGGGACTGTAGGTTTGTTCTTAAGTTGAATCTGTATGTAAGTCGGAACTGGCGTCCAGATTCAGCCGCTGCTGAAACTGATCAGTTTCAACAGTGGCTGAATCTGGACGCCAGTTCTGACTTACATACAGATTCAACTTAAGAACCCCAGGCATCCCCAAGTCAGCTGCTGCTGAAACTGATCAGCGGCTGATTCCAGGAAGCCCGGGGCAGGGGCTTCCTGTAGTCAGCCACTGGTCATTTTCAGCAGCTGCTGACTAGGGGACACCTGGGGCAGAGCAGCTGGGGTGCTGCTGGGTTGGTCCAGTGGCATCCAGAGCGGCGCTACGGGACCAACCGGCAGCGCCCCAGCTGCTGTACCACAGGCGTCCGGAGCAAAGCCGCGGAGCACGGGGGCAGCGGGACAGCCCAGACGCGCCGTGGCTATCCTGCTGCCCTCGGGCTCCGTGGCTTTGCTCTGCTCTGCTCCCCGTCCCCCAGGTCTGCAGACCAGGGGGAGGGGGAGCAGAGTAGAGCAGAGCGGCGGAACGCGCGGCCAGCTGACAGCCCAGACACATCTGGGCTGTCAGCTGGCTGTGCGTTCCGCCGCTCTGCTCTGCTCCGCTCTGCTCCCCCTGGTCTGCAGAGGGGGGGGGGGGAGCAAAGCGGAGCGCGCGGCCAGCTGACAGCCCAGACGCGTCTGGGCTGTCAGCTGGCCTCGCGTTCCGCCGCCCCTTTGCTTCCTCTCCCTGGTCTGCTCGAGACCAGGGAGAGGAAGTGCCCCGTTCGTAACTGCGGATCCGACGTAAGTCGGATCCGCGTAACTCGGGGACTGCCTGTATGCAGTTTAGTAATGCTTAAGATGCTAATTGTGGTCACACCTAAAATGGTCATGTGTTGTGGAATCTGGTGTATATGAGGAAAATTAGCGGGAGCTGGCAACAGTTATCAGATATGGGTGCTATTCACTGGTGTTCAGTGAAATTAAGGCATAAAGCAACCTTTTAGATAACAGATTAAATTGTTTATTTATCTAAAAACCTACACCTAGCACTTAATAAATCAGATACATAATTTGACAAATATTAGTAATCAAATACAATGAAAGGTGAAAATAGAGGAATATTTTATCTAACCATTCTACTGAAACTGAAAATCCCCTCTTCTATCTTTAAGAAACTCCAGTGTGTAGACATTTGGTAAGCTGCACAAATACATAAGTAATTCCCTTCTGATTATTGCTAAAGCCAAATTGGACAAGCATTTGCTGTGTTGAGTGTTGTATGTGAAAGTCTTAATGTTCTTTGAAGTTAAAAAGACTGCTCCATTGTGGCAATAGAGAAGGGAATAGTCAGAATTAAGGCATCTGACTTGTTGACCTTGGACAAGCACAATATGTAAATCCACACATGACTAGTTCTATACAAGACAAATTCATTTTTCCCTTGTTGCTATTATAAGTTATACACAGCAAACATTTCTGAGTGCAGCTTATTAATATAAAAAATATTCAGGTAATATGCTTGCAAAGATCTAAGAACATCAACTGGAAAATGTTTGGAACTCCTTGAATCTTTTTGGATAAATTCACATTTTTCTACACTTTCTATCTTGCATATAAGGCTACCTGGAACCTGTTCAGTCAGGCTTTAGGTCACCCATTGCTTCTGAGTGCTGGTGCCAGAGCCTAGCTGAGACATGCGCTTAAAGGGGTCCCCCGGACAGCCGTTTCTCTGCTTCTGCTGTGTGCTTGCCTACCTCTTCGAAGGATAGCAAAGTTCTTGCAGTGTGTGCTGTGGTTGCCCAGCTTTTTTGAATGCCACAGCTTTTGTCTTTGTACCACGGAGCCGGAGCTGCCTCTGGGCATGCGATGGCCCCACACGGCCATGATGCAGTTTCTGGCAGGCTGCCTTCCTGGTCCTGCACAAGAGCTCATTCTTGGGACCCTCTCCCTGTGTGCAGGAGCAACACCCATGCAACCACAACCACAACCCACAGTGAAAAGGCTTTTCTGGAGTCTGAACACAAGTTCCGACTGGTGGAACTGGCTGGTCATGGAGTGGTGGGATGACCAATAGTGGCTCCAAAACTTCCGCATGCAGAAAGCTACCTTTTTGGAGCTGTGTGCTTGCCTTACCCTGCCCTCCAATAATGCAACACCCACCTGCAGCCCACCATCCCCCTGGAGAAGCAGGTTGCAATCACTGACTGGAAGCTCACCACCCCAGACAGTTACCAGTCAGTGGGCAATCAGTTCAGTGTGGGGAAGTCCACTGTCAGGGCCCTCCTCATGGAGGTAAGGCATTCTCGGGCTGCAATCCCTGCATGGGGAAGTGGGGGGGGCGGGATCCCCAAGGGTTGTGTCGTCCCGCCCTGCTGTTTTACAGAGCTCTGCCCCTCCAGCCTCTTTCTTTTCTGAGGTTCTAGTAAATTTCAGTGCTGCAAAAAGTCTCTTGTGTTGAACTAGACAATGGTGCCACAATGCTCCGCACCGCTGAGGAGGTGCTTGGTGCCAGGTCCCCTGGCCCTGGGTCTGAATGGAAGCATAGAACTGCCTCCATCAGGAGTACTTTAAGCCTTGTTCCTTGTCTTTGAGAGTTCTGGGCTAAAACTCATGACAGACGCGACAACAATCCCGCTGGTGACCCTCACCAAGGTACCTTAAGCATGGAGACGGTTGTTTTGCACTTTGCACAGACACACAGTTTTTTAACTCGTGAGACTGCAGCATGCTACAACTTCGGGGGTCAGAAAGAAATCTGTAAGAGAGGGAAGGTTCCAGCCTACCATTGCTGGTATTAAGAAGAAATGGAGGAGGAGACAGGTTGGAAGGTCTCTAAATAGTGCACTATGAAGGCACGTTTCCAGGTGCCTTTATGGGAAAAAAAAAATCTTCTAATCACCGTGCATGTGCACATATAACTGATCTGAGCTCACATGAACAAGCACTTAAGAAGAACTTCAGTTTCTTCATGAGAATGCTGAGCTTGTACAGATCTAGGATGGGCCTGAGCCATCTTTGGCTTGCAGTATTAGGAAATAACTCTTTCACTATTCCCAGCAGTAAGAGTAAGTGCGCTTCGCATATGAGAAGTTGCTCATGAGAAGCATCCTTGAAGAGGTACATGGATGACAGATGGAAGGGTGAGTACAGAGAATTGGAGGGAGTATCCCCTTTTGATCATGTGGAGAACCCAGCGATCTCATGTTATACAGGACAGAGCAGAAAGAGAAAGCTCTGGGCCACCCACTGCAACAATTGCTGGAGGACCCTTGCGAAAGCAAGAGCTACAGGAAAAAGTAATCCAAGGGGCTAGTTGTTGAAGGCAACTCAAAAAACACATATGCGAAGTTTTTAGTTCCATCTATACTTGAACTATAAGATTCCAGAAGGAAAAAAAAAAATTACAAAAGCAGAAGGCCTCTTACTTTCAAAACTCTCATCCCTCTGTTATGTTGAGTCAGTTTAACCTCAAACTTCACAAAGGGAAAAAAAATCCTTCATTGGTTTACAGAACATGCTTAATTTGCAGCTTTTTTGAGGAAGTTGGAAGATTGGTCAAAAGCCAGTATAATGGAATGTTGGTTACAATTTAACTATGGCGCCACAGCATGCATGTAGAAATCACTAAAAGAACACTGTTGACAAAGTAAGAGCTTAAAATGCTACGGCTGGCTAATGTGGCAACTTACAGTATCGAATGTCGTCAGGTGGTTGAGGGACATCTACCTAAAACACATCACCAGACATTAGCATGACTCGAAGGAATGAGCTGGACTACTAATGAGAAATGCAGTTGAGAAAGTAACTCAAATACTTTCTTGATGGGTTATGTCTTCTAACAACTTACCCTAAATTCTAGTTTACTGAAGGTCCATCTTCTCTCACTGATACAAAGAGTTAGTTGTAGAAAGATGATGTATAACTTTTCATTAGTAATATACCCAAATAATTAGATGCCAATATCTAAATGGTAGTTATATGTATTCATCTAAATGTGGGTTATTGCTGACTATGTACTTTATGTATCTTATAACTTCTAAAACAAACTTCGTATTTGTGCATAATCTATGCATTATCTCCAGATGTAAAGACACTTCTTTTTACCTCTGTATTATGTAAATTTTTACAAAGGTTTATATCTGAAGGTATTTCAATTGAGTGCTGTAGTATTGCATTTCACTCTCTTGCTACTCTCCCCAACCACCCTTGTTCTCAAATCTGAGCTTTACTGTCAATGTTTCTTTAATGTATGTACACCTCTTGGCAATGGGTCCCCTGTACCTTCTAAACAGCTCTTACCTCAGTCCTAACAAACTCATTATACCAAAGGGATATCATTTGAGATATCTACATTCATTTCATAACTTCTCAAGATTTAATCATTGTGAGATGTACATAAAACTAATATCTAAGACAGGGTGGAGAACCTAAGATCCAAGGGCCAGATGCAGCCCCCAGTTTGCCTTGATCTGGCCTCTGAGGCTCAGGGCTCCTCCCCAGCATTGAGGAGTAAGGGATTTTTTGTTTCTCACTTGTGTGCAACCCTCAACTGATTTTTCTGTTGTTCAGTGGCCCCAACCCAAAAAAGGTTCCCCACCCCAATCTAAGGAGTAATATATTTATACTGAAAATATGCTTTATGGACTTGGAATAGAAATTTATCACCAGGATGTGATGATGGTGGTCCATTCAAGCAATAGGGAGTGGAAAAAACTCCCTCATCAGCCAGTGAGGCTATGCAAGGCACAATATTTACTCCCTCCACAAACTATCAAAGAAACACCATGAAATAACAACAATCCAAATCTCCTAGAGGCAAAAGGAAACATTACAATAGTTTTGCCCTGGCTATGAACAAAAATAGAAGGCTGTTCATAGAGAAGGGAGATGCATTCCATTCACTGAAGAAATGCTTTGGGAAGCCAGGCTGCTTTCGTGAACAGTTGGGTCCTGCTTCTTGTGAAACCAGCCAGCTCTACAAGAGACTGAACTTTTGGAGAAGAAACCTATTTTATATTCATACAAGAAAGGTAACTAAGTGTAGACTCAGATTTGAGTTTTATGATTTGGTTTAACTAATTGTTTCCATCACTTTTTCTCTCATTTCATACATCTAATTAAATCTTTATTCCTTCTTATAAATAAACCTTTGTTTTATGAAGTGCTCAAAAGTGCTTTATGGTTTACAATACCATCAGTTTGAAGTAAAACTGACATATGGGGTACAACACCTTTGGGTGCAGACGATTGGTGACATTGGGTACTCTCAAACTCCAGACTGTATCATCACAGGGAAACAATTCTAAGGGAGATTGGGGTGCACTTATTGTTAACCAACAACATGAAGAAAAGGCTAGCGTAAGACCAGAGGAGAGTGCTTGATGGCTGCAAATATAAGAAAACCAATATCCAGCTACTACAAGACACACTCTTTTTGGCCTGGTCTACACTAGGGAAGCAGTTCGAATTAAGATATGCAACTTCAGCTACGTTAATTGCGTAGTTTAAGTCGAAGTATCTTAACCTGAATTTTGGTGCCATCACACTGCAGGAAGTGGAAGGGAGCACACTCTCCCTTCGACTTCCCTTATTCCTCTAAGAAGCAGGATTACCAGCATTAACAGGAGTGCCCTCTCAGTTCAAATTAGTGTGTCTTCACTAGACTCGCTAATTCGAACCCCCAGAAGATCAACTGTGGCCACTTCGATCTTATCTGCAGTGTAGACATGGCATGTGTGACACACAGTCCCGGATACCCTGAGAAGAGGAAGTTACTCACCCTGTGCAATAATAATGGTTCTTCGAGATGTGTCCCCCTGTGGATGCTCCATTGTTGGTATCGGGCTTGTCTTGGAGCCGCAGATTGGATATCTTTTAGCAGTCAGCTGGACTGCACATGCGCGGTGGTCATCTCACAGCTTTTCGTGCCATTTCTGGTCACATGGTATGGCTCCCGCCAGTTCCTCCTGATCGTCAAGGTCTGAAAAACATAATCAGAGACCCCGAGGAGGGGAGGTTGTAGAGCACCCATGGGTACACACTACTCGAAGAACCATCATTACTGCACAGGGTGAGTAACTTCCTCTTCTTCTTCTTCTTCAAGTAGTGTCCCCGTGGGTGCTCCACTATTGGTGACTCCACAGCAGTAGCCTGGTAAAGGAGGCGGGATTCAGAGTCAATGTGTTGCCGCCATAGAGAGGACAGTGGAGGCAACCGCTGCATCAGTCATAAAAATGTTAAAAAGTGCATAGTGTTTCACAAATGTAAAGTCTGAGGACCATGTGGCTACACGGCAAATATCCTTGAGGGGGAACTCCAGTGAGGAAAGCAGTGGAGGACACCATTGCCCTGGAAGAATGGGCCCTAACAGCATGTGGAAGAGTTTTGTTTCGCAATGCATAGCACCATGTAATGCAGGAGACGATTAACTTCGATATATGTTGTACGGATAATGGAAGACCTTTGGAACGGTCGACTATGGAAAGAAGTAGACACAGATTTCCGGAAGGCCCAAGTTCTTTCAATATAAAAGGCCAGTGCTCAACAGACGTCCAGGGAATGCAGTCAAGCATGCTGTTCTGAAGAATGTGGTTTTGGGTAGAATATGGGAAGGAATATGGCCTTGTTTATGTGAAATTCCGAGTTAACTTTAGGTAAGAATGCTGGTTGAGGTCATAGTATGACTCCCTGAGGTGTAAAGACGGTATAGGGAGATGTTGCCGATAGGGAGTCATACTACCTAAGCAACTCTCCTACCCTGCGTGCCAACTCTCCTACCCTGCGTGCTGAGGTTATTGCCAGCAAAAATATAACCTTCATGGTTACAGTGAGTAAATCACACATGGCTAATGGTCAAATGGTGGTCACATTAAGATATCTAGGACCAATTCCAGATTCCATGGATCCAGGGGTTGCTTGTGGCATGCGAAGATATTGGCCAACCCTTTCATGAATCTTCTTGTGATAGGGTGCGAGAAAACAGTATAGCTGTTCACAGGTGTCGAAAAACCATGGTTGCTGCTAAATGGACCGTCAGAGAAGAAAGTGCGAGGCCCAGGTGTTTGACGTGAAGAATATAGCCCAAGATGGACTGCAGGGGTAGCATGCTAGGGTCTAACTTCCTGTACAAGCACCAAGAACAGAACCGGCACCATTTGTGCAGGTAAGTGATGCGCGTGTTAGATTTTCTAGTATGTAAGAGAACATGCCTGACAGCCTGCAAACAACTCATTTCTCCTTGTCTGAACCAAATAGGAGCCATGCTGTCAATGCGAGGCCATCTGGCTGAGGATGTAGCAGGTGCCCGTAGTCCTATGTCAATAGATAGGGTCGTCTGGGAAGATGAAACGGGGGATGGAGCGACATGCGGAACAGGTAAGGAAACCACGTTTGACGCGGCCAGAAGGGTGCCACTAATACCACTCTGGCTCCATCCATAGCTATCTTCTCTAGAACCCTTGGAATCAAAGGAATGGGGGTGAGGGGAGATACGTGTATAGGAGGTGACAACTCCAACTGAAGAGGAAAGCATCTACCCTGGATGCCAGACTGATGCCCGCTCTTGAACAATATTGAGGGCACTTCGCGTTCTATGGAGTGGCAAAGAGGTCTATGGATGGATATCCCCAGCGGTAGAATAGCACGAGCAGGATGTGTGGCTGTAGCTCCCATTCATGCTGCTGGGTAAAATGCCTGCGGAGGGCATCTGCCGTGATATTGTCCTCGCCAGGGAGGTACTCTGTCGTAATGGCAACTTCGTACCAGTTGCACCAGTTCCATAAACGTATGGCTTCCATGCACAAGGAACGGGACCAAGCCCCTGCTTGCCTATTTATATAGTATACTGTTGTCATGTTGTCCATGAGGATACACACCACATAGCCATGGATAAGAGGAAGGAAATGTTTGCAGACATCGAAGACAGCTCTCAACTCGAGAAAGTTTATATGTTGAATGGACTCCTGTGCAGACCACGGTCCTTGGGTCTGTTTGTCATGGAGATGGGCGCCCCTGCCAAGTAGGGATGCATCGGTTGGGGTCTGCATGGTTGGTTGGGGTCGGTGGTAAGGTATCCCAGCCAACATATTCCAGGGAATGGTCCACCATGTTAAATGACTCCTTGACCATGCGTGGCACCATCACCATCCTGTGTACATCGTGTCTGTGCGGCACGTAAACTGCAGTCCTCCAATGTCAGAGGCATCGAAAGTGCAGTCTTGCATGTGCCACGACAGACCATGGGGCACATGGCAGCTATAGTGTGTCGGCAGGTAAGTATGGGAACCCTTGGACTGGTGGTGAGAACTTGAATAAGGTCTGGAATAGCGTGGAATCTGGTGGTGGGCAAGTATGTACGTACATGCCATGTCTGAATAGAGTCGAGCCCCTATAAATTCTATGGATTGTTGAGGTGTCATGGATGACTTGGGAACATATATTATAAGGCCAAGTGCCTTGAATAGTGCCCTTGCCATGTTGGTGGCACAGAGTGCTTTGTCGAAGGAAGACTCTCTGAGGAGACAATCATCTAGGTAAGGGAATATTATGATTCCCGACCATTGGAGAAATGCCGCTACAACTGCCAAGCGTTTTTGAGAAAACCCTGGGAGCTGAAGAGAGGCCGAATGGTAAGACTTTGTACTGAAGTACTCAGATCCTACTACGAAACGTAGGAATTGCCTGTGTGCCAGATGGATAGTCACATGGAAGTAGGCGTCCTGTAAATCGAGGGATGAAAACCAGTCCCCTTGGTCAAGTGCCAGAATAATCGTTGCTAACGTCACCATCTTGAATCATTGTTTGCAGAGGTACCGATTTAGCCGACGAAGGACCAAAATTGGTCTCCAACCCCCGACTTCTTTTGAGTTAGAAAATAGTGGGAATAAAATCCCCTGCCTTTGAATTAATTTGGTACTCTCTCCACTGTGCCGATATCCAGCATATGAGCCATCTCTTGTCTTAGAGGGAATTTGTGAGAGGGGTACCTGAAGAAGGATGGGGAGGAAGGGGTAGGAGGAGGGGGCAAAGTGAATGGAATTGTGTAGCCTGATGTGATCAGCTGTAGGACCCATCGCTTTGTGGTTATAGGGGGACAGCGATGTCAAAACAGACTTTAAACGACGGTGAAAGTCTGGTGGTGATGTCTTGGCCAGTTGATATTGGAATGGCTTGCAACCCCTCGATTGACGTGTCAAACCTGTAGCCTGGTGTTTTGCTGATTGGATGGCCTGTTTGTTGGCTTGTGGCCTCAGTCTCTGTTGACACTGCCAGGAACGCTGCTGTTTGTAGTGTCTGAACTGTGGTGTCGAGTAAGGGAAAGGCCTTTGTCTCTGGTAAGACGGATATTGCTTGCAACAGTAGGGCGGCATGTACATGCCTAGCATACTAAGCATTGTACGAGAATCATTACCCAAGTGTAACACCTAGTCAGTTTTCTCGGTGAACAGGCTGTGTCTATCAAAAGGCAGATCCTCTACCTTTGATTGAAGCTCCTTTGGCACTGTTGCCACAAGGCCCTGAGCATGACCACTGATGTGGCTGTGGTCCACGCCACTGCATTCATTGTATCAAGGCTGATCTGCAGTGCCGATCGGGAGACCGCGTAACCCTCTTGTACAACAGCCTTGAGTACATGACACTTAGTGTCCAGTAAATGTTTGAGGAGGGGAACTAATTTTGAATAATTATCAAAACTGTGGTTGGCCAATAATGCTGCATAATTGGCCAGTCTCAATGTTAAAGTGGCTGATGAATAGACCTTCCTCCCCAAAAGGTCCAGATGCTTACTATCCTTGCCTCCAGAGAGGTTCTTGTATTGCAGCGCTTTGCTCTTTGTTGCGCCGTGTCGACAACAAGGGAGTTAGGCTGTGGATGATTAAATAAAAACTCCATGCCTTTTGTCAGTATAAAATACTTTGTCAGTCTTTTTGACGCTGGAGTGGAGGCGGGTGTTTGCTATATGTCATTTGCCACTTCTAGGATTGTCTCGTCAAGTGGTAGAGCCACCTTTGATGTTTGCGAGGGCTGTAGATTTCTTAGGAGATGGTGATGCTTCTGCTGGACCTCTGATAGTTGCACCTTTTGGCTGTTGGCAACCCTTCTAAACAGCTCCTGAAATTGGCCTAGGTCATCTATGGGTGAGGAGTCTCCAGGGAAGACAGAGTTATCAGAGTGAAGAGGAAGAGATGTCTGCAGGAGAACGATCTCGTGGTTCATCTCTGTCTGACAGCTGTCCGTCTTCTGACTCAGACTGATGTGTTATGGTTGGGTGGTTTCCTGTATGTGTGGATGGCCTCACTGTAGAGGGAGAGAAGAGATAGTTGTGCCACAGGTCGCGTGTGTCCGATGATCGGATGGTGACCAGCATGAAGTATGATCCGGTGAGTGTAATGACGGTCATGATGATTGTGTCTATGCTGACGGTTGTAGTAGTGCTGGGAGTATCTGTGGTGATGGCTGAGTCTGCAAATCTCTCAGTACCTGGAGCTGGTGGAAAGTGTGGTGGACCTAGGTGATCTGGATCTGTGGCCAGACAGCCCACCTCCATCACATCCATCTTATTTGCCTCTCTGAAGCATACAGGGCAGAGAAGGAGCAGTAAAATCAGCAAAGTCTATGCAGGCTCATCTGATCCTGAGAAGCTGAAACATAGATATGAGAAGAGAGCGATTAAGGCAATAAGCTGGCCTTGAGGCTGCGAGAACTGCCACCGGCTGGCACCTATGTTGATTCGAACACACACACAGTCCCTGGAAGAGGAATTTCCCACTGAGAAAAGAATCCCCAGTAATTCCAATTTAGTTATCTCTCTTACAAGTGTAAATTAAGTTCACAGCTCCCTTGTAAGAACTGGTCTCACAAAAGACAGACCAGCCCCATTTGGCATGACAGATAAGAAAGAGAAATACGTGACCCCATGAGTGTAAAAGATGGGCCCAGCATACACTCACTTTGAGTGTCATTCTACCCTCTACCTGCTGGTCGGGTTAGGTGTTTGACCTCCCGAGGTTCTATGGGGACGCCCACCTCGTATTTTCGTCTTTCCTAGGAATTGAGGGACCGGCCCTGGCCTGACATGCTGGAGTCAAGAGGCACAGAAGGGGGTAAAAATGGTACCTGGATGTGGTCCTCTGTCTTAAGTGTACACATAGAAAGAGTAAGCTGTTACTTGGTACCATTATTTCTATTTTTCTATCTTTATCTTCTTTGTAACCATTTTTAAGATCTATATTTTGCTAGTAGTTAAGAAATAGAACAATAGCCATTGCAACCATATGATTTATAAGCTTCCTCAAATAAACCTGTAACTGTTTAAGCTTTAACCTGACTCCTTCAGTTGCTGTAACAGAACCAAGCACAATTTAAAAGAACTTCAGCCGGTCATAAAGGGACAGATATAGGGAGAGCTTGGGCGTTTGGATTTGTCACACCCAGGTGGCACAATCCACTGGGGCACCTTTCAGCCTTTCCCCAAGGCTGCCCTCTGCGAAGGATCCCTGTGTTCTAGCAGCTAAAATCTAAGGTGTAATAAGCTCTTCCTATATAACGGGGCGTCTGTTGGCCTGCTGGCCACCCTCTGCGATGGGACCCCGGTCCTAGCAGTAAAGGCACGGACGTTAAACCTTTTCTCGGAAACAGACACACACACTGCCCTGACCATCGGCTGACAGGATCTACCCCATGAGCACACCGGATAGGGTGACATATAATGGTGCCAATAGTAATATCTGGGAGAAGGAGAGGCACTTGGTGAGTATCGGTGAGTTCTGGATGGAAAGTGGTCTGAATGGACTGATGGAATCGGAGAAGGTGAAGGTGATTCAGGAGAGAACACAGTCTGTTCCGGACTTGGCGATGGGGTCGGTAGCTTGTGTGTTTTCCGACGCGCTTTGGTTGGTGCTGGAGAGTGTTGCGTTGGTGACGAGGGCGGTGTCAATGTGGGAATTGGTGCCGTCTGGAGAGTTTTGCAGGATGACGGCGCCGCAGTCGGGCAGTGCGCCGGTGCCGGCTGGTTCGTCAGTGCCGACGTGTGTAGTGCTGTTGGCAACACATGGAGTTCCAGTGCTGGTGTGGAAGCTGTTGCCAGACTCAGCACCTGTTTGGTCTGTGCGACCGTTGCTGACTGTACTGTCGGTGCCGGGCTTGGTGCCGACACACTCTGAACCTGTTTCTGTTTGTCAGGTCGGCAGGCTGTAGTTGTGCCCGAAGTGCCTGGCTTGTCTCCCGTGCTCACACAAATTGATGGCAGGGAGCAGGCCTTCTTTTAGAATGCGTCGCCTTCGGAGAAGGTCGACGCTTGGCTGCTGGTAACGATTGTGAAGGGCCAGGGGAGTATGTTTGTGACTGGAGAGCTTTATCAAAGAGCAGCATTTTTAGCCGTATCTCCCAGTCTCGTCACGCTCGAGCACTGGGGATATTTCTGCAGAATATGCCCCTCGCCCAAGCACCTTATAGACAATGCGTGCCCGTCAAATGCAGGCATCGGCATGTGCCACATTTTTTTAAGCCTCGTGATCCTGGCAGGGCATCGTGAAGAACATCCTTGGGGGCCTTTTGGGGTTTTTTTTAGCGAACGTACTGAATTATCATGTATATAGTAGCCCAATGCCTGAGAGTCTGTAACGCTGTAGCATTACAGACTCGCCTCTGGGGGGCGCTCTTGCCTCCTGCCGTGGCACTTGCAGGAGGCATAAGGGATCTGTCAAAAAAGGCTTTCTTTCTTGACAGATCCCCCTCTAGACTGCCGCTTTTTACTGACAAAGTGCTGAGTTGGCAAAACGTGGTGGCCATTTTTATGCAAATTAGGCACAGGATATTTAAATCCCCACCTCATCTGCAATGTCGACCTGCCTAATTTGCTTCCCTCTGTCAACAGAGGGATGCAGTCTGGACATACCCTAGGTGACAACGGCTAACCGTTTAAAAAAATTTTGTCTCTCGATTTCTAACAGAATTAACATGAGAGGTAGCTCTCTCCATCTGCTCCCGAAGACAGGAGGAACTGGCGGGAGCCGGACCATTTGACCAGAAACAGTGCAAAAAGCTGCTAAACGACCACCGCGCATGCATGGTCTGGCAAGCAACTGCTAAAAGTTCTCCAATCTGCGGCACCGAGACAAGCATGACACCAACAGTGGAGCACCCACGGGGACACTACTCGAAGAAGAACCACAACATCTTACCGGACCTGACAAAAATTGCAATAACTGAATGGATAGTTTCAGAAAGTGTTCAATTTCCCTTTTAACCATGACTCTAGTTACAAGAATTTTTGAAGTGTAGGAGCCTGGCCTCATCTTGGGTTTCTTCAGCTGAAGTTACCCTTGTTCCTGACTAGTGAATGATCTAACAGACAGCAATATAGTAGAACTTTAGAGTCATGGACACCTCGGGAAGGGACATTGTTCAGAACTCTGAACTGTTTGCAATCATGAACAAGATATTATTGGATAGATTGCAAGAGCAGGGTCTCACAGCTCTGCCTGCGAACGTCAGGCTCTTCACCTCCTCACAGTAAGTGGCTGCCTGGCAAGTGAAGGTGAGTACAGGCATATCTGGTTCTAGGAAATTTGTAGCGGTTACATGGTTACTTAATTAAATGCACTTTAACATCCCTACTTAAAATTTTTAGCCAATATGGACCATTCAAACAACAAGAGCCTAATCCAAGGCTCACGGACCTCCGTGAAAATATTCTCATTTACTTTGATGAGCAATAGCTCATGTTTTAAGAGAACTGAAGAAAATGGTTTTAAGATTGATATAACTTCTACTCTCTGACTGAAGAAGATACATTTGTTTTAAAAAAAATAAAAAAAAAATAAAACCCTCATTCCTTTGCACCTTTCCTCTCAAATAAAATCCTACAAGTGGACCTTTAATAGAAGAGCAAGTGTTTGGTAAAATGACATTAAGTCAGAAAAACCTTATTCTCAACGCAGAAGAAAAAAATTTAAGCAGAAAAGCATCCCTTGACTCACTCTTACTTGTTTGTCAAGTCTACATATTTTAGTTTATTTTCTGGAAATCAAATATTAAAGATATTGCACAGTATATTTTCTTAACTATGCTCTAACAACATAATCAATACATTTTTATTTACCTAAGCAATATGCTGCACAAACAAAACATATCAGTCAGCTCAGATGCCTCAAAATAACACTAACTAGATAGAGTTCTGTTATGAAACTTCACATCTCTCCCCAACTCACCATCCAAAATCAAATGCATTAGGGATGAAAGAACCCTACTAGAGCATGACATCAGCCCATAAAGGGACCCACTTCATCTTTCTTTGTGGGAGTGGAAGATTTTTTTTTCCAGGCAGAGTGAGACTCCCCATGGCGAGTCCCTTATGGAAGTTCTCCACATCGTTTATCAGGATTTTATCACAAACACCATTAGGACAAAAGCTCTAGGATCTACCCTCAAACCTAGGATATCCCTGAGAATCTGAAGGAAGTTAGGCCCAGAACTCACACTGGCTCTAACCCCAGCAACCACTCTGGCTCCATAGAAGCCATACCATAGAATACTAGAATCACAGAATACTAGGACTGGAAGGGACCTCGAGAGGTTATCAAGTCCAGTCCCCTGCCCTCATGGCAGGACCAAATATTGACTAGACCATCCCTGATAGACATTTATCTAACCTACTCTTAAATATCTCCACAGATGGAGATTCCACAACCTCCCTGTGCAATTTATTCCAGTACTTGACCACTCCTTTTTCCTAATGTCCAACCTAAACCTCCCTTGCTGCAGTTGAAGCCCATTGCTTCTTGTCCTATCCTCAGAGGCCAAGGTGAACAAATTTTTTCCCTCCTCCTCATCACACCCTTTTAGATACCTGAAAACTGCTATCATGTCCCCCCTCAATCTTCTCTTTTCTAAACTAAACAAACCCAATTCTTTCAGCCTTCCTTCATAGGTCATGTTCAAGACCTTTAAGCATTCTTGTTGCTCTTCTCTGGACCCTCTCTAATTTCTCCACATCTTTCTTGAAATGCAGTGCCCAGAACTGGACACAATACTCCAACTGAGGCCTAACCAGTGCAGAGTAGAGCGGAAGAATGACTTCTCGTGTCTTGCTGACAACACACCTGTTAATGCATCACAAAATCATGTTTGCAACAGCATCACACTGTTGACTCATATTTAACTTGTGGTCCACTATAACCCCTAGATCCCTTTCTGCTATACTCCTTCCTAGACAGTCGCTTCCCATAAGCCTGTCCTTGGCTGCAGGTGCTCCCTGAACTCTTTGGGAAGGCTCCACAAGCCAGATAGGCTATACTATATGCTGGAGATTATCTTTTAAAATCAAATATGGGATGATACACATCTCTTGCAGCCTCTCTACTCCTCCCATCCACAGCTCACCCAGACTCCAATCTTATCACATATGTAAAATCCAATCTTCCCACAGGATCCAGGACTCTGGGGAAATGGCTAGGACTAAATGAGATAGGGTTCAGTCATGCCTATGTCTATGACAAAGCATGAAATGGAAAAAACCTGGAACAGGCTTCTAAGAGAGAATGTGTAATCCACATGACTGAAGGTTTTTAAGGGCAGACTGGACAAATGCCATTTAGGGATAGTCTAGATTTAGTTGGTTGGTCCTGCCTCAGCACAAGAAGCTGGACTAAATGATCTCTCCGGGTCCCTTACATTTCTATGATATGTGCATGAAATATCCCTTCCGTATGCAGATGTTGGTAGGAAAGAATGTGGCTATGGGTCAGATAAGTAGTATTTATTTTAGAATGATAGGATTTACTAAAAAGAAACACCACTTACCTGACCCTTTTAAAGCTGACTCCACAGTCCAGGGTTCTTTGACAACTGTAATGTCATAAAATGAGAGTATATGGGGGCACTAGAGTACACCAGTATGATTTTATGAATCCTTCAAAAATAAAAAATAAAATATGCTGTTGTCTATATGCATAATATTCTTTTCAGCCTAATTAGTGGGATTGAGCACATATTGCAGAATGATCATTTTCATTTCCAGATTTTAAAAAGATTTAAAAAAAAATCAATCCAGTAGTCAAATGTTTATAAACAGTAATGTAACATACATGTATGTGATAAAGACAAATCAACTTTGAAGAGGAACTAGCTTAAGTTTAAAAGCTTGAAACTATTCACAACAGTGATTTTAAAAAAATGAATAACTTTCACGTCAAAGAATCTGAATCATCATGAAACAAAATCGGACTAAACAGAGCATGGCCAGCTACACAATTAATGATAAGCCATATTATGGCCTCTGAAAGGTCCATAAATATTGAAGGCAGAATATGGACCAGCAGTATTACTGAACTGGAACTGTTTTTCTTCTCTCGTGAATTGTAATATGTAACAAAACAACTAATTTCAGATGACGAAATTTGACAAATACAGTTTTCAATGTACTTTTCTGTGCTAAAGATAGCAAGTAAGGGTGAATATACTATAAGAGAAAATGGTGTATTTTCAATATGTTTCCGCAGTACAGCAAATTAAGAGTAATTACAAACATATTTGTATTCCTCAAGAGAAATCAAAACATAGCTCTAAATGAAAATGTTTAACCAAGAGAGCTTCAACCACCAAAGAACCAGGTCAATGCTCTGACGAAGCTTATGTGCGTGACAGCAACAGTCCTCAATTGAGGGTCTGCACCCGCCTGTGGGACCATGCCAATTTCAGGGGGTCTGCACATCTTAGTGCTCTGTAGGGCAGAAGCCCCAAACCCATGGTAGAGATAAGGTGTGAAGTGGGGGATGATGCCCCTCCAAACTGCAACGCCAAATTAGGGCAGTTCCAGAGGCAGCTCCATATATCCAAGACCTATTTCCTCTTCTCCTTGCACCCGAGACCCTGCACCCTGACCAGGTCAGAAGGAGGAAGCAGGAGCCAAGCAGTGTGAGAGAAGGCAGCTATAGCACACCCACATTTCTTCCTCCATCTGCTGGTGGCTGATGCTCAGACCCCATGTGCTGCTCCCTCCCCATGCCCTGCTGTGCAGATGTGGCCTGAACCCTACCAGGCCTGCACTTCTGAAACAGAAGTCAAACTATGACCGGGCACAAGATGACCCCTCCTCCCTACCTATCCAGTGCCTGAAGCCCTGAGCTCCACAGAGCTAGCTCTCCAAGACCCCTACCTTCCCCCAGCAGCTGAAGCCTCAAGCCTTGAACTCTCCTCCTTCCCTCCCATTGGGGAAGCATGACATAGAAAGAAAAAAAACCTGATAATCGCTGCCATCTTGCTCAACAGTGCATTTCTAAATGTTATGGCAGCATGAACCGTAAAAGCCACACAAAAAGTCACTTTTTTGTAAACCGTAGGCACATGGGCAGTAAGCGAAATGCCTACAGGGGGAGGCTAGCCTCTGGTCCCTCCCCTTCTGGCCAAGATTGCACTCCTTCCTCTCCCGTTTTGTTCTCCTCCAAGCACTAGTCAATTAATCGCAATTCAACATCCTGAGTTTCAAAGCGGCAGTGCTGCTTGGAGCCCAGGATCAGGAGGGGACTCCCCAGCTGACCCAAGGCTTAAGCTCTTTTGCCTTTGAAGTGTTGCAACAGCACTAGGCACTCTATCGACTAATTGAATAGTTGATACAGAAATACATCAACTATTTGATCAATCAATTACCCGATACTTAACATCTTTAATCCATGAATAATCACAATTCACATCAGTGGGAGTACTCATGTTCCTAACAGGCCTTGCATTTAAAATAGCGTATTTAGCATGCAAAAAGTCTAAAATCTAGATTTTAGACTTTTTGCATGGTAAATATGCTACTTTAAATACTGGTAAGAAAACAAGTTTCAAACAGTTTATAATCTAATTTACCACTTCAAGAATCAGTTTTATATCTTAAATTTTCACAAAGAATGGTTAAAAAATACCACCAATTTGACACATAATCCATTTAAAATTAAAGTTTTTCAAGGCACGGCAAATACCTCAAGTCCTCCAATTTGTCATAACATTTTCATTTTTGATGCCTAACATCTAACATTAAGCTCTGTTTCACAAGCCTAACATGTTAAGGCTTTAAGACCATTGTGCTTCCAAATAATTCAAATGGACAGATTATAGAAATTAAGCCACCTCTGAATCCTCACCTAAAGGTCTTCAGATTTGGTGTTGGAAATTCCCTAAAACCTTTTATTTTAAAAAATATTAAAGACATTTTTAAACATCTTCATAATGAATGTCTTTTGCTAGTCATTTATTTCAACTGTGTATTTAGAATATCATTCATTTAATCCTTTTAAAGACATTACCTCATTCAAACTATCTTAATGGACAACTCTGAACACAAATAGGAATGGGTGAGTTATAAGGAGATTTAAGGATGAAAAATAGTACATTATAGATCGGTAACAGCAGTATCATATAGTTATGTTGACAAAAAAAAAAGATACTATATGGTTTAGTGCCAAACTACAGCCATCCACAAACAAAACTCAAACAAATGGAACACACACACAAAAAGTAGGTCAGAGTCCTCAGTTGACCCCCCCGAGAGAGAGAAGGGAATGGCAAAGGGAAGACGAGCTGAGAGGAGTGAAAGATGTTGAGGGGCGAGTAGGGAACACGAAAAAGACAATGGGAAAGGCGGGATAAGGAGAACAGAGGTGTTATGAGACCCCCTTGCCAGGCAGCCACAGCCCCTCAAGTTCCACTCCTCATACAGCGCCCTAGGGGTGCGACCCACACTATCCCCCGGCCCCACCAGTGCGCTTAGCAACCTCATGTTTCCCGAAAGCCTTTCCTAGGGCCGTTCATTTGCCCCCCCGCCGCGCTCACCTCTCTTGTCCATGAGCCACATGAAGGCGAAGCAGGGCAGGAAGCCGATGGGGCCCCACAAGACGAGCAAGGCGATGTCCCAGCTGGAGAAGCCGAAGGCCAGGCGGGCCGAGTTCTGGATGGGCCCCCAGCTGTTCCACACCAGGCCCTGCGCGAAGCCCAGCAGCGAGAAGAGCAGCAGCACGAGCCAGCGCCGCCCGTACACCCGGCCCGGCGCCGGGGCCAGCCGGGGCACCGCCGCCGCCGCCGCAGGAGCAAGGTCCCGCCGGAGCTGGGGAGCTAGGGGACCCCCGGCCGCCACTCGGGGCTGCGGCGGCAGGAGGGACTCCCGCTCCTCCGAGCTGCTCCAGCCGAGACCCATGTGCGCGGGGCGGCGAGGGAGCAGCCTGCGGGCGGCCAGGAGGCCCGGGAAAGCGATGCCAGGCCAGAGCCACAATCACAGCAGCTCTGTCGGGCCCTGCCCAGCCGCATGCGCGAGCCGGGCGGCTCTGCCCAGCCACCGCCTCCCTCCCCCCCCCCCCGCCCCCAACGGTCACTTAGCAGGGGGCGGGGGAGCCCCTCAACTGAAAACCCCAGTCCAGCAACGGTCAGTCCGTGGGGGGAGGGGCACTCAGTCAGAGCCTGCCCCCCGACACTCGTTGGGGGGGGGGCTACCACGCAGTTCCCGCTCCCCCCCACCACAGTCACTCCCTGGGGTAAGGGGGCCCCTCCCTCTATCAGACCCAATTACTCCAGGGGGGGGGGGAGCTGTGGGAGACAGGGTCACCACCTCAGTCAGAGCCTCCCTCCCCTGGGGCAACGGTCGCTTCCCCCATGGGGAGCCGCGCGCGCGGTTGGCGACCAGGGCTGCGAGGGCCCTTAGCCGGGTCCTGACCCCACCCCCCCGCCTGGCGCGCGTGACAGCTCGGCCGCCTCACAAACAAACCCACGTGAGGGCTCCGCTGCTCGCGCGGGATCGGAGGAGGCGGGGCTGCCGGTGACGAGCAAAGCCTGAGCCAGGCCTAACCCCTCCCCCCCCCTCGCCTCGTCGCGAACATGGCAGTGGCCGCGGACCCCCCGCTCCCTGGTAGGTGGTCGCGGCCGGCTGGCGCGTGCACTGCTCTGCCCTGGCGGCAGAGTCTTCGGGCTTGCGGGGTGTCCTGCCTGCTGCGCCGCTCCCAGCACGCCTGGCGCTGCAGCCTGCAAGGCTCTCGTAACGTGCCGGGCGCAGGGGGCCTTTACACCCCAGTGCTGGTCTCGCCCTGTCTCAAAGCCAAGGGCGAAGTAGGGGATTGGCGGCCCGCTGGCATGAAAGGCAGGATGGCCGTGGATTTAAAAACCGTACAACCTCAGGAAACACAGAAGTTAAAAGTTCTCATCCTCAGGTTAACTTGCCCGTATCCACTTCGTATCCAGTTAAGATTGAAATGTCTTGTATTTTTTTTTAAATAAATCTGTTTCTGTTTGCTGTTTTCCAAGGATACAAGGTACAGGTTCAATCCTACTCTCTGGCTACGTCTACACTGCACATGCATTCTTGTGCAAAATCGTGCAGAGCGTCTACACTGCACATGCATTCTTACGCAAAATCGTGCAGAGCGTCTACACTGCACATGCATTCTTACGCAAAATCTTGCAGAGCGTCTACACTGCACATGCATTCTTGGGCAAAATCTTGCAGAGCGTCTACACTGCACATGCATTCTTGCGCAAAAACTTGCAGAGCGTCTACACTGCACATGCATTCTTGCGCAAAAACTTGCAGAGCGTCTACACTGCACATGCATTCTTGCGCAAAATCTTGCAGAGCGTCTACACTGCACATGCATTCTTGCGCAAAATCTTGCAGAGCGTCTACACTGCACATGCATTCTTGCGCAAGTAAATTTACAGTAAAGCGTGGGAAAACAGGGCTTCTGGTGCAAAAGTTAGTCCTTTTCCCATGAGGAATAAGCCCTTTTGTGGAAGAGCTCTTCCACAAGAAGGTAGCGTGGACAGGCATCAGGGGTTTCTTGCACAAGAAAGCCCTATGGCTAAAATGGCCATCAGAGCTTTCTTGTGTAAGAGAGCATCCACACTGCCATTGATCTGAGGAAGTGGGTCTGGCCCAGGAAAGCTCATCACCTAATAAACCATCTTTTTAGTCTTTAAAGTGCTACATAGTTCTGTCTTTTTTTTTTCAGCTAGACCAGAGTAACATGGCTGCATCACCACACTGCCATGGGCGCTCTTGTGCAAAAGCACATCTCCTGCGCAAAAGCACATGGCAGTGTGGATGCACTCTTGCACAAGAACTTTTGCACAAAACAGTTCTTGCGCAAGAAGCCTGCAGTGTAGATGTAGCCCCAGTGTCTTCACTCACTCTTTGTATCTTTCTTCTGTAAATTCGTATGTGGCTAATCCTCTGCTGATCCTTGGGACTTTGTGTACCATGCATCTTCCCTCTACTCCAGGGCTGGGCAGAGCCTGTCAGCAGGCCACATCCAGCCCACCTAGTTCTTCTGTCAGGCCCGTGTGGCAGTTCCCAGTCCCACCCCCTAATGCATTGCCTGGGAACCGGGGACATGCGAGCCCTTTCAACTGTTTCTGTTAAAGGGTTTGCACCTACCCGTAGGCTCCGAGGCAATGCATTAGGGGGGCCAGGAGCTGCAGCCCTTTTCAACTGCTTCTATTTAAAGGGCTCTCACCTTCCCCTGGCTGCTAAAGCTCAAGCTCTTTAAATAGAAGCAATTCAAAGAGCTTGCCACAGGGGAAGCAGAAGCCCTTTCATTTATTTCTATTTAAAGGCCCCATCCCTTCCCTGCTCTGCTCCTTCATATCCCTACTCAAAGTCTCTTTCCTCCCAAATAATA
Source organism: Pelodiscus sinensis (assembly GCF_049634645.1). NCBI lineage: Eukaryota > Metazoa > Chordata > Testudines > Trionychidae > Pelodiscus > Pelodiscus sinensis. The sequence goes on along the minus strand of NC_134717.1, from coordinate 8,638,323 downwards.
ATCCATGCCTCTATGCTTAAAATAACTTAATCTTTAAAGGAACCTCCTCAGTGGATGTAGGTAACTTACTAATCAAGCAACCTCATTATATGTACACTGCATAAATCTCCCTGATCTGATACCACTTCTCCTTGATTTAAACGAGACTCGTTGTGATCCATGTGCACAGATTCAGATGCAGGATCCAGGATTAAGTTTGGTTTTGAGATTCTATAAGAGATGTTGAGGTGTTGTGATAGGTTATCTACTTGATTAGGAAACAAAGAGGTGGGGAAAAAATCTGGTTTCTGATGTTATCTGCTAGAAATAGGTGACTTGTGGTAGACCTCAGTGCATTTCCAAGTGTGCCCCTGCCAAAATTTTAATTGTGAAATGGGATGCCTCCTCATGCCCCCTTCTTGTTCTTCTGCGTGTCTCTGCCTGCACACATACACCCACCACAGGCAACAGTTGCCTGTGCTGCTAGATATGACTTGGATGGGCACAGGGCTTCTCTTCTAGGCTGTTCGTATTGTTTTATAAGGTGGATAAAAATCAGCAGTGGTCTAAATAAAACAAAATTAAATCCCCATTGAATTTTGCTATGATTTGCATTTAGACTAGAAAACCTTAGATTAATTTAGTCGTCTGTCACATGAGCTAAGCTCATTATAAATTATCATTTGAATAAATTGAAGAATATAATCAGTTCTGTATGACACAGGTATCAATAGGTAATAGACTCTGTTTACCTCATGCATTTGTCATAATAAAATTAGTGGTTAATGTTTCACAGTACTTCAATACCTCTGAAAAATTATTTATTTCAAATGAGCTTGCATAGGATTTCTGTCACAAAGATTGGAACTTAACTTGATAAAATGGCAGTATGTTGAATGAGGGTAAACTTTGTAATGGGGTGCATGCACCAAAATAACTGTTAGATTCAATGTTATTTATCTCACTAATACATCGCATTACTGATGCACTAAGCAGCACACCAATGACATTTGCATGCATGGTACTTAACCCCTGTTTCTGCAATCATATCTGTGCTGGTGGATCCTTATGCCCTAATGGAGCCCCATGAAAGACGATGGACACTGGCACAATGGTATGGCCCATGCAAATCTGACTGCAGGAACAGGACCTAAACTACGAATTGCAGGCACTAAAGTGGACTGAAGTAAATTTATAACAGCCTAAATAATTAGACATATGGGCAAAAAATAAGAAAATGAGATTGTCTAATTCAGACTAACTCACTTGGGACAATATATTTCACACACAATTCTTTAATAGGAGAGACATATGGATAATAGAAGAGAGAAAATTAGATTTGAACTTTAATGTGAAATGGCTTCCAAACTAAATATGATCTAAATTCAGGCCTGGCTCAGTTATGTATTGTATATATTCAGTAATGCTTAGAGGTATCAACTAGAGATGTGAATGTTTAACTGGTCAGGGCTAGAGCAGCTTCCCTCCTCCTGTGGGTAGGGGGCTGCTCCAGCCTCATGGGGGAAAGTGGGCACTGCGGACAGGGGCTGCTTCAGTGGCCGGAGCAGCCTTTATCCACGAGGTGGATTTTCCACAAGGCATGGGCTGCTCCATTTCAACTGAGCTGGAGAAGTTCCCCTACTCCCTCCCTTTAATCGGTTAAATGGGATCTTATTTCCCTAGTATCAACCAAAATCAGTGCCTTATAGTGGGAGGTCCTTTACAAACACCAACACCTCAAAATATTTCAACTCTGCCCCTTGAAAACTTGCAGTTTGGTGCAACTACACTGCTACTAATTTCAGACTTATTAAAGTAGCATTAATGATAAATTGCTGTCAAATGCAAAAAGTAAACTAAGTGAGGGGAAAAAGATTCTCTCCCCCCAACCTTTTTAAGTTATATTAATCCTAGGTATTCCTAGCTACATTAATGAGTAGAAAATAGAATTCGTTCAGAAATGTGAATTTTCAGTGCTCTATAATGTCTAGTACAGTGAAACTCAGACCTCAGTTGTTCAGGAGTCAAATTAGCAGTCAGCTTTACCCAAAAGAGCCACAATAGTGTGAATTGATTATTTCATTTAATATTTTTATATTTACTAGGGGGCTGTGCCCCCTGCTCACTATGCTCACCAACCCCCCCTCTCTCTGGCTACTTTCTCAGGGGCTGTGCCCCTTGCTTGCTACGCTCACCAACTAAGTTTCCTGTAAGCTACGCATCTGTGCAGTCGTGCAGCTGTTTTCTGAGCTGTGCTCAGAAGTTCAAAGCTCCCGTGTAGACAGGGAGCTCAGCTGACCAGTGGTAGGCAGAGTGTCATCTTGCTGAGCAAGCAGCTAAACAGAGCTGCTCCTGCTTGAAATGGAGCAGCTTCCAGAGCACGTAAACGGAGATAAGGAGACAGTAAATGGCAGGGAGAGGAAGAGGAGAGGAAGGGCGTAAGTAAGTAATTGGCTGATGAGGAGTCAGAGGGAAAGGGAGTTTGGAGAGTCCAGTCTCTGCGAGGAGACTGTGTGAGTGCACAGCATAGTGTCGGTGGGGGAAAGGAGGTGGGTGGGTGCTGGCATCTGTGCAGTGAGGTGGAGGCAAGTGGTAGTTTCGGGTGTCTGACTCATTGCAGTCTTTGTCTGGAATGGGGGGGAGCAGGTTGCATGGTATATGATGTGTGTGTGTGTGTGTGTGCCAGAATGACATGTGCATGATTACATTTCAAACAAAGTTTACATAGGTGTTAATGACTTAAGGTAAGAAAGAAAAATATTCTTTTAAGAGAATTTTCTGGAGTGCTGCAGATATCTAAAACTCTGATCTTAGTGATTTTTTTAAAAAATCCTGTGTTACTAATTAATACATGGCATATTGTATTGCATTAAGGCCAGATCTTTGCTATGTGGTACAGTTCTTATGAGTCAGAAGTAGCAAATACTAGCTCGAGTTGTTAGAAATATATATAAAAAATGTGTGTGTTTTGTTTGCATTGGTGGTGCCACATCTACACTGCCTTAATGTTGGTGGTGCACATAAGAATTTTCAACCTGCCCAAGGATAGAAAATGTTAAAGGAAACACTGCCCTCCAATCCCCCTATCTCTGGCAGCTTTCATCGCCAGAGAGCATGATGATGTCATTCTGTGGCCCGGTGAGGAAAACTTTTTTATATATTGTCACAGCAAAATGACTAAGTATTCTACAGTTGATTAATAACACAGTAAAAGCATCCTGATTGGTTCGGAGCTTAAAATGGTTAATATTTAAATCACGGTGTTTTAATATCATGTGCTTCAAAGAAGGGATATAAAATCCCGTGTAATTAGTTAACCAGTTAAGCATTAAGATTAACCGGTTAACTGATTAAATGGGGCTAGGCTGGAAGGGCTGCTTTAGCCCATCTGCTTCCAACCCCACATTGGGCTGCCAGCACTGGGCCGGAAGCTGAGGTGGGGGAAGGAGGGGAGGTGGAAGGTGCTGGCTCCTAACCTGTGCAGGCTTATGGTCTAGGAGCCAGCAGCCTCGCAGGGCTAGAGCAACCCTCTGCCTATGGTGGGCAGCTGGCTGCTTCCATGATAACAGTTAACTGTTATCTGGCAAGTATCACCCATTACCTGTTCACATCCCTACTTCAAGGAGTGGCAGGAAACACATGAAAGAGCCACTTGCAGCCTCCAAGCCTGAGTCTGAGTATCACTGGTCTAGTAAGTGCCCTGTTTTATCATAGTGTAAAAATGAAGACTCTGAAATGCATGTGAAATAATTAACATAATAAATGTCCAGCAATTAATTCATGCCATCTTATCATCTGTTTTGGAATATATTTTGCCTTGTACTGACCAGTAAAAGCTGATATATTTTAAGCAAGAAACAGCAACCATAACAAAAAATAAGCAGCAGATATCAAAATAGGTGATGTACAGCTAGCTTTATTTACTATTGACTGGAGTCTGTTTGTGTGTAGTATGGCATTAGCAGCAGCTCCTGTCCTATCAAACTGGTTGGGCTCAGTTCCTTGCTCTGATCATTTTGTCCTCTGGGGTTGCAGAATTGGTCAGATTTGGCCCAGCCTCTTTGATTGAAGGAATAGCCAGGCCAAATTTGGAGAGTAAAACTGTGACCTTGTACTTAGTGTCACAGTACCATTCAATCTTGGTCTGGCTGGCCCCCCATCATCATTCTGGAGGGGCAGCTAGATTATATTTGAGCAACACAGCAACCTCACAGTTCCTGGAGTGGACACTCAAGCCCAGCCAGCACCATGGGACCAGAGCTGCAGGAACCACTGCTGCAGGGTAAGTGTAGGGTGAGTTCTGAAACCCTGCCCCACAATCCCCGGGGTACAGAACTTGACCCCCTCTCTCAGGGCTTGGGACCTGATTTCCTCCTTACCCCAATAGATCTTCCACACAACCCTTTGACATAGTGAGGTAGTAGAGTTTGTGGATGATACTAAACTGTTCAAGATAGTCAAGACAGAAGCAGAACTTCAAAAAGATCTAACAAAACTGAGTGATTGGGCAACAAAATGGCAAATGAAGTTTAATGTGGATAAGTGTAAAGTAATGCACATTGGAAAAAAAACCAACTATACATATAGTATGGTGGGGGCTAATTTGGCTACGACAAATCAGGAAAGAGATCTTGGAGTTATCGTGGATAGTTCTCTGGAAACTTCCACGCAGTGTGCAGCGGCGGTCAAAAAGGCAAATAGGATGCTAGGAATTATTAAGAAAGGGATAGAAAATAAGACAGAATATCTTACTTCCCCTGTATAAAACTATGGTATACCCACATCTTGAATACTGTGTACAGATGTGGTCTCCTCACCTCAAAAAAGATATTTTGGCCTTGGAAAGGGTTCAGAAAAGGGCAACTAAAATGATTAGGGGTTTAGAACGGGTCCCATATGAGGAAAGGCTAAAGCGACTGGGACTTTTCAGTTTGGAAAAGAGGAGATTGAGGGGGGATATGATAGAGGTATATAAAATCACGAGTGGTGTGGAGAGGGTGAATAAAGAAAAGTTATTCATTAGTTCCCATAATATAAGGACTAGAGGACACCAAATGAAATTAATGGGTAGTAGGTTTAAAACTAATAAGCGAAAGTTCTTCTTCACACAGCGCATAGTCAACCTGTGGAACTCCTTGCCAGAGGAGGCTGTGAAGGCTAGAACTATAACAGAGTTTAAAGAGAAGCTAGATAAATTCATGGAGATTAGATCCATAAAAGGCTATTAGCCAGGGGATAGGAATGGTGTCCCTGGCCTATGTTTGTCAGAGGCTGGAGATGGATGGCACGAGACAAATCGCTTGATCATTGTCTTCGGTCTGCCCCCTCTGGGGCACGTGGTGCTGGCCACTGTCGGCAGACAGGATACTGGGCTAGGTGGACCTTTGGTCTGACCCAGTACGGCCATTCTTATGTTCTTATATAAGGTTGTAACTCAAAATGTGGGTTGCAACCCAGGGGTTCAAAAAGTGTGTTAAAGGCTGTACACTATAGCTAATGGGTGTAATCTCTTTAGACTAGGGATGTTAGGGTATGTCTACACTACCCCGCTTTTCGAACTAGCGGTGTAATGTAGGCATACCACACTTGCAAATGAAGCCCGGGATTTGAATTTCCCGGGCTTCATTTGCATAAGCGGGGAGCCGCCATTTTTAAAACCCCGCTGGTTCGAACCCTGTGCAGCGCGGCTACACGGGGCACGAACTAGGTAGTTCGAACTAGGCTTCCTAGTTCGAACTACTGTTACTCCTCATTTCACGGGGTTCGAACCAGCGGGGTTTTAAAAATGGCGGCTCCCCGCTTATGCAAATGAAGCCCGGGAAATTCAAACTAGGAGGGTAGTGTAGACATACCCTAAGCGACTAGTCAACTACCCAATAAGCACAGGCTTATCAGGTAGTCGAGATGACTAGTCGCTTCCCCCTGTGTCAGAGGCAGCAAGGGGAGAGGGAGCAGAAGCTGGATTGGTCTCCATGGGGAGGGGGTGGCAGAGGCACAGCGGGAAATGGAGCAGCAGGGACTGAAGCAGTCCCCATTTGCACCAGTCCAACTGCTGTGCCTCTGCCTTTTAAATGTAGCAAGAGCCCTGCAGGAATCTTGCTAAATTGCAAAGAAAGAGGAGGTGCAGAGGGAATGGGCAGCTCTTACTATATTTAAAAGGCAGAGGTGCAGCCGGGATAGCGAACGCCCCACCCTATTCTTTATCGACTAATTGAGTAGTCGATGGAAATTCCATTAACTATTCGATTAGCTGATTAATTTAAATTTTACATCCTTATGTTAGACCAAATTGTTACCAGCAAAGGCGCACTAGTAAACGAAATTTAACGGGGCCCGCTCTGATTAGATGTTAAAATGCCTTTGTCCCCAGAAGGAGGTCCGACCTGGAAACCACCGTATCTGTCACAGTCGGATTTACCCCCCAGTCCCATTAAATAAACACGGACACGTTTCAGATTCAAAGTTAAAGGGTATATTGAAGATACAACAAGTAAGTAACAGCAACACAACACTGAATCGATAACCCAGCCCCTCACCCTCTGAAATAAAAGAAGATAGGAGAGAGATAACTGGCAACAGAATATTATACTTAGTCCGTCAGAGGCAGCTTTGATGTTCAGGACCTTCAACCCTTTAGCTTAAGGTATCTGTTCGGGGAGGAACACTGAGGCGTCCCTGAGGATATGGTGAGACGCTTGGTTTGCTGTTAAGTCTCTGCTTGCACAACGGACAGATGCGCAGTTTGTGCAAAGAGTGGTTCTAAGCGCCGTGAAGGCCTTCACCATAGCAGGTGCCGAAGAATGTTTGAGGCTCTGTTTTGGTCCCGATGATGCAGGGAGAAATCAGGTAGGTAAGGCTCACGATGCTGGGCTATTGCCACAGTGTGGGCCGAAGCGCCCTGAGGGTGGCAGGAATGGAATCAGGTAGGTCTGTCAGCTAGACTGGGCCTTCACCATGGTCTTCTCTTGTGACAGGACACCTCCTTCTCCAAGATGGTCGAGAAAACTGCTGACCTGATCTCCTTAGGATTCTAGATTTTATAGAGTTCAAGGCGGGAAAACTCTAAGGGTCTCTAGTGCAAAGCAGGGCATAGTGCTGGGTGCAAAACTAGAGTCGGGTGCAGACTTTCGTGTTGTGTGCAGCACCATAGTGCAGTGTACACAGTCATGTACTGTGTGCAGATAATGATTTTGGCGGCAAAAGCATCTCGGGTGTGTTAACCGTATACACGCCCCGTACACCGCCCTGTTGGAGATTTTTGATCAAACACCATCATCTTTTCTCTCTACAACAAACAAATATTCATCAGCCCTGTGGTTCTGTAGATCATAGAATCATAGAGCTGAAAGAGACCTCAGGAGGTCATCAAGACCAGCCCTCTGCCGAAAGCAGGACCAACCCTAACTAAATCATTCCAGTCAGGGCTTTGTCAAGCTGGGACTTAAAAACCTCTAGGGATAGAGATTCTACCACCTCCCTAGATAACTCATTCCAGTACTTTACCACCCTCCTAGTGAAATACTTTTTCCTACTATCTAGCCTAGACCTCCCCCACTGTAACTTGAGACCATTGCTCCTTGTTCTGCCATCCGTCACTATTGAGAACAGCCTCTCTCCATCCTCTTTGGAACCTCCCTTCAGGAAGTTGAAGGCTGCTATCAAATCCCCCCTCCCTCTTCTCTTCTGCAGACTAAATAAGCCCAAATCCCTCAGCCTCTCCTTGTAGGTCATGTGCTCCAGCCCCCTATTCATTTTGGTTGCCCTCTGCTGGACCCTCTCCAATGCATCCACATCCTTTTTCTAGTGGGGGGATTCCACTCAAAATGTGGCCTCACCGATGCTGAATAAAGGGGAATAATAACTTCTCTAGATCTGCTGGAAATGCTCCTCCTAATGCACCCTAATATGTCTTTAGCCTTCTTGCTACAAGGGCACACTGTTGACTCATATCCAACTTCTCATCCACTATAATCCGGAGGTCCTTTTCTGATGAACTGCTTCTTAGCCAGTCGATCACCAGCCTGTAACAATGCTTGGGATTCTTCCATCCCAAGTGCAGGACTCTGCACTTGTCCTTGTTGAACCTCATCAGATTTCATTTGGCCCAATCCTCCAATTTGACTAGGTCACTCTGGACCCTATCCCTATCCTCCAGCATATCTACCTCTCCCTTGATCCTCTAAACATTCTGTGTCCCATGACACCAAGGCCAATAAACAGAAATACACAAAGATTACCAACATCTGTTAAATATTGTCCTTTAGCCCAAATGAGAGTGTGCTCCAGCTGAAGTCTAGAGTTGCATCCTCTCCTTTGTAATAATGAAATGCAGCTTGAGCATAATGCTGGCTTCTCAGTTGATGACTTAAATCACTTTTCAGAGAAAGAAATATAAACCGTAGGTAATGTGATTTATTTCATCAGGCTTTGAGCATAACTTTACAGATTGATCATTCCCTTTGCTAGTAGGATTCTTCAAGGATGTTAGGAAAGCACTGCTGGTTGGTGGGGTCCATTTCTTGTCTTTATGGCTACTCCTCCAATAGTTGCAGAGATCCGTGGAATTTTAATCACTTGCTCAGAGAAGTCATATCATGCAGTGCCCTAAAATCTTATCAAAATATATTTAAGTGCCTCCTGTTGACATGAAATATACTGGTTGTAGTTTTGTTATTTGTAGACCAGTATAACCACACGCAAATTACGGTAACTATTTAAAAAAAATTTCTTTGTTGGGTGTAATTGAGAACATTTTTAAGAATAAGTTCCTGCCCACATCATTACATTTACTTTCAGTTTTCAGGGTTTTGGCTCCCCTGCCTTGACTACCTTCCCTTCATTGCCAGGCACATGAGAAGATGGAGGGTATTTGACCTGAATGGATTGGCACTTCCACAGTACTGTATTCAAAATATCGGGGGTTCTCCTTTAACTCTTTATCATTTTTTTTCTCTTTATAAGAACTTAGGATAATAAAGTCTTACTCATTTGCAAGGAAAACAGTGTAATGAGGCTTATTCTACAAATATTTTCAATAGGATTTATTCTCCTTCCTTTAGAAAATAATTCTAAAACCTCTCAATTAAACTCCATTATTTAAACAGCAGGATACATTGGCAGGAGACAACTACTGTTCGCTAATGAATTCTTGTAATTTGCTACATTATTCTACGTTAATGACTGTACATTTAACTGCTGAACAACTTTGATCAAGCCCATTTTTCTGCAGACTCCCTGCTGTGTTAAACTCTCTATTCCCAAACCCTGCACACTATTCAGAATAATTTTTAAATCAGAAATCAAAAATTGATCTTTCTTTTAGCAGCACAAAAGGACTGGAAAGTGATTGTCAGAAATCATCACTACACATTTTACCTCCCTTCCTGTACTAAAATCTGGATCTATTGTCATATATTAAAGCACCTTTTCTAAAAATGACTGCCTTTTCAATTAGCAGATTATTTTGAAATGTAGCAGCAATGAAGTGCCATTCCAAACAATACAAAACATCTGTGCCAGATCATTTGCAGTAACAGAATTTGAGTTGAAACTTGACAAAGTACAATTTTTGGTTGGCGTCTGTGTGTGTCTTGTGCAAAGTCAAAAAAGTAGGACAAATAATTTGTTTGCCTTTTGTGCTGTGAAGATACGTCACTTGTTGGGTCTGACAGAAAGAATTAGTTTGCTAATACTAATGTGTCTTTTTAAATCAGATTACAACTGGGCAGCAGAAGACTCAATGTTTCTCCTCTTCAATGAGAACCTGCATCTCTGCTCCCTGCAATACAGGGAGTTTGCACAGGATATAAATCAGTATAGAATTTGGTAATTAGGAATGAGCTTAAGTAAAACTGAAGATAACCCAGGAGTATTAGAAGAAAGGAATTTTTTTTTTAAAGCAGCAGATTGCATATCTGCATCAATTTACAGTCTGGACAAGTTATTCACAATCACTAAAGCCTTGATCTTACAAGTATACACTTAATTTTACTCATGTGAGCACAGAATTATAGGATTGCACTTACTTAGCGATAAAGAATATAAACTTAGAGGAGTGACTTGTTTCACTGCAGTGAGAATAAGATTTCATGTTGGATACCTGAAGTTCTGAGAGAGAAGTGTTTATCCATAGCTCACAGCCACACAGTTAATAAAGCAAAAAATCCATGACATTCGTTTACAACTGACATACACTTGGAAGTATAAAACAATTTAAATGAAGTAGCACATGATTAATCCAATTATACCTTTTCAAAACTGATCTTTTGTACTGTTTTCACATGACAGAAACATAATTACATTTTTGTGTGAAAGTTTAATGTGATATAAATGTTTTATTAAGTGGTATGATATGACCTGAATATTCAGGAAGTTTTACCTTCTATTTTATGCCAGGATTTACTGGCTATATTATTTGCAATTGACTGATAATTATCTACTTGGATTAAATAGCCTTCTTAACATACTGTATGTGTCATGGTGTTGCCCATGAATTTGCTTGAGGAATGAAATAATTCGACCTAGGTGAACTTTTTGAAAAATGAATATTCTCCTTTGCTTGCTAATTACCAAGAGGTATGAAGAGGACTACACCAGGGAGCTCGTCCTGATTAAGAGCTACACAGGAAAGAAGTTGACACATCCTATCACAGCACCTTTAGAAGTGCAGAAAAGGGCATTTTTCCTCTTGACAGTGCTATAGTCAGCCCAGCGGAAGGAAGGAGGATGCAAGATTTGAAGCAAAATAAAACTACTTATTTCCTATTAATTTTCATTGCTTACAACTCTTTAGAAAGCTGTGGAGGAGACTGATATAATACTGGAAAATGATAAACTAGAACTAGATGAATATAGGGAGTCTGAAGAGCCTCAGCTTCCTAAATAACTGACCGCTCAAAAACCCCTGACGCAAATGTCACAGGTCAGGATAATTGTACCAGTATTCCTCCTCTGTGGTCCACCAAGAGCACCCACTTTCAGGCTTCCAGCTCCCCACCTGTCTCATTTTGTGGGCAGAGACTGTGTCTCTCTCCCACTTCACTGGGTTTTTTCTAGGCTGTCTACCTTGAATTCCCCAGAAAATAAAAACACCTATGGAGGCTGCTGTGCCTTCACCTCAGAGGCTCTCAGTAGCATAATTGCCCATTCGTATAAGTCACTACGTGATACCTTCATCTACACTACTGAATTTTGTTGCCAAAAACTGCTTTTTGGTGACAAATCACTGAAAGCATTCACACTGTAATGTGACTTTTGTCGGGAAAAAACTCCCAGTGTTGGCAACAAAAAACTTCCAGTCCTGCAAGAGACTTTTTTCTTTTCCCAACCCTTTATTGTCGACAGACAGTCTAGACTCTGCTGGGTTTTTTGTCTACAGAACTGGCTTCAGCAGTGTGTCTCAGTACCTGTCCTTATGGCTGTGCTCTGTGTTTTGATCTCTGCTGCCCTACAAACATGCGTCCCTCCCTTTTCAAAGCTCTGGGTACTTTCTGACAGCTGAGTGAGCTGCTTAGTTTGGGTAACAAGGAGAGAGATAGAAGGTGTGCTGCTTTGACATTCCTCAGGACCAAGAGCTCACAGAGCTATTCAGGATGCTGCTCTCAGTGGCTGAGGATGCTGTGGGAGAACTTAGAGGGAATCCCAAGATGCACAGGGATCAACTGTGCCTTCCCACGACACTCACTGTGAGATACATACCCACAGTGCACTGCTCACACTTCCTCTGATGGTGCCCGCTGGTGGACATGATGTGTTGACAGAGCAAGCATGAACACCCTCAGGCGATTTTTCTTTTGTCCGCGTTTGGGTATTCACATAAGTTTCGTCAACAAAACTTGGTAGTGTAGACGTATTCTAAACAAGCACATTTATTCATAGGGTGAAAGTTACAGAGAAGATATATTACATCAATAAGAGAACTGGGGGGATGTGAAGGACTAGTCGACTATCCGATAAGCACATGCTTATTGGATAGTTGACAGGATAGTCGACTAGTTGCTTCCTCCTCCCCCCCTTTGCTGTCTCTATCAGAGGCAGTAAGAGAGGGAAGAAGAGGGGGTTCTTAAAAGAGACAGTGCCATGTGGAGCCTGGCATCCCAGGCTCTGTGCAGCGCTGCTTCTTTGAAATGCTGGGGAGCCCGGCATTTGGCTCCTTGCGACATTTCAAAGTGGCAGCGCTGCATGGAGCCTGGGGCTAGCTGTCCCCAGGCTCCACACAATGCTTTTTTGCCTTTGAAGTGTAGCAACAGCTCTAGGGTTGTTGCTACACTTCAAAGGCGGAGGCGCCCTATCGAATAGTCGATGCAAAATGCATCGACTATGCATTTGGTCAATTTCCTGATACTTAAAATCCTTGAAGAGCACCTACATGCATGCTAACAAACTAAAGAGAGGTTATGTCTAACTCCAACAAGGACTCTGACAGGTGATCAGTCCTTCAGATCCCACCAGGGAGTGTTTATATAATTCATAACTACCTTGTCCCAGAACAAACTCCCACCCCAGGAGCAGGTGAGTTCTTTCCAGGAAGGATTGGGGCCTTTGGACGGAAAGCCTATCTCTTGGCTAGATCAGAGTTTAAACTCAGGATGTTTATCCCAAAGTCCTCTTTGTCTGTTGATTCCCTAGAGAATCCAGTTTGAACCGGTATATGTGAGCCTGTACAGATTAGGGGTATCTCTTGGGGAATGTTATAGCCTGAGTGAATTTGTTCTGAGTGAAGCCGTGGATCCCTTCTCCCATGGAGCTACTTAAAATCCCTGGCCCATAATGATACATAAAGTAAAATCTCCCAACTATCCTGCAGAAAATTGCTGTATCTGTCACAACTATTTCTCTGTTCTTTGGATTTTACCAAATCATACAAATTACCTAAACAGAAGAAGGCTTCCTGCCAGACTGTTCTCTGAAGCTTTAAGCTGCACCCCAAAGAGGCCTTTTTTCTTTTGCCAAAAAACAAACACCATCTACTCTCTCTTGGACAAAATTATGTAGGAAGTTTGTTTTAATTAAAGAATTGCTTATTTACAGTTCACAGGCTGCTTTGTTACTGAATGGAGAAAGTATTTCAGTACCTATCCAGGCAGCAACTTTGCAATGAGAGAGTAGAGACTATATTAGTTCTAACTAAAAGAGAGGTATTTATATCATGCAGATCAGTACCCTCTTGAGACTGGACTGTTGTTTTGTAGGAAAGAATAGCAGAATTCTCCATTACATTTTTCAGCATTCCCATCCAGTGTTCCTCAAGATAGTTATTATCTAGTGTTGTTGTAGACCTCTTGGGTTAGTGAATCATTCTCCTCTCTTTCTCCTTCTGCATAGAAGGAGAAGGAGCAGGAGCGTGCAGAGATGCTCCTTGGAACCTGAAGTGCTTTTTCCCCTTCCCCTTCCTTCTTCTCTTCATACTATTGGGGTATGTCTAGATTGCATCTCTCTGTTGGCAGAGGGATGCAGATTAGGCAGCGTCGACATTGCAAATGAGTCAGGGATTTAAATATCCTGTGCCTAATTTGCATAAACATGGCCACCGCATTTTGCCGACTCAGCACTTTGTCAACAAAAAGCGGCAGTCTAGAGGGGGATCTGTCGAGAAAGAAAGCCTTTTTCGACAGTTCCTGTAAACTTCCTTGCAGGAGGCATAAGGGATCTGTCGAAAAAGGCTATGATGAGAGTCTATAGCCCAAATTGACACAAGTCTCTGGATGCTAAATAGGGATGTAAAAATGTGGTTAAATAGGTAACTGTGTAACTGCTAAACATCCTAGCAGTTTTACAGTTACACATGCTGCAGGCTCTCCTTGTTTAAGCTTTACATTGCAGAGTCAGCAGCAAAGCCTGCCTAGGCGTGGGACCAGCAGAAGCTGCTGCCAGCCCCATTCCAGAGGAGACAGCAAAGCCAGCTCCAGGGAAGGAGGCTATGCTGCTGCTGTGAAACTGCCTCCCCGGGAGCAGAAGCAGTGTTAACTGGGGTAGTTGAAGCAAAATGCAGGACAATGTAGCACTTTAAAGACTAACAAGATGGTTTATTAGATGATGAGCTTTCGTGGGCCAGACCCACTTCCTCAGATCAAATAGTGGAAGAAAGTAGTCACAACCATATATACCAAAGGATACAATTAAAAAAAATGAACAAATATGAAAAGGACAAATCACATTGCAGAACAGAAGGGGGATGCGGGGGGGGTGGGAAGGGGGAGGAAGGAAGGTAAGTGTCTGTGAATTGCTGATATTAAAGGTAGGGAGAGTGGGATGTTTGTGAGTTAATGGTATTACAGGTGATAATTGGGGAAACTGTCTTGGTAATGGGTGAGAAAGTTCAAAGTCTTGTTAAGTCCTTGTTGGCAAGTGTCGAATTTTAACATGAATGACAGTTCAGAGGATTCCCTTTCAAGTGCAGATGTAAAAGGTCTTTGTAGCAGAATGCAGGTGGCTAAGTCATTTAGAGAGTGTCCTTTCTGGTTAAAGTGGCAAGAAACTGTTTTCTCTTTGTGATCTTGTCTGATATCTGTTTTGTGGGCATTAATCCTTTGGCGAAGTGTCTGAGATGTTTGTCCAATGTACATAGCAGACGGACACTTTCGGCACATGATAGCATAGATTATATTTCTGGATGCGCAGGAATATGTGTTCTTGATCTTATAACTCACTTGGTTAGGTCCAATAATGGTATCAGCAGAATGAATATGTGGAGAAAGCTGGCAACGGGGTTTGTTGCAAGGGAAGGTACCAGGGTTGGTATTAGTGTGGTATGTCCTGTGGTGGTTGGTAAGAATCATCTTGAGGTTAGGTGGTTGTCTATAGGAGACTATGGGTCTGTCTCCCAGAGCCTCTTTGAGTATGGTATCCTGTTCCAATATAGGCTGTAGTTTATTGATAATGTGTTGGACAGGTTTAAGTTGGGGGTTGTAGGTGATGACAAGTGGTGTTCTATTGTTGGTTTTCTTGGGTCTGTCTTGAAGTAGATGGTTTCTAGGTATTCGTCTGGCTCTTTCAATTTGCTTTTTTATTTCTCTGGGTGGGTAGTTGAGATTTATAAATGCTTGGTAGAGATCCTGAAGCTTCTGGTCTCTGTCAGTGGGGTTAGAGCAGATGCGGTTGTATCGAAGGGCTTGGCTATAGACGATGGATCGTGTGGTGTGTTCTGGATGGGAGCTGGATGCATGTAGGTAACTGTAACAAGGACTTAACAAGACTTTGAACTTTCTCACCCATTACCAAGACAGTTTCCCCAATTATCACCTGTAATACCATTAACTCACAAACATCCCACTCTCCCTACCTTTAATATCAGCAATTCACAGACACTTACCTTCCTTCCTCCCCCTTCCCACCCCCCCCGCATCCCCCTTCTGTTCTGCAATGTGATTTGTCCTTTCATATTTCATCATCTAATAAACCATCTTGTTAGTCTTTAAAGTGCTACATTGTCCTGCATTTTGCTTCAACTACCCCAGACTAACACGGCTACATTTCTATCACTGTTAACTGGGGCTGCTCCTGTAATCCCTGCAGGGCTGAAGCAGCCCTCCCGGGGCGGGTGTGGAGCTGTTCCAGCCCCTTCCAGTTAACCGGAACTTAAATTTGCAATACAATGCACCCATGTGACTGGAGGAGATATTTGATTTTGATATCACAAGAGAAACTAGAGCAATTGAAATAAAAAAGGATTTTTAATGATTTGGCACTAGAAGATTTACCCGGTGTTGCTTGGGTTCTTAACTCAATTTTTATTCATTTAATCATTGCTCTGGGAGGGGCTGGAAATGAATGGTTCAATATACAGGCTGCCCTGGGGATAGAGGACTACCCCCCAGCCCTCTCTCTCCACAGCAGCTTGGGGCCAGGTGAGAAGCACCTTTTCATGGGGCTGCTGCTAGAGTTACCAGGTGGCTTCAAAAAAAGTCAGACACATTTGATCTCAGATGGGGGGGGGGGAGGCTGGTCGGGAGGATGTGGGGGGGGGGACTGGCTGGTGGGAAGCAGGGCTGGCGGGGGCTGGGGTTGGGGGCAGTGGGGCTGGCTGGGGGAGATGGGGTGGGGACTGACCAGCGGGAATCAGGTTTGGCCTGGAGGGGATTAGGGGGAGCAGAGCTGGCCAGGGGAGATCCGGTGGTGTAGGGACCAGCTGACGGGAAGCGGGGCTGGCTGTGGGGTGGGGAGAAGCAGCCAGCATAGAGCAGGACTGACCCAGGCGCACACAGATCCCGGGGCGCTGCCTATCCCGGGCACAGTCCTGGTGAAGGACGAGTGAGTCCAGCCCTGGGGATTCCCTCTCACCCCGCCCCACCTCCCCTTGCGTAGTTGCGTGCTGCCTGGCTGGTAGACACTGTTTGAGCGTGTCTACCAGCCAGGCAGTACGCAACTCTGTACTGATACTCCTAATAATAATAAAACTTACCTAATTAGAAAACACCGGACATTTTATATGTCCGGTATTTTCTTAATTTTTTTCCCGGACAGAACCCTCAAATACCGGACAGTCCGGTTCAAAACCAGACACCTGGTAACCCTAGCTGTTGCAGCTCCAGTGAGCACAGCTAGGGGAGGGGTGCATGTCCCCTGGCTGGGACAGGTTCATATTTGTATCTCCACTGCACTCCTTAATCAGAATGAGCAATGCAGCAAACCATACACTTTCCCCTTGATCCCTGGGGAACAGCCCAGTTCCGATACAAATTGAAGTGGGAGAGCTAAAGGACGCCTGGGGGTGGGAAGCTGGGTCTGGGGCAGTCCCGAATGTGCGGGATGAGCACCTTCAACCAGCCCTTTTCATATGCTTTGTGACTCTGTCTCTTTTCTGTACGGTTTCCATTTCAAGCACATCTCATTTTCCTGGCAAACCAAACCCGTTACCTTGCTTTAAGTTATGATAAGAGGAAGCGGTGTACTGAATTTGGTGGTCCCAGTTCTTACCATATAGGAGGACTTTTTGAACAGGCAGTCAGATGCACAAACACTCTCAAATAGATAGTAGATGAGCACAAACTCTCTTGGCTCAAGCCCCAAGCTTTCTAGAAGAGTGTATTCATTAGGTTTTTAAAAAATACACTTTGCTAAAGTACAAGACATATATACAAATCAGTTTGGAACTACACACAAAATCAACAGTTGGCTGAATGGATGCTGTAATGATTCCTCCCACTTACCCTATGGGGAAAGTCTCTAGACACGGGCTTTTGCAGTACCCCCCCCAACCGTTGAGTATCTTAATCTATATAATACACCTGATATTTCCACATTAAAATGCAGTTTTAAAAAAATCTAACAAGGAAGAATACTGCCCTAATTGTTTGCGTCTCTTTGAATTTATACTCAAAAATGAAATGTTGCAGGCTTTTGCTAGCTTTTTAAGATCCAGCCAGGCAGAAGAACAGCTGTGTGGGGGATAAATTTAGCCTGTCTAGCAGTAATTTTATTTTACTCTGTGTTTGAAAAGCTGAAAAGATAAATAAGTCCAGCACAGCTGCCCAGTCATGGAAAGCTAGCTTTGCTCTATAACACAATGAATTGCACTAGGAATTAGCAGTGAAGGGTGGTATAATTTTTTAAAAGGTCTCTCCTCCCAGAGTTCGGTCTGTCCCTCCAGCACTGTCTGAGCTTTGCCCTTAATCTTTGACCTAGTGTCTCACCAAAACATGCTGAGCAGCAATCTGTTAATCATACAAGATAGCCAGCTTTCTTGTGACCACACCAGTATCTGTTGTCTTGCTCTCGGACGGACTTTTTCCATGTATATTAAATTTACTGCTTGGTAACCCATAGCTGCTGCTCTCTGGGGTAAAGGATAACATATGGCAAGGTCCCCATGAGACCTTCATATGCTTGGGTATAATGTAATGGAGTGTGTCAGGTTGAAAGCCAGGACTTAACCTTATCTCTTTTCTCTCTCTCTGAGCAATACCATGTTGTTGAGTTTTGTTCTGCTTAAAAGAGGAGAGCTTATAAAAACCTGAATTAAGAAATAGCAGCCAGCTTTAAAAATATTACTTTTTAATCCTTCAAAATGAGTAAGGCTCTACCAAGACCACGATCAATTTCATGGTCATAAGATTTTAAAAATTGTAAATTTCATGATGTCAGCTATTTGAATCTGAAAACTCATAAGCTATGTCTAGACTACATCCCTTTTTCGTAAAAGGGATGTAAATTAGACATATTGCAATTGCTAATGAAGCGGGGATTTAAATCTCCCCCGCTTCATTAGCATAAAAATGGCTGCCGCTTTTTTTCGGCACTGAGCTTTGCCGGAGAAAAGCGCCAGTCTAGACACTGATCTTGCGGAAAATAAAGCCTTTTCCGAAAGATCCCTTATCCCTCTATGAAATAAGGGATCTTTCGGAAAAGGCTTTATTTTCCGCAAGATCAGCGTCTAGACTGGCGCTTTTCTCCGGCAAAGCTCAGTGCCGAAAAAAAGCGGCAGCCATTTTTATGCTAATGAAGCGGGGGAGATTTAAATCCCCGCTTCATTAGCAATTGCGATATGTCTAATTTACATCCCTTTTACGAAAAAGGGGTGTAGTCTAGACGTAGCCTCCATGATATAATTGTAGGGGTTGTGACCCAAAAAAAGGAGCTGTGGGAAATGAGGGTCCACAGGGTTATTCTATGGGTGCTGCAATACTGCTATCCTTGCTTGAGCACTGCTGCTGTGATGCTGCCTTCTGAGCTTAGCAGCTGGAGGGTGGAGGCTGCTGACCAGAGGCCCAGCTCTGAAGGCAGAGTTGCCACCAGAAGCAGCGCAGAAGTAAAGATGGCCTGGTATGATACTGTCACCTTTACTTCTGCGCTGCTGCCTACAGAACTGGGCCATCAGCAGCCCCCACTCTCCAGCTGCCCAGCTCTGAAGGCAGTAGTGCAAAAGTAAGCGTGCCTTGATAAGATATTGCCAACCTTTCTTCTACTGTGCTGCTAGCAGTGCACTGCCTTCAGAGTTGAGCACTCAGCCAACAGCCACAGCTCTTTAGCCATTCAGTTTTGAAGGCAGAACAGAAGTAAGGATGGCAATATAAACCCCCTAAAATGCCTTGTGACCTCCCCCCCGCCGCCACTCCCATTTGGGTCAGAACCCCCGATTTGAAATCAGTATAAAATAGGGAAAAAAGCACACAACAGACCAGATTTCAGAGTCTGAGACACATTTTTCATGGCCATGAATTTGGTAAAAATGTATGAACAGAGATGCCTCGGGTTTATTCTTAAACTTTACATGCCGAAATTTTCATAAGAGCTAAATGAAGTTAGAAATTCAACTTTCATTGAAATTCAATGAGGTTTAGGGACCAAACACCCTTAGGCCATGTCTTCTCTAAACAGAAGATCGTTGCTGCTGCAATTCATCTTCCAGAGTTTGATTTAGTGAGTCTAGATGCATTCAGAGGCTTTGCTATGTAAAAGTGGTCACCAGTACAAAAGTTTGAGAACCACTAGTCTAAACTTTTCTATTAGAAGAAAATGAATGTATTCGTTTTTCTTCAGGTGGACAAAAATAAATACGTTTTTGAAGAAAAAAAATCTGATTTTTAAATTTAAATTGGATTTTTTTATTTTGTTAATTAAATCATGATTTTTTTTGTTTAAAAATAAATCTGTTAAAAATGAGATTTGAATTCAATACAAAATATGATAAGGCCTAAATTTATTATCTCTTTAAACATTTATATAAAAAATAAATACTCTGAATCCAGTGTTGAATTAAAGCCTTGTTTCCTATATAAAGAAAGCATTGAGAGAAAATGTCTAACTTTTGAGGTTAAGATTTATAAATATGCTACAATAGGTCAGCCTCAGTAATTTAAGATACTGTATCATTTTCCGGAGACTTAGCTGGGTAGTAAGTTAAAGCTCCTGTCACTTTCACTTAAGCTTATTTGAAAATTTTCCCAGACTGACCTGAAGTAATCAGTTTAATTCTCTAACAACAGTTAATCCCTCTGTTTAATAAATCATTCACTTGTAAATGTGAAATGTGTGTTGATTAGAGAAGTTAATGTATCCATATCATTTATGGTGGTTTTGTGTAACAAAAATCTATGCAGTTTTTTAATTAAATTAAATTTCAGTTACCATCCTAATGCAACTTGACTCACATCATGAGCAAAAAGTTAACTGTCTAGTAAATAAGCAATATATCATTCACCATTTTCTAACATACTAAAAATGTACAATTAATAAAAGTCTTATAACATTAAGCTATGTGATTGTATAACTAAATGTATATAGTTACAGTTTACTCTTAGATAGCAAAAAGATGTATCCAATCTAGTGAAAAGGCTATTATAGTGAAAACTATTTAGTTGAAAATCAATATGCTTTAATAGTTATATTAACCAATTAAAATGCACCTTTATTTAAAAATTAGTGCACAAATGAAAAAGATTTAAATCAATTATTCCAAGGCTTTCTACTTGTTGATTTAAATAAATCCATTCTGGTTTTTTCTTCCTTTTATTAACACACCAGTTTCTTCTCAGATAAAATTACGCTTTTCACAGCATCTAGGAATATAGAAATTTAGAGTTTGCAGTTATTTTGTATTTTCCAAAACACAGATTGATTTTAAAACTGTTGTATACGCTGAAGAATTTTCTTTAATGAACATTGTTTTCTTGGATGGAAATATTGTGTGGCTTACGAAATCAGATATTTACTTATGTTGTTCCACTTTTACATGATTTGAAGCCGAATTACATTGTTCCCTTCTGCAGCTCATTTAAGAAGTTCAAGGGCTTTTGATTGTTCTCAAATAAATTATGCCATGTTGTTGTTCTAAGAGACAACTCTTAGACAGAGTAAAGAAACTGAATGGAAGTCTTCAAATTAAGCATAATATATGAGGGAAAGAAGCTTTTATATAAGGTTTAATCCTACAACCTACTGAACACTCTGGCCCCAGCCCAGCAGAGCACTTAAGCACATTTTTAACTTTAAGCAAGGAGGCAAACCTACTGGTGTCAGTAGAACTATTCACATCTTTAAGCTCTTTGCTGACTTGGGCCAGTGAGTTCAGTACCTTGCAATATTAAACCCATCATGCATTTATGGTTTTCTTGTCTTTGCCAACAGCAGTGTAATTTTCAAAATGGAAAGTTGGCATTTGGTTAATGCTGGTGATTACGCAATCTGTACTTTGAATTCAGGTGATTGCATTCTTTGAGATCCTAGTTTTCACTGGAAACAATATATTTTTAATGTTCCTTTTTTGTTTTATCAGTCAGATCCACGTTAGCTTGCACATTGCTAATATCCCCCAAGGAACGGAAACTTGGTCTTTGCTAATCTTTTCTCTTTCCCAAGTAAAAATTACAAAATGTAATTTTATCATTTTGTGCAGTTATTGTTAATCATTCAGTACCAGTGCCTCTGATAGGATATTTTTTCTTTATATTCAGTGTGAATTACAGTAATGCAATATCTGTCTATATTGTCTATTGGTCAAATTTTCCATCAGGCATCTTTGTGCATTTCCTCGGGCCACACTTTGCAAATAGGAGTTGCCCTTGTAAAAATCCCCAGGGCCACTCTGCTATCCCTCTTCAGACCTCTACTTTAAAACTTGCCTACAAACACCTACTAAATGGTTATACAGTAAGTATGCTGGACCTCTTGTTTATTACCTGAATCAGACCAGTCTCTCTGTTAGGGATGTTAACTAATGGGTAGTTGTGGTAGTGTGGATGCATCACTTAGAAAAGCAACTGTATGGTGCTAAAGTCAATGTAAAGTCCTAGTGTACATCAGGCCTTCAAGTGGTGATAGAGAAAACTGGTGCAAGGGAATAATGGGCCACCTTTTGGTCTGCTTAGGCACTCTGCAGCATGGGCACGAGACAGTTTACTAGAGGTTAGAATAATGAACGTACGGTTTTTATGATCCATTTAATCCACTGCCCCAGTTATTTTTTTAAGCTTTCCCTCTCAACACATCCCTAAAGAGAAGTTGTAAAACTGCTGAGTTTATTCAAGGTTGCCAATGTTACAGCTTGACAGTTTCAGTGGGATATATAAATCTCTCCACAACTAAAGACTGAATTGAAATCTGGGATTATCATAGACCTTGTATTGGCACTATGTTTGTCTTTTAAAATCCTATAGGCAAAAATAATTTAAAATAGATATAAATCTATCTTTTAATATATTTGCTCTTGTGATTACACTGGAAGGAATGTTTAATTCATTAGTTAGAATCAGATGCATTAGGCATTCTGTCTGCCATCTCTGATGGTATACTGCACTTTTCATAAGGAGCCCTGCACAGAAGCAATGTTAGTCATAAAATTGATATTCTTTAAACTTTGAACATTAATCACAAAACTCTTAATTGTCAGAGTAATTATAAACCAATGGACTACATTCTACAATAGGGAACTGAAAATCATAAATATTTACCAATGTATTGTATTCTGGATGTTTAATGTGCCTCTTTAAATTATAATTTAGGATAAGGAATGACCTCTCTGGACTTACAATAGAATTTTCGTTAAACAAATATAGCAAGCACGTAGAAAAAAAATCAACCATCATTGAGGGAGATATTAGTAATTTGTATTTTCCACAATATGCGGGATGATAGATAACTGTTCACATATTGTAAATTATCTCTCTGCAACTGTTTCTTTCTTTCCAAAGGTGAAGCTGTCAAACCTTTCACTCCAGAGAAAGCCAAGGAAATTGTGATGTCTCTACAACAACCTGCAATCTTTTGTAACATGGTTTTCGATTGGCCAGTACTACATTGGAATGCTAAATATCTTTCTGAGGCTTTGGATGGAAAGACAATACAGTTTAGAATGGGAATAAAGAAAAAGGACACAGGTAGGTTTTTAGATGGTATTAGGTTACAGTTAGAAACTCTGTTTAATATCCTCCTTAATCCTCTGCAGTGCTTTCATGCCAGATGTTCTTTTCACAGTAAATTACATCTAACAAAGCCTTTGAGTGAGAGGAGTGAAATGGGAGGTTTATTTTAGCCAGTGATGTCTCATCTTTCTCTCTCACTTGCTCTTTTCCCACTTTTAACATTTAGAGCAGTAAATCTAATAGTGAGAGCTAACTTCTGATCATCTTAAATCCTGGTTTCTTTTCCTGGCTCTATTACATAATTGCTATGAGGTCATCCCTAATGATTTAGATCAGTGGTCACCAACCAGTAGATTGGGATCTACTGATAGTTCTTGGAGCCTCTGACAGGTGGTTTGGCCAAGAGGCTGTCAGGGGCTACGTCTACACTGGCCCCTTCTTCGGAATAGCCATGCTAATTTAGAACTTTGGAATAGGGAAATGCGCGGGGGATTTATTCCGGAGGATCTCTTATTCCTACTTTCAAGAGCTTTATTCCGGAGGATCGCGCCAGTCTGGACGCTCTTTTCCAGCTTTTCCCCAAGCTGGGAAAAAAGCGGCGGCCATGTTTATTTAAATCCCGCGGGGGATATTTAAATCCCCCGCGCATTTCCCTATTCCAAAGTTCTAAATTAGCATGGCTATTCCAAAGAAGGGGCCAGTGTAGACACAGCCAAGGTCTTGCACTTCAGGTGCCCTTCCTCCCATTGCCGTGCATCTCTTGCCCTTTGCTTTGGAGCTGCCCCTCCCTCGTGAGCCTCCTGCTTTCTGTGCAGGGCAGGGTAGGAAGAGGAAGGGTGCTGATGTCATGGTGCCCCCTCCCACTCTGTATCCTTTCTTCACAGAGCAGAGAGGGGGCACAACAGAACTTGGGATAGAGGAAGTTTTCTGGCTGCTTTTGGGAGTGGGCCAGGGCAGGGGTGAGCCTGCTTTTACCCTACTGCACGACCACCAAGGAGCCACCTGAGGTAAGCAGTGCCCAGCTGGAGCCCACATCACAAAATCCTACCCCAGTTATGAACCCTATCCTGAACCCCAAGCCCCTGCCCTAGCCCTGAGCACTCTTGCATCCAAACACCCTCCCAAAGCCTGCACCTAGAACTCCCTCCTGTACTCCAACTGCCTGCCCAAAGAGCAGCTCACACTCCAGATCCCTTAATCCAAGACCAGAGCCTGCACCTTAACCCTGTGCCCCATCCTGGTGAAAGTGTGTGAGGATGGAGTGAGCAGAGGCAGGGCCTTGGAGAAGGGGCACGGGTATTTGAATTTGAGGTAGTTCTTGGATTTTACTTGCATTAAAAAAGCAACCTCATGCTTAAAAGGGTTGGAGACCACTAATTTAGATTGTAGGTGATGATTTAGATATTGAAAGGTGCTGATCATATTTGAAAATCATGCCATTAACCAATCTTTTTCTTCTTCTGTGAAATGGAGACAATCTTCATGGCTACATCTAGACCGGCATGATTTTCCGCAAATGCTTTTAACAGAAACGTCTTCTTGTGCAAGAGCTCTGTGCAAGAAGGCAAGAAACCCTATGGCTAAAATGGCCATCAGAGCTTTCTTGCGCAAGAGAGCATTCCACAGTGCCATGGACGCTCTTGCACAAAAGCACTTCTCTTGCACAAAAGCAAATGGCAGTGTGGACGTGTTCTTGCGCAAGAACTTTTGCGTAAGAACTCTTGCGCAAAAAGTTCTTGCACAAGAAGCCTGCAGTGTAGATGTAGCCTAGGTGTGTAGGTTACACTGGGAGAGAGGGGGAGGAGCAGAGACAGCCTACACTTGGGAGAGGAGACAGAAAAGAGGCTGGTCGGGGGTTAATATTGCAAAGGAAGTGTAAATGATGTTGCCCATCGCTGCTTTAGAGGCTGCTGTCTATGGTGACAATCTGATCCAATAGGACATGAATATGCAGTTCTGAGTCTAACCAGAAGAGGGCAGTTTCACACACACACGTGCACTAATTAATCAGGAAGATTTAATATTTTTTTGAATGTGCCAAAGCAAAACCAGAAAGATAAAAGTATGTAACAGTATTATGAGATACTAACAACAACCGAATTGATAAAGTATATGTTGGGTTATTGTGAAATGCAGATATTGTCAGATATGTAATATTTGGCCTTTTATATTTTCAAAGCATTTTACAAACAAGAATTAATCAATCCTCACTTTGCCCCTTTTTCATATGTCGAGAGCACAGGACTGATACCCAGGAGATCTGGATATCAGTCTATTCCTGACTCTGCTGCCCACCTGCTAGGTGACCTTCAGCAAGTCAGTCTCCCATGCCTCTGTTTCCCCAGGTGTAAAATGGGGATAATGATACTGACTTCATTAAGCTCTTCAAGACTATGGATAAAAAGCACTACATAAGCAGCCATTATAATTATCCTCATTTTACAGATGGTACTATGTCAATACCAGTGAAAACAAGCCCAGTGGATGTAACAGCGGTGAAGCTCAATGCTCTCTTAATGCATTTTACCCCTTAACATGGAGGAAACTCCAATAGGAGTGAAAGGGTAATTTAGCCTCAGTGTCTATCAAATCTTAAGCATCTTTCTTGAGATTTGGAAATTAGAGTTCCAGTTGTGTGAACACCTGTCAAGAATTGGACTGATGCCACCTACTTACTTGATAAGTCATCATATAACAACTTTTCAGTCGCCAGGGATATGGACTAGATTCAAAGCATTTAGAGTTTTCATATTTTGAGATTAAAGCCCTTGTATGTTTTGTCCTTCATTGCTCACCCCTGAAGACAGCCAGTCTCTAGGATCACACCATTTTATACTAATACAGGTTGCAAATGTATTCAAGAAAATGAGAAGAGCCTTTGGGGCTGCACTGTCGCTAAATGAGGATCTTGTTCTAACAAAAAGCATTACGTTGTAAGAGTCTGTTGCATAAACCACTGCCTAAAACAATGTAATATATCTGTGTGTGTTGCTAGATGTACGTAGGTTGTTTGCTGTCTTGCGCATTAACATTTTTTCTGAAGGATGTGCTTGGCGCTTTCTTTCCTATCACTGTTATCCAGAGCTAGTATCTTTGTCCAGACAAATTGAGGTGCTGATAGTGATTATAGGAAGGAACTAGAGGATATTGCAAAGTTTACATTGGCCCCTCTGATTGTGTTCACCTGCCATTAGTCAAGGTGAGTTTACAATTTAAGGGTGTTGTTAGATGATCCTATCAGTGGTCATGATAACAGCAGCCAGGATGGCTTTTTCCATCCATGCCTGGGTAGGAGCTTGCGAACATTCATTTCAGATATAGATCTTGTTAATGCTCATTGTCTCAAGATTAGACTATTGCTGTGCACTCCATCTGGAGTTACACCTGAAAACCGTTCAGAAGCTGGCTCAGAGTGAGACAGATTGCATGGTTAAGGGGATTTTGTTGCAAGCCAACAGTGTTATCGCTGTAAATGGTTCTGGCTGCCTACTGGTTTCTTGCAGGAGTTTAAGTTGGTTATTTTGATCTATAAAGCCCTAAGTGGCCTGGGCCCTGCCTACCTGAGACTGCCGATTACCTTCCAAGAGTCAACGCTGTAGCTTGTGGAAGCCCTCAAACTGAAATTCATTCAGTATAAAAGAAAGGGAGCTGCTGGCAAGGTGTACTCCGTGCGGGCCCTGGCTCTGCACTTGCTTTTACTGTTAATATAAAATAGCCAGTAGCCAGCGTGCTTTCCATCTAGTGGCACTGAGACCACTTACAGAGAGAAGAATGAGTCTGCTCTACAACTTTAGCTGAGAGCCAGCTGGCTCTTTGCTCAAGCAGTAGAGGCTCATGCACTAAACTCCAGCGGTTCCAGGTTTGATTGTGTTCCACAGTCCAGATGTGGAAAGCAAGTGCGATATCTGTACTGTGTGTATGAATATGATAGGGGCCTCCATTTACCTGCTGATGATATTCTGTCTGACTACACAACATTTTTTTAAAAGGAGGCTGTCAGGAAGAAGCAAGGATAAAACAATGACAATCATCCAGAGACAAAATACCAAGGGTGCTGGAGGGATTATTGATCAGGAAATGCCCACCTGCCTGCTTCCAGCCAGATTCACAGCTCCCCCCCACCCCGAAGTGTAGGATGAAAGGGACATTAACCCATTAAAGCATGCCACTTACACAGGAAGGTGGAGTGAGCAGGTAGCAGCTGCTAAAGATTAGTCTCTGATGGGATATGCCTGCACTGCAATCAGGGGTAGCCATTTAAAGGTGTAGCTGTTTAAATGGGTAACTGATAAACATGTGCTTATCAGTTACCCAAAGGGTTTTTTTGATCTGAGGAAGTGGGTCTGGCCCACAAAAGCTCATCATCTAATAAACCATCTTGTTAGTCTTTAAAGTGCTACATAGTCCTGTATTTTGTTCCAAATGATTACACACAGCTCCTGGTCCAGCTCCCTGGGAGCAGGGCAGCAGGCAGGAGCCAATACTTGCTAGGAACTGACTTAAAACTGGCTCCCAGGAAACTGACTACTGCCCCACGCTTCTGTTTCTGTATCAGAGGCAGCAGCACAGGGTGGCAGGTACGAGCTGGCTTAAAAACCGGTTCCTGACACACACCACATTATAACATCCCTAGTATGTCTGCATCTGCTGCAACCACACTTCTTGACTCCTGTGTAGAGATGGCGAGATAATGTAGCTGTGCAGTCTCTCTCCCAGCACAGAGATGGAGATAGCTGGACTGAATGGAGCTTAGTTATAAGATAATTATATTTAAAATTAGCTATCTTGTCAATATATTGCTGAGGAAAGAATGCTCACTTCATTTGGGATAATTGTCCTAGTGAATCTTTTATGGCTGGCAAGGGATGCTGCAAGATGCTTTATCCATAAGTGCTGAAAAATAGTGACAGCCTTTCAGATGGGTTATTAGACATATATAAGCATCTGCTTTCAGGGGTGGGGAATCTATCCAGCCCCTGGCTTGCCTGGTTCTGGCCGCTGAGGCTCAGGGCTCCCCACCCAGCACTGGGGAACCCACACTAGCACTCCAGCTCCCTTTCACCCCATCAGCGCCCTCCTGAAGGTCTGGAGCACACAAAATCTACTGGCCTGAACCCCTCCTAGGCACTGGTGTGCAAGGGGAATGCCTCTGTCGGGCACCATGTCAGTGAAAAGTGGGGTTGGGTTTTTGTTTTTGTTTTTTTGCTTTTCACTTATGTGTGGCCCAGGACTGATTTTTCTGGGTGTCAGCAGCCCCCAACCCAAAAAAGGTTCCCCACCCCTATTTGCTGTTTATGTGCTGGTTTAGTTATTCCCTTAGATCAGAGGAGAAAAGATAGAGTCCAGCTCCATAAATCAAAGGAACTTCAATACAGGTGGGAGGGCAGGGGAAAATGTGCAAAAGAGAGAACCTTTACGGAGGGATACTAATTAAAGGACAAATTAACCATCAGTTGTGTTAAATTAATCATGAGCATGGTGGCATGGTCTATTTTAGTTGTGTGTTGGCTGAGACAACCAAACTAATTTTGCTTTGGGTTTTATATTGCATTTAATCAATGGTCCAAACTGAGCCAGAAAGTTATTGTTGATTTGTGCTAAACTGCTTCACCCTATATCTATTTTTTATGGCTTTGTGTTCAGTATGCATGCAGTGTTGTCTTTTCTTATATTACTCCAGCTCCTCAATTTGAAACCAAGTGCAGTTATGTGGAAGCTACACTTGAAGAGTTTTTGGCCTGGAGTGGTGGACAGCCTACTTGTTTCTCTGGACCATTCAGTTTTTACGATTCCTCCAAATATTGGGCTTATGCTGATTATAAATATATTGCTAGGCTATTTGAAGACAAGAGAGAAAAATTCAAGGTAAATGGTTATCTTTACCTTTTTTACCTTAAACTTAGAACTATGCAGGAAAATATCCTAAAGGCATTGGTTAATTATTTAAGTGAATTGTAGCTTTTGAAATCCACCTAGCATTTTCACTTCTCTATTCCTTTGACCAATTTTTCAGTTTTATTGTTGACTTATTTATTTCTATTTCAGTCTAACAAAAAATATCTTCTCATCAAAGAGCATCCATCTCAAGCTTCAAAAATGTGTGATAAATGTTTAAAAACACAGCACTACAGGAGTTACAAAACTTGTCTAAAACAGCTGTACTTCCTCCTCATCCAACCACAAATAATTTTGGGTCTGATCTCAACTCAGTTGAAGTTATTGAGTACTTGGATTTCCGCTCACTTTTGTGGGCTTTGGATTAGGCCCTTAAATTGCCATTTATGTGACTTATACAAGTGAAAACCTCTACTCTTTATTATTTTTAGATGTGAGTATGAGGTTTGATTTTTTTCTCACTAATATTATAAACAGTTGGCATGCATGATAGTTTACAAATATAAGCTCTGATGCTGCTGTTGGATGCTGCTGTTATACCCAGCTCCATTAACATCAATAGAACTCCACTGGCCCAAGGATCCCATCTACATAGACTCAGACCATAATACAATTTTTCTGCCATTTTGCTGGCTCAGGAAGCCCACAGCTCCTCCTTAAATAATTCTTGATGCCCAATGCACAAGTCTTTGCAAGGTTATGCCCTTACTGTCCATGAAATTGCTAGAATACACTGGAGTTGCCTGCTCTTGCAAGGATGAGCATACATCCAAGCCAAAGTTTTTGGACATATTTTATATTTTCTCCTGGCCTTCTCTGCTTGATTCTCATAACATCTGTTATGCACCATGTTGTACACATTGCCAGTGCTTAATAAATAATACAGCTGCACAGCTCTAAATATTGGGGTATTGACTCGGCAAATGTCAGCATGATTCGTAAGAGGAATTCTCTCTGGCTAAAATGAGATCTGAAGCTCCAGTACAATCTCTAATCTTTTACATCCATGTGTGGAATAAATTTTTATGTGCACCGAGGCATGTGTGACTGTGTATCACCACTAGAAACACAAAACCTAGATGTGGATGCTCTGCTAATCAGCCTGAGAGGCTGCAGAGGCACACAGCTTGCAGAGGACACTGCTTCAGCACTATTTCAGGCTTTCCCCGCATGACTGTCTCAAATTTTGGCTCTGTATATTTTGCCCCCATGAACCCTTCGTTTACGACACAAGATCGGGAGAATTAAAAAAAAAAACCAAAACACCAAAAACCCACATCCAGAACATCTTTAAGTAGATGCTATTTCACTGGGTCAGTAAGAAATTTTCTTGAAGGAAGCAACTGCCATCCCACCCACACAAATACATAATTTGGAGTTTAAGAATCTTATCTACTTATATGCTCTGGTACGAGCATGGGAGTGAAATCTTGCGATCCGCTACAGACTGACAGGAATTGCCAACCACAGCTGCACTATAGTGCCACCCAAAAGTAATATTTGTAGTAATTTTCTCCTGTTCTCTTATGAATTTGATAACACCTTTTTCATTTAGATTTTATTTAGATTTGCTTAAGGTGACTTGAAGGGGAAAAGAAGGCTAACTACATTGTTATTTATAGTGATTAATAGGGCCATTTAGAAGTTGTTTGAAATTTAGATTGCACTGTTTATCATTTACAGTTGTGTGGGTTAAGGTAATGATTCCATTATTCTAATCTCTGAGCAGTATCTAGCCTCTTACTTTTTTTTGTTCAGTTGATATTTTATTACAACATTTGAGATATAAATCAGCAGCAAGATATATGCATGAAGTTTAAATAGAAATGAGACCTTTTAAAATGATATACGGGTACAGATTAACTTCATTATAGGCAGAAAATGAAATAAATGTAATTCACAAGTAATGTGCCATCTGTTATGGTTGGAACACCTTTTTGAGTGCATTTTGTCTTTTTGTAGCCTTTTTATTGTAAAAAAGACGACCACTGTGCCAAGATTTCAATAATCCTACCAATTTCTTTTCAGGTCATTGGTTAAAAACTATTTTACCCACAATCACTTCAAGTATTTACTATAGTTGCGGCATTTTCAAAAAGTTTTTTTAAATCAAATATTGATTGATCTTTCCATTTAAATTGTAACAAAATACAAAAACTATTTAGGTGTGAGATTAAAGTGTAGAGAGGTTATTATGCTTAACTTTGTCACTAAAGTAGTTACATTGGATTTTAAATTTTCTGACTGTGGAAAGCTCTGAACATTTTTTTTTCTTTTTGATTTCTTCTTGATTTTGACAAATGTTTATTAAGCTTTTGTATTTTTTTATTATATTTCTAAAATCAAGATGTGCCTAACAGTACTTCATTTGTTTTGAAAGATTCAAGATATTGAGTCATGGCAGTAATGATTATTACATAATAATCATCTAGCTCTATTAATTTTCATCTGTAGAACTCAAAGCACTTTACAAAGGAGGTATCATTATCCCCATTTTACAGATGGGGAAACTGAACATGGACTTGCTCAAAACCATCCAACAGGCCAGTGGCAGAACTAGGAATAGAACGCAGATCACCAAAGTCTCAGTTTCGGGCTCTACCCAGTAGACAATATTGCTTGCCTACAGATAAATATTTTCTAAAGGACAAATCCTCTACCCAACTGCTAGCCAGACTATTTATGATGCATTTTGTTCAGGTGGGCAGGGTGCGGGTGTAGATGGGAATACTTTGCCCCAAACTAGGGAGAACCAACCAGTGCCAGACCGAGCCATACTTGCGCCCCGGGCGCGTAACGCATGCGCAGCTCCGCCCCCGGGCATGCGGCACCCCTTACCACTTCAATCGGGTGCCCCCCCCATATGTTGGCGCCCCGGGCAGCTGCCCGGCTAGCCCCTCCCTTAATCCAGCCCTAGAACCACCCACATCCATGCATGGTATGTCACTACCACACTGTATATCATTATATGCCTTTGGCATCAAAGAAAGAAGGATGGGAGGATCCAAACACTTGTAGATTCCTGTGCCACCCTCCATAGCATGCTTTCATCTTCCCCATCTTTCTTTGCAGCAGAACTGCACTGAGTCAGCTGCTAAGGGTGACTCCATGGCTGCAAAAGCAGGAGCAGGACTATCCCCATTATCTTAAAAAAGGAGGAAATTTCAGAAATTGAGGACACACAAACATTAGTCATTTGGGTAGAGAGAAGAAAGAAGGGCTGAATGTTCTGGCAGTTGTGGGGGAAGTCATGACAGTGTTTAGAAAGAGAGATGTCAAAGGTGCCACACAAATCAGACCTGGTTGAAAAAGACAGTGGAGTTTTTATGACAATTTTGTTCCTTTCTTTTGTAGAAATTTCAGATTGTGACATCTTTCAACCAGGAATTCTGAACCGAAGCAGATGGTAGTGGAATAGAGATGGGAGGATGATGAGGGTATAGGAAGAAAAGAAAAGCTCAGATGACACTGTGAGGGTTGTTTTTGAAGAAGGTATGGAAATTACACTCACATTTTCATATCTTCCCTTTTTTTTTTTTCTAGAAGAGGATTTTCTGATATCTGGCCTGTCTACTTGGGGCCAAATGTCAGAAAAAGCCCTTTTTCGAAAGCCCCCTTATTCCTTGTAAAATGAGGTGTATAGGGGGCTTCCGAAATAGGGGTTTTTCCCCCCGACATTTAGCCCCATGTAGATAGGCCAAATATCAGAAAATCCTCTTCCGGAAAAAAAATTGGAAGATATGCAAATGCGAGTGTAATTTCCATACCTTCTTCAAAAACAACCCTCAGGCTATGTCTAGACTGCAAGCTTCTTTCGAAAGAGGCTCTTTCGAAAGATACTTTCGAAAGAGCCTCTTTCGAAAGAGAGCGTCTAGACTGCACGTTGAACTTTCGAAAAAGCAGCTTGCTTTTTCGAAAGAAAGCATCCAGTGAGTCTGGATGCTCTCTTTCGAAGAAGCCCTATTTACATTCAAGAACGCCTTCTTTCGAAAGAGGAACTTTCGAAAGAAGGCGTTCTTCCTCGTAAATTGAGGTTTACCGCCATCGAAAGAAAAGCCGCGTTCTTTCGATTTAATTTCGAAAGAACGCGGCTGCAGTCTAGACGCAGGTGAGGTTTTTTCGAAAAAAGGCTACTTTTTTCGAAAAAACCCCTGAGTCTGGACACAGCCTCACAGTGTAGCCGTACCCTTAGATATAGGGACAGGGCAGGCATGGAGCGCTGGATTTCTGAGTCTTCTACTTAGCCACGGCACAGCAGGTCACCCAAGGATAACATTTAGAGGGAGAAGAGGAGCAGGCCATGGAATTAGGTTTGTAGGATCCTTATATAGAGCAGAATAGAAGGAACAGCAAAACATTAAAAGGAAAGGGTGATCACAAAGGTAATGAGAAAAGAGAATCATAAGAGGACAGGGCCTCAGAAGTCAAAGGATAATAAGATGTCCTCACTCACATCTATAACTTTGTCTCTGCCACAGGATATAATATGGTCTGATTTTGGTTTCTCTGGAAGAAATGGAAAGGAGAGCACATTGTGGATTGGCTCAGCAGGAGCAAACACTCCTTGTCATTTGGATTCCTATGGGTGCAATTTAGTACTACAGATACAGGGAAGGTAACCAGAAAGATTTATGTTTGTGCAGATTTTACAGAGGGGACTTTTATTATAAACCAGCCTTTACTATGTTAATTGTTCACTCTTCACACATTTTAATTTTCTGTACCCTTCAAAGATCCAGCCAGCACAGCTGAGCTTGTTTTTGTTTGGGAAGTGATGAAAGGTTCGAGGGTTAGCCTTTGATTGGATGTTTGGTTCATAAATTATATTTCGTTGTGTTGAAGGAAGGAGAGTCTTTGTTTACCTACTTTAAAAAGTCATTGTAAAATATACAGGTAACAGGTTGTATTGGGCCTATTTTATACATCTAAAATAAATACGTATTTTAAAACATGAATAGTTATGAGTTGAGCAGATTGGGGGTTAAGAGGAAAGTTTATTTATTTCTTTGTTCTCTTAAAAAAATAAAAGAGGTGAGGATAAATAGACTGCTCCAGGCCAGTGGTTCTCAATCAGGGATACACAGAGGTCTTCCAGGTGCTGCATCAGCTCATGGATATACGTGCTTAGTTTTACAACAGGCTACCTAAAAAGCATTAACAAAGTCAGTACAAACTACAATTTCATATACTGCTCTCTACACTATACCCTGAAATATAACCACAGTATTTATATTCCAACTGATTTTTTTTAATAATTGTATGTATAAAAATAAGAAAGTCAGCAGTTTTTCAGTAATAATGTGCTGGGACACCTTTATATTTTTATGTTTGATTTTGTAAACAAGACGTTTTTAAGTGAAGTGAAACTTGAGGTTTGTGAGACAAATTGGACTTGTGAAAGGAGTGGTGTGGAGAGGTTGAGAGCCACTGGTCTAGGCTTAATAACCCCTTAGAATTAATTTACAAAGGAAATATTAGGACAGTTAACAGCCAGCTCTGAGAAACATTAAAAGGAACGCTTCAAGGCTTGAAATTCAAATTTTGGACCTGTTTTTTGTTGTTCATTCTTCCTTTTTGAAAATTTCATGCAATTCTTCTTTTCCTTCCCTATAGGTATCTGTTCCAATTTCCTTTAGAAAAAAAATACTATTAACATCAGTTAGAAACCCACCACTAACAAAGCAGTTTGTGTATATTTGTGCGAGGCATTCTGGTATTCTATGAGGGTAAGGCAGAATGGTTTGCCAGTGGATTTTAATGTCATTAACTAAACCACTGTGTTTTGGGAAGGATAGTCTTGAGATTAAGGTATGGGACTGGGAATCAGGAGTTCAGACTTCTTTTTTGCCTCTGCCATTGCTGCAAGGCATTTTTTCCCCTCAATGTTCCTGCATCTTTTAAACAAGGTTAGTTATATTTAGCTCAAGGATGTTTGTTAAGAAATTTGAGATCCTCATGTGGAAGGCATTATGGTCCCAGTTCAACAAATACTATTGACCATAGTCCTTATTACCATGAATAATCCTACTGACTTCAGAGGAACTATGTTCCGTCGTAAACAGCTAGTACAGCTACTGCCTCTAGTCTGGCACCCTTGGACCTGACCGGTGCCAAACCAGAGAATTTGCTGAACCACAGGAGATCAATATTGTCTAGCAGCATTACCAGTACTTCC
This sequence comes from Pelodiscus sinensis, assembly GCF_049634645.1. Lineage (NCBI taxonomy): Eukaryota > Metazoa > Chordata > Testudines > Trionychidae > Pelodiscus > Pelodiscus sinensis. The sequence continues at coordinate 8,603,478 of NC_134717.1, read as the reverse complement.
ACTGCTTACTGGGCTCTGAGAAGACATTTAGTGGTAAATTAGAGCTAAATAACAGCACAGAGACAGGACTGGTGGCTGTAAAGAAACTTTATGAGACTGCAGGATATTTGACTATACCCATGATAAGTGGACATCCAGCTAACTAAAATCATGCCAGACCATGGATGTTCCCAGACCAGAGAATGCCAGACTGGAGATGTTCAACTTGTGCCTATTTGGGGGATCAACAGCAACACAGAATTGCCTCCCAGCTGTCCTTATGGCTTTTACAGTTTGGAGTTCCAGTCTCCAGTGTAGAGCATTAGACAGGATTCTGAATTTAGTCTGCAGATGTGTGTGCCTTCCCCAAATTAATTTCTATCTCTGGTAAAATAAAGTCCCTGGTTCTGCTTGCATGCTCCTTTCTATGACAGGATAGACATAAAACTTCCAAGCACGCTGGAGACAAAGTTTTGCTCCTCAGAACAAGAACGTAAGGCCTTATCTACACTGGCAGATGTACAGTGCTGGCAGTCAGTGCTTCTGGGAGAGTGCTGCAGGGAAACTGCTGTCGTATACTCACACTGACACCTGCCAGTGCAATAGCGTGACCACACTTGTGGCACTTGCAGTATCATTCAGAGCAGTGCATTCTGGGCAGCTTCCTCAAAGAGCATTTCTTCTTCTTCTGCCACTGAGGATTGTGGAAAAATGGAGGGGAGTCATAGGGCATCCTGGGTCCTGTCCCAAAGCCCCACAGTGCATCACGTTTCATCCTAGCAATCCCTGAGCTTTGGTTCACATTTGGAACCATCTTTCAACGACTTTTGTAGTGTGTGCTCTGCCTCTTTGGTCTGCAGGCATGGATCGGACACTGTTGAAGAATATGTTGTGACTCTCACTAACACTTCACAAATGGCCATCGAGTTATTCCTTATACTACAAAGTGAAGAAGAGGAGTCAGAGATTGGAGATTGATCTTGCCACATATAGTAGCTAGGCCACGAGATTGCTTATCGCTCTCACGGAGGTGCTGACCACAGTAGTTGCCACTTTTGGGCTTGGGAAACAAGCACGGAGTGGGGGGGGGGGGTCACATCATCATGCAAGTCTTGATGATGAGCGGTGGCTGCACACTTTTGAATGAGGAAAGCCTCTTTCATGGGACTGTGTGTTGAGCCTGCCCCCTGCCCTGTGGCATAAAGACACAAGAACAAGAGTTGCCCTGCTTATGGAGAAGCACGTGGTGATTGCGCTATGTAAGCTGTAGGGATGTCAACTTGTAGTTGACTATGCGATTAACCATTAAGCCTGGGCTTATCAGTTAATTCTATTGACTACACACACTTCCCCTCTCCCCCGCTTGCTGCCTCTGTATCAGAAGCAGCAAGGAGTGGAGAGGCAGGAGCTGGTGCCCAGGGGAACCGGCTTTTAAACAGGCTCCCCAACAGCACTGGATCCTCTGGAGGCTCCCACCTCCCACAGAGACGGGGGAGCAGGGCAGGCTGCTGTGGAGCAGCCTTTGTCCACGGTGGGCCCAAGCTCACTATGGACAGAGGCTTCTCCAGGGGATACTGGTGCAGCCTCTCTTCACAGGGAGCTCATCCCCCCTCCCCCGTGGACTGGGGCTGGTGCCGCAGAGCAACCTCTACTGGAAGCAGGCCCAGGCTCACTGCAGGCAGAGGCTCCTGTGTGGGATGCTGGTGCAGCTCTTGCCCACTTGGACCCCCCACAGACAGGGGCTGCTGCTGCCCTGTGCTGTTCCCTGTGTATCAGAGGCAGCAGCGTTGGGTGGCAGGAGGGAGCCAGTTTGCAAGGGAAGCTGGTTTAATAACCAGCTACAGATGCAGACTGGCTCCCTCCTGCCGCCCCACACTACTGCCACTGTTAGAGAGGCAGCAGTGTGGGCTGGTAGGAGACTCCTCAGGAGTGGGGCTGGGAGTGCACTAGCTGCTAGCTCCATCCCCGGGGACTATTGAATAGTTGTGTAACTGCTAAAATGTGATGTGGTTACATGATTATTCAATTAACCAATATCTAACATCCCCAGTAAGCTGGTTACTCCTGACAGCTACCGATTGGTCACTAATCAGTTCAGAGAGAGAAAGTCAGCTGTTGGATTCATGCTGATGTAAGTGTGCAGGGCCATTAATTGCATCCTGCTATACAAGACCATGGCTCTGGGTAATGTGCGTGACATTTTGCACATATGGCTTTCCTAACTGTGGAGGGGCAATAGATGGCACACACATTCCAATTCTGGCATCCGATCACCTACCCTTTTAGTATATCTATTAGAAGGGTTATTTTTCCATAGTTCTTCAGGTGCTTGGGGATCACTCTGGAGATTTCACTGACATTAAAATAAGCTGGTCCAGAAAGGTGCGTGGTGCATGCAGCTTTTGGAACACAGGCATGTTCAGGAAACTGCAGGCAGAATCTTTCTTCCTGAACCAGCAGATCATTGTAGAGAAAGTCAAAATGTTCATTGTGATGCTAGGAGACCCTATCTGTCCCTTATTGCAGGGCTGGGCAAAATATGTGTCTCAGGCCAAATCCGGCCTGCCAAGGTACTTGATCTGGCTCGTGGGCATAGCGGGAGCCTCAGTCAGGCTCCCTGTCTGCCCTGCTTCTGCACATTGCTTAGAAAAGGCGACTGCAGGGCCCTGTTTTTCTGTAAACAGCTGCAAGCCTGGATGGGGGGGGGGGGGGGCTTTGTGTACTGCCCCTGTCCTCATCACACTCTTGCAGCTTCCATTGACAGGTTTCTGGCTAACCTTCTGTAGGGTAAAAAGGGCTTCTGACTCTGGATGCTGAGTCATCCTCTGGCTTTGGGTCTCCCTCCCTCTCAGCTTCCTTGTCCACAATTTCCTCCTCCTGGCTCAGTCTCAGCTGGTGCAGTTTCCACAGGGCTCTTCACAGTGCATGTGTGGTTACTCCCAAGTATTGCATCCAGCTCTTTGTAAAACCAGCAATTTGTGGGCACAGCACTGGAGCAGCAGTGTGCCTCCCGCGTCTTGTGATATGTGTTCCGCAGCTCCTTCATGTGGACCCTGCATTGCATCCCAGTCATGGCTTGATTCAATCATGCTTCTTGATATCTGGCCATAGGTATCATCATTCCTGTGGCTGGAGCAGAGCTAGGACCAGACAGCCTTCTCTCCCCAAATGTTAACGAGGTCCAGCTCCTCGGCATGGCTCCAAGCAGGGGTTCACCTGGTGCATGGAGCAGGCATAGCCAGCCGGAAATATGCGCTGAGAGCACATCACTGAGCAAACAGGAAGAGGACTTTAAAATTCCCAAGGAATTTAAAGGATGGGTGTGACAGTTGGCAACTTGAGGGCACAGCAGTAGAGTTTAATCCGATGACCAGACAAGAACGGGCATTGTGAGAGATGTCTGGGAGGCCAGTCACAGCGCTGTCATCGACCAGCTATCTACACTCGCGCTGTGGTGCTGTAGCCCCTGCGCAGAAAGCTGTATGCTTCTCATCAAAGTGCTTTTTCTAGAGCGTTGCAGCTGCGGCGTTAGTGCACACTAAGTGCCTTGCCAGTGTGGACACTTTGGGAATTACAGAACTGGGAGCTGACTGACCATGCTGAAACTTGCCAGTGTAGACAAGGCCTAAAGCTTTCAAATAGGCTGCATGTTAAGTTTGTGAATCCCTTGTCTTCTTAGATCAGAGAGAAAGTAAAACTTTTCAACTCCCTGGCAAACAACTCAATCTTCATTTCCCAAAATAGGATTACACTGAAGTTAGTGCTGCTGCCTCTCCCGTACAGACACACAGCTCCCCTGGGCCTTTGTTGCTAACACACGCTTCTTCCTATATGTTTCAGACTGTTTCTCGAGAGGTTAACAGGCTTTACTGCTGTATTGTGGTCCTGCTCATAGAAACCTTGTCTTCCTGCATAGAGCCCCATGGCTTCCGAAACTATTCACTCTCCTGTCCCTTATCAGGGCATTATGCTTGTGCAAAATATTGCTGTAATTGCGTTTTGGGACACAGGTAAACTGTTTACACTGAAAATTCTCTCTGGTGCCAGCTGCTTAGCGGTAGCTTTTATTTTCTGTACCAAGAAATGTCAGCAACCTGTGGTACTCCCATCTGTGCTGATCTTTCTCATTCTGGCTTCTTTTCTGTTTCCCTCTCTTCTGGTTTTGTGCCACTTGGCTTTCTTCATGTCTCATTTTCAGATCTGTGACTTAGAACTCACAACCAGATACACTAGGCAAGTAAGAGCTGAGCAGCAGGAATATAGGAGAGGAGCAAGAAATGGGGAAGCAGCCAGAATCTGGAAGTCAGAGGGGAGCAGCACAGATTGTTCTAACCTTGCTTCATAGCGCTGCCTTCTGTTTTTCCAGTCCATGGTGTCAGTAAACATGCGGGTCACTGCTGTATTGATTAGTTGGCTACTCTTAAAACATTTCATAAATTCACCATTTGGGCTGTTACTTTAATTACTCCTGCTCTGGTTATTTCCATCACATAATGTACTCTCCTTACAAATTGTTATTTATGTGCCTGTTTACTTCGCCTCATATATTAGCCATTCAGCATTATGGAAAAATATATGTAGAAATTACCTGCTAAGAAGATTTATTTATATTATACATAAAACTTATGCTCCAAAGTCTGGCAAACTCAACATTTTTCAGTGCAGCATGTGCAGTTTAAATAGATTGCAAACTCCTCGGGATATGGTTCAGATCTCCTAGGTTATTTTATCAGCATGCACAATGCTGTGCAGAAGTACCTGTACCTCTGGTCATAGATAGGGATTGAGCTTGGGTCTTTGCACTCCAAAGCACAGTTCTCTACTACTCAGGTTAATATATTAGCTCCATTAGCTGGGAGCAGAAGTAGGCTCTTATCCACTACATGAACTAGCTATTAGAGATGTCTGACACTTATGCCGACAACATTGAATATAGATCTAACTACTAATCGCATATGCTGTATTGGTCCCAAGATATTAGAGATATCAAAGAGACGAGGGGGGTGAGGTATTATCTTTTGTTGGACCAGCTTCTGATGAAGGGAGACACAAGATTTTGAGCTACATAGAGCTCTTCTTCAGGTCTTAGAAAAATACTCTGAGTGTCACAGCTAAATACAAAGTGGAAAAGATTGTTTAGCATAGATATTACACACTAGGAACCATTCAAGGATGAGTGTCTCATTAACACCTACCCTGAGAGAATCTACTTCAACACAGAAATAAAACCCCTTTGACCACACCCCTAGCCTTCACCTGCCACCTCACACAACACCCCATACAGGGTATCATTGAGCAACTACAACCCATATTCAGTTGTGACCCCCATCTTGAAATAAGTCTTTCCTAAACCATTTCTTCTGGCCGTCAAACAACTCCACACTATCACTCCAAGCTCATCTTCAGAAGTAAGTTCCCAATGACCAGAACAACAGTACAGCTTTGTCTATACTTGGCGATAAAACAGTGAGTACATACACACTGCAATGTAACTTTTGTCAGGAAAAATGCCTAGTTTTGACGACAAAATACTTCCACCCCCACAAGAGACTTTTGTCTTTTTCCTATACATTTTTTTAGAGACAAAGAGCCAGTGAAGACCCCATGCTAGGGATGTAAATCCTGTTTAATTGGTTAATCAGTTAACTGATTAAAGGGTGGATGTAGATGGGGGGCTGGACTGGCCCCCCGCCACAAGCAGGTGCTGCATTGGCTGGGCTGGCGCAGCTGCTGCCTCCGGGGCACCAAGCAGACAGAGGCTGCTCCGGCCAGGGCCCAAAGCTGCTCCTTAAATGGTAAACTTCACCTATTAAGAGAGGGGCTTACCAGTTAAACATTCGCATCCCTACATCATGGCTGCTTTAATCACTTTATGTGACCTCAAGGAAGTGTTCCACAATGCCTTTCCTGGCCTCCCTGGTCAGCACTTTGAACTCTGCTGCTCTGCCCTGCAGCCAGGTAAGCAACCATCCGCCTCTCCCTTTGCAAGCCCTGGGAATTTTTAAATTCCATTTCTTACTGCCTCCATTGCATCTTCCCAGGTGACCATATCTGGCTATCACACCAAGTATTCTCCAGCTTGAACCACTGTGGAGCTGTTGGATCTGATTGGTATATTGGGAGAAGAGGCTGTGCAGTCCCAGCTGCGTTTGACCTATAGGGATGCTTATGAGCACGTTTCTCAAGGCTTGTGCTAAAAGGGCTACGATCAGGATACGCTGCAGTACAAATCGAAGATAAAGGAGCTGAGGCAGGCAGACCTTAAAGAGATGGAGGCAAACAGTTGCTCTAGTGCTGCATGCAAAACTTGCCGTTTCTATAAAGAGCTGGACGCTATGCCTGGTGTGACCCCTCGTGCACCGCCAAGGGCCAGTTAGATACTTCACTGGTATTAACTAACTAACTAGCTCTGCTAAATAATCCTTTTCACTTTACATTTAACTGTGACACTGTATAGCTTTCCCATACCTGAAGAAGAGCTCCATGAAGCTTAAAAGCTTGTCTCTCTCAGCAATAGATGTTGATCCAGTAAAAGATATTACCTCTCCCATCTTGTTTTGCTAATTGCATATCTAGCTAACCTATTGGTCTTTATGCCATATTTATAACTATGGTAGATGAGTACCACGTTGTTATGGAATAGTGAATTAAATAATTAACTTTGTGGGATTAACAGAAGAATATAAGAAATGTAGACAACACATATTAGAATATCAATATTGTACTCGTATTACTATCAACATCACATACGTATTGTGCCCTCTACTTATAGCAAGCAGGGATATTGCAGACAGTTAGTGAATCAAAAAATATTTTCCTAATAAAATTTAATCTTCACCCATAGATCATGATTCATAGGACAAACATCGGGCATTGAACATTTTGAGGCAGAACTCTGTACGCATCTATACTATAATGTTACTCCCGTCAATATAAGTCACCCACTACACTGACTTAATAATTCCACTTTCTGAGAGGAGGAGTAGTTGGTGCAGTGTCTGTGTAGACACTATGTTGCTTACTTCAGAGTGTTCCACCTGACAGCCATAGACCCACTGCCCAGGGCTCAGGCTGTCAGTACCCCATGATTACAGTTAAATCTGTGCAAACTCTCCCGATTAGGATATGCACCACTGACAGAAGGAGCTAGTGTGACCATGCAAAACTGATTTAATTATTTCAGTGGGCTATACATTGACATACTTTAAGTTGACTTAATTTTGTAGTGTAGAGTTGCCCGGAGTATTTGTAGATTATTCAAGTGCTCTAATGAAAGAGCTATAGACTTCCTATTCCCCTTGCAAAACAAGTTGTTGAGAAGCTGTAAATCTTCCTTTTTGGTTAAAAAAAATCTGTCGAATTTTCTTAAACCATTTTAGTAGAACAGACTGTAAGAACGGCACGTGTTCTTACTGTGTAGGAGACTCAAACAGCAGGCAGATTTGAAAACCATGTGACTGCTTTCAGTCATCCATCATAATAGACATGTACTGAATCCACTTTTATCTTCTCTCTCCTTTCAGGAAAAGATGGCACCTTTTCCCACCTGGGGATACCACTTTCCTTTATCCCACTAGGATCCCTTATGAAGAATCCAGCATATTCAGCAAAGTCAACGTGGTCAACCCTGATCTGAAACTCTTTCCTATGTTCAGGAAAGCCCACGCCCATGTGATTACACTGAATCCAGGACAGGTACCACCTACATTTAGACTTTACTTTGGACCGTTTTGTAAATACTTTATGCTGCTAAAAATGAGCTAGGAAAAGACAACAGATCAGTTTTCCCCTTGCCCTCCCCCTCAATTCTTGGAATTTCATGCTGTATCCAGACAATTATAACTTGCTTTGCTCAGTAACATTTTTCAACCTGACATTTAACTAAGAACTGCAGACACTTTGAGGACTAGCTCAAAAGGCTGCCTAGTTTCATAGAAAGTCCTTGCAAACACTTACATATCCTCTTTAAAAAGTTGTTGTGAAACTTATTAGAGAAGTGCTCTAGGCTCTCTCCTCTGAAACCAGGATGTTGTGTGAAGTGTACTTGATTAATGAGTAGGCAGAACTAGCAAGGAAACATGTTTGTTATGATGGTAAGGAATAACTTTCACTGTGGAAACATTTGCCCAAATTGTTGCTTTCATAGTGGAGCATTTATAATGCTGTTTGCACGTATTGTGCATTTATTTCATTGAAAGATGGTGTTGCATTTTACAAGGTTTTCTAGTGTTAGTAACCCTATTTTACTGATGAGGGAACTGATGGACTGATTCTTTGAAAATCAAGTTGTAAGAGAGATGTTCAATATCGCACAGCCAGTAAGTAGCAGAAAAGGACCAAAATCCATGAGTTTCAATTCCTAATCTCTTGCTCTAAGCTCTATGATTTTTCCTGTATGTACAACATGGTCCTGATTTTCCTAGATTCTGCTGCCGGAAGGGACTGTTGTAATAATTTAATCTGGTCTCCTGCATACCACAGGTCACAGATCTTCTCCAAAATAATTCCTGGAGCAGATTGTTTTAAATCAAGGCTGGATTTTTTTTGAAGTGGTCAGTGATGAAAAATCCATCACGACCTTGGGAAATTGTTCCAGTGGTTAATTCTTGTCACCATAAAAAATGTATGTCTTATTTCCAGTCTGAATTTGTCTAGCTTCAGCTTTCAGCCATTTATTGCATTCGTTATCCATTTTCTCATATTTAGCAACGCACATTCTGGTAAAGTGCTCCTGAAAAGAGAGAGCTTAGACCTTTTCAAAGTAATTTTATTGTGTGCATAGCATATTGATAGTTTACACTGTTAATCGTTAAGTGCCAAAAATGAAATGAATGAATGCCTTAGGGCAGTAGTGCATTGGAGGGGTGTTACTAAATTTTTAATTTGTCCTTAATATCAGTAAAACTGTGTGTTTTGTTTAGCATACCATTATCCACAGTGCCACACACTGCTATAGTGATTTATCATACTGAATCATTTAGTAAGCAGTTATAAATACAGGCAGTCCCAGAGTTACGCGGATCCGACTTAGGTCGGATCCGCATTTACGAACGGGGCCCGTCTCCCTGGTCTCCAGCAGACCAGGGAGAGAAAGCAAAGCGGCGGAGCACGCGGGCAGCGGACAGCCCAGACGCGTCTGGGCTGTCCGCTGCCCGCGTGCTCCGCGGCTTTGCTCTGCTTTGCTCCCCGTCTCCCTGGTCTGCAGACCAGGGGGACGGGGAGCAAAGCGGCGGAGCACGCGGGCAGCGGACAGCCCAGACACGTCTGGGCTGTCCACTGCGCTGCTTTGCTTCCTCTCCCTGGTCTGCTGGAGACCAGGGAGACGGGCCCCGTTCGTAACTGCGGATCTGACGTAAGTCGGGGACTGCCTGTATTTATAACTGCTTACTGATCAGTTTCAGCAGCAGCTGAATCTGGACACCAGTTCCGACTTACATACAGATTCAACTTAAGAACAAACCTACAGTCCCTATCTTGTACGTAACCCGGGGACTGCCTGTACTCTATAATACCATCTTAATTAGGCTTAAACCAATTACAAATTAATCTTTAAGAATAAACGTCTTTGGTCAGTTCAGTAGTAGTCGGTGCCATGAAGAAAATGTGTGTTTGTGTGTATGCACGCACACCCCACACGCACAGAGAACCGTACAGTGATTTGGGTTAGTGAGGATGTACCTCCAGCCATTCAACAGCCAACTCTTAGGGCAGTATTACTCATCCAGCATTTCTCACCCACAAGTATGATAGCTACTGGCTTGGAACCTTTTATTGTTTCAGTGAGAAGGAGGGAATAACCTAGAAGGATGCCATTAATAGTGATGGAGAAGATCCCTAAATAATAAAGACTCTGATATCCACTCAGTCTCTCTCTTTCAGATGGGAATTAATACAGTTACTTCAGGATTTGCAGTCTTTTGCAAATAGAATTTGCAGTATCTTGTGGTAATTTATAGTAATCTCCACTTCTCCTTCGAGAATGAACAAAATGGTTTGTATTTGATACGTAACAATACGGGATTGAAAAAAATAAAGACAAAGGTGTTTCTGGGTATTCAGGAAAGCAATTGCATGTAGGTTGAGTGCAGCTTTGAATATCAAATAAATGTAATGTTGCTAATGCCACCTTCTGGCCAGTGTGTTAATTTCATCACGAGTAGACCTTAAAGACTAACAAAAATATATATATATAGTATCATGAGCTTTTGTGGGCAAAACCCATTTTCTCAGATGAGCCGAGACATCTCTGGTCATCTGAGGAAGTGCGGTTTGTCCACGAAAGCTCATAATACTGTGTGTGTGTGTGTGTGTCTAACGTGCTACAGGATTACTCATTGTTTTTAAAGTTACAGACTAAGTTACAGCTGCCCCTCTGAGACTTTAATTTCATCAGTTTACAAATAAACATAGAAAATTGCTTATAGCAAAGTTTAACACTATTCCTCATTAGTATGTTGAGGCTACATTATATATTAAGTTTGCTTTGATTATAACGTTTGTGCTCTTTAACTTATCACAGGAAGAAAAGAATTCTATTCCCAATTTAGCTAGCTATATACAGACTGCATTCGTTTTAAGAAGGACTGCAATTTAAACATGACTTGTGTCTGTGGGCTAAATTTCTAATAATTCCTCAATGCAACTTCCAATTTTGCACCCACAATACATTTTGGATGCACATGATAAACAGCTAGCTGTTTAGAGGGCCAATAGCTGGAGGTCTCAAATCAAGTGTGTACATCTGCAAGTGACTGGAATCACAAAACTGCAAGCTCAAGCAATTGCATTTAAACTTACAAAATGTCAGGGGCAAAATGAGAGGCTGTGTTTAAAAATGTGGCCCTAGCCTTCTACTTGATTGTTCGATAGGGGAGAACCACAAGGGCAAACCAGAAACTGAATGAGTGACTGCTGATGCATTCATTCAGCAAGCCTATATGTTTTCACTCAAAACACTGCTGTTCTGGTTTCTTTATTCACAGATGATTTAATGTTTCCAAAAAAATACAAAAAATGTGCTTAAAAAAAGAAAAGCCAGAGCCATATCCTATTCTTCCTCTGCCTTTCTCTACCTTTTCCCTGGACTCCTTCCAGAGTAATAAGAGGTTTAATTTAATGCCTGTAAAATACATTAAGATGCTATGGAAGTGCAAAGTATTATTGATCATTGTTTCCCTTTACCCCACTCCCCTGTTATTACTGCCGCCTCCTGCTGTGATGCTCCTGTCATTATATCCTCTATGTCACGTGATCAATAGGGAAGCATCACAGAAAAATTCACTGTCTTTCATAACGCTCCTTTTTCAGTGTTGGAAATGAGGAAAACAGGATAAGGAAAAACTCCTCATCTTTCTCTCTCTCCCCCCTCTGCTTCATTGTGGGGCTTCTGCCTAGAACCTTTTGCAACTTCTCTCTTTATCTGGCTTCCTGCTAAAATTGTAAACTAACAATATACATGTCCTCACCCGCAACCTCTCATTCCACAGCTGGTAATTCTGCTAAGCTCTGTGGGGCAGTGACTGTCTTAGTTCTCTGTTTGTACAGTGTCTAGCGTCATGGAATCCTGCTCCATGACTGGTGTCCTAGGCCCCACTGTAATATAAATAAAATAAAATCCAGCACAACACTGACTTTGAGTGGAACCAGGTCTTGAACCCTTTACTTTGTTCTTACCCAACCCTTAGGCAGAGCAAAACTCCCACCGATTTTACCTGAATAACCAATTTTTTAAACCAATTTAGCACTTCACGGATTGGCCCCCAGTAATAAGCAACAAGAGCAGATAAATTCTTGATAAATAAAAGTTCTATCTTGACATAAAAACTCTTGAAAATGAAGTGCAGGCCAGGGATATAGGAAACATAATATATTCAAGCTTTTCTGAAAAGTCAGTAAAATGTTCAAGCTCAGAGGGTGTATTAAAATATCGAAAGGGATTTTAATGAAACTAAAGAAGAATCCGGAAGTGTCAGAACTGGCATAGTATACTATTAGATTAACATGGATAAAACAACTCTCTTGGGGGAGCAGCATGTGCGGCTGGCTGCAAGTCATATGGGCTCTTGCTAATACAATGGAGCATCTGGTTGGCTCAGTTAAACATCAGAACAATCCTATCTGGTACAATACATTTGGATGAGGTGGAGAAACTGGTAGTGGATTTATGCCATTATCAATGAGCTGCCAAAGTAGGTTGCCTCACAAAATTACCACCTTAGCAAAACATGTGAAAATCCCTGTCTGAATTACTCGTCCATCAGCTCCACTCTTTTCCTGTACTCACCAAAAAAGGAAATCCACAAACTATGTACTCCCATTTCCTCAATCCTTCCATCCTCTTGCTTACTACCACCTGACCTACTATGCTGACCCCTCTCTGGTGTTTCACAGAGGCGCCTGGCTCTCCTACCTCATAGCTGTTTGCCTACTGCTGTGGTAGCAGTCCAGGTGTCCTGCAGTAGCTGCAAGTGAACGGAGACAAGACAAGCTATTGTGGGTGGGGGAGGGTAGAACTTTGTGGTGCCCCCACATGCACTTAGGGTACATTTACATTGCAATAAAACCAAGGGCACCAAGTCTCAGAGCCTGGTAGGGCTAATAATAGCTCTGTAGAGAGTTGAGATCATCCCTCCTCATAAGGTTCAGAGCCCAAACCCCAGCCCAGGTATTTACACTGCCATTTTTAGCTCTTAGCCTGAGCTCCACAAGCCAATGTCCACTGCCCTGAGTCAGCGGTGGTCGTGCCTTGGTCTGTTGCAGGTTGGATGTCTGATCCTCCACACTTGGACCTGACCAGTCCTGAACCAAGGAGTTTGCTAGGCCAGGGAGGTCAATGTTGGCCCTTCTGCAGCCAGCCTCCAGACTACACTCCCAGTCTCCGGGCTCCAATCCTGGCCATTGACCTACAGCTGCTGGGCACCAGCCGCTGGGTTCTGCTCCTGGCCGCCAGCCTGGCTCTCTGTTGTGGCAACATCTGTGGTCCCGTTGTGCCAGATTTTCACCATGAGTACCTCAGAGCACCCAGGGGTCCCCAATGATGTCAGACCATGGATGTTTCCAGAACAGCGTACCAGATTAAAGAGGTTCAACCTGTATTATCGTATAGACCTATTCTTAGAGGCTCTGGTAAAGGATGCAAGAATGAGATACTTCTCAGCATCTGCCACAGTTTGCTGTGATAGTGGGTGCACACAGAGAACTAAGATTCCTGTGACAAGCTGAGCTGGCCTGGGAATTTTTAAATTAGATGGCAGACTTTTTTTTTTTTTTTTTTTTTTGCCACCATCCACTTTCCCTGCTCAAGTTCTGCTATGCATCACTTTCTAGAGCATCTCTTTATGACAAGCGTGGGTATACATACTTCACTTCTCAGAAAGCTCAGCCTTTTCTTTAAAAAGCGAGGCTATTACCACCATATATTTGCATTTTATTATTTTAGCAAGATTTAAGTTTATCGTATTCCATGAAAGTTTCATCCCATTATGTCACTCTGGAGGTAGAAACCCTCTGTATTGTTCCATTTACTCCATAGATGTTACCTCTGTATCTGGGCTCTAGTGTTTTGCCTTTTCATTTTGTTTTCAGGAGATTTCTACAAATGCTTTAGTTTGCCTTTTTCCGTGATGAGCTATATTTATCATCTACTACCCAAAAATATATAATTATACGATGCTTCTGGCTGACAATTTGTTATTTAAGTTTGTATCTTTCTTTCCCAGCCTCTGAAACCAAGTGGTTTGAATGAAAAGCATGACAACAGAGAATTCTTTCTCAGCTTGAAATTATTCTGTCTGTCCTTTGTTTTTTGGTATAACCTTTCACCAACATCCACAGAGCTGTATGCTAAACTTTTACCCCATTCTTTCAATTTCTCCATGGTTTACTGGCATGTTCCTCATTGAATTTCATATGTGGTTAAATATGTATGCTCCACTTTGAAGGAGCACAAACATATTGAACTCCTTATTGTTTCCGTTGGCAATCTGATGAAATATTTTCTTTCCTTTCTGTAAAATCCCTACCTCTCCATTTCTCTCTCACCTGAAATATTCCCAGCGTTCAACCAGTTTTGTTCTTTTAGGGACATTCCATAATCTATGAAACGCATTAGGGCAGGTGGTGCTCACCCTTATTACACCAAAGAGCCGCATAACCCTAAGCACAATTTTGGGTGTACCAAACAGATTCTACATACATTTTAATAAGATTTAAAATCACCTGTATTGATTTATATTTTGTTTGCTTGTTATGTTTGTATTTAGATACGTTGTTCCCAAATACAGTATTGTCTGTTTATACAGTTGTATAAACTAAAATAATTTGAAAATGATGAGAGAATTCTAATGAATCAGCTGTTAGTTCACTGTGTTGAAGCAGGCTATGGGTCTTAAGAAATGATCTGGTGGGCTATGTATGGCCTGCAGACTACAGGTTCAGCATCCCTGCATTATGGGGTAGGTAGGCCTTCATTTTTTGTGTTTCAGTGTTGAAGTGTTCTGAGATGTAGATAGGGCTTGAAAATACTCGAAAAATGTTACGTAATCTATGGACGCCTCCATACTCATTATTTTTGGGTGCCAGTGTCTTTTTTTTTTTCTGTTTCTTGCAACTTCCCTAAAGCTTTGCCTATTTACCTTTTGATAACTTGTACATTTCTTTCTAGAATAAATTCTGATGTTAATGATCATATGCTCACTAAACTCAGCTGTCTCTCTGCTTCTTATTTATGATTCATAGTTTTTCTCTTACTATCAAAGCGTTGTAGCTGTTCTATACATTTGGTAAGGAAACAGGGCTGGCTCCAGATATAAACATCCTTTACAATGATTACATTTGATGAGATGGCAAGTGAAATCCCTTCTTCTGCTCCTGCAACCACAGACCAACCACACCAAAAGGGCAAACTGCCTGCACATTCTTCCGTTCCTGGCATAGAATTCATTTTCCAAACGGCACCTTGCATTTAACATTTCTGCACTTACCAATTTATGTTACCTTGCTTATGCTTCCCTGCCATAACCCTTTCTTTGGGACTAAGGAGAGCTGGGTTCTAGTCGTAGCTGTGCTACACCGTATTAGGCAAGTCTCTTCACTACCCTGTGGTTCTTTTTCCCATCTGTAAAATGAGGATAAGAAGACTGACCTCCTTTGTAAGAGCACTTCAAGATCTACATGAGAAGTATTATAGATACCATCCTCTTCCTCCGCATTGTATTGCATTCATCCTCTTCCATTTTCTTCTAGTGCAACAGGCTTCTAACTGGAAGCAATGTTTCCCATACATCACAATGGCCTAAAGGACCCATTGTGATCAGCTAGTGTCACTGCCTGTATACCACAGGCCATAGAACAGACCTCATGTTGCCCATTTGGGCTCAGAGTCTGGCCCATGAGACATTTTGTTTAGCATTGCCCATGCGCAGGGTTCCCAGATTCCATTGGCTTCCATCTGCATAGGTTTTTTCCTACTAGTATTACGTAAGTGACATGCATATAAAACAAGGGCACATGAAGTGAGTTGCAAGCTGATGGCACACAACATTGACGGTGTGAGCTGTGCTCTGCCTCTGCAGCCAATCAAAGCGCTGCTATGGATTCAGTCACAACACCCCACAGATTCTAGGTACACAAGCGTAATTAGCATAAATGCTCTATCCTAGGAGATTGTCTTTGTCGTAACAATTTTGTGGCCCACTCAGATAAAGGAGGGCCACTGAGGCAGCCCACTCAGTAACCTTGGTTGCCTATTGCTGCCATAGTACTTCCCCAAAATAATTCCTATTAGGATCTTTTGGGGAAACACCCAATCTTGCTAGTGATGGAGCATCTGCCACAACCCATGACACATTGTTTCACTGGTTAATTACTCACCATTACAAATTTATGTCTTTGTGGTCTGAATTTTCTTAGCTTTAGCTCCCAGCCATTGGATTGTGTTATACATTCCCCATTTTTTTTGCTCAACACATAGGTACTTAGGACTCTGTTAGGCTAAATAGAGGGAGCCCCTCAAGGCTGTCACCATAAGGCATGTTTTCTGTTCCTTTTGTCATGCACCTATCTCTCCACTGAACCCTCTACAGTTTATCAACATTCTTCTTGAACTGCGAACACAAGAACTGGTCACAGTATTCCAACAGCCATTACATCAATGCCTAATACAGAGTAGGGATGTAAAAGTGTAGTCATAACCGTTTAACTGATAAACAAAAGCTTATAGGTTAATGCTATTGACTACACGCGTTTCTCCTCCCTCCCCCCCACTAGAAATTTTTTTTAGCAGGCTGGCCAGCAGCCTGGCTTAATCCTGGCTCATGCTGGGTCCACGACCTATTGCTGCTGCAGCTCTGCATTGAAAGTATATTAAGAGCTAGGCGGGCAGGTGTCCCTGCTCACGCTGGGTCTAGGAGCTCACATTCCCCTGGACAGGGGCTACTGCCACCCTGTGCTGCTGCCGCCTCTCTATCAGAGGCAGCAGCATGGGGCAACAGCAGCTGGTACACAAGGGGAGCTGGCTTCTAAATTGGCTCCCCTTGTGGACCAGCTCCTGCCTGGTGCCCCCATGCTGCTGCCTTTGATACAGAGGCAGCAGAGCAGTGTGGCATGGGGCTCCTCAGGAGTGGGGCCGGAGCGCACTGGGTGCTGACCCCACCACTGGGTACTATAGAATAGTCAAGTAACCAATAGGAATTCACGAGGTTAATAAACTATTCAATTAACTGATATTGAACATCCCTAATGCAGGGGTAAAATAACTTCTCTACTCCTACGCTAGATTCCCTTGCAATTCTTCCAATAATAGCATTAGCTCTTTGGGGCACAGCAGCCCACTGGGAGCTCTGTATTTGTGATTTGTCCCTATGCTGTGATGATTTTCTGTTTACAATTACATTTGAAACCTGTCAGCTAGCCAGCTTTTAATCCACGTAAAGTGTGCTATGTTAATTTTATATTGGTCCAATTGTGCTAATCAAAATGCCGTACAAGGTAGTGTAATGCAAGTATAAATTGAAGGGGCCTTCATGTATATGAGTATTAAGTCCTTAGAATTTTGCCATTGACTTTGTTGGATCAAGTTCAAAGTCTTAAAACTGAGAACTGCACTTATAGATTCTAAGACCAGAGCAGACCATTATTATCTGGTTTAATATCCTATAAAATGCAGGGCAAATAATTAAATTAACTCCCTGACTTAACTCCACTGGAGTCCATCTCTAGCAAGTGGTGGAAGAGTCTGGATTTGTGCACTGTACCTACCATTTAACAGTTGCTTCAGTTTGTTTAATGGCAAGTATACATTGTGCTGGTAGTTATGATTTGATCTGCTCCTGCATGAGGTTATGGTTACTTTCTGAATATTTTTTACCTTCAAACATCTACAGCCTCTCACTTACTTTAAACAGTGATTACCTGTTCTGTTCATTCCTTCTGAAGCATCGGGCATTGGCCACTGTAAGAAGACAGGAAACTAGGCTAGATGAACCTTTGGTCTGACCTAGTATGACCATTCTATGTTCTTAAATAAAAACTTGTGAGCAGTATTTCAGCTCATCATCAAAATTAACCAGGGCCAATGAGCCCTGATACCTCATTCATTTATGTAGGTCTTAAATGACTTAAAGGAAACAACTCATGTACATAAAGTTAAATGTGTGAGTGTTTGTAGCATAGTATATTGGTCTTTTCCCAGACCGTTTTCTAGTCAAATTAGTATTGTATTATCCAAAAAGGTTGCTCTCTTGATGAGGACATTCTTATAAATAATTTGTATCTAGCAAGAAAAAAGCTGCCCATAGTTCAGATAAAAATTACTGCTTCTTTTCCCCTTATTGAATCCATCTTCTTACCTTCTCTGTAGCCCAACCAATTTCTTGCTCATTCAAATGCAGTCTTGTATGCTGGTCTTGATAAGCTAATACTGTATCATCAAAACGTTAATGTCTTTGTACCATAAAGCCAACGTTTAAAATCAATTGTATGTCAAAAATACAACACTAATATTGTAATATAGCTCTGTTCTAAACTAGATGGTCATGATTTTTAGGGCAGCTTATTTTTAAAATAGTCCACGGAATTTGACAAGTGTAATAAAGGACAGTTATTTGCCAGAATTAGAGCTGCACATTATTAATAACCTAGAAGAACATTAGAATACTACCTTTCTGGGGAGACCAGCTTGGCAATCTTTATAAAGAAACTGGAAAGCCTATTGAACTGGAGAGTCTATAGAGTCCTTGCTCAGCAGGGTATGGCTAGAGCTTTCTCTAAAGCCCTGCTAAGCCAGCTGGCAGCCTTTTATGCATCAGGACCTCCTGCAACTAAGACAGTTATAGGTTACAACCCTGTTAGAGGACTCTGAATGAGAGAGAATACAGGATTATATTCCTTGCCATGCACAATAGCTACTGATATTTTAAGACAGTGAACTATGCTGAGCTTGAGGGAGAAATGAAAGTCCGACCAGACCCCTTGCATTGTAGACCTGGCTGTGTTCTTATGTGACCTTGGGCTAATCATTTAACCTCTCTGTTCCCATCTACATAAAAGGCATGCTGTTGCCTCACGGATGAAATGTAACAGTGTTTAAACTCTTTGGATGAACGATATATTCAAGTAACTATTTGTTTTCTTTTAATGATTCTGGGTACAGTATGGTACTTTGCTAATGAGACCGTATCATCATTTTTGCCTTAGTGTTTCAAACTGGGAATACTCTTCCAACTTTCATTTAAAAAAAGGATATATTGCTGCTACACTAGAGGCTTTGTTGACCATTTGCTAAAATATTTGGAAAAGGGGGGTTCCTGCTGCTATTTTAACGACAATGTCCCTTCATTTCAGGTCCTGTTTGTTCCCAGGCACTGGTGGCACTACGTAGAAAGTGTTGACCCCATCACAGTCAGTATAAACTCTTGGATTGAACTGGTATGTTCCTTTTAAGCCATTATTATGTAAGTCTTACGGTACAAAGCATAGGTATGCCCTATAAGATAGGCTCAGTAGCCAAAAACAAATAATTCTGCCCCATATCTGATGACATCATGAGCCACATTAGAGTGGTTTATAATAATAATTTAATATTTACATAGCATCCTGAGGGAGACTAACAAGGATCGTTTATCACCTATCACTAGAATGTAGCTACGTAGGTCAACACATTGCACAATGGTTTGTGTTTGCCTGGATGTTTTTAGTAAGGAAAATCAGGAAGCAGAATAACTTCTCTAATGCTACAGAGGGGAATTTGACCAGGTCAGAGAGTTCTCATCTGCCTGCTCTTGAGGAAACAGCTGGGCTACAGGAAGCCATATAAAGGCTCCCTTAATCTTGTCCTCTGTCTAGGGTTTGGCAAGGAAGGAAGCAGGCTCTACTCCTAACCACATGATCAGTTAGACTTCCCATGAATAAGGATTTGAAGACTCAGAATTCCAGGCCCTGATTCAGCAAAGCATTTGAACTCAAGCAAGTCCTTAAATTCACCCTATTTATTCAGCAAAGTAATTAAATACATGCTTAATGTTAACTTGTGGTTTCAATGGGACAAAAGCAATATGCTTTGAAGTAACAGGTTAATATTAAGCACATGTTTAATTGCTTTGATGAATATGGATGGATTTTAAGTATGAGGTTGGGATTGGTCCTGCCTTGGGCAGGGGGCTGGACTTGATGACCTCCTGAGGTCTCTTCCAGCTCTATGATTCTATGAGCTTCTTGAAGTTAAGCGTGAGCTTGATTCTTTGCCTGTTCAGACTAGCAAAGACTCTGCTTAAGTGCTTTTCTAAATCAGGCCCTAAATGACAGACAAAAAATGAATGACAAAGAACATGAGCTGCCTGGAATGTTTTAATTCATATCTTCCTGAGGACATAGATTGTGCTTGTATTGGATTTTTTGAGTTTGTTAATTTACCTTTTCTCTAGGCGTTGATTTTTACTGTGCTCACCAACAGGTATGTGATAATTTCAGTGATACAGTCTCAGTACAGGTTGAACCTCCCAACTGGGGAAGCCCTGGCATTAGTGAGGCAGGCAGTAAGCTGGGAGCTCCCACCCCAGCTGGGCCAGGTGACTGGGGAGTTCCAGCCCCAGCTGGGGACTCTCCAGTTACAGTGGGACTGTTGGCAGCCAGGTGGCCCCAGCCAGGAACCCCCCAGTGGCACTGGGGCCGGGGTGACCAGGCAGCTCTGCTGGGGAACACTCCTGACTGAAGCAGGGTGGCTGGAATCCCCAGCAGCAGCAGGGCGGCCCTAGCAGCAGGGCGGGATGGCTAGGTGGCCCGAGCTGGGGAACCCCAGCAGAGCTGGCAGCGGCCAGTAACCCGGGGAACACTCTGTGGCAGCAGGGCTGGCAGCAGCCAAGGGTCCTGCCAGGAACCCTGCGAGACCCTGGGGCAGCATAGTGGAGAGCCTGTGCTGGAGCCCGGGAGCAGTGTAGCCAGCAGGGGAGCACTGATCTTCCCTGGTTCAGGATAGCTCAGGTCCCAAGGGTGCTGGACCAAGAAAGTCCAACCTGTACTCCACGATGTTCTCAAACTCACATCACGTTATTATTAATACTATCTTAATATGAAATACTATTGAAGTAGCTAAAGAAAGAAACTTGCTTTACTAGGACAGAAATCTGGGAAGGTTGAGAGCTAAAATGATCCAAACAAAGAATTATAGTGCTCGCCCCTTTTCTCCGACATCTTCTGGTACCTTTATGTTACCCTGGAAGAACAGAGGGATTCAAACGTGGATGGTTCCTCCATTAAAGAATCCTCATTGTAAGGGAGAGTCCGTTATAAGAACAATGTGTAGCAGCCTTACACCAGACTCCTGCACTGTGTCATGGGAGGAACATGTCAGGGCTACAGCGGGCAACTCGGAACACACTGCATTCCCTCCATTCTGGGTCAGCCATACAGCCCACAAACAGCCATTCAAAGCTGTCATAAACTTGTGCAGACCCTGAGACTGTTCTGATGTGTGCCAGCAATTGGAGGTGCCTGTGTCAGGTTCTAAAATTCAGAGCATGCAAAGGTCACTTAAAGCTCCCCTCATCCGCAGCACTTATCTGGGCTTCACCTCTTGAACGGCACCACTCAGGAACGTAGGTCAGAATTGGGCCCATTGTTCTTTTGTGACCTCTCTCTGTTCTCATTTTGTTCATGGTTGCAATAAGAAAGAGCCAAATTCTACAACCTTTACTAATGTAAAGCTCTGGCTGAACGTAATGGGAGTCCTATTTGAATAGAGTCTGTTGGATTTTCCTAATAAGATATCAGAAATGAAAAAGCCCCACAAACAAAATAAATGGCTTTAGTAATAAGAAAATTGCACAGCAGTTTAACCTTAGAAGGGACTGCATGTAATCATTGTGGCACAGGTGACAGTTGATTACAGCCTATTATCCCTGCAGATGACAGCAACATTGTTTTCACGTGTGGGCAATCCATCTAGGAAAATAATGAATGACACTGGCACTAAAATATAATATTGAGAACATTTCCATTACCTATTCAAGCATTTCTCTCACTTGGAGCTGTAACCAGCTGCTTTCACTTTGACAGATGCATGTCATACCAGCATTGTCCTAGTGATACCATTAATTATTTTGCCAACTTCTTAGAATAAGAGAAGTGTAATTTGCTTTCTACATAATGTGACAGATTCAAACCTTGCTTCCTAACAAACTAAGTTACGTGATTAATGCAGCCCCAGGATTTAGCACTGTAAAATCAATCCCAAGATCACAGTATACTTGAACCTCCCTATTCCAGGTGTCCCTAATCTGGGAACACCTATAGTATGGAGGAGGAAGCGGTTCTGCATGCTGCTGCTCCCCCTACCCCTCAGCTAGGGGAATAGCAGCACAGTGATGTGATTCCCCTGTGGCTTTTCCCCACTGCTCCCATAGCAGTGGGGGCTGAGGGCTGGGAGTGAGGGGGCAAGGAGCCAAATGGGTCCCCAGGAGCAGGATGCCAGGTAAGCACTCCACCCCCATCTCGCTTATGCCAAGACACACACACCCAGCACCCTCTCTGGCCCAGAAAAATATTTAATTTAGCATTCCATTTCACAGGGTTGCTGGATTAAAGAGGTTCAAGTGTACCTTGAAAAATATTAACTGTTTATGTACATCGTTTTGCAAAGGGACTGCTCACTGCAATAAAAGTCTCCTCATAGGATTGCAGGCTGGGAACATGCTGCTTTATTATCACAGACTCCTAGAACTGGACTGGACCTTGCGAGGTCCTCGAGTCCAGTCCCCTGCTCTCACGGCAGACCCGAGCACTGTACATCTTCCTTTTTTCCAAACCCTGCTTTCTAAGAGCATGAGTGACTCTTAGATTATCTTTACATTTCTAGTGTATTCATCCCTGTGATACCAGAATGCTATACACTGCACACCCTGATCAGCCTCCTGACTTTCTAGCTGCGTTCCACTGCCCCTAAGTGATTCATTAAATAAAAAGTGGAAGACTACGGAGTGTTACAAAATTGCATTCCTCTGTTCTGAAATCCCAAAGTAGCCCATGTCTAGCTGGCCAAGGGGAAAAGGGAGAAGCGAAGTACCTCACAAGAGCCCCATGAAACTGAATTGTTTCATATAGTTTTATTTTGAGGCAATGTCATGTTATTTTGTGTTATCCTGCCTGCTGGGAGAGTGAGGGGTCCTGCGATGTTTCAGAGTGAGCCCATCCTGCACTTACCTCACAGCAGCAGCTTCTGTCTCTCAGGGCTGTGCCCCGCTCTCCATTCTAGGGATGTAAGATAGCGTGTAATTGAATAGTCGTGTAACCGCACAGGGAGCCCCCTGGAAGCCCCCTTCCACTCCACACTGATGCGCCTCTATCAGAGGCAGCAGCAGTCCCTGTCCATGGGGCACCTGAGTCCACAGAGAACTTGGACCCCTCCCTTCCTCTGTGGACAGAGGCTGCTGACACAGATACGTTAGATGTCTAGAACATTGTGGACAGGGTGGGGAAAAAAGCAGAATAAGGAAATGTTATTTATTCTTTCACTAACATAACACAAGAAGCTGCTGGAATTAAATTTATAGGCAACAGATTTAAAAAAAAACAAAATTAATTATTTTTTTTACAATCGACTTGTGGAACTCTTTGCCAGGAGATGGTGGAAAAGCCCAAACTATAAGGCTGTGTCTAGACTGGCAAGTTTTTCCACAAAAGCAGCTGCTTTTGCGGAAAAACTTGCCAGCTGTCTACACTGGCAGCTTGAATTTCCGCAAGAACACTGACTTCCTACTGTCTGAAATCAGTGCTTCTTGCGGAAATGCTACGCTGCTCCCGTTCGGGCAAAAGTCCTTTTGTGCAAAGCTTTTGGCAAAAGGGCCAGTGTAGACAGCTCAGATTTGTTTTGCGCAAAAAAGCCCTGATTGCGAAAATGGCGATCGGGGCTTTTCTGTGCAAAAGCGCGTCTAGATTGGCACGGACACTTTTCCGCAAAAAGTACTTTTGCGGAAAAGCATCCGTGCCAATCTAGACGCTCTTTTCCGCAAATGCTTTTAATGGAAAACTTTTCCATTAAAAGCATTTGCGGAAAATCATGCCAGTCTAGACGTAGCCTAACAGTAAGTACAAAAGAAGTTCAAGGAGGATAGGTCTATCAATGGCTATTAGCCAGAGTGGACAGGCATGGTGTCCTTTACTTCTGTTTGCCAGAAGTTGGGAATGGGCAACAGAGGATGGGTCATGATGATTGCCTCTTCCGTTTATTCCTTCTGAAGCACCTGGCATTGGCCACTGTTGGAACACAGGATACTGGGCTAGACAGAACTTTGGTATCCTGATGTGCATAGGTTGCCCTCCCCCCCGCAATCTGAAATGGTGCCCCTGATGAGAGGCAGCAGCACAGGGATGGGGAAGGCAAATGGATCCAGTGCTAATAGGGAGCTGGCTTAAAAGAGGCAGCCCTAATACAGAGGCAGCAGGGGGGCAAGGGGAATGCATGTAGTCAACAGGATTAACCAATAAGCTTATCTATTAATCATAGAGCTGGAAGAGACCTCAGAAGGTCATCAAGTCTAGCCCCCTTCCCAAAGCAAGACCAATCCCAACTAAATCAACCAAGCCAGGGCTTTGTCAAGCCAAGGCTTAAAAACCTCTAGGGATGGAGATTCCACCACCTCCCTAGGTAACCCATTCCAATGCTCCACCACCCTCCTAGTGAAATAGTTTTTCCTAATATCCAACCTAGACCTCTCCTGCTGTAACTTGAGACCATTGCTCCTTGTTCTGCCATCCGTCATTACCAGGGCTTGCTGAACCGCAGCAAGTCCTGCTCTCTAGCCGAGCTGTCCGGCGATCTGTGCACGCACAGATCGTTCTGCGCATGCGCAGATCGCCAAAACCCGGCTCTTCCGGGTTGCATTATTTGTCTACTCCACGGGTGAGTAGATTGCATTATTTGTCGAGCCCTGGTCATTACTGTGAACAGCCTTTCTCCATCCTCTTTGGAACCTCCCTTCAAGAAGATGAAGGCTGCTATCAAATCCCCCCTCACTCTTCTTTCTACAGACTAAACAAACCCAACGCCCTCAGTCTCTCCTCATAGGTCACACGCTACAGCCCCCTAAGCATTTTGGTTGCCCTCCGCTGGACACTCTCCAATGTGTCCACATCTTTTCTATAGTGGGGGGCCCAGAACTGGACACAATATTCCAGATGTAGCCTCACCAGAGCCAAATAAATGGGAATAATCACTTCTCTGGATCTGCTGCCAGTGCTCCTCCTAATGCACCCTAATATGCCATTAGCATTCTTGGCTACAAGGGCACACTGTTGACTCATATCCAGCTTCTCATCTACTGTAATCCCCAGGTCCTTTTCTGCAGAACTGCTACTTAGCCATTCAGTCCTCAGCCTGTAACAATGCTTGGGATTCTTCCATCCCAAGTGCAGGACTCTACACTTGTCCTTGTTGAACCTCATCAGCTTTCTTTTGGCCCAATCCTCTAATCTGTCCAGGTCACTCTGGACCCTATCCCTGCCCTCCAGCGTATCTACCTTTCCCCCTAGCTTAGTGTCATCTGCAAACTTGTTGAGGGTGCAATCCATCCCCTCATCCAGGTCATTAATAAAGATGTTGAACAAAACTAGTCCAAGAACCAATCCTTGGGGCACTCCTCTAGAAACCAACCCCCAACCTGACATCGAGCCGTTGATCACTACCTGTTGGGCCCAACAGTCTAGCCAGCTTTCTATCCATCTTACAGTCCATTTATCCAATCCATACTCCCTTAACATGCTGGCAAGAATATTGTGGGAGACCATATCACAAGCTCTACTAAAGTCAAGGTATATCATGTCCACTGACATTCCCATATCCACAGAACCAGTTACTTCATCTTAGACGCTAATCAGATTGGTAAGGTACAACTTGCCCTTCGTGAATCCATGTTGACTATTCCTGATCTCTTTCCCCTGTTCCAAGTGCTTCAAAATGGATTCCTTGAGGATCCCCTCCATGATTTTTCCGGGGACTGAGGTAAGGCTGACTTGTCTGTAGCTCCCTGGATTGTCCTTCTTCCCGTTTTTAAAGATGGGCACTGCATTTGCCTTTTTCCAATAATCCGGGATCTCTCCCGATCTCCATGAGTTTTCAGAGATAATGGCCAAAGGCTCCACAATGACATTTGCCAACTCCCTCAGTATCCTTGGATGAATTAAATCTGGGCCCATGGATTTATGTATGTTTAGCTTTTTAAAATAGTTCCTAACTTGAACTTTCCCCACCAAGGGCTGTCCACCTCCTTCCCATACTGCATTGCCTAGTGTATTTGTCTGGGAGCTGACCTCGTCCATGAAGACAGAGGCAAAGAAAGCACTGAGTACTTCAGCTTTTCCCACATCATCTGTCACTAGGGGTGCGTCTAGACTACATGCCTCTGTCGACGGAGGCATGTAGATTAGACAGATCAGCAGAGGGAAATGAAGCCGCGATTAAAATAATCGCGGCTTCATTTAAATTTAAATGGCTGCCCCGCTCTGCCGATCAGCTGTTTGTCGGCAGATCGGGGCAGTCTGGACGCGCCGCGTCGACAAAGAAGCCTTTCTTGATTGGCACAGGTAAACCTGGTTTCACGAGGCATACCTGTGCCAATCAAGAAAGGCTTCTTTGTCGACGCGGCACGTCCAGACTGCCCCAATCTGCCGACAAACAGCTGATCGGCAGAGCGGGGCAGCCATTTAAATTTAAATGAAGCCGCGATTATTTTAATCGCGGCTTCATTTCCCTCTGCCGATCTGTCTAATCTACATGCCTCCGTCGACGGAGGCATGTAGTTTAGACGTACCCTATGTTACCTCCCTCATCCAGTAAGGGCCGTACACCCTCTGATCACCCTCTTCTTGCTAACATGCCTGTAGAAACCTTTCTTGTTATCCTTCACATCCCTTGCTAGCTGCAATTGCAATTGTGCTTTCGCCTTCCTGATAATTCCCCTGCATTCTCGAGCAATATATTTATACTCCTCCCCAGTCATCTGTCCAATTTTCCACTTCTTGTAAGCTTCCTTTTTGTGTTTAAGTTCATCATGGATGTTCCCAGTAAGCCAATCTGGTCGCCTACCATATTTGCTTGTCTTGCTGCGCATTGGGATGGTTTCTTCCTGTGCCTTTAATAAGGCTTCTTTAAAATACTACCAGCTCTCCTGGACTCCTTTCCCCTTCAGGTAAGCATCCCAGGAGATCCTGCCCGTCAGTTCTCTGAGGGAGTCAAAGTCTGCTTTTCTGAAGTCCAGGGTTGTGTAGTTGTCTACACACTGACATCCCTGCTCCATTCTAGCCATTGCAACCTGGCACACAGGCCCATAGTGCCACTCAGATTTGGGAGTGGTCCCATGGAGTAGGAGTTGCTACTGCAGGTGGCAAGTTTTGTTGCATGTCACTTTATATGTTCTTTTTCATTTTATTTCACATTTGTGAAGCTCTATCAATAACTGGCTTTTTATTCCAGCAGAAGCATATCAGCATCTTTCAGTAAAGGAAACATTTCTTTTTCCTTCTGTTGCTATTTAAAATTGCAACCCCACATCAGTGAGGTTCTTTTACTGTCAGATGACAATGAGCTTCCTGAATTTTCATAGAACTTAGTCCTGTGTCTTGGTAGCCCCAAGATATTTGCTGTCTCGTGCTCAAATCCTTTGTGTTTCAAGTGTTTAAAATATTTATATGTATAATTTTGTGAAATGCTATAGTGGTCTGTCTAAATCAAAGGGATTGTATAAATGTATATCAATAGAAATTCAACAGGATCCCTATGCTGTATAGTTGATGAGGTACCAGATTTAAACAAGAACAAAAGATCCCTCTTGCAGCCTCTTCCCTCATGTGAATAGCCCCATGCAGACCTGTCAACAGGGCAGGCAAAGGAGGCAGTCGTCCCAGGACTGGTGATTCTAAAGGGCTTGGGGCGCCCACATTCTGCACCAGCGGTCGCTCCAGGTCCTTTAAATTGCTGCCAGAGCACCCAGCACTGTGCTCCTGAGGGCTAGAGAGGAGGGGGGGCCCATGCCATGGTCTGGGTGGCACTCTCAGGGCTGTCTGTCCCCGGCCTTGCCCCTTCTGTGACCACGGAGCCACCGTCCCCCCCCCCCCCACATACCCAGAGGCCTGGCACGGCTGTCAGCTCCCATGACTATTCCAATAACAACTACTTGCATGAGTAAGGAATGGCAAGGACTCAGCAGACCCATTGGCTTGTCATCCTTGTGTTAAGAAGGATTTTCAAGTTAAGACTGTTGGTTTGGTCCTCTCCAAAGTCCATGGGCTTTTTAAAGGATATGAAGTGCCACATTTTTTACATTTACCTTTTATTTTCTTGAGACAGGATGCCGACCACAGAGCCCGGGTAGAAGAGGCAATAACTCGAACGCTAGTGTGTGCCATAAAATCTGCAGAAAACCCCAGCCATGTGGCTGCCTGGCTGAATCCCACAGAAGTAAGCTCCCTCTTGTTTCCATTAGCAGCAATAGCCTGGAGTTACTGACATTTCTTTTAAACTTATTATGAGTCTTTTCTTCCTGTGAAACAATTTTTTAAGTGCCTTTCGTGCAGCTAAGAATAAGCACTGAATAGAAACGTACAGCTTGTTCACTAGGTTTATTTTTGTTCGCTTGTTTAGGTTGAGGCAACATCCCATGAAACCAATCTTCAATACTTAAATAAAGCAACGTCTGCATATTTAGACTACCAAAAGGCAACTGTATCAGAGGACAGAGATCCCAGCACTCGTGATATAGAGAAGGTGGCATCTTCAAGTAAAAAAAGGAAAATGCAAGTAAACACCAAACCAGAGGATTGCAAATCATTGACCCATGAAGCTGGACTTACAGTGGTTAAAGCACAAAAATTGCAGAAAATACCTTTCGGGGTACATCTTCTTCCAGTATTACCACAGCCTCAAGAAGCAAGCATGGTGGGAGCAGGAGCAGTGGAAAGTGACTTTAGAGACCTTCTCAGTGAAAATGAAGGACGACATTTTGGAAAATTACGCTGCACTGGGAAGCAATCGGTAATGAACAGTGACTACGAAACATTGGCAGATCAAACTGAATCAGACAGCACTGCAAACTCTTCACAAATGGCCATTTCTACAAATGACTTGCTAGATTGTTTGGTTAATCCAGAAGTCATCAGTTTAGTGGCTGGTCTCTTGTTGGAGAGAGAGGAAGTTTGATATCAGTGTACTTTATTATTTTATTTCTAGAATAAAGAGAGAAACTGGCAAGATTGTTCTGGGTTTTTAAACTCACTAGTAATTGAATATTTTACTATTTTTAAAAAACTGCATATATTTAAATATGACAAGTATGCTTGGGAATGCATGTAAGGCACCAGACCAACTCCATATTTCAGATGATTAAGTGGTAGTATAAAAATTAATACCCCAAACAAGAATAACTAACTAACAATAGTCAGTATCAACGAATAGAGCTAAAACAAAGGGAATGTGTACTCAGTGCCTTTTGGATCCATCCGCATTAGAAATATAACAGACTTGTACTCAGCTACTACACAATTGTCCCCTGATTGGATTACAACATGGTTCCAATTTGTATCTTTAGTGTCCCATAACCTAATAATTAGTTTAAATCCGTAACAGGTATGTGGAACCTCCATTTATATGGGGTTCAAACAAAATCATGCACAGACCGATGAGAGAATGAATCATACAGTAGCCACTAGGGTACCTCAGTGCCTCCTAT
This sequence comes from Pelodiscus sinensis, assembly GCF_049634645.1. Classification (NCBI taxonomy): domain Eukaryota; kingdom Metazoa; phylum Chordata; order Testudines; family Trionychidae; genus Pelodiscus; species Pelodiscus sinensis. The sequence continues at coordinate 8,574,289 of NC_134717.1, read as the reverse complement.
TCTCTGCCCGTGGCTCATAATAGCCTATAGGTTGGACCTCCCGGGTCTGGCACCCTTGGGAACTGACCAGTCCCAAATGAGGGATTTTGCTGGACCAGGGGAGATCCCCTGCCACTGGCCTCCCAGCTTACTGCCCGTCCCTACTGCTGCCCCGCTGGGGATCCCCAGCCAATACCAGCACAGCCGGGAATCCTCAGCCATGGGGATCCCCAGCTGCCACAGGCCCTAGACACAGTTGCGGATCCCTAGACTGGGGATCCCCAGCAATTCGATGTTGCCAGACCAGAAAGTTCTGAGATTTGAGAGGTTGAATCTGTAGTTTCCTGGAGGCTGTAATACTTAAGGCTGGTAGACTGTGATACCCAGGAGGCCAGATTAGATAATCTGATAGTCCCTTCTGGCCTTTGAGTGGAGACTGATGCATACCTGGATACAGATTTTCTGTACATGCTAACCTGAAACAGGCATAATCCTGTGAAAGGTGTTAAGATCCTGTAGCACCTAGTACTTAATACCAAAGTCAAGTGGATGTCAAAGTGGATGTCATTAATCCACTTCAGCATTTTGTGGAATATTGGGCTTGATTCACCTGTGCAGACACAGCAATAGCTATACCTGAAGAGAAGATTAATCTCAGAAGAAAACCAGCTGTCCTCTACCAGATAATAGTGCACAGTGTAAAGGATTGGGGGCCGTGTACACAGCCATATAGAAAAGCCATTAAGCAAACTGGATATAAAGCAAATGGTCTACTGTAAATTGATATATTCTCAGCAGGAAAGAACACTTGAGACAGAAATAAGTACTTGGAGATACTTAATACCAATTTAGAAGTTCTACACCTAATGCAATATTCATGTCCCTCCCTTCTCCACAATAAGTAGTTTTGTGGTGGGGTGGGAGAAGAACCTGCAGTGAGGATCAAGTGGCCTTCAGGTAGTTTGGAAATAGGTAGCACATGGAAATATAACGAAGAAGATAGTTTTACAATGAGGAAAACCAGCTACTCCATATGAAATATGAAAAAATGTTAGTGCTACAAGTTCTGCAGTCCTTCCTCCAGACCCTCTGAGCAGCTGTTCAGATAATAGGAAATTCAAATCCAGAGGGCTATTTTTGATTCGTTGATTTATGTTTTCAGCGGGTTGCTAGACAAGTTGGGAGGAAATCCATTTTTGTGTATCCTGCAAGAAGCATACTGTATAGCCTCTGATCCACAGCAAGGGTCTGTTCCCAAGTTTGGAAGCTATGCAGAATCTTTTTGAAGCTACAATATTGATCCCTGAAGCATAGTCTTGGGGGATTAACACATGGTGAACTCGGTGCTGTTTTCACCACAGGATATGATATGTCTAGCTGGAAGATCTTTGCAAGAACATTACAATAAAACACAGTTGGAAAGTCACTTTAAAAGTCCCTTGAAATGCTCTTAATGTCTTTGCTTTACCTGCTTCAGAACTTTAGAATGGCAGTTGTCCTAATTAATGATAGCTTCAGCCAGAGTCTTTTTAGACCACTTTTGAAACCTTTGCATAGACAATTTTATTGCTGACACCTAATAACATCTGTAGTTATTAAGATGGCAAATCTGTTTCCAGTTATACTCACTGATTACTTTCTGAAGCATCCATCCTTTTGTCCCACATTTTTCTTGGCCAGATCTCTTCCCAATAGTGCTATTTCCACACAAGTCACTTTCCAACCATCTTTGAATTATGGAAATTGTAAGGTCAGAGATTCTCTTCATCTGTGCTGTATTCTAAGCCTGTTCCAGGCAATAGCCATGTAAATAATTAATAATACTATTGGGTGAGAGACTTTTCCAGTCATAAAAAATGAACAAAAAATCAACTCCGTTTTGTTAGAGTAAAAATTAATTGAAGTTGAAATGTTGCAGAGATAAGGTCCTCACTGGGCATTTAGGGGGTCAGAGTTGTCACGACTGACATGAGAAAGTTTTGCAGGATTGGGATCCTTTTTCTGAGTCACAGCTTGGGAAACCCAGGCCTCAACCCCTGATGGGACTGGACTGGAGAATGATACAGAAGACTGGAGAATATGTACAGAGGAATATGTCACCCACATTTTTCCAGTCTGAACTTGGAGCTAGCCAGCCCTGGCTAGAGACATAATAAGGTTAGTGTACTAACATAGGTGGGTGGGGGGAATTAAAAATGAAGAATAAAAGTATAAGAAGTTCAGGAAAGTAACTTCTGAGCACGCTCAGTGGAAAATTTCAGAAGTTTGGAATATGGTTCTGTTGCACTGGAAGGAATATTTGCTGTCTCCCTGTGACCTAAATGTGCCCAGTTAACAAGTAAACTTCTCTTTATCTAATTCCCAGTCCAGCACACTCAACCATGGCCTCAAACCCAAGATGGTTCTTTTCTTCTTGTGCCTCATTACCAGTCACAAAGATTGCAGGCCAACTTAAATCATCAGTTACAGCTGTACAATCTGGTTTATGCTTCTGTAAGACTGCACAAGAGTGACAGGCTGGAAGTTAGTACATCGTTCTACTGATGAATGACCACATCATCTACCTGTCTCTGTTTTGGCGGTGCCCTGCCGGTGGGGTATAAGCAAAAAATAGAAACGTCAGTGTAGTTGCATCTGCTGCCTTTCTGACTCATCCTGCACCCTAGATGCCGAGCTGTAGAGTAAGAAGGCACCATTTTTACATTGTCAGTTTTCAGAATGGAACCATGCTCTAATGAAAGTCATTCCCCATTGCTCTGTTGGCCATCTTCTCAGCCTGACCACAGGTGTTAAAGCACAGACAGAGGCTGCTGCTGGGAATATTTACATAAGGTGAGGGATACTGTAAATGTTTCCTTGAAATATACACTCAGTAGAAATCCTCATGAAGAAAGCTTTGCTATCTAGGAGGCTATGTCTACACTGCAAGGTTTTTGTGCAAAAATAGCCGTTTTTGCGCAAAAACGTATGGAACGTCCACACCTCAAATGTGCTTTTGCACAAGTAAATCACAGTAAAACAGCAGAAGAGAGGACTTTTGCTGGTGTAGGTAAACCTTATATGAGGCATAACTCCCTTTTGCACTACAGCTACTGCGTAAAAAGGCAAGTGTGGACGCTCCAGGGGAAAAAGCACAGGTGCTCTGATGGCTATTCTGTGAGTGGCCATCAGAGCTTTCTTGCGCAAAAGCATCCATGCAGTGTGGACACGCTCTTGCACGAAAGCACATCGCTTTTCCGATGCGCTTTGAGGGGGGACATGCTCTTGCACAAGAAGTTTTTGCACAAAAGCTCTTGCACAAAAGGCTTCTTGCGCAAGAAGCCGGCAGTGTAGACGTAGCCGGAGAGGATACGTACACAGAGGGTAGGAAGGAAAAGCAGATCCTGAGACACAGGGCTACTACATTCAGCAAAGTCTAAGCTTAGCGTCCTTTTTTTCTATAGCCAAGATAACTTTAGATGTTACAAGACCAGGGCATTTTGTATTACAGTGAAAGTTTTCCTGTTGCAGAATGTCTGTCCTTGAGAAGGCCTATAGACTCCTCAAAGATCCTAACAAGCTTTCTCCTATAGTATCCACAAGCCTACCTTTGAGAGTCTGCATAACAGAGGCAGCCATGATTACAACACTGAATTAGACCAGAGAGAGACATCACTCATTGAAATAAACATTCAGTCTGTCTGCTGAGAGTAGCGTTTTTTACATCTGGCCAGGTGCGGGCCATGATTAACAGATGAGGTTACAGCCAGAAATCGTTATCTGAGGAGATGGGGAGGCCAAAGCAGACCTGTTTACAACGCTGTGTAAAAACACCAGAAGGGTTGCGTGCTTCACAGACATACTATAAAAATCAGTCATATACTCAATGCAAGTGGTTATGGAGAGAGAAATTACTACCAGATGAATGGAGTCATGTATAGCAAATGGCCCATGGACTAATAAGAAGGAAATTTATAGTTCTATGAGCCAATTCAGAGTATACAGGAGACCATGATTTCGGACTCAGCATGTGCTTTAGGCACTGCACAGAAGAGTTTGGATAGCTTTCTACAGATTCAGATTGTTTAAACAAACAGTTCTGACCTCTTTAGTGGCAGGCTGTTAGGACAATGACTTAGGAGCTCACTCCTTATAGCCTTTCCCTGGGCAGAAGGGCCAGATAAGCAAAAAGGGCTCTGAAAGCCACTTTTTCCAGCTGGAGGAGAATTCCCTCAGCACTGGCACGATGAGACAAAGCGCTGGCATTGGGAGCATGCCAGGCCTTTAAGGCAGGAGGCTGGTACCAAGGACATGGGTGCAGAATTATGGGGATTCTGAGCAGTGCTGTAGCCTACAAGGTAGTCCAAGGAGGCTGCCAGCATTGAGAGAGGATCCAAGGCTCTCTAAGTTCTGCTGAGGGGCCTTTATCTGGAACAACCCAGGATTGGGCAGGCACAAACAGTGGTTTAAAAAGTCACTTTAGCCCCCCAGTCCCGAGCTGCCTAGTCCCACTTAGAGCCATTATCTTTGACTGCATGGGGCCAGGATGTCTCCCTGCATATGGAAGCAGGCTCATAGAGAGGTGCAATTCTCTGAGTATGGGGGAGGGAGACGGTACTTTTCCAATACGGTGCAGGGGGTACGGAGGTCCTAGGAAGTCTTTGCTGGCTGCAAGGATGGGAGTCAGAGAAACTGGCAGGACAGTCCCACTACAGTAGGTTGTGGGAGGCTAAAGTAGCAGCAAAAAGGGCTAGTAGGATGGAGCTATTATGGAAGCTTTTCTGGCCTAGTGAAACAGACAAGCAGGTCTGCCAGTATCCTGAAGAGTAACACCACTGTGGTGTCTGAAGGGTCAATGTTTAATAAATGTTGCTAGGGCCCAGTCTACACACAAAGCTGCATAAGAGTAACTAAAGTGGTGTTTTTATATTTATATTGATACCAATTTCTGGATGCACACTCTTAACTGCCGCCTGGTTTCTAGCAATTTAGCTTGTTTTGATCCCTTACCAACTGACACTACATTGCCAGGAAACCTGGCCGAAATCAAATTTAATAATGGACTTGCAGGACTTAGCACTGATTTAACTAAATCTATGTAAAAATAGATTCTGGTTAAGTCCATGTAACTTTGCATTAATTCCTAATTAATCAACTTTTTATTTCAGAAGGTTGAAAAAGCTACTGGGTAGAAACTGTTCTAGATTTGATTTTAACAAATAGGGAGGAACTTGTTCAAAATTTGAAAGTGGAAGGCAGCTTGGGTGAAAGTGATCATGGAATCATAGAGTTCGTGATTCTATGGTATGGTAGAAGGGAGAACAGCAAATTAGAGACAATGGATTTCAGGAAGGCAGATTTTGGTAAGCTCAGAGAGCTGGTAAGTAAGGTCCCATGGGAGGACTGAGGGGAAAAACAACTGAAGAGAGTTAGCAGTTTTTCAAATGGACATTATTAAGGGCCTAAAAGCAAGCTATTCTGCTGCTTAGGAAAGATAGAAAATATGGCAAAAGACCACCTTGGCTTAACCAGGAGATCGTGCATGATTTAAAAATGAAAAAGGAGTCATATAAAAATAGAAACTAGAACAAATTACAAAGGAAGAATATAGGCAAACAATACAGGAATGCAGGGGCAAGATTAGACAGGCAAAGGCACAAAACAAGCTCAAACTAGCTACAGGCATAAAGGGAAAGAAGAAGACATTCTATAAATATATTAGAAGCAAGAGGAAGACCAAGGACAGGGTAGGCCCATTGCTCAGTGAGGAGGGAGAAACAGTAATAGTAAACTTGGAATGGCAGAGATGCTTAATGATTTCTTTGTTTTGGTCTTCACCCAGAAGTCTGATGAAGGAATGCCTAACACAGAGAATGCTAATAGAAAGGGGGTAGGTTTAAAAGATAAAATAAAAAAGAACAAGTTAAAAATCACTTAGAAAAGTTAGATGTCTGCAAGTCACCAGGGCCTGATAAAATACACAAGGAGCTGATAGAGGAGGTATCTGAGCTGTTAGCTATCATCTTTCAAAAATCATGGAAGACAGGGGAGATTCCAGAAGACTGGAAAAGGGCAAATATAGTGACCAATCTATAAAAAGGGAAATAAGAACAAACCACGAAACTATAGACCAGTCAGTTTAACTTCTGTGCCAGGAAAGATAATGGAGCAAGTAATTAAGAAAATCATCTGCAAACACTAGGAAGATAATAAGGTGATAGGGAACAGACAGCATGGATTTGTAAAGAACAAATCATGTCAAACCAATCTGATAGCTTTCTTTAATAGGATAACGAGTCTTGTGGATAAGGAAAAAGCAGTGGATGTGGTATACCTAGACTTTAGTAAGGCATTTGATACGGTCTCGCATGATATTGTTATCAATAAACTAGGCAAATACAACTTAGATGGGGCTACTATTAGGTGAGTGCATAACTGGCTGGATAACCAATCTCAGAGAGTAGTTATTAACAGTTCACAATCCTGCTGGAAAGGGAGGTTTAGGTTGGACATTAGGAAAAGGTTCCTAACTGTCAGGGTAGTTAAACATAGAATAAATTGGCTAGGGAGGTTGTGGAATCTCCATCTCTGAGATATTTAAGAGTAGGTTAGATAAATGTCTATCAGGGATGGTCTAGACCTGTGGTTCTCAACTGGGTCCATGGACCACTGATGGTCCATGCTGACTTTTTCGGTGGTCCACAGGAACATTGTCCAAAGTCACACGGTGTGAACAGGCGCCGCCATTAGGCTGTTTTACCCCATGTTCACAAGCATGCAGCATGTCATCCATAGCGTAATCTAGAACACAAACACGTTGTGTTGCCAGTAACTTCTGTCTGAGGCTCTGAGTGTCAGTGTAGCTGCTGCCGTCATGCTGAGCGGTTGCTGTGTCATTTGTCCTGTGCTACATGTGCTGTTTTACAGGTGTGGTGTAGTTTGTTTATAATGGCAACAACAGGAAGAAATGTCAAGCGCAAGTATTCAGAGGACTACATCAAATTCAGCTTCACTTGTCAAGAAAAAGGTGGCGTGGATTTGCCACAATGTGTTATTTATTTCAAAGTCTTGGGGAATGACTCAGTGAAGCTGGTTAAGCTGAAACTCCATCTTGAAAAGTGTCACCTCAACTCGTTGCAAAAGGATGCAGATTGTTTTAAGCGCCCGTTATCAGGTCTGAAACACCAGGGCCTCAACTCAACAAATGCATTTTACAATAAGAAAGCAATGCAGTGCGCGCTTCCTACATTGTTGCATACAAAGTTGCACAGGCCAAGAAGCCTCATACCACTGTAGAGCAACTTGTGCTCCCCTGTGCATAAGAGATGGTGCAGCTTGTTCTTGGCAAGAAAGCAGCAAGGAAGCTGAATGATATATCTGTTTCTAACGACACAGTATCAAGACGGATAAATGAAGTATCACAGAACATCAGTGAACAAGTTGTGGATGAAATAAAGAAGTCTCCATTGTTGGCCATACAATTGGATGTATCGACCAACGTCACATTGTGTTCTCAGCTTTTGGTGTTTGCACAATACATGGTTGAGGGAGACTTCAAAGATGAGTTTCTTTTTTGTAAGACTCTTGATACCACCACAAAGGCTCAGGATGTGATGGAAATTGTTAACAATTTCTTTGAAGTACATGGTCTGGATTGGGTAAATCTTATGGGTGTCACCACTGATGGTGCACCTGCAATGCTGGGCTCAAGATCGGGCTTCCAAACACTGGTGAAACAGCGCGCTCCAATGGTAACCGGAGTTCATTGCTTCATTCATAGGGAAGCTTTGGTGTCAAAAACATTGCCTGATCAACTGAATGCCCTTTTCAAAGGGTTGGTGAAAGTGGTGAATCACATCAAATCATCGGCTCTGAACACCAGGCTGTTCAAAGGATTTTGGCTGCACATGGGTTCCGACTTTGATGTGTTGCTATTCTACACTTCTGTACGATGGTTGTCAGCAGGGAATGTACTGAGAGTTTTTCAACTGAGAGAGGAGTTGAATTTATTTCTCCAGGCTCACAGGAAAGAGGAATTCCTAAATGTGCTGACGCAGTCAAATATAGATCTTGCGTATCTTGTCGATATTTTTGGAATCTTGAACAAACTGAATCTTCAGCTGCAAGGGAAAGGTGCAAATCTGTTCTCTCGCCAAAACATCATCAAAGCTTTTCTTGACAAATTGAAACTCTGGATCGTAAGAGTCAAAGGCAATAATTTGGTTCAATTTCCATGTGTGAATGCCATACTCGGGGAAAAGGAAGCCATTCGGAAGCAAATTCTCGATCATTTACAGAAGCTACGAGCCAAATTCCAACGATACTTTCCGGAAGTGGACAGGACAAGGGATGGATTATCTTTCATCAGGAATCCATTTACAACAGATGTTAATAGTGTTCCAGAGGATCTGCAGGAGGAATTCTTGGATCTGAAAAATAATTTTGCAGCTCAAGACATGTACCAGCAGGCTACCATAGAGAAATTTTGGGCCAGCGTGACCGGGAGTTACCCAAATCTGTCAGCACACGTGCAGTCAGATTTCTTTTGCCATTTGCATCAACTTATATGTGTGAGACTGGCTTTTTGTGTTTGTTGCACGTTAAGTCCAAACAGAGGAATCGGCTTGCAGTGGAATCGGCTTGCAGTTGTGCATTATCAAGTACCACTCCAAACACTGAAAAGCTTGTCAGTGAGAAGAGAATCCAAAAATCTGTTAGTAAGAAATACATTTCAAACCAAAATGTTTGTTGTCTGCTCTTTTTTATCATGTCTCAAAAAGGAGGTGGTCCACGAACATTTTTTGATTGGCCTGGTGGTCCATGGACTAAAACAAGTTTAGAACCACTGGTCTAGACTGTACTGGATCCTGCCATGAGGGGACTGGACTTGATGATCTCTCGAGGTCCCTTCCAGTCGTAGTATTCTATGATTCTAACTCCATTAAAGTCAATGTCAAAAACTCCCATTGTGTTTTTGGGGGGCAGGATTTCATCTTTTGTGCACAGCCAAGATCTGTAAAAGGAAGTGAGATTTCACAAAAGGAACACAGGTCATGATTTATAAAGGTATTTAGATGTTGCACCACTCAGAGTTGCAAGTCCTATATCAGTGGTCCCCAACCTTTAGAGGCTCCTGGGCGCCCGGGAGGTGGGGCCACTCACGCACCGGGCGCCCGGGAGGTAGGGCCGCGTGTCCGGGGGCATGCCAGGGGACTGGGATGCCCTTGCACCCAGCGCCAGCGTCTGCCCTAGGGCCGGGGTTGGGGCCACCCGAGCGCCTTGTGCCGTGGGCCCGGGGCTGATGCTGGCACCGGCACAGCTCGAGCACCACGCGCCCGAGCGCCCACGTGTGCCCCGGGGCTGGGGCCGCCCGAGCGCCGCGCACCCAGCACCAGTGCATGTCGCGTGCCTGGGGCCGGCGCCTCCCGTGCGCCGGGGGCGGGGCTGGCCCAGGTTGTCAGCGGGCGCACACGAATGCCCCGGCGGGTGCCATGGCGCCTGCGGGCACCGCGTTGGGGACCACTGTCCTATATGATTCATATGGCTACATCCCATTCTTAGGCACGTAAACACCTGAATGTATCACTGATCTTCAGTAAAACATAGGCTCCAAAGACCCATACTATTAAAGTTCTTACTCCTTACTCTTGTTGACCACAGTCAAATGCAGAAGCTTTGCTCGGTCAATGTTAAAGCCATTTTGGAAATCCTGGACAAACGCAAGCTAACTTTTGTATACTTAAGTGAGAGAATTGAGCTTTCAACATACCACAAGATGGCTGGAGCTGAAAAGTCATATAACAAAGCAAGATAAATTTCCCCATTGCCCTCACAGGCTCTTTATACCAGCACTAGTAACTTTCTGTCATCGAACACAAACCTCAGCAAGAGAAAAAGTCTCAGATGGGTCACCGTGTTAGTCTCTAAGGGTACATCTAGACTGCAAGCTACTTTCGAAAGAGAGCATCCACACCTCAAAACCAGATTGAAAAAGCAATCTGCTTTTTTGAAAGAGGGTATCCAGATTGCATGGACGCTCTCTCGAAAGAAAACCCTGATTGCTATTCACAAAATGGCCACCAAGGCATCTGTGCTTTTTTTGATTGCCGCCTCTTTTGAAAAATGTCCCTGTTCTGCATCCACACACGCCTTTTTTCGAAAGAACTCTTTCAAAAAAGGTGTTCTTCCTTGTAATGTGAGGTTTACCAATGTCAAAAAAAAACCTGTGTTCTTTTGATTTAGTTTCAAACGAACGTGATTGCAGTGCGGGCGCAGGTTTTTTTGAAAAAAAAGGGCAGTTTTTTTTTTTTAAAAACAATGTAGTGTAGACATACCCTAATTTTAAAAACAAGTACTCTTGTGGCACCTTAGAGACTAACAAATATATGTAGTATCATGAGCTTTCATGGGCAAAAACATACTTCACCAAATGAGCAGCTCATCTGATGAAGGGAGTTTTGCCCATGAAAGCTCATGATACCATATATGTGAATCTACACTGCACACTTATTTCAGAATAAGCTATTCCAGAAGAGTTATTTTGAAATAGAGTGTCTGTGCTACAGGGAAGGCTCAAAATTAGTCCGAGGTAAGTTCCCCTAATGTGGACATGCTACCTCGATTTAAAGCCACAGGAAGCACTGGGGAGAAATTACTTAAAATGGCCCTGCGGAGGAGCTATTTCAAAATAGCAGCAGTGGAGCATCCACACATACCCTATTTCGAAATAGCTATTTCGGAAGAGGAGTCATTCCTCATGGAATGAGGGTTACAGAAGTTGGAATAAGCCATCCAATATTTCAAAATAACAGAATTGCTATGTAGACACTCACATTGTTATTTTGGAATAGTGGCCATTATTCCGAAATAATGGTGCAGTGTAGACGTACCCTAATATGCCACAGGAGTACTCATTTTCTCAGCAAGGGAGCTGAATTTATTTAGGATGTCTGCAAAAATAGTCGCACCTTTTAGAGAAAAATGTCCTGAAGCAATTAGGTTTCTTACGCATTTTTTCTCCCTTCTTGTAAACTTTTTTCTCCATTACAGAAGTATAATTTCACAAGTTAGTATTCTACTTTACATCATTACTTAGTTCCCGTTTTTTAATTTTGTTCTCATTGTATTTTTTGTAACTTTCATCTTTATTTATTTGAGGTCATAAAGCAATTGTGCTCAAGAACTCCAGCATATGTTATGCTTCAGCATTAGACCGCTATTGAAATTTTCAACTAATGAATTTGGCATATTGATGAGGCGATGTGAATGCTTGTACAACCCTAATTGCTGTGTAAGATAAACATAGTGCTATCTATCAATAATTCCAGCCTACTAATAAGCTAATGTGTTCTGTTTCTTACCAAAAAGCTTGACTCATGTATGCTTATGGTAACGGCAGCCTCTTTCTTTATAGCTTTTTTCTGACCTTTTTTTTTACAACACTGTCTTAAAAAGAAAACTATCACAAATGTGATGCACACAGCCATCTACTGCATTTGAATTTCTAGTCAGAAGGATCACGATGTCTCTCTACCTCTCACTTTTGTCTTCTTCTAACTAGGAATCTGGTCTTGCAATCAGAGGCAGACAATGCTCCACACAGACCCCTGTGAACATGAGTATGTCTTTGGTCTGATGAGTCAATGGAAATAAGATGAGTCTATTTTGGTGGCTGGGTCCACAAGGAAATAATTTTCAATGTGTGACCCATTGCAATAGTTGTTAGAAACCTTCTTGTTATCAATAAAATATGGGGCTGTTTTTAGGGGCCACCTCATGAAATTAGCATCCTGTTTATTGAATTTGTTGCTTATGTGTTTCTGTCGCTTATACCTTGGCAGTCTCAACACAGAATCCAAAATCTGAATGGGCATGAAAGGAGAATTACCCTATCTAGTGAGGCAGCTGGGGTAGACCTCAATCATCAATGGAGGTAAAAGCATTACCATTTACCTGGGCTAGGGAAAAGGTCTGAGTCATCTTATCTTCAACCTTTTTCCTGTCTTGACAATCCATATGAAACTAAAACTATGAAATTAAAAACATTTTTTTAATTGTATCCTTTGGTAAATTGTCACAACCATATATTCTTCCACAATTTGATCTGAGGAAGTGGGTCTGGCCCACGAAAGATCATCACCTAATAAACCATCTTGTTAGTCTTTAAAGGGCTACATAGTCCTGTTTTTTGTTTCAGCTACACCAGACTAACACGGCTACATTTCTATCACTATTCTTATGAAACTAAAATTGTGATATCGCTGTTGGGAGGTTTAATAGCTGGGCTGAAGTTGTTCTGGGAATGAGATGCCATATCACACGAGTGAGTTGGTTAGTTTGGATAAACTAGGAACCCAGGGCCACCAGGTCTTGTTTACTAGATTAATGGGCACTTTGAGCTAGCATTCAAACTGAGCAGTAAGGTAAAAGACTCACAGCTCTATTTAAGGCACCTAGCTTTGCCTGACACCTACACTGACTTCTTAAAACTTCTAATATGCCTGCTCTCAGAACCCTTATTTACTTATTTAAAGAGGACAAAGCAAAGAAAACGGAGGGACAAGGCAGAACTGGGAGGCAAGATCAAATCAGTATCTGAGATGCCTCTATATGAATGCGAGAAGTATGGGGAATAAGCGGGAAGAACTGGAAGTCTAATCAATAAACACAACTAGGACATTGTTGGTATCACACACTTGATGGGATAATACACACAATTGGGATATTGGTTTAGAAGGGGATAGCTTGCTCAGGAAGGATAAGCAGGGAATAAAGGGAGGAGGTGTTGCCTTATATATTAAAATATATACACTTGGACTGAGGTGGAGAGGACGTAGGAGACAGATGTGTTGAGAGTCTCTTGGTTAGGCAAAAAGGAGTAAAAAACAAGGGTGATGTCAGGCTAGGGGTCTACTACAGGCCACCAACCCAGGTGGAAGAGGCGGATGAGGCTTTTTTTCAACAAACACAATCATCCAAAGCGCATGATTTGGTGGTGATGGGGGACTTCAACTATCCGGACATCTGTTGGGAAACTAATACAGCAGGGCACAGATTATCCAATAAATTCTTGGACTGCATTGAAGGCAACTTTTTATTTCAGAAGGTTGAAAAAGCTACTGCGGGGAGCTATTCTAGATTTGATTTTAACAAATAGGGAGGAACTAGTTGATCATTTGAAAGTGGAAGGCAGCTTGGGTGAAAGTGATCGTGAAATCATAGAGTTTGTGATTCTCAAGAATGGTAGAAGGGAGAACAGCAAAATATAGACAATGGATTTCAGGAAGCTAGATTCTGGTCAACTCAGAGAGCTGGTAGGTAAGATCCCATGGGAAGCAAGACTAAGGGGAAAACAACTGAAGAGAGTTGGCAGCTTTTCAAAGGGACATTATTAAGGGCCCAAAAGCAAACTATTCCACTGCGTACGAAAGATAGAAAGAATGGCAAAAGACCACCTTGGCTTAACCAGGAGATCTTGTATTATCTAAAAATTAAAAAGGAGTCCTATAAAAAGTGAAAACCTGGACAAATTACAAAGGATGAATATAAGCAAACAATACAGGTGTGAAGGGGCAAGATTAGAAAGGCAAAGGCACAAAACGAGTTCAAACTAGCTACAGACATAAAAGGAAACAATAAGACATTCTATAAATACATTAGAAGCAAAAGGAAGACCAAGGACAGGGTAGGCCCACTGCTCAGTGAGGAGGGAGAAATAGTAATAAGAAACTTGGAAATGGCAGAGGTGCTTAATTACTTCTTTGTTTCAGGCTTTACCTAGAAGTCTGATGATGAGGGAACGCCTAACATAGTGAATGCTAGTGGGATGGGGTTAGGTTTAAAAGATAAAATAAAAAAAGAACAAGTTAAAATCACTTAGAAAAGTTAGATATCTGCAAGTCACAAGGGCCTGATGAAAAGTATCCTACAATACTCAAGGAGATGATAGAGGAGGTATCTGAGCCTTTAGCTATCATCTTTGGAAAATCATGGAAGACAGGAGAGATTCCAGAAGACTGGAAAAGGGCAAATCTAGTGCCCATCTATAAAAAGGGAAATAAGAACAACCCAGGAAACTACAGACCAGTCAGTTTAACTTCTGTGCCAGGAAACATAGTGGAGCAAGTAATTAAAGCATTCATCTGCAAATACTTGAAAGATAATAAGGTGATGGGGAACAGCCAGTATGAATTTGTAAAGAACAAATCATGTCAAACCAATCTGATAGCTTTCTTTGTTAGGCTAATGAGTCTTGTGGATAAGGGAGAAGCGGTGGACAGGGTATACCTAGACTTTAGTAAGGCATTTGATACGGCCTTGCATGATCATCTTATCAATAAACTAGACAAATACAACTTAGATGGGACTACTATTAGGTGGGTGCATAACTGGCTGGATAACCATGCTCAGAGAGTAGTGATTAACGGTTCACAATCCTGCTGGTAGGACATAACAAATGCGGTTCCACAGGGAGCTGTTTTGGGACCGGTTCTGTTCAATATCTTCATCAATGATTTAGATATTAGCATAGAGAGTACGCTTATTAAGTTTGCAGATGATATGAAGCTGGGAGGGGTTGCTGCAACTGCTTTGAAGGATAGGGTCATAATTAAAAATAGTCTGGACAAACTGGAGAAATGGTCTAAGGTAAATAGGATGAAGTTTAATAAGGACAAATGCAAAGTGCTCCACTTAGGAAGGAACAATCAATCTCACACATACAGAATGGGAAGCGACTGTCTAGGAAGGAGTACGGCAGAGAGGGATCTAAGGGTCATAGTGGACCACAAGCTAAATATGAGTCGTCAGTGTGACACTCTTGCAAAAAAAGCAAACATGATTCTGGGATGCATTTACAGGAGTGTTGTAGCAAGACATGAGAAGTCATTCTTCTGCTCTACTCTGCACTGATTAGGCCTCAGTTGGAGTATTTTGTCCAGTTCTGGGCACCACATTTCAAGAAAGATGTGGAGAAATTGTCAGGGTGGTTAAACACTGGAATAAGTTGCCTCCAGAGGTTGTGGAATCTCCATCTGTGAGATACTTAAGAGCAGGTTAGGGAGACATCTATCAGGGATGGTCTAGATGGTACTGGGTCCTGTCATGAGGGCAGAGGTCCCATCCATTTTTAGTGTTCTGTGATTCTATAATTCTATGACACTGGGCATCTCACAGGTAAATAAGCTGATAGGTCCCTGTTTAAAGGAACATGAAACAAGTACTGTGATGTCCCGGTGCGACCTAATCTGAAGCATTTGATGGTAGACTTTGCTTTGTTGTTCTTTTTTTTACCAAAAGCCCTAGGAAAAGGGGATCTTTATAGGACGTTCCAATAGGTATTACAGTCCTCAATAATCAATTAAAATCACATTTTTCCAAAGAATGAAAATGTTGATCTTTAAACCCATGTTCTTAAAAAGAAAGCAGATCTTTCCTCCCCAGGAAGGCTGTGAAGTGTAGTTGCAAAAAGCTGTAGGGTATTGTTCCTCTCTTTCTGCTACTCTTTCTTAACCCTCTAATACACTGGTATTCTATTGAACCACTACAACTATAGGGCATATCTACATTTCTAGGGCAACTAATGGGTTAAACTCCTGTACTAAATTTCTCTCTTGGCATGTCTCCCCCACACCACTCTTCAGCTCAGAAAACCACCATTCAAAATGCTTGGAATTGCTAGATGACAAAATTTGCCTTTTTCATTTAACCAATGCAGGCCTTGTTCGGATTCCTGGCAAAGCATACAAATCCAATCCAATTAGTAACAGCCTTTACAAAGCTGACTGAAGAACCACCACTAAAAGTGAAAAATGATGTTGTGTAAATAAAAGGCAGAGCAAGCAGGGCCATAAGACAACTTACTGCCAGCCCAGAATGATCTGCCTTAAAACTTATGAGGAGCTCTGCCTTGAGTGGGCATTAGCCTATTTCCTTGGGAGTGGTAATGTATTACCTCTGCCCGGCATGCTGTTGTCTTTGAGCTTTGTCTCTTGCCCGAAGAAATTAGTCTCCTTGCCCTCACTGAAAACGGGGCTTTCTGCCAGGCAGCAATAGTTCCCGGCAATGCAGTTTAATTCCGTGTTTGCAGCTACATTGAAAGCAAAACAGTTGCTGAGATCCATGCGCTGCTTTGTACATAGATCATTGCCATTGTATCAAAGAGCTCCTTCTGGCCAGCTGCAGATCATCGGGCTAACACGGTCTGGGGCGGGGGGGACACAACGGCTTAAAGAATCTTTGTCAGTACCCTTTGAGTTACTCTGACAATTTGTCCCAATGCAGCCTCTACAGACACTCCGTGCCATGACAGTGCACCATCCATCTCTGCAGCCGTATCCCTTCCAGGCATTGGGGAGAGATCATGAACTACTTTACCCCACCACCATGGTCAGGGCTGGACTAATTCAGAAACACGTGCTAAAGCACGTGTTTTAATACTGCCAAATGCAAGGAAATAGACCTGAAAACTAAGATTGCAGGATATACCAGCAAAGCGGGAGATTGCCTTGGAAAGCAACGACTCAACGGATTTAGGGTTCACCCTAGCCTAGACAATCTCCTCAACATGAGCTCTCAGGGCAATGCTGGGGCCAAAAGAGCTGATGCAATCCTTCTGATGTATGAAAAGGTAACTATCAAGCAGAAGTCGAGAAGTGATTTTGCCTCTGACCCGACACTGGTGAAACCACCATGAAAACACCATGTTCCAATTCAACACTTCAAGAAGGATGTGGACATTTTGAAGTGAATTTGAGTGGGGGGGTTCCAAAGACAAAGCAGAGGCTGAAAAACAAGCCTTATAATGTGATGCTTAAGAAGCTCAACTAATTCAGTTTATCAAAAAGAAATTGAGAGGTGATTTGATCACTGAGTATAGGTACTTACACATGGAAAAAAGATCTGATAGTGGGGAGTTTTTCCACCTTGATAGAAGATGCAGTTTCCTAGCAATAAGTGTAATTAACAGTGGGAATCAAAATACAGGACTATGTAGCACTTTAAAGACTAACAAGATGGTTTATTAGGTGATGAGCTTTCGTGGGCCAGATTTTTTTTTTTTTTGATCTGAGGAAGTGGATCTGGCCCACGGAAGCTCATCACCTAATAAACCATCTTGTTAGTCTTTAAAGTGCTACATAGTCCTGTTTTTTGATTCAGATACACCAGACTAACATGGCTACATTTCTATCACTATTCTAACAGTGGGAAGAGTTTATCAGGGAGGTGGTCGACTCATCATTCTAAGAGGTGTAAGGGGAGATTGGATTTTTTGTAAAGCTATGCTTTAAACCAGCTTCTGGGAGAAATTATAGATCTGATGTCTGCAGGGGTTCAAGTTGGAGGAGTAGGGTGGTCTCTTCTGCCCTCGGCATTTGTAAATGTAGGCATACCCATCCCCTGTTCACCCCAGCCTTCATAGGCCTTAGGAGGAAAGGAATTGCCTGGAATCTTTTCAAAAGGCACAATACTTGCAGCTCTGGATTAAGATAATGACTTAATCAAATCTCATGCTGCAGGTGTTCAACTGGTCACCTGCAGGGGTCAGGAAGGAAACCCCCCACCAGTGCAAAATTGGTCAAACGTATTCTGGGTATTTTTGTTTGGGGATGGGTTGTTTTGCCTTCCTCTGAAGCATAAGAGACTGCCATAGCCGGAGCTGGGCAGTAGACAGGGTGGGGCAGGGCCATGCAGTGGTATAGAAAATCCTCTTCCTGAGTACTAGCTGGTATATCTTGCTCATATACACAGGTTCGAACCAATTGCTTGATTTGTGTTTAGGAAGGAATTTTGACCCTTATCCGGGTGGCAAAGATATAGGGGGAGGGGATGTTCATCTTCTTCTGCAGCATGGGGTATGGATCAACTGGGTAAATCTCACCTAATCAGTTCCCTACCATCACAGGGCTTTGGGGCACTGGTGGCACAGCAGGCTACCTGGCTCTTGCCTGTGGCACACAACAGGTTAGTCTCCCTGGGACTGACTTAAGCCACAGGGCTTCGTATAGGGCGCTCTGGGTGAAATTCAGTGGGCTCTAATGAGGGATGTAGATATCATTGAAAAAGCTAGCCGTTCAACCTATTTAAACATGTCATGCACCCAATTCAAGGGAGAGGGGCCCCAGGTACCTAGTTTGTCCCAATGAGGCCTCTGCAGATATTACAGGCCACCCCAAAAAGAGCTTCTTTTCCCTTCACTGACCAGCCTGCCATCCACCTCCTCAGTCCTGCCCCTTCCAGAGGCACTGGGGGAAGGTCATGGACTACTTTACCCCCCCTACACACTGGGCCCGCAGCCCATGCTTCACCAGTCCTAGACTTGGGTTGCCAACTTTCTAATCCCACAAAACCAAATACCATTTCCCCGCCCCTGCTCACTCCGTCCCCCCTCCTTCTGTCGCTCGCTCCTCCCCACCCTCACTCGCTCACTCATTTTCACCGGGCTGGGGCTGTAGGTTGTGGTGCAAGAGGGAGTGAAGGCTGCAGCTGGAGGTGTGGGCTCCGGGTGGGCCAGAAGTGAGAGGTTCAGTGTGTGGGAGGGGGCTGGGGTTCAGGAGCGGTTGCAGGGTGTGAGTTTTGGGAGGGAATTTTGGTCCGGGGGAGGGGAGGTCTCCAGGCTGGGGCAGGGGGTTAAGGCATAGGAAGGAGTGTGGGAGTGGGTGCAGGGAGCAGGCTCCTGGCAGCGCTTACCTCAGGCCGCTCCCAGAAAGCAGCGATATATCCCTCGGCTCTGAGGCGGGAGCACAGCCAGGGGGCTCTGCACAGAGCATGCTGCCTTTCCGCAGCTTCCACCTGCCACGGTTCCCAGCCAGGTGGGAGCCGCACAGCCAATGCATGAGGTGGGGGCAGCATGTGGAACCCATGTGGCCACCCCTCCTCCTCACATTGCTTCTGGGGAGCTGTGCAGAGCCCGGTTGGGAGCTTGCCAGCCCTGCCAACTGGATTTTTAACAGTCTGGTCAGCAGCGCTGACCGGAGCCACAGGGGTCCCTTTTCCGCTTGATGTCCCAGTCAAAAACTGGAGAGCTGGCAAATCTAGCCTAAACATGCTCCCTCTGCCCATCTGGCTGCCTCCCCCCACCTCCCCACAAAGCCCTGGGGGCAAAGAACCCCCGGGGTAGAGCATTAGTATTGGTCCTGCCCCTTTAGGAGGAGACTGGGCTCCCAATGGTTTCTGTCAGGTTAGCCCCTTCCTGGTTGCCATAGGCACCTCTTACCTGCATCCCAAAACAGTGCCTCTGCTGCAAGAGAACCAGTATGAGGCCCACACACAGCGGGCTAATAGTTAGGCTGGATTAACAGTAAGGCTAATACTAACTAGTTAACTGTTTAATATTTTACAGCCCTATCTCTAATATGCTGGAGATCAGGCTA
Source organism: Pelodiscus sinensis (assembly GCF_049634645.1). Lineage (NCBI taxonomy): Eukaryota > Metazoa > Chordata > Testudines > Trionychidae > Pelodiscus > Pelodiscus sinensis. The sequence goes on along the minus strand of NC_134717.1, from coordinate 8,554,961 downwards.
GATAATCTAATGGTCACTTGTGGCCATAAACTATTCAAGTATTTTCTGACTTTAGCCAGGTGTGTAGCAGTCGCAGTGCCTGCTAAGGGGTTTTGCGTGCCTTGCAGAATCAGGGCTCACATACAGCCCCTCTTGCTGTAACTGAACCAAGAGAACCAAGGTAGAACTGCCACCAAAATCTGGGCCCAAAAGCATCCCGCGGTGCTCCCTGGCTCGGAGATCAGACATCACCTCTGCCCTATGGCTGTGGGCCACACTGTTGCCATTTTAAATGTCAGGGTAATGTTTAAAAACTCTCCAGGACACAGCACCAGAAGCAACCCAACACTGGCTGGCTCAGAAGGGAGAGGAGTGAAGATGACCTAACAGGCCTTTGCCATGTCTAGTGCCTGCAAGAATTAATTAGCTTGGCTAGCGGACGGTTTAGTGTTTGTGCATCTATTGCATGGGCTGATTACAATAATTGTTACGCTGGATGTTAAAGCCAAAAACATCACATCCAGCGAAAAGCAATCAGGACCAATTAATGAAGATGTAATTTCCCCAGATGCGCCTATTAACATAACTCACAATGTTCCTAGCACCATGAATATGATTAACCCACTTAATGACAGTTCTTGGCATCGCTACATTGGGCCTGCTCCGGCAAACAGTCCTATTGATTTCAACACTCCAGCTGTATTACTAAAGGCCACCACCATGTTCTTCCACACTCATGCCTGTAAGCCCTGTCCCAAGCTTGTCTGAGACGCCCATCCCTCCTGTGTTCTTTCATATTGATTATTTGTATGATGGCAGCACCTGGGAGTAGTGTTATCTCTAATTTTTTCCATCCATGAGCAGAATAAATTTTGTTATGTGCTCCAAGGCCTGGGTGGATGTGCACCACCCTCAACAACACATGCTACCAGCTGTGGGAGCTCTGTTAATCAGCTAGGTGGCACCTGAATCTCTTCTGTTCAACCGCCCAAGGGCTCAGCTTTGAGGGAACATGGCCTGGAAGTTTCCGTCATGGACTAGGACCTCTTTGTGTTAGGTGCTGTTCAAACACAGACCAACAAGACAATCTATGCCCCAATCAGCTTACAATGTAAGTGAAACAATTTTCGTCAGGGAGGCTGGTATAACACTATCCCACCCATCCACGTAACTCATGGAAAGAGAAGTGCATACACAACACACGAAAACAAAGCAAGCCAACAGAAATAAAAAACAGGGCAAGGCCTAACCTGAACCTTCAATCTGTAGCTGCTTTTACTACCCACTCTTGTTTTATCCATTGTCTGCTTAGATTGTCCTTGGTGTCCATTATGACAATCAACGCTCTGGATTTTAACATTATCCCCTCGGTCAGCTGACAACCACCCTTTGGGGTGCACTTTTATACACAGGTACAAACAAGTTACACATCACTCCTGAAGTTTCAAGTTGCCAACCTCTGTTAGGGTATGTCTACACTTGCACCCTCTTTCGAGAGAGGAATGCAAATGCAGCTGAGCAAAATTGCAAATGAAGCGTGGATTTGAATTTCCCGTGCTTCATTTGCATAATCGTGGACCGCCACTATTTTGAAATACCCTATTTAGAAAAAACAAACACTGTGTAGACACAGTTATTTTGAAAGCAATCCTTCTTTCGAAATAACCAGTAAACCTCATTTTTTGAGGAGTAAGGGTTATTTTGAAAGAAGGGGTTTCTTTCAAAATAACCACGTCTACACAGCGTTTGTTATTTCGAAATAGGGTATTTCAAAATAGCAGCGGTCCGCGATTATGCAAATAAAGCACGGGAAATTAAAATCGCCACTTCATTTGCAATTTCGCTCAGCTGCATTTGCATCCCTCTCTCGAAAAAGGGTGCAAGTGTAGACATACCCTTAGCTAGTTACCACCCCCCTTACCTCACAGAAGGGGGGTTTCCATTACTATCCATCATGCTGTTAATTTAGACCCGATCCTGAACCTGGGTTGGTAAGTATGTTATTTATGGGGTGGTAGTTGGTACCAAGGTGTTTTGTTATAACCCCTCTGGAATGTGTTTTACGGTCTGTGCCTGGCACCTTATGGCATTTTTTATGCTTGATCCTGTTTGTATTATTCCTTGTTAGCCAAGCCTCTTTCTTGCTTGCAGTTTCACTGAGCCAAAGTCTTGCTCACTAGATTTCAGGCTTGATGATGTTTTCATATAATCATAGAACACTAGAACTGGAAGGGACCTGGCTAGGTCATCAAGTTCAGTCCCTTGTCTTCACATCAGGACCAAGCACCATCTAAATCATCCCTGACAGGTGTCTGTCTAACCTGCTCTTAAATATCTCCAGTGATGGAAATTCCACAAGCTCCCTAGGCAATTTATTGCAGGGCTTAACCACCCTGACAGTGAGGAAGTTTTTCCTAATGTCCAACCTAAACCTCCCTTGCTGCAGTTTAAGCCCATTGCTTCTTGTCCTATCACCAGAGGCCAGTAAAAACCATTTTTCTCCTTCCTCCTTGTAACAGTCTTTTATACTTGAAAGCTGCTATCATGTTCTGTCAGTCTTCTCTTTTCCAGACTAAACAAACCCAATTCTGTCAGTCTTCCCTCATAGGTCATGTTTTCAAGACCTTTAATCATTTTTGTTGCTCTTCTCTGGACCTTCTCCAATTTCTCCACATCTTTCTTGAAATGTGGTGCCCAGAGTTGGACACAATACTCCAATTGAGGCCTAATCAGCGCAGAGTAGAGCGGAAGAATGACTTCTCGTGTCTTGCTCACAACACTCCTGTTAATGCATCCCAGAATCATGTTTGTGTTTTGTACAACAGTGTTACACTGTTGACTCATATTTAGCTTGAGGTCCATTATGACCCCTATATCCCTTTCTGCGGTACTCCTTCCTAGACAGTCATTTCCCATTCTGTATGTGTAAGATTGATTGTTCCTTCCTAAGTGCAGTACTTTGCATTTGTCCTTATTAAACTATTTACCTCACATCATTTCTCCACTTTGTCCATATCATTTTGAATTGACCCTCTCCTTCAAAGCATTTGCAGCCCATCCCAGCTTCATATCATCTGCAAACTTAATAAGCGTACTCTCTATGCCATTATCTAAATCATTGATGACGATATTAAATATAACCGGTCCCAAAACAGACCCCTGCGGAACCGTACTTGTTATACCCTTCCAGCATTACTGTGAACCATTAATAACTACTCACTGAGCACAGTTATCCAGCCAGTTATACACCCACCTTATAATAGCCTCATCTAAGTAGTATTTGCCTAGTTTATTGATAAGAAGGTCATGCCTGTATCAAATGCCTTACTGAAATCTAGTTATACCACATGTACCGCTTCTCCCTTATCAACAAGTTGCAGTGTCACTGAGCCAAAGTTTTGCTCACCAGATTTCAGGCCTGCCGATTTTTTCATAGAATACTAGAACTGGAAGGGACTAGAGATGTAATCGTACAGTCGATTAACTATTTAACCCATAAACAAAAGCTTATAGGTTAATGCTATAAACTACTCACATTTCTCCTCCCTCCCCACAACAGAAATTTTTTTAGCAGGCTGGCCAGCAGCCAGGTTCAGTCGTGGCTCACACTGGGTCCAGGACCTCTGCATTTAAAGTGTACGAGGAGCTAGGCAGGCAGGCAGCCCGGCTTGTGCTGGGTCCGGGAGCTCACACATCCTTGCCACTCCACTCTGCTGCCTTTGTATCAAAGGCAGCAGCACGGGGTGACAGGAAGCTGGTCCGCAAGGGCAGGTGGCTTTTAAATTGGCTCCCCTTGCGGACCAGTTCTCGCTTGGCACCCCAACGCTGCTGCCTCTGATACAGAAGCAGCAGAGCGGAGTGACATGGAGCTCCTCAGGAGTGGGGCCAGAGTGCACTAGCTGCTGACCTCACCCCCGGGTACTACAGAATAGTCAAGTAACTGATAAAATATCAGTTAATTGAATAATCGATTTAAATCACTAGAAGGGACCTCGAGAGATCAAGTCCAGTCCCTCATCTTTTTGTTACAGACCCTCATCTTACTACAGCTTGGACTCAGATTTAGCCACATGCTCCTTGGAAATTTGAAGGGCTTTAGATATGCAGTTCTAATTTTGGCCTCTTTTTCTCTTTCCTAGTGGTTTGAGGCCAGCGTGCCTGAAAAGACAGTAGCTGTGATCAGCTAAGGTGCCTGAACTGAGAACCCCCTTCTTTAAACCAGAAAGAGGGCTGGTGGAAGGACATTCTCCATAAAAGGTCCTCAGCTTTGGAATGCATGCTTCGGTGTTGTCTAAAACTCGGTGTCAGGAAGAAAGCTCTGGTAGATAAGACACTGGGCTCGGGCTTGCAAACTCTGAATTAAACACTCATCTTGGCCACAAACCATGTAATCTTGAGCAAATCACTTAATCTTTCCGTGACTCTTAGGCTGTGTCTATACTACTACAGTTGGTTGGTGAAAAACTCTGAAAGTGCACACACTGCATTGAGACTTTTGTTGGGAAAAATGCCCAGTTTCAGCTACAAAAACTTCCACCCCAACAAGAGACTTTTTTCTTTTTCTCTCTTTATTATCAACAAAGAGCCGATGTGAACACTGCTGCTTGTTTTGTCTACAGAACTGGCTTCCACCAGTATCCCAGAATGCCTGCCCTGATGGTTGTGCTCAGTGTTTTGATCTTTGCTGTCCTGGAGGCATGTGCCCCCGCCCCCTTTCAAAACTTTGGGAAATATCTGACAGCTGAGTGAGCTGCTCTGTTTTTGGAACAAACAAAGAGCAAATCATTGGAACGCTCCTGTTCTGCCCTGCACTAGAATCACAGCTGCAGACAAACTGCAGCTGCAGGGGGAGGGGACAGACACAATGTGGACATGATCTGTAGACAGAGGGAGCAAGCATGAACACTTGCTGATTATTTTTGTTTTGCCAACTTCTGGATGTCGACATAAGTTTTATTGACAAACACGATATTGTAGATATAGGCTTAGTTTTTCCATCTGTAAACTGGGGTGACAGAATACTTCTTTTCCACACAGGGATGTTTATGAAGTTAATCCATAAGCACTGAGGCTACGTCTATACAACGGAACTATTTCGGGATACCAGAGGTATCTCGAAATAGCTATTCCGTGTCTTAAGAGCAAGCCCTTTATATCTGAATACAATGGGCTTGCTATTCCGACATCCCTGTAAACCTCATTGCACATGGGATAAGGGACGTTTCGGAATAGTGCTCTGTTTTGAAATCTGATGCTGTATAGACAGCACCAAATTTCAAAATAAGCTATTACATTGAAATAGGCTACACAATTTACATAGTGCAAATGGCGTAGCTTATTTCGAGGTAGGTGTGCTGTGTAGACACACCCTGAATGTGCTCGGCTACTACAGTGGAGAGCTTATTAGTACCTAGATACGTAGTTCATCGCTATCGTATCTGAGCACCTACAGTTGGTTTAATCACAGACTGAATTTGGAAACCTTCAGTTCATGTTCAATGGCCTGACTGCTTTTCTGGCATTGCTACGGTGTGTGGGGGAAGGTTGCACAGAGGGGAAATGAAAGTGTGAAGTGTATGGGTGGGGGCAAAGGGGAGTGATTGGTTTCTAGCTATTGGTCCCTTAGGTATGGGTTTTTAAGGCAACAACATAAGTTGCACGCAGAAACAGCAGCATTTTAATAAGTCTAAACAGATCAAACAAAAATGCTTCATTTTGCCCTGATCTAGAGAGGAGTAGAGCTGCTTCATATTTTTTCAATTTAAAAAATGGTCAAGAATGGTATTTTACCCAAATCACAGTATTTCACAAAAGAATGTCCATTTCTTTGAAATTTCCTGTTTTTCACTGAAACTTCAAAACAAAAAGAATTTAATGTAATTTTTGATAAAAGTTCTAAAAGTTTCAATTTTGTTCTTTAGTTTTACCTGCAAACCCAATTTCACTTATTAGGAAACATATAAAATGGAATGTATTTAAATATTCCAAACAAAAACTACCATTTATTTCTTTTGAAGTATTTTGCTAAATATATTTATCTTTTTCTTCTACCAGGTCTGGGGTTGAGCCTGAACCTAAATCCCAAAGCTAAAACCGCTGGAACTTTGAGGAAGTTCTGATTCAAACAAGAATTTCATAGGCTGGGCCCAGCCCTGCTTTAAACAGTCCATGTTCTTATTTCATTTAACTGGATTTAGCTTGAATAATCTGCAAATGTTACATTAACAAAAAATGAGCAAAAAGCCTGAGTCAAAAAGCTCTGACATTTTGCAAAAGAGGAGAACTCTCTAAAACAGTGAGTAGTTTAACAATTACCTGGAATAATAACATTAAAAAACCCCAGTGCAGACAAAGGTGAGATCACTCATGTTAATTAAAATATCTGAGCTGGAGCATTCCTGCCTTAATAGTAAATTTACCTGCAGAGTTGTAAAGCACTGATAAAATGGTCATTGCATTAACGTAATTAAGGCAGGAATAGAGAATTAACAAGTGCTTTCATGGAGTGCAGATGAAAATACTGGCTGCTCTTCAGTGCCACTGATTGACTATGTTTTGGGGATTGCACTGGGAATTAGCAGGAAAGTAAATGACTGTAAGGTCAATGTCAGGGTGAGAAGCTACTGCTGTAAATCTGGTGAGAGACTCCGTCTTGTATTTATAATTGTCTAAGTAAGTACACTGAGCAAGTTAAACACTGGAGAGTGCATTCTTTGTGCCTTTTCCAATGGCTTTTCCTGGAAAACATATTTGATTGGGATAACTCTGGTGACACAGGGCTAAAGTGTGACTCGGAGTGCAAGGAGTTTCTCTTGCCTTTGGGGAAGTAAAACCCTCCACCCTGATGCATCTGTGCTCCCCAGTGTTTGGGTCTAGGCATGCAGCAATAAGCAGAAGAATAATGCCCGAAGAACAGGTGGGCTGGGAGTGTTCAGAGCTTGGCTCCACCCCTTGCAATGCATAAGCCAGCACAGCCAACCTGTAACTGAGGCCTACGTGACCCATGCATGTCCTGGGAGTGGTGTTCTGTCCCATCTAGTGGCTCAGAGACCACTTAGAGAGAGATCAATGAGGCTGCTCTACAGCTTTACTTAAGAGCCAAGTTCATGCAGTGCTGCTGAGGTCACCAATGGGTCAATCACGGTCAACTGGATGATCCTGGAGAGTCTCCATGTCGATCATGACCCCAGACCATTCCTGGAAGTGGCCAATGCAGTCCTACATGTGAGCTGAGGGGACCGAGGAGGCAGGTGTCTTGGTGTGCTGCTCCTGCTGGCAAGCACCACCCCCCACAGCTCCAGCTGGCCAGGAACGGGTTACCATGGCCAATGAGACAAGAGGGGTGGTGCCAGCAGAGAGGGGGCAGCTCATGGGGTCACCTGCCTTCTCCCCATCCTTGAGGCCACAGGGGCATATTGGCCCCTTCCAGAAGTGGTGTGGGGCTGGCAGGACTCTTGCTATAGCCTTGCTGCTCTGCTGCACAGGAAACACCGGCCATAAGTGCTGCCGGGCAGGAGGGCACACGCCAACCGCCCCCTGCTGTAGCCAAAACCCCACACCCCTTCCTAACCCCCCTGCCCCAGCATGACCCCTTCACACACCCCTTGCACCCTGAACCCCAAGCCCTGAGCTCCCTCCCAGAGCCTGCACCCCAAATCCCAGCCTCAGCCAGACCCCTCCCAGAGCTAGCATCCCTACATCCTCCTGCACCACAGCACTCTGCTCCAGCCCAGACCCCCCTCCTGCACCCAAACCCCCATCCGGAGCTTGCACCCATCACCACTTCCTGCACCCTATTTCCCCTGCTCCAGGCTCAGCCCTGAGTACCCTCCCACACTGTGAACCCCTTAACCCCAGCCCAGAGCCCTCACCCCATCCTGAACCCCAATCCCCTATCCCCAGCTTGGTAAAAGTGAGTGAGGGTGGGGGAGAGAGAGTGACAAGAGAGGGGCAGATGGACTAAGTAGAGTGGGGCTTCAGGGGAGGGGCGAGGCCTCGGGAAAGAGCAGATAGACCTTGGGTTGCCCTTAAATTCAGAAAATGATCTTGGGCATGAAAGAATGGAGACCACTGCAGTAGAGGTTCATTCATTTAGCTCCAGAGACTCCAGTTCTGATCCAGCCTGATCAGGGTCTATTGGCGTTACAAGCAACGCATTTCATACCCTTCCTGAGGTCGGGGAGAAAACAGCCTGGGAACTCTCTGAGGCGCAGTTCTTCCTGTGGATGATACACGTCACCAACTGCTTCTGGATTAAGTCTTTGCATTAATCACGAAACACTTTTGGAGCCAGATCAGGCCTTCAGGCAAACTCAGCCAAACATAATCACTTTGCCAGACATATTGTACCTCACAGCTTAGGGCTGCAGGTCTGCAGCATAAAATAATAGCAATATCCGTTATCTGTGTCTGTGTCTGTATACAGGCAGTCCCCGGGTTACATGGATCCGACTTACATCGGATCCCTACTTACAAACGGGGTGAGGCAACCCCGCACTAGCTGCTTCCCCCCAGCAGACCAGGGAGATGCGAAGCGGCTTTTCTCAGCAGACACCTCAGCTTGAGAATAAAGGACGGAGGGAAGTGAGGTGTGGGAGAATAAAACTGAGCTCTGGAGAAATGTTTGGCTAGAGTTTCCCCTACAATATGTACCAGTTCCGACTTGCATACAAATTCAACTTAAGAACAAACCTACAGTCCCTATCTTGTACGTAACCCGGGGACTGCCTGTATAGCGTCCGCTTCTACTTCTTGATTTGATGCCATCAAGCCAGGAGTACTTCTCTCCTGCCCCCCTCCCAGGGCTGCAGTGTGCTATGTGGCACGCCTAGGCCCATGTGCCTTTTGCCAGGTACACAAGGTGCCTGGGTGTGAAATTGACAAGAGAGAGAAACGAAACCGACAACAAGGAGCACAAGGATCAGAACAGCTTAAAACTGACAAGTGCAGTTGTTTGGGGGGTTTTAGACCTCCTTAGCTCTAACTCCATTGAGTGAAATTAGCAATTTGCTGCCATTAAAAAATTGGTTTCAGTTGAAAATCTGAGGCTAGCGGCAGCTGCCTTGGAATCGTACAATATGTCCCATGATCTGCTCACTGGTGGTAGCCTAGCGAAGCAGAAAATAACTTGATTTCCATGGCCAGGTTAAAATTACCACAATGAAAGCAGCAGAAAAATGAAAATCATTATGGAAGTAACAATCATGAGGAAACCACAGACTAACATCACTTACTCAAAACTGAGGTGCCATTACCCAGATGGCCATGCCAGCACGAGTCCTCATTTACATCTTGTGTTTATTAAATATGCATACCAATCAGACACAGTGGGTACTGGTAACAGCTTATTCCCTTTACACAACAGTGATAAAACTTTACTGTTCTCCTAGGGCATCAATGATTAGGTCAGGGACTCATCAGTTACCATGCAACTGGAGGGCACTCAAGAGAGATACTCGCGGGACAGATCTGTTTTCACTTTCTGTACAAACACTTGGCTGGTGCATCTGTTTCCAATGCACTGTGAAAAGGGGCCTGCTTTTCTAGTGAAGAACGGTTCTTATATTCTGAACCTGTATTCGCTCTTATCATTTATTCTCTATTTGCAATTGAGCTCAGGGCCCATTGTGGTGTGCTCTGTACAGACACATACTAAGAGACCGTCCCTGTCTGGAAGAGTGTGTCTATTTAGATTCTAAGACCCACAAAAGATGCACAAAAGAAAGCATTATTGGTAGGGTTTTTTTTTTTAAAAAAAAAGATGTGGAACTAAGGCCCGGGAGGTTAAATTACGTTCCCAAGCTCACACAGGAAGTAAATGTCAGAGCTCAAAATTGAATACAGAACCTATTGATTCACAAGCTGTTGCCTTAACCACAAGACTCTCCACTCTTTTTAGTATGTCAGGAATGTAACCTCATACACCCCTAGACTTAACTTTATTAGCTCTCAAGCTTAATGAAGGGCTCACACTGAACTACATGAATGTCTTATTAAAGGAAACTGAATAAAAACTACACTCTGTTCTGCACATTTGATTTACCTACTCTTAATACAAGTAAGGCCTGATATGAGTGTAGCAGAAAGAGTGCAGAGGTAGAGAAAAGAATTTGGCCTGGTCTACATTAGTGGAGAAAATCAATGCAAGACACACAACTCCAACTACGTGAATTGCATAACTGGAGTCAACGTACCCTGCACTGATATTCTGGGATGGCCCCAGAGCAGGAGGGAGAAACGCTCCCAGTGTGTTTTCTTACCCCTCGTGACAGCAAGGAGTTCTGGTGATGACAGAGATGCCCTCAGAGTTCGATTTAGTGAGTGTTTACTAGACCTGCTAAATCAAACCCCGGAGGATTGATCGTCTGAATGTCAATCCTCTGATAAGTGGAGACATGGCCTTTGGCTCTTCTGTCCTCCCCACCCCGCATATTGATTGATTTGTGCATTTCACAGCACTTTGAGAACCGTCAGTTTAAATGTGCCTCTTTATAGTCAGTTTTCCCTGTTGTTTACATAGATTTTTCACATAGCAAGGGTAAAAAGTTTTAAAAAACAAGTAGGGTGTGATTGGAAAAACAAAACACGGGGGGAAGGTGTGGTACCCAAAGTCCTTATAAACTGACTATGTTTCAGGCTAATGGTATCACTTCTAGGGGATGAGCTAAAATCATATAATTACAGCTGGTGGGATCCAAAGCTCTGTCTGCATGCTGTAATAACTCAGGCCTGAAAGCCATGTAATGTGTCCAGTCTGAGCTAGGAGTATTTATTTTGTGATGGTCAAACTCCATCCCAAGCCACTATAGGCACTGAAACCACTGGCAACTCCTTCATCACATTTGCATGAGCAGCATAATGCCAGAGGTGCAGGGGGAGCAATACCAGGGTTGGGGCTGCCTTGTTACCTCAGAAGAGATCATTCAGGAAAACTAAAAGTTTCAGGGACTGACAACATTGTGGATAGCCACGGTTACATAGCTCAGGCTCTTAATGTGCCCTACCTGAGCACTGTTGTAATGCTACCAGCAATTTCCTCGTCAGTCCCTCTCTAGAGAGAAGATGATTCCAGGACTGTCACCTGGCGGCACCCCAAGATGTCCATTAAGTCAGTGTGAAGCAGTGGCAACAGCTAAAAGGATGATGAGAGCTCTTTTTGTCCAGAGTATCACCAGGCTGAAGCATCATTCGGGTTCACTAGCGGTCACTATGCAATTTTTAAACGCTCAGTCATTTTGACTTTACAGATTACACTTATGCAGCATACAGCTGCAGTCAGGCATGCATCTACACTAGGCTGTGCACTCTAGACCACTGTGATGGGGAACTCAACCAATGTGCTATTGCCCCCTTTGCCCCCCATTTACAAACTGGAGCCTCAATCATTAGAGCATTGGTGGGCAATCTGCGGGCCACATGATGCCCATGGGAGCTCTGTGTGGGGCCCATGAGATATTTTGGTGACCATTGTCCATGCGCAGGGTTGCCAGATTCTGCCGGTTTCCAGCCACACAGGTTTTTTTCCCTACCAGTATTATGAAAGTGAAAAGCAAAGCATGTGAAGGGAGCGGCATGCTGATTTCACCCAGCACTGACTGTGCTCCCCCCCAGCCCCATCCAAAGTGCAGCAACAGTTCAATCAGCGCACACTGCAAATTCTAGGTGTGCAAGTGCAGCTGGCAAAACCACCCTATCCCGGGAGACTGTCTTGATTACAACAGTCTTGCAGCCCATTGAGATATAGGACGGCCACTCATGCGGCCCACTCACTAGCCTAGGTTGCCTGTCATTGCAGCAGGGACTTGTGTGAAGGTTTCCAACTCGACTGGATGGACCAGACATTATTTGCTACAATGGTTTCTGGTCTGTCTGGTCTGGTGAGCTGGCAATCCTATGTGTGTTTAGGACCAGAGGACGTGGGGCTTATTCCCCATATATAGAGCCGTGTCAGGGGCACTGCTACATCTCCAAGAAGCTCTAGCATGCACTGGAGTTGGCTAGGACATGCAATAGGTTAGGCGATGTTTTCATTTTGCTATTTTCAAATATGCCTTGTATAGCTGGTCAGTGATGGCAAACTGAAATCTCATTAATGTGCAGTGCTGGTTTATGGCCCCAATACAACCCCTTTGGGAGAATTTTCCTCGCAAAGTTTCATCAACATACTCCATAGTTACCCAATACAATTCCCATTTTACAGCTGGGTCAGCTAAAGCACAGTCATGTTGATGGATTAGCCCACAGTTATATGGAATGTCAGTGACAGACTACTGGCTACACCCCAGTAGCACTGGCTTGCAGTCCCTTCTTGACCTGCTTGTCAACACTTTGTTGGGATTCTTTGATTGTTTTTCTTTCTGATCAGTGGTTCTCAGCCTTTTCCATACCAGAGACCTGCTCCTATCCAGAGTACTAGCGTCTAATGTCAGCAGGGACCATTAGCTCATCTAGCCTGAGCTCCTGCATAACACAAGCCTTAGAATGTCATCTGATTACTTCTCTGATGAGTCCAGTAGCTAGGGTTGCCAGGTATCTGGTATTCGACTGGAACGCCCAGTTGAAAAGGGACCCTGGTGGATCTGGTTGGACCTTAGGCTCATGGGCAGCCAGAGAAGTTCCAAAGTATATTTTCCAGAAAGGCATCCAGTTTTAATCTGAAAACTTCAAGTGACAGATAATCTACAACTTGGTAGTTTGTGCCCATGGTAATCACCCCACGCTATTCAAAATGTGTGCCTTGCTTCTAATTTAACTTCCATAAAGCTGCATTGATTCTAAGGCCAGGAGGGCCCACTGTGATCATCTCCTCTGACCTTCAGTGTTGAATTGAAATCCCCACAAAATAATTCCTAGGGCATAGTTAGAATCTTCTGCCATGAAACACTGCAGAATGTTCAGGCCCTTGCAGCCTTTTGCTTTGCAATGTTTTGCATATTTTCAATTTTCTGTTGCTTTCCCTCCTGGGGTCCCGTTGGGATATATGTTTTTTATTTAATCCTACTTGAGTGCACACACAGCCACGAGAGAGTTTCATTAACCTTGGCAAACAAACTTCTGAGCACACATTTTCTGAAGACTCCAGCTTGGTGTGAGGCTTTGTTGGCTAATCGCTAACTTAAATAATCTTTGCTCCTTTTGTGCCAATAAATTGTAGTTGCTTTTATAATATGATGATGCTTTGGGGGCCTGAGGCCTCCTTCTCTGGGGGATCTGGGGAAGTTACCAGGCATGATTTTTGATCTGTCTCTGAAGATCTTTGGGTCTGAGCTTTTCAGGATCCAATCTCTCTTCTGGAATTCTCTTATGCTGACATGCTCCAGTTATTATGCTTGGAAATAGCAGAACGGAAGTGGAAAACATTTTCCTCCCAGAACTCCAGAAACATGGAAATGTTTAGCTATAGCTATGTGTATTGGTTTAGGGCTGGGGAGGTAGACAACAGAGATCTATGCAAAACAAGCCAGGATAATTGATTTGCCACTAACTGTTTTGTGTTCTTTATCCCTCAGTGGGCAACTGGATAGTTTTTTTAAGCCACAGCAAGTCTGGGAATGTTGCAAGGGGACAGAGAAATAGGTGATGTGAAATCTCACCAACAAAATCACAGAAGATGAGCCAAACAAATGCTCAGACCTGAGCCCAGGATTTGGTTAAAATAGTAATAGAAGTATATAGCATGATAGTTAATCCAAGTTATTTCAAGGAGTGGCTCATCCCCATTTGTTTTATATGTAAAAGGGAGCAATACGGGACACAGGAAGTGGAGCAGACATAAGAAGGGCCTGTAGGGCAGAGGCATGAGTAGATACAGGCAATCAGATTTCAAAGATTTATAGATTCCAAGGCCAGGAAGGATCACGGAGATCATGAAGTCTGACCTCCTGTATAATGCAGGCCAGAGAACTTCCCCCAGCATAATTCCTAGAGCAGATCTTTTAGAAAATCATCCAATCTTGATTTAAATATGGCTGGTGATGGAGAACCCACCATGACCTTTGGTAGATTGTGCCAAAGATGAATTTCCCTCACTGTTTCAAATGTGTTCTTTATTTCCATCAGAATTCCATTTCTAGCCATTGAATCACATTGCGCATTTCTCCGCTAGACCAAAGAGCCCAATGTTAAATATTTGTTCTCCTTGTAGGCTCTGACAGTACAGTAGAGCTTAAGTAGACTTCTCTGAGTCTTTCACTTCAGTACTTCAGTCTATCACTCGTACTGCTCCGGGCACCTGAGCAATCCAATCTAACGAGTGATAGACTCAAGTACCGAAGTGAAAGACTCAGAGTGGTCTACTTAAGCTCAACAAAGAGAAGGTTCTGGAGTGGCTTTACTGTACTGTCAGTGCCTACAAGGGGTATGTCTAGACTACAGGCTTACGTCGACATAAGTTTTGTCGACAGAATTTGTTGACAAAACTTATGTTGACATAGAGCGTCTAGACTACATGCAGTTCTGTCGACAAAGCAAGCCGCTTTCTCGACATAACAGTGTGGACGCAAAGGACAGCGTAGATGCAATAATGCCTTCTATTGACAGAACTCTGTCGACAAAAGGCGTTATTCCTCGTAGAATGAGGTTTACATACGTCGACAAAACTGCTGAGTTTTGTCGACGTTATGTCGACATAACTCAAAGGCAGTGTGGACGCAAGTACAGTTTTGTCGACAAAAGTCCACTTTTGTCGACAAAACCCTGTAGTCTAGACACACCCAAGGAGATGAGGATGGCTTGAGATTCATTGGGAATGCATTGCACAACAGCAGGGGCCATGAAACTGTCAGAGGAAAAGGGAAGCTCCTGTGTTCAAGCAAGGCATGAGATCTGGGTTCTGATCCTGGCTCTGCTATGGATTGTGCATAATCTACAGCCTGCATTTATGCCTCCTTGGCTCTGTACTTCAGACATTAGACTAGGGTTCAGAAAATCTGCATGTAAGTCTTATCTCTGCTGCATGCTTCCTTGGTGACCAACTTTGAGAGGTCACCAAGTCCAGTTACCTGCCTTTGTAGCAGGACCAAACACCATTTAGATCATCCTAGACAGATGTCTATCCAACCTGCTCTTAAATTTCTCCAGTGATGGAGATTCTGCAACCTCTCTAGGCAATTTATTCCAGTGCTCAACCACCCTGACAGGAAGTTTTTCTAATGTCCAACCTAAACCTCCCTTGCTGCAATTCAAGCCCATTGTTTCTTGTCCTATTATCAGAGGCCAAGGAGAACAATTTTTCTCTCTCCTCCTTGTAGCAACCTTTTAGGTACTTGAAAACTGTTATGTCCCCTCTCAGTCTTCTCTTTTCCAGACTAAACAAACCCAACTCTTTCAGTCTTCCCTCATAGGTCATGCTTTCTAGATCTTTAATCTTTTTTTTTTTTTTTGCTCTTCTCTGGACCTTCTCAAATTTCTCCACATTTTTCCTGAAATGTGGGGCCCAGAACTGGGCACTATAGTTCAGTTGAGGCCTTATCAGCACAGAACAGAGTGGAAGCATTACTTCTCATGTCTTGCTTACAATACTCCTGTTAAGCCAACATCATTCTGGGATGAATTTTTTTTTTTTTTGCAACATATTGTTGACTCATATTTAGCTTGTGGTCCACTATGACCCTTAGCCCTTTTTTATAGTACTCCTTCCTAGACAGTCACTTCCCCCTTTTGTAGGTGTGAAATGAATTATTCCTCCCTAAGAGGAGTACTTTGAGTTTGTCCTTATTGAACTGTATCCTGTTTCTCCAATTAGTCCAGATCATTTTGAATTATAATCCTATCCTCCAAAGAACCCCTCCAATCACTGTATCATCAGCATACTTTATAAGAGTACTATCTAAATCATTGATAAAGATATTAAACAAAACCGGTCCCAAAATCCCACTTGTTATGCCCTTACAGCATAATTATTCTCTGAGTTAAGCACCTACCTTATAGTAGCCCCATCTACATTGTATTTCCTAGTTTATTGATAAGAAGCTCCTGTGAAGCTGTATCAAATGCTTTACTGAAGTCTAGGTATGCCACATCTACCACTCCCCCCTTATCCACAAGGCTTGTTATCCTATCAAAGAAAGCTATCATGTTGGTTTGACATGATTTGTTCTTTACAAATCCATGCTCGCTGTTATCTATCACCATATTATCATCCAGAATCTCTCCTGTCTTCCATGACTTTTCAACAATGATAGCTAATGGCTCAGATACCTCCTCAATCAGGTCCTTAAGTATTCTAGGATGGATTTCATCAGGCCCTGGTGACTTGACTTCTAAGATTTGGAAGACCTTGGCTTAAGGTCTTGCTGTGTCACAACCTTCCATCCAGCATGATCCTGGGCAAGCCACTTAGCTTCTCAGTGCCTCAGTTCCCCATCTGTAAAATGGGGATAACAACATTGGCCTAGCTTAAAGAGATTAGTTATCCTCACAACAATCAGTGATCGAGATGGGGGCCATGTCAGGAGCATAACTAGAAGGAGAGTATTTGCCGTGGAGTCGGAGCTCCCCACTGGCTCTCCACTCTTTTTGCTTTCAAGCCCTGTGACCAAGATTGATGGTAGGATTTACAAAGATTTACAACAAGGAGTAGCAAAGATCCATACGTGGTATTGCCCCCGTTAAATGACTGCCCAGTTTTGAGCATCACTCTGATCCCAAGCATGTTTCATATGGAAATCACTGAGAAGCCATAAGTACACGAAGCCCCCTGGCACTATTTTCCACTGTCACAGAGTGGTACTGCCTCTAGAATACTAAACTGGCCAGACGGCATCAAACCCTTTATCAAATTAAAAACTTCGAGAGCTTTTTACGTTTTCTCTTCAGAGCAGTTTGGAATCCTTTCTTCGGAGAGAATCAGCTAATTGACTGGCTACTTTTTTTTGTTTTTGGCAGCCTGCTAGATTGGAGCGGTTTCCCAGGGAGCTGTGCTTCCCATTGATACAACCTTGCCAAGGATTTCTGACAAGATGAGAACGAGGTAAGCATGTTCTCCTGATACTCTAGTGATTTGACTGATGCATCAGAAGCGGGTGGAGCAACTCACAAACCACTTGTAAAAGTTCTTTTCCATTTCTTTGTAGTCAGTCCCCTCACTTGTCCTACTTTGAGATTGCTCTGGAAATGAAGACCACTGCCATGGAATGGAAAAGCACATCTCTTCTGCTTTACGTTGTAAGGAAGGAAAATAGCCTGATGTTGCTATTTTAGTGCATGAAAAAATCTTGTGCTAAATCACCATTTATCAAGCTAGATGGAAGGGCACCCAGTAGAGGAGTTATTGGCCCTGTAGCCTTTCATCTGGTACCTTTGTATGTATTATAAACAGGTGTGATTAGGACTGCTCTTTCTAGAAGTGTCACGGGACAGACAATTTAGAGCAAGAGGTTATAAAAGCAGAGCAGACACTTCTCCTTCTTTCCTGAGAAATAACAGGTTATTTCCATATTTTAAAGCAAAAATTGGATGTCGTAGATACAGTTTACCCTTTACAATTGGCTCAAACAGCACATCCATCATCATCCTCTAATCCAGTCCAGCCCCTATGCTCCTAGTGCGGCTCCAAGCAGCAGAGGTGTCTCTAAGTCTTTTCTGCAGCTCCCTCTCATTCAGCACCACTCCCCAAATGCTGGTCCAGTCCTCCAGCTAGGTCAAACACCTGGGCTGTATCTAGACTGACAAGATTTTGTGCAAAAGTGGCTGCTTTTGCGTAAAAGCTTGCCACCTGTCTACACCGGCTGCGAGTATTTGCGCAAGAACACTGAACTTGTACTGTCCAAAATCAGTGTTTCTTGTGCAAATATTCTGATGCTCCCGCTCAGGGATAAGCCCTCTTGTGCAAGTATTCTTGCGCAAGAGGGTCAGTGTAGACAGCAACGTTAATTTCTTGCGCAAGAAAGCCCGATGGCTAAAACGGCCATCGGAGCTTTCTTGCGTAAAAGAGCATCTACATTGGCATGGATGCTTTTGCACAAAATATGTGCTTTTGTGCAAAAGCATCCGTGCCAGTGTAGACACTCGCTTGCGCAAATACTTTTAACAGAAAAACTTTTCCGTTAAAAGTATTTGTGCAAAATCATGCCAGTCTAGACGCAGCCCTGGTCTACACTGGCAGAAAAAATCAATGCAAGATACACAACTTCAGCTATGTGAATTGTGTAGCTAGAGATGACGTATTTTGTATCGATTTTCTGGGAAAGCCCCACAGTGGGAAGTTGATAGGATGAAACACTGCCCTTGACTTCCCTTCCTCATGACAGTGAGGAGTTCCATGGTCAATGGGACGGGCACCCTCAGCATTTGATTTAGCAGGTCCCACTAGACCCACTAAATCGAATCCTGGAAGATCAATCACCAGAGCATCAATCCTCTGGTAAGTGGAGACAAGGCTTTAGTCTGACAACCAAAAATATGCTCAATGCAAGAGCACAACAGCCACCAGCTTTTTCCCCTAGCTATGATGCTCC
This sequence comes from Pelodiscus sinensis, assembly GCF_049634645.1. Classification (NCBI taxonomy): domain Eukaryota; kingdom Metazoa; phylum Chordata; order Testudines; family Trionychidae; genus Pelodiscus; species Pelodiscus sinensis. Next base: position 8,536,527 of record NC_134717.1, on the reverse strand, counting down.
ACTATTAAAACAACTCTTCCCTCAGCTCTGCATCATGTGATACTTCTTGCTACTTGTACATGAAGATGTTGGGCCCTTGCTAATCCTCCATTTGAGACACTTCTCTGGAAGTGAGAGGAAACTCCACATGCAGCTGACTTATATGATTTGGCTCAAAATGTAATACTAAAGTATGCAGAGATACTGACTTGAGAGTCATCCTGTTAGTTTAACACATCTCTTGCAAACTGATGTAGATAAGAATATGTTGGCAATGCATTTATCTGTTTAAAGTATCATCCATATTACAGTTAACTGTATAATGTGTATGCACATTAGTCAGTTAATTACAATTTGGATCATACATTAATCAGAATATGGCATGCCACTGCCCTCTACTGTGTGGAAAGAGCTGCCTGCACATTTGTTACATGCCCTGTACTGCCAAGAACTTACGGAGAGTTACTTTAGCTAGAGTGATACTTTTGATCTTGAACAGCTAAGTTCTATTCCTACAACGCATCTTTTCAGTAGTATATGCATAATGTCAGCTATGAAATTCCAAGATATTCCAGGCTTTTTAACCACATCTCTGTGTGCCTGCCAATTTTTCCTATGTATTTATTAGGAAACACAAGTGTATTATTGATGCTTCTCATTGATCTGAACATGTTTTAAACAATTATTTATACAATTAATAGAGAAGTCAAGTAATGCAAATGAATGATAATATTTTAAGGTAATTATTTGCTACCAAAGAACACAAATGATATCAATACATTATGCATTAACTCCAGCAGCTGGGAAAATTCATCATAATCATAGAAGCTCTTAGGCTGTGCAAGCTTTTGGCTGTGATACATTTATCAATGCACCTGGTTTGGGATCCTGCCTGAAATTCCTGCTGCAGGAGTAACTCCGCACAATCATCCCTCCCTTTTCATGACAAATCCCTGACAGGCCTTGCTTTCAAATAATACACAGTTACAAGTAGCTTGGGTTTTTTACACTTCATCATGGGGGTCTTTAATTCTGGAGAAGGTGCAGTGCTAAGCGGACAATGGCAGGTTAAAGTCACATTCCCTTACCTGTGGTGAAGTTCTTCTGAGGGGGCAGAGAACTTGTGCTCAAGATCTACAATCTCTTTATTTAAACACGGCTTGGTTCTAACATAACAAGACCCAGAACATAGGCAGCCTGCTGCCCAAAGCCCTGCCTTTTAAAATGGAGGATGACCTTTGGTGTCACATCCTTACATGACCATCGGCATGTTGCCAACCTATATGAAGATAAATACAGGGGAGGAAAAAGGCTAAGGAGTTTCCAGAATAAAATAAACTCCTTCCTCAAGGTTTTCTGCATAAGATGTGTCCCAAGAGGCAAATTCCTTCTAGCTGTTACTATATTTTCACATAATCTCTTCAAGTCTACTGTGAATGACCATGGGTGTGTGGAAGGTTCCGTGGGTTTCCTTTACTCCTTCAATAGAGCTTTCTCATTGAGGGTCAAACAGATCCTAGGAGTTGGAGGCCGACCAGATATCTCTATTTTATAGGGACAGTCCTGATACTCAGGGCTTTTGCTTATGTAGGTTGCTCTTCTATAAACCGTGACTCTCCCGTCTAGCAACATCCATGGTCCAATAGGATCACAGATGTTCCAGAGAGTCCCTGCATGCTGACGAGGAGGGGCAAGGGGAGGAGGAAGGGAAAGAAGAGCCCGGTGTGCTGCGGGTGGGTGGGGGATCCTGGCTTACAACTTAGCTGGGCTGCCGGGGGGCTGAGAGCCAGGAACTGCCATTCTGCCATGTGTGGGGCGGGAGCCAGGAAGCTGCCATGCTTCTGAGGGGAGGGGGAGGGGATTGACGCTGGGAGAACATGGCCCAGCTGTGTTGCTGGGAAGAGGGGGCAGAAGCCCGATGTGCGGCCCAACTGGGCTGTTTTCGGGAGCCAGGAAGCCCAGTGGGGCAGCAAGGCAGGAGGGGCAGTGGCAGGGGGAGGGGACAGGAATGACTTCCCCTGGTCTGGCAAAATCTCTCATCTGGGACCAGTCAGGTCCTGAGGGTGCTGCACCAGGGAGGCCCAACCTGTATAGGCACCAATTACCCTGTAGCCCATCTGATTTCTCACACGTGCTGTCTGGTCATTGGGCAAACTGCCCTGGTGAGCCTCCTATCCAGGAACACACCATAGGCCATTAGCAATGAAGGCTTAAGAGGTGGAGCTAAATTCTGATCTCAGCACCAGCTGTGCAGCGCCATGCAAATCTCCAGAACTGCCCCAGTGTAACAGAGCAGAGACTTCTCCCTATCAGCTTTAAAATGCCTCACTAACTCAGAGTCCAGCTGCATCTGATCTCCACTGCATTGCAGGTGAAGATAAATACAGAGGATCAAAATCTCTGCCCTCAAACAGGCATGCCCAATGACTGCCATGGGAGCTTCTTGCAAGCAACCAATGGCAGAGGTTTTCTCCACCCAAGGGACTATGGCCAGAGTCACGTCATTCAAAATAACTACAGACACAACTGTGATATCTAAGGCCACATCTTCAATGCCAGGAAGATCGACAGTATGGTAGTTGAACTTCCATAGTTCGATTTAGCGGGTCTAATAAAGATCCGCTAAATCGAATGCTGAGAGCACTCCAGTTGATGCCGGTACTCCTCAATTCGTGAGTTTTCTATTGTTGACCTCCTGCTGTGACTACAGCACCAAAAGTTGAATTAAGGTATGTAGACTCCAGCTACACAATTAACGTAGCCAGAGTTGCATATCTTAATTTGTTCTTCCAGGTAAATTTAGACAAGGCCTTAGTCTAACCAAAAGTGTGATATCAAGAAAATATGATGGAGACTAAATAGGGACTTCTGGCGTCTCTGTACAGAAGACCATAAGATGCAAACCTTTTCCTCCAGCTTCTCTAAAAGATTCACCTTATATTCACTGTGGAGATAGAAATTTAATCCCAGAAAGTGAAATCCTGGACCCCTTGAAGTCAATAGCAAAACTCATATTGACATCTGGGATTTAACCCCGAGTGTTTCTGTTAACTTTGTTATTGCCTCTAAGCATCTTTCATTTTATTCTTTTCGCTACTGTGAACACCTGTAAACATTAAACTATGATTCCTTAAGAGAGGTTCTCTGTCTCTGCTCACATAAACCAAATAAAGAACCTGGCTGTAATCTCTTATTGGGATGGAAGTATTTTGTATGCACAATGCAGTATCTTCCACTTAACTCAATCGCTGGTTAATTAGATTACAGCTTCTGGAATCTATTTATTTGTATTAAAAGAGTACAATTTCCACCTTTTATTTTGATTGCTTCAGGCAAGTAATATTGGATAATCCAATCCTTGGCTATAGAAAGTTTCCATTTAATTTATGAGAGGCCAAAGAGGGAGGGAAAAGAGAAAGAGGAGCCTTGTGATAACCCATATGATAATTAAAGATGATTGCAACTAATAGCTGTGTTTTAATGTCAGTAACAATTTCTGAGTAAGAACAATCATGAGTCACAGAAGGCATGATATGTCTCTCAAGTGCTCATATGGATAACAAGATCAATTGCTGGTGTCAATCAAAGTGAGAAGAACAGGCATGGCTCAGACAAAGTGGCCTTGGCACAGACAGTCAGGTCCTGTTATTATTTGGTTATTCTTAAGCATTGAAAATATGGCTTAAAATAAAGCTCTGCCCAAAACCAAATGAGCACAGTCTCTGTCCAAAGAATTTACAAGGCAGCTGGACAGATAGAAACTCTCTCTCTCTCTGGACATCAAGAATTTAAATGTTTTAAGCAAGGCTGCATGTTTTTCTAAAAAAGACCTGTTCTAGTTCAAGTAGGAATTAATCAAGGGAAGTACTATGGCCATGTTATATAGGTGGTCACACTAAATAGATGATCACCGCCTTTTCTGGCTTTATAATCTGATTCTTCCTTTCAGTTGGGGGTGCCACATTTCAGGAAAGATGTGGAGAAATCGGAGAGGGTTCAGAGAAGAGCAACAAAAATGATGAAAGGTCTAAAAAACATGACCTATGAGGGAAGACTGAAAGAACTGTTCAGGGGTAGCCAAATTAGTCTGTACAGGATACAATTTAAAAAACCCAAATAGTCTGGTAGCACTTCAAAGACTAACAAAACATGTAGATGGTATCATGAGCTTTTGTGAGCACAGCCCACTTCTTCAGATAACTAGAGTGCTGGATGTCCAGAACTAGATACACAAACCTGGAAATCCCGGACGACCCATAAACTCAAGCATTGGCACACTTATCACAGAATTATCTGGCTATCTCAACTCCCTCCACAGACCCTATGCTATCAGCACTCCTAGCTATCTCCACAACACCACTGACTTCCTGAGGAAACTTCAAAACATCAGTAATCTACCTGATAATATCATCCTGGCAACTATGGAAGTAGAAGCTCTTTATACCAACATTCCACATAAAGACATGTAACCCTTCTGTCAGGCCGAGTTAATAGCAGCAAGGGCTGGGTTGAGTATCTAGGGGTCTCCTCCCAATAAGGTAATACAGCACCGGCTCGAGCCCCCACTCAGTGATCTGAGAAATTTTACATACACCTCTGGGTGCCTCAAAGAGGCAATTCTTCTCCTCTCTCAAGCACAGAGCCTCAGTATAGCAGCAAACCTTTAATAACATGAGGTAACCAACATCAGCATTAACTTGGGAAAACACCACAACTCGGATTCATAGGCCAAACATGAGCAAAGACCCTTTCCCCAGCCACGAATCCCCCAAAGTCCTAAAAGTCCAACACCTCAAAAGTCTCTGCCCCGGGTCAGTGCCGCCTCAGGGTTCAAAAGTTCACCCAGCAAGGGTTTTCCATCCCAACCTGGAGAGGCGGGGATTGATACACCTTACATGGTCTACCGATGGCTCCGCCTCTCTGTAGGGTTCTGCCACAGCCGTCAATGCGAGTCACTCCGCCACACTCCACCTGTTGTCCAGTCAACCACCTCAGCTGTCCCACGAACTGCCGTCTCGGTCCACACCCCTGGCCGCCAGCTGGTTGATCCTGCAGCTGCTCCACTGGCTGTCTGCCGCCGCTCCTACCGGTTACAGGTCGCCCCCGCCAGCTGCTCTGCTGTCCGTGTGCACCCCCCAGTCGTCCCCGCCAGCTGCTCTGCTGTCCGTGTGCACCCACCAGTCGTCCCCGCAAACCGCTCTCCTGTCCACCTGAGCTTGCTGGTTGTCCCTGCAAACCGCTCTGCTAGTAGCTCAGCAGCATAGCGCCAGGCTCCCCACAGCAATAGTGATTTCAGCTCTTCCACGGCATAGCACCAGGCTCCCCTCAGCAACAGTGATTCAGCTCCTCCGCAGTATAGCTCCAGGCTCTCTACAGCACACAGTGATTTCAGCTCTTCAGTAAGTTCAGCTCAAAATAGAGGAGCCTCAGTGCTAGTGCTCCACTGGCCCACAGAGAAGTCAACACTGCAGCTCACAACTAGACTCCAAATGGAATCCAAATTAGTTCTGATATTCCACAGTGGGGAGAGGGAGAAGGAGTGCCATCAGTGTTGTTTAGGCCCTCAGACAGGGCCCTATCACCAGCTACAAGGACCTATCCCCAGCCTCTCTCAATTTGACTGGGTTTGGAACTCATGCCCTTTGTGTAGTGAGTGCTACTTAGTTTATGGCGAATCCCTCTGTCATAAACAGTTCCACCAGTCCATTGTCCTTGATTCGCCTAATCAGGGTAACAACACTTTTATCCCCTCTGCCTCAATAACAGAGAGACTGGGGATCCCACAGTGGCCAAAGTGACCATTTGGGTTGCTGTGAGCACATGCTAGATGAGGTGGGTGTGTCTATGCAAATTGGGATCAGCCCCTGAAGTCATTTTGCACCACTCGCCACAGTTCGCCACCAGATGTCAGGGTAGAGCTTACCCTGACCCCGCTTACAGACAGATTACAAGCCATCAGGGACACCATCCCCGATAACAGCACTGCATACCTGGTTACAGAGCTCTGTGACTGTTCTCACCCACAACTACTTCCATTTCAGAGACAATTTGTATCTTCAAGTCAGCGGCACAGCCAAGGGCACCCACATGGCGCCAACATCTTTATGGCTGACCTTGAATGTTTCTTCAGCTCCTGCCCCCTAAAACCCTTACTTTACTTGTACTACATCAATGACATCTTATCATATGGATCCACGGAAAAGAGACTCTTGAAGAATTTCACAAGGATTTTAACAACTTGTACCCCACCATCAACCTCAGCCTGGACCAGTCCACACAGAAAATCCACTTCCTGGACACTACAGTGCAATTAAATAGTGGACAAATTTCCACCACCCTATACTGGAAACCCACCAACTTTCATGGGCACAGCCCACTTCTTCAGATGACCAGAGTGTTGGATGTCCAGAACTAAAACAAATAGGGGAGAAGGAAGGAGGGAGACGAAGGAAAGAAATGGGAGGGGGGGAGGTAGTGGGTATAAAAAAAGGTAGTGGGTATAAAAAAGAAATATCAAGGGGAAAGCAGAGCTGAACTGTAACAGTACTGCAGTTGACGGGAGCTGTCTCAGTATTCGCTTTAGCAGGTCTTTACTAGCCACTAAACTGAACAGCAGAAGATTGATCGCAGCAGCGTTTACCTCTGTGCAGTGAAGACACACCCTGAGATTCTAAAGTTAAAGCTTTATAACCATTAAAACACAACTTGTCAGCATCCTGTGTCCAAATGTACAAAGTAAATATCTTTTTATCCAACTAGTAAGTATGGAAGCTGCATTTTTCTTTGAGTATCTGTACATTTCAGTTCTCATTGATGGAAACTTATTTTTGTCAGTTTGTGTGTCAGTTTTTGTTTAATAACAAAAATCAAAATCTTCCAACATGATTTATATTTTAGGGATCTATGCAAGTGAGATTCCTTAGGAGGGATCTGAATGTGTGAGGAAGGTGATAGCTTGGCTTAGCAGGCTTTAGAGCTGTAACAAGTTAATAAATAACAATAATCTTATATTTATATTGCACCTTTGATCCCTGAAGGATCCCACTGCATTTTACAAATCCCAGCATATTCTATGGACTCCACCTGTCTCACCAATGAAATGCAGCCACTTGTGGGGTAGATAGAACCTAAAAGCTGTGAATGGAGCACTGCAACTGGCTGTTTTCTACTATACTGAGTGGAAATATATAATGTGCCCACGAGCTGGAGTCAAGCAAGGGGGAACAGTTCAGCACAGGGGCTGTGTTTACATTGGCGCGATCTTGTGCCAAAGCGGCCGCTTTTGCGCAAAAACATGCTGCCTATCTACACTGGCGGGGAGTTCTTGTGCAAGAACACTGACGTTCTAATGTGTGAAATCAATGCTTCTTGTGCAAGAACTATGATGCTCCCGCTCAGGAATAAGCCCTCTTGAGCAACTGTTCTTGCGCAAGAGGCCAGTGTAGACAGGCAACGTGAATTTCTTGCGCAAGAAAGCCCGATGGCTAAAATGGCCATCAGAGCTGTCTTGCGCAAGAGAGCGTCTACACCGGCACGGATGCTCCTGTGCAAAAAGCACATCTCTTGCGCAAAGGCATATGCCAGTGTAGATGCTCTAATGCAAAAACTCTTGCGTTAAAGAGTATTTGCGCAAAATCTTGCCAATGTAGATGTAACCAGGGAGTATAACTGAGAACACCCGAGACTCGGGATTTTGTGGTAAGATGCAGAGAAGGAACCTGTAAAACCAGCATTGGCTATTGTTTGTATGATTCAAGGTCCCAGTTATGATATGCAAAAGCATGGTTTGAATTTTCAAATTCATTTTATTTTTAAAACCATTTTAAAATGTACAAAACTGCTCATTTCTGTCTGAAATATTTAATTTAGCCCAGAACAACAAAAAACATCAGACTTGCCTAAAATTTGGAAAAATTTGATTTTTGACTCAACCCAAAACCACGTCAATTTTTTTTCTGGAATTGGCAGTGAACTGTGAAATCCCAGCTCTTCGTCAAGCTCACTCTTTCCCTGCTAGGGAGCTGGCTTGAATCCAGACCCAGTCATTAATAATATAAATTGTTACCTGCTGATGTCTGCTCAAAGATGTCACATTATTACCATAGAACCGCTAAGCAGACATGGAAAGTAACAGACACAAGAGGAGGCACAGGCATGTCCTTGAGGAGTTTATGACCTTTTGTGCTCTGTGTGAGTTTTGCTTGGTGGTCTGACAACCCAGTGGCGATGTATCCCTCTATCATCAAAATTAAGTGTCAAAAAAGACACCAATGATCAAATGAGCAAAGACTGACCTCTTGCCTCAAGAGGGAATCCCCATTAAGAGTCAGTCTGGGGCTTTAAGTCCTGGCCTGTCTTGATGGAAGGCAAAAAGGGGCTGTGCTGTAGGAGATATCCCACCTGAATCAGAGCAATACACATTGGAGGAGCAGCTCCACCACACATTGAACAAATGAAGTGAGTTCTCCCCAGAGCACCAGCTGAGTGCTACACCTGGTACCTCCGCCACCTGGTACCTCTTTGCCCCAGATCCTGAAGGATTTCCAATGCGGCGGACATCATCCCGCACTTCTTCCACTCAGTCCAGGCTACAGTCAGTCCTTCTGCATCTCTTAAGGACGAGAAGAAGGATCTACAAGCCAGGGTCTACTTGTCTTTGCAGTATTCCTGTTTCCTTTAGTGTGTCCTGTCAGATGTGTGATATAATGGGAATTCGATTCTTATTTGTTTGTAGGGGCTACATTTTTGCAAGTCAATGCACCATCTTAGTCAGCAATCAGGAGTAGGCAAAAAGTCTGCAAAGGATTCTTTGTAGAGAACAGAAGTTGGGCAATAATAGGAAGCTTTTTAGCTGTGGAAAAACCTCAGTCAGTCATAAAAGCTAATAAAATAAATTCTCTTTTTAATGGGTCCTCTGGGACCTAAAAATAAATACCTGAGGATTCATGTAGTGGGAAAAGTCGATAAAATCTTTGAAGCAAATGGTCTATTGAGAAATTATGTGTGGAAATGAATGGACGGATTCTCCTACAAATCTCTTTATAGACGTGCATTGACATAATGAAGACACAGTACACACATTAGTAAGAATCCTCCTTTTAATGAGTGCTATACCTTATGGTTTTCTTAAAGCAATGGGTTACCACTTAGTGATTTTTCTAGCAAAGAGCCCGAAACAGCTCCACTGGAATGGACCAGTGTAAATTATGACTCACTCATATAATTGAAAGTAACTTGAGCTAAAGATACAGAACACTGAGCCATGTGGAGATTTGGATCAGGGAGAAATCTTGGTCTCTCATTACATTTCCGTCTTAGTCTGGTGATCACTGAGACTTTTGTCAATGGCGGGTGATAGATGCTCTTCAGAAAATATTCAATTCAGCAAGGAAGGCTGGTCCTAGAGTTAAAATACTGGCTTAGTAATCAGGTGATCTGGGGTCTACTTCAACCTCTGCCATAGATATTATACATTACCTTCAGCAAGTTATTTAACTTCTTTGTGCTTCAATTTCCCCTCTGTAACCTGGGGGTGATGATACTTCCTTTCTTACTTGCTTTTTGTGCCTAATTAGTTGTTAGCTATTTGGGGTTGGGGCAGCTCTAGCTGTGTGCACAGGGCCTAGCACAAGGAAGCGCCAATTTGGGACCTGGAGCTGCTATCACAATACAGATAAAAAATGACAATAAACTCTCTCCACATTGCTGTTAATTACTAAGGCTTGATTCTGACCCCATAGAATTAAATGGTAAAAATCCCCATTTACTAGAAGATCAGGGCAAATAAGCTAGTTTTATAGCCCTGTGTGGTGACAAAGGATCTGGGGGAGTGGGCGCTGAGGATTTAGCCCTGGGATCAGCTGGCAGGAGTTTTCACATGCATTCCAAGTTAGGTGTGCGTGCACAGCTGTTGGAAGGCTTTTCCCTAGCAGGACCCGCAAGTCGGCAGTGGAGACCCCTAGAGTGGTGCCAGTGTGGCAAGTATATAGCCCACTGCCAACTGGCCCCTTCCTCAGTTTCTTCTTACTGCCAGTGACAGTCATGGAAGCCATCTCTCTCTTGTGCCACCTCCAGGTTCTTACGTTGTATTTTCACTTTGTCATTTTGAACTTGAGCCTGTTACTTAGCATTAGTTTTGGTGGGATTTTTTTTATTGAAAAATATTCCTGTTTTCTGTCCAGCCTTCCTTATCTGGATCCCTCAACCACCTTCATCTAAGGATCTGATGGGGCAGCCATGTTCCACTGGGAACGTTGTACATCTGGAGTATGCTGACTGCTGGCAGCATAATGCTAAAAACAGAATTCATTGAGGTGGATACACTCAGAGGCTCTGGTAATGAGCACACGTATTTATGTCTGAGTAAGTAACTTTCTCTCCTCTCTCAGCCACATGCAGTAGCTGATCTACTAAAAATCAGACATTACATTAGCATTCTCCTGCACTGTCGCACAAGGTCACTAGAGATAATCTGCCAGCAATCTGATTTTTACCAAGGCACAGTACAATGGAAATCAATTACTGTATATTGCATAGACTACCATGCATACAGAATCAAAATTCAGTCTTTCTGAATAAACCAATGCCCAAAGTGCTAATTGAGGACCAACCACTTAGTGTTTAAAATGAAATAAATTTCAGATCCCCAGTCATCATGCTTAATAACTTCGCAAAATACTATGTCTGGTGTTACCTCTATACACTGAGTTCTTTCAGTGCTCCTCATCTTTTATTTTAACTTGGCATAAAACATGACAGACTAACTGGAGACACACATCAGTTTGTTTCCTACTTCACTGTGGTTTCTCTTGAGGAGGGACAACAAAGTTGAGATAGGGGAACCTGCCTAGATAAAATACAGACTGACCTCAAAGTTCACCTAAAACTCAGATTATACCTGAGCAGAATGGGTATTAATGTTATGCTGGGAATACCATGAGAAATTCCATAGTAATAGCTCTCCTCACATTAGATCAAATTCTGTCCTGGTGTCCTATGCTTTAGGTGGTGGGGTTTACAGAGACAAACCTGTGCTCTCTCTGATCCTGCAAGTACAAGGCCTAAACATGTTCTTGCCATTACCTCTGCCTAGATTTGTTCCATGCTACTTCCTTTGAATACATTAGAAACTAAGGCTATGTCTACACTCGCGGCTTCTTGCGCAAGTAATATGCAAATGAGGCTAAGCGTGGAATATCGCCGAGCCTCATGTGCATACTTAATGAGACGCCATTTTTTTTCAGAAGAGGGTCTTGAGCAAGAAGGAGCGTCTACACTGCCCCTTCTTGCGCAAGAAAAACCCTCTTGTGCAATGCCGTTCTTCCTGTCAAGTAATAGGTGCAATGGCATTGCACAAGAGGGCTTTTCTTGCGCAAGAAGGAGCAATGTAGATGCTCCTTCTTGCGCAAAAGCCTCTTCTGAAAAAAAATGGTGGTTCATTAGGTATGCAAATGAGGCTTGGTGATATTCCACACAGCCTCATTTGCATATTACTTGGGCAAGAAGCCACGAGTGTAGACATAGCCTAAAGGATTTACCTGGTGTTGCTTGGGTCCTTGCGGGGGCTCAGAGCAAGGAGTAGGGGGTGCAGGAGTCAGGGCTGGGGTTGGGAGGTTGCTTGTGAGTATGGGGGCACAGGAGTCAGGGTAGGAAGTGAGGAGGGGCTCAGGGTAGGGGGCTGAGGGTTTGGGGGTGCAGGAGTCAAGGCTGGGGGTAAGAAGATGCTCACAGCAGGGGGGTGCAGGAGTGAGGGCAGGGGTGGGGGTCTCAGGGAAGAGGGTGAGGGTGCATTTGGTGCAGAAATGCACCCTCACCCTCAGAGCAGGGAGTGGATGGCTCAGGGCAGGAGGTGGGGGCAGGACTGATCCTTGAGGCTGGTCCGGGCTGGCAGGGGCCACACAATTCAGCCAGCAGCTACTCCCAGGGGCTGGCCTGGGGTGGAGGGGGCCAGGCTGCCTAGCTGGAGGCAGCTCTGCTACTCTCCAGACCTGTCAGGGCCGCAGAGGCATGCTTGCTTGTCGTGCCTCACCCTGGGTCATTCTGGCGTATAACTCTCTCTGACATCACAGCCTCCCTTTCTGTTTGATGAGAAACAATCGCATTCCACACACATCCTATTGTCCTGGCACAACCGAAACCCTGACCTGGCTTTAATTCAGTGTTTCTCAACGTGGTCCACAAACCCACTTTGAGAAAGCTGCTACCAGGCCGTTCCAGTTTGTTTACTTACTGGCTCCGCAGCCACAGAGCCCCGCATCTCCCACTGGCTGTGATTCGCCGTTTGCCATCAAGGGGAGCTGCAGTAAGCAGTATGACCCGGGCCGCTGCTTCCCGAGGCTCCCCTTGGCTGAAAATGGTGAACCGGAACCTGTAAGTAAGCAAACTGGAGTGGCCTGGTAGCACCTCTCAAGCTACGGCTACACTGCATTTTTTTTTTAGGAAGAGGATATGCAAATCATGCTCTCATTTGCATATCTTCTTCCGATTCTTTTTGCGGAAGAGGTTTTGCCAATAAAAAGCCCTGGGTAGACGGGACCATTTGTTGGAAAAAAACCTTTTTTCGCAAGATCCTGTAAACCTTGATTTTCAAGGAATAAGCAATCTTGCGAAAAAGGGGGGAGGATTCTAACAAATGGCCCTGTCTACCCGGGGCTTTTCATCGGCAAAACCTTTTCCACAAAAAGACTTGGAAAAAGATATGCAAATGAGAGCACAATTTGCATATCCTCTTCCGCACAAAAAAGGCAGTGTAGCCGTAGCTTCAGAGTGGGTCCACAGACCACTTCTTTAAGTTAGGGTAAGAGGAAGCTGCATACCAAATTTGGTGGTCCTAGCTCGTACCATTTAGGAGGCGTTCTTGAACAAATAGACTCACAGACGGGCAGATGGACGGACAGACAGATGGACTCACAAACTGACTCAAATACACAGCAGACAGCCTCACAGTTTACAGCATTTCACCTTGATGTTAAAAAGGTCTTGGCCACTGGTTGCAGTGGGAGTAAGTTTGGGCCTGTGGCGAAGGAGTTTTCAGTTTCAGTCCCAGCTGTTAAACAGCTTGGGCCTTTTTAAAACATACACAAAATTCCGAGAGTCCTGGCCGGAAGGTATTTTTGAAAGCAAGTGATAAGTCCCTGAGAAGTAGGGATTATAAGTGAAGTGCTGTCACAGGAGTAACAAACAGCGCCACTGCATTGTAGATCACACCGGCACAGCATGTCAGCAACCACCCTAAATCAATAGCTCCAGTCTGCAAGCTCGGAGCTGGACTGATGGCCAGGATTTAAGGTGCTGCTCTCTGCTCAACAGGTGGGAGATTTACATCAATACACTGGCCACTGATCAATAGGAGCCAGGAGCATGTGATGCTCTGTGTGTCCAGGGAGAGCGAGATCCCCAGGTTGATTCTCACCGATCTTTGCTTCTGCCTCTGCCCTCCAATCAGCAGCTCCCACTGTGACTGAGCTGAGGCTTTATGCTGATAAATACCATTATTACATCCAGCAAAACTGCCCATGTATATCTGGAAGAGCTCAGGACACCGAGCTAAAGACCCACTAGCCTTCTACTGCGTAGAATTCAGAACGACTCCTGTAGCTAGCAATGGTAGGGCTTTTACCTTCCCTTGGACAGCTACTAGGGGGCTGTGATACACGTATTCTATACCAATCTACGGGAGTCCATAAAAGTTCAGTTCATAAACAGGGGCACCAAAATGTAACAACTGGGTGGCCAGAGGCACAGTTTAGCTGGTGAGACCTCTGTCACAGCCCTGTGCATATGCAGGACCAGAGAGAGAGAGTCTAGAAGATAATATCACTATGGTAACAAGAGCAGTTGCTTGCCTAGAAGAGAAACCTTAGGGAAGAGTTTAGTGTACCTAGAGCTGTGGTGAAAGTGGCAGGTGGTTGGAAGAGAAGGCGTTGCAATGGCTAGTTCTGGCCCCCACACAGCTTCCCTCAGAAAGAGAGAATTTGTCTCATTTTGGTTTTCCTTTCATCTCCCTTCTAATCTGTTTTTCTGAGGTAGAAATAAGGAGGGAAGCCAGCACTCTGTGCCCTACCCAATCACCACTGGCTATTATGCACGCAGAGACTATCATCTTCTTCCCCTCAGATGTGGTCCCTCCAGAACAAGCCTGAAGCACGTTGGTGGACCAAGGTGGGAGAAGGTGGGGCGGTCTGTTGATTTGGACTCCCCGCTCATGGTGTCGCATTTTCCCCCTGCACTGAGGTCACATGAAAAATTAAGAAAAAAGGAAGCATGATGGAGACATTTTACAGATCAAAATAGTGTTTACAAGCTCTTTCTGGGAGAGCTACATGTACCCTCGAATGAACACAAGCGAAGTCAGTTGTACATAACAGCCAAGATTTGTTACTGAAACATGACTCTTTGCTTTAATTATTATTGATTTTAGGTTTTTTTTCCAGGGAAATGCTGGGTTTCTACTCACTTCAGTGCTGACCAAGGAGTTCTCACAAGGCTTTTGGCTGAACAAGCATTTCACACTCCAATCTTTATGCTACAGCTGCATAAGTGTGAGGGGGTGCAGTCACAGAAGACCCCCTTGCGGTTGCTTGACACAGCCACTGACACTCACCACCCCGAAGAGCAATGCAGACACAGAATCACTTCAGCTCTGAGGAGAATGCACTTTCATGCATGCCATTCAGGGAACCAACCCCCAAATGGGACCAGAACCCCAAATAAACCAGAACCCCAAATAAACCATTCAGGCCAGCCCCCTTTAACAAAAAAAGGAGGACGTACTCACTGATGGCTCCCCCAAAGTAACAATTATCTATAGTAAATAAAAGTAATTTTATTAAGTACAAACAGTAGGTTGCAAGTGAAAACAGGCAAATCAAAGTAAATTACAAATTTAAAACAAAAAAAAAAATGCATGTCTAGTCCTAACATACTGAAGCTTATTTGAAAACCTACCCTGAAAATTGTTCTTATTTCAGGCAAAAAACCTCTAAGCCCTGGAAGATCTTTTTCTCACTGGGGTCTCTGGCTCCCTTAGGGTGTGTCATGCCAGCCAAACACGAAGAGACTGCTTGCTTTCTAGTTTAAATAGACTTCCTTTTGGGCAGAAATCCTTTGTTTCTACATTCTCCTATTCCATGGAAAATTACCTGGTTAAACTAGTATACCAATATAAGTTGGTTTGGCCACATCTTTCCAGAACCAACCACTGCTCAAACTTAAGAGACAAAACCAGGCTGTTTACAGGTCATTAAATTGATTACCCAGATATTGAGGTGTCTGAGTACTGGAAACACCTTTGATGGCTTTAATTTGCACATTTAAAACCATAAACCAATTCATACCCCATATTTCTAACTTTACATACACAAATGATACATACACCAAAAGAAGATATTCAGATCCAGCAGATTGTGACATTAAAATTGATAGGTTACCTAAGGCATTTTGTCCAAAGCATCTCCAAGTTATGCATATTTATGTCCATAAGACAATTTCATATAGCATGGGGAAAAGGGGCCTGTCACAATAAGTAGCCCAAATTGAGGGTTCTTTACATGCTTGAGCCCTAGCGAGGAATTAAGATTGACACCTGGTGCTGAATTATGATGTATTTGCAGTTTATTACACGTTGTCATTGATGTGTTCGTGCACTTTAATCTCCTTTTAGAAGTGCTTTGCTATAATTATTTATACCGCAAAACCATATGGATAGGTATTAGGCTGTTTGTTCCTTTGTTTCATTATCAATCCAGATGCCAAAAGTACAACTGTGTAAACGCAGGGTTTTAAAATGATGCAACGTAAAAACATCATGCTGTTAAGACCCAGTAGTGAGGAAATAAATTGTTCCTTAGTGTATGTTGAACAATATTTTAATAATCACCATGTGATCTCCTCATAGACTCTAGCACAGTTGTGGGCAACCTGTGGCCTGCGGTTTGTACACGTCTCATCAGGGTAAACCACTGGTGGGCCACCAGATAGGTTGTTTACCTTGAGTCTCCATGTATGGCTGCCTGCAGTTCCCATTGGCCACACTTCATGGTTCCCAGCCAATGGGAGCTGTGGGAAGCAGTGGCCAGCATGTCCCTTGTTTACATAATGTAAACAAGCTGTCTGATGGTTCACCAGTGGCTTACCCTGATGACCTGTGTGCGGCATTAAGGGTGTGTCTAGACTACAGGGTTTTGTTGACAAAAGTGGACTTTTGTTGACAAAACTATACCTGTGTCTTCACTACCGCCGAGTTCTGTCGACATAACATCGACAGAACTCGGCAGTTTTGTCGACAGTGGTAAACCTCATTGTACAAGGAATAACGCCTTTTGTCGACAGAATTCTGTCAACAGAAGGCGTTATTGCATCTACACTGTCCTTTGCGTCTATACTCTCATGTCGACAAAGCGGCTTGCTTTGTCGACAGAACTGGATGTAGTCTAGACACTCTTTGTCGACAGAAGCCTCTGTCGACAAAAGCCTAACAAACAAGTGCAGAGTCCTTACTCAGGAAAACCCCATTGAATAAGACAGGAGTTTGTCTGCAAGATCTGCTTCCTATAATATATTCTAACCCCCTTCCCCCATGGTTTGCTTTCTTATACTGTGGTGGGGCAGGAGTCAAGGTTGTTCAAGAAGCTGCCTAGTTCGTAGAGGATATTGAAAGATGTACAAACACCCTGATTTTGCCCTCCATGTCCACCCTTTCCCTGCTGATTCTGTAGCCTCATTTTCACCTGGCAATCTTTCAAATAATCTTGAACCATATAGTTAACTTTGGGGCTACATTTAGGGAAATCCCGCAAAATGAGGAACATTAGAGAGCTGTGGTCTGCTGGTAGCTGAGATGCATTTTATTATGCCTGCAAGGAATGTAAATACAGCAAGTTCTTACATGCAGAAAATATGAATATGCTTCTGGCTTTGGCTAGCTGTCTACAGAAATATGTGCAATGCACCAAAATGATAAAATGAGAATTCAGCAAATATCTGAAACTGAATAAGATTCCAAATCAATAACAGAATAAAAGTGCATGGAAGGAGATTTTTAAATGGTGGCCTGCCAATATTTAAAGCCAAAATCCACTCCCTTTCTAACCAAAAGAAACTCCTGGAAGATCCCCAGAGAGAGGAAAGTAGACAGCAGTGTTTAAAATTAAATTCAATCAGGCAGATCATTTTACAACACTTGTAACACGCACATGAAAATTCCCACCAATCAAAAACCACACAGAAGAAAATGGCTTATATGAATGCTTGGGAAGCACAGCTGGCAGCCCAGGTCTGATTTTGGCTTATTTAGGTCAGCCTTTAAACATATGTTTAAGTCAATCCAGTCACCACCTTGGATTGCACATACACTCACCCCCAGAACAAAAAGGGGAACACAGAGTACTCACCAGTTGGGAGAAAAGGGAATGCACCACGCTGAACACGGTTCCAAAATGGCTCCCTATGGGCTGCAAGGGCCTGGCTCTCTCATTTTTAAAGGGCCACTCCTCCTACAGGCATGCTGGGAAGGAGTTCTTATAAGAAGGCAGCTCTACAATGAAAGGCACAGGAAGCTGCCAAGGACTGGTGCGCAGTGGAAAGGAAATCTGTTTCTGAGACAGCCTCCTCACCAAAATATAATAGAACACAACAATCAGTCCCTGTTCAGTCAGCTCAGATGTTGTCATCTTCCGGGGGAAGTAGCCAATGTATGATGTGTACCTCCTGTGCGATGTGATCTGAACTATATACTGACTGTGTTCAGTCTGGAACATTTTGCCTTCAGCCACCCTGCTCCTGGGTCCTTGCCAGATAACAGAGCAGGGAAACCATTAATTTCCTTAATTACCTACCACCTTCAATAACATACCTAAGACACATTCATGATTGGGATTGATCTCACTGGCCCTAACGCTTGTTAGACACATGGGTTGGAAGCTTTTTTTAATCATCTGGCCAAACGGAAGAGAAACAGGAAACTGTTTGGACCAGTTCTGCCCTCAGTTACACCCACACAGCCCATGAAAAATCAGGGGGTGTTTGCACTAGTATAACTATGCTCTCAAACTCCCTGCATCCTCAGAGAGCCCTGCAGAAACGTGTGGCGTGCTGTGCAGACTGGTCAGCCCATGAAAGAGAAGGGTCTAAGAGCTGAATTCAGCCCACCCAGAATCAGGCCCCATTTTTCACCTATATTTTAAAGCTATTAAAACACAGACACAGACTAGTACTAATTAGCCACCCTATCGATGCTGAGGGTTATTTTGTAATGGGCCTGCTCCTTACAAATCGGGGCATCAACAGCCTTCATGGGCCTATGGGCAAGGTGCGGTGTGTGTGGGGGGGGAGACAGAGGGATGGCATTACGCTCCTGGAAGGGGCAGGACCAAGGTATCCAGCCTTCAGGGCTATCCAGAGCACAGTTGTGCCTCCTCTATCCCGCTCCTCGTCCCCCCCCCCCCAGGACCTCAGAGTGGCCCGGAGTGTGCAGCCTTGTACACTGAGTGGCAATTTCAAGTGTCCACAGCTCTGGCTGCTGCCACCAGGATCCCTGACCCCCTTTGAATCACTGGGCCCTGGGACAACTGCCTCCCTTTGCGCCTCCTGTTGGCGGGCCTGCTGAAAATAAAAATAAGCCTGCAGGCTGGGAACTTGCTGCTTCGTTTAACTTCAGCGCAGAAGTTGGAGAATGGGGGGAAAAATCCCACTAATTAAACAAGTTGCATGGCTCCAACCCATAATACTCCAAGTAAGCCTGTTAAGAATTTGACCCCTTTCTCTCTGGGCTTGTTGGGTCACGGCTCTCCCCAGCACTGAACATCCACCATCAAAACGAAATTCTTTATGAAAAGGAAAAACAGTCTAATCTAAAACAAGCTATTTGCGGGCAGGGGAATTAGGTCAAGTGGTAGAGCACTCGCTTAGCATGTGAACGGTAGTGGGATCGATGCCCATGTTCTCCAACTACAGCTCAGTTCTCATCCCTTATTTTGGGAAAGAAGGGATAGCTCAGTGGTTTGAGCATCAGCCTGCTAAATCCAGCGTTGTGAGTTCAATCCTGGAAGGGGCAGGACCAAGGTATCCAGCCTTCAGTGCTATCCAGAGCACAGTTGTGCCTCCTCTAGGAGATAGGCAGTCTCCATTAATTTTATTTTACTTTTGCACAACAGCATCTGCCAAGTGGGCCAGATGCTGCTGTCATTTCATTGAGCAGAGGAAGGGGTTGGTAATAAAGCCAAACTGCTGATGGAATTGTAGCCTTATGTCCAGGTGAGCTTTCTGCGCCTTACTCTCCATGAGACGGCTATGCACCAACTCCGCTATGCACTGGAAATCAGACTTAGTTGTATCATAATTAACATTAATTGCTATCTAACTGATTAAGGTTAAAAATATTCCTAATGTTAAAAGGCAATTACTCAACTGGCACCAGGTATGTTGCTGGAGCTGTCGGTTTGCTGCTCTCCTCTGTTCTCAGTCCGTACTTCATGTCTTAGCTCTGGTTTGATCATTACTTGGGCAAGTGTTTAGATGTTGACAGTTCCTGCTACTTGCTCTAAGGGAATGAGAGACTGAGAAAATGAGTGGAGGGGAAACCATTTTAGGAACTGCCATTGGCTTCAAAAGGAAAATTGTATGCTGAGGTCCTGTGTGATTTGTTGGATGGGTTCAGCAACCAGGGACTCTGCAGTAATTGATCATCTTTACTTTCATCAGTAGCTAGTGCGGCTGTGGCCTGAGGAAAGACATTGTAGTACAGCCATGAACAAAGAACTAGATTCCAGTTGCACTATTACTGCCTTGAGGCACAATGTATATTTAAAATGGAGAATAGACAATCCACATGGAGGGTCCCGTGCAGCAAAGTGACCTGCATGTTACCAAGGAAATGAATACAATCCTTCAGACAGCACACAGTAAGATGCTAGAGGAAGATTCTGATGGCTAGCTTTTATATCTGGCGATATGGAGTCAAGCTCCCTGGCATCTGAGAGATAAGAGTTGTGCTGCTGATACGCCGAATCCAAACTATTGATTAGAGTCTCAGAGGGGAAGCCATGTTAGTGTGTAACTTTACAAACAATGATTAGTCCTGTGGTACCTTAGGGTATGTCTACACTACCCTCCTAGTTTGAACTAGGATGGTAATGTAGGTATACCGCACTTGCAAATGAAGCCCGGGATTTGAATTTCCCGGGCTTCATTTGCATAAGCGGGGCGTCGCCATTTTTAAAACCCCGCTCGTTCGAACCCCGTGCTGCGCGGCTACACGGGGCATGAATTAGGTAGTTCGAACTAGGCTTCCTAGTTCGAACTACCGTTACTCCTCATTCCACGAGGAGTAATGGTAGTTTGAACTAGGAAGCCTAGTTCGAACTACCTAGTTCGTGCCCCGTGTAGCCGTGCTGCACGGGGTTCGAACGAGCGGGGTTTTAAAAATGGCGGTGCCCCGCTTATGGAAATGAAGCCCGGGAAATTCAAATCCCGGGCTTCATTTGCAAGTGCGGTATGCCTACATTACCCCGCTAGTTCGAACTAGCAGGGTAGTGTAGACATACCCTTAGAGACTAACAAAAATATATGTAGTATCATGAGCTTTCATGGGCAAAATCTACTTCTTCAAATGGGATTATCTTGAATGGAGAAAAAAGGGGGACTCTCAGAATAAGATGGGAGTGGGAGAGGAAAAAAAGTACCTGTCAATTGTAGTGCTGGTGCTAATGAAGCTAATTGAGTGGGCTGGTAGTGTCCCATACTTAGTTTTTTATGTCAATAGGGTGTTGAATGTAAGGAACGCTGGTTTTAGAATCATAGAACCATAGAACTGGAAGAGACCTCAGAAGGTCATCAAGTCCAGCCCCCTGCTCTAGGCAGGACCGATTCCAACTAAATCAACCTGGCCAGGGCTTTGTCAAGCTGAGACTAATATATTAACCAGTTCAAGACTTTGTTCAGACCAAAGGAGACAGTGTTGACCTTGCATATGAAGGTCAACTCTGTGCTCTCTCACTGTAGTTGGCTTAGGAAAATCCTTTGTAGAAGAATGGCTACTTGTAAGTCCATTAATGAGTGCCCAGGCAAGTTAAAATGTTCCCCTACAGGTTTCTATTTGTTACCATTTCTAATATCTGTTTTGTGTCCATTAATCCTTTGTCATCAACACTGTCCAGTTTGGCCAATATACATGGCAGAGGGGCATTGCTGGCACTTGATGGCATAGATCACATTAGAAAATGTGAAGCTGCATGAGCCCCTGATGTTGTGGTTTTTTGTGGTTAGGTTCCTGTGATGGTGTTGCTAGTATAGATGTGTGGACAGAGTTGGCAAAGAGGTTTACTGAAGGGGTAGGTTTCTGGGTGAGTGAGTTTGAAGTGTGATGTGTGATTGCTGGAAAGAATTTGCTTCAGGTTCGGGGGTTGTCTGTAGGCAAGGACTGGCCTGTCTCCCAGGGCCTGTGAGAGTGAGAGATCGTTTTCCAGGATAGGCTGTAGATAGTCAATGATGCGCTGGAGGGGTTTGAGCTGGGGGTGTAGGTGACGACTAGTGGTGTTCTGCTGTACTGATTAAGTGTCTGACTGAATTGTGTGGATGACATAGGAAGCAGAATAAAGTGTGTTCTTGCATAGTTACATCAGTTCTCCTGTTCTGGCAGTAACAAAAAAGGTCATATGTAAAGGCAAAGAGCAGCTCCCAGCTGAGACAGGCTCAGCCTGGCGCTGGCTGACCAGAGCCAACCCTGAGTGGTGTTTTATCTCACCTAACAGAGCTGCTGTTTAGAGGCAAAAGGGTCCCGATTCAAATCTTGATAGGAAGTCAACAAGAACTCATACAAGTATCAGCCAAGCCACCCCATGTGGCTCCATTAAACGACTGATTGCTCGCTGTAATTAGCTATTACTGCCCAAGCAAGTCCTACTAATATTTTTTATCATTGCTCTTCTGGCCTTCACTAAACTTGTAACTACACTGAAGTGTAAAATACTTTCCAAAAACTGAATCGAATGCAAACCCAGACTACATCAGGAAAATATAGACTTCTTTAAAAAGATATATGTATCTATACACACACAAATTACTCACATGTAGAAGCATATGACTGATTGTGCTTTTACAGCCTGCGTCCAAAGCCCATTGAGTTTGTGTATTGGCCTCAGTGAGCTTTGGATCAGGGTCCTGGCTAGGCGGTTCCCTGTGTTGTTTGCTTGGATGTTTCACACATGAAAAGATGAGAGGAAAAGTAATTGAAGAACAAACCCACAGGAAAATGTGATTGTAAAACCACACCATCTGGCAGGGGACTCAGATATGAGCCTTTAAAAGTACTTTAAATTCAATATTCAAAATTGACTGAGGACCCAAGTTGGTGAAACATTCCTGTTCAGCAAAATGGGGTTTTAAAAGATATTTAGGCATTGCTCTGCTGAGTGTTGTGAGTTTAACCGATTTGGGGGGAAGGGTTGGGCAGCAGACAGGAAGGACTTGGGCAAACAACAACGCAGACCGCAGCCCCAACCCTGTGTAAGGGGGCAGGCAGGGCTCAGGAGAACAGCGACCTCAGCTCCATGTGGGTGTCAACAGAGATGCCATCAGCAGTTAATCCACTAAATCAAACCCCGGAAGGTTAATCTCCAGAGCATTGATCTCTGGGTAAGTACGGACAAGGCCTCAGCCTAACTCAATTTCCTTCATGGGCTGCAGGCTGCTCCTTAAGGAGGTTCCAATTAAAGACCAGGAGCTAGTGTCTCTAGAGAAGTTCTGGAGGCAGGTGTAGGTCAGGCATTGAAGAACTACAGCTGATGTGAAATGTGTCCCTAAGCATGAGCATAACACCAGGCCTTAATTGCAGCAACTGACCAAAAAAAGCTATGTATGTATTTTCAGAATAATCTGGCTTTCAGATTATCTTTAGTGCATCACCCTGCCTGTCATTATTCCTTCAGATCATTGCTTCCTCTGAGATGCAGGGCTCAGCTGAGAGACAGGCTGATATTTTACTTAGATGTAACGATCATTCACCTTGCAAAAATAATCATTCGTTTTCTCGGTAGAGATGTAAACCATCCCTGCAGTACAAGAGTCCAGAGAGAGAGATATTCTTGGGGAAAGCAGAGACATTTGCTTACAAACAGCAAGAGGGAATAACCAGTTAATTGCAAATACTTATCCACTGGCACAAATGCACCTGACCATGACAAGTGAAGAAGAGCTGGTTGTTTCCTGTGGTTAAGAGTAGAAAAATTTTGTAACGCACCAGAGCTAGTACTGGTATGAGCCCAGTTCTGCTTTCAGTTTTCTTGGTATAAATCAAGAGTGACTCCAATGGAGTTGCAATGGTGCAAAAGGGAGAGGGGAAGCAAACCTAGCACAATGCATGCTTGCATGGATGCAAACCAGGAGATACTCAGGGCCAGAGAGAGGAGACAATGCCCAGTAAGACAGTAGGTATAGTTAATATCAGGCCACAGAAGAATGATTTTTGCACTGAGGAGCTGATCTCAACAGAACTGCACAAGTACCAAGGGTCTTACCCGTCTCCCATTGATGTGAACAGGAAAGGCTGCCACTGGTTTCACTGGCTGCAGGCCCTAAGTGAGGAGATAATTTGGTGCATTTCTGATTGAATCCTTAGTCAGTTTTCCTATCACACCTCACAGCTGCAGCCCCAGCACTTTAAGAAGCTGCCCTGAAGTTTCTGATCAGAGATAAGATGAGACTGCACAGCATGTAAAAGAAAAAAAAATCTGCTTGAATGATGAATCTTCTCCCACCCTCTTTTTCAGGTTCTGTTTAATTCACACATGGATGGAGTCTGATCCTTCCAGATGAGAAGACCAGGAAGAAACCTAGAACTGCTCCTTAGGAGCAAACGCCTGTCTCTTCCCCTTCTCAGTACATGAGGTTCAAGTGGATTAGTAGCTCTTTTAGAGTTAGGAATAAACTTTCTCCTCTACATGTCTCTTGGAGTTTTGGCTGGTAGGATTGGTGCTGCCATAGGATTGGTTTCCCTTGCATTCATTCATTTATTCAGGGAGAGATATTACCTGTACAATCCTACCCTCTCCATGTCCTTGACTTATTTCAAAATACAAATAATTCTAATTTAGATGCCTGAGAATACCCATCTCTATCAGTTTAGGGAGGGGCCAGGGGGTTAATCTCTACACTGCATGTTCCTTTATCCCTCACAGAGATTACGTTCGCCTCAGTAGCTGCATTCAGAACATTAGAGGTGATATGACGGAACTACAAAAGCAGCCGTAAAGCCAGAGAAAAAAGGAGTCAGAAATAAGAATCACAGAGTCACTTTTTAAGTGAGGAATATTAAATGAATGGAAGTGACCCAGAAGGCTGGATATTGACATGAAAGCCCCACAGCTGGTCAATAAAACATTCGTTAAATCCTTTATGTTCTCATTTTTGATGATCAAGGGAAACTATCAGGACTTAATTTGCCAGGGGTCTCTCTGCATTGCACACGCTTATGAAAGCAAGTGAAGTTCAAGAACCTCCCTTCTGCATCTATTGTGAGACGCCGACTAACTTAAAGGTGACTTTATCAGACACTTTACTCTTACTGCTATTTGAGTTGCAGTAGCACCTAATAGCCTTACGCTGGGATCCGGACCTCATGGTGCTGGTTGCAGTACGCACTTACATTGAAAACACGTTCCCTACTTCAAAGCACTTATTTTAACATTTCAAACCATGCAAATTAATGGTGGCCCTTCAAGGGAAATAGCTCAGCAAAAATGAAATGAAAATACTAGTGGGGCTAAATGTCCACGTGCTATTAATCCTCATGTTTCAGAGGCTAAATTGAGCAAACCCACGGGGGTCAGGAAGGAATATTTTATCTCAGTATTTTACTGAGAGTGACATGATATAGGATAGTTGCCTCCAGTTGAGCTGGGAGAGGAAAAAGGCAGAGTTGGGTTTTGCTAGTGTATTGGCATAGCAGCTCAGCATTTTCTCTATATTTTCCATCTGATCTCAATGTAAGTCCCAGGGGTGGCCATGTGAAACACTGTCCTGTTGCACATAGAAACAGGGGTCATCAGCACCTTAGAAATAACTAAGACAGAGAGGTGACACCGATAAAGTCCCTTGCGTCAGCAGCACCTCATTCCATTGCGTCAGCATGTGGCTCCTTGAAGAGACACTACATCTCAACACTATTTCAAAGCAGAGACTCACAGTCAGTTTGTTGACAGCAAGTTTGATCTGAGCAGCAACTTTGGGGAGGCAGAAAAAAGACTGGCAGGCAGGCATCAGGGCAAGAGAAATCCCAGGAGTCATGCAAAATTCAGGCAAATTCAAGGCAAAGAGAGAGAATCCATAGGAAAAGGAACAAGTGACAAAGGATGGTTTGCAAATGGAAATTAAGATTTTATGTATTACTGAAGTGATCCCTACAAGCCAATCAGCCAAGAGGCGTTTCCTGAGATGGTTCTCTTTCCCTGCCCCTTTCAGACCTTCCATCCTGGAAGTGGGAAAATGAAAGTATGATATGGATCAGACCTCACCTGAGGAGCATAATGAGGAAGACATTGACTTGATGCTCTTGAGCAAGGCTGGGCAGGAAGTGGTTTTCCCAGTTCACAAGACTTTTTCCATGTTTAAGAATAGTTTCCCATCCTGAAACTGGACACAAAAGTTGAAATCCTGAAAACATTTGTGAACCCCAAAGCCCCCACACTTACCACTGTGCAACACTGTCAATTGTGGCCTTTCCCTGGTGTTTTAGTGTAAATTTATCATTTCCAAATGAAACGTCATTTTGCCTCAACGCCCGAAACTTTCTCATTCACCAATATCAAAACATCCTGTTTCGACAAACTGAAAGCAGTTTTTAACAAAGACTGTGTCAAGTGGAGTGTTTCATCAACCCTGACACTGCTCCATGAACAGTTTTGATGTGGATGAACCTGCATTTTTCTGCAGAAAGCAATGTATCGAAGAACTCTCCTCCTGAGCACGTCAGTGGCTTGTGCTTTCTAAAGGAGGCAGGACACTGTGACTGCGGGCCAGGGAATGGAAGTCAGATGGCTGGCTCACCTGACAGTTCCAGCTCCAAACCTGCCAACAACAAGTCACATCCAAACACTTTGTACAAGCACTAACCTTTTCAGCATGTCACCAGGAGACAGTGATGTCATTAATATTGTGAGAAAGAACTGAAATAAGGAGAGGCAAGCGGGACCCTCCGTCTCAAAATGCAAACGGAAACGTTAACTATTTATAAAATTGGTAATGAATATCAAATGATGAGAGAGCCAGACACAGACAGAAATTGTTCCCCAAATTGTTTGTGAATCAACCTGTATCTTGCTCAGCTAATGAGAACCTCTGCAGTGCCAATGTTTGGGTTGTAATTAGGACTGAGCCAATGGAGAATAAGCCAAGAGGAAATAAAGTAAACAGTCCACTTAAATGTTAAAAAAAACCCACAACTTTCCCCAAATGTAGCTGTGCAGCACATGGTCTGTGGTTTGTTTTAGCCACCCTGGGAAACGTAAAGTACACCAGATGTGCATTATTTATTGCTTCCCCCGCCCCTTTCTTCTTTGCCTATTCTGCAAGTAACAGAACAGACTGGCGGTGTCTGGACTACTGTTAACGCATTCTAAAGAAGCAACGGCCTAACTGGATTGAAGAGCCCAGAAGAAACGGGGACAAGCAAGTCAAACCATATTCCCTCTTGTGGACTAGTGGCCAGGGCACCGGGCTAGGATTCAGCAGGCTGCCAAGGGCCCGATGTGCAATCACAACATAGCTACTCCATCTACCTGTGTTTCCCCATTGTTTGCTTTGTCTGTTTAGAAAGTCAGATCTGCAGGGTATGGCCTATTAATATACAGCACTTAGAACAGAAGGGCTCTGAGATCAGTTGGGTGGCTACGCGGGATGTTAAATATCAAGTAATTGACTAATCGAATAGTCGATGCATTTTGCATCGACTTTTCAATTAGTCGATAGGGCGCCTAGGGCTGTTGTTACATTTCAAAGGCGAAAGCGCTGCTTGGAATGCTGCTTTGAAACACTGCAAGCAGCCGTTGAAGTACGCCCTCTTCTTCCCTTCCCCTGCTGCCTCTTTCTGATAGAGGCAGCAAGCAGGGGGAAAGTGACTAGTTGTTCACATCCCTCGTGGCTACTGCAGTATAAATAAAAACAGCCCCCAATTCTTCTTTCTTTAATACAGGGGTGAAAGTCCAGTGTAACTCCATTGACTTTACTGGAGTTACACCTGTTTGACAACAACATAGAAGAGAACAGGGTGAGGCCCTGGGAATGTGGCTGGAACGCTCTGGAGATGAGGCAGCTAACCCCTCCAAACGTGGATGTTTATGTAAAACCGTGGCCTGGCAGCATGATGGCTTCCACTAAAAACCACTCAGGGTGCATTGCCAAATAGCAGGGAAGAGCTGAGAAGGCTCCCAGAGCTGAAGAGATCCTGTGGCCTAGGAAATCTTCTGTTTTTCAACGAGGCCGTCAGAAGGTTTCCTGGGTTTTGTCTCCTCTGTGCTGTGGGCTTTTAAAGAAGTCGCATGAGGGCTTTTGTTTAAAAATCTCTTACTGTTGTTACATTTGCAAACATCGAACAAAAACACCGGAGTGCAGAAAGCAGGATTCAGATCAATCTCTGACCTGCTTTGGGCACCACTGAAGCCCAATGTGCTTAAAGCTGTGATAGTCCCGCTCAGGGCATACACACAGATTGGCACGCACACGTTGTTTGACGATACAGGTGTAAATTGCACCTGGACACCTAACTTTATCTTTAGTTGCCTCACCCTGATTATTAGTTTTTAGGTTCCATATGTTTCTCTTTACGCACACAAATAGAATCCCTGGAGACTTGGTTGTAGCCTACACGTATTATTGTCTCCTCTCTAGTTAATAATCATCTCCTATAATAACGCAAGAACTTTCCCGGTCTCACTAGCTAAGGTACTTATATAGCCCCCATTACTGCAGTGTCTGAGCATCCATACCCCTACTTCATCCATGGGGGGAGGGAGGGAGCAGCGTGCTTATCCCCATTTCAGAGAGCAGGTACCAAGGCACAGAAAGACTAAGGTCATGTCTTCACTAGTACTTATATCAGCAAAACTTTTGTCACTCAGAGGGTGTGTCTAGACTACAGAGTTTTGTCGACAAAAGTGGACTTTTGTCGACAAAACTATACCTGCATCTATACTACCGCTGAGTTCTGTCGACATAACGTCGACAGAACTCAGCAGTTTTGTCGACGCTGGTAAACCTCATTTTACGAGGCAGAAGGTGTTAAAACTTCTGTCGACAAAGAGCGTCTACACTACATTCAGTTCTGTCGACAAAGCAAGCTGCTTTGTCGACAGAAGGTGTTATTGCATGTAAACTGTCCTTTGCGTCTACACTACCATGTCGACAAAGCAGCTTGCTTTGTC
This sequence comes from Pelodiscus sinensis, assembly GCF_049634645.1. NCBI lineage: Eukaryota > Metazoa > Chordata > Testudines > Trionychidae > Pelodiscus > Pelodiscus sinensis. The sequence goes on along the minus strand of NC_134717.1, from coordinate 8,508,139 downwards.
GACAGAACTGAATGTAGTGTAGACGCTCTTTGTCGACAGAAGTTTTGTCGACAGTATCTGTGTGAAAAAACACTTCTCTGAGCAACACGAGTTTTGCCGGCATAAACAGTCACATGCACAGCACTACGTCGGCAGGAGATGCTTTCCGGCTGATAAAGCTGCTACCACTCGTTGAGCTGGTTTTACGATGTTGACGGGCGAGCTCTCTCCCATCAGCATACCATGGCTGCAAGAGGGCTGTGACAGCGGCCCAATGTAAGCTGGGAAGTATAGACATGCCTAAGTGTCCAACCCAAGGTCACACCAGCAGTTTGCGTAGGGAGCTGAACATGGGTCTGCTACATCCCAGGCTACACCCTGGACCCACCTTCTTGGCTACATCTCTATTACTATTCTTGTCTGTGTGAAAGCACTGAGAGATGCATCCCGAGCTGCTGACAAAAAGCTACAGACTTTTATTTTTCTAAGTCTTTCCTTTCTCCTCTGATGCAGTTAATCACGTTATTTCAATTAATGGAGCTGAACTACCAGACCTGGGCTAATGTGTTATTAATTGGATCATGTCTGATCTGGATGATATGGAGTGTCATGTACCTACGAGCTTTCATCTTTTGCTGCATACCCCTTCCATTTATCTAATCTCTACTCAAAAATCACAAGGGTCCTACTTAGTTTTCTCTTTACACCCATCTTTAAAGTAAACCGACATATTGGCTGCATTGTCCGGTATCAATTACAAGATGAGAAGAGCAATATTTAACTGGTAATACTGTACTTTCTCAAAGAAAAATCAATGACTGTTTGCATTACTATTCTGCAAACCCTATTTTAAAGTAATTCATGGCAGGGCTGAAGACATTAATTTTATTAAGCTGTTATTAGGGGGCAGATATTATTCTGCTTCATTGATCCTGAGGTGATGGAATTACCACTTATGAGTTTAGGTCCATACATTTTCTATTGCAATTTCGTTTGCGATGTAGAGCTGTACGTTAAAAATGTGCAAGTTCCAACACACCAGGCCAGACTCCCTGGCAGTGTAAATCAGGGTAGTTCTATAGAATAATAAGAGTTTGTGCCAGCTGAGGCTCTCGCCAAGACTTTTGGCTTAAAATAGTTCTCAAATGGAAATACTATGATCAATCTAAAACTGAGCTGGGTATGGCTGCGGCATGTCTCAGGGAATTTGCAGCTGGTAGCAAAGATACCCAAATATCTTTCTTAAGACCCAGTTTGTATAAACCTAGTAAGTCTGATCCTGTATTTCCAACACTGGCAAAACTCCCATGGAAGTGAATAGAAAATTTGCTGCATAAGGAAATCAGCTTATTCAAATAGGTTTTCATTCTTCTACACTTATTCTCACTTTGTCATGAGCTAGACTTTGAACAAACACTCTGGCTCAGAGGTGCTTCCGATTCATGGAGACCATCTCAGAGTACTTCTAGCCCTCTCGTAACTACCTGTCTCATGTCTCAGCCCTGCTAAAACCCATGCGTCTGGCATGGAAAGGACTCCTCAGCTGCACAGAGGAATCACTGCAGACAGCAACCTGTCGGTCCAGGGAAGCCGGGGCAGCGTTTGACTGTAAATTGAAAGCTGGAAGTCTGCGCACCCTTTTCTGTGAGGTGTTGGGTAGCTCAGAGTGGTGGCTGGGTGGGGAGGACGATTCACTTGTGTTGTGTTCACAATGTGGCTGCGCTCTATGATTTGACCTCTGTTAAGTGACAGGTCAGTTTATTAGTGTATTTTAAAAGACTGTCTTGTGAGGGGGAAGAAGTCAGTAGAAATTTGAATAAATTACTAATTGGCGTATCTAGACTACGCTAGACTTTCAAAAGAGGATATACAAATTATGCAGGAATTTGCATTTCTTCTTTCGAGCTCACTTTCGAAAGTGGCACTTTCGGAAGTGACAGTAATTAAGACGCAGTTTTGTTGGCGAACACTCTCGTAAACCTCAATTTTTAAGGAAAAGTGGCTTGTCGACAAACGGAAGGAGTCGCCGACAAAACCACGTCTTAATTACTTTCACTTTTGAAAGTGCCGCTTTTGAAAGTGAGCTCGAAAGAAGATATGCAAATTCCCGCAGAATTTGCATATCCTCTTTCGAAAGTCTAGCATAGTCTAGATACGCCCTTAGACGGCAACTACGTGACCATATTTCTAGGGATCCAGCTTCTCAAATGGCATAAATCAGCCCAGCTGCATTGATTTCGAGAACGAGGTTGATTTCCACCAGTTGAGACTCTTGCCCACAGGTATTTGTCCACATTGCGGCTGGGAGCAAGACTCCATGCCCTGTTAGCCTCATGCAAATGGGGCATGAACTAATCTACTGAAACAGCTGTGTGCCCATTGTAGCTTGGGCTGGTGAAGTGTTGCCTGAGCCGCCACCTTTTCCCCCCCCCCCCCCCATTCTGTTATTTTTAGGGTGCGTGCTAGCAAGATGGCCTGCCTGGGTTGGGAGGCTCAGTGTAGACATATCCTGGCTGTCCCAGAAAAACAACCAGAAAAGGCCCCACAGTGCTGCTCTGATTCCTGTAGACTGGCTAACATCCTAAAGAGATTGGTTGATTTGTGCGGCCCATTTCACTCAGTGCAAAGGGTTGTCCAACATTATAACCTGGCCACTTGGCCTCCTGTGCAAAATGAAGAAGTGGAGAAATAAATCACACACTTTGTTCTACAACAGGGATCTTTTTCCATAGGCATGAAGCTCCCGGAGCTATTGTGACTACTCTGGAGATGCTGCACTGCAGCTCCACCTCTGCCCATTGGCCACACAGCTCTGTGCTAACTGCTCCCTACGCGCACCGGGGAAGCCAGAGTGTGCTGTGACTCATCGGGTGGGGTCTAGAACCAGAAGGGGCTGCTAAGCGTATGTCTGCACTGCAATTAGGACATGTCTACGCTGCAATTAAAAACCCACAGCTGTGGGCCCATTCTAGCTTGGGCTGGTTGGCCCCTGCTGGCTGACTCGGACTCGCACTAAGAGTCTCCAAGCCTAGAGCAGGGCTTGGCAAAAGACGGTGGCCTGCCCAGGTGCTGGATCCAGCCCATGGACTCAGCGGGGAACCTCAGGCAGGCTTCCTGCCTGCCCTGCCCCCGCACACCATTCAGAAAAGCAGCTGTGGGTCCCTGTTTGTCTTTGAACAGCTGCGAGCCCAGAGGAGGGAGGAGAAGCTTAATGCGCTGCCCCGCCCCCAGAAACTGGCCAATGGGAGCGGTCTGTCTGAAGAATAGGCAGTGCACAAAGCACCACTCCCCCCTCCCTTCAGTCTTGCAGCTATTCAAAGACCCACATGGCCCCAGCAGTCCATGTGGAGGTGGGTCAGGCAGGGAGTCTGCCTGAGAAACCTGTTGAGCTGCTGGCTGGGAGTGACCAGGTAAGTCTCCCAGCCAAAGCCTGCCTCTGGCACCCTAGCCTCTCCTTCCCCCCAAGTCTCTGCCCCCTCTTTTGCACCCCTACTCCACATAACCCAAAACCTCTGCCCCCCTCCTCATACCCATTACTCTGCACCCCAATCCCTTGTCCCAGGTCACAATCCAAACCCCTGCTCTTCCTTCTGTACCCCAGTCCCCTGTCCCAGGTCATAACCCCCTCCTGTTCTAAATCACTACCCAAACCCCTGCTCCCCCTCCTGCACCCCAGTTCCCTGCCCCAGTTCACAAGCACCTCCTTCACCCAAACTCTTAACCAGGCCCCAGACCACCTGCTGCACCCCAATCCTTTACTGCAAGCTCCCTTCTGTACCCAGCGTCCATCCCAGATGGCGTACCACCCTCCATTAATATTATGGAAGAGTGTAGTCCTTGATCACCTTCCAAATTCTTGGAGTGCCCCCACCCATCAAAATTATTGCCCACCCCTGCTCTAGAACCTGGAGAGGTGAGAGGATCTAGCCCAAGTCTGAAAGCCCACACCACAATTAAACAGCCCCCAGGAGCCTGGGTCAGCTGGCACAAGCTAGCCACAGGTGCCTAATGGCAGTGTGGAAATCCACAAGGCTACTGGATTCTCTGATGAGGTGGCTCAGAGGAAGAAATGATAAGATTCAGCCAAGTGATCCTGAATAGCCTAAATCTCTCTTTCCGGAGGCAGCTGGGCAGCACAAAGGGGTGGGACTGGAAATTCCTCAAGCCAGCCATAAGGCATCATTTCCCAAGTCATCCTGGCCTCAGTGAGAAGTGGTTGATGAGATGGCTCCTAAAAATAAGTACTGGTAGGCGCTAGCAATCATTTTGGTTAAGCAAAGGGGGTTTGTCTAGTGTTTACTATTGTTAAAGTGTGTTTGACCCATCACCTTTTTATCAGTTCTTATGTTTCCCGTAGACACCTCCCGAGAACTCTGATGTTCAGAACATCCCACTACAATGAAAAGCCAGTTGTACGGCGTTCAGAGTAGCTGTTCCCCCTTTCTCTAACAGGCCTTTCACAGAAAACCAAAACCTGAAAGGTTTCTGTTTCAGGAGGTTTTCAGTTTTCTGACAAACCATTGACAATTATTCCAGGAAAGCCGACAATTCGCTCAAAGAAGCCATTCCCCGTGGAAATGACTTATTGATGGAAAATATTCAACCGTCCCAATGGATTAGAGCCTCCAGAGCAAGTAGTAAACAGAGCTTGAATAGATCCCTCTCATTGAATTAAATGTGATGAATTGTGTCTAGAACTTAAACTCCCCTCCACCAAGGACTTCACCACCAGTTTTGTTCAAAGTGGACACATTGGAGCCATATCAAGCTCTTGGAGAGAAAATACCATACACCATTTCCTGCAGGTTTCCAAATGGCTTTTGCAAGTGACCATTCACGATCTGTTCTCTGCTTTGAAAACTAATAACTTAGGGTACGTCTACACTATGGGATGAGGTCGAATTAAGATAAGCAACTTCAGCTATGTTCATTGCATAGCTGAATTTGAAGTACCGTAACTCGGCTTTTGGCACTGTCTACACAGCAGGAAGTCGAAGGAAGAACACTCTTCCTTGGACTTCCCTTACTCCTCGAAAAATGAGGGTTACAGGAGTTGAAGTAAGAAGTTCTCCAGCTTGACAGTATTTCAAAATAAAGGCTTGTCATGTAGACGCACACTGTGTTATTTCAGAATAACCCACGTTACTCTGAAATAACGCTGCTGTGTAGATGTACCCATAATGTCCTCAGATGAGGCTTCGGGAGGATGGTATTGTAAGCTATCTGCCCCCCATCTCTGCTAAAGAGCTGCTTTTACCTTCACTTAATAAAGGTTGTGGCAGTGAAAAGAGGAGTGAAGAAGAGTAATTACTTACCACTATTCTTGTAGTCAGACCCCATCATCATCCCACTACAGGCTCTCTTTTCTGCCTTAACACAAAGGGGCAGGTGTGAGCTGGTTTTCCAGAGCCTGGCACCTGCGGTGCCATGTCCGTTGTGCCTGATGCTCGTCATAGACGTTATGGGGCTGGTTCCAGCGGGGCTGGTTCCAGTAGGAACAAGTGCAGGCCCTTATGCCTGGCTGGAGAGAGTGTAAGAGATGACCCGATGAGAATGGTGCAGCTCTTACATCAGCTCTTCACACACACACATACCTCTCCCCACCTTCCCTCCCCCCCCAGAGAAGGGTTGTCTAAATTGCACTGTAAACCCTGCTGTCAGACTTGGTGTTTCCAAATCTCTGCTTGAGTGTCTACACTGCCCGAGTGCACTGGGGTGACAACTGCTCGGCCCAGAGCTCACAGCCCTGCTAATGCAGCCGTACAGCACTGTGCAGATCTTCTGACTCGGGAGTACAGCCAGAGCTGCCTCCGCACTGCAAAATGGCAAGGCTTGGCTCTAAATCACAGTGAGACTCATGCTCCCACCCCTCACCCCCCAGCAGGGTCCAGTCCTGAGTGATTGCAGACCAGAGGCTGACTGAGCTGTGTGTGGGTAGGAAGAGGGTTTGGGTTCAAACTTGAGGGAGCACTGGGGGTCAGTGTGTTGTGTAGGCCACACAGAGCACCCCAGGCAGGTGGAGTTAGCCCAGTAGAATCCCTGAGTTTAGTTTCCGCATGGGACTATAGAGATGCGGGAAGAATGCTTTTTGCAGCCTCTGTTCGCCTTCTGCCTCAGCACCTCTGAAAATCAGGCCTAAAAGCCAGGGCATGAGCTTTCCCTGCATAGTTCAGAGTGATGCTAATTCTCGTCAGGTCAAGTTCCTGCTGTGCCCCCGGCAGCTGCTATGCACACAAGTCTGTTTGAATAGACTAGTCCAGATTAGTCCAACTGTTGTTAGTTTCCTCAAATGAGACAGATAGAGTTTCCGTTTTAGGCACTTCCACACAGAGCACCATCTGCTCCTTTAACATCTGTACTCTTCCCCCCAAGACCCTTGCGATGAAGGGAAGTGCTATTATCCCTCTCACAGGCTGGAGCTGAGACAGAGGGACTATGGCATAGAACCCCAGAGAAATCAATACAGGAATTGGACACCTACATACTTTTAAGGATCAAGGCCTCAGTGACTTGTCCAAAGTCAGACAGGAAATCTCAGTGTCCCAAGACCCATGAATCTATAAGATCCCACGTCACTCTGACCCCTGGCTCATCCTGCCTCCCAACCACAGTAATGATCTGCCCCATCCCTGAAAGGAATCTGGACTTTATGCTGCCTCTTATAGGACACTAGATGGGGCTCTGTCAGATCTCCAGGGGAGCGAGTCCCAGAGCTTCACACTGGGAATACCCGTTGAGCACACCTCAGCGCAAGGTTCCCTCTAAGCTGCGTGGCAGCACGGTCCTGCAGCTGCTTAATGAGCCCTGCCCAGCCAGGAGCTCAGGACTCATGCATGGAGCTGCCTGGCTGGAGGAGGGGCACTTCTTCCTCAGTGCCAGCAGCAGCTCCCTGCTGAAGACAGAGCACCGTGTCTCTCCCAGTCCGTAGAGACAGTCCCCTCCCCCAGGCAGGTAGCTCCTTGGCTGCGCAGCTTTGAGGGAACCTTACCTTGACGGACACTGGTGAAAGTGCATCAGTTGATCTTAGCTTCTGCTGCAACACTTTATTTTATGAGGCCTCAGCTTCTATTGCCCCACGTTTGTAATGTGCTGTCTGAGCTCTCTTCTAACATTCATGAAAACTCTTTGACAACAGCCGTGAAAACCCTGCCTGTCTCAGTCCTCCTCAGAGGTGGCTGCGTTTCAGTGTTGGAGAAAGCATTCTCCAAGCTGCATGGATTGTCCTTGCTCCCACTGACATATGAAGAGCTTTGCCACTGACTTGAATGGGCGCAGGACTGGGGCCACAATGTTAAAAATGTGTTTGCGTCTTTTTGAATCAAAGCGATGGTACCAAACATTCTTACTGCTGTCGTGACAGGTACTGTATGTTAGGTGGCACCTGCCCTGGCCTCCCCAGGTTTGAGGAGGGAGTTGTGGATGGCCATCATTTTGAGCAGACTTGGATGGAAAATCCAGTCAGAGCCATTTTAGAATCCAATACATTTGCAAAAGGTCCTACAGAGTTTAATTAAACAGCAGCCACTGAGGCCACTTTCTTCTGCCGGGAGACGTTTTGGCAAACAAGAGAAATTGTATGGAGGCAGCCCTCAAAATAACTTGGCATTGCTCTCACCCATCTATCACACACTGGAACACATACACCGCCTGGTACGTTTGATGCAGTTCACACTGAAATTGATGCATCACCTTTGGAATCAAATGTATCAGCTCCTTCGTCACACTTCATCCTCTGAATCAGAGTCACCACCTACTGAATTAAAAGCTCCCCATAAAGTTCACATCACTCCGTAAATCAGGCCAAACCAGAATTAAATGTATTGTATGCTAAGAACCCATTCATCTTCCCATAAATTAAACGGGAAACAAGCTAGGCCTCTTATAATTAGCTGTGCTAAAACACCGTCTATAGCATCTCGCGATAACATCCCAGTCCCACTGAAGTCAGGAGACCTTGGCTACTGGCTTCAATGGGGCCAGGATTTCACCTTACACTTCTGCATGGGTAGATACCCAGGGATGTAGGATGCCAGTGACTCATCATGTTTAAAACAAACATCCTCTTCCTCTCATTGTAAGAGGTTTAAGGCAGGTGGTTTCCAGCTTTTCCATACCACACTTTCCTCCTAGAGTTGTAGATCTGTGGGCCAGCAGGGACCATTATGATCTTCTAGTCTGACTTCCTGTGGAACACAGGCTTTTGCTTTGGTTCCTACAGAGCTTGTAAATCCCATGATGCTTTGCTGGAAGTCAGGTGCAGCAGACGTGCCTGGCGCACCACAGGCTACTCCTGGCATGTCCCTCAATACGTTCACATCAGCGGAAGATCAGAGACCAGGAGCAAGAGCAGTTTTCTGGCTTTCTGGCTTTAGCCAAAGGCTAGTAACTTTATACCCGGTAAACCCACCCTCTCATAAGCCTCTGCCCTCTCGTAAGGAGCCTCTTATTTAAGTCCTTAGTGAAAGTAGGAACTGAAAGCCCAGATTCCCACACCATTCTGCAGTGTCACTAGGGCTACATCTACACTGGCCCCTTTTCCAGAAGGGGCATGTTAATTTCAGCGATCATAATAGGGAAATCCGCGGGGGATTTAAATATCCCCCGCGGCATTTAAATAAAAATGTCCGCCGCTTTTTTCCGGCTTTTAGAAAAGCCGGAAAAGAGCGTCTACACTGGCCCCGATCCTCCGGAAAAAGCGTCCTTTTCCGGAGGATCTTATTCCTACTTTGAAGTAGGAATAAGATCCTCCGGAAAAGGGCGCTTTTTCCGGAGGATCGGGGCCAGTGTAGACGCTCTTTTCCGGCTTTTAGAAAAGCCGGAAAAAAGCGGCGGACATTTTTATTTAAATGCCGCGAGGGATATTTAAATCCCCCACGGATTTCCCTATTACGATCGCTGAAATTAACATGCCCCTTCCGGAAAAGGGGCCAGTGTAGACGTAGCCTAGGGGTATGTCTAGACTACAGGCTTTTGTCAACAGACAAAACTTCTGTCGACAAAGAGCATCTAGAATACATCCAGTTCTGTCAACAAAGCAAGCCGCTTTGTCAACATGACAGTGTAGACGCAAAGGACAGTGTAGATGCAAGAACACCTTCTGTCGACAGAACTCTGTCGACAAAAGGCGTTATTCCTCATAGAATGAGGTTTACAGCCATCGACAAAACTGCTGAGTTCTGTTGACGTTATGTCAACAGAACTCAGCAGTAGTGTAGACGCAGGTCCACTTTTGTCGACAAAACCCTGTAGTCTAGACACACCCTAGGTTCCTAGGTTTAACAAACTGCACTTTTCTATCTTTCACACACCTTCAGAAGGGATCCAAGAGTTGCAACTCTGTTTCAGCTAGGGTTTTTAATTGCTTGTGGGAAGTTACAGGACTTTCAATAGCAAGAGATGTGTCTGCAAAACTTGCTAGCAGCTAATACATAATATGTGATCACTAGGGCAGCAGTTCCTAATCTCTTAAACTGTGGACTGGCAAACTCATTTAAAAACTTTTGGCAGACCAGCACAGAAATATGTGCATATTTATTATGGTAATTAATGTATTTGCTTATTTACATATTCAATATTGTAATTAATTTTAAGCAGTCGCATGTTATTTTACATTGCATCTGTGCACACACAATACATGTCATTGTAACAGATTTTTTTTTATTATTATTCCCCCTCAAAGTAGTATTCAAGAATTGCAAAACATAACCAAGAATATGAACAGGGCTTTCTTGTTAAAAAATAGTAATGGTGGCACGGGATGAGGCAGTGGGCTCTTAACCTTCACATCAGCAGCATCCGGCCAGGGAGAAAAATGAAACCGCAGCACGCATACTTAAATGAGTGACAGTTTTGTGGACCCCGGGCTGACAGAGCTGGGGTAGTCATGTGGACTTCATCAGAGGAATAAAGATGGTGAATTCTTGAATTGTAATGCCAATATAATAAGGAGCTCTTCAAATATACAAAATGCAGATGTTGGGATAATAAAAATAAATGTACAATGCATGTCAAAATCAAGGAAGTGACTTGCTTTTTGGATTCCTTGAACCTTGATTTCCCTTGCTTCCAATGCATGAGAAGCCCCCAAGAAGGATAAAGCGCCCAAGGCTCAGTGCGGCCAGGCGGCGGCAGGTCCCTGCATGTGCACACTGGCTGGGAGCAGCTGGAGGCCAGAGGGAGGCTCCCACCGAGTGGGTGGGAGGAGAACAGGCTTACTGGGGCAGCCGCCTTCCAAGCAGCACTTGGCCCCGGTGACAAGGGCAGCCACCCTCCACGTGGTACTTGGCCCTGGCCAAGCACCAGAGCCGCCCATCACGAGGCCCTGTCAGCCTAGTGGCCACTGGAACTGGAACCATGGTGGGGCTGCCTGCCGTGCCACTCGGCCTGTTGCTGTGTGGGGAACTGGGCGGGAAGAGAATTTTTTTGTGCGCATGCAGGCATGCACCTTCTGCGGAACCCCAGTGGGCGGGGCTCATTAGCCGCTGGGGCCGTAGCCCGGCAGTGTGCTGTGGCCCGTCTGGCAGGGGTACGTGAACCAGCGGTTGGGAACCGCTGTCCTTAGGCTTTTCATCTTCAAAGAGCTTCATGCAAACATGAAGGGCTCGATTGTATCTGCACAGCCCCCAGCCTACCCCAAAGGGAACTCCTGGAAGGACGCTACCTGCAGGAGCACAAGGAAAGCACAACCATTGTGATGTACTCGTTTTGTACAACATGCACTGCTGCACATCCTGCCTGGTGCAGGGAAGGGTGGGTCATGGCCCCACACCACCCGCTTGCCATGCGGTAGGCAGATGCTGTTACACTCACGGGGCCTGATTCCTAGCTGCACTAAGCTCCCTCAACTCCAGTGGAGGTCAATGGGAGCACTGTCGGGCCTATGTACACATTGCTGGCACAGGTGGAAGATGAAGGCTCCCTGTGCCTTCTGCCCTCATTCTTGTGCTAGGTACCATCTACTTGTAACAGAATACACAAAGCCCCCCCTCCTGGGCATCTGTTATGCTCCCAAATCAGGCTTAGTGAGACCTCAGGGCTGTAATACACCCATATCACCTTAGCTTGTCCCACTACAGTGCCAAACTATATACAGCCAATATATAGTTTTCTCCCCTTACAGAGGGAATCACTCATCAGCTAGGAGGCTTCCAGCTCCCTCCTGCCTGACAATTCTAGCTCCTTCCCAGCCTTTGTAGCCCTTGGCTAGTCCGGCTGCAGCCGGCATCAGCCTTTTTCATCAGCCCTGATCTGTTCTCCTGGAGCTGACAGAGCAGGGGCTAATTAGCAGCTCTTGCAGCAGCACCCTTCTACACACCTCCTCCCTAACCAACCCCCACAACACCTCTGGGAAGTAGCTTGTTATTATTATTATCCCCTTTTACAACTGGGGAAAACGAGATGTAGAGTGACTATTAGTGATCTGCCCACAGCTGGGGTGGGCGTCGGAGTCAGAGTGAGGACTGGAACTCGAGAGTTCCTGGCCTGAGCTAAGATTATACATCCCACCTCCTCTCACAAACAGCTGTTAACCCGTCTTAGCAGCATTTCTAGCACGCTCCTCGCAGTGCTGTTTGGCAGACAACACAAGGCACCAAACCTCTCCTTCTTTGTCCCCATCCCCCGGAGAAAAGCATCACAAATCTATGTGTAGTTGGAAGGGCGATTTAGCAAGATCTGTTCCTGGAACAAGCCCATGTTGGTTTCCTTTTATCTGCTTCTTAATCTGACCCCTTTCAAAAATCAGCTGGAGAGCAATTAGATCTTGTCAGCTCTGAGATGACACAGCTTTTATGTAATTAGCGCTCTGTCCAATAAGGATCCTCTTCATCAATATTTCACTTACGCAGGCATCGCTTCATTTGTTATGCCATTTCCCTCTGGAGCCAGATGGCTGCGTAGCATTCATCAGAGAGTCAGCAGCATGCACGCATCTGGGAAAGCTTGGCTTACCTTCTGCCTGACCTCCGGCTAAGGTTGGGGGCATAAATGTTTCAGATTAAGAAGGAAAAAAAGACGAGTTAATTCAATGCTGCCGATGGCGGTGGGAGTGACATATGGAAAGAAGATTTGATGATATAGCAAAGAAGGGGGAAGTGCAAGATTTCCCACAATGCCTCACTAGCATGCCTAGGATAAAATAGGAGCTGATTTCCAGGTCTTGGCTGATCTGGGGGCTAATTAGTTCCAGTGATAACAGCAGTGTTGTATGGTTTTTCCTTATTCACTTACTCCTTTTTTTTTCGGTCCCTCATGGCAACGAATCTGGCACTGAATCACAAACCCAAGTCGACAAAGCAAATGTTCGGTATATTACTGCAGTATTCTCATCACCAAGCAGGGGACCTGGAGGGAGAAGCCCGGGCTGAAGGACGATTTGTGGGGGTCTCACAGTGGCGATGCAAGGGTGGGAGACTGAATGAATCTGCAGTGAGACTTGAGGTGCTCCACAACTGTAGAAGGCTCTCAGAACTTGCCCCCTTTGGCCTGAAGGATTGTGCAGGAGGAGTGGCAAGGAGACTCCATTTGATCCTAGCAGACGAAAGCCGGGACTACTTTATTGCTGCCTTGTCACCTTCACACCGGCCTACAACATTCGGATAGATCTGGATGTGACGCCTTCAATTAGTAGGAAACTCCAACCAGTGCCAAACGCTGCAGCACATCTCCTTAGTGACACAAGGTACCCACAAGCATCTCACACCTGTCCTCTGCTCTCTTCATAGGCTCCCCAGAGAATTTCAAATCAGATTCAAGTTCTTACTCCTTATCTTCCAAGCACTCCCTGCCCTGGGCCCGGAAAGAGCATAAGAACAGCCATACTGGGTCACACCAAAGGTCCATCTAGCTCAGTATCCGGTCAGCTAACAGCGGCCTATGCCAGGTGCCCCAGAGGGAATGAACAGAACAGGGAATCATCAAGATCCATCCCCTCCCTACCCCCTTTTTCCATGTACAAAGACTGCGGCTCTCCCTATGTTAAGACCTCAACGTACAGAGAAAGCCATTTTCATTCCACCACAAGAAGAAGTTTTAGGGCCCCAGAGGTCTCAGAACAATGCCATATCCCTGAGCAACAATGAGTAGTCCTGTAGCACCTTAGAGATTAACAAAAACAGCACTATGTATCAGCACCTCATCGATTAACTAATATTTACAGACATCTCCTTTATGCAGCAGAGCTGTTACAGGTGATATACACGAATACATTTAAAATCTACACAAACGAGACAAACACCGGGTGAGATTGGAAGAGTCAAGGTGACTACAAGGGTGAAAAAGATGCTCCGATATGGATTTCATTCAAGCTTCCAATGGTCTTTATGCACATGGTTTCTGTATGAAGAGAGGACAAAACTATATTATGTTTTAAGCAAAAATAATTACTAATCCCAGCCAGCTCTGGCTGTCAAAAAGATTGAGGTTTCAAACCAAAACACCAGGGGGAGGGGGTAAGCAAGCCTGTTAATTTGTTTGTTAAATATTTGCAAACGGTCACATCAATAACGCATAAACAGAATTCATTCGGACCCAATACACAATATTACACCTGCGCCATTATCAGCAGCACATTTATTATTATAATAGATGAAAAACAAGCTTCCTGGCTGAGAAACAAGATGAATTGGAGCTCAAGCTATTTCCTTATAGTTTAAGAGCTGTAATTAAAATGCAGAATATATGGTCCCCAAAATAAATTATTAAAAAATCCGCCTTATTGCAATAAGCAGACAACTTCCCATTCAGAGCCTGCAAGCCGTAGAGGAGGCTGTGCGATCACTGCATTCATTTTTCTCTGCTTCCGGTTCCTTTTCAGAGCCCACTGAAGTTACTGGAAAAACTCCCATTGACTTCAATAAGCTTTGGATCAGACCCTGGGATTGCAGAAGGAAGCGCCTCAAATATTGTAGCTTGCACTGAGCCGGCTGGTTTAGATTGTGAATTGGTTAGAGGCTAGCAAAGATGCAAATTGGCCGTCAATCACTATATTCCCTCCTGGCCATAAAAGCTAGGACTCTATGGATGTGAAAGCAGCTACCAAAGAAGCAGTCCAGTGTAAAGTCTATTACAATAACTGAATAGCAATAGATCAGAACACCGACTAGTGCTTTTACCCAGGGCAATAATCATTTCCAATACACAGCCCAATATTGCAAGTTAACATCAACTTCTCCAAGGAGTTTTACCTGAACAGGCCAGCTGGACTGGCTCTAAATATTATAATCAAGGCCCAAAACCACCCTTCAAGTGCCACAAACCCACTAGGTATGTTTTTCCATATGCCAAGGGCAAGCAGAGAACTTCAGTTTAAATAACCTTTCCTGTATATGAGTATTATAACAGAAGAGAAAAAAGTAAAGTCTGCATGGTCTTGTCTAGACTACATCCCTCTTTTGAAAGAGGGATGTAAATTAGGCAGTTCGAAAGTGAAAATGAAGTGTGGATTTAAATATCCTGTGCTTCATTTGCATATTCGTGTCCGATCTCTGTTTCGAAAAAGGGCATTTCGAAAGTGAAACCGCAGTCTAAACTCGGTTCTTTTAAAAAAAAAAACCTTTTTCGAAAGATCCTGTACTCCTGAAAAAGGAGGAGTACGGGATCTTTCAAAAAAGGTTGGTTTTTTTTTCAAAAGAACTGTGTCTAGACTGTGGTTTCACTTTCGAAATGCCATTTTTCGAAACAGCGACCAGACACAAATATGCAAATGAAGCGCGGGATATTTAAATCTGCTCTTCATTTGCACTTTCAATCTGCCTAATTTACATCCCTCTTTTGAAAGAGGGATGTATTCTAGACGAGCCCCATGAGAGAGAGCATGCTGTGTTTGCCTCTCCTCTAACTGGCTCCCTCTGAGCTTAAAATGGCAGCTGCATTTGTAGCAGGGACTTCTCTTGATTTAAAGGTACGTTGCACACAAATCAAGCTGCAAGAGGTACGCTTTACAAGTGCTCCACCAGACGTCGCTGGGAGTTGTAGGCACTGAGAGTATGTCAAGGCTGAATGAAGGGACAAGGCTGAGTAGGGACAAGGCTGAATGAAGATATGCAACTGCAGCTACATTAATTGTATAGCTGAAGTCGAAATAGCTTCCTTTGGTTTTTGGTGCTGTCTGCAGTGCAGGAAGGTGAAGGGAGAACACTCTCCCTTTCACTTTCCTTACTCCTCCTGAAAGCAGGGTTAGTGGCATTGACAAGAGTACCCCTCTCAGTTCGAATTAGCTTTCTTCACTAGACCTGCTAATTTGGACCCTGGAAGATTGACAGCGGCAGCTTCGATCTTCCTCTGTAGTGTAGACGTACCCTTAGTGATTTGCAGAAAGTTCCTCAGTACCGTATAGGATTGGTGTTTTGCTTTGTTCAGACCAATAAGTGACTAATGAGTTCTATAGATCTCTTGCTAGCTCTCTAAACAAACTACATTGTCCTTTGATGTTTATTCCCAGTCCCCTGAGATCTGTAATACCACCTACATAGTGCAAATTGGCTCATCAGCGTGGTTCTCAAAGGAACCTGGCTGAATCTCCCTCTTGTCAATGAAGACAGTGCCCCTGAAGACTTCCCTGGCTCTAATGATTTGCTTCGTTTACTCTGTTTAAAGTTCTGTGGCATAAATGTGCTTAGACTGAGGCAGAGGGAGCACTAGGAGCACTAATGTGAAACCATGACTAAGAAGATGGAAGTGTCAACAGTCTGACAGCGTGAACCAGAGGAGAAGCCCAGAACAATAGAGGAGATTGAACAGATGAAATAAACATGGGGATGGATGTCACCATTAATGAAAATCGGGAGAGCGGTCAAAGCGATGAGGAATAAGGCTCCCGGGGAGTGAACAATCAGCTGCTAAGAGAGATCTGCAGAATGGAGTGAGGGGGGGTGAGGAAGTGGCTCTGGACAGGCAGAAAGGCAGGCGGAGGAGGCAGAATGCAAGGGATCTGGAGAAACGTTATCGTCCAGTGCAAAAAAGGAAGGAGGAGCTAAGACAACAATGTTAGGGTTATGTGGGATGTTATGTGGAAGAACACCCAGCTGTAATACTCTGATGCATGGGCTCTCTAACCTCATTGCATCACCACCCCCTTCTGACAACAAAAATCATGACACTGCTCCAGAAGGGAGGACCCATATCGTAGCCACAGGAAGGCTCTGCTTTCCCAAACTGCTTGGCATGTCCCCACCCATGCTCCTCCTCCAGGCCAGGCTCCCTTCTGCCTGCTGTTCCCATGTCCCTGCAGCAGGCCGGCTGGGGCCATGCCACCCACATGGCCCATCCTCCCAGTTCTGGGGGCATACTAGTCGTGCCATCTGTCCAGGGCTGGGGTGGAGGCTTGGTAGGGCCAGGGACTGCCAGACAGCGGTCGGGCTGGGCTGGGCTGGGCAGTACAGCCTGGGGAGGCTACAGCCATGCTGTGCGGCACTGTTGGGTCAGGGAGGGGGGAACTGGGGGGGTTAGCTTGGGCCGGGGGCCACAATGGGAGAGGAGGCTGGGGATGCTGGCCAGGTGCCAGCAGCCACAGTGGGGACTGGACTCTGGTAGGCTGGGAAGGGGGAGGACTTCAGCAGAAGGGGCGGGGCTGGGTGGGGTCTAGCTCCTCCAAGCTGGGCGTTCACCCACTGCCCATAGGAGGACCAAAGCCTGAGTCCCACCATCCCAGAGAGAGAGGCCAAAGCCCCAGGGCTTCAGCCCCAGGCAGGAGGCCTGTCTCCTAGCCCTGCTGTCCAGGGTTGGCACCAGGTGGTCGGGCTTCAGCTTCTGTTTTGGCTGCAGGCCCCAGCAACTCTAAGCCATCCCTGGTGACCCCATTAAAATGGCACTGTGACCCATGCGGGGGTCCCGCCCTACACTTTGAGAACTGCTGCTTTTATTGTCTGATGGCAAAAAGGGAGCCTCGTGTGTATTAGAAATTCTTACTTCGGAGGGTGTTTGCTTTAGTGGTTTCCTTTGAAAACGCTGGGCCAAATTCTCCTTTCAGGTACACCAGCGAATGCAGTAGGAACATAGGACATCTTGTTTGGAGGGGGACAAGTCCCCCGGTTCAGGGCATAGTTCCTCGGACAGCCTTTTGCATACTAAGGCCATCATCTAAAACAGAAAGTCCTAGACTGGTCATTAGCAACCTAGAGAGTGTCTTGTTAACAATGCCCTCAAAATACATAATGATGGTTCATTTCCACAGCGATCAGCTGAGCCAGGCGTGTAATGCTCTCAGCAGGCTGGGAATGAGCCATTTTTCCTCACTCCAGTGATTATTTTATTTTCTGTAAGTTCGGTAATACTTTGTGAGCCCTTGTCAAGGCAAAACATTAGACAGAATGCCACATTATTCACTTGGGAAGCACTTGCAAGAGAGATGAATGTAGGTGCCTGCATCAGAAAATGGTTCGTTTGCTTCAATAATCAAGTGATGTTGCCATTCTTATTAATCTAGTTCAGTTATAGCGTCTTATTTTTTAGAAGAATCTTTTTTAAATAAATGCCTGTGGTAATTCAAGGGGGTTCACAACACTGCCAACTCTAAAGACACAGGTGGGAAAGCAAATATCTGGCAGTTCAAAGTAGGAGTACAGTTAATGATCTTTATCAACAGGGATATTTGACATGGTGAAAATCTTCCCTAAGGCTGTGTCTACACTTGCACTTGTTCGACAAAACTTTTGTTGTTCACGGGTGTTTAACACCCCTCCTCATCTCATGAATGACAAAGTTTGGCCCCGGCAAAATGCACATGAGAATGCTGTTTTGTTGGCAGAAACAAAGCAAAGCCTGCTTGGTGGAGGTAGAAATATTTTGTCAGTCAAAGTACCAACAAACAGCATTCGCACACACCAACTTTAGCCACAGAGCTGTGTCAACGCAGCCTTGTCACTAAAAGCTGCATAGTGTAGAGACGTACCTGATGACTCAAACATTCTCAGAGAAAGAGTCTACTCCTGCCCCAGAAGTTAATGCAACACCTCTGGCCAGAGCCTCAAAAGCTCTCCTTACCCAGTAGTTTGCACATAGGGCATCTCAGGGTTACTACTATGAACATCTGAAAAGCTGGTGATCAGCCTAGAAAGTTCTGGCCAAACTATGCCACATCAGGGACCAAGCAAGCTCATAGGGCAGAGCAGGGCTGGGCAAAATATGATCAGTAGGCCGGCTTTGGCTCACCTACCTGCCGGATCAAACCTGTGAGAGTCTGTTGGCTCCCTGCTAGCCTCACCCCCGCTCAGCACTCAGTGAAGCCAGCTGCTGCAGACCCATGTGCTTCTGTGAATGCTCAGAGCTTGAAGGGAGAGGTCAGAGGCTTCTCACATTGCTCCCGTCCCCCGTAGCTCCCATTGGCCAGCTTCTGGCCAATAGCAGCTGCCTGTTTGTAAGACAGGCAGTATGTGAAGTGCTCCTCCCGCCTCATCCCCAGTGAGCGGTACAGGGGCATGGAAGGCAGGGACGCTAGTTAAGAAACATGCTGGGCTGCTGGTTGGGAGACACCCAGATAAGGTCTCTCAGCCAGAGCCTGCCTTTGGCACCCCAGCCCCTCCATCCCCCAGCCCTCTGCCCCCTTACTCCATGGAACCCAAGCTGTCTGCACCCCTGCTCCAGCCCCCACACATCTCCCCAGACACTGCTTCCCCTCCTACGCCCCTCCTCAGCTCACAACCCCCTCCCAGACCTTGCACCCCAATCCACTATCCCTGGCCACAGCCCAAATCCCTGCACCCCCCCTTCCTGCACTCCTGCCCCAGGTTACAACCCCCTCCCTGACACTGTACTCCAGGGGTGGGCAAAACATCCTCCACGGGCTAGATCAGGTCCACCAAGCCCTTTGATCTGGCCTGTGACCGCTCTGCCACTTCCCCACCCCCAGGCCAATCAAGCCCCGGGGACAGGGAAGTGCACAAAGTCTCCTCCCCTTGCCAGGGGCATGCAGCACCAGAGGGAACTGTCAGCTATTCAAAACAGATGGCGGTTTTCACTGGGCACCATGTGCCCCTGGCAGGGTGGGGGAGAGAGACAAAGATTTCATGCACTCCCCTGCCCCAGGCCAATCAGGGTCTGTGGGTGGGGGAGCACATGAAGTCTCCTGGCCCCGCCCCTTCTGACTGAGGCTCCACCCCTTCTGGGGCAGCCCACAACCACACCTGAAATTCATGAAGTGCCCCTCCCTTCAAAAATTATTGCCTACCCCATCATAGGGTGTGTCTTCATAGCGTGGAAAGCTCAAGTTATATCTCTGATTTTACCTCTGATGTAATGCTTGTCCACATACACACAAAGCTCTCATTCAAGGTACGTGGTGCTTTAAACTTGAGCTAATATTGCAGAGGGGATGCAGAATTACAACTCATCTGCATATAATCCAAAGACTGTGTGGTGCTAATCCAATGACTCTGAATAATGCCCATGTTGTTTTGAAGTGTGGTCGGTCTCACTCAGGCTACGCCACGCGAGTACAGCTGCTTGAGCATACGTCACACTGTTGCCATGTTGCATACCTGGTGTCATGCAGACAAGCCCATAGTGCTGCTGTTGAAATCATTTAAAATAGTGACGGTGGAACTCGGGAAATGCTAGGCCCGTGTATTCCACAATTAGCAGCCATTGCTGTCGCTTTGGAACGGTGCTGCCTGATGTAAGCTTCCATTTTTAAAAAGTTTCTTGTGATTGTGAAGATACACCTGCAAATGTGAAGAGGAGGAAAATACCTCAGTTCGCACGGGGGTGATCATTCTGAAACCTATCGATGGCCATTCAATATCCACCTCATGAGCTGTTTGATGGCTGATCATTTTAGCAGAAACTGCCAGCAAATGTGTTTCTCTCACAATCCCACTCCGTCTCTTAGGTCTTCCCCATAAGGGACAGGTAGTATTCAACTAACACAGAGGCTGCTGCACTCAGTGTACCTTTTATTTCTACATTTGATGCATTCAAGAAGTTGCATTTTAATGTAAATAATTCTAGATTTCTGGCTCACTGCATCAATGCTGAGGAACTGTTTCTTCAGGAACCCTTCTCACAGCAGAGTTCGTGGTGCACTGGTTAAAGACACTGGATTAATAGCCCTGCCATTCTATAAGAGCAGGTGCACCTTGGGTAGCAACCGTGAAAGATTCCCACAAGCTCAGTAACACTTCGAGACTGCTGGCTTTGCCTGGGGAAAGTTGAGAGAAACCCCAAGTTAACACTGCTAGGTCAGCTGCGGTGTCAGTAATTCTTCGGTGTGATTTGTATTACTTTCCACACTGGGGAAATTTCTTTTTCAAATAGTTCCCAGTCCCTGCTGCAGTGCCCTTTAATGGTACAGATTAGAAAGTTTTGTCCTAAAGGTCTGAAGTCCTCCATTGTTGAATCAGATGACCTTTCCGCCACAGCGCTCTCATTTTCTCTTAGGTTAATATGCCACAATGACTTCAAGCTACTTAAGAGCACTGTGTTGATTGTAAAGTTGGGAAGTCCGTGGTTTCAGGGACCTCTCCTTTACTTGTGCGTACTGCCCACAACTGCCCTTTCCATGAAGCCCTCTACCTTTCTCAAAGGTCAAACACCCACTGAAAAATTCTATTGTCTCCTCTCTCTCTGTCACAGTTTAATTAGTTCCTAATATATTGCCCAGACAATAAATGTCCTGGTAGACGAGGCCAGCATAAAATCCAAGCAAACTTCCCTAACTCCTGTGACTCGGCCTTATTCAGGACAGACCATCCCTAGGGCTGAGAGAGAGGTTAGCTCCCCGCTATGTCTGTTCACTCTCTGGGCTGACAGCTGTAGCTGCCATTAGTGCTAGTTGGGTCAGGCAATTGACCCCTATCTGCTAGAATGAGCCACAACAAGACGGTCCCTTGCTTGCCCAGTGGGCCACCCACAGCTATGTTACGATGCACTGCATATGTAGCACCAGGAGTCAGACGTCCAGCTGCTGTAAATTGACACCTGTGGATCTAGGGTCTGCATTAGAAGCAGATCGTGCCTTGGCACTTTTGAAAATCCCATTAGGCACCTAACAGCCAGTGACGTCAATGGGAGTTAGGCACTTCGGCAGTTCTGCTAATCCCTCCAGCATCTAAATCAAGCAGGGTCTGAATGAACTCTCCCCTAACAGCTGGTTGGGGAAGGGGAGAGACATTTACAAGACCACACCTGCTCTGCAGGGGTATCCTGCTGACAGGCGTGTGTAGCTCCAAGTGATCCGCTTCGGCTGCTGTGGGGATACAAATCACTTTACTGTTGAATAAGGGGCAGTGAATTGTGGCTCTCATGTGTGTGTGACTAAAGGGGAGCCGAACGGTGCTGAGCTTGTCCCGACTGAAGGACACAGAAAAGGAACTTTTGCTTTTAGAACTCAAGAACATGAGGCAAGACTCTGTCCTGCGCGCCCTGGGATGCGTGTCCAGGTCATAGTTTTATGATTATGAATCCTGCTTGTGGCATTTTCCATAATTAATGTCAGGTGATTTCCCTCCTGTCACTACAAGTTTCTTTCCTACACTCTCTGCTTGTGAGTGGGGACGTGCAGTGTGCCTCACAAAGGTAGTGTGCAATTTTCCCAGGTCACTGAATGGGGGCTTGAGCTAGTCCTGTGTTGCATTGTTGAAAAGGATGCCCTAAATACTGAACCTGGCCCGGGTTGCTGCTGGCTCCATTTGACAAAAAGGTTACATCAACACCTTTTACAAATCTGGCCCTTGACCTGTGGTGAGTCCACATTAGAGGAGGCATGGCTGCTACAAGCCGCGATTACATTTTACATGGTGGGATGGGGAAATTGGGGAGCGGTGTTGCTCACTAGAAGAGCCCAACGTTACTTGTTTTCCTAGCGGATAAATCATGCGTTATTGAGCTGGCACAGGAATGTGACACAGGGCTAGAAAGAGTTAAAAGGAGCGGTGTACTGCATAGGAAGTGGATTCTGTATAATGACTGAGCAGCCCTTTCTCCGTGTGTGTGGTTCTGTGTTGCTGAGTCTTGTGCTGTTTTCCCCCCAAAGCCCCATTGTTGGACTCAAGAGCCTGCATGCTAATCTCAGCGTTCCTTTTTTAAAAAGTGAGTTTCTAGTCCTCCTGGGTGCAGAAAGAAGCTTGACCTAAGTGCATCCTATAAGCTTGGAAGCCAGAAGACTACTCAGAAGATCCTCCCACATTTAAAAAAAACCTCATTATTTTAAGACATCTCGTGACTCTTTTGGGTTTAACTTATGATTCTTGAATTTCGGGGGTTGGCCAAGCCGCTGGTAGTACCAATGTTTTCCTAAACTCTGTTGATTAGCAGTTAGCACAAGTGAAGAGAAGTTTCTTGGAAGCCTTCATGAGGATACCACCCTATACTATCTACTGCAGGATCCACACCATGCAGACAGTAACTTGGCCCATTGCTCTGGAATCCAGTGGTGTGTTTTCCATGAAGACAGAGAGAGAGACTGCGCCAGAACAGAGACTACACCCTGCCAACACCATAGAAGAAGGGAAATATGTGGGTGCAGTGATTACATTAGAACTTCAATTTTCTCACTCTAGAGGGATCAAGGGATGAATGTTGTGATCTATTATATATCCGGGAGAGTTTGTGAGCAAGCGAGTTTGTCTGTCCGTTGGTTTGTTTGAGAACGCCTCCTAAACGGTAAGAGCTAGGACCACCATTTTTGCTATGCAGCTTCCTCTTATGATTTAAAGCAAAGCAAGGGTTTGGTTGGGGGAGGGGTTGAACCTCCCCCCCTTCCGTTCATACAGGAATGCATAGAAATAACTCCTCCTAAGCAGTAAGAGCTAGAAACACCAAATTTGGTATGCAGCTTCCTCTTAAGGTAACTTCAAGCAAGGTAAGGGTTTGGTTGGGGGGAGGGGGGCTGAAGCACTCCCCCTTCCATGCACACAGGGACACATGAAACCGTACAGAAAAGAGACAGAATTACCAGGCAGGTCAAAGGGGCTGGCTAGGGGCATGTCCCCAATCCAGGACTGCCCCATCCCTGAGTTTCCCAACTCCCCTCCCCCCCCGACACCCTGCAGCTCCGCCTCCCATTCATATGGGAGCATTTCTATCTGTTCCCCTTCGTCAAGGAGCGAGAGGAAAGTGCACCGTTTGCTCCATTCCTCACTCTGGCTGGGGAGTGCAGGGGCAGATGAACTTGGATCTGCCCCAGCCAGGGTACATGCACCTCTCCTCCATTTGTGCCTGTTGGAGCTGCAGTGGCCATGAAGAGGGAGTGAGGAAGGGTCTAAACATAATGCAGAGTTGGATCTTAAATCTTTGACCTTGGTTTCCTGAAAGAACATTAGAGGGCCTTACTGGGGTTATACCAATGTAAAACTGGAGCTATGCAGTGTTGACGGCTGGACACTGCCCGGCTTTTTACCTCCTGAATCCTTCCAATGTCTACCAATAACTCCCTGCTGGATCTGCAGGGTCAGGCCCAGGTGAGAACAAATGGTTTATTTTAGCATTTCATGAGTCTGCTGTAACTTTAATGGCACACACAAAAACAGTGAACAACTATGATTATTTCTCCCTAATTTTACCATGATGGCTTGATACAAGAAGTTTGGAATGGTGCAATTTGGCACCTGAAATGTACAGATTCATATCACACGTGAAATGTATCTTTTATGAGTTTGGCATAATGCTGTAATTTGAACTCAGAGAGTGTGACTTGCTCCGCTAATGCTGCCAACGAGCTAAAAACATTCGAAAAAGGAGCTTTTGGAGGAGATGTGGCTTTTAAGAATGCCTCATTTGGCGACTAGACTCTTCCTCTTGCAAATCAGTTATCAGTACGCAGCTTGCTGATGGCTTCCCTAGCAAAGTGCTCCGATAAAGTGCTCTAATAATTTTCAATTGCTTTTACTCTGCACATGCCCTGAAACCCCAAACTGCTTCCAAATTCAAAGCTTATTAAAATTTAAATGCTCCTGTAATTTAAACTTGAGTCTGCTCAGTGTTGCTGGAGCTTGTCCATTTATTCCACCACTTCTAGGGGGTAGGGGTGGAAGAAAAAGTCTGTGGATTAGTGCGTCACTCTGGAAGTGAGTGAAACAGCATCACAGCATTGCTGAGCTGATTCTCAACGTATCATAAAACAGGAGGAAGAATGCCTACAAGGGACAGAACCAACAGTGTCATGGATAGAAGAGAATAATATAAAAGGAAGCAAAAGGGCAGAATTCTGAAGAGTGGTCTGGGATCCTAAGAATGGCTTTGTGTATCCTTACTCACCAGTGAGACGTAGCCTCCTCGGGGGTGGAACCCACAGCTCTTTAACAACGCACTGAACATTAGCCAAAACACATACAGAACCATTGCACCTGTACAGTGATTTAGGACAGGAACTGAAGGCAACTGTCATACCCAATTGAAACTGCAGAGGACACGTAGGGAAACAGAATGCAACGATCTGGGAACTAATTTGGTCATCTATCATGAAAAGTGCCACACGATTGGCAGCAATGTGCCATTAAGTTTTTACTACTTAGCAAGGAGGTTGGGGCTATGGGATTAACATATAATGAGTTCTTTCCTTGTAGCTTATTGAACAGACCATGAGTCTGCAAAGCCCACTAAAAACTCCATACATGAGACAGAGATTAGACCAGTGGTTCTCAACTGTTTTTGGACCAGGACTCATTTCTAAACATGGATGGCCAGTCCCGATGCTGTAATACCTTACGTACAAAATACTCAGGTATTCTGGCCCCAGAACATTTACTACAGTCTATGCGGCGCTATCAATTCCTGCCAGCGATCCTGCCATGGCTATAGTCTCCCTCTGCCTTTATTCCTCACCCATGGCTTGGTGCTCTACACAGCATCTTCAGCAGCAGGGTATCAACCTGTAGTGGATTCAGACCTGGAGCCTCTGCCCCCTTATCGCTCTGCTGGGCACTGTGGCTGGTTGCCCCTGAGTTGCTCATTGTGCTGCCTTTTCAGGAAAGGCCGAAGGTAGCATGCCCAGCCCCCAGCGAGCCACCCCCCTGGCAATACCAGCAGGGCCAGAATAGGCATGGCCAACCCCAGCCTCACTGCAAGCACCCGGTGCCCTGGGCAAGTTTGCATGGGCACACACAGGGCACCAGGGGCCCTGTTCTTGTGGAACTCCAGGAGTGCTGGCTGCAAAAGTGCCTCACACGTGCTCTCTCTTCCTTTCCGCAGTTCCCCCAGGACTCTTGTATCTGCCACTGTTTTGCAAGGCAGAAATAAGCCCCCTTCCTACCCTCCAGGGCTTCCCTGCGTCAGGGGCTGCTTGGGCGTGTCCTCCCGCACGTCTGAGTGCAGTGTATGGACACCCCATTGCATGGGCCTTTTGCACGAGGCAAGGGCGCAGAACGTTGCTGGGGCTGGGCAGGGGATTCCTCCTGTCTGGCTGCGCTTGCTTTCCTCACTTGCAAATCTCCATCCCCTGCTCTCCTCATCCCCTCCCCGCACCCACTCCCAGGAGCTGCCCCACATCCTTGGGGTTGCTCACTCTCTAATTGCTGAAATCCAAACATCCTTGCCCTGCCCCGGCCCCCTGAGGCCGTCCCCCACTCCCACTCCCACCCGCTGCTCCCTCTCCTCGGTTGCACCTGCTGCTTACGGAGCCAGCCTGGGAGGAGCTGATGTGGAGTCTGCCCATTGGGGCCCAGCGGGGAAGAGAAATTGGTCTCCAGAGTCAGGGGCCAGGGCATTGGTGGGTGCCGGTTCCTACAGCAAGGGGCCAAAGTCAGGGCAATTGAGGGGGAAATAGGATTCTGTTTCCCCTTCCCCCTGCAGTGGCACATACCTCTTGATGCCCCGTCAGGAAGCCAAGCGCTGCTCTCGGTCGGGCATCAGCAGCTGAGCAGAGAAGAGCTCTCGCCGGGCCCTCCGCTGGGGGCGCAAAGGGGACAACTGTCCCACAGCCTGGCCATTCAAAGGGGGCCAGGGCTTGGGCCCTTTAACTCACTGCTGGAGCATCACCCCATGCGCTCTGGGTAGCGCTAAGGGGGACCCAGCGACATGCTTCCAGCCCTGCCCCTTCGACCTGAGGCTCTGCCCCTTACACACACACACACACACACACACACACACACACACACACACCCACCCCTTGTCCAGAGGCCTGTGGAGGCTGTTGCTCCTCCCACCTGCAGGGGTAGAGGCCAGTTATTACCTCGCTTCTTCCCCCCGATACAATTGGACTTGTGACTGTCAGATTCCCTGTTCGACCAGACATTCCAGCCAAACCCCAGTCACCTGGCAACCCTACATATCCACAGCAGGCCCCGTGCGAGGTAGCTGGGTACTTGCCGAGGCCTCCATGCATGGCAGAAATAAGCAGGCAGGCCTATAGGTACTGACACGTCCCTTCCCATGGCAGTCAGCTGAAGCCATGAACTGCAAGACCCCCACTCCCCAGTGCCATCTTTCCCATAAGTCTTTGCATGTGGCATTTCACTGGCTAATCGGTGGCACCTGCATATTCAAATAACTTCATTGGTGTTGATGAAGCTATTTTATATTTAGCTAGAAGCCATTCTGTATAACAAAAGCCATTTCAGTTTCTTGTGTCTGCATGAGGGAGTGAACTGGCCTTCACCGAGGTGGGGAGAGACCAGAGGGATGCGCTGTTAGAATGTGTTAATGAACTATTTTGAGCTGAAGCTCGAACTCCCTTTTAACCTGTTTCTTTCTATGCTGATAATAATTCCTCTTTGAAGTTCTCTTTGATTTCTTGCCCTGACGTCAGACTTGTTTGGTTAAGGGTATAAAATACTAGGATTGATTGTATTAGGCAGCCTTACTGGGCCCAGCTTTGCTGGGACCACGTTTGGCTCACTTTGCTTTTATTGGCCAATAAAACTGTCTGTTTAGCCGTGTAAACTGAGTGAGGCGTTTGCTTCGACAGTGTGCACAGTATTAACATACGACGAAGCATAAGAGGCATCTAATTTTAAAAGTTGTACGCAAAATGTGATCTATTTTTAAAGTTTGCAGCCCTCTCGGACATTCTGGGTCACGACCCATGGACTGAGAAACATTGGACTAGACAGACAGCCTGGCTGATGACAGAAACCGCCTAATAATCATTCCACCAAATTGTTCTTCCGTAAATTCCAGCCTGTTCTTCCAAATGCCTGCAGAAATGAGCTGTGTCATTTCAGAATCCAGTGTATGCGCTTCCCTCTGCTGCTAAATATGCATTTAAAATCACAGAAAATAATTTCCTGGCTAGAAAAGGTGGGCAGATTTATAATGACTTGGTATTTATTTGTAAGAGTGTCTTTCTGAGGGGAGCTTTCCCAGGCAATTTTATACACATTTTCAGATCCCGTATTTGAGGAAAGGGGGCTATTTTGCCAAGAAAGATACATTTCAAGTTAGAGGTCAGAATGCAAACCCTCCCTCCCTGTCTCCGCACTCTTGGAACTTTCTTCCTCTTCATGGGTTCCTTTAAAAAAAAAAATCCCGGCCCAACCCACAGTCATGTTATAGCTTTGTTTTCTGAGGAACGAGGCTAAATGCGTTTCCATTACTCGGCATCTCTCCCTTCTCTTCTTTTTCTAGCAGGTCGTCGGGATTCACGCTAACGTAGAAATATCCCATGATGGAGAAAATGATACACACGCCAAAGAGGAGGCCGGCGAACAAGACAAACTCAGCCCACTGGAGAAGAAAAAGAACAGCTACTCTGAGGACCCTGTGCCTAACACAAAGGGCATCACGCTTCATTTTAAAGGGGCTCCGTCAAGGCAGGCTCTAGGCTAGCAGGAGTGCTCCTGATGGATGTCATGAGTGGCTTTCCCTGTAAGACACTTAGAAGCTTGCCTTCCATACACCTTGCTAATTATAAACAGATGGATTATAGATAAAACTAATTGGACTGATCAAATTAGTTTAATTAGAGCTTCTCTTCAGAATCCACCCTTTTCAGTGAAGGGGAACACACGCTTACAGCTTATGGGCTAGGCAAAAAAAATTCTGTTCCCACTGTGCTTGAATTTAGGGTTAAAATGTAAGTAGAAATCAACCCAAACCAGAATCTCAGGATGCTGACGGTCTGCATAAACCCATAACCAAATCCAGCCTCAAGCGATACAAACCAAGAGGGGCCCCTGCCCCTCAAGGACCAATGGGGCTCAGTTTGACCAGTGATGACTCAAGATCATCTTTTGAATTTAAGTCAGTCTAGGATATCTCTCAAACCCAAACACCCTTGTCCCACCTCCTTCCCTGCCCCTTCCCCTAGGCTCTGCCTCATCCCTTCTCTGAGGTCCTGCCCAGATCACTCTGTGGAGATGGGGTAAAGGGGTATGGGGAGATGGACACCTTGACATCAGTGCCCCCTTCTCTGCCTCCTCCACCCTGCACAGCAAGCAGGAGGCTCCCAGGCAAGGGCAGGAGAAACACAGCAGTGGTGGGGAAGGTCAATCGAAGTGCCGGCAGTTGATAGCCTCCCCGCCAAACCCATGAGGATCACCTATCAGAGGCTCCAGGACCAACCAGTCGATCCCAACCAGTTGGCGACCGCTGGGCTAGAGATAGCTGCAGCGTGCTTGGCTCAGGCTGCCAGCAGGCGACTGCAAGCAGCAGAGGCAAAAAACGGGGGTTATCTGACTTCTGGGAGGCTATTGCAGCTCAGACCCTCAGCGACAGGCTATACACAGCGTTTGGCACATGCTCCCTGCGGCCTCTGCTCTGGCCTGCAGCGACACCGCTTGTTCTGAACACCACCTATTACTGAACAATTAATAACAGGGCAGCCTCAGCTCATCTCTAATTTGAACCACCTGCTTTGCGGGGCCACAGAGACACCCCCCCCACACACACCCGCTCCCACTGCAGCCAGGCTGGGAGTGCTAGGAAAGAAAATAATGCGGTTCTAAATCTCCCCTTGCTTTGCTAGCAGAAAGCCGGCCTGTGGGGTTCTGCCAATGTCCTGACCCCGGTTTGGATGCGGTCAGTAATATTCAAAGCCATACCTGCTCCAGCGGCGCTGCTTGGGCAACAATCAACACAATGACATTTCCAAAGGCCACCGTGAGCAGCCAGCCTGCCTGGAGCACTGATTTCATGCTGACAGGAGCCTGAAAACAACAACACCAAGGCCTGGTGAGTGGGTTTTCCTTTGTTTTTGTGTTCGTCTGCTTTCCTTCCCTGTTATTTCCCGGGGTGACAGGTGCATGGCTGGGCGGGTGTTCTACAGAAAGGGAGAGAGGACTAAGGTAGGTGGAATTTTCCACTCTACTTGGGCCACTTTCTGCCAGTCCCATGAGTGCAAGGTGGTGTTAAGGGTCTGCACGCTTAGTTGTTCCTGATTCCTCCAAGTAGAGCATATCCCTCATCCAACACAGTGCCCAAGTCCGAGCCCGGGGGCTTTCCAGGACAGAGTGAGTGGGGATAAAGGAGACATGCCTGGGGAAGACCTGCACCCCAGCTAGCCCCACTGCTGAGAGCCTCAGAGATTCAGACATGTTAAGGCCGGAAACGATCAGGCGGGCTGACCCCTGCATAGCCCAGGCATAGACTTCAACCCAGTGAGTTCAACTGCTCTAGCCCAACACCTTGTGGTTGAATTGGAGCATCTCGGATAGAAAGAGACTCTGTCATGACTGAAAGTCTCCCAACGCATGGAGAAGTTCCTATGTCCCTTTGTAAATTGTCTCAACTGCTCATTATCTTCATGGATAAAAAGGTGAACTGTATTCCCAGCATGAGCAGATATACAGCACAGGGGGCCAGTTTTCTCACTTCAACTTCCAGATAACTGGACCTTCTTATGTCTTCGTCTGCTAGATTAGCCTTTTTGTAGCAGATACCTACTCTCCAGATAGGCACCGTCAGACCATGCTCAAGCTGCCTTTTGCCTTTGTAACCCACATGCCTACAGATCCATGTAGTGGCACTTAGACCACTTACAGAGACAGACTGAGCCTGCTCTACAGCTTTAGTGCAGAGCCAGCTCATTTGTAGCTCAAGCTACAGAGGCCCATGCACTGAAGTCCCAGGTTCAGTTCTACCTGTCGGCATTATACTGTCTCTCCACTAAGCGCGTCTGAGCTCCATTACTCACGCATTGCAAGGCAAGTTTTCTTGTAACACTTTCCTGAACCCTAATTTTCAACATCCTTTTTAATGTGTGGACTCTAAAACTGGCCCCCTGTGCAGTAGAGAGGCTGTATATCTGCTCATTCCTACTCAATATTCCACTATTTATATATCCCAGGACCACCCACATTTCTCTAGCATGAATCAGATTGAAAACACAGGAAAGAGTTCAAAAGTAAGTGTTTAGAGCTCAAATCTCCCTTCCATTGCACCTATATAGCCCCGATGACTGCAGTGGGCATGCACAGCTGTACATGCAATAGGTCTACATATTGGTAGCAGCAAGGGCTTATGTCACTTCTAGCAACTGATCAAACTATCTGCTGGTGTTCATTAGAGTCACTAGAGCAGCAATAGACAACCAAGACTAGTGAGTGGGCCGCATGAGTTCGCTCCTTTGTCTCTGCGGGCTGCAAGATTGAAACCCAGTAGTGGGTTACCTGTGGTTCATACAGCCCATTTGGGTTTCACCTGTGGGTGGCCCCACCCAGCCTCTCTCTGTGCCCTGCCCCCACACCTCTTGCACATGGAGGCACTGGAGCCCCACACTTACTACTCCTCCCCCTCCCTCCCAGCACTTTCGGAGTGCCATGAATCAGCTGATTCACGGCATTCAACCTTTGGGAGGGAGGGGGAGAAGTTGGGGCAGAGCATAAATCAGGTGATTCATGGCACTCCGGAAGTACTGGGAGGGAGGGGGAGGAATAAGTAAGTGTGCGGCTCCAGTGCCCCAGTGTGCGAGAGGGGGCAGAGAGGGGCTGCACAGTCCGCAGGTTGCTCACCACTGCAATAGAGCTTTACCAACTCACACCAGCAGGGAATGGAGCCATTCCTATTACCTTTTGGCTGCTGTCTTTACAAAATATGCACCCCAAAAATGCAAAGAGGAAAATCTTCTTGGGGCAGACTGATGCCATGGCATTCAGATCCTTCCCCTTAAAACACAACTGTCCCAAATTCTGCTTGTTGTTTCAGTCCTTACTTGACAAGGGGTTGGCTTGGTAGAATTTAAAGCAGAATTTGGACCATGTAAGGTAACCAATTCCCCCAAATCTGCCTCACACTCCCGATTTCTTATAACTGCAATCCAGTAATATTTTACCCTCCTAAAACATGCTTCAAAGATCTCAAGGCACTTTCAATGCTTGACTGAATTTAGCTTCACACTCCTTCTCTGAGAGAGGAACACTGCTAGCCCCCTTTTAAACTGAAGCACAGCAGTGTTACCTCTAAGGGCATGTCTACACTAGGAAATTATTTCAAAAGAACTACATTCATAGTAATAACTCCCGAAATAACTATTTTAAAATAAATGTTATTCCCCGAATAAAGCAGGAGTGCGGTTTTTGAAATAACCAGCCGATTATTTTGAAATAGCGGGCTTGATAGTGTCAGCGTGCCACCTGTTATTTCGAAATAAGGGCGGGCTATTTCGAAATAACTCCCCAGTATAGACCATGGCTAAGTGTCATGCACAAGGTATTGGTACAAGTCAGTGACAGAGACAAGAATAACTATAAACCGCATGGCCAATACTCATGGATTCTAAACTACAAGCCATCAGACCCCAAGTATAATACCTGAGAATAAGAGAATGCCAGTCCCGTAATAGAGAACATCACTTCCCCGGCAGATATTAACATGTACTGTGGCAGCTGCCAAGCAATGTGGACATTGTTGGCATGGATATCTTCTGTCTTCCATGCTTGAGAACTGGTTGTCTAACGGGGGAAATAGAAAATCACAGTGATTAGCTGTTGAAGTTCATTGGCTGCCATGCACAATTTACCAAAAGTGGAGTTTCCTTTAAAAAGTGAAGCAAAATTCTGCCCATACATTCACTAGGTGGATCTGTATTCTTCCACCCTACTAGCAAAATCCTGGGCAAGTCTGGAACACCGTTCCCTCTAAGCTGCGAGGCAGCAAAGCTTCACAGGTGATTGATCGGCCCCGCACAGTCAGTCAGCTCCATGCATGAAGCTCTGAGCCTCCGACTGCCTGATTAATCACGGGTAGGCTGCTGAGCAGTTTAGAGGGAACACTGGTCTGGAGAGTGAACACTGGTCTGGAGATGATCCACTGCACTAATCCAAGAGAGGATTGTTGTTCTAAACCTCTGCCAGATGGATCCATACAGTTTCTTGTAAAGTCATGTATAATGCTTTTATTTTGTTTCCCTAGATTTCCATCAGATTTGCTCTGATTCGGAGAACGATTTGAGTGGTAGCCAAGAAAACATTGGGCTACACTGACTTACAGTCAGCAGCAAACTCTGCTATTAGGAAGAATATTATGTAGAAAATAAATGTGTGGAAGATGCACTTACTTACCCTAAAGGGCGGCAAATCAAGACAGTGTAGTTTACAAAAGTTACAAGAGAAGTGTAGAAATTCTGTGCATCACTCGCTGGATCCCAAAGAAATGTCACTAACACCTTACAATAACTGGAAGTTGATGAAAGCCAGATGGAGACAGCATCCCTAGTGATGTACATCTTACAGTTCAGCCGCGCTAACAAGCTGTGTGCTAAGTGCAGTTTTATTTATTTATATAGCACCCATCACAGTGGAGCCGAGTGCTGGGCCATTCATAGTAATAATCAGAACTGAGCTGGGCCTGGAGAGAAATGGCCCAATAGGGAGGAGATGGTAAAATGGAGAGGTCAGGAAGTTCAAAGGTGACCTAGTCAGATGGGATGGCCTTGCATGGAGCTTTCAGAGACAGCCGCAGCAGGACTCTAGAGCTCTACACATGGAGTCCCTGTACTGCAAATGCCCTGCTGCATCCCCATCTACGTGGGGACAGAGCAATGCAGATTAATTTGGACAGCCCAGAAAGGACAGAGTGGGAGGGGTACTCAGGTAACTTCTGGAGGTTCTCATATAGCAGGAGAACAACCTTGAGCTGAATCCACTGTCTGACCTGGTGCCGCTGCCAGGTGTTACTCGTTCCCTTACTCTGATAGGTGGCAGCTAACAAGTGGGCCAAATCCCAAAGCCTCCATTTGGTCATTACTCAGGTTAAACTCCCTTTTGAAGAAACTAAGTGAAGATGCCAGAGTTGCCCCAGTTGGTTTGGTCACGACTGGCCTTCTCTCCAGCTGCCTGTGGCACCTCTCAGAACCTATTTAGCTGGAGAGCTGCTGGAAATCTCGGAGCTAGTTCATGATTTTTATACATTGATACAATATCGGCCAATCACTGTGGGGATGAACCAAACGGAAACGAACATTCTTGATTTTCAGTGTCCAAGCTGAAAGAAATGCTAGGGGGGAAAGTAAGCAAAGAGAAAAAACAAGCAAGGGGCTCGGGAAACTGTTGCATTTTTTGTAAAGTAAAAGGGTGTTAATAACGTGGGTCAAAAAATCTGTTTGTTTACAGCACAGGGATTTTTTGTTAGTAATTCCTCAGGGCAGGATCAAGCACTGTCTAGATCAGCGGTGCACAACCTGTGGGGGTTGCAGCTGCTTTCCTGAGGAGTTGCAGAGCTTGAATCTGGCCAGCCACTTTTCCTGGCTTCTCGGCTCAGTGTCTGATGTAGGACACAGGCAGGAGAGCGATCGCGGCCTGACAATTAAAGGGTCCGCTTCCTTTTTCTTTTTTTTTTTTTTTGCGCTCCACCAAATCACCAAATTCGGCAGCCCCATGAGGGTCGCAAATGAGAAAAGCTTGCGCACCACTGGTCTAGATCATCCCTGACAGGTATCTGTCCACCTTGTTCGTAAATAAGGAAGTAAACAAAAAAAATAGCCACATTTGACTTCTGTTCTTCAGTGCTGTAGATTTGTGGGAATGCATGGAAACGGTCTGTGTGCAATCCCTTTTACAAAATAAGAATCCCACCATGCACATTTTAAAATTAAAAGTAAATGTAGGGAGGGGCGTTTAAGAGATCCGCGGAGTGCTCAGTTGCCCCCACGTCAAATTGTTAATGTCACCTCCTGTACAAAGGGTTCTCTAAGCAAAACAAACAAATGTAAGGTCCCTTTCTCAGGGGACAATTCCTGTTCTGTTCAGTCCCTCTGGGACTCCTGGCATTGGCCACTGTCAGAAGACAGGACACTGGGATAGATGGATAGTTTGTCTGACTCACTCTGGCCGTTCTTATGTTCTTTCTTCCTTATGAGATGGGACTCCTGGGGAAAGAAAAGGCGGGCACAGGGGGCCTGTCTCTTAGGCAGTCTTTACTGAGTCGGCCCTTTGGTCTTGGGTTTTCTATGGCCCTTAACAAAAGTCTACCTCCAACCCCTACCCTTGGGCACTCTGCTCTACCGCTGGCCCATGCAGTCTCAAGGGCTTCAGTGTCCTTCTTGGCTCATCTCTCTCTGTGGTGAGTAGCCTCTGAATGTTCAGAGCCCCCTTCCTGTGGCACGTTTTCTCTTTTTAAATGCCTTACAGGTGTGCCCCATTAGGGCTAATTAGTTTCCTCTCCACTGGCCAGGGGTGTGTCTGTGCCCCTGCACAGTAAGGGTAGTTTATGTTCAGTATCCTCATCTCAGAAGAACAACATCTACCCTAAAAATAACAGGTTGGGTCCGAACTAGTTGCAAATCAGTGTCACTCCGTCCAAGTCAATGCAACTGCACCCGTTTGCACAGTTGCTTATCTGGCCCAAGATATCACAATGAATCTGTGACTGCTTAGGACTACCCAGATGTTATTCCTCTGCGTAGCACTGACCAAATCCTCATGCCACCAAAGCACAGACCTCTAACACTTGCAAGGAAGGTGAAACTCCATTTGCTGTCTGGACCTATGGTATGTAGCAGAACAGTCCTGATTCCACCCAGCAGAGGGCAGCATTACACATCGGTAGGACTCTGCTGGTTCCATCGTGATTATTGACACTATACGCTTTCACTTAATCAAACTACTGATAACACGCACTGCAGAGATAAGAAAAATATCCCATCACAGAGGATAAGTAAGTGGGCCAAGAGCCAGCCGCTGATTTGCAGAACCGGAGCGAAGTTGTTGAGGTAACTAAAATTGTAAAAGTCATCCGAGCAAAACGATACCATTCAGATGATGCTGTTACTTATTGAGGCAAATGCAGATAGGAGTCACTTGGCATATCAAAGATGAATGCATAACGTATGGAATGCTTGGAGTTCAGAGATCAACTTAAGAGTATATTCTCAAGGACTTAGAGAAGGTGACTCCAGATAGCATCTATGGGTTAGCCACATAATCTTTGTTCATAAAGATAACAGAATATGTCTAATCCCTTTAGGATTCTACGCCCCATTCTAGCAGCGGCGGGTTATTTTGTGGCTGCAGGTTTTTTTCCTGACGTCATTGGGCTTTCCAGACATGGACATATCCTATTAATTATCCAATAGGGAGACTTTATTACCAGGGAGTAACTAACACACTTTACAATCTGAATCACAAAAGAACAGAGCTGAACAGTGTGTCCTGTCAGACCTGGTTTATCTGTATGGCTGTGCACTGGAAAGGCCTAAATGGTAACTAATCTAATCCCATTTATATGCTTAGCCTTTGCCAGCCAGAAATATTTGCCAGTAACAGAAGATCTGAGCAGTGGCAATTGGTCAAAAGAATCTGCATATCTCAGAGGGCATTCAAACCCCTGCCAGGACTGGTTTATTCATGAAACCCTTCTTTTCCATTACTCTTAACCAGCCATGTATAAAGGCTTTCCTTGGTTACAGCCCAGATTTACTGCCTAGACCCCAGCTGAGGACTGGAAGGACAGAGACAGGTTTTTTTCAACCTTACTCATAGTTTTGCACTATCTAAAATCCACAAAACACATTCTAATGGCCTAAAAATTGGTAGGTTAGGTCTAGGGACATGGTAGAATCTTTCAGCCAAGTGATGCAGTCAAGGGGGTTCCGATAGGATAGTATTTTCAGTGACCACAAATAGAAAAGACTAGAACAGCTCTTCCAAAATATGATATTCTCCTAAGCACATGCTGGTCCAGTATTAACTCAGAGCAAACAACATCGTTTGTGAAATAGCAAAGAGCAATTCATGGATCACATGGTTTTCCTGGGAGGATTTCCATCCTATGTGCTAGCCAGACCTTACCCTTTGTAAAGATCTGACAAGATGACAGCTTATGATGGGTACCAAAACATCTTCCTTAAACTCCCATTGAACCTATATGACTTTAAATGGCTGTTCCCCCATTTCTGCCAGGGCAAAGGAATAGTTGCCAATGCAAGAGTAAGAGCGCTGACACAGAGGCGCTGAATGTGGAATGGAAACAGCATGTTGACATCAACTGGTAACTTACTTCATTTATAAGGACGGTGTACGATGCTCCGAAGTCAAGCAGGCCTAGGTCCAGGGAGAATTCCTTAGTTCCAGTTTTGCATCTTACTTTGTAGCTTGATACAAGGAGAAAGTACAGTATTGACCAGTTAGCTTCATATACAGAGCGTACAGAACACAGCCATTAAATATACTCCTAAAATGGACTAGGGGGTTGAATAGCCTGTAGCTGTAGTCATATAAATCTCCTTGGGCAGCTAGACTTTTTCCTATTGCTTTGAGTTCCCCTCCTTTTAGGACCACTTCATGGATATTGATTAAATTCATCTTATGGTACATTGAATTCCTGGCATTTTTTAATGATTTCTGCTTCCACCTGGCACTGATCTCCTTATTTCCTAGGTTAATTTTTTTCCAAATTAAGTCCCGTTCCTCCAACATTTGTGGACCAGACAGTTCCAAAGGACCCAGTGAGTCTTCAGCTCTCTTAAGAAAATGAGCTCTCCTCCTCCCCTATCTAGTTGCCCATTTGCTTTCAAAAGTACAAGATTTGCGTATTTCAGCAATAACATTCTTGGGCAGGGGCGCTTAGGAGGGGGAAGTTGTGCAAACTTTTTTGAACCTTACAGGTGCCAGAGTGATGGGCACCCCAAAAATATCAGGATATTTAGTTCAGACAGTGTTGCCAGGCCTGAAGTCCAGCAGAGACAGGCTGAAATACCAGCATGGCATCTCCCACCCAGGTTCCAACACTACCTGGTGTAGACCCTGAATGGCTACAGTGCCGTGACCTCAGTGCTGATTATAGCTTGAACCCCACAGAGAATCATGCTTGTTATCGTTGCTCTGGCTGGGGCATGATGCAGGGCTCTCCCGTCTTCCCGTTCCTCTCCCTACAGCTCCCCTACCTCCATCAAATCACACGCTGTTTCCAGACATCTTGCCCTTTCGCTCCCCCTACATTGCCCAGATGACACAGAATAAGAATCTGGGGCAAGTGGGAGAAAGTCACACAATGTCTTTTTCACACATTCCAAGGGGTTTGCACAACCCCTCAGCTTCACTTTACCTGCACCTGATAATACCTAAAATAAGATACGGGGTCAAACTGTCATGTCTTCACTCGGGTAATGGAAGTCCTAATTATTTTAGAATTTGCCCCCTCACTGTATCTTGTCCCAAGCAGTAACAACCCTGGAGAGAGCGCTAGTCTTGGCATTGACCAGATGGTGAATGAATCAGACTCTGGATCTCACAAAGGGACCTTGGTCTGCTGGACACCTTGTGGAGTAACCGCACCACTTCCCTCTGCATCTAAACAAACGGGACAAGGTTCTGGTTCTGCTCTCCACTTGGCCAATGCTTCTGTTCTTACACACGTAGTGAGCAAATGGCGAGATAGTGGGTAAAGGACCTTTGTGTTAGCCCGAGAAAAGCCCCTCCCCACCAGACCGAAAGGACTTTAGATGTAGCCCAGTTAAGGAATCTTACTTTCCCCTCTCTACGGTTGTGTAATGTGAAACACTGTAGTTCTTTGTCACACTGATGATCTGCTCTGTGTCAAAGGTGACATTGACATCTTGGTCCAAAGCATTAATGAATCTGCAAAGAAGCCATATTTTATTATGGTGTCATATGAATCCAGAGAAATACAGCAGTAGATATTTTACATGAGCTACTCATTCTCTCCTAATGCGCTTTAGCTCTTAATTGTTGTGGCCTGCCAGATGCTTTTAAGCCTGCGCTATTGCCCACCTGTTCATTCTACAATGACTGTTTCCCACTCTCATACAATTTAACCCCTTATTTTCCCCAGAGTGGTTTGTTACCGCACCCCCTTTCTGCCCTATGACTCAGGTGTTGGAACTTGCAAACAATCTCTGCTGAGACACTTTCATAGACTGACAGGCACGTCTGCTTCGAGAGGAAGGAGATTTGTCTTCTTCCAAGGAAACAAGGCCTTATCTGCACTAGAAAGGGTTTACCAGTGCAGCTGTACTGCCAAGCCCTCCACATAGACATGTGGTTCGTGCTGGCAGTGCATTTGTCTGGATAGTGTATACCAATTTGGAGAGAAATACATTATACTGGCCATGTTTTTGCCAGTGTAATGGGATAGCTGTGTTTTTGCCTGCATTTCTATGAGAGTCACAAACAGAGTTCCCTGTAAGCTATGTGCTTGTGCAGCTGTTCAAGAGAAATTTGAATGCCACCCAGCTGATTAGCAGAGTGCCCACAGCTGGGTTTTCTATAGGTGGAGCACATTCGCACATGCCTTGGTGCACATAAAATTTATTCTGCCCATCGATGGAAAAGATTACAGGGAACATTGGCCTGGAGTGTGATTGTTTTCTCCCACACTCCTAACAGAAATAATTATTATGGAAAACAATTAAGTACAAACCAGGCCTAACCATTAGAGCTGGTTAAAAAAAAAGTTTAAACAAAAAATGGCTTTTTCAGCTACATGGAATTTTCCATAGCAAGGTCCGTTTCAATATAATATTTAGGAGTGTTCATCAAAAAAACAATGTTATTTCAGCTGCCAAAAACTGAACAATTTTAGGTGGCCAGGAGAAAATTTTCAGTAAAAGCAAAGATGTTTGCCTAATTTGTTGAAATTTTGCTGTTTTCAAGTTGCCAAAAACTGGGGCAGGGAAAACATAAAGGCTACGTCTAGACTACATCCCTTTTTCAGAAAAGGGATGTAAATTAGACGTATCGCAATTGCTAATGAAGCGGGGATTTAAATCTCCCGCGCTTCATTAGCATAAAAATGGCTGCCACTCTTTTCAGCATGGAGCCCTGCCGGAGAAAAGCGCCAGTCTAGACGCTGATCTTGCGGAAAATAAAACCTTTTCCGAAAGATTCCTTATCCCTTATTTCAAACCAAATTTTTTTTCAAAATGTTGAGGGATTTCACTGAAGATAAAATTCAATGAAAATGAAAAGATTTGTGTTTTGTTAGAATTTTCTCCAGGAAAATGATAATTTAAAAAAACCTTCCTCGTTAGCTCTGTTAAGAATATTTTCCTGTGATGTTCAAACTCTACTGACACTCCCACAGAGTTGTTTCAAAAGTGCTACTCGAGTCAGCTAACTCACAAGGCAACAACTAACACTCTCTGTCCGGAGACTGTGTGGGGCCGCAGCCAGAAGGGGCGGGGTGGGGGCAGCCAGCCTCAGCACTGCCCAGAGCAGGCTGCACCCCACATCTTCCAGGCAGCCCTGAGAGTCCTGGGCAGGTAATTTAAAGAGTCTGGGCTCTGACTGCACCTGCTCTGGACACAGGAGGAAGGAAGTGGAAGAAAAGAGGTTGCAGCCAGGACAGATCAGCACGTGACAGATTCTCAATATGCTATAAGGTACTGAACCAATCTGATGGATCTAAATTAAACCCTACTGAATGAGGATCAGCACTTTTGGAGTACACAACATTATAAATGCAGTTGTGAAGATGTTGATGTGACACTGTATGTACCTACTGCAGTATGGAGGTGGGGAGGTTAATGAACTTCCTCTGTTATCAACATGTGGAGGTCACCCCCGTGGGGGGAAATGCACATACTTGTTCCAACTGGATTTATTTTGGATAAATAACCCTGGGCCTTCTTCCTGATCCAGCCCATGGATAGGCCCATAGGCCCATGGAGGGGAGGACTGGGAAGACTTGACCAACTAGGTTTCATAACACTGCGTGCTTGTTCTGATCTGAAGCTCCTACGACCTTGTAATCACAAGGCTGCCCCTTAGGCGAGGTATGAAAAGACCATCCTTGGCAGAGCTTAGGTGAGAGCT
Source organism: Pelodiscus sinensis (assembly GCF_049634645.1). Lineage (NCBI taxonomy): Eukaryota > Metazoa > Chordata > Testudines > Trionychidae > Pelodiscus > Pelodiscus sinensis. The sequence goes on along the minus strand of NC_134717.1, from coordinate 8,468,087 downwards.
GAGGTGAACTCTATGAAGCTTATTAATCTGAGTGTGGGTTCATTCATGGTTTTCTCTGCGCTGCTGTCACCCGAAGAACGAAGTCCGTTGACATAGAAGGAGCCGGGTGGTGACTGATATCCATAGCAATGCTACTGCTCTCTGTCTCTGAAGGGAAGGCAAGCAGATGTCCCAGGGTATTTGTCTGTCCTAGGAATACCTCGGTCAGAAGGGAGAGAGGTGCGTGTCTCCCCCTCAAGACAGGCAATAGCTGGGGAGCTGGAAGCCGAGCATGGGTGCCCTAGCCAATACCACTGAGATGAAAAGCCTTCAACTGTGATGTCTGCAGAACTCCACAGGGAGCACTGAAGCAAGGGGAAAAGCCAGGTTAACTGTGTGCCAGGGGGCAAAGCTGAGTAGGGGAACTCTAGGCAGCCTCCCATTAACCTCAGTGCCAGTACAGAACCCATTCTTGGGGGCCTGATTTGCTGCTGCCCCACACCTTGTGTAATCCCTTACACCTGAGCAACATGGAAGGTCAAACTCCACCACTGCATGGAATGGAGAATTCTGGGTTGATAGCTGTGGACGCCCACTTGGGTTAATCACTGCACAAGGTGCAGGAGAGGGAAGAGTCAGGGTCCAGAGGGGTTGGGGTGAATGATCATCATGAGCTGAGCAATTTCCAGAGCAGCAGTGACAGGACCTGTGAGCTCATGCAACCTCCCAGCACTCACTCCCTGGTGCTATCAGGTCAGGTGCAATTGTGGGGGAAAGTGTCCTCCTCCTTCAGAGCAACAAGAAAGCAGTTTGGGGGTTGTTTGGGTTTTTTTGGGAGGGGGTCATCTGAATGCTGAACTTCTTAGGTGGTAACTGCTAATAATACCTGAGTCTGCAAGGCAAGTTTGATGAGAATTTATGGCTCATTGGGGACTGAGCCAAAGCAGCTGACCCCTAAAGACTCTTTTTACTTGGGAATATTGATTGGATTCAAACTCGGGCTGAGGAGGGCATCCAAGTTACATTATCTCCAAACCCAGTTAGACAGAACCAAAAACACAACCCAAAAGCAATTCCCACCTGACAGCTGACAGCCCCTTGGCTGGTTTTGTTGCCATGTCTGCAATCTAGAAATAAATCAGATAAAGAATTACTATTGCTGCCTTTCAAAGGAGGAGAAGGAGCAGAAATCAGGGGAATTAGGAATTTGATCCAAAGTCCACTGAAGCTTTGAATCAGGCCCTAGGCATGGGATCTTGGCCCTACTGAAGTCAATGACCAAATTCCTGTTGACTCCAATGGGAACAGGATTCATAGGTTTTAAGGCTAGAAGGGACTATTAGATCAACTATGGGATCTTTCAAAAAAGGGTTTTTTCCCCCCCGAAAGAACCACGTCTAGACAGCGCTTTCACTTTTCAATCATAGAATCACAGAATACTAGGACTGGAAGGGACCTCGAGAGGTCTTCGAGTCCAGTCCTCTGCCTTCATGGCAGGACCAAATACTATCTAGACCATCCCGGATACACATTTATCTAACCTACTCTTAAATATCTCCAGAGATGGGGATTCCACAACCTCCCTGGGCAATTTATTCCAATGTTTGACTACCCTGACAATTAGGAACTTTTTCCTAATGTCCAGCCTAAACCTCCCTCACTGCAGTTTAAGCCCATGCTGCAGTTTAAGGGTTTTGAAAACCCCTTTTTCGAAAAAGCGCTCGGACGCCATTATGCTAATGAAGAGTGGGATATTTAAATCCCCACTTCATTCGCACTTTCTATTTGCCTAATTTACATCCCTCTTTCAACAGAGGGATGTAGTTTAGACATACCCCTAGTCTGACCTCCTGGTAGCACAGGCCATAGAATTTCACCCGATTACCCCAGTATTGAGCTCACAACTTATATTTGACACAAGCTTATCTTCCAGAAAGGCATCCAGTCTAGATTTGAAGATACCAAGAGGTGGCTACCCCATCACTTCCTTGGGCGGTTTCTTCCAGTGGCTAATCACCCTCTCTGGGAAAAGTCTATGCCTTCTTTTTAATTCAGATTAGTCTGGCTTTAACTTCTCACCACTGGTTCTTGTTACGTCTTTCTCCACTAGATTAAAGAGCCCTTTAGTACCCAGTGTTTTCTCCCCGTGATGGCGCTTATGCACCATAATCCAGCCACCTCTGCATCTTCATTTGGATATGTGAAAGGTTGAACTCTTTAAGGTTTTCACACTAAGGCATTTTCTTCAGCCCTCGAGTCATTATTGTAACCCTTCAGTTAATCATCATTTTATGATCCCCATAAGCAGCTGCTTGATAGGACCCCCAAAGGGGCATAAGGAGGGCACACAAATATGCCCTGGAGATGAGAATCAAAGCAGCAGCTCTAAGATTAAGCATATTGGCTCTTTTTATTTGAGGGGGGCCAATTGTGTGCTCAGGGCTGGAAAAGACAGGGGGAAAACACAGTCCCTACTCAAAGCAGTAATAAAACTGTATGGACAGATCCTCAACCAGCATAGCTCCATTGATGTTTCAGGGACATTGATGTCAATAGAGCTATGCCAATTTACAGCAGCCAAAGATGTGGCATGTATTAGGGATGTGAAAGTGTTAACGTGTACACAGTTAATCCATCATCAGTTAACCTTCATGGTTACACGCAGCCTCTCCCTCTCCCCCCTCCCTGCCCCTGCGGGCCAAACAGCTCTGTGGGAGCCGCTTTCCCCCACATGAAATTTTCAGCGGTTACATGTTTATCTAAATAAATGCATTTTAACATCCCTAGCCTATGCCATGCATAAGGTGATCAGAATACAGGTTTACCTCAAAGAAATACAAACCTTTTACATTCACCCCCTCCCCCCACCAAACACACACACAATTTTAGTGCTAGATTAGACTGAGTTTTTGAGGGCAAGAACCTTATCTTCTGACAAGTCTATAAAAGGCCAACCACTGTTTTGGTGCTGTATGATTATCTATACATAATAAATGGTCACAACGGAGAATAAACACGTGTATAATAAATAATTACAGCATTTATTTCAGTGGTGGATTCATAGGACTTAAAGAAATCAATTTGATCTGATGCTGTTATCTATATAGTTGAGGGGCTCCAAAGGTGGGAGAACAGAAAGTTTCTCCCGGCTGGCTCTCCCAAGGAAAGCCCTATGGGCCTGTGTCAACAATGGGCAAAGCCAGCAGCATGTAAGGACACTGAGGCTATGTCTACACTCGCGTCTTCTTGCGCGAGTAATATGCAAATGAGGCTAAGCGTGGAATATCGCCGAGCCTCATTTGCATAACTAATGAGCTGCCATTTTTGCGGAAGAGGTTCTTGTGCAAGACGGAGCTGTCTACACTGCCCCGTCTTGCACAAGAAAAAGCCTCTTGCGCAATGCCATTACACCTATTACTTGAGAGGAAGAACGGCATTGCGCAAAAGGGTTTTTCTTGTGCAAAAAGGGGCAGTGTAGACAGCTCCGTCTTGTGCAAGAACCTCTTCTCCAAAAATGGCGGCTCATTAGTTATGCAAATGAGGCTCGGCGATATTCCACGCTTAGCCTCATTTGCATATTACTCGCGCAAGAAGACGCGAGTATAGACATAGCCTGAGATGTGTCCTGCTCTCAGTGCCAGCAGTTCAGTTCCGCGGACATCACAGAATTTAGCCTGTGATAAAGCCGGCCCAGTGCCTGCAGCTTGAATGAGAGTATAAGGTGGACCCCAGGCTTAAGAAAAATAAACATCTTCTGAAGTGCGAAATTTGCATCTGTCCCTCCTGTATTGGAGGCAGCTGAACTGGATGGGGAAATGATGATCTCTGACTTTAAACCCTGCCCCCAGAGTTCTGTCTGGGTCATAAGCTCAAAGGAACAGTCAGCTTTTCCTAGCTGCTCCCATGTTTCTCTTTATGGCTGCCCTGATGTCTCCAGGATCAAGGCAGAGTAGGGCTTGCAGCCAAGGAGCCAAGCCGGCCCTAAAATTTACACGTGATGCTGAGAAGCACTGAACCCTGTCCTGTTCAGAGCTGCTCTCAAAGCTCTTCTGAGCACAGGCTTGCAAGCCAACACAGTACTTCATCATTCTTTTAAGGGAGACGATGACAAGAGATCTGTGTTGCCAACTCTTGGGATTTTATCACAAGCCTCGTGGCCAGTGTTCCCTGTAAGAGATTCAAATATGCCCCGCTGATTAGCAGAGCATCCACAGCGCCCAAAGCCAGCAGTGGGTCTTTCTGCTGATGGTGCACATCCGCACATGTCTGAGTGCACAATTTATTCCTCACATGGATAGAAAAAAATTAGAGGGAACATTGCTTGTGGTGCTTTTCATAAAGGCCCAGCTTCTTGAATCAAGAGATCTCATATGAGTTGCAGGTTTGGGGATGGAGGGCTTAAAGCAAGTTTCTAGTCTTTATGCTTGTGGGGAAAAGCTTGAGAAAGGGACCCAGATGCAGCTCAAAGGCTCCACAACCCCAAAAGACCATGAGAATTAACTTCAGAGGCAAACTGATTGTTTTACAAACAAATCTGGATTTTTAAAGCCACTGTTGTGATTTGGGGGAAGGGGGTTAATGCGCTGCTTTCAAATGCATGGGGGCTGGCAACACCGGAGTGAGAAGACTGAGGACTCCTAGGAAGAAGTGTAGTTCTACACAAGGCCCGATTCTGATCACATTTACCCTAAGGTCAAATCTGGAGTAACTCCATTCAGTTCAACAGAGTTTCTTTGGCTTTATGTCGGTGATCAGAATCTGACCCTAAATTAAGCTCCAAAGCCATTGCATCAATTCCCAAAACTGCAGAGAGACACTAGCTTAATTGTTTGTTCAGTTCAATTAAAACTAATGGGCCTTCTGTGTGGGTTTAGTAAAGACTTGTAATAACCAGGCTACTAACATTCCATTGATGTTTTTATTTGGTGCCTGCTCAAGAGTCTCTTTTTAACGTCACTGCTGTATAGAAGCTCAGACTCTCGGCTTCCTTATCTTCTCCGGTCAGTGGCCCAGCAGGCACCATCGTGCTCCCTTGCTGCAGCATTCGCCAGTTTAAACAATGCCCAGCCACACACATGCCATAAAATCTGCTAGTCCCTCTGCAGATTTCATGCTGCTCACTGAGAAGTCAAGTTAACAGCATCTGAGAGCAATCAGACTCTGCAACTGCATCTGAGCGAGTGAATTAATGAACCCGTCACCTCGTCCCATCATCTCAGCCATTGCATTAACACTGTATTTACTCTTCACTTACTAAATGGGTCGTTAGGCTTCCCTCTGACTTGTGGACAAGTAAGCTGTATACGGACTTTTCCTTCACGGGGTGGCTAAAAATGGACTGTAATCCTGGGGAGGACTGCAGCTCAAAGATAAGGCTTTGTTGTGTTTCAGTCAATGTTAATTTGGAATACTCAGCAGGGTCCTGCGAAGAGAAAAACAGGCGGTTACATATTTTCTACATGAGAGAAGAGATCAAGATCTTCTTGGGGAACGGCAATCCCATTCCGACTTCCAGGAAAGTTGTAGAGGCCGATTGATGGGGGCTGGTATAGTAAGGTTATCAGCAAGCATCTCAGCCTTCTTGGTAACTGGCCTGTGTTGACCTATGTGCTTGGTAGTAGCCTGTTCAGAGCGATTCACTGCCCAGACCTTATTCTCTCTGCTCACTGCTACTGCAGGACAGATCTTCCCCTGGATTTGTTGCGCCACTCAACAAGCTCTCTAGTTACAAAGAAATTATGGGTCGTCAGTGGCTGATGCATTACCATGCTGAACACCTAACAAAGCCGGTGCCCAATGCACTTGAGATCCTGCAAGGAGAGAGCGCTAAGCTGCCAGGATCAAGTTTAAATAACCTGTCTCCCTTCCCTTTCTTTTATTCTTTCTGGGTAAATACATGTAAATTCCAAAATCCATATCCCAGAAGTGACATTTTATTTACATCTAAGCAATGAGAGAGACAAACTGAATATGAGGTTGTTTTTTTCCTTCTGCACATGTTTATCCCAGGACAATTATCCTTTATTCCTAATTATAGGTGAATGCAATTAGCCATCTGTTCATCTTCTGCTTCAATGCAACTCAGAAAATCTCTGTTTAAATTTTGCCACCGATGACACAGTGTTCTGTCTCTAGAAGGTGGCTCTGTGCTTCTCTTTCCAGGCAGGGCTGACTCAGAGAGTGCAAGATAACAGATTTCAGAGTCTCAAAAAACATATGGGAGTGTGAATGCTTCCTCTTTCATGTGGGAGCCGCAGGGACTGCCTGCCGAGATGACTCCTGAACTTTCAGTGCATTACGAAGTCCATGTACGATGAATGCAATTTAGGAGAATACAAATTTGGGCTAATATATGCTGCATACATTATTTGAGGTGCCATTACTCACCTACTGCCACTGTATCAGGGCTTCTTCTAGGCCTTTGACATCAGTGGAAAGAATCTTTTTGGTTTCAACTGACTTTGCCTCAGACCCTAACTGCCAAAATATATTCTTACCTGAAAGGCCTCCACGGGCTGCTGAAATAGGTCTTGGCCTTGGATTTTCACTTGAACTTTCTCATTTGCCAAATTCAGGACTTGAATTAAACTTTCTTTTGGTTCAAGTGGGGGCATTGCAGTTTCCTGATGAAAACAAAATGCTCTGTAAGTGCTTAGTTGTGTCCTTTATTATAGCTGCTTAATACCGCCCAACGTATAGCTTCTCTCTGCCACGACAACGGTGTCAGGTTGCCAGTTCCCCGTCCTCTCCTCGAGACAAGTTGGACTTTGAGACAGTTGATTATAACCCTAATTTAGGAAAAGTTGACTTGGTAGGAACTGTTTGTACAAGAACTCCTCCTAAACGGTAAGAGCAAAGGCCACCAAATTTGGCAGGAGCTTCCTCTTCTCCTAACTTAAAGCACGGGCAGGGTTTGGTTGTGCAAGACCAACCGGAAGCCCTGGGAAAAGGACAGTTTTCCATAATGCGCAAAGGGAGGGGCTGCTGTTCGAGGGACATGACATGAGAGTGGCCACTGGGGGCGCAGCGAGTCCTCAGGGGAAAGCCATCCTACTGGGTGGCCACTGGGGACAGCCACACCACCAAGGGAGTGGCCCTGGCTCTGCCATTTTGCCTGCCACCAGAAAAGGGTAAGTGGGGCTTCCTGCCCAGGAGATAGCTCTTGCTGCCTCCCCCTCTCCCCTACCCTGGGAGGGGTCAGTGGGGAGAGAGAGCCCCCACCGACCCAGGAGGGGCTAGGGGAAGGGAGACAGCCCCTGTCAGCTTGGGAGGGACCAGGGGAAGGGGGAGAGAGCTCTTACTGGCACCAGTAAGGAGCATACCTGCTGACATTTTTTTAATAGGCCTGCAGAGTGAATGGAAGAGATTTCATTAATAAAAATGTAATGTAAAATGTGTAATACCAGCCCTTAAGGACCTGGGCAACACCGGGTAAGTCTGCTAGTCGGAAATAATTTGCGAGAACACACTTTTCAGAAACCTCCATCTGGCAGACATTATTTGCAGATCTAAAGCAAATCAGCACAGTCTGTTTTTAACTAGCACACCCTACTTTTCGGTGACTGCAAAGAACGCTGTCATGGCCGGGGTTGGTTCTGATTTTTTGGTCCGATGTTTAAATCAGATCTCTCTGACAGAGATGTGAATGACAAAACCACCTATGGAGTCTGTTCTTCACACAAGGGTGCAATTCCTCATTGGGAAATAACCACACACTGGGACTGATGCTCAGACAGAACTCTCATTGATTTCAGTGACAGGGTTTTGCCTTTGTCTAAGCAAGGGGTACAGAATGGGGAGGGAAAATAAACCCTCAAAATCTCATTTCAGCAAGTGCTTTGAATGGCTTTATGAGAGGAGCAATAAATCAAAGTCCAGGTCTATGGGTCATAACAAGTTAGGGGTTACTCCATGATCAAAAACATCTCGAGGGTTGAGTCTTTTATCAGCCTCAGTGGAAATGTTTAAAAATGAATTTCTTATTAATTTTGTATAAAAAAGATCAACCTGTGTCTGCAAAGTACCAGCCACACACAGCCTAGAAACAACTAATAGTTGTATGACAAACATACAGAAATTGACAAACATACAGCCATTGGGGAGGGGGAGAAAAACCAACAGAAAATAGGACAGCCTTATCAGTTACAGATGACTGTAACTAAATAAGCCTGAGTACATTCAAACCCATTTTTATTGAAAGAATTATCCATTCAAACAAATCTAAACCGAATGTAATCATGAGGAAATGAACAAAAACATCTCTACCTAAACACAGGTAGGTTAAAACAACAAAAGATAGGAAATGTTACCTATTTGGAAATAGCCACTAGTGTTAATTAGATGTTTATAAAGCACTTTGATGATAGAAAGCCCTATATACTATACTCCAATACAGATGATTGGTACTTCAGAATAGCAAAGATTAAAAGGAGGGAGAAACAGACAAGGTGATAAGTTATTAAAAGTGTTACAGTGTTTGTATATGAATCCATATCCAAACAATGCAAACAGCCCACAGGCATATGTTAATGAAGGAAATCAAGCTGTATAATGCGTTGCGAAGAGTATTCTCCAATGGACATTAATAAAATAGGCCTACAGAAGCTATGTATCTATGTGGATTTGTGGGTATCTTCGCATGTGCAACTGCTTCATACTTACATTTACTTTGACTTCTACAACGGCTGCTGCTGCAAACGCCAGAGCTGCAAGGAGCATACCTGCTGACATTTTTTTAATAGGCCTGCAGAGAGAATGGAAGAGATTTCATTAATAAAAATGTAATGTAAAATGTGTAATACCATCCCTCCTAGTTAAAGATATTCCAAAGTCGTGTATTAAACTGTCGAAACAGGTGGCATTGTGGATGATGTGCTATTGAAATTGGCAATCATGTTATTTCAAACTATTCTAATATACAGTACAAGGCCAGCACTGAAGCCAATTAAAATTGATATGCCATAAAAAACCTCTTTGCTTGCAGGTTTCATATTATTTAGTTCCTCGCTCTTCTAGTGGGAATAGATTTTGGCATTATGTTAACTTGTAATGTTGGAAGAAGCACCACAAATGATCTATCTTCAAGTCCTTTTGAGGAAAGAGAAAAATGTAGCAGGCTCTTTAGCTGCAGACTTCAAGAACAAAAATATAGTTTGCCTCATCAAAACTTCCAACCATTTGCATCATCTGTGCTGTTATTGCTCATGCAAACACATTTAGAATCTGATTCAGACCTGGCTTGCTGTACTTTGTGTAAACTGAAAGTAACTTCCCCAGCGTCACAGAAGTTCTGCTGACGTGACCAGTTAAAGTGAGATCTGAAGTCAGGTCCAGGCTGAATATTTAAATTGGTGCAAGTCTCAAACCAAGCCAACTCTGGACACTTAGCCTTTTCAATATCCAAACGTGGCTCTATATCCAAATAACGCACAGGGTCCTAGAATGTTGGGCTGTTGGAATTCCAGTGATGGAGTCAAATTCTCAAGTTGGAGCCTGTCTCTCAGGTAAGTGAATCTGGATAACAAAAAACACTTGCTGACTCTTTATGCTATTGTAAAAGATTAACCCATTTTGGTCCTGATCCTGCGTTAGGCTCTAGCAATGCAGACCTCTGCAGCCTGGTGGAATCCTTTTGGGACCTTGCACAATGCAGGGCAGGTACTAGCAGATGTTAGTGCAAGACAAGGTATTGGTTTGTCAAGACCCATGTCTTGGGAAGGGAAAGTGAGTTTCACTCCGATTTAATAGGATTCTTGTTAGCGACAATAGGACACTAAGATGGAGCAGGGTCCGGAGCATGGGCCTTTCTACCCTCTGTTTGTGGCATGACATTTAATCCGCATGTCAATTAAGGACTCGGGGATAGAGTGGCTGAAGAACCTGTTATAATGTGGCTTCCAGGGTAAGGCCCTTTGAGGCTGGGCAGAGGAGCGCTGCTCCAAGGTGCACGCCAGAGGACATCGTGTCTCAGGAAGGCAAAATGCTTCCTACCACTCTGAGGTGCATCTGGGGGTGTGAGGCTGTGACACCGCTTGGCAAGTGGGCACGGCTTCTAGCCCTCTCTGTACGTTGCCACACAAGCTGCTTGCTCACTCAGGGCCGGATCCAAGGGCCACCGAAGTTTGTGGAAGAGTCCTGAACACACGGACTGCCAATGAGGTTAGCTCCCTTCCTCCCTGGAAGGGCCGAAGTGGGGAAAGCCTCCATCAGGCCCTAAAACAGGAGGGTGATTGTGCAGAGTTGGGCAAGAGATTGCAACGAGGAGATCTGGGATGAAATGAAGAAAGGGAGAGATGAGACTGACTGCCAGGGAAAATTCACTGTCAGTGAGTTCTGCCAGCACCTGAGACACTCTGCCAAGACTCAGGGAATCCCCATTACATGAGACATTTACACTGGACTAGACAAAGCTCAGTTGGGAGCAATCTGCACCCTCAGTAAGGAACCACCCCTAGTACGGAGCAGGAAGAGCCAACTTAAATGGTCTTTTCCCTCTCTAACGTCCCTGGACTAGCTGCCAAATGCTCCAGGACAGAGGCTAAGTTAGAAGCAAGAATAGGTACGCAATGAATGGAAGCTCATATATCTCATCGGCTCAGATACATTTATTTTTCAAGGGGTAAAAAAAGCTGCGAAGGAATACAAAGCTGGCTGTGTGCACTGCCCCCAATACTCACGTGAAGTTAAATCTGCACTTTCTGATCAGGGGGTAGACGACAAAATCGAAAATGGGAATGAAGATCAAAATCAGGAGTGGGTTCAAGAACTGCAACACCAACGAATGGGCAAGATTAGGCAATACAAAGTGACTTACAGTAATTAAACCCATAACACTGAACTGATGCCATTATAGGAATGACACAAGCCCCCATCACTCAAAACCCCCCTCAGCAATGTAATTGTACTTTGCACTTCAATAGCTTGATCGATTTAAGGTTCACACAGACATGAATATATTCATCCTTACAACACCCCAGGAGATGAGCCCAGCGTTCCAGATGGGGAAGCTGAGGCAGAACATTTTTATGTGCGCAAGGAAACATGCTGATCACAGAGATGGGGGGGGATTTCCAAAGGTTCAGAGCTCTGTTTAGGGAATCGCCCCCAACATTCAGCTGCTTAATCAGCAATGCTGCAAAAATTTTGGCTTTTCAATATTAGGCTAAAAAACCTCAAGAAGAGAGAGACTTTGTGAAATTTCCAACACAGCCTGCTTCCCATCTGCTCAGAAGTCTCCTAGGAGCAGCTGCTCTTCTGGAAAGAGAGAGGACTTGGAATTTCTTTGAAGTAGCTCAGTCACTCCTAGAGAGCCCACAAGTGCTGTAATCGGCTTAAAACTTCCCCTTTCTGGCAGGGAGGAGTGAGAATGTATGGCTGCTGCAGAGATGCTGAGTGCAGCCAAGGGATCAGGGGAAAGGAGATGTGGCTTGTGCCTTTTTTTAGGTGGGGATTGTTGGGGGCTAGTCCCACCATCAGTGCTTGTTGGAGCAGCTCAGGGACCCAATAGGACCTTGGCTGCAAAGCCCCTGAGGAACCATTATGATGAGGCAGCGAAGAGAGAAAAGCCAGGGCCCCACATCTCACCCCCAATCCACGCCCTTGACACACTGTCTGCATTTGAGGTGGGGAGTAGCCGCTCTCCACTGGTTAGCAAAACCTTCTGTGCTCACCCACATTATGCCAGCATAACACGGCTGCAGCACAATCATTTGGTCTTGCCTCAGAGCAGGAGGCTGGACTTGATGACCTCTTGAGGCCCCTTCCAGCCCGACATTCCTGTGACTCTATGAATTCCCGCTGAAGTGCCTTGTTTCACAGGAACTCAGCAAAATTCACCTGACAGGGCAGGAAATCCCCCCACAGAGCTAAGGGGAGATTGAAGGCCAGAGAACTAAGTTTCACCAAATTCATAGCAAATTACGGAGTTGATCCTGCACCACTAAAGTCAATAGGAATGTTGCATTGTCTTTTAGTGAGAGCAGGACTTGACCGTGTGGGTGCATCTACACTGCACCCATAGCTCGAAATAAGCTACATACTTTGAGCTATGCATTGTGTAGCTTATTTTGAGTCAATTTCAAAATAGCTTATTTCAAAATTTAGTGCTGTCTACACAGCACTTCTTTTGAAATAAATCACTATTCCGAAACGTCCCTTCCTCCTCGTGGAATGAGGTTTGCAGGAACGTCAGAATAGCAAGCCCGTTATATTTAGAAATAACGGGTGCATTTAAAAGATGTGGAATAGCTATTTCGGGACACCCCTGGTATCCTGAAATAGCGCTGCAGCATAGACGTAGCCTGAGTGAAATATGAATAAAAAAGACAGGACATTTACGAGGACCATGCTTCTTTTACCTGCATTTGGTCTGGCTGAAAGACTACACCTCCCTGAAATATACAGACATTCAAACTGATTAGTAAACACAACACAACACCATGTTTATTGAGAGCAACTAAGCCAACAGCCCATAACGCAGCCCTGGGTAGCTGAACTGGCTTTGAGTGCTTTCCCTTTTTGCTTGAACGCTGGATGCTTTGTTCTCCCTGATATTTCTCTTCTCAGGAAGTGGTTTGAACTGAATCCTTTTACAGAAGGGACATGAAGCCCTGGATGGCAGGCAACTGTGTGAGAGCCAATCCCTAGAAGCTGTTTGATAACGGTGGAAGCTAATGCCCCTATAGTTCTAAACTTGGTAGGGAAGGAAGAATGGACATTTTGGAATCCAGATTTAAATTCAAATGTTGAGCTTCCCCCCATCATCCATAATGGAATGAACCAAAATGGCAGACAGCAGACTCTGAGAGAGTTAAAATTGCTGTGCACACAGTTACAAAGCTAACTATCCTGTAGCAGGGAAATGCCCCCTCCTCCCATCAGTTTGTAGACGGTGTGCTAATCTGTCATTAAAAAATAAGAGCCGACGCGTATTTCAACTCACACAGGAATAGATATGACTTTCCTTTCTCTTATTAGTGCTCTCTCCTTACTGAAGGAGAATGCTTGACTGGGGGACCAAGGGAGTTATTACACAGAGTAATGCTAAGAAAGCCTTACAAAGGCAGTTTCCCCTTGAGGTGCACAGAGGAAGTGGGACAGATTGATATACAATCCAAAAATCCATAGGAACTGTTGGGACAAAAAGTGCTGAACCGTTTTGTTTTCAACCAGAGAATGTTTAGTAATCACTGTTGATTCTTATCTGGTTCATTAATGTATCATTAAACACACGCTTACAGAAACACATACTACAATGTTCCTAGTTACCAGTCGCAAGGGCCGCGTGAACTTTCATTGACTTTCCTTTCTGGGAGGGAGGACTAAAATACCATGTTGAAATCTTTTCATGCTTCACTTGGATTAATTACCCTAACTAGTGACAATTGCCATGGGCCCAGTGTTCGAAAGGCTCACACTTTGGAGTTTAAACGAAACATCCACCAAGGAAACAGGCATTTGCAAGCCCTAGTACTGATATGTGTGTCTGCCTCTAAGATCTGGATGGCCTATTGAGACACGTGCATGGCTTAATTTGTGCCATCTTGCTTAGGATAAGTCCCAGCACCTCGAGGTTTAGCAGTTCATAAGCCCTCTGGGCTTGCTCCATCAATTACGAAAGTAAAAATGGTGTGACCCCGGCACCTCTAGCCTTACAAATTAAGCACAGCACGGACATCTGTAAATGGGGGCCTGTCGATAAAATCCTGACCCAGACGGTTGACATGCATTTATACCTGGCTGCACACTCTTCCATTTGCAAGTCATGTCTTCATAGGACTTTCTGGATATGAACTAACTTATCCTCATGACAGCCCCATGTTTTACACCTGAGGGAGAGAAGTCAGTGACTTGCCCATGGTCACAGAGCTAGAACTCAGGTAGTCCCAGCTCCCAGAGCTGGGCTTAGTCCACTAGGCATCACTTCTTTCCATATGTTCATGAGCATCATGAATCCTGATCTGTACACCTACAGCTTTTTTTCCCCTAATCTATAAGGGTATGTCTACACTAGCTCATTAATTCGAGCTAGGTAGGCAAATGAGGCGACCGGAGTTGCATGAAGCCCAGGATTTAAATATCCCGGGCTTTATTTGTATGTTCCCATCCGGTCGCCATGTTGAAATTTCACTCGCCCGAACTCACTGCTGCGCGGCTACACGCGGCAGTGAAACGTTAATTCGAACTAAGTCCTTAGTTCGAATTAACTGTTACTTCTTGTGGAATGAGGAGTAACAGTTAGTTCGAACTAAGTCCTTAGTCGTAAGGACTTAGTTTAAATTAACTGTTACTCCGCACGGCAGTGAGTTCGGGCTAGTGAAATTTCAAAATGGCGACCGGATGGGACCATACAAATAAAGCCCGGGATATTTGAATCCCAGGCTTCATTTGCAACTCTGGTCGCCTCATTAGCTCGAATTAATGAGCTAGTGTAGACATTCTCTCAAAGTGTGACTCTTATGAGGTTGCAAAGCCGCTGGCTTAACTGTTGTGAACAATTAATTACAAAAAGCCAAGGTTATGACCAGTTTTACTATCCTAATCATCTTAAGTACTTACGAAGTCTGCATTCATTCTAGTGGCTTGCAGAGTCCATCTAGATCCCTAAGGACAAAAGAGGCCATTGTAAGTACCCTGGTGTGCTCTGCGGGATGGGAGAATAAGGAAACAGAGGAAAAAGTGAAAGCTGGAAGGGCCTTACTTCTCTTCCTCTTCCTTCACTCATTCTCCCAGTATCTTTTTTGCTTGTTTCTCCCATCTCTGCTTCCCTTCTCCCTCCACCCCCTTTTTCTTCTGTTTTAGGCCCGGCACCTTCTTTCCACCCGCGTCTGGCACCCACCCTATCCTAGAAACCATGCTGGAGATTGAAGGCCAGATGACCCTGAATGGCAGCTGCTGCCTCATGAAGCCAAGCAGATATCTGTTGGGGAGATGAGACTGCCAAAGCCCTCAGTGCGCTGTGATTTGCATGGAGTTACTGTAGCTTTACACTGGCATGACCAAGATCAGAACCGGCTCCCACACAATGTCTGTACTTTGTTATACTCTACCTGCTGGTCGAAGAGGGCCCAGAACATTGGCAGCGGGATGAACAGGAAGAGAACTCGTGTCACCATTTTAATCTCATTGATCAGTTGCTTCTGTGAAGAGGAAACAGGTGGAAAGACAAAATGGAGGTGGAACAACTAACAACAATTTCAGTCCCCCGTGCATGACGGTCCCTAATTAACGCCGAGTAAGGGTGTGGTAAAGCTTTATCAGACATGCTACTCCGACAATTTGCAATACAGAGAGCCTAGAGTTTAGGGCTGACCACATTCTACTTGCGGAAAACTGAACACCCTTGCCCCACGACAGCTCTACCCCTCCTCCAAGCTCCGCTCTTTGCCCCACACTTTTTGAGGTCCTGCCCTCACTCACGTCTCCCCTTCCCCCCCTCTGATTGCTGTCCCCACCCCCACACACTTTCATTGGGCTGGCTAAGAGAGCTGGTGTGTGGGGTTCAGCTGAGGGTGCGGATTCTGGAGTGGGGCTGCGGATGAGGGATTTGGGGTGCAGAAGAGTGCTCTGGACTGGGACCACAGGGTTCAGAGGGTGGAGAGAGAGCAAGGCTGGGGCGGGGCTAAGATGCAGGGGCAGCTCACGAGACAGGTTCCAGTCAGTGCTTACTTCAAGCAGTTCCTGACACCATTCCCTCGCTGGCTCCTACATGGAAGGGTGGCCAAGAAGGTCTGTGCACTGCTTCCTCCACCGGCGCCTCCTCTACAGTTCCCATTGGCCATGGTTCCCAGCCAATAGGAGTGGCGAGGGTGACACTTGGGGTAGGGGAAGTGTGCAGAGCTCCATAGCTTCCCCTATGCTAGCTTCCCATTGCACATGCACAGATGTAGACCCTGTCCTGCTCCTAAGGCATCTGAGATTAGGAGGGCAAGTACTAAAGAGAGGCTGGCAGGAGAGACAATCAGATATATACGTATTTACATACAGAAGCCTTGAAGACCCTGCATCATGCTGGTCATGGATTTTTTAGCACTGCCTGTGTTTTACCGCTTGACGTTCGCTAATGGACAGAGACTTGTGAATATTTGTGTAAGGGGAAACTCTGCTGTGCTGGTGATTGCTCACTCACCGGCACGCAGCTTGACACAAGGTGTCCCTGTTACAGCCGAGGAACCTGAGACACCACACAGCCCGAGCCAGGTCACTGAATTAATTAAGGATTACAGAACCGGATACTCAGCCACTTCCAGGTAAGGCAGGGGTGGTGGATTTACCTGAATTTACCACTGTACATGGCTAAGGACTCCGTAATATGTCAGCTGTCCCTGACCAGCACCTCCACTGCCTTCCTGGCCGCAGCGCTGCCTGCCTGCTGGCAGCCCCGCTGACCAGCACCTCTCCCTCCGTCACCGCACCTCCTGCTTAGGGGCGCCGGAACAAGCTGTATAGTGCGGGTGCTAGAGCCATTGAAGCAAAGTGTACACTCTGTATATGATGGAAACCACTTCACGTCTGGGGGCGCAGCAGCACCCCCTGCACCCTGGTTCAGCTCCTGTGCTTCTACCCATCTCAATCATCTGTTTCATGGCCTGCAGGAGTCTCTGGGAGGGGGGAAGAGCGAGGCCATGGCAGGCTCGGGGAAGGGGTGGAGTGGGGGCAGAGCCTGGGGTAGAACTGAGGGTTGAGCAGTGAGCACCCTGCCTGGCACTTTGGAAAGTCAGTGCCTGTAGCTGCAGCCCCGAGTTGGCCCCTATGCCAGGAGCCGCGAAAAGCTCCGTGTGCCCCCAGAGGCACAGCTTGGCCACCCCCGATGTACGTCGTCACTTACTGAGTATTTTTCGGATGCCCAGTCCAGCCAGTGCTCTCTCCTGGGGATCTGTTTGGAGCGGTTTTTCAGCCGGTTTGTAACAGCAAACTAGTGGGAAGGAGAAACGAGTAATGGGTGTAACTTAGGGGTATGTCAACCAGTCAGACCACCACCCTTCTCCCATCTTTCATCCCCCTGTCCACAGAGAATTCCCAGCTCAAAACTCCCCTCAACATTCTCAGTCCTCCATAGTACGGACTCCACAGCCACCCAAAACAATGCAACCGTGTTTTCTTTGTTCTCTGCCTTTCTGTTCCGAGGGGCAGCTGCCTTTTTTGCCAGGCATATTACACAGGAGACACACACTGTGTCTCTCTCTTTCTCTTTCCCATAGAGACTTTCCTTGCTTTGCTGTTCGTCTAAATCAAATGGATGTGGTTGTCCTTTGCGTGTGGAAACACAGCACATGAAATCCCTCAATATTTTTCTCACCTCAAAATCTACCTCATCTTCCTATGCCCCTTTTCTTCACCTTCCTGCTTACTCCAGCCCCAGATCTGCCCTTCACTTAGTACTACACATTTGGGTATTATTGATCTTCATATCCTGCAGCCAGCCCTCTGGCTCTCCCACCAAATGACCCTCTGGATCCCTTCCTTTTTTTGAACATCATTGAATTTTTTTTCTCCCTGATCTCTTTACTTTGGGACCTGACCTAGGAGCCTCTAAGCCCTGATTTACACTAGGGAGTTATTTTGAAATAATGCCCCCCCCCTTATTTAAAAATCATAAGCGGAGTGTCTACAGTACCAATAACGGGCCGGTTATTTCGAAATCTGTACTCCTGCTTTCCTGGGGGAATAAGCTTATTTTGAAGTAGTTATTTCGGGAGCTATTATTTTGAAATAAGTTATTTTGAAATAATTTCCTAGTGTAGACATGCCCTCTTATCTCCAGAGAGCTGCTCTCAACTGAAGTCAGTGGAAGCTGAGGTATTGCAGGGTAGACTCTTTATGATTCTGCTTCTCTCAGGGAAGCCTCGCCTGATGATTAAGAGAACTGGTGTATCTCTCCAAGGCAAATGTGACCCCAGCCTCCCAGATCATTTCCTACTTGTTTTAAGACCAGTCTCAGGAAAAATCTCCTTATTTGAAATTCACTTAGCTCCACTGCATTTATTTTTCTTTTTTAGAAAGCACACTCTGATTTGACCCTTGGCACAAGGGGATAAATGCCTCATTATTTACAGCAACTTTATAGTCAGAGGCTACGTTTACACTATAGACCTGTACCGCTGCAGCTGCCCTGCAGTCAGGTGTCCTGTGGAGCTGTTCTACACCAACGGGAGAACGCTCTCCTGTCAGCATAACCTCTAAGTGGCAGGAGAGTATCTCCCACCAACAAAGCACAGTCCATATGGGTGCTTCTTCAGGTGTAACTTATGTCAGTCCGGGGTGTGATTTTTTCACACCCCTGATCGATAAAATGTTACCAACAAAAGTGCAAGTGTAGACACAGCCAGAGTTTTCATTACTCCGCGTTTCTGGAGGACTGTTTGTCCCTTTCTCGAGCAGGAGCTAATTTGGGGGCCTCGCAGCTTGGTTTCCCATCGGAAGACAAATGAGTATTTTCTATGCGTGACTTGTTTGTTTATACCCCACTCCTTGACAAACCAATGGCCTGTTCCCAAGCATCAACTCTGGGTCAAAGATTGAGGCTAGTTAGAGAGATTAAGGCAGACAGAAAATGCTTGCTGCTTGCAACAATTTCCCAGAGGAACTATATGGCAAACACAGTATTTCTTCAAAGACGGTTCACTGCTTGCATGCCAGGAAAAAAAAACCCTAGTAAAACTACACGTTACAGTACCATAACAATATCAGTCTGAGCTTCATTGGGTACATGTGCTGCTGTTCTCTGCTGAACTCAGCAGCTTTGGAAAAGTTACAGAACAGCAAATAAAATAAAACGGAACCTGCGATTTGGCCACTCTGTGACTTTTCAGTTTCCTCTCAGAAAACAGAAGGGTCAGATTCTATCACCTGTGCTAAGGACAATTTGCAAGCAGGGAGGGGTGGGATGATTGAGGGAGCTTCCAGCAGCAAGTCACCCCACTGCCCTCAGAGGAATGACTTGTAGAATAAGGCACCATTCAGCATGAGAAAGGGTGTCAAAATCTGTCCCCAAATGAGTCCCCCTTCCTCACAGTGCCACACAAGGAGGCTGACAGATTTGCCGGCCCCTTGCAGAAGGTGGAAGGACACTTTGGCTCCCCGCTTCTGGAAGAGGCAGTGCCTCAGGTAAAAGGGCAAGGCAGGGGGCAGACCCAGAGCACACGATGAGGTGTTCCAGCCGCAGTTTAAAGGCCCCAGGGCGCCAGCTGCTGCTTCTGGGAATCTCCAAATTACATGATTTTACGGCCTCTCCCCAAGTTACGAACGAGTTATGGACCAAACAGTTGGCCATAACTCGATCTGTTCGTAACTCGGACCCCATTGAGTTACATAGCAACCGCGCTGTTCGTAAGTGCGGGTCGCGTTTGTAACCCGGGGACCGCCTTTACGACTGCTCCATGGGAGCTTTGGTCGTAAATGCGAACGGTCATAACTCGACTGTGCGCAACTCGGGGACCGGCTGTATCAAAAAGGTACAAAACTGACCCCCAATGACAATGTGCTTTTACCTGTGAACTGTGCATAAAAAGGATCGGACAGAAATAAGCTCACCCCAATGCACTGGCAAACTTCGAGTAAGATGTTCCCTCGTGGCGGAGTTTTTTTGTACATTCCACTTCCAGCAATAAACACACCTGTAAAACATTAGAACCCAAGTCTGGAATTTTTCCCAGTTCTGTATGGCTACAGACCTTCTCCTGCACAGAGACCACCCAGGGACTTCAGCAGGATTGGACACAGGGTGTATGTAGCATAAAACAAACACCTAAATATTCCCGTGCCCTTCCACACACAGGTTGTGAGTATAACATGTCATTTTCATGTATTCACTGGCATACGCCATATAGACACTTTCAAGAGCTCGAAGGGCAGTTTGGCACCCGGTTCCTTTGGATATCAATGGGGCACCTCATTCCTATGTGAGCCTTTGAAAATAACCTCACTTTGCATAATCTGAGGCAAAATTATAAACAGCCAAGAACTAGGCAGGCCATTCATCCCATTTTAAACCGGACAGTCCCCTCTCTACTTGTTTTATTATCCATCTGTGTGTAGTTTTGTCCTGTATCGACTGGGGACCATTTTACAGATTACACCGATCTGCCACCACCACCAAGCCATTCCTGGGAATATTGGAATGTCTGGTATTTTGAGAATGCAAGAAAGGCCACCCGACCCTAGACCTGGAAACTTGACCCAAATCTAAATGGTGCATCTGGCCCTTATTTGCAAACAAGCTGGGCTAAAAAAAAATAAAGAGAGAGAAAAAAACCCAGTTACAAACCCCTAGAAATGGCGGGTAGAATCCAGATGCAAAGCTGCATCCAAATTTTGGCTCTCTCCTCCATTTCTAGCATTTTCCCTCAATCCAAGTTGTTTGTTCATCGATTCCAAGGCCAGAAGAGACCATTGTGATCATCTAGTCCTACCTTCTGTATAACACAAACTATTGAGCTTCCCCAAAAGAACTCCTGGAGCAGATCTTTTCCAAAAACATCCAATCTTGCAACCAAAATGGTCAGTGATGTCGAATCCGCCACAACCTCTGGAAAAATTATTCCAAGGTGTTCACTGAAGTTCACAGCTCTGGGTATGATGGGATAGACAACTTGAAAGACCTTTCCCTGCCAAATCATTCTCCCCAAGCACAGGGTACATGCACAGCAAAGCAGGTTTCCGAAAGTATGTGAACTGGGGATGTTCAGGATGAAGTCTCTAGGGTTGCCTTAATTATATGTCCAGGCAAAATGCTCACAATTGTAATGATGAGATGTGTAAAATGAGATGTGTAAAATGAAGCACATAAATGGCTAAAAGTATAGAAGATTTGCCCAGAGTCACGTATTCTAATCTTTAATCCCCTTCCCTAACCATTAGACACATGCAGTGCACCTTGGCAGGGGCTTAAAGCTGCGGTCCCTTCTAATCATATGGTTCTATGATTTCCAGTTTTCCATTGTAAAGAGTGTGTATTCAGTGTCCCAGATCCTATTTACTTTGTCTTTTTTTCAGCATGCAGTGAATGCTGGAAGAGAACCACATCAGAAAATAGACTGGCAGACAGTTTGTGCACTGAAACTCTGTAATATTTGCGAGTTAGTTTTCCCCAGCTCTTGAACGCTGCTAGAAATACTTGTAATATATTTGTGTAGGAAACCTCAGGTAGTATTTTAAATTGATAGGAACAAACCTTGTGGGAACTGGGAAGCTCCTCAGAGTCAGTCACAATACACTTTTTTTAAATCAGTTGCTGCAACATTAATTGTTGGCTGATTATATTTTCTAGTGTCCTGTTCTGTTCTCTTTGCTGGAGGCTCTCCAGAAAGATGCCACGTTCATTATCTCTGGAAGAGTGAATTTCCAGGTCACTGATGTTACGGCTAAGCCAATATTTTTTGAAAACGGCATGATCTCTTGGCCTGTTAATTAAACTAACAATCTGAAAGAGAACTGGCACAATACAGTGACGAAACTCAAGTGCAGCATAATAATGGGAATGAATGAGACTTGTTTTCACCAGTAGTTAACAATCTGAACAGTAAAACAAACAAGTTGATGTTTCTCTTGGTCACTGAGGAATGGAGACAGAGAAGTGGCCAGCATTTGCTATTTTGTGAGGGCTATGGCTAAGAGGAATATGTTGGCAGTAAGACAGTGGGTTAAAGTGGTAGATTTGGGACACTGTGTAATTACAGCTAGTGCCTGAGACTGCAGAAGAGGAATATACAATATTATCACTGTCACATAATAACAGGCCATAACAGTCATTATGTGGGCAACTCCAGCCAACCAAAGCAAGACAGCTCAGAAATGAGGCAGTTGCTCCAGTCTCAGTTAATCCCCCGGGGAATCTCTTAATAGTGAATGGGTCATGAAGCAAACACTGGATAAAAAGCTGAGACGACCCCAAGCTGCAAACTGTGTCAGTCTGAGGAAGAAGCACTGTCAGAAACTTCCATCCCACAATAGGGAGATTACTGAGACAGATATGGTAATTTCCTGGACTACGTTTTAGTTTAGTTGGGATTGGTCCTGCCTAGAGCAGGAGGCTGGACTTGATGCCCTTCTGAGGTATCTTCCAGCTCTATGGTTCTATGATACGTTTGGATTATGTGGCTATGCTAAATTTATGTATTATGATGGGCCAGAGATTGCATGTAGTTCCCTATGAGAGGGTGACAGCAGCCCCTCTAGGAACTAAGAACAGTGTGTGTAGTGGGGGATAGGCAAATTTGCTCTGATGGGAACATCCTCAAAGAGGTACTACCTCCTGGGGAGGGCTTGCATATTGTGTTTAAGTGACTCTCCAGAGACCAACAAAGAAAGGACATTTGAATAAACAGGCTGAGTTAGTTTAAATTAAGAGCTTTCTTTCTGATTCAACAGACAGACAAGACCTTTTGTCCAATGGAGGTCCCAATCCTTAAGAAAGGTTGGAAGAATTTTGGCCTACAGAGACCCCATTAGGCTGATGGGTGGCCTCTGGTAAGATTTTAGTATACAGCTAGGAACTTATATATGATTTTCTCATAAATGCTTTTACCTCCAGAATAAATATGCTTGCTTAGAAAGAGCTCAATGGTAACTTATACTATCTGCCAATTTCGCTGTTCATAGACCTCAGAAAGAAAGAAAAGTACAGACACCAGTCTGTTTAGGCAGTCTGGCTTGTCGGAGATCTCTCAGTGTAGGCAGGGAAGTCTGCAAACTGGAAAAACTTCAGTCAAAAGAGTGAGAGAGGTTTCCACCCACGACTGGAGACAGTTAAGGAGTCAGTAGCCAAGAATAAGTGCCCTTTGTTGGCCACAAGGAGGAAATACAGGGGCAATTGTCCTGAACTATGAGAACTAGGAGTACAAATTGTTCAGGCCCCAAAGGTCAAACTTGTTCAAGGGCAAAGTTACAAACTGCCACAACGGGACATTTCCTTTGAATCCTCTTGAAGCTAAATCATGTGAGGTTATTATATTGTGACACATACCCCACAGCATCATCAGACAAGGGTCACAACATCTCACCTGCTGCAGAAAGGCTAGGATGTGTCAGCTACTAATAAGAGGGAGAAACAATAACAGGAAACTTGGAAATGGCAGAGGTGCTTAACAACTTCTTTGATTCCGTCTTCACCAAGAAGTTTGATGATGAAGGGATACCTAACAAAGTGAATGCTGGTGGAAATGGGGGAGGTTTAGAAGATAAAATATAAAAAGAACAAGTTAAAAATTACTTAGAAAAATTAAATGCCTTGAAGTAACCGGGGCCTGAAGAAATGCATCCTAAAATATTCAAGGAGCTGATAGAGGAGGTATCTGAGCCTTTAGCTATCATCTTTGGAAAATCATGGAAGTTGGGAGAGGTCCCAGAAGACTGGAAAAGGGCAAATCTAGTGCCCATCTATAAAAAGAAAAATAAGAACAACCCAGGAAACTACAGACCAGTCAGTTTAACTTCTGTGCCAGGAAAGATAATGCAGCAAGTAATTAAGGAATTCATCTGCAAACACCTGGAAGATAATAAGGTGATAGGTAAGAGCCAGCATGGATTTGTAAAGAACAAATCATGTCAAACCAATCTGATAGCTTTCTTTGATAGGATAACAAGCCTTGTGGATAAGGGAGAAGCCATGGATGTGGTATACCTAGACTTTAGTAAGGCATTTGACACAGTCTCGCATGACCTTTTTATCAATAAGCTAGAGAAATACAACTTAGATGGGGTTAGTATAAGGTGGATGTATAACTGCATAACCATTCTCCAGGAGTAGTTGTTAATGGTTCACAGTCATGCTGGAAGGGCATAACAAGTAGGGTTCAGCAGGGGTCTGTCTTGGGACCGGTTCTGTTCAATATCTTCATCAACGATTTAGTTGATGACATAGAGCGTACGCTTATTAAGTCTGCAGATGATACCAAGCTGGGAAGGGTTGCAACTGCTTTGGAGGATAGGGTCATAATTCAAAATGATCTGGACAAACTAGAAAAATGGTCTGAGGTAAATAGGATGAAGTTTAATAAGGAGAAATGCAAAGTGCTCCACTTTGGAAGGAACAATCAGTTTCATACATACAGAATGGGAAGTGACTGTCTAGGATGGAGTACTGTAGAAAGGAATCTAGGGGTCATGGTGGACCACAAGCTAAATATGAATCAACAGTGTGACACTGTTTCGGAAAAAGCAGATATGATTCTGAGATGCATTAACAGAAGTGTTGTGAGAAAGACACAAGAAGTCACTCTTCTACTCTATTCTGCACTAATTAGGCCTCAGTTGGAGTATCGTATCCACTTCTGGGCACCACATTTCAAGCAAGATGTGGAGAAGGTACAGAGAAGAGCAACAAAAATTATTAAAGGCCTAGAAAACATGAGCTCTGAGGGAAGGCTGAAGGAATTGGGCTTGCTTAATTTGGAAAAGAGAAGACTGAAAAGAGACATGATAGCTGTTTTCAGGTATCTAAAGGGGTGTTTCAGGGAGGAGGGGGAAAATTATTCTCCTTGGCCTCTGGTGATAGGACAAGAAGCAATGGGCTTAAACTGCAGCAAGGGAGTTTAGGTTGGACATTAAGAAAAACTTCCTAGCTGTCAGGGTAGTTGAACACTGGAATAAATTGCCTGGGAGGGGTTGTGGAATCTCCATCACTAGAGATATTTAGGAGCTGGTTAGACAGACACCTGTCAGGGATGATCTAGATCAGTGTTTCTTAAACCTTTTAAGACTGAGGAACACCAAACAATAATTTTTTTTATGAGGAACACCAAAATTTTTTGTTGAGCTGAGGGAAGAGGGGGGGAAAGATTGTTTGCCCCTTTAAGGGTGGCCATTTTGAACTCTGTTGTTCTCCGCGGCACACCTCTGACTGACACTGGTGTGCCATGAAACACAGTTTAAGAAACACTGATCTAGATGGTGCTTGGTCCTGCCGTGAGGGCAGGGGACTGGACTTGATGACCTCATGAGTTCCCTTCCAGTTCTAGAATTCTATGATTCTATGATATTTCAGGATGTTTTCTTGGGTGGTTCAGATCAGCCATCAGATGAGCCGACAGACTCGCAGGGCCCTGGACAAGGGAGGCAGCTTTGTGCTCCCATGGGGCAGGGCCTACGGCATAAAGGGCAGAGCTGAGGCAGCCCCCTCAGTGCTATCCAAAGTGTGCCTGCCATGGCTCTGTAGCATGCTGCATGGGGGCTCCAGCAGCAATATAAAGGTCCCAGGGCTCTAGCCATCACCACTACTGCAGTCGCAGTGGCCTTTAAACCACCAGTTGCTCCTTTTGCCCCCGCCATTCTCATAGGATGCAGCCAGGCCTGTCCTGGGAAAGTGACAAAGGGTGGCCAGGCAGCCCTTGGCTAGGGGAATAAGAGGAACAGAAGGAGTCTTGGATTGTCCTGCCAATGGGTTTTCTTTCTCTGAGCGGGGGAAGAGGGATACTGGGCAGAAAGGGTGGACAGCAACCCTCCAAACATCCTGAGTGGAACGTTCTAAGCACCGTGATTGTTTCCACTTACCAAGGGCTAAAACCATGAGTGCTGCTGGGACACCAAAAGCCAAGGCATAGCAATCCCCTCCGAAACACTTCACATCCCCTAAAAAAAACCAACAGAATAAAAGCATCTCATTTCGCCGTGTTTACATGCAAGCCAGGCTCCCACCCTGTGCCCCCCACGGCAACCTGTGCCAAAGCAGTCACCTCTCTCCGCCCGCCACTCTTGCAGCGGGTTTTGACCTTGCACACCACGCCCATTTCAAACAAGCACCCTGGGGCTCCGCTGATGGCGGCAGCTGGGAAGCAGAGCTGGCGTGGCAGCCGCTTGCAACTACAGCAGCCGTAGAAAGGGCCAGTGCTAACCACAGTACTGTGATGAGCAGTAAGAGATGCTGCATGGGGCAGGAGATGTTACCACTTACAGGCGTGGGTAGCTGCAGGGTAAGTGGAAGCAGGGGAACAGCCCCCTGAATGGGTTAAAAAAAAAAAAAGCCCTACATAAAAGAACCTGTCTCTTTAAAATTTATTTTAATAGGCCTGGGTGATCCTTAACAGGGGTTCTGCACTATCTGGGGGCATCTTATCTCACTTCCATCACTGTAATCAGGTAAGTGAGAGTGAAACTATGGGATTACACCAGGGTGTATGAATCACAGAATCTGAACCTAAGATTTCAGGTGTGTGAATCAATGCCCTGTGTATCCTGTTGACTTATGTCTCCCCTGGCCCTGCAGAAATAGCCTGCCCCACACCCTATTCCTGTGATAACTCATGATGAAAGTAGCACTGTGAGAATGTTGGAGCAGTTCAAGCTACAGTATAGCCTGGGAATGTAGCACACAGTTGCACCATAACCCAGAAGAGCTCTGTTGCTGTGGGTTCATGGAGAGCCAGTCCCCAAACAGAGATCCAGTAGCATGGTCAGAAACTACTGCATTCATACACTAGTGAGTAGCTGTAAATAAATGTGGTTTTAAAAGCACCCATAGCTAAAGCAAAAAAGGAAACTGTTCAGCAAAAACTTTGGTGATTACTTTGCATTAGTCATATGCAACAACATGGTCAGTTTCATCAGGGGGGTGGGAGGTGATATTTATCTGGCCACTTTCCAAAGAATTCACTGAAATCCAATAAACCAAACTGTGAAACTTTACATGTCCATTTAACTTGTGACCTATAGTATGGACAGAAAGTGTTGGGCTCTGTCATCTAAATCCACATGCTCCATGTGAAGCTGTCAAGTTTCAGGGGAATTGCTTCTCTGTCTCTCCTCTGAGAAGCACAGAAAATAATTTTAAAACCTAAATCTCCCTTTCCACTCTCCCTCTTCAGGGTGGTGGGGTTATTGGCTGAGTGTTGTGCTACATTGACATAGAATCAAAAGCTTTAAGGGAACCGGATTTTCATCCACCCATCAAACAAATTCAGCAACAGCCTCTCAGCATCGAAATGTTGACATGGGCAAAAGAGAGAGAGAGACGTAGGTTTTTGGTTGTTGTTTTTTTGTTGTTGTTGTGTGCTTTGGCACAAATACAGTGGACAGAGATACACGTCCCAAACCCCAGGAAAGAGGCAAAATATTAAAATAGTCATTCCGAATAAAGAAACCCTTATGGAGGATGTCAGCAAAAATGCTCTTGGACATGCCAGGTACCTCAGTGGATGGGATACTGCCCTCTCCTGTGTATGTTTGAGTATTTATAGAGCGAGGTGCTGAGCACTGAAATACAATAAAGTCAGTATGGCAAGACTCAGGATAAAATGGTTCTGAACTGTGGGTGGGATGCAAAATAGGCCATAAGAGAGGGATAGGCAATATGTGGGGCCTCAAGATAAGCCGCTCTAGTCCATGATCTTGCCACCTGATCCACACAGGTTGACCCTTATGCCTGTCTGGAGTTCAACAAGCAAACAGGGCTCTGCATGAGAGGAGGGATCAGTTTGCAGAACTGGAACCCTGAGCAGCACTACTAGCATAGCCCAGAACTGACGTGTACAAGGAATAGGGTCAAATCATTCTCAATAAATTACCTATGGACTGCAGCATATACCCGAGGAACAATCCCCTGCTGGCTTGGGGAATGACCTGATGGGTCTTCTCCATCTCTAATATTTGATCCAGGGACTCGGGCTGGCTTTAAACCAAATAAATAAAGCCTGCAGCATGGTATGTCTGACTCTTCTGCTAGTTTCCATAAATCTGTAATGCAGCTATACAGGATTAACAAGGCATAAATACAACATACAGGTCACTCAGAAGATAATATAATCTCTGACATTTGATCCTCATGAGAATCTAAGCATCCATAGCAGAACAGTCCACAGTGCGGCTAATTTAGTGATTCATTCTCAATCAACACTGACCTCTCAATACAGGAGTAACAAACGTGGAGATCAAACTTCCCGCATTAATAGATAGATAGAAGACGGAAAAGAATTTGCTCCTTTCTTGGGCCTAAAACAAGACAAGGCAACGTCAATACCATGGACAAAGCACAGGACTGGACAAAAAACTATCAATTCTCTTGTTAGATGGGCTGGGTTAATATTGACACATGGTGCGTAAAATGCAAGCTAATGGCAGGCAAACCAGCTTGCATTGAGGTTCTGGCTTAGGCTCACACGAATCAGTTCACTTCGGGTGTGTTGGCATTTTGGAGGCTCTGTGTCTGTCAGGAGCAGGAAGTTGGAGGGGGAAAGTGTTTACTTATTCAGAACAAGTAGCTTGATTCAGATTCGCTGTCACCTAATTCAATCCAATTTGGCAGCGCTTGACAGCTCGTCATTTGTTCCCACGTCCTGGCCTTTTTTTTTTTCTAAACAGAAACAGAAACCTATGCATTTTGAGGAGCTTGTAATGACAGAGGAGCGAGAGCGTGTGAGGGAGACTGATCGGCTGGGAGTCCTGGGAGGAGAAGCTAAGAATTACGGAACTAAGCGTGGTGATGATTTAACCAGCCCCAAACAAATAGGGTCCATTCAGCACAGCACATCTGCTGGGGTAATTAAGCAGGCCCCAGGAGGAATGGGGCTGGGCATAGGACCCCAGTGAGAGTCAGCACTGCCATATTTGCTCTATTAATAAACATGGTAAAAAGGACTCTACTAAATCCATTCGTCTTTCCAGTCATTTAGGGCAATGCACCCTGTGTGTGATTCATGAGTTAGCCATGGGAAGGACCGAGTATTTGCATGCTCATTTTGACATGCTTAGTCCAGGGAACCTGTTGCTAAGAGTGGGCCCTCCAGTTCTCACACTTGCTGGCCATGCTAGCTTTTGCCATATGTCCAGTGGGACGCACAGATGATAGAGGGTGAAGTCAGCCCACCGAAATCGCATTTGCCCTGTGTGTGTGTAATCTCCCTCCCCCAGTTTGCCCACCCCCTATACACAGTGATAGGAGACAAATAGGATTTCCCCTCTCGCTCATTCACACACATAACAGAGAGGTATTTCTGCCTCTGTAAAAGTCAAACCCCAGTCATGACGTTGAGGGCTGCCTTCGGAGCTGCTGAATTCCTCACCTGCAGGGTGAGATCCCTTCAAACAGCAGGGCTCAGTCGGTGCCTTAGCTTGGTTCATGGCATGGATCAAAAGCTTTTCTAGCTGCTTGCTAATCAGAAAGTAGTACCAGAACCCACAGAATTTTTCACCATGTAGCTGGAAAGACATCTGGGCTCTGGAGCTGGTTGGCATTTTCTCCTCGGGGTCTTCACAAATGCAGTTGTGAATGAGCTCTCTTCAAGGCCCAGCAGAGGACAAAGATGTGCTCAGAGGGGGACATTTTCCAAGGCGTCCATGTTATTTGACTCTCAAGGGAGTGTATGTCACATAGTCAGCAAGAGGCCAGGATGTCCGGACAGGCACAATTTGAAGGAACTGATCACTGCCAAGCACTAACATTTTCCTTTATGAGAAATGCTTCTAAACTGTGGTGCCTTAGGCAGCTTTTTCCTTACTCAGGCACAGCAGTGTGAACTACAAAGTCCACTAGGAGCTAGGCTGTCCTAGTGAAAGGGTGGGTGGCCTTGTGATTCAGCACTGGAAGGGAGCTTGGCTCTGTCAGGGACTCTCTGCATGACTGGACACAAGTCACTTGGGGCTTGATCCTCCATTGTGTACCCAGATCCCCATGGGAGTTAAGTGCTGAAATATATTTAAAGATCTGGGCCTGAGTTCCTGACAGATGGATGGTTGCAGCCCCTGCCTGGCCCCAGAGTAACAAAACTAAAGGGGGTGGATTTAACTCACGCTCTTCTGCCAGTGGAGAATGAGCAGTAGGAAATCTTCCTTTGCCTCACCCTCTCTCCACCTCAACACCTCACCCCCGTTCTTGGTCCTTTGATGCAGCAGAAAACTGCTGTGGTTCGGCTGTAGGAGGTGGGGATGGGACAGGACTGGGGGAGCTCGCACAAAGGGGGGTCCTTATGCACTCATGCAAAGTGGGTGCAGGGGGAAGACAGCAGGATGGGGCACAGGGAACTGTCAGGGTGAAATGATACCACACAATCGGCTGCTATGGGGCTCATGCAGTAACTGCAGTCAGTGCGGGGAAGGTTCTTTGCTCTCTGGCCTCTGCAGGGAAGTGAAGAAAGTGACGAGCCCTTCACCGTCCTCCTGGATTTGGCCCCTACAGAAGGTTTAGGCCTTGTGAGCACCGGACAATCTAGCCTGCATGGTATTAGCGCGTGAATGGTTTTATCTAGGATTAAGGTCCTATCAGGCCCGCCAAAATGGGGGGTAAAAAGGGCCTGGCGATTCAAAGGGGCCTGGGTAGCCTGGCTGTTGCTGTGGCAACGGTGGCAGCCGGAGCCTGGGTCCCTTTAAATCGCCATCGGAGTGCCACCCTACACGCTCCAAACGGCTCTGAGGGCTGGCTCTGGGCACCATAGAGGGCTGTCTGCTCTTGGCTCTGCCCCTTCTATCAGAGACCTTTCTGCTTCCGGGACCGTGGAACTGGGCCCCCACACGCCTGCCTCAGGGGCCCAGTTGGCTCAAGAGCTGTTGGCTCCCCTGGGACCAATGAACCTTTATTCAGCTAATAACTGCGTAGTTCACTTCTTTGGTTAATGGTAAACAGTGCTGGGGCTATTAAATGCATATCTCTGTTTTTATCTGAAGCTATCTATTTCAGTTAGCTAATAATCTTCAATGCTAGTCTATATAGTTAAGATATTACATTTTCTTAGTCATTACCCGGCACTGATCCACCTCAACAGCAGGCTACATTTACAGTGGGATAAAGATGGGGTGGATGATTATTCTTCTGCCCTGTTCAGTTCTATCTACAGTCTCATACCACACCTCTAACCCATGGCATTGGAATATCTCTGCATTTTTTACTAACTTACCAGGATTCAAATCTATGACCTTTGACATCATAAAACTGCTGAACTATGGAGCCCTCTGGATGAGAGTTTTAGTCTGGTCTCCTTTCACTCCCCAGTCTGCAAAGGGTAGCTGAAAAGGAACAGCTAAAGAAAGCACCCTACTGGTTTTGAACACACAATATTTCACTGAATAGACTGGTGCCACGGGTAAATTAAGGGAATTGAGAGCACTGGTGGCAGTGACGGCTTAGGCTTTGAAAGAAAAGCTAAGAGCACTTTTAACAAATATAAATAACACTCACTACAGTGCGGGCTGGTTTCTGTGAGAGAAACTCTGTGAAATCAGTAAGGCATTTTGAGACCTACCCATCAGATAGGGATTGTGTTTCTTGCACATAGTATTGCAAACAGATTGGGTTTTGTAAGAACATGATTATTTTACCAGCACTTTTATATTTTTTAAGAGACTGGTGATTTGTAAAGAATTTTGGTCACCTCATTTCACACATTTACAGATTTCAACAGCATCAAAAAATGCTGTGAATGCCAGACGTGTGAACATAAAAATAACCTAACCGTTTTTAAATTGCATTCATTAGAAAAAGATATCTCTCCTTGCTTTCTTAAGCTTTGCAGCACACATATGCTCATATCATTATTTGTATTAGCTAATTTTGAAAAAAAGGTGCCATTCATGATCCTCCTGATCTCCCTAGCAACACGAAAATAAAGAAACAAAGATAAATGGGTTTCAGTATATGCACATTACTTGACACCAAAGATTTTGCATTTAAACAAAATCTTGCCAATATGATTTTGTTCAGCTAGATTTAGCCTGAGCAACCAATTCTACTGACAAAAATACTCAAAAAGGTAATTTCCTGCACATAAATCCTTTTTTTGAGAGGACAGGGGATTCCGTGTTTTATCTCCACTCTGACCAATGGCCTCTCTCACTGTTCATGGACCTGAAGTATGGCAGGTCGAAGGACAATTATATTTATAAAGTTGTTTGGAAAAAAGCCAAGAGTTCAGGATTAGGGATTAAATTCAGGCTTGGTGTAAGTGGTTGACATCAGTGCAGTTGTGCCCATGTGCCATTGAATTTGTTTCTAGCCAATAAACTTTTCAATGTCCCACGTAATTAATGGAAAGTTATTTATCAGTATTCTGGCTATGTGGCCTCTGCAGATACTCACTGGGATATGTAGGGTTCCACACAGGCAGTTTTATATATGTCGAAATATTATTTCCATTTTGCATATAGTGGTCCTAAGCACTTGCTGTAGATCTCGTGGGAATTAGATTTTTCATTTGGCAGGAAATTTCATTATTTTAAAATTTCTTCCATTCCAAAATGGGAGGCGGAACCTGAATTTCCCACAAAATGGAATTTAGGGAGGAGAGGAATCAGCACATTCCATTCTCACAAAACCAGAAAGTTTTGTACTTTTTAAAACTTTTTTGGAGCCTCATGGAAGTTGTAGTCTAGGTGACTCGTGCCCTTGTTCTCCTCTCTGGGCTGGGCTCCCTGCCTGGACTACATATCCCATGATGCTCTGGTCTCACTTCTGGCTGAGCCATTTTGGTACATCATGAGAGTGCCCTGATTGTGATGCATCATGGGAGGTGCAATCTGCGTAGAGAGCCCAGCTCACAGAGGAGAATGGAGGCATGAAACACCTAGATTACAGCATTCATGAGGTACTACAATAGCTACGCTAAAATGAAACATTGTGTTGTTTCCAAATTGAAATTTTTCAGAACTTTCTTTTCTGTGAAAAAATTACATATTTTGACTTTTTTAGGTTCTAAAACAAATGGTGAGATATTGGAATGACTCGCGGGGCATAAATTCTGATTTCCAATCAACTCTAACAAACAAGGAAGGGTGGAAGAATTCTATGAACACCTAAGATCTTCAATCAGTGTTGTTGGTGATGTGGTAGGTAGTATACTCCTCCCTGGTTCTGCGTGAATCAGTGCTACTAGGGAGCATAAAGCCAATAACCTTTGAAACTAACATGCTCATTACTTATAGTCACGAAAGAGGCAATTTCACACATATAGAGGTGACAGATTTAGTGCATTCCCGCTCAGGAAATAATCTATTTCATTCTCCCGTGTCCCAGTTTTAACAGACATATAATTTTTATCTTTATGTGCTTCCCCCAAATAATTATTTTGTGCTGCTACGTGTTAGTGACAGTTACTGAGTTGGCTGTCCAAGCTGTTGGGAGGGGCCATTAATAAATGTTTGTGAGACACTTTGAGAGCTAAGATGGAACTTTGACGTACTATCATCTCTCTTTCTCAGGGCAGAGCATCCTTTCATTTGGCTGTAGCTTGATCACATGTCCTATCCCTCCCCATACATTAACACCACAGACACTGCATAGTTTAGAAAATAAAATCTTACATGTTCTTCTTCAAACTGGTCCCCACCAAAGGCAGCCACACAGGGTTTGATACCTCCTGTTCCAAGGGCAATCAAAGCCAGGCCAAACATGGACAGAATCCTTCAAACAGGGATGAAAAACTTCAGCACCACAGAACCCTTTTAGGAAACAGTAAATCACGCTAGCTACATCTCAGACTCAATGTCCCACAAATCTGAACCTGGACTGTGAGTGAAGAGCAAGCTGAGATGGGCTAGTAATAGGAACAAAATAATTATCCTCAATCCCAGCCCAAACCATCAGCCAACACATAAACCAGACCATTGCTTTTGGCGTGTTGGATAAATGCAATGAATGTGGTTGTTTTCTTGCATTCCTGAGTATCAACCACGCATGAAAGTGGAAGTGTGGAGATGGATGAGAAAATCTGTTTCTGAGCCAGCTGGAAGCAGGAAGTACCAGAGATCAGGAGTGGGTGTTTCTTATAAGATCTGCATCCCAGATTTGCAGACCAAAAAGCGGTATGGGATCATCATCACTTTTGGGTGCCCTCTGGACCCAAACTCCTACCCTAGTGAAATCCATCCACTTCTAACTACAATCATGTGGTGGCCTCACAAAGGGTACGTCTAGACTACAGGCTTTTGTCGAAAGAGGTTTTGTCGACAGATACTGTCGACAAAGCTGCTGTTGACAAAGAGCATCTAGACTACATCCAGTTCTGTCGACAAAGGAAGCCGCTTTGTGGACATGAGAGTGTAGATGCAAAGGACAGTGTAGATGCAATAACGCCGTCTGTCGACAGAACTCTGTCGACAAAATGCGTTATTCCTCGTAGACTGAGGTTTACCGCCATCGACAAAACTGCCGAGTTCTGTCGACGTTATGTCGACAGAACTCGGCGGTAGTGTAGACACAGGTATAGTTTTGTCGACAAAAGTGGACTTTTGTCGACAAAACCCTGTAGTCTAGACACACCCAAAATGCTTCCCAACTAGCATGAAAATGTCCCAGGTTGGACGGGCTCAGGGAACTTAAGAACGCACCTAGTGAATGGGATTGTTTGGCCTGGCTGTAGCACATTTTCTCAGCTGTGCTCAGCTTATCAAAAATACTGGCAGTTTGTCAGACAGTTGGGGAATTGTATTGGGGAGAAGACGAACTGATGCTCTGGAGCAGCAGTTCCCAACCTTTTCCAGATGGGGATCCATTTTGACGATTCAGGAAGACGTGGTGACCCAGGGCAATTAAAAAAATGTGTGAATGGCTCCTTAAGAGCCACATGAGGAGACACCTGGTGACCCTTTTGAAATGTAATGGTGACCCATATTTGGGATCCTGACCCATAGGTTGGGAAACTGTGCTCTGGAGGGAAGGAAGGGAGATGCATGAAGAACAGATTCTATGTGGTCCTGCCAGTCTGTTTTGGACATGTGCTCTAACTGGAGATTTCATGTTCCTCTGACAGACACATGTTTCCCCCTAAATTTCACACACATCATTGTGCCTGAATTTTTCTTAGACGGTCTCAAGACTGGCCATTATTTCTAGAGCAAGTTACCTGCTTGGTTTATGATTAGGAAGCTGCATAAACTGCAGGATGAAGATGAATTAAAGCATCTGGTGCAAATCCCAAAAGCTGATAGCCTGACAAAGGGAAGACACCATTGGAGAGGCCTATATGGGTGAATAACTAAATGAATAACTATAATAATGTATCTAAACACCAGGTCCAAGACTTACTTACACATGAACCATCTGGTTTCCCACAGTTGGTATTGCACCGACAGACTTTATCACATGGCCAATCACATAAACAATGGAGAGGTAGATGATGGTCCTAAGAAGAAAGAAAACAGTAGAAGCTGAATATACTTGCGTGATATGTGTCCATTTCTTGATACCAGTGGGAATGTCAAGCAATCCCAGTGTAACTGGCCAGTCCATAGAGCTGGCCTCTGCAAAGCCTGTAACTCTTGTCTCAGCACTGAAAGTATCATAGGAAAGAAACAGAGTCAGATGGTGGGGTTAAAATGAACAGAAAGGGACAGATATTGGTTTGTGAAGATTCAGGTCTCCAGGTGGAATTAACTAACCTTGTTCCTGTTCAAAATGCTATTTGAGGTGGCTATCCTGGTCATATGTAGTTGATTAAACCACGGGCATTCTCCGGCCTGCCTGTCAAATGAATGCAGACTTTGGAGGCTGTATATGTAGACGGTATGTCCATGTACTCTAAAGAGTTTCTGTGTTTCAGGCGGATGTATTTAAAGCCAGCATTGACAGATGCCGTGGTTAGGATGACACAATGGGCAGCGGATGCTCTAGAAGACAACTTGTGATCCAGTGGCCACAGAAGAAGTTGGGAACCAGCGCAGCCTGGAACGAGTTCCAATCCCAAATGACTCAGCTAATTCATAGAACGTAAGAATTGCCAGTCAGGAACAGACTCCGTCTTGTCCAGCAGTCTGTCTTCATCAGTGGCCAGCACCTGCTACTTCAGAGAAAGAAACCCTGCAGCAGGCAGCTGGGGCATAAGGTGCCCCTTAGGGAAAGTCTCCTCTGAGCTCCTAATATGTAAGAGCTTGAGGACTTCTATCTATCAGATCACAGACACCCTTGCGTATCAGTGAACTCAGCCGTTACACTTGGCTAACCAAGCTGCAAAATAAAACCTTCAGTGTGAATGGAGGTTTTGAATGGACCAGGGAGTTTTGGAAGCTGGATTTAAGCATTATGGAAGAGGATGTTGGCAGCCTGTTAGGAATATGCTAGCCCAGAGTGGGGCAAACTGCTGCTCTCGGGCCCCATCCAGCCTGCCAGACCCTTCTGTCCAGTCTCCAACTCCCAATCGGGGATGCTAACCCCAGGGATGCTAATCCCTGGCCCCTCCCCTTCTGTTCCTCTTCCCCCACAGCCTTGGCTCCCCAACACCAGGACTGCATGGCTGGTGCTCTGGGTGATGCGTCCAGGTGGTACAGTCAGGGGGCAGGGAGCAGAATGGTCCTGGGGGGTGGTCAGGGTTGGGGAGCAGGGAAGGTTGGATGGAGCAGGAGTTCCAGGGGACAGTCAGGGGAGTTGGATAGGGGCAGAGGATACAGATGGGAACGGGCGCTGGGCCATGCCTATCTGTTTGGGGAGGCACAGCCTCCCCTACCTGGTCCTCTATACAATTTCTGAACCCTGCTGTGGCCCTCAGGCCAAAAAAAATTGCCCACCCCTGTGCTAGTAGGAAGAGGGATCCACACCCATTTTTTCTTGTTTGGACCTTTTTTTCGAGGACACTGGAAGTCCATGCTCCATTCTGGAAAGAAGGGAGAACTTTGTGTTGTTTTGGAGAAGACAACACAGTCTAGACATTGGAACACAGGCCTGGGAAGCAGCATTCCTGCATCCTTACCTCTGCCCTCACCTTGGGCAACTCACACGTTAATCGCCTGGATTCCTCAACAGTAAACTGGCGAGAGTGATGCTTGCCTGTCTCAGAGGGGACTGACGAGGTTTAATTTATTAATCATTGTAAATAATGTATCGAGCCTTCGATGGAAGAGAAATGCAGAGTGTTATGAAAAGTAGCGTTCCAGCATCTCTCTCTCTCGGCTTCTACCTTGAGCCTCACAGGGTCCCAGTGAATCTTATGTCTCAACACCACTGGAGTGTGCCACCCCGATATACGCATCACAACTCCCTGTGTGCGGGTGCAGAAGTGTTTATTTTATGGTGACCCTGAAAACAATAGCTTTTAATAAGCAGATCTGCTGTCCACTCATTATAGGGGTGTGTGCGCGCGAATGGCTGTTAGTATATTTAAACTAAAGAGATTTCCTTCCTTACTTGAATTTTCCCAGCCATGTGTCGGCGATGAGCGCTCCGATGACAGGCGTGAAATAACACAGCCCCGAAAAGGCATGGTAGACAGTGGTGGACAGGTTCTCATCCCAGTGAAGGAAATTGAGAAAATACAACGTCAGCACAGCTTGAAAATAAGGGGAAAAAATGAAACTGGTCAGATAATCCACACACGCCCAGGCAGGTGAACAAGGTGGCAGGGCCACATTATGACTTTTGTGGGCCCTAGGCACTTTTGCCTTTGTGGGCCCTTTCCTCCATAAAAAAAAGTATTAAAACTTATTTTTGATATAACTTTAAATACTTCAACATTTTATTTTTTTTCTGTTTTAGGCAAAATTTAATAGATTTTCGTGGGCCCTAAAAGTTTCATTTTTTTCTGATGTGAGAAAAAAATTAAAACATTTTCTTCGACCCTAAAAGTTCATTTTTTTTCCTTCTGATTTTAAAAGAAATTAAAACATTTTTGTGGGCCCCAGGTACTGTGCCTAATGGATAAGTCAGCCCTGCAAGGTGGCTCATAATCAATGGAGATTGCCTAGTTCCTAGAACTGGAAGGGACCTTGAAAGGTCATCAAGTCCAGTCCCCTACCTTCACAGCAGGACCAAATTTTTGCCCCAAATGGTCTCTGCAAGGATTAAACTCACAACCCTGGGTTTAGCAGGCCAATGCTCAAACCACTGAGCTATACTTCCCCAGCTGATCCTGGACTCTGTGCAGCATGCAGACTTTGAAAGGCCAGACTCCATGGCTTTGAAATGCATATGAACCTGCGCTGAGGACTCTTGTACTTTTCAAAGCAGGTACACCCAAGTGCAGCCCGGAGTCAGTGGGACTTCCCGCTGGCCCCGGGCTGGACGCGGAGTTCCGCATTCCTTCTTTGAAATGTACAAGAGCCTTTGTACATTTCAAAGAAGGAATGTGGAAGTGCCTATCGACTAGTCGAGTAGTCGATGGAAATTCCATCGACTACTCAACTAGTCAATTAACCACAATTTAACACCCTTACCATGGACACTTGCCCTGAGAAACAGTGGTCTACAACAGCTCCGTACTGACAAGTGGACAGTGAGATGACGTAATGGGCTTGTTTTCTTTTATAACATTGCACTTCAGTTCAGCTGGGGCTTGGTTTTGTACTGGGACAGTATCTGGATGTCTGCCACCTGAGAATATTTGGTAAGAGTGACATTCACTCCTTGTGTGTAAGGCTGAGCCAAGGATTGCCGTCCTGACTGATGTGCAAGATCAGATTCAAGGGAGACCCCGACAGGGCTACGGGATTTGCATTTATGCAGATCCAGCTGCTTAGAAATCTGCATAGATATGTGGAAGAGAAGCAGCTTCACCAGCCTGAGGGCCGGAACAGTGGCTGAGAAGGATTGTGCTGCACCCTCTAAGTAAAGGTGACCCGTGGAGGTGGTATTTGGATCAGATTTAGATGGGGGCTCATTTTGATGCCATCTCAAGGATTAAAATTTGCATTAGAATTCATTATTGTCCACAAATCTGCAAATCCCAGTTTGGCATCTGATCTGAAACCAAACTTGTAGTTGCAAATGTGGATCTGTGGTTTCAAATCTGACTCTCCCACTGCTTGAAATTGGGAGGGGTTCAGACTGGCTTTTTCTGGTTTCAGGCCCCCTTTACTTGTTAGTGTACTGGTGTCCAAAGTGCAGAAAGGGTCAGATTTTTCAACCAGGACAATCCTCGCCTCTGAATTCGCACAAGCCAGTTTTGGGCGAGCATGTCCTTGCCCATATAGTTGATCACGTTGCTCATGTAAATGCATGTGAGTCCCCGTCTAAATGTAAATCACACACAAACCAGAGTCCATGGACAAAATTAGAAATTACTGGGAAACCTGGCACATTTGATTTAAGTTAGTTAAACTGGCAATTTGAACCACTCCGAGTCAACATATAGTACAGCAAGGGAAGTATCTGTGAGAACAACAGACCAGGGTGTGAGGGGCCGTGTCAAGAAAAGTAAAGCAGGGTTATTAGATACACTTTGTACCTTTCATGCCATAGTAGGAGAAGCGCTCACAGAACTCGTTCACCACAATGAAGGCAATGCTGAGTGGGTAGTTGGTGCCACATAGTTTCTATGGGAAACAAACAGGAACAAGCTGGCTTGGTGCAAAGCACTGGACTCAGCGACATCATCCCATCAGCCATGTGCCACTGATGTTGGAGATGCAGCCAGGCCGAACCCACACAGGTAAACACCCTGAATTCCAAGGAGTTCAAAGCCCACATTTTGCCTTGCAGTGCTGGCACCCTGGTGAAAGTCAGGCCCTGATGATGGGGTGCTCTCTGCAAGCTGTAGTTACTGCTGCAGTCAAGTCTCTCCAGGGTGGATCACCTGTTACTCCCTCAGGCTACGTCTACACTACGTCTAAGTCTACTA
This sequence comes from Pelodiscus sinensis, assembly GCF_049634645.1. Lineage (NCBI taxonomy): Eukaryota > Metazoa > Chordata > Testudines > Trionychidae > Pelodiscus > Pelodiscus sinensis. Next base: position 8,428,653 of record NC_134717.1, on the reverse strand, counting down.
TTTGCATAGCTTTTTCCGAAAAAAACCCAATAATGTAGACAAATTCCACCAACTGCAGCCTGGACTTCCTTCAGCTCTCTCACTCCCATGGCTACTCCTCCTTCAAAGGGCAGGAGCCAGAGTTCATCTGCTACTCCTTCGAGGGCTGGGCTTCCCTCCAGGGGTCCCCTCACCTTCCCTTCCCACAGGTTAGCCCCTTCTGCATATTCACACAACAGAGTATAAAGTCTGCCTTTCTCCAACAAGCTATTTATAATCAATAAAAAGCAGAGAAAGTGAAGTATGGAATTCCTTTTTTTTTTTTTGCATATAGAAATAAATTATATTACATGAACGTTTCTGCCCACCCAAAAATTTGATTCCTGATTTTTATAGTCTTGTGCTACTAGCATGCAGGAAATTTAAAAATTTGCAAATTTAGGGCCCAATTTGACAGACACTTACTGCCATTAGTGTACGTCTACACTACAGAGGGTTGGTTTTTTTTTGGAAAAATTGCTGGTTTTCTGAAAAAACTTCACTTACGTCCACATTGCAATTGCGTTCTTTTGAAATAAAATCAAAAGAACAGAGGGGTTTTTCTCACTTTGGTAAACCTCTTTCTATGAAGAAGAAGCCTTTTTCCGAAAGAGCTCTTTTGGAAAAAGGTGTGTGTGTAGATGGGGAAGAGGAAGTTCTTTCACAAGAAGAGGAAAGAGAAAAATGCACATGTGCCCTGGTGGCCATTCCGCCCATAGTAATCACAGCTTACATGTGAGATAGCATCCAGCATCCATTCAGTATGGACACTCTCTTTCAGAAGAAGTTTTTTCGGAAGATCTCTTCCAGAAAAGCTTCTTTCGACAGAAGCCTGCACAGAGTTTTTCAAGTAACTGACTTTTTTTCTCTCTGGCCATTTGAAAAAGTCTGGGTGGTGGTGATGGGTTGCTTCGGGTCCACCAGAAACAAAAAGTTTTTGACCAAACATAAAATCGTTTTGGGACCTGTACTATTTTGTTTCACTTGCAGCAAAACACAGGATTTTTTGATTTTCTAATTTTTTTAATAAAATTGCAGTAAATTTCAAAATGAACAGTCATTGTGAAATCAAAAGAAATCAAAATGCTTTTGTTTCAAAGCAAAACATTTCTAATGAAACAAAACATTTTGATTTTTAAGGAAAAACAATCTTGTCTTCCAATCAAAACAATGGCAGATTCAGCACAAATTTGTAAAATGTTTTGCTGAAACAAAATGTTTCAGTGAAAAATAGTTTCATCTGATAAACTTTACCCAGCAGTAACCGCTAATGCTGCATGTAGCAATTGTCTGTTTAGCTTTGGCCTCAGCATCATGATATGGGAATATTGTAAAGCGAGGAACGAATTAAGTGGCACCTTCCCAAACTGATGTTGCATCAGCATGTGTGTCATCTAGGAAGCAGGGGGAGGCAGCATAATTCAGAGAAATAAACAAACACAGTGAAGAAATCCTCAGTTGTCCCCGCTCTGTCAGGGACTTGCTTTGTAACCCCTTGCTTTGTAGCCTTTCAAACATGGCTATTTAAAACGAGACCCCTAAATCCATATTTAGGGGCAGTTTCAGCCATGCTTACTGACACTGAGTAGTAGCACTTTATTCCGCATTGTAATCAATGATTCTGCTCTTGGAGTAGTTCACTGCTCCAAGCATACAGAAGTGGAAGAATCTGTTACCTAGATGTGGGCATGACTTGTAGAAGTGTTGGACACTCACAGATTCCAAGGAAGTTGACTGTCATCACCTTTGAAACTCAGGGCCATGTATGACACTGTCTGTAAACTGATTTAGGGCCCAGATCCTCCAAAGTATCTTAAGGTACCCAACTCCCATTGACTTAAGAAGTAAAAGCAAATGTTCCCATTTGCAAGCACAAAATTTTAGCCATTTTTATGGTTCCCAGATGCCAGGTCCAGAAAAAGTAAAGTTTAGGCTCAGTGGACAAAAACCATAGGTCTCATTCGCATGATGAGAACTAACCTGCACACATGTCAAAGCTGAGAAAATGAGTCGCTAGATCTGGCTGAAAATTTGAACCAGAGTCTCTTGCTCTGGAGAGGGAGCACTGGAATGTGAGGTGCTGGCTATCACATCTGTTTTACCACTGAGCAGCATCTGGAAATAGCCTCTATAATGACTTTACAATACATTGTGCAAATACATCGGTCTGCTCCAGAGCCCCTACACGCCTCTCTAACCTCTAAATCTTTATTTCAAAGAAACCATCCAGCAATAGAAAGAGCCTTCAGGAAAAAAGCAGGAATCAAACCTGCATTTCCCAAAGAAACTGATAGCTCATTTTCCCACATAAGCTGCCTTTTCTTAATTTAATCAGGTTAGCAGAGGGGATTTTGTTTTGAGTTTTTAGTACTCATTCCAATCTGAGGCAAGAAGGAGTGTCTGTCTGCAGGCACAGCATGACAGGGAAGGAACAGAGAGATCCTGCAAGGTTTGGAGTGAACGAAACAGCAAGCAAAAAAAGAGAAGCCAGATGTAATACTCACTGGGACCTTTTTCCGAGAAGAGAAAGCTGGTTTTGGGGGGTCATCTCCTGCAGGAATAAAAGTGAAGAAAGTTTCCTTGGATTTGTTTTTCTGAAAAGCGTTCATCTCCCTTTTCGCTTCGTCTCACACCATGGTATGTGGCTGTTGTGAGTTGACTGGGAAGACTTCCAACCACAGGGCTCTGAGTTTGATTCAGTTAAGTTAACCCTAATCAAGCACATTTCTGCACTGGTGGGATGCTACTATGAATGACAACAACAGAGCTGTTGTAGTAACTCATCCTCAATCGCTAACGGATTTGGGTTCTCAGCATTTTCCTTTGTTCATTTGGCACTCCCCTGACTATTGCGCGGAAACTAGCCCGACAAAGAACTGTGTGCCACAAGGATATGAGCCCAAGCACACATGCCTGACCCAAACAACCTTGGAGCTAGCGAAAGTTGAGATTTAGGAGCAAAGTTTGCAACTCTGGCCAGTCTCGGGAATAACATATTTATTAAACTTGTTCCAGAGCTAAATGGTGGGCTGGAGAAAAGTACCACATGGATAGCACAGTGGCAACATAAAAGACATTAACTCACCCACCTTGTCTCTCTAACAAGCTGTGGGTTATTATTTGCTGCACAAACCTTTCCCTTACAGACCTTATGGACTCCTACACCCCATTAAGCATGTCCCACTCTGCTCTCAGATATAGACACACATGCTATTTTCTCCCATTCAGCTCCCACAATAATTCTGCATTCCACTGTAAGGCCCCCTCTGCAGAGCCCTTCCCCTGGCTCCACCAGAACAGCCCCAAGTAGACTCCCCAATTCACTGCCCTATCCCCTCCCCCTGTAGAAACTCTTCAGCAAGGTCATTCTGGAGTCTCCCCATAGGGTCCCTGTGGTGCTGAATGCCCCCTGCACTGGCCAGCGATCCCTTGATTCCCACTGAAGATAATGGGAGTGAAGGACATTCAGCTTCTTGCAAGTTTGGACCAATAGACTGCCTCCCCCCATCAATGCCCTGCATTGGGGACCCCTCAGGAGCGCTGTTCCACAAAAAGTATCCCTGATGCATTGTCCCTCTTGCAGCACTTGGCTGTGCCTGCTATAAAACCCCATATGCATGTCCTCCTGGAATTTCCCATCTTGCATTGCCATACCCACCACAACTCCCTGAAGAACTTCTCTCCTCCCTTCCCCAAGATCCACGACTTTGCCCTGTCTAGAGACACCCAGGGCTGACCATTACCATCTTGTATCTGGACAGCCAGACCCTGGTCCCACACAAGCTCAGAAAAACAGCCTTCTGATCCTAAAGGGAAGCCCCACCAATTTCTTGATGGCTTTCCTCCCTGCACCGGAATCATCAGTAAGAATACTTTTCTCTTGTGATTTACTTAGAACCAGTCACAAAACTTATATCAAGCACTGAGCTTAGCACCCAGTTTATCAAAAGCATTGCAGAGATTGACACCATTAATGACCAACAGAGATTAGCAGACAGAAGAAAGGGAATTCATATCATAGGCAAGCCGTGTTATTTCATAGGATGTTGAAAAAGAGGCCTAGTCTATACCTAAAACTTTTACTGCCGGAATGAAAAAAACCACACACCTCCCAACAGAGCTATGTCTAGAAAACCCCGCAGTGTAGATGCAGCTATGCTGACAGAAAGGAACTTCTGTTGGCATTGCTAATGTCATTCAGATACAAGCAAAGATCTCCTCCTCCTCCTATCATCTTACACTGCATCTACAAACAGGGGGTGTGTCTAGACTATATGGCTGCGTCGACGGGGCCACGTAGATGAGTTTACTAGACATAGCAAAATGAAGCGGTGATTTAAATAATCGCCGCTTCATTTACATCAAAATGGCCGCCGCGCTGTGCCAATCAGCTGATTGCCAGTGCAGCAAGGTAGTCTAGATGGGGATCAGCCGACTCCAGAACCCTTTGTCATCAGATTCTTTATGCCTTGTGAAACGAGGCTTACAGGATCTGACGACAAAGGGTTCTGGGGTCGGCTGATCCCCGTCTAGACTACCGCGCTGTGCCAACAATCAGCTGATCGGCACAGCGCGGCGGCCATTTTGATGTAAATGAAGCCGCGATTATTTAAATCGCCGCTTCATTTTGCTATGTCTAGTAAACTCATCTACATGGCTCTGTCGACGGAGCCATGTAGTCTAGACACACCCAGGGTTAAGCCAATATACTTGCGCTGAAATAGATCCTGTAGTGTAAATGAGCTCTGATTTTGCAGAATTAAGATAATAAATCTGAAAATAGCTAAAATCAGGGGAGATGCAAACGAATACAGAACAACACTGGATCATTTACATTTGTTACAAACTCCTTTCATTCTGTTATGCTGATTCTCCCATTAGTTACAACAGCATCAGGAAAGAAAAGCCAATGGAGTGACATTGGTTTTAAACCAGTGCAAGTAAGATTATAATCTGACTCAAGACTATGTCTAATTTATACATTTTAAGATATTTTTAGTAGAAATAGTTCAATGGGCCAGTTTTTGGATCTGGCTCAGGATTAATTTTGTCCTTTTGTCATTTTGCAGTGCATAGCACTCATTCTTAAGCCATCAGAATGAATACTTCAAATCACACTCTCACAGCACCATCCTGGCCCAATGCCTCGTCCAATTACCACTGAAGTCAATAAAATACTGATTGACTTTAATAGGAGTTGAAGCAAACTCCAAGTTTCTCAGCTCCCAAGGTAGACTTCCTTGAACGGAATACCCGGTGGTCTATTAAACCGTTCCTCAGCAGGTTACACCGAAGTAGCCCACAGTCAATAATATCACATAAATATCATGTGTCCAATCAATCCTAATAGGTAAGAGCTAGATTCAGGATTGCTTCTTGTCAAGGTAGATTTCCTATCTTCTCTATAACAGGGTGGTTCTTTATAATACATCTGGGGAAGCTGTTTAATGAACCTCAGCATTATGAACACCTCAGGAATGGAGGTTGTTTGTAACTCTGAGCAAAATGTTATGGCTATTTTTTCAAAAGAGTACAACTCAACATGGACTTAATACAGCTTTGAAACTTTACTATGAAGAAGAAAAATGCTGCTTTTAGACAGCTTAACTTAAACAAGACAAGCACAGAGACAGTTTCCTTACCTTGTCAAATCTTTTTTTAACTTTCCCTTTATATTTTTACTAGTTTACGTTTAACACCGTGCGACACTTGCTTGTGTGTACGAGACGTGTGGTTGATCAGTGAGTTTGTAATGCTGAGGTTCTACAGTAGCTGTAATTGCCACCCAACAGATGTCTGTGTAGTACTTATAGGGGGCTTTAATGGCACATTATGGTTCAGAATTCATAGATTCCAAAGTCAAAAGGGACCACTGGGATCAAATCTTCTGTCCAGCTATATTACACAGACTTCCCCAAAAATGTCCCCAGAAACAAATAGTTTAGAAAAACATCCTATCTTTATATAAAAAATTGTCCAGGATGGAGAAGCCACCATGACCTTCAGTTAGCTGTTTCAAATTCATTCCAGTTAATTCATAATTGGGCCATTTTCCATAGTTATTCTTCTCCAGTCCTGCAGATCTGATACCCACTGTAGTTTCTCACTTGCTTTTAATACCTTGGATCCCTGTCGTTGGCGTGACAAACTGGGAATGCTGGTATTACTTGTTATGGGTATGGTGCAGACTGCTGTGTGTTTGGTTGTTGTGAGGCATGACTTGTACTATGAGTTAGATCAAAAGGGGCCTGTAATAGGTAGCGCCCCATGAAGAATACAAATGTATATCTAAGACTGTGAATATAAACCGATATCTGCTGTGTGGCAGGGCTCTGCTGGGCACCACAGTGGGGAAAGGAGCAGCACATTGGTCTACCACTCTCTGGATATAATTTTGTATCTATACATAGCTCTTATTATAGGAACTACACCAGAAAGGTAAATAGCTGACACAGATAAAAGTCCTGCAGGAAAAAAATAGAAAAGCTATTTATTGGGGAACACCCCCAACTTGGATCCATCCAGGGGAGAATGGAATATGCTATGCTGGGATCAGAAAGAATTCTCAAAGACCCTGGAAAAGACAAGGTGGACCAGGAGGTGTGTCAGTGAAAAGCTGACCAATGAGTAATACATAGTGGGGGCCCATTGCAATTGAGATGGGTTGGTTTTCTCAACTCTAAGGTATAATCTCCTTTAGTCAGCATCACGTCCCAAGGTATTTTGCTTACTGTCCCCTAGCCAATGTATGTGTGTACTCAAAGGTTTGCTCTTCTGTCTACATTGCAGGGCTTAACTCGAAATAAGCTACGCAAATTGAGCTACGTCAATTGCGTATCTTATTTCGAAATAGGGAATGTCTTCACAGCACTTATTTCAAAACAGAGCACTCTTCCTCCGACTTCCCTTACTCCTCGTACAATGAGAGTTACAGGAGTCAGAGTAAGAAGTCCTCCAGCTTGACAGATTTTTGACACTATTTCAGAATTACTGCCTGCTATGTAGACACGGACTAAGTTATTTCAGAGTAGTGCTAGTTATTTCAAAATAGTGTTGCAGTGTAGACATACCCTTAGGGTGTGTCTAGACTACATGCCTCCTTCGACGGAGGCATGTAGATTAGCCAGATCGGAAGAGGGAAATGAAGCCGCGATTAAAATAATCGCGGCTTCATTTAAATTTAAATGGCTGCCCCGATCTGCCGATCAGCTGTTTGTCGGCAGATCGGGGGAGTCTGGACGCGATGCCCCGACAAAGAAGCCTTTCTTCATCGACACAGGTAAGCCTGGTTTCACGAGGCTTACCTGTGTCGATGAAGAAAGGCTTCTTTGTCGGGGCATCGCGTCCAGACTCCCCCGATCTGCCGACAAACAGCTGATCGGCAGATCGGGGCAGCCATTTAAATTTAAATGAAGCCGCGATTATTTTAATCGCGGCTTCATTTCCCTCTTCCGATCTGGCTAATCTACATGCCTCCGTCGAAGGAGGCATGTAGTCTAGACACACCCTTAGTGACACCATTCACTGCAATATTTTCATTGTTTTTATGACCGTCTTTTCGACTTGATTCAGAGATTCAAGATCAGAAGGGAACACAGTGATCATCTAGTCTGACCTTCTATATAGCACAGGTTAAGGAACTTCCCCAAAATACTTCCCAGAGAGATCCTTTAGAAACACGTCCAAACTGGAGTTAAAAATTGCCACTCATGCGGACCTCACCCAAACCCTCAATAAATTGTTTCAGTGGTTAATTACTCTTAAATACTCATTTGTTTCCTCCTAAGGCAATAATAATTCTGTGCCGGTTGGAATCTTGAATTTTTATAAGAGTAAACTTTCTGAGGAACTCAAATACAAAGGGCCAGATGATGTGAAACATCATAACTAGATTGACAGAAATGGAGTTATACTGATTGACACTATCTGACAAGCTGGTTCAATTAATTTAAGCCATTTGCCCAATGCTAAGCAGCATATTAGTGGGAGAGTAAGGATTCTAATGCTGGAATCTTGACAACCCCTGTCCCCCACCCTCTGTCCCATTCTATAACCATGAAACCAAATAAGATGAAACAGCCCCTATCCTGCTAAACTCCTCCCCATTTTCTTTGCATTCTCTCTTTTCTTTAATTAGCAAGGAAAACAAGAATAAAATCTCTTACCAGCTGGCTTTTGCTTTGCTGTTTCCTTTGTGCCTTTCTCCTTTGCCATGTTTGCAATTTCTTATGCTCTGCTTGATCCCAACCCTGCGTGGCTGAAAATTAATCTTGCTGAGCGACCCTGCCTGTTTATTTAACTCTTGTTAATGTTTCACTTTACCGTTGTCACAATTCAGTCACCAGTAGAATGCCATTGGACCGTCTTTGGCTTTCCACCTTCAAGAGGTGCTAAAGTTATGTATTCTAAACTTCTGTAGACAGAAAATCAAGCCAGTGGGGTGGGGGGGGGGGGAGGGAGCCACACATATGGACTATTGTTCAAGTACTGACACAACACTCCTGATGCTTTTCATCGGAGATATTCTTGAGAAATCACATTTTGTTTCTGCTGGGAGTGTGCATGTTAATATGCTGTTAAAGGAACATGCTTTTGACACAAGACTAATTAGGGCCAGATATATAGCTTGCATAAACCAATGTAGCCCAATAGATTTGGATGGAGCTACTGCAGTACCCAGCAGCTGCAGATTTGGCCTTAACTGAGTGCATGTGACAGTACTTAACTCTGCACAGAGATAGGCTTCATCAAGTCTTTAACAGATCAGCTTTTATTCTAAGCTCTCCTTGCATCTTGTTTAGTAGCCTTTATTAAATTGATGCACCAGGCATCATACACTGAGGCCTTTCTTCATCTTAGTGTAACAAGGAGTCCTAAATAGAAATCACTTCCTTTGCACAATTTTTAAATTGCCTTTCATGTGTCCTCTGAACTAAAGGGAAGACACAGTATCAAATAAGGGCCTGTCTTTCCCTACTTCTCGCCACCCCATGAGCTGCTACTACTTTCCAGGGATGATCCAAATATCTTGATATACTTAAAACAATGCAAATTTGCTAATCCACAGTTATCCGTGTGATCTGGATCAATAGGGATTTTAATAAAGAGAATCTAATTTTTATTGGCTTATTAATAGCTATTCATTTTTCAAACCCCCCTATCAGAAAGGTTATCACTTTCTATAGTCTGTAGGGCTTTCCCATAAGGAAAGTTCCCTTCTATAGAGTGTTTTGATCAGACAAATGAAAGGGGAATGGTTTGCAACAAAACTCAGTTGTCTGAGTAGTGATGTGAAACACAGGTCTCTAATGACCCCTTTGTTGCCACATCTCAGACTTCTAATCCAACCTCATCCTTGTTGAGCACCCTTCTGTGTTGACACCACTGATCACACCCTCCTCGTTTGCCCTGGGTTTCTACAACACCGTCCTCTTTTCCTCCTCCATTAGCTCATCTCATCATCATCTCCCATCTAGATTATTGCAACCTTCACTTTTCTGGCCTCCCAAGCCAGTCTGCCCATCCATTCAAAACATGGCTGCTAGGATTCTCCCTCCATCACTCATATCACATCACCCCACTTCCCCATCTCTGCTGATTAACACTTCCCCCACCATATTATAGTCAAACTTCTCGCCATCATTGTACAGCTTCCACCATCTCTTTGTCCATTGGTGCCACAAACATCTGTCTTTCTTCCATTCTCCATAGACTGCTTTCCCCCAAAATGATCCATCAACTCACCACTCTCTTCCAAATTCTTATTCAAGAGTCATTGCTATCAGCCAAGCCTATAAGCGATCTGCTAACAAACGAACAATGTCTAGGTTTAGAGGAGGGAATAATCATTTCAATAGGATCATAAGAATGGCCCTACTGGGTCAGACCAAAGGTCCATCCAGCCTAGTTTCCTGTCTGCCGATTGTGGCCAATACCAGATGCCCCAGAAGGAGAAAACACAACAGGTAATCATAACATGACCTCTCCTGTCATCCATTTCCAGACAAACAGAGGCTAGGGACACCATTCCTACTCATCCTGGCTAATAGCCATTGATGGACCTAACCTCCATGAATCTATCTAGTTCTTTTTCGAACCCTGTTAAAGTCCTAGTCTTCACCACATCCTCTGGCAAGGAGTTCCACAGGTTGACTGTGCGCTGAAGAAAAACTTTCTTTTGTTTGTTTTAAACCTTCTGCCTATTAATTTCATTTGGTGACCCCTAATTCTAATATTGTGGGAATAAGTAAATAACTTTTCCTTATTCACTTTTCCCATACCAGTCATGATTTTATAGACCTCTATCATATTCCCCCTTAGTCTCCTCTTTTCTAAGCTGAAAAGTCCAAGTCTTCTTAATCTCTCTTCATATGGGAAAAGCCAGTAGGGAATTCTATGACAAAATGGTTTTCCATCTAATAATGCCAACATGGGAAAGGGTCCGTCTGGACAAACTTTCTACTTCAAAAAAAAGTAATTAAAATTTTTAAATTGTCTAAACATCCTGTTTTGACATTGTCCATATAAAAAGTTTGGATTTTTTGGTTCAAAGTAACCTTTTGTTTTGAAATTTTAGTTAATTTATTGAAAAAATAGTCTTTAAAAAGTTTTTAAAGCATAAAATAAAAACGAAATATTTTAAAAAAAATTAAAAATGAAATGTTTAAAAATTATCAAAATAAAATATTTGGATTGCATGGAACCAAAGATTTGTTCAACGCAGGAAAATTTTCAAGCATTTGACACCCCTCCCCAATTCAGCAAGGGAAAATTTATTTGAAATTGCCACAATTTTCCCATCCTGCTCCCCAGGCAGTTCTAATGAGTAGGATTTAGTTAGTGCTTAGATCAAGTGTAGGTCCATAGCACAGGAGTGAATTTCACCTGATTTTCTGTTTCTCTCTCGAGCACCACGTCAATCATTCTGGTTGCTCACCTATCAGCTATGAAGTCAAGCCTAGCACTACGCTGGCCCACTCCAAAACCTACTGACATCTGTGAAAAGAGTCACACTGATTTAAATGAGCCCTAGTGAAGCTTTGGAATAAAATAACTACTAATTATGGATGCTGAAGCCTTGTCTATACCAATCTCCGCTGTCAATCTAATTTACTTCACTTCAGCAATGCAAAAAGTGTAGCTGAAGTCGATGTGCTTACTTACCGTGGCATCTCGTGTGTAGTTAGGTTATTGGGGGCTGCTCTCCCATCGATGTCAACTACTCTTTTCATCCTGGTGGAGTATCAGCGTTGATGGGAAAGCGCTCAGAAATTGATTTAAAATGTCTAATCAGATGTGATAAATCAACGGGCAGTGGATCGATCGCTGCCCTCAGACCCTTGACCTTCCGCTTGGATTGCCTGAATCCGCCATGTCCCTAGAATCGTGTACATTTCAGGAACATGTGTTCAGTTGTCCTGACTTGCCTTCCTTTCTTCTACATCCCCTTTGGCAATACAGGGGATGTTGTACACGTTTCTGGGTTGCAGCACATCTTTTCTATGTAATCACATCTTGGCTAGATCAATAAACATTCATGAGGCAAAAAGTCACAGTAAGGTCAGCGGCAAACTGATGGTTTTCAGCGAGAAAAGTGAAGATGGGATAAGGCAAACAGAACGTGAGCTAAACAATCTATTAGAAAATAAGCCTAGAGCTTGACTTATAGGGATATAAATAACACATTCTGAACATCTCTTTCTAGGCTCCTAACAGATTTGGGGCATTAAATTTGTGTCAGTCCACGTAGACACCAGCTTGTATTTCTTTCTGCCTCGAGATCGGCATGGCTTGGATTATACAGCAACTAGAAACAAGCTGTAAAACGTCCTGTTCATACCTCAGCTTTGAAAAAGGGAATCAGGCCATGTCAAAAGGACAGGAGCTACAGCTACAGCTACACTACTCCTGCATAAGTATCAGAGGGGTAGCCGTGTTAGTCTGAATCTGCATAAACAACGAGAAGTCCTGTGGCACCTTATAGACTAACAGATTTATTGGAGCATAAGCTTTTGGGGCAAAGACCCACTTCATCAGATGCATGTCAAGATGAAGTGGGTCTTTTCCCACAAAATCTTATGCTCCAATAAATCTGTTAGTCTATAAGGTTCCACAGGACTTCTCATTGTTTACTCCCGCATACGTGCTTCCCGTGGTGCCAGAAAGAGTATTTCATCCTCCTTCCCAAGCAGCAGTAGCTAGGTCAATGGAACATCCTTTCATTGATCTACACCAGGGGTTAGCTCAGTGGAGCCACAGAGCTCAGAGGTGAGAAAAATTCACACCCTTGAACATGGCATCTTGTATCAACCTAACTTTTGCACGTAGACCAGGCTTCAGACCAGTCAGAAACAGTAATCGGCCATTAGAGTTCATTCCAATCCACCTGCTGCAAGACTGTTCCCTTTAAAATGTTTTCTAATGTCTGGTCAAATCCATTTCTCAATGTCATGGGCGAAGGGGCCTCCCCTCCCATATTCCATCAGGCCAGTCCCACTTTCCCATCCATTCATGATCAAATAATACATAATGATTATTTGTGTCCCATAGCTCAGGGGTGGACAATAAGCTGGAGGTGGTTAGCTCCGATGAGCCAATGGCACTTTATTTACCTGTGAGTCCGCAGATGTGGCTTCTTGAAGTTTAAAACAAACAAACGGAAGATTTTCTTCACTCAGCGCATCGTCAACCTGTGGAACTCCTTGCCAGAGGATGCAGTGAAGGCTAGAACTTTAACAGGGGGTTCAAAAAAGAGCTAGGTAGATTCATGGAGGTTAGGTCCATCAATGGCTATTAGCCAGGATGGGTAGGAATGGTATCCCTAGCCTCTGTTTCTCTGGATGTGGGAGACAGGGGCAGGATCACATGAGGATTATTTGTTGTGTCCCCTCCCTCTGGGGCATTTGGTATTGGCCACTGTCGGCAGACAGGAAACTGGGCTGGATGGTCCTTTGGTCTGACCTAGTATTGCCGTTCTTATGCTCTTATGCCATTGGCCACAGATCACTGTTCTTGGCCAATGGGAACTGCAGGAAGTGGCACAGACTGGGACACCAGTTCCCGCTCTCATTGGCCAGGAATTCCAATCTGCAGCCAACAGGAGTTCCAGCAGTCATGCCTATGGAGATGCAGGTAAATAAAATGCCTGGCGGCCCTCCAGGGGCTAACCTTGGCGAGTTGTCCCCTGTTGCCGTAGCTCCTAGGAGCTCTCGTCATGAAGCAGGAGCCCTGTTGTCTAGGTGCTGGACAAGCACAGACCAAAAAAGGCAGCCCCTGTCCCGTCTCAAAGAACTGACAATTTAAGTATTAAATCAAGGGACAAGAGATGGTTACAGAGAGACAGACAGAGGGTGAAGAACAAGGAAACAGGAAGAGGCAGCAGGCTCAGCACTCCAGCAGCTGAACTGCTGTCCATGTTTTGTAGGCATCACCACAAAGGAGAGTTTGAAGGAGGGATTTGAAGGAGACCAGTGAAATAGGTTGGGGCAGTGGTCCCCAACGTTTTGGGGTTGCCGGGCGCCTGGGGGCGGGGCCGCCCACGCACCGTGTGTATGGGGGTGGGGCCGCTCACGCGCAACACGTACGGGGGCGGGGCCAAGCATGTGCCGCACGCCCGAGGCTGGCACTTGCCACGCACCCGGGACTGGCACCTGCCGCATGCCCAGGGGCGGGGCCAGCCCAGATTGCTCCGCGAGCGCACATAAATGGCCCAGCGGGCGCCATGGCACCCGCGGGCACCACATTGGGGACCACTGGGTTGGGAGATGTTTACAGGAAGTGCCGCCCAATCCTGAGGGCCAGCAAGGGACAAAGCCCGGAGGTTCTTGTCTGAAAATTTAACCAATGGGAGACACTGGGGCTGTGTCCAGACTCAGGGGTTTTTTCGGGAAAAGTAGCCTTTTTCCGAAAAAACTTCCCCTGCGTCCAGACTCAAGCCGCGTTCTTTCTAAATTAAATCGAAAGAACGCGGCTTTTCTTTCGATGGCGGTAAACCTCATTTCACGAGGAAGAACGCCTTCTTTTGAAAGTTCCTCTTTCGAAAGAAGGCGTTCTTCAATGTAAATAGGGCTTCTTCAAAAGAGAGCATCCAGACTCACTGGATGCTTTCTTTCGAAAAAGCAAGCCGCTTTTTCGAAAGTTCAACGTGCAGTCTAGACGCTCTCTTTCAAAAGAGCCTCTTTCGAAAGAGGCTTGCAGTCTAGACATAGCCAGGAAGCTGAGGCCATGGGCCAATCAGGAGTGGACAGTGAGAGGTGGTAGGTAGGATGGGGATAGGTCATGAAGGCATTGGATAGGAAGCTACACAGCTTTGGTGTGAAGCAGCAGAAACACAAAGAGCTGGCAGGTCATGATTAGCCAGCTCTCCACTGGCCTCCAGGAAATACTCCATAGGCCCCTCATGGAGACCCATGGTTTAGTATGGGGCTACTCAACACGTGGCCCGTGGGCTGCATGCGACCGTGGCCTGTTTGTTTGCAGCCCATGGTGCGGATTGGGTTTACCCGGGGCTTAACACGCAACCCGTGGGTGAGATCCTTTGAACGTGGCCTCCAATGGGAACACGCTCCACAACAGTCTCCCAGGCAGGGTGAGCATTGAAAGACGCAAGCGGACTGGCTGGCTGGAACAGACGGGTTACAGGGAGTCTGTGTTTCTAGCTTCCCAGGGAGGAGGTGCTGGCAACGCCGGGGCATTGTGGGAAGTGCTTGGTATTCGTGCCTGTCAGTGTGAAAGAAGCGATTTGTACATATATTTGGATGTATGTGCAACCACACTTAAGTTGCGTCCCTCAGCATGTGCTGTGTGCATCATTGTGGCCCCCGGGGCTTCCAAAGTTGAGTAGCCCCAGTTTAGTAGATTCCATCATGCAGTGGGGGAGGGTTTGTTTCTTGCATGTTAGAAGACGTGGAGCCAGGACTCCTGGGTTCTATTCTGTCTATACCACTGACTTTGCTGCACGTCCTGCAGTAAGTCCTTCAACGCTCGGTGCCTCAGTTTCTCCATCCATAAAACTGGGGAAAACAACATTTAACTACCTTCTGGCAGAGTTCAAAGGTTTGATTCATTAATGTCTATCAAGTATCAAGAAGATCCTCAGATAAAAGTTGCTGTGTAAGTGCAACGCTTGCATGCAATCTTTCTAGGAACACTAATCATTTTATTTCCAAAGAGCAGTGCATACCAAGATCCTTGATGTCCTCCACAAACAAACAATTTCAGAATCTTTGCTGTTCCAGAGACAGTGTTACCTTTGTGTTTCAGTGCGGAGTATGTTGTTTTATCTTCGTTGTTATTGTACACTCTGTTTTATTAGGGCAATTTGCAAGGGTGGCAATACCTGGATGAGCCCCAAAATATTTCTGAGATAAGGAAATGGTTGAGCTGATTCACAGCGTTATCATTTGTCAGTCAGCTGTGCCTGGGAAATTGCTCTGACATGTTTTCTTGGTCTGTGAGCTGTGGCAGGACACCAAAATCCAGATCGATCAGATAATTGCGATTCCTACACTTCTTTGTGGATGCGAAACCTGGGTGGCCTATTGACAGCACCTCAACAGTCTGAGGAGGTAGCACCAATGATGCCTCTGGGAGATCCTTTGCATCAAGCGGGAAGATCACTGCATTAATGCTAGCATCTGGCCAGTGTCACCAGCACTGAAGGAACGATCCTCATGCACCAACTCCATTGGGCAGGACATTGTGTACTCGTGCCAGACTTTCTCCTCTCAAAACAAGGGCTCTACACTCGGCTCACCCATGGTCAGCTGTCCCGGGGAACGAGGGGAGAGTGCAGAGGAAATGCTACAAAGACACAGTGAAAGTGTGTGTCAAGAAAACAGGTGTGGACATCACCAGCTGGGAGGAGCAAACCACCAGCCGACCTCAGGGGCGCCACAACCTCCCTCAGGCAATGGCCCGCTTTGAGGAGCGGCCCGCGAAGCTGAGAAGAGAATGAGAAGGAAAAAGAAGGAACTTTCTCCCATCAGGCAGCTGGCTGGCCAGGAAATGACTGTACCTATTGAGGGTGGATCTGTGGTTCCAAGATTGGACTCCTGAGTCACGTCAGGCCTCATGTATGAATCCATGGTACGGATCATCCTCAAATCGAGGGATCGCCAATGGTGATGATGCCTAATTGCCCAAAGTCCAAGTACTGGATCTTGCTCCTCTCCGTACCCCAGGGACTGCTATTCCTGAAGAGTATTTAATCCCCTGCTCCGCCCACTATGACCTGCTACCCTCCCACCCCATCCCTGTCTGCACTGCCAGAGAGGCAGGCAGCACACGATTCATCTGAGAATTCGTAGCCGTTTCAGAAGTGGACTATAATTTGGGGCAACTCCATTTTTCAGCTTCCCGGATTTAGCTCTCTGAAGGCCTGACTGTCAGACAGGCTGAGCAGCTGCCGCTCCCATGGCTGCCAGCTGGAACTGGAGGTGCTCAGACCCTCTGCAAATCAGGCACGGGGGGGGGGCACCCCAAAAGGGAGGCATCAAACATTAGAAGCCCCTTTTACAAATACCAGCCTCAGTAAACAGCCACTGAGTTCAAGCCACCAGCTCATGTTATGTAAGTGTACCCAGCATACAGCCTCGTCATGGTTATACCCGGGCTGGAAACTGCCCCATACGGTAGTCAGAGTTTTGCCATTTACATTCACCCTGGGAGCACAGTAAAACAGAATGAAAGTGATAAGGAGACAGAAGAAGCTAAACCCATCCTTTTCTGTTGCTTTCACACTGCCATAGACCTAATCCTGCAAGGTGCTGAGCACCCTCAACTCTTGCTGACGCCAATGGAAGTTAAAGGTGCGCAGCTTTTCCCATGTGTGCACGTTGCTTCTCTATCCTCTCAAAACTTGGCTCTGGGTTTATTCGCTTTGTCTTTCTCCTAGAAACAACCATCCCTCCTGTTACAGCTGTTTCACCCAAGTGCTTCCCATGTACCATGTAAGGTTACATCTGGCTCTTGGCAAACTTAGGACTCTCAGATCTGCATGGGGAGAGGGAGGTCAAAAGGAGCTCCCTGCATGCATGTCTCAGGCCAGAATTCAGCTGCATTGCTTCAGTCACCTGGTGGGCAGAGCCCAGTGCTAACTTGGGCTTCTGCAAACACTTAGGATCACTCCTCTGCATTAACGACACACCTGCATAAATGCCTGAAAGAACAGGCCTCTACAGACCCCGGTGGGTGAGAGATCAGTGCAGAATCTGGCCCGGTTAAGGTAAAAGAGACAACCCACAAAGCATTCCCAGTTAAAATGCAATGAGCAACTAGATCTAGTCACTAGATCTGGTACCTGTTATCTATTCGCAGGCTTCAATCCTGCTCCACTTTGAAAATGATGGGGGTGTTACTATTGCCTGAAATGGGGGCAGGCTCCCAGTGATCAACGTGCTTAAACAATCCCACCTCTATATTGCAATTGCCAAAGCCCTCTTGGACCATCACACTGCTCTGGTGCAGAAGGTTAAAGTCAGAGGCCAAATTCATCCACATTTACCTTGACTCTTTGGGATTTGCTAATTCATCTTTAAGCAGCTCTTCAGTTCACTATGAAGGATGAGAACCCTCCATAGTTTGTCAGTATAATCCTGCAGACAGCTATTAACCATTGGTCTTGACTGCCCATCAGCCACCAAAGCTGGCAACAGCAGAAATCATTGGATGAGCAGAGAGTGATAGCATGATGCGTAACTCATGCAGCTTTTGGCGGTTCCATTGAAACATGTATCTTTGGAAGAAACCATTTGCTAGGCAGTCAGGTAGGTGGGATAGGGAATGGATGTACCAACTATGAGCTAGTGAAGGGAGAAGCAGATTGTGTAGCACCAGATGCCGTGTCCCAGGTGGAGAATTCTGCCATTCCCAGAGGGCAGATGTTGGTTCACCACACTTTGACCCTGGGTGTTCTAGAAAGAAAGGCAGCATTCATTTTCACCAGGGGCTCCTTAAAAGGACAAAGGGATGATGTCCCTTCCATGCCCAGCACTGTCTAATCCTGAGGATGAGTTGACACGATATCCCCCCAGGTCCTTCTGTCATTTATGCTTATTTATGTTATTTATTCTGTAATAATGTTTACTTGTAGTATATTATTTACTTGTAGAAACCTCTTTGTTGGTGGCTGCAGCAATTATCTTTACTAGCTCTTCCTCTTTTTACATGCCTTTCAATGGGTCTGGACTACTGGAAGCCAGCACATGCTATGAGCCGAACTGATCATACCAAATTTGGGCCAATACTTTCAGGTATAGATGGTCTCCTGAGATGTATAAATCCAGTTGAGCTAAACAAAATTGTGTGTGCTTAACAACTTGCTGAACTGGAACTTTTGTTAAGAAAAACAGTCCTGGCACATGTGTGCCATCTCTCCCTCAGTTTTGACTCTAACTATAAGTTAGCAGATAGTTTCAACCTGGAGTGTCTTAATATCATATTCAGCCATATAATATCTTTCTGCTGACATGAAGCTGCACTGACTCAGCAATTAAAATTAATTCTCCCCAAGATAAAAACCCTTTAGAAATAAATCTGGGCAATAAAACCAGTTTTCAACTTTTCTGACATTTCCCAATGTTAACAAAGAGACAATCTAAGAATAGTAAAGCCAGAAGAAAAATTTCTCTCTTATATTAGATCTGATTGATTGAACTGATGGAGACTTTATTAGTTTCCATCCTTAAGGCACATTTTCAAGGAGACCTTGTCTAATATGGCCCAGGCTGTGTTTTGTGTCCTTAACTTTCAGATAAGCAGTTTCTTTAATTTGATTCAGAAAGGCAAATTTTCCTTTAAGTTATTCTAATCAAGCAGTCAGGACCCAAATCACGGTAGTTGATTGACTGCTGGCAATACATAAATCTTTCTAAAAGATACTAGCTTTAGTTTCAAAGAGGAAAACAACTGTTATTTTTACAGAACCTGAGGGGTTTTTGTATTAAATGTGTCATAATGTCTTCAAATATTTGCATTTACTGCAGAGTTGGAGAATTATCTCGAGAGATAAAAAGAAGGCTAATATATTCATCCTCTCTAGCTTTGTTTGGCTAGATAGCTCAAGACAAGCGGTATGTAAGAGGAATGCTCCTACCTATGATTAATGATGACCAGTACTATATACTATGGAATGTACATCTCTTGTAAATTCCATCAATGGGATGACACAGACACCTACAGGAGAATATAGTCCTTTGTGTATTTCTGTTAAATTTCAGGAAAAGGGTATATTCTTCTCTTCAGCCATCTCCAGTATGATATTTCAATGCTCAGTAGTAGGGGATATAAACAGGCTTGCCAACGAGAGAGGTGGGGGGGGGACAGGGAAATTGTCCTGGGCGCTTTAAAATCCCCCCTGGAGTGCTGCATACTGAGGCTAACCCTACCCTTTCCTCCTGAGGCTCCTTCCGGGAGTACGGAGCCGGGCCCCTCCCACATTCCCTGGGAGCCCAGCGATCCTGTTGACTCCCCAGTATATCAGTGCAAAATTAGCAAAGCAGGACAACAGAGGTTTACTTTAAAAACGCAGGCCCACTTGTGCACCTACTTTCACACGCATTTTTGTTATTATTCATCTAATAATTCAGTGGTACTTATATGTTGCTGTTGAAATAGACAAGAGAGGCAAAGGTGGGAGAATGGAAGTATCGTTATCTCTACTCCACAGGTGGGAAACCAGAGCAGAGTAATAAAGCCCAGATATTTTGATGCATTTGGGTACCCAAGTCCCTTGAAATCAATGGCTCCACTGGAATCACTGCGTTCAGTGGGAATTAGGTGGCAGTAACTTTGAGGATTTAGGTCCGACTGACTTGCTCAAGATCACTCAGCAGTCTTTGGCAAAACCAGTTGTGACGTAGTGGGGGGTGCTGTAGACTCTGGTTGGGCATTCACTGGTCGCTATGCTTTGGCTGTGTGTGACCCCTACTGGACTTTGTAGGGGTCAAGTCACATAGACAATGGCCCAACCCGTTCTCACCTGACCAGGGAAGGGGTTTGAACAAAGGAAGGGTGTGGTTTGGAGAAGGGGTGGTCAGAGCATGGGGGAGCTTGGAGGAAGCAGACTTACCTTTGTAGGGGGGATCAGGGGCCTGTAACCCCTTCCCCCAAGGGAACTAGGGCTGTCAGCCTACTCTTTTATGCCTGCATTGGTCCTATGCTGTGCTGTGTCTTGGAGCAGCAATAAACCCTCTTTATTCTATTGGCTGGAGGAGTCTCATCTTGCTGAGGACGGTGGTGCAGGGTCGGGGATCCCAACACACTGTCATGCTAGTAAAAACCAGATCTCCTGAATGCCAGTCCAATGCCTTAAGCTCAAGACCATCCTTCCTCTCAACATATCTACCGCGATTTCACATGCTCTGTGTTAACGTGTTGCACTCACATCTTGGC
This sequence comes from Pelodiscus sinensis, assembly GCF_049634645.1. Taxonomy (NCBI): domain Eukaryota; kingdom Metazoa; phylum Chordata; order Testudines; family Trionychidae; genus Pelodiscus; species Pelodiscus sinensis. Next base: position 8,408,244 of record NC_134717.1, on the reverse strand, counting down.
ATTCTATGCTTTAGCCCGGGGTGAAATTAATTTAAAATTTCTTACAGGTACCGTCCTATTGTAACCCAGGTCCGTGCCAGCTCTTTAAATGGCTTTTGCCGAGCTTAGCGAGTTCCTGCTGGAGCTGTGCACTAGGGTGCATCCCCGTTACTTTCACCTCTGGCTTTAGCACATGTGCAGTGGAGGCAATTGCAAAAGGAAATGTGAGGACCCAATTAGGAGATTTCTACCCCACGTCCAGAGAAAACTAACTCCTGATATCCTGGGTAAGGAATGCCAAAATACGCAGAGTTTACAAAACAAGAGAAGTCTGACACACAGAAACTTTTCCTGAGTAGCGGAGTTGTAGTCCTGACAGCTTTGTTCACTCGTGCATGCCACAAATGGAGTGATAATTCTCAGTGATTTTTATCTACCAGACTTTTCCAGTTTAGTCAGGGAGAGTATTAAGCTGTACTCTCAGGGCAGGTGTCTTTGAAACGACGATTTTGCTGAACCTCTCAGCGCCGAGGGAAAGCTGCTTCACTCCTGGGCAGAGTTGCAGGCCTGGGAAAGGGAGCTGCTACTGACCAAAGGGATGTGTGCTTCCTCTTCTTGGAGCAGCATACGTTACCGTGTGCAGCCTCGGCAATGGAGGGAAGGAGCAAAGGGGGTAATTTCCCTGGAGCCTGGTGATTCAAAGGGTTCCGGGGCTCACAGCCATTGCTGTTGCTACTGCGCCAGCAGCTGGAACCCTGGGCCCTTTAAATTGCCACTGGAGCACCGGTGCACTACACTCTGCGTGGCTCTGAGGGCTGGTGGGGTAGGCCAGCCCAACTCAGACCATGGAGCGCTGAGGGCTGGCTGCTCCAGCCCTGCCCCTTCTGCCTGAGGCACTGCCCCTTCTGGAGGCATGGAGCCACCCTAACCCTAACCCCCCACCAACACACCTTCCCGGGGACCCACAGAAGCAGTCGGCCCCCCAACTGTGCACCCTACACGCTCCCTCTTTCTACCTTTGGCCTTTGCACTGAGACGAAAAGCTGCCCTAACAGGCCAACTAGACTGAGCATCTCCTTGTAAAGGAGAACAACATGTTTTCTAAACCTGACACCATTCTTGCTGAACCCTCTCCTATTTAGCAACATCCTTCTTGAACTGTGCACACCAACACTGGACATGATATTCCAGCCACAGTCGCACCATTATCAAATACAGGGGTCATAGAAGTTCTCTGTTCCTACTCGAGATTCCCCTGCTTATGCATCCAAAGATAGCACCAACCCATTTGGCCACTGGACGATCAGTTCAGCAGATTATTTACCATAATCCCCAATTTTTTTTCCCCCAGAGTCACTACTTACCAGGATAGAGCCGCTCTTCTTATAAATATGGCCTGTATGCTTGGTTCCTAGATGCATCCATTTACACATTGTTTGCTTGCATGCATCTTACTAAGTGATCCAGATTGCTCTGTATCAGTGACCTCACATCTTCATTATTCACCATTCCCTCAATTTTTTTTCCCCCTCTGCAAACTTTTCTTCCAGGTTACTGATAAAGATGTTAAATAGCACATGGCCAAGAACTGATTCCTGTGGGACTCCAATGGAAACATACCCACTTAATGATGATGCTCAGTTTACCTTTACATTTTGAGACCAGATAACCAGTTTTTAATCCATTTACTGTGGACCATGTTAATTTTGTGTCTTTTTTTTTTTAATCAAATTGTTTTGTGGTACCACATCAAACTCCTGACAGAAATCAAAATATGGCATATCAACACTACTACTGTTATCAATTAAACTTATCTCATTATATATATAGAGAGAGAGTTTGACAGAATTATTCTCTACAAATTCATGTTGATTATTACCTTTCATTAGTTCTTTATCTATGCCTGGAATTGATGTGAGAGTGAAGGACCTACAAGTATAGGGGCTGTCCTGTTCACCTTCTTCAAATTTAGACACAACATTAGATTTTTTTTCCGGGCTTCTGGAACTTCCCCAGTATTCTACGAGTTATTGAAAGTTAATATTATTGATCCAGACAACTCCTGAGCCAGCTCTTTTAGAACCAACACTGTTTTATTTCTTTGAATATATAACAAACACAAAGAACAGAGAGAGGAACAGATGGGATACATACAGTTCATAGAATCATAGAACTGGAAGGGACCTTGAGAGGTCATCGAGTCCAGTCCCCTGCCCTCATGGCAGGACCAAGCACTGTCTAGTTCATCCCTGACAGGTATGATCATGTATTAAATTTGTACATATATGCCAAGGAAGGGACATTCAAGACTTTCAGCCCGGCTTAGATTTTAGCTGAAGTTTACAGTTTGGGTTCAACGCCAGGGCTCAAATTCACACAGGGTTTTCCTCAATTTGAGGACAAAAATCTCCTAGCACAAACAGTTTTTATGAGACTGCATATAAATAGGAACATGAACAAATTCTAGCTTTGGACCCAAACACATACCAGAACTAAAAGAGTGTGCTTGGATCTGGGGATTCACATCCCAGCTTAAGACCCCAACTATACTAACGTCTTCAAATACTCAGATTCAAGGATCAACAGTTCCGATCAGTCTCTGGTATAGCTGATCTGCCCAGGGAGCTGTAAATGAGCTTGTTAAATTTGAAATAAGGAGCATGCTGCTCACCAGGCATCGTTTTAAAAACACTGCTCCCCGTGAATGACGCTTGCTTGATTACTGACGTGCCATGGCCAGAAAGATACTTCTTGGAACTGTTCAGACAAGAGCTCTAAAGGGGACAGATCTTAAACATCATGTTACATTTGGGGCGGTCCCAGGAAGTGCCCTGGAATTGTCAGTGCAGTTAATCACTACAGAAGTAGGTATCTGTCTTCGTTAATTACTGAGGGAAACAATGCAGGAGCCAGACGAGCAATAAGGAAGGAAGGTTGGGCTTTTCAGCTCCAGACTCCAAGTTAACTGATGCATGTGGGGAATCTACTTATGGGCCTGACCTCTAGAACGACCATGTTAAGAATGGCCATATTGGATCAGAACCATGATCCACCTAGCCCAGTATCATGTCTATAAATATATTGGAAATTCAAGATCATTCATTCAGATCCAGGAGTTTCCATTTTTGCTTCCACGCAGTTTTCTGAAAATGAAAAGTGGTGGAAAAAGCACAAGAACTTTTTAAACCTCTGGAAATATACTGATTCGAATTTATGGAAAGGATTTATGTTGGTTTATTATTTTGTCTTCACTAATTGGTGTTTGAGCATCTTGGTGGACCAATCTGATGAGTGTGGTATAGGTTATATGATATACAGATAGCTCCTTGAATTCTTGCTTTGCTTTTTTTTTAAATCACAGATGTGCTTAATTTGCATTTAGTTAATCTTTGGCAAATTTATTTGTAGTTTTGTCATGGTTTAACATTCGTGCAATGCATCTCCTAATTCTGATTTCTCTGTCTTGATCCATTTGCTTCCTGAGAATCAGATAAGTTAATAAAAAATTCATTGTGTTCTTAATTTATATTAATTTATTTGGGCTGTTAATTAATATATTCTGTACCACTTGTCTCCTTGATACAGATATAGGAGAGTCTTCCTGCAATGCCTATGCTGCAGCCCATTGGCCTAGATTTTCAGCATACAGCATAAGGCCCTGTATGTTCGAAGAAATTCAGCATACACCTAGGCACCAACGTAAGTGGCTGAATGTCCGAAAGATCTCGCTCATGTTGGATGCTGAGCTTGATTTAAAAAACAGCCCCCAACTGTGGGTGCTGAGTCAGCAATGTCCCCTCTAATCTTTTCCATCCTGTGCGGAATAAATTTGTATGTGCACTGAGGTAAACATGCAATAGTAGAATCTAAAACCTAGCTGTAGGAGCTCTGCTAATCAGGAGGGCTGCAATAGAATCTCTCGTGAGCATCTGCACAAGCACACAGCTTACAGAGAACACTGGTGCTGACCCTTTGATGATCTGGTCAACAATGTAAACATACAAGAATCAACTTGCTTGTCCCTGAAAGGCAGCCCCCTCTGCATGTGTGAGTGACAGGCAGGCAGAAGTGTGTAAGGGAGAAGCAGGACTTTGACCATGGACATAAAGGTTAGGGAAAACATAGACGGTTCTTTCATTCGTAAAGAGAGCAGAGAGAATTTCACGTTTAAAGTCTCACCCACAAGACTTACAATAAAATTCAATCTAAAACTTCTCTGGGGAAAGGCTAATGGATCTGAGCTGCCTGCCCGGCTGTCTATCCAGGTGCTTCTATGCCCCCAATCTGGTCCTAGCCAAGCGCGTCAAAGACATTAGTGATTCTGCCAGGATGCAGACAGGGTTCCAGTGAATCCAATTATTTCAACCCTGATGCCTCAGCCACTAAGCCACCATGGCATGTTAGTCATTTAATAAGGCCAATCGATGAGTGATGTATTCATCATTGTAGGGGAGACAAACAAGCCATTAAAGCTGTTTGCGAACGGTTGGAGAATAAATTAGAGAACATTATTAGACACCATTGTGTCCCTGGAGACTGGAATTAATACATTACGAGCCAGATTCTCTTATTGCTTATGGGGGTGTAATTGAGTAGGGGCTTGGATGAAGCCAATGGATCCATATCTGTATAAAACTGGCATACAAAAGGGAAGAATTGGGCTTTTTAAATACATCTCTCAGGGTACGTCTAGACTGCAGAGTTTTTCCGAGATACCGGAGGTATCCCAGAAAAGCTCTGTCACATCCAAGGAACACATCTGCTTTTCTGAAAAATATTTTGGAAAAGCATACACCTTTTTCAGCATCCCTATAAACTGTCTGCTACAAGGAAGAAGGGATGTTCTGAAAGAGGCTTTTTTTCCTGACATTTGGCCCAGTGTAGATAGAGGTTTTTCTGACATTTGGCCTTTCGGAAGAAAAGCGGAAGACTTCGTAGTCTAGACACAGCCTCTTCTGAGAGATTTAGGCCAGACTCTTGCACACTGTGCATTGGGTCCTCTGTCAAACCTGTGGTGAGGAATGAGAGGATCTTTCCAGGACATTAAAGATGCATTGATTCATTGCGCGGATATCGTTGGGTGTCCTGTCCCTCTTTCTTTCTGGTACTTGTGAGTTTTTTGCCAGAGAAGTCTTGGAAAGTGGTCAGACACTGGCAGCAGTGGATCACAGTCTGATATCTTCCATACCAATTTAACTGGCGCTACTCCCAGAATGAGAGCCGTGTAATTGAGACCAGAATCTGAACCTGGTCACTTTTTATGCTGGACGTATTTGTAGAAGTGTAAATTAATTTGGTTATGCTGCAAGGTGCCAGACAGCGTACGGGAGACTGAAGTCCTCCATCTACAGCAGAGCTACTCAGCACATGGCCTGCGGGCCACATGTGGCCCGCGGCCCATTTGCTTGCGGCCCGCAGTGTAGTTTGGGTTTACATAGGCCTCAACCTGTGGCCCGCAGGTGGGATCCTTTGAACATGGCCTCCACTGGGAACACGCTCCACAATGATGAAGCGTCTCCCAGGTAGGGTGAGCAATTGAAAGATGCTTGCAGACTGTCTGGCTGTCTGGAACAGACGTGTACAGGGTGCCAGTCTTTCTAGTCCCCAGGGAGGAGGTGCCAGGAGCACCAGGTCATTGTGTGAAAGAAGCTATTTGCATATATTTGCATGTATATTTGCATGTATATGCAACCCCACTTAAGCTGCGGCCCTCGGCATGTGCTGTGAGTATCACTGTGGCCCCCGGGGCTTGCAAAGTTGAGTAGCCCTGATCTACAGCATGGCAGGTACCAGGGCAAGCTTCCCTCCCATGACATCCACACATGCCATGCCCCTTACCCACGCAAATCTGCCCTGAACTGGAGGGACCCACGATAGAGATGAGAAGGTATTTTACTTGCTATGCCCACGCGGTCACAGAAGGGCACCAATCAGGAATAACTGTGGCAGGTTTTCAATGTGCTACCGTGTGATGGAATCCTGCAGCCACATAAGGACAAGGAATGCTACAGCAGACTTGGCTAATCTCCATCCCCCGGTTGTTGCTACAGCAGAAAGTATAGCTGTGTTGGCAGGGCAAATGCCTCCGTACACAGCAGCATGACCAGGTAGGTCATGCACCTCAGCCTGGGGGCAGGGGATGTACAGACACCAGCACAGCTGATGATGGCAAGACTTGTAAGAAGTTGGTAAGTCCCAAGCGCCAGAACCAAAGCAGTAGCCCTCTTCCTCCCAGCAACTCAGTCCCATACATCTCAGTGCTGTGACAGGGCTGGTCTCCCCTTCACACAGAGGCAGGAGTTGCAAGGTTGCTCTACAGAAAGTCTCCCAAACAGTTGCAGAGGATGCTACTGTGGCACCTTGTCTGGGTAATGTGCAAGAATAGCGCTGGCCAGAAAACAGGAATTCTACTTCATGAAGAATTGCAAGACAAGCCACACCACATCACCAATGGCTGGGGCATTGTCCTGGGATGGGGGAAACCTCAGCTCAAGTCCTACTCCACTTGATTCCAAGCAAGGACAAAAACCTGGGTCTCCAAAATCCCAGGTGCACACTTAACACCTGAGCTAGAGCCAGTCTTTCTGTCTCCCTCCTGTTGGAGACATTCCACTTTGTATCCATAGCACTCCTGAGGCCAGGTAGAGCCAGACTCTGTAGCCTGATAGTGACTGCACGAAAATCAGCCAGCTACTGAGTGAGTGAGTGGGTGGGTGGGTGTCTCTCTCTCTCTCAATGAAAATGTCATTAAAATGAGTACATTCCCATAAATAGGTTTGGTTTTTAACCAATCTGTATTTCTGAAAACAAAAAACTTGCATCAAAAATTTCCAACCGGCCCAGTTCATCGTGTCAACTCAATCTGCAAACATCTAGTTGATATTGGGCATGCTCAAAGGCTTAATCATGCCCATGCTGACATCACCTCTGCTCATTTGCTTAGCGGTATCCATAGTTGTAGTGCAATCCCTGTCCTTACCACCCTGAAAAAACGAGTAGTCCTGTGGCACCTTAGGGCACATCTACACAGCAGGGCAAAATCTGAATAAAGCATCAATTGTGTAGCTGAAATCACAATAGCTTTATTCAGATTTTGGTGCTGACTACACCACAGGAAGTCAAAGGCAGAACACTCTTCCTTTGACTTCGTTTGCTCCTCGTGAAATGAGGTTGACAGGAGTCAGAGTAAGAAAGTCCTCCAGCTCGTCATTATTTTGAAATAATAGCTTGTTGTGTAGACGTGCTCGATGTTATTTTGGAAGAACATCCACTATTCTGAAATATCGCTGCTGCGTAGATGTACCCTCAGAGACTAACAAAAATATATATATAGTATCATGAGCTTTCATGGGTAAAACCCACTTCCTCAGATGAGCTTGAGCTTGATACTATGTTATATATACTACAGGCAGTCCCCGAGTTACGCGGATCCGACTTATGTCGGATCCGCAGTTACGAACGGGGCCCTTCCTCTCCCTGGTCTCCAGCAGACCAGGGAGAGGAAGCAAAGCGGCGGAACACGCGGGCAGCGGACAGGGCTGTCCGCTGCCCATGTGCTCCGCGGCTTGGCTCTGCTTTGCTCTGCTTTGCCCCATCCCCCGTCCCCCTGGTCTGCAGACCAGGGGGACGGGGGATGGGGCAAAGCAGAGCAAAGCAGAGCCAAGCCGCGGAGCGCGCGGTCAGCTGACAGCCCAGACGCGTCTGGGCTGTCAGCTGACCGCGCGCTCCGCGGCTTGGCTCTGCTTTGCCCGTCCCCCCATCCCACTGGTCTGCAGACCAGGGGAACGGGGGGGCAAAGCAGAGCAAAGCCGCGGAGCACGCGGGCAGCGGACAGCCCAGACAAGTCTGGGCTGTCCGCTGCCCGCGTGTTCCGCCGCTTTGCTCCCCGTCCCCATGATCTGCAGACCAGGGGGACGGGGAGCAAAGCAGAGCAAAGCCACGGAGCCCGAGGGCAGCAGGACAGCCACGGCACGTCTGGGCTGTCCCGCTGCCCCCATGCTCCGCGGCTTTGCTCCAGACACCTGTGGCACAGCAGCTGGGGCGCTGCCAGTTGGTCCCGTAGAGCCACTCTGGGCACTACTGGACCAACCGGGCAGCACCCCAGCTGTTCTGCCCCAGGCGTCCTGATTCAGCCACTGCTGGTCAGTTTCAGCAGCGGCTGAATCAGGACGCCTGGGGCAGAGCAGCTTGGGTGCTGCTGGGTTGGTCCAGTAGCACCGAGGAGCGGCGGTGCTACTGGACCAACCCAGCAGCACCCCAGCTGCTCTGCCCCAGGCGTCCCCAAGTCAGCCGCTGCTGAAACTGACCAGTGGCTGACTACAGGAATCAGTTTCAGCAGCAGCTGACTTGGGGATGCCTGGGGTTCTTAAGTTGAATCTGTATGTAAGTCAGAACTGGCGTCCAGATTCAGCCGCTGTTGAAACTGATCAGTTTCAGCAGCGGCTGAATCTGGACGCCAGTTCCAACTTACATACAGATTCAACTTAAGAACAAACCTACAGTCCCTATCTTGTACGTAACCCGGGGACTGCCTGTATATATTTTTGTTAGTCTCTAAGTGTATGTCTAGATTACATGCCTCTGCCAACAGAAGCATGTAAAATAGGCTACCCGACATAGTCAATGAAGCGGGGATTTAAATATCCCTGGCTTCATTTAAATAAAAATGGCTTCCGCGCTGTGCCAACTCCGCTGATGATCGACACAGTGCACAAGTCAAGACGCGGATTGGTCGACAAGGGAAGCCTTTGTCGACTGCTCCCTTATGCCTCGTGAAACACTTCATTGACTATGTCGGTAGCCTATTTTACATGCCTCTGGCGGCAGAGGCATGTAATCTAGACATACCCTAAGGTGCCACAGGACTACTCGGTGTTTTTAGTTACAAACTGATGTCAGTCATGTGTTCCGGATGGGGTTCCTGACAGGTCTTTTGCTCTGTCAATGATGATACACTTTTGGCTGCATGCGAGTGCATGCTCCCTTGTCTGCCATGCTAACCATAGAATCATAGAATCATAGGACTGGAAGGGACCTCGAGAGGTCATCGAGTCCAGCCCCCCGCCCTCAAGGCAGGATCAAGCTCCGTCTACACCATCCCTGACAGATGTCTATCTAACCTGTTCTTAAATATCTCCAGAGAGGGAGATTCCACCACCTCCCTTGGCAATTTATTCCAATATTTGACCACCCTGACAGTTAGGAATTTTTTCCTAATGTCCAATCTAAACCTCCCTTGCTGCAGTTTAAGCCCATTACTCCTTGTCCTGTCCTCAGAAACCAAGAGGAACAAATTTTCGCCTTCCTCCTTGTGACACCCTTTTAGATATTTGAAAACCGCTATCATGTCCCCCCTTAATCTTCTTTTTTCCAAACTAAACAAGCCCAGTTCATGAAGCCTGGCTTCATAGGTCATGTTCTCTAGACCTTTAATCATTCTTGTCGCTCTTCTCTGTACCCTTTCCAATTTCTCCACATCTTTCTTGAAATGTGGTGCCCAGAACTGGACACAGTACTCCAGCTGAGGCCTAACTAGTGCAGAGTAGAGCGGCAGAATGACTTCACGAGTTTTGCTTACAACACACCTGTTGATACAACCTAGAATTATATTTGCTTTTTTTGCAACAGCATCACACTGTTGACTCATATTCAACTTGTGGTCCACTATGATCCCTAGATCCCTTTCCGCCATGCTCCTTCCTAGACAGTCGCTTCCCATCTTGTATGTATGGAACTGATTGTTCCTTCCTAAGTGGAGCACTTTGCATTTCTCTTTATTAAACCTCATCCTGTTTACCTCTGACCATTTCTCTAACTTGCTAAGGTCATTTTGAATTATGTCCCTATCCTCCAAAGAAGTTGCAACCCCACCCAGTTTGGTATCATCTGCAACCATGCACAATTAGTCAACACGACAGACTCTGGGAGAGCCCACAGAGACAACAAATGAAATAAGGATTGAAAGCACCCGGCCAGGTTTATTGCCAAGCAAAGTACAATAACATTTGTCAGCGAACAGATTCGCTGCTGCATCACATCACATGTACGCTATGACAATGGACTAACTCAATCAATACTATGGATCCAGCATTGCCCCCAGGTCAGCCAAAGTCCATTCTTTGGGGTACACTTTTATACACACGTACACACAAGTTACACATCACTCCTGATGTATCAGGTTGCCACTCTCTGTTGCCTACTTATCCCCCCTTACCTCACAAAAGGGCGGGGGGGTTCAATTACAATCCATCATGCTGTAATTTTAGACCCTGTCCAGAATCAGGACGGGTGTGCTCTTGTTATCTGTGGGGTATGTGTTGGTACCAAGATGTTCCTTAATGAGGTGTTTTGTTACAACCCATCTAGAATGTGCTCAAGGCCTGTGCCTAGTACCTCTTTAGGATGAGTGTTTCTGTAATATCCGCCCTGTTCTTGCCAACTTCTGTGAGCAGGTCCTACCTCTTACTCACTGTGAGTAAGAGGCAGGATCTGCTCACAGAAGCTGGCAAGAACAAGGCAGATATTACAGAATATTTATATAAACTTTATATTATAATAATTATAAACTTTATATTAGCAAATAATATAATAATAATATATATTATATAATATAATATTTTATATAAACTTTATATTAGCAAAGTTTTGACCATTGCTATCTAGGCCTCACACTCAGCCTGTGATATGTGGGCTTATATTTCAAACCCTCATCTTACTACACAGACTAACACGTCTACCCCTCTGAGACTTACCACTGTTTGTGCTGTTTGTGTGTCACTGACAGCAGAATTTGGGTCAGTACTGAAGATAGCAAGAATGAGCGCACCACAATTAATGACTTGCTGCTTTGTGTGTGACTAACATCTGGCTATTGTAGGGATGGAAAGTAGGTGCCCTTAACTGCAAGATTCAAAAGAAAGGGAAGCTGCAATCTGGGCAGAGATAATATAGTCTCCAAACTCCATACTGAGAGTGAATTATTCATCAGTACTAATAAACACAGAGCATTTTTATTTGAATGATTTCCGGGAGTGAAGGGCTGCTGGCGCAAACAGCCTATTTCATGAGAACTTAGCAGGGGAGTAACATAATGAACCTGGGACAAAATGCATTCACCCAGAACTCAGATTTAAAAGAAATTGCTTTTTTTCTGAATTATTGGTTAGGAGGTTAAATATGGAAAATTCACCTGGCTGGACTTTTTTTGCACACTTTCCCTGATCAGTGTGCTAATGAACTCAGAACTGTTTGGGTGAAAAGTGTTTGCCCTTTTTCCTCCTGCCCCAAGGAGCAGACTCTTTAGAAAACTTATGTATTGATTTTCTTTTCAAGTCCAACTTGTGCAGACTTCAAGCCAGGTTCAGCCCTGGAATAAACAGGTGCAGTTCCCATTGCTGTTAGCTGGCGTTGGTCCTGCTTAACATTCCCTCTGGCCTGTAAATGGAGGCTCTTGAATGAGGACTTTGAATTGGACTGGGCATTGCCAATACTCATGGCGCTGCTCAACTTGTTGAGAAGTATGAATAGGTGCACTTGGAATGGGGAGGACAAAGCATTTTTATTAAGTAGCTCCCCACAGCCACTGTGAGAGTGGGGTTCTCTCTCTCACACACACTTTGTGAATGGCCAGAGGGGGAAAGGAAGGGGTTACATGCAGGACTTAACTCATTGTTTCTGCCCAGCGCTCAATCACAAGGACAAATCCTGTAAAAAACTTGCCTTTGAATTCAATGGGAGTTTGGGTGTGTTCCAATTCAGGACTCATTAGCGAGAGGGCCTGATTCACTTCCCAGAGAGACCTGTCTAAATCAAGAATAAGTCCACTGAGCTCAACAGGACTACACCATTTTGAAACTGGGGTAAGGAAAAGAACAGGCCTGGAATGACTAAGTCACAAAACTCGCGTCTGAATCCAGACCCAGGGTGGTACAGGATGGTACCTGTCCCTGCCCAAACCTGCCCTCCAGTGGCTTTGCTTTTCACATCTTCCAGACTCCACTTTGGGACTGGATTGTGCAGCACATTTATGTGGATTATAACGAGCTAAAAAGCCATAGCAGAGGTGGCTAGTCCCATTTCCCCCCATGTCTCCACATATAATATATTGTAATGTGATTCTGTCACAGCTAAGCTGAGAGCATCTAGATGGCAGCTAAGAAAGGCCTTCTTGACACCCTCTGGGTCCACCTCACAGCCCTCCAGAAATGAGAGTTTGCCCATCTCATTTCACTCTATAATGTCCTCCCAGACAACAGAAACTGCAGCACACCAAGCAAATCTCCTTGCTGCGGGGGACAGTGTGTGTCTTTATTGAGTAAGGAAAAGTTATTTACTTATTCCCACAATAAGAACTAGGGATCATCAAATGAAATTAATAGGCAGCAGGTTTAAAACAAACAAAAGGAAGTTTTTCTTCACTGAGAGCACAGTCAACCTGTGGAACTCCTTACCAGAGGATGTTGTGAAGATTAGGACTTTAACATGGTTCAAAAAAGAGCTTGGCTATGTCTAGACTACAAAGAAAAGTTGAAAAAAGATATGCAAATTGCAAATCTTTTTCTGCTTTTCTTTTGAAAGAGGCTTTTCTGAAATTTGGCACATCTACACGGCACCACATTTTGGAAAAACCTGCTCTCTTGAGCCATTCCTTCTCTCTCATACAACAAGGTTTACAGGGACGGCGAAAGAACATGTCCACTTTTCCAAAAAAAATTTCGGAAAAGCAGACGCATTCCTTGGATGCGACATTGCTTTTCCGGGATGCCTCTGGTATCCCGGAAAAGCATTGCAGTCTAGCCGTAGCCCTAGATAGATTCATGGAGGTTAGGTCCATCAATGGCTATTAGCCAGGATGGATAGGAATGGTGTCCCTAGCCTCTGTTTGTCTGGAAATGAATGACAGGAGAGGGAGCACGTGAGGATTACCTGTTGTGTTCTCTCCCCCTGGGGAATCTGGTATTGGCCACTGTCGGCAGACAGGATACTGGGCTAGATAGAGCTTTGGTCTGACCCATTAGGGCTGTTCTTATGTTCTTAGCCCTGCATTGAGGTAGAAATGAACAACCCTAGATGGAATTTAGGGAGACTAGTCCCACCCCAGCTCCTCTGCACCCACCGAAAGTGAGCATCCATTTAGGGTGGCTCAGCCTGTTTCACTTACACAGCTTGCTCCCACTCCACTGCATCTGCCTGTTCTGCGAAGTAGCCCAGAGATAGGGGATCTATCCAAGGGCTCAGGTCATTGGATTAATTGTTGGCTTCAATCAGCTATTTCTACCAACGCCCTTAGCCTGTATTGCTTAGGCTAGCTTTAATGGGGAGTAAGAGATCTCATGTCTTGGACTAAAGCAGTAATCATGTGGACTTCCCAGGGTACACTGAAAAAAACCCTGCAGGCAAGCTGGGTATCAGCTTTTATTGGACCAACTTCTGTTGAAAAGAGACACAAACTTTCAAGCCACACAGAGCTCTTCTTCAGATTCAGTAGAAGTTGGTGCAAAATACAAGAGATCACTTCATCCACCTAGTCTCTCTAAAATCCTGGGACCAGCATGACAATAACACTCCAAATTTCAGGCCAGGAGCAGTCAACCCCAATTTATTTATTCTAATCTCATCAGGAAGACAAAGAGCTGGGGCAAGAGACAGGAACAGCCTGCGTGTAATGTAATGGCAAATTAGAGCACAGTGTCTTCATTTAGTTTACATTAGACCTGTCTCTGTCCTGCCCTTTTGCTCCTAAACTGCAGTGCCACCATCTTTCAGCTAACTTCCTGAGTTTATAAGACAGCAATGAGAGTGGAATGTGGAATTTAGAAGGGTTTGAAAAGTTACAGACGAGAGAAAACATGAAGCAGTATCTGCTATGAGTGACAGACCAAAAGCAGAGCCCCCCGAATCCAATTCCTGTTCCAGGTTTGGGGGGAAAGCTCAGAATTTGAAATTGGAATAAACCACCTTAATGATATTGGGCACATTTTACTTCCTTATTCTCCAACCTCCATGTACTTAAAGTGTAAGCTCTTCTAGATGGGTGTTCTTTGCTCTAGGTCTGTAAAGCTCCTATCATACTTTTGGACACTTGATAAATACTGGCAATAACCAAAAGCAATTAGGCTAACTTTTCAGCCAAGCACATCTCCCTTGAGGTCAGCACAATATGCACCTCTAGTATTTGAGTATATAACTAACTTCACAATCATCAAATGAATTACGGGTGCAAATAGGAATTTTTCTGCTGCAGACCTCCCAGGGCACTGGAACAATTTGTATAGCAGCGGCGCTGGGAGCCACTGAACCAAACTGTAAATGCTGTATATGGTGGAACTCATTTCAAGCCATGGGGCGTGGCAACACCCCCAGTTCTAGCACCTATGCAGACTGCCCCATGTGTACCCACAGTTCTGCATAATTCCAAGAGATGGCACAACACTATTTTGCAATAAAAACTGTGCTCCATCAGCTGAGGATATAAAATTACATTTCATCCCATGAGGCTGTGGAAGTTCAATGTGCCATGACTTAGCTTATCTGAGTCAAAACAGCTGACTATCCACAGGAGGAGAGTAGTTGGATATAAATATGCTCATTGCATTAGGAGTGCTCTGGAAATGGGCTTTCTTCGACATCTCCCTTATTTTCCTTTCCTTCCCTTATTTCTTAAAGGGACACTGTCAAGATAATGGAAAAACAAAAAGTCCCACCCCGTGTTATTAATACTTCCCAGCTTCATCATTAAAAACCGCTTTTGCTGTTTAATTGCTCTTTGCATTTCATAGGGAAACTACACTTCCTCTTTATTTATTTATTAATATAACCCTTCTGCCAGATCAAGCCAGCAGCAGCCAGGGCTGGGTTCAATATCTAGGGGTTCCTCTCCATCTTCCTAGAACAGAACTGGCTCAAGCCCCACCCAGTAACCTGGGAAATTCACACTCCACCCCGGGCATGTCGGAGAGACAATGCTTCCCCACTCGCAAGCACAGAGCCTGAGAGTAGAAACAAAAATTGTAATAAAAGGGAGGGAAGTAACGTGGCATTAATTTGGGAAAATGCCACAAACAGGGCTCAAACCACGAGTAAAAGTCCGAACCTAAATAGGTTGGACGGTGTCCTTTTCCTCTCAGGTTCTTAAGTCCAGCAATGTAAGTGTCCCCTTCACATGCCCAACCCTTCTTGGCACCCTGCTCAGAGGTGCTGCCCTTGGTCAGTGAAGACCCAAATTCAGAGGTGAATCCGCAGAGTTCACCTCCCACCCTGAGTGATAGGAGGTAGAGGGGCATCTTACTCACTCCCCTGGTCGCTTGCCTTCCACCTGCTCACTGCTCTCCACCGTTGCCCTGCTGGCCACTTGACGCACTGCCACGGACTTGCTGACCGCTTGTCACATTGCTCTCCCGCCACCCTGCTGGCCTCCCATCACATCTCTTCACCACCGCCCTCCTGGCAGTCAGTCACCAGCCACTCCCGTCCAACTTGGCTGTGACTGCACCTCCCAGTGGTTTCACTCTTAGCAAGTAGGGTAGAAGAAACATAACTCAAAAATAATGAACAGAAGAAAATAGACTCTTAATGATGTCTATTTAGCACTGTTCTTTGAAGTGAGGGGAGGGGGGGCAGGTTAAACCAATCCAGGCATGGGAGGATATATAGCTTCCTGACCAGAATAACCTTCCCTAACCCCCTCTACTGCATCTACACTGCACCGATATGGCAGAATAACTAGCATTATTCTGATACAACAACGCGAGTGTCTACACAGCAATTCCATTATTCTGAAATTATATCAAAACAATAGGTGGCTTATTCGGACTTCTGTAAACCTCATTCCCTGAGGAATAACTCCTCTTTAGCAATAGCTACAGGCAGTCCCCGACTTATGAACGGGTTACATTCTGAATACCTGGTCGTAACTCGATTTGGTCGTAAGTCAGAAATACCCTTAAACGCGCTGCCCGCGCTGTTCGAAAAACTTGACATACATGGTTCTCAACTCGAAAATATTATGTTGGGGTTAATGGGAGGTTGGTCGTAAGTATGGATGGTGGTAAGTCGGGGAGTGGCTGTATTACGAAATAGCTGCAGTATAGATGCTCCACTGCTGCTATTTCAAAAGCGCTCCTCACCAGGGCCATTCAAAGTAATTTCTCCCCAGTGCCTCTCAGAGCTCTAAATCAAGACAGCACATCCACATTAGTGGAGCCTGCCTTGGACTAATTTTGAGGCTTCCCTGCAGTGTAGATGTGCTATTTCAAAATATGCTATTTCTGAATAACGATTCCGGAATAGCTTATTTCGAAATAACTATGCAGTGTAGACGTACCCTTCTAGAGTTCTAAAAGTCGAGCCTCTGCTTAGCAAGATTCTTTCTGCTCACTGTGAGCCCTTTTCTTCAGAACAATGGAGCACTCTCCTACTTTTCTGGACTCCCACAAAATTGCAAACATCGGTAACCAAATTTTAGCTAACCCTGTATTAAATATAAACGTAGCCGGTATTGCATCATAAATTAAGTTGATCTTGGTGAGCAAAATATCACTCCAACTGCTGAATATCTAACACATCTAAGCAAAGCAGGAGCAAACTGTATTTACATAGACACACCGAGGGTCTCTTCCCTCTTCCAACTAGCTATAAAGGAAGCATTCCTTCGGATCCTGCTTATATCAGTTTTACCCATAGGTCTTACCAAATCAGAGCTGCATCAAGGTGGGGGCTGGATTTCTAATTGTTTCACTAGACTGTTGAAGAACAGCTTTCACATCCAAATCCTCCTTCCCCTTCTCTCTCTATTTTGCAAACCCTCCATTCTGGGACTAACGCTACTTGACAGTCACCATGTACTTGTTTGAACTAGGCCCAATTTTCCCCTGTGGAAAAGGAAGGGATGAGAATCTACTATAGCCATGTAGGGGGTGGGTCTCATTTGCCTACAAGAAGCCCTCCACACATGCTCCAGAGGTTGGAAGGGAAAGATGGGTTTCAGAAAACATCCGTGAGAATGGCTTTGTCTACAGCATTGTCCACTCGGCAAGGATAATGGAGAGCAGGGAAGAGGCCAGTGGGGGATTTCATGGGTTGATCCCGCCATTGCATGAGCCAGTAGGAAATAAGACAAGACCTTTTCTCAAAAAAATATATATGGGACTGGAAAAAGTTCTGAAAAGGGCAAGGAAAATTTTTAGGGATATGAAACAAGTGCCATATAAAGAGAAATTAATAAGACTGGGACTTTTCAGCTTGGGAAAAAGAGACAACCAAGGGGTGATATGATGGAAGTCTATAAAATCATGAATGGAGAAAGTAAATAAGGAACACGAGTAGTAGGGATCACCAAATGAATAATGGGCAGCAGGTTTAAAACAAACAGAAGGAAGTATTGCTTCACACAACACGCTGTCAACCTGTGGAACGCCCTGCCAGAGGATATTGTGAAGGCCAGGACTTTAACAGAGTTCAAAAAAGAACTAGATACATTCATGGGGGATAGGGCCGTCAATGGCTACTAGCCAGGATGGGAAGGAATGGTGTCCTCGGCCTTTACTCACAGAAGCTCATGACCGAATACATTTGTTAGTCTCTAAGATGTCATAGGACTGCTCATTATTTTTACAGTTACAGACTAATACAGTTATTTGTTTGAGACTTTTTCCCTAACTTTTTTTTGTCAGAAGCTGGGAATGAAAAACAGGGGGTGGATTACTTGATGCTTTCCTGTTCTGTTCATTCCCTCTGGGGCATCTGGCATTGGCCACTGTGGGTGGACAGGATACTGGAGATGGACCTTTGGTCTGACCCAGTATGGTCGTTCTTATGTTCTTAAGAGGCGTTTGCACAGATGGCTTTGTCTTTCAATTGACTCCTGGAGGATGAACATGTCCTTCTGTCCAAGTCCCCTGTTGGTTTTTCCAAGGAGGGCAATGGGAGCAAACGTGCCTCAGAAACATCCTGAAGGCCATCACTGTAATTTCAACGTGTTCTCTATTTACAGTGTGTAGGGAGGAGGAGGCCCACTGTCAATGCACCACAGACTGTAAACTCTCAGGCTCTTTGAGTTATGCTTGCATAAAATGCCAAGCACAGCAGGGCTCCAATCCCAGCATGGGGCACAGCACAAATAATAAATATCTCCAGCTCCAATTCAAGATTATGTTCTCTCTGCTTTTCTCCTAGCTGCCACTCCCTCTCTAGGGCCAGCAGTGGAATTTTCATTCCAACCCTCTAGTCTTTCCCCACTGTGGAGATTCAGAGGAAACCACCACCTGGTGTTCTACTCAAACAGAAACTTACACCCAATCTTTGCTTTTATTGCTTGTCTTATTGCCCCAGTGCAGTAGTTTCTCCTGTTTGCAATTTCTCCATTTCTCACCTGATCTTTATACTATATATGGAATCTTTTTTTCTTTTTTTTTTCCAGTAGGTGGCCAGTCCTTGAATCTATTATTACTCCTTTATATCACCATAGCCAATTCTAAGTAATTTTCCAGAAGTTCAGTTCAGTCCTCAGCTTGCCTGAGGGGATATAAAAATTTACACCTATTATAAAATTGAGAATAAAAGCTGATTGCATCAGGTAAAGACAATAATGTGCTGTAATGTGAGCTAGCTCAATTTGCTTTGCATGTCTATTTAAAGAAGACTTTTCTGATTGTCAACAGGGTGGTGATTTAAATGCTTGCTAAAATTACCACCATAAAAGTAATGGCCTTTTATTGCATTAGGATAGAGAACAGTTATGTACATTTTGGACTTTTATGCCTGTTGCCTATGGTGAGCAATATATTAATTATTAAGCCAAATCGATCTGAGAGACAGCAAATTTAGTTCCTAAAATACAATTTTTAAAAAAACGGCAAACTCAATGGCAGAGCTGGGAACAGAATTCCAGCAGCACATGGGACTGTTCTGAAGGTAGGCATGAAACCGAGAGGAAGTACGTTCCAGTAGTTAGGGAGCTAGTCCAGGATTTTGGATCCCCCAGTTCATTTTCTCTTTCATAGGCTGCCTGTGCCACACCTCTCTCTGCCTGTCTCCCGTCTGTAAAATGGGGAAAATGCTGCCTCTGTGAGGTAGGAGGAACTGTCAAGAGGATAAAATCAATGATGACTGCAAGGTGCTGAGAGTACGGATGTAAAATTCCATTTAATTAGTTAACTAGTTAAACATTGTTTAAATATTAAGTTTAACTAGTTAACTGATTAAACAAGGGATGGGCAGGAGGGCTATTCCGAGACCACAGCTGGGGATGGGCAAACAGGGGATGGGCAGGAAGACCTCAGCTAGGTCCCCCCTCCCGCCACGGGTAGGGGCTGCTCCAACCTGGCTGATTCTGGCCCCGTGCGGAGCTGCCAGCTCCCAGCCTGTGTGGGGCCAGAAGTAACATCCTCATGTGGAACCAGTAGAGCCACTGCCACTTCTGGGGCTGCTTCTGTGCAGGGCTGCTGCTTCTGTTTACCCATTAACATCCCACGCTTAGAGACTACAATGAATGGGGTGAACATAAGCATAGGATAGACCTCCCTGGTCTGGCACCCTCAGGACCTGACCGGTACCAAACAAGGGAGTTTGCCAGACCAGGGGTGGTCAATTCTGGCTCTTCTGTCCTGCTTTGCTGCTGGTAGGGTTGCCAGATACTTTCACAAAAAATTCCAAACATGGCGGGGGAAAAAATTGATTGAGGGGAAAAAAAAAAAAAAAAGTTTGCTGTGCCTTTAAATTCCCCTGCTGCCCTCACCCCCGCCAGACGTGGCAGGGGGAAAATGTGCCCGCCGGGCTTCTGACCAGTCTTTTACATATCCGGTATTTTCTGGGTTTTTTTAACTGGACAGAAGACAATTACCAGATTGTCCAGCTGAAAACTGGATACCTAGCAATCCTAGCTGCCGGCCCCACTGCCACCAGTCCGGGCCAGGCTCCCAGCCCCAGCAGGGTTCCCAGCCACAGGCCCTCTTGCCTCCAGACTCCCAGCCACCGGTGTTCTCTGGTCCAAGAACATCCATAGCCCTGACAGACCACGGATGTTGCCAGACCAGAGAGTCCCAGTTGAGAGAGATTCAACCTGTACCTAATCTAGATAGCACAGAACTTCCACTGATGCCAGTAGGTGATCTTGATGCAGTTCAAGGCAAGATAGCCAAATAAACCACACAGAGATCATTTCAATCCCTACTGATATTCAGCCTATGGATAGCCCTGTAGAAAGGCACAGTGCTGCGGGGCCCTCACACAAGCCAAGGAGCAGCAGTGCGAGCTTCCCCTTATCACCCAGCCTACACATTTAGATTATGTGGAGCAGATCACTTCCCATGGCCAGAGAGTAGTTCAGTCTTGATACCAGTGCAGCCTTTCAGACTGCCCAGAGGGTGAGCAGTTTACACTAATTGTGGTGGTGATTTTGTGATACAGTCTCTTGTCTGTGAAGAACTGAACTGAGATCCAGCAAATTCGTTTCATCCTGACCCCCCGGCCTCCAAAGCAGCCCGCTGATGAGATGGTGATGTCTTTAGGATGCTATCAAATCCAACAAGGGAAGGATTGGAACCAGCAATTTATCAAAAGAATCTCATTCATTCACATCCAGCTCACTCACCCCTAATTCACTCTCTTCTCAGGATTCTAGACTGCTGAGTTAAAGAGCAGGATTTGGCCTTGTATTGCTATTACTGTTTTGCCCAGGACATCTGAACTTGAAAATGGGTGCAATTTTGAAAATAATGCCTTTGTCAATGCTGTGGATTTGGGTTCCACAGTAAGATCACAGTGGCAAAAATTCTTTGGAAGTGCTAATAGTTCAAGCCGTCTATAGAGTGAAAATCATTTGTGTTAAACTTGATGACCCCTCTAAAGTTCAAAGTTCATCCTATTTCGGTCACCAAAAATATCACTCACATGGGCTGAAGGGAAGAGCTTTGGAGAACTCTCAGCATCCCATTACATTTGGTATAGTTTTGTGATTAGATTTGCATAGGGTGATTTCTAATTAGGAAATGTAGGAGCTTGGGAACATTAGTCTGCCTGACATATAGCCCGGCAGGAACAGCCAAGATAGGAAGAACACATGCCTGGAACATGAATCACAGAAACTGGCCTTCAAACTTACTACTTAAGAAAGATTTGATCTATTATGAAAAATCCCTCATCAGCTTGAACAAGGGCCCTCTCAGAGTTTCACATCATCTTATCAAGCAGACCACAGAAACCCTGTACATGTAATGACTGATCAGAGGAATGTATAGGGTCTCTGAGCCAAAATAACAGAAAACCATCCAGATGACACATCAGAATGAGACAGCTTGAAGAGGGGAACATCAGGCAAGTTTTGTAATTTAGCCTATTTTAGTACATGGGAAGTGAGTTAAAATACAAAACGAGGATCTCGGGAGGTCTGAGTTTATTTCCCACCAGGAGATCTGAGTTTATTTCCCAGCTTTGCTGCAGATTGTGTGAGAGACCAGGAGGAAGTCACCTTGATTCACTGGGGCTATGTCTACACTACGGGGGTTTTCCGGGATACCAGAGGCATCCCGGAAAGCTCTGCCGCGTCCAGGAAACACATCTGATTTTCCACCTTTTTTTTTTTTTTGCAGAAGAGCAGGCACGCTCTTTCGAAAGTCCTGTCTTCCTCCTTCCACAAGGAAGAAGGGCTCTTCTGAAAGAGGAGAGTCTTCCGAAATTTGGCCCAGTGTAGACGGCCCAAATTTTGGAAAACCCTCTTCCGAAAAAACTATCGGAAAAACATACGCAAATTGCGGAGCACAATTAGCATACCTTTTTCCAAGAGATCAGTGTACTCTAGACATAGCCTGGGCCTCAGTTCCTCATCTGTCATAGTAGTACACTTCTTGCCAGACTGGTTTACTTCATTGCAAACTCTTCCGGGCAGACACTGTCTTTCTATGTGCTGTGTAGCACGTTTGACACTGGGGGTCCTTAATGTCAGCTGGGCCTGCTCTCATAAAATATTTGTAAACTTTTTAGTGCACTTTCATTTGGGAAGGGGGGGGGTTGTTCCCCTTCCCCAACATAGAAAAGTACAGGAAATAGGCTAAATTCCTTTCCCCTTCATTAAAGGAGCTGGGCCTGTAAAATGCTGAGTGAAGAGCTCTGTAGATCTAAATGTTGCAACTCCAAATTGGGTCCCCAGACTAGCATAGCTCTTGAGGATGATGTAGGATTTGTAAGCAAAATTGTTTAAAGTAGCAATGTTCCTACTTACAGATGTGCCGGTTTGTCTGTGCAACAAAGTGATTTATCTGCTACAAGAAAGTGGCATGTTCATGTGCAGATTCAGTGGTGAAGAATTTCATGGCCTCTTTGCTATTTTAAATACCTTCAAAGAGAGGTTTAGGTTGGACATTAGGAAAAACTTCCTGTCAGGGTGGGTAAACACTGGAATAAATTGCCTAGGGAAGTTGTAGAGTCTCCATCTCCGGAGATATTTAAGAGCAGCTTAGACAGACGTCTATCAGGGATGGTCTAGATAGTGCTTGGTCCTGCCATGAGGGCAGGGGACTGGACTCGATGACCTCTCAAGGTCCCTTCCAGTTCTAGTGTTCTGTGATTCTAAAGCTCTTCAGAGGGCAGGTCTCTGGTTCGGATGTTGAAGGTTTTTATATACTACACAGAATATCATCACTCCTTCTGGGACACTAGCCATTGCTCACACGACCTTCTACCCATATGAGGTAGTTAAAGACCCCGCGTGGTCCCAGATGGAGTCTTCTGGGACTGAGGGGAAAGATGACCTCTCGAGGTCCCTTCCAGTCCTATTATTCTATGATTCTATGATTCTATGATTGTCCTTTAAACAGCGGAAATCTTCAGAGTGGAACTTCAGAGCTCTACCGACAGAGGAAATAGAAAGCAGCTGTGCTGACAGCCCCAGTTAGGAGCAAAGACGTGCAAAAGGGGCTTTGAAAAACAACTGGCCTTTCATCTTCAATAGCAAGCAAAACAATTATACACCAGATGAGCTTAGCAGGGGAAAGCAAATCACTGCCACGCAGTACAATAAACATGGCAAGCTCTTCAGACGCTATATTTTGTCAACCTCCTTTTTAGAGAACATGCCCTTTCCAGATGCTAAAATATGACCTGCTTAACAACAATGAAGACGTTCCTACAGATCTCTTGTCATGTGCACTGCCCTGGTCCTCCGCGTCGTTTACAACAGAAGAACGAGGAAGGTGTGGCGGTTCAGTGACAGAGCTGAATGTCGGAAGATTTGGATTCAGTTTTGACTCTGCAAAAGGCTCTCTTTGTGACCTTGGGCCAGTTACTTTATCTCTTTGAGACTCTAAATCATTTTCTAAAAAATTAGGATAATTCTAATGTTCTATAGGTATCTTGTGGCAATGAGTTCCAAAGGCTAATTAAGCATTGCAAAGAAACACCTTTTATCTCTGATTACATTTGCTGCATTTCAATTGCTTTAATGTCCCCCTTTTCAGCATGGGTGTTCCCATGTTACTCAATCTACCTTTTCCACACTATTTAATATATAGTTAGGAGAGGAGACACACAAAAGAGGACACAATAATGTCCAAACCTTTCATTCTCTCCTCACATGGAAGCCTTTCCAGGACTCTGATCATTTTTGTCACCCATCTCTGAACTCCCTCAATTCCAGCTGGATTCTTTTACAGACAAGCTGGCCCCCAGAGCTCAACACAATATTCCAGAGCATGCCACTGTTTTACAGAACTGCCCTTTACATAGCCCAGGCAGAAATGCTCTTCTGTGTTCTATCTTAGTCAACATGAGAATGGTCATACTGGGTCAGACCAAAGGTCCATCTAGCCAACTGCTCTGTGGCCAATACCAAGAGCCCCAGAGGGAGTGAACAGAACAGGTAATCATTAAGCAATCCATCCCCTCACCCATTCCCAGGCTTTGGCAAACAGAGGTTAGAGACACTATTCCTGCTTGTCCTGGCTAATAGTCTTTGACGGACCTATCCTGCATGCACACATATACCTAGTACATACATATACCCAGCATTAGCTCAGCCTACGTGTTCCCAGTGCCATATGCCAGCATGTCCTCTCCTCCTTCACAATGCTGCTTAGTGAATAAACCTTGAGATCTGCATGTTGCAACTAACTTTCCCCTCTTCTGCTCCATGTTAGGTTATAAGAGAATGCAGGGCACATGGAAACCAAAAGTCCTGCTCGCTCTGTCATTGCCTCTTGTACCTGACTTTTTGCTATCTGTCAGGCTGTGACCAGCCCAATCCCTCCCTGGCAGACATAAGCTGGTGCTGCCACGTGTGGCTAATGCCTGGTGTCCTGCCAGATGTTTTTGTATCTGCCAAGAGCAGACAGTTGTCCCAAGAGGAGTTGCCTTGAGGAGAGCCCAGCTGTTTCACTCTGCCAAAATGTGCACTTGAATTTGCTTTCGCTCCTTTCACCAATGAAACAGCATATGAGTCTCTGCTTTATTCTTTAATTCCCTGCAAAGCGACACGGGGGTTTCGAGAGGGACTGTTTGCTAAGATCACAGCTCTAATTATGACAAGATCACGTACAGATAGTGCCTACCCACACACTAAACAGTGCAGCATGGTTAGTAGCAACGTTTTGCATTTCTACAGCAACGTTTTGCATTGTCTGGAAGACCCCTGGGAGCATCCTTTATAGATTCCTGACCAGGATCTTGGCACAAGCAATGATAACATTGCCCCTTGAGAACTGATCCCACATTTTATACAGAGCAGAGGGCAGGCAGGGGAAAGCCTTTAGGAATTTAGTCAGCGGTGGCTGAATATTCATACGGTGACTGATCCTGCTCCAAATGAGGTCAGTGGCAAAATTCCAATTGACTTAAATGGGAGCAGAATCAAGTGCATGTAGCAGATTCAAGCTTCATTGATTGTACTTTATGTATCTCATTTTCAAATCCAAGTGACTTGAGTTCAGGACCTCTCAGTAAGTCGAGATAGAACAGCTTCTGCCGGAGGACCACAAAGTGCTTTGGACAGATTGGCCAGCAGAGGCCATGTACATGTTATCACTTACATTGGTACAACTTGTGTCACCTAAGGATGTGACTAAGCCGCCCTCTGAGCAGCGTAAGTGATGCCGACCTAAGCGCGGGGGTGGACAGTGCTATGTCCATAGGAGAGCTGCTACTGCTGCTTGCAGGGGCTGGAGTAACAAAGTCGAGGGGGGAGGGAGCTCTCTCCCATGGGCTTAGAGTGACTCCACTAGCAGGGCTGCAGCCATGCAGCTGCACTGCTGTCAACTCTGGAGTGTTGCCATAGTCTCAGACTCACAGCATCCCCTGGGAGGTAAGTGTTTTGTATCCCCATTTTACAGATGGGGAAACTGAGCCATAGAGAGCCGACATGACTTGGACAGAGTCACTCAGCTGCTCGGTGGCTTAGACAAGGACAGCACCCAGCTGTCCCACCTCCCATCCTGGTGCTTTCACTGCCAGATGTTCCTCACCTAGAGAGAGCCACAAAAACATCCATGCATTGGGAGCAACACCTTCCTAGTGCCTCTCAGGGTGTGTCTAGACTACATGCCTCCGTCGACGGAGGCATGTAGATTAGCCAGATCGGCAGAGGGAAATGAAGCCGTGATTAAAATAATCGCGGCTTCATTTAAATTTAAATGGCTGCCCCGCTCTGCCGATCAGCTGTTTGTCGGCAGATCGGGGCAGTCTGGACGCGACGCACCGACAAAGAAGCCTTTCTTGATCGGCACAGGTATGTCAAGAGAGCGTCTAGACTGCACGTTGAACTTTCGAAAAAGCGGCTTGCTTTTTCGAAAGAAAGCATCCAGTGAGTCTGGATGCTCTCTTTCGAAGAAGCCCTATTTACATTGAAGAACGCCTTCTTTCGAAAGAGGAACTTTCGAAAGAAGGCGTTCTTCCTCGTGAAATGAGGTTTACCGTCATCGAAAGAAAAGCCGCGTTCTTTCGATTTAATTTCGAAAGAACGCAGCTTGAGTCTGGACGCAGGGGAAGTTTTTTCGGAAAAAGGCTACTTTTCCCGAAAAAACCCCTGAGTCTGGACACAGCCTTGGTGGTCAGGGTCAGCCTCCTGTTAGAACTGATCCTAGCTAGCAAAACTTGCGTACAAACTTCTACATTGGTGCTAGCTATTAAAACTTCTGTTGCAATTCACAGATCCTTTAGACTGAATATTAATCTAGATTCAACACAAGCTGGCGCGATGCTATTGTAAAGTTGCTGCAGTGCCTCTTCACTCTGTGTGATAAGCAGCAGGTGGTTTGACTTTGCTTTTTGCTCTGAACCATGACACGTGGAAAAGTTTTCCATCTGATCCTGTATGGAGATATTACCCTCGTTGCTAGATAAGAGAGATACAGCAAAGAAGACTATACAGAAGAGGTTTGGTGCCAAAATACACCCCAGTTTGATACTCCTGTGAATTTCAAAGCTGTCAGAAGGATGATCAGCACTGGATTTTTGTCTTCATGCCATCATGGAAAGATCAAATCTGATTAAGGGGGATTGGGGAGGCAAGCAATTCTCTCTAGCAATTGGAAGAAGCCCTTTCTGCTGAGCCAGGTCAATAGTGTGAAAGCCACCTATAGAGGTTTTCACTGGTCTTGACATTCTTGCAATTGCCTTAGTGTGAAGGGTGTGAATAGCTGATTTACTGGCATGGAAGCCGTACTAACTTTCTGAATAGGCACGTTCAGCAAAAGCTTGCAGTCCTTTCAGAATGACCCATGCAAAGACCTTCCAGCGACACACTCATTCTTTCTCTATCATTGTCACTGTCACTCCAATCACCTTTGTTTTCATACACTGTGTTGTTAGCATCCTTCATGTCTGGTGGTATCACTCCTTGCCTCCAACAGTCAAGCAAGAGTCTGCACAGATGCGTAAGCACAACCTGTCCCAGTTTCAGTACTTCTGCTGGAATTCCATCCTTTCCTGAGGCCTTTCCTGAGGGAACAAAAGGAATAGCCCTGCTCTAAGCAGAGAGACCGCTGATTTGCTATGAGCTACTGACCCATCGCTTTGCTAAGCTGTGCGGACACATTACTTGGAGGTTTATCCTTCCAAGAATGGCCCCTCACCATGGACCATCTCCTGTGCACAGATTAAGCTTGTTTTGGAACAAAGCGTGTGATCACTGCCATCAGAAACGGCTTCCAGGCCAGCGCATGGACCAATCGTTTTGAAGTAATTAATTTTGAGAGTATCCCACGCTACCGCCCCCATTCGGTCTCCTTCCCTCCCCACCCCGTACCTTACACCGCAGAACACACAATGAGTGAGCAACTTGTGCCCCTCCCGCCCAGGGCAGGCCCCAGCCTCAGCAGGGCCACAGCTACACTGGGGAAGTGGATAAGAGCTGCTTGCTCTCAGCAGGGAGCAGCCCCTCCCCCATGATACACTGAGCCCCAGGAGAATGGATGGTGTCATCCCTCCTCCCGCTGCACCCAAATGCTTAGGGTAAATGGGCCATGAATCTCCCCGCTGTGGTTTCTGAACACTTCCCAGTGCCCTGACTGATCTCCCCATCTACTCCCTTCCTGCTGCAGCCAAAGCCTGGGGGGAAATGGGGTGCGACCCTCCCCCAGACATACTGACCCACCCGATTCTCCAGTCTCTGCCTTGTGCTGCCTAACCTCCGCAACTTCAGTGTGGTCCCACACTTCAAATTCACTCTCCTGCCCGGCTATCAGCCCACACAGCACAGAGGTCAGCTATGTAACCCAGTACCTTGCTCATCAGCCACACAAGCTCAGTAACTCCGAGAAAGAGAGAGGGGCCAAGGCACAAGATACTGAGTAATGTAGTTTTGGTGCAGGAGATCACATTAATAAATTGGGAGTTTACTGGCTGCAAACAGGAGTCTCCTGGATACACCCAAAGACTTGGTCAGTCTGCAGACCAGGCAGCAGTCCAGTGAGGCATTCCTGGGCCTTACTGCTGCATGCAATACAATCCAGCATACAAGCTTACAGTACAGCTGGCCATTGGTCCTTGCTAAACGTGCGGTCATGGCTGTGGAATACTTGCTGAGTTTCACTTGGACGTGCACAAAAAGTTCCTGGTGGTCGAAAGCAATGGTCTACTTCAGGGCTTGGTTCTGGTGCCAACGCTTTTCGGTTACTTCACAAATGACCTTCCCAGCCCCACTGCCAGGCATCCTGTCTATGCAGATGACACCTGTACAGCAGCACAGTCTCAGGAACTAGTCCTGAATTAAGACATTAAAGGGATGGGCCACTACTGTGAAAGGTGGAGATGTAAACTTAGTACCACAGAGACAGCTTCTCTGGACATTTCACAGATATGTATCTGGACATCCACGAACATCTTAGCAATTCTTCACTGAAAACAAAGACAAGAAATAACCTGATCACCAAGTTACCTGGTTCTACCAGGGAAGCCAATGTGCCCATCCTGAGAAATTCTGGGTTTGCTTTGTGCTATTCTGTAGCAGACTGAGGGTGTGTCTAGACTACATGCCTCCTTCGACGGAGGCATGTAGATTAGCCAGATCGGAAGAGGGAAATGAAGCCGTGATTAAAATAATCGCGGCTTCATTTAAATTTAAATGGCTGCCCCGATCTGCCGATCAGCTGTTTGTCGGCAGATCGGGGGAGTCTGGACGCGATGCCCCGACAAAGAAGCCTTTCTTCATCGACACAGGTAAACCTGGTTTCACGAGGCTTACCTGTGTCGATGAAGAAAGGCTTCTTTGTCGGGGCATCGCGTCCAGACTCCCCCGATCTGCCGACAAACAGCTGATCGGCAGATCGGGGCAGCCATTTAAATTTAAATGAAGCCGCGATTATTTTAATCGCGGCTTCATTTCCCTCTTCCGATCTGGCTAATCTACATGCCTCCGTCGA
The DNA here is from genome assembly GCF_049634645.1 of Pelodiscus sinensis. NCBI lineage: Eukaryota > Metazoa > Chordata > Testudines > Trionychidae > Pelodiscus > Pelodiscus sinensis. The sequence goes on along the minus strand of NC_134717.1, from coordinate 8,379,424 downwards.
AGGAGGCATGTAGTCTAGACACACCCTGAATGCTTGCTTGTGGATGTAACTCAGCACTTTGGCACACAGCACTACCGGACACTCAGCTGAATGAAACCATGCCTGCAACAAAAGGCAGTATAAGACAGACCGACCTGTCCTGTCCACTGAACTGCTCCAGCATCACCATGTCTGACATCAAGCAACAACTCACCTTCAGAATATGCTCTTTGAGATGTAAGACCTGCTATATCTACCCCTTGTTGAAAGGTGTGTTTAATCTACTCAGGTGCTGTCTTAGCTCAAATCACCCCATGTGGACAATTCCACTCGGGAACTTCTATGTCAACTCCAGGTGACATACCAGTTGGCAAGAACAAGCTTCAACCATAGTCCATGTTTTGCTCATAACAGATGCATCTGTTCAAGCCCTTGGTTTTGACCTTCCTGCCATCTCTGGGTAAAGCACAATCTCTTCAGATGTGGAGAAATCAAAGGTGCTGGAAAGGCCTACGTGGGGCCTTTGTGACTCCCATCTGTGCCATGCAGGCCACGTACGTGCAGGCTGCGCCCATCGGCAAGGGCTCTCTCGTTCCTTCTGGGACCAGTGCTGTCCTCTTCCTTCAGCTACTGAATGGTGAAGACATGCAGTCTAGCACCTTGGACTTGGCCACCTACATACATGCAATTACACTAATTATCATGAGATTTGGGTGAGAGCCCCCAATCATCTTATCATACGCACCCCACCTGACCATCATCCCCCAATGGTCCCCAAGGAATTCAATCCAGCCATTGAGAGGCTCATGCAGAATGAGCAAACCATGCAGTAAGATATCGAACCAGCTTTGCCTCTACCTCTGGGAGCTTTGATATCTGCAGGGCTAGAGGTTTGATACACTTAACCCACATTTACACGGTTGGCCAACTCAGCATCTTTCCATCATGGATGAGTCACTTCCAACAGGGCTATTAAAATTGTGTTAGTATATTAATGTCATTCCTGCTTTGGGGGAAGATAAGCTTTCAATTAACGGCAGATTAAAATTAGGTTTATCAAGAGACCAGCTGCATTCCCACAGCGAGACAACCCTTTTTTCTTTCCTCTCCTCCTCCTCCGCCTCCTCCTTCTCCTCCCCACACTGTATGCTGATGAAAAGAAACATCTCTTGTCATTAGGGGGAAAAAAGGCAGCGTGGACTAGATCAAGCCTGTTAATCGCTCAAACTGTGGGTTATCACTGATCTTACCCTTTCTAATAGCAAAAACTCACAGGGTTGTGGTTTGGCAGCTTCATGGGCCATTTGTTTTTATGTCAGAGCATCTGACAGTTTCCATTCCAAGGAGTGAGAATATTAAAAGATATTCAAGCAACGCAGGGAGAAAATTAAGTATATAATGCAAAAGAAGTACAGATTTTAATTACAGATTCCCCCAAAAATCCATAGAAGCGCTGATTAAATGCCTAATTACTTTTAAAGAAGTGAATAAACAGTCAATAAGAAGAACAGCAGTCGCTAACCCTCTTTCTTCTGAGCAGGGATTGTGCATATAATACATGATAGACATTGTATCGTCGGCAAGTAAATGCTAAAAAAGGGGGATGAAAAGGAGAAACAAAGCTTCTAGTTCTTCAAAAGGGACTTTTTGCCAGACCCTCAATGCTTGGCTCTATTGAAGTCAATGCAGCTCTCATGACTTACATTAACAGCGTCCGTGGCTCATTATTTTTAGCCAGGCCTCCATGTTCCAGGATTGCATTGGTTTACCAATAGAGCCCATCCCGCTGAACCAAGATAGCCCTGTCTGTTACTTCAATTCCCTATGGGTCCACTTTGCCCTCAGATACTGACATGCAGCTTCATTAATATTTTAGCTTCTGCATCTAAGGACAGCATCTGACCCACCTCTTTGTGTTTTATCAAGGGCCTGCAGCAGGGGAGGTTTAGATTGGACATTAGGAAAAAATTCCTAACTGTCAGGGTGGTCAAATATTGGAATAAATTGCCAAGGGAGGTGGTGGAATCTCCCTCTCTGGAGATATTTAAGAACAGGTTAGATAGACATCTGTCAGGGATGGTGTAGACGGAGCTTGGTCCTGCCTTGAGGGCGGGGGGCTGGACTCGATGACCTCTCGAGGTCCCTTCCAGTCCTATGATTCTATTAAATGTATGTGATCACGTCCCAGTGGCCTTTCACAGCAGGTTGTCCCCCTTACTAGTCAACACCCTCAGAGCTGGGCCGTTCCTCCCTCAATGATGCATGGAAGCTGCCTTTGAGGTGGGAGCAAGCAGGCAATCTTCAACAACGTGATCAACACCGAGCCAGACAGCACAGTCAGCTCAAAGGACAATGAGGCCCGGGCCGGGCTAAACCTGGGCTGACTGCTCCATTAGGGAGAAACTGTTCAACTCACAAAGGGTTAAAGATCTGTGCACTGGGGCTAAGCTACAAGCCAGAGTCCTGAGACAAAGGGAGGTCCTTCTTCGCCCAAGGGGAACCTTTGCTGGTTCACGAGGAGCTCTCTACCCGCTCCTATGACTGAGGGTTGCTTTTCTGAGCTGACCTGATCACTCGCTTACAGGGCAGATACTTTTCAAAGTGTAACTCTTAAAATGGCCTCGTTGGAATCCTATTGGTCATCTCCCAAGAACCCCCGACCGGCTATGCTCAATTTGTAAATGAAAAGACGGAAGTGCTGTTATCTAGTCCCCAAACTCACCCTAGGGTCTGAGACTCAGTCTAGGGTCTTGCTTCCTCATCCACCATCACTAGCAGTAAAAACTCTGCTGGCCTCAGTGCCTCCCCTGCTGTCCCATGAGCCTCTGTGGGACACTTAGCAAACATTGGTCTTCATGCATGAGAAGGAGGAGAGTCCAGCTCCCTCTCTCCTAGTTGGGGCTAGTTTTTTGGCCCTTACAGTGAGTTTGGGAGCTGCAGGGAGCTCACTGTGTGGCCGGGAGCTGCGGTTTCCAGTATTCACGAATGTTGCCATTCGCAGTGATGCCAGGAACACATCCATGGCAAAGGTGAGGGGTTTCCTGTGCTTTTTGTTCTGCTGCCTAACTGTGCAAACCCAAAGCGAGTGAGTGGTTTCATTCATGTGAGCTGGTTCATTGAGAGCACTTGGAGTAGCCCAAGGTATAAAGTTACATGTGCTTCAGTCTTTGAAGGATCTAGACCAAAGTTAAGTATCAGAGGGTATGTCTACACTACCCCGCTAGTTCGAACTAGGGTGGTAATGTAGGCATACCGCACTTGCAATTGAAGCCCGGGATTTGAATTTCCCGGGCTTCATTTGCATAAGCCGGCCGGCGCCATTTTTAAATGCCGGCTTGTTTGAACCCCGTGCCGCGCGGCTACACACGGCACGGGGTTCGAACAAGCCGGCATTTAAAAATGGCGCTGGCCGGCTTATGCAAATGAAGCCCGGGAAATTCAAATCCCGGGCTTCATTTGCAAGTGCGGTATGCCTACATTACCCCGCTAGTTCGAACTAGCGGGGTAGTGTAGACATACCCAGAGGGGGTAGCCGTGTTAGTCTGAATCTGCAAAAGCGGCGAGGAGTCCTGTGGCACCTTATAGACTAACAGAAGTGTAGGAGCATAAGCTTTCGTGGGCAAAGACCCACTTTGTGAGATGCAAAGTAGACCAAAGTTAATATTCTATTGATATTAATAGGCAGTTACCATATTCTAACACCTTCCTGAGTTGGGAGTGGAGGTATTTTATCTCAACATCTCTTTCAATCCCCCCATATAATAGTAGTAGTAACTCCATGGACACCAGCCAGTCAAAAAAGTTTTCCTGGTCTGTGTACCATCCACTGAACCAGACAGAGCTTTTCTTCTCCCCCAGCTGCCAAAACCTAACCTTTGTGTAAACAGAAGCCCAGAGCCTCAATGGTATTTAGGCCCCAAACCCCCACTGAAATTAATAAGAATTAGGTGTTTATGTACCTTTGACAATGTGGGCCAGCGTGCCTTTCCTGGGGTAGTTGCCCCAAGGCTGTGTCCAGACTCAGGGTTTTTTTCGGGAAAAGTAGCCTTTTCCCGAAAAAACTTCCCCTGTGTCCAGACTCAAGCCGCGTTCTTTTGAAATAATTTCGAAAGAACGCAGCTTTTCTTTCGATGGCGGTAAACCTTGTTTCACGAGGAAGAACGCCTTCTTTCGAAAGTTCCTCTTTCGAAAGAAGGCGTTCTTCAATGTAAATAGGGCTTCCTCGAAAGAGAGCATCCAGACTCGCTGGGTGCTCTCTTTCGAAAAAGCGGATTGCTCTTTCGAAAGAAGCCTGCAGTCTAGACATAGCCCAAGAGAAGAAGTTACAAGGGGAAATAAGATTGACTGCCTAAAGCACAGGACTAGGAAACAGCAGCAGTGGGTTCTGTTCCTGCTTCTGAGAAAGCTCTGCTTAGAAATCAATGCAAGATAGCTTAGAAATACCCATGATTCACAGCTAACTAGCTCCGCCACTGATTCGCAAAGAAACATTGGTCCAATTGCTTAACCTTTATCACCTTCAGTTTCCTAATCCCTTCCTCAAATGGGAATTATAAAGCTAAATTCAGCAAAGCCCTTGGTCTTGGAGAGTCTTGCAAGTAGAGTACTAAAGCAGTAAGTCCGAAGTGTTGATACACCATGGGACTAGCTGCATGGAAGGAAGCACTTCTCCTATACCTGTTATACAGGGACGTGGATGGCAATGCAGCTCAGGCACTGGACTGGGACAGACAATTTGGGCTTGACTTCCACTTCCACCTCAGACTTCCTCTGTAACTTGGGAAACTAACTCAGGCTGGGCGTTTTAAAACATTTGGTCACCTAACTCGCCTCGGCTGCTTTGAAAACCCCAGCTTTAACCACTCTGTGCCTCCAGCCCTGATCTCAAAGGACCCTTCCTTTCTCCCACCCTTTGTGTGGCTTGCCCAATTAGACTGTACGCCCTTGGGTTCTGGGACTGTCACCTTATGTACGTATAGCACCTTGCGTATTGGGGCCCAAACACTACGATACTGTTAAAGGCCTAGAACACTCTTTAAAAGTTAAGCACCTGTTCCCCTACCTCGAACAAGAAAAAAACCTACTGCTTCTAATGGAGAGGCTGACTTCCAAAAGAAGCCTTGTGTATCCGTTCGGAGGGGGAGAGGGAAGAATCTTGGTGTGTGTGTGTGTGTGTGTGTGTGTGTGCGCGCGCGCGCTTGCTCCTGGAAAGGGGGGGGACCAGATTGCTTTGCAAACACAACAGCATAGTAAGATGTATGTGGCTTCCGGTGACAGTGCACGGATTTACAGCATAAAGATCTATAGGGCCACTTGGAACAAACTATTTCTAACATCAAATGGCTTCCTATATTGATTGCCTGAGGATGCGTGCACCCTATCGCCAGACACATTATTTACTTACTCTAAGAGCTAGAAGAATGGCTGGAGTCCCAGAGGGAGGAAGGCTGCTCATCAACAGGCTGAATGGCAGGAGAGTTTCTGTCCCACTCAGGGATCCAGGTAAACCACCACTGAAGCCCTCTCCCAGGGCTGGCAACAGGGAGGGCAGGGATGTAGCATCCTGCATGCCATTGGAGATGGAGAGCCCTTGTGATGTTCCAACCCCGCCTTTCCATGGGGGTGGGAGCAGAGGGATGTTGTAAAGATCAAAGAGGGTTTGTGCTCTGTCGGGAGAAGCCTGCAGCTGCTGGGCACTATGGGTCGGTAGAAGAAGGAATCCTTGCCTAGTTCTGAGCTCCTTCAGCAGCCCTCTGAAACCTGTGGGAGGGATGATGTATCGTGCAGGGAGCTACAGACACAAGATGATGGCAGGGTGCTCTACCTGCGCTGGAGTCCAAAGAGAGAAAGGTTGGCTTGTGTTCAGTGTCCCACAATCACAGTGACAATCAGGGAGACCTCCGCTGAGACACTATCTCCAGTGGCAACCAAGGTCTCCAGAAACAAGCAGCCCAACGACGGAGGTGGTTTGGGATGGATTCTCCTTGCCCGTTAATAGAGAAGCACTTCGAGGCCTCACCACGAACAAGCAGCAGGGTAGCTCAAACGATGGGAAATGAAGCTCTACCCGGTGCGTATGAGGCCTTTACTACACAAACATTTGAATACTTCCCTCAACAATATGTCACCAGGCAACCCTAAAATCTTCACCCTTTCGCTGTCCTTTCCTCTCCCCACCCCCTTGCCAGCACTTATAGGCTACGTCTAGACTGGCATGATTTTCCACAAATGCTTATAACGGAAAACTTTTTCCGTTAAAAGCATTTGCGGAAAAGAGCGTCTAGATTGGCACAGACGCTTTTCCACAAAAGCACTTTTTGCGAAAAAGCGTCCGTGCCAATCTAGACGCGGTTTTGCGCAAGAAAGCCCCGATCGCCATTTTTGCAATCGGGGCTTTTTTGCACAAAACAATACAGCGTTGTCTACACTGGCCCTCTTGTGCAAAAGAGGGCTTTTTCCCGAACGGGAGCAGCATAGCATTTCTGCAAGAACACTGACACTCTTACATGAGATCGTCAGTGTTCTTGTGGAAATTCAAGAGGCCAGTGTAGACAGCTGGCAAGTTTTCTAGATGCAGCGACAATGTTTAGCTAGACTTAGATCATAAGCTCTTTGGGGGAAGGAACTGAGACACGTCTATATTCTGTGAAGTTCATAGTGCACTTCAGTTACCAATCCAACATCTGTCCCCATCCATCAGACACATGCAGTGAGGCCAGGGACTGGCCTATGTTTTAAATGAGGAATGGCTTGTAGAACTGGCTTTATGTTCAGCCGTAAGAAGAGGCTTACTGTGATGTTTAAAAGTCTCCATATTCTTGTAGTCCTGCTGCCACCCAGGGGCACTTTGTGGAAATGAGGGCTGAAAGCTGATAACAGCGGAAAGCAAATGTGTTTGTTCTACTTGGTCTGCTTTTCCAGACCAGAGTTAGACTTCTTTTGAAACAAGGCTGTAGAACATACAGATTGGCCTCTACATTGTGTGCGGTCAGTTATGGGTAGGTTTCCAAACTGGTGTAAGGGGACTGTTACCCCTTACTAAAACTCTGTGGGAGTTTTTGGCTTGCCAGCTCGCAGTATCTGAAGGGGAAGAGTTCATGAGAATGACAGACCCCAGAGACAACGGAAAGCAGCCAACACTCCAGCTCAGCCTGATTGACAGGTTGGACAGGCCAGTGAGGAAGGGGAGAGGCCAGGCCCTGTCCTCCCTATGAGCTGGGATTGTTCTGGCTCTCTGAACAAACAAGCTGTGTGCAGAAGAGGTCCTGCAAAGACAGAGCTGAAATAGGAGGACAAGCTGTGTGAAGAAGTCCTGCAAAAACAGGGAGCTGAGAGACTAGCAAAGCAAGCTGTGTGCTGAGGGGCAGTTTTTGCAGCAGCAGCTGAGCCTGACATACACAGCTCAAGAGCGCAGACCCTGAGTTGAGCAGCAGACTGGCAGTGCTCAGAGAGCCAAAAGGAACAGAGAAGCAACGCAAGAAGCTAGAGACTGGCCACACAGCACAGCCTGCAGCTGGATGTGGTGAGCAGCTGGGAACTGCAAAGTGTGGGGAGAGGCTCTGGACTGGGAGAGGGGTCTGGCCACTTAGAGCTTGAGGCTGTGTGGTCACTGCCAGAGCAAGCGTGTCCAGCCTGCAGCCCCCTGCAGCACATCCAAGGCCTCTAAGGGGCCTCTAAGGAAGAGACTGTGGACTGTCCTTACACTCTGCAGGCTGCTGTTTTGATGTCCCCGTGCTACAGAGCAGGGCTGTGTGTTCTCATTTAACCATTCTCATTTTTTTCTTATTCTTTTCTCTTTAATCAGTTGATGTTTAATAAATTGTATTTGCTTTGAACCTTATGAAGTGATCACTGGGCCAAGAAGGCCTGCAGTGTAAAGAGAGCACCTCGGAGTGGGGACACCCTAACTCCCGCCCCTAGTGACTACAAGGTCAGGGATTAAGCCCCAGGAAACCTGGGCCCAGCCTTGTTGGGGTTTCAAGGGCTCTGCTACTCAGGAGAGTGGAGGGGGAGCCCTCAGGATCAGGGAGCCGTGGGGTAAAGGAAGTGGGAGCAGGGACTCAGATCCTTTCGCTGGTTCATTTCACCGGGGTGTATAGAAGCCAGGAAAGTTCCCCCCAATAGCGGGATCATTCCCCCGCTTACACTGGGTTGAGCTACGATTGCCTGGCCATGAATATGCACTGCAGGGCTGCCTCCCCACATGGCACTTTTAGAAGATTTAAGGCCGAAGTTCCCAAGTACTATGTTTCTATTTGAAACGGTTCTTCTTCAGCTGCACCCACAATCCTTTGCACCAGGTCTCTCTGCCCGGGGAGGGAAGGGGCAGGTTGGTGCTTCTAAGGAAACAAGCCAATTAGCCCCTCATAAGACGGGATTTTCAGGTCCTTCCTTGCTTCCCCTCCCTCCCTCCCTCCCTCCTCACTTTCCCTCTCTCTCAGCTCTCCTCCGCCTCCTGCCTTTCACTCTCCTTTTCTCTTCTCCTCCTCCTCCTCCTCCTCTCCCTGCCCTCCTTCCCCTTCCCCTCCTCGTCCCGCTGTGGCGCTTGGCTGAGTGCTGCCTGCTCAGCTGGACTGCCGAAGGGAGGGGGGCGGGGCGGTGACGTACACGGCCAGGGGGCGGAGCCGTGTACGTCACCGCCCCGCCCGCCTTCCCCTCCCGCCGCAGAGGAGCCCAAACGGCCCCTTGCGCTGCTGGCTCCCCAGGCGGCCCGGCTGAGGGACACAGCACTCAGCTGAGCACCACAGCGGGAGGGGAAGGGGGGGCGGTGCCATACATGGCCCCGCCCGCTGGCCGTGTACCTCAGCGTTACAGACTCTCAGACACTGGGCTACTATATATATATGATGCTGGCAAAAGCCATGGCACGGATTATGAGGCAAAACCAGTTTAACAAAACTGGAAGGACAAGCTGGTGGTGACCCTCCCATCCCAGACACTGACTGGGAACCAAAGCTGCATTGAGAAGTGCTGGCTTGAGGGGTTAGTCCATGCATGTGATGAAGACCTGAGCCTCCCAGGCCTGGCCCAGCTCCTAGGTAGAAGCCAGCAGCTGCCCCTGTCCTGAGCCCCCTACCCCTGAGCTCCCCGCTTCCAACTACCTGCTCTGACTCCTGCACTCCCACCCCTGCCCTGAGCCTATCCTCTCCCCCAACCCTGGCTCCTGCATGCCCCACATCCCCCGTCTCCTGCCCTGAGCCCCCACATCCTCAAGGCCATGTGCACCATTAAGAAGCCATTTATAGAGAGATTCTCCCTCTCCTCTCCCCCCATCCCCCACCCTGGCAGTCCTGGATCCAACTAAAAGATTTCATTGCATTCAGGAAAGTTTCTGGGGGATAAGCGAATAGCCATAGCAAAACTACAGCAGCTGAGAAAACAAGAGAGTTTCTCCCTTTCTGAACACAAATTGCTGTGAAGATGCCTGCAGACGACACTGGGTTTGGCATTTAAATGGACTGAGCCAAATATTTGTTGTTTTGAGTCCCTGACCCCCAGAATGGGTTGGCTGCCCCTATGTCAGATCATGGTTCTAACCCTCAATCCCCTCATGTGAGGGTAGGTGATCTACACAGTAATTGTGCCTGTTGCCTGCTTTACTAAAGTCTAGACCAGAAGCTAATCCTAAAACATATAGGACTAACATAATTCAATCAGAATGTAAGGAGAAGTACAACCAATAAAGAGACTTGTATAAAAATGCAATCTATACAAAAGAAGGAGACGTTAACTAGGATTATTAAAGGAGCAACAAGAGATACTGAGTATCAGTTCCACATAGAATCTTTTCAAACACTGCTCTGCAAAGATCTGAAACAGATAAACAGGACAAATATTCTACTACAAAGAATCTTTTCAAACACTGCTCTGCAAACAGATCTGAAACAGATAAACAGGACAAATATTCTACTACAAAGATAGTGATGAATTGAAGACAGCAAGAGGAGATTTTGTGGAATTTATGAAGTGGAGAAAGTGTTCTGTTGTTTTTCTTTTAATTTTCTCTGTGTCTTTTCAGAGAAGACAAGATCTGAAGAATGTGACAGGGACTGTAGATCTTGTCAGGAGAGGGCTAAATAATGGACAGACAACAGGAATGGTTGTGGAGAAAAATGGATGCTCCTCATCAAGACACATGAAACCCCAAGTTCAAATAAAACTATCCCCAGCAGCTGTATAAGAAAAGGAGATAGAAATTGGAATGCATCAGGTCCAGGAATATATTTAAATACATGTAGGAGGGGAAGTGACAGAACCTTGGAACACTCATCTTGACAATTACTGTGTGTAATAGTGGAATATCTAGTGGAATAGTAGAATAACCCTCCTTCAACTGAGATCAGGCTTAATTGTCCTAAGCATAGAAGCTACCACCCCTTCTAATCTCTAGAGAACGTGTGCTTGACACCTCTCTTCTGCCCCATACCCCACCCCACCATGCTACTGCCCCATTTCTTCCCACCCCTTTCCATTAAGCACGTCCCATCGCCACTCCTCCCAGAGCCTCCTGCGTACCACATAAAAGCTGTTCAGGATGGGCAGAAGGCATTGGAAGGAAGGGGAGAAGTTCATCAACGGAGCCACCGGTAGTAGGAGGTCCTGGGGGCAGCTGGAGCTTGGCTGCTGGTGGATGCTGAGCACTGCTAATTTTCACTCCATGGGTGCTTGAGCCCCGGAGCACCCATGAAGTCAGTGTCTGTGGTTACAATGAGGAGTCCTGTGGCACCTTATACACTAACTGTGTCTACACTGGGCCACTTATTCCGGAAAATCAGCCGCTTTTCTGGAATAAGCTGCGAGCTGTCTACACTGGCCCTTGAATTTCCGGAAAAGCAACAACGCTCTACTGTACAAAATCAGCCGCTATTCCAGAAAAGCTACGCTGCTCCCGCTCGGGCATAAGTCCTTATTCCGGAACACTGTTCCGGAAAAAGGCTAGTGTAGACAGCCCAGTAGTCTTTTCTGGAAAAAAGCCCCGATCGCGAAAATGGCGATCGGGGCTCTTTTCCGGGAAAGCGCATCTACATTGGCCACAGATGCTTTTCCGGAAAAAGGGCTTTTCCAGAAAAGCAGCCTGCCAATGTAGACGCTCTTTTTCCGGAAATACTTATAACGAAAACTATTCTGTTTTAAGCATTTCCGGAAATTCATGCCAGTGTAGACACAGCCTAACAGATTTATTGGAGCATAAGCTTTCGTGGGCAAAGACCCACTTCGTCAGATGCATGTAATGGAGATTCCAGAGGCAGGTATAAATATACAGGCATAAGAACAGAGTACCAACCAAGAGTAAGGTTAGAGATAACGAGGTCAATTCAGTCAGGAAGGATGAGGCCCACTTCTAGCACCTGATGTGGAGGTGTGAACACCAAGAGAGGAAAAACTGCTTTTGTAGCTGGCTAGCCATTCAGGTGGTTGTAGGTGCTGTGTATACACCCCACTGAGAGAGACAATCAGTCCCTGGCCCAAATTGCTTAGGCTTTGTCTACACTAGAGCTTTGACTATTGATAGACGTGATGTTTGCTGACAAAAGGAGCTGTCCTAGGAGGTGGTGATACCTGCCATCAGAACACCAGTTACACCATCAGAAGCTGTCTTCGGTCAACCCAGCTGCTCCCAGGGCCGACTTATCCATTAGGCACAGTGGGCACAGTACCTAGGGCCCACGATACTTTTAGGGACCCACAAAAATGTTTTAATTTCTTTTAAAATCAGAAGAAAAAAAATGAACTTTTAGGGTCAAAGAAAATGTTTTAATTTTTCCTCTCACAAACTTTTAGGGCCCACGAAAATCTATTAAATTTTGCCTAAAACAGAAAAAAAATAAAATGTTGAAGTATTTAAAGTTATATCAAAAATAATTTTTAATATTGATATTATTATGGTGGGAGGGGCCCACGAAGGCAAAAGTGCCTATGGCCCACGAAAGTCATAATGCGGCCCTGGCTGCTCCTACACTGGGAGTTTTGCCGACATAGGTATGTTGACTCCATGGTCTGGTTTTAACACACTCCTGACCAAGACAACTTCGCACCTTAGATCTTGCCTTGCAGCCGAGGTGGACAAAACAAAGGGAGAGAGAAAGAGAGGGAGAAAGGAAGAATTGGGGATTTGAGGCATCGCCAGCTTACAAGACTTGCCCAGGGTGAGACAATCTGGGGCAGAATTGGAAATTCACCCTTGTAAATCCGTAGTATCTCAGGTGAAGTCAATGGAGTTACTCAGCTGTAAAGCCAGTAAAAGGAGAGAGAGAGAGAATCAGACCCATTTGAAATATCTCCTATCCTCCTCACCAGCCCTCCAAAATCCGTTTTTCATGTTTGAGGCTGCTGTGCGGGAAACCATCCACGATGCAGAAGATGGATTGCACTTTTCTTTTGAATTCAGCTTTCAAAGGGAGAACAAATAAGAACTGGAGAATGATGTTCATTTCATCCATCCTGGCCATTTCCCTGCAAGGGACACAAGGGATGCAGGGATAGCCCTGGTATCTTACGGTAGATATCCACACTGCAACCTGTGAACACTCCATGGGCACAGTGAGGGGACATAGATACAATGCTTGTAGCAGACACTTACTATAGTGGTGGAAGCAGATCCTCCTACCTCCAGCAGTATAGTTAATTCGCTTCCTTGAGAGGTGATAGCTAGGTCCACAGAAGTTTGACTTTCATACCGACCTAATCATATCACCTAGGTGAACTCAGTGTTTGGTGTAGGCCAGGCCTTACAAAGGCTCCTGCCTCAAACAATGTGTTCTTCTAAATAACGCAAGGCACTTCCTTGCCCCAAAAAGAAAGAGGTGAGATATTCCAGAGACCTGATTCACCCCTGCCCTGCACCTTCTCCAAGGTTGCAGCCATTTACAGCAATACCTGATTGTGATGTGCTAGCACACCCACTTAGCACAACCATCCAAGGTACGCAAAGTGGTCTGGTGGCCAATATGCTAGATTAGCAGTCAAGACAGCTGGGCTCTATTCCTTGCACTGTCACAGACCTATTGGATAACTGAGCGAGTCACCAGACCTCTCTGTCATTCTTGTTTCCCTGCCTACCCTGATCTTTTTTGGCTGTAAGCTCTTCCAGGCAGGAACTATTATTTGCATATTCATTATCTAACCTAACGAGACCGCAGTTAGACAGATGTTAAGAAGTAGGGCAAAGAAACTGGACTTCCCTCTCTCCCTCCACACACCCCTGTTCTCAGATCCCACACAGTGCCTATTGTTTGGGATTTGCTCCCCAGAGTGACTGCGTTTTAAACAACAACATCTATGTGCATTAATCCAAAGGGCTCTACTTGATACATTTGCTACTCTTTCTATTTGTCTACAAGGCGATGAGGCACGTACTGTAGTTGCTCATAAATAACAGGCTCATGTGTATAAATCACCTCTCCACTCCCATCACATATTCAGGAGTGTCGGAAGCTAGACATCTCCCATTCATGATCACATGGTTATTGTCCAGCTAAGTTTCAAATGAGCCAGCATGGTCTTTGAACTAAGCTACCATTGATCATCAGCCATCCGTGGACTACTGCAGACATTAAGTGGGCCAGCCGCCAGCAGTACTCCATACCATCAGCCCATGACAACAGCCTCCCCTAGTTCAGTTCTGGATTTGCCTCAAGAATTGTGCAGCTGAAGGAGAGAAATTCAGCATAAACAGCACCCTGGTCTTTGGACATTAAGTCTGGGTAGCTTATGCTACATCTAGACTACAAAGAAAAGTCAGGAAAAGCCACAATTTGTGTATCTTTTTCTGCTTTTCTTTCAAAAGGGGCTTTTCCAAAATTTGGCCCATCTACATGGTGCCAAATTTCAGAAAAACTTGTTCTTTCAAGCCATCCCTTATGCCTTGTGGAATGAGGCTTACAGGGATAGTGAAAGAGCACATCCGCTTTTCCAAAAATTCCTTGGACACGGCATTGCTTTTCTGAGATACCTCTGGTATCCCGGAAAAGCGCTGAAGTCTAGACATAGCTTCAGTCATCATCCTGCTGGCTTTGCTTTTGATTTAGAATCATCTCTGCTAATGGTCACATAAGGCAACCTGTTTTTCCCATTGCTATCTGCCCAGACAAGATGTTGGACTCTATCGTAAGTGATCTCCATGATGGCAGCATCCTTTTTTACCATCCCACAGTCATTCTTTGTCCTCCAGGATTTCTCTTCCTTCCAGGTGAGAGCTGATCTAAGGTGGACCTTGTGCTTCTGCAAACTTGGGAGGCATAGTGGGATGGCCTGCCCAGTCCACCATAAATGTCTGTCTGATTCCGCAGTCTGCTGACCTACGCAACACAACAATTCCTACATGATCTCGCCACTGAATTCCCAAAATTCTCCGTAAACAATGCTGACATGCATTCAGCTTCTTGTTGTGTGTTCCCAATCTGTGCCACATTCCAGGCAGACAGCAATGTTCGGATGACAGTAGCTTGGTACAATCTTCTTTCTCTTCCAGATGTTTGACAGACAGGAAAATGATCTAGTGGTTTTACCAGTTCTTGCCTTCATCGGTTTAGTGAACTGGACATTAGCAGCTACTTTACTTCCCACCATAGAGAAGTCACCCACGCTTTTGTACTCTTCTACTGATAGGGAGTCTCTCTTGGGCAGCTTCTGTTTTTATGCGCATCAAAAAGCTTTCCATTCCACACAAGTTGGTAGATATATGGTCATATTATTGGCAAAAATTGAAGTCTTGCAGCTTCTCAAACAATATCATTGTCCTCAATAGCTCACTTCTCTTCTCATCACAAAGAATAGGACAATGCAGAAGAGACGGTGTCAAGAATGGATTGTACGAATTACCCCTGGAGGCCCAGTGCTGGACAGTTTAATGTCTGCAGCACTGAATGGGACTGAGTTGACTGAACTGATCTAGGACAGACTTTGCCAGGCTCAGGACAAGGTGGGGGGCTCACCTCCAGGCCCCCTGAAAAGTGACAACTGCCCCCTTTGCCTCTCTCCCCACTGTTGGCAGCACTGAGGACAGACACTCAAAGACACGTGAGCTCACTTGAAACATGAGGCGTACATGTCCCAGAGCTGGGTACCTCAGCTCACTCAAGGAGAGCTAACAGACTGAGAATAGTCCAGCTCGTAGGCCAGATATCTCCAGCTGCAAGACAATTCTTGAGGCTCATGCACAGGACTAGCCATCAGAAGATGCAGAATTGGGAGCAGAACCTGCCACGGGTTTATTATGTGACCACACCAATCACTTATGCACACGGCGCATCATTTTCCCCCTTTGTAATCAGAGCTGCCAAACGCTGACTTGCCTCACAGATGTGCAGAGGCCTGTTTATGGTGAGACCCTGGCAGGGATGCCGCTAGCAGGCATGCGAAGCAGTGTCTGGAGAGCACTGCAAAAAGCACTATAGGAATGCTTCTAAGGAACCGATAAATCTTTGCTTCGTTGCTGCTGTGCGTTGTGCAGCAGCTAATGTCCCCATGTAACGGCTGCTGAAGTACATTATCCAGCCATGAGCTCGAGCCAGCGTGCCGCTCAGCATTAGTAAGCAGCACAGACATGAGGGTGTTAGCCCGTTCCCATTTTGACTTTGAACAATATTACAGTCACTTTAAGGCTCTGGCTTGCCTCAGCCATTAAGGGGTTGTTACTCACTGTCTTCTCTGAAGGGAGGGAGCCCACATCCTAAATGTTTTTCTTTTAATAAATGCCATTGACTGGTTTACAACAGGCTCACTACTTAAAAACCAAAACGACCTCCCCCAGCCCCGGGAATATTGCAGTGTAAAGAACTGCAGTAAATTTAAATAGGGAACAACATTATGGGCTGCTAGGGAGCAGATCAAGGCAAGTACAGTGCAACCAGGCATGGGAGGGTCATGCCAATGTACAGGGATCGTCCACTGGCATGGCCACCCTTCTGCCTGTGGGAGGGAGGGAAGTGACCATGTCTCCCTTACCCCCAGCAGCTAGATCAGCCCTTTGGGAAGTTAAGTGACTTGAGTAAAGTCACACGGAGTCAGTGGCAGAGCTAGGAACAGAGCCCATACTGTGGCCTCCTAATCTTAATCCCAAAGCCATTCACTCTCCTCTGCTTGGCTGACCCAATGGCTTCCCACTAGCCCTGCACATTGGCCACCTCAATCCACCACCCCTAATTTTCTTACCATTGAAAACACATGCCTAATATTCTAAAGGACCCAATGGCTAGCTGGCATTTCCTGGTATCGGCATCATACGTACTCATGCAAGTTCAATAGGACTATTCATGTGCACACTCAGCATGAGTAAAACCTGTATAATTCAACACTCCCGCAGTGGTAGATATTTCTGACAATCGCCAACAGCGTATTCTGCCCCTTCAATAGCCAAGGCCTGGGACCAGCCATCCCTGGTCATTAAGCAGGTGCAATTGAGGGCAAAGGTGCAATTGAGGGCAAAAGAGGGCTTTTGCCCGAACGGGAGCAGCATAGCATTTCTGCAAGAACACTGACAATCTTACAGGAGATCGTCAGTGTTCTTGCAGAAATTCAAGCGGCCAGTGTGGACAGCTGGCAAGTTTTTCCTCAAAAGCAGCTGCTTTTGTGGAAAATCTTGCCAGTCTAGACGCAGCCCCTATGTATTCGGTGTAGGCCAGTCTTGAAAAGCAAAGGGCAAAGCCCCCTGGGAGCTGTAGCCCAGGGAGCTGAGAAACAGTTTGTGCTTTTTTGCCTATGTTTGGAAAATAAAATGGCTTCTGGAAAAAAAAAAAAAGGAAGACTAAGATAGACTGTGTGACAGCAGGTGCTTTGTGGGCTAGGGACAAGCCAGCCCCTTGCAATCCCTCATTACTCCCTTTTCTCCCAGGTGTGCTGAGGGTGGTAGTTTACCTTGTTCTGTTTCGTTGGCAGCCTGGTCAGCTGCCATTAGAATCAGGGTGAATTTTTCATTTTTCAGCCATGGATCACTGAGCCTCTCACTGGGTCTGGGCAGAGATATTAATCTGAGAAATGGCTTTGCAGGAGCAAATCTTTAAGGCATAAAGAACTTGGATGCTGTTCTAGCCTTAATGTAACAATGGACGTGCTGCTCTAGGATGTTCAGGAGTGATGGACTCTGCATCCCCTGCTCCCTTCGATATCCCAGTTAATACAATATCATTAACTTTGAAAGGTGCTGCAAGTGGTAATGCTTTGGGCCATTAATTCTCACAGTGTCAGCGTGCTCTTGCAATGACATTTACCCTAATTAGTAACGCACCTGGCGTTACCGCTATGGAGCTAGGACCAAGCTGCACTAGTAAGCAAGGGGAGAGGATAGAAAAGGAAAAGGGATATGTAGAGCAAAGGCTTAAAGGAGGGAAAAACAAAGAAAGACCCCACAGGTTACTTGGAGTCCTGTGGCACCTTGTAGACTAACAGATGTATTGGAGCATAAGCTTTCGTGGGCAAAGACCCACTTCGTCAGATACATGCATCTGATGAAGTGGGTCTTTGCCCACGAAAGCGTATGTGCCAATACATCTGTTAGTCTATAAGGTGCCACTGGACTCCTTGTCGCTTTTGCAGATCCAGACTAACACGGCTACCCCTCTGACACAAGTTACTTGAATCCTTTGAGCTGTGGCAGCCTGTCTGTGGATTGTTCAGTACAGTGCTGGAGAGAGCAGGTAGAGGGCGCTAGACCAGGGGGTGTTCCCATCATCCTCATGTTGTCTAAGAGGGAAGCGCAAAGGAAGAGCAGAAAGGGGGTGATCTGAGGTTGTCTTGGGGTGTGTGAGAGATGTTAAGCAATATCAGCAGTTGGAAAGAGGTGAGAACACTAGAAGAGCCAAGAGGTAGCTGAGGAACAGCAAATATTTTGCACTTTGTATGGTCCATCCATGGATCACAATGAGCTTGACAAATTAGTGAATCAAGCCTCCCCTCCTCCCCCAAAGCATTGTATGACACCCAGCTAGGGGAAGTGACATGCCCAACAACACATAGCAAGTCTGTGGCAGAGCCAGAAATAAAATCTGGACCTCCAGCTACCCTGACCCAGGCTTTATCCCAGAAGATACTCTATCTCCTACCCTTTTCCATGGTTTCCTACACGGTTAAGCCGTTGCTCGGTGGGAGGCAATATATCCACGCCCTGGGGGAAGACACCACATCAGGACACACCAAGACATGCAGGCCACCAGTGCGGGAGTGATGAGGATGGACTCAAGAGGAAGCCCCACATGGTTGCCTTGGTGAAGTGCTTTTATGGACTGATAAAAAGCATAAAAAGAACTCTCTGGGGAAAAGTGTCCCAGAACCTCAGGTTTTCTGGGGACTCAGTAAGAGAGACAAGCGCAAACCCTGGGGAGTGGGACAGAAGTAGGGATGTTAAAGACTAGTTGACTATCCGATAAGCATTTACTTATTGGATAGTCTATTGACTAGTCGATTTTCTCCCCCCCCCCCCCATCTCTATGAGATAAAGGCGGCAAATGGGGGAGGGGAAGAGGTACTTCAAAGTGGTGGCATTTCAAAGGGGCAGATGTGGAGCCCAGGGTCAGCTAGGGACTCCCCAGCTGATCCCAGGCTCTGCGTGGCATTTCCCCAGAACCCGAGTTCAGCTGGGGAGTCTCCAGCTGACCCCAGGTTCCACTGCCACGCACAGCCCAGGATCAGCTAGGAGTTCCCAGCTGACCCTGGGCTCCATGGTGCTGGCCCTCTAAAATGCCACCTCTGGCATTTCAAAAGGGCAGATGCCGTGGAGCTTCGGGTCAGCTGGGGATTGCCCAGCTGATTCCGGGCTCCCCACAGCATTTCAGCAGAACCCGGGATCAGCTGGGGAGTCCCCAGCTGATCCCGGGTTCTGCTGAAATGCTGCATGGAACTGGGGTCAGCTAGGGAGTCCCCCACTGACCCCGGGCTCCATGGCTTTGAAATGCACAAGAGCCTCTGCTGTGGACTCTTGTACATTTCAAAGTAGGCACCCGCATGCAGCCCAGAGTCAGCAGGACTTCCTGCTGGCCCTGGGCTGTATGCGGAGTTCCACATTCCTCCTTTGAAATGTACAAGAGCCCCAGTGGGGGCTTTTGTACATTTCAAAGGAGGAATGCGGAAGTGCCTATCGACCAGTTGAGTAGTGGATGGAAATTCCATCGACTAGTCAATTAACCACATTTTAACATTCCTAGACAGAGGTAAAGTTAGTCTAAAAAAATGATGACAGCCACGCACTACTGTCCAGCGTCTACTGAACTATGTTTGTGCTGCTTGTCAGAGGTGCCCACTCCATGGGTGCTCCAGCCCCGAAGCATCATCAGGAAAAAAACAATGACTGTTCCAAACCAACCAGCCACCTACAGATCAGCTGTTTGGAGGTAGGTGGGAGGCACTCAGGGGAGGGGAAAGAGAGGGTCAGGAAAAGGCGAGGTGAGGACAGGGTCTTGTGGGACAGGGCAGAGTGGGGTTGGGAAGAGCTGCAGCAGGGCCTGAGAGCAGAGAGGAGGTGGACCACTCACCTGGAAAAATGAAAGCCAATGCCTGCGTTCCCTGCATTTTGGCACATACAGCCCTGAGTAGGCGTCAGTCACCAGCAGTGATCCCTCTAACTTTTTCCCTCCATGTGCAGGATAAATGTTGTCAAGTGCACAAAGGCATGTGTGGATGTGCACCACCAGTTAACACACATGCTGCCAGCTATGGGAACTCTGCTAATCAGCTCCTGAATCTCTTCTGGGTGGCTGCCCTAGCACTCAGCTGACAGGGAACACTGGTCACCAGGCCTGACCTTGGACAGGTAACTGCTTCAGAGCTACTCAAATCTGTGGCATCTGTCCAGGTCAGGCAATAATTTTTGAAGTGGCCCTGGGCCGCCCTGGAAGGGGCAGGGCCTAATCTGGAAGGGGTGGGGCAGAATGCTTCTGGGCTTCCTCACCCCCAGACCGTAATTGGTATGGGGGTGGGGGAGCCCCTTTGCCCCCCCCTTCCCACTAGGCACCCATGCCCCTGGCAGAGCGGAAAGAGGCTTCACACACTCTCCCACCCCCAGGGCCTGATTGGCCCGGAGGCGGGGGAAGTGCGCGAAGCCTCCTCCCGCCCTACCCCTGCCCTGCGAGGAGCATGCGGCACTTCAAAGTGCCATGCGCTGCTCGCAGGGCGGGAGGAGATGTCACGTGCGCTCCCACCCCCAAGTCCTGATTGGCCTGGGGGGGGCTGTGCGAAGCTTCCCTTGCCCTGATCCCGCCCTGCGCAAGCATACGGCACTTTGAAGTGCTGCATGCTGCTCACAGGGCAAGAGGAAGCTTTGGGCGCTCCCCCAGACCCTAATTGGCCTGGGGGCAGGGGAATGGCAGGTCCTCCACGGGCCAGATCAACCCACATGGCGGGCCGGATCCTGCCTGTGGAGGCCCTTTTGTCAAGGTCAACAAGGAGCCATTGCAGCAGGTGGGGATCACCTTTTAAGGGGAGAGGAGGGGCAAGAAATGAGTTGTATCTCCATCTTTGTTGCTAGGCAAATGAACAATCAGCACTTTACACCCAGAAGTTTCTGGAATTGGGTGTAGCCTGTTGCTGGATTCAGGCTCCATGAGGAAAAGTTGGCAGGGCAGCTGCTTTCCAAAAGGCCCGGTGCAGGTTGGAAGACTCTGACACGGAGGAGCAGAAACAGGCTGTTTTCCCCTGAAGCATTTTGCAGCAAGATGGTTTTTTAAATCTCTATACTTAAACTAACAGCAGTTTCAGCAGAGGAGGGGAAAAGAGTCTGCATTGATTCCAGTTGTACAAGCAAGAAAAAGGCTGATATAGCAGCAGTGCTTTTAACTCAGCAGAGTGAATAGATTTTGGTGATCAAAGACAGAGATTCAGAGGAGCTTTTGGGAACTTTGAGCGACTTCTCGCTGTGCTTGTGGGGACTGAGCAGTTTCGATTGAATTTGTTTTCATTATTCATGTGTAACTGAAGATAATGTGAATTATAGAGTAGCCATGTTGTAAAAAATTAAGTCATTAAGTTGCTTTATTGTAAGATTGTAGAAAGCTGGTACTTATAAATTAAGTTCAATCCTTGGGCTCCTTTTGGACTTGGCTGTAGAGAGGTTGACCCTGTGCAATCTTTGCTGAAAATCCTCAGGGAGTGAATTCCTGTGCCTTTCTGTGGGAATGGAGAAGGGCAGTAAACTCACCCACACAGAGGTGACCCAGAGACAAGCCCAGCTAACACCATACTGCACCAGGAGCCAGAAGGGAAGAGGCTGACACAGGATCCACTACACCAGTGGTTCTCAAGCTTGGTGGCCGCAGCCCGCCCCACTCAACACAAACCATTCTGTGGGCCACCAGCCAACCACCCATGATGACAAAATAGGTGCAGAAGTGGGCTGAGGTGGGGGGGGGGTCTGGACACAGAGGATGGAGGGCACTTACCTGGCACTCTGCCCCCCCTCTGCTCCCATTGGCTGGAATCCTGACCAATGGGAGCAAAAGAGAAAGCCTCCAGGCTAGTGGTTTCCTGTGCTGCTGTTACTCCAGTTGGAGGAAGGGGGAGCAGCAGTGCACAAAGCTGCTTCCTGCCCCCATGAGCCAGATCCAGCCCACGAGGCTCAGAGCTCGCCCTGCCACACAGCAGGAAGCCAGCACTGGCTCTTCAACCATGTGGGGGTGGGAGGCTGGAGTTACCAGCACAGCCTTCCCACTGTGGGAACGACCCTGAACTCCGAGCCCACAGACCTCCTGCAAGATGGTCACAGACCACTAGTGGTCCACAGACCACACTTGGAGAACCAGCGCGCTACACCAAGTGTTCCCCTCTGCCTATAGGATCCCAGCCATCAAAAGGGCTTGGCTGGGATTTCAGGACTTCCTGCTTCCCATCCAGCCAGGATCTGGCAGATTGACTGAAAGCAACAGGGCGTAGGAAAGAAACACAGAATTGTGCCATTTTCTCAAAAATTCGACAGAATGGCAGATGGGGTGAGGAATGTAACTGGAGCGCAGTTCACTTACCCAGGGGAAGGTACAGCAAGTAGCCGTCACTGGTTGTTGCTAAACGGCTCATTCTCACTGTGGTTGCACACCTCTGCCTGGTAGTAAGAACCAGTTCCCCCAAAAGGCTTGTAGGGAAAGTTCCCATCAGAGAGCAGCGTTGAGAATCAGCCAGTCTGATTGGTTCCTGGGAGAGAGGCTGGCTCTGATGCATATCATAGAAAACGTAACCAAACATTCTAGAACCTTCAAAGAGGTTCCATTTGGGATCAGCTCTGAACCTTGGCAGCTGGTGGAGTGTGGTCTGTTTGTTCTGAACGTCTGCTCAGTCTGTACCCAGACACAGGAAAGCAGGTGTTCAGAGTAGCAATGCCTCTCACAGCTAACTGTTACACGCAGGAAGGTAAAGAGATGCCAGGAAAATTTGCTCCAAATCCATTCAGTCCTTGGCATTTCTGCTGAGACTGCCAACAAGGGAATTCCCAGTTGAGGTGGCATTTGAGACCCATCAGTTCCCTTTTTCAAATCTTGGCCTGTCTGCCCTCACACTTCAGTAGGTTTAAACAAAACAAAAACCCCCAAACCAACCTTGCTTGGTTTCTCCCAGACACACTGTAGCTATACTCAAGGTAGCGAAGTACCTAAACAACCTATTTCAAAGCGCTACAGCTCTGGCCCAATATAAGTCAACGTGGCTTCATTGAAGCCACAAGAACTATGGCTACTTACTTCAGCTGAGTTTGTAGCCCTCCTATAGTAAAGATTTGAATATATTTTATAATTCTTTTAAAATATATATGGGGCATCAGCAACTGGAACATGTATATTTCAGTCTTCAAGTAAGAGCCTTCTCCTCTCGTATGCATCATCTAAGACAGCTTTCCCCTGCTCCCCCATCTCTGCCTCACCCACTCGCCCTCTTGTTTCCAGTTTCAACAGAAAACATCATTGCTCCTTCCTCTTTTCCTTCATTTCTCCTTGCTGCTGGTTAAACGTGCCAGACAACTTTTAAGAGTCAAAATGAAACTTTTTAAAACAAAGTTTCAGACTAGGTTTGGAAAGAGGGATTTTCTTTAGGGCCCTGGTAGTAGAGCCTTTATCTATAGTGCTTTCAATTAGAGTGCTCGATGTATTTATCCTAGCCACACTCCTGTGCAGGAGGGCTGTGCGCATATCCCCTCTTTACACATGGGAAACTGAGGCAAAGAGACTAGAAGACTTGCCCATGGTCATGCATGAAGTCTGTGAGAGAGCAATGAATTGATGCTGCATCTTCAAGTCCCAGAGAAGCATCATAACCACTGGACTATCTTTCCATCCTGTGTAGCAATAGGCTGTCAGTCCCACTTTTTCAGTGGGAGGGAATCTTACTGCTGCCAGGACCCTTTTCAAACCTCCAGAGGTGAAGTGGAGCTTTTCAGGATGACTCTTCAGAAACTCTCTTAGAAGATTAATATTCTCACATTGAGGCCTGACAGCTACTGCTTCTGCCATTCCCAAAGAATTGTTAGCTCAGTGCTGATGAGAGTTTTCTGTTATTCCCCAGGCTCCTAATGTAAGCAAGGTTAGGATCAGAGAGATGTAGGGAATGCCACATAGGATCATGACCCATACTGAAAATAGCTACCTGAACCAGAGGAAGGAACTTTTTGCTGCAGCTTGATGAGCTTTTTGGCTGTTCTGCAGCTTTGGGAAGCCAGCCGCCAATATTCATCATGACCAGTATAGCTAACAGCAGTTAATTTTGATCACTCTGAAAGGTATTGTGAGAAATCTGCCAGGCAAAGAAGTATGATGTAAGCAAAACTATGAAAGGGACCTCAATGGTTACTCTAGCGCTAAACCAGTGGTCGTCAAACTTTTTTTTTTTTACCACCCACTTGAAGAAAATTGTTGATGTCTATGACCCAGCTTAATTACATCTTTTAATTAGAGTGCAGGCTCCGGGGTGGGGCTGAGGAGTTTAGGGTGCGGGTGGTGGTGGTGAAGGCTTTGCTTAGGGGTTTGGGCTCTGCAGTGGGGCCAAAGATGAGGAGTTTGAGGTGCAGACTGGGGGATAGAGCATAGGGGTGCACCAGGGGTTTCTGGGTTGGGGGGAGAGGGGCACAGGGCTGGGACAGTGGATTGTTGGGGCACAGGCTGACCTCCAGCGGCTCCTAGTCAGTGATGCAGTGGGATGGTGAGGCAGGCTTCCTGCCTGTCCTGGCACAGTGGACTACACTGCACCTTAGAAGTGGCCCTCAACAGATCCAGCTCCACAGTTTGTCCCTGCCCCCAAACTCTGGCCCCATTCACCTATTGGCCGGTTCCTGGTTTGTCACCAGGCATGGCCAAGCACAAATGGAAGGAGCTCATTTTGGGCTTGGTTTGAAATAGGTTTGGCCTGTTTTGCTTTTTTAATCTTGTGAGAGTTGGCTACTCTCCCCCATCTAGGAGCCAGATCTGTTTCAGACCTGCTTCCAGGGCACAGCGTGGTCTGCAGTACCAGGACAGGCAGGAAGCTGCCTTCGCACCCCCACTGGTCACCTTGTCATCCTACAGCTAGGCAACCCAGAGCCATGATCCAGTATTGGGCTGCCACCCAGTAAATCACTGGTCTAAACCCTCCCAAAGATTGGAGGAGCTTCCATTTGGTCTCAGATCACAAATACGGGGGCTTTCTCCAAACCACTGAGTGTTGGAGATCCAGATTCAGACTTCTGGCAAGAGAGCCGTTTCTGGGGGCTGCTCCAACCCTGGAATGAACGCTGGCAGGATCTAAGCACCACCCCAAACCTCACCACCCTCCCACTGCAAGTGTACGGTATGTTTTTAGACCTGCCATAATAAATACAAGCTTGTGCTGAGTATTTAGAAAGAAAATTTGAAAAAATATTGTCCTCATACAAGCTCCCCCGTGCATGCAACTGAGGTGGAGGAGAGGGGAAAATGAAACCATGATAGATGCTAGTCTGTAAATCTCTCTCAGCTCCATTTGCATGCTATTTCCCCAGGCTGTATACTGCAGAGCCCCTGGTGCAAGGTAGTAGCCGGCGTGCGCCTGCAGGGCAGAAGAGTTTAACCGTAACGGTCACCAATAAGCTAGTGCTTATTGGTGAACTGGTTAAACAGTTAAACTCTTACATCTCTAATACAGACACTGCAAACCGGGGTGGGGAACCTAAAGCCCGGGGCCAAATGCAGCTCCCAACTCGCCTGGATCCGTCCCCCGAGGCTCAGGGTTCCCCCTAGCCTTGGGGAGCCTGCGATGGCTCTTCAGCCCCCCACTGTCTCCCCACTGGGATGGAGCACACACAATCGACTAGCGTAGGCCCCACTAGGCTTGTGTGTGCAAGGGGAATGTGGGGCGCGTCTTTCTCCTTCTAAGTCAAGGGCCACGTCAGTGAGGGTGTGTTCTTTTGGATTTTTGCTTTTCACTTGCGTGTGGCCCCCGACTGATTTTCCTGTGGGTCATGGACCCCCGGCCCAAAAAAAGATTCCCTGCCTACCCCTGCTGTAAACAGAACTGCTTCTGCCAAGTGCTGCCTTCTAGGGGCTTTGACTGTCCTGAGACATTAGCTCAGACCTCACGGCACAACTACCTGCTTTATTACAGTGCTCATCAGAATGGATGGCCCCTTCTCCAAGCAAGTACATGACTATAGATACCAAAAGGGAATATGAGAGTCGTTCCGCCTCCCAGAGTTGAAGATAAGAGTGTATTGAAGGGATGTGTATACCATGGCTGTCGCATTGCTCAAGATGACAGCATCAGTCAGACCAAGGCAGAAGACAGAGAGCGATCCATCCTCTTAGGTGAGGTGAATGCTGATGTAAAAATGTATCTAGCGAAACCTTGAGTCAGATATTCAGCAAGTATAAGACTGTTGGGCTCATGGATATCAATGAAAGTAGGGCATTTTACACGTACCAAAGAACTGGCCCCACGTCTAGGGAGAAGAGCTTGGCAATAAATTATTAAATAAAATTGCAGTTCTGCACCCAGAAATATTTGGTTTTATTTCCCTGCTGGGGCAGCATAATAAGCCACTCTGTTATCATACATTTCTGTCACAGTGACCAGCTGTCTGCTGTTTAGTCAAATCTTCGGGAACTCTGATCCACTTCTTACTCAACTGCATAAACATTTAAACGGGGGAGTTTGTCGGACTGATGCTCAAGCTGTTTGTATGCAACACCCTCTGCCTGAATTCCTTTCAGGCCACCAAGGTATTAAATGAATGGTGTTTATAACATGCAATAAAACAGAAGCTTTTGCTCCAGTGACAAGCATGAAAATGTGAGAGACATGCTGGTCTCTTTCTCCCATGCGAACAGAAGGGCGATTTATAAACAAAACGCTTCTCCAAGTTGCTCACTTGAGAGATCTGCCAGGTTGATTCCCCCATCTTTCCCTGCTCCCTTCATTATCTGAATTAGCAGACAGTTTTTTTCGGATCGTTTTAGTAAAGGGATGGATGATTCAGTGCATAGGGAAATGGAGAACTTCCCTGGAAGGTGTGAGAGGAGGGTTCTACTCCTGAACTTCCAGTGCTCTTGGGCATCTTTGTACCTTTGTTTCCTCTCTGACCCCTGTTGTTTATTTAAACAATAAGCTTTTTGGGCAGGGACATTCTCTTACTAGAGGTTTTGGACAATGCTCAGCACAGCTGGGTCCTAACCTTCATGCCACCATCCGACAGAATCAGAACAAGTCGCTCTTTCTAATCTTATAGCAGGACCCCTTGCTTGAGCTGTGACTGCTGGAGGGACTGTGGAATCCCCAGGTGTTCCTGGATTCCAGGGTGGCAACAGTGGTGAAAATAATCTTTTCCCCATCTACATTTAGGAAAGTGGCTGCAACTGTTTCTATGAGATCCAGCCTTTGCTACCATGATCTAGCCCACCACTATCCAGAGAATGGACATGCTCTGCATCAGGCTACACTAAGTCACTTCCAAGAACATAAGAACGGCCACACCGGGTCAGATCAAAGGTCCATCTAGCCCAGTATCCTGTCTGCCGACAGTGGCCAATGCCAGATGTCCCAGAGGGAGTGAACAGAACAGGTAATCCTCATGTGATTCCTCTCCTGTCATCCATTTCCAGCTTTTGACAAACAGAGGCTAGGGGCACCATTCCTACCCATCTTAGCTAATAGCCATTGATGGACCTAACCTCAATGAATTTATCTAGTTGTTTTTTGATCCCTATTAAAGTCCTGGGCTGTGTCTACACTGGCATGAATTTCCGGAAATGCTTAAAACGGAATACTATTCAGTTTTCAGTTTTTCCGGAAAAGGAGCGTCTACATTGGCAGGCTGCTTTTCCGGAAAAGCGTCTGTGGCCAATGTAGACGCACTTTTCTGGAAAAGAGCCCCGATCGCCATTTTCGCGATCGGGGCTTATTTCCGGAAAAGACTACTGGGCTGTCTACACTGGCCCTTTTCCGGAACAGTGTTCCGGAATAAGGACTTATGCCTGAGCGGGAGCAGAATAGTTTTTCCGGAATAGCGGCTGATTTTGTACAGTAGAGCGTCGTTGCTTTTCCGGAAATTCAAGGGCCAGTGTAGACAGTTCGCAGCTTATTCCGGAAAAGCGGCTGATTTTCCGGAATAAGTGGCCCAGTGTAGACACAGCCCTGGTGTTCACAACATCCTCTGGCAAGGAGTTCCACTGGTTGACTGTGTGCTGTGTGAAGAAAAAAGAAACAAAAGGCAGTTTTAAACCTTATACCTATTAATTTCATTTGGTGACCCCCTAATTCTTGTCTTATGGGAACAAGTAAATAATTTTTCTTTATTCGCTTTTTCCACTTCAGTCATAATTTTATAGACGTCTATCATATCCCCCTTTAGTCTCCTCTTTTCTAAACTGAAAAGTCCAAGTCTTTTTAATCTCTCTTCATATGGGACCCGTTCCAAACCCCAAATCATTTTTGTTGCCCTTTTCTGAACCTTTTCCAATGCCAATATATCTTTTTTGAGATGAGGTGACCACATCTGTACACAGTATTCAAGATGTGGGTGTACCATGGTTTTATATAGAGGCAATAAGAGATTCTCTGTCTTATTCTCTATCCCTTTTTTAATTATTCCTAACATTCTGTTTGCTTTTTTGACTGATGCTTCACATTGAGCAGATGTTTTCAGAGCAGATGTTTTCAGAGAACTATCCACAATAACTCCAAGATCTTTCTCTTGAGTAGTTATAGCTAAATTAGTCCCCATCATATTGTGCATATATAGTTGGGATTGGAAAAAATAGTGTGCATTACTTTACATTTATCAACATTAAATTTCATTTGCCATTTTGTTGCCCAATCACTTAGTCTGGTGAGATATTTTTGAAGCTCTTCACAGTCTGCTTTGTCTTAACTATCTACAAATTTTGCCACTGTTTACCCCTTTCTCCAGATCATTTATAAATAGGTCAAATAGGATTGGCCCCAGAATAGACCCTAGGGGGACACCACTAGTTACTTGTCTCCATTCTCTAAAAACTTACCATTTATTCCTAAACTTTGTTTCCTGTCTTTTAACCAGTTATCAACCCATGAGAGGACCTTCCCTCTCATCCCATTACAGCTAACTTTGCTTAAGAGCCTTTGGTGAGGGACCTTGTCAAAGGCTTTCTGGAAATCTAAGTACAATATATCTACTGGATCCCCCTTGTCCACATGTTTGTTGACCCCCTCAAAGAACCCAAAGATGTGATTTCCCTTTACAGAAACCATGTTGACTTTTCCCCAACAAATTATGTTCAGCTATGTGTCTGACAATTTTATTCTTTACTATAGTTTCAACTAATTTACCCATTATTGATGTTAAACTTACAAGTCTGTAATTGCCAGGATCACCTCTAGAGCCCTTTTAAAATATTGGCATCACATTAGCTATCTTCCAGTCATTAGGTACAGACACTGATTTAAAGGAGAGGTTATAAACCACAGTTAATAGTTCTACAATTTCTCATTTGAGTTCTTTCGGAATTCTTGGGTGAATGCCATCTGGTTCTGGTGACTTGTTACTGTTAAGTTCATCAATTTGTTCCAAAACCTCCTCTAATGACACCTCAATCTGGGACAATTCCTTAGATTGGTCACCTAAAAAGAATGGCTCAGGTTTGGGAATCTCCCCAGTATCCTCAGCAGTGAAGACTGAAGAAAAGAATTCATTTAGTTTCTCCGCAATGACTTTATCGTCTTTGAGTGCTCCTTTAGCATCTCGATTGTCCAGTGGCCCCACTGGTTGTTTAGCTTCTGATGTACTTAAACATGTTGCTATTGCTATTGAGGTTTTGGTTAGCATAAACTCCTTTTTGGTTTTTCTTATTGTATTTTTACACTTAATCTGACGGAGCTTATGCTCCTTTCTATTTTCCTCAGTAGGATTTAACTTCCACTTTTCAAATGATGTCTTTTTAATCTCTCGCTGCTTCTTTTACTTGGTTAAGCCAAGCCACGGTGGCACTTTTTTTTTTTTTTCTTACTGTGTTTTTTAATTTGGGGTCTACATTTCAGTATAACTGTTCTGTCTTTCCAAGTTGGTGCAGAATGTGATCACATGTCACCCACACACCTACTGGGTGTGGTTCACTGTCCCATCTAGTGGCACTAAGATTTTTAATATATATATATAGAGAGAGAGAGAGAAGAAGGAAAAAGGGAATTTGCTCTTTGGCCTTACTGAGAGCCAGCTGGCTTTTAACTCAAGCTATAGTGGCTCATGCACTGAACGTCAGAGGTCCTAGGCTTGGTTCTGCCTATCGGCAGTACACACACACTTGCTAGGCAGGGATAGCCTCAAGGTCATATTACACCTGTTCTCCGGCAACTGTAGAGTTTCCTGTTTGTTTCAAGCTATGGAGCTGGATCCTTAAAGCCTTATGTGACCTGGTTCCTGGCTGTCTGGGAAACTACCTCTTTCTTTAGAGGCTTGAGATGCGACTGCAGTACCACTCCCTTGCCCTGAAAGCCCGAGGACTACAGGCAGAACGTTGTTGGTGGAGAGGACTATGGTTCTGACAATTAAGAGTCAGAACTCACTGACTAGAGATCTACCATCTCTTGGCTCAGGCATTCGCCTGGAGGTCTGGGAAACAAAGGAGCAGGTTGATTTGCAATGTTTGGAAATGTTATTTTGGTCCTATTTTAAAAGGCACATTAAAGGAAAAACAGAGTGTTGAGGGGCAGACACGAGTCACAAGGGGCACCAATCTCATGTGTTGTACGATAAGACTGCTACAGCAGAGGAAGCTTGTACACCCGATTAATATCACAGACTCAATTCAGTAAAATGGAGACAAATTGGGCTGTTGTGCATTGCCACACCAGATGCTCCTGGGAAACCACTGGTGTCATGGCATGTTATCAGGTCATTAATATTGCAGCATCTCCCAGGTGATCACAGCCAGATTGGGGCTCTGTCATGCTAAGCACTGTGCACAGTGCTTACAGTCCTCTACGCTTGCAGTCGCTCAGGGTGTTACTGGACTCATTGGCTGCAGGACTCAAGGAGGATCTTTTTAAAACAATTTGGCTGCAATCTGGAATTCAAAGTCACTGTAAAGGGTCCACTACTCACCAGTACAGCACCTTCTCCCAGCTGCACAGGGATCTAGCTCTGCACTGGTGTGATGCCTCTTTCCATCATTTGTTCTCACCATGACACTCTTTGCTCTCTCTTCATAATTTGGTTGCTCCCCCTTCATGACTTAGCCATTTGGCCAACTCACAAGTGTCCTCCCTTCCACTGTATTACCACAGTCTTTCACACCACCCCACGCAGTCCTTAGATCTACTGGGCTGCCTGATCCGCTCCCTTGGTGGGATCATAGAGTTAGACTCAGCCTTCAAGTTCACTGCCTAGACTGTGCCACTCAGTCAGTGGCTGGTAGGGGAACACTGGCCCTTTGTCTCCATGGCATTTCAGTCCAGGGCCCTATTTCCCACATCCAAGGTCAGTACTACAGCAAACCTCCTCTACTCTTCTAGCTAACTAGAACTAGAAGGGACCTCGAGAGGTCATCAAGTTCAGTCCCCTGCCCTCAGGACCAAGCACTATCTAGATCATAAACTCATAGACTTTAAGGTCAGAAGGGACCATTATGATCATCTAGTCTGATCCCCTGCACAATGCAGGCCACAGAATCTCACCCACCCACTCCTGGACTAATCCTCTCACCTATATCTCAGATATTGAAGTCCTCAAATGGTTAAGGACCCTAAGATGCAAAGAATCCTCCAGCAAGTGATCCATGCCCCATGCTACAAAGGAAGGCGAACATCATCCCTGATAGATGTTTATCTAACCTGCTCTTAAATATCTCCAGTGATGGAGATTCCACAACCTCCCTAGGCAACTTATTCCAGTGCATAACCACCCTGACAGGAAGTTTTTCCTAATGTCCTACCTAAACCTCCCTTGCTGCAATTTGAACCCCATTGCTTCTTGTCCTATTATCAGAGGTTAGGGAGAATATTTTTTCTCCCTTCTCCTTGTGACACCCTTTTAGATACCTGAATATCACTATCATGTCCCCTCTTAATCTTCTCTTTTCCAAACTAAACAAGCTCAATTCTTTCACAGTCTTTCCTGATAGGTCACATTTTCTCGACTTTTAAATCATTTTTGTTGCTCTTCTCTGGACCTTCTCTAATTTCTCCACATCTTTCCTGAAATGTGGTGTCCAGAATTGGACACAATACTCCAGTTGAGGCCTAATCAATGCAAAGTAGAGCAGAAGAATTACTTATTGTGTCTTGCTTACTACATTCCTGTTAATGCATCCCAGAATGATGTTTTCTTTTTTTGCAACAGTGTCACACTTTTGACTCATATTTAGTTGCAACAGTGTCACACTATGAACCCTACATCTCTTTCTGCAGTACTCCTTCCTAGACCGTCACTTCCCATTGTGTAGGTGTGAAACAAATTCTTCCTCCCTAAGTGGAATACTTTGCATTTGTCCTTATTGAACTTCATCCTATTTACCTCAGACCATTTCTTCAGATCATTTTGAATTATGACCCTATCCTCCAAAGCACTTGCAACACAGCAGCTTGGTATCATCCACAAACTTTATACGTGTCCTCTCTAAGCCACTATCTAAATAGTTGATGAAGATATTGAACAGCACTGGTCCCAAAACTAATCCCTGTGGAACCCCACTTGTTAGCTACTTTCTGAGATTGGTTCTCTCAAAAATATGGGATAGGGCATATCTAACCAGTTATAGCCCCATCTATGTTGTATTTCCCTTGTTTATTGATAAGGTCATGTGAAACTATATCCAATGCCTTACTAAAGTCTAGGTATACTGCATCTACCACTTCCCCCATATCCACAAGGCTTGTTACCCTATCAAAGAAAGCTGTCAGATGGTTTGCCATAATTTGTTCTTTATAAATCCATGCTGACTGTTACTTATCACCTTATCTTCCAGAGGGATTCCTAAATTATTTGCTCCATTATCTTTCCTGGCACAGAAGTTAAACTGACTGGTCTGTAGTTTCCTTGGTTGTCCTTATTTCCCTTTTTATAGATGGGCTCTACATTTGCCCTTTTCCAGACTTCTGGAATCTCTCCCATCTTCCAAGACTTTTCAAAGAGGATAGCTAGAACTATCATCTTTGAATGTGGAACTCCAGCTAGGTAAAGCCTGAGAGATTTTGCACTGGGCCCTAACTCTGAGAAAGAGCTGAGGGCTCCCTCTGTAAACAGAGAGAATTGCTGAATAAGGGTTGGGGCCTGGAGGACTGATATGTAGGGAACTCCAGGAGGAGAATGTTGTAATTACTTGTGTATTGTGAGTTATTAAAAGACCCTGAAGAGGGGAGAATCTGGTATTGGAGTCACCAGAGTGACCTCTGGCCACAAGAGGGTGCTCAAGAGGCAGAAGGATGAATGGCCTTGGCACAGTGATCAAAAAGGACAAAGTCACCAACCATTCAGTGCCTTTGTTTCCCTTTCCGGAGACTTTGCCAACTGGACTCTCTCAGCCATTACTTTGTCCTTCCCTCTAGATGAGAAACACAAATGGGATATGCAGCCCACTTTGTACTTAGCGTTTTGCTGGACTAAATCTCTAAAGTGGGAGGAATACAACTACGAGGTATTCCAAGGACACGCTGACCATGTTCGTCTGTGGCTATGTAATGATTGTGAAATAGTGTCACAAACTGTTGTGCAATCAATTCACACCACATTCATCAATATCACACTATTATGATGTATCACATGGGCACCTTTGACCCTGAATTGAGATGTATGAAGACAAAAATCTATGAAGAATAAAAGCCTAGATTATGGAGAAACACTGAGTGCTTTTTTGGCCATCTGCCACCCTTTGGCTGGTGGCTGGTTATTAAAGCTGAAGACATTCCAAGGGAGACAGGAAGAGATGGCAGAATACTAGGACAATGGGCATGCTAGATAAATAGATGGATAGGTTGCCATGGGCCCGGTTTTTAAGTGAACCTCTTGCTTTGGGCTTTCAATCAGTTGAGGGTGTGGGCAAGGGCAAACTTAGCACCTATCTTTAAAAATGGGACCAAAGAGGACTTAGGACACTACAATCTAGTCAGCCTAACTTGGATATTGGAGAGACAGAGAAACAAATTATTAAACAATGTGTGAACACCTGCAGGTAATGAGGTAAGTGATAATCAACAAGGATTTGTCAGGAATCACTCATGTCAGACCAAACTGATGTCCTTCTTTGATGGAATTATTGACCTAGTGGATACACAGGGAAGTAGTAGATGTGATATAGGCCTGGTCTACACTACTGCAGGCCATCGATTTAAGTTACACAACTTCAGCTACGTGAGTAACATAGCTGAAGCTGACATACTTAGATCAACTTACCACAGTGTCTTTGCTGCAGGGAGTCGTCGATAGCAGACACACTCCCATAGACTCCGCCTATGCTTCTCATTCAGGTAGTGTACTGGAGTCGACGGGAGAGCAGCCACACTGCTTTGTGTAGGCAGATGCTGCCTCGAGCAAAGCTAGTCAGTGTGTACGTTCACCAACAATGGGAATTTCACCTCCCGCTTGCTGTGGTGATATTCTCAGAGAGCAGAATGTGGTGCATACAGCTGTGGCAAAGCACAATGAGTGACAGAGCATATAGCGGCAAAACTATATATTTAGACTTCATGATTTCACGTAGAGATAGAAAATGGAGTTCACCTCAGTTAGAGCAGCTGAAAATAGCAACTCCGGTCCCCGTTAGCACTGGGAAGATGCCAGAATTTGTTGCTCAATTTTATCCTATTTTTTCTACAACAAATTACAGTGGATCAGTATTTGATTTTGCAGAAATGATGTAACAGCAGCCCTCTTCCTTCTCTGATCCGCCCCTTGTGTCCCCCACCCCAGGATACACTTCCCAATTCCCACCTCTTCCTCTCTCAACCTCCTTTTTCCCATCCAGTCCTTATCTTCCCCCCTCCTTGCCCAGTCTCCCCTCTCCATGCCTTCACCTATTGCAATCATTTCTCCCTGAGCTGTAGTGACATTGCCTTTGCTCTAGTGCAGTTCACCCACTTTGCTCTGTGACTGCAGTGGTATCAGACTCTGACCACATTGTGCCAAAAACACTCATAAGACCATGCAAATTTGCAAGAAGTTTTCCAGCTCCCTTAAAAGCATATTCTACACCTGCTTAGACTCAGGGCCTCTTACCACCAGCTAGCTTATATTCCCCTTGCAGCTCTGAGTGTGACCCACTAAGCCTAAGGGGATCTAAGTTAATCTGACCTACCCCAGCTCCTCAGTGCATACAGCAGTGATGGGGAACCCAAGTCAGTGAGCGCGGTGCATGAGTGTCCTCCTTCTTCTCAATGGGCCTCAAGATTGTCGTAACCAAGATGGTCTCCCAAGATAGGCTAGTTTTGCGAACTGCGCTTATGCACCTAGAATTTGCAGGGTGTGTCGATTGAACATGAGCAGCGCTTTGATTGGTGGCAGAGGGAGTGCACAGCTCTCACACTGAACGTTGTGTGCCATCAGCACGCACCTCACTTCACGGGCCCTTGCTCTAGGTGTGTGTCACTTTAGTAATACCGATAGGAAATAAACTATGTAGATGGAAGCCAACGGAATCTGTCAACCCTGAGTGTGGGCAATAGTAAACAAAATGTATCATAGGCCACACATAGAACCGCAATGAGCTGCATGTGGCCTATGGGATGCAGGTTGCCCTCCACGGGTATATGCTATGCCAACTAAAACACCCGTACATACCAGTAAAAATATGTATAAATAAGTTTATGGAGACCATGTTAGTGTATGGAGTTCTAACTTCTACCACTTTACACATAGCTCAGAAAAAGTGTGCAGACTAATAGGTTTTCACCAAAGAATGCAATTTCAAGTAATCCAAAATGACTTGCAAATTTGCAGTTTTGGGGCCGGAGGGGTAGAAAAAAGTTCAAAACGTCACAATGGGTCAACATTTTCAAACTGATGTGTTTCAACTTTTCATTTCAAAACCGAAGTGTGTCTCAAAAGTTGGCTAGATTTATTTTAAAACCCAACACCACATAAGCAGAATAAATGGAAAGCCAATTGTTTCAGAGCCAACAAAAGGCTTGGCTCGAGCTGAAATGAAATGTTTCAGTTTCTTGTTTTCATGAGAAAAAAACAGAAAAAAATGGGCCAACAGAACAGTTTTGGATTTTTGGTTCAGCCACTGAACCCCCAAAAATGCAGTGATTTGCTCGACTTGACTTGCACACCACCACCTGCCGCTTTGACCCTGTCACTGAGAAAGCACGAAGGCTACAAAGTTTTTTGCATGGGAGTCCAGCAGATGGCACTGTCTTCTTAACATTCAACTATTTCTATAAACAAATACACTTAGGGTTATTATGGAGCACATGGAAAGGGTTTCATTTAACTTTTCAGCATAGTTCCAGTCCAAGAGGACACACTGTTTGGGTCCTAATGGGGAGGATCAGAAAAAAGTTCTCCTGAACAGATCAACTGGAAAGGAAACAATTGATGTGTCCAGATCAAATATGCCGGAAAAAATGTCCCCATTAACTGATTCTCTGAGGCCATTTATTCATGCTACTGTGCATGATTGAGTCTTAGATAAAAGACCAATAAGCAGTTATTAAACAAGTGGTTTTCATAGTTTTATTTCCTGTGTATAAAAGGTGTTTCCTCCTCTAGGATATACATACAGGATCCTCCAGCCCTACCACTTGAAAATTACAAGCTGAGTAAACAATAGATTTATAGTGTTAGAAATCAGCCCCTTTATTCTTATTTACATACAGAAGAATGGTGCCAGGAGGCTCTAGCTGAGGTAGGGGTGGGTCCCACTGTGCTAGCTACTGTAAAGACATATTTGACAAGACAGTCCTTGGGAAATAGTATCCCTATTTAGACAGGGAACGGAGGCAGACCAGGAGTTTAAGTGGTTCGTTAACACTAACATTCAACTATTTTAAACTATGTTCCACGGAACACTGGTGTTCCGTGAACAACTCGCAGGTGTGCCACGACCTCTTCTTTGTTTGTGTTACTTCTTTGTTTGCGTCTTTTTTTTTTTTGGTCTGACGACAATTTTTTTTTTTTTTTTACAAAAATGTTCATAGGTGTTCTTCATAAAAAATTATTATTGTTTGGTGTCCCGTGGTCTCAAAAAGTTTAAGAAACACTGGTCTAAGGTCATCCAGAAAGTCTGTGGCAAAGCTGGAAAGTGACACCTGCTCTCCTATGTCTCATCCAGTGCCTTAACCTCTCCTTGTCTAGTCCCACTACTGAGGGTTTGATCGGTTGTTCACAGAAGCAGGGCCATCCCAAGGGGGGGCATGGGGCCTGCCTGAGGCAACCCCCCACAGTGCACAAGACCTGGGGCAATCCCCCTATTATAGGTCCCACCCCTGCTCCACCCCTTCCACAAGCCCCGCCCTTGTCCTGCCCTGTCCCACCTCCTTGCACCTTACCCCAAGCAACACAGAGATGCCAAGATGCAGCGGGGTGGAGCAGGCTGCTGAGTTACTCCAGCTCCTACCACCGCCCATGTGGTGAGGGGGGGGGCAACCCCAGCTGCCACCGCTGCACCAGACCCCCTATAATCCCCAGAGTCCCTCCCAGCCATACAATGCAAAGCATGGGGCACCCCTCCCCCCCATTTGACCTGTGGAAGGAGAGTTCTGCGCAGAGTAGGGGCAGTTTTGATGGCACCTTCCCCTGTTCTAACAGTGCTCAGACCAGGTCAGACTAGATCATCGGTGTGACAGGTTGAATCCCAGAAGTCCACTTGGGGTTGTCCCTGGTGTGTGCATTGTGCCATTGATTCCTGCCTTCCAGCTCTCTGGGCTCCCCACCACCCTGTCCTGTTGGGCCAGATCCTCTGGTCTCCCTCAGCCAAGGCCCAGAGCTGGGGTTACCACCTCCCAGCAGAGCAACACAAACACTGAACCAGCTCTGCTCAGCTCCAAGGACTCAGAGCCCAGGAAACCAACCCCCAAAAGGGACTAAAACCACCAATAAATCTATCTTACTCTGTGTAAAAGTTTTATACAGTGAAAGCCCGCTTTATCCATGAAAGAGATATGCATAGTGGTTGCTTCCCCCCCATAACAATTATTTACACTGGGCTTGATAATAAACAAAAGTGTTTTCTTAGGTACAAAAAGCAGGGTTTAAATGGCTGCAAGTGTTAACAGTCAGATCAAAGTAAGTTATTAAATTAAAATGAACAAAAACCACTTAGCTAGTGTTAAGCCACTAAGAAACTTGTTACATGTAAATTCTTACCTTAAACAGCTGGTCTTATCTCAGGTAAAAAGCTTGGAGTCAGAGTTGATCTTTCCTCTGGCCTAAATCTACAGCTTCTTCAAAGTTCCTTTTACCCTCTTAAGGTGGGCCAGGCAGTTTCAAAGGCCAGCTGAAGACAAACAACTGATTGTTTAAATAAACTTTCCCCCAGGGCAGGTTTGTTCAGCACCCCCAATCCCTATAGAAAAATACCAGGTTCAAAATGGATTCCAGTACCATGTGGCATGGTCACATGTCTTTCTAAGGCCCAACCACAGTTTGGGTTTGCAGGACAAACAAGACTATTCATGGGTCATTGGTTTGAGTACTGAGTCATTATGTTTCCAGAGCATCAGTAATGGCTCTCATCCGCACATTTAGAATTACAAACAGATTCTCACTTCACATACAAGAATGATACATGCACAAAAAGTAGGATATGCAGACTCAGCAGGTTGTAACTTTGAAATTGACATGTTACATGAGGTATTTTATCTAAAATGCCTTGGAGTGATGCATATTCATAAGCCAGTTTCCATGAGGCCTGAGAAAGGGGCCCTGTGACAATCACAGTGGTCACTTCTGACCTTACGGTCTATACAAGGTCACCACGAGATGGTGCTTAAAATGTTGGCAGCTATCAGAGCACTCTGTCTACAGGAGTGTTTGCATCAGAGAATCTTGAACTGGTGGTGTGAAAGCTGCAGAAATATGCTGTGTAGATAAGGCCTTTCATATAAGGGATCAGATCCAAGAAGGAGCAGTCTTCTCAAGAAAACTGCTCTTATAGTTCTAATATAGAGGTGTCTGGCAGGTACACCTCTGCCCTGAGGTAAATAAGAGATTGGCAGAAGTGTAAATAAATGTAAGTTAACCACTAGAGAAAATGCCAACTGTTTGTAACACAGAGGGCTTTATGTCACAGAACAAAGTTTCTATTAGCTCATTGTAATATTCTCAGCAGTCACTAGCAACAGCTGACAGACAGCTCTTAGGATATTGTTTTAACCTGAGTGACCCTTTACCAGCAAGAAAGCAGACTGGGTTATTGATTATGTAAAAACAGGAAGGTGTGTTCTGCCCCTGACACAAGCTCTGGCAAGGAGAGATTGACCTGACAGTTTGGATTAGATATTTGCAACAGACATCAGGAAACAGAGGGAGAAAGTAGTCAGTTACAAACAAGAGAAATGCAGCATAAAGGTTTTTTCCACCTGACTGGCTCTTTGGAAATTTCATTCTGCTTATCTGTAACAGCTGCTCTGGGGGAGATAGGGGAGAAGCAGACACAAGAACCTCTGGGCCTGAAAGAGAGAGCAACACTTCAAAAAGAGTTCTGATCACCTGGAGGGGGGGGGTCTTTTTATAAAACTTTGAGTGGAGCAATTTTTAGGGGGGGGAGAGGGAAAAACAGGAGACAAATTAAAATACTATGGCAGGTTTCAGAGAGGTAGCCGTGTTAGTCTGTTTCTGCAAAAGCAAGGAGTCCAGTAGCACTTTACAGACTAATACATTTATTAGGGAACTAGAGCATAAGCTTTTGTGAGCTACAACTCACTTCCTCAGATGCGGAAGAGAAAAAGAAAGACAGACAGGAAAAAAAAAAGGATACATAGATGGGAGTGTACAATGCAATACAATGGAAGATCACATGCTAGACATGAGAATGCTGAGTTCTGACTGAAATCAATGGGAGTTTTGCAACTGATGTCAGAGGACTGAGGATTTTAGTGATCTCCGGCATTAAAAACAGGTGTTAATGTGATTTTAAATACAATTATTTGGCAAGACCCCTTTAATTTAAAAAAAGGGGGAAATGCATTGAGTGGGTTATGCTGCTGTGTGACAGTGCTGATTCTTGCAGAAGTGAGGAACAAAATCAGCTGTGCTGAAAGCTGTTTCTTTCTACCTATCTCCATCTCCAAAACACACATACGCATGTGCGCACACATGCACGTTAACAGCAGGTCTTGTTGACACATGCTTTTATCTTGACATAGCTAATATTTTGCCAGCTCATTCTTGGAAATAAACAGCAGCCAGATCACAAAACGTGCTTGCACATACAGTTGGTCCCAGTAATGGACCAAGCTACTTTTTTGTACGTATTTTTCAGCATAACAAAACAGGTTGAAAGTTACTCTAGGGATAATTATACATGCCGAGCCTCCTCAACTCCTCCTGAAGTTTCCATTCGATAAGGTGCTTTCCGCTCTAAGTGATTATTTAGGGCTTGTCTACACTAAAAGTGATACAGGAGCACAGCTGAACCACTGTAGCACTTCGGTGTAGACACTGACTACACTAATGGAAGGGATTCTCTCGTCCACTGCTTCAAGATGCAGTAGCTAGGTCAACAGAAGAATTCTTCCATTGATCTAGTACAATCTACATAGGGATTTAGGTGGCTTTAATAAGCCACTTTGAAGGGGAGTGTTTTTCACACCCCTGACCAATATAGTTAAACAGACTTAGTTATCTAGAATAAGTCAGGCCTTAACATAGCCATCAACTCCGTGGGTGCTCCAGCCCCAGAGCAACCACAGGAAAAAAAAATACTGGGTGCTTAGCACCCACCAGCCATAGCAGATCAGTGGTGCCACCAATCATCTGATTGGCAGCTAAAGGAGGGAATTAGGGAGAGGAGCAAGCAAAGCTGTGGGCTGGGGCAGAGCAGGGGCAGGAAGAGGTGGAGTGAGGGTGGGGCTCTGGGGAAGGATGGGGACAGAGCAGAAGTAGAGCACCCCCAGGAAAAATTTTTAAAAAGTCACCGCCTATGGGCCTTAATATGGTACACTGATACCACGTTCTATTCCAGAGGTGTCTGCATTACTGCGGTAGATGAATCGATTTTTATCCCTAGTCTATGGAGCCTCACAGGGATGTTTCAGGTTTAATCAAGAAGGTTTATCACATTTTCAGGGCCTCAGATGACAGGTGCTAGAGAAAGTTATACCCTACTTTCTAATTACTTGGGTGTTTAAGAACTCAAAGGCAGGTCCAAGACATTAGCGCCATCTCCGTGGGTGATTCAGGGCGGGAGCACCCACAGGGAAAAATTGGTGGGTGTTGAGCACCCATCAGCAGTCTCTCATCAGCTCCTGCCCACTTGCCCGCCCTGTGGTCAGGACCTCCACCTTCCACCCACCACAGTCAGCTGTTGTATGGCATTTAGAGGGCAGAGTGAGGACATGGTGCACTTGGGAGAGAGGTTGGAACTAGTCTGGGAAGAAGAGGGGCAGGATCGGGCTTTGATGGAAGGGGCAGAGCTGGAGGGGTAGCACCCTCCACACGTTTGAAAGTGAGCGCCAGTGGTCCAAGATATTAAAACCAGAACAATGGTTACGTCTTCATGGATAGACACCCCATTCCTGACTGATTTTTGGAACACATTTAATGTTAACAGTAATTGGGGGCCCTGGATGTGTATTTACACAGCAGGCTATAAGACAGTATGAAATGTTACTCCTGTCAAATAGATGAAGAGGTATGTGCCTTTTAAAAAACTTACCTATCTGGATATAATGAATAGCTTGGAACCTCTCCTAAAGAGTCATTATGGGCTACAAGATAAATAATTCATGCCTTACTATTACTCTATCTAATCAGTTGATGAATAGAAATGTCTGCAGATTTATAGATTTTGAGGCCAGAAGGAAGCACTGTGATCGTCTATTCAGCCCTCCTGTAACATAACACAGGACAAATAACTTCCCCAAAATAATTCCTGGAACCGATTTTTTTAAGGAAATCCAATCTTGATTTTAAAACGATTAGCGATGAAGATTTCACCACATCCCTTTGTGCATTGTTCCAATGGTTAGTTACCTTAATTGTCACAAAATTTCCACTTATGCATCAACTCTGCAGTGGACTGTGCATGGACAGGTTTTCTTGGGGCTTGGCAGAGGAAAAAGAAAACAGGAGGTCAGACCCTTATTTAGTCTGAGAGGCAGCAGGGTCTAGTGGATTGTGCATAGGACCAGAAGCCAGGAACGCCCACAATGTCTTGCAGCATGGCCTTGGTCAAGTCACTTCATCTCTGCCTTTTAGTTTCACCATCTGTAAAATGGGGATAATATATGCCTGGCTCCCAGGTGCGTTTGGGAGGGTTAGTCACCAAAGCCTTGCACAATTCTGCTCACCAGGGGAGAGCTGGTTTTGTTGAGTAAGGCATCATTAGATTGTTTTATGCTCGGGAGGAGGCAAGAGGCTGAGCAGCCTGCACCGTAGGCGGGTTCTGTCCTGACACGATTGCCAGGCTGCATCAGTGACTAAAAGCAGCGTGAAAACGGAAAGGGCTGCAGACGGGTTCCCCTTTGAAAACAAATTTCTGTTCCAGCATAGGAGATGCAATTTCTTCTTCAGTCTTCTATATGCCCACGGCGTGGCACCTTTCAATATGCTGTCGCCCCCATGTGACGACAGGGTAGGCGAACCCTTGGGAGCCTTTGCTTCCTCCAGCAACTGGCTGGGCATGGGAGCCCGGCAGGGACGTTTTTTCCTCAGGAGGGCTAATGAGGGAGGAGGAGTGGAGCAGAATTTCACAGCCCTCTCCCAGGCCGCGCCCACGTGGGGCAGGCCTCGCTGAAGCCAGGAGGCTGTGGGCAGCAGGAGACAGCTCACCCCTCCCCCACAAAGGGAGCTGGCGAAGAGCATATGAGCCCTTAGCTCAGTGGTCCCCAACGCGGTGCCCAAGGGCGCCATATCGCCTGCCGGGCCATTTCTGTGCACCCGCCAAGTGATCGGGGCCAACCCCGCCCCCGGGCACGTGGTGCATGGGCGGTGCCAGCCCCTGGGCATGCAGCGAATGGGTGGCCCCGCCCCGGGTGCATGGCGCAAGGGCTGTGCTGGCCCCGGGCGCGTGGTGTATGAGCATCCCCTCCCCTGGGCACGTGGCTCAGGAGTGGCGCCGGCCCCAGGAGTGCGGCACCAGCACTGGCCACGCAGCGTATGGGCGACCCAGCCCCTGGGCGCGCAGCGCGTGGGTGATGCCGGCTCCTGGGCGTGCTGCACAGGAGCGGCGCTGGACCTGGGAGTGCAGCGCATGGGTGACACCAGCACTGGGCCGGGCAGCCCCAAAAGGTTGGGGACCACTGCCTTAGCTAGCCTCCCCTATGAGGACAGGGGAGGGAAGCTGCCTGGTGTGCACGGTGGGGGACGTGTTGTTTGCTCAGTGCAAGTCTCTGCCCGAAGGAGGCCGGAGCAGAGCCCGGACGCTTAGGCCTTCCCCGCTGCAGGCTGAGGACAGGAGCCCTGACGCGGGATGTGTGTGAGGGAGCAGAGAGGACGGCACTGCCCATTCCCCCGGGTTGCCCTCGAACCTCCAGGAAATAAGGGTTAATCTTTAATGAAAGCTTATGCCCTGGGGTGAACCCTCCAAGAACATGGCCAACCACAACTGGCAGCTTACACGGAGGAGCCCCGCTGCAGTCCCCGCCTGTGTGTGGGTGGTGGGGCTAAGCTGGCCAGAGAGTGGTGGGGGGATGTGCCCATGTCTCCCAGAACCCCACGCTCCCCTGCAGAATGGGGACAGCCTGGCCGGCTGTCATGGCCAGGCTGGAAGCTAAACCAGCAGGAGACCACATGGCTGCGCCTTCCACTGTTGTTCCACAGCTGGTGCCCGCTCCGTAAGGAGATTAACCCGCCTCTGTGCAGCCTGTAAGGCAGAGGAGCGACGAGCGGCGGGTTCGGTCTGTACCATTGCCGGCTTTTGGGTGGTTTCATGAAATTCTATCATGCCAGGACTGTGTCCTGGAGAGCCTCCAGGTGTGTGGACCCCCCCGGACTCAGCGGGGTTGCCTCATCTCTCCGCCAGGCCAGAGACACTGGGAAGGAATCAGCACTCCAGGACCATCTCTTCCGAGCAAAACCCCTCGGGACAATGGGTTGTGTGGGTTTGCTCTACCCCAGAGCAGACACTTGTCACAAATGGGAGGGGGGAGTCAAGAGTCATTCCCAAGGGACACCACAAAGGCAGCAGATGGCCACAGCAGGGATCTCTAAGGGGACTCACAGGAGAGGGAAGGCTGGGGAGAGGGTCAGGAGGGAGGCTGCTGTAGAGGCAGGGTAAGCAAGGGGGCGGAGGACTCTGCCTGCCTGACAGAACACAAGGAGTCAGCACAGAGGTGAGCTAGTAAGGAACATTGCAATTAGGGTCTTTTGTGTGCTCTGTACTCGCCCGTGCTCTATTGGATAAAGTTGGGCATTGGAATAAGAGACACAGGCAGTCGGCATCACAAGTGTGGCATGCTCCTGCAGGAGTTAAACTGTAAACTAGAAGCTTCCTACCTTTTGCGGTCGCGTTCTGGGAGTGGAATACATAGCAGGAAGGGTCAGAGCTGTGCCCAGAGGGGCTAGGCACTGGACAGCAGGTTCCAACAGTCAGTGTGGTGCCTGAGATTAGGGCAGTGGCTGGACTCCGTTCAGACTCCAGGGCTGCGTCTAGACTGGCAAGTTTTTCCACAAAAGCAGCCACTTTTGCACAAAAACTTGC
This sequence comes from Pelodiscus sinensis, assembly GCF_049634645.1. NCBI lineage: Eukaryota > Metazoa > Chordata > Testudines > Trionychidae > Pelodiscus > Pelodiscus sinensis. The sequence goes on along the minus strand of NC_134717.1, from coordinate 8,335,265 downwards.
CAGCTGTCTACACTGGCCGCTTGTTTTTGCGCAAAAGCACTGACGTTCTACAGTCTGAAATCAGTGCTTCTTGCGCAAATGCTTTGACGTTCCCGTTTAGGCAAAAGCCCTTTTCTGGAAATGTTTTTGCGCAATAGGGCCGGTGTAGACAGCTAAAAACTGTTTTGCGCAAAAAAGCCCCAATGGCGAAAATGACAGTTGGAGCTTTCTTGCGCAAAACAGCATCTAGATTGGCACGGACGCTTTTCCGTAAAAAGTGCTTTTGCGGAAAAGCGTTCATGCCAATCTAAACACTCTTTTCCGCAAATGCTTTTAACGGAAAAACTTTTCCGTTAAAAGCATTTGTGGAAAATCATGCCAGTCTAGACGTAGCCCACGAGTGTAGAAAGCCCCAGGAGCCCAAAGCACAGAGACTTGCATTCCCCTAACTGCAACCCTAGTGAGTGGCCAGGAACGTCAAGTCAGGAGACCTGGCTTCTATTCCTGTCTCTGCCACTGATTCATCATATGACCTTGGACATGTCACTTCATTGTCCTGTGCCTCACTTCCCCTCCATGTGTCAGGTAGTGATAATATTTCTATTTCCCTGTCTCTCTTGCACATTAGAGAGACAAGATGGGGAAGGGAATATCTTTTCTTGGGCCAACTTCTGCTAGTGAGAGAAGCTCCACAGAACTCTTCTTTGGGTCCGCAAGTGGCAAGACTCAAGCCACTAGTGCTAGCAAAGAGCTTTAGGATCCTTCAGTGACAGCCACTAAATGCCAAGAATTGTACAAGGGAGCTAGTTTGTGTTGTACTTAAAAAACAGGGCCCAATCCTGCAAGCTGCTCATGAATAGACCCTACTGAATTCAGTGGGATTCTGCACAGGTGCAGGGTCCCACCCATGCCCACGGAGCTTTCTGGCATGGGAGTTTGGTTTATCAGCTTGCCCCATAGAGCAGACATGGGTTAATAGATGCTGCAGCCTCTCAGCAGACAGTAACTGACTGACTGACTTGACCGACTTTGTTAGATTTAGAGAGACGCAAGCATGTGAGAGCTTTTAGAAACAAGGTCCCTAAGATCAAAGGCTCTGATGTAGCATGGCAAGCACTTTGACTTGCTCAGCTCAGAGACTTTCCACATTATTATAAATATACCGAGGGCCTTATTAAAAAGTTAACAAGTTTCTCTCTCAGGGAGCTCAGTGATTCACCTGTGAGTAGCTGGTGTTTCATCATCAGTCCAGATTTAAACAGAAAGTCAGCACAAAGCTGGGCTCAAAGCTTTTGTTTTACAAATTAATTGGGGGTGGGGGAATCCCCAGTGTGTTCAATGCACTCCTGCCAGATGGTACTTTCTAGTCTAAACTCATTGCAGGAAGAGCCTTTTTAGATAACAATCTGGTCTCCAGGGCTGAATGAATACACCCGCCCTCCTGCTCGGTATTATTGGTAGAAACAGAGCTCTTCCAATAAATGCTAGGTGAAAACCTGGCCACTCTGAAGTCAAAGGCAAAACTCCCATTGATTGCACTGAGGTCAGGATTTCACCTAATATTTTGATATATTGAGAGGGGCCTAGTGGTCAAAATAAGAGACCATAGGGAGCCCAGAGACAGATTTTAATGGAGTTGTGCCTGCTTATGTGAAGGCTGCATTTGGCCCAGCATTATTTATTTTCATTAGATGTATTATTGGCCTCTGCTGGGCCATTATAATACTCTGTATATAGGCTGTTGCCTTGTGCTTCTCTGTTTGTAGTTTCCAGTTGTGGCCTCTCGTCTTATGCTTTGATTATAAGCATGGGAGGCGATTATCAAAGGACAGCAGGGAAGACGTAGGCTCCTGTTACCCTGACTGTGGATCTCTTGGCCCAAGCTCCATGCTGAGGTGTCTCTCCCCCCAAGTCAGACAGTGGCTCAGCTTTTGGGGGGAGCTGAGGCGTGGCTGGCAACCCAAGGTAGTTGGGGACCAGCTGGTCACCCAGGCCAGGGGACAGCTCAAGGCTGGCCGGAAGCCCCAGAGGTTGGAACCGGTCAAAGTGGTCTGGGCTTGTTTGGCTGGGTCTCCTCCAGCCACAGGGCAGCGAGGGGAGTAGTGAGGTAGGGCCTCAGATGGCAGGGCCAGGAGCAAGGGCTCCTTAAGGGGTGGTTAACTCTTTGAGGTAGAGATTGTCTTTTCACGGTGGCTATGTCTAAACTACGAGTTTTCTCGGCAAAAAATTGCAAAGGAGGGATTCATTTGCATGAGTCGTGATCTCATTTGGATGTTTTCTGCTGATCCATTTTTGCGCTGGGGTTGTTGTGCCAAAACAAGCGGTGTAGACGTTTTCTTTTTCCGCAAAACCCCCTTTTTCCTCAAGATCGGTATACCTCCTTTTTGGGGGCATAAGGATCTTGTGGGAAAAGGGGGGTTTGCGCAAAAAGAAAACACTGCTTGTTTTTGCGCAAAAACCCCAGGGCAAAAACGGATCGGCAGAAAATATGCAAATGAGATTGTGACTCATGCAAATGAGACTCATTTGCATATTTTTTGCAGATAAAATTTGTAGTGTAGATGTGGCCTTAGTGTATACAGAACTTAGCAAAATGGGATTCCCATTCCTGATCTGGTCTTCTAGCTCCTACTGCAAAATAGCTAAGTAACTGTCCCTTCACCTGCTCTGCTTTTGCCTATTCTACCAGACTCCAGTCTTCCCAATACTTAAAGGATAAAGCTGTTTTTCTTTGAACAGTTCTTGATTAGTTGGATGTTGGTCTTCAAAATAGTTCAGAGAATGTGCAGCTCCACCAGGGATCTAAACATTAGGATTTCCTGACAGTGTAAATGGCTTTATCAAGATTCAGGGAAAAGTCCCAGTTCTTTCATAAACTGACCTCTGTCCCAAGGCAATTAAAAGGTTCCAAAAGGAAGTTGGCTAAGAGCTCACTTTTATCTTTCTACATCATCTTCAGATCTTGGGTCAACAGAAAGTCTGTTTAAGTGGAAGGCCAATAATGTTAACTCTAAGAAGCTTTACAAGATGTCATAATAATGAGACATTTCAACTATGCTTGTATTGACTGGGATATTTCACCTCATTAAGAATACATAGATTTCTTGACACCATAAATAAGTGCTTTTTGGAGCAGCTAGTCCCAGAACCCACAAGGGGAGAGCAATTCTCAGTTTAATCCTAGGTGGAGCACAGAATCTGGTTCAAGAGGTAATAGCAACCATAAGGCAATTAAATGTAACATCCTTGAAGAAGGAAAAATGCAAAAGCCACCCACCACAGTAGCATTCAACTTCAAAATGGGAACTACGCGAACATGAGGAAGCCAGTTAAACAGACATTAAAAGGAAGTGTGACAAGGGTGAAATGCCTGCAAACTGCATGGAGACTAATTAAATAGAGACAAACTAAAAGAGGTTCAAATAATAGAAGCTCAAACTAAAAGTATACCCCCAAATTAAAAATACAAAATAGTAACCAAAAAATGTCACCATGGCTAAGCAGCAGACTAAAAGAGAAGATTAGAGACCAAAAGGCAACTCTTAGAGGAAATAAAATTTTAGTGAGGAAAATAGCAACCAAAAAAACTAAACTCTGGCCCCAGCTAATTCCAAGAGATTACATCCTGTTTACATTGACTTTTGCAGGAGCAAGATAAGATGTAGTGTATTTCTGTGAGATGCCCAAGTCAGTTTGGTATCCCTTCATGAATATCTGAAGATCTGAATATTTCTATCTATAAGCATTTCTGTAATAGCAGCCCCCAGGAAATCTAGGTACTATTCCAGTTTCTATAGTAGGAAGCCCCCGCCAGCCATGATGGAGTTTGTGAATCATGAAAGAGAAGTAATTGACCATTCATTTAGAGCTTTTCCTGTAACTCTTTCTTGGATATGTTGTGCATTGATCTAATAACCCACAGCATCACCATGGAGGTGCCAAACATATGTAGCAATTCCAGTACAAAATATTTGAAGATCACCAAGTCCCCATACAAAGTTATGTCATTCCCTCTTAATCTAGAATTGCAAGTGAAAATAGCCATTAGCCCACAATACTGTACATGATTAATGGTCACTGAAGTTGCACTTAAACTAGTTTATATTATAAAATGATGAAGTATCAGAAATCCATACATCTATTAATCCTAAACATATAGAACTCAGCTTGTATATGGATGTTTTCCTAAGATTTGAGTCTTGGCAGGGTGGCAAGGCAGAGGGGAAAAGAGAGAGATTTAAAATATTCTGTGTTTTAATGTCACTCCCCAAGCAGGGGTAAGTGTTCATCATCTTTACCTCCCCCCAAAAATCCATTAAAACATGTTAAAGAAGAAGAGTTTGGTTCAAAATTCTCCTCTTTAGAAATGGGCAGGTTTGTAAGAAGACTGAGATTTTTGATAAAACAGAATACCTTAGAGGGCTCACGACTAGACACCTTCCCTTTCTCTTGGGCTTAGAATCTCTCTTTCCTTTGATAGCAGTAGCTGTACCACCTCAAAGTAACAGCATAAGAGCAATCACTACCCATCCTTGACTCCATAGCCTCATAAACTAGGCTATGCTGCCCTGTCTTTCCATCACAGGGCCTCTTCCTACATGCTCAGCCTAGGACTTTCTCTCTAGGCCTTTCCTGACCATTCTGCCTCACTCCTGGAACGTTCTCTCCTTTGAGGCTTTCCCCAGGTTTCCCTTCTCTCCTAAGCTGGCCTGGTTTTCACTCCCTCACCCTGAAGAGATGGGCTAAAGCTGGCACTGGTAAGGCGGAGTTCTTTGGCCTTCCCAACTTTCGCCTGCTTTAAAGGACCCACTAATTAAGCTAACAACCTTGTGGATTATGTGCTTGATTTTTCAGAGGTGCTTAGTGTAACCCACACCTCTTCTGGCTGTGGTGCCCTGTTTCATCCAGTGGCACTGGGACCACTTACAATGAGACTAATGTGTTCATTTTAGAGATTTAGCAGAGAGCCAGCTGGCTTTTAGCTGATGCGGTAGAGGCACATGCACTAAGCTTCAGCGGTCCCAGGTTTGGTTCTACCCCCAGATGACCAGTGTCTGCTGGAGGTACATTGAGCATCTTTTGCTCCCGTTGACTCCAACTGGAGTAGTGGATGCTCAAAAATCCTTAGAAAAAATACCCTATTGGACAGTGTTCAGACAGGAGGCAGATGTGTAGACATCAAATCTAAGCTTTCTCCAGTTCCTGAAAAACAATAGATCTAAGCAGGCTCTTTGGTTTAATTTAATTGCTTAACTGGCTCGCACCACTTGTATCTTCCCTGTCTCACAAACCTGTCATCTCTAACTCCTTCTTCCACCCCCGACCTCACACATCCAGGTTGGGCTCAGCTCTTGCTGCTTTTTCCTACCCCATGTTTCTAGAGGTTTGGCTTTACTCCACCCCTGCAGCTAAAACTTGTCCAGGTCTTCTTCATCTTGTATTTTAAAGAGAACAGGTTAGCAGAATGATCTGAAAATTTAATTCAGGTATGGATCCAAACCACTGACATGAGGTGCTTTATGCATGTAACTCTCATAGGGTATGTCTACACTACCACCCTAGTTCAAACTAGGGTGGTTAATGTAGGCAACTGGAGCTGCAAATGAAGCCCGGGATTTGTACAGTGTACAAATAGCCCGTGGAACGAGGTGTACCGGTAGTTCGGAATAGGGAGCCTAATCCGAACTACCTAGTTCGTGCCGCGTGTAGCCGCGTGGCACGGAGTCTGAACTAGCGGACATTTAAAAATGGCGGCGCCCGGCAACATGCAAATGAAGCCCAGGAAATTCAAATCCCGGGCTTCATTTGCAACTCCGGTTGCCTACATTAGCCACCCTAGTTCGAACTAGGGTGGTAGTGTAGACATACCCATACTTACTTGTATTGGAGTTGTGCCCTCAGAGTCTCACATCACACTGTGCTAGGTACAGTACAATACCCCAAAACAGTCTCTGTCCCCAAAGACCCTACATTCTCAAGAACACACGCTGCAAACTAGAAGTTAGGTTAACCCTGTAATAAAGTTTTCTGGTCCATGGGCTCTTTGGTCTGGTAATATCTGTGGTCCTGTTGGATTAGTCTGTCACAGATGTTGCCAGTCCAGAGAGTGCTGGACCAGAGGGCTCCAGTGGCTAGGAACGGGGGCCAGCTAGGAATCTGGCAGCAGAGGGTCCGGCAGCCCAGCTAGGGAGAGAAAGGAGGTAGGAAAGTGGAGCTGGTCTGGCAACCAGAGGGCCATTGGCTGGAACCGGGCTGGAGAGCTGGGAGCCAAGCTGGTACAGTAGGCAGGGGGCAGAGAGCCCAACCACAGCTGGCAGCAGATCCCAGTGGCTGGGCTGGCAGCAGGATCAGCAGCCATGAGGGGAACCCAGACTGGAGGCCAGGGAGAGCCTGAAGGCCAGCATCAGAGGGGCCAGAATTGACCACCCTGGGTGCAAACTCCTTTGTTCATGGTACAAGTTGGATCTCCCTGGTCAGGCACCCTCAGGACCTGACCAGTCCCGAAAAATCTCAAGACTCAAAAACATTGAAGTGAATAGGATTACTTACATGGCAAAGTTAAGCAGGTGCATAAGTGCTTGTAGAATCAAACGCTGTGGTATAAAGTAACTGAGCTATTACAAGCCAATAAAAATTGCGGTATAAATATAATGTATATCAAGGCAATGAGCTTTAAAAGTAACTCCTCCCACTCTTTGTTTTTGCTGCATACACTAGAAATACCAGTTGTAACAGTTGAACCAGACAATCTACTCCAGGCTAAGCAGTTACCTTGGGCACGCCTACCCAGGGAGCCACTACATGGGGCCATGTCTCTACCTGCTGTACTAGAGATCAATCTTCTTGCATTCGATTTAGAGGATCTAGTAAAGACCTGCTCAGTCAAATGCTGAGGGCACCCCCGATAGGCGGTGGTACTCCTCTCACTTGCAAGGAGTAAAAGAAGCTGACGGGCTCTTTTGCTCCTGTTGACCTCCCACTGTAAAGATTGGCTTAAGGTACATCAACTCCAGCTATGTTATTTACATCACTTGAGTTGTGTACCTTAAGCTGACCTTCCGAGTCTAGTATAGACCTGGCCTGACCATGAAGACTAATGTTTGCTGTAGTGTGGCCAAAGTTTCTTAGTTTGATATTTTTCAGTAAATGGATAGCAGCTCTTAGCCCACGCAACTAACATTCAACCACAGCCAGTCCACTTTCATACAACCAGAGAAATTAGCTTATTTTGGCGTGAAGGGTGAAGATGATGGAAGGTGGCAGTGCACAAAAAATGTTGGGAGGGGACAAGAGAATCTGCCTTCATTTCTAGCTGCCTGCAGCTTGGGCTCATCATTGATCTCCTTTTCATTCTCCCTTTCTGCTTCAGGCTGATGCAGAGCCAGCCCTGATGGTCTACTGCTCTTCTTTAACTGTCATCTCAGATCAGCTGACCCGAGCTAGCAGCTTTCATTCACAGCAGTTGCCAGAGAGCACACACTTCTGTATTGCCAATATTGCAAAATATTCCTCAAAGGACATTTCTTTTAAATAAGCAAGGAGGGTTAGAGTCGCTGGGGACTCACCTACGACTGAACACAGTGGAGAAGTGCAAACCTCATTGTTCAGGTCAGGTTCTTCTCTCGGCCAAAGATGAAGAACTAGAAAGCTGCACGTGATCTATGGCAACTGAAAGAAAGCCACCTTTATGACTCAGTTCTCCTTGACTGTCTTGCCCCCTTCTCATCACATTCCCAGTCATCATACACACTCTTCCCCCAATGTGATTTGCCTTGTTTTGGTCCTGGAACATTCCAGGATTGAGAGAAACACAAGATGGCCATAACACTGCTGTCCCCTGAAGACAGTTTCCCTTCTTCTGGCCACTTAGCAACCCTTTTTTCCCTCGAGTAAATCCAGAACCCTCTCCAGCTTGTCTTCCCCTTCCCCCTTATGCCAGGATTTACTATCATTCAAGATATACTTACACTATATCTGGGAACAAGCCTCCCACCCGAGGTCCATGGCTTGTGTTGCAGAGCTCATGCTACTGCACTGAACAGAGCTGTGTAGACATTGAAGCTTGCACCAGACCTCAGCTGTCAAGGCCCCCCTGCTCCAAACTCCAGCTTGAGCCACATTTACCACTTGTTTTAGCACAATAGAGCAAGCCCAACAAATGCAAGTCTGTTGACCTGTGCTGGGAGACTCACTGGCCAATGTAGTGTAGACATGCCCTCTGTTTTTGTAAGATGTGTGATGAAGGCTTCTCAGCGTAAGGATCATGGGTTATCTTCTTTTCAACAATCTTAACCCACTTCACAAACTTCAGTGTACTGTACAAATAGAGAAAGACCACTACCGCTATCTAGGGAAGGCCAAGAAGATGAGCAATATATGATCTAATAAAGGAGCAAAGGAGGATAAAATTAGGTAGGGAGAGAGAAAAGTTCAGTGCAAGAAAATGTTGCTACTAATTCTTAAGCTTCTGCTGGCAACAGCAGAAGAAAATTTGTAAGAAGGGGGCCTACATAGGACTCCTTAGCGATCCTGCCACAGAGCACCCACAAGTTGATACTTGCTCCCAACAATTTAAGACCCCTACACTAAATAAGCTCTATGGTGTATATGAAGGGAATGTGCATGTCACCTCACAAGTCTAGACTTACATATGGAATTTTACCCTATTATGTAGTCATGGAGCTATGATGAAAGAGCGAGTCACCTCAGCCTGACAAACAAGAAGAGATTTGATTTAATTTGATTTGTCTTGTCAAAGTATATTCCACAGGCATTTGCTATATTTTACTTGGTTAGCTCCAAGGATAGTTTTGTAGATAGAGAGTGGGATTACAGAATTTTCAGTGCTTTTAAAGAAGTTGTTCAACATGCCGTGAACACATTCATCTATAACAACAATGGACATGCAGATTCTTCTCTCTACTTCAGATAAGATACAATAGCAGTCACTGATAACACTCATGGCACATGCTATGAGAAATGATCAGAACACAGCATCAGTATTGTAATCACTGAATCAACTGTTTATAGTATTTCCCTGCCTGGAGTTTCTAGTGGGAATCTATATATTTTGCAACTCAGATAAACAGTGCAAATCATCTGCCATTCTAAAATATGTGGTTCTTTTGGCCTTATAATGTACAAATGTGTAGGATACCAGTATGGAGATTCTTTCTTTACTAGCCAATAAGCCCGTCATAAAACGGGATTTTCAGGTCTTCTCTCCTGAGCTCTCTCGCTCGGTCTCTCTCTCTCTCCCCCTACTGCCTTCCCCCCTCTCTCTCAGCTTTCCTCCACCTCCTGCCTCTCTCTCCATCTCTTTCTCTTCTCCCCCTCCTGCCTCTCACTCTCCCTTACTCTTCTCCTCCTCCTCCTGCCTCTCTCTTCTCCGTCTCTCCCCACCCCCTTTCCCCTTCCCTCCCGCCGTGGCGCTTGGCTGAGTGTTGCCTGCTCAACCGGGCTGCTGCGAGGGAGGGGGACGGGGCGGTGACGTACACGGCCGGGACCGTGTACATCACTGTCCTCCCTTACCCTCCTACCCTGGGGGAGCCCAAGCAGCCTCTTACGCTGCTGGCAGCCCGGCTGAGGGGCGCAGCACTCAGCTGAGTGCCACAGAGGGAGGGGAAGGGGGGCGGTGATGTACATGGCCCCGCCCCCAGGCTGCATAAGTCACCACCGCGCCCCCTTCCCCTCCCTCCATGGCAGCTCGGCTGAATGTTGCGCACTCAGCCAGGCCGCAATGTACACAGTCAGGGAGTGGGGCTGTCTACATCACCCCCCCCCCCGGCAGCCCAGCTGAGGGGCGCACCACTCAGTGCCCTGGCCATGTACATCACTGCCCCTCCCCCTTCTTGTCCCACCGGGACTCAGCTGAGCAGCACAGCGCCAGCGCCACTCAGCTGGGCTGCGGCTGGGGAGCAAACGGCCATTTGGGGTCCAGCTGTGGCCAGTGGCTGCACCCCCCCCATCACCACCAGGTCTGCTTCCCGCCCCCCTCCTCCCGTCCAGCCCCCCGGCCCTCCGGACACTCCCCCGCCAGCACTGCTTCCCTCCTCCATTCCTCCGGGCACCCCCATCCTCTCCTACAGCCCCTGATCCCCCCCAGCTCTGCTTCCCACCTCCCTTCCAGCCAGCCCCACCCCCTCCCCCTCTCTGCATGGCACCCCGCCCCTCTTCCCCTCCCTGCGTGGCACGCTGCAGCGCTTCCAGCTGAGCGTTGCTCCCGCCGGGCCCCAGTGGGGGAGCAAGCAGTGGCAAGAGGCCCTTTGGGGTTCGTGCTCTCCACGCATGGCATGCTACGGCGCTCAGTTGGGCCCTGGCAGGGGAGCAAGCGGCCCTTTGGGGTCTGGCTGCGGCCAGTGGCTGCACCCTGACCCCCCAACCAGGTCTGCTTCCTGCCTCCCTCCCTCCAGGTCTGCTTGCCGCCGCTTGCTCCCCTGCCAGGGCTGGCGGGAGCGCCGCTCAGCTGGGAGTGCCGCAGCGCGCCATGCAGGGAGGGGAAGGGGGCGGGGCTGGCCAGAACGGGGGTGGAAAGCAGAGCTGGGGGGGGGAGATTGGAGGCTGTGGGGCTGGAGGGGAGGATGGGGGGGGGCTGGAGAAAAGGGGAAGGGAAGCAGTGCTGGGGGGGGGGGGGAGGTGTCCAGGGGGCCATGGGGCTGACCAAACCACCGCGGAGGGAGGTGTAACATCAGTGTTACAGACTCACAGACACTCTGCACTTGAAAGGGAATCCTCTGAACTGTCATTCATGTTAAAATTCGACACTTGCCAACAAGGACTTAACAAGAATTTGAACTCTCTCACCCATTACTAAGACAGTTTCCCCAATTATCACCTGTAATACCATTAACTCACAAACATCCCACTCTCCCTACCTTTAATATCATCAATTCACAGACACTTACCTTCCTTCCTCCCCCTTCCCACCCCCCCGCATCCCCCTTCTGTTCTGCAATGTGATTTGTCCTTTTCATATTTGTTCATTTTTTTAATTGTATCCTTTGGTATATATGGTTGTGACTACTTTCTTCCACTATTTGATCTGAGGAAGTGGGTCTGGCCCACGAAAGCTCATCATCTAATAAACCATTTTGTTAGTCTTTAAAGTGCTACATTGTCCTGCATTTTGCTTGGGCTACTATATGATGTTGTTTTGTACCCATTTTAGACTTCATACTCACTTGTATCACCTCTCTCTAATTTACATGTTCGCTCACTTGAAAGGCTACTACATAGAGAAAATGCAGTCCATGTTACCTCTTGTTAAAGATTCACACAATCAGTAGAATTAAAATTATAAATATTGCTTTATTAAATTAATTTTATCAAACTCCTAGAAAGGAATTATAGGATTTCAGTTCCAGAAACTAAATGAAGGAAACTCATTGCTGTCTTTGCAATTATGTAAATACAGATAGGAAGAGGCTGTAAGGAGTCCAACTGCTCTGAGTAAAGGCAGGGAAAAAGACAAGTTCCCTTAAGAAACACAAGGCTCAGAAATATAAAAAGTCCTAGAATACAATTAGACTAATAATTCAGTGATGGGATGTAAACTGTAACTGCGTATTATTCAGCAGTTTCCTTACAGTCCTGAACTATGAACAGAATAAAAATGTAGCTTACACAGCAGATCTCCTCCCTCTCCAAAAGAAAAGTAACATAAAAAGTTAAAAGAAGGCATTAAACTGTAAGGAAACTTGCCTCCATAAATATTAGAAATTCCCCCATTCCCATATCTATTATATAAAGTAACGAGCTGTTATAAATCAGATTCAAGTACGACAGGTGGTTGAGGCAAAATCCAGAATCTGTTCATAAGAACTGATACTGTAATACAGTAATTTGGAAGAGACAAGCAAGTACCAGAGCAGTGATCATACATCAGTGCTGCAGTACCATAGATGTGATGTGCCAGGAGAAAACTAAGATATGTCTGTTTCCAAAAATTGAGGACATTCATTTCACTCTTGGGTAATCTAATCTTAGTGCAAAATAGATGCTATGACAGCTTTAGCAAAGAGAGGTGATGCATCTTTAAGGCCAAAATCTTGTTCAGTCATCACTGTCGCTTCCAGATTCACTCAACTGCAAGTCATTTCCTAGAAAAGAAGATAAAGTCAGTTGAATGGAACTCACACAATAACTATCTTTCCAGCAAGAAAAGTTCTTTTTTTTTTTAAACCCATCCAGTATTTTCTAGTAGGAATTAAACACCAAAACATTTGGTAATGTAAACACTCATCTGTTATCTTAACTATTGAAGTGGTAATCTTACTTATGTGACCTTTGAAAGCCATGCACTGCTCACACTCAACCCACCTGTTGGTGTATGGGAATTAGTGCAAGAAGGCCAGAGGACTAGCTAGCTGCCCCACCCACCTTTTGATACTTTATCAGCAGAAAGGTGCTGGGGAATACCGTTTCATTTAATAAAAAACAAAACAGGATACAAGTTATTGGTGTTTGCAGGAATCTAAATGCCTCTTGGATCTGTTTGAGAGCAAAGTAGTATCCAAGAGGAAAACACGTTGTTTGACGCACCTTAAAAAAACAAAAAACAAACAAAAAAGCCACCACAGGTTGTGGAGCAAGACGGCAAACAAAAGATCAAAGGAAATATTTACGTATACTGTCACTGAAAAATTAATGGGAGTTATTTTTAAATGGGGCACAAGAAAAGTGATTATCCTGTGCTTGCAACAGCTGTCTACCTAGCACCAAGTAAGTTTCCCTGCTATTTTTTCCCTCCATTTGACAGTTTCCTCTACCACTTTTCTCCACCATCTTCCACACAGGATGAAGTTAAAGGGGTGTTGTCAACAGTAAATCTGCATTTTTTATAAATGAGTTGGATGCAATTTCAGATACTGCATAAGTTCCTCTAGTCCCCTGCCAAATTGGTAGTTATACAATTGCATTTTCCTTTATTAAAAAATGAAACAAGGAAAGAATCTCTCTCCTGTTGTTACTGGGTGAAATGCTAGACAAATAAGAAAGCACCTAATGAAACCAACTACACACAAAATACTGTCAAATGCTCCTAACTTTGTCAATTACTGCAATCTTCAGTATTACTTAAGAGGCAAGATGAGAACCAGGGGACAGTATAAAGTGGGAGAAAGCAGATATGGATGGACCTCCAGATTGGCAGGTCAAGGTCAATGTAGGTCAAGAGTGACTGAAGCTGATGGAGTTCCCTAAAACACAAAGCTTTGTGTTTACACTTCTGTTGTTTTGCACCCTATCCTCAGTTAGCTTTCTCTCTGGAAATGGATACAGGATGGTCCTTTACAGGAGAGCAGCGAACAGCCTGCCTGTGTCAGTCTATGGATGTTAAATTTAGATTAACTAATCGAACAGTTGATGGGATTTTCATTGACTATCTGATGAATCTATAAGGGCACCTCCTTCTCTGAACTGTAGCAAAAGCCCTGCCAGCAGTTGCTACAGTTCAAAAGTGGAAGCCCCGCAGGGAGCGCAGGGCCAGCAGGGGACTGGCCTCGCGCTCTCTGCGTTGCCTCAGCCTTTGAAATGTACAAAAGCCCTGACTGGGCTCGTGCACATTCCAAAAGGAAGCCCCACAGGGAGTGTGGGACCAGCTGGGGACTTCCCCACTGGCCCCTCGCTCCCTGCAGGGCTTCCTTTTGAAATGTACAAGAGCCCTACTGGAGCTCTTGTTCATTTCAAAAGCAGAATCGCAGCAGAAGCGGCACAAGTGGATACCCCACTTCCACCGTTTCCTGCTGTGCCTCTACCTCTGCTGCCCCCTGCGGAGATGATGCTGGGGGGATAGAGGCAGCAAGGGGCAGGAAGCGAGTAGTCACATCACTAGTCGACTATCCGATAAGCTTATGCTTATCAGATAGTCAACCAGTTGCTTACATCCCTATGTCAGTCCCAAAGTTTTTAGCACCTTTCCTGCTTAGAGTATCAAAAGGTGGGTGGGGAAGCTAACTCGTCTGCTGTGTCCCACTTGCATTAATTCACACACACACACACACACACACACACACACACACACACACACTGAAACAGGTGGGTTGAGTGTGAGCAATGCATGGCTTTCAAAGGTCACAATTGATGTGACCTCAAACTACCACGGTGTGCTTGTAAACTGCACAGGTGGAGCCTCTGGAGTGCAGGAGGAGAACCGCTGCAGAGCCATGCTCCTCACTGCAGCCAGTGTGCAGTGCCTTTTCATCTCAGATCATTCTTCTCTTTTGGTGCACCTAACACTGCAAAGACATTTGTGGGGGCCAGAGTCGGTACACATCTGCAGAGCTGCTTAAAGCGTTAAATGGGTAATTCTGGATTAGAGCTAAATTCTATGCAGGTTTATAGCTAAGCCAGCCCAAAGTTTTAGATGGCTCACAAGGGTCAGAGGATTCACCCCCCTTGCAGCAGAACTCTAAAGTCCCACAGGGACAGTGGGCTCCTTGTGCGGTTTTGGTATTGCTGCAAGTTTAAGATAGTGTGTTTCACTATGACAGTTTTAACTGATGCCATCAGCCACCTGTACTTGGACATAAATCTTTCAATGGGAGCTTTGCCAGCTGTGAACCAGCCATTAGTCACTAAGACAGTTCATTTTATTCTCAAAAGTGTTTTCTATAAATGTGTGTAGAATAACACGTTTGAAAATACTTCCATGTCTGAGTGAAGGGACTGAGGTATATGGAACTTTCTAAATATAGGCTTCATCTAACAAGCAGCGTATTTACTTTAGGCCATCAAAGTTAAACCAAAAAAGTTTAGCCCCCTTGCATAACCATTGAATGTTTTCGGACTACTCTTTTTTCTGTGAAGGTGATATGTGAAAATAAGGCTTTAAATAGAAAACTGATTGTAAGCTTAGCTATGTCTCCACAATATACAACTGTAACTACGTCATTACCAATTTTAATTCTTTGTATTAGTGAAACAAAAGGGGACATACTGTGTATGACATTTTCAGTATAACCAGCGTAAACTGTCCAAAAACTTCAGTGTACATTATCACTAAATTAGGGCCTATAATCAAGTTTTTCCAAATTTGGAGCCTGCCATTAGGAATCCAATTAAAAAATGTGGCTTGTTTTCAAAGGCAACATCAATAGCAGCAGCGGGTACTCATCAGTTCTGAAAAGTTAGACCATGTTTTGTTTGTTTGGTGCTAAGTGAAGACTTTTACGTAGGACAGTCTTGCTTGCTGCTGTTCAAACCAGTGACGTGCCTCTTTCTGGGCAACAATATGTATTTAAAAATCCCAGTCGTACTTTAAATATCGTAAGTTTGTCATAATTGTAATAATCTCCTATCCCTTCAACATGGAAAAAGGTAAGAAAAATTCTCTCTTCCCTACATACATAGAAGGGGATTGGTACCTTAGAAAAGACTCTATGAATCACAAGATTTCTGAGTGGATTAGGACAGTGGCTCTAAACCTTTCTAGACTACTGTACCCCTATCAGGACTCTGATTTGTCTTGCATACCCCCAAAGTTCACCTCAAATAACTACTTGCTTACAAAATCAGATATATGAATACAGACATGTCCTAGCACACTACTACTGAGAAATTGATTACTCATTTTTACCATGCAATTATAAACTAAATCGATGAATCTGAATACAAATATTGTACATACATTTCAATATGTACTCATATGCAGAAGGGAATAACCAAGTCATTGTCTGCATGAAATTTTAGTTTGTACTGAATTCACCAGTGCTTTTTACGTAGCCTGTTATAAAACCAAGCAAATATCTAGATCTGGGTGGGGAACCTAAGGCTCACCTGGATCTGGCCCCGAGGCTTGGAGCTCCCCCTCAGCATTGGGGAACCTGTGCTGGTGCTCCAGCCCCCCACTGATCTCCTTGTGGGCTGAAGCACACAAAATCACCTAGCCTGGGTTCAACTGATTTTTCTGTGGGTCAGTGGCCCCTGACCCAAAAAAGGCTCCCCAACCCTGATCTAGATCAAGGGCTCTCAAATGTAATTGCATCAGGGCCCCTCTTCTGACAAGAAAAATTACTACATGACCCCAGGAAGGAGGGGGGGGGGACAGAAGCCTGAGCCTGCCCTCAGTTGGGTGGCCAAAGAGAGTATGAGCCTCACTGCCCAATGTGGGGAATACAGGGGAGGCAAAATAGAAGCCCAAGGGCTTCAGCTCCAAACAATAAGATTTGGGATTCAGCGTCAACCCAAGACCCCAACAAGTCTAATAACACCCCTAGCGAGACCCACACTGAGAACCACTAATCTAGATGAGCTGATATACTCCCTGGGTGACCTCTGCGTATCCCCAAAGGTTTGTATACCCCTGGCTGAGAACTGCTGGATTAGGATAACTCCCTTTTGTAAGTGAGTATTATCAGAACAATATTATTCCAGTATCATCTATTCAGGAAATTACACTTGCATGTTTTGGGAGTGCCAAAGCAATTCAAGCATTTTCAAGTCACATTACTGCCCTACAGTCCCAGTACATGCAATTGTGAGGAAGCCAGTATGGCCTATGACATATTAAATTGCATCAGCTTTAATTTAATATTCTTGCTGATCAAGTAACTTTTAGCCCAACTTCTAATTCAGAATAAGCAAACAAACCCCGGCATCTCTTCCCACGATTTTAAATTACAAAAGAGAGATAGTTAGAGTCTATGGTTTCCTTTTAGGTTTCTGAAGCTTGAGATTGTTCTTTTTTTAGTGCACTGTCTTTTTGTACTTACTTAGTGTATTCATCATATGGCCACCACGCTCTTGTGATTTGTTATGACTGGCATCCATGTCAGGGGTGGCCTGTTGTGGTATGGCAGACATGGTAGGCTGTGGTTGCAAGCAAGGCATTGACATAGGGAGAGAAGGCCTAGCCCCTTCATCTTCTGAATCACTAGAACTATTTTCACTGCTGGATGAAGACGACGATGAACTTCTTGATTCAGATGAACTGTCAGAGCTACTCATCTGGTCCATGACGCTAGCCTCTGCCTTTAGCTCTGAAAATACGATGCAGAATAACTGAGAAACAAAGCAAGATAAGTCTCCTGGTTTAAAGGAGATGGTAACAAGGGAAGTGCTGCACAAGCGACTAGAGTGAATGTCACAATATTATTACAAGTCGAGTGATTAAACTGAAAGACACAAGATCCAGGAGTAAAGTGTAAAGTACAAGCAACTTGATCACCTTACTTGTACGCTATACTCTTCTCCTCCACTCTTTGCAGTCTTATTTTTAGGCCATACGCTTTTCAGAGCAGAGATGTATTAGGGTTCAGATAAGGCTGGCAGCCAAGGTGCCCCTACACTCCAGTGGGCAGCAAACCCTAACTCGTCCTTAATATCTGCCTCTGATTAGCAAGTTTAATTTTTTCAGGTTTTGTTTAACAGATGTCTTACAGGAGTCAATAACTCAAGTTAGAATCAAGGGACAAATAGTGAAAAAAGGAACTGGTCAGTGGAACATCTGATGGTGCAGCAGCGATGGATAGCAGCAATTTTGGCATTATAACCAACATGTACATGTTTGTCTCAACATTCATTGTTCTCAATCCCAAATTAAGCTTTGTGGGATACATGGAGTGATTGCCCATATTTTAAAATTATGCAGCAGTTTCATTAAATCTTTGTTGAATCTTTTTATAGAACTAGGGAAAATTTAGAACAGCTCACAGGAAACCATCCAGACCCCAGCACATAATTTACTGTGGCCAAACAAATAAACCTCATTGGCAGCATATAGGGACAGAGCTTTGGGATATGTTAGTCTTGGTGACTCATTCAGAACAGGTTTTAAACAAAACAAACAGACCATGGAGAAAAATTCTCAGGTTTCTCATGCACTTGAGCACCACTTCATTTCTTTTGCAACCTTTGGTATTTTTAAATTGCCTTTTTGTGAAGTAAGACTCTCTGGTCAAAATTTGTCTAAACCAGAAAGAAAGGCACCTGCATAACGAGAGAGATCTGGAAAAAAGCTGTTTAAAAGAAACCAGAGCACCCTTAAGAGCCAATATCAATTCAGAATAATGAAACTACCACCTGTTAACATTCAAATAGCAAGTGATTAACACTGCTTTTCTTCCCCATCCACTAAAAAAAAAAAAGTGAGTCTCCTTCAAAATTAAATACAAAGATTCCTACCAAAGTAAAGTCTCCCCAAAGCACAAGAATATGATTTATATTATTTGGGGAGAATGTGGAGTCTCCCCAAAGCACAAGTTCTCAAGAATGAGACTTATATAAATGTTCAGTTGTCTCTTATCAGAGGGGTAGCTGTGTTAGGTGCCACAGGACTTCTTGCCGCTTTTGCAGATTCAAACTTATAGACTAACAGAAGTGTTGGGGCATAAGCTTTCGTGGGCAAAGACCCACTTCGTCAGAGTCTTATTTGCATGCATCTGACAAAGTGGGTCTTTGCCCACGAAAGCTTATGCTCCAACACTTCTGTTAGTCTATAAGGTGCCACAGGACTCCTCGCCGCTTTTGCAGTTGTCTCTTAACCCTACAGGGAACCACTTCGCAAGTCTGATCTGATTTTGAAAAGTAGGTTGCTGTTTGAATCACGGATTAGATTTACATGATAATGAGTCTATACAAAAGTAACGTTTTATTTAAAAAAAACTAATGCATTTTAACCAACGATTTGTTGTACACAAAAGGCAAAGAATGAGGAAGGACAGGTTGAGTGAGGAAGTGGGGGATTGGCTAGCATGGCTTCAGTGCCACAACCCTACAATTGAGCCGGTATCTTAGGGTAGCAGCAGTGGCAGGACTCAATGAGAAGGAAAGCAACGCTAATTGTGACCGTCAAAAGATCTGACTCTCAATCCTAAATGGTTTCATATACTGTTGAATTACTACTCTCCTCAAAACAACCACTAAACTTTAAAGGACACTGCCTAGGTAACAGCTTCCAGTGTGCACCTCATTCAAAACCCTCATTCATGACTCTCTACCTGGCTTTTTCTTTGTAATGTTGGTCTGCACAATTTATGAAACAGTAAGTGATACAGTTGTAGTTTACCTCTCTCGATGTCGTCCATTGGAGAAGATGGAGACATCTTTTCTTTTGGTGGAGAATTTTTAACATTGTTTGGAGTCTTATTGGCATTTCGCATTTGCTGCTGTTGCTGCTCAATACGAGACTGAACTTTACTGCTTCCTTCAGCTCTGTACGACAGAGTGAAACATTTCAATTGATTCCAGAGAACAATATTTAAACAAAATAAAAACACACACTACTCTGAGCTCTGTGTTAAGCTATCCATTATGGTTTCCTTCAATGTATTGCTAGTGTTTTACATTTCTAACACAGTGACAACGGTTCCCAAACTTTTGAATAAAGTGACTCACCAATTGCATTTTGTATTTTTTGTGACCCAGTATTACCTATATGTACCCTCCGTCCCAGCACACCACAACCCCCCCGCTATTCCTGGCTGGGTGCAGCCCAGTACGGCCTCAGAAGAAGGAAGTCTGGAGTACAAGCTGACCCCACACTCATGCTGCAGTGGTGACTTCTGTCTTGTGGGACCAGAACTGGCTACCCACTCCTGGCACATGCGATCACAGCACTGCTCAAGTTTGGCCTGATGTCCTTTCCCTCACCATCAGACTTCCCCTCTAGACCAGGCTGGGAGAGGTGTATATCTGCCTAGGCAAGGGCACAGTGATAGGTTGCCATATCCAAGGCTAGATTAACATATCTTGGGACCCACTATTTGGAAAACACTGCAATGCTACAGTGATATATAGCAACATATAGGGACAAGGAGTAGTGTTATTTTGATGTACAAGGTTCATTGATGCCATTTGCAGTGGCCTTTTAACTGCCCATCCTCTACTATGCTGTTTCACATTTTCCTCAGTCATCCATTAACACTTCATTAGAATTCTGGTAGAAGGGAGTTATATGTGGACAAAGCATCAGAATGTGCATTAATGGGAATTACATAATCAGTATCACAAGAATTGGTCCTCAAAATTTTGCTAAAGTCTTTCACAAAAATTTAAGCTATTTTATTTACATAGTTCAAAGTCAGAAACATCAGCCAAACCATTTCATATGTATAGCAAAAAGCAGTTTTCCAAGCTTACTATGAGAAAACAATTATTGTCTCTTGCAAGGATATGCAATGTTTCTATTTAAAACCCATCCCTACCAGCCTTGACTTGAAAGCTATAAAGTCCTTTTTTTTTCCCTCAGAAAAATAATGACATACTTTTTCATTCCATTGAACATGGGTAGGTTTTTGTAAGGATCATGTTTGAAAAAAAGTTTAATTTTGCTAAAATCTAAGAATAGTTGGTATGTATCCTAAAATAGATTTTCAGCTATTTCTAAAGGTTTGTCTCCATGGTGTGTTGGTACACACCAGCTAGAGTATAAATTCTAATGAACAACTATGACATGCACTAATTGGCCACATGGTCCCTGCTGGCACACACTAAAAGTTTTCTGTGTGCTGATATATTCCTGTTTCAAAACTATACTAAATGAATGTGCACATGTCTACGTGTGCATTAACTGGCAAACAAGGTGGTGTGCAGTAGAATATATACCCCACCTGATGTGAACCAAAATACCATGTCCTATACCATTTTCATAATGAGTTAGAGACACGGCAGTTTCTTGTATCAATCACCTACCTGGTTTTTTTCACAGTGATATTACTGCTAAGTTTTTCCAGTCGACATTCTCCAGTGTCATGATTGATAATTAAGATACATTCCTTTAGATAAGGTTTCTTGGAGCCCTTGAAAACTGTTACTGGTGGAGTTGAACCCTATTTCAATTGGAAAAATATCTAATTAGCATTATACATATAAGTCTATTGAAATGTAAACAGAGAATAAGCCTTTACAGTAATTAAAAATTCATTGTAACTAATCATTTATAGCCTTTTTAAATTTGTTGCTAATTCAGGTGAAACTCAGATTCATAATAACTAAGGGTGAAATCCTGGTCCCGCTGCAGTCACTAGAAATGTTGCCATTGACTACAGCATAGCCTCAATTTCACCCAGCCAGTTAGAAATAAACTGGTAGTCTCAGTCCAGTTTCTAACAGATAGGCACACATGATAAAAGTACCATCAAAAACTTTAACCCTTGTCGACAATATCAGAAAAGCAGTCTGGGATTACAGGAGACTGAATTTTCCTCAGAAACGGTGCCCTCCCACCACTTTGAGTGTTGCACAGCAGCCAATGTCTGAGCTGTACTTGTTTTACAGACAGAGAAGTTTAGGGCTGTCAAATACAACATATTTGAAATGTGAAACATTCCTATACTCAACATATCCGCTGATTCAGTAAGAAAAGCCTTTCCTTTTGAAAGTACTTCCTAATGATAATTAGTACTTCCTAATGATAATCAGCCCTCACCTCAATGTTTGGCAGTGTTATTGTCACCTGTTCACCTTTGCCAACTTCAAGGTCTCCTTCAGAGGATGTATCAATAGATGCAGGTTTGAAGTCATCTACAAGTTAAAAAAAAACACGAACAACCTGATTTTCATGAGTCCCTTAAATACTGACACACGCATCATAAAATCTAAAGGTGGTGAGTTTGGGGGACACTTAAAATCAACAACTCAGTATCTTCACTAGTGCAGCATCCACCATTCCCTTAGCAGATTTTTCCACTAGGCACAGACCCTCTCAGTCAAGGAGGTTTTCCTGATATTCAACCTAAATTTTATTAAGTGTTGGTGTTAGAGCTCTTCAAAAAAATAATCAAAATAAAAATCTTTCAATAAGGAAAGTTTCTTCTGTTTACCTCACATTAAAAAAGGCCAAATCAGTTTGCTGATACTTGAAGAAAACAATTACCACAGAATTACTTTGGGGTTGAGAAAATTTCAGCCCAAAAAAATGAAAGTAGACTTGAAATACATATGCAGTCCTAACTATAGCATGCTCTTATTTTATTAACAACATCCAAGACAAAATCATACACACTAGATCTCTTTTACTATCCATCTTTCTTAGAAGCCCAACGATGTCTCCATTTGTGCTAGGATTTTCCCTCTTTGCATATTTCAAAGAGCTGGAAAATTAGAGTTGAACATTAGTTTGTTTCATTAAAGTTGGCAGCCCTGCTAACACAGCTAGCATAATTTATTGCCAATGTCCTAAACAAGCTCCAACAGTCTCAAGCTTCGGCTAGCAGCATTTTACAGACCTAAGCATCAAAGTTCTGGTGCTTCTTGTGGTAGGAATGAGACTATGTGTGTCCTCATTGGGTGCTACTGCATAACTAGCACTTTGGGTCACCTTTCCAGAAATGGGTGACTAAATAAATGTCCAGTTTACCTGCTCACAAGAAGTGTAATAGCTAAGAGTACAATAATAAATATTAGAGAAAAATATGAATGTGAGATGAATTTAATGTTAATAAATGCCAAGTAATGAATATTGGAAAACACAATCCAAACTATACATATTAAGTGATGGGGACTAAATTAGCAGTTACTACTCTAGAGAGAGATCTTGGAATCTCTGTGGATAGTTCTCTGAAAACATCCACTCAATGTACAGCAAATTCAAAAAAAGAAAACAATGTTAGGAATCACTAAGAATGGTATAGAGAGTAAGACAGAGAATATTTTATTGCATCTGTATAAATACATGGTATGCCCTCATCTTGAATACTGAGTAGAGATGTGGTCACCTCATCTTTAAAAAAAAATAAAAAATAAAAATATCTTGGCACTGAAAAAAGTCCAGAAAACAACAACGATGAGGGTTATGGAATGGCTGCTATATAAGAGATTAATAAGACTGGGACTTTTCAGAGCTGCTAGTGGGATTCCACAGCCGCAGCAGAGCCTAAAGTTAAAATGGTTAAATGAATAACCATTTTATTTACTCCTTCCATAAGACAAGAACTAGGGATCACCAAATGAAATTAATAAGTAGCAGGTTTAATACAAACACAATGAAGTACTTCATCACACAATGCACAGTCAATCTGTGTAACTCCTTGCAAGAGGATGTTGCGAAGGCTACAACAGGATTCAAAAAAGAATTAGATAAATTTCTGGACAAAAGGTCCATCAATAACTATTTGCCAGGATGGACAGGATTGATGTCCCTAGCCTTTGTCTGTCAAAAGCTGGGAATGGGTGACAGAAGATGGATCACTTGATGATTCCCTGCTCTGTTCATTCCCCCATGGCACCTAGCATTGGCCACTATCAGAAGACAGGATACTTGGCTAGACGGACCTTTGTTCTGACCTAGTATGGCCGTTGTTCTATTCTTATGGCTCTTCTGTTTATTTTGCACATTTGAACTCAGTGTTGCTAACTTTCTTGTGTCCCCCCCCCCCCCCCCCCACACACACACAGGATGACAAGGAAGAGAAAAATTTTGAAACAGAAAAAAGGGATTATAAAACCATAATAGTCAGCAGGAAAATGTATGGGCAGTGGATTACTAGAGCCTATTTTTACTTTTTGTTTAAGCACTGAACAGATTGCAAGTTACAACACCCCTTTAAATCCACTCACAGTATTAGGTTTCTCTTACAACCGCCTCCCCAAAGATGTGGCCACTTTTATAAATATGATTCATTTTGCTCATAGAATACACAATATCCATTTTATCTCACTTTATGAGAGCACTTTTGATAATCTCCAGAGAACACGTGAGATACCGAACCTTGGGGATCATTCCATAAATAATGAGACTGCAGAACAAAAGCTGCAGCCCTAAATTACCAGAACCTTAATCCTAACAGCATTTGTCTCCTAGATACCTTCAGAATCTGTGAGAACACACCTCCCAGGATAGTAGTTATTATGCACTCAGGAAGGGCACACTAGCTTTGAGAGCAATATTGCTTTTAATCTTGGATTGTTGTAAGCCCTGCCATCGCTAAGGGCAGGGTTTCAGCCCAAACTCAAGATTTATGTAGCATTGTGCCAAGACACTGTTGTTTCCCAAAACGTACCTTAATGCCTGATACGTGATTTTAGTATCCAGAAAAGGAAGTAATAGATGAAGAACGCAGGCACTGTGAGAACTTCACCCCAAACTTCACTCGCAACGCACCTGCTCATTAGCTTAACTCTGAGTCGACTGTGAACAATAACTTCAACTGCGGAAAATTCTATGGTTTTATATCCAAGTAATTAGATTAGTATTTGAGAAACGTAGGTTCAATTCCCAGCTCTGCCACAGACTCCCTGTATGACCTCATGAAATCCACTTCATCTTTCTGGGTCTCAATTCTACATCTCATGGTTGTATGTTAAATCCCTTTCTCTCTTTCTTTTATCATCTTTTTAGACTTTAGGAATTGTTTCTTATCAAATGTCTATATAATATCTACCTCAGTAGAGTCCTGGTATTAGTGAGAGGTTCTAGGTTGGGGTGAGGAACCTTTTTCCTATCTGGGGTCACTGACCCACAGAGGAAAAAAAAAAGTTGGGGAACACACAAAAGCCCCATGGGGAGGGGAGGATGGAGGCCAGGAGCTTCCCCTAGGCTCTGGGGTGAGAAATAAAGGATTCAGAGTGCATAACAGGACTCCAGGCTGGGACAGGGTTGAGGTGTGGGTTGTGGCTGAGGCTTGGGATACAGGAGAGGGCTCTGGGCTGGAGTCAAGGGGTTTGTAGTAGGAATGTTAGCAAGTAGTCGACTACTCAAGGATTATCAGGTAGCTGAGTGGAGTACTTGACTACTTGCTCCCCCCCTTGCTGCCTTTATCAGAGGCGGCGGGGGGCAGGATAGGGGAGGCTGCTCCAGCAGCAGCCGCCCCTGTTCACGGTGGCCGGGATTGGCTGCAGCCAAGGGCTATTGCTGGAGATGCCCCTGCCCATGGCCAGCCCTGGCCACCGCAAACAGGGGCTGCTGGACTCTGCGTGAGCCAGGACCAAACAGTCCCAGCTCACGCTGGTCCGAGACGCTGCTCCTCTGCATTTTAAATGTAGTAAGAGTCCGGCGACTCTTATTACACTTAAAAAGCAGAGCTGCAGTGTGGTTGGCTGCCAGAGCTGACACAAGTCAGGACTACTCAGTCCTGACTCCAGCAGGCACCAGGAGCTACCCCCGCTGCAGCTCTGAAAATCGGTCCATTATCGACAGATCGTGTAGTTGATACAAATTGTATCAACTACACGATTAGCCAGATCACCATTTAACATCCTTAGTGGGACTGTAGGAGGGGGTGCAGGCTCTTGGGGAATGGAGCAGGAGGTTGAGGATGGAAGGACTTTTGGGATCAGGCTCCAGAAGGGAGTTCGGGTGCAGGAGAGATTTCAGAGTGTGGGTTCCCCACCAGCAGCCTCAATGACTTGATCTCCTCAACTCCTGATCTACTCTATCTTCACCTTCATCCTCTCATTCTTCACAGGCTCATTCTCACAACAGGAAAATGCCAGGGTAAAGGAAATTAAAAAAACCCTTAAGCCTGCACCCTCCCCCACCACCTGCCTCTCCATCTACTGCCACATCTCTCAACCCAAAGGAGGAGCCACCTGCAACCACTATCTCAATTACATCTCCTTCAACTCCATCTGCCAGCCTAAAGAGCACTTGTACAACATAAGTACGGAGACGGACAGGTTACAGGCTGTCCATAAGGGTGCTGGTTTCCTCTGAGGTGTGACTAGCCAGGAAGTGACATGTCTGAAGGGATGCTGACCTCCCCTGCAGTGTGACCAACCGAGTAATGCCAGGCCCAGGGCAGAGGGGGTTACAGGTGTGTGGTGAGTATGACCAACCAGTCTGTGCCATACCCTGAGGGAAGGGAAGGGAGTTCTGAGGGAAGGGAAGGGAGTTATAGAAGTGGTGGGGGAATTCAGTTTTCTCCTGGGGCGTGACCAGCCAGCTGGTGCCATGCCCCAGGGAATATGACTGAGGTGCTGAGAGAATTCTGATCTTTCCTAGAGTGTGACCAGCCAGGCAGCCCAGTGCCCTGGAGGGAGTCACAGAGGTGGATGGGGGAATTCTGATCCCCCTGGGGGTGCAACCAGACAGGCAGTGCCGTGCCCCCAGGGGAAGGGAGAAGAGCCGCGGGCGTGCTGAGGAATTCAGCTCTCTCCTGGAGCATGACCAGCCAAGCAGTGCCATGCCCAGGGACGTGGGGGTTGATACAGGAGTGCTGGTGGATTCCAATCTTTCATGGGGTGTGACCAGCCAAGCAGCGCAGTGCCCGAGGGAGGACACAGGGTGCTGGGGATCCCAAGTGCCGGGGGATGTGATCGGCCAAGCGATGCCAGATACAAGTGTGTGTGTGTGTGGGGGGGGGTATCCACAGGGATGCCAGGAGGATGCTGATCGTCTCTGGGCTGTGGCCAGCCAGGAGCTGTGGTATCCCAGGACAGGGAGAAATCACGGGGATGCCATGCCAGGGGGACTGGGAGCAGCCAGGCGGTGCTGGGGGGGGCGGTCACAGAGGTGCCAGGGGACCAGGTGTGTAGGGAGGTCACGGGAGAGCCCCAGGGCTGTGACCTGCCAGGTGAGGGGGGGGGGGGGGCTGAGGGGAGGCGGGGGGGCGCTGACCATGCGAGGCCCACGGAGGGGGGCGACTCACTCCGGGGGGGGCCATGCCCCCACCGCCCAGACCCGCCCGCCCGCGCACTCACAGCGGACCGTGTGGAAGGCGCAGCGCGGCTGCTTCTCGAAGCTCTCGCCCAGCTTCAGCGCGCGCTCCTTGGGGTCGAAGAGCTGCGGGGCCGCGCCGTTCATAGCGGCTCCCCGCGCCGCCTCACACCATCGGCTCCCCGCGCAGCCCACGCCGCCGCGGAACATGCCCTCTCCGCCGGGGGGGGGGCGCCACGCCCACCCGGCCCCCTGACTGGAGGCTGCTCGTCCTGGCTCCGCCCGCGCCAGGGGGCGGGGTCGCAACTGCGACCGGTACCGCCCACCCAGTCCCCCTACTGGCTGCTGCTTCTTAGCTCCGCCCTTCTCGTGCTTTCGTCACTCGAAGGCGGGCCGAAGCCGCGCAGGCGCGGTCGCGAGGAGTCCGTCTGCCGGAGGCCGTTGTCACAGAGGGACGGTTGGGGTGGGAGCCGGTTTCGCAGCTCCCTTTTCCGAGCGGTTGGCCTCCGGACGTGGATATGCAAATCACAGCCGCAGGGGTACGCTGCGGTTGGCTAAAGGCCTCTGTGACCTCATAAGAGGAGGGGCTCGCGGCTGGTCGTTACAGCCCTCTGACCGCGGGTGGGGGAGGCAGCGCGCGACCCCACCCGAGTTTGTGTGCGGGACGTAGGTTCGAGTCCCGCTGCCGGAGACGGGGCAAAGGCCCTCCAGGGGCTTGAGCGGGTGTAATTTAATGGGGGTACGAGCCGCCTAGGGCTCCAGCTCTCCCCAGGAGGTGCTCTTGGGATTTGGGGATCCCACGGGGGGGGAGGGAGGTGGACCCCCCTCCTGATGCTGACTCGTGCCAAGCACCCACCTGTGGGCACCTGGCCATGGGGCTCTGCCACCTCTCCTGGGGCAGCATCTTCAGTGCCAACCTGTGTCCGGTCCTGCAGTGGAGAACATCTGCCACTTGCCCTCCACTAGGAGTCTGGCCCAGTGATGGCCAAGCCGTCCCTCTGAGATGCCCAAGGCCTGCGGGCAGGGACATGCGCCAGCATCAGTGAAAGGTGACCAAAGGGATTTGCTGCCTGCGTGGTGTTTCTATGCACTTGGGCCAGATCCTTAAAGGTCGTCAGGAGCCTAACTTTGCGCTGCCTTTGAGGATCTCGGCTGTAGATGCCTAATTCCTTACTTGCGCGGGGACATTATCTCCAGCGCTGGAGATATTTAAGAGCAGGTTAGATAAACACCTGTCAGGGATGATCTAGACAGCACTTAGTGCTGCCGTTAGGGCCGGGGACTGGACTTGATGACCCTTCAAACTCCCTTCCAGTTCTAGGATTCTGCAGTTATCTTATGTGCAGCTTTGCTTTGCCAGTGATGGCTTTTTTTTTTTTTTAGTGTAATGAGTCGGCTAAGTGTGTAGGTGTCACCTATGTCCGGGCCATCGTTAGCCATGCACAGAATATGCAGCTGCGTAGGATATCTGAAAATTTGGGACACCACAGGTTCTTAATTAGGGATGTAAAATCACATTTAATCACTTAACCAGTTAAATGCTATGTTTAACCAGTTACCATAGGTTCCCAAACTTGGGGGCATGCCCTCGGGGGGGGTGAAGCAATTCCAGGGGGGGCGCAAGGTGACCCAGCTCCCCTCTCCCCTCCAAGAAAGAGCCCAGTCTGTACAGTAAAACAATCAGAAAATACCATGTGAAATGTCTGGTATTTTCTGTTTTTCCTGGCTCGGGCGTCCATCAGAACACACGCAGCTCGGGATCGCTGGGGCTGGGGGAGGATAGACATCCCAGGCAGACTTCAAAATGGCTGTCTTAAAAGGGGGGGCATGAGAGTTTCTCAAAAATCAAAAAGGGGGCATGAAGAAGTTTGGGAACCACTGAGTTAAACACTTAAGCAGCCCTCTGCCACGGGCTGAAGCACCTCCTGTCCGCAGCACAGGCAAAAGTCCATTAAGAACCTCAGTGAATCATATGAGCCCTGTGTATATGTATTAAATGCAGATTTACTGTCTCTTCTGTGCACAATGTCATTACTGAGCCTTCCTTTGTTAAACAAGTCTAGGAGTATAATTTCCAGTCCTTCCAGTTTTGCTGAGCATTTCCTGGTATCAGGGCCCTGTCCTGAAGGCTTTGGCAGCCAAACCAGGAGATTTTGGGTGCCAACAGTCCAGGAGTGTAGTGGGACTAAGGCAGGCTTCCTGCCTGCCCTGGCTCTGTGCTGCTCCCAGAAACTCCCTGCCCCCTCTGTTTATGAGCCACTGCCCAGAGGGATGTACCAGTCACTTTTGGGAACTGCCCCAAGTGAACATCTCACATCTGCCCCATCCCAGATCCCGCACCCTGCACTTCCCCTTGCACCTAGTCTCCTTCCCAGAGCCTGCAACCCCTTGGCTCAGGCTCAGGCTCAGGCTGGAGCCACCTCCTACAATCCAAATTTCTCAGCCTCCACCCCAGCCAAGAGTCTAGATCCTCCCCTGCACCTCAGCCTCCTGCCCCATTCAAATTAAGTGAGGGTGGGAAAGAGCAAATGATGGAAGGAGGGGGGCTGGAGTGAGTATTGTGGGGCCTTGGAGAAGTGCGGGGGCCTTGTGGCAGGCAGCAATGTAAGGGTGTTTGGGTTTGTGCCATTAGACAGTTGGCTACCCTTGTAGGTGTGATACCTATTAGCTACAAAACACTGAGTGTTAAAAGTTTTGTGCTTAACTGCTTTTGTTTACTGATTTCTTTTATTAAAATATAGCTGATCCATGTAAAATGAATCCAGCAGCTGTGGATTCCAGAATATTGGCCCTGGCTGCTCAGATCACTGAAAGCTCTGATCAGGATGTTCCTGTGTTGCTATTGAAGTTAAAAGGTAAATAAAGATTCTTAAGATATAAGTAGGGAATGCAGATGTGTAGACAGCCATTTTTGTGATTAACCTATGTAATTGATGACAGTCAAATTGTACTTTCCTTTGAGTACATCCACTGGGGCCTGCACAAGTTCAATAACATAGAACTTCCTCTAAATCAGTGTTTCTCAACCTTTTTTTATAAAGTACCCCCCTTTTAAAAAAAATTGTAAGTACCTCTAGTACCTACAGTTTTCAGACACAGAAAATTTTTTTCTACCATTGCAACACATTTGTTTAAACAACTTAATCATAGCTGGGCGATGAGATTTTTGGGTGTAAAAAGTACACAAATAATAAAGCGCTGTAAAACTTAAAACAAAAATTCAGTTTTCTCCTAATTTCAGTTGTGTTTATGTACCCCTCAGACTTCTCTCGAGCATCCCTAAGGGTACTCGTACCACTGGTTGAGAAACTGCTCTAAATCTCCCTGAAGTGATTATTGACTTGGGAGCCACAGATGAGGCGGGGATCTGAATGGAAAAAACTCTCAGACCACTAGATGATTAACCCAGATGGACTTTTTCTCTGCCTGCCCTCTGCTGCCAGTATAGTTCCTATGTTTAAAATCCCTTCTGTGAAGAGTTGTGGGCACAGAGTTAGTGGGGTTGGGAATGGTTGCCTGGAAGTGACATTAAAAAAAGCCAAACCTTATTTCATTTACGGTATGTCTACACTACAGAGTTTTGTCAGAAAAACGGCCTTTTTTCTGACAAAACTTGAGGAATGTCCACACTGTTATTGCGTTCTTCTGCAAGAAAATCGAAAGAACAGGGGGTTTTCCGGCATTGGTAATCCTCATTCTACGAGGAAGAAGACTTTTTGCAAAAGAGCTCTTTCGCAAAAAGGCGTGTGTGGATAGGGAAGAAGGAATTCTTTCGGAAGAAGAGGAAAGAGGAAAAAGCACAGGTGCCCTGGTGGCCATTCCATCCATAGCAATCACAGCTTACATGCGAGAGAACGTCCATTCAGTCTGGACGCTCTCTTTCGAAAATGCAGATCGCTGTTTCGATGCACTTTTGCAGTGTGGATGCTCTCATTCGGAAGAAGTTTTTTTGGAAGATCTCTTCCGAAAAAAAGCTTCTTCTGAAAGAAGCCTGTAGTGTAGACATAGCCTTATTCTCTATCTTACACACACCCTGCCAGTACCTCCAGCAAAATTTCCCCTGGCAGTGTTCTTCTGTGCATGGGCAATGGAAAGGGCGTGTGAGCTATGTCCAGCTCTGAAATAATTATCAAGTTAATAAGAGTTTGCACAATGAATGTTAATTTGTTTTCATATAGACTAGCAAATTCAAACATATGGGCTACCTGCCAGAACATGCATGTTCTCTTTCTGCCCTCTCCTAAATCTGTAACTAGGACGCAGGAATATGATCTTAATTAGATATAATATCGGTAACCATACAAGTTAAGAAATTATAGTAATTTAAAGTATGTTTCACATTACTGTTACTGAGCTTTTTTAAACATTGATCTCAGATGTATATTTATACTCTGCCTTTTATGTTTTGAAAAATAATCTTTTTAGATGCTTTCTTATGGATCAGAAACATATGTACAATTTTTTCTCTTTCTTCCCTCCCAGAAATTTTAAATAGCACAGCTTTGGGAAGTAAAGAATCAAAGAAAATTAAACAGGACCTCTACTATTATGACCTTGTTCAATACTGTATGTTGGTCCTTAAACAAGATTACTCTCGACTGCAAGGGGGTTGGGCTAATGCTGCCCAGCTAGCAGAGATACTAAGGTAAAATGAAAAGCAGCTGTAAAGTTTCATTCTTGTTCTCTTTCACAGCTTTCCTTTCATTCTTTTCTTTTCAAGCTGTTCTACTTTGACTCCAATCCAGAACAAGGCTTGTTGTATAGTAAATGTCAGGGGGAGAATACCGGGAGCAGTCAAGGGCAGAGAGGTCAGGCAAAGCCTAATTGATTTGCATAGTATTTCAACATGCTGGGCAAATTATCTGGTAGGAACACAAAATACGTTGGATTTAGTTTTGTGTGTTTGTGTATTGTCCTCAAGTAGATCATGATTTTATACTAATAGACTGCTTATTCAGAATTGTTCACGTGTTTCTTGTAAACAAACTTCAGCTTCAGGATCATTCACAAATTGTTTTTTATTTAAGGCTTTTAAAAAGCAACATTATCAAAATGCTTCATGTACACATATACCAAAAATAATATGCAAATGCAATAATTCTACCTAGTATAAAATCACCACCAATGAGCCAAGCAACTTAAAACTACAATCGCCTTCAAACAATTTCTATTCACCTCACTCCCAAACTTTTAAACTCTGGATTAAATTATATATGTTGCCCTTTATTTACCCTGAAGTTTTGAAATAAGTAGGGAGCAAATTCCTAAACTGTGGGGCCCTTAGAATAGCTTTGTCTCTCTAATACCATCTCTTTGGTGTAAGTTTTTGATATTAGAAACTTGCTAGAAGCTTCCAGACCAGGCATCAAAGTCATATGATACTTATTTCTGTTTCCTGATTGAGCGACCCAACCTTTATAAACTAATTCAGGTTCCAGACAAAAATTAATTAATTTTTTAGCAAAAAGAAGTCCTCTTGTAATTAAATTAATTGTAAGTGGTTCACCTAGCATTTGCTTTCCGTGCACTATTCAGATTAATTACACTCATTCGCACAAAAATTCGTGGAAAGCTAATAAGAATATAGAGTTGCATTTCAAAGCAAAATTCACAAAATGGTCAGGAATAATTTCCTGTTTGACAGTATGTGGAATGGATCAGAACAGCTCCGAGAAAACGTGGTTTTGGCCAAGACATGCTGTCATAGATAACAATACGTTCTCTTTCTCCTAAAGTCTTTTTTGAGATAACTGTTGCAACTAGCTCCAAGACATCTGTCATTCAGTGTTGGAGTGAGGCATTACTGCTCTGATGGCATTCATTCTTTTGCTTTTGTCCAACAGACCCTGATTTGTAAGGTTCAGATTTGTGTGCTCTTTCTTTTCAGTCAGTGTTGTGTGGGACTGGAGGTGAAAGAAAATCCTGACGAATTTTACAATAAATTACTTCCTTCAGCTGTAGAGAACCTCCTGTTTTTGGGAAGACGTCTGCAAGCACGGTTTGTCCGAGCAATCAAGGTATTTTAATTGCTTGGTTAAGGGAGCACCATAAACATTTTGTAATTGATTGACAATATTTCCAAGCTCATATATTGATTTAGTAGGGTTCTGTTACAGCTACACCATAATATAAAAGGTTTTTTTTCAGAAGTGACATCTTTTTTCTCATGGTTGCTAATAACTGAACTTTCGGAGTTTTGAAACTGGAATATTTCTTCCCTCCTGTATGTGCAGAGAATAGTAGTTACTGCAGGGTTGCTTTGAAGAGATTGACTAGTGAGAGTGGGTTGTTCCTGAGAACAAAGCAATAGTAAATTACAAGCAAAAACAGCTCAGCAACACTGGGCAGTCACATTTGAGATCTACCAGTCACGAGAGTTACCTTTTAACTTCAGAAATGGCTAAATCTGACTAGAGAAGTGCTGTGTTCATAGTGCTTTATTCGGCTTTTCAGAAGAGAAAGTTCCTAGTGAGAAAGATGATCTGGTGTCTCTTCTGCCATATAGTTTTTACATGAACTTGGCCAAAATGTGCAAAACTGTCTACTAATTCTGACATGGCCCAAAATTGAGACACTTCAAATTAGTGGGCAGTATTGAAAGTCTTGCTTCATCTCCATTTTAGAAAGTAACAGTTATTTAACTACTTTTAAAAGGGTATTTCATGGCAAAATTCCCTAGTGGTAAAAATAGTCTGAGAACTTAGGATCACCACAAAGAGTATAATTTGAATAACCAACCATGAGGATGCTGATGGGTTCCCTGAATAGAACTTTTCCCCCAAATATTTCACTTTTTTGGCTGACTCACCCCTTGCACTTAGTCAAAGTTTTCATACATTGTATTATGTTGGAAACTACATGCTTTCTGAGTAGTGATTATATATCAGCGGTATGACATGCTCTGTTGGCTCAGTTCTTGTAAGTGAATTTAGAGCTTGTGAAAGCTTCTTGATTGACATCCCTGTAGTCTGGAGTCTTCTGTCTACCCACAGTGTATAATTTTCCCCACAATTTTTTTATTATAATGCCTCAACCCATATGCTACTGAATCACCCACTTCTGTCTGGGATTTATCATTGAGTGCAAGCACAAGCTATACTATAAGTCAGTACTTTAACTTCCAGTCATATTGTCGAGAGATCGCTGAGCATCTATCCTTGACCACACACTCTGAGAAGGTTTAGCAAGTTCCACTCCACCAAGCGTTGACAACTCATGACTAAGTGATCCTTAGATTCAGTACCCTTATAGACCTGAGACCCTCGTTGTTTGCATATCCCTTACAGTCATTAGGTTGAATAGCAGGGTCTATTTTGAATTCTTGCAGGATCTAGTGTCAGGGATCCAGAGGAAGAAGTTGATGTGGGCCCAATAAGGATGTACAACCCACCATGTTACTTCACTTGGGACCTGTCCTATAAGCAGTTACCACAATGCTTATTATGAGTTATTTTGCCTTTAATTTGGCTGACAATCTACTGAGATTTCAGACAGTTACTGCTGGTTTTGTCCAAACATCAAAGCCAGGGCACTTAAAGACATTCAAATTTGGGATGTAATAGTGTAGTCAATTAACCAAAAAGCAAAAGTGTATAGGTTGATACTATAGACTATATGCATTCTCCACCACCCCTTCTGGCCAGTAAATTTTTTAGCAGGCTGGTCAGCAGCCCAGCTCAGTCCTGGCTTATGCTGGGTCTAGGACCTAACCCTGCTGTGGCTATGCATTTAAAGTGTATTAGGAGCTTGGGGGGGGGGGGAGCAGGCAGGCAGCCCAGTTCACTTCTGGTTTGCGCTGGGTCTAGGAGCTCAGACTCTCCCCTGGACAGGGGCTGCTGCCTCTGATACAGAGGCAGCAGCGCAGAGTGACAGGAGGCTCCTTGGGAGTGGGGCTGAAGTGCATTGACTGCCAGCCTTAACCCCGGGAACTATAGAATAGTCAAGTAACCAATAATAATTCATGAGGTTAATCGACTATTCAGCTAACTGATATTTAACATCCCTAATTCAGATACTTACTATTGTGTAAATTGTATATGTTGGTTATATGTGGTCTGATTCTGAGCTTACACCCCTGTAAAAGAGTTAAGAATCAGGCTCACTCTCTAGACGAGCCTCATTAAACTGAATGAAGTGCTGAAATATCCAGCATTTACAAATCAACATTTTAGCCAATAACATTATGGTCAGTAAGGATCAAATATAGTGCCATCTCCTGATTGGCCCTTGTGGATGTAGCCCAAGCTACAGAGCAAGATTATGTGTGATCCACTTTTATAATTTACTTATTTATTTATTCTGTTCAGGATGAAGAAAAAACTGAATTTTTACGGTGTTTCCGGACAGTAACTGATGCCATCTGCTGGCTGTTTGGTGGGCATATTCAGCTAACAGAGTGTGGTACGAGAGAGGCTTGGAAAATCATTACATCATCAGATAACTGAAACTTTTGAATTTTAGTATAACTCCAGTGACTAGGATTCAGAAGTGATCCTGAAACCAGTCTGTGTCCTGTTTTCCCCTAGGGTATGTCTACACTACAGCGTTATTTCAAACTAAGCTATTTAAAAATAGTTAATTCAAAATAGCTTATTTCAAAAT
Organism: Pelodiscus sinensis; assembly: GCF_049634645.1. Taxonomy (NCBI): domain Eukaryota; kingdom Metazoa; phylum Chordata; order Testudines; family Trionychidae; genus Pelodiscus; species Pelodiscus sinensis. Next base: position 8,300,155 of record NC_134717.1, on the reverse strand, counting down.
AACGCATCTACACACAAAATGCATTTAGAAATAGCGTTTTTCTATTTTGAAATAGCACATCCACACCGAGTGGACGTTGAATCACATTTAAGGCTGGTTGGAACAAGTTCCGGCAGGGCATCAGGTCAAAAGTTGCCTTGTGGCCAGCGCAGCCAGCAGGGCACCCTGGGAAGGGCTGGAGGCCCCCTATTTCGAAATAAGCGTCTACACGGCGCTTATTTTGAAATAGCAATTTCAAAATTGGCACTATTCCTCGTGGAATGAGGTTTAACAATTTCGAAATAAGCCCTCCGCTATTTTGAATTAATTTCGAAATAACAGAATGGCTGTGTAGACGCTAGGAAAGTTATTTCAAAATAACTGCTGTTATTTCGAAATAACTTTGCTGTGTAGACATACCCCTAGTTATCACATACTTTTAAATGATCTCTTGAAATAATCCAGTATACCAGCAGTTCTCGACAGGTTCTTCAAGGCCCCCTGAGGGCTGCAAGCAGGTTTTAGGGGATCTGCCAAAATAAACCAGACAGCAGGGCTAGTATTAGAGTCAGTGAAGCCCAGAAAAGAAAGCCAAAGCCTGAGTCCCACCATGCAGGACTGATGCTGAAGCCTGAACCCTGCTGTATATCGCTGAAGTCAAAGCCCAAGCAGCAAGCTTTGCGGGGCCTCCAGGCAGTTGCCCTGATTGCTACCCCCTAATGCCGACACTGGCTTTTAATCTACTGGATATTCAGAAAACCAGTTGTTGTAGCACAGGCAATCTGTGAAGTTTGTGTAGGATATGGGGAGGGAGGGCACAAAGAAAAAGGCTGAGACCCTCTGCATTATACAATAGGAAGCATCAGTATCTGAAACAGGCAATCGAGGACATTAAAAAAGCAAACACAAAGGAAAGAGGATGTCTCCCATTTTTAGGATGTTGATTTGGACAAAGATTTTTTTTCCCAAAGTATCCATTTTTAATTATAGAACTTAAAAAAAAATCAGAGTCCTAATATAAATGCATAGTTGAAATTTTCACATCTCAATTTTGAGTTGTATATGGACTCTAGAGCTCACTGCAGCTTTCACTTCTCCCCTCAAAAAAAGAACTTCCAGTAAAATTAAGTCAGACACTGTCAATGCTAGCAAATTTACAAACGTAACAAATTGACCTTTACTTAGCGGTCAAAAATAGGGATATAAGTGACTAGTTGAGTAGTTGACTAGGTGTTTCTGCCCCCCGCTGCTCTGTATCAGAGGCAGCAAGCGAGGGAAGCAGGAGCCGGTGCTGGGGGGAGCCAGCTTAAAAGACGGTTCTCCCAGCACTGTCTTGAGGGGGGGGTAAGGGAGGTAGAGGCACAGTGGGGGATCCAGTGCAAGCCAAGACTGAGCAGTCCTGGCTCTTGCTAGTTCCCAGATGCTGCACCTCTACTTTTCAAATGTAGTAAGAGCCGCCAGGCCCTTACTATATTTAAAAAGAGATCCATAGCGGTCTGGGACCTGGATTCCGCTATGGTCCCAGACCACTGCGGCTCTGCTTTTTAAAAGTGCCAGATGCTGCGTGTTTGCTTTTTAAATGTAGTAAGAGCTGTCAGACAAAGCAGAACCTCAGTGGTCTGGGGCTGGGCACAAGCTGGGACCACTGTGGCTCTGCTTTTTAAATGTAGTAAAAACCGCCTGGCTCTTATTAGTTTTAAAAAGCAGAGCTGCAGCGAACCCCCTTATCGATTAATCGAGTGATCGATGGAAATTCCATCAACTATTCGAGTAGCTTACTAACCGCTATTTAACATCCCTTGTCAAAAATCAGTTCTTGATTATACCTGTATAAATTCCATTGACTTCAGAATGTAACAGAGTTTTACTCAGAATTTGACATTAAAACAAATAACAGAAATTTCAGCAAATGATATTAAAAAATACCAGTGACCGAATAATTATTAAATAAAAATAGAGGGTCTGAATCTCTAGTGTGTTGCATCCATTTAGCCGGTGTATCTAGGGATATAAATACCTGTGAAAAATATTAACCAGTTAAGCGATTTAATTTTAATTGTTTACCTGGTTAATCCCTGGGGCAGGCTGCTCCAAGAAGGACCTCTGCTGCCAGGAGTCCTGCTGACCAGCCCATTGTGGTCAGGAGGCTGCTCTGACCTGACCTGCTGTGCTGCACCATGGATGGGCAGGTGGGGAGCTGCTCCAATCCTCACCAATCCCACTGCGCCTCAGTCGGGCGGGGAGCCGCATCGTCCGTGCATAGGCGGGCGAGGAGCTGCTCCCCAGCCTGGCCCTCTGGTTAACAGGTTACCTCATAAGCATGCTTTGAAACTTTGTACATCAGTTCAGCATTGAAGAAAACCGCCACCCATAAAGATTTTTCCCATTCTATCTTACTGTAGAAAGGCAAAGAATATTTAATATATGAACAGTGACTCTAGTTTCTCTTGCTAGGAAGTGTGTTTTATAGGTCTGTTTGGTAAACTATTAATTAACTGGCACTAAATCCCTGGCTTTGATTATTTCTTGGTTTTGTTTCCTTTTCTTTTGTTGCAGTGCTGCAGAGTAATCATTTCCTGCAGTTGCTAATAACCGATGATGTTGAAACTGCAACAGCAGTAATGTCCGTGTTACAGAATATTTTGAGAGTCAACAGGTTAGCTGCTTTTAAATAATTCTATTGATTTTTCTTTAATTATTTTTCATTTCAGATTTAAAGACCAGTCTGGAACTGGCTTTGTAAAATGCAAGTTTCTGCGTACCTCAGTCTCTTCTGGAAAAGTCTTCAAATGAGCAGTTATCTCTATACTTAAATTGCTTTGCTTTTTGTGAGCATAACTTTTTGCGCTTGCTTTACTTTCTGGAACAAGCGCTAGATTCCAGTGGACTGGAATATCTGTCAGGTTGTAGTACTCGCTCTGCCACTGCAGGTACCTCTACACTGCAGTAAAATACGCAGGGCTGGCCTAAGTCTGCTGACTTGGGCTTAAAGGGCAATAAAAATTGCAGTACAGGCAGTCCCCGAGTTACGCGGATCCGACTTATGTCGGATCCACAGTTACGAACGGGGCTTTTCTCGCCCCGGAGGACTGGAGCGGCGGGACGCCCAGATGCGCTGCAGTCCCGCCACCCCCGTCCTCCAGGGCGAGAAAAGCTGCTCCATGTCTCCCTGGTCTGCTGGGGGGGCAGCCCCCCCCAGCAGACCAGGGAGACGTGGAGCAAAGCCGCGAAGCACGCCCGCAGCGGGACAGTCCCACTGCGGGCGTGCTCCAAGGCTTTGCTCCCCGTCTCCCTGGAGACCAGGGAGATGGAGCAAAGCCATGGAGGACGCGGGCGGTCCCGCCACCCGCGTCTCCCTGGTCTGCTGGGGGGAGGGGTGCAGCTAGTGCCCCCCCCCAGCAGACCAGGCTTTTCTTGCCTACGCCTGAGGTAGAGGAGCTGTGGCGCTGCCGGGTTGGTCCCGCAGCGCCGCTCCTCAGCGCTACTGTACCAACCCGGCAGCACCCCAGCTGCTCTGCCCCAGGCGTCCTGATTCAGCCGCTGCTGGTCAGTTTCAGCAGTGGCTGAATCAGGACGCCTGGGGCAGAGCAGCTGGGGTGCTGCTGGGTTGCTCCTAGTGCCGAGGAGCGGCGCTACTGGAGCAAACCAGCTGCTCTGCCCCAGGCGTCCCCAAGTCAGCCGCTGCTGAAACTGACCAGGGGCTGACTACAGGAAGCCCGAGGCAGAGTTGCTCTGCCCCGGGCTTCCTGGAATCAGCCGCTGATCAGTTTCAGCAGCAGCTGACTTGGGGATGCCTGGGGTTCTTAAGTTGAATCCATATGTAAGTCAGAACTGGCGTCCAGATTCAGCCGCTGTTGAAACTGATCAGTTTCAGCAGCGGCTGACGCCAGTTCTGACTTACATACAGATTCAACTTAAGAACAAACCTACAGTCCCTATCTTGTACGTAACCTGGGGACTGCCTGTATAGATATTTGGGCTGGAGTCCTGGCTCTGGGGCCCTCCTCTTCACAGCACCTTAGAGCCCAGGCCCCAGACAAGCTCAGTCTACACTACAGTTTTACGGTCCCACAGCCTGAGATCCACAAGCTCAAGTCAACTGACCATGCCAACTGCAGGCGTTTTATTAAAGTGTAGACATTCCCTGAATCACTTGTGATCTAGAGCAAGCCGATAAAGTCTGTGTTTAGGCTTTGTTTCCACTGGCAATTGAGTGACAAAGCTTTTGCTAATTATGTGCTTAAACTCTGCCTCCCCCCACCAGGGACAAAAACTGTGCCATAGTAAGTGGCAAGCCACAGAGCTCTCCTGCTGACAAAACAAATGGGGCTCATAGGGATGGAAGTTTTTTGTTCTCAAAAGTGCCAACAGTGTTTACACTACTTGACTTTTAAGTTTACCATTCTGCAAAAGGCAGATCATATGTAAAGCTACTATGGAGGGCAGGGGCAACTGGTGGGGGAGAATGCAGGGGGGCCCCCAACCACATGACCCTCCTGCACAGCCTGGTTAAGGGTTGGAACAACCTACCTCTGCTCCAGGTGCCACCTCTTCCCTGCCCCGCCCCCTGCCCTCTCCCCTCCTCTTCCCCCCTCCTGCCCCATCTCCTTTTCCAACTCCCCCTGCCACACCTGAGGGATTAGCAGGCTGGTGTCTGGTGTCAGCAGCTGGATTCAGTCCCTCCCTCTTGCACTCCCCAGAAATGGCGGGGAAAGCAGAGCAACACAGCCCCAGCATGTTTGGCGTCGGTCATGTTGCTCTGTTTCTTCCAGTGAATGTGGGGATGGTCCCATCCCCTCTCTCGAGTGATATGCCAGGACACCAAAGCTGGGGCCTTTGTTGCTCCACTTCCCCCACTGCTGCTTGTGAGTGCAGGGGGGAGGGGTTGGACCCTGAGGCTATGTCTACACTGTGTTGGGGGGGGGGGGGGGGGGAGTCGGAAAAAGATACACAAATTGAGAACTGCAATTTGTGTACCTTTTTCCGCTTGTTTTTTCGGAAGAGTCTTTTCTGACATTTGGCCTGTCTACATGGGGCCAAAATGTGGAAAAACCACCTCCTTCGGAAGATCCCTAATTCCTCATAAAATGAAGAATGCAGGAATGCTGAAAGAACGTGCCCACTTTTTCGGAAAAAGTCTAGGCACAGCCCTGATATGGGCACCAGGCCTCCCTGCTGCTCCTCCAGGATACCCAGAGACTGGCCCCACCAGCTGCTGTCCAGCCCCTTGCTCCTCCTGCACATAGCATTCAGGGGGGGTGGGGGAGAGGATTGTGGAGGATATTGTGTTTGTTAGCTAAATTTACATGATGTTTTGAACATGGAAAGTGCTATATAAATGCCCATTTCTGCCCTCAGACATGTAAACACAGTGTCAATTGACAGTAGAATGAGAGCAGTTTAGGTGAGGATAGACTTGTCCCTAACAACTCAGCACTTTGGTCCCTATGCATAGAACAATTTAGTACGTGCATAGTCCCACTCAGTCAATGAGAATACTTGCATATTTATAGTAGTTAAGCACATGAAGAAGTTCTGTGCTGGAGGGGAGCCAGAATGCTCAACACCTTATAGGATCAAGCCCCATCCCAGAACAACGATTTAAATGAAGAAAAACAAAACTTTAATCTTCTTACTCAATATTGAGTTAAGGACCCAGCAACGCTGGATAAATCATCTAGTGTAAACCTATAGTGGGAAAAGTTCCATTAGGACATCCAGTCCCTCACTCTTCCATAGTAGGTTGGATTATTGTCTACTAGTCATGGGATCCTGCATTGTTCTAATACTTCTGAAGAAGAAAGCCATTCTTGAAGTATGCATCCCTCAATAACATTCCTGTTTGTCTCTTTTTCTTAGTTCTGTGTTACTGCATGTGGATGAAAAGATCCTTCACTCTGTTTTAGATGAACTTGTTTATAAGCTTTCATCTACCACCAATCCTGTCACAGGAAATGCAGCTACAAAACTGTTGCTGTCAGTGGCTGAATCTCACCCTCAACTTGTGGAGTTACTCAGTATCCGCTACAAAGGTTTGTCTCTCTGCTTCTTGTCTCAGGCTAGAAAAATTCCAAAATAATATGTGTGGTTCCTGACAGGTCCTGAAAGAGCAAGTTTCTTTGTGATATAAAAGCATTTGTAATAAAACCTAACATTTACGTAGTGTTTTACATCTTAAAAGTACTTTACAGAGATTACGTGATCAGGCACAAAACAATTATTGATAATTTATTTGCTTGTAACAAAATACAGGACTATGTAGCACTTTAAAGACTAACAAAATGGTGTATTAGATGATGAGCTTTTGTGGGCCAGACCCACTTCCTCAGATCAAAAAGTGGAAGAAAATAGTCACAACCATATATACCAAAGGATACAATTAAAAAAAAGTGAACACATATGAAAAGGACAAATCACATTTCAGAACAGAAGGGGGATGTGTGGGGGGGGAGGAAGGTAAATGTCTGTGAGTTAATGATATTAGAGGTGGGGAAAGGTAGATGTCTGTGAGCTAGTGGTATTAGAGGTGATAATTGGGGAAGCTATCTTTGTAAGGGTAAGGTAGTTGGGGTCTTTGTTCAGCCCCCTGCGGAGAGTGTTGAATTTTAGCATGAATGCCAGTTCAGAGGATTCTCTCAGACACTTCGCCAAAGAATCAATGCCCACAAAACAGATATTAGACAGGATCACAAAGAAAAAACAGTTTCTTGCCATTTCAACCAGAAAGGACACTGTCTCAATGACCTAATCACATGCATCCTACTCCAGAAGACGTTCAAATCTGCACTTGAAAGGGAATCCTCTGAACTGGCATTCATGCTAAAATTCGACACTCTCCGCAGGGGGCTGAACAAAGACACCAACTACCTTATCCTTACAAAGATAGCTTCCCCAATTATCACCTCTAATACCATTAGCTCACAGACATCTACCCTTCCCCACCTCTAATATCATTAACTCACAGACATTTACCTTCCTTCCCCTCCCCCCCCCGCATTCCCCTTCTGTTCTGAAATGTGATTTGTCCTTTTCATATGTGTTCCCTTTTTTTTAATTGTATCCTTTGGTATATATGGTTGTGACTATTTTCTTCCACTATTTGATCTGAGGAAGTGGGTCTGGCCCACGAAAGCTTATTGCCTAATAAACCATCTTGTTAGTCTTTAAAGTGCTACATAGTCCTGTATTTTGTTTCAGCTACACCAGACTAACACGGCTACATTTCTATCACTATTTTATTTGCTTGTCACATCCTGAAGATAGTGACTTGCAGCTACAAAGCTGTAACTATTGTATAACATTTTCTAATGAAGTCTGTGCTATCGATGTTAAATTGCAGATAATTAGCTAAATTGAGTAGTTGATGAAATTTCCATTGATTAGTTGATAAGAGGAGGAGGACTTGCTACCCCCATTGCAGCTTTGCAGTTTAAATGTAGTAGGAGCTCGGTTGCAGCCTGGCTCCTACTACTTTTAAACTGCAGAGCTGCAGTGGGGGCAACTCCCGGGGGCAGTGTGAGCTGGGGACTAAACAGTCCTGGCTCGCACCACCCCCAGGTGCTAACCCCGCTGCACCTCTGTCTTTTAAATTTAGTAAGAGCCACCTGGCTCTTGCTATATTTAAAGGAAGAGGCGCAGCATAGGATCCAGCGTGAGCCAGGACTGAAGGAAGCAGCTCTTGCTATATTTAAAAGGCTGTGCCTTTGCCTCCCCTCTCCCTCCCCCACCCACTGCAGAGATGGTTTAAGCCGTCTCCCCCAAGAACTGGCTCCTGCTTCCTCCCCTTGCTGCCTCTCTCTGACAAGCAGGGGGGTGGGGAAATGCAAGTAGTCAACTATTCAACTACTCTTTTACATTCAGCTCTTCATCAATAATGTTTTACATTGAGACTCAAAGGTAATGGCCTGTACTTACATTTAGCTCTGATTTAATATCCTTTTCCACACATATACACTCAAATTTGATTGGCTGATATTCAGCTGTGTTTGCTAGTTTGTAATCTGCTTGGTAAGCAAGCTAATAAAAAATCAGCTTTAACAATTTAACATGCTTATTTTTTCCTCTCTCTCTCCTAGGACTGAGAATTTTGCTAAGTAAGCAGTGGACTGGCAAAGGATTTGACAGAAATCTCAATCAACTTCTGGACCTTCTTTACTCCAAATCTTACAGGAAAGGAGAAATGCAGGTGCTGAATGCTTAATGAGACTTTTCTATTTGGTGGATTTATAGTTGCTTACATTGGGTTTACTCTTGCCCTACCTTCCAAACGCCACAGCATCTACTAATAATACATATGTCTTTAAAAATTACCCTTTTTGTTTTCTACTCTATCACTTCCAAGGCTTTCAACAGTGAGAGGCTATGCATATCAAGAAATAGGGGAAGAATGGTCTTGTGGTTAAGGTCTGAAGAGAAATGTGGGTTCATTTAGCAACTCTGTTAGACTTCCTGGGTGACTTTGAGAAAGGCACGTAATCTCTTTCTACCTGGATTCAGCTCTTTCTAAACTAGGGAAAATAATACTTCCCTAACTCACAGAGATGGGTACAGTTAGATCTGTACGTCCTAGGGAGACACTTCGATACTTCAGAGATGTGGGCCATATATGTATCTAAGTAAAAGAAATGACCAGTAAAAGATGCTCTTTTGTGGAGCTGAGTGTAAGTCCATGTCTTATCCACCTGGACAACAAGTGTCATACATTGAGATCTCTCAGAGATGTTATTCTAATAACTACATCTGAAGAAGGATTGTTTTAATTGTGAAGCTCAGTTCTAATCTGAAAAGAAGACATACACAATCCTCTTTTCCCCTAACATGCAGGTATGAAATTAAAGAAGCCAAGCCACAAAACAAGATTAAACTAGCTAGGGAGCAGGACATAAAGGGTAACAAGAAAACATTTTACATGAGAAACAAGAGGAAGGACAAGAATAGGTACACCCATTACTCAAGGAGGAGCGAAAAACAATAGCACTAACTGAAGTGTTAAATGCTTTTTTTGTTTCTGTTTTCACCAAAAAAGTTAGCAATGATTGGACAACTAACAGAGTGACCAGCAGTGTAAATAGCGTGGGATTCAAGGCTAAACCAGGAAAAGAACAAGTTAAGTGTTACTTCAGGGAAGGGGAATCTACAGCCTGCGGGCTGGATCCAGCACTAATCTGGCCTGTAAGGCTCAGGGCTCCCCTTCCTCCAGCAGTAGCACAAGCTGGCACTGTGACTACAGCCATGCAGACGGCACCAGACCTGGAGCGCCATTGCCGGCTCCCCACCCAAGCCTCGTGGGCCTGATCAAAGCAAGCTGTGGGCCAGATGCAGCCTGAGGGCTCTGCCTGGCAGAGGAAGGAAGTGGCTCTGCTTGCTGCAGGGAAACGCTTCCTGTAGGCACTGCCTTCTGTTGCTCCATTGGCCACAAAGGCAGCAGTAAGGGGCAGCAGCCAGCTCCCATAGAGCTGACTGCTGCCCGTTTGTAATTGTGTAACCACTGACATTTTCAGCAATTACACAGTTAATCAGTTACATGCATTTTAACATTTCTAGTGTAGACCAAGCCTTGGACGAGTTAGATCATGGGCCGCGGGTGAAGGCCCAACTGGGAGAGGGAGCCAAAGCCCCCCGCCCAAAGCCACAACCCCTCCCCCAAGAACATGCTCCTTTATAGCCTCCCTCCCCCCGCCAAGCCCTGCCCAATTCCAGCTGAAGGTTGAACCCCAACCCCTAATGAATTCCCTTGCCTACATTACCCATTACCCATGAGTTAAATGAGTTTGTTAGCAGGACCTAAAACAATACATCCTCAGACTACTTAAGAAGCTGGTTGAAGAGACCTCTGAGCCATTAGCAATGATCTTTGAGAACTCCTGGACTGGAGAGAGACACAAGGACTAGAAAAAAGGCAAATATAGCATTTATCTGTGAAAAGGGACATAAGGACAACCCAGGAAATTATAAATCGATCAGCTTAACTTTGGAACCTGGAGAGATGATGGAGTAAATAATCAGACAGTCAGTTTGCAAACACCTAGAAGATAAGGTGGGAAGTAATAATCAACATGGATTTGTTAAGAATAAATAATGTCAAACCAACCTCATGACCTCCTGTGCCAGAGTAACAAGCTTCCTGGATGGAGGGAAAGCTATGTATGTGATAACAGCTCATCCTCAGTAAGATTTTTGATGCTCTCTCACCTGACCCTTTAATAAACAAAGCCAGAGAAATATATCCCAAACAAACCTACTGTAAGCTGGCTTCACAACTGGTTGGAAAAAGCATATTCGGAGAATAGGTATCAGTAGCCACAAATCGAGCTGTGATGTCCCACAGGGATCCGTTCTGCATCCAGTTCTAATTAGTCTTTATAAAATTATTTGGATAATGGCATATACAATTTGCAGACAATACCCAACTGAGAGGGGCTGCATTTACTTTGGAGGACAGGATTAGAATTCAGAGTGATCTTGGCAAACGGAAGAAATGGTCCGAAATAAATAGGATGAAATTCAATAAGGACAAATGCAAAGTACTACATTGGGAAGCAACAATCAACTGCACAAATGCAAAATGGGAAATGATGCCTAGCAAGGAGTACTGCAGAAAATGATCTGGGGTTTATTGTGGATCACAACAATGCATACTGTTATAAACAAAACATTGTTTGTGGTATATTTAGCAGGAACATTGTAAACAAGACATGAAAACTAATTTTTTCCCGCTATTCAGCACTGATAAGTAGAGCCCTGTGGATACCTGCAAATTTGTAGGGTTCTGTTGATAAGGCCTCAACTGGAATATTGCATCCATTTCAGAAAAGATGTGGACAAACTGGAAAAAAGTCCAAAGGAAAGCAACAAATATTTAAAGGTCTAGAAAATATGACCTACAAAGAAAGCCCAAAATAATTGGGTTTGTGTAATCTGGAGAAGAGAAGACCTAGAGGGGATATGATAACAATCTTAAAGTATGTAAAAAGTTGTTGTAAAGAGGAAGGTGATAGATTGTTCTACTTAACCACTGAGGACAGGACAAAACATAAGGGAGATTAAGGCTAGACCTTAAGAAAAGCTTCCTAATTGTAAGGGTAATTAAGCTTAAACAGTGGAACAAATTACCTATAGAGGTTGTGGAATCTCCATCATTGTGGATTTTTAAGAACAGGGTAAACATCTAGGTCATACATGGCCTAGATCAGAGGTTGGCAACCTTTTCAAACCAAGGAGCCAAACTACATCAAAATTCAAAACATGTGGTCAACAGAGAGCCATATAAGAATACTCATTTGCATGACTCAAAATATACAACGTGATATTATTGATAATTGACATGATTAATAACAGCATCAATTAAACATTGTATTCACCCATTTTATTTAATGAGACTTCTGCTGCTACATCTTTTTGCACATTTCTTTGAAGTTTACATCATAACTGGTCAAATTCAGCTTCATGCACACATTCAGGCTGTCTTCTGTCAATCTTGAGTGCAAAGTACCCTTGATGTGATTCAAATGAGAGAAGCCTGCTCACACATATAAGTGGAGCAAACATTGAAAGTAAGGCCAAGCTGATGTTCTGCATGATGTTGTATGTGACAGGAAGTTCTTTCCAAGTTTGCAGAATCCGATTATCATCACGCTCCAATTTCTTCATGTCAGTCCATTTGTGCAGTTCTGCCAATTCTGCACATTGTCAAGCAAGGCATTATAAATCAGCTTGATGAATTTTTCCACCCAGATATCTGATTCCTTGAAATCTGCCATTTCTAAATGGCTGGCTAAGATATCTGGAAAGACTGTCAAGTCCATTTCTTCAATGGATGCCATATGTGGACAAATCATAAACTTAAACAGAGCACTGTATTTGCGAAAGTCAACAAAACGAGACTTGAATGCCATTAGGAGTTCAGAAACAAACCTGGCAAGCTGTTGCAAATCAAGGCTGTTATTTGGATTCTCTCTCTGATACGAATAACGTAACTTTCATAGTCTTTCAAAATGTGCCAGTTTGCCCATCTCAATCTCTTTGATTAAGACAGTCAATTTTGAATTATATCCAAACACTGCCTGCTACAGTCAGGACTGGATTTCCTTGCCCTTGTAGCTTAAGATTTAACTTATTCAAATGAACAATAACGTTGATGAGATAGTAAAACTTAGCAACTAGTCACAGTCTGAAAGCTCGGGGTGTTTGACACCCTTCATATCCAAAAATGACTTCATCTTATTAATGTTGGTGGCAAAACGAGGCAAAACTTTGCCACAAGATAACCAGCAAATGTTGCTGTGCATTACTAGATCGGGGTATTTGGAATCTACTTCCTCAGAGTGGCTGAAATTGACGGTGATTAAGGGCTCAGGCAAGAATCCAATTGACAGTGCGAACGACCAGTCCCATAACATTTCCAAGTTCAATTCCAGAAGATTGTGCACAAAGTCCCTCCTGATGCACAATGCAATGAAAGTTCAAAAGTGGGCGGCTCAGCTGTTCTGACAAAAGAGTAAGGAACCCCCCCGTATTTGCCGACCATGGTAGGTGCACCGTCCATACAAATAGACACAAGATTATCCAGTAGCATTTCTTTCTCGTTTACAAAGTCCATCACGGTTTTAAGGATGTCTTTGCCCCTTGTTTGATTTTTCATTGGTAATATCACAATCATTTCTTTGTGCACAGCATTTCCACAAATATATCATCCCAGAATACACAACTGATTAATGTCACCTATGTTGGTTGTCTCGTCCAAAGCAAATGAAAAATAAGTAGCTGTACTCAGCTTTTGTATTTGGTCCTTCTCAATTTGATGGGACGTTTTCACATCGACTGTTTTTGCCTATAATAGCATGTTTTGAATTTTCTGTAATATTTTGTCCTTGTTGTGAAACTCACAAAGTAGTTCATGACTGTTTTTTAGCATGCATCTTTTCACATAATCCCCGTCAGTGAAAGGCTTCCCCCCTCGAATAATGCTGTATGAGCGCACAGAATTGTGGAGTTTAAATTTCCACCTTTTTTTTACTATGCCAGCAGGCTATTCTCGCCAATGTTCATTTTTTCACTGCAGCTCCTCACAGTTTTTTTTTTTGCGTGTTACCCTCAGGGTATTTTGTAGCAAATGCTGCAAGTTTTGTCGTGAAATGCCATTCTCAGTTTGATGTTTGTTTGTTTGTTCGTTTGTTTGAGGAAAGTCTCTCACTACAAATGAGACAGTGTGAAGATCCAGACTTATCCACAAATGCATGCAAGTCTGTTCAGTCCTTTTGAAAATGTTGGTACTTGTCATCTCTGCTCTTTCTCATTGCCATATTCCTGTTAGGAGTCATAGAATAATACACCATCAGGAAAGATTTCTCAACCAATTAAGTAAAAATTGAATATGCACAACCCTCAATGAGTGGAGAGGAATGAATGGTTGTTAAAATGAACAGTTTTAAGGATAGAGGTGAAAGTAACTTAAATTTCTTACAGGTACTGTCCTATCAACCTGCTCCCCTTGTGACTTATAGTGGGGGTTGGAGGGAATGTGCTATATAACAAGGCCGGTATGACATTTAAATGTGGGGTTGGAGTACAGGGGGTGCAGGTCCACAAACTTAGGTACTTGAGAACTTTATCTGCCAAAGTTTGGACTCCTGGCATCTGCAACGTTAGATGGGGAAGTGGGATTTTGAAGGGATGTAGTACCTAATCTCTCTTCAGTTTTTGAGGTCGCCTTGAACATTTTATCCACAGAGAGTTTATTAGGTGTGGAAAAGTTGTTTTCTGATTATGTACTTAACAGTGGACTCATAATAGACTTGCAAGTTATTTTTACTCAAGACAAGCCCTTACGCAGGAATTTTGGCGGGGGGGTACTGTTTTTTGTAAATGTGGTTGCAATTTTTTTAAATAAAGGAATTCCCAGAGCCCGGTTCTGCACCAAACTCTCCTCCACGTGGTAGCTGCCTGAGTGGCTCGGGGGGCCAGGCTGGTGCCACTGCAAACAGCCAGCTTTAGCTCCAGCAGCTGCCTGCCACATGGCGGCTGCCGTAGCTGAAGCCAGCTGCTGTGCAGTGGCTCAGGGGGCGGGGTGTACCCCAGTCTCAGCCCCGAGACCCACCATGAACAGCTGGCTTCAGCTCCAGCAGCCACCTGCCACACATCCGGAATATGCTCCAGCCTCAGTCCCGGCGCAGCCACAGCAAAGCCAAGCTCTGGCAGGCACCCACGGTCCTGGTCTTTCCCTCGCCCTGCACGCACACACCTCCTCCCACAAGCTCACCAGCAGCAGCAACTTACCTTCAAGGTGCAAGGAAGGTGAGTGCTGGTGTGGAGGAAGTTGGTGGAAGTACAATTCTTTGTGTGCCGCCCCCCCCAAGTGCACATCCACCTTGCGAGCCATAGGTTGCCGATCCCTGGTCTAGATAATACTTAGTCTCACCTCAGTTCAAGGGACAGAACTAGAGCTATGAGTCATCCAGTCCTGCGATTAGCTGGAGTATTTTTCCCAGCTCTCTTACACTTCTGAAAGGCTTTTAGCTCCTGGGTTTTCCCGTCAAATCCTTTATGTGCTACATTTAGGAAATGAACCAGTTGAACAGAGCAGCAACCCAAGAAACAAATATAGGGTTCATGCTAGTAATTTATTTATGGGAATATAAATTTACTCATGTATTTAGAAACAGTGAATTCAAACTGAAGTTAGTTTTGACCAAATACTGAGCTTGTTCTAAATGAGCAAATAGCAATAAAAAGTGTTATATATGCTGGGAATATATTCTGTCAACTGGCTTGTTACTTTCAGAGATTGCATCAAGCAGCTTCTTTAATCCAGGCTGTGTGGAGGGGATTTCAGACCCGGAAAAGATTAAAGACGCTTCCTAAAGCGGTGACTGCCTTGCAAAGAAGTTTCAGGTAAGAAAAAAATCCCTTTGTAAGCAGGAATGAGGAAAACCGGGTTCTTACTCTCAGAAACTGCTATGATGGGCACTGTATATGAACAATGAGAATAGATTTTTCTACATAACAAAAATTTCTCCCAATATTATTCCTAACTGTATTTAATATATGTAAGTCAGTTACGAATTATGACAGAAACTGCAGTGCATAATAACAATATATGGAGTGTCCACAATGTTATCAGAATTTTCTGAGCTTTTTTGAGCGTTAGATTACTTCACTGGCTTAGTCTGCACCAGCTACTTCTAGTTGCAATAAATATGTCTTCTTGGGCTTAATGAACATCCAGATATTTAAAAAAAGAAACTCTCAAAACACTATAAGCCCCTGTACACAATTTGTATAATATGCCTGGACATTTCTCAGATAGGGGGAATAAAGAAGGGTTGTATCTCAGCTCTCTCCAGCAAGCTATGGTATGAGATCTAGGACTCTTGTTTCTGCTCACAAAGAATGAAACTCAAATAAGCTAGCAGTAAATCAGTGTCATTTTTATGTGGCTAGATCGAGGTGTGATGTTTGCTCATAGTAGCTCATACATTCTCACTAACATGTCTGCATCAAAATAAAATTGCATCTTTGCATAAAGTCTATGCTAGAAATATGTTTGCTGCCACATTCTAACAACACTCTTTAAATCCCAGACAAGGTGTCTGATTTGCCATTTCATCTGGGATGGGAGATACTCACCTCTGCTTTCAAATATGTGGCTGTCTCAAGGCGTCTGTGAAGGGCCACTTACTTTACACTGATTCTCAGTGATCCCCCCCCCCCCCACACACACACACTGCCTGTCAGCACAGTTCCACTGTGCTTCCTCTGCACCTGAGCCAAAATCACCCTTGCCAAAATCACTCTTGGAGGGAGGAGAGGAACCCTCAAGAGTTTATGCTGATGGAGACTGCATAAATTCTCATGGGTATTTGCATTTTGATTATTTGCGGGGTGATGCACGGAGGCCTGCTTTTCCTCTAGTTCTGCTCCTGCCCAACTGGACATCCAAGCCCTATGGAATCCTTATCTCATTGAGCTGGAAGAGACCTTGAGAGGGCATTGAGTCTAGTCTGCTGCTCTCACAGCAGGGCCAAGTACAATCCCTGACAGATTTTCCCCAGATCCCTAAATGGCCTCCCCTCAAGGACTGAATTCACAACGCTAGGTTTAGTGGGCCAATGCTCAAACCACTGAGTTATCCCTTCCTCCCTATCTTTAGGGGGAAGGGCCTTTATGGCCTTGCTGTGGATGAGATGATTCAGGGTACGTTGATTTCCACCAAGTACTTACTTAGCACTTTGGGTCAGTATTTGTGAGCAAATCAGGCACCCAGCAAACATTTGCAAGATACAGCCTCTAGCCCCAAAAAGCTCACAGTCTGCATTTGGTAATAACATGATGGGACTCCAGCAGGAACGATGGGGTCTCTGGCTGCTGAGATTTGTTCTGTAAGCATTTTTGTAGTTGCAAATATAAATATCTGTCATTTACTCAAGCAATGTTAGTTAGTTTAAGATCAAAAGGGATGGCAATTATTTCTATTCTGGTAGTGCATAGAGGCCCCGATCAGGGACCAAGTGTACTATGTACAATATAATAAAAATACAATACTTCCTAAAATTGTTACAGTCTAACTAAAAATGATAGCTAGATTGTTCCGCCAAAAAGCAAGAATACTGCTTGAACTACCATAAGCATTGCTATTTGAAAGCATCCTTGAATGTCAGTGCACCACACTTGAAGTGCTTTAGCTGTCCGCAGGTGGGACTGTGAATTCGGGGCTTAACTATATTTATGGAGTTTTGTGAAAGCTATGCTCTCAGTAAATATAGTTAAATTTAAGTAGGACTGAAACTCATAGCTTGAGTGTGGCTAACTTGGAATATCTCAGAATCTGCCTTCTGTACACTTCTGAAAGCTGTATGGTTTCACAAATATTTCTCGGTTTTAATGTACCTTTAGCAAATCTAATCTGCCCTGGAAGTTGGTTAGACTGTCACATAATCAACTAATCTTACATTTGTTACAATGAAACAATCCTTGTTAATTCAGCATACGTCAACAATAAAAGTATCAACAGATATGATCAAAAGTGGGTTATTTCCAATCATGCCCTGTAAAAGGAAGCTTAGGTTTCAGTCTGTGAGTGTTTTTTCCTGTCACAAGTGTATCTGCGTAACCCAGATGTGACTTTTCATTCTCTATCCCTGTGAATGATGAAAAGAAGGCATTCTGCAAAACACATAGTAATATAGAGAATGAGAGTTTGCATAATCAGAACCTGTTAAATGCATAACATACAACCGTAACCATTTAACAAGCATACATTTGAAGAATCCATCAGAGGGCAGACTTTACACTCTTGTGGTTTCCTAACTAGTGGAGCTTATAAGGGTTTCTAGTAAAAGAGCACGAATAAGATTTTTGTTGGGAAAATGTCATGAGTCCCTTTTTATTCTGAGATTTCACACTGCTCAGAAGTAGTAACATCATAACATGTGTTCTCCTGGATCAGAAACACAAAAAGACAGTTTAAAGCAGCGAGGAAGGGACTGGAAACTTTTTTGGACAGTCTGATGGCAGCTTTCCATTCTGCTACATACCATAAAGTTATTTATATAAATTACAGATATAATATAGACTATAATTAGGAGTGTAATAGCTATGTGTCTCTTTAAGTTATGATGGGACAATTACTGTTAGGGTTCTGATGTGTAAAGCCAGGGCCTAGCTCTCTCAGGGTATGTTTACACTTGCACCTTAGTTCGAACTAGGGATGCAAATGCAGGCATTCGAAATAGTCAATGAAGCGGGGATTTAAATATCCCACGCTTCATTAGCATGATCCCGCCGGCGCGCTAGTTTGAATCACAGCTGATTCAAACCAGGAAGTGCGTGCCAGGACGTGTTAGTTCGAGCCAAACCCCTTGGTTCGGACTAACGTTACTCCACATATTTTGAGGAGTAATGTTAGTTCGAACCAAGGGATTTGGTTCAAACTAACGCGTCCTGGCACGCACTTCCTGGTTCGAATCAGCTGTGATTCAAACTAGCGCGCCGGCGAGATCATGCTAATGAAGCGTGGGATATTTAAATCCCCGCTTCATTGACTATTTCGAATGCCTGCATTTGCATCCCTAGTTCGAACTAGAGTGCAAGTGTAGACATACCCTTAGAGAATTCCTTCTCTATATTATGTGATGGAGGGGAAATAATGACTGGTAGTCTCTAAGGTTAAATTCTTAGGGTATGTCTACACAGCAGCATCATTTTGGAATAACTTAAGTTATTCCGAAATAACATAGTGCATGTCAACACTACAAGCCTTTCTTTTGAAATAATGTTGAGCTGGAGGACTTCTTACTTCGACTTATGGTAACCCTCATTTAATGAGAAGTAAGGGAAGTCCAAGGAAGAGTGTTCTTCCTTCAACTTCCTGCTGTGTAGACAGTGCCAAAAGCTGAATTATACTATTTTGACTTAAGCTACACAATTGACATAGCTGAAGTTGCATAGCTTAATTTGACTTCAGCCCTGTTGTGTAGACGTACCCTTAGGGTCTCATTAGGGAGCTGTCAATGCAGCATTCTTGTCTGTGAACTTCCTCATGACTTCTGACCAAGAAGAATCAGAGCCTTGCTGCTCTTAAGAGATGATGTAAGAGATCTCAATCCTAGCCTCCATCGGTAATGCTGATGCAGAATAACGACCTGTCAGCATTTCTCCTGGAAGTCAGTCACCAAAAGTTATCCAATTTAAGAAAATCAGCCTTAATGAGAAGAGGGGATTCTTTTGCAGACAGTGAAGGCACTATTCTTGGTTTGTACAGTATATGGCACTTGCTGTATAATGACGGGCACCTTAGAAATGCACAGCTACTTTTGTAGGTGACCAGAGTCCCTGCACCAAGTC
Source organism: Pelodiscus sinensis (assembly GCF_049634645.1). Lineage (NCBI taxonomy): Eukaryota > Metazoa > Chordata > Testudines > Trionychidae > Pelodiscus > Pelodiscus sinensis. Next base: position 8,281,336 of record NC_134717.1, on the reverse strand, counting down.
CTTGGCAGATGTAAACCAGTATAGCTACTCCAATCTGTCATCTAAGAATCTGGCTTACTATGAGCAGACGTGCCTCCAGGAGCACCCTGGTTATTATAAACTTATCCCAAGGAGTATTATATCCTCTGGTTTGACACTGGACTGCATAGCTGGCTTAGATCTGCATACCAAGGGACTTGATGATTAGACTGTCAACCCTTTGCAGATCTTAACTTGATTGGCATTGGACTTTACAAATCAGTTCCAAAGAATCGGATGGCGGTTCATTCTAAGAATTTTCTGCCTCACCACTGGATCATTCGTCCTGGTGAGGAATAGAGATTGGAGATTAGTTCCAAATGTGCATTTGAGAAATTGAAAGCTTAGGTCAATTCTTAATATGCATGTTATTGCAGAGCTAAGCGAGAACAGGCATTGGAACAGTCAAAAAGGCAGAAAGACGACGAGATTCTCCGACAACAATTGCAGCTTCAGAGACAAAGGGCTATGAGGCGTTTTCATGAACAACAACTGACTTTACTGGAAATAGTTCATGCTGGTATGACTTATGTTAAACTGTTAAGATTTCTAAAATAATCTTTCATACAACAAAAGTATTTCCCAATCTTGCATATGTGCCTGTCTCTTTTTATAACCTAAATGTCTGGTGGAGAACAGCCTAAATGTTTCAATTCTCAGTAATCATATCAAAGACATAGTGGCTTAAAATCTCTTCTCTTTGGAGAGATGTGAGGTATGAAGGAGATCCTGCCACTTTGTGTTGATTAAAGATCCCGCAGCAGTATGTCTATGCTGAGAACTGTACTGCCAGTAGCTCAGTGTCCATGATTAGTGTGCTGAGGTTTTGGTTCAGAAGGAAAAGTGCCACTTACTGTTCCACCAATGCTATTTGCTGCAGCATCTGAGTTTTCCATGATGGTTTATTTTCCAAGGACTGGAAAGGCAAACCTTGTTATACTTGTGAGATCACACCCACAGTTGTATAACAATGAATGTCTGTCTTCTCTTCAGGCCAGGTGGATAGGCACATTCAGGAAACGGAGGGGAAGGCAGCATTAACTATTCAGAGACACTGGAGGGGATATAGGGCAAGGAGAAATCTTCATCAACAAAGACAATCTTTTAAACAGCATAAGGCAGCTGTCATCATTCAGAGAGCCGTAAGTATATAAACTCTGTACTTGAGCTAGACAAGATTGACTGGATTACTGCAATTCTTTATGAGGCTTGTTTACTTCCATGAATGACAGCTTTGCCAGAATTTAGTAACCAAGTATTAACATAGTAAAAAACTGTCCATGCAAATCAAACCAGAACCCCAAACTTGATCAGCTCTTCAGAACTCTTTGCAAACTGCAAAATGCAGTGCAATCCATACAAAAACTTGATACGAGCTGTTACTTTGGAACTAGGGCTGGATTCTCTATGCAGCTTGTATAAGCAGTAAAACTAACAATATCATGCCCACTCATGTATTACCTCTGCACTATGAAATCGAAAGCTGCACCTTACTTGCTGCAATGCTGCAACATTTTTCTTTAAAGGTTTTTTTTTTAATTGACTAAATCAAATACCTAACCTGTGAATGGCATATTCTGATATCTTCTTTCATGCAGGCTCACAAATTCCTGAACAAATGTCAAAGGAAACGGAAGGCTCTCTCTCCCTGGAAAGAACCCAAGGAACTCACCAGTACACAGAATCTAGCATTACAGCAAAAGGTGGATGACTACATCAGACTGCACCCGGTGTGTCTTAGAGATTTTGTAGCTCTGCATTCCCCACCCACCAGAGTGCATGAGAGGGATGAAATATGTCCAGTTATATAAAACTTCAGTGCTCAAGATAACCCCCATGTGAGCTGTGCACATATTAATCCTTCTTATTTGTAATTGTTTTAACCTTAATGTAATAAAACAGGATAAGTAAAGCCTAATTAGAAAATTGTATCCACTGGATGATGAATCATTTCGCAGAAAAAACTTAAGAGGAAGCAGAATTATTAAATTTATAAATAGATGAGGAATGCAAATGTTCCGTAGACGTTAACCTGCTCACAAAGAATTTAAAACGATAACCGTTCTTTAATAGTGACAAATGTTATTGTCTTCTAGGCTTCCGAAATGTCAGAAGACATGAGTAAGGAACTACATCTGCAGGCCCAGGAAAATCTGGCTCAATACCTGCTCAGGAGCAGTCTGGATCACAGAGCAGAACAGCGCAGAGAGGCATTACTAGCTCAGGTCAACACTGACGTGGAGCTGTTAATGAGTATGTGTCTGTCTCTTTTGTTCATTCCTTTGGTCACTGCATGGATTAACTTGGCAAGCTGTCTCACAGTGGCACAAGAGTGATAGAAATGTAGCCGTGTTAGTCTGGGGTAGTTGAAGCAAAATGCAGGACAATGTAGCACTTTAAAGACTAACAAGATGGTTTATTAGATGATGAGCTTTCGTGGGCCAGACCCACTTCCTCAGATCAAATAGTGGAAGAAAGTAGTCACAACCATATATACCAAAGGATACAATTTAAAAAAATGAACAAATATGAAAAGGACAAATCACATTGCAGAACAGAAGGAGGATGCGGGGGGGTGGGAAGGGGGAGGAAGGAAGGTAAGTGTCTGTGAATTGCTGATATTAAAGGTAGGGAGAGTGGGATGTTTGTGAGTTAATGGTATTACAGGTGATAATTGGGGAAACTGTCTTGATAATGGGTGAGAAAGTTCAAAGACTTGTTAAGTCCCTGGTGGTAAGTGTCGAATTTTAACATGAATGACAGTTCAGAGGATTCCCTTTCAAGTGCAGATGTAAAAGGTCTTTGTAGCAGAATGCAGGTGGCTAAGTCATTTAGAGAGTGTCCTTTCTGGTTAAAGTGGCAAGAAACTGTTTTCTCTTTGTGATCTTGTCTAATATCTGTTTTGTGGGCATTAATCCTTTGGCGAAGTGTCTGAGATGTTTGTCCAATGTACATAGCAGACGGACACTTTCGGCACATGATAGCGTAGATTATATTTCTGGATGCGCAGGAATATGTGTTCTTGATCTTATAACTCACTTGGTTAGGTCCAATAATGGTATCAGCAGAATGAATATGTGGACAAAGCTGGCAACGGGGTTTGTTGCAAGGGAAGGTACCAGGGTTGGTATTAGTGTGGTATGTCCTGTGGTGGTTGGTAAGAATCATCTTGAGGTTAGGTGGTTGTCTATAGGAGACTATGGGTCTGTCTCCCAGAGCCTCTTTGAGTATGGTATCCTGTTCCAATATAGGCTGTAGTTTCTTGATAATGTGTTGGACAGGTTTAAGTTGGGGGTTGTAGGTGATGACAAGTGGTGTTCTATTGTTGGTTTTCTTGGGTCTGTCTTGAAGTAGATGGTTTCTAGGTATTCGTCTGGCTCTTTCAATTTGCTTTTTTGTTTCTCTGGGTGGGTAGTTGAGATTTATAAATGCTTGGTAGAGATCCTGAAGCTTCTGGTCTCTGTCAGTGGGGTTAGAGCAGATGCGGTTGTATCGAAGGGCTTGGCTATAGACGATGGATCGTGTGGTGTGTTCTGGATGGGAGCTGGATGCATGTAGGTAACTGTATGAGTCAGTGGGTTTTCTGTAGAGAGTGGTGTCTAATTTTCCATTGTTGATTTGTACGGTGGTGTCCAGGAAGTGGATCTCTCGTGTAGAATGGTCCAGGCTGAGGTTGATGGTGGGGTGTAGGTTGTTGAAATCTCTGTGGAATATCTCCAGTGTTTCTTGGCCATGTGTCCAGATCATAAAGATGTCATCGATGTACCGTAGGTAGAGGAGGGGTGAAAGGGGACGGGAGTTGAGGAAACGTTGTTCTAGGTCAGCCATAAAGATGTTAGCATACTGTGGGGCCATGCGTGTACCCATGGCTGTGCCGCTGATCTGGAGAGAGATCCTCCGGAAAAGGGCTTTTTTCCGGAGGATCGGGGCCAGTGTAGACGCTCTTTTCCGGCTTTTCTAAAAGCCGGAAAAAAGCGGCGGACATTTTTATTTAAATGCCGCGGGGGATATTTAAATCCCCCGCGGATTTCCCTATTACGACCTGTAAAATTAGCATGCCCCTTTCGGAAAAGGGGCCAGTGTAGACGTAGCCAAACTGTTGGTGAGTTCTGAAATCTCATGCAGATCTCATGTAGATTTCACCAACCAGTTATCAATGTAAATTCCTCAAATACTCCATCAGCCTCATTATGGAGCCTCAGCCCTTGGGTACACCAATCTATTTTATACCCAGGTAGTCTTACCTTTGTGATAGACGGTCTCTGACACAAAATAGCATAGCAATATTCAGGTTACTCCCAGTCCCAAAGGATCAGTCAGTTGCACGTTAGATCTCACACGAAAGACAATGCTTGAGACCAAATCCTATAGTAAACTATCTAAAGATTTATTATATAGGAAAAGGAAACAAGAGAGTCCTTTACAAAGTTAAAGCAAGTGAACATATAGATATATGTACACGTAAGTTCCAATAATTTTAAGTATTAAAAAGTAGTACAAGCTTGTATAATAAGCAAGCTCCATATGTCCCTTAAGACTAATAGCTGGGGATTCCTTGCTTAAGCCTGGAAGTCTTGTGGTCAGGAGACCAAGAAGACTAGAAAGATACTTCCTTCTTGTTAAGGGCTTTTATGTCTTCCCTCCTGCTGCTTCTGGTAGCAAACTTGAAGGAGGAGGAGGAGATGGAAGGAGTTCACTTGCACATTTTCTCTTCATGCAGCAGTGAGGAGAGCAGTCGAATTCCTTTGTCTTCTGATGCTCCTCTATAGTTCATCTGGTATTGATGGGCCTTCATTGTTAGGCAGGACCTAGGTACCTTCTATTGGAGACTAGTATTTCACACTAGTTAATGTGCCTCTGTAGTCTGGTGATTTACACAGTTACAGAAGCTTATAGTGCAAATGCTCAGATATTACCTTATGATATGGAATAAATACATGGGATTATTTTTTGTCAAGGTCCAGGTTTCTTGGTCAAGGTCTATATTTTCACACCTCAGTAAACAGTAACAATACAGGCTGAATCTCTGTGGTCCAGGACACTCTTGTCTGGCAACATCTGTGGTCTGGAAGGAGCACGGATGTTGTGAGAGTAGGAGCCCCAGAGGCAGAGGCTGCTGGCAGCTTGGACTGGAGCAAGCTCGTAGGATAAGCAGAGATTGCGGGGCCTCAGAGCCCACAGCTGCCAGGGCAGAAAAGCCAGTGAGGGGGTGGGGGTGGAGCTCGTGGGGCAGTAGAGCCCGTAGTTGGCGGGGTTGCTGGAAGCTGCACTGGGCTGCCACAAGCTGGCAGGCCTGATGGGAGCTCCAGCAGGGCTGCCTCAGCTTGCAGGACTGGGAGACTGGGGAGAGGCGCCCAGGTGGCTGGGAAGAAGGCCCACCCCCCTTCTCCCAGACTTCCCTTGGTCCAGCAAACTCCCTTGTCCAGGACCTGTCAGGTCCCGAGGGTGTCGGACCAGGGAGGTACAACCTGTACTAAGTAAATAAAAATATTCAGGGCTCAACAAATTATGGAAAACCCTACTTGCCAGACAAAAAAGGGACTCGCCAACCCCCCCCCCAAAAAGTGATTTTTAATGGCATAAATTCCTAATAAGAATAAGAACAGTAATTACTAATAAGTTATTAATAAATATCACCCAAGTTATTAATAAATATCTTATAAACCTCTACCTTTTCCCTCTGCTGCCATGTCTCCTCCCCTTGCTCCATCAGCTCCCCTGGTGCCTGCTGCCCCCCAACCCCTCACCCACCTCTGCTGTCCTGACTCCTGCCCTTCTCACTGCCCTCAGCCTTCCTGAGACCTGCCCCCCTCCACCAGCCCTTCTCTCCCTCCTGTGCCCACTCCTCCAGTAGCCCCACTCTGATCATGTGAGCTACCCCTCCTCATCCCCTCTCCTAACACCTCCCTCTACACACCTGCCCCGCCTCTCTCCTCTGGTGCTGGTCCCTCCCCTGCAGGTGTCTGCCCTTCTGCTTCACCCCAGAATTCCCTGGCACCTGCACCCTCCTGGTGCCTCCCCCTTCCCTCACTGCCCCTCCCCCTTTGTCCTCTTTTTCCCTGATACCCATCCCCTCACACCTTCTGCCCCCATTCCTCTCATGCCCCTGTGTCCTCACACATGCCTTGCTCCATCCACGCCTTTCTCATGCCCACCCCTTCTTTCAAGCCTTCTCCCAGTACCTCTCCCTCTTGCCCCCAATGCCCTTACCCTCTCCTCTCCCAGCATCACCCTGTCCCCCCTCCCACTGACACCTCCCCTCCTGCCCTTTTCCTCATTGTCTGCACTTGGCCACCTGGCATTTGTCTCTCCTGCACCCCGTCCCTTGGTGTCTTCCCCTTTCTTCTTCTCCTAACTTCTCCCCTCCCCTCCCCTCAGCACAAACCCCTTCCCCATATTTTTCCACTCTCCTCTCCTCCCTGCAGCACAAGCCCCTTCCCCATATTTTCCCCCTTTTCCTCCCCTCCCCTCCTCTTAGCATAGCCCAGGCCCAGGCCCTACCTGGCTTCTGTCTTCCACTTTACAGGGTTGCCTTTTTGAATCCGGTGGTCACCAGCCGTGACGTCAGGATGCCACGTCACGCCAGCATCCTGGTGTCTGCCGGCGTCCTGCCCTCTGGCTCGGGCCCCGCCTCCTCGCTGAGAATTGCCCCCTTCCACCTCCCTGGCAGTGCTCTGCTCCTCCACCGGCCGGCGGATCGGATGGGGCCGTGCTGCCCGTAGTGTGGGCTTCGGCCAGCCTGTCACAACGGCCCACCAGGCCAGTCCACCCTTGCACTCGCCGGCTGGTAAAATCTACTCCCCATGGGCGAGCGGGCGAGTGAAATATTTCAGTGTCTATTCAAAAGGATCTTGAGATCTGGGTTTAGCCAATGGTCTGTCTGCCTGTTGACTACCCCCGGATTAATGCATACGGCATCTTACAAGCATTCAAAAAGTCTAAATATGTTCTTATATTTTAACAATACTAACACACAAATGAACCGGATTGATTATAGATACATGTTTGTCAGTATTCAAGTGAGGCCTGGGGGCCTTGGTCTAAGCTGACACGTCATTTGCCAGAGTCACAAAACTAATTTAGAAAAAATTAGAATCCTACCAAAAATAATGGTGAAAGCACATTTCAAAACTGTGAGATCTCCTTTTTATACAATAGTAGATGCTACTATATTTTTAGATGTCTCTAGAGGTTAAGTACATTGACATGCCCTATCATTCTGTTCATAATGTTGATGTTGACATATTTGTAATAACGAGTAATACCATGGCACCTTACCTGAGGTACCTTATATATATATATATATATATATATATATATATATATCTCATAATGAGCTTTTGTGGGTAAAACACACCTCCTCAGATGAGCTTGAGTGGAGCAATAAGGCTTTATTTTGTTATTTTATGACAGACTTTTTACAGAACCATCTCTGTGGCTTTTTAGTCAGTAAGGATCAGGATCTTTGCACAGTCGTCTTCCTTGCAGCACTGGGGATGACTTTGTCTTTAGTTATTCTGTTTGTCAAAAATGGACTGATTGTGGAAGCATCTCTATCCCTACTGGTGAGCAGCTTTAAAGGCTTATAACTTTGAACTAGAACCATTCTGGGGCGGGAGAGGGTAGGTTCATCTGAATGAGAACAAGTAGGATTTTTCTTGTCTGTTCTACTGGGCCCCAGTAGGACAATCTGGGATCAAAGGGTTAGATTAGCATAGTTAGTACCCAGGCAGAACAAAATTTAATACGTTCTTGAACATTTTTGTTAGCTCTGCTTCCTTCTGTGTAACTACAGGCTAGGACAAGCAGGGAAACCAGCAACTGTTGGATGCAGAGATTGTTTGTGGTGCAGACCAATAGGAAGAGATGGTGCAGGTGTTGAGGTGTGCTGAAAGCATTGCAGTAGAGGTCAACATTTGCATCAAGGAGCACATATCCAAAATTAATGACATAGACGAGCATTTCCCTTTCCACAGATAGAATTACAAACAGTGTCTCTCTTCATTACAGCTGCTCCAAGTCTCACAGAAGCCACAGAAAAAGATCTTGATGTCTTTATGAGTCGATCCGTCCCTGTGGCATGCAAAGCCAGACAATCTCACAATACCATGCTGAAATATGCTCGCTGGCCATGGTGGAAGAAGCTTGGAGATGAATTCATGGATGATACAATTCCTGATGATGTTTTCAATACTGAATTTGGCACTCTCTTTATTGGTGGAAGCAAATCCTCTTAGTTAGCAGACAGAAGAGATTGTAATTCAGTGACCCAGACTCAAATATCATACTGTGCAGTCAGGTTAAATATGTACTGTATGGAAAGAACACATTCCAGTCTTGTTGTAAAACAGTGCATTAAGTAGGATCAAATTTTAGAAGGGTTTGTTATTTGTAATTTAAAAAACTTTATAGGAATCTCTCTTTACAGAAGAACCTGATATCTGTGTTTAAGGTAAAATTATATCCAGTTTGATACTAGAATCAAAATTCAAGTATAGTAATTGTAAATATGTGTTTATGTATTGGTTGTATTTTTTAACTTTTTAAAAATAAATTATGAACTGTAGCTTTTCAGTGATTATTCACTAAGGTTTCCTATGAAAAGTCACATCACAGCAAAACTCTGGGCTTTAGAATCTTAACTCTTCATTAAGGAAATGAAAGTACTTGGAAGTGAATGGGTACATAGAACAAATGCTGGGGGAACTTCTCTTTATTTTTCAATTGCAAAAGTGTCTAAAATATGCTAAGTGCATAAAACCACAAAGACAGAGCTAGGGGTTGAGTTGGGGAAGCAGGGGGGAGAGAGACAGATATTATACAAGCAAAGTGGACAGATCAGTGATAGACAGGAGCCCAGTTAAAAGTTGCGTGGAATGCTTTTGTTTCCTCCCTCTCCATTCTCCTCCCCCAAGCCAATGGGATTTATATATCTGATTAAGGCCCACATTCAGAAAACCATCCCTATTTTGGACAGATCATAAAACACATTAATTTTGTGTATATGCTTTAGTACTGAGACTTAGTTCTGTGGGAATTTTATTACAGTGAGGATTAGGGCTACTCAACATACAGGGCCCATGCAGCCCACAGCCTGTTTGGGATCAGCAGTGCAGTTTGGGTTTATGCAGGGCTCAACATGCAGTTCGCGGGTGGGATCCTTTTGAACATGGCCTCCACTGGGAACATGCTCCACAACAGTGAGGCATCTCCCAGGCGGAGTGAGCACTGAAAAAACACAAGTAGACTGCTAGCTGGAACAGACGGGTACAGGGCGTCGGCATTTCTAGCCCTCAAGGAGGAGGTGCCGGGAGCACCGGGGCATTGTGGTAAGTGCTTTGTATTCATGCCCATCAGTGTGAAAGAATCTCTTTGCATGTAGATACAACCACACTTAAGTTGCAGCCCTCGGCATGTACTGTGAGTATCATTGTGGCCCCCAGGGCTTCCAAAGTTGAGTAGCCTTGGTGTAGATGTTGTCCTGGTCACTTTTTGGTTTTGTCTATATAGGGACCTCTGGGAATTAACTTAAGGTATGTGAACCACATTAAGCCCTTGTGTGAACATGGTCATTCAGAATTATCTTAATTCAAGAGTGAATGAAGATAAACCAAATTAAGGCCACTTTAATTCTGAAGGCGTTGGCACAAGGTGTAATGCATTTAACAAATCCACCTCAAATTCACACCTTCATTTAATTTGGATTAACCTTCCTGGATATCCACATGTAGACAAGACTAATTTCTAACAGTGCATTGAAAAATCATCCCATTTAGAGATTAGCATTGAAATTCTTTTTAGAAACAATGCACATAATGCTCTGTCTACTGGTAGATCCTAGAGCCTTGACAGGTGATCCTGATTGGTTTGGCTAGGAGACTGTCTTCAGCTGCCTCTTCTCCCTCCCCCTGCTGTGCTGCTCCTGTCCCCAGAAACTCCCTGCTAACTGTGCAGGGTGGAAGAAGGTGCTGATGTCAGGGTGTTCCCCTCCCTCTTTCCATGTCTCCCATCTCCACAGAGTGGGCAGGGTGGGGCCTCGGAGAGGGGGAGGTGTAGGTGCAGGGCCACAGGGAAAGTGGCAAGGCAAGGGTTTTGGGGTTTGAGGTAGATCCTGGATTGGCTTAAATTCAAAAAGTGATCTTGTTCTTAAAAAGGTTGGAGACAACTGGCCTAGATCCTAGGATGTTTGGAGCTATAGTTTAGAGGGGCCCTGCAGACAGAGGCAGAAAGCAGGTGCAGCAGTTCCTCTCTCTCCCTGCTGCTAGTGGAGGCAGCATGGCTGAGGAAGAGCCAGTTCAAGCCTCCCCTTGTAGCTGGTGGCAGCTGGCACAAGTTAATCTATAAGGCTTTGCCCATAGTTGGAGGCCAGTGACAACAGAAAAAGAGAGGAAACTGACTTAGAGTTAAGCTGATTGGCAGCAGGGAGCAGAGATCCTACTGATTAGAGTCCAGTCAGCATAGGCAAAGCCTTAACAAGCCTCTTCTTCACATGGGCAGTGGGTGACTCCTGGCTTGGGGAGTCTAGTCTCTCCAGCCCCACGCCTTCCATGCTCACCAGAGCCCAGTCCCCAATGAAGCTGCTGGCCCCTGCCCGGTGCCCCCAGCCCCTCCTCCCACTGTGGCCACTGGCTGCTGACCCAAGCGCCCCCAGCCCCTTCCCCTGGCTCTGGAGAGACGAGCAGCACAGCCTCAGTCTCCGCATGCTGCACTGCCCCCAGCTGGCATTCCTCTTCCTCACCAAGGTGCCAGCCACAGTTCTGGGCAGGTGGTGCAGCCAGCTGGCCTGCCCCAGGGACATGGAAACAGCAGGTAGGAGGGGGCCTGGCCTGTAGGTGGTGCATCACCGGAGACATGTCAGGCAGTTTGGGAAGGAAGAGTTTACCCATGCCCGGGATATCTGGCGCCCATGCTTGTTCAGATGCAGATTAAAATCCCTTTTCAGTGAACGCCCACACTTCAGCTCCTGGGCAGGTAAATGGGAGAGAGCATAGACCTACATGGGCAGTATCAGCAGCTGGATACTGTGCTGCTGATCACTTTGGGTTTGTTGGAGGCTCATTAAATTAGAGCCCCATCTGCCTTTTGATACTTTACCCTTTTGTGATGCTGAAGGACAATCTACAGGCAGTCCCCAAGTTACGCGGATCCGCAGTTACGAACGGGGCTTTTCTCGCCCCGGAGGACGGGAGCGGCGGGATGCCCAGATGCGCCGCAGTCCGCCGCCCCCATCCTCCAGGGCGAGAAAAGCTGCTACCCGTCTCCCTGGTCTGCAGGGAGATGGGGAGCAAATCCTTGGAGCACACCCGTAGCGGGACAGCCCGGGCGTGCTTGAGCTGTCCCCCTGCGGGCGTGCTCCGCGGCTTTGCTCCCCGTCTCCCAACCAGCAGACCAGGGAGATGGGGAGCAAAGCCGTGGAGCACGCCCGCAGGGGGACAGCTCAAGCGCGCCCGGGCTGTCCCGCTGAGGGCGTGCTCCAAGGCTTTGCTCCTGTCTCCCTGCAGACCAGGGAGACAGGGAGCAAAGCCGCGGAGCACGCCCGCAGGGGGACAGCTCAAGTGCGCCCAGGCTGTCCCGCTGCGAGCATGCTCCGCGGCTTTGCTCCCTGTCTCCCTGGTCTGAGCAGCAGACCAGGGAGATGGGGAGCAAAGCCTCGGAGCACACCAGCAGTGGGACAGCCGCGGCGCGCCTGGACTGTCCCGCTGCCCGCGTGCTCCAAGGCTTTGCTCCGTGTCTCCCAGGTCAGCAGACCAGGGAGACGGAGCAAAGCTGTGGAGGACGCGGGCGGTCCCGCCACCCCTGTCTCCCTGGTCTGCGGGCGAGGGGGTGCAGCTAGTGCCCCCCCCCCAGCAGACTAGGCTTTTCTTGCCTACCCCTGGGGTAGAGCAGCTGGGGGCTGCCGGGTTGGTCCCGCAGCGCCGCTCTGGACCAACCCGGCAGCACCCCAGCTGCTCTGCCCCAGGCGTCCTGATTCAGCCGCTGCTGATCAGTTTCAGCAGTGGCTGAATCAGGACGCCTGGGGCAGAGCAGCTGGGGTGCTGCTGGGTTGCTCCAGTAGCGCCGAGGATCCTGGAGCAACCCAGCAACATCCCAGCTGCTCTGCCCCAGGCGTCCCCAAGTCAGCCGCTGCTGAAACTGACCAGGGGCTGACTACAGGAAGCCAGAGGCAGAGTTGCTCTGCCCCAGGCTTCCTGGAATCAGCCGCTGATCAGTTTCAGCAGCAGCTGACTTGGGGACGCCTGGGGTTCTTAAGTTGAATCTGTATGTAAGTCAGAACTGGTAAATTCAGTCCAGATTCAGCCGTGTTTGAAACTGATCAGTTTCAGCAGTGGCTGACGCCAGTTCTGACTTACATACAGATTCAACTTAAGAACAAACCTACAGTCCCTATCTTGTGCGTAACCCGGGGACTGCCTGTATATATTTTTTAAAGTTGCATGGATGGAAAGCAGTTTTTAAACAAATCCCAGTCGTACAGCTCCTAATGAAGGCAACATTTCCTATTACTCTAACAGGTGCAAGATCACACCCTTCTTATGAGCAAGAGAAATTATTTTTTAAAAGCTTTGAATCAAATGTTGCTTTAAAAGAAAAGAAAAAGAAAAGGTTTAGTCTTATCCCGCCTTGTACAAGACAGAGCACAGCATTACAAAATAGGCACCCGTCAAACAAACAATCATGTGGGAAGCCACATCAGTTCAGTATAGACTTTCCCCGCTCCTTACAATTTCAAAGGTTCTTATTAATGCTGGTACAGTTGAGTAAAAACAAGACGGGGCAAAGAGGCCAGGCTCCGGTAATGCTCAGCCCACGTTACCAATGCAAATATATTCAGCACACTATACTCATTCTTAGCTAGTTATCAAGTTGAAGAAGTCTTTGATTTTCAACAATAATTCTGGTTTGGAGGCCAAAGAGCTGGCTGGTTCCATCCCATCCTTATTAGTCACATCTATTAAAACATTTACCAATTCATTGGTTCATTCCTCTTGAATAACACATTGGTCTGTACAGCATTGTTATGACAGTACATTAACAAAGTGCTTCGCAGGGGTAGTCAATAGGTGGACCGTGGGCTAATCCCAGACCACAAGATGCTTTTGAACAGACTGTGACATCTTTTTATTTACTTAACATTATCAGTCTTGTTGGGTTTGTGGTTTTTAATCCGGTGTCTGGCCTTGACAATACCTCCTTGTCCAAGAAATTTGGACTGTGACAAAAAATAATTGAGTACCCCTGGGTGTAATCATTAAGAAAATAGAGAAATCAGCAGTAGCTCACAGAATAGGAAATCCAGCCCTGGACTACACTAAGGAGTTATTTCAAAATATCAAGCAGAGCGTCCACACTACCAAGCCCGTTATTTTGAAATAACGGGCTGGCTATTTTGAAATTTGTACTCTTGCTTTCCTCAGGGAATAACATCTATTTCGATTTTCTTATTTCAGGAGTTACTTCAAATTTATTTATTTCGAAATAATGTCCTAGTGGAGACATGCCCCTACTCACAGCTACTGCCCTCCCCCCAGCAGGCTTCCTCAGATCTACAGAGCTCTTACAGAGAGAGGTGTCCCTGCGGTCTGGAGCCGAAATGCAGTAGATAAGCTGTTTACTCCCCCCAAAATAGAAATGTAGAGGCTTCCTGAGTTCACTATTGGACCGTCTGCACTGTGCAGTCCATTATCCAACGCATTGTGAGTTGCTGCTGCAGTGCAGTGGCCTCTGCTGTATGTTTAAATCCTCCTAATTATCCTCATTACGGCAGCCCTTTATCACAGATATGGGCAAGAAGGTGATCTGCGTAATGTCTTTCATGTACAGAGATGAGCTCCCGGGCCAGTGTTAAACGCCAAGTGAATTATAGAGCTGTCTCACCAAAAAGCCATTTATTGTAATGCTAATGGCCTCTGCCACTAGCTGCCACTGAAGTGGACTATGCGCTCCCCACCCCCTTTGTAATATGCAATTTGCTGGATAATGGATTTTTTTAAGCGTGTTTAGCGCCAAGGGGCTGCTTTGTCAGAGGAATTCAGCCTCCAGGATTATTTAGCAACAGACCAAGCACAGCAATGCAAACCTCCCCACCCCACCCGTGCAATAATAATTAATGTTAAAACAAAAGGCCACTTTACAGAGGGTGGTTAGTGTCATTATTCCTGATTTACAGGCAGGCAAACTGAGGCACAGGGAGCTGAAAACAACTTACCCAAGGTCTCTCACCAGGCTAATGACAGAACCAGGAACAGAACCCACATCTTCTAGACCCCTGTCTAGGGGGCCTATTCACTAGGACACATTGCCTTCCAGCAGAGTGTAATCTCCAAGACCTATTGAGGCTTCTCACAATAACAGCCAATCAGGAGCCAGCTGGTACTAACCATCACAGTGTTTTACAGGGTACAGACACTTGTTCACTAGTTACTGGACTAATAGCAACAATTCATTTCCCAGACAGCACTGACCAGCTGCTAGCAGCTTTGAACCTGTAGCTGAAAAGCCATATAAGCCTATTACTACTATGCCAAACAACCTACCCCATGCCCTTCGATGGCTGTGGAAGCCCTTAACTCAGCCTCATTTCTTTCTGCTTCCAGCACCATGTTTTGATAAAAGCAAAACTGAGCCAGAACGAAACTCAGCAGAAAGTAACCAGGAAAATCCAGCCCAACTGACAGCTAGAGAGACGTTTGGGTGTTGAAACTTCCAAGAGATGGGCTAGAAACTAGAACTGGTTTCATTCCAAATCTCCGGGTGTCTCAGAACTGGATTTAGGTAAGTCCCTGTAGCTCATATGGATTTCAGATTGTTGTTGTGAGTGGTCAGCCAGTTGTTCTCAAAGCCCAACCCAAAATGTCTCAAGAAGGTGGCCATTTGGAATATCATAAGTGTAAGTCACTTAGAAATGGCCAAGCAGCCCAACTCTCTGGACCTAGAGTAGATTCTGTGCATTGCTGAGCTGTCTGCCGGACTATTTAGAGGGAGAGGAATTGTAATGGCCGTAAGAGGAGTTTTGTGTTTAGAATACGTTTGTACATGGCCTGTTGGCTCTTACTTAGTGGGGTTTGTTGTTCACAATTCTGGCAAGAGGTGAAGAGAGGAAAGAAAAGCAGGAGACCCAGAGTATCTGAGCCTTGCACAGATTCAATGATTTTGGGGAAATGGAAGCTGAGGTGAAATGACTTGTCTGTCTAGCTCTCAAGCAAGACTAAGGAGTTAATTTGGTAATATGCTTTGAGGATGTAACAGACAGTGGTTGTAGCATGCAAGGCATGTTAGGAAGTGAGAAAGGGGGAGGGTGCTGCACAGAGGAGTCAGAGATCTGGTCACCATTAAATATTGATGTGGACTAAGCTGGCCTGTGGGGGCGTTTTAGCTGAATTGCAGGTTTCCATTGCTGTGATAAATTGGAACAATGTGTCCTGTGGTTTTGTTGTTTTCCCTTTATTAAGTAAAGTGTTATGGGTGCGTTATTGCTACAGCTTAAACAGCAACAAAAGTTCTTCCCTTCTGAAGGATACAAATTAGCAGAATAATAAACAATGGCCATTCATCTGCGGAAGGTGCCTGAGGTGAGTAACAGAGCAGGGAAACGGCAACAAAAGGAGAGAAAGATGCACATGGATCTCTTCATCCAACCATTGGCAAGGTGCCCTACTCCACTGGCTGCTGTAACTGAGGACAGTTAACTGTTTACACAAACAGCTGAATTTCTGTTTGGCGGCAGCGTCTCCTATAATTAAACTTTATAGACAACAGGAGGCTCGGCTCTAAGAGAGAAACAGGTAGTGGCTCAAGGTGTTTCCATTCAGTCAAGCTCAGGCTCTTGGCCTTTTCAGACCTACTGTCATGGGGCACGCTGGGGGTAAAGGCGTGGTGGCCAATCTGTTCCTAGTAATCACATCTTAAACATGAGACAGCATCCATTCAGTGTGGACTCTCTTTCGAAAAAGCAGATTGCTTTTTCAATGTGCTTTGGCAGTGTGGATGCTCTCTTTCAGAAGAAGTTTCTTTGGAAGATCTCTTCTGAAAAAATTTCTTCGGAAAGAAGCCTGCAGTCTAGACATAGCCTCAGTTTCTTCATCTGTAAAATGGGACTCCTACCACCTATCTCACAGGCGACTGTGAAGAGAAAGGATATCCCCCAAAAGTCATTTGTAGAATCAGAATGTGGCTCAGTAAACAGTGCAGATCCGTGATAATTCATTACTGTTTGTACAGAGCTTGAGATCCTTCAGTGGAAGCCCCTCTACAGACCTGATCCAATTCCCATTGCAAGCACTGGCAGTCTTTCCATTGACTTCATATGAGAATTGGACAGACTACTCAGAGCAAAAAATTACTCTCTCAGAGTTGCAATGCACTGAAACATCTGAAGGCTGTCACTACATCACTGTAACTCAGGGGTGGGCAATAATTTTTGCCCAGGGACCAATCAGGGTTTGGGGGCGGGGGAG
Organism: Pelodiscus sinensis; assembly: GCF_049634645.1. Taxonomy (NCBI): domain Eukaryota; kingdom Metazoa; phylum Chordata; order Testudines; family Trionychidae; genus Pelodiscus; species Pelodiscus sinensis. The sequence continues at coordinate 8,264,864 of NC_134717.1, read as the reverse complement.
CGCGTGAAGTCTTCTCCTGCCCTGCCAGGAGTGCGCGGCACTACCAATCACAAAGGCACATTGTTGACTCATATCCAGCTTCTCATCTACTGTAATCTCCAGGTCCTTTCTGCAGAACTGCTGCTTAGTCAGTTGGTCCCCAGCCTGTAACAATGCTTGGGATTCTTCTGTCCCAGGTGCAGGACTCTGCACTTGTCCTTGTTGAACCCCCTCAGATTTCTTTTGGCCCCATCCTCTAATCTGTCCAGGTCACTCTGGACCCTGTTCCTGCCCTCCAGCGTATCTACCCCTCCCCCTAGTTTAGTATCATCTGAGAATTGTTGAGGGTGCAATCCATCCCCTCATCTAGGTCACTAATAAAGATATTGAACAAAACTGGCCCTACAAAGAGATCCCTGGGGGTACAGATGTAAGCGAGTAATTGACTACTCGCTTCCCCCTGCTTGCTGCCTCTGTATGAGAGGCCAGTTCCCCCAGCACCATCTCTGCAGTGCCACCTGCTCCCTCCCTCCCCGCCTCCCCCTGCTGCCTCTCTCAGAGTCAGTGGAGGGGGACTTAGGGGAAGCTGCTGTGAAGCAGCCCCTGTTCACAGCGGTCTGGGCTGCCTGTGGCCAGCTGGGCCACCACAAACAAGGGTTGCTGGACCTGGCGCAAGCCGGGACTGAGCAGTCTCAACTCGCATGGGTCCGGGATCGCTGCACCTTGTCATTTTAAATGCAGTAAGAGCCACTGGGTTCCTACTACATTTAAAATGCAGAGGCGCAGCAGTCCCGGAAGGAGCTTCCCCTTATTGACTAATCGTGTAGTTGATACAAATTGTATCGATTAGCAAAATTAGCATGATTAGCAAAATACCCATTCCTTAAGATCCTTATCTGGGGCATTCTGCTTTATACTGACTGCCAAGCAGACATCGAGCAGTTGATCACTACTCATTGAGCCCGACAATCTAGCCAGCTTTCTGTCCACCTTACAGTCCATTTATCCAATCCATACTCCCTTAACTTGCTGACAAGAATACTATGGGAAACTGTAGCAAAGGAAGAAAGGAGAGAAGCAAAGCTTTAGCTTTGCTAAAATCAAGGTATATCATGTCCACTGCATCCCCCTGTCCACAGAGCCAGTTATCTTGTCATAGAAGGCAATCAGATTGGTCAGGCACAACTTACCTTGGTGAATCCATGCTGACTGTTCCTGATCACTTTCCTCTCTTCCAGGTGCTCCAAAATGGATTACTTGGGGATCCCCTCCGTGATTTTTCTGGGGATTGAGGTGAGACTGACTGATCTGTACTTCCCTGAATTGCCCTTCTTCCTTTTTTAAAGATGGGCACTGCATTTGCCTTTTTCCAGTCATCCGGGACCTCCCCCGATCCCCACAAGTTTTCAAAGATAATGGCCAATGGCTCTGCAATGACATCTGCCAACTCCCTCAGTACCCTTGGATGCATTAGATCCGCCCCTTGGATTTCTGTATGTCCATCTTTTCTAAATACGTCTTAACCTGGTCTTTCTCCACCAAGGGCTGCCTACCTATTTCCCATACTGCGTTGCCTAGTGCAGTAGTCTAGGAGCTGACCTTGGCTGTGAAGACAGAGGCAAAAAAAGCATCAAGTTACTTCACCTTTTCCCACATCATCTCTCACTAGGTTACGTCCCTCATCCAGTAAGGGTCCCACACCCACTCCGATCACCCTCTTATTGCTAACGCTCCTGTAGAAACCATTTTTGTTACCCTGCAGATCCCTTGCTAGCTGCAATTCCAGTTGCACTTTGGCCTTCCTGATTACACCCCTGCATTCTTGAGCAATATATTTATACTCTTTCCTTGTCATCTGTCTAAGTTTCCACTTCTTGTAAGCTGCCCTTTTGTGTTTAAGCTCACCAAGGATTTCACTGCTAAGCCAAGCTGGTCACCTACCACATTTGCTTTTCTTACTGCATATTGGGATGGTTTGTTCCTGTGTTTTTTCAATAAAGCTTCTTTAAAATACAGCCAGTTCTCTTGCACTCCTTTCCCCCTTCATGTTAGCATCCCAGGGGATCCTGCCCATCAGTTCTCTGAGGGAGTCAAAGTCTGCTTCTCTGAAATCCAGGGTGTGTATTTTGCTGCTCTCCTTTCTTCCTTTGTTCAGAATGCTGAAATCAACCATCTCATGATCACTGCTGCTCAGGTTGCCACCTACATCTATTTCCCCTGCTAATTCCCCCGTTTGTGAGCAGCAGGTCAAGCTGCACATGGCCCCTGGTTTGTTCCTTCAGCACTTGTACCAGGAAGTTATCCCCAACATTCCCCAAAAATTTCCTGGATTGTCTATACACTGCTGTATTAGTCTCCCAACAGATATCAGGGTGATTAAAGTCCCCCATGAGAACCAGGGCCTGTGATCTGGAAGCTTCTGTTGGCTATCTGAGGAACGCCTTATCTACCTCATCCACCTAATCTGGTGGTCTATAGGAGACCCCAACCACAACATCACCCGTTGCTCCCGCCTCTAAACTTAACCCAAAGACTCTCAACAGGCTTTTCTTCTGCTTTGTACTGGAGTTCTGAGCAATCATACTTCTCTCTAACATACAGTGCAACTCCTCCTCCTTTTCTCCCCCACCTGTCCCTCCTGAACAGTTTATACCCTTCCATGGCAGTGCTCCAGTCATGTACCGTTTTGTACTATTTCCAATACTAATACATCGTTTTTGAGATGGAATGACCAGAACTGTATAATGACTATTCTCTATCCCTTTCTTAAAGGTTTCCTAACATTCTGGTAGCTTTTTTCACTGCCACTGCACACGGAGCAGATGTTTTCACTATAATTAGGATTACGTTTTCCAAAGCATGTTACTTTGCATTTATCAATGCTGAATTTCACCTGCCATTTTCTTGTACATTCACTCAGCTGTGTGAGATCCCTTTGTAACTCTCTGCAGTCAGCTTTGGATTTAACTCTCTTGAGTAATTTGGTATAATCACGAAACTTTCCTGCCTTTTTCTAAATCACTTATGAACATGTTGAACAGCACTTGTCATGGTACAGATCCTTGAGGGACCTTGCTATTTACCTCTCTCCATTATGAAAACTAACCATTTCTTCCTACCTTCTGTTTCCCATCTTTTAACTAGTTACTGATCCAGAAGAACTTCCCTCTTATCCCATGACTGCAAGCTTTTGGTGAGGGACCTCATCAAAGGCTTCCTGAAAGTCCAAGTACACTATATACACTGGATCTCCCTTGTCCACATGCTTGTTGACAGCCTCAAAGAATACTTATCAATTGATGAGGCATGATTTTCCTTTACAAAAGTCATGTTCATTGATTTGTCTGATAATTCTGTTCTTTACTATAGTTTCAACCAATTTTCCTGATACTGATGTCAGGCTTACAGGCTTATAATTGCCAGGATCATATTTGGGCCTTTAAAAAAAAAATTGCATCACATTAGCTATCCTCCAGTCATCTGGTACAGAGGCTGATTTAAGCAACAGGTTATATACCATAGTTATTAGTTCTGCTATTTCTTATTTGAGTTCCTTAGAACTCTTGGGTGAATATCATCTGATCCTGGTGATTTATTAATCAATTTGTTCCAAAACCTTTTCTACTGGCACCTCAATCAGGTACAGTTCTTCATATTTGTTACTTACAAAGAATGGTTCAAGTGTGAGAATCTCCCTTGCCTCTAACAAGCTTTATGGATGGAGGGGTAAGAGGTAGATGTATATCTTGACTTTATTAAAGCTTTTAATCAGTTTTGAAACCTCATAAACAAACAAGTGAAATACAGTCTAGGTGGAGCTACTGTAAGGTGGGTGCGTAACTGGTTGGAAAACCATTCTCAGAGAGTCGTTATCAGTGGTCACAGTCAAACTGGAAGGGCATACAAGGATTGATCCTGGGTTCTGTTCAATATCTACATACATTATTTAGATAATGGCATAGCAAAAACACTTATACCGGTAAAAGTTTGGAGACGATACCAAGCTGAAAGGGGTTGCAAGTACTTTGGAGGATTGGATTAAAATTCACAGTTGTTTGGACAAACTGGAGAAATGGTCTAAGTAAATAGGATGAAGTTCAATAAAGACAAGAATACTCTGCTTAGGAAGGAAGGAGTACTGAAGAAAAGGATCTGGGATTTACAGTGGGTCACAAGCTAAATATGAGTCAGCAGTGTAACACTATAGCAAAAAACCAAACATCACTCTCAAATGTATTAGCAGGAATGTTGTAAGCAAGACACAAGAAGTGATTCTTCTGCTCTACTCTGCACTGATAAGTCTTCAGATGGAGTACTGTGTCCAGTTCTGGGAGCCACATTACAGGAAAGATGTGGGCAAATTGGAAGAAGTCCAGAAGAGAGCAGCAAAAATGATTAAAGGTCTAAAAAACATTACATATGAGGGAAAACTGGGAAAAACTGTTTAATCTGGAGAAGAGAAGACTGAGAGGGAAGGGACATGATAATAGTTTTCAAGTACATAAATGGTTGTTACAAAGAGGGAGAAAATTGCTCATTTCTGAAGCTAGGACAAGAAGCCAATGGATTTAAATTGCAGAAAGGGAGGCTTAGGTTGGACATTAGGAACAACTTTCTGTCAGCATAGTTAAGCACTGGAACAAATTGCCTAGGGAGATTATGTACCCTCCATCATTGGAGGCTATAGGAACAGGATAGGCAAATAGCAGTAAGGGATGATTAAGTTAAATCATAGTCATACCAGGAGTGCAGGAGACTGAACTAGATGATCTCTGTAAAGACAGCCTAGTCTTCTTTCAGTGTTCCTTGAGCACCTTGATTGTCCATTGGCCCCACTGATTGGTAAATTTCCGGCTTCTCCTGCATGTAGCAAAATAAAAAAAAATGCAGTTAGTTTTTGTGTCTTCAGAGTCTTTCTTGGTTTGCCTAGTTTTATGTTTACATTTGAGTTGCCAGAGTTTATGTCCCTATCTATTTTCCTCGGTAGGATTTGACTTCCAATTTTTTAAAAAGATATGTTTTTGTCTCTAACCACCTCTTTTACTCTGTTTTAGTCATGGTGACATATTTTTGGTTTTCTATTATTTAATTAATTAAGAACTAGTATTTGGGGATATATAGTTTGAGCCTCTATTATAAGTTTCCATGTAGCTTGCAGGAATTTCACTTTTGTGACTGAAGCTTCCAGGGGTAGCCCAGTTAGTCTGTATAGGATAAACTTAACAAACAACAAATGGTCTGATAGCACTTTATAGACTAACGAAACATCTAGATGGTATCATGAGCTTTCGTGGGCACAGCCCACTTCTTCAAATGACCGGAGTTTGTGACTGTTCTTTTTAGCTTTCATTTAAACTAGCCCTGTCATTTCCCCCCTTGTTAAAACTAAATGCTATTGTGGTAGGTTTCTTTGGTATTTTCCCTCCTACGTGAGTTTGTATATCCTGACTTTCAAAATAAATGAGGTTAGAAATGTCCTGCAGTTTTGGGAGTATAAGACAGACCCTATGAAACCTGGGAGTTTCCTGGCAAATTTGGGTTGGATGCTCATGGCACCGACTATATTGGGGTGGGGGTATGCTGGGGTGTTTCTCTCCCTAAGGAAAGGAGAACTTGAACTACATGACAATTTACTTCTTCTCTCCATGCATTTATAACTCTAACAACAAAACCAGGGCGGCCTCAGCTGCAGCTGGCGACTGCCAGGTCTAGCCTACCATCCAGTGTGCATGGTCGAATAGGCGTAAGAGTGTGACAAGAGTGAAATCACTTAGCTACCCAGTAACATGGAAGGAAACCCCCCTGCTGTGCTTTTCCATATCATTCATAGGCTTCTTAGTGAAAGGAGAGTGGCAATGGGGGAGATTCACTCCTTTACAGAAGGATCTTTACTGGGTCTCAGACTGGTTTGTACCCAGTGGGATGGCTGAGCGTCCTCTCTCTCAAGCAGCTATGTTCTTCTCCATGAGCCCAGCTGACACTATAGTGCTCCCTCATTATAGTTGTGGGTGGAAGGGGGCACTACAAATGGGAAATGAGCGTAATGATGAGAGATGACTACAAAGCAATTGGGTTTAAATGAGCTGTTACAATTCAAGAAAGAGATTTTGGAGTCATCATGGACAGCTCCTGGAAAACATCGGCTCAGTGTGCAGCAGAAGCTACAAAAGCAAAGGGAATGTTAGGAATCATTAGACCAGCCGTTCTCAAAGAGTGGGACCCCAAAATGGGTCACAACCCACTGGTGTTAGATTGCTGAGGTCAGGGCCAAACTCTGAGCTGTTCCACCTTTGGCAGTGGGGCTCAGGCTACAAGTGCTTCAGCTTTGGCTCCCTCATCCAGGGCAATGAGACTCAGGTGGGCTCATGCTTCCGTGCTTCTTCCTGGGGTCACGTCATAATTTCTGCTGTCAGAAGGGATTGTGGTGCAATGAAATTGGAGAACTCCTGAATTCGGCAATAGATACACACCCTGGACTTCAGAAAAGCAGAATTTGACTCCCTCAGAGAACTGATGGGCAGGATCCCCTGGGATGCTAATATGAGGGGGAAAGAAATCCAGGAGAACTGGCTGTATTTTAAAGAACACTTATTAAAGGCACAGGAATAAACCATCCTAATGCGCAGTAAGAAAAATAAATGTGGTAAGCAACCAGCTTGCCAAGGGAAGTAGTGGGGGCAAAAGATCTATCTGGTTTCAAGATTAAACTAGATGGGTTTATGAAGGGGATGGTTTGATGAGATAACAGGATCTTGGTATCTAATTGACCATTCATTATCAGTGGGAAATAGGCCAATGGAGGGATGATAGGAGTTACTATAGAGAACTTTCTGGGTGTCTGGCTGGTGAGTCTTGCCCACATGCTCAGGGTTTAGCTGATCGCCATATTTGGGGTCGGGAAGGAATTTTCCTCCAGGGTAGATTGGCAGAGGCCCTGGAGGTTTTTCGCCTTCCTCTGTAGCATGGGGTACAGATCACAGCTAGAGGATCTCTGCATCTTGGGGTCTTCAAAGTATTTGAAGGCTTCAATATCTGAGATATAGGTGAGAGGATTATTCTAGGAGGGGTGGGTGAAATTTTGTGGCCTGCACTGTGCAGGGGGTCAGACTACATGATCATAATGATCCCTTCTGACCTTGGCGTCTATGAGTCTATAAATCCTTGGTGTGCTTAAATACAAAAGGAAAGCTTACATGAGGTGGAAACTTGGACAGATGACTAGGGAAGAGTATAAACATATTGTTTGAGAATGCAGGGGAGTTATCAGGGAGGAGAAAGCACAATTAGAACTGCAGCTAGCAAGTGATGTGAAGGGTAACAAGAAAGATGTTAGCAATAAGAGGGTGATCAGAGAGGGTGTGGAGCCCTTACCTAGTGACAGATGACGTGGGAAAAGCTGAAGTACTCAATGCTTTCCTTGCCTCTGTCTTCATGGACAAGATCAGCTCCCAGACTACTGCACTAGGCAACACAGTATGGGAAAGGCTATTTCCCATAGCCATAAAAGGCATTAGCCCGGGGATAAAATGGTGTCCTTGGCCTCTGTTTGTCAGAGGCTGGAGAGGGATGGCAGGAGACAAATCATTTGATCATTGTCTTCAGTCCAACCTCTCTGGGGCACCTGGTCGGCAGACAGGATACTGGGCTAGATGGACCTTTGGTCTGACCCAGTATGGCCGTTCTTATGTTCTCATGGAAGAAGGTGGGCAGCCCTTGGTAGAGAAAGAACAGGTTAAGAACTATTTAGAAAAGCTAGACATGCACAAATCTATGGGTCCTGATTTAATGCATCCAAGAGTACTGAAGGAGTTGGCAAATGTCATTGCAGAACCTTTGGCCATTATCTCTGAAAACTCGTGGAGATTGGGAGAGGTCCCAGATGACTGGGAAAAGGCAAATGCAGTGCCCATCTTTAAAAAAGGGAAGAAGGACAACCCAGGGAATGACAGATTAGTCAGTCTCACCTCAGTCCCTGGAAGAATCATGGAGGGGATCTTCAAAGAATCCATTTTGAAGCACTTGGAAGAGGGGAAAGTGATCAAGAATAGTCAACATGGAGTCACCAACGGCAAGTCACGCCTGACCAACCTATGATGAGGTAACTGGCTCTGTGGACATGGGGAAGTCGGTGGATGTATACCTTGACTTTAGAAAGCTTTTGATACGGTCTCCCATAATATTTTCCTAGCAAGTTAAGGAAGTATGGATTAGATAAATGGAATGTAAGGTGGCTGGAAAGCTGGCTAGATTGTTGGGCTCAATGGGTAGTGATCAATGGCTCAATGTCTGGCTGGCAGTTGGTTTCTAGCAGAGTTCCATAAGGATCGGTTCTAGGGCCACTTTTGTTCAACATCTTTATTAATGACCTGGATGAGGGGATGGATTGCACCCTCAGCAAGTTTGTGGATGACAATAAACTAGGGGGAGAGGTAGATAAATTGGAGGGTAGGGATAGAGTCCAGAGTGACCTAGACAAATTGGAGGATTGGGACAAAAGAAATCTGATGAGGTTCAACAAGGACAAGAGCAGAGTCCTGCACTTGGAATGGAAAAATCCCAAGCACAGTTACAGGCTGGGGACTGACTGGCTAAGTAGTAGTTCAGCAGAAAAGGGATTACAGTGGATGAGAAGCTGGATATGAGTCAACAGTGTGCCCTTGTAGCCAAGAAGACTAATGGCATATTAGGGTGCATTAGGAGGAGCATTTCTAGCAGATCTAGCAAAGTTACTATTCCCCTTTATTCGGCATTGGTAAGGCCATATCTGGAGTATTGCATTCTGGGTCCCCCCCCATAGAAAGGATGTGGACGCACTGAAGAGGGTCCGGTGGAGGGCAACCAAAACGATGAGGGGGCTGAAGCGCATGACCTGAGGAGAGACTGAGGGATTTGGGCTCATTTAGTCAACACAGGAGAAGAGTGAGGGGGGATTTGATAGCAGCCTTCAACTTCCTGGAGGGAGGTTCCAAAGAGCATGGAGAGAGGCTATTCTCAGGAGTGACAGATGCACAGCCAACCTGTGGAACGGTTGCCATGGGAAGTTGTGAAGGCCAAAAGTGTCACTGGGTTCAAAACGAGAATAAGGTAAGTTCATGGTGGACAGGCCCATCAGTGGCTATTTGCCAAGATGGGCAGGAACACAACTTCATACTCTGGGTGTCCCTAAATCTCCAACTTGCCAGAAGCTAAGACTGCGTGACAGAGGATGAATTACTCTATAAATTGCCCTGTTCTGTTTGTTTCCTCTGGAGCATCTGGTACTGGCCTCTGCGAGTAGACAGGATCCTCGGCTAGAATGGTCACTTTCTGTTCTTGACATTGTGTTCAGTACAAGAGGATGGAATGCCATGACATGAAAATGCATGGGGGGATGAGAGGCTTTGGGAGGAAGTCTTGAGCTTAATTTCATAGTCTCCTTCCACCCAAATAACTCAGCATGGTTCAAGTTTTCTGTCAGCGTGTAGTGTCCTGGCTTTGTGTTACGAGTGTGTGATACTGTCCGCTTGTGCCTGGATACACAAAAAACATAGGGGGCCTGCTGCTAAAGGACCAGGATTCTAATCAGAGCTTCCAATGTACATGTGCGTATGGTAAGAACTGTAGCATGTGTGCAGCCCCTGACTCCATTACAAACAAGACATCATTGTCTGTTTTTAATATGCATGTGAACTTCTCTCTCTACTTATCGCACGCCCCACATTTCCCTGCTCCAGCCAATACAACCCAGTTTCCTCTCTTAATGCCTCACTGCCAAAGAACATGCACCTTCCTTGTTGCCATGCTACTTTGTAGTTGCATCTGGCCAATTGCAGGCTTATCCCATTATGATAAACCCAGCTGTTGCCAGCATGCCCAGTATTTTATACCTGTCAGCTAGATAAATCTTGGGGAAACCACATGCTCCAAACAGCCAACCTCACCTTTATCCGGCCTCTTCTGGAGCTGCACGCAGGAGAGTCTGAGTAAGCTTCTTGTCATCACCTTCCTGGCCTGGCTCACTTCTGCTCCTCCTTACTTCTCTGCCCATCTCTCTTAGCCCACCTGTTACCCTGCCTCAAGGAATGTCCTATTCTTCCCGCCTGTCCCTGCCCTCCCTACACCCAGCTTGGGATCCCAACCCTTTCCTCCCCTGACAGCCGCTCTGCCCTGGTGCCCTGCAGGGGCGTGGACGTACGGCCAGGCAGAAGGCAGTGGGTGACAAGTGCAGACGCACACACAAGGCAGGGCACGAACGCGCCACAGGCCCAGCCTCCCAGGGGCACTTTGCCGGGACGTGCAGGGGCATAACCCAGGGGCGCATCGCAGTCGGGGACGCAAAGATGCAACAAGTCGACACAATCAGCTGCAAAAGAAAAGCGCGGGGCGGGGGCTAAGCGGAGGGGAGGGGGCGCGTCAGTAGGAGTTTGCCCAGGCGCAGCAGGCAGGGGGTCTGTGCTCTGCTGTGTCCATCCCCCCGCCTGGCCCTTGGGGCTGCAGGCTTCCCGGGGCAGGCTCTGTGCCTGGCTGAGGGGGGGCTACCGGCACAGCAGCAGCAGCAGCAGCAAAGCCTGCGAGGGAGTCTCTCTGCGGGAACCGATGGGCTGCAGCCGCAGCTCCCGCCCCCTCCCTTCCAGAGGCGCCCGCTACCCAATCAGCGCCGCTCTCGCGCCCCCCTCTCCCCGGCCGGGGTTGCCGTGGCGACGCACTACACCAGCTCGCCCAGGCCCCGTGGGGGCGGGCCAGGCAAAGGTGCCGCCGCTGCTGCAGCCGGGGCCCGGCGCGCGCCCAACAAAGGCGCGAGGCGAAGCATCCCGGGGAGAGCGGCAGCCGGCAGGTAAACAAGCCCCGCGCCCGGCGGGCGGGGAGGGGACCGAGCAGCCGCACAAAAGGCGGCGGGAGCGGGGAGCCGATTTGCAAAACCCTGCCCGGGGGCTTGCAGCGGCTGCGGGGTGGGGAAGGGGGCAGCAGCCGCTTGCATCCCCTGTGCAAGGGCCGCTGCTGTCCCGCATCCCAGCGCAGGGCTGCCAAGGGTGCGGGGCAGCGATCCGGGGCAGAAAGTTGGGACTGAGTTTCTCCCGAGCGCGGCGGGGAAAGGGGAGCCGGGGCTGGGCTGGAAGGGGGGGTGCTCGGGGGTGAAAAGGCCCCTGGGTTTCACCGAAGCTGGCTGGGGAGGGGGTGCCAGGGCGCCTTGCTGGAAACGGATGGTTTCCTTGTCATGCGTGAGCTCAGCATGATACAAGCGAGGGGAGACACCTGACAGCTGCCCCCTGCCCGCATCAGACAATTAGTGACCAAGCTCTGAGTCTCCTTGGCTGTCACTTGCAAGGCTCAGTGCCTCCCTGCTGTGGAAATCCTCCTCCCACCTCATTTGCCCCGTGGTCTTGCCTCGGGCTTACGGGGGCTGGTGAATGCCTCGTAACCCCCTTGGGGGTCTCTTCTCCCCAGCCTCGGCAGGGCTGAGCTGCAAAGGAAGGTTAAGAGGAGCCTCTAGATTTGCACAGATTGGGGTGTAAAATGGTCTGGTTTGGAAAGACGCCAGCTTTATGGATAACCCAGCTTCCCTTTCACTGCTGGTGTGTTGACCATCCCCTGCTTGATGTCTGAGCCAGAAAAAGGCACCTTGCTGGAATAAGGGCTGCAACAAAGGCAAATGGCTGCATGGGGAGGTACAAGACTCAGAGGCTTGTAAGCAGACAGTAGCATCCTTCGCTGCCCCTGGTCATTTTTCTTGCTTGAAATAGCAAATTATAGGAGAGGAATGGCCTTTTTTATTACTTAAACATGGATATTCCCAGCTTTCTGCTTTCCACTGCCACTAGCTCTTCTTCCCTCTCCCCCACTGGCTGGTTCTTTTGGTTTCTCTCAGTTCCTGTTGTGTGTAATAGCCATCACCAGCTACTTCTGCGTCCATCGCCTGGACTGTTTCACTGCAGGGGGTAGGTACCTCTCCCAAGATGCATTCATCCTTTTGCTGACAAGTGTCTGATGCTGAAGCGCCTGTCTCATACTTGGGGAAACTGCGTGCCAATGATGTGCTTACCAGCAATTTATTACTGACAATAACCGTTCCCACTGATGATTTAAAATGCATTGGTCTAGGCAGACTTTTCTCACACCCCTCCTTTTCTGAAAGCTGATGCTGCATGAAGGATTGAAATGAACCCTTATCACCATTTTCTGCTTGTATTTGGCAGTTTAATGGCAGCAGTGGAGACAACTTTAAGAATTCACAGATCAGCAGGGTAAAGAACACATCTGTTTATAGAGGATTTGTTTCTGTGCGGAGTAAATTATTTATTTCTGACATGTATGAGCAGGAGGTTAACTATTAAAAAAGAAGGCTGAATAGCGTCCATCCAGCTCTATACATCTGCAGGATGCAACTGAGTCATTTTTAATTAAATTCACCATTCACATTCATAATATCCTCATCTCCAAAATGCTTTATTTATGTGGAATGATGTCATACCCAACAACCATTGGCAAGGTTGTGCACGTGAGTCCATTCAGGTAGACATTTCAGCGGATTATTGAAAAATGTCAGATGCAACAGAATTCCCAAGAGGTTCTGTAAACAAAACAGACAAAACCAGTCCTACCTCTGTTAGTCACATTCAGCAATTCATAGCCCTTCCTGGGGACTTGCTGCTTGTCAGTTTATACTTTCTCCCAAAAGTGTTATAAATAATAGCACAAAACATTCTTTAGCTGTATTACAATAGTGTCTGTAGGCCCATATAATGGTTTGTTCTGTTCAATGGTTTCAGAGTTCTTTACAAATACTAAGGCTCAATGAGCCTGCATGCTCAAAAGTATTATTGTTTCCATTCTACAGATAGAGAAATGGAAGTACAGGCACCGTAAGTGACTTGCAGAGAAAGAGAGAGAGGCCAGAAATACAACTTAGAGGGCTAGGCTCCTAAATTCTGTGGTTTTGCCACTTGTCCTACTCCCTACCATTGCTTCCTAAAGTAAGTTGGCCCGATGATATCAGTGCTTGCTATCAGTGCACGGGGCATTTTGGGAAAATACTCTCACGCAGGTTAGAGGCCTGGTTTTTTTGTTGAAGTGTGATGATTAAGTGAGAATGATGGTTTTGTGATTAAAGACACAGGTCTGGGCTCAGGAGTTTAGTATTAAGGTAGGAGCTAGGAAGGAGCTTTATTGATTAGGGATGTTTAATCGGTTAATCTCTTAGCTAGGATCCTGCAGTTGGGGGCTGCTCCAGTCCTCCTTGCCAATACATTTTTTAGCAGGCTGGTCAGCAGCCTTGCTTAGTCCTGGCTTGCGCTGGGTCCGGGACCTACCCCTGCTGCAGCTCTGCATCTTCCCGAACTGATAAGCATGGCCCCACCCACACTCTGATTCCTGCTTCAGCATGGCTCTTGGAGGCCTGCCCATGTGTGTTAGGGAGCTTAGGTCTTGAAGGGTGTGGGGCCACAGGTCGTAGACACGGGGCTGGGGAGTTGTTTCCCCCAGTCCTAGGTTCACCCCCCACCTATACATAGGGAAGGGTGAATTTGACCCCTTTTGCATTAAATCACCGTAAAAGTGAATCCTTGTGTATTCAACCAGCACATCTCACTTTGTCCAACGTGGTGCTGTTAGCAGGCTAACGATGTAACACTATGGAGATTTTACTGAGTTAGACCACAGGGATACTAGAAAGAGTTGTGTGTACAGCAAACGGCTTATAAGAAGATAGTTTATAGATGCCCAGTGCAAAGAAGGGAAGGACGTATGGTGTAATCAATTTACATTTGGAAAATGACACATTATGAATTATAGTATTTTGATAGGATCAGGAATAAGTCTGTTGTTTTAATTTCTGGGACATTGTACGAGTCATGAGATTGCGTTCCTACTATGGAGTATGGGTTAATTGCAACACGCCACGTCATAATTCATAGAAACAGGTCATTTTCCACAAAACATTTAGCAGTCCACTGGGAAGGGGGCTGGCACCAAAGTCTTACAGGCACGAGGAGAAATTATGGGTGGAAAGCAGTCAAATTAAAGAAAAGTTGAGGCTAAATCAGTCAAAGCTTCCTGAAAGTTTAGAAGTCCCTCAAGGAAAAGGGTGGAAACCCATAGCTTAGTTACTTGCAAAATTAGATTGAATAAAGAGTGTTAAGCGTAGGGTAGGATAGAATCTTGCCCTTACAGAAGGGTTTTATAAGTTACTTCTCACTCCTATGAATCCCAGGAGCATGTGTGTCCTAGAAATGAGCTGCTGGGCCTTGGGCCTTCAGAGCATCATTCATCACTATCCTTTCCCAGCTCAAGTCAGCTTCTCTGCCGTGCTGAAAGCTGTTCTGGAAAAGTACAGAGCAAGCTTAGCTATAGAGCATCTATCACTGAGCATTACTCAATTGCTGTCATATCAGATTAGTTCAATGTCACATTAGCACTCATTTATGTTAATACAAATGCAGCATGTCTGCCCCCTAACACTGATTGAATTGTGTTTACAGTCCCATAATCGGGATAATTAAAAGGGAGGTTCTGATTCGAAACCATGGACTTCCCCAAGGTGACTCCTCTTGTGGCCACTGCTTCTATAAGATACTAACTGGGAACTTTTTTGTCCATTTGGGGCTTGGGCAGCAGGGGAAGCAAGATGGAGGGTGTTTGGTTTTAGGACAGCCATGTGTATTTAGCATGGATGTAGCTACAGGTTGAACCTCTCAAATCCAGTGCACTCCAGGCAGCACTGAAAGTTGCCTGGGCAAGGCGCAGCACTCTTTGGGTGAAAGCTGCCTAGTCCCAGCCCCGCCCCTTCCTCCCAAGGCCCCGCCCCTTTTCCAGAGTGCAGACAGGGCTCCCCTGCCTTGCCCAGAAGCCTGGCCAGGCTGTCAGCCCCACTGGGCTAGATGACCTAATTGTGGGGGATAGTATAGTCCAATCCAGATTTGATTCCATTATAGAACTTTATTCAAATCAGCTACTAAAATTGTTTCTCTTTATTCTAACCCTCTCCACATTTTGTACAGAGAGATCAAAGATAGCTCAACAAAGCCTTTTACCTATAAATTAGCTGGTCCTATGTTGTGCATTTACATTTTGTAAGCACATTTTCAGTCCATGAAAGAACTGTCTAGCACCTAAATTTCTAAGCTCCCTGCGTGCCTACGGAGCTGTCTACTCTTCAGGAGGCTCGTGTAACTCCAGCAGATGCCAGTGGGAGTTCCACATATGTGTCGAGGGAAGAACCTGACCTCTGGGAGCTGCCTTTTGCAGTGGTGCCAATATGCAGAGCGCATTGTTCGAGCCGTGCCAGGGAATGACATACACAGCTCTTGGCTTTTCTAGGATCCGTGAACAGTCTTGGCAGAGCGTCACCTCAGGAACCATGTGTTCACCAAACATTAACAAAGTAAAGTCGCTTTGTAATACAAAGATGTTTAGCAGTCCCAATAGGCAATCATTTGTCGAACGCTGGCGATAGTTTTGACCGCAGCGGTTCATGCGATTACCAAGGCAGAGCTCTTGCTGAACCCGGTTCTCCCTTCGGGAAGAGAGGATGTTCAGGAGAAGGTAATGTGTGGAACTTGGTGTCTTTGAGCCAATGTATCAGTAGAGATGACTTGAGTGGGACAACATAGCCGAAGATCCTCTGGCACTGCTCCTGTTTTCTAGACACTGGCTGTAAGATTGTAGAATTTGTTGGCCCCAGGATGCGAGAGAAACAAGGTGATGAAGAGCTTTGTGTCAGCTCGGAAGCTTGTCTCTTTCATCAACAGAGGCTAGTCCAATAAAAAGGATTATCTCACTCACCATCTCATTAGCTCAGAGTGTCATATCCAGTCAGCAGATCTGCTGTGACAATTTTTCCCCCCACAGAATTCAGTTTTATTTATTAAAGACAAGGTGAGTGAGGTAATACCCTTTACTGGACCAACTTTTATTGGTGAGTCAAGCTGTCTCTCACCAACAGAAGTTGGCCCAATAAAAGATAATACCTCAGGCTCCCTGTCTCTCTAATAGCCTGGGACCAGTACAGTACATCTGTGCACCATAGCTTGATCTATGAAAAACCAACAGCCAGAACTTGGTGGGGGAGATCTTCAATCAAACATTGATTTATAAAAAGGAACGCCTGAAAAATGGCACATAGGGAGAATGGCGGGGGTTAGACCTATGACAAAAATACTGGTGGAGGAGTATTTTCAGCCTGACTTATGAAGATAACACAGGGCTGAGCTAGCCCCCTCCCTGATGGGATTGTATAGACAATAAATGGACTAGCTGGATTTTGTAATAAGAGTAAGGCTGGGTCTCTGGAATACAGACAGCAGTGACTCACTGACCAGTCATCACAGCAGGCAGCTGATTGATGGAGTTCCCCTCACACTTGGCTTAGTCACTGTCCTAAAGAGGTCTCCTCATCTTCTCCCACATGGTAGAATGTTGGTCTTGACCCTTACAATACTTTACGTTCTTGCTTTGATGGTGCCAAAGTTAAGTCAGGGAGCAAAAGGGATGTACAATGGCTTTTCCAACAGGAAAAAGAACCAAGCAAATACTTTACACCCCACATTTGAGTCACCAATTATATTTGGTGGTTACTCATGGGTGGGGGAAGAAGACAGCAATGGCAGGTTTAGTCTCAAATTGTACATCTCTAGACATGTTTTTTTCACCAGCACTTGGTATGTGCACTGTACAAAGATCAGAACCTGCAGCCCTCTGAAGATTGGTCTGGCTCATTCCTCTGTTTCAGCAAATGGAGAGGACGGAGAACTGGCAAGCCACCCTTGGGAAGCAGGAGGTGGAGTAGAACCTCTGTAGCATCATCACCATCCCTCTTCCTAGAAGCTTGTAGAAATCCCTCTACTTGAGCTCTGGAGCAAAGTGGTCAGGAGGAAAGTGGAGTCGTGAGGGAGGCCAAAGCCATAGACCACCCATTCACTGCAGCGTCATTCTTTGCTCAGTTCCCAGATTAGCCAGTGTCACGATGGCTCCAAGGAACGGGGCAACGGAACGGTGCAGAAGGGCTGAGCTTTCCCTCTAGCCACTTCCACGATTCCTTGGCTTCTCTCTGTGGGTCTGCAACACTGGGAGGCATCAACCCCAGCTCACTCGGGATGTAAAATCTCATTTCTCGTAGACTTTAAGTTCAGAAGGGGCCATTATGATCATCTAGTCTGACCCCCTGCACAATGCAGGCCACAGAATCTCACCCACCCACTCCTGGAATAATCCTCTCACCTATATCTGGATATGTCTACACTACCACCTAAGTTCAAACTAGGGTGGTTAATGTAGGCAACCGAAGTTGCAAATGAAACCCGGGATTTGAATTTCCCGGGCTTCATTTGCATCTTGCCGGGCGCCGCCATTTTTAAAGCCCCGCTAGTTCGGACTCCGTGCCTGTGTCCTCGTTCCACAAGGAGTAACGGTAGTTCAGAATAGGAAGCCTAACCCGAACTACCTACTCCGTGCCGTGTGTAGCCGCGGGCACGGAGTCCGAACTAGCGGGGCTTTAAAAATGGCGGCGTCCGGCAAGATGCAAAGGAAGCCCGGGAAATTCAAATCCCAGGCTTCATTTGCAACTTCGGTTGCCTACATTAACCACCCTAGTTTGAACTAGGGTGGTAGTGTAGACATACCCTCTCAGATATTGAAGCCTTCAAATAGTTTAAAGACCCCAAGATGCAGAGAATCCTCCAGCTGTGATCTGTGCCCCATACTATAGAGGAAGGCAAAAAACCTCCAGGGCCTCTGCCAATCTAACCTGGAGGAAAATCCTTCCCGACACCAAATATGGCGATCAGCTGAACCCTGAGCATGTGGGCAAGACTCACCAGCCAGACACCCAGGAAAAGTTCTCTATAGTAACTCCTATCATCCCTCCATTGGCCTATTTACACTGATAGTGAAAGGTTGCTGACACCTGCCTTCTTGCTCTCTGAGGCTCTCCACCATCCTGTCCTGCTGGGCCAGATCCTCTGGTCACCCTCAGCCATGTGCCACAGAGCTGGGGTTACCGCCCCTCCTGAAGAGCAATGTAGATGCTGAACCATTTCAGCTCTGGGAGAGTGCAGTTCTAGGGCACAGCACCCAGGAATACTGCTCTCAAAAGGGCTCAACCCCACCAAAAAAATCCATCTTTCTCTGAGTAAAAGTTTTACGCAAAGAAAGCTCATGAGGATTGTTCACCCGCTTTATCAATGAAAGCGAGACCATGCACACTGATTGCTCCCTCCAAGTAACAATGATTTACACTGGGCTTGATAGTAAACAAAAGCGACTTCATGAAGTATAAACAGTAGGTTTTAAGTGGTTGCAAGTGAAAACAGACAGAACAAAGTAAATTACAGAATTAAAATGAGAAGAAAACGGAGCGTTAGTTCTAATTTACTAAAAAAAGTACTGGTGAACTTATTAGTTAGTTAACTGTTCAAATCCCTACAGCTCACGCACCTGAGGAGACTATCAGGGGAGAATTGTTTGGCTCTGCTAGGGTACATCTAGACTATGTTCTTCTTTCAAAAGGAGATATGCAAATGTGGTGCTAATTTGCATATCTTCTTCCAATTGCTTTTTCGAAAGTTTTTTTTTAAAGTGAAAGCAGTTTAGATGGCTTTTTTAAAAAAAAACTCCCCCTTTTTCGAAAGAACACTGTACACCTCATTTTTTAAGGAAGAAGGGTTCTTTCAAAAAAGAGGGGTTCTCTTAAAAAAAGCCCATCTAAACTGTTTTCACTTTGGAAAAAAACACTTTAGAAAAAGCGATCGGAAGAAAATATGCAAATTAGCACCCAATTTGCATGTCTCCTTTCGAAAGAAGAACATAGACTAGATGTACCCTTACAGTGGATTGTGCTTCCTAAATCCCTCTTTCACTCAGAGCTCTGCTTCATACAGACCTCCTGCAATTTCCCCATTCCATTAACTCAGGAAGAATGCATCAGCCTTCCGATGCAGAGTTCAAACCTTCTGCACATGGAAGCAACAGGGAGATTTTTCCATTGCTCAGGCAGTGCTTGTAACTAGCAATGCTATTAGAACATAGCTGTCAATATCCTAGTACCATTGGGGCCATGTTTGTCTTTGCCCCAGGCCAAAATCTGAATGTTTGGCATGTCAAGATGCCAAAAACTGAAATGTCTCTCCACTGTAAATCGTTGCTGTTGTAGTTTTAACCTTAATTGGCATGGCCATGAAATAAACCAGAATCTCTTGATTGCAAGTGAATCTATAAGATAGGCCTTAGCTTTCCAGGCTTCTCCAGGAGATCCAGAGGGGAATTTGTATTGCTCGTTTTTCACAAACCTGCACTGGCTTTGCCCACAAAGCACAGCTGTACACCGCTAGAGTGGTGTCAACGGGGTTTTTGGGAGCTCAGCACTAGACATAGAGGCTATGTGCTATAACCCAGCATTGCTTATGGAAGTAGTTTAAGGCTGGACTGTATTTTTGGAATTAGTCACCTTATGCTCTGAGAAGTTAAGCAAAAATACAGGGAGGCAGGGACAAGCTGTTGTGCTGGAATAGTGCGGGTGCTGAGAGCCACTGATTCAAATGGCAAAGCCCATTTATAAGTCATAGAACACTAGAACTGGCAGGGAGCTCGAGAGGTCATCAAGTCCAGTCCCCTGCCCTCACAGCAGGACTAAGCACCAGCTTGATCATCCCTGACAGATTTTTATCCAAACTGCTCTTAAATATCTCCAGGGAGGTCTCAGCACCTTTGTATAGAGGTCTGGCTAGGAAGAATAGACTGTGTACTTGGGGGGAGGGCACCGATAGTCTTGGCGGAAGAGGTCAACCAGGGGTTGGTTTTAACTGGTGCGGGGTGGGGTGGACTCTTGTGAGGAAGCCACTCTCAGAGTTATTGATGATTTACCTGTCTGAGGCAAGGCTGTATTATGGAAGAGACAAGACACACTTACCCCCACTGTACCCTCAGCAGCCTGCACATGTACATAATCCCACACCTGTGTGTGATATTTCCCAATTTGTTTCCAGACCTTTTAGTGGGAGATTCCCAGAGCCATCCTTACCCACATGCAGAATACACACCTGCGTAGGGCCCCTGAAAATTTGGGGCACCTCTTTCTGTCCCTGTTCTGTGACTCTGCTTTCTCCTGAGAGGAGCTAGTTCACTTGAAAATGAAAAAGCCTGCCAGACCTATTAGCAGGACATCAAACCTGTGAAAGCCATGTAAGTGGTAATGAAGCCATTTAACAAGCATTTGTCATTCCCCTGCCCTGGGCTGCCATTGGGTGTAAAGGAACCAGTTTAATAGCGCTGCGTAGAGCCCCATAAATCCTAAGGACCGCTCTGGAGAATCCCCCCTCTGCCCCACGAAAGGTCAAACAGCCTCCTCCTTGAGGGGCATGAGTGTTGCGGTTAGCCAGGTTGAACGTGACTCTGAGGAAGTTATTTGGGCAGCTGGATAGCAAAGAGGCTGGGAGAGGCCTGTTCAGCGTTAGGCTTTGTCTCCAGTGCAGCCGCTACTGCCAGTTAGCACACCTGAGCAAGCCTGCTCACTGAGTGATGCATGCCCTCACCAATCCACCGTCAACTAGAGGAGCCCTTGATAAACTGCTGCAACTCACCCGGTTGCCTCCCCACGCCTCAGCAGTGCCCCCGGCCTACAGGACCAGTTAGTTCAAGTGTAAAGCACCACATGGCTCCAGCTGAAGAGTAGCATGCCGCTGGAAGCCAGGTTAGGGGAAACCCTCCCATTAGCACAGTGGCAAAGACAAGCCCAAGAGCTCACTGTAGCACTTCCATCTGGGGGTCCCCACACGCCACAGAAAGGAGGCCAACATCACTGTAAGCAGACAGTGTCCCTCCCTACTCTGAGCACACACCGAACTTAAAGCCAGATCTACATCTTGGGAAGCGGGGGGAGGGTAAGTGTATCCATAACAAGCAACAATCACACCCAGGCTGGCTATTCCTATCCCACAGCCCTGCCTTCATATTTGTTCTTTGTAGTCTCCCCCAGGCTCCAAGCCCTTCTGAGTCCCTTCTTTGGTGCTAAGTGAACCCACCTGCCTGTAGAAGAGAGCAGCAGTCTAGCTTGCGCCTACGTGGAGAGTTCAAACAGCTAGGAACAGGGTTTCACAGCAGACTCCTGCATCTCTCTGCAGGGCACAGAGCATCTGCCACCCTGTGACATCTGCATGCAGGGGTAAGCCCTTGGTGTGCAGGAGGATGGTCCTGCTTGGTACCACCAGACTCAGAGACCTCCTGTACTAAGATCAGAGAGACTCTGCAGCCCCGCAGGGCTCAGCCAGAGCATGGAGATGCCGGCTCTACATGTTCCCTCTTGTGCTCCGGGTAGAAAGGGCAGCCATCCCTGCTTCTCTTGATATCCTCCAGTGAGTCCTGCAATGCCTCAGCCCTGGCCCTCTAGCCACTGGGCCTTTGCCCCACAAGCCTCCCCAGCAGCCCCCCACCTGCCAGCTGTCCTGCTGCACAACGTTCACCTCAGAATCATGCTCACAGAACAACTGAGCATGCTCATGCTTCACCTCACCGACTTCCTCACCCTCATGGGGGGCAGGACCCGCAGCCACCTGAGGAGGGCGAGGAACCCCAGCGGGCCAGCCCTTACTCCGCACTGGTTCCCAGCCTGGCTGGGAATATTAGCTGGAGCTGCGCAGTTCACCTCTCCCTTCTTTAGTGAGGGGGGGCCCTAGCGCACAGGGGTGCCAACAGCCTCCATCGGCCCATGAGCAAGGTGGGGGGGGGCAAGGTATGTGCTCCCTGAAGTAGGGATGTGAGCGCATGGTCGTGTAAATGATTAACCAGTAAGCCTGAGTTTATCAGTTTATGCAAATGACCACACACACTCCCCTTCTCTTGCTGCCTCTGTATCAGAGGCAACAAGGCGGGGGGGGGGGGAGAGGGGTGAGAGCTGGTACCTGTGAGGAGCCACCTTAAAAGCTGGCTCCCCATGAGCACCAGATCCCGTAGAGCCGCCTGCCACTCTGACAGAGAGGCAGCAGTGTGGAGGTGGGGGGGTGGTAGGTGGAAGCTGGTACTTGCTGAGATCCAACTTTTAAAAGTTGTCTTTCTGTGCGTGCCAGCTCCGTGGAGCTGCCTGGGCCCTCCCCCCTTGCTGCCTCCCACACAGGCAGTGGGGCAGGGGCAGGTGGGAGCCGGTGCTCATGGGGAGCTAGCTTAAAAGCACCGGCTTCACAGAGCTGCCTCCCTGCCCCAACTCCTGTGCTGCTGCCTCTGAATCAGAGGCAGCAGCACAGGAGTGGGGGCAGGAGGAGCTGCTGCCCTGCACTTCTGCCTCTGATATAGAAGGCAGCAGCATGTAGGGCAAGGGGCTCCTTGGGAGTAAGGCCAGGAGCACATTGGTTGCCGGCCCCTGGGACCATTGAATAATCGTGTAATCGCTAAGATTTGGTTCAGTTATAGGATTATTAAATTAAACGGAATCTAACATCCTTACCCTGAAGGGGCAGGGCCTCAGGCAGAAGGGCTGGGGCCTGGGACAGACAGCCCTCAGTATCCGCCCCGCTGCCAGCTCTCCGTGCCACTCAGAGCATCCCCCGCCCCCACCTCAGACCTCAGAGCTGTATGGAGCATGTGGCACGATGCTCTCGTGCTGATTTAAAGGACCTTGGGCTCTGCCCATCGTCGCAGCTGGGAGCCCTGGGCCCCGGGCCATTTCCCCCCTTTGCTCCCGCTCTCGGCGGGCCTGCTGGCGCACACCTCTGTAGAGTGCGTCAGCTAGCAGCCCCTCTTCCGGCACCTCTTACTGACGTTCTAAGTGCGGCTCTCCCCGCGCCTCCTTGTTTAAGCACACCTCATTTGTGGCCCAGAAAGTCACAGGCTCTCCTCATCAACCTCTTCCTGGTGCAGGCCAAGATGGCCGTCCATGGCTCCAGGAGGAAAAAGCTGGATGGGGAGATGCTCTGATCACGTCCCCAGGGGACGATCTTGAGGGCATTGACCATGTAAATGCCTCTGAGGAGCAATGGGTGCTATCTGTGGTTCTCTGCTTGGTGTTCCCCCCTGGTTCCCTTGCCTTTGCCTTCACTCCCAGTCTTACATTTGTTATCTTTTGTGGCTCCAAGTATTCACTTGTGTCCCGAGCTTAGTGGTTTCTGCCTGCTAGTTGTGAGAGTGAGCATTTAGTTTTGGGTGGGCCTAGACCTGCTTGTCTCAGTACTTGCAAATGCTATGCAGGGGTCAGCTTTCCAATGTTGTCAGCATAGTCCACATAATGGGTCCAAATACCAAGAGAAACCCTGAGGATATTAAGAGATACCTTGCCACAGGGAGACAGAAACAAGAGCCAGGTTTCCAAAGCCCCAAACACACTGAGCTGTTTTGAAAAGCTGGCCTCTTATGTTGGTCTTTAAATAGGAGCAGAGCTTTTCTGAAAATGTGCCCCCCCCCTCATTGTGGGTGCTGAGTCCTTTTGAGAAGCTGGGTGTTAGGGGGTGGAGAAGCTCAAAGTGCTTTGCAGTGGTATTATTATATCTTGTTATGTAAAGGGAAACTGAGGCACAGTGAGTCACATGACTGCTAAACAATACAGAATGAGACAGCAGCAGAACCAGAATGTATCTGCTGCCTCCCAGTCCTAGGCTTTCTCCATGGGTCTCTATTTCCTCTCATATCTAATTATGCAGTAAAAGTAACATCGATAATCTTCCATGTGCCTGACAAGTGGTTTTTGCCCCTGAAAGTTGATGTTGGTCTGGAAGGTGTCACTGGACTCCTTGCTGTTTTAAGAATTAATCTTCATGAGATTCTCTACATATGGAAACCTATACATTGTGTTATAAATTATGCTAATGTGTAAAAATCCCCAGTAACAAAGTAAATCCATGCACTGGTGATTGCCACATACAAAATTTAACAGATGTCTGACTCCACTGACGTTAGTCTAGTCGCACAGATGGAAGAACTGCAGAATGTGTAATAGAAGATGCACAGGGTGGATTAGAGGGAATTGAGAACAGAGAATGGCTGGACCCTAAACCCATTCTTTAAACAGAACACCTCTTATTTTACCCATGGGCACATGCAATCTACAAATTTCAAGCAACTCTGACAGATAAAAACAGCCAGATAAAGCCTAAAAGATGAGAAAAGGATGAGTCCTAGAAAATTGTGGGTACTGAAAAAGCTGCCATTACCACAGTAAGTCAGGTTCTAACATAGCTTCACAGCAGCCCTGGGAGGTAGGGCTAAGCTACTATCCCCATTTTATAGGTGGGAAACTGAGACAGAGAGAGACGTGCCCAACGTCTAAAGAACTCAGTAGTAGAGCAGGGATTTGACCCCTCACCTCCCACAACCGAGGTGAGATACTTAATTGCTGGGGCTGTCCTGCTCATTAGAAGGGCAGGGGCTTTTTTGTGGGGAGGGACAGGCAACGTAATCACTCAGAGGAGATGGGACTCCCCAGCACTGGCACATACTTGCCGTGTCACACAACTTACTGCCACTGAAGTCTATGGGCAGGCTTGCTTTGATTTCCAGGAGAGCTGGATCAGACTCTGTTACTGTAGTAAGACACAGCCCCTCCCCGTGCCTCAGTTTACCCTTCTGTAAGTAACTTTGGCGATCCCCCATGAAGCTACCAGGGGATGGGGATTACAGGTCTGGGGGCCTATCCGCAACAAGATAACTGCAGGGAGGGAAGGAGGAACGGGACCTCCACTGGTTCTGGTGGCACAGCTGCAAAGTTCCCCTTAAGAGCAGCTAAAATCATCCAGGGTGCACATGCATTACCCTCCCCCTCCCATCTCACCCCCCACTGCTGAGGCAGTCCCCAAAGCCTTCACAGGACTGGCCCAGGCAGGAACGTGTTACTGGTGGCAGCTCAGGGCTGGGTGGGGATAAGAGGTGAGCGCCCAGGGAGAGGCACTTGAAATAGAAACCCCGTCTCTTCCCCTTCCCCCTCCCCCCTTCCCCTGCCTCCCTTCTTCATGTCCCAGGGCCACTGGTTTGTATCAGAAACAAAAAACAGGACAATGTAGCACTTTAAAGACTAACAAGATGGTTTATTAGGTGATGAGCTTTCGTGGGCCAGACCCAACCATCTTATTAGTCTTTAAAGTGCTACATAGTCCTGGTTTTTGTTTCAGCTACACCAGACTAACACTGCTACATTTCTATCACTATGGTTTGTATCAGGCCTTCTCCACACCCCCGCCCTCTGTGTCATAGGCCCGGGCCTTGCTGCATCCTCCCTGCTGCTTGTGGGTGGAAGGAGGAAGCTCCTCCATCTCTCTTCCAACCTGCTGTACCTTCAGCCCAGGCCCCTGCACACTTGCACCCGAGGCAACATGTGGGGAGGCAGACGGCATCACATCCCCTTTCCCCAGAATTCTGCCTTCCCTTTAGCACAGAGCTTTCAAAGTGCCAGGCGCACCCCCTCGTTTGAGAAGAGCCACCTCCTACCAGGGGCCGTCCGGCCCACCCAAGGCTTTGGCTCGCCGTGCTGGGGGTGCCGGGGTGATGCCCAGCAGCTCTGCTTGCCCTGCTCCCCAAGCCGGGCCACCTCCGCACAGCAGGGCAGGAGGCACGGCTCAGAGCTGCTCCTCTGATGTGCTCTTGCCTCCCCCTTGGAAGAGCCCCGTGCCGGCTGGCAATGCCCCCTAAGGCTGCGGAGCTAAGCTGCCGTGAGATGGTCCCCGAGGTGCTCGCTTGCCACTGCCCTGGCGCTCCGGGCTTTGCTGCCCAGAGGTGACGCATGAGACAGTCGCGGGACCCCACTTGAAATGTGCCGCCTCCATCAAGGGTTACACATGCTCTCTGCCTCTCACCTGCTCCCCGTGCCTGTGTTTGCTCATTAATCCCCTCCCTGGGCACTGGTCCTGTGGCTACACGCTTATTCCATGCCGGCGAGGCTGAATCGCTGGACGCAGGCCACCTGCAGGGCAGAAGGATGCTTGACACAGCCCTGGAAAGCACCTCCGAGCCCAGCCGAGATGCTTCCGAGCGGCATGTTGGCACCTCTGAGGGCCTGGCATGGGGGGTAGACAGTTCTGAGCAATGGCTGTTCCTGAAGGGAGTGCCCAAAGCCTGCTGCTGGGCCTTAGCCCTCCTGTGAGTCCAGTATCACACCCAAGGAGCCAAACCCCTGCAGGTTACACTCCCGGAGCATCTGTATGCAGCAGTGGAGATGATCCCTTAGCCACCCATTGCTTTTTCAGCAGGCTCAGGTCTTTTTGTGGCCTGTCCCCTTCTGGGTGTGAGGGCAGGTGGGTTTGTAGCACAGCAGAGAACATGCTGCAGAGGCAGGTGTGTAGGACAGAGAGGGAGGTGAGTCCACAGCAGAGGTGGGTGGAGGGCATGTTGCAGATAGTTCCTAGCAGAGAAGGGGGCTGGCTGAGGTCATGCAGCCAATTCCTGCGTTAGTGAAGAACCGGTGAATGGCAAGAGCGTGTGTTTTGCTCCGAAAGGGCAAATGGATTCCGCACACGCTGCTGGGTGACGGGGGGAGGGGCCCTGCATATAAATGCCTGGAGCTTTTGAGACTGGCCCGGGGAGCACAAAAGCAGCCGGCCAGCGGCACCAGTCCATGTGACAAAGCGTCAGGAGGAAAAAGCCTGGCTCCGAAATAGATTTTTCCCCTCTTTGTTGTTGCTGTGGCTATTTGTTGCCATGGCACCACAATTAGCAGAAGGGGTGAACGGGTTCCTGGTTTGACTGCCCTGGCTTCAGTGGAATTATGCCAGGGTTGAATTTGGCCCACGGATTTTAATTACCAGCCGCTAAGGACAAGATCCAATGGGACTGCACTGATTTTATTTCCTCTTAATTTAGTACAGTGCTCTGGATGCAGACTAACTTTTCTGGCTGAGTGTTCTCGGTGGTTATTATTGATTTGCTGTGCCTTGCCACAGGAAGGGCGCGCGCCATGATAGAGACTGTGGGGGCGGCGGTGTCAGAGCGCTGGTGACCTGTGCTGGAGCAGTGGGTCTGATTCTCCCCTCACGCACACCAGGGTGACTCCATTGACTGCCGCCGTTATTTACACCCTGGTAAATGGGAGGAGACTCCAGGCCCCCTGAAGACGCTCACGGAAGCTTCCGACGGTTAGCTCTAGACACCTTGCAGCAGCAGCTGCCGCCATACGTGCAAAGTGGGGGCTGCCTTTCCTCCCTCTCCATTATCACTGGGCACAGCGCTGTGATGAGTGCAGGCAAGAGGCTCATTTGGCCCCCGGCACCACAGCTGCTGAACCAGAGGTGGAGCCTGAGCAGTGAAAGGAACCAGAGGGTTCGCTGAGTATCCCAGCTGTTATAGGAACTTGACACGCAGCCGAGGTCAAAGCGCTTCAGTGGCTGCCTGTTTGGTTTGGGCCATTTCAGAGAACAACAGGCCTGGATCCACACACCCACAAAGCCTGCGAACACCCTGTCTGGAGACTTTGGCCCCAGCTCTCGTTTATACACTTACTAGGATCCAGGGCTTCCTTCACCTTCTGACCTCTGCAGCACAAATTGCACTGGCTGTGGGACTGGCTTTTGGCCAGCTGAGTGCAGTGGCCACTTGATGATCATACTTGGCTTGCACACTGCCTGGATTTGGTTTGCCAGAGCTGTCAGCATCGCACAGGAGGCCGGGAAAGCTACTGCCTGTCAGTTGTTATGTTTAGCTAGCTCAGAGCTGAGCAGCCGTGGCCCTTGGCCAAGCCTTTAGCTACAGGGATGGGCACTAAAGAGGCTAAGAAAGATGAAATGGAGCATCCCAGCCAAGGGCCACCCTAATGAAACATGTTGGTGACTGTGTCATGCTCTGTTGCGGGCCAATAGAACTCAAGAGAACCTGTTGCTGTGTTCCTGTGCCATTCGCATGATCCAGGTGCTGGGGTCACACCAGTTTCGCCTGGCCATAAGTGAATCACCTTGAAACAACAGGCCTTCTACCAGCAGAACCATGGGCTTCTCTGCTGCGTTTGCCAGTCACATGCCAAATCAGCAGGTCCCAGCAGCAGTGGGGAGAGAGAGAAGACAGCCACACACTCTTGAGATGGAAGAGTGCAGGTGCAATGAGTGACAGTTCATTGAAATCAGGGTGGGTGCCCATTTGCCTCAGTATAAAATTTGGCCCCCCAAAAGCACATGCTATGTTCATAACGGACGTGTAGGAACTCTGCTAAAAGCCGGGACTGCCAAGAAATTGCATGCAGGGCAGAGAATTGCACTGGAGTGCTGGCAACAACACGCATGGCACAGTTCATCATGAAGAGTCACCAAATGGATCATTCCCCCACCACCGAAAAGCAGTGCCTCTGTGGAATAGGAACAGGCACCAGCAGCACAGCAGGTGCTGTATGGAACGGAGGTGACAGAGCCGAATTCTCATTATTTGGGGTTGCAGATATTCCCCCCTTACTGTTCTCCCCCATTTCCTTCGTCCAAGTAGTCCCTAGATTACAGAGAGGCCTTTCGTATCACTCACCAATAGCAGTTCATAGGCCCCATCTTCCTGACGGCCAAGGCAGATTGGATGGAAGACCAGCCGACTAAATTGGATATCATCAACGCTGTTCCTTTATTGTCTAGAGAGGTTGCTGTTTCATGACCACGGGGCAGAGCAAGTTGGTGTAGCAGCGTGTCCTACTCAATGTTGCCTCTAACGTTTTCCATCCCTGAGCGGGATAAATTTTGTTTATCCAAGACATTTGCCGGTGTGCACCACTACTACCTGCTGGCAGCTTTGGGCACTCTGCTATGCAGCTGAACAGCATTTGAATCTCTCCTTAAGGGCCTAGCTAAGCGCCCAGCTTACAGGGAACACTGATCCTACTCCAACCACTCCTATGTGGGTGCGAAGCAGGAAATCAAATCCAGATGACATGCCTATCAGGGCACAATTTTCACAGCCACTGGGCCCGCTCTTCTACAGGTGTGATGCTTGGATTACTTTCCTAACCCACGCGGGTTCCTTCTAACTGATGTGATTGCAGCGCAGTAATGTAGTTTGTGGGGGAACAAGGCGGGAGGGTACAGCCCTCTTCCCGAACAGAGGTGTTTACACTGTTGCCTGTCCTCATTGTAGGAACCAGGCCGGGGGGAAGCAAGGTGTGTAAGTCACTGACCCTTTCTGGGTCTTAAGCACTTGCTATTCAGTGGGGATAGCTGGGCTTTCCCACCCAGGTGAGGTGCCTTAAGATCCTTGAATGAAGATGGGTCCAGCTGGGTCTAACAGCTTTGTTAGGGAGGCAAGAGATTAACTGTAACAGGGAGAGCATTGCTACATCATTCCTCTCGCTCAGAGGGCTCTGGAGAGCGGTGTTGCTCCTTTTTTGTTTCCTTGGGCCCTGACTGTGAGGAGCCCTTTTGTTTGTTTGGGATTTGGGCTGCAGGAAGCCCTCACTTGGGTTGTTTGCTCTAGGGGGCTGTGGGGTTCAACCCAGACCAGGAAGGGGCTGCATTGCTGGCTGCCCCGCAGTGCTCAATGCTTTACATGCTGTGCTGCTGTCGATCACTGCCCTGATACCAATGGTCACTTTGCAAACATGCGGGTCACGCCCTGGTGCACTTTGCAGAGGCCTCCCAACACCCCTAGGCCTGATGTTCCCCCAAACTGCCTCTCACTGAATACTTAGGCTATGTCTATACTTTCGGCGTCTTGTGCGAGAAATATGCAAATGAGGCTACGCGTGGAATATCGCCGAGCCTCATTTGCATACCTAATGATCCGCCATTTTTGCAGAAGAGGCTCTTGCGCCAGAAGGAGCTGTCTACACTGCCCCTACTTTCGCAAGCAAAACCCTCTTGTGCAATGCCATTACGCTGTTTATTTTCAGGAATAATGGCATTGCACAAGAGGGTTTTTCTTGCGCAAGAAGGGGCAGTGTAGACGCTCCTTCTGGCGCAAGAGCCTCTTCTGAAAAAATGGCGGCTCATTAGGTATGCAAATAAGGCTCGGCGATATTCCATGCTTAGCCTCATTTGCATATTTCTCGCACAAGAAGCCGCGAGTGTAGACATAGCCATAGAGAAGTTAAGGTCCTTGCTCCTTTAAAAAGACAGTAACCCAATTTTATTATCTGAACTGGGATTAACAAGCCCTCTGTTTTAATCAAAGCACTGAAGTGGTTTAGAATAAAAGTTAAAGAACTTTATTAAACAAGAAGTTGCTGATTTAAGTGTTACCAAGTATGAGAATAAAGAGAGAAATGGTTGCAAACACAGTAAAAATAGGCATCCAAGACTAAAACCTGAGTTAACAAACTAGTGTCTCTCATTCAAAGGAATGTTTCTCACCAAGTTTCTTTTCCCACATGGCTGACCAGACTCTCTACCTTCACAGATCCTAAAGCGCTCGGTTCGTATCTCCTCAAGTGAAGGAATCCATGTTTTTTCTCTCTGTCTTTCCAAGTTCATTGATCCTGCTTCAAGAGGCAGGGAGGCTTCCTGGGGTGCAGTCTCCATACCTCATCAAGATTGCTAAGTGATCATCTTTCCACACTTGCTCTCCTGACGGCTTTGTTTAGCTTTCTTGTTTGACTGTGGGCCCGCTTTGCTTAATTTACACTGGAGAAACACGCAAGACATTCCTCTGTCTGGAACAGGCCTGTCTTACTCATGGCTTGTCAAACACATTTTAAGAATGCATTCCCAGCACATATCGATGTGTCCGTTGTACGTGCAGCGCACATCAATAGTAATGATCTATGGGTTATGAGTTTTCTGGTGATATATTACATGCCACCTTTTGGGTATCTATCATAAAAACAGTGCTCCAAGTCGCACTGGGTTGCTCTTAGGCTCAGATGCTCTCAACAGCCCCCTGATCCTATATTTGTGGGTTATTCCTCATTTGCTTGACTCTCCCTCTTATGCTCAGGCTTAAATTTCCATCTTTAAAGTACATTTTATTACTTTACTGCATGCTGTTGCTTGGCTGGTTATCACTGGAAGAAGACTCATTTCTAAATGAGAAACAAGCCTGCTATGGGGTGGCATGAGAAGTGACAAGTCCTTTGTAGGCCTCTATACCTCGTTGACTGGGAAATCCTTTTTTGACACCGGGGTTGTAAATAACAAGGCAGGGAAGAGACAGAATCCACAGGGTTTTCTGGGAGAAACATACAGGAATGAATCGCTGCCATCAATAAGATTCTCAGAGCTCTGAATGAGGATTAGAGAGGAGGAGCTGATCCGGAGTCTACTGAAATCAGCGGAAAGATTCATGTTTAGATCAGCGGGGTTTGGATCAGGCCGTAAAAAAAGCTGCCACAGCCACCCATACAATGATAAAGGAAACCAAACAAAGACCAGAAAAAGGAGAAATACTAGTGAGGCACTACCAAGCGGATTTAGTTTCAGAAGGAGGGCAGGGAGGAGGAATTAATCCCAAAGGTAGCTCAGATGTAACCTACTCATTTGAATCTCAGGTCTTTGAGGAAGATAAAAGATTTGTGGTTGAGATAATGCTGTAATTCAGACATATAATCCGTACGATGTCAGAACTCAGCAATTGGAATTGTACCTGTCAGGTAGCCCAGTATTTCCATCACACGAGATCCTGCCCTATCAGACATGTCAGATAAACTAACCTGCTGTGCACAGGTTCCTTCTGAACATTAGATAAATGCCCGCAGATACTTTGCAATGAAGTGGCGTGTGGCTGAGCACCCTTGCGTGCTGCTAGAGCAGCCCCTGCTGTCACATGCCAGCTTGCTGCCAACTTCAGACCTCCGTCTCAGCAGGCTGGCAGCGTGCAGCTTCCCAGCCCGGATTCCGTGACCCATTCCTATTCGACACAGAACTTAAGCACGTGATTAAAGCTAAGCATGTGCCTACACTTGCTGTGCTGAGTTAGTGCCTCTGTGCTGAGAGCCACACGATGCCCATCCTCCCTGTGTGCAGCACAGCTCCCATTGACACCCACTGAGTATGTGCATTAGACCAAGGGGAGGGTGTGTGTGTAAATGTCAGACTGGTGAAGGCATACACCTGACTTGACAGACAGCCTTAAAGACTGAAGGCTTCTAACCACCAAACACAGACAGGATAAGCATGGGTAGCAGAATTTTCTCCAGGTGCTGTGCCAGAGGGCTGGATTCGCCTTTCCAGTTTCACTCCATGGCTTCATTAGCATTACTCCTGATTCACACCGGTGCAAAAATATTGAATGATGACATAATAGCTACAAGACAGTCCTATTTTGCACACTTCCTCGTTCTCAGAGTGCAAGCCTTTCTCAAGCATTAGCTACTCCTCCCTTTGCCCCTCAGAGGTTAGGAATCGTGATTAGCGGTACTGGGCGGATAAAGAAGCAGGCAGAGGGGAAGTAACCAATTTGCCAAAGGCCACAGGAGCAGTCAGTGGCAGGGCTCGGAACAGATCTCGGGTGTTCTTGACTCGCACTTTTGCACTGCAAACTCCTTAGCAAAAGGCTGTTTCATCTATCACAGCCCCTGTCCTGCTGCCAGCCAGCAGGAGCAGGAGATGATGGAAGCAGATGCTTCCTTTTGTTAATAAACTGTCTAATCAATTGCTTGACCACACTGTGGTTCATTATGAAATGTATTCAAGAGACCAAATAACCAATGTCAGGTCTAGTTTATTACTATGAGCCAACAGTAATAATATAGTACAGGAAAAAGACTCTATATGCTACCAGTCTCTTGGAAGCCATCTCATGCAGTGTTGTTACAGTCACCTTACACAGAAGGTGTGTTCCTCAAAGCTATGCTCCTAAAGCCATCTTTTTATGCCCTACTCTTTACAAGTAAAAGGCTCTGCATACACATCATCTGAAACTGGGTCTAGCTAATCCGCTTTCTACCTTGTACCCATGGGGTGCCTCTTGTCCCGCAGTTCAGGTACCCAAAGGCATGAAGACACCAACCTAGGTTGGTACTAGGATAGAATGATCCTATGTCTTGTCCTCATTCTTTGGGACATTCCAGTGTGGGCCTCTGAGAGTAACTCCCTT
Source organism: Pelodiscus sinensis (assembly GCF_049634645.1). Lineage (NCBI taxonomy): Eukaryota > Metazoa > Chordata > Testudines > Trionychidae > Pelodiscus > Pelodiscus sinensis. The sequence continues at coordinate 8,232,014 of NC_134717.1, read as the reverse complement.
GCTGTTGCTGTGGGGAATCACGTCTCCGTCTGATATCAAGAGCTTCCCTAGTCACACAAGCCAAAACTTACTTCAGTTGAATGTGAGAGGTTATGGGATACTTTGCATAAGTGAGCAGGGTTATGTAAAAATCATAGGACAAATTAGGCTTTAAAACTGATATAGTCTGTGCACTTAGAGCAGACCAATATTTCTACTGTGGGGCTAATACATAATAAGATAGGTGTATGTGCTAGCCAGCATATATCAGCCAGCACTTTTCTGTGATGGGAGCCTGTACTGGTCCCCTCCTCACCTTCCTAGCAGGGGAGCAGCAATGGGAGTTAGACACCATAGTACCTTTGAGGACCTGGGCCTAAATGCTTCTGCTGAGAGCAAAGCAAGCTCCTGCTTTGACTTCATTTGTGCGCATGGCGCTAACGAGTGTCAGTAACAACGGGGTCATTAGCAATGTGCCTTGGGATCGGACAGTGTCATCTGGCAGTCCTGACATTGATTACATTATACTTCTCTGTAAACATCCAAAACAACCCCACAAGGCTGTGGCCTGTGGTTTCATAAAATACCCGTGGAACTGCAGCGTTCTGTAGCTAACCTATCAGGGCATTAGGAACTGCCACACTGCAGTGGTCCATTGCCCAGTCCTTGGTAGTGGCCAGAACCAGATGCTTCAGAGAAAGGAATAAGAACTCCAGAGTAGGCAGCTGTTGGAGAATTTGCCTCTAACCTACCTCTCTTGTGTAGTTAAAGATTGGCTCAAGTACTGAAACTCAAGATTTAATATCCCGTCTGCAGGGTAGGTCATTATTAAGGGTAACAACTCTGGCTGCTCTTAACAGCCATAGAAATATCCCTGACTGGAAGCTGCCCTTAACACAAGCCCTACTGGGGTCACTTGGTCTGAAAGTTACCTTGATTTTCAGTCACCTCAGAAATGTCACAGTTTGGCTCACCGGGAGCTGGGAGGCAGCATTGCCATGGATTGTGGAAACATAAGGCTGAAATGCTTCAGCAAACACGGATGAGGCTGCCCTACATAGCGGGGTGATGTCAGTATCACACAGCTGCCCACTGGTATGTGAGAGTTCCTTTATGATAGTGATTTTAACCCCGCAGCTCTATGATTACTATCCAGGTGCTACTCCTGATCATTGGTGCCTTGGAGGCAGAGGCTTCAGAGGATAACGTGAGTCAGCGGCTGTGTCTCTTTACTTCTCTTCACAAAGGGTCAGAGTTGTTATTTTAAACTTAAAATATTACTTATTGCAAACAAGACACAATCTTAAGAGACAACTCTAACATGCAGACATGAGGTTCACTATGGTACAAGTGTAGAAAATTGTATCAGCATCTAGAACACTATAGATGATTGTATCATAACCTGCAAAGCTGGATTTGCTGGGAGTGGAAAATATAAAGACCTACGACAAGTCAGATGTAAACCAAAGTCTGAAGGGGGTGGTAACTGTCCTCTGACTCCACAGAAAAACATCCCCCCCCCCCCGCCCCCGCCAGACATGGTCAGTGTGTTTCTAAGCTGGCTGAGATAAAGCAGGTGAAGTGTAAATATTATTAGCTGCTCAGGTTGAGCTTGTTGACTCCATTGCACAATTGACTTTAGGGATCAGAGCTTTTTTATCTAATTAAAGCAGCCATGGCAATTACTGAGTTTAAATTCACAACAGTCAGGCTAGAGCTCAAGCTTGTGTAAACTGGCATAGCAACACGGACTTCCGTGAAGCTATGTAGATTGACCAGACCTGAGGATCTGGCCCCATTATGCTCGTGTCCTTCTCATCCTTCGTCTTTCTAACTCTTGTTACCAAGGCCTGCAGCTGTTTTTATGCCTTTCACTGAAGTGGCTGTTATGCTAAGAGAGTGAGTCATTTGTGGGTCTGATTATCCTCCAGCTTAGCTGTATCCACACAGCAACACGTTGGTGGAGATCTGCCATCTCTTTCAGAGCCACCCACCTGCGTGATTGCCAGTACACCTAGAGCATCCCATTCACCAGGTGTGGGCCATCGCTGAAATACTTGGCTGTGCTTCTCCATGCTACTGAAAGTAGTGCAGGCAAGAGAAAACCAGACAAGTTATGGGATAGGGTGGAAAGAATCACAGAATTTGACCCCAAGGCCCAGAATTCTGGTAGAGTTCCATTAGGTATCCCAGGGTATGTCTAGACTACATGCCTCTGCCGACAGAGGCATGTAAATTAGACATACCAACATAGTCAATGAAGCAGGGATTTAAATATCCCCCTCTTCATTAAAATAAAAATGGCCGCCGCGTTGTGCCAGCTCAGCTGATAATCGGCACAATACAGCAGTCAAGACGCGGATCGGTCGACAAGGAAAGCCTTTGTTGACCGATCCTGTAAACCTCATTTCACGAGGCATAAGGGATCGGTCAACAAAGGCTTTCCTTGTCGACCGATCCGCGTCTTGACTGCCGCATTGTGCCAACGATCAGCTGAGCCGGCACAACATGGTGGCCATTTTTATTTGAATGAAGCGGAGGATATTTAAATCCCTGCTTCATTGACTATGTTGGTATGTCTAATTTACATGCCTCTGTCAGCAGAGGCATGTAGTCTAGACATACCCCCCCCCCAGTCCACCACAATAAACAACCCATAATGTATTGAGCCAAATGGCAGAACATTATGCCCTAGGAAATCTGCCCAGAATGCTGTGTGCTTATTGCCAAAAAGCACTGTAGTTTGTGGATCTGGTGGTTGACAAGGGTAGTGGCTGCTGCAGACAGAGCACTGTAGCTTTGTTCTATCTGTCTACTTCTAAGGGGTGGGGGAGAAGATGCCGAAAAAACTTTCCTGGGTAGACAAGGCCTTCTCCAAATTTCACATTCTTTTGGGCTCTGTTCTCAGGTGAACTCAGTTTATAGAATCATAGAATCATAGGACTGGAAAGGACCTCGAGAGGTCATCGAGTCCAGCACCCCGCCCTCAGGGCAGGACCCAGCTCCGTCTACACCATCCCTGACAGATGTCTATCTAACCTGTTCTTAAATATCTCCAGAGAGGGAGATTCCACCACCTCCCTTGGCAATTTATTCCAATATTTGACCACCCTGATAGGAATTTTTTCCTAAAGTCCAATCTAAACCTCCCCTGCTGCACTTTAAGCCCATTACTCCTTGTCCTGTCCTCAGTAACCAAGAGGAACAAATTTTCTCCTTCCTCCTTGTGACACCCTTTTAGATATTTGAAAACCGCTATCATGTCCCCCCTTAATCTTCTTTTTTCCAAACTAAACAAGCCCAGTTCATGAAGCCTGGCTTCATAGGTCATGTTCTCTAAACCTTTAATCATTCTTGTCGCTCTTCTCTGTATCCTTTCCAATTTCTCCACATCTTTCTTGAAATGTGGCGCCCAGAACTGGACACAGTACTCCAGCTGAGGCCTAACTAGTGCAGAGTAGAGCGGCAGAATGACTTCACGAGTTTTGCTTACAACACACCTGTTGATACAACCTAGAATCATATTTGCTTTTTTTGCAACAGCATCACACTGTTGACTCATATTCAACTTGTGGTCCACTATGACCCCTAGATCCCTTTCCGCCATGCTCCTTCCTAGACAGTCGCTTCCCATCTTGTATGTATGGAACTGATTGTTCCTTCCTAAGTGGAGCACTTTGCATTTCTCTTTATTAAACCTCATCCTGTTTACCTCTGACCATTTCTCTAACTTGCTAAGGTCATTTTGAATTATGTCCCTATCCTCCAAAGAAGTCGCAACCCCACCCAGTTTGGTATCATCTGCAAACTTAATAAGCGTACTCTCTATCCCAATATCTACATCATTGATGAAGATATTGAACAGTACGGGTCCCAAAACAGACCCTTGCGGAACTCCACTTGTTATCCCTTTCCAGCAGGATTTAGCACCATTAACAACAACTCTCTGACTACGGTTATCCAGCCAATTATGCACCCACCTTATCGTGGCCCTATCTAAGTTATATTTGCCTAGTTTATCAATAAGAATATCATGCGAGACCGTATCAAATGCCTTACTAAAGTCTAGGTATATGACATCCACCGCTTCTCCCTTATCCACATGGCTCGTTATCCTATCAAAGAAAGCTATCAGATTAGTTTGGCATGAGTTGTTCTTCACAAACCCATGCTGGCTATTCCCTATCACTTTATTACCTTCCAAGTGTTTGCATATGATTTCCTTAATTACCTGCTCCATTATCTTCCCTGGGACAGACGTTAAACTGACCGGTCTGTAGTTTCCTGGGTTGTTCTTATTCCCCTTTTTATAGATGGGCACAATATTTGCCCTTTTCCAGTCTTCTGGAATCTCCCCCGTCTGCCATGATTTTTCAAAGATCATAGCTAAAGGCTCAGATACCTCCTCTATCAGCTCCTTGAGTATCCTGAGATGCATTTCATCAGGACCTGGTGACTTGCTGACATCTAACTTTCCTATCAGCTCCTTGAGTATCCTGGAATGCATTTCATCAGGACCTGGTGACTTGCTGACATCTAACTTTCCTAAGTGATTTTTAACTTGTTCTTTGTGTATCCTATCTTCTAAACTTACCCTCTCTCTGCTTGTATTCACTACGTTAGGCACACCTCCAGACTTCTCGGTGAAGACCGAAACAAAGAAGTCATTGAGCATCTCTGCCATTTCCAAGATTCCTGTTACTGCTTCTCCCTCCTCACTTATGCTTTGCACAGCTCTGCAGAGTGGAGTGGGCAAGGAGAGGGAAGAAGGGTTGTTGAGGAAAGAGTCTATACCTCCTTTCTGTTCTCCTGCCCCTGGTTGAAGGAATCAGATTTGTCCCTGGCTGATTTGGGGTTGTGATACAGTATGGAGCAACAAGGTCTGGGCCCTAGGAGCCCTGTACAGTTAATTAAAATATATATTTGCTGATTTACTTTAGATTAATAAACCCCAATATAGAAATCCAATTTTTTAACCATTCACTACTGGTAATTCACAATGTTTTGCATTTCTCTGAGCTTGCAATGCAGGAAATTACACTGGTCAGTGTCATCTTTGTTTCTAGTTTATGTCCCACTCTGACACTCATGTAGTAGAACTTTTGGGTTGGGAAAAAAACAAGGTGAATATTTAAATCCACCACTCCTCCTAAAAATGTTTTGTATTCTATTTTAAATATTTTTCCTGTAAAATATTATTAGGTTTTGCAAAACTCTTCCTTCTGTTTCAATGAATGTCTTAAACTACTTTAAAAGTAATAATTTCTAACCCATTGCGGGGTGTGTGTGTGTGTGTGTGTGTGTGTGTTTTGCATAATCAAATCCATTGTTGTGTGTGTGTGTGTGTGTTTTGCATAATCAAATCCATTGTTGTGTGTGTGTGTGTGTGTGTGTGTGTGTGTGTTTTGCATAATCAAATCCATTGTTGTCTCCCCCAGACCCTTAACTCCTCTGAGTGTTGCATCATTCCCCATGAGTCACAGGATGATGATGTATCACTTAGAGGAAGTGCTGTAAATATTTGATGACATCCTATCAGAACAAAAAACATGAAATCATGTAACCAGTAACATTACAGCCTAGCAGGATTGACAGGCTCAGTCCCTTATAAAAATGCTACAGTCATAATGCAGAGCACCATGGACCAGGTTCACCTTAACCTTTACTATAAAGCACCTTTAAGCTCACTATAAAGCATCATCACTGATTTAAAAAATAAAACAGATGAAGTTCAGGAAACGAACCTTTAAAACACCCCGGAAGTGGCTGACCTGTGACTGTGAGCATGTTTGGTTTCTTGGGAGCTGACCCTGCAAATACTTAATCATTCAACCAGAACTTATATGCATGTGGGGCCCCATTGGTTTTCAACGGGACTTCTCTTGTAAAAACTGCTACTCATGTAAGCAGGAGTTTGCAGATTTGGGCCCCTGCTATGAATCATGGGCAGCCGGGTCATTGGCATCCAGGGAGGCTAGCCCCTGACCCCTCTCCTTCTGCCTATGACCCATCCCCTTATGCCCCCTTCCACACCCCTTTTGCCACCCCCTCTCCCAGCAGGACCCAATGCACCCTCACTGCAGCTCCCAGCTCCAGTGCCAGACAGCTGAGCTCCAGCCCGGTGCTTCCTTCAGCCAGGCCTGGAGCGCTAAGTGAGCAGTGCATCCTCAGCATCAGGACTGGATACAGTCCTTATAACTATTTGCTGCCTGTGTCCTTGTGGGAGGCAGTCCGGCCAGCCCCAGCCAACCCAGGCCAGCCAGGGCAGAGGGCTGGGAACAGCAGGAGGGGGCCTGTCTTGGGGGCGAAGCATGGGTGGGGCCGTGGTAGGCTGCCTTGGAAGGCACAGCCTCCCCCAGCCCATGAATGTAAATTCTTGAGATAAATATAATTCTTGTGTGTCTTGACATTCAAATTTCAGTTGACCCTAAATAATAATACTTTGCTCTTTTAGGGTCTAATCCAGCTTCCACTAAAACCTGAAGCAATTAATACAGGGAATGCCTCTGGCCTGTGATATGCAGTTGGTTAGACTAGATCAGTGTTTCCCAATTTTATTTGGCCGAGGAACCCTTTTCAGCTTTTCAGAATTTCAAGGAACCCCTAGGTTTGTCAAACAAAAAAAAGGGGGGGGGGAGAGGGACCCACCAATTCATGAAAATCACATTCCTTCCCCGAGACACCCCCCCCATCTCCCTTCCGTGAGGCCTCATCTGCTCTGTTCCCCTCCTCTCCATCACTTGCTATCTCCAGCCCTTATACCTGTCTCAACCTAGTGAGAGTGAGGTGTGGGGTGGGAATAAGGGATTTGGGTGTGGGAAGGGGTGAGAAGTACAAGCTCTGGGAGGGAATTTGGATGTAGGAGAAGGGGCTGTTGGCTCGGGGAGGGGGCTCTAGACTGGGGAGTGTTGGGTTCAGGTGGAAGGTTGGGGTGCTGAGCAAGCCAGGGCTTGTGGATGTGAGGGTGCAGGAGTTTGGGCTGGATATGTGAGGGACTCAGGGCAAGAAGGTTGTGAGTATGATGGGCTCAGGACACAGATTTGTCATGTGTGGATGGTGGAGGAATGTTGTGGCAGAAGACTGAGGAAGTGGGGATGCAGGAGTGTGGGGATGTAAGAGGCTTAGGACAGGGGGTTCCAGTGTATGATAGGCTCAGATTTGGGGTCAGTTGGTGCAGGAGTGTTATGATGCTGCAGTGAAATGGGGGTTTGGTCCCAACTGGGAGCTTGTTGGCCTGGCTTCATTTTTAAATAAAATATGTCAAACTCAAAAGGTTTTAGCGTTGTCTTTATATATGAGAGGGGTGAGGAACCTGTTTTGAGTCAAAGGTCACTGACCCACAGAAAAGTCAGTTGGGGCCACACAAGTGAGATGCAGAAAACAAAACAAAAACCCTCCAAAAAACCCCAAGCCTCACTAATGTGGTCCCAGATGTGCTGGTTGGGGTAGAGGACAGAGTGCTAGTGGGTGCTGGGGCTGGGGAGAGGGTGCTGCTCGGTGGAAGGATGCTGGCTCAGGTGGCAGGGTGCTGGGGCAAGGTGCTGGGGCTGGCAGGGGGCAGGGTGCAGGGTGCTGGGGTCAGGGACATGGTCCTGCTGGGCACTAGGGTGACTGGCAGGGTGCTGGGACAAGGAACAGGGTGCTGCTGGGTGCTAGCGTGGATGGCAGGGTGCTGGGACAAGGAACAGGGTGCTGCTGGGTGCTAGTGTGGATGGCAGGGTGCTGGGGCTAGGGCCAGGGTGGTAGAAACTCCATCCTTGGAGATTTTAAAAGCTTGGCTTGACAAAGCGCTGGCTGGGATGTTTTAGTTGGGGTTAGTCCTGCTTTGAGCACGGGGGTGGACCTGCTGATCTCCTGAGGTCTCTTCCAACCCTAATCGTATATGATTCCATGACAACAATGGAAGGCTGGATACAGTCCTTATAACCATTTCTGCCTATAAATGGGAAAGCCCTTTGCAAAAGAGGGTAATGCCCCTGTTTTACAAAAGGGGAAACTGAGGCACACAGCAGCAAAGCAATTTGTCCAAGATCATGTAGCAAGTGAGTGGCAGAGCTAGGACTAGAACACATGTTTTTCTACATCTCAGTCTAATGACTATGCTGCCCAGCACATTAGGTAGAGTTATCTGAGTGTGCCTATAAGACTTGTTTCATTCATATATTCCCACTTTGGGAATCGTAAAATCAGTCAATGGCTTTTTCAAATGTTCTAAAACCAGGTTTCAGTGCAGCATTGGCTAGAGTGTATTTCAGATCTTCACAAGCCCCACCATGAGAACCCTGCCAGTATGGCTGAAGCAAAGTCACCTCCGCTGTTCTCTAATTCAGGAAAGGGCTGGCTTTCATTTTTAAAGCACTGGAGCAAGTGATTGATGAAGAGCTATTTTTGGAGCAGAGCAGAACAAGAGGAAATTGACTTATTCCTCTTGCAGTCTAGCTCCAGTGCCCCTGGAGGCAAATTGCCTGTCTCAGTGTAGCTTGCTGATCCTTTTCTGTCAGGGATGATCTAGATGGTGCTTGGTCCTGCCATGAGGGCTGGGGACTAGATTTGATGGCCTCTTGAGGTCCCTTCCAGTTCTGTGATTCTAGCAGGTCCTTTCAGCCAGGCATGCCTTGCCTTGCTTTGAAGCTGGTTCAAAAAAGGCTGCTCTGTGTGAAATCAGGATTGGATCTGAAAATAGAGTGAAAGTCTGGAGGCAATTTGGGGGGAGGAGGAATCCTGCTCCCTAGTCAAGTATTTGAACTGAAGCTCTGTTTGGATCATGTTGCTGATCTATTAATTAGGTATTCTTTAGAGTTTCCGATTTAAAATGCCATGATCTGGCAGGGTTCAGCTACCTCTAGATTAGAACTGTCATTAGAGTGAGGACCTTGGCAGACCTCACATTTGGAAAGACCCTTTCAATCTGTGATATTGTCATTAGCTCAATAAGCAATATCACAAACATTAGAAACCAGCAACGTAGACTGAGATTGTACAAAACAACCAGCATTGTATGCACACACACATCATCCTTTAGGGACCCAAACCAGCAAGATAGAGGGTCTACAAATAGTTCTATTGCTGGCATGCCAAGAAATGCCCACAGCTTAGGCCTAGGTCAGTGAGTGGGCTAGTGAGTCACCCTCCTTTATCTCAGTGGGCCACAAGATTGTTCCCATCAGCTGAAGGTGTGTGTGGGGGGGTGCGGTTCCTAGGATCCTTACCAGCAAGCAATCCCTGGAATCCACTGAGGTTTTATCAGCATATAATGAGCAGGTGTCTAGTTACATTTAATACCACCAGCTTGGCAGCTAGGAGTGAGAAGGATTTTGCTATGTGCCTGTCTGTCTGCCTGCCTGCCTTTCTTCTACCACTGCAGTCCAGAGCTTTCTGAAAAAGAACAGGGAAGATGGGGGTGAAAAGAGAGCTCTACTTCTCTGCCCCTCTCCAGCCTGTGTTTTTATGCCATCCTCCCTGTGAATGACTACAGTGCCTGCTTCTTCTGCTGCTCATGTGAACTGATCTTGCACTACTGAGATCAAATCAGAAAGTTTTCACTAATTTAAATAGAGCTGAATCAGAACCTTTAGATTTGTCAGGCAGCATCATGATGAAATTGATATGATTTTTGTCCACTGTGGCTACTGATATGGTCCTGAATAATAGGAGTGACACTGCCCAGACCTTTGGTAATTTGTCTCTTGTGCTACTGCTCTCAGATAAATCTATGAGTAGCTGTAGAGATTCTTGAGCTGCCTGTCTGCAGACTCAGGAAGACAGTGTTGCTCCTGTTTACAGCCACATGGTTAGGCAGCTAAATCCCTATTTGATCCCAGTGAGTTGTGAAGGCTCATGTCATTCCACTTTGCAGATAATGATGTCTTCTTAGGGAAGGATTCCCCATCAAACGTGGATTTTTAATGCCCTGATGTTATCCTCTAATACAGAGTCTACAAGTGACATCTGAAAAATCACAGGGAAAAAAACGACAATTAAGTATCTTCACTGATTGGACCTGGATGACTCTAGAATTGGGATACAGAGGGCTTATCTACTCTTGAAATGCTACCACAGCATAGCAGCTGCCTTGCTGTAGCATGTCAGGGTGTGTCTAGACTACAGGGTTTTTTTTTAAAAACTTCACCTGTGTCTAGACCGCAGCCACATTCTTTTGAAAGTAAATCGAAAGAATGTGGCAGTTTTTTCAATCATAGTAAACCTCATTTTACGAGGAATAACACTTTTTTTTAAAGTACTCTTTTGAAAAAAGGTCCTATTGAATGCAAACTGTGCTTTTTCAAAAGAGAGCATCTAGACTCTCTTTCAAAAAAGCGGCTCACTTTTAAAAAAAATCTGCTTGTAGTTTAGATGCTCTCTTTCGAAAAAGCACAGTTTGCCTGTAGTCTATACGTAGCCTTAGCGTAGACACTCATGGAATGAGTTCTCCCTTTGGAGTAGTTAATCCAGAGCCACATGAGGCAATAGTTAGGACAACGGAAAAATTATTCTATTGGTCTAACGTTATCTACATGGGGACTTAGATCAGCTTAACTACGTTGCTTGGGGTGTGCCATAACTGAGTCAATTGAATTTTCTAGTATAGACCAGCCTGGAGTCTCTCACCACAAAAGTACCAGCCCAGATACAAGTATGGGTCACCAGAGACCTGACAGTTGCTGTTATCTCTTAGTCTTTTCTGTGGCTTATGCCTAACTTGATGATTTCAACACTATTTCTGATGCCCCATTGCCACATGCATCTGGTAGCCTAGGCGGGGTAAGGCTTTGCCTTCCCAAACCTCCAGGCATGGCCCTGCCCACACTCCACCTCCAGAACACCTGCTGTAGGCATTCTAGGGGTGGAGTGTTGCTGCCCCAAGTGCCCACCCTCCCTGTGCTCCAGAGCGGGCAGGCAGTAGCCATGCGGCCTCCTCTGTCCCCCGATGCTCCAGAGAGGATGGGGGGGCACACGCATGCTCACCCCCTCCCGTCTCTTCCCCTCCCTGTGGGGGTGGGCACACGCTCAGTATGCTGCCCCTTCTCCCCCCTGTGAGAGGTGGGGCCTCAGCAGGGAGGGGGTTGTGGTGGGGCTGTGCGCCTGCCTCCCCCAGCCCCATTAGCACCAACCACCCATGACTATTGTCCACATTAAAAGAAATGTCAACTTTGTTGGCAGCCTCAGCTGAGAGACCATGAACCTACTGGATACAGAAACCAAAGTAGCCTCTTTGCAGAAGGGGTGGTGGCACCTCCAGGCATAGCTAGGTCATGATTAGTGCTTGTTTGCACAGCCCCTGCTGTGGTCTGGGTAACCAGAGAGCTAACATGTCCCGAGCCACTAATCTAGTACCATATTTCCTACTTCAGCGTATTCAGGTAAATTCTTACCAAAGCTGTATTGTCCTAGAGACATCAAGAGCATATTGTGTAGCTATTGGGCCAAACTCTGAACTGGCGTAAGTGGACGGGATCCATTATTACCATGCCCACTGAACACAATGCACTGAAAATGCAGCGTTTTATTATCTAGCAAACTTCGTTCTGAGTTCTCTTTAAAGATTTTTAGTCTTAGTGCAACACTGAATTGCATCTCAACGTGGTGTCTTGCTGAGCTCTTATTACCTCAGCAGCAACTGAGAGGCAATGAATTATTTAGGAACAGCCAGCTCCTTCATTAATTTTAATAAACTTTATATTTTCCATGGTGGCCTCTGAGACAGGGCAGTGCCACTTGCTGAGGTTTGAAGTGGGCCTGTTATTTTATGGATCATCTAGGTGGCTTTTGCACTCTTCCTTTGGGTTCAATTTTAGCCATGTAACTCGAGAGCTGGCCAGTGAGGACAGTCTGTATTGAGTCTGTTCTTCATGCAGATTAGATTAGTAATAAACAAGCCTTTGGGCCAGGACCTCTGCTGGTGTAGCTCTGTTGAAGCCACTGAAGCAATGTGGATTTAAACGAGATGAGACTGTAGTCCTTTACCTTCATGTTAGGCCTTTCATCCCAAAGGATTCCAAAGCACTGTATGAATTGTGGGGTCGCGTTCTGCTGTCTCACTCATGTAACTCCACTGGCATCAGTGACCTGTTCTCTGAGGTCAGAATCCAGCTCTGCAATTGCAGGAATGACTGAATTCACTGAGGCTACGTCTACACTGCAGGCTTCTTGCACAAGAAGCTTTTTGCGGAAGAGATCTTCTGCAAAAACTTGTTGCGCAAGAGCGCATCCACACTGCAAAAGTGCATCGAAAAAGCAATGTGCATCGAAAAAGCAGACTGCATGGACGCTCTCTCGCAGGAAAACTTTGATTGTCATGAACAGAATAGACACCAGGGTGCCTGTGCTTCTTTCGATAGGCTGTTTTTGTGCAAAATAAACCCTGTTTCCTGTCCACACATACTTTTTGCGCAAGAGCTCTTGCTCAAAAAGGAGTTATTCCTCGTAGAAAGAGGAATACCTATACTGCAAAAACCCCTCTGTTCTGTTGATTCGCTGTACATTTTCTTGCACAAAAACGCGCTTGAGGTGTGGACGCTCTGCGAGTTTTTGCTCAAAACCAGTCATTTTTGTGCAAAAACTCTGCAGTGTAGATGTAGCCTAAGAAACAGCATCTGCAGGATGGAGGGTGGACTCTAGCAGCCAGTCTGCGAACCCTCCACAGGTAGGGAACTATCCACCATTGTCCATACACCTTCTCTTACAAAAACTGCTGTTGAATCTTGAACTCCCACACAGAGCAATGGGGACTGTGGCGCTTAAGATCCCTTCCTCCTTACTCCCCTGCGGTTCATATATGTTGGGTGAGATATATGCCCCCTTTTGTGTACTATTGCTAATGCATATTGCATTCCAATGCTGTGTGTACATTCTACCCAATCATCCTCTTTGCCTCATGATAATACATTTCTTCATACTGTGCAGTAGCTCACACCGTAACCTGAAAGTAGATATACATACATTTACATTTCTCTTGAGCAGCTCTTTGTCACACTCACAGCACGTCTACACTGCAGGGTTATTTCAAAATAACTGATGTTATTTTGAAATAACAAATGCACATCTACACAGCAAGACGTTATTTCAAAATAATTTTGAGCTGGAGGACTTCTTACTCCGACTCCTGTAACCTTCATTTTACGAGGAGCAGGGAAGCTGAAGGAAGAGTGTTCTTCCTTTGACTTCCTGCTGTGTAGACAAAAGCCGAATTAAGCTATTTCAACTTCAGCTATGCAATTGATGTAGCTGAAGTTGCGTAGCTTAATTTGACTTTTGCTTTGCAGTGCAGACATGCCCTCAGTGATGGAAAGTATATTCTGACACCAATATCAGCCGTTTTTAAGCTGTATGAGAATCCATAATCTACATGAATTCCCTTTAACAGCATCAGACTGTGTGCTGACTTCTAGTTCCTGGGTCGGCCATATGTGCCATCTTACAAATGATTCCACACTAGAATCATGACCTCTTTACTATGGTTCCCCTAAATTTATCATATTGTGCCAAGCAGTGTAAATCATATTCACCTCTCTATGCCTCTTCCCCTATTTAGATTGTACATCGTTCAGGGCAGGCACTGTCTCTCCCACAGTATTTGTAGAGTGTCAGGCCCTGTTTTGATTACTACATGCTACTTATTAGCATTGCTAAGAATGGGAATACCTAGCTTCTATATAGCATTTTTCCTCAGTTGACCTCAAAGAGCTTTAAAAAAGAGGTCAGTGTCTTTGTGCCCATTTTACAGGAGGCGAAACTGAGGTGCAGACTGTGATGGAAGTGACTTGCCCAAGCTGAACTGGCAGGTCAGTGGTAGGATCACTTCTCTCAGGTCCCAGGCTGGTGCTCTGTCCACTAGACCAAACAAAATACCCACTATGTCTACAGGTAACTGATTTGGAAATATCATGGCCATAGCATAGTCACATTAGTAAGCAGAAATCTTCTAATCCTCTACGTTTTCCATACATAATGGGGTGTAGAAATGAATTACTGCTGGGGTTCAGGGAATAGAGGAGCTGGATGTAAAACCTTTAGGGAGATTTAAGCCCTATTAATAGAAGCTTTCAAATCCAATCTGCAGATTTCCATATGAATATTTAAATGTGTCAGTGGTGTGGGGCCTAATGAATATGCCATCAATAAGCTACCCAAAGCAGAGCAGCTCATCCCTCCATCTGACAGTGAGAGTCTGCTTGATTGATAGATCAAAGACAGACTTTGCTAAAGGGAATTCTGGCCTCAGAGCTTGACACATTAAAGAAGAGCACCTAATGGACAGAATCTCCTGTAGTCAGTGAGGTGTGTATATATATATATCTAAAGAAGAGTCATAGATTATAATTCCAGAGGGGCCATTTTGCACGGGAGTATCACATCCTGTATAGAAGTGTTTCTCAATCTTTTTTTTATAAAGTACGCCCTTTAAAAAAAAAAAAGTACTCCCTTTTACAAAAAAAAAAGTTATAAGTACCTCTAGTACCTACAGTTTTCAGACACACACAATTTTTTTCTACCATTGCAACACGTTTGTTTAAACAACTTAATTGTAGCAGGGTGGGCGATGAGATTTTTGGGTGTAAAAAGTGCAAAAATAATAAAGCTCTGTAAAACTTAAAACAAAAATTCAATTTTCTCCAAATTTCAGTTTGTTGACATACCCCCCCCCCCCCAGACGTCTCTCGAGTACCCCTACGGGTACTCGTACCAGTGGTTGAGAAACACTGCTGTAGAGCACAGGCCGTAGAATTAATTCCTGATTGAACCAGAGCAGAAACAGTCGACCAATTAAAAAACATCCAGAATCCATCACAACCTGGGGTAAATTGTTAATTAGCCTCAGTTACCAATTTGTGCATTATTTAGTCTACACCTAAATTGCTATAGCAGCGCAGCTGCGGCATTTCAATGTAGTCACTTACTACAGTGACCAAGAAGTGATAGGTAGTTGATAGAATTCTTTTATCACCCTAGTGCTGTCTACACCAAGGGATCAGGTCACTTAACTACTCAGGGATGTGGATTAACCTGGGTTAACTTAATGTTTTAGTGTTGACCTCACCTTAAAGACTGCATTTGTCTAGCTTCAGCATCTAGCCATTGGGTCTTGCTAGGCCTTTGTCTGTTAGATTAAAGAGCCCTCTTCTGTTTCCCATGTAGGTACATGCCGATTGTGATTAAGCCTCCCCCTAACCTTCTCTTTTATGAACTAACTAGATTGAGCTCTTTGAGTCAGTCATTCTCAGGAATGTTTTCTAATCCTTTAATCATTCTCATGGCTCTTTTCTGAACCCTCTTCAATATCTCAATCGCCTTCCAGAACTGGACACAGTATTCCAGGTAAAATAGCTTCTCTGCTCCTATTCTAGATGCCACCATTTACACATTCGAGCATGGCATTGGGGTACTCAGAGGTGCCAGCAGACTCTTAATACATTTAAAAAGCAGAGGCGCGGGGTCTGATACTGGGCAGGAGCCAGGAATCAGCTGATACCCAGCTCGTGCTCAGTCCCCGCTACTCCCCTGCCTCCCGTGGAGACAGTGCTAGGGGGAACCAGTTTTTAAGCTGGCTCCCCCCAGCACTGGCTCCTTCTCCCCATCCCGCTTGCTGCCTCTATCAAAGGCAGCAAGGGGGAGGGAAGAGAAAGCAACCAGTCAAGGGACTAGTTGACTAGTGGCTTACATCACTAGAACACAGTCCTGTTTTCTGGGCAGCTGACAGACTTTGCTGGGCCCGGAGCAAGCTGGGGAAGGGACTGGTTCTGGGAGCCCGGAAGGAGTGGGGCCTTTGGCAGAAGGGGTGGGGCTGGGGATTAGCCTCCCCCAGTCAGCCCTTCAGTGCCACCTGGTGTGCGCAGCCTGGGGCTCTGGCGGCGATTTAAAGGGCCTGGGACTCCAGCCACAGCTGTTGTCTCTGTGGTGGTGACCGGGAGCCCCAGCCCCTTTTAAATCGCCAGGCTCTGGGGCAGCAGTCCCCTTTGTCCCCTTCTCCCTGACACCTGTGAGCAGGCCTGCCTGTTTTCTATCTGTCCTTTCCATTCTTCCTGGTATGGAATCCCCACCGAGAACTATCTTCACTGTGCATTTGAGGGTCTCTTTGTGGGCATGCTTGACTGTCTTATGGGGTGGGCTGAGCAGCCACCCACTGTTATATCCCATGCAGGTCTGTATTGCACTCGGCCCACCTGCTCTTCAGAGATATTTTCTGCAGTTTCCATAATGAGAACATGCTAATGATTGAAAACTTCTAGCTGGGTGAAAATGTCCCTGGCCCTCTTCTCTCTGGTTATCACAGTCTGCTCCTTCTCTTCTTCCTCCAGCCGTGTAGAATGCCTCCTGGTCCTCTTGTCTCTCGTGGTTATGAACAGTCAAGCCTCTGTTCTAATAACTGGATTGAAAATTTATCCTAGTTGTAAGCCTAATGGCGGGACAGTGGATAAAAGTTAATTAAATGTCACAATTATTTGTAGCAATAAATGTTGATGGAAAAAGGTTCAAAATTAGGAAGACTGAATTAGTCTGAAGCAAACAGCACCCTGATATAATTTAAGGACTGTGCTAAAGTCATGCCTGATAAGAGAAGTGCGGGACTGGAAATCAATGAGCCAAAATTGGTTTGCTGAAAATGAGGCCTAATTGCTGGACAAAATAATGAGGGGGAGAGTTATTCCACTTACCACTCCCTTCCTGAGTCCTCCAACAGAGGCTTTGTGGGGGCAAATTAGCAGATGCACATACAACAACTGCTGGCTGAGAGGGGGCAGGAACAAGCTCTACCAATTTGGCTGTCATTCCCACTGTCTCCAGTGTCCTTGGGAGCTGCTGAAACACCTTTTCAGTCCGTTCTGGGCTCTATTTCTTCCATATTTCCCTGCTCTGGTATAAGATCACTGGTTCCCCTGTAATATCTAGCTTCCTGCGGAGCCTGGGTTAGGGCCTTCCACAGGGGCCTATCGACTTCTTGTGATTCTGCTTCTCAGACTGGTGTCCCTCACCCCTTTTGTAAGGTACAGGTATCCTTTAAGCTATGGCAGCCTCCTTAGCCTCACTCCCTTGAGTTTGAAATCAGGTAATTATGGCAAATGTGTAGCTGGCCCTATCTCCCTTTAAAGGGGCCAGTCATCCAGTGATGGGGCCATATTAATAACTTTTGTCCCCCTTTATTCCACTGCAGTTAATACAACACCTCATCTCTGCTTTCCTTGTTTCCAGACACTTCAATTGAGTTGGTGCTGTTTGACTCAGCACCCAAAGCTCCTCAGCCTCTCTGATACCCCATAGAGTCTGCACTTCCCCTTCTAGATCACAGATCTTTTCTGTCTGCACAGCCGCTGGCTTGGGGATGGGGAAGAAAGGAGCTTTCTGAATTTGGGCAGAAAGGAAAATATGACACACCCATTGCTGGTCACAACCACTATCCCATCGCCGGCCACCACACCCATGAGTGTAGAAGTGTGCTGAGAAACTCAACCTCCCTTTCTGAACTTTCTGGAACACTGCTGTTTGCTGAAAGGAGACAGAGAGATTTTATTAACACAAATCCTAGTACAGCAGACTTCCGATAATCCGGCATCTTTGGGACCCAGGGGGTGCCGGATTATCGGATATACCGGAGTATCAGGAGGTACTCTGGCAGGGGGGCTGTGACGGACCGGGGGGGGGGGGTTGGGGGGGGAACGGCACGGCATGGGGCGAACTGGGTGCCGGTGAGGGGTGGCACTGCAGGACAAACCCGGCAGCACCCCAGCTGCTCTGCCCCACGGCTTCCCCAAGTCCGCCGCTGCTGAAACTGATGAGCGGTGGACTTGGGGAAGGGCTTCCCCAAGTCTGCAGCTGGTCAGTTGCAGCAGCAGCAGCAGCAGCAGCAGTAGACTTGAGGAAGCCCCGCAGAGCAGCTCCAATTGTCCGGAGCACTTCCGGGTTCCAGTTGGTGCCGGACTATCGGGAGTGCCGGATCACTGGATGCCGGACATGTGGGTCAGCTCAGGTCACGTAAGAAAGCTTTGTGAAGCTGGGTACTTTAGTGGAGTAGTGAATGAGATTCATATAGCAGGAGCCATGGGTTCAAATCCTGACTGGGTTGCTAATGCCTGTACTGAGCTATTGTGTTAAGTGCTTTACTAACACCACTGGGCAGATGTGGAAAAGGAAACTGGCAGTTCAGCCTTACCCTTAGTCCAAAACAGACTAAGAACATTACACATGGTTGGTGCTGCTGGAGCTTGGGCAATCACACCCCTTCACTGACGCTGTTGCGTACAAGAGTCACCTTTCAGTCATGCTAACTGATGGAATGGCAGGATGCCGTTTGCTAGTGACAGCTGAAACAATGGGAAAACCACCAGCCAAGGACTAGACTGTATGCCGTATGGGGCCATACGAACCAAGGCATTTTCCTGGAGCATGAAAACAAAACACAGATTGTATGTCTGAAGGGATGGAGACTGATTTGATTGCAGCCGCGTGTCCGTGTGTGAGAGAAAGTAAGAAGCAGAAGAAACACCACAGAGAAGGGAGCAAGGAAGCTCCAGAGCAAAGAAACTGCCTCCTGAAGTTTGATTTCTCCAGTGTTCGGGGACACAGAACTTTATGCAGATTCCCTGTAAATAGCCAGGACTGCATCAAAGAATTACCTGACCCCGTCAGCACTTCATCCTCCTGATGAAAACAACCCGCAGGACCCCAGAATCAGCTAATCTCTGGGGCAAGAGCATTCCATGGGCCAGGACTGAATTAGAAAGAGGGTTGCAGTTCAGTTCTGAGAGGAAACCCACTGTGACCTTGTCTCATCTCAGTGTTAAGGGATGTTAGGTCTGTTAGGGTACGTCTAAACTACAGGCTTTTGTCGACAGAAGTTTTGTCAACAGATACTGTCGACAAAACTTCTGTCGACAAAGAGCGTCTACACTACATTCAGTTCTGTCGACAAAGCAAGCTGCTTTGTCGACATGGCAGTGTAGACGCAAAGGACAGTTTACATGCAATAACACCTTCTGTCGACCGAAATTCTGTCAACAGAAGGCGTTATGCCTCGTAAAATGAGGTTTACCAGCGTCGACAAAACTGCTGAGTTCTGTCGACGTTATGTCGACAGAACTCAGCGGTAGTGTAGACGCGGGTATAGTTTTGTCGACAAAAGTCCACTTTTGTCGACAAAACTCTGTAGTCTAGACACACCCTCAGTGATGGACAGGAAGCCTCACAGGAGAACCCCAGGAAGGGGTTGATGATTCAGCAGGTGGCATCTTTCGTCGGAATCAGTACTGAAGCCGTGCTCCAGACATGTTGCTGGGAAGCACTGTGCTGCTAGTGGTGCTGTCTTTATGCTCAGACTTTATGCTCTTTTCATGCTCCAGTTTTCACAGAAGTGGTGTTTGGGTCCCAGTCACATTCCAATTTACTTGATTAACAATCCCCTTGTTACAAGCTGCAGTTGGATATGATATTCTTCTCCTCTCATTCTGAACTCTTGCCATGTTCCACTCTAGAGGCAGCTGCACATCAGGGGAGGTGATATGATGCCTAATATGTACATAGGGCCAAATCTGTGGGAAATGCAGATGTCACTCTTGGGGCTTGGCCCTTGATGTACAAGGTGCTCTGAACTCTTTCAGGGTGAGAGGCAGCGCAGAAATGAAAATGGCTGGTAGAGCTGTGGCTGAAAGACTACACTGCTTGCTCACGCAATGCGTGTCAGATTCCCCATATTGTCTGAAGTTGTGCCAATTGCTTGAGGATGCTTGCCATTCAATATTAAAAACACTCAAGAGACCAAATACCTGAGCTTCACCAAAACGTTGTCTAAGTAGTACAGTACGCAAAGGAAGCAAATCTGCCGCTCTGTACGGGCAGTGTTTCTCACAGCCTGCAGTCTACCAGATGAACTTCCAAGTATGCGTTCACATTAGCCATATTGATAGTATGATTGTTTACAAATGAAAAGCACTTGATATATCATTCATAGAATCCACTATTCAGCTTTGTCAAACTGTTCCTCCTTTGTTTGGGACACCACATTCCAAGTGGTAAGGGCCACGATATGCCTGGTCTTTGATAGGTTTCATATTTACTAGTGCCAATGCTGACTTCAGCTTTACAGGGTGTTGTGGGATACTTGGCATCAGTGAACAGCATGATGGGAGAACATGCTACCAACCATTCAGATTTAACCATACTCTCAGGGCACCCTTTATCTGGCCTCTTGCTGGGGTGGGGTACCTAAACCCACCACCCTGCCCTCCCCAGGTGAATGCCCTAGCCCCTAGACCATGCTGGAAGCTGCCCCAGTGTCTTACTCTCAGACCCCCCCTTTATCCTACCTGCCTGCCCACCCCTGGGCTGGGGGACCTGGGACTTGAACCTATCACCTTGCCCCCCAGGCAGACATCCTAGCCCCTAGGCTATGCCAGAACCCGCTCCAGTGCCTTACTCTCAGGATGCCCTTTATCCTGCCTGCACCTGAGAGTATGGGGGGGCCTAGCATCCTCTGGTGGCTATTCTAGGGAAAATAGCAACCTATTACTGCTGCCAACTAATAGCATGTCTCAAGTCAAGCTGTATGCTGTGGCGCAGAAGGTCCAGGGCTCAAACCCTGCTGATGATACCTCTAGGGAGTTGGTACAATGTTGGCATTTGAATAGAGACTTTACTAGGGAGCTCAGCCACTCAGAGAGAACTCACTCTGTCAGGGAGGGTATGAACGGCATACTGTCACTTCCTCCTCTAAAGGCTGGTTCCTGTGGGCCTGGAGACTAGAATCTCTTGCAGAGCAAAAAATGAAGCATCCTGTTTGGAGGCAATATTCTAATTTCATCTATATCGATTAAAAGGTCAACTTGATTTAAAATATTTATACGTGAAGGAAAGTAGACAGTGGCTTGACAGATTTTTCTAACTGCTCAGGGATCGGTTGCCAGCAAACACATTGTGGTCATTACTTTCCTTGCCTCTTTAACAACGCCTCTTGTTTACAGCTGCAACATTAAATTGTAGCCATAAAGCATTTCACTATGGGCCTGCCAGCTGATGAGCCAATTTAAAAGCATGTGGGCTGCATCGCATGCATTTCTGTCTGCATAGAGAAGCAGAGGGCTTTGAATGTCACCCAGCCCTACAGAGGGGAAGCAGGAAGATGGATTATGCTGGCTGCGATCCAGCCATCGGTTCATCTGCCAAAACTAATGTTTGGTTTCTCAGCCTCCTAGTTGTCTTAAATACTGCTGACCTACAGGATACGGGATGAGAAAGGTCACACGGCGCTTTCTTCCCACCATTCCTCAAGTGATAATTAAGCTCTCCGAGGTGTTGTTAGTTAGCGATGACAGGCAACATTCACAAACTCCAGGCAGAATCTTTCCCTGATGAGCAAGAAGATGCTCTGTGGGGAAACGTCTTTCCTTCCCACCAGCCGCAGCAGCACACTCTCTCTGCAGCATCATATGTATGCTATCAGTGGAGCACCCCGTCCCTGTCAGTACACATTCTGTCATCCACAGCAAGCCTGGGCTAGGAGCCACATGCTGCTCTCCTCCAGAGAAATAGCAAACCCCCACAGCACTGCTGGCAAGGAGGCACAGGGTAACATCTCTGCTTCCTGCCACTGCACTCAGCTAGGACAGGGTTTGCGGCCAGCCGCTGCCTAGATACAGTATTCCTTCCCTTTCCAAGGTGAGGAAAGCTCAACCAATGGATAAGGGTGTTGGTTGGGTTTCTCCCTGTGGAGCTCTATTGCTGTGCTGTATTTCTCTTCGGGCAGGAGACAGGTATACTGCAAATCTAAGTGCACTGAGGCCACACCTGGTGACAAGTGAGAAGACTTTCAGGGCTCTGCAGACACTCCAGTAGGGATATAAGAAGAAGGGTGGTCTTTGTACCTGAAGCGCAGTCCTAGGAGCCAGGAGAACTTGCTTCTATTCCCAGCACTGCCTCCAATTTGACTAAGTCAGTTCTTTTCAGTTCTGTGCTTCAGTTTTCCCATTCGTGAAAGAGGGCTGCCAGGAACACTTAGCTCCTCTAAGAAAACCACTTTATAAAAGGTGGTAAGTAACATTGCCCCTACTTTATTATTAGAGGGATGCGAACACTTGGGGGGAGGGTGTTAAGTGACTCATCCAAGGTCATGCATGAAGTTAGTGTAAGAGGCAGAAACACTCTGGGTCTTTCGACTCCCATTCCAGCAGTATATCCAGAGAATCTTTCTGCTTCACCTGGCGCTAACACTTCCTTACCTCACCGAGAGATTGTGAGGCGTAAGTCATATCCAAGAAATGCTGGGAGATCCTTAGAAGGAGCTATAGAAATGCGGGCTTTTTATTATTTCTTTCCTTTAATTCAGTGGCTGTATTAGTCCCAGTCTGCATTGGATCCCCAGGAAGGCAGCAGGTGCAGTTTGCCCATGTGAGGACTCATTTGTATTTCAGCCAACGAGCTCTCCAGTCACAACTGACACCAACTACAAGAACCGATCCTAGGATCTGAGCCCTCTCATGGTGCATACTGGGAGCTGTCCGATCATCAAAATGGCTTGGTACTAGTTCAGTCTTCCTGCAATATTTATATGCTGACATATTCAGACTAGGGAGATGAGCATCCTTGGGGCCCACTCTCTGCAATTAGCTAATTGAGTGCTTTGACAAGAGTCATCTTTGCAGTTCCCTGCATCTCCTTTTTAATGATCCAGCTTTACATTAATATCAAATTGTGGGGGGAGGGGCAGGGAGTTTAATAAAAGATGCTTCTGTTTGGCCCTGGTTCCTGTTTGGCATCACAGGGCATCTTGAAGGGGAAAAGATCAGACTGTTTAATTTAAAAATGAAAAGCCCACACTGAGCTCTTGTCCAATTCTGCCACAGTCCGTGGAGTGGCCCCTGCTAACACCAGGCAACAGTGGCCGTTCTGTGAAATGCAGCAAAGATGGAACACGAGGTAAACGGACACTGGATCATTTTGCCCCCATCTTTAATTAGAAGGAAAATTGTAGCCAGGGCAATCATTCCCTGAGGCAGATTATGGCAGAAAGCAACACTGGTCTGGTAGGGTTGGAAAGGGCTGCTGGCCTTTCTATTCCAGTCAGTACACGTTCTTATTCCACACTCATCACTGATGCATGCAAACGCCTTCCAGGACTGCAACGTGACTGATACCTGTAACATCTGCCTCAGCAGGGCCCATGGTAATTGTCTTGAAGTGACTCCTCCCAGTCACAGACCCTGCAGAAAGATCCCTTCAGCTATGTCTGCACTGCAGCACTATTGGGGGATACCGATGTATCCCGAAATAGCTATCCCACATCTTCACAGCAATCTCGTTATTTTGGGCTCGCTGTATAGACAGCGCCAAATGACGGAAGAAGCTATTTTGAAATAGCATGGAAATAAGATACACCATTTGCATAGCTCAAATGGCGTATCTTCTTTCAAGTTACAGTGCAGTGTAAGGCCACCCTTCCTGGCCTAACCTGCTGTCAGAACAATCCGGTAGTGTCTCTGGCTCTGAGAGAACAGCCAAATGGATGCTCTGCTTGCTCTGTAATGACAGAGTGGTCGGCAGGCTGCTTGATGGCGGGATGCAGTCAGACACCAAAGGCATGTCTGCACTGCCATTGCATACCTGTGGCTGGCCCAGGTCAGCAGACTCCGACTCTTGGACTGTAGCATTGGGGAGGGTCCCAGAGCCCAGACTCCAGACCAAGCCTCAAATGTCTATACTACAATTTAGAGCCCTGCAGCCCAGGATCCGTGAGTCCGAGACAGCGGACCTGGGCCCACCTTGCGGGTTCAGTTTCTGTGTAAACATCCCAAAGGATCATTGGCAAACCCACTGAGGTGCTGCTAATGAGAGGCAGAGTTGGGAACCACTTGACTTTCCTCTTCATCACCATGGCAGCCCTGTGTCATGGCAACTCCCCCTCCAGCCTCCTGTTCTGCTTTTCAAAAGGTCTCCCCAAGTAAGGGCCAGAAAAAGGCCCCTCCCCAGAGCCTACAGCGCCAGAGCCCAAAAATCTCTGTGCTCTTTGCCCAGGCTCTCCCCTAACGGAGGTGCCTCCTCTTCCTTTCTTTGCTGCTACCCCCGTTCACAAGCAGTGGTGGCTCACAGCACATCAGGAGAAGAACTAGTCGCAAAAGAATGAAAATGCACAAAGGAAAATTTAGGTTGTAAGAAATCAGTGAGCCCTCAGTGCCAGTGAGTCCTCTGAGGCTGGGGTATTGCCCCCAGCCCAGGAAAGCAGTGGAAGTGCTGAGTTATGGGACTTTGAACCCCACACTGGACAAAACACCAGAGACCATCCTTCACACCACGGGGATGGACAGGGGCCCTAGCAAGTCTCTTCTCCCTCTTCATTTCAGTATCCAACAACACTGGGTATTTTTGCTGAAATAAGCACTGAAATTAGTCAGCTGTGTTCAGCTTTAAATAGTTGTTAGGTTCCAGAGTTAACACTCATGAGGTGAATGAGAATAGCTCACATGCCTCCTAGCACTAGCTTCAGGCGGGGTGTTTGCAGACTCTCTCAAGACCACTGCATCTCTTCTGCCTTTGAAACGTTCTTTCACAGATAAGGACTGGAATCTCAGATTGTGCAGAAAGCCAGGGCATTGCTGGAGAAGTGCCAGACCCTAGCCTGTTTTTCCTTGCGTGGAGTCCTGACCATGACACAGAAAAGTGGATGTTCTCCCCCTCAGCTCACATGTCCATAAAGGAGGAGATGCTCAGCGCTCTCCTGCTTTTAGCAGAGAAGGGGTGAGCTACGCTTTCCCTTACTGTCATCCTTGTGCAGCTATGAAGGAACTGAGCAAGGCCAGGCTTCCCCCAATTTCATGTTCTGAGTTAGCACTGCCTTTTCCCGGCCCCTTGGGGATTAGATTGGAGAGGAAAGCGCGTGGCCAATTTAAATGGCTTTGTCTCCCATTTCTGCTCCTTTGGCTATTTTCCACGCTGGCTGAGTTTATAGCTTTCTGAGTCTTTATTTCTTTCTCGCCGAGGCTGTCCCTGACTCCACCGCTTTTGTTCTTGACTTTAAAGAGAATTAAGATTTCCTTGCTGCAGGTGAGAGCTTATAGATAAAAAAGGGGAGGCTATTTAAGACCTATATTAAAGAATGGGATTTTAAACACAATATATTCCCCATGTGTTTCTGTCAGCCATTGGGAACACTCTACCTTTCTGGGGAGGGCCACACAGACTTAGTATGTGAAGAAAATAAAACATATATCCTTGCGTATACACACACTGGAAGATTAACCCTTTGAACTCCAAAAATAAGCACCCCCTGGATTGTAAGGTCTGGGATGGGAGTTAAGGGCATGTCTCCACTAGGAAATTATTTTGACATAACTAAAATCAAAATAACTCCCGAAGTAACTATTTCGAAATAAGCTTATTTCTCAAGGAAAGCCAGAGTACAGATTTCAAAATAACCAGCCTGTTATTTTGAAATAATGGGCTTGATAGTGTAGATGCTCCACTTATTATTTTGAAATAAGGAGGATTATCATATGTATAGTAGCCCAATGTCTGAGAGTCTGTAACGCTGAAATGCTGGCTGTTCCCTCTGGGCGATGCTATTGCTGAAATGCTGGCTGTTCCCTCTGGACGGCGCTGTTGCTGAAATGCTGGCTGTTCCCTCTGGGCGATGCTATTGCTGAAATGCTGGCTGTTCCCTCTGGACGGTGCTGTTGCTGAAATGCTGGCTGTTCCCTCTGGACGGCGCTGTTGCTGAAATGCTGGCTGTTCCCTCTGGGCGGTGCTGTTGCTGAAATGCTGGCTGTTCCCTCTGGACGGCGCTGTTGCTGAAATGCTGGCTGTTCCCTCTGGACGGCGCTGTTGCTGAAATGCTGGCTGTTCCCTCTGGACGGCGCTGTTGCTGAAATGCTGGCTGTTCCCTCTGGGCGGTGCTGTTGCTGAAATGCTGGCAGTTCCCTCTTGACGACCCGTGCTGCATGGGGAGTGTGGGTCTCAAATAGCCGCTTGCTCCGCTTTCTTCCCCGCGGTGGCCCGGCTGAGCGGCACAGAAGTCAGCCGAGCGCCACGGCGGGAGAGGAAGGGGGGCAGGGTGGTGATGTGCGGTCCCGCCCCCTGGCTGTGAACATTACTGCTCCACCCCTCTTCGCCTCCCGCCGTGGCCATTTGGGCTCTGCGGTCCCCCTAGTGAGAGGCAGAAGAGACAGAGAGAGACAGAGAGAGAGGCAGGAGGAAAGCTGAGAAAGAGAGGGGGAGGCAGTAAGAGATGGGGAGAGAGAGAGAGAGACCGGAGGCTCAGGAGAGAAGACTGATGTGGAGGAGAGACCTGAAAATCCCATCTTATGATGGGCTAATTGGCTAGTTTCAAAATAACTCCCTAGTGTAGACCAGGGCTAAGAGAGGAAAGAGGCAGATCCCAAGTTATCATACTTTTTGCCCTACTTTGCACTCTGAAGGCATCAGCTTGCGAAGCTGTTTAGGATGAAATTTTGGCCCCAATAGCAAAACTCCCACTGCCTTTAGAAGGGCCAGGATTTTACCCTTAGGTGCTTATGTGGCCGAATCCTGCAAAGTTCAGAGCAAACTCAATATTTAATAATAAGATAGCACCGAAGGGGCCCCAAACCCACTGCTTTGGACGAACATTGAAGAGACACGATCATGGTCCTGAAAGCCTTGCAATCTAAAGACAGCCAGATGAAGGGCGGGAAATGGGGATAGAGCATACAATCAAGTGGAAAAATGGCCTCAGTTTGGTTATTTGTATTGCTGTAAGGTTTTAAGTGGTGTTAGACGTGAGGTGGGGAGGGTAAAAAGAAACAGTCTCCGTTCATCACTTGTCTGGACATAACCAGCAGGCAGGGGGTTGTAGGACTTGTGTGAGGTGATTGGATGGGTAGGAAGCTGTAGTGGCCATATAGATTTTCTCAGGGTTTTTCCAGGCATTAGGAGCAGCTCTTTTCCCACTGATTTCAGGATCTCATGGCTCATGATTAATAAAGTGACTGTAAAAAATTGCCCTTTGCGACTCTGCAGATCTGCCCCCTGCATGTAGTCAGATTTCTGCTGACTTCAGTCAGTCAATGTGCATTGTTACTGCTTTTTATGCCATTTGTCCTGCAGAGCCAGCGCTGGGAAGGAATTGAGTTTGGAACTGAAGTCTAGTCTGGCTCACATTCATCAATGCGATTGTTAAATAAATGTGAACTGAAAAATCTTTATTACTGGGGCAGATGTTTCTGCCCAGCATAACTTTCAGATCCCTGAGAATATGCAGGGCAGGCAGTAAGAAAACCTCATCTTTTTACTTATAAAGTCATCACCTTTGATTTTGGGTATGGAATGCAGTCAGGACAGTAAGTGTAGCCATAACTGTGCTAGTTTTGATTGAGCTAACTCACTAAAAATAAAGTTTGTACCTAGGGTCCAGGGAGGGATTGTACTCAGGCATCTAACCTGTGCTGTCATGGCAACACTGCTATTTTTAGTGAGCTTCCTTGACCAGCCTTACATGAACATGCCTGCCTACCCATGCTGCAGTCATGCCTCTTGACTGCTGAATAGACATACCCTTCTCAGAGAGGAGAGACGAAAGCCCACAAGTACAGGAGGATGCAGGTATAAAAAGAGCCTGTCAAGTTATTCTA
The DNA here is from genome assembly GCF_049634645.1 of Pelodiscus sinensis. Lineage (NCBI taxonomy): Eukaryota > Metazoa > Chordata > Testudines > Trionychidae > Pelodiscus > Pelodiscus sinensis. The sequence goes on along the minus strand of NC_134717.1, from coordinate 8,204,454 downwards.
AAATTCTTTTTGTTCCAAGATTTTTTGCATTTTGTTAGGGTACGTCTAGACTACATGCCTCTGTCGCCAGAGGCATGTAGATTAGGCTACCTGGCACAGTAAATTGAAGCGGCGATTTAAATAATCGCCGCTTCATTTAAATTTACATGGCTGACGCGCTGAGCCGACAAACAGCTGATTAGCCGTTTGTCGGCTCAGCGCGATAGTCTGGATGCACGGGTGTCGACATCAAAGGTATTTGTCGACCACCCAGGTAAGCCTCCTGGGATGAGGTTTACCTGGGTGGTCGACAAATACCTTTGATGTCACCACCCGCACGTCCAGACTATCGCGCTGAGCCGACAAACAGCTGATCAGCTGTTTGTCGGCTCAGCGCGGCAGCCATGTAAATTTAAATGAAGCGGCGATTATTTAAATCACCGCTTCATTTTACTGTGTCGGGTAGCCTAATCTACATGCCTCTGGCGACAGAGGCATGTAGTCTAGACGTACCCTTAGTTATAAGCTGGGAAACCTTTTCTCCCAGTAAGTATTGCAGTTTCACCTAGCAAACGCCATTTCTATCCCTTTGTCTGGGCCCTCGTTTTTGAACAGGACTCAGACACTCACAGCATTTTTTTACGGCAACTTCAACTTACACTGCACCTTATCTCAAACCCTTTCCCCTTGCGAGCCAGCAGCCTATGTCTCCAGAGAACAATGTGCCAGTTAACTGATGCTCTGGGATCCTTGTCTGTGTAGCTTGGAAGCTTGCCTGAACCTCTTTAACAAGCGGGAATACCTACACACATATTAAACCTCCACCCGAGCTCACAGAACCAGCAAGCACCTTGAATATAGTTGGGAACAGATGCAAGTCAGGGGCATAACTGCTGGTACACCTGAGTGGACCGTGGCTCACCCGCCTTACATCCAGGCCCACCCCTGCCAGCCTGCCTGGTGCTTCAGTGGGAGAGCACTCTGCTGCGCCCTGGTGCTCCAGCCAGGAAGCAGGGTCAGGGCTTACTGCCCAATTCCTCTTGTCCCACTCTCCCCACCCCATTCTTGCCCACCCACCTGAAGTCAGGGACTACCCAAGCAGGCTCTTCTGGATAGGCCACTGGCCCAAACTGCACCTCAGACCAAAGTCCTGCCATGCTTTGGGGAACTCCTTACCTGGTCTGAATCCCAGGGCTCAGGCCTGTCTCTTTAGCTTGGAGTTGAACCACAATATCTCACCCCACTCCCTGTTTTAGCTTTGGGGCTGTTTGGCTTCAGACCTGAGCTCAGCTGTCGGCCCCATTCCACAGCATGGCACTCCCAGGCCAGACAGTTAAACAGGATCTGCACGATAAACAACAAATGGCCAAGCAGTGGATACGAGCAGGTTTATTATTTCCTTGGGGTCACACATCAGGCACAGCCCTGAGCAAAGTGTTACAGCCCAAGGGGTAGCCCTATGCACAGCTCTTGCCCTGTGTCCCCTTGGCCAGGGTTACCAATAAAGAACTACTTGCCTGTCCCCTGTGCTCAGTTAGATACGTGGGCTAGTGCATAGGGCTGTGGGGAACCAAAGCTTTTTCCCTCCCTGCCCCTTCTTAACCACCCACTGCCCCCCTGCTCCAGGATGAAAGCTCACAGGTCTGGATGGCCATGTAGCCCCTGCAAAGGCATCAGGGATGGTCTTAGTCCCTTGTGCCAGTCCCTAGCCCTTTGCAAACACACCACCCAGTGAGCAGGTGACAATAGAGAGCTAGTAAATCATTTTAACCAGATACAAATCAAGGGCTGAGGTTCCGGTTTGCCCTGGCAGCTCCAGTGGGAACTCACTGCTGTGTTAGTGTAGTGGCTGGGTGGACAGCACGTTACTGTACTTGCTGATCTCGGGGAAGCAACATGGGGCCTGGTTCTGACCTCACCAGTGGAGGAGAAAACACACGTCCATTTATTTCAATGAAGTGGCTTTGGATTAGGGCTCTTCTCCACCGCCACTGACTCAAGCCGACAGGAGACTCTCTCGTGACATTAGTGGCATTGGATCAGGCCCTAAGTGAGACAGGTTGGGCCTGGTGTGTGCGTGTGGACCGGAGGAGGGAGTCTCAGATCACAGGACTGAGTGAGTGGATTATTTCATCCCAAACCCCTGTTGTTCCCATCACAAAGCCATCACACACACTGGCATATTGCTTACACTAGGGGCAGCCTGCTCTCAGCAGCCTGGGCCCCCAATAGCAGCACTACAGCTCAGGAGGGAGGTACATGGGATGAGGCATGCCGGAGAACAGTGAATTAACGGCAAGAGGGTGCTCGGTGTCCCAGATTCTCATGAACCCCAAAGTCACTTGACAATGCTGTTAAAGAGAACTTGCTACAATGTGAGATGTAAATTGTATCACAGCCATAGCTCACTTATCAAAATATCCAGCCCCAAAGAACCTGATAACAGAGGCATCCTTTGGGTTCCTAGTTACTTGTCAATGGCAATAGAGGAAAAATCCTGATATATACACATGTGGGCCTGATCCCACTTTCCGTGGAGTCGGGCCTTTGTCTTGCCAAATACACTATAAATTCTAACCCTTATTAATACCACATAAGCTTTTTCAGTCCTGTGGAACAATATCAAAGATGAGAGAGAGAGCAGCTTGGCCATCCTCTCCCACCCTGCTCCTAGCGCAGGATCGATCTCACGCTGCTGGAACAGCCAGCGTGAGCTAGCTTGGGAGTTTCCACCACATCCCTGGAGAAAATACGTCATGGTCAAATTGAGGTTAGGAAATTTGTCTTGTTGTTAAGCCTGACATTTCCTTTGCACCATTTCCTCTCTATTCCCCCTCGTTAAGCCCTCAATAGCCACTCTAAATAGCTCACCTCCTCCCCCGGCCCATTAATGGTTTCTGTTGCTCTGCTTTAAATCCCTTCAAGTTTGCTGGCTAAATCAGTTATTTACAATGAGACAGGTCTCTTGGGACCAGCCGAGGCCCTACTGTAAAAAATCACATTGGTGGAACAATCTCTAACCTTTATTCAATCAGAGGAACAGACATTGCCCTGACCATTGCTAACTGCATCCTCTCATTAGCACGGGCACTCCTGTGTTACACGAGCTTGCCCTGCTTGCAGGGGTTTCTTTATTACTGCTGAGTGATGCAGGGTTGTGGGGCCTGATCCTGCTGAGGTCCTGTGCCTGCTTTGCTTTCCCTGAAGCCAGTCCGAGTGGAAGGTGCTCAGCATTTTGCAGGATGTGCTGCGCATCTCAAAGGATCTGGCTCTCAGTGGGCAACAGAAGATTAAATGATTTCTTGTTGCTATGACAATATTGACTGAGAGCCCCTGGAGTTGTGGAAATTCAAGGGAAGCCAGCAAGTATAAAATCAGGATAGCAGATCCCTTGGGGAAGTGTGAGCTTGACATAAGTGGGCAGGTGTGACATTCGGAATGCCTCTGATGACACTTGGAACTTTCCAATCCACTGTCCCTTCAAAGGAGTACAACAGTTTCAACAGCAATGGCCCCAACACTTCACTGACCGTAGGGGGAGTTCAGAGGCATGGGCCGGCTACTGAGTTCCCTTTCTAGACTGGATTTACTTCTTTTTGCAGATTCACTCTGACAGTTCTTTTCACACAAGAGGGAGAGTCACTAGGAATTTTGGCAGTGACTTCAGGAGGGCCAGGATTTCAGTCATGCTCTCCAGCTGGTTGTGTTGCCAGGGACAATTGAAAACAATGTTTTAACTGGAAAGTCCCTGCCTTCCCGGATCCACTTCAAGGCTGGAAATGCTGCTGTTATAGTTAATCTGTGACTTCAGTTTCCAGCAACATTGAAGTGCAGTTCTGGTCTGAAAAGTGACTCTGTAAGGGTGGTATCATAATTTTTCCACTCCAGCTTTTTACTCTGCAATGTATCACATACATATGACACAGTTATATGTAATTTCGGTCTTTAAATCACTTAATATTGTTTGTGGTAGGCTGGAGGCTTCCCCTAATAGCAGTCTGATTTTGAGCTAAACCTGTCCGATTGTGTTTCCAAAGTCAACCTGAGCCTCTTCTCCCCTTTCATCATCTACAAACCTTTACCAAGTTTAATGTGTCATTAAAATTCTGAAAAAGATGGCTAATGCTTAGTTGGACTGGCAGTAAACGGGGTGTAAGAATTCAACAGAAGGAAGCCAGCTGGCTAACTATCTGTTCTCTCTTTAGTCTTGGCTTCATTAAGAAAAAAAAAAAAGATGTGTTCTTAACACCTGTAAATCTAATCCCATGAACACAAGGCAGGAGTAAATTTCATTTGAATTGTTAAGTTGAGATCAATAGTATGCTTCCCCATATTCCTTATCTTGATTTTTTGTCACATATGAAAACTACAAACTCCCTCATCTCCATGAGGATTTTACTTCATGGATGTTAACAGGAGTTAAGAACTCACCTTTTTTCATAGCGATGATGCACCTATTATTCATTCTTGTGGCAGTGCGTGTTTGTTGGGGGAAAGTATCAATGTGGGTAGGGTCTTGGGGAAATCTACCAGCAGAACTCCAGTAAGGAATTCTGCATTGAGAGTTATATGGTACAACTACAGCACTATAATTATACAGATGCAGCTCTGCAGGAAATTTACCTGTGTAGACAAACCCCAGCTGATATGTTTGCTTTATTATCACTACATATTTTCAGACTATCCTGTATCACAATGGCATAAAGAGAGTTTTTGTCTCCATGTCCTCTCTTACGCAGATCTTCCAGGGAGATAAATGTGTTTTTAATGTACTATTGAGTCTGAAAACACTGTACATCAAGGGCAAATCCCAGGAGCAAAATTAGTCAGTTTCTGCTACATTACATGTGGTTATTAATCAAATTTATTGTGTAATCAATGTCCAGAGTTCCAAAAGGTGAGTTCTCCCTCAGTTGTGGAAGAAACTGCCTTGCTTATTACATCCTTTCTGGTTAGCTTTTTATCTCTTTGCTCCATTTTAAAACCCTGGACCACTCAAGTTAGTTACATTTCCTAGATGACTAGAAGCTGAAGAGACTGCTCTTTTAATCCAAAAGATTAAAATCCTCTTCCTGCGTCTCTATCCCAGTTAGACATAAGATTATTTTTCCTTCATAGCTATAGTAATCAGAACCTCATGGATAGTTTAAAGTAGTCCTTTGCTGTGTGCAAGGTCTATTAATTGCTTTCTTTTTGGCAGCCGAATGTCTAATTTGTAAGTATTGATAAATGGGAATGTTGGATATTCAAATTTAATTTTATCCTGTAATGTGTCATAGAGTCAGCTGATTTGCTATTTTTATAGCCTGAAATCTGGAAAAACTAAACACCTTCCCCCGGGTGTCCTTAATAGGTTGAACTTGTCCACTCACAAGCATTCCATGACTATTTACAAACAATAACAAAGGGAACAGTCATAAACTTGGAAAAACCCAGCAACAGAACACATAGGCTTTGAAAGAGTCTGCCCAGCTTTCCTATAACTTTGGCAATGTCCATCCAAATCTCTTCCTGCCCACCAGTGAGAATGTTCCACAGTCCATTGGCTGCACTCCCTCACCCATCCACCAAACCCTACTCCCAGTTAGGATCAGCCAGTACCAGTCATCCAAGTGTCTTTTTGCAAGTTTGTCTTCAGTCCCATGGGATTTGTTTGCCTGGTCCAGTCTGGAGAAGCCTCCCCCAACCCAGTCTAATGAGGCAGGTCATTAAGGTGCTGAATAGGTAGAATGCTGCATTATTTTTCAGAACAAAGTCCCCGCAGGAAAGGAAACAAGAACACTTGGGACCTGTGATGGAATGGACAAAGCCCGACATCCCTGCTAGAGGCCTTTCAGCACCCTGGCCAGCAGCAGGAGCAGTAGAGCGGTCCTCCAAGCAGAACAGAGGGGCAGCCTCTGCTGCAGCCAATCAGGGTGCAGCAGGCTGATATAAAAGGAGCTGGTAGGCCAGGGCCTCTTCGGCTATGTCTAGACTACAGGTTTTTTTTTTTTTTAAAGTGGCCTTTGTTTGAAAAAACTTCACCTGCGTCTAGACTGTCACCATGGTCTTTTGAAATTAAATCGAAAGAACATCATGGTTTTTTCGACAGCGGTAAACCGCATTTTACGAGGAAGAACATCTTTTTTAAAAAGAGCTCTTTCGCAAACAGGGCTTTTTTGAAAGAGAGCATCCAGATTGCCTGGGTGCTCTCTTTCGAAAAAGCAGATCACTTTTTCAAAAAAGTTATGGCTGTCTAGATGATTTCTTTCAAAAGAAGCTTTTGTGAAAGATTCTTTTGAAAAAGTTTCTTTCAAAAGAAGCATGTAGTCTAGACGTACTTTTAGTTCCTTCCTGGAGCTTGAACCAGGCAGACCTCAGGGCTAACTGGGTAACACCAGCATTCTGGACAGCTCTGAGTGGGAGCTGGGGCATCGTACCTGGTTGGAGCCAGGTTCTGTGGCTGAACGCTAGCCAAGAAGTCAAAGACAACCCTGCAGAACCCCGAACAAGGGGAACTCAACCACAAGGCCCTAGAAAAGAGCTGGATGGAAAAGTATCCCAGGGAAGTGGCCCCGGGATGTGACAGCAACTAAGTACTTTGAAACTCAGCAGGTAACTGCTACTTATAGGGTCCCTGAGCCAGGGCCCAGAGGAGTAGGTGGACCTGGGTCCCCCCCAACCCTTCTGCAAAATGCACCCCGGGGGTGTAAAAGAAGAGGCCTGATCTCCAGCCACTTACTGGATGCTGCCTCACCCGCAGACAGGCAAGTAGAGACTGTAAGACTCCCCTCAGCCACCAAGGGGCAGTTGCCCGAAGGGACCCTTTACAGGACCCTTCAGCAGAATCCCACCTGCTTAGAAATAAACTTTTTAAACTGATGTAGGAGCCAACTATCTTCAGAATCCAAGTTCATGTCTAATTATGGTGACTCCTCAAGTTAACTAGATTGGAAACATCAGCATCAAAGGGGAATACATGCAGCATGAAGCAGAAGGGTCTTTGGAAAAGAGGTATGGGAGCCAGTGGAGCAGAGCACCAGCAAATGACAAGAGTGAGGGAGGATCAGCGGGAAGATTTGCAGTGTAACCCATGCCTCTAGAGAGGCCCCTCCAGGTCACAGATCCACATAGCTTAAGGCAGACATAATTCTAGGAGCAGCTGAGGATGAGCTGAGGATGCTGTTGGCAAAGTGCTACATTTTCCCATTGGATCTGTGACATAAATCTCAGATACACAGCTTAAGGGGAAACTGCAGCGGTTAATACAATATAGAGTAATGTGCCCACTGAAGTATGAAGTCTCCTGGTAGTTTCCAGAAATACTTGTCACTGATTCACTATGTCCACTAGGATGAACGGACTGTGTGAAAGTGGCCATTGTGCTGGTATCTCCTAGCACGAGCTGTATGCTGATGCCATAGAATAAAATGCAGAGAGCCCCAGATCTTACTGGAATACATTGGAAATGAGGGCCTTCCACCACTTTAATGAGACTAATAAGATTTTTTTAAGTGTTTAATTTCACTCTAATTAAACCTCTATTCAAATAAACTTGAAACCTGGTATTTATTCTCTAGCAACTCTAGACATCCCCCATTTTCTTCAGTTGTGCTGATTCTGAACCTTGTGATTCATTTAACTGGCTTCCGTTGCCAGTTTGCATTTCTGAAGTAGAGTGCTCGGAATGCTTGTTCCGTCAAATCTTTTTGGAAGAGAATGTACACATTTGAAAGTATAAAGTGGCACAGAGCAGGCACCGGTGACAGCGCTGACCGTGCAAACTCAGAAACTTTCACCTCATCAATTTCTGGTAAGAAACCCATCGAACAGGGCTGGATTAGTCTACAGCAGCTGAACCTAATCTTCCATCATTTAAAAAACACCAGTGAAGCCCTACCACTCTTTCAGTTGTCTTAGGAGGAAAACCCATCAGAAATCTGACAGTAACTACAAGAAATAGATCTGCAGCCACCCATGTCTACTCCTGAAGGAAACTAGATCTGAGGGTATGTCTACACTACCCTCCTAATTCGAACTAGGAGGGTAATGTAGGCATACCGCACTTGCAAATGAAGCCCGGGATTTGAATTTCCCGGGCTTCATTTGCATAAGCCGGGCGCCGCCATTTTTAAATCCCGGCTCGTTCGAACCCCGTGCCGCGCGGCTACACGCGGCATGGGGTTCGAACGAGCCAGGATTTAAAAATGGCGGCGCCCGGCTTATGCAAATGAAGCCCGAGAAATTCAAATCCCGGGCTTCATTTGCAAGTGCGGTATGCCTACATTACCCTCCTAGTTCGAACTAGGAGGGTAGTGTAGACATACCCTCACAGATCAGCTTTGGCTAAGCAAATTCAGTCAAGGCACCTCTATTTTTTTTGTTTACCTTTAATATGGAAAATAGAGGCACATGACATTTTCCTCTCCACTATCTCTATCATCAACTAAGTAACCAAAACATACACGACAGAAGATTTCAGATGCACAAGAGCAATCCATGCTGACAGTGGAGAGACAGACAGTGCTGTTGGTAAGGGGCTGTGTTGCTTCAGGCAGTTGCCACAGAACTCACGGTAACATAGCTTGATAAAATCCAATGTGCAGGTTTTTCTTAAATGTACTTTCCCTTTTATGTTAGCTGGTTAGATCTCTAGAAGGGACTAGGGAGCATCTGCAGGATGCTTCTGATGATGCCACAAGACACTCAATTTGCTGTTGAGCTTCTCGGTCTCAGAAATTAGAGACAGAATAGACCCTGTAGCTCATTTCATCCATCCCCAGGGTTAGGGAATGATGGCTCCCTGCAGTTTGTGCTCCAGCTGCTCCCTGCTTTCCAAAGAGCTTTTTACCCTAGGTCAGTTTAACTTTATGGCATGAGTTACAAGTTACTTTCTTCTTGGCTAATGGACTGTGTAGCGCTGTCGTGACTCACTGCCGTGGCTCCTGCTGGTCACTGGGAATTAGCTCAAACAAGCCTCTGGAGAGCCCTCTTCCAGCTGCTGTTACTTGTTCTTTCTCCACAGCCTTGTATCAGGGCCCGTGTCCTTCCCAGACCGCAATGTCCTTTTCTCAGACTACTGCCCCATGGCAGTGCCCCCACACTCTGGGGTTCTCCTCCACAAGAACCCAAATCCCCTGTACTGGGGGTGGGCAATAATTTTTGGCAGGGGACCACTCCAATATTTTGGAAAGTGATCAAGGGCCACACTTTTCTGTGGAGGGGGGGGCGTGTTCTAGGAGGGCGCACAGGGACTGGGATGCAGGACGTGTGAGGTCTGAGAGGGAGTTTGGGCAAAGGAGGGGTTGTGACCTGTGTCAGGGGATTGGGGTGTAGGCTTGGGGAGGGGATATGGGTGCAGGAGAGGATTCTGGCCTAGGGGAGGGGCACTAGGAGATAGTGCAGAGTCTGTGAGAGAGCTGTGGCCTGGAAGAAGGGGAAAAGAGGTGCAGGCTGCAGCGGGTGTGGGTGGTGACTTGGGGAAAGGGAATGGGGTGCTGGGTCTGGGAGGGTGTTTGGGAGCAGGAAAGGATTCTGGCTGTGGGGAGGGGTGTAGGAAGGGATACAAAGTCTGGGAGGGAGTTGTGACCTGAGGCAGGAGGGTGCAGAGGGTTTGGACGGTGACGTGAGGGAGGGAGTTGGGGTGCGGGAGGGGCTAGGGTACCAGAGGCAGGCTCTGGCTGGGAGGCACTTACTTGAGCCACCAGCCCTGCAGCACCCCCAGGCAGGCTGGGCTCCCTGCTGCAGCCCTGCTTGAAACTGCAGGCTGCTCTCTCCACCTGGCTCTCAGACCAGGGAGGGGAAAGAGATTTGCGCTGCTCCCATCCCCCAGGCCAATCTCTCACTTCCTATTGGCTGGTTTCCAGCCAATAGGAGCTGAGAGATTGGCTGGGGTCAGGTCCTATTGGCCAGTTGTTTCTGGCCAATAGGAGCTGAGGATTGGGCTGGGGGTGGGGAGATTGCAGGAAGCCTTCCCCTCCCTGCAGAGAGTCACATGGACTGTGCTTTAAACCGCGCAGCTGCAGCTGCGTCTCTGAGGGTCCCGGCAGGGTGGTCTGCGGGCTGGATCCTGTGGCTCTGCAGGCTGGATCTGGCCCAAGGGCCGTATTTTGCCCAGCCCTGCCCTATACACACACCTTGCCTCAGTGACCTACTCAGTCATCATCTAGCCCCTGCCTCGGGGTCAAGCTGCAGTCTGAAATGGCCACTCCTCATTGGCACAGGGGTGGGGACTTCTTGCCCTGCCAGCCACCCTGTAGCCCTAGTACCCTCAGGACCCTGTCACTGGGCCTCAGCCTGGGACTACTCAGGCTGGAGCTCCCCTGGCTCACCCTGCCTTTCTCCAGCACTGCTCTGTCCATGGTACCTCACTAGCAGACAGCTAAGTCCCTCTCCCTTCAGATCTGGAGCAAGAATGTGTGTGTCCCTCCTCCAGGAGCCCTTCTTATAGGGCCTACCTGAGCCCTGACTGGCTGATTCTAGCTCACTTCTGAGGATACCTGCAATGCTTTTCACCAGAGTCCAAGATCTCATGTTTATTCCTGTGCTTGTCTGTTTTATCCTCTTGCCATTTTCTCTAATGCTCTTCTGGTATGGTCAGCTAGGCAGGACAGCTCTCGTGTGTTGGGGCAGAAATCATTTATCCTTCAAGCCTTAACCCTCTACAAATATATCATGTGTTTTGGGAGGATTTTGCAGGAAAAGCGAAGGCTGCCACTTAATCTCTGCGGTGACACCGAACAGAATATCGTGGAAACAAAAGAAACTGACTTGGATGGTACAGAAAGCAAGCATCAGAATATGCCTTCAGTCTGATGGCAAGGTCCTATTATTCATGGATGGCCTGAGGCTGACAGTGACTACGAGCAGTTTAATCTCTAAGGCAGGGAACTAGCAAACGTGCAGATATGATCAAAGAGCGACGGTGTCCTTAGTGTCACTCGGCGGCTCCCGCGGGGAGGCTGACTGATTCAATTCAGATGGAAGCACTAAACTCCATCATCAGTGGGGTGAAGGGTTACAGAATGGCAGACAGCCGAGAGCAAAGTGCTGAGATGGAGGTGCTGAAGAGAGGCGAACGGGACACTCTGGAAGTGCACAGGTTGTGCAGTTAAAGGGTGTGTTTCTGGGATCAGGCCACTCAGCACAAAGACTGAGGCCAGGTCTGCAGGACACGCTTCTGTGTAATCTCACTCCGGGGTGTGAAAAATCCACACTCTTGAGCAACTCAGTTATAACAACCGTAACCCCCCACCCCACCCTGTGCTGACAGTGAACTTCTCCCAGGGACATAGCTATTCCTGTTGACTTAAAGCACCTTCATCAAAGTGCTACAGTGGCATGGCTGCATCAGTGCAGCTCTGACGATAAAGGGTTTATAGTGTAGATCTGCCCTGAGAGCAGATGACTCCCGAGTCTTATGTCCTGGGGCTATCCATATGCTTTAAGGAAATATACTTACAAATATTAATATGCATAACTGGAAAGTGCTTTATGCAAAATACAGGTATCATTTGAAAAGATATAATCTGCTGAATGTGGTATTCTATTTGTGTGCATTTTATCTATTTATGTGCATCTTATGTGAAGTTAGAAATATGAAGTATAAACCTGTTTTACTAATGTAGACATGCTAAATGAGGGCCATTAAGGGTATTTCAGCAACTTGATGGCTCATTGATAAGGTCCAATGGTCTATAAATGGGTTTGTTTTTCCTATGAATCAGTCCCTAGGAGGGACTGGATTCCCAGAAGGACTGTTCCCAACATGGCTCTTATGTTGTGTTTAATCTCTCTCTTTCCTGGCAGAACAAATTACTGTATAACCTTTGATCACAGAACACGCTGATCATCCTATTTCTCCTCGTTATTTGTGGGCTTCCCGAGAGACGTGGAGCAGGAAAAACAACAGAGTCCAGTGGCACCTTAAAGACTACACATTTGATTATGGCATAAGCTTTTGTAAGTTACAATGCCATCAGATGCATGAAGGGAAAGAAAAAGAAACAGATAGTGGTACAGAGATAGCTGTTTATGTCAGAGCTAATTCAATCAGGGTGGATGTGGATAAGATGGTGAGAACACCTAAAGTAGAAAATTACTTATGGTAATGAGTGAGCTGTTCCCAATCCCTATTCAGACCCATTCTGATGGTGTCAAATTTGCATATGAATTCTAGCTCAGCAGTTTTATGTTGCAGCCTGGTTTTGAAGTTTTTTTGCTTGAGGATGGCTACTTTCAAGTCTGTATCTGTGTGTCCAGGGAGGTTAAAATGTTCTTCCACTGTTTTTTGTATGTTACCATTTTTTTATGCCTGATTTGTATCCTTTCATTCTGTTGCATAGAGACAGTCCGGGTATGTTCAATATGCATGGCAGAGGGGCATTGCTGGCACATATTACATTAGTAGGTGTGCAGGTTGTAGCGGCGCGTCGGAGTTTCCCCGACTCCTGCACCCCCGTAATGGCACGGACGGGCTCCACCAGCCAGTAGAATAGAGGGAGTTTATTGCTTCTCCAGGATACAGCACAGCACAAATGTAATCTGGTTACAGGGCAGGCCTAGGATGCCTCAGCCCCCCTTGAGGTGGGGGAGCCTGGGCCCCTAAATACCAGCCCGTTGCCTAGGCTGCTTCCTCCATGATAGCAGCCAGAAACCAAACTAACTCACTTCCAGCCCTGCCCCCAGCCAGGGCTCCACTCCCCTTCTTCCCATTGTTCCGCTCCCTGGGAGATAACTGGTCAGACAGGTTCAAAGCCCCCTTGCATAATGACTCATCCCCTGCCCTGCTGGGCCGTGCTGCAGACAGCAGCCAGTGGAGGTCACTCACAACCCACTGTCCAGCATAGCAACCAGCAAGGTACCCTCCACTACGTCACACAGGTGAACGAGCCTTTGATGGTATCGCTGATGTGGGTAAGTCTTATGATGTTACAAGGATAGATGTATGGACATCTAGATAGAGTTGGTAACGGGGTTTGTTGCAGGAATTAGTTCCTAGGCTAATGTATCTGTTGTGGGGTGTGGTTGGTGGTGAGTATTTGCTTCAGATTGGGAGGCTATGTGTAGGGGAGGACTGGCCTGCCTCCCAAGATCTGTGAGAGCAAGAGCTCGTCATCTAGGATAGGGTGTAGGCCCTTGATAATGTGTTGGAGAGGTTTTAGCTGGGGGCTGTAGGTGATGGCCAGTGCCATTCTGTTGCTTTCTTTGTGGGGTCTGTCCTGTAGTAGGTGACTTCTGGGTACCTGCCTGGCTCTGTCAATCTGTTTCTTCACTTCCCCAGGTGTAGTTTTAGGAATGCTTGATAGAGATCCTGTAGGTATTTGTGTCTGTCTGAGGGATTGGAGCAAATGTGGCTGTATTTTTGGGCTTGGCTGTAGACAATGGAACGTGTGATGTGTTCTGGATGAAATCTGGAAGCATGCAGGTAAGTGGTCAGTGGTCAGCAGGTTTCCTGTATAAGGTGGTGGTTATGTGACCATCACTTGTTTGCACTTGTAGGCTACATCTACACTACGTGCTTCTTGCTCAAGAAGCCTTTTGCGCAAGAGTTTTTGTGCAAAAACTTTTTGCAAAAGAGCATGTCCACACCTCAAAGCACATCGCAAAAGCGAGGTGCTTTTGCGCAAGAGAGCATCCACACTGCATGGACGCTCCTGCGCAAGAAAGCTCTGATTGCCATTCACAGAATGGCCATTAGAGCACTTGTGCCTTTTCCCATAGGGGTTTCTTACACAACAGAACATCACTGGCCATCACCTACAGCCCCCAGCTAAAACCTCTCCAACACTTGCGCAAGAAACTCCTCTGGAGCATCCACACTTGCCTTTTTGCGCAATAGCTGTAGCGTAAAAGGGAGTTATGCTTCGTAAAAGGAGGTTTACCTACACTGGCAAAAGCCCTCTGTTCTGCCATTTAACTGCTGATTCACTTGTGCAAATGCTCATTTTAGGTGTGGACGCTCCACAGGTTTTTGCGCAAAACCATTTGGTTTTGCACAAAAACCTTGCAGTGTAGATGTAGATGTAGTGTCCAGCAGTGGATCTCTTGTGTAGAGTGATGAAGGTTTTGCTGAAACAGACTAACATGGCTACCTCTGAAACCCATAATCCTGTGGAGGAGGGATATTTAAAGAAAACAAAGGAATTGTGCCATTGATATGACCCAGTGGCTGTGCTGGTTACTTGGGAAGCAGAGACAGATTGCAAACAGTTTATGTAGTGGTTAGTATTCAGCATTGTATTGCACACTAGTATACTTAATAAACTCTTATGACTGCAGTGATGTTCTGCATCCAATAGTGATCAGGCCATAAGCCACATGGATAACAGGACCCCTTTCTGCATGTAAAATAGGAATAATTATATTCAGATAAGTAGAGCTGCAGCAGTTTTGTACCAGACTAACAGCTACTGCTCCCATCCACCTGAGTGGGGATGTAGCAGAAACTCACCCAGTCTAGCTTCACAACAGCTTCACTGCCTCAGTTTCTCTCTCAGCTGGAAAACCATCACTGGCTCCTAGTGTGATGGAGTCACCGGGGTGACTTAGCCCTCCTAGGTGCCAATCAATCCCTTCATGCCTCGTTGGTGGCTCTAGTGACTCTGGCAACTCATAAGGTGACATCACAGTAGGGAACTCATGCCCACTCTCTACTACAGCCCTAGGACTCTAAAAGAATTGAGCTGTCTGCTCTGTACCTTAACCTACCCTGTCTTTCTTCCTAGGACCCCTCCCTATAGAATCATAGAACACTAGAATTAGAAGGGACCTCAGGAAGTCATCAAGTTCAGTCCCCTGCCCTCATGTCAGAACCAAGCACCAAGAAAAAAAACCAAGAGCAGGGTTCAGCAACCTTTCAGAGGTGGAATGTTGAAATTTGACTTATTTGCCTCTACATACGGGTCCAAGTGCTGGTGATACTTTTTAAAGTCAATAATAGTCCTACTTACAGCAGCTTCATTACTAAATAAATGAAGATGAAGGGATCGGCAACCTTTCAGAAATGGCGTACCAAGATTTAACTTATTCACAGATCTGTGTGCTGGGGGAAGAAGGGGATAGGGGAGGCAAGGGCAGGCTGGGTACAATTACCTTATTTTCTGAACCAGCTGCAGCCGGGGAGAATGGTTTAATTTAAATTATGAAGCAGATTAAGTGTTTTAACTTTCTCATGTTAGTTTATCAAACTTCATTTTAAATAAAGTAAAATATTATGTCCAACACTAAAGGTTTCAATGTTTTCTTTATTTATGGCAGGGGTGAGGAATCCTTTTTGGGTCAGAGGTCATTGACCCACAGAAAAAAATCAGTTGGGGACCACACAAGTGAGAAGCAAAAAACCTCCTCCAAAACCCCACCAACTCTCACTGATGTGGTCCCCAAATGAGACACCTCACTTCTCTGGTGCTCCCGCCCATGGGGTGAGGGGAAGAGACCGGGAGTACTGAGGTTTGGGGCTTCCCACAAGCCAGAATTACTTTTCTGGGGTTCCAGTGGATTTTGTGGACCCCCTTAGGCTCTAGGGTGGGGACAAAAATGTGGGGTTCAGTGTGTGGGACAGGGCTGCCAGCAAGTGGGGTAGGGATGGGCAGGAGGTGGAGTGTAGGAGTGGTGAGGGCGAGAGGTCTCGGTGGGAGCTAGGGTGCAGAAATAAGCTGGGAGTAGGGTATCTGGCCAGGGGAAGAAGGCAGAAGCAAGGGACAGGGAAGGAGAGGGCTGAGGGCAGGCTGTCTGGCCATAGGGCAGGAGCAGACAGATTTTCTGGCCGGGGGTGGGGGGGAATGAGTGAGGGAGTGGGGGTCTGAGCATGAGGAGGTGGGGGGGCACTCACTTATTTTCGCTCCGGTTGGCAGGCAGGCACGGCATGGCAGTGAGTGTGGCCGCAGTGCAGGATCACTAGCTTGCCCAGCAGCCACTGACACAGGGGGCAGCCAAGCAGGGGTCACCCAGCACCTCGCCTGGTCCCTCGGGGCTGCCGGCGGGCCAGGGCAGCAGGCGCAGCGCTTTCTGGCACAGGCTGAGCTCCAGGCTCTTGGCCAGCTCCCGCAGCCCCTTGGACTGCAGGTGGGCCAGCCGGGCGGCGGCACTGTAGGCCTCCAGAGCCTCGGCCATGTGGCTGGTGTGGGCCAACGTGTCCCCCGGCACGGGCAGAGGCCCCACTCGGGCTGCGGCAGCTCAGGTAGCTGTGAGCCGCTCAGCTTCATGCTGCCCGCTCCGCTCTCCAGCAGCCCCAAGGTGCGGCGGTCCCCCCGGCAGCGGCGGGCTGAAGGAGGAGGCCGGACCTGGGGCCCTGCATGGCAGAGGCAGTCCCACAGGGGGACGGAGAGGGCCGTGCAGAGCGCAGGGGTGGTGCAGGAGGTGGCAGGGATTTGCTAGCAGCAGCGCACAGTGCAGCCAGCTCAGCGGTGCCTCCCAGCACAGAGCCACTGTGCGTGCAGCCTAACCTGCTGCCAGCACCCTCCCCTTTCCCCGGCAGCAGATTAGGCTGCACGCACTGCATCTGGCTCGGGAGTGCCTCCAAATGCAGAGCCATTGTGCACGCAACCTAACCTGCTGGCAGGGAAGAGGAAGGGCGCCGGCAGTAGGTTAGGCTACGCATGCCACTCAAAATCAGCTCACATGCTCCTCGTGTCATGTGTGCCGAGGGTTGCCGACCCCTGATCTACACACCTGATAGACATTTATCTAACCTGCTCTTAAATATCTCCAGTGATGGAGATTCTACAACCTCCCTAGGCAATTTATTCCAGTGTTTAACCACCTTGACAGGAAATTTTTCCTAATGTCCAACCTATACCTTCCTTGCTGCAGTTTAAGCCCATTGCTTCTTGCCCTATCCTCAGAGGCCAAGGAGAATAATGTTTCTCCCTTCTCCTTGTGATATCCTTTTAGATACTTGAAAACTGCAATCATGTCCCCTCTCAGTCTTCTCTTTTCCAAACTAAACAAACTCAGTTCTTTCAGTCTTCCCCCATAGGACGTGTTTTCTTGATCGTTAATAATTTTTGTTGCTCTTCTGTGGACCTTCTCCAGTTTCTCCACATCTTTCCTGAAATGTGATGCCCAGAATGGGACACAAGACTTCAGTTGAAGCCTAATCAGTGCAGAGTAGAGCAGAAGAATGACTTCTCATGCCTTGCTCATAACACTCCTGTCAGTGCATCCCAGAATCATGTTTGCTTTTTTTGCAACAGTGTCTTGCTTTTAACTCAGTGGTCCCCAACGCGGCACTTGCCGGGGCATTTATGTACGCCCACCTAGTGACCAGGGCTGGCCCGAGCCATTCTTGCATCCTCAAAGGTATTTGGTGCCTAACTCCCATTGACATCAGTAGGGTTTAGGTGCCTAAATACCTTTGGGGCTCTGGACATTCTCTGTACCAGGGAGGCAGCTGTAACTGGTGCCAGTGAGGCTGAAGACTAGCCCCCCTATACAGCCACCCAGCCTGTGACAGGCTTGGAGTGAGTATGGAAAGAGCGCTGCCACTGCCTTCTCTCTTGAGCTCCTCCTCCTTCCCTCCCTCCCTCCCCGCCTGGGGAGAAGGGAGGGGGAGAGCCCCTTGGAGCCCCCTGCTTCAGGGGGCTGAAAGGATAAATCCAGGAATGTCTGTGGGGTGCTCAGATACCACTGTGAGGCAGGATACAGAATCCAGACAGGTAGGCTGATATTCTCAAAGGATTTAGATTCCTAAAGCCTAGTGAAATCAAGGGGAATAAGGCATCAGAATCTTTTTGAGCATCTGGCCTGTGGAATTTGATTTAGGATCAGTAGGACATACCTATCCCCACAGTAGGTAAGTCAGGGCATTATAGAACAACACTAGCATAAGCTGCCTCATTTATACAAAAAGTGAAACCAAACAGCCTTCGTTCCTCTCTATACCCGTGCATTGACATTCTTGGGCTATGTCTACACTACCAGGTTATTTCAAAATAAATTATTTTGAAATAATAACTCCCAAAATAACTATTTCAAAATAAGCCTGTTCCTCTTCACAAGCTGGAGTTATTATTTGAAATAACAAGCTCATTATTTTGAAATAACAGGCTTGGTAGTGTGGATGCTTTCCTTGTTATTTCGAAATAAGGGGAGTTATTTCTATAACTTCCCAGTGTAGACGTGCCCTAGGGCTAAAGTCATATAAAGCTACGCAACTTTGGCTATGTCAATTGCATAGCATAAGCCAAAATAGCTTAATTCAGCTTTTGGCACTGTCTACATAGCAGGAAGTTGAAGGAAGAACACTCTTCCTTTCACTTCCCTTACTTCTCGTGAAATGAGGGTTACAGGAGTCAGAGTAAGAAGTCCTGCAGCTCAACATTAGGCTTATACTGTAGATGTACGCTATGTTATTTTGGAATAACGTCAGGTATTCCGAAATAATGCTGCTGTGTAGACATGCCCAGAGGCTAGGTCTACACTGGCAGGTTCTTGCGCAATAACGGCCATTCTTGCACAAGAACCTGCGGAGTGTCCACACTGCCCACCCGCTCTCGCGCAAGAAGATTTACAGTATGGTGTCGGAAGACAAGTCTTCTTGTGCAAGAGCTACGCTCTTTTCTAACAAGTGTAAGCCCTCTTGTGCAAGAGCTCTTGTGCAAGAGGACAGTGTGGACACGCGGCAGCAGGGGTTTCTTGCGCGAGAAATCCCTATGGCTAAAATGGCCATCAGAGCTTTCTTGCGCAAGACAGTGTCCACACTGCCGTGAATGCTCTTGCGAAAAAGCACATGGCAGTGTGGATGTGTTCTTGCGCAAGAGTCCTTGCACAAGAACCCTTGCGTAAGATGTTCTTGTGCAAGAACCCGCCAGTGTAGACATAGCCTAAGAGAACAGAGAACCATATTGGCCATTCCCTCAGCCAGTCCCTCCCTGTGCTGGCATCATTGCCACTTGCTCTAGTCTATAAATCATTTAGGACAGGGAATTTCTGTCTTGTAAAACACCAAACTCATCTATGATTAGTTCTTCTGATTTTTTATTTTAACTCATAAGCCCGATAAAAAAGGCTGATATGAAAGTTGAAATCAGTGTTTATCCAGTAAACCGTTGAGAACATTAAAGGCTCGTCTACACAATGGTTATGGGGGTATGATTCTAAAGCACACCAGTATGTTGCTCATTAATTGGTTAAAATGCACTAGGGAACATTACAAAAAGATAACTCAGAACGCTATACACAAAGAGAAAGCCTCCCTTCCCCCCCCCCCCCCGACTTTTGGACTTGTTCACAGAACTCAATTTGCTAACAATACCCCCCTAAATGAAAGAACCCCAAAACAGAGCCCTATCTGTGATCTAGAACAGCAGCAGGTATTTCTCCAGTGTCTGTTGCCACGCTATCTAAGTAACATGGATTCAGCGAACCGCTCCAAAATGGTCTACTTGCAGCAGTTAATGGACTAGCTAGAGATGGCAGTGACCAATTAAACCATACAATGCACCTCCCAGTGACACAGCTGTCTCCCTTCTTGTGTAGGGATTGTGGCTTCTGGATGCCCTAGAGGAACATCTGCTATTGCACTGTCTGTATCTGCACCGAACCCCTTCAGTAACTTGTTTCTCCTTATGTTAACAGGTTTCCTTCTATGTCTGGTGATTCTACTGATGTGAAAGCTCTCTAATGTGAGTACCCAGCAGCAGGCTTCTGCTGTCTGTGGTCTGGACTTTGACTCTCAAAGTGATCTGCCAGCTCCCTCATCTCCCCGTAAAGGCCAATGTGTTAGACCATCCATGTCCATTTGCTATGACATACATCAGTGTTGATGAGAGACAGGAACACTGCCGGGTGATTTTGAGCTGCCAGAATAATCAGCTGTATGCACAACATGGCCTAAAGGATTTTTCAGTTAGCAGCATGCACCCACTAAGGAGCTTAGAGACTCGGATTCTTGCTGGGGACTTCAACGCTGTAGACTCATGTCACCTAGGCAAGGCAAGCTTGGCCAGTGCCGCAGAAACCCGGCTGTATCGGAGCGTTGAGAATCTACACTGGGCAACAGTTGCGGACTCGAGTCTGTATTCCCACTGCCGGAGCATGGACAATGAGCTGCTTTTCCACTACAAAGGTGCCAGTTACTGGTCTGAAGGCTCTGCAGAGAGAGCTCCACCCCCGAGCACAGCAGACCCTTGCAGGCACTCTGAGCGAACATCATCATCTGCGCGAAATGTCCCCCTTCCTCCTTTTGCCAAAGTGCCTCAGTGGCTTTTCCCTTCCCCGGAGGAGAGGGCCCTACATGGGGATGCCAAAAAAGAACTGAAGGAGAAGCTGAGGATTCACAGCGCCAAGGTGGTGGCAGTGCCCTGCAAACCCGTGCGTCCCCAAGCACCTTTGACCAGCTTGGTGGCGAAGGAGTTCTCAGCATGCCGGGTGTGTCAGCAGTGCAAAAACGGGTGCTCTGTACACTGCTGTGCGGTGTTTGTGGAACACGCTGCCCTCAGTCATGGCTCTGCAGTGGTGCTGGGGAGACAAAGGCCATGTTTTACATGCAGGATACCCTGTCCGGAAGACATCAAGCAGGAAGCTCGGAGGAGGTTGCAACTGAGAAGACAGAACAGCTCTCCCAGCCTGACGCTCCATCATGCCAGAGAAAGCCAAGAGATTGTCAAATCCAGAACCACTGGATCCCTGAAGGGATGTGATGGGGAGACTGAAGCCAAAGGGGCGGGAGAGCTGAGCAGAAAAGGACACTGTAAAGGGAGGCTCTACATCCCTACCTTTGAGGAGTTCAAAAGAATGAGAAACAAGGAGACATGTTTATCTGCAGGTACCAATGAGCCAACAAAGTGCCTGAGTGAGGGGTCTCTGGCAAGCCAGACTCTGGAAAGGGAAAACCATAAGAACATCTGCACAGCTGTGCCTCAAGAAGCCCTGGAAGCTAAACTCACCAGCAATTCCACAGAAACAGCGGATGACTCCGATGACGTGTTTCATGAAAGCCACATTGCTGCTGGCTCTGTCCATTATCGAGACATTCCAGCCACGTGGGGCAGCTTCAGTTTGCTCAGCGGAGCTGGAGCTAACCAATGTCTGCTGAAGGATAGTAGCGAGCAGTTATCAAGTGCCGATACGTCCCCAGTCCCTATTTGCTCTAGCCCGATTCCACTATCACCTTTGCCAGCAATAGCAATCCATGGGCAGGGGGAGGAGGTCTGCAGTGATGAGCAGCAGGGATTAGACTTGAGACAACTGAGTGGAGTCCTTCACTTCGCTGGACAGGCACTGGGTTCTGAAGCCCAGTCTTCTTGCTGTCCATCGCTGCTGTTAGAAGCCACAGACCTATCCAGTTACGGAGCTAAGCTACAAAAAATGAAGGATGAGTTCATAGGCTCAGCACTGGATCTTATTAAGAAAAGGTAAAATTCCCTGTTGGGACCCTGAAAGCAGTCCTGGTTGAGGGGTCTACGTCTCTCTCCCCGTACGTACGTGCAACTCCCATTGGCATGAGTACTCTGCAGTTATACACAGCCACTCAGCATAGGACCTCGGAGTTACACAACCTAGACCCAACAGATATGACTATTTATTAGTTGTATTATCACAGTACCTAGGCATAAATCGGATTCCCATGTTTCCACTATTTTTTAATCCTAATAGAAGTAGGTATTTGACACAAACATTCCCTTTAGTTTTGCAACACAAACTTTACACTATTCTGCCAGTACCTGAGTTTTACACAGAGGACACTCATAAGGTCAGCCCTCTTTATCAATGAAAGAGAGATATGCACCATGTTTGCTCCCCTAGGGAACAATTATTTACATTGGGTTTGATAATAAACAGAAGTGTTTTTATTAAGTACAAAAAGTAGGATTTAAGTGTGTGCAAGTGAAAACAGACATTTCAAAGTAAGTTACTAAGCCAAAAAAACCAAAACACACCAGCTAATCCTAATACACTATGAAACTTGCTACATGCAAATTCTTAGTATGTTCTAATTCTCTCTCTCATAAGTTAGGCAGCCTCCTAGCTTTGATCCAATCTTTCTCCATTTCAGTCTTAGATATTTCCAGCAGGCATCTTAGATGATAAGTGGGGGGGTCTCCTGACATCTGGCAACTCCCTCTATTGTTTGATTTCCCTGTTTATATCCCTTTGCCCAAGGCGAGAATGCTTTTGTTCAGTTCAGGTTTTTCTTACCTTGAGTGGAAAACTACCAGACCCAACATGGGTTCCAGCATCAGGTAGCCTGGCCACATGTCTTCGTAGGAGCAACCACTGTTTGGACTTACAGGAAAAACAAAACCATTCACAAGTTGTTAACTTGACCACCAAGTCATCAAGCTCGTAAAGTATCACTGATGGCTTTTACTGGTATATATCCACTAATAAAACCAGTTTCTACTTAATATTTCTAATTTTACATACAAGAAAGATACATGCACAGGAATAGGACATACAGATTCAGCAAATTACAACTTTCAAAATGACATGTTACATCACCCATTTTGCATTAAGTGTCTTTGAGTTATGCATATTTGTATTCATAAGCTAATTTTCATAAAGCTGGGGGGCACAACAGAGGAATCTAGCTGGAGTCTCAGGCTTGTAACAAAATCCAAACTCACCACTTTTACTCCCATGTCACTTGAGAGGGCACAGAAATAGTTGGGACATACTCCTGCTCCCACTGAAGGGAGTGAGGCCCAGATGTATTTATGCTCCTAACACCCATTGACATCAAAGTTAGGAGCTTGACTACCTTTGTGGATTTGGGCTGACTTTGGCTCCATCAGGAGCAGGAGTGGGCCTTTGAAAGATGTGCTGATGAACACATCAGTGAGAATCACGTGTCTCCTGGTTTTACATGCCCAGTTACAGTTCTACCAAGCAGTTTTGTCTTTAATTAATGGTACCATTAATTCCCTCCCTGGTAACCCACAATTATTTACTTTAGACTCATGTAAATGTTTAATAGTTTAACATTGAACATTTATTTGATTTGTGACTTTGGGATGGTGGAAACCTATAAGTCTCTCATGAACCATTTAATCCCATTGGCTCACAGAAGAGTCCCTGCTGGGAGGAGACAATGGTTTACCAGGGTAAATCCTACCTAGGTGTTTACATGTAAATTGCACTTTCTGAGCTATCTAAGCCATGTGGAATCAGTATCCAGGGCAAGGGCCCGCAAAGAGCTGGGGACTCTTACATTGTTCAGCTATGCATTTGGGAGGACGAGATAGAAATGAGATCATCTATTGAAGGAAAGCCCAGGGCAAGGGCTGTTCTCCTGCAGTCTCTCTCTCCCTAGGGGAGATGTTTAAGGAGAAAGACCCCACAGGAGAAAAAGTTGGTAGATGAAAGAGCTGTTGTCAAGGGCAATGAAAAGCAAAGCCAACGAGATCAGGGAAAGTGTAAAAAGAGGTTCAGAGGGAGACTGCACAGCCACATGGAACCTCTCACTTCCCTGCATAGTTCCCTGCCTGCCTGAAAGCTTAGCGTGAAGGTGAACCAACTTCAAAAATCAACCCATCAGACCAATTAACCTCTAAACAGCCCAAGAGATTTTACCCTTTGGGTGGAGCAGTGCCAGAGACTCCATTAAGTCCACTGGGGACTTTGCTACTGCTGTCAACTTTATGTGACAGGTGCTGAGATGCTACAGTGATGGATAAAACGCTGTGGCTGATTGAGAGACAGACAGTGCTGCTGCATCTTTGCTGGGCTCTGCCTCGCATATTTCTTCCCAGCTGAATTTTCTTGTGCTTTGGCCTGCAACTGAGTGTGGCAACCTCGGATCCCAAAGCACACAAGGCCGGGATGGATAGCACTCCAGGCTCCGAGACACAAAACAGCTCAGCTAGGAAGAGTCGTACTGGGGTCCAGAACAGAGGCAGCTGGGTCCTGAGCGTGGTAATATGGTAGAAAGCGGGTGGTACTAGGGAAAGGCTCACAATATGGTGTCAAGTGTGACACATTCTGGATCCAACACAAACTGCAGCATCTTGCCCACTGTTCACCAGTGGGCCATGACTAGCAGACAGCATAGATGATTTTAGAGAAGACAGTGAACATCCGGCAGGAACAGCTCTGAAGGAATAAGGCTAGCATGTGGCTAGAGGAAGGAACGTCAGATTGGGTCAGTATAAATGGGAGGAAGCAATGGAGGATGCTGAGAGGGAAGATGAATAATCCAGAAGATGCACAAGGGAATGAAGTTCTGAGGCCTAGAGAAGAGAAAACGAACTAGGTATAGTGCTTTGTGTATGAACTGAGAACAACAGCCCTAAGTTAAGGGGCTAGCAGAGACCTTGGCGTCCTGGCAAGAGGGTCTTTAGAAAAGGAAATGAATATCGCTAAGGACATGGGTGAACGCTAGAACAATAGAGGGAACTCTGGAATAACTGAAAGGGAGCAGGAAGGTCAGCGAAGCTGGTGGATGGAAGAGTTCGACTATCAAGAAGATGTTGTGGCAGACTCTGGCCAGAGTTAGGGAAGAGTCTGAATGAGCCAAGTGTGTGAGGAAAGAGAATTTTAGATTCTGGAGGAATATCTGATGAGAGGGGGAAAGAGGGCCCAGTGGAAGTGGTGGCAGATGAGGAGAAAGGAAGGAAGATCACTTCAGAAGCATTGGCTAGAGATGGGCTGGGAATGGGCCTCCGCTATAGTATTCAACCATATTAGTATTAAAATGAGCACATGTAGATAGCAACCTTCATCAAAAGGGCCCCACTGCAGCTTGCAAACGTCCTTTCTTACAGAGGGAATTGCTTTACCCACCACTGTAATGCAACCACATCTGCGGTGGTGAACGGGGCACTGCACAGAAAATTAAATCAAAAAGGGGAGAGCACTGTATGGAGTTAAGATTCCAGGGGGCCATTTTTAAAGAGGCAGTATGAATTAAAAGCAGGCTCAGGTGACAATATCCCACCATAGGTAGACTAATCCCAAAGAGTCGTCCCTTTGTGGCGTTCCCACAGGAACGCGACTTAGACAAAGATAAGATAGTGTGGGTCCTTTTAGCGGATCTGAAGGCAAACAGCAGTAGGCAGTCTGCACTAGGTATGGTGTCAATTATGTAATCATCACCTTCCCAGCCACAGCGCTATGTCAAACAGTAACAGACAAAGGATGCCATGGAAACATCACAGAGGTCACATTTAAAAAACCGAGAGGCAAGGAGCAGGCCCTGGGCGGCCGCTGCGCACCAACGGGTGCTGTCCAGCTGTGTGAGAGTGCAAACACACTTCCCCTTTGCACTCCTCTGAGCCTGCTTCAGGGTGCACAAAGTGGGCTGCCCCTGCACAGGTTGGAGCCTAAGCCAAAAGCTCAGCCAAGGAAGAATCCCAGCTCACCCCTCTTGCTGCAGAGGGAGAAGGAATGGCAGGAGAGCTCCAACTCTGTGGTGCTAAAGGATCATGCTTGCAGCACTGGGAAGAGCCTCCTTGGACTGGTGAAACCAGCCCAATCACAGTGCAGCAGCCACAGTGGGGAAAGCAGCATTAACTCCGGTACATTGCACAAGCAGCGTATTTTGTGGTGTAGCTCCCACCGCAACACCAATAACCTGTGTAGTGAGCAAAGCAGATATAAAGAAAGCTGCATTCATATGCAGCGTGGATACTGCGGTAGGAATCAGAGCTGTTGCGTTTCTTACCTGTAACTGGCCAACGCTAGTGCAGATTTCATTTCTTCACTCTAAAGTAGTCTATTTTTTGCACTCTTTTCTCATTCAAAACCACCTGGACACTCCCATTTCCCAGGGAGGGTCGCCTTTGGAAATGTTTAGAAGAATCAACAAATATATAAAAGCCACAAAAACTCAAGCTGCGAGTGAGCTCCCCAAACACCATTCCCAGAGCACATTTCATGAGAAGAGCTCCGAGCAGTATGCAAACATGAATGAATGATCACAGCTTTGTGAGTTAAGTCTGTATGGTCTGGTGGATAAGACACTGCAGAGGGAAACAGGTGATATGAGTTCCATTCCTGACTCTGCTGCTAGGAGAGCTTGGGCAAGTTGCTGCCCACCCTGGGCCTCAGTTTCCCTTCCCACTTTTTGTATGTTTAGATTGGGGCAGGAAAAATCTCTTGCTTCATGTTTGCACAGTTCCTAGCACAGTGGGTCCCTTATCTCAGTAAGGGATTTTAGAGGCCACTGTAATATGAACAGCATCATAATTTTGTTATTCCTGTTCTACAGAGGGGACAATAGAGGCATAAAGAGTGACAGGGCATAACAGGATCCACACAGCAGGTCAGTGGAAGAGCCAGAAATAAAACTCAGGGGTCCTGATTCCCAGCCTTCTGCTAGCATTGCACGATTACAGTGGCAATCTATACTATCACAATCATACGCAAATTGTGCAAATCCTCTTCTGGTCCAGCTGAGATCTAGAAGCACAGAAGTGTGTGAAAATGAAAATACTCATTTGAAAAATTACCCAGCTATTCAGGCCTAATAAACTCAAATTCAGTCTGAGTTCTCACTTTCTTAGGACCAGATTCAGGTTGGGGTCTGTGCTCATTCTCTTTAGCTGAGCCGGTTCACTCATCCCTAATTATAAAGGAAGTATCAATGTGTGACAGTACTGGGAGCTGCAGTTTAGCCGCTGTCAGGCGTCAGCAGTAGCCTAGGAGTAAAAAGCTATGAAAAGAATAAGCCGTCATGCTGAAAGGTATTGGTTAGTCACAAACACTGATATTTCAGTCCCCTGTATCTCCCTGTTCAGTTACACCAAGGTTGTCTGTATACGGTCCTGAGGGACAGCCCTTCTTGTTAAAGGAATTTGAACCCAGGGAAATGAAACTTCCTCTTCCAGAGTGCCTAGTGATATAAACCCAAAGCAAAGTCCTCATGAGCACTCCCCTCCTATTCTTCACCCATTGATTGGCTCATCTATCAATATTCCACCAAATCCTGTTCCTGTCTTCCCTAGAAATAACTTATTTTATTAGAGACACTGGCCATTTAGAATCATAGAACCATAGAGCTGGAAGAGACCTTAGAAAGTCATCAAGTCCAGCCCCTACTCTAGGCAGGACCAATCCCAACTAAATCAATTTAAATTGAGTATGCTTTTTAAAATGAGTTCAAAGCAGTGACAGACACTACAGTCTCCTTCTGGGCCAGTTTTTATGGTTTTATAGCCACTCTTTCCCATTTTAAAAGTCCCTTGTGACTGAGTGATTACCACACAGAGTGGGACCTGACTACAAAGAAACGGATCATTCCCAAAATGTGAGCGGTACAGCATGGAAATGGTGGACTACAGGCTTCTTTAAATGCTACCAAAGGGCTTGGTCCAAAGTCCATTGCCCTCAGTAGAACTCTTTCCAATTACTTCAATGAGTTTTGAATTAGGCCCATATTTAATAAGCTGGAAAAAAATTAAGGGTAAAATATTTTCCTGTTTAACTTATAGAACTATTAGGGCTTGCTTGTCCCCGTAGAAGGTAACATTTTTCACATATGTAATATAATTTGTATGTTGACAGTGTCTCTTTGAATAACAGCAAGAATGTAACTGGTCTTAAAAATATGTTTCTGGTCTGCATTGGGGGTTCCTCATAATTTACAAACAAAAAATGTCCCATGAGTCTACAAGACATGAGCAGTTATTCTGCATTTGCACTGCTGTGAGATCTGAGCTCATTTTGGATCCTTAAACCACACACGTGTTTAATTAAAACAAGAGAACGGCGCAAACCCTTCCTGTCTGGATTCTTCTTTGAATGAGGGTGCTCAGATTTCAGATTACCTCCTAGCTCCTAGGTGTGGCTGCAAATGCAGGTAGATGATGTTGATCGGAATCTGCTCCTTCCCTTGCAGCTGCAGCGCAGAGACTGCTGCCGACTCCCCAGCCACAGAATCATGTGACCCCAGGAAAGCTGATCTCTCTTCTCTGGAGGACAGTGACCAATACGCAGTAATTTCCATGGCAACGCGGAGGTGGAAAAACAAGCCAAATGATGAGACACCTAGTGACATTCAACCTGCAGGAAGCGTAAGGAAAAATTCCTCTTTGACCCCAGGCACGTGCCTGGCACTGGGCACTAGCCACCATTAGTGTCTAATCAGTGAGAGAGTCTGGGGGATACAAACGAGGCTGATTTCTGACTGCAGGCATGGAGGTAGAAAGGAAAGTTGTAAATCAATTCTGCTTTGTTAAATGATGCTTTCCTGTTGCATTATTTTTAATTCAATGATTTTTCCTGGCAAGTTCTAGTGTAAAAGGCGCTAGTTCTTCCCTCCCCTCTGTACAGGCCACCCCTGGCTTGCTGAGGCCGGAACACCACTTTGTGTGTGTATAATCTCCAAATAACCCCCAAGGACTTCCTTCCACCTCCCCACCCCCTCGAGCGCAGCACGGACACTCGCTGTGTAACCAACTAATCATACATTCAAGCTCTTTTAAACAGTGAGGGTTAGTTTTTTAAGATGTGGCTGAAACAGGACCTGTTGAGTGACTGATCCATCTGAGTGTGCGTCTACAGTGCAGGGCTTAACTAGAAATAAGCTATGCAAATTGAGCTATGTCAATTGCGTATCTTATTTTGAAATAGGGTGCGTCTGCACAGCACTTGTTTCGAAATAGAGCACTCTTCCTCCGACTTCCCTTTTTCCTCGTACAGTGAGGGTTACAGGAACCGGAGTAAGAAGTCCTCCAGCTTGACAGTATTTCAACACTATTTTGAAATAGCTGCCTGCTGTGTAGACGCAGACTAAGTTATTTCAGAAGAGCGTTGCAGTGTAGACCTACCCTGAGCCTGGCAGAGACAGTGGGCTCAGTCTTACTCTGCTGGCACTGGTAGCTGTATTACAGCAGTGCCTAGATCAGGACCCCATTATACAACCGCAGAGAAAGAGAGCAGAAGAGGACACAGAGGTGATCCATGATCCCACAACAGAGCTGGGTTTTGAACTCAGGTTTCCTAACCCCCATGCTGTGGTCCTAGCCCCAGACTGCACAGCCTCCCTCTTGAGTGGCAGCTTTGCCATTGACTCAGTGGCAGCAGGATCGGGCTCTGTCATTGCAGCCTGCAGAGCGCCTGCTGTCTCTATCGCTGCTTTCAGCTCCGACTGAGCTTTACATCATTTCCCTGCCCCTGTCCTAATGCCACTTGCCTTTGTTGCAGAGTTCTGGCCCCAGCTGCCGCAGATCCAGCTTTGACATTGCCCAGGACATTGCAGGCTGCACCAAAGCCCAGCGGGAGTGCCGGCTGCGGCCTCATTTCAGCGACCCCATGCCAACGGACGCTGTGAAGAGAAAACAGCTGGAGCTGAAGATAGCTGCAGCAGCCCGGCAACACGCGCAGAAGCGCCGGCAGGAGAGAGACCACGGTACCTGCGCCGGTACCTGCATGGAACGGCTGGACTGCCCTGGCCCTTCCTTGGTCTAATTGTAACAGGAGACCCTGCTCCCTCAACAGGGGCAGTGTAGAATTCAGTGGTGATGGGCCAGATCCTGATCTCCGTTACACTGATGGAGTAACTCCACAGACTTCAGGGGCGTTCTGGGCTTACACTGGTGTAAAGGATTCAGAATCTGGTCACGGGTGTTGTATAAATGGAGCTTGGTGATGCTGGTGTAGCCTGGGCTAGCCCCAGAGTGGAGGGAGGGGGCCCTAGCAGGCATGTGAACCGACTTAGCCATTTCTGTACCACCCCACAGGATCCCCTCCTGCGGAAGACTAGCAGGAAGGGGACATGGCCAGGCTTCCTATGCTCTGGCTAATCCCAGCTGCCCCAAAGGCCATCAGGGACTGTGGGCAGCTGGGTTCGACTTAGGGCAACTCCTGCTCTCACCTCCAGAACGGGCTCCCAGCTCTGACACAGAGATCCAATGGCCCTACTAGATACAAAATCTGCACTGGCATAAGGGAGAGGAGATTCGGTCCAAAGCCCCTGCTCCTGGGGGAGGCAGTGCCTGGAACTGCCCTGCCCTGAGGGTGGGAGGACACGGAAAAGAGGAGCTAATTGGTGTGTAGCCACAGGCATTCCCACCTGCCCGTTTATAGCACAGCACAGCACAGCATAGCACAGCAGTGGCTCTGCCTCTGCTCCCCTCCACGGCTTCCACTGCTCCCTGCAGCGCCTTCCGCACTGAGACAATGCAGCCCTCCCTAGCTAGGCCCCTCACTGCTCTGGGCCTCCAAACTCCACACTAAACACAAAGAAACTAACACTTCGCTTCTCTTGGAGAGGCCCTGACAGGCAACAGCCTTCCCCAGGGGCGGGTCCCTGCTCTCCACCAGCTGAGCTGGGCTCTCTCTTTTTAGCCTCTCCCAGAAAGCCTGACATCTGCTTCAGGTGTCACACTTAAGGTGGATCGGGCCCTCAGCAGCCCATTAACCTCTTCCTCCCTTCTGTGCGATTTGCACAGCCCCTTCACAAGATGTTGTCCATAATTGATAACTAATAAAAGGGTTCCTGCACTCAAAGGTTCCTCTGGTAACTGGCTCCCTCTAGGTACACGTTCTGAATAACATCCCCTACCACTGTCGGCTTTATTTTTTAGCCTCAGCAGATCACAACCTTGAAACATCCAGGGGGGGGGGGGGGGGGCAGAAGGGCTTATTATTTGCCTGGCACTAGACAGCATACCGAGCCCTGCAGAATAAATGGTGGGGAGAGAGCACAAGCCATTTCACAGAACCCAAAGCCCAGCGATGTCCTTGCTGCACTTCCCAGCTTGAATCCCTGAGCGACCGATGGTTATTAAAGGTCCATTGTAAGGGTCAGATCCCCAGCTGTTGTACACAGGGGTGGCTGTATTGACTCTGCTGAGTTGCACCAGCTAAGGATTGGGTCCTAGCTCAATGAGTGAGCTGCAGCGTTTGAAGTCAGAGCAGACATGTGCACAAGCCCCGGTGAATCGGGGCTGTGTGTTTGCAGAGTCTCCTGACACAGGCACTAACAGGCGGGTGCAAGCCCCCAGCTTGGAGTGTGCTGAGTGAGCTCTTCCTATCCTGAGCCATGTTTGTGTCTGTGCTTTGCGCAGGTCCAGTGGTGGCTAAAGCAAACGCCTCTTATGGCAGCAGCTTTGATGAGAACAGCCATGCCCCACGCAGCTCCCTGCGATCCAAGCACCGCTGGAGCAACGTCAGCAGCCTGAGCGCGGACAGCGGCATCGTTGGCCTAGCCGACGAGAAGGATGATGCCGAGGCCGGCGGCACGACCAGAACCAGAGCAGCAGAGGTGGAGCGGGCAGATAGCGGCATCGGCCAAGCACTGGCCAGGAAGTGGAAAAACAGGGCTTCTGAAACACTGACCTCCTTGCAGGCCTGGGAGGCGCACCGGCCCTGCACGGACTGCGGCGAGAGAGATTTCCCAGTGGAGACAGACACACAGAATCAGAACAAGAGACGAGACCTGTGTGCAAAGTGCCAGAAGCGCCGGACAGAGCGAAAGGAGTCGATCCTGGAGTTCGTCAACACAGAAGCCAGCTACGGCGAGGACCTGCGGATCATCAAGGAGGAGTTCTACCTCCCCATGCAGTCGGCTGGGCTGCTGACACACGAGCAGCTGCTGGTGGTGTTCAGCAATATCCAGGAGCTGATTGACCTCAATGAAAATTTTCTAGAGTATCTCCAGGAGGAAATTGACCAAGCCTTTGATCAGGTACCATCCCTGCACTCAGCTTTGCTTCTGCCCTTAGGATCAGTGGCTGGGTCAATAAGGCCACATCATAGTAATAATTGAGAGGCAGCATTGTCTGGTGGTTATGGCACGGGACTGAGGATAGGACTCATGGGTTCTGTTTCCCAGTTCTCGGCCTCTTACCAGTCAGCATTCTGTTCAAAGGCCTCTGTCTCAGTTTTTTCTTATGCATTGAGTGCTTCTCTGGCTGTCTCTGGGGCTTCTTTGATGCCCCCTGTGGCTGCCTTTGTGGCATTTTTCCTGCTTCTCTATCTCGTGCACACAGCTCCATCAAAAATACCAAGCCTCCTGCTTTTGCATTCGATCCACAAGCAAACCCCTCCACCCATGTAGTTCAGCTCCCTGACCAGCCTTGCAGGTGGCTTGTGTTTTGGGTGGTGGCTCCTGTTTTTTAGTTGTTTATTCCATCAAGGAGCTGAATTGCTTCTTACATTTATCCAGCAAGAAGGGCAGCTGATGCACCAACCAGCTTCAATGAGGTTTCACCTAACCACCAGTGTAACGTTACCTCAAGTGGGGAACACAGTCCCTTCAGAATAGCAAGCAATACAAAAGTTACATTAGAGATTGGGGCCTCCGGGAGTGTCGCCAGCTCTGGGAGGAGCAACCAGACACTGGAGGACCCTGCAGAGTGGGCATAATGAACATAGGTCCAATAATGTCCAACTCCAGTCAAACCACTGGCTCCCACTATCTTAGAAAGCCCCAGCCTGTGGAAAGCGGGCAGTGGTCTATGACTGTAGAAGTCACTCGGAGCACAGAGCCTGTGTTCAGGAGGTCAGGTCCATGCGGCATTTGCAATACCTTCCAAGCTTTCGCAAGGTGTCTCAAATGAAACCTCTGCAAACCCACATCATGTTGGAAACCCAAAGCACCTTCCCAACCCACTACACAGGCTGGCTCCAGTGTGGGTTCTGCAGCCCATGTCACTTCACCAGCCAAATTCAAGATGGATTATCATGTCACAAGGGGAACGGGCCGTGTAAATGAGTCTGGGATTAGAAAGGACAAATAGGGCTCTTGCAAATGTGTTTCTGTGCTCAACGGGGACTGTAAAACTGACATCATGGGGCAACATCCTTATTGTCTCTCCATCACAGGTGCTCAGCCTACACAGAAAAAATGTTCCATGTAATGCCTGCCCCGCCCTGCAAACTCAGCCTGGAGCAGGGAGTCAGAGGGATTTTTCCTTTTCGTACATTGTCACCAATCAAGACTCTTCAAGCCAGATTACACTCTTTATTTATGCACGGGTGACTCCATTAGTAGAGCTGGTGGAAAGCAGAATTGCTGATCTGTGGAAAACACTACATTTCAAATCCAAGCATGTGACATTGTTTCCACTGAAAATGTGTTAAAAATTGACATGTTCCTGCAAAATATGTTGACGTTTACAAAACACCATTTTGCAGTGGAAAACTGCCCATGACAAATGATTTGAGCAGCTCTACCCATTAGCCACACAGAGAAACCGATCTGAGCTTGGTACACAGAGCTGTTGATCCACCAGAAAAAGGGATGTAAATGTAACCAGCAAGCCTCACCCATTAAGGGTCAAGCTTACAGGTTCCGGTTAACTGGCAGGGGCTGGAGTAGCTCCCTGCCCACCCCGGACAGGGAGCTGCTCCAGTCCCACAGGGCCCACACACCGGCTCCCTCGGAGCAGGGTCGGCAGGGGCTGCCAGGCCTATTCTTGGAGAGCCAGCTGCAGAGCCCACAGCAAAGCCTCCTGGGAGCCGGCTTCACTGCTGGCCTTACTGGCCCCAATCCCAGAGAGCTCACAGCGCATGTAACTGTGCGGATTTTTAGCAGTTAAGCAGTTCCATTTTTAAACAACTTTTTACATCCTTAACCAGAAGGGACATTCGCCCTTAGCCAGGTTGACACTGCAGGGCTAAGAACCACTAAAAAAGGTGCAGATCTGACACAGAAACCCTGAGAAAAGATTTGCTAAGCCAGAAGGTGCCATTTTTACATAGTCATTTTTCAGTAGAAAAAAGGAAATTTCATGGTAAATAGCTGTTTCCTTTCCATGTGTGTAATGAAATATGATCCAGAATCAGGATATGGTGCCAGATAAGACCACACTTGAAGCCAACCGGGTCCAATTCTGATCAATTACGTAACTGCAAATCTAGAAAACCAAAGCTGTGAGGTTAACTCCAGATTTATGTAAGGATACCTGAGGGCCAAAGCTGGCTCTGTGATGTGCCAAATTCCATTTAGCCTGGCTGCTGGGGGCTTTCAGCAAACATTGCTTAAAGCTGAGGGCATTTTGCACAGACAGTTTGCTGGTCACCCTTAATGTGCAGCATTGTATGACACCCCCTCATCTGACTCTCCCCCACAGCACAGCACAATGCAATCACTGCCACATGGCTGCAGGGATGCTATCCCAAGATACCCAGCCCACTGATACAGAGATTGTGGGGTGGGACAAAACATAAGCCTAGTACAGCAGGGGTGTACAGGTGACAAGCTCAGACTTTCTGCTTTCTTCATAGGGAACACAATCCATTAGCTGCAGTATTCAAGCCGGAAGTTTACATACTTTGGAGACCACCTCCTCCCCCAACACACATATATGTAAACCATGCCACATGCATGTCTTTAATTGCAATGACTTCCATAACACAGTAGCCAGGCCCCAGGTTCCTAGCGTCTTCCACAGGAAGAACAGACATGTGCCAAGTCAGAATTGCCTGTCAGCAATTTCTCAAGCAGATGGACAGTGAAAGCAGCTGTTGTTTGTATTGCCAGTTGCTCCCCTCTGGCTGCCTCTTTCTTCCTTTGTCTGTAGCCCTCTTTGCCACCGCAATATATTCCTGCACTAAAAGGCTACAGGATTATTACCTTTCTCACAGCAGTATCACAGCACGAACTCCAGGGTACTGGGTATGCAAACATCTGAGCCAGCCAATGGCCTTGCCTGGCACCAAATTCTTATTCTGTGTCTTATTTTATTACATGCATAGAAAGAAAACAGCAATTTACCATGAAATTTATTTTTACAAAGCATTGCAGAGTCCCATCTCGCCCAGAGGAGAGCCATTAAAGGCACCTTGGTGCACCAGCCAGCCCCGATAGCTCAGGACAGAGACAAGGCAATCCCTGAACAGTACCTGAGTTACGCTCCACTCCTGCCCACTTTTCTCAAACCTTGTCTGTGTCATTTACGAGCCCTGGTGTCAGCCCTCCCTGGCACTCCTTTGTGGCAAATGGGCAGCAGTACTAGCTCTGGATCAGCCCGCTGGGGAGAATAGGGATGTAAGCGACTACTCGACTATCCAATAAGCAAAAGCTTATCGGATCGTTGACTAGTCCCTCAACTAGTCACTTCCCCCCTACTTGCTGCCTCTATCAAAAGCTGGTTCCCCCCAGCACCATCTCGATGGGGGGCAGGGAGACAGACATGCCTCTGCTTTTTAAATGTATCAAGAGCCTACTGTCTCTTAATACATTTAAAAATAAGAAGCATGGGGGGGGGGACCCGGCGTGAGCTGGGAATCAGATATCCGGGCTCACACTGGGTCCTTCCTGCTGCGCTTTAGACATTTAAAAGGGAGAACCGCAGCGGGGTTAGCTCCCAGGGTCGATAAGTGGGGGAGCTGCAGCGGGGTTAGCACTTAAAAGTTCAAAGCGGTACCATGGCAGCACTTTCAACTGAAAGTGTGGCCACAGCAGGAGTGTAGGAAGAAAGCCCTCCCAGCAATCTATGTAAACTACCTCTACCAGGGGAGTAGCTAACAGCGCTGGCAGTGAGGCTCCCAGTGCTGTACCCTGGTTCACGCTAGTGCTTTACAGCGCTGTAACTTGCTGTGCTCGGGGGGGGGGAGGGGATGTTTTCTCACACCCCTGAGTCATAAAGTTACAGCACTGTAAAGTGCCAGTGTAGACAGGATGGATGGGGATGGGCTCCCATGGGAGCCCTGAAAGGAGGCACTTCAGCAAGACAAGGGTGACTGTGGCACAGAGCACAAAGGGGAACAGAGTGGAGGAAAGAGAGGATTGGGCAAGTTTCCAAGAAAGATGGGGATCAGTTTCCTAGCAGGCAGATTCAGACCCCCAGAAACTTCATGATCTGTGTGCTTTTGAGGGAGGGAGGGTCCTGGGGTCTTAGCTAGGAGGCAGGAGGCTCCTGTTGGGTTATTGCCCTGGCAAAAAAAAAAAAAAACCCCATCAAGCTGGCAGATTCTGGCAAGTCCAAAGAACTTAAATAAGCAGCCCAACAGTTCTGCAGGCTGCTCTCTATCACCTACATTGCAGATGCTGTCAGCAGTACTTGGAAGAAAGCAGTTCAGCCTCAGGAGCAGCACTCTAGTATAGGACTTAGGAGATCAGAATGCTAGTGTCAGCTCTGCCACTGAAGTGTTGTGTAACCTTGGGTGAGTCACTTAGCCACAGCTCCTCATAGGTAGTTCAGCACCTAACTCCCATTAACATCAATGAGAGATATGCATCTAAATGCCTTTGAAGAGCTGGGCCATAGCCTCTGCAGCTCCATTTCTCTATCTGTGAAAACGGACACTCACTGTAAAGCGCATTAAGCTCCTGGAATTAAAAAGCAGGAAGGATTGTTTCCATTAAATTAGCCTTGGCGTTTCTTGCTGTCTTGAGCAATGTGGGAGATTCAATGTCCAATGAGCTGGCGCCTCTGAAAATCTGGTCCACAGACTCTTCTCATGCAGACGCTACCAGGCTTAGTAGTCTGACCTGCACACAAGGTGACTGCTTAGTGTAGTAAGTGCGCTGCCCACGAGGAAGCATGCCCAGGGTTGGCATCGGCCCAGGCGAGCCCCCGTCTCTCCTCAATTGACCACCTGGCTACTTGTGTGTCTGCAGGGTGACGAGGACCTGATGACCGTGTGCATTGGCGAGATCTTTCTGGAGTTTGTCAACATGCTGCCAGCCTTTCAGACCTACTGTCTGCAGCAGTCTTCTTCGGTGAACATGCTCAATGCCCTGGAGAAGGAGAAAGAGCTACTCAGGTAGGGGGGGCTGAGTGTGTCTGTCGTGGGCTATGAGAACCGAAGAGATTCAGAAAAGCATCAGCCCTGGCGCCTAGAGACTGAAGCCATCCATGTGGGAAAGAGGCAGTTCAGGCTTCCCAAGGTGCGTCACTTCTGGCCTGATGCGACTCCCTCTAGGAGCGAGAGGGTAATTCCCCCTCCTTAGCCCATTTGGTCTTTAGCCTTTCTGCTGGGGTACCCCACAGGGACACCAGTGGTGGTGGATTTTATGACACCGACACTTGTCCACTCAGGACTGGACTGAGGCCCAGCAAATTCATTTCATATGGGTCATCAAACAGTCCAAAATGGGAACAGCTCTCAGTCACTGCTTACCAATGCCATGTTTTCCACTGTATGGTAGACTCCTCAGTGGGAAGCAGTGTGGCCACGTACGTTTAGCACGGGAGAGGGACTCAGAAGCCCTGGGCCATATTCACAGGTCTGCCACTGGCCGCTGGGTGCCCTTGAGCACATCACATCACTGCTCTGAGCCTCAGTTTCCCCATCTGTAAAATGAGGATAATGTTACTGCCCTCCATTGCAAAGTGCTTTGAGATCTGCTGACAAACTGCACTGTATAAGAGCAGTAGTAGTATTGGAGCGGGGGTGGGAAACCTAAGGCCTGGGGAGCCTGTGCTGGCGCTCCAGCCTCCATACTGTCCCCACGTGCTCTCCCCTCCGCCAGGCTCTGGTGTGCAAGGGAAATGTGGGGAATCATCATCTTTTTTTTGCTTCTCACTTGTGTGCAGCCCCCAACTGATTTTTCTGAGGGTCAGTGGCCCCCTACCCAGAAAAGGTTCCCCAGCCCTGTAGTAGAGGGTCCAGGTATAACTAATCCTGACTCAACAGTGCAGGGTGATGAGCTGCTAGTGATCTCATGAGGTCCTTTCCAGCTCTGCATTTCTATGGTTATTATCAAATGCAAATTGGGGTACCAGTGAGGCTAGGCTGATTCCCTCCAGCTGTAGATCTGGCCCTAAACACTTTACAGTCCTTTGGTGGAGAACTGTTATCAAGTGAAGCGATTCGTTCCATAATGCAGTGCATCCCTCAGGTGCTGATGACAACTCTAAACTTAAGAAGTTCAGAGCACCAGAAGCCTGTGAAAGCCAACGGGGGTCCCAGGTGTTCAGCTCCTCACATCATGATGCCCTTGTAATGTCCAGGGGCTTAGGGGCATTACAAAGCAGTAGTCTGGTGTACACGGCCATTGGGGAAATCCACGCCAGAGGCAGCGCAGGGCAATGGTCAGAGTTCTCTCAGGGATCAGTAGCTGGAAGATCCGATGCAAGGGGCTGGGTCAATGGGTTGAGGAAGGGCAAGGTGGCAAGGCAGTGTTAAGGGAGGTGGTGGTCTGTTCTTCAGAAAACTACCTCTTCCTGTTGGGGCCTTTATGTAGCCAACATACCCAGTGAGGGTGCTGCCTGATCATCCAATCAGAGGCCTCAGCATGCTGCCTGATCATCCAATCAGAGGCTTCGGCATGGTGCTGTGGGCTTGCAGGTCTTTAGCACTCAAGTCTGTCAGTCTGGGCTGGTGGTTCACTGTGGTGCATTGACTAAGGATGCTGTCTAAGGAGCTGGGTCCAATACCAGTGTTCTGACAGTCCTTCGTTTGCATTCTAATTTCATTGTCTGCTGGCAGAACGACCCTGGGATGATTCCCTTTTTTAAACCCCCACAGAATATTTCTCAACGTTTCCCAGAACGACAATACGGTGCTTCGGCGCATGAATCTGAGATCCTTCCTGATGGCCCCCTTGCAGAGAGTCACCAAGTACCCGCTGCTACTCAGCAGGATCATCAAAGCCACCATTGAGTACCACCCGGATCACGGCAGCCTGCGGGAAGCCAAGAGCCGCATTGAGTCCCACCTGGAACACATCAACATGAAAACCAAGCAGGAAGGGAACACGTGGACCCTGCGCTCCTTCCGCCAAGACAGCAAGAAGAACAGGGAAGTCATCAATATTGAGATGAGGGAAACCGCCATCAAAACCATGGGCTGGCTGCGGGAGGAGACGCGCTTTGTGATGGAAGGGCCCCTGCAGCTTGCCCAGCCGCCTGATGGCCAATGGGTAAAGAAGGGCAGCAAGACCTTGAAATTTCAGAACATGCAGGTACTGCTTATGGTCAACATAAAGCGAGTGTCTGACTCTAGCCTTGAGGCTGCTGAGCTGGGACCCGTGAAAGATGCCGTCCTGGTGCTGATCCGGGACAAAAACAATGGGAAATTCAGTTTGCTCAGGGAACCCCTGAGGCTGAGTAACTGCGTCGTCTCCGCAGACCCCGACAGCAGTGATACATTTGAGCTCATTGAGATCAGGCGGGAGGCATTTGTATTCCGGGACGGGGACACAGCGCGAACTCACCACTGGTTCAGGCAGATTAGGAGATACTCGAGAGAGCTGGGTTCTTGGAAGAAGCGGCGGAATGCTCTGCCCAACATCATGATAAGCACATCCCATAACAGGTCTTGAGATCTAGGGAGAATGTTGGAAAAGACTGGGCTAAACCAGTGAGAACTGCACGGAACCGTCCCTGGACTCAAGGGTTGAATTCAACCCTGACTCTATCAACAATCGTGGAGTTACACCAGGAATAAGTCTGGCCTAACGAGGGTGATAAATTACTGGCAGCATTGCAACCGGCTATTACAGCCTCACCTGGGATTCCAGCAAGAAGGACTTAACATCCTATTTGTGACTCATTCGCCTATTATGATTAGACTTCTTATGAGGAGCAGGTCTCTGGAAAGAAACTAATGAGCTAAAGTTGTTAATATTGCACTGAGAGTTAATGGTGTCAGGTGCTTGACAGTACAGGGCTGTGATGAGGAGCTCATCTTGATCATGAGTAAGGTATCATTGTTGCACATATTTAATCAGCATTAAATAAAGCCAAGGTCAAAGGTTGGTGCAGTATTACTGAATGAAGGAGGAGGTTTGGACAGTATAACTCTCGAGTTTGACTGGTTTCCTCTCTCTTTCCCAAGAACTATATTTTATTATCTGATTCCTACTGAGTTCAGTGAAATATGCTGTTGGGGGGAGTGGGGGAATCAATTGTTCTCTTTTAAACCAAACAAAGCAGATGCAGATTTGCTCAGATTTAATCAGAGTTGTATGAAAGTACAAACCGAAAAAGCAGATGAAATGTACTCAGCTTTCTTTCCAAAATAATTGTAGAACACTCTGGAAGAGCAATATCCCCTACATTTAAAATCATCAGGTTTTTAACTGGCTTTAAGATATGTCAGAAGACTGATATAATGATACATCTGAAATATTTCAGAACTGTGGGTTTGTAAATAAGGGTCTGTAACCACTTCCAGTAAATTTCAAAGTCTGT
The DNA here is from genome assembly GCF_049634645.1 of Pelodiscus sinensis. Lineage (NCBI taxonomy): Eukaryota > Metazoa > Chordata > Testudines > Trionychidae > Pelodiscus > Pelodiscus sinensis. The sequence goes on along the minus strand of NC_134717.1, from coordinate 8,164,525 downwards.
GATTATTTAAAGATGTAATCTAGTGTATTTCAAAAGTTTAAAAAAGAAACAGTTTACATTGTACTGTAGTTTAACAACAAAATGTTTTAATAATTATGTTTCAATGATCCTAGATGGGTATTTTGTTTATTTTTGGGTCCACTTCTTTTCTAGGATTAGAATTTCATTGATTGCAGATTGTGTTTAGCTGAACAAGGAAACACAGACTGCTGTTGTTTGCACTCACTGAGCAAAATTTAGAGATGAGTCCAAGTAAGTCTATAGGAAATGTAGTTAAGATAATATACAGTTTCTTCTAGACTCAGTCATATTACACTAATTCTCACTAGATAACCTGGCATCAGTGTACAGTAGGCATAGATTGATAAAGATTGTGAAGGTGAAAGGCAGATGTGGTGAAACTGACCACAATATAAGAGTTCATGATTCAAAGGAAAGGGAAGACAGAGAGCAGCAAAATAAAGAAAACGGACACTAAAAAAAGCAGATTTCCTCAAACTCAGAGAGCTGATATATCTGGTCCCATTGGAAGGATCTCTAAAGGAAAAAGGAGTTCAAGACAGCTGACAATAAGAGAGACAATATCAAAGGCACAACGGCTGACTGTCCCAACATGGAAAAAAAGATAGGAGGAACAGTAAGAAACCAACATGGGTCCATCAGGAACACTTTCATTACCTAAAAATAATAAAAAAGACATACAAAAAGTGGAAATGAGGATGAATTGCTAAAGATGAGTATAAAATAATAGCACAAGCTCATAGGGACAGAATGAAAAAAGTTAAGGCACAAAATGAGTTAGATCAAGCAAGGGGCATATTAAGCAACACCAAGAGGTTCAGGAAATACATTAGAAGTAAGAGAAAGATTAAGGCAAGTATAGGTCCATTAATTAATTGGAAAGGAGACCAAATAAAGGACAACACACTGCAAGAATGCTGAAATGATTATTGCTTTTTTTGCTTCAGTTGTCAATAAAACTATTAATTGTAACCAGATGCTTCACACAATTAAAATTAACAGCAAGGAAGAAGATATCAAGGTAGAAAAGGAAAAGAATAGGCTAAAGAATATTCAAATAAAATAGATGTATTCAAGTTGGCAGGGGCTGATGAAATTCACTCTAGAGTATTAAGGAACTGAAGCAATCTCTGAATCATTAGTGATTACCTTTGAGAACTCACAGACAGCAGATGAGACCTCATAGAGCAGTGGTTCTTAACCTGGGGTGCACGCACCCCCTGGGGGTGCAAGATGCCCTTTCTGTGGGTGCGAGACATGCCAGATTTTTATGATATATCTTAGGTTTAAAGAACTGACCTACTTCAACGATTTTTAATTAGGGGCGTGAGAACATATTTTGAGAACCAAAGGGGTGCAGGCTGCAGTATCGTTAAGAACCACTGTCATAGAGCTACAGATAGTACTTATCTTTTAAATAGGTGGAAAGGTGGACATGATGAAATATAGACCAGTCAGCCTAACTTCAACACTAGGATAAAATACTGGACAAATTATTAAGCAACCAGTTTGTTCAAACCTGGAGAATAATAGAATGATAATCAATAGCCAACGTGGATTTGTCAAGAACAGATCTTGCCAAACCAATCTAATTCCCCTTTTGACAGGGTTACTGGCCTAATGGTTAGAGGAGGAAAAGTACACAAGGTATGTCTGGACTTTAGTAAGGCTGTTGACAGTGTCACGCATGACATTTTCAAAAGCAAACTGAAGAAACGTGGTCTAGATGAAATTACAGTGTGGGAGGTGCACAACTGTTTGAAAAAACTGTATTCAGAGAATAATTATCACTGGCTCACTGTCAAACAGAGGATGTATCTAGTAGGATCCAGCAGTAGATCCTTCTATTGTAGTACCAGACTGGTACTACTGAATATTTTCATTAGAGACTTGAATGATGGAGTGTATGTTATAAAGTATGTGGATAACACCAAGCTGGGAGGGGTTATAAGCACTTTGAACACAGCCAACAAGGTATTTTTGTTAATCCATCCAAGAAGGTTCATGTCTGAGAAAATACATGTGTGTATTTATCCTTTGATCCATGATGTAAATATTTAAGAAGATTAAGGTAGCCCTTGGGGCCCTGGGAATTTGCAAGTGCAACCTTCAGTCTTACAAAGTCTGATTACTGCTGAGTTAAATGATTCTGCAGAACCAGCAACGATCCAGCTCTGAGGATTTCTATTGTAGCTGCTGAGATGTTACTTTGCACCCTGACTGCTGATCCAAAGAGCAAAAGCTGAAATATTTGTCTACACAACAGTATTTTCTTTTTACCTGCACACCCTTTGCTTTGAGTTGCCTGTGACCTCCAAGAATTGCTTTCATAGTTCACTTTGAGGGGGATTTGCTGAATCCTTCTCACACATTACAAACACGTCACCCCAAGATAGATGGATGTCTTAGTCACTTTTGTCCCTAGCTGAGCTCTGCTGGCCCTATGATAGAGCAGATTCATTTTCACCATTCTTTCCTCACTTCAACTATTAAACTTTGAAATTTCTTGTTTTAATGCGGTTATTCATTTCATATTAAGAAATACACAACTGCAGGGGGCAATCCTATTAAGAAGAAATGGCCCAGGGTACACATTCCATGTTGTGGCTGCCAGAATTGCTCTTTCAACTTCCTAGAAACAGACAGACTTACTTGGAAGGTGCCGCCATACCAGGCTGGAGGTAAGTCTCTTCCTGCATTACAAGAGCTCATTAAAAAACATTGTACAAGAAGGTTCCCACACCAGGCATCCAGCCCATATTTGAAAGTCAAACTGGTTCCTTGTGTAAAGATCTGAGCACAGCCTCCAGCTCCTAGTACCATTAATACCTGCTTAATAACTGACAGATAGCTTTCGTTTTCATGTATTCTGCAATCAGCTTGGCATGGTTTTGTGGTGATAGAAAGTAGAATGTTTTCCAGATGACAGGATCATGATTTCCAGTAATTCATTAAGAACTCAAGGCTACGCACTGGGACCCTCTGCTCATTTGGATCTCTGGGACAAAGCTTTAGATGCTGATAGCACCGAAGCTGGTTTCAGCTCCTATAACAACTGTGCTCATTCCCCTCAATTGAAGTGTCAGAGCTTTGCCCTTGGTCTGTCAATGGTGACAGTGGTGTCTGTACAAGAATGACTGGTCTAGGAGATGCCAGTGCCCCCTCTTCTCCAAGACTAGTCAGTGCAGTAGTTTCTTTGAATCAGGGCTGTAACGTTAAGGAAAAGGCCCGGACTGTAGAACAGAATTTGCTGGCATCCTATTCTCACACACCATCCTTATCCCCCTTTCCTCCTCATTTGGCAGGGTGATTTGTGTGTCACTCTTTCAGCTGGAGAGCAGTATAGAACAGACTGAACCGGTGCTGCTGATGTAAATGGCAATGTTGCGGCAATTGCTATTTGGCAGAGTGTGCCTTGTTCCTCTTCAGTGGTAGCCTGAGCCTTTCCATTATTTAAAGTTCAGTGTAGCAATAATTTACATGTGCCCAACGGCACAGACAGAACATCTGGTGAATTGCCATGTGCTTTTCTTTAATGTGTTTCTTAGTGCTGTTTTTAAATAAATTGGCAGTTTCAGCGCCCCGATGTACTAGTTATAAAGGTTTTTCTGAGGTGCTAAGCACTCATAACAGATCCTCAGCTAGATCAGTCTGAAACTGCCAAACCAGAAGGACAAAGCAGTAAGATGTTGGCGGATCCATTTTCTCTCCCGTGAAGGAAAGGGTTAGACTCCTCCATTTCATTGCTTCCAGCAGGAGTTCTCTTAAGAGAAGATACAAGCTTAGTGATCCTAATAGCTCCCTCCTGTCTAACACTTGCTTTCACTATAAACAAATCTAAAAGATGTTAGGCTTCCACTGCCAGTAAAAGTTCTAGATCCTAGACAGGACACAGGGCTAGATGGACTATTGGCTGGCCCAGTGTGGCCATTCTTATGTTCTTAACAGTGGCTATTTGAGTAACTGGGTATCTTTCAATTGATGTGTGTCAGTTCTCCCAGACTGAGAGAAGCTGTTTTAAAGGAGCCTTTCACCTTAACTTGACAGAGCCTGCCATCTAGTGCAAATCTTGATCTTATTCTGTGCAACTGCTTGGATAGCCACATTTGTCAGATTCCAGGTATTTCTAGATTTCATGGCAAAAGCCACGTGAGCCCAATTCTTAGTAAAACAGGCCCATTCCCTCTAGACAAGATAAAGGGAGGCCTCATTAAGACACCAAATAATGTATCAGGGGTACATTACTATTTTTGTAGGAGAAAAAATGTGCTTGGTCCTGTACAACTATATAAGGACTGAATCACTAAACTAAAAAGTTTATAGTTACGGAGCTAGGTACATTAGTCTTTGTTTAGTACAGTGTGTCAACCAACAGATCAAATGGGGGAGCTTAGAGAGGGTCTAGTTACATTTTAAACAATATTTGCCTTTAATGGATCCTCTATGTACTCAGCTGCTCATCTGCTTTTAATTTACAGCTATTGAAAGGGAATCTGCATATGGACTAATTTCCGAGGTGCTGAATGTTTCAATTCTACGAATCAAGTACAGGAAGCAAGTAAGAAGAAAGACTCATTGCAGTTAACAAGGCCCTAGATTTCTGGTCTTGCTAGACATTTTATAAAGCCAAATCTGGACCATCCATCTCCAGAGAGGCATCAACTAATTCAACATCATGTGCAATGTGACTTAATCTGAGCCATTAGAAATAAGGGGAAAATATAGCACAAATATTTCAGCAACCTGGACGAAAAGATCTTGTAAGCATTAGGGAGCAGGATGCATAAAAGCCAACTAGGCAAACAACTTGTTCAAAGCTGCTCTCAAGTCCTTAAAATGACCTCTCAGAATTGTGACACTCTGCATAGCAACATTCAGCATATTGTCCCTTTCCAAAGTGGACCATTCTTAGGACTGTCATTGTCTCTTTTAAAAGGAGGCTGCTGCTGCTATTGTATTCAGTCAGCAATCTTTTACTTTAGGAAATAACACAGCAGCTAGTCACTGAGCAAACCAACAGTGCAAGGTTAACTGTTGTTAATAAGCAGAGAGAAACAAATGAGAGGCAGGGGAACCTGCAGTTACAGACACCTGCCCTCAATTAATTAGCACCTGGTCCTGAACAGAAGCTAGGGGAGATATTAGACAGCACAATAGGCTCATCACTTCCAAAACCACACACCTGCCCACAGCCATGAACCCATCCCAACAAGCTGCTCAGGTCTCCAGACATCTCTTCTTTTAGCTTTCTATTAAGCAGCTATCCTGTGGCAAGCAGCAACTTAACGAAAGGAAGCAGACTATGTCAGTGCCTTATGGGTCCACATCTGTGTGAATGCCCTAGGGCTCTGGTGTAGTTACTTTCCACCTCAGCTAATGTACCTAGCCAAGTCACTCTCCTAACTGAAAGGGCCTGAGTTCTACTCTTCTGTGCTAGAACACCTCTTAGCAGCACAGGGAAGGTAAGTTAACTGTCCAGAGGGAACTCAGGACAAGTCTCTTAGACATGAGAGCAACAGCAAAAGTTCCAATTGTCTGATTTTCCTGCCGATTCACTTAATCTACCAATTGCAGCAGACAGAGTTGATACTAAACAAGACAGCCTTTCTGGCTTCTATTGCCACTCTGCCCTCTATGCTCCTGCTCACCCCTATTTCCTAAAAGCTGTTGCAATCATTGCTCTGAGGGCCAGCACTTTCACTCCTCCCCAAGGACTGAGTAATTGTTTTCATACAGCACACAATCAACTTGAAATGCCCTTTATATGAGGCGGAGGAGTGACCTTAATGGGAGCAGGGCAACACAAGAAGCAAGCACGGAGAGCGCTCTCTGGAATATGCTCTTTGGGCAGAAGTGCTTCAGAAAAAAGCTTTGCTGGCTATTGAGTCATGCTTTCCAGTCAGTGCCTTTGCTCTGACTCACTCCCCTTTTCACTTGACAAGGAAGAGGGGGGAGAATTTGCTTAAAGATTCAGCATGAATCAGACCATCAAGACGACTTGACCTGGCTAGACTTTTGCCCTCTTCAGGGAAGAACTGCTTCTCACCAAGCTCCTGGGCGTTGCTTGCCTTTTTTACCTACATGGTCTTTGGAGCAGAGACCATTGGGTATAGGCCACTCTCTCCTGCAAAATTAAGTTTTATGGGGGGATTGTATTTCCCTTTTCCCTCTGTCTAGGTCAGTGGCCGCTACCTAGACCTCATATGCAAACTCTGGGGCAGAAATATACTGTTTTCTTTGGCACCAAGTGCTAGGGAAGAGAAGCCCAAATTCTTTTATGCAGCTATAATTCCAGGTTTCCTGGCTACTCCTCTAATTATGGGGCTTTTCTGCCCCTCAAGATCATTAAAGAAACTGCTGCAGCTCCGTGTTGCAGGGCGGTGAGCAAGCTGTGCTGCTTCCTACAACCTAACCACTCACCAAGACAAGCATTTACAATGAAGAATGTGGCCTATACTTGGTAGCCTACAATGATGTGTTAGGGGACAGAGGCTACCCAGTGTTCCCCATCCCCTGCATACACCTAGAGAGCAGGGGAGGGTTACGAGTCATCTAGCCCCAGGACCATCACACTGGAAAGACCCCTCCTGAAGATACAGAGAATGTTGGTAGAATGGGTGTGGTCAGAGAGGGACTTGAACTCCTGCTGCTTGCACAGCCTGAGAGGAAGCAAGGTGTAGTGGTCAGGATGCTATCCTAAAGGTCAGGAGACCTGTGTCCATTTCCCCACTCCCCCAAGCTTACTGTGTGATTGTAGGCCAGTGGCTTCCAACCTTTTTGAGCATACTGACCCCTTTTCAATCTATTAACATTTTACAGACCTCCCCCCCAAACACCACAGTTGTGCCTGAAGCCTGCACATCCCTCAGCCCGTGCTGGCTCAGCTGAGAGGCTGTGTGCTGGCAGCCAGCACGTCTTTCAACCCAGGTTACTTCTCATATCTCAGGAAGCAACACAGGCTGAAGGACGTGCTGACTGCGAGAGGCACTGTACATTTATTTTAATTTCTATTTTAAACTTTTCATGGACCCCCTACAATACTGTAATGGACCACTAGGGGTCTGCAGCCTACAGGTTGGGAATATCTGTTATAGGCAAATGATCTCTGTACCTCCATTTCCCAGCTACAAAATGGCAGTAATATCACTTCCCTACCTCATGTGAGGATAAAGATACTCTAGATTGTGAAGCAAAATGCAGGACAATGTAGCACTTTAAAGACTAACAAGATGGTTTATTAGATGATGAGCTTTCGTGGGCCAGACCCACTTCCTCAGATCAAATAGTGGAAGAAAGTAGTCTCAACCATATATACCAAAGGATACAATTAAAAAAATGAACAAATATGAAAAGGACAAATCACATTGCAGAACAGAAGGGGGATGGGGGGGGGGAGGAGGAGGAAGGAAGGTAAGTGTCTGTGAATTGATGATATTAAAGGTAGGGAGAGTGGGATGTTTGTGAGTTAATGGTATTACAGGTGATAATTGGGGAAACTGTCTTGGTAATGGGTGAGATAACAAGAATTTGAACTAAGTCTTTGTTGGCAAGTGTCGAATTTTAACATGAATGACAGTTCAGAGGATTCCCTTTCAAGTGCAGATGTAAAAGGTCTTTGTAGCAGAATGCAGGTGACTTAGCCACCTGCATTCTGCTACAAAGACCTTTTACATCTGCACTTGAAAGGGAATCCTCTGAACTGTCATTCATGTTAAAATTCGACACTTGCCAACAAGGACTTAAGAATTTGAACTCTCTCACCCATTACCAAGACAGTTTCCCCAATTATCACCTGTAATACCATTAACTCACAAACATCCCACTCTCCCTACCTTTAATATCATCAATTCACAGACACTTAGAAGAGGGATGGGGGGGGGGGGGAAGGAAGGTAAGTGTCTGTGAATTGATGATATTAAAGGTAGGGAGAGTGGGATGTTTGTGAGTTAATGGTATTACAGGTGATAATTGGGGAAACTGTCTTGGTAATGGGTGAGAGAGTTCAAATTCTTAAGTCCTTGTTGGCAAGTGTCGAATTTTAACATGAATGACAGTTCAGAGGATTCCCTTTCAAGTGCAGATGTAAAAGGTCTTTGTAGCAGAATGCAGGTGGCTAAGTCACCTGCATTCTGCTACAAAGACCTTTTACATCTGCACTTGAAAGGGAATCCTCTGAACTGTCATTCATGTTAAAATTCGACACTTGCCAACAAAGACTTAGTTCAAATTCTTGTTATCTCACCCATTACCAAGACAGTTTCCCCAATTATCACCTGTAATACCATTAACTCACAAACATCCCACTCTCCCTACCTTTAATATCATCAATTCACAGACACTTACCTTCCTTCCCCCCCCCCCCCATCCCTCTTCTGTTCTGCAATGTGATTTGTCCTTTTCATATTTGTTCTTTTTTTTTATTGTATCCTTTGGTATATATCGGACAATGTAGCACTTTAAAGACTAACAAGATGGTTTATTAGATGTTAGTCTTTAAAGTGCTACATTGTCCTGCATTTTGCTTCAACTACCCCAGACTAACACGGCTACATTTCTATCACTATTTGGTATATATGGTTGAGACTACTTTCTTCCACTATTTGATCTGAGGAAGTGGGTCTGGCCCACGAAAGCTCATCATCTAATAAACCATCTTGTTAGTCTTTAAAGTGCTACATTGTCCTGCATTTTGCTTCAACTACCCCAGACTAACACAGCTACATTTCTATCACTATTCTAGATTGTGAGGAACTCAGGTACCACAATAACAGAAGCTATATAAGTACTAGGGTAAAATTCTATTTAATTAGTTAACTGATTAAGCATTATGTTTAACTGGTTAACCCAATAACAGGGACAGCCAGACTAGGCTTGCTGTGGATGGGGGGCTGCTCTGGCTGGGCTGGAACACCTCTGCTTTTGGTGCACCTGGCCAGGCCCATGGCAGTAGCAGCTGCTCTGGTTGGGCGGTGGGCTCCTCCAGCCACTGCCAGTTAACCCTTCACATCCTAATAAGTACCAGACAGAAACTTGGGTGTTCTAATCCCTACACAATAGAATCCCAAAACATATTTTGGGTAGATTCTGCAAGTTTACAGCTTAATTCTCACTACTTGATCCCAAGTGGCTGATCCAGGCTCTCAGCTAATGCAATGAAATTGAGTATTAAATCAATGCTGAAGTGACAGCCTGAATTTGTATTAAAAAATCCTCAGGCTGGGCTTCAGGATGAAAAGTGGTGACATTAACAAACAAGAGACAAACCAGATGAACATGAAGTCAGAGAACAGCTTTTATTGACCAACATAACATAGAAACTTTTTTCTTCCCAATGATTTTTTTAAAACAATCTTTAACAGCTAACTGCAACACTTTTACAAACTAAAAGATTCTCTGGAATTCTAACAACTGCTTGTAATTTTGCTAGTTTATATTCAACAAGCGGTATCTGTGTCCTTTGGAAACAATCCTTATTCTAGACAAAATTATATTTAAAGATGAAAAACTATGACATTACACAAAGTAGTAAAAAAAGTTATATAAAATTAAAATGCATTCCTTTAGGAAAGGGGTATAGACTCTGTGTGATGTGTGAATCTGGATGTTGACATAAGGAAAAAAAAAGCCTCAGGGTGTTTGGGTTTAAGATTCTCATATGCAAACTAGATTAACATTAATTTTTCCCTTTTCTTAAGATGCAAACATTTTACTATATGAGCTAGTTACCTGGGATCTTAAAAAATACAGAACTATTAAGGAACAAGGTACTCAGAATCTAAAAGATGCCTGCACTTTATCAGGTGTTCCTTAGTATGTATGTGCTAGAAAGTCTGGATAGTCAGAAAAGCAATTATGTAGAGTGCTCAAAATAAATGATTCACTTTAAAATTCAACACTGTTTACTCACAATAATAAACGATGCCAACAAGCAAAAGCAGACAATTGAGAAACAGCCGGCTGTCTTTCTGCTAACAAAAATCGTGTCATTAAAAAAAAAATTACACAAATGCCTGGGCACAATATGCCAGAGTTATATGGAAAAAACTGACTCCCAGTGATATCGTCCTTTATCACGTAGTGATGGTCTACATGAGCTACTTAGCCTAATTTTGCAGTTCTATGTTTGATATCCTATAGACAGTAAGTAAAATGAGGACAAACTGCTATACAAGTCTCTGCTGTTCAAGTTATTAAAGTGGATGGAAATTAAAAAAAAAAAAATCAATGAAGATTGGTGTGTTGGTTTTTTTTGTTTTTGTTTTTTAAAGGAACTAAACTGTGTCTCTCACAATACATCATCATACTGGCATTAACCTGCGTCCCACACACACATCTTTGAGAAGGCGTGGGCACAGAAAGCTGAAGCATGTCACTGCCAAAACAACACAGTGGAGGAGCAGGAGTAACTCCCTGGAACAAAGTGGAAATTCAGCTGAAGGAAGTTCTTAACTGCGATTGCCCTGGTACACAGCACAGTGATGTGAGTTTATGACAGAGTAACTTCACTGGAAACAGAAAGCCTGCTGGCCTTGCCTAGACATGATTTTACAAAATGTTTTGCATTCTAACACCCGTACTACACATTTGGTAAGAAAATAGAGAGCACTTCTCAGCTTGTGGTTCTTCTAAACTACTGTAGGAGGGCACTGCTTACACGCCTCCCTCATTGGCGACCATCTGAGGTAATCCATGATGCTGCTAGAGCAGCAGCTTCTATTTCTCTCCACCAGTACCACTTGTCTCCTTATTGAGTCCTCGGATTGACAAGTCATAAACCACTTCCTCAATTTTCTTGACATCGTACTTCAGGCCATCGTAGCGCTTCCTCAAGGAGTCATTTTTCAGATTGAGCAGACGGAAGCCAGAATCCAGCTCGTTAATGAAGGTGGAGATGCGGAGAGGACGAGAATAGTCACCTGCTGTGACACTGTTCACTGCCAGCCTAGACTGCAGGGGAAACAAGTCAGATGGTATGGAAGAAAGGTTGCCTACACATGCAACTGTCAAGTCAGGTCTTTCGAGATCTTTCTGAAGTCAGGTCGCCTTCCTCAATCTGTTTCTACAGCCAAATATGCTTTTCTTGTCAGTTTATTGTATGAAGAAGCATCAACGTAAGCTAATCAGACTAGTTATATTCATCATACATAATAGTTGTGTGTGTAACAAGAGTCCTTGCTTTCAATCAAGGCACTGATCTGAATCTGGTTAGGATTAAGTTGAAGTAGGCACTTAGTTCTTTCCTTCCTGAGATTCACTCCTACTTGCTACTTTAGCATTTCATAATGACTGGAAAGGTTAGCTAGCTAAGAGTTCAACACCAGGGCATTATGCGCTAAACTTCTACCTTCCTCAAGTGCAGGGTCCTGAAGACAAGTTACTGGCGATTCATTTCTCAGTTTCAGACCAGCTACCAATGTGTGTAAATATCCTTTACTTACCAACTCACTAGCAAGAGTCAGAATCCCAGAGAGGTAGTCTTCAATGTCCAGGTGAAAACCTTTTTCTCGATCAGCCTCAACTAAAGTGAAAAACAGAGTTGCAACCTGAATCAATATCATATCTGAACATGAGCAGCAAGTTAGAAATGCCTTTATTTAAAGTCTGCTACAGAAGATATTTCAAACATATGAAACATTATAGATGGCATTACAGAAGTCAGTTGTTTCCCTGCATATAACATAAGTTACTGCTGCTTTTCAGCCTTTTGATTTGGCTCCCAAGTTGGTTTAACATCTGGTATGTTCTCTACCTGAGATCAGATCTACACTGTGGGAGGAAAATCGGCTGAAGGTATAAAACACCAGCTACATAAATAACAATGTACCTTAAGCTGAGCTTGGTGCTGCCTCCACAGTGGGAGGTCGACAAAAGAAACACTCCCATTGACTTCCCTTACTCCTTGTAACAGCGAAGAATACCGGCACTGATGGGGGCTCTCTCAATATTTGATTTAGCAAGTCTTTACTAAGTTTAAATACTTAATAACTTTATCCAGTTTAATTAAGATTAACTTACTTCCAAGTATTTCTGTAACAGCTTCTCGAGTCACTAATGTTTCTGTCTCCAAGTAGACAACAAATGCTGCCAGAAACACCAAGCGCTGTAGCACAAACCTCCAGTGTTCATGAAATCTATATTGAACCACAATCAGGTGAAAAAATGCATTAAACACATTTGTACAACTTGTCCTAGTAAGGACTGAAAATGAAGACTGAAAGTATAAACATTTTGTCTACATTATGCTGTGTGTGCTGCACTGCACCTCGATTGAACACACAGCCAAGACTGACAGAATTGAAGTTTCACAGCTTCCCTCCCAAAGAAATTACTTTGATACAAACAATGACATCCTTGACAATGAAAAGAATTTCCCCACAAATATGGGTTTATTGTGTCCATGTGAGTTTGTGGTCTTGGCAGCCTGAACAATTCAAAGATGCTTGGTGCAGGATGATCACTAGTAATGTAAGAAATATAAGATACTTGCCAGTAGATTCATCTCCTCTCCAGTCTTCTCTCACGGCTACCTTCAAGTGAGCTGGCAATGGATTTAACTAACAAAGACTCCTGCTCTCTGAAGTATTTTTTAGAAATCCCCGACAGGCAGGGTAAGCAAGCAGGAGCCAAAAAGGACTGCCTCGTTTTGGAATAATTCCCATTATAAGTCGCATATTTCATGAGAAATTTTGGGCTTAGTTTTCAGAAATGAAACAGTACCAACAGCTAATTAAAGCAAATGGAGCTGAGTGTCCTCAATATCACTGAAAATCAGGCCCTTAGTTAACTACTCAAAAAGGGCCAAATTATTTTTGTTAGGAAGCCTTTCAAAAAATTACTCCAGTAAGGAAAGCGTTTTTTGAAAGCTGAACAATTTTACCAATAAGTTTGCTCACATAGCCATTTATGATTCACAAAAAAAGTATCAACTAAAGAAGTAAAATCCCATTTAAAATGTTAACTGATTAAACTATATATTTAGCTGGTTAAGCAGCTTGCCATGTCATGCCAAAGGTGGAGGGCTGCTCTGGCTGGACCAGGTGCCAGTTAACTGGTTATCCCTTTACATCCCTAATATCAACCAATGCTATCTCTAATTTTTAGGGTAAAAAAGATGTTGGACCCTATACACCCTCACAGTCCCCTTTTAAGTTAAAGTGTGTAATATCCTTTTATGACTATCAAACCCTTGTTATCTGTATAGTAATTTACAATTTTACAGACCTGTAGTACTGTTCAGCTGGAAACTTGGTCTTCAGAGATGCTAGCTGTGTTCTGACTGCACCAAAATGTTCTCTGGCCTTCTGGCACTTCTTTGGTACTGAAAAAGAAAAAGAAAGTGACATATTTAGTAAGTGTTGAGACTAATTCTAGCAAAATAATCCTGTAAGCGTACGTAACACTGCTTAAATCAGCATGTCTGTTTACACATCAGGGCAACAAATACGCTAAGTAACTTGCAAGAAGTCACACCAGGAGTCAGTGGCAGAACACAGAAGAGAACACAGGAGGGCTAATTCTTAGACCTGAACTCCAACCACTACTCCAGTTCCAAGCAACATGAAAATAGACACTCCATAATTATTTAGGAATCACTGGTCATCGTTTATGTCTCAATCACGTCAGAGCACCAGATCATCAGTAACATGCAAATCAGTTCACTGTATTAAACGATGAGAGGTATACTTTTCTTTCTGTACCAAATCCAATAATTCACTACTAGATAACCTAATACAATGGGGTTGGAGCTGTGTTATCCAGTAGCCCATTCTGTTGTACATACATTTGAATGAATTATAAAACACTGCTACCAATAAGACTGAGAATGTGGATTTAAGTCCCCATTTAGAAAACTAAGGTTTCAGGCTCATTACCACTGCCACCCTCAGTTTGCAGATATGAATTACACCTTAACAGAAACCCATATGTAACAGTTTTATTTCACCTTTTCTTATTCATACAGAATTATACATACAAATTGCAATTTGTAGATAGAAAAAGAGCTCTTCAGAAGAGTTTGGGTTTTTTTACATGCCGAAAAACAGCAATAGCGATGACAGATCATGCAGGTATAAGGTAGGGAGAGAGGTGTAACAATCTCCCCTTTAAGGGAAATGGACTTTACATAATGAGCATAAGAGTTTGTATTGAAGTTTACATGACTGTGCAATCTGAAGAAAATGTGTAGTACTCACAGGGTACGTCTAGACTACATGCCTCTGGCGACAGAGGCATGTAGATTAGACTACCCGGCATAAGAAAATGAAGCGGCGATTTAAATAATCAACGCTTCATTTAAATTTACATGGCTGCCGCGCTGAGCCGATCAGCTGTTTGTCGGCTCAGCGCGGTAGTCTGGACGCTCCGCGGTCGACATCAAAGGCATTTGTTGACCTCCCAAGTATGCCTCATCCCAGATGATCGGCTCAGCGCGGCAGCCATGTAAATTTAAATGAAGCGGCGATTATTTAAATCGCCGCTTCATTTTCCTATGCCGGGTGGTCTAATCTACATGCCTCTGTCGCCAGAGGCATGTAGTTTAGATGTACCCACAGAGAAGGAAAAGAACTAACAATAAAGGAAGAAGAGAAAAAGGGTGATTGACAAAGCATGCAATAATGAAAAGCATGTAAAGAAGATACACAGGATCAACTATAAACTTCTGTATCAATGAGGATGCTGGCTTAGATTTTCAAATCCATCTTAGGGCCAGAACCACACAACTCCAATTCAAGTTAATGGTTAAAATTCTTTCTTCACCTTTGAAAACTTCAATCTACATGTTTTCAGATTGTTCAAATCCAAGCATTTTCTATGCCACCCTTTCTATGGCTCCCAAAGTTCAAAGGTGCAGTACTCTATGTGCATGCTTGCTGAATTCTGGTGGGTTTTAAATCACAACAGAAACCTGAAAATGGTGGAGTTACTCCTCACAGCACCTGTGCAAGGCAGGAATGTATTATGCTCATTTTCCAATGAAAAACTAGGCACCGACTGCTTCAAAGCCGCACACAAGCTATGTGGCAGAGTTGAGAGGTGAATCCAGTTCCCCAAAGTCCCAGTCCAATGCCTGAACCACAATCTCATCCTGGTATGAATAGTTATGGCATGTGCAGGACCGGCACTTAGAGTGCAAGGGAAGTTCTTTGGCCATAGCAGTCCTAAGCACATGCAGTACTGTGTCTGCCAGAGCCCAGAGGCATCAGGACCTTTTACACCAGATCTATAAATTCTGATCAGAAACAAAAGGAGGGAGAACAACATTTCTAGGTGGATGAGATCCCATGCTGTTTGTGACAAGTAATACACTATAAGGAGCCTTTGAGGGACAGCCTTTAGGTTGATATCCACCACAGCAGACCCCCACAGCTATGATCAGTGCACAAGTCAGTTTCCCTTAAACAACTGTTGTCATTCAGACACGAGTGATGGGAGGCCTATAGGGGCAGTTCTAGGGTCCAAAAGTAGGTGAGTCACAGAGTTGCCTCTTATTTACTCTGGCAACTCCTGAGGTTTGGGGAGGGAACATCCAACAAAGTTTCCAATTTTATATATGCCATTAGCCAAACAAAAATTAAGTTACAAGAAAATGGTTAATATCATATCAATTAGACTGATTAAATCAGACAAATTAAACCAATACTTCCCCCCTGGACTGAAGTGGTTCCCCACCCTCTGCCCTCACATGGACAGAGGCTGCTCCCTTGATCACCAATTAACCTTAACCAGTGAGGCATATCAATTAAACATTCACATCCCTATTATCAACCTCAGTGCTCATCAACATATTTAGGTTTCAGCCAAATAACTGATACAAGAAGAGTTAAATCACTGCCAGGTTAAAGCTAATGTTGAGACTACAGCTCTCATGACAATTAATTACAAGGTAATTAAGGTAATATGCAGAAATTACTGGTTGTTAGGTTATAGCCAATTTTTTTCTCACCCTCCCAAAAAAGGGGTTACAAAGAAGCATTCCAATACAATTTAAGATAATGCAGCTCATTACATGTAATGTTCAAACAGCATCTTGGGGAAAGATATGATCTTTTATGATTCATAGGTTATAAACCCAGAATGGATCATTGTGATCATGTAGTCTGGCCTCCTGTATAAGATAGGCTACAGGACTTTCCTGAATTAATTCCTATTCAAACTAGAGCAGGTCTTTTGGAAAAGACATCCAACCTTGATTTAATAATTTATGGTGATTGAGAATTCAACATAATCTTTGTCAAGCTATCCTCATTGTTAAAGCTTTGCAACTTATTTCTAGCTTGAGTTAGTTTACCTTCAATGTTCAGATTCTGGATCTTGTTAAAAGTTTGACTACCAGATTGAAGAGTTCTCTATCAACACATTTTTGTTCTCCAGATAAACACTAAGGTTAAGTCTGCACTACAAGGTTTTTGCACAAAAACCAGCAGACAGTCCATACCTCAAGAGCATTTATGTGCAAAAAAACCCCCAAAAAACCCAGTAAATCGATAGGACAGAGGGGTTTTGCCGGTAGAGTTATTCCTCTCCTCATGAAGAATAACTCCTTTTTGCGCTACAGCTCTCACGCAAAAAGGCACTCCGCATGGGATTCTTGCGCAAAACGAGTCTATCAGAAAAAGCACAAGTGCTCTGATGGCCATTCTGTTAATGGCCATCAGAGCTTTCTTGCGCAGAGCGTCCGCACTGCATGGATGCTCTCTTGTGCAAACGCACATCGCTTTTGTGATGTGACACACTTTTGCGCAAGAAGTTTTTGCGGAAGATCTCTGCTGCAAAAAGCTTCTTGTGCAAAAACCCTGCAGTGTAGACAAATCCTCAGAGTAAAGTGTCATAGGTATATTTCCATATACAGGCAGTCCCCGGGTTACGTACAAGATAGGGACTGTAGGTTTGTTCTTAAGTTGAATCTGTATGTAAGTCGGAACTGGCATCCAGATTCAGCCGCTGCTGAAACTGATCAGTTTCAACAGCGGCTGAATCTGGACGCCAGTTCTGACTTACATACAGATTCAACTTAAGAACCCCAGGCATCCCCAAGTCAGCTGCTGCTGAAACTGATCAGCGGCTGATTCCAGGAAGCCCGGGGCAGAACAGCTGGGGTGCTGCCCGGTTGGTCCAGTAGCGCCCAGAGCAGCGCTACGGGACCAACTGGCAGCGCCCCAGCTGCTGTACCACAGGTGTCCGGAGCAAAGCCATGGAGCACGGGGGCAGTGGGACAGCCCAGACGCGCCGTGGCTGTCCTGCTGCCCTCGGGCTCCGTGGCTTTGCTCCCTGTCCCCCCGGTCTACAGACCGGGGGGGGGGGGGGCAAAGCAGAGCCAAGCCGCGGAGCACGCTGCCAGCTGACACGCGTCTGGGCTGCCAGCTGACCGCGTGCTCCGCGGCTTGGCTCTGCTTTGCCCCCCCCCCCTCCCCCTGGTCTGCTGCCCACGTGTTCTGCTGCTTTGCTTCCTCTCCCTGGTCTGCTGGAGACCAGGGAGAGGAACGCCCTGTTCGTAACTGCGGATCCGACATAAGTCGGATCTGCGTAACTCGGGGACTGCCTGTATTTCAATCTCATAGAACTGTAAGGGATCTTGAGAGGTCAGAGTTGGGTCCCCTGCCCTCATAGCAGGACCAAGTCCCATCCCTGACAGATTTGCCCCAGATCCCTAAATGGTCCCCTCAAGGATTGAACTCCCAACCCTGGGTTTAGCAGGCCAATGCTCAAACCACTGAGCTATCCCTCCCCCACCACCTTCTTTGATAAACTAAATAGACTGAGCTCCTGTAGTCTTCCACTATAAGACAACATTTTCCAATCCTTAATCATTCTCACAGCTCTTCTTTCAACCCTCTCACATCTGTCAATATCCTTCTTGAACTGTGGCCATCAGAACTGGACACAGCATTCTAGTAGCAGAAGCCCCAGTGCTAAATATAGGATATAACATCTGTACTCCTAACAAGAGATTCCTGTTTATGCATCTAAGGAAAACATTAGCCCTTCAGCCACAGCATCAGATTGGAAGTTCACATTTAACTGATGATCTACCATAGCCACAAAGCCATCATTGCTTTCCAAGATAGAATCCCCCATCTATAGGTATGCCCTAGGCCCATGATCACCAACCAGTAGATCGCGGTCTACTGGTAGTTCTTGAGCCCTCTCTGAACTGCGCGCATGCACAGTACATTTACATTAGATTTCCTTATTTGAGAAGCAGCTACTCACCAAGCAACAGCACAGGTGAGTAGCTACGAGGAATGGTGGGAGCTGGGAGGGCTGAAATACCCCAGCCAGCTGACTGTGGCTTTCAGCTGAAAGAGACTGCCCCGCACTCCAGCTGATCGGCGGCTTCTTTTCTGCGCCTGCCCACGTGGAGCTTGGTGCACCCTGGCTGAGCGCCATGGCCAGCTGGCCGAGCAGCCACTTCTCTTCCCTCCAGCATGGCTGCCCTGTGCTCAGCCCAAGGAGGCTGCGTCTAGCTCCAGCTGTGCTGGAGCAAGCTTCCCAGGCTGAGTGCAGGATCACAGATGCCCATCTGATGGACTGTATACGACTAGCAATCTCAGACTACAACCCAGACTTCAAGACACTGGCAGATACTGTTCAGTCACAGGTGTCACACTGAGACTTTGTTATTGGAAGAAAAATATATAATTATCAATACCTGATTTTAGATTTACAAAATAGCAGAGAACAGAATGTATAATTGTAAATGCTTCATTTGACATTTAAATAGCATGAATTAAAAACAGACCATTTATTTCATAACTATAAACATGTGATTTTAATTTTATATATTGCATAATTTAAAAAAAACTGTTTAACAGAGTGTATCAGGGCTGGGGATAGCAAGTGATGGACAGGAGAATAGAGAGTGTGGGGCTTCAAGGAAGGGGCGGGGCGGTAGATCTTTACCTGTTCTGAGACTTAAAAAGTGAGTTTGGGTGTAAAAAGGTTGGAGACCACTACGCCTAGGCTCTTTGTTCTAGACCAGGGGTGGGCAATAATTTTAGATGGAGGGGGGCACTTCAGAAATTTCTGAAGTGGCTCTGGGCCACCCCAGAAGGAGTAGGGCCATGAAACTTCTGTGCTTCCCCGCCCATAGATCCTGATTGGCTTGGAGGAGCAGTGAAGTCTTTGCCCCCACCCTCCCAGAGAACCGCCAGCTGTTGACTAAGCACCATTCCCCCTGCCTCCAGGTCAGAGTCTGGGGGCAGGAGAAATGCATAAAGTCTTCTCCCGCCCTGCACGGGGCACATGGAGCTTAGAGGCTGCCTAGCTGGCAGCTGACTAAGCCCCACACACCTCTTGCAGGGTGGGGGCAGGGCAGAAGGAGCCTTTGCGCATTTCCCTGTCCTTAGGCCATAATTGGCCCAAAGGCAGGGCATACACGGGCCAGATCAACCCACTTGGCAGGCTGGATCCAGCCCGCAGAGGCCCTTTTGTCCGCCCCTGTTCTAGATGAATGCCCTGGCATCTGGCCATATTGAAATGCATAGTGTTTGCTTGTGCCCAGTTTATCAAACAATCCAGATCACACTATCAGTGACCTGTTTGCTGATTATTTACCACTCCCTCAATGTCTGGAGTGTCAAATTTAGTATTTTCGACAAGGTCATGAAAAAAAGTTAAATAGTGCAGTGCCAAAAAAACAACCCCTATGACTATTCAGTCCAACCAGTTCTGAAGCAGTAGCCACTATAGTAGCGAACCAGCACCACTCAACCGGCAAAACAGCCACATTGTTCAAGCCAACTAGCCACACTCAACCACCCAAATAGTCACATGTGGCTAGAGTGCTGGACAACACAGCCCTATGGGATCCCATTAGAAACACTATGGCTCAATCATGATTCCCCATTTGAGACCTATCGTTTAGCCACTTTTAATTCCATTTCACATATGCCATGTTGATTTTGTATCATTCCAGTCTATTAATCAAAATGTTATGCAAAATCAAGTTAACTATTTTACAGGAGTCTATGTATATTGCATCAATGCTATTACTTTTATCTATCAAACTTGTAATTACATCAAAAGAAATACCAAGTTTGATGGGTTGTTTTCCATAAACGTGGGGGCTACGTCTACACTGGCCCCTTCTTTGGAAGGGGCATGCTAATTTTCAACTTGGGAATAGGGAAATCCGCAGGGGATTTAAATAAACATGGCCGCCGCTTTTTTTCCAGCTTTTTCCAAGCCAGAAAAAAAGCGGTGGCCATGTTTATTTAAATCCCGCGGGAGATATTTAAATCCCCCACGGATTTCCCTATTCCCAAGTTCAAAATTAGCACGCCCCTTCCGAAGAAGGGGCCAGTGTAGACGTAGCCATGCTGATTGGCATTATTACACGTCTTTCTTTATTAACTGAGTTCCATATAGCTGTTCATTATTTTGCCCAGGAGTAATGTCAAGTGAACAGCCCTGTCATAATTGGTACAACTCCTAACCCACGAAACTTATGCATATGACAGCAAAGTTGTTTAACATAGAGCTGTCTTACATACTACAAGGAAGAGACACTGTTCTCTGCGAAGTTTGCAGATACATTCTGCGGGTGTGAGTCCCGCTGTCCCTACCTCTTCACGTGAGTTAAAAAGTGAAAGAATGCTGAGGTAATCCTTCCATCAATAAAGGCTGAAAACCAAAATGGATTATATTTATACAGCACAGCCGTTGCAATTCTTGTGCTTTATTCAACATCAGAAAGCCAGTAAAGGTTGAAAAGATTAGCCAATTGTTTTACTGTTCCTGGATTTAATATCAACAGACTTGCTGGATGGCTAGACACTACCTGCTTGCAAATGTCATATTAGAGATGTTAGGTATCAGTTAACTGAATAAGTAACTGCATTAATTCCTATTGGTTACTCAACTATTTTATAGGGGTGAGGCCAGCAGCCAGTGCGCTCAAACCCCACTCCAAGGTCCCCCCACTCACCTGATTCACACAGACACATTGCTGGTTATTCCCTTTGTTAGGGAGCAAGGGGAAAGTGCAGTTGCTGCATTCCTCACTCTCACTCTCCATCAGAAGCAGCAACACAGGGTGCCAGGCAGATGCCAGTCCACAAGGGGAACCAGTTTAAAACCAGCTCCCCACATAGATGGGCTACTTGTGCCCCACGTTGCTGCCTTTGATGGAGAGTGAAGAATGCAGAAAACTATGCACTTTCTCCTTGTTCCCTGACAAAGGGAACAGCCAGCAATGTTCCGGGTGGGGATCTTCAGTCCCCTACCCTCCTTTAAGGATGCTGGGGGAAAAAAGGAGTAGAGAGGTGGAATGCCCCCAGCCAGCCCATTTCACCTGCCTGGTGTGTTTCTTTTTTCTGTACAGTTTTATGAGACGCAATCCCATTTCGGGCACATTCCATTTTCCTGACACAATGGGGGAAAAAAAAAAAAAAAAAAGAACTTACCCTGGTTTAAGTTAGCTATTAACTGAATTTGGCGATCCTAGCTCTCACTGTGCAGGAGGAAAGTGATAGAAATGTAGCCGTGTTAGTCTGGGGTAGCTGAAGCAAAATGCAGGACAATGTAGCACTTTAAAGACTAACAAGATGGTTTATTAGCTGATGAGCTTTCGTGGGCCAGACCCACTTCCTCAGATCAAATAGTGGAAGAAAGTAGTCACAACCAGTTCTTGAATAAACAGACTGACACACAGACTCACTCTCTTATATAGTAGAGAAAAGACGTGAAAAGTCTTATGGAAAAAAATTCCTCAGGTTACAGTGGCCAGGTGGAGAGCATGGTCAAGGAGAGGGGATGTGCTTCACACAACCTTGTATGGGGGTCTGACAGCGTCCCTGCCCCTTTGCAGCCTTAGGGGGTGAGCACTTGGGGCGGATGCCGCCTTGCGGCTGTGACGACAGCGCCCGATCCGTTCACGCCCCCAGACACGAGCCACTTACTGTCCTGAAATCCAGCTCCCTGGTGCACCCCCTGCAGCAGCGTCAAGATCTCCCGCGCCGTCTGCTCCAGGGTCTGAACCACCTTCCTGATCTCCTGCAAGCCGACAACACGTCAGGACACGAGGGGGGGGAAGGGACTCCCCCCGCCCCCCCCTCCCGCGCGTGCCTCGGAGCCCCCCAAGCCCCACCGGCCCCGCCCCGCCCCCCGCGTGCCTCGGAGCCCCCCAAGCCCCACCGGCCCCGCCCCGCCCGCGCCGGGCCCTGACCTCTCGGATGTCCTGGTCGGCGGTGAGGACCCCCTGCAGGGTGATGAACATCTCACTGACCGACATGGTGCGCTGCCGGGCCGGGCACGCGGGGCGCCGCCGCCCAGGGGCTGGGCCGCTCGCGACGCCGCTTCCCAACCGCCGCTCGGGGACCTTCCAACGCTCTCGGCGCAAGCTCTATGGCCGCGCGCGCGCACGCTGAGGCGGCTCCGGGGCCCTTCCACCTGCCCGGCGCACGGTAGCCCCCACCTCGTGCCTGTTCCCGCGACATCACCTCGGAAACCTGCCGCACTCAGCGCTGCCGCTGCCGCTGCCACCCACCGCCGGGCTTCCCCATGCCGGGCCGGGACCCCTGCTTCGGAGCTGGGGCTTCCACGGTGCGAGCGCAAGGGTGCCCTACTCGCTGCCTGGGCCGCCGCGCAGGGGTCCTTCTACACTCCCGGCGCAGAGCTGCCTCATTCACTTCCTGGCGCGCACGCCGCGGGAAACAAACCTTGGCCGCAGGCCGCGGGGGGGAGGGGGGGGCGCGCTTGACTGTGCGCAGGCGCAGTCCCTACTCCAGGCGATGCCCGGGAAAGCGGGGCCAGAACGGCTGCTTGGGACGAGTAACCCCTCCCCCACACCTGCCTGTGGGCTGGCATCGCCCCCCCCCAGGGTCTGCCCCCCCCCCCCCGCAGAGGTCCCATCAGCTCCTGGGAGAGAGAGACACACACACACAGCCCGTGGGGTCTCTCCCCCCCATGCCACACACAGCTGCTCAGAGACTCTGTTTGGAGGGGCGTGTTTCTGAAATCCTCCCCCTCCCCCGTGTGAGGGTGGGGCAGACAGAAGCCACGGGGATGGCTGACAAGTCTAGTTTCAGTGGATTTCTCCTCACCTCCCACTGCTAGACTGGGGAGGGGCAGAAAGATCATAGGACCTTTCTTCTTTGCCCCCTACTCAGGGTTGGGAGGCCAGCAACTTCTGGGTACTCTCTCCAATGTGCGCAGAAGTCGGGGAGCAGCATAGGACCTACTCGTATATGCCACAACCCACATCATTTTTTTACAGAACAAATTATGATTTATGTTACTATAGTGCTGAAGAGTTCTAGGCATGGACTACCCACATGTACTAGGTGCGGTACAAACCACAGTTTATGCCGAAGGCCCTTAAGAACAAGCCAGGCAACTCATGGATGAGACAGAAGGTGGACTATAAGTAAATTGGATGAAACTGGTCAGCATGATTAGCACATCAGCATCTGACAGTTGTCCGTAGTTTTGTAGGCATCAGGCAAAGAAAAGTTTTATTGAAGAAATTTGGTTATGGGCCTCCTTCTGTCCCCATTTAAGTCTATATGGGTATGACCCAGATCTTAAGACATATTTTACTCCTGGGGGAATACTGCAGAGCTGCTGGCTGCCACTGCAGGTCCCTGGACTCTAGAGCCCAGCTCTCCACCTTTCATCCGGTGAGGAGGGAGGCTCTGCACTCTGGCTACCCAGCTTGATCCTCATCCACCCAGGGATGGTGTTACCCCAGACAGAGTTCTCAAAGCTCTTGGTAACTTTACTTTGTGTGAGTTGGTGTAAAAAAATATAAATCAGTGGAGACCCAGCCACCAGTCCAATAAAGGGCTGGCACAAACAGTATTATACAAACATGCTCTAAGTAAAAGCTATACTTCATTTAATCTCAAGCATTTTAGACATCTGCAACAAGTTAGCAAAATAGCCTCAGTAATTATTGAAATTTGGTGTGGTACAGTTGCAGCCATCCAACTAGTCCATCTTTAAGCTGTCCTTGAGGGCTCTAAACTGAGTCCATGAATTGATCCCAAAGAGACCAAACCTCTCCCTCTTTATTTCACTTTGTGAGTAAACAAATTACTATCAATTTAAAAACTTGTTAAGCAAGCAGTTTCAAAAGCTAAGCAAGAGGTTTCCTGAAATTACTAATTAGCCAGAGGTATTCCTGCAGGGTTTGCATGCCCTGAGATGCTGACAGTCACATCTCAGAAGGGAAATAGATAAGCTTCTTATTTGTCTCCTAAAATATAGACCCCATCATGTTCAACTGACACTTCATCAAGAAGAGACACAGAATCAGGCAAAGGTATGCTGAGCAAGATGTTTAGTCCTCCTGGCTTAAATCTTGCTAAGTCTGCACAGCCCTGCAAAACAAACAAACAAAAAAAAACCCAAGTTTGGTTGCTGTTAGCAACAAGTATGATATTATACTATTGGTAGCAGTCTCTGACCTTTTACTGGTCTTTCAAAATCTCCCCATACAATGGGATAGGCCTGGGGATAGAGGGCTTCATTGCATCCCTTAGCAGGACTGTAGAGCCGTGGGAATAAAGGCTCTGAAGGGAGGTTCACTAGAGCTGGGGGAGGAGAAGCAGGTACCTTGACCAGGAGAGGGAAGAACACAGCCACCTCCAGCCTCCCCCCAATTGGAAGTGGGTTGTCACCCAGAGTTTCACTCTCTGCTCTTGGAGGAAAGTTTGTTGCTGCCTCTAATGTGACATACTTGTTCGTAGGTATTTTGAACAAAATAATGTAAACTGGAGTATTATAGCATGTTATTGTGACCAAATCTGCACAATTTTAAAACGTGCCCAGGATTGTTCATTTGAGGGGGCAGCATTCTCCTGGG
This sequence comes from Pelodiscus sinensis, assembly GCF_049634645.1. Taxonomy (NCBI): domain Eukaryota; kingdom Metazoa; phylum Chordata; order Testudines; family Trionychidae; genus Pelodiscus; species Pelodiscus sinensis. The sequence goes on along the minus strand of NC_134717.1, from coordinate 8,139,699 downwards.
AGCAGGCACCAAACTGGCTTGAGGTGCTGGTCTCTGGGGGCTTCTCTTGTCCTGCTCTGGGGCCTCCTTTGCAGACACTAGTTCCCTGGCACCCTGGCTCTCCAGGGAACAGCCCTCCCAGGGGCTTGCCTGGCTCCTGCCCAGCTCCATTCATGCCCCGGGTCCCGCACTTCCTCTCGGACCGCACCGAAACCAGGCCCCCGGGGAGGGGGACCCGGCTGTCTGGCCTGTGGCGGGGGGGGGGGGGGGGAGCGGCAGTGGCAGCTGTCCCAGCAGGCAAGCTCTGTCCGCCAGAGGTCGCTGTGGCCCTACGTCTGGGCCTGGCCGCTGAGCGGGCGGAAGCTGGCTGGGGGGAGAAGACACTTCCCGTGGCAGGGACCCGGAAGCGGAAGTGACGGGACCGCGCTCCCGGCGTGGGGGTAGGGTGAGCGCGCGGCATGGCGGCAGCGGGGTCCTCGGCCGCGCTCCCGCTCCTCTCTCTGGACCCGCAGCAGCAGCGCGAGTTCCAGGACAAGGTGCTGCGCGTCCGCGCCGGCCGGGCCGCCAAGGTGAGAGCCCGGGTCCCGCCTGCGGGGGGGCGGGGCTGCCGGCCGCGGAGCGCCCCCAACACGCGCGGGCCCCGATGGGCTCGTGGTGGGACTGAGAGACTCGCGCCCCGGGGGGGGGCCGCTCCCAGCTCGGAGGAAGGGCTTGGCGCGCGCCAGGGGGTCTTGGAGAGGACTCCGACCGGGAGGGGAGGGGAGCGGGGGGTGCTGGGTCCGGGACAAGGCTGTGACACGGGGCAGGAGTGCGGGGCTTTGGATTGGCATCTGGGGAAGGGGGTCGGGTTGCAGCGTCTGCCATAGGGATATAAAAGGTTAACTGGTTACCAGGGAAACATTAGCCTTCCCAGCATGCTTCCCTGATAACTGTAGGGCCGGGCCTGCCTGGAGCAAGTCCTCCCCTTCCTGAGCACAGCAGGGCTCACTGAAGCAAGCCTCCCTGCCTGCAGGACCCCAGGACTCCATGGTTAACTGGTTAAACATATTGTTTAACCAGTTAACTTTTTCATGGGTGTAGGAATGGGTGTGCAGGGGGTTTGAGTTATAACCTGGGGCATGGGCGCGGAAAGGGGAGCATTGGGTTGGGGTGCCACATGCAGGCTCTGGCCAGGAAGTGCTTACCTAAGCACAGCAAGTCCCTCAGGCAGGCTCCCTGCCTTCTACTCCCTTATATGCCGCTCGAAGTTGCTGGTCATGGGGGGCCATGTGCTTCTCTGACAGCCATGGGGAGGGGGGATATTTAACATGCTGCCTGCACTGTGGACATGGCTTATGCACTTCCCATTGGGTGGTTTATAGCCAATAGGAGCTGTGAGATTGTGCTGTGGGCAGAAGCAGCATGCAAAGCCTGTTCCCCTTCACCACCCCTCTCCCAGCTCCTGGCACTCAGAAGCACATGCCCCCTGCGACCAGCTGCTTTGAGTGGCATGTAGAGGTGGGGCAGGCAGGGAGCCTTCCCGTGGCTCCTACTGGACTGCAGGCAGGTTCCAGTGGCTTGGTGGATCAGATGCAGCCCACAGGCTGTAATTTGTCCACCCTTGAACTAGAAGTTACTGTACTGATTCCAAATTGGTGGTCTTTTGGCTCTTTGTGTTTAAGGTGGTAAATGCGCGTGAATATTCCTGTTTTTTTAATGTTACCCATTCTTTTCATATTCACAGCATGAGAAGCTGACTCCTGGTGTAATTTATTTAGGGCACATCCCTAGGGGCCTTTTTGAGCCACAACTCCAGGAGTACTTCAGCCAGTTTGGAACAGTCACCAGACTTCGAATTTCAAGAAGTAAAAAGGTAAGAATCTTAACTGATTGGAATTGTCTGGCTTCCTAATTGCAGTTATTGCTGACTTTTGCCTCCTCCCCTATTCTCCTATTTACTTACTTTCCCAATTAGAAGTAACTATTGGCCAGAGGTTATTGGTATACTGGTGGTCTCAGTTTTATTTTTTTATTACACTTTCCCTAAACTTAGTTCACGGGCCTGTTATTCCACATTGAGATGTAGGAAATAGTGGTCAAACTGAACTATGTTTTCTCCTAAATTCTTTTTGTCTCTCTATTGGTATGGATAACACCACCGTCGTCATAATTTTTGAGTCTCTGACCCTTGGATTAATCATTGGGACACCCTCTCAGTCCTTAATCTCACTCCTCCCCACATTGCTAGGGTGTTACCAAGTTCTGCAACTTGCACAACATTTCTAAAATCCAATTATTTGCTATCTCAAAGGCTAAAACACTTTTCTGTGTCTCTTTCTCCAATACTGATTGCTGCAACCTTCTCTCTGGCCTTCTTTGCCTTCAGTCCATCCAAAACCTGGTCTTTAAAGATCAGCTGCAATTTATACCAGGGTAAGAGAGAGCCTGAAAGAGTCCTGCTCTTGTGTTCCAATCATCTATTCTGGAAATGATGATAGACTCTCAGAACACACACAATTGTTTGCTCTACAGGAATTCAGGATCCTCACCCCAATTCCAAATCCTAAAGCCATTAATTGGTTTCACAAACTTTACCATCTGAGAAGCAGACTTTTACTTGGATGTTTATAATAAATGTCTTGTTCTAGAGGCTGATAAAACTTTGGTCGTAGTCTTTAAAACCTTTCAGTTACTGGTTTGAATCCAGATCTGGTAGTTAAGATAACTGTTTTTTGAAGTCCATAATTGACTTATAAGTAACAAGTTATTAGTTTTGTCCATTTTGTAGTGTAGAAATATCACTTAGGGTGGAATCCCTGTTGACAGTATCAAAAGAGGGAAAAATAACTGGCCATTTTATGCTATGGCAAAAGGTGCTTATTCCAGAAAAGGATTGAGACAAATAGGTGCTGTGAGGAAATTTCCCCTACTTCTGTAGATAAACAGAGGCCCCACTCTACTACTCTTAATCTAGTCCCTTTCATCAGAACTAAACATACATAAATGAGAAATTTTATCAGAGTAGTCTAAATCCAGTGTAGAATTCTGAATGAATATAACAGGAGGGACAGTGCATTTTGTGTGTCACAGACTAAGTCTGCCCTAAGACATACATGTGTAATGCTTACCTAGTTTACTGTGAATTGTATATTATAATCTGAGAACAGAATATGACCCTTGCAGCCTGAAAAAACAATCTAGTGTAATTCTTAGACATTATGTGTAAACATAATCTAGATTTCTGATACCATTGTCATTCGCAGACTGGAAACAGCAAAGGCTATGGATTTGTAGAGTTTGAATCAGATGAAGTCGCTAAGATTGTAGCAGATACCATGAACAACTACCTATTCTGTGAAAGACTCCTAAAGTGTGAGTATATGGGACACTGGTGAGCTAGGGAAATATGGACATGTGAACGTATTGTTTCCTGGGAAGCCAGGGAAATTTTATTTATTTTTATTTTAAGTTGGCTCCCCCCAGCACTGGCTCCTGTTTTCCCTCTCCTCTTCCCTCCGCTGCCTCTGATACACAGGCATCAAGGGAGGGGGTGTTGCGGGTAGGTGACTACTCGCTTACATCCCTAGTCCACAAATGAGAAAAGGTTGAAGGTCACTGCCCTGTTCTGTTTTTCCTCTGGCACTGGCAACTATCAGAAAGCACAATACTGGGCTACATGGACCATTGGTCTGACCCAATATGGCCATTTTTATCTTCTTAACTGTTGATCTGGTGTGATATGCTTTGACAGGTGAATTTATGCCACCTGAAAAGGTCCATGAAAACCTCTTCAGAGGCAGTGAGAAGTCATTTAGGAAGCCATCACATCCAGCAGTCAAGAGATATAACAAGAAACGAACACCCCAAGAGAAGACGAGGATGACAGAGAGACTACTAAAGAATGAAAAACGGTTACGAAAAAGGCTGGCTGAGAAGGGAATAGATTACGACTTTCCTGGATTTGTAAGTGAACGCTATGGTGGTGGCTCGGTCACGTATTAAATTGAAAGTTTGTGTCTGAGATTGTGCTAAATAGGAGCTGGTGTTACATCCATTATACGTAACCGATCTAAGAATAGAACCTAAATCACAGTGAGGAGGTGAGAGCTCGTAGAAATAGAGGATTGTGTGTTCTGCCAGACTTGGACTATGTCTACACTACAGACCTTAAAGTGGCACTGCTGTATCACTACAAGTGTGCTGCGTAAGGTCACCCCTGTAGCCAGTCTTTACTGGAAGGACAAAGGGCTGTTTTTTCACAGCCTGACCGACAGAAGTTTTACTGACAGAAGTGGTAGTGTAAATGAAGCCTTGTTCTTGCTTTCTTGGAGAAATGTCTTTGAGATATACTTGTATAATAGGACAGTGACTGACCTGAAAAGTTATCTTTGATTTGTGTTGTTTGCTGTTTTCCACTACTTATCTATCCAAGATACCTGCCATAGGACCTGAGCACCTCACAGTTTTTAATGTTTGCGTGCCACTCCTCAAGTACAGAAGTGCTCTTTGTCCCTGTTCTATAGATCCGAAGTAAAGTCACACAGGAAACCAGTGGCAGAGCAGGGAAGCCAAGTATTCCAAGTACCAGGCTACTGCCTTAACCATTAGACCATCCTTGTACCTAGAATACTATGTTTACAAAGCAGTGGGATGAAATACTTAAATATTGTAGGGTCCAGTCACATTGTCAGTAAAGATGTAAACAAGTAGTCAACTCGTTGATAAGCTATCGGGTAGCACTATTGACTACTCGGTCATTCCTTCCCACCTCCCTGCTGCTCTGTCCTATTAAAGGGACAGGGAAGCTTGCGCAGGGAAGCTTGCTGACTCCCAGGTCTCAGCACAACCCTCCCCTCCTCCTGCTGCCGCTCTGCATTGTTAAAGGGACTGGAAGCCGGTGCAAGAGAACACTGACTGAATGCCTGGTCTCAGCACAGCTCTTCCCTCCCTCCCTCTCCCTGCTGCTGCTCTGCATTTTTAAAAGGACAGGAAGCCAGCGCGAGTGCTGGGACCAGGGATTCAACCAGTGTCCTCTCATGCCAGTTTCCAATCCCTTTAAAATGCAGAGTGGTGGGAGGAGGGGGTTCTGCTGAGACCCGGGACCAGAGCAGCAGCGGAAGGTTGTGCTGTGAGCCAGGAGTGAGCGCTGAAAATGCCCTTCCTTATCGACTAGTTGAGTAGTTGTTGGAAATTCCATCAACTACTCGATTAGCCAATTAACTGCTACTTAACATCACTAGTTGTCAGGAGATATACAAGATACCCTGAGGGTTCTCTTATTTCTGTGGCTGCGTGGTGGAGGTATACACCAAATAGCCTGTCATGCTACAGAAGTCAAATTTACTGCAACAATAAGGTTTGAATCAGTAAAGATTTTATAACTGAAGGGAAGAAGGCTGTAGACTGTTAGGAGAATCTCTACCTTTGCATCAGAAGGCAATTCTCTGTAATGAACTGCTTGATATATTTATTTTCATAGGCCGCACAGATGCCTCAAAAGAAAAAAAATGTTTCAGACTCAAACCTGAACGTGTCTGTGGACAGCCAGGTAAGATTCAGCTGATCTCAGTGGGTTTCTTGCAGTCTAAAGGCATTAGCATGTGTTCTTCAGACACTTGAATGGTTACTCTGGTTTCCCTGTGTTACTTTCTTGAGCCCCCTGGTGTGCAGGCACTGACTATGTAGCAATAAAAGTTGCAGTGTGAGTTCGAGTGCACACTTTAGAATGGAAGGCAGCATGCCTTGTTTGCAAAAGCAGAGATTTTCAGTGTTATCTATGCTAGAAAATTTTACCAGCCAAAGTTTTGCTATGTTACTGATAAGAATGATAAATGTCTGCTTGCGCATCATGTCCATCTATCATTAAAATGCATGTTGGACTGCAGGGAGGCATCCTAGTGTTCTCAGACCAGCTTCTGGCTTGATGTTTACACTCTATATTGTGGGGTGGTTGCTGTATACAGTGAGATACCTTCATTCCTCTAAAAGGACTGTGGGAAATTGAGCTTGAATTCCACAACTTCCTGTTCTGTCCCATTATCTACTGCTCTTTTACATGCTGTTTGCCACTTGTTTCTCCAAATATGGATGAAGCAAGGCACACAGCAGCTCAGGTCTCTTCTCTAACAGTTCATTGTTAGAGAAAGTTACATTATTTTAGAGGAAATTGCTGGCGGACTGTTCATACTTGTTAGGGATATGAGAGTGTAATCATTTAAATTAGCGTTTCCAAAACTCTGGGCCGCGGCCCGATACCGGGCAGCAGGAAAAAACTACTGGGCCTCAGCGTGGTTGCCGGGGTGTTCTGTGCTCCTGGAGTGCCCATGTGGTGCCGGGTCCCCCAATCCCTCAGCCAGCCTGGGCGGAGTCTGCAGACGGATGTTCCGGCTCCCGGCAGAGTCCTAGCTAGAGGGGGCGGGGAGAGGAGAAGGGGAGAGCTGGCCACTGGAAGCAGCACTGGACGGGGGAATCAGGGCAGGCCAAGGAGATTGGGGGGGCCGATGGAAGCAGGGCTGCTGGGGGGCACAAAGTGTGGGGTAGGGAGCTGGCTGGGGAAGATGGAGGGGCGGGGGAGATGCGGCCGCCGGAAGCAGGGCTGGATGCGGGCAGCGGGGCTAGCCAAGGGAGATTGGAAGGAGAAGTGGGGGAGAACTGGCTGTCCGGGGAGGGTTGGGGGAACTGGAGCTGTCCAGGGGCGGGGGGCGGCGGGACTGACCTGGCAGATATCGGGGAGCTGGCCTCTTCCCCCCTGCACAAAGCACGAGTTAGTCTAGCCCAGGGATTCTAGTGTTCCCCCACACACACTCCCCCTCGAGTAGTTGCGAACTGTCTGGCTGGTAGATACACTCATGCAGCCTGAGCACATTTACCAGCCAGGCAGTTCGAAACTACAAACTGATACATCTAGTAATAATAAAACTTAGCTAATGAGAAAATACGTGTTATATGTTTGGTATTTTCTCAGTTTGTTTTTTATGTGTTAATATTTTTGGGCTGCAAAAAACAGTATTGAAAAAAAGAAAGGGTTCCAACTAAAGTAAAAAGTTTGGAAAACCCTGGTCTAACCAGCTTTCTGACTGTCTTACAGTCCATTTATCCAATCCATATTCCTTAACTTGCTGGCAAGAATATTGTGGGTGACCATATCAAAAGCTTTGCTAAAGCTGGCACTGGGGGTTTTGGGAGGACCAGAAACAACTTATTTGAATATTCATCATTTGATTAATGAATATGCAAATGAACATTACCAGTCCTCCAAAAGTTTGCGGTTAGATTTACTGGTCCCTGTGTCAAAAAGTTTGGGAACCCCTGATTTAAATGGATAACTGATAAACATGACCTTATCAGCTACCCAAACGGTTCCACGCTGGCTCCCTGGGAGTGGGGTGGTAGGTCAGAACTGGTACGCGTGGGAGCCAGCTTAAAAGCCAGCTCCCTGGGAGTGGGGCCGGCAGCCAGGAGTGTGCTGGCTACAGATCCCGCTCCGAGGGAGCCAGCGTGAAAGTTTTTAGCAGTTACACAGTTACAATAATAACCATTTTTAACATCCCTAATACTTGTACAGCTATGTGTGTGTGTCCATGCTAACGCTGTGCCAACAGATCTGTGCCAACAGATGGTTTATTTCACTTGAGGAAATGGCAATAATTATGCAAGCAAACGTGGAGTGTTTCTCAGCAAGACTCAGAATTGTGTGAATGGAAGCGTGAGCCAACAGAAGGACTGTTTTGCCAGTAAAATTTCCTAGTGTAAATCAGGCCTGGCAGTCTGCTAATCAGGCATAAATAAGCTAAAAGATTTGGGAGCCTCCACTGGCCATGTAAAAGGAATAGTGGTGATCAGAAGGGTCAGATTTCCGTGCATGAGATTCCACATATTTTGAGTCCAAAGAACATTGAGGTTTCACCTAGAGATGTAAGCGATTAGTGCTTATCGGATAGTCAAGTACTGACTCCACTAGTCACTTTTCCCCCCTACCCCCACCTCTGTCAGAGAAAGGCAGCAAGGGAGGGAGTAGGAGCCGGTGCTGGGGGGAGCCAGCTTTAAAAGCTGGCTTCCCTCAGCACCGGCTCTGTGAGGGGGTAGAGGCACAGTATTTCAGTGAGGGGGTAGAGGGAGTAGAGGCACACTATTTCAGTTCCCACTTATGCTGGTTCCCACTGCGGCACTTCAGCCTTTTAAGGCTCTTGTACATTTCAAAAGCAGAAGTGCCGCAGGGAGCATGGGGCCAGTGGGAACAGCCTCTGCCCACAGCCAGACATGGCCATCCTGAACAGCGTCTGCTCTGGCAGCAGCACCTGTTTGCAGTGGACAGGACTGTCTGCTGTAAACAAAGGCTGCTGGTCTCGGCTCGAGTTGATCACTGCACCCAGTGGCTCTTACTGCATTTCAAATGCAGAGCCGCAACGTGGGTGGCTCCTGGAGCTGGCGCGAGCTAGGACTACTTAGTCCCAGTTCAAGCTAGTTCCTGGAGCTACCCCTGCTTCAGCTCTGCAGAGCGGTCCTATCGACTAATTGTATCGTCACCTTATCGTGGTGAGAGGGCTTGTGCGTTCCAATGAAACCAAGAGCGATACTGTAGGGAGTTTTTCACTCCCAGTGGGGTCACCCATGGCAGCAAGGTCAAGGGGGGGACCCAACGAAGAGTGATCCTAAAAGTCCTCAACAGCAGAACAGGCGGAGGATAGCAAGGGTAATGCTACAACCGCTGTGAAGGTGGATGAAGGCTGCAGCGGACAGGAGACTCCCAATCATCGTGGATTCTGTGCCATTGGACTCGGGCTTTCTGTCCATCAAGGATCATGTGGCTGCAGTGCAACAGTCTCCACCTTTCCCCCTCCTGTTAAAAGAAGTCACACACAGGCGTGTTCCTATGCGCACAAATAGGAAGGTGACAGGAAGATGTCTAGCTCACTACCAAGTCACTGTCATGACAAATTGTATCAGGCTAATCGTCGATAACCACCATACTTTCACCTACTGCTTTGACCTGTCAGAATGAGAGTTTTAAATGCTGCACCTCTCACTTCTCCATTTGAATGTACACCTGAAAAGATCCAGCTGTGTAGGTGAGGGGTTGAATGCAAGTGTCACAGTGGGTAACAGCAGTGTGTGGTAATTATGGATAATTGGGTTGGAGTTGGCTTGTCTCCTGAAAAAAGCAGAGGCAGATATTTGAAGGACTTGTAAAATAAATCTGAATGCACATAGAAATGGATTGTTTTAAAAATATTGTCATTGTTAATTTCTACTCGACTGGATTTACAAGGGAGTAATATCTCTGGTATTAAAATCTCTTTACATTTGTCGTGATACCTTCCGTTTATTTGTATTTTTGCTTAGTTAACCTGTTGAATCAAGGAATAATTATTTTAATGCATAAAAACTAGAGAAACTTGTGACATTTGTTCAAGGGAATAAAAATCTAATTTGTATTTCCCCTACACCATTGCTAAAAAACACATCTATTTGAATATGCAAAAATTTACTCATCTATTTAGAATCATTTGTAAACTGGAAAGCTTTCTTACTCGAAATCTTTTTGGCAGATGGGCTTGATGTCACATAGGACATGGTTGTTAGGGAACCTGTCTGGCTAATAGTAACTGCCTTATTTTGTTTTTCTAGGCCCCCACCCCAGCATGTACACCCACAACACTTGAGCGTCGGAAATCACAAACAGCAGAAAGTGATGAAGAAGAAATAACCATCAAACTGCCTCCAGCAAGTGTAAAGAGCACTGCTCCAAAGACCAAGAAGACAGTGAAGCTACAGAAAAAACTTAAACCAAAGAAACCGAAATAAACACATTTTAAGCCTCTGTAGTCAAGTTTTTCTTAATTCCAAAGGATGTTTCCAGTGGATTTTACTGACTCGTGTTCATTCTTGGTTTGAGTAGAACAGTGGTTCTTAGCCTATCCCATATGAGAGAGCTCGTCCATCTAGTCCAGAGCCATTCCCATAGCAGCAAGGGAGAACAAGCGTCAGCGCCCCATGTGAGAGCCCTTGCTATAGAAGGTTCTGAGAACTCTCTCTAATCCATGTCTGTGGATCAGTGTAGAGAAAATGCACATTTGTGTTCTAACATGCCCTCTATCATTTTGAATTAGCTCTGTGACATACTTCTATTCTCTCATTGGAATGGCTATTCCCGTTGCAAGGAACTCAAGGGATATCCTTGCAAGCCCACTGATGGTGGAATACTTAGCAATCCCAATTAGTGTGGGGATATTGATTTTTTTGTGAACATTTTAGAAATACCTTGTGACTTTCAATAGCAGTGTGTCTACCAATGGGATGAATGCTTCTTTTACAGTGAATGGTGTAGTCATCTAATTCACGAAGAGACTAATTTAGATGGTGTTTCAGGCTGCTATACAGTGGAACCCAGATTTCCTGAGCCCCACACTTGTGCATTTACTATATAAATTACCCTTTCTCACAGTAAGGAGCTTCAGACTCCAACCACACACATGCTTTCATTGGCCTAAATGGTGCTTTATAACCATTCCAAACAACTGAAAGCAATTTATTAACTTACTTCATCTGGATTTATCTCTTCTGCACATTTGCTGTTCTGTGTGCAGACTTTAAAGGAACTTTGAAAGCAAAAGACATTGAAATCCATGATTCTGTCTTCCGCTTCCCATAATACAGAAATGTAGGACTGGTTTTTTTCAAGTGACTTCTGGCTAGAATGCCTATACTGCTGGGCTACGTCTAGACTGGCCCCTTCTCCGGAATAGTCATGCAAAGCAGGTAAGTCAGAATAGGGAAATCCGCGGGGGATTTAAATATCCCCCGTGGGATTTAAATAAACATGTCTGCCGCTTTTTTTCCGGCTTGAGGAAAAGCCGGAAAAAAGCGTCTAGACTGGCGCGATCCTCCGGAATAAAGCCCCCTTTTCCGGAGGATCTCTTATTCCTACTTTGAAGGAATCCCCCGCGGATTTCCCTATTCTGGCTTACCTGCTTTGCATGACTATTCCGGAGAAGGGGCCAGTCTAGACGTAGCCCTGGTGTCATACTGAGATGTCCTGCTTTAAAATGGTTGCAACCTAGATTTGAGTTCTCAGAATGGGCGAATTTGTTTTATGGGTGATCTGAAATAAGTATCTATTTTTGAGAGAGTGTGGTTAAAATACAAAACTGAGTAGAAATGTGGAGTTCTATTTCTAACTGCTTGTCTGGGTGGCTTAGTTTAGACAATTTACTTAATTGCCCCATGCCTTCATTTTCCCATTTGTGAAATAAGACTGCTGCTTCTGGGTGACCAGAATCAAGTTCCTACTTTTCCACTGCCTGATCTTTACAATGTTGTATTCATTACTGATTCATAAGCTGAGCGTTAATATTGTACACTTGAATGGGAAGGCTGATTCCTGAAATAATGACTTGTCTTACTCCTGTTTTGAGCTTTAGAGGGATAGGCAAGTTAGTCTGTAACTGGAAAAACTTCAAAAAACAACATAGTCTAGCAGCACCTTAAAGACTAACAGAACATGTAGATGGTATTGTGAGCTTTCATGGGCATAACCCACTTCTTCAAATGAATGGAGTTATTAAAGGTCCAGTTTTGAAATAAATAAGCAATGGGGGTGGGGAGAGAAGAAGAAAAACACGGAAATAAACTTGCCTGGGCACTCGCTAAATGGCTCTCAAAGTCATCTTACTGATTCTGTCCAATTCCACAAGCCAAATCACACAGGGAAATCTTGGATTGGAACTTAACTTCACTTACAGGTTTGATTCCTATCACAAAGGTATGAATAAAGACATTGGCTGGATGGCCTGCTAAGTTCCACGGCCTAATGACATAAAAAGCCAAACAATGGGTACTTAAGAACAATTTGCAAATTCTCTATCAGCTTCATGTAGCATGGAGACTCTAATTCAGTGGTCCCCAACCTTTAGAGGCTCCTGGGCGCCCGGGGCCTGAGGGCGGGGCTGCGTGTCCGGGGGCACGCCAGGGGATGGGGATGCCCTTGCACCCAGCGCCAGCATGTGCCCCGGAGCTGGGGCTGCCCGTGCACCTTGTGCTGTGGGCTCGGGGCCAGCACCGGTGCCAATTGAGCGCCGAGCTCCCGCATATGCCCCGGGGCTGCGCACCTGGCGCCGGTGTGTGTCGCGTGCCTGGGGTTGGTGCCTGCCGTGCACCGGGGGCAGGGCCAGCCCAGGTTGTCGGCGGGCGTGCACAAATGTGTGTTGTGCCCACAAAAGCTCATAATACCGTCTACATGTTTTGTTAGTTTTTAAGGTGCTGCAAGAGTATTTGTTGTTTTTTAAGTTTTTCCTATTGGAGGTTAGAGGAGCTGAGGCTGGCTTTCATTTTGCAAAAAGAATGAAAATATGTTCTCACTACATCTGTCACGGATGACTGAGAGCACTTCATACTGATATATTAGCACTACAGTGAGGAGGGCAATGGTGAGATGTACTGATCATGTCCACAGTCTGGGTAGTTACTGGGGCTAAAGTCCTTTCCATCATTGTGGGATCCGTGAAAAACAGATATAAATAATTTTTGAGGCAGTCTGTTTCAGTTGCTCCAAAGTCTGATCTGGAATCAGGTGGAGACTTGGTTAGGAGAGTAAATCTTTAGCCTTGCTTCACCCATGAAGTCTGTTGTTTTGAATTTTCAACACAGTATTTGCGTTTTGTTTAATACAAATCTGAGTCACACATCACATTTCACAAGCCTTGAGCTTTTATTGCTTGAGAAGAGATACTCCCTGTGCTGCAGCATTGTTGGTCATAGGTCAGGCTTGGCAAGAGATTTTAGATCAAAACCTGGCTCAGTTTAATGGACAGCACACCTGAATAGCCAATTAAATGTCTGGCTATTCTGGCACTTGCCTAATTGGAGAGGGGAAGTTTTATCAATTTCCTGACTAGATCTATCCCCCTTTGGCCATCTTACAAGTTAAATCATGAGTCAAGTGCATAATTGCTAGCATCTGCTGGGTGACTTAAGGTCAGATAATTTGCCTTTGTCTCAGTGATCAAAGGAAGCATCTTGGGTGGGTGTGACTTCACTTTAAATGTTTTTTGTTTCTTGGGCACAATGTGACTCTGGGGAAATTTGTTTACCAGCCTGGCACAATCAGTAGTTTTGCATACCTTTTTTAATAGGCACATCTTGGCACTCACACAAAATGAAATGCACCTTTCCAAGATATTACCCTCTCATTAGTACAAATAGGCTTGTTTTGCTTTGCACAGTAAAGTGTTTGATGTAGCTATGTATTTAATTGGTTGTACAGTTAAAGGTTTTAACAGTCTTGAGGTTAACATTGTAAGGCAGACTCTCACCTTACTTGTTGCCAATCTGCAAGGTAATAATCCATGGAGTTACTGAAGAATTTTAAACAGGATTTTTAAAAATTGGTAGTAATCTGTTTTAAATACAGCAGCTGGAGTGGTAAGGGCCAACAGTCTGCCACAGCTGTTTTGTACAAAGAGCACAGATCTAATGTATTCATTCTGTTCAGGTCACCTTTAAAATGCTTCATCTTAAATATTTGAGGATAACAAAAGACTTTTATCAATATAGCTTGAACATCGTTTCACAACTATAAGGTAACAATGTTTAAAAATTGCATGCTGTAAATAAATCTGAGTAATAGCCTAGTGTATAATGAGTAATATTTAGATTGAGGAAGGCATACTCAGTAAGCTGGTGGTTTTTATACACTTAAGAACTTTCTAACACTGGATTGCAATACTTTTCACTGCTGCAGGAATAACCTTTTTTCCCATTGCTATGTTGATGAACAGAATGGGGGAATCTCCAGAGAGTGGCCTCCCAAGAGCAAATACTAGAAACTTTTGTTAGTTTCTTTTATCCAGGCTACACTAGTTCTGATTGGTATGGCTTGGTACTGAGTGCTCTCTGCAGGAACAGGTCAGCAGTCTAACATAGTAATGGTTGGGACCCTGCAAAAGTTATGTGGACTTTAATGAAATCATGTATAGCTTTATAGCTCAGCCAGGTGGCTTTTAGCTCAAGCTGTAGAGGCTTCTACACTAAGTTCCAGAGGTCCTAGGTTCAAATCCCCCTGTTGGAGGTTACAGAGGTATCAAACGTTAATTTATGTTGGGATTGGTCCTGCTTTGGGCAGGGAGCTGGACTTAAGGTCCTGAGGTCTCTTCCAGCTCTCTGAGTCTGTCCTGTTCTTTATCAAAAGAACTTTGGTGCTGCTAGAAATAATTCTGATCAGTCCTATTTAAGGACACACAGAGCCAAAAATCTAGATCTCAAGGTACCTTCGTTTATCCAACATGCTGCCAGCAAATGTCTCTTTCCTATTCTCTTGTTGTGCAGCCCCCTCAGTGAATATCATTCCCCTCTGGAATCCAGTTCAAATTCTGTCCTCTCTTTCAAAGCCTGGCAGTGTTTGGTCTGCCTCTCCCTACCTATCTGTTCCCATAGCACTTTACTCCCTTTGCATGCTTGAGTTCTGCCATTTCAATTCCCCTATAGGCCAGATATGCACGTGCTGAAATCAGTAAGGATATGTCAACACTTTCACCCCCTTTCGAGAGAGGGATGCAAATGCAGGTAAGCGAAATTGCAAATGAAGCACAGATTTGAATTTCCTGCGCTTCATTTGCATAATCGTGGACCACTGCTATTTCAAAATACCCTATTTCGAAATAACAAACGCTGTGTAGACGCAGTTATTTCGGGAGAAAACCTTTCTTCTGAAATAACCGGTAAACCTCGTATGAGGAATAAGGGTTATTTCAGAAGAAGGGTTTTCTCCCAAAATAACCGCATCTACACAGCGTTTATTTCGAAATAGGGTATTTCGAAATAGTGGCAGTCTGCAATTATGCAAATGAAGTGTGGGAAATTTAAATCCGTGCTTGATTTAAAATTCTGCTCAGCTGCATTTGAATCCCTCTCTTGAAAGAGGGTGCAAGTGTAGACATACTCTAAGAGCTTTGCCTTCTCCTCCCAAATGTGACTTAATGGCTTTTTATCTTGTCTAGTCCTATATGCCATGCATTGGAATTCAGCTAATCAACCTCATCCTTCAAATCCTTCCCCAGGGTCCACTCCTTTATACGGAACTTCACTTTAATTTTGCAAAAGCGGCGAGGAGTCCTGTGGCACCTTATAGACTAACTGAAGTGTAGGAGCATAAGCTTTTGTGGGCAAAGACCCACTTCGTCATGAAAGCTTATGCTCCTACACTTCAGTTAGTCTATAAGGTGCCACAAGACTCCTCGCCGCTTTTGCAGATTCAGACTAACACGGCTACCCCTCTGATACTTCACTTTCATTTTGGACATCCATTCTGCATTTACACAGATCTCACCAAGGAGGAATTCCCACAACCAGTGCATACCGTAACAATAGATCCGTCCACTCAGTTACCACAGTAACTCTCCTCTCCGTTCCCTTTGTTTATTGTCTTCACTTGCTGTTTTGAATCTGATTTACAGCATAAAAACCACCTGGCTGGGCTGCAGAATTGTCTTTGTAAGGTGCTGTGCCTGTTTGATTCTGTGTAAGGCCACTTACCCAGAGAGCCACACTCCAGAGATTGATCTTCCAAGGTTCGATTTAGTGGGTCTAATAAGGACCCACTAAATCAACCACTAATGGCACTCCAGTACTCCATGGAGTCACGAGGAGTAAGGAAACTTGATTGGAGAAACTCCCCATTTGATCTCCCACAGTAGGGACTGCAGAAAGTCAACAAGATTAGCGTAGCTGGAGTTGATGTACCTTAGGTCTGCTTTCTTTGGAAGTGTAGACCTGGTTTAAATCGCACTCGGTAATAATAAGCTTGCACTATCAATGCTTTGGAAATAAGGTTGCTGGAGCAGGCTGACTTGTCTTGGTGATGGGAGCTGCCTCTGGTGTTAATACACAGCTCTCCCAGGATGTGTACTTAAGCAGAAATTTGGATACTTGATACTTACCAAACATATTTTCCATAGCAAATGGACAGACATGCTGTGTCATGAGTTATGTTTCCCTTCTTGCAGGGATTTCACACAGGGAACTCTACAGCACATTTGTTCATTTGACTCTGTCAGATGCAGGACTCTCCATTTGGTCGGAGAGCATCTGGGATTTTTGGGGAGGCTGTGGAGTACTTATAGGGTGTGGAGACAGGCACGTTGTGGATACTGATGACTAGCTCTGAGAGATTTGAATGGGGAGAGTGCAGTCTGCGCACACAACACCTGCTCAGAGCAAAGCTGCTCATTATGCCTGTGAAGAAATCTCTTCAGTCCAGACAGGGAAGCTGGCCCTAGGAGTACACAGCATCCCACAAAGCGGGCAGCAATGGCGCAACACGGTGTGGGAACTTGGCTGAAAACGCAATCAGGTGATGCAGTTAATGGAGCCCCAGGGCCAAGATGCTCCCAATACCTTGAGTTCTCCCTCTCTGCCCCTCTAAATAATGGGCTAGGAAAGGGGGGGGGGCTGCATGGCAAAGGGGAATGGGCTAGGCCTTGGCGCCACTCCCCTCTTGAGATAGCCCTGGGCTCGGGTTGCCCCCTAGAGCTCAGCGAGTGCTGTGGCCAAGGTGGGCGGGGCTGCAGCAGATGCCTGGGTTAAGAGCTTTCCTCCACAAGTCAAACCAGACTCTAGCTATGAGCTCGTTCTGGCCAGTGATGTGCAGTGAACCATCTTTCTCTCTCTTTTACAAGTTGGTGATAAAACGCTACAGCCTGTGCACGCCACATGGAGGCAAAGCCTTGCTCGTACAGCTTGTGAGGGGGTGTACCAACCCTGCCCTGGGGCTGCAGGGGTTAAGTCTGGGGCGGAGAAGGCCCCACCCCTACAGCCCTGCTGGGCATGCTCCAATGAGAAGCCAAGTATAAAGGCCTGTGGACTAGCTCAGTCTGGGCTGCCCATGGATGAAGGTGCCACTTGAGCTCCAGAAGGGGAAGGGCTGGTTCACCCAGATGCCATCGCTAGTCAGCAGGGAACCACAGCAGAAGCCCCTGGTCCGGAGGAAAGGGATGGAGCTGACCGTGAAGGAGAGACTGGTAGGGAGTAGCCCAGAATGGGGAGTTCAACCCTTATTTCAGCTGGATTCCCCACTGTGCTATTGGTGGTCCACTCTACTGCTGACAGGGCCCTGTTCTGGGACCCGCCGGAGAGGGCCAGAGCCCTGGGGTGGGGGAGGCTAGCCTGCAACCCTACCTGTTCTGCCAGGGGCCCAGAGCTGAGCCCCCGCCACCTTGCCCAGGGACTGGTGAAGTCTGTCTCCAACCCTAGTGATATGTAACTGGGCTGTGAAACATGGAGGCTATGTCTACACATGCGGCTTCTTGCGCCAGAAATATGCAAATGAGGCTAAGCGTGGAATATTGCCGAGCCTCATTTGCATACCTAATGAGCCACCATTTTTGCTGAAGAGGCTCTTGCACCAGAAGGAATTGTCTACACTGCCGCTTCCTGGGCAAGAAAAACCCTCTTGTGCAATGCTGTTATTCCTGAAAATAATCGGCGTAATGGCATTGTGCAAGAGGGTTTTTGTTGCGCAAGAAGGGGCAGTGTAGGCAGCTCCTTCTGGTGCAAGAGCCTCTTCAGCAAAAATGGTGGCTCATTAGGTATGCCAATGAGGCTCGGCGATATTCCACACTTAGCCTCGTTTGCATATTTCTGGCGCAAGAAGCTGCGAGTGTGGACATAGCCCTAGGGAGCTAAGGGTGAGAGTGATATGGTCACACACCCGGGTAAGTATGTGAGCATAAACAACCGCATTTTGCACATGCTGGAGTCTAGCAAGATGGCATGTGGGGAGTTGTGGTTATAAAGGTTTTGTGACAGCTGCTAAGGGATTGTATAGATCCCAAGCACCCATTTACTACCAGCAAACTCCCAAGTCCTTCTTGTCCGAGGCAGATCAGAAATGGCTGCCCGTCGCAGGGAGCCATAGCCTGTAATACCTCTGAGGCTGGTATAGGGGGCTCTGTCTGTGAGGTGGAGTGTTTTCCATATAAGGGCATGTAAATTAATAATCTTCCCCTGCTCGCTCCACCCATTGCAGTAACAGATCAGCCAGTGGGCTGACTGGTGCTCAGGCCTGCTACTCCACCCACTGCAGCAAAAACCAACCTATGGGGTGATAAGTTCACAGGCAATAAAACAGGCAGGCAGCCCCTCTCTCACTGGGGATTCGCATTGAGTGAACGCCTGGCCTGATCACCCAGACGCCTTGCACCCCCCGCTCTTGAGTCTTATTGAGCGTACTCCGAGTTGGTCAACCCAAGTGGAGAGTTTATGAGCGTGTGACCGGTACTTGTGTTCCTGCTGTCTCCAGAACTGGTATAGCCCCCCCTCCCCCCACCATCATCCCTATCCTAATTGATTTTTTAGTTGTCCTTATTGCTTGCCAAGTGACAGTGGCTAAAAAGTTACTAAGTTAGTTTATAAATAGTTGTGGTTTAGGTTTTTTACTGTTTCCTTGTATAAAGTTGTGTAAATAGTCAGCCCTATGGATAATACCAGTGTTAATTCAACTGTTCCTAACCCCTGGGCAGTTATTGGGAATTATTGTGATTTAGAAAAGCCTCAGGGAATTGTTTTGTGTTGTCTGGCAATCTGTTTAATTTTTGTTCTGATGATTGTCTGGCGCCATCAAAATAAAATCAGTTTGTGCTTTTTGAAACCCCCAGTTGTGGTCTCATCCTTTCCGGCATCCCTTCGAACCTCGTGTATTATGGGGACTGACACTTCTCAAACTTTTCCAATAAACAATACAGACTATGGGTAGAAAAAGTGGGCCTTACACACCTTGCCCTATCTAGCATAGGAATCTCCCCTTGCATGCGTGGCCTATAAGGAACAGCCAACTGCTGCAAATGGTGGTGCTGAGAAGCTGCTATTATTGGTCTGCTGCTTCCTC
Source organism: Pelodiscus sinensis (assembly GCF_049634645.1). Classification (NCBI taxonomy): domain Eukaryota; kingdom Metazoa; phylum Chordata; order Testudines; family Trionychidae; genus Pelodiscus; species Pelodiscus sinensis. The sequence continues at coordinate 8,120,864 of NC_134717.1, read as the reverse complement.
TTTCCCACATACCCTACTGCCTTCTAAAAGGGACCGACCAGGAGATAAGATCATGTCCAGGCTCTGCTGTCTACACTCGCTCAGATGCAGTTCTGGATCTTTTCCAAAGTTCTCAAAGGCCTGACTGGCCTAGGCCTTGGCTTTCTCAGACACTCCTCCTTCCAACACTCTCCCTAGAGACCTTTATTTTATCAGTCAGGGAATAATGTGTTTGACTCAGACTTTCATAATCCAGAAAACTGGCAGTCCAGCTCGTATGGCCTTGGGAGGAAGTGACAGAAGGTGAAGGAGTAGGGTTGTTTGGTGCGATTGCCCATCACCTACTTGGAGTTCAACTCAGTAGAAGAAAGGGCTCGTCTAATGCAGCAGTATCCAGAGGTAACTGATTTCAAGGGGAATTTTGGAGGATTAATTTTGGGGAATTAAGAAACCTGGTGACCATGGAGCAAGGAGTGATGGGGTATTGGCCACAGTATTGGCAAGTAATCACATTAAGAGCACGGGTTTTGCTTTCACACAAAGGGTTCTGTGGCAGAGTTTGCAGGTTGCAAATAGAGTCTTAAGGTGGGATGAGTTCTGCCTCACTGCCTGGGGGAGCAGTCTGTTTATTCTCTCTGTTGGGATTCTTAGGTCATCATTTTGAATTCTAAGATGAACAATCCTGTTACATTGTAGTCTTCCAGCAAGCATTGGTGATCTCTGATTTCTCTATTTGGGTGACATGCACGTAACAGGAGTGAGTGTGCTAAAACTCTTGAATGAAAGACATTTGGAATGTGCTAAAACTATACACTCTGAGGTGCAACACACAGTGCCACTGGAAAAGACAATGAATAGGAACAAATTGCTGCTATTAGAAATTCTTGAAGATGCCTATTTCAAACACCCATCACCCCTCTCCTGATGGGCAAAGCTGGTAGCTTCCAGTCCATCAAAAAGGGCCATATTGCTGTCATTCACACTGGGTAAAGAACGTACCCAATTATAACAGCAACGAGTGGTGTCAGGGATACGGACCCTTTTCACGTGACAAGCGTCTAACTCTTGGTAACCCTATTCAGGCCAGGTGGCGGGAGACAGAAAGCAAAGCTTGGTCTCTTCCCACCACTCCGGTGCTACCAAGCAGAACGTTTCTTATCAGCAAGGTTTGCTTTAGCTATTGGAGAATTCCAGTAACCAGAAGTGACCCCTCTATTGCGGTGACTATTACTTAAGCCCATTATGTCTGAATACTGGGTCGGTTTGATCTATTTGTCCAGCTCAGTGAGATCATTTCCCAGAAGGCTGTATGGTTGTTATCTTGCCGGAGTCTCAAAATCCAATTGGCAGACACCTCTGATTTTTCTTTAGCTTATTTTGGCTACTCTAAGAAGCCTGAGCCCCATCTTGCCCTTTAAAGCCACTCTTCCCAAAACAGGATGGCACTGATGAAACTGCCTTGCCTAGCAGACTTTGGCAGCTTAGCTATAAAGCGAGTGATATCCAAAGCCACTGGGCAGGCCACCTTCATCTACAGAAGTATACGTATATGCGAAGTGCCTATCCTTTGGCGTGAGGCCACATCATTAAATAGCCTTGCGGTTGGATAATGGATGCTCCTGAAGGCTCTTTTAGGGAAAAGGAAAGAAGAATTTCTTATCCTGGAAAGACAGGTTCAAACAAATGTCGGGCTGATTCAATTAGTCTCCACATTTGCACAGACCAAGATTCAATATGCCAGAAGTCTCAAACTCCCAGCCCCTGGTCCAGAGTGATTGTGCAATCCACCCTGGGACTCCCAGCTAGCTCTAGTGAGGTCCTCTTACTGCCCCCAAGTCCCACTCTTTCCCACCATTGCCCTGCCCTCTCTCCCACATGGCACCCTATACCTGAGGATGCGATTTTGGGGATTACTGGTGGGTCAGTACCTGGAGGAGTGTAAGTGAACAGCTAGCGGGGGGATCCTGAGCTAAGGCATGGGGGCTGTGTGTATGCCTGCAGTATGCTGTTGTACGTCAGAAGGAACCGTGCAGTGAAAAGGTGCTAACCTGGAGTGTGTCTGTGACTGAGGGACCCCACAGGAACTAGCCAGGCAGTGTGGGACACTAGGTAGCAACCAAGCTGCCTTCTGATGCGGGAGAAGTCATGTTGAGTTCTAAACAGGGTAGCAATAATGGGGGGAGGAAGGGGGATCCATCCTGATTCCCTAGGGGCTCAGATCATCACCCTAGGCTTCTCAGGTTCCACTGGAGCACAACCATCACCCCAGCACTTCTGGGGTGCCCTGTAACCCTGGCAGCCCCTGGGCCGGCAGTCTGGGCAGCACAGCATAGCTGGGGGAGGGAGAAGGAGCAGCTTTTTCTCAGAACTGATTCCGTACAGTGTAGAAGATATGCTTTGTCCCCTCACTGTCAAGTTTTTCAGTGGGGGGTTTCTAGGGACAGCATCCCTTAGCTCAGGGCTGGGCAAAAAGTGGCCCGCAAGTCAGATGTGGTTTGTCTGGGTTAGCCCCTGATGGGCTGCCAGCACTTTATTTACCTGCGTGTCTGTAGGTTTGGCCACATGCAGCTCCCATTGGCTGTAGATCACTGTTCCCAGCCAATGGGAGCTGTGGGAAGCAGCATTCTGGATCGCCCACTTCCCACAGGATTGGTGATCCATGGCCAATGGGAGCTGCAAGTGGCCGTACCTGTGGATATACAGGTAAAAAAAAGTGCTGGGGGCCTGCTAGAGACTAATGCTGTATTCAGCCTATGGGTTGCTTATTGCCCACCCCTACAGATACATCTCATTAATCTCTGTATTAATCATTCTCTCATTGACATTTTTATTTTAACTTTGTATCAAGTCCTTTTAGCATTGTAATAAGTCTTTAGCTTTGTTGCATTAAGTCATTTTATATAGAAACACTGTATACTTTCATATAGAACATAGAAACATTGTATTAAGTCTTTTTGCATAGAAACTTTGTATCTTGTGGACTTTGTACCCCCCTTTTGCTTAATTGATTGTCCTGATGAGTGAATGAGGTGTGAATAGATAACGCATGAAAGACAAGCACCTCTGAGCACTTGCAAAGGTTGGAGAGGGGTGGAAGTCAGATCCAAGAACAATGAGACCTGTGAAGTGAGCTCATTGAAAGAAGACTGAACATATGGATACCTTGAGAGTCAGCAGCAAGTACCTGCTTTTGGAAACACCCTCTTTTGAAGGAGAATATGGCAGCATTGAGACACCACCCAAAAGAAGGTGCCACAGATGTCTAACTGCATATACATATGATGCCTCTCATAGATGATGCACATGCATGAGATGACTAACTGGTGGACATCTGCAGGAGAGGGAAGACACTCTAAATCTAAGGCATCTTACAGAGGGACCCCGAGTTTTCGTCTTGTTAGCATGGGAGCACCGATCCGGATCAGCAGAAGCCCAGCTCCACCCCTCCCACTTAACTCACCTGGCCAGATAACAAGAAGATGGGAATTGCTTGTGTGTGTGTGTGTAATATATCATATGCATATGAGTAAGTGTTGATTGATATATTTGCTAGCAATAAATGTGGCATTTTGCTTTTTCCCCCTGAAAAGTTCCCGTACTTTTAAGTACAACACTCCTTCCTTAGCCTATCAGATGAGCTGGGAGAATTCCATAGATGATCTTAGGAGCAGAGAACATCAAGGGTCGGTAGCGTGTTGTTTTCACACGCTTTTGTTGGCAGCCAAAGGGAACAATGTGCACGCTGGTTCTTGCATACATTGTCTGTGCCTTCCCAGTTATGTCTTGGCATGGCACCTGGCATCCCGGAGCAGAGGGGAAAAGGGAATGCCTGACTTTTTGGACTAAAGGTACTTCACTTGCTCAGCTGCAGTTGATGGCACCAGCCCCATATGAGAACAAGGTGTAGACCTCAGTCATGTCATCAGCATACTATGGGAGCTGTAGACTGTACCAGTCTCTTGCAACCTCTCCAATTAGGGATGTAAAGAGTTACCTGGTCACTGGTAAGCATCATCCTTACCTGGTGATGCTTACTGGGTAACTGGTTAACCAGTGGCCCAGTGGGTTGTCAGATGCAGGGGCTGCTCCAGCCCGACCACACTGCACCACAGGCCCAACCAGGCTCAAGCAGCGCCCCCAGCCACGATGAGACATTGTAGGGGCTGCTCCATCCCAGCCAGGCCCACGGCAATGCTGGCCTGGCCCAGCCACAGTAGCCCCATGGCATGGTGAGGCGAGTCTGGCGTGGCCTGGCCTGGCCTGGCTGGAGCAGTTTACAGTGGTAGGCCTGGCTGGGCTGGAGTGGACCTCTGCCTGTGGGATCCCAGTTAAATGTAACATTTAACCAGTTAACTTTTTTAATGGGATTTTGCATCCCTATCTCCAGTAGCTTTAACGTGTCTACGAGTGGGGGACAGGACCACACACAGTGGCATGGCCCTGGTGAGACAGATGAGCCCTGAGGACTAGTTGCCTGTCTCAACCTGTGGGATCTGAGCCCTGGCTCAGTATGACTCCACTCATGACGAGGACCCATCCTTGAGTCAACAAAATCCACAGTCAGCCATTCAGAGTGATGAGCAACATTATTCTTTTATTTACAGCTCCACCAATGAAAGGAATTGCAAAGGGGAGTTCAGAGTGCCATCCAAAGGCCAAATACAGCCAAGAGACCCCGAACCATGGCTGCTTTCTCCCCGTGACTGCAGAGTGGCGAAATTTGCTATATTTATGTCAGAAATTCATTCAATAAGTCTGGGGTTGCCAGATGGTTTCAAGAATACCGGACACACTTGACATGACATCACAATCTACATTACATCTTATTTAGAAAATACCAGACATTTATATTTTCTCAATTTGTTTCCCGAACCGAAAGCTCAAATTCTGGACTGTCTGGTTCAAAAATGGATACCTGGCAACCCTAAATAAACCATTTCTGCTCCCCTAGTCTAGATAAGTGTACAAGTACACTGTTTTGCTTGATGATTTTAGTTTTGATAGTTGTACTATTTGCTTAGGAAAATACATTTATTTTGTGTAGATACATTCACATGCAAAGCAGTCCCTATGGACTTATGATTAACTGCCAATATAGGCCTCCATGTTGCCATCTGGATGTCTCTGTTTTAGGCCCTCATTCAACAAAGCACTTAAAAACATACTTAACTCTAAGCCCGAGCTTAATTTTCTTAAACTTAAGCTTGCTTAAAACTTAAATAACAAATAGTCCTGCAGCTCCTTAGGGTATGTCTATACTGCACCATAGGCCGAAATAAGATGCACCGTTTGAGCTACAGAAATTGCTTCTCTTACTTCAATCTTATTTTGAAATACTTTTTTCATAATTTAGAAATAAAGCGCTATTCTGAAACGTCCCTTACTCCTCATGAAATGAGGTTTACAGGGATTTCAGAATAGTGAGTCTGTTATATTTCGAAATAATGGGCTTACTGTTAAACTGCAGGATAGCTATTTTGGAATACCTCTGGTATCCTGAAATAGTGCTGCAGTGTAGACGTAGCCTTAGAGACTGACAAAAAATGGAGATGGTATCATGAGCTTTCATGGTCATAACCAAGACTATTTGTTGTTTTTCCAGTTACAGACTAACTTGGCTACCCTTCTAAGGCTATGTCTACATTGTAGTCTTCTTCGGCAAAAACTTATGCAAATAAAGCACAAAGTGGAGTATTGATGCGCTTCATTTGCGTAATTAATTAGCAACTGCCTTTGCGCAAGAGACTTGTGCACAAAAAGGAGCTGTGTAGATGGCTCCTTTTTGCGCAAAAACCCCCTCTTGCACAAGAGCCATTCTTCCTAATTTTTTCCAGAGGGGGTTTTTGCACAAAAAGGAGCCATCTACACAAAAGCCTCTTGTGATATTCCACTTTGCGCTTCATTTGCATGAGCTTTTACAGGAGAAGGCAACAGTGTAGACTAGACGTAGCCTAAAGCTCTTAAATTTCATGAGAGTCAATGGGACTTATAGAAGTGCTTCATTAATGGGGGGCCCCACATGTCTGAAAACCTCTTAAAACAACCATTCAGAATTATGATAATGAGGGCTGCATGTTTGCATGACTTTGTGATAAACAGGAAAGTTTTCACAGGAAGATAGGGTTTTAGTAATTAATGAAGCAAGCCTTCATTCCATTTTTGCATATATGGCTCTATTCGTAGTGGAGTATAAGAGAGTGGATGTAAAATTATTGGCTAATTATGGTTTGTTTGTTTTTTTACATTAGTGATTGCACAATAAAGGAGGCTTTAAAAGAAGGTGACTCTGGAACTTTGCTGTTTTTCTGTAAAAGTCTCAAATGTCCATTACAAACACAACCAGCACTAATTATAACTGAGTGAATGGTGTGGTGATTGATGCACAGGGCTGGAAATCAGGACAGCTGGCTTCTAGTCACAGCCATGCCACAGACTCCATGTGTGTTCTTGGACAAGCCAAGCAGCTTTTCTGTGGCTGAATTTCCTTATGTGTACAATGGAGAATGGAAGGGAGAATTCTTACAAATGTTTGTCCATCTGCTCTAAGCATGACTGTCCGAAATGTCCATCTTCTTACACAGTAAACCTACTTCAGAATCACTCTCATTGGATTCAATAAATCTTCCATTAATTTCTGTGAAAATCTACATTTGCGGAGAGTGGTTTAATCTTAGAAAAGAGTCTTAATCCACTTACCTAGGCTCTCTTGCAGAGTGCAGCATTTTTTCCTTGTCAGGAGCATGCTGCATACATAACCTTGATATGTCACTTTTCAGCCTGTTTAATATTTGGAAGAGGGAGGCTTAACAAATAGAAATATTTTTCAAAGATGAAAACATAAAAGAAGTGTGTGTGTGTGTGTGTGTGTGTGTGTGTGTGTGTGTGTGTGTGTGTGTGTGTGAGAGAGAGAGAGAGAGAGAGAGAGACTGTGTGTGTGAGAGCACTGATGAGATCTGAAGGGTGGAAAAAGAGAAAACTAAAAATAGGTAGCAATTAAAAACAGTGAGAACAAAAAGAAATAAATCCAATGGAGAGGAGGTAAATAGAAAGTTACTAGAAAAGAGGAAGTGGGGTTAAAGACTGATGGAGTGTGAATTGAAAATAATATGAAGAAAAGTATGTTTCCTATTATTTTGATCCATAAATTGCTCCTTCCAGAGGCACTATGACAGTCTGGGAAAACATATGCATTTCAGTATTTATATTTCAGCTATACATGCTTGTTTACCCTGAATTAACGGACTACAAAGTTCTACCTTTAGATCACTGGATCAAATTAAGCCGAGAAATGAAATTTGTTACTAAGACACTTGTCTGATGGCCTATGCGAAATGAGTTTGATGGGCCTCAGCTCAGATACCAGAGTCCTCATCACAAAACAAACACACCCCTACAAGAAGCACTAATGGGCAGCTTCAATAGGACTTAAGTGTTCAAAGCTATTAATTTGGTGCCTTTCACCAGAACTAAATTCAGTCCCACAGCATGGTATTTGCTTCATGCCCAGTGTTTCTTCTTAGGTGGCACAACTTGCTGGACCCCTGGCTGAAGTACACAGACATACATGCTCTTTGCTATGAAGCCAATTGCTAGTTTTCCTTAATCACAACCTTCCGCTGATTGGATTTTCCTTTTTGTTTGGTGAGTGAAGCGAGACTCCCTCAGCCTTCACTGGGGAATTAAGTGGGTCAGCTGTCTGTTGTGTTTGCGGCAGCTATCACATGGAAACAACTCAATGTAGAATTTTGAAGCCTGGCAGGAAAACTCCAATTAAGGCACAAACTGTGTGAGCAGATAGAGCCTCAGATCTAGTCTGTGACAATTTTCATGCAGAAAGGGCACAATGGTGAATTTAACATCATTCCAAACAGGATAACGCTGCTAGTGTTTCAAACACAAACGCCCAAAGAAGCAGAGCAAGAGCACTCTCTAGGTGAGGAAACAGAGGCAGAGAAACAAAGTGACTCTCCTAAGGTCACAAAAGGGATCTCTGCCAAAGTTGAGATTAGTATGCAAGAGTCCTGTCTCTGTTCTGCCCTCTGCGCCAACCTGTGTTCATTTTGTTAGGAACAATTAAATCTTTTCCATTATAAAACACTAGAAGATTTACCCAGCATTGTTCGGGTTCTCAACCCAATTAATTGTTGGTTTTGGAAAATAAAATGCAAATGTACATGCTTCATTTAAATCATTGTGCTAGGGTGGGGCTGCGGATGAGGGGTTCACAGGCTGCCCTGTGGTGAGAGGACAACCCCAGCCCTCTCTCATGGCAGCAACTTTGGGCAAGGTGAGAAGCACTTCTCCATGGTAGTTGCAACTCCAGTGGGCACAGTTGGGTGAGGAGTGCATGTCCCCCCAGCTGGGGCAGGTCCAAGTTCGTCTGCCCACAGTGCTCCCCAGCCAGAGTGAGGAAGCTGCAAACAGTGCACTTGCTCCCCGATGAAGGAGGGTGGGGTGTACTTTCAATTAGCCTCCTAAAGTGAGCCTGGGAGGCTCAAGGCCCGGGCTGTCCCAGACGGGAAGGGGGAACACCCCTAACCAGCTCCTTTCACCTGCCTGGTGATTCTGTCTCTCTTCTGTATGGTTTTATGAGACACAATCCCATGCTAGAGCTTCAGGGGATTGCCAAGTTAGTCTGTTACAGATAAAAACAACAAATGGTCTGGTAGCACTTTATAGACTAACAAAACAATCCCATTCTAGGCATATTCCATTTTCCTGGCACAACCAACCTTGACATTGCTTCAAGGTATAAGAGAAAGCTGGATACTGAATGTGGTGGTCCTAGTTCTTACCATTTAGGAGGAGTTACTGAATAGTCTATAAAGTGCTACCAGATCATTTGTTGTTTTTTAAGTTTCCAATATGTAGTAGATGATACAATGCCCTTCATAATGAGATGGCAGAGGGCAATGGCCAGGCTTACAAACTATGAGTTAAATCTTGTTAACTTTATCCATGCAAGTATTTCTGTTGGACTACTTGTATAAAGGGTTTGTTATGGGGCTCACTTCACTGGCCTTTACAACTAGCTAACTAACAGTAGCTGTGATAGAAATGTAGCCGTGTTAGTCTGGGGTAGCTGAAGCAAAATGCAGGACAATGTAGCACTTTAAAGACTAACAAGATAGTTCGAAAGCTCATCATCTAATAAACCATCTTGTTAGTCTTTAAAGTGCTACATTGTCCTGCATTTTGCTTTAACAGTAGCTGCTACTCTCGGAGTGAAATAAAGTTGTATTTTGGAATAGTGAAGAGTAGATTTCAGATTAGATCAGCCACATCACTGTAACTCCTGGGCAGATTCTGAGCAAAAGAAGGGACTCTCCCATCTCCCGTTAACAATCAAGGACCCAGAAGAGGCAGGAAGAACAGTTAATTTCAATACAATATGGAGTTGTACAAAATGCTACCTCTCCCACATTCTTCACACTGGTTTGATTCTCTGTCTCCGTTTGCTTGAAAGATGAATAGGAGTATTTGCTTGGACACAGCTTTCAGTGACCTTACTGCTTTCCACATGGCCAGCCATTCACAAACTGAACTCCACATACTCCCTGGAGATGTTATGGGTTATACTTTGCTGCCCATATACAAAAATGCATCTCCGCTTGGTAACAGATTTGACCATTTCTCAGCAGGAGGGATTGTCTGTTTATTTTGCAGGATGATTGGTTGAATCCAGGTGGGTTTGGTTGCTTCTAAAGCAGCAGTGTCCAATAGAAGCACACCCAATGCTAGTAGCCTCTTGCTTGCAAAGTCATCCCTTGGTGTTATCAGCACTCCTACTTGCTGTTCTCTCAAACCTTACCTATTTGGTGTTGTCTGCTTCAGATTAATTAAGAGTCATCTTTCTGCCTAGCTGGTGACAGGCTTGTTACAGAGGCAGCACTGGTATGCTTGGTTGATAATCTGCTGACTTCATAGAAAGGTCAAATGCCCTTGTTGATCTGATTAGGTCTCTTAGGATGCTTTGATTTGATTAACTCTGAGTTGTTGCTCACAAACCTGCAGGAGCTGGAATGGAGGCTAGTTGATATGCTACATGACTGGTCAGGAAGAGCCATTTTTGGGCAGAATAAATAAATAAAAAAAAAAGCAAGATTCTTGATACTGTATTATAAAATGGAAAATCCATCTGATGACATTATTCTAGCTTAGAAAAGGGATTAGTGGGACTTTTTTGGAATGCTATGCACAATACTGATGGCTTTAGTCTTAAAGATGACCAGAAGGTGGAAAAATCAGGATGGTGCCCTTTCTGCCTTTTCTATAAGCTTAAAAAACCCTACAAGTTTTAATCTCTTTTTTATATTAGAATTACAGATCTCATCCACCCTGGATGACTCTGTGGGAGACTGAATTTATGCTTAATGATTAATATCACAGATACAAAGGAAGTTAAACCTGGTTAATGGAGAAGAGAAACTACATTTATTCTGAGAACATAACTTTGTTGGTTTGCTTAACACCTATTTGAATTGTAAGATTTGGGTGAAAATCTTTTTGCTGAGGATTCAACACCATCGCTTCAATTTAGAGTTGAAAATTCTCCTAATTTGCATGGATTAGTCATCTGAAAAAATCTTCCAGCATAAAAAGCAAAGCTAAGGCTTGACTTTTCTGATATTTTATATATAAAACAAGTATTAAATGTTTTAAACAAACAAACTGCAGGCTGCACCTCTGAAAACCAGTACACTCTGGTCCAGCAGACCATGGATGCTCCTGGACCAGAGTGCCTGGAGCCTAATGGCAGGAGAGCTAGGAGCCTGTCCAGGGCCAGGGCCAGAGGAGCCCCACAGCAGTGCTGGGGCCAGGGACTGGAGAACCACAGACACCAACAGCAGCTGTAGAAGGCCGGGTGCCCATGGCAGAGTGGGGTCAGGCTGGAGAAGCCCATGTGCCCGTGGAAGTGTGGAGTTGGGTGCTAGAGACATTTGGCCGCTTTTGGCAGCACAGGGCTGGGGAAATCAGGCTGCATGCAGCAGCATGGGCTAGGGCCGGAGAACCCCAGCTGCCAAAGGCAAGCTGGAGCTGGTAGCAGCAGAGCGGGCGAGAGGGTAGAGGGGGGCCAGAAGCAGGGGGCCAGCTGTCTAAGGGCTTGTGGCAGGGGAGACATCCCCTGGTCTTGCAAATTCTGTCATTCGGGATCGGTCAGGTCCCGACCATGCTGGACCAGGGAGGTCCAACCTATACACCTCTCAGACTTCTTTCATGCAGTATAAAGCAGCAAAAAGGGACCCTACAATCACTAGAGACGGGAGTTTGTGCAAACACACACAAATAAATTGCTAGTTGATAGTTAAAAAGTGCAGAAAACAGGGTTTGGGGACTTAGGGAAGGATCCTTTAAAAACTGCTGCTGTAGAGCTAAAACTAGAAAAAAATGATTTGTCTTAAGTCTCAAAGAGGAGATTTGTGGTTTTAACAGATATGCATCAACTAAAACTACTGGTGTCTTGTTAATACACCAAAGTTCTTAAACAGTGACATGCAGAAGAGTACAAAATACTGCAGTGCTGATTGCATATTTCACTGAAGAGAGGTATGTGCAGAAAGTTCTTATTAGACACGCATAATAATCCAAGGACTGGAAAGCCACATGCATGAGACATGGGGATTCTCTCTCCAGTGGGCAGTACTTAGCCAATTAGTACCGTCATGGGATTAGCTGCTCTCTAGGGAGCGGAAACCAAGGTATTTTCTAAAGCTGGTTTGTAATTACATGCTTTCAATTGACACAAACCAACCCCCCACCTCAACACCCACACACACTCCCAGTTTTCTATATCCAGTTTCTACAGCTTGTTCCATAGAAAACACAGTCTTTCTAACATAAATGAATGATTGGCTTCTAAAACATAGGCTAATTGTACATTCAGATAGGATATATGCTGCAGAATGGAAGCTTTGAATATATGCTGCTTCTTCCAACAGAGAAGCAGCCAATCATTACTGGGATCCTGACAGCTGAGAGGATTAATCAGGAGATCTACCTTTTATGGAGGTCTTGTAAGGGGCTCTGGGGGAAAATCCTTCCTCCCCAAAAGATAGAAGGTACAGTTAAAAACTACAACTCTTACTGTACTAAAGCCCACATCTTACAGAGGTATACAATGAGGCACACAAACTCAGGAGCAGAAAGCTGGGAAAAAATGGACCAATTTTCTCCACAATGTGCAATTCGTCTATAACCTGTTTTATGAATTGGCATTTCTGACATCAAAGCATTGACATAAGGTGATACAGGGTTTGTGCTTGATTGATCTAGATCTCATCAGACTGAATTGTAGTATCAGAGAATGTGGTGGGTTGGTGGTAGAAGTATCTCTATAGCAGATTTAGGAAAAAAGGTATTGAGGCTGGTGAGTGAAGCCTTAGTAATGCAGGACTTGGAAAAAGGTTTAAGTGTGTTGAATTTATGGATGATAAATTACATGCAGCTCCTCCTGGGAAACAGCATGAGAGCAACCCACTCAAGGAAAGACAGCTGTTATTTTGAGACTCTAATTTTGCTTTGTAAGCTAAGCTCTATGCACAAAGGAAAGAAATCTTATACTCTACATATGACATTAAAATTAAACTTTTCTTCCATGTAACACCTCCAGTCTCCATTAGTCTGCCAGGACACTAGCACCCCTTTCTTCTCTGTGTGCAGGATCAATGGGACAAAATTTCCAACAGCTAAACTGAGATCTCTTCAGTCACTATTTCTAAGCACTTCTAGGTAATCTCTTATTCTCTATAGTATTCTGTTTATGCAGACCATGCAGGACTTTGTATTTTTTATCATATTGTTCCAGTTATGCCTGCAAACTTGCTGGAGCAAGGATACTCACATTTGTTTGGCAGAGTTTACATTTTGAGGAAACCCTTATATGCTGATGGGCAACATAAATAATTCTGACTTTACACTATATGCAAGTGTTAAATACAGAAGGCCAGATTCTGATCTCAGGAACACTCATGAAAAACAACATTAGATGGTTCTATTTGTTCAGACACTTACCCACACTTATACTGGAGTAATAGTGCAGAATTTGCAGCACCAATTTTACATGTAACTACAGAAGGTTTCATGGATTTTAGCATACGCATTTCTGATTCTGTGGTTCATATAGATTTTCAGGTCCAGAGCCTCACAGGTGTTTAGGGACCTTACTACTAAGGATGTTAAGTAGTAGGTAAATGACCAATTGTGTATTCAATACAATCTGTGCAGAGTACACGATTAGTCGATAATGGGCCGCTGAGGCTCTGCAGTTTAAATGTAGTAAAAGCTACCCAGTTTTTACTACATTTAAAAGGCAATGGCACAGCCAGGCAGCTCTTGCTATATAGGCAGTCCCCGGGTTACGTGGATCCGACTTATGTCGGATCCGTACTTACGAACGGGGCTTTTCTCGTCCCAGAGGACGCGGGCGGCGGGACCGCCCAGACGCTCCGCGGTCCCGCGGCCCGCGTCCTCTGGGGCGAGAAAAGCTGCTTCGCGTCTCCCTGGTCTGCTGGGGGGGAGGGGGTGGAGATGCGGAGCAAAGCCGCGGAGGATGCGGGCGGCAGGACCACGGCGTGTCTCAGCCCACCGCCCGCGTCTCCCTGGTCTGCTGTGGGGGGGGGGGGGAGGCGCAGCTAGTGCGCCCCCCCCCCCCAGCAGACCAGGCTTTTCTCGCGGACGCCTGTGGTAGAGCAGCTGGGGCGCTGCCGGTTGGTCCCGCAGCGCCGCTCCTCGGCGCTACTGGACCAACCCGGCAGCACCCCAGCTGCTCTGCCCCAGGCGTCCCCAAGTCAGCCGCTGCTGAAACTGACCAGTGGCTGACTACAGGAAGCCCGAGGCAGAGTTGCTCTGCCCCAGGCTTCCTGGAATCAGCCGCTGATCAGTTTCAGCAGCAGCTGACTTGGGGACACCTGGGGTAGAGCAGCTGGGGTGCTGCCGGGTTGGTCCCCGCAGCGCCGAGGTGCGGCGCTGCGGGGACCTACCCGGCAGCGCCCCAGCTGCTCTGTCCCAGGCGTCCAGATTCAGCTGCTGTTGAAACTGATCAGCGGCTGATTCCAGGAAGCCCAGGGCAGATAAACTCTGCCTCAGGCTTCCTGTAGTCAGCTGCTGGTCAGTTTCAGCAGTGGCTGACTTGGGGACGCCAGTTCCGACTTATGTACAAATTCAACTTAAGAATAAACCTACAGTCCCTATCTTGTACGTAACCCGGGGACTGCCTGTACTTAAAAGGCAGAGCTGCAGTGCCTCTGCCTCCCCTACACTTCCCACCCCACACTGCAGAGACGGTGCTGGGGGGACTGACTTTTAAGCTGGCTTCCTGCAGCACCAGCTCCTGCTTCCTACCACCCCTTGCTGCCTCTGATTCTAGAGGCAGCATGGGCTGGGGAAGAAGAATGCATGAAGTCAGTTCTACTACCCAATAAGTCTAGGCTTCTTGGGTAGTCAATTAATTGACTACTCTTTTACATCCCTACTTACTTCTATGAAAATCAGTGGGAATTAGGCAAGTACATTCCTTTGGTGATCCATGCATTGGATACTATACTAATGGGGTGGAGGTAGGCAACTCAAATATAGTTGATTTGTTGATGGGCTAATTTGAAGACCCTATTAATTTCATTCCAACTCATCTGATGAAAAGTTTGACGGGTAGCCATGTTATTCTGTAACTTAAAAAACAATGAATAGAGCCTTTGTGGGCAACCCACGAAAGCTCATGATGTCATCTGATGAAGTCAGTTTTACCCACGAAAGCTCATGATTTTTTTTAAGTTTCCAATGTACCACAGGACTGCTCATTGTTTTTAATAACGGACTGTTCACCTGGTAAAGGATGGGCCTGTTTTACAAAGTGAATAAAACCAGTGCTATTGGCAGGGGCAATGCATAGTTTTAGCAGCAGGAAGCTGCTCCCTTTCCAGAAATACAGATGGTGCATCACCCCACAGCCATGCCTAGATACGGGAGGTGGGAAATGCTGGTACATCTACCGATTGCAGCCAACACAGGATATTTACCCTTACTTCCTGCTGCTTGTAGGGAAGATGAAAGGTCCACACTCGGATAGCAGAGTGTTCCTCCCATATCCCTGGTGTGGCGGGGCAGGTAAACCCAACCTTCTCTGCAGCATGGAGATACAGACCCTATTTCCTCATCCCACCCAAGTCAATGCAGTATCGTCAACCTCCAGCATTTAAAAATCTGGAGTCAGGCCCTCAAAAACATAGGAGTGACATAAACATCATGTGACTTAAACAACAACTGGGGCGTCCCTTTCATTTGGCCTCCAGTTTCTGAACCTTTGGGTCACGTGAGAGTAGGGTTGCCAGATACTGTCACAAAAAATACAGAATAGGGCAGGGGAAAAAAATTGGGTGAGCAAAAAACCAAAACATCCCCCCCAGCTGCGGAGCAACAACAGGGCAGGGGAAGAATGTTCCCAGCAGCCTTCCGACCCATAAAAACCAGATATTCCAGACATCGTGCATGGCGGGTATTTTCTGGTGCTTTTGTTTTACCAGACTGAGGCTGCCAGTACCGGACACCTGGCAACTCGAGGGGGCGTCACATTGTCAAGCTGCCTGGGGCAATCAGGCCAAAGCTGTTTTTAAGGGGGGGGGGGAGGAGTGTTCCCTCCTCACAGGACTCCAGCAGCTGGAGCTTAGTTACCTCAAACATGACAACGGATAAATGCCCCATGATCGCCCCTCCCCCCATACCTCTAAGCGCCCCTCCCCCATACCCTATGATCGCCCCTCCCCCATACCCTATGATCGCCCCTCCCCCATGCCCCTGGGCGCCCCTCCCCCATACCCTATGATCGCCCCTCCCCCATACCCTATGATCGCCCCTCCCCCATACCTCTAAGCGCCCCTCCCCCATACCCTATGATCGCCCCTCCCCCATGCCCCTGGGCGCCCCTCCCCCAGTCTCAGAGGAGGAGTGGGGGCGGGGCGCCTATCCCTTCAGCGGCGCCCCGGAAGCGAACAGGGGAACTTGCCCTCAGCGCAGCGTGACTCTTACCCCGGAAGGGTTCCCGGCCGCTTCCCTCAGCCCGTCTCTCGCCTGTCCTCGGCCCCAGTGGCGCCCCGCCCCGCCCCCCAAAGAGCCGCGGCGGGTGACGCTCGCTGGCGGCTGCCAACGTTCCTTCGGGGGCAGCAACAATCACGGGCCGCGGGAGCGCGCGCCAACTACGGAACCCCGGAAGGTGTGGGCCGGGCGCGGGGCGGCCCGGTATGCGCATGCGCAACCACTACACTGACCTCATCTCATCCACGCTGTGGAAGACTTCCTCTCGCTCCCCATGGGAGGCGTTTCCGGCCGCTCTGGTCTTTTCCTCCCCCCCATATGGTGAGCGAGGGGAAGTCAGCAGCCGCGGCGCCCGCCTTCGTGCGCGTGCGCCTTGGCTGGCTCGGGGCGTCTGCTAGAGAGGACTGCGCGCTCTAGGGCGCATGCGCGCTGGGGCTTCGCGGGCCTCCTCGCCCGGCCGGTGGGTGCTGAGTGCGCCTGCGCTCTGGGGGTTCCATTCTTACCCAGCCCAGCAGCAGCAGCAGCGTTAGCAGCATTGGGGTGGAGGCGGTGGCGAGCAGCAGCAGCAGGAGGAGGCATGCACTGCAGCGGGCATTAAGCGGGCTCTGCTGCTCCCGTGCTACTGCATGCACCCCCGTCTCCTCCATGAGCCCCGTTGTGCCTGCACCCCCCATCTGCCCTCCCACCAGCGCCAGGTAAAGCCCCACTGTCTGCAGCCTGGGGGGGGGGGGGTGTATGGAGGGGAAGGGGCTGCCGTCAGCCCTGGGCTGGTTGGAGGAGGGAGGATGGCTGGAAGGGGGAGGGGCAGCATTGTTGGGTGCAATGAATGGGTTGCAGCGCTGCGTCTGTCCGGGGCTGTGCCCCGTGGAAAGCCCGCCCGGGCGCATGGCTGGGGGAAGCCCCCCGGCTTCCCGGCAGGGTTTGTGCCCAGCCCCGCCGTTGTGGTTTTTTACAATCCGCCTTTGGAAGCGTTTCTTCTCTGCGCCTAAGGGGCGTCGCGCTCTCCCGGGCACACGAGCGCGGCGAGGCTGGGACGGCGCTGCCCTGCGATCGCCCTCCCGCGGGGATCCCCGCGCTTCCCTTGTCCCGAGCATTTTTGAAAAGGAGCGGACAAAGCCCGGCGGAAAGCAGCGTGCGGGCGAGCCCTGGGCTGCATGGGCCGGATGACCTAATAGGGCTGGTGTGGGGATGGATTTATAAATCTAAGCCGCGAGGGGGTGGGGAGGGTAGATTCAGGCTTTTGTTTCATCCTTAATTCTCCCTGCTTAGATCTGAGATTAGCGCATGGCTGTATGGACTGCAATACTCGGGCACTACGGGTGCTTTTGCTATTCGCTCCTTCCCTCTGGATCTCCATTTGAACAGCTTTTAGTTAGATTCTTTATTGTATGTTCTTTATCTTAAAAAAAAATGTGGTGGTGTAATCCGAATAACTGACAAACAGCTTTTAAGGATTCTTCGGTGTACCACTGGATGTTGGTATTCTGTGGATTATCGTGGTAGTGCACTTGCTTTGAATTGCCAGTGGGGTAGAGGTTTTGATCAGTGACCAACTGTCTGCCCACCCAGTGCACGGTTAATACAGATACTGTGATACTTTAGTGTGTATTTTGTGGTTGATATTGATATTTGAGTAACTTGATGCTTTTGTGTACAAGTGACAATGTCTAAAGGCAGGAAGCTAGAGGATTAAATAACTTGTCTAATATAAAGCTGTTTAAAGAGTGTGGTAAAAAGACACAATGTTTTGCTCCTCTGCAATTTAAAAGCCTGTATTGATTTGAACAGAACAGTTACTAGTTTTTTGGGGTATTTGCATGTGAGACCAGCTTTGCCTTCCAGAAAGGCAGAGATGTTCAAACACTTTTGTATTGCTCCTGTGGGTCTGCTGTGCCCTCAGATACATATATGCCACTTCAGTGGAAGGGACTTTCCTCATTCCTTCTTTAAAGGAGAACATGTTTAAAAAGCAGCATTATTGGATACACTGCACTAGGTTAGAGGCTATGCTGAACTATATCCTGGAATATATATAAGAATTAGGACTGTTTGAATTGGTGGTTGACAATTGTCATTGCTAGTTTGGTTGTGAAGCAGAACTTGGCAAAATCTTATTAAAATCTTCAGTGGAAAGACAACTTAGAATATTTGCTTGCAAGATCCTATCTATGCATTGTCTTTAAGACTTTGGATCCTGTTTATTTTTCCTCTTTGCTTCTGCTTTAAAAAGTGCTTTTTGGAACAAATGTTGGACACATCATTGAAGCCAGTCAGAGCTGTAGTTTTTACGTTTGATTTCTCCCTGTCAGTCAGGCTATATCTACACTATCACTTTTATCTGTAACATTTATGTTGGTCAGGAGTGTGGGGAAAAACACCCCTTTCACTGACAAAAGGTGCCACTGTAGATAATGCTATGTTGGCAGGAGAAAGTCTCCATCTAAATGCCACTTGTTGGGAGTTGGTTTAATTATGCCAGCAGGGGAGGTCTCCTGCCAGCATAGGGGTACATGGAAGATCTTACAGCAGCACAACTGTATTGCTGTACAGTTTGTAGTGTAGATGCAGCCTTAGTGCCTAGTCCAGCTTCTACTATTTTTTGGGAGGCGGGAGGGGGGGACTTTAGATCAGGCCCTGGATAAGTGTTGCTGTACTCACAGATGAACTCACACAAGAAAATGGTGAAAGACAAAACTGCCCTTTCACCTCTGGGTGAATGCTTTTTACAATGTGATCTATATTGGACCTATCAGTCCACATCCTCAAAGGAAACTTGCACAGCATTTTCAAAAGGTGAGCCTGGGAACTTAAATTCATAACTTTGCTGGACACCTTGATTTTGCTGTGAGGCTTTAAGCACAGGCACTGATTCTGTGCATGCTCCAGGGCTGTAGCACCCAAGGAGAAAAATTAGTGGGTGCTCCGTACCCACCAGCAGCTAAGCCAAGTGCCTCTCTTCTGCTGGTGGCTCCACTGACTAACTCCTTCCCCTCCCTCACGCTGCCTCCTACCTGCTGCCAGACAGCTATTTTGCAGCTTTCGGGATGCTCTGGGAGGAGAGGGGATGGGGGTGTGTTTGGGGAGGAAGAGCTGGGGCTTGGGGAGCGGGTAGAATGGGGACAGGAAGGAATTGGGAGCTTGGAGAGAGGAGCGTGGGTAGGGCTGAGTGTGAGGTGGAGTCTAGCACCCCCTGGTAGAGAGGAAGTCCAAGCCCGTCTCCAAGTGTGTTTCCCAGACCAAAAGGTGAGCTCTGGGTAAGTTTGACAGCTTGTTCATCTCACCCACTAAAAGACATTACTTCCCCCATCTTTTCTCTCAATACAGGGAGAGAGGCTTGTTGCTGGACCAAATCCTGTAAGCACACTTGAGTGGTATGCTAAGGCTCAGCTTGTGGAACAAAGACCCAAAATAAGAGAGAAAGAGAAACAGATGTAGGAGGGTCTAAAGAAAGCTTGGACATAGTTATTTAGCATATGCATATAAAATATTTATACAGCCCCCATTACTCTGATGTCTGAGCTCTTCACAGTCTCTAATGTCTTTTATCTTTGCAGCATCCTCTGAGTTAGGAAGGACAATCATTCCCATATTAGAGGGGGACTGGGGCACAGAGATGGAGCTATTTCCCCGGGATGTTTGTGATGATGCAGGAAACTGAGCCAGAGTCTCCCGGCTTAGAGCCCTAAGCACTTGATGGAACAAATCCTCCCAAACTTCAGTTTTATGAGTTAGCACTTCTGACTGAACAAAAACGATCTCCACTCTGTAGCTTACATAGGCAGAGTTGGCAATCCTCAGATCAGCCCAGAATCTAGAAGGTGCAAAGGTGGTTCTCCTGCATGGAGCCTTCTCTTCTGGGTTTACTAGGTGCACAAGTTCGATCAGACCCCATGATGATCAGATCTGCAGTGAAGAGCAGTGTCAGCTTACATCTGTCTCTGTTTCCTAAAATAGACCAAAGATGAATAAAAATATCTTAGGTCATTTAAATTTCAGTTGAATCTGCTTGAACTTTTTTTAGAAGTTAAATGAAAACATTGCAGGATTACACGACTGTATTTGAACTAGAGATCAGGTAGTCTATTTCGATGGCAGCAATGTACTAGAGAAAACATACTTGAGCCATTCCCTTGCAATAATCTAAAGACACTTCATTTTTAAAAATGAACATCAGTGCCACGCCCACCTTTAGTAAGCCTTACACTAGCTACTGCACTCTCCGTACTTGGGGATTAGACTCTTCAGATGCTTGGCTAAATTAGGGTGTAGGGAACATGATAAATTCACAAATAATATATGCATTAAGATCAAAGCTCTTTGAAATTGCCCTTCAATAAAACCTTTTTGCCCTCCTGTAACTTAAGTGGCTTGAACTTTTTTAAAAAGTACAGTTTAAAAATGCTTGTATAAAAGGAATAAGTATGAAAAATGAAGTCCATAGCTCTTTAAATCTGACAGACCTATTACAGTGCAGGATGCTGAGGAACATGTGCATATTTCATTTGTAACTAATGCTGAGTCAGTTATGAAGATCTCAGATTCTGTGACTTTCCAGGACCTTTGTGACTTGTCCCCCACTCCCAAAAGCTGTGCCTCCTGCTCCACCCAGCAGCAGTGGTATCCTGGTCTGCATACTGCCACTCCTTGCCCAAGAGGACCCAAGACTTAGTCGGGGTATACAGTGCATGTTGTGGACAGATCACAGGACATACATTTTTGTTTACGTCATGTGACCTCTATGTGACTTTTACTAAAAAATACCAGTGACTAAAACATAGTCTTATTCACCAGTTTCCATGCTGTGCACCTCTTCTCTTTACATAGCTCATTCAAGGGCTTAAGGCAGTTTTTGAGGGGTTATAACAAGATACAAACAATGCCTGAAATACCATGGCAGAGCTAAGCATCCAAGCAGACTCTCAGATACACTGCATCCATTATCACAGTAAAAACCTGATGAGAACACAGAACAGACTAGAAAGCACCATTCAGCTAGTCTATGACATGGCATAAATGGCCAGAACTATAAGAATTCTATGTAGAAAAGTTTTATAACACCCACCCTCTCTTCCTCTGGTGGATGACTGCTCCATTCACTATGGGAGCAGAATAAGTGATGTGTTCTTGGCACGCACAGGCCTGTTTGTCGTCAAAAAAGTGTTGATTTTTCCAATCAGTTTCCCCTGTTTGTGATAGGGTCCTACAGAGGTGGGCAATAAGTGGTCCCTGGGCCAGATGTGGTTCGTCTGGGCTAATCCCGGAGGGTGCTTTATCTACCTGCACATCTACAGGTATTGCTGCTTGCAGCTCCCCTTGGCTGCGCATCACTGTTCCCGGCCAATAGTAGCTGCAGGAAGCAGTGTCCTGGTTCCCATTGGCTCTGAATGGCAATCCGTGGCCAGCGGGAGCTGTGAGCAGCTGTACCTACAGACATGCAGGTATAAAGTACTGGTGGTCCGCCAGAGTAACCCTAGTGAATTGCCTCTGGCTTTCTGCCCACCTCGGTATAAAGTAAGGGTGTTAGCATGTACCTGTTGACGTGATTAACAGATAAGCCGGGGCTTATTGGTTAATTCTAACAGTTATGTGCACTGCCCCGCTTGCCCTTGCTGCCTCTGTATCAGAGGCAACAAAGGGGGAAGACAGGAGCTGGTGCTTGTGAGGAGCTGGCTTTTAAGCTAGTTCCTCATGTGCACCGGCTCCCATAGAGAGGCCTGTTCCCCTGCACTGCTGCTCTGATAAAAGCCATCTCCTTGTGATCACTGGCTCCTGCCTGCCCCCCCTGCATATAAACGTGTAACTGCTAAAAAAAAAAATTCAGTGCTTACAGGGTCTCTAGTATAAAGCCATAAACAAAAACTCATTGTGAAACTGACCAGACTTTGAATGGCAATTTGTGTATCTTTTTCTGCTTTTCTTCTGAAAGAGGCTACATGGGGCCAAATGTTGGGGAAAAGAACCCTGTTTTGGAATACCCTTTCTTCCTCATAGAACGAGGTTCACAAGGTTGCCGGAAAGATGTCTGCTTTTCTGAGATATATTTTTTGTGGAAAAGCAGACATGTACCTCTGGTATCTAGGAAAAGCTCTGTAGTCTAGACGTACCCTGAATCACTGTCACAGAGAGAAGGATTACAGGATCTGTTCAATGTATAAGAAAACTCAAAAATCAAACCAAGAAAAGTTATCATTAATTTGTCTGGTTTTTCTACACTGTAGCCACAGCTCAGACTTAAGATTTCTACAGTCCTTCACTTCAGACTTATTTTGACAGTTTAGTTTGTTAATAGCAGGGATGGGGAACTGAAGGCCCACTGGCACCCTTTACAGTTGTCTCTCTGGAGCATGTCAAATGGGATACTCAAACTTATTACTTTTTTCTCACAAACATGCTGTTGTCTCACTTGTGCTGTCAGAGAAGTGAGGCCTAATATTGAAACAAAGGTATTTCTCTGTTTGCAATGCATTAATTTTTGAAGACCATGTCAAACTAATTCCAAAATTTGAGGGAACATTCTAGGTAAATGGAAAGGACCATATGGATTTTGAAGTCAATCAGAAAAGCAGAAAAATCCAGTTTCTATACAGTGACCATTCAATAGTGACAGAGATAGCTCAGTCCCTCCCTCTAGTTCATATGTATACTTCAGTTCCATTGGTTGAAGTGAGTCAGCAAATGAAACTACCAAGTCAGGGTTGAAGTGTCTTCATAGAGTTGGGGGACCCAAGGTTCAGGACTGGAAGAGGGAGGCTGCTTCAGATCAAGATCTATAGTGGCTAAGTAAAGTAGCATTGAGTTGGAATGCACTGTCATCCGAACACTGTAAGTGGAAAGCCATCTTCCTTCTATAAGTTAAGACTTGTGGAATAAATCTTTGCTTAAACTGTTGACTTATAAACACTGGGATACGAAATCTGCGATAAAGATATTTATTATTCTCTGGGCCTTCCTGAGAATTTTTCCCTCACTCCATTTTATGTTTCGTTTTTGGTCATAATATAAAGCCCACAGGTAAGTGCTGAATGTGCGGTACTGGGAGATGGGTTGGAAATGGGGGGGACTACGGCCTATAATGGCAAGGAGAAAGGAGGGTCAGGGCACAACAGGGAGGCAAGATCAAATCAGTATCTTAGATGCCTATATACAAATGCGAGAAGTATGGGTAATAAGCAGGAAGAACTGGAATTGCTAACCAATAAATACAACTATGATATCATTGGTATTACAGAAACCTGGTGGGATGGGACGCATGATTGGAATGTTGGTATGGAAGGGTATGGCTTGCTCAGGAAGGACAGACAGGGAAAAAAGGGAGGAGGGGTTGCCTTGTATATTAAAAATGTACACACTTGGACTGAAGTGGAGATGAATGTAGGAGATAGCTGTGTAGAGAGTCTCTGGGTTAAGCTAAAAGGGGTAAAAAACGAGGGTGATATCATGCTAGGAGTCTACTACAGGCCACCTAGCCAGGTGGAAGAGGTGGATGAGGCCTTTTTTAAACAATTAACAAAACTATCCAAAGCCCAAGATTTGGTGGTGATGGGGGACTTCAACTATCCAGACATATGTTGGGAAACTAACACAGCGAGGCACAGGCTATCCAATAAGTTTCTGGACTGCATTGGAGACAACTTTCTGTTTCAGAAGGTTGAAAAAGCTACCAGAGGAGAAGCTGTTCTGGATTTGGTTTTAACAAATAGGGAGGAACTAGTTGAGAACTTGAAAGTGGAAGACAGTATAGGGGACAGTGATCACGAAATAATAGAGTTCATGATCTTAAGGAAAGGTAGAAGGGAGACCAGCACAATTGAGGTTATGGATTTCAGGAAGGCAGATTTTGATAAGCTCAGAGAACTTGTAGGTAAGGTCCCATGGGAAGCAAGACTGAAGGGAAAAACAACTGAGGAGAGTTGGAAGTATTTCAAAGGGACGTTGTTAAGGGCCCAAAAGCAAACAATTCCGCTGTGTAGGAAAGATAGAAAATATGGCAAAAGACCAGCTTGGCTTAACAAGGAGATCTTGCACAATCTCAAAATAAAAAAGGAGTCTCATAAAAAATGGAAACTAGGACAAATAACAAAGGATGAATATAGGCAAGCAACACGGGAATGCAGGGGCAAGATTAGAAAGGCAAAGGCACAAAATGAGATCAAATTAGCTACAGGCATAAAGGGAAACAAGAAGACCTTTTATAAATACATTAAAAGCAAGAGGAAGACCAAGGACAGGGTAGGCCCACTGCTTAGTGAGGAGGGAGAAGCAGTAACAGGAAACTTGGAAATGGCGGAGATGCTCAATGACTTCTTTGTTTCGGTCTTCACCGAGAAGTCTGGAGGTGTGCCTAACGTAGTGAATACAAGCAGAGAGAGGGTAAGTTTAGAAGATAGGATACACAAAGAACAAGTTAAAAATCACTTAGGAAAGTTAGATGTCAGCAAGTCACCAGGTCCTGATGAAATGCATCCCAGGATACTCAAGGAGCTGATAGAGGAGGTATCTGAGCCTTTAGCTATGATCTTTGAAAAATCATGGCAGACAGGGGAGATTCCAGAAGACTGGAAAAGGGCAAATATTGTGCCCATCTATAAAAAGGGGAATAAGAACAACCCAGGAAACTATAGACCGGTCAGTTTAACGTCTGTCCCAGGGAAGATAATGGAGCAGGTAATTAAGGAAATCATATGCAAACACTTGGAAGGTAATAAAGTGATAGGGAATAGCCAGCATGGGTTTGTGAAGAACAAGTCATGCCAAACTAATCTGATAGCTTTCTTTGATAAGATAACGAGCCTTGTGGATAAGGGAGAAGCGGTGGATGTCATATACCTAGACTTTAGTAAGGCATTTGATATGGTCTCGCATGATATTCTTATTGATAAACTAGGCAAATATAACTTAGATAGGGCCACGATAAGGTGGGTGCATAATTGGCTGGATAACCGTAGTCAGAGAGTGGTTGTTAACGGTTCTAAATCCTGCTGGAAAGGGATAACAAGTGGAGTTCCTCAAGGGTCTGTTTTGGGACCCATACTGTTCAATATCTTCATCAATGATGTAGATATTGGGATAGAGAGTACGCTTATTAAGTTTGCAGATGATACCAAACTGGGTGGGGTTGCGACTTCTTTGGAGGATAGGGACATAATTCAGAATGACCTTAGCAAGTTAGAGAAATGGTCGGAGGTAAACAGGATGAGGTTTAATAAAGAGAAATGCAAAGTGCTCCACTTAGGAAGGAACAATCCGTTCCATACATACAAGATGGGAAGCGACTGTCTAGGAAGGAGCATGGCGGAAAGGGATCTAGGGGTCATAGTGGACCACAAGTTGAATATGAGTCAACAGTGTGATGCTGTTGTAAAAAAAGCAAATATGATTCTAGGTTGTATCAACAGGTGTGTTGTAAGCAAAACTCGTGAAGTCATTCTGCCGCTCTACTCTGCACTAGTTAGGCCTCAGCTGGAGTACTGTGTCCAGTTCTGGGCGCCACATTTCAAGAAAGATGTGGAGAAATTGGAAAGGGTACAGAGAAGAGCGACAAGAATGATTAAAGGTTTAGAGAACATGACCTATGAAGCCAGGCTTCATGAACTGGGCTTGTTTAGTTTGGAAAAAAGAAGATTAAGGGGGGACATGATAGCGGCTTTCAAATATCTAAAAGGGTGTCACAAGGAGGAAGGAGAAAATTTGTTCCTCTTGGTTTCTGAGGACAGGACAAGGAGTAATGGGCTTAAAGTGCAGCAGGGGAGGTTTAGATTGGACATTAGGAAAAAATTCCTAACTGTCAGGGTGGTCAAATATTGGAATAAATTGCCAAGGGAGGTGGTGGAATCTCCCTCTCTGGAGATATTTAAGAACAGGTTAGATAGACATCTGTCAGGGATGGTGTAGACGGAGCTTGATCCTGCCTTGAGGGCGGGGGGCTGGACTCGATGACCTCTCGAGGTCCCTTCCAGTCCTATGATTCTATGATTCTATGATTCTATAAGCACCAACCTATTGTAACTAATGTGGAATGACTATCTTCTGGTAAATGTTACATATTTAACTCAACTGCTTAGGAAGAGAAGTACTTGCATCATATAATGCAGCTATATAACCTATTCACTTAGGATGAGTCTGCATTGCACCCGTATCTCGAAATGAGGTACACAGTTCGAGCTATGAAAATGGCATAGCTTATTCCGAGTGTATGTCTAAACAGTGCCAAATTTCGAATTAAACCGCTATTCTGAAATGCTCCACAATCCTTGTGGAATGAGGTTTACAGGGACATCGGAATTGTGAGCCTGTTATTTCCAAAGAGCTTTTGAAATAAGGGGCTTGTTTAAAAGACATGGAATAGCTATTTCGGGATACTTTGAAATAGTGCTGCTGTCTAGACATACCCTTAGGTTCTGGAATGGGTGCACAATTTTCCTCCATATGTAATAACAGGGCTCATTCTGAAATGTAGACTAGATAACAAGGCTGCTTTCCTCTTTACCCAGCTCTCACCTCCATATATGATTTGAAGGCAGACTAGTTAGGAGGCAGTTAAAAAAAAAGCACAGTTAAAGATGCCTAGCTGGACAGCCAGTGCACTGATATTTCATTTGCCCTCTCTACACTCCCATCATCTATTTTGGAGTTTTTAAGGGTTGGAAGTGGTAAAATCTAGCTGCAGTACTTGGGTGCTTTGTTGCTTACTGATTTCTGGGAGGTTGTTGAACACTGCCAAGCAGTTCTGTTTGCTTAACCCAGCTTTAGACTTGGTCACAGTCTCTCCTCCCAAGTATAATATGGAGCCATAAACCATCAAGTTAGTATTTCTAGCAGCTTTAGGCTGTCCCCCCTTCTAATCCCAGTGACAATCCTCTAGAAGATCCCGCAGTAAAATCACACTGCTCTCACATGCAGATGTGGTCCAAACACAGGGATTCCTGACTTGTAAACATCCCTTCCCCCTCCAAAACCCTTGTGGCCCTGGCAAGTCACTTACTGTCTTCCATTCCTTGGTTCCCTGATTTCCATGTGGGATGCTCTCTGCCACTTGGGGACTGGTTAGTTAAGGTTTGTAAAGTGCTTGGAGAACTAAAATTCTGGCTGCCAAGAAGGATTTTCTTTCAGATCTTTTACCACAAATAAATCCCATTTTTAGTCACAGCATGCTGTTTAGCTTGAAAGTTGAGGAATGAATCCTAATGGTTGGTAAAGACAAGTTTTGAAACGCACAGCAGTGCCTACCTTATTTCTGTAAACGTTCAGACCTTTATCTTGCCTGGAAGAGAACTCTTTTTCTGGCCCATTGCTTTCATATACTGGCACCCACCAGATTTCTTTCAATTTGGGGAGCCCCAGAAGCGCCCTTTGGACCTCTGCTAGGCAAGCTGTGTGTGGCATTGCCCTTCCCTTTCCCTCGTTAAACTAATGAGAAGTTTGATGCTTCAGAAACCTCATGCAGTAAATCTGTTTTCCCTCAGGGAGTTCTTCTTCTTTTGCGCTCACGCACAACTCACTTCTTGTCTGTCTCCTTTGCTCTACTGGTTGGCTATGTATTAGGAGGGAGTGCCTGGCGGATTTGTGAAAGTAATAAGGATAGTAGTTTCATCCCAACCTGTTATTGAGATCTCCTTAAAACCAGCTTATCCTGCTCTCATGCCCAGTCTGCAGTTGTGTCTCTTCCCAGAAAGTTGGCTTGTCATCTGTTACGCATGTGCCTCTCCTCCCAAAATACAAGAAAATTGGTAATCTTTCGTTTGTCAGTGATGTCTCGGGGGGGGGGGGGGGGAGAGAAGATGGAGGAGGAAGAAGAAGGATGATGGTCTGCTTAAGGCACTAGTTAGACTTTCAGCAGAACTGAATTCAGTTCCTAGCACTGCCAAATATCTCATATTTGACTGTGGGCAAGTCACTAAAACTCTGTGCTTTGGTTCCCCATATGTGAAATGGGGCTACTACTTTTCTCCCATCTTTTGTCTTTTTGGATTATATACTCCATCTCTTCTCCAGGCACATCTTGCTTAGGATCATAATCGTGGTTCAGGGATGCTAGCTGCTATTGCAATGCAGATGGCTAATAACAGTGAGGTTCTCAAACTTTCCTGGTGTGGACTACCTCCCCTCCTACTGACAGCAACTGCAGCAATTTACGGACTGGGGGGGACGGGACTATTCAGTGTATCTCAACTTATTTTAACATGATCATGAAAAGTGGAGAGCCACTGATGATGTATGTCTCAGCAGCATGTCTCCTCAAAGCACTGGTAATCTATGGACTGCAGTTTGGGTGGCAGAGCTCTAAAGCAATGGCTTCCAAATGTGCTTTTTTTTTTCCCTCTCGCAACCCAGTTGAAGAAAATTATTATTGGTTGTGACCCAACACAATTATGTCTTTTGACTCGAGTGCAGGTGTGGGGTGGGGGAACCAGGAATGAGGGATTTGGGGTGCAGGAGGAGGCTCTGGGTTGGAGCAGAGGTTGGTGCTTGTGGTTGGGCACAGGCTTATCTCTAGTGGCACAGTGGGAACTTTCTCCTGCCGCTGTGGATCATACCGTGTCCCGGAAGCAGCCAGAAGGCTCCTAGGCAGAGGCACACAAGTAGCTCTGCATGCTGCTCTCACCCACAGGCACAGACCTTCCTCAGCTGCCATTGGCTGGGAATTGGCCAATGAGAGTGTGGAGCCAGGGCTCCGGGTGTGAGCAGCACTTGAACCCCCCCCCCCCCAGGGGTGTGAAGGGCTAGTCAACTAATGCTTATCGGATAGCCGACAAGCTTGTCGACTAGTTGCTCCTCCCCCCCCCCCCCCTTTGCTGCCTCTCTCAGAAGCAGCAAGGGGTGGGGGAAGAAGCGGGTGCTTCAAAGCGGCAGCGCTACGTGGAGTCCGGGATCGGCTGGGGAGTCCTCAGCTGAGCCCGGGCTCCACGCGGCGCTGCTGCTTTGAAACTCTGGGAGGAGCCTGATGCCGGGCTCCGCGGTGTTTCAAAGTGGCAGCGCCGCACGTAGCCTGGGGTCAGCAGGGAGTCCCCACCTGATCCTGGGCTCCAACTAGCACTTTTGCCTTTAAAGTGAAGCAACAGCCCTAGGGCTTTTTCTACACTTCAGAGGCAGAGATGCCCCATCGACTAGTCAAATAGTTGATGCATTTTGCATCAACTATTCAATTAGTCAATTACCAGCAATTTAACATCCCTACCCCCACCTCCTACCTAGGAAGTAGATGTGCTGCTGACTGCTTCTGGGATGCAGTGTGGTCCGCAGAATCAGGACAGGCAGGAAGCCTTCCTTGGTACCCCAACTGTCATGGGTCACCCTACAGCAAGGTGACCCAGTGCCTGGAGCCCGTCCTGGGTCACGACCCATAGGTCTAAAGGGGTTATATTGGAGAAATACTAGGTATATTTAAGACCAGGTTTCAGGGTGAATTGATTTAATTCAGAGCAATTTAAATAGCTGATTTTAATCATAATTTAAATCAGCAAGCAGAAAAACCTTCATTTAAACAATTGATTTTACTTGTGTTTTGAATTTGTATTTCAAATATTTTCCTAATGAAAATTTGATTCTCATTGGTTGATAACCATTAAATATATTTATCTGTAAATAAATATAGCTTTAACACTAAATTTGGTGCGTCTTGGTAATGAGAATACACTATTCATATCCATTTATTTAAGACCTTATATAGATTCCCTCTTTAATTTTTGTTGATAGTAAATGGTGAATGATGAATTATGCATTTATTTTACTAAATGACTAATTTTTACTTGAAATTTGTGCCAAACTCCCTTTTCCCTTTGATGGAAATTCAAATTTAATTAAAATTCAGAAAACAGTATTTTTAAATTAAAACTAAGTAAAATGTTCTGGATACATAAAGTTATAGTTTACATGTTTTGCATTTAAAACTAACAGATCTGTTAAAGGGAATATTATCTGTAGCTAGTTTAATTCAGTTGAATACTTCTGGTCACCATGTCCTTCAAGATTTTAGAAATAATGGAGCTCATCCTCTCTCCTCTAATTTTTATTTCTTAATTGGAAGAAAACAAGCTTTCATGCTTTTTGTTCTCTATGAGCTTCTTAACTTTGACTGAACTAATTGTTGAACTAATCTAGTTGAACAAACTGGAATGAAGAAAATATTGTCTCTGCATGTACAGAAGAAGTTAGAGCTGTCAAAAGCTGATTGTGCACATCAGCAAACACTTGTTCTAGGTGATTAGCCAGTGAATGTTTCCAGTTCAGAGGTTTGACTTTCTTTAAAACTTGGAGCCATATATTGCTATGTATTATTTTTGTATTTAATTTAAATGGGCATATGAGGGCCTCCTGCAATCTATTCAATATCTTCATCATTGATTTTTTGTGTAATGGCATAGAGAGTGCACTTACAAAGTTTGTGGACGGTACTATGCAAGTGCTATGGAGGATCCAGTTATGGTGCCAAACTGGAGAAATGGCCTGAAATAAATAGAATGGAATTCAATAAAGACAAATGTAAAATACAACACTTGGGAAAGAGTAATAAATTGCACAACTATAAAATGGGAAATGATTGCTCAGGAAGGAATACTACAGAAAAGGATCTGTGGTCTATAGTGGATCACAAACTAAATGAGTCAATGTAATACAGTTATAAAAACTGAACCTCATTTTAGCAGGAGTGTTGTGGGCAAGACATGGGAAGTAGTTCTTTAGGTATACTCAACAATGTTAAGGCCTCCGCTTTAATGCTGTGTCCAGTTCTGGGTGCCACTTTTCAGAAAAGATGTGCACAGAATGGAGGATGTCCCAGAGGAGAGGAACAAAAATGATTAAAGGTCTAGAAAACATGGCTTACAGGAAAAGATTGAAAAAAAAAATTGCATTTGTTTAGTCTGGAGAAGAGAGAACTGAGGGATGACATACCAGTCTTCCAGTCATAAAAGGTTGTTTTGAAGAGGAGATGATAAATTTGTTCTTTGTGCTCTGAGTTCAGGACAAGAAGCATTAAGATTGAATTTCAGAAAGCGAGACTTTAGGTTAGACATTAGGAAAAAATTATAAGAGTAGTTAAGCACTAGAACAAATTGCTTAGGGGAGGTTGTAGAATATCCATCATTAGGGGCTTTTATGAGTAAGTTATACAAACACCTTGTTGGGATGATCTGCAAGATAATACATAGTTCTGCCTCAGTCTAGGGGACTGGATTAGATGACCTATAGAGGTTCTTTCCAGCCTTACATTTCTATGAATCTGTGATTAATAGAGTATACATTTAGGACTTGACATAGGTTTGTCAATTTCAAATTTAATTTTTAAATGGTATTTAAAAAAAAATAGATAAACCATACCTTTACTTCAAATAAATCCAGTTTGTTTTTTTTAAACTTGACTTTTATCCCCCCTGCCTGGTTTGCTTCTTAATCTTTGGAGAGCAGTGCCAGTTTGCAACTTTGAGCCTTAAACTCAATTCTTACAAATTGCTGTGATTCTGTTATTGCATAAGCATGGTGATTTGTGCCCTATAAGAACCTATGGCATTTTCTATGCTTAGATGCTGCAGTAGCTGCTCCAACGCAAATCTCTAGTTCAGACATACAGCCTCTTCCTGACTTGTGAACCGGTTACGGACCAAGCAATTGGTCGTAACTCGGTTCGTTCATAAGTCAGACCCCATTGAGTTACATGCGACCGCGCTGTTCGTAACTCGGGATCGCGTTCGTAACTCGGGATCCGCCATTTGCGACAGTTTTGGTCGTAACTGCGAACGGTCATAAGTTGACCGTTCGCAACTCGGGGCCGGCTGTAGTTGAACAGGAGCAACAATTCATGCTGGTTAAAGCTTAACCTCTTTCCGACCTGGGTAAGTTGTGCCAGTACAAATTGTGCTACACTGATATTATAGCCTCTAGACCAGGGGTTCTCAACCTTTTTTGGTCCCTGTACCTCCTTGGCTTTTAGTAAACCTTCCCGTACCCCCTATTCAATATGAAAGGAAATAAATTCTAGACTCTAGAATCCACAACTTTTTTCACGAACACTACTAGTTTTGGAATATTTCAATTAGGATAATCTAGTTATTTACCAAATATTCTCCATACCTCCTTGACAAGCTTCTCGTACCCCCTTGGGGTACGCGTACCCCAGGTTGGGAACCCCTGCTCTAGACTGTGGCATTTGCATTGGGGTGGACATAGCCCTCGTAAAGAAATGTCAGGGTTATATTTACCTTGGTCCTGTCCCTAAGTATTGAAGGTCTGCTGATGAGGTCCAAGGGGACAGCTCTGCCTGCAGCATCAGAGTTTGTTGTACTCTGAAAGCATTCAGCAGTAACGGGGCATGTACAAGTGGTCAGTTTAATGTGCTCCCAGACTGGAGTTTTAACACAAGGGAAATCTTGCAATTTCCCACTATTAAATCCAGCTCAACTTCTTTCTAATGTCAGCAGTATTGTTGGTCCATCCTATAGACAGGTCACTGGCTGCACTCTGTATTTTAAGCATCGTGTCTCTGGTTTAAAAAGCTGATAGCTTGTCCATTCTGGGACCATACACTAGAAACTCCATACTCCAGGTGCCCTAATTGGGCAACACCCATAGTACGGACTCTGGCAGATGGATGCAGAAGGGGCTCTGCTTGCTGCTGCTCCTACTTCTGGCCAGCTGGGGGAACAGCAGCATAGCAATGTCTTCTGCTGGAGGTTTTTTTTTCTTAGTGGCAGGGACAGTCAGTATGTGGGAGCAGTGGGGGACATGGAGTGCCAGGTAAGCATCCTACCCTCATCCTCCTCGCACTCTCTTGGGCCCGACAAAAATATTTAAACTGGCAAAACCTGTTTCCCAAGGTTGCCAGATTAAAGAGGTTTGAGTGTAGTAGTAGGGAACTTGTGTGAAATTTTCCCAGTGCCATAAAGAGAAGCGTAAAGAGACACTATGCACTTGCAGTTCAGTACACTTCAGAAAAGTTATGTAGTTTCAGGTATCATTCTGGTTCCTGAGTGTTGCTATCTTTATAATTTTGCATTCACATTTTTTATTAAAAGACTGGTTGCTGCCCTTTTGCTGTTGAAAGGTTTACACACATCAGATTAGAAATTAAGAACAGCCATACTGAATCAGACCAATGGTCCATCTAGCCCAGTATCCTGTTTTCCAGCAGTGGCAATGCCAGGTACTCCAGGGAGAATGAACAGAACAGGGAATCATCAAGTGATTCATGCAGTTTCTGGCAAACAGGGCAGGGACAACATTTCTGCCCATCCCGGCTAAAAGCCATTGGCGGACCGGTTATCCATGAACTTTAGTTCTTTTTTTGAATCATGTTGCAGTCTTGGCCTTCTCAACATCCTCTGGCTAAGTGTTCCACAGGTTGACGATGCTTTTTGTGAAGATATGCTTCCTTTTGTCTGTTTTAAACCTGCTGCCTATTAAATTAATTTGGTGACCCCTAGTTTTGTGTTATATCAAGGAGTTGTTAAATCTTCTTTATTTTCTTTCTCTACACCAGTCAAGATTTTTATAGACCACTGTCATATCACCTCTTAGTCGTCTCTTTTTCAAGATGAAAAGTCCTAGTCTTATTCATTTCTGCTCATACGGAACTGTTCAGTCCCCCTAATGATTTTTGTTGCTTTTTTGTAACTTTTCCAATTCCAGTATATTTTTTTTGATCTGGCATGACCAGAACTGCATGCAGTATTTAAGATGTGGGCATAGCATGGATTTATATAGAGGCAATATGATATTTTCTGTCATCTTATCCATCACTTTCTTGATGATTCCCAACATTCTGTTTGCCTTTTTGACTGCCGCCGCACAGTAAGCGGAAGTTTTCAGAGAACTGTCCACAATGACTCCAAGATCTCTTTCTTGAGTGGTATGAGCTCATTTAGACCCAATCAATAAATGTATATAGGGGAAATGGAAACAGATGGTACACAAAGTGCTGTCAAAGAGACATAGTAAATTGGAAAAAGAGTAATCTTGCAATTGTAGCAGTTTGCAATGTAAAAAGTCTGTTAAAAGAGTAACCGTGTAACCACTGAAAAATCTTAGGAGTTACATGATTACATGTGCTGTGGGCAGTATACAGCTTAAATAAGCTGTCTATATTGTCTGTCTTTCTCCCATACCTTGAGCTCCTAAACCCTTACATCTCTGCTATCTCCATCTCCCTCTAAGCTTTATACTGCAGAGCCTACAGCAAAATCTCCCCAGGCGCGGGACTGCTGACCCCGTTCCCTGGAGATGGCTTCACAGCTGTGGAGAAGCTGTCTCCCCTGGAGCCAGACAGAGTTTAACCAATAACATTAACCAATAAGCCGTTAGTAACTTACCTGTTACTAGGGATGTTACCTAGTAACTTACCTATTAGTAGGGATGTTAGAGTTTAATCAATCAACCGGTCCACGGATAAGCATGAGCTTATCGGTTTAACCAGTTGATTGATTAAACTAACATCCCTAGTAACAGGTAAGTTACTAGGTAACATCCCTAGTAACAGGTAAGTGGTATTTGTAACACCTACAGGTAAAAAACAACAAGGAGTCGAATGGCACCTTAAAGACTAACAGATTTATTAGGGCATAAGCTTTTTGTGAGATACAACTCCCTTCCTCACATGCTTGAGGTGAAAGAGAGGCAGGGATGCAGAGATGGGAGTGTAACATCAGTGCTAATTAAATCAGGTTAGGGACACCATTCCTGTCTATCCTGGGGGGCGGGGTGGTTTGAGCACTGGCTTGTTAAACCCAGGGTTGTGAGTTCAATCCTTGAGGGGGCCATTTAGGGATCTGGGGCAAATCTGTTCCTGCCATGGGGGCAGGGGACTGGACTCAGTGACCTCTCAGGGTCCCTTCTAGTTCTATGAGATGGTATATCTCCATATATTATTATTATCAGGGTGGATGTGGCTCAACTCCAACAGTGTTGGGAAAGTGAAAGTACCTGAAGGGTAAGTTACTTATGGAATGGCTCTTTCATTATAATGTCTCTATTTAGACCCATTCTGATGGTGTCAAATTTGCATATGAATTCCAGCTCAGCAAACTCTGGGCTACAGTCTGTGTTTGAAGGTTTTTGCCTAAGAATGGCGACTTGAAAATCAATTACTGTGTGGTTACTAACTTCCAAGTTGCCATTTACATGCGAATTTGATACTATCAGAATGGTGGAAAATATCACTGTTGAAGGTGAGCCACATCCACCCTGATTTAATTAGCATTGGTGTAACACTCCCACCTCTGTATCCCTGCCTTTCTTTCACTTCAAGTATCTGAAGAAGTGGGTTGTATCTCATGAAAGCTTTTGCGCTAATAAATTTGTTAGTCTTAAGGTGTCACTGGACTCGTTTTTTTGTTGAAACAGACTAATGTTCCGTAACACTTAAATCAGAAATGTACATTATTTGATTGTAATTGTCAAAATGTACCAGAACAATACAAAGAACATTACTACCTGCACATGGGAGCTAGAGCAACATGCAGTGAGAGCAAGATTCTGTAAAGTATTTGCAGAGTTGCCATTTGTGTAACTCTCTGCCACCTTCATCTTTCCAGGAAGATAAACTTTCTCCTCCAGTTAGGACATTTGATGTTGGCATTGTCACTTTGGTTATGTCATTGAAAAAGCTTTATGGTTAGATAAAGAAATAGTGTGTTTCCTAACTGAGAAGTTTTACATACTATTGCATTCCTGTAATCCCAAAATGCTTTACAAGTACTGTACAATTCTGATATGCAGCCATCTCTGTAAGAAGGGGTTGACAAGTGCCCAGGGAACTTAGCACAACAGTTGAGGGAGAAGAGGTAACTTTGGTCAAAGACACTGGGGCAAATCCCTTCTTCTATCAAAGAGCTATGAGATCCTGCCATGAGATGTGTGAGGGCAGGGGACTGGACATGATGACCTCGCGAGGTCCCTTCCAGTTCTAGTATTCTATGATTCTATTATCTTTTCTACGTTCTCAGAGAAAGCAGTGTGAGTCCTACTTTGGGCAGGGGGTTGGACTCAATGACCTTCTGAGGTCTCTTCCAGCCCTAGGAGTCTATGTATAGAATTCAGTTGATTTCTGAAGGGTGTTGTGTTGTCCCCAGGAGGAACATGAACTGTTGGCTGTTGTGAAGACCCAGTGTTTAGCCCTCTAAACTATTCATTCCCTTTGGCAAGAGTTGTTAGATATGCACCACAGAATAAGTGATTCTTTTGTAGGCTTTTATCCTTGAAAACAAAAATCATGGCCTGTTTGAAAGTGGAAGCTTCTTCAAGAGGAGCTCTTCATCCTGTGGCAAGTCAAGGTTCAGAGGCATGATTGTTTGATGTGCCTTGAGCTAATCTTTAATTTGAAGTTTGCCTGAAACTACACCATGAGACCTGTTGGAAAGTAACTTTGCTTGTGTAACTTTTATGCCTTGGTTACCTAATATGACTGCTGTGCAGTCTGTTTTGGTGAGATGGTCTGTTAGCCAGCAACTCCCAAGAAATTAATATTGCACTGAATAAGCAGCATGAGGGCTTGAAAGCTGATTGTAAACCTAAATTTACCAGCTAAGGCCCAATATTGAGATGCATTTAGGAGGCTCTCCGGTGGGGCCCTAGGGCATCAGCACCAGTGCATGTGCTGTCCCTCACGATTTTCATGAATGACAGCATTTTCATGAATGACAGCAGCGTGAAACTGACTTTGTCCTCTCTCTGCAGCCGGTGAATAGCAGTGGTGAAATTGCTGACCTGGGAAGCTGTGAGCAGCAGCAGTTTGTCTGGAGTCTAGAAGGGCTTGTCTATGCAAGGAGATATCAGGACTAGATAGTCCAGACTTAAACTCAGTGTGTGGCTGCTCTTAATTCAGAGCGTTTTATACCAGACTAATAGAATCCACTTCCAGAATGGATTAAGTTAATTTGGAATAGGGCACTCGTATTCCAGAGACAGAGCATCCACCCCTGGAGTTAATCTGCTTTAAATTCACACTCTGTTTTATTCCAGATTAATTTCATATGTTGACAGGGAGACAGTACTGCATCCATCACATGTCGAGGGTTTTCTTCCTAAACCCCAAGGTTAGACATAATTTTACAGTGGAGTCTGAAGAGGCATAAGCTGTTACATTCTGCAGAATTTCACTTTGTACTGCTAGCTTCAGGCAAGAGGGGATTTTTTTTTTAAGTGCAGAAAAAAAGAAATCCTCCAAGATGTCCAGTTCAGCATTTTTACTGATTTTTTTTTTATCATGTTTTCACAAAACGGTTCTAAATATATATACTTAACTGTTTGGAGCAATTCATTCTAAACTGTGTAGATTCCTTTGCTGTGGACTGTTCTTTCAGTGTTGAGGATGTGCTGAGGTGGAGTGATTAGGTGTTGTTTACTGGGTTTGAGTTAGACTGTGCTTTCCATTGTTAGTTATTTTTACCTTATGTTTTTGGAAATCCAGTTTTGGGCCAAAGCCTTCATAACTAATTTGAAGTTTGTGGTTCTTTGCAAGATGCCTTTGGTGGACAAGTTAGAGGGGGCGGAGATATTGTGACTGCGCATTTACATAAACAAAACAGGAGCTTCATTTTTGCAAAATTGTTTCCTAAATCTTTTGGATCATCCAATCAGGCTACTTGCTTAGACCAAATTCAGTCTAGGCTATCTTCCTGAATTGAGTAAGCCCATGGTCCCCAGACCGGTGCCCACGGGCGCCATGGCGCCCGCCGGGCCCTTTACGTGCGCCCGCGGAGTAATCTGAGCTGGCCCTGCCCCCGGGCATGCGGCAGGTGCCAGCCCCGTGTGCATGGCCGACCCCGGGCTGGGGGGCGCCGCGCGTACCCTTGCCGGCCCTGGTGCTGGCCTTGGCCCCGCCTCCAGGGGTGCCGCGCGTGCCCTTGCTGGCCCCGGCCTCGCGGAACCTGGGCAGCCCCTGCCCGGGATCGCAGCACATGCCGGTGCTGACCTCGGGTGTGCGGCACATGCTTGGCCCCGCCCCCAGTCACGTAGCCTGTGAGCGGCTCTGCCCCCGTACGCACAGCGCGTGAGCAGCCCCGCCCCCAGGCGCCCGGCAGCCCCAAAACGTTGGGGACCACTGGAGTAAGCCTTTGACTAGGCTTGCAATGTTTGAGTTGTTTCTGGTCCTATGTTTATAGCTATTTTCAAAACGTGGAGAAGTATCAGACATAACAAGTTTGCATCACTGGGTTCTTGGCCTGCAAGGACTTAAGATTTACATGACTGGACAGCTTCTGGGAGGAAGAGTTTTGGTCCTCAAGGCTAATGTCTATAGGTTCCTGCAGTCAGTGGAACTACCTCGTATTGACTAAGGATGTTAAATTGCGGTTATCTGGCTATTCGTATAGCTGATACAGTTTGTAGGTGTTTATCTTTGTCTGAGGGGTTGGAGCAAATGCGGTTGTATCTTAGTGCTTGGCTGTAGACAGTGGATTGTGTGGTATGTCCAGGATGGAAGCTGGAGGCATGTAGGTAAGCATAGCGGTCAGTAGATTTTCGGTATAGGGTGGTGGTTATGTGATCATCACTTATTCACACTGTAGTGTCCAGGAAGTTGATCCCTCGTGTAGACTGGTCTAGGCTGAGGTTGATGGTGGAGTGGAAACAGTTGAAATCACGGTGGAATTCTTCCAGAGCCTCCTTCCCATGGGTCCAGATGATGAAGATGTCATCAGTGTAGCATGAGTAGAGGAGGAGCACTAGTGGGCGAGAGCTGAGGAAGCGTTATGGCTGAGGAAGGTCAGCCATAAAAATGTTGGCATATTGTGGGGCCATGTGGGTGCCCAAAGCGGTGCCACGGGTGTGAAGGTATAAATTGTCCCCAAATCTGAAATTGTTGTGGGTGAGGATAAAGTTACAGAGCTCGGCCACCAGTTGTGCCATGGCATCATCAGGGATACCGTTCATGACCACTTGTATTCCATCTACGTGAGGGATGTTGGTGTAGGGAGCCTCTACATCCATGGTGGCTAGGATGGTGTTTTCTGGAAGATCACCAAAGCATTGTAGTTTTCTCAGGAAGTCACTGGTGTCTCGAAGATAGCTGGGAGCGCTGGTGGCGTAGGGTCTGAGTAGAGTCCACATATCCAGCAGTGAGAGTGCCAATGCCCGAGATGATGAGGTGTCCAGGAGGATGAACCTACGAGGATGAACCTACAAGGAGAAAAAGGGTATATTTTTAAACACGTTCTCTGACAAGTGTTAAAATTCTAGTGAGGACAAAGCAGGTGTAGTTTTAACTTTTGTTAGCTGGTTAAAGTAAACTCTGGGCTTTTTTCTTTGCCTACTGCTCTGTCTTTCCTAGGGTTAATACATCTTTTATGTTCTGTTCTCATACATGCAAAGACCTTGTCCTCATGTATAACACATGCCTTCTCCTCATGTGGATGACTGACTTGCATCCACAAGTAGACTGTGTATAACAGCCAAACTTGTGAGGCTTTGCTCAGGGATATTTGTTTCTTTATTTAATGTGTTAATTTTTTAAACTTGCATCCCACCAATTCCAAAATTGCATAGAGTGATGGCCAGAACTTTCCTGAGTTGGAGGATAATCAAGACACTGAGAGACAGAAAGCGGGGGAGATACGTGGAACTTGATGGGCAGTCAGCAAGGGCAGCCAGAGAGGAAAAGAGAGAGAGAGAGATGGCTTAATTTCTTCCTCCTTCCTAAAATCCTGCCTGCTCAAAGCCCATTCCAGATGGGAGACAGTGGGCAGCAACTGCCTGCCAATCTGTTCCAATCTGGGGGGCTGGAAGGTACTTTGGAGGGGGCAGAAGATACATAAGGCATGATGGAGGGAAAATGGTGGGGGGAGCAAGCATAAGGGCGGGGAACAGAGCCATTGTCATGGTGGGGAGATTAGGAGAAAGGTCAGGAGCCAAATCTTTCGCATGGTGTGGAGAGTGGGGGATGCTGCTATTGAGAGGGCAGTAGGAGGTTGGGGGGGGAGGACAGAAACCCTGGCATAATGTGTACAATGGAGGACCCTGCTGTGGTTTGGGATGGTAACAGGGCTTTGGCATGGTGGGGAGAACAGGGGGACCCAGCAGTGGCAGGGCAAGGGGACAAGGCAAGAATGCTGAACCTTGGAGGGTGGGAGGAAGAGTTTGGGGGGGATGGGTTACAGAAGCTTCATGATTGGAGAGACTGGAGGACCCAAGCATGAGAGGATGGAGACACATGGAGCCTCTGCCATGGAGGGAGAAGGGGAAGGGCAGAATTGGGAGAAGTGGGAATGAGTATGTGCTAGGCATGTTAGCAGGTAGCTGTTTACATGATTAACTGATAAGCTTGGGCTCATTGGTTAATCCTAAATGACATGCACCCACCTCCCTTTCTGCTCTGATACAGAGGCAACAAGTGGGGGCAGGAGCTGGGGTCATGGGGTGTATTAACAACCCTAGTGTGCACACAGCCACTGGTGTGGGCCAGTGGGAGCCCCTGGTAAGGGAGATATGGGGAGTATACAGGCTGCCTGCCAAATGGATATTGGAGAGACTTGCAGGGAGTCCCTGAAATAGAGGGGGATGGGAAAGCGGGGGGAGTGGGTGAGGCAAGGAGCTCTGGTGTGTCCAGTAAGCTCGGGTGACAAGCTGTAGGGTGTGCGATCCCTTGGGATGTGATTGGATCGCACGTGCTTTCATTCTCTAAATCGTGGGAAGTGGTTGGACAGTCTTGTCCTTGCTGAAAAAGATGCTGTTCCTGTTCGTTTTAAATGAATTAGCTCCAAGCATCTGGGTCTTGGCTTGATGTTTTTCCGCTGTTACCTTAATCGAGTTAGTTTAACGACTGAAAAGATTCAGGTTATTAGTGAGATGAGTTGGGTAAGGTAATATCCTTCACTGGACCAGCTTCTGCTGCTGAGAGAGACCCACCTTGTCTGTGCATGCGCACATCGCCCGAACCTGGCTCTTCCGGGTTACAATCTACTCGCCCATAGCGAGTAGATTGTATTATTTGTCGAGCCCTGGTTACAACACTACATAGGATACAGGTCAACATTTTGAAGCCCCAGGCTCTCTATGTTAGCTACATGGCCAGCTAATACTCTTTTGAAATGGGTAGTTTGCATCTTAACAAGCCTTAAGGCAGTGGTCCCCAACCTTTTGGGGCTGCCGGGCGCCTGGGGGCGGGGCCGCTCATGCGCTGCACGTACGGGGGCGGGGCCACTCACAGGCCACGTGACTGGGAGCGGGGCCAAACATGTGCCGCACGCCAGAGGCCGGCAGCGGCATGTGCCGCGATCCTGGGGAGGGGCTGCTCAGGTTCCGCGCGGCCGGGGCCAGTGCGGGCATGCGTGGCGCCCCCAGGGCCAGCGCCAGGGCCGGCAAGGGCACGCGCGGCGCCCCCGGGGGAGGGGCCAGGGCCAGTGCTAGGGCCGGCAAGGGCATGTGCGGCGCACCTGGGGGCGGGGCCAAGGCCAGTGCCAGGGCTGGCAAGGGCATGCGCGGTGCACCCGGGGGCGGGACCAGGGCCAGGGCTGGCAAGGGCACGCGCGGCGCACCTGGGGTCGGAGCCGGCCATGTGCCCAAGGTTGGGGACCACGGCCTTAAGGGCTCCTGTCCATAGGAAGTTGCCCAGAATAGCTATTCGGGTCACAACTTTTCCAGTCACTTACCCTATATGGGCTCTATTCCAGAATAGGCCACTTGATTCCAGAATAATGAGTGCATTTCTAGATGGGAATAATGATTCTGGAATAAAATGACTTATTCTGGAATAGTTTCACAGAAGGAGCTAATATGCATGATTGTAATCTGCAGTAGCTATTCTGATCAATTTCCCCATGTAGACTGGGCTTTTCATTGTTATTGGTCTGAGCTACCACAACTGAAAAACAACTTTGTGCTTGGAAGTCAGGAAATGACAACATTGTAGCAGTAGTTAAGTATGAAGAGACTCCATCTACAAATACCCAGTTAAACAGAGATCAGTCTTCTCTTTTGATCCCTTGCTACCAGTGCTTCTCCAGCATCACTGTGAACCAGACTACAGATGAAAATCCTGTTGAATTAGTTAACTGTTTAAATGCCTGAATAGGTGGGGGTTTCTCGGGTAGCAGTGCTCCAGCCTAGCCAGTGGTGGTGATGAGGAGCTGCTCCAGCCGCTGATGGTTACCCTTAGCTGGTAAGCATCATCCGGGAATGGTGATGCTTACTGATTAACCCTTCACATCCCCAAACCAGACATCAGGAGAAAATCAAGGCAATTAGGCAAGTAACACAGCCAGGAAGGCTTTGCAAAGAGTTCAGTGGTTGGTACTCTAGTGGCTTCCATCAGATAAGAGGGTAGGTAAAGATCCTCATTGTAAAGATAACAGGGGTGTGTTGAGGTCAAGACTTAAGGTTATGAGGGAGGTCAGGCTGTTCTTTAGTTTGGAACTACAGCTAGTACCTCCTTCAAAAAACATTTTGAGATGGGTGCTTTGAAACTAGGACAGTTCTATTCAGTTTCCCATGATGGTATCTGAGGGCATTGTTCAAGATTTGAAAGTTGAAATTAAAACTGGGCCCGGCGCCCAGATAGAAATTAGTTTTTGTACAAGCTGAATAGGAAAAGGACCCCCCCCCCCCCCACCGAAAAGAGAAGGTCACAAATGCAGTGAACCAAATAGAAAAGCCTTACCCAGAGCCTTCCAGACAAAGAGGGAAAGGGGTGAACTGTCTTACATAGTCTCCATGGGCTGGCAGTCTTATTGAACATATGAGACCTCCAAGAGCTGGTGAAATCTTAGTTTCAAACTCCTGCATGGGGATTTTGCATGTGGGTTGTATTCTAGTCTTCATTGTGCTGCTGAGGTTCTTCCCTTTTGCCCTGAAGCTGTTACAAGGGGCTTTCACTGCTCAATGATTTTCTAGGTGTATGAAATCAGTGACTGCACAGTGGGCACAGACTTAAAAACACTTCTTTGCAAGGCAGAATAGTGTTACATTTACCAGTGCAAAATATACTCGCTCACTGTTTACAATGATGGTAGTAGAAAATACTAATAGTTTAATTTCCAATTTGAGAAAAAAAATACCTTACCTTGAGTAAGTGGGCAAATCAGAGCTTTGCAGAATCCTAGGGCCAGTCCTAAGGATGTTGGGATGGATGCTTATTGCTCATAAATGGTGCTGGATTAAAGGCCCGTACAGACTGACAGCAGTGCGCGGAACACAGCAGTGATAAATGCCTCACTTGAGCACTGATCTTGCAGGGGCGAGAAGGGAGTTCAGTCTTCCTGGCCTTTTCAGTCCTGGGCCTTTTCCCCTACCATGGGAATTTTTTGGCAGAGACACTTGCCAGTGGGAACTGGGTAGAGAAACCAAACAGCAATAAGATGGTTTAAAAAGTGCTTTAAAAAAACCTGCCATTGTGGGCTAGATTTGAACCAGTGGGGAGGGGGACAGTTGGGGCACTGATCATGTGATTGTCTCCCCATTAGGGATGTAAGTGACTAGTTGCTTCTCCTCCTCCCTCCCTCCCCCGCCTCTATCAGAAAGAGGCAGCGGGGGGGTGGGGGGAATGGGAGTGTTGGGAGCCTGCTTAAAAGCTGTTCCCTCCAGCTCCATGGGAGGGGGGTAGGGGCGCAGCAGCAGCATTCCAACTTTGAAATGCACAAGAGTGCCTGCGGGGGCTCTTCTACATTTCAAAGGCAGAACGCTGCGCTAGTCCTTATCGACTAATCGAATAGTCGATGAAAATCCCATCGATTATTCGATTAGTTAATTAATCAAAACTACTCCCCATGTGACTCCTCCCCACACCACCCCTAGCCCAGAGGAGGGCTCTGTCCCCTTGCTGCTGCTTAGCAATGGGGCCCCAGGGATTAGTGGGGGACAGGGTCTAGTGCTGGAAGCAGGGGTCAGCCCCAGGCCACTCCGCTCCCAATCATTTGCTCCACTTCCCACTGCTGCTGGCAGTGAGTGTGGCAGACTCCTGGCCCCTGTCAGTCCCCTGGGCGAGGGGGCTGGGGGCCCTCAGATGTGGAAAGCCTCCACAGCAAATTAGTCGGGGACAGAGGAGCTGAAAAATAACCTGTTCTGTGTATGGCCGGCTCTTGTTTTCTGTTTCTCTAAGCCTGTATGTTCACACCAGTTAGGTATCTGCTTTGCAGCCTCTCCGCTTCCCCCTTCCTTCACACTGAGCCTGACCTGCTTTCCTTGTGCTAGTGCAGAAAGTAGGGCAGGCTTCTAGCTTTGGATGTTATTATTAGAAAGTGTTTAAAAAAAATCAAATCCTGGATTCTTACCTTCCTCGCCTTTTCAAAGAAAAACGGTGCAATAAAGAGAGCACCTCAGGAAAGTTATATATCGTGATGCTGACTCCTGCCTTTAGCAGCATGAGAGAGACT
Source organism: Pelodiscus sinensis (assembly GCF_049634645.1). Classification (NCBI taxonomy): domain Eukaryota; kingdom Metazoa; phylum Chordata; order Testudines; family Trionychidae; genus Pelodiscus; species Pelodiscus sinensis. The sequence continues at coordinate 8,076,570 of NC_134717.1, read as the reverse complement.
GAAGCTAAAGGGCAGGAATGGGGGGAGAAGAGGCTCCTTCCCTGGGCTAGGATTCATTTAGATATGGAGGGGGCGTGGCAGAGAGACACTGCAGCTGTTTGTAAAGGGAGATTTCCAGTCAGTAGCATTAGACTGGAGGTTCCTTGACATACTTCCTCAGCTTGTGTTAAGATGCAGAAAAGCCCTGCTGAAAAGGAACAGTGAAGAGCACACTCAACTCTGTGACTGAGTTGAGAATCCAGAGTTGTACCATGGTGGATTACACTGCTGTAAATCCCCAGTGAGAGCAGTTTGCCCTCTGAGTTTCTTTTATGGCCCTCCTTACAGGACATCTCAAACAGTATTAGCTAAACCACATTTTGCACACTATGCTAGTAAGGTGTTTCCCAGGCCAGCATATTGAGGGCTGCATGGTGTTAGCCAGTTTATAAAACCATGTTGTAATGTGGCTCATCACAGTTAGATCTCTAGAAACAGGTTTTGATTTTCCTAACAAAAGCTGTGGTTCTGGCTTCTATTTGACCTGTATTTTTGATGGGGCATAAAATAGGATCCGGATTCTTATGACATTGGATCTCATTTGACTGAAAATTTTCAGCAGTCAGATTTCTTTCTGTACTCATTTCTTAAAACAGACACACATTCTCAGTAACTGAGGAGCCATATAACTGGAACATCACTCGACCTTTGGGGACTGACAGAACACGTGAATTCTCATCCACCCTTGATTGAGACCCAAATTTGCTGGATCTATCACTAGAACTGCTTCTCCGGGGACTGATGGATAACTGCCTTTTTAGAAACATAACCCAAGGTCTTTGTCCTGACCTGCCTAATACTGTCTGTTTAAAAAAATAAATCCTAGCAATACCGTTTGCATCTGGTTTATTACATCTTCATCTCCCTCTGATGAATAACCTGTTTTGTCACATGTTTTGATTTTCTTCATAATTAATTTGTTTAAGCTACAGTGCTGTCTTGTTTTTCTTTCTTTCAGAATGGGCTGCTGAACCAGGAGATATTTCAGACCCAATGATACAGCATTGCTGCACCGCTCACAGCTTTATCTATTACTAGTTATTTAAACTGGACTTTTAATATCCTGCCAGCTGCTCTTCAGACACACATGGTGCATTGTTGTCATTCTCAGAATTGCATCTTTGAAACCCAGGGCCTCAGTAACCTTCGTGGAACAAAGAGGCAACCTACAGGATACATTTATAGTGGGATTTCTCAGACTTACTGCCCTCTAGCTTTATTCTCCCCAGTGCTGAATTTCTAGCACATCATGGAGCCTGGTATGGAGTATTGCTTAGCACAGGTGCTTCAGAAAGATGTTGGAAAGAGACTTCAGGTTGGCCAAGAATTGATAGATTATTTCTCAGATAAACAGAAGTCTGCTGATCTTGAACATGATCAGACTATGCTGGATAAAATGGTTGATGGACTTGCCACTTCTTGGGTAAATTCCAGCAATTACAAGGTAAGATTTGCTTGGGGAAAACTGATTAGAGTCTAATTCTGCTTTAGTCTGGCAAGTCATATTGTCTTATATGTAAGGAACTTCTTTTAAATAAACATGGAATCTTGTTCATTTTCACTTGTTGTTCTGCAGACTTCTTCATAGTCCTATTCAATCCATTGTTCTCACCTCATTTCTCAAAGATTTTGTAGTTGATGCTGTAGTCGAGGACCCATGGTACTCAAACTGCAATGCTTAAATAAACAAGTGTGTTAATATTCTGTATCTTAAATCACAGCTAAGCTTTTCTCCAAATTGAGTAGCAGGTTACATTTTGCAGTTAGCTAACTTGGATTGTTTGCATAGCTTGTTCACTTGTGCGATTTGGTCATCTCCAATAGCTGTTGCATTGTTAACAGAAGTTAATGAATTTGTACTGGATATATTTGTAATATATTAATTGGTTTTATTGCAAAACATTCATATAATCTGCCAATATCCTTTTATTCTTGCATTGAACAACAGCTAATGTGAGTTTTACATTAACTGCTTTTATGATACAATATGTAAGTGTACTTTATACTTAGTAGAAGGCTCATTCAGCCATTGTATCTTCAGCTATGTCAGAATTTGCCATCATTTGTAGTGATATCACTGTGGGACAGGAATGGGTGGCAGGACATGGAACTCTCCATAGCAATTAGGGATGTGGTATCTGGGAGTAGCCCCCTGCCGGTGGGCAGCTGTGGGCGGAGGGCTGCTCCAGCTTGGTTGGGTCCCTGTGTGGGATTGCTGGCTTCTAACCCCTGAGTCGGCAGCCCCATATGGGGCTGGCAGAGCCTCCTGCCTAGCACACCCTTTAATCGGTGAACTGGTTAAACACTATGTTTAACTGGTTACATTCCTCATAGCAATCTGCCACCACTCTCCAAGGCGTATTTGTCTTTTGTGTAACAAGTTAATTGGCTAATTCTTAACGCGCAAGTGTTAACTTACAATTTGTACGTGTTCGCTTCCTTCCTGTGGAGGCCTCACGGACCCAGGATCAGTCTCTCCCAAATCATAGTTGAAACACATTGCCCAGGTTGTATGAGAAAAGTAAGGCAGTTCTGTTGTGGATAACTCATGGACTTCTTCAGTTCTTTTGAGAACTGAAACGCTTCACGGGATTAAAAACCCCAGAGCTTGGAATGAATTAACTATGGTTCCCTCTGGAATTATTTGCGATTTACGGCATTATGCAGAGCCTGGAATACCAGTTACTCAGGTGCTCCAGAGTTCATTGTTTCCTGCAACTCCATTTCAGTGTTTTCACAGACTTTTTAAACTGGCAGTGTGTGCAAGGATGCAGCATTTCTCTGATTTATATGATCAGCTGCATTTTTTTGCATTGCCCTGTTCGTTGTCTGCATTTGTGCAATTGAATTTTGAGTATGCTTGATTGGGCACTGAGCAATTGTGGTGGAAGCTGAACTTCCTCTGACGTTTTAGAGAACTTCTGCATGTCACAGGTGGCAAGAAGATCAGTTCTGATGCACACTGCAAAGACATCTTGATGTGTGCATGCCAGCTGTTCTGTTACCTGAGGGTATTGCATGCTTTTTCCTTCTTCCTAAGGGGTTCCTCAACTATTATGTTATCTTACTACTGAAGATGTTGGAATTCACAGATATTATCAACTTTTTTCTATTCATAGCGCTTTTAAAAATTAACAAAGGTTATATAGATACATAGGATGTGCCAAGCTCAGCTTGAAGTTAAAATGCAGAGTAAGATTTTTGTTTTTATATGTTATCGTTGCTTTTTTTTTTCTTCACCATTGGTCCCTTGAAATATGCATTCTCCCAACTTCCAGCAAGGAATTTTATGGGGATTAGTGAAGCAGGAAAGACCAATAAGTCATTGACTCTCCATATAGTCTCACATTTTTGTATGACCTCATATTTTAAATATGTAGATCTTCTTATTGCATAAATTGAGGCAGCGGCTACATTCAGGCTACGTCTAGACTGGCATGATTTTCCGGAAATGCTTTTAACGGAAAAGTTTTCAGTAAAAAGCATTTTCGGAAAAGAGCATCTAGATTGGCATGGACGCTTTTCCACAAAAGCACTTTCTGCGGAAAAGCGTCCGTGCCAATCTAGATGCGCTTTTCTGCAAAAAAGCCCCAATCGCCATTTTCGCGATCGGGGCTTTTATTGCGGAAAACAAATCTCACCTGTCTACACTGGCCCTTTTGCGCAAAAGTGACTTTTGCCCGAACGGGAGCAGCATAGTATTTCCGCAAGAAGCACTGATTTCTTACAGTAGGAAGTCAGTGCTTTTGCGGAAATTCAAGCGGCCAGTGTAGACAGCTGGCAAGTTTTTCCGGAAAAGCGGCTGATTTTCTGGAAAAACTGGACAGTCTAGACACAGCCTCAGTGTTTATCATTGTTATGGAAACTAATGGTTTTCTTTCATAGTACAGGCTGAACCTCTCTCATCCAGAACTCTTATCCAGAAACATCTGTGGTCCAGAATGATTTTTGTTAGCCAAATGTCCACTTTTTATGGGTGTGGCCAAGTCTCCCGTGGCCCCATAAAGTTTGTTTACAGCCACCAGTCCTGGATCTGTGTTCTGTGCTGTTATTTAGCTTTAATTCACCCCTACATGTCCTCTAAGAGCCCAGTGAGCAGTGGAAGTGTAGGTAATGGTGCGAGAAAACACTGACCTCCCGTGATCCAGAAATCTCTCTAGTTCAGAGCTGGTCTGGTCCTGAGGGTGCCGGGCGAGAGAGGTTCAACCTGTCGTTTATAAAATGACTTATCTTTGGAATAGATCTGCTACTTACGCAAAGGCCCTTCACATAGAAGTTATGCCTGGAGAGCCTTTAGCTCAGTGGTATGTTTAATTGGTTAAGCTCTTACATGGAGCTGGGCTGGGGTCTGGAGCAACCCCCTGCAGACTGTGGCTGGGTTGGAGCACCCCCACCCGCAGTGCGGCAGGCTGTTCCGGCCAGGCTGGCCTCACCAAAGGTGGGGGCTGCTCCATCCTGAGCTGTTGGTTAACCATAATCGGTAAGCATCACCTGCTAAGGGTGATATTTATTGGTTAACCATTCACATCCCTACAACCTGGATGTAAATCTTGCACAATAGTATACCTGTCTCCATCTCTTGTTGTGGCTCGCTGCATTTAAATTACCGTCTCCCTGCATATTGGCTGCTTGGTGGGATCATAGGAGCTCAGGTTCCTTTGCTCAGTGCTACTTGCAGGGGGAACTAGGTGTGAGAGTGAGGCTAGGGGAGCTCCTGATATTTGATCAAATCCAGGGGCTCTTCTAAATAACTGCAGGTTACTTATCACTTCCATAGAGTAGCCATCAGGAGATCTAGACTGGGAGTGTTTGGCTACAGTTGAAGAAGCCAGTATTTCTAGTGTATCTGTCTCTTTCTCATTCTTGCTCCATCCCCAAGTCTGGAAGTGTCTATTTAAAGCAAAGACTGGGGTGATATCACTTGATGATTTCCCTGTTCTGTTCATTCCTTCTGGGATCACCAAGCATTGGCCAGTGTCGGCAGACAGGATACTGGGCTAGATGGACCTGACCCAGTATAGCCATTCTTATGACTGAGACTATATGGAAACTGAAATTCAGAATCGCTGTTACTGAACGTTTCATTAATAAAAGAAGGTCTTGAGCTTTGAGTCACTGATCCGGTGGCATGAGACAGTATGCTTAGTTTACTCCTGGCTGTGGCCTGCGCCCAGTATTGCTCTTAGCTAAGTCTGTCAGCCATCCAGTGTAATTATGGAAACATCAGCACACACAGGCTAAGTGACTTTCACAAGGCTGCCCGCTTCAGGATTCAAAACAATGAGTCCCAATTGCCAACGACACAACAAGAGTAAATCTATTTAAAGAGAGGATATAGGTTTCCTTTTGGAGTGCATAGGCCTCCACTGTCTAATAACTGTGCTCAAGCAGTTTTTTAGACTCTGGCTTCGTCCACGCAGTATTTTGTGGAATCCTTCCTCTTGGCGCCAGCTAACACCCTTCTCCAAAGGCTGTAGCAAAAAAGAGAAGGTGGCTAGGAGAAGGGAGTGCATTGCTTCAGTCAAAGGCGATACAAGTGTCGTGCATGGAAGAGCGTAAGTAAATCCCAAGTTGATCTTTACAGTATTTAATTGGCAAGACTACCTACAAGTGAGTTGACAGACTGCTGCATCCCTTGTTTGTGCTGATGGCTTGCAGTCCCAGCAGTTCATGGTGAGCTGCTGTTTTCTGAAGGGAAGAAGACACTCTAAAGCAATTCATGATGTCTGATAATCTCATATCAAAGGAAATATGAAAGATGTTCCCAAGAAGCAAGGCACTTGGAGACCCTGTCCAATGCTGCCTTTTCTCCACTAACAGGCATTGCTATTAATGCTGCTGCAGCTTGTAGACCTAGGAATCTGATTACACAGACCATAGGCTTCCGCTGATGAATATCCTGGGGACAGAGACACTGCATATTTAATAACTTACTGTGTAAAGAGAATTACATGTGAACTAGCCTGGTATCTAAAACCCAGCATAGGAAAGCTGGAACAAAGGACCATTGCATGGGACTACCATGACCCCCAAATCTTTTTCAGTCACTGCTTCCCAAGAGAGTCCTCCATTCAGTATTAATGACCTACGTTCTTTGTTCCGAGATGTATACATTCATATTTAGCCATATCAAAGCACAATTTGTTTGCTTGTGCTCTGTTTACCAAGTGATCCGGATCTGAATCAATGACCTGTCCTATTCATTATTTACTCTCCCACAATTTGTATGTTCTCTACAAACTTTACCAGTAATGGTTTTATATTTTCTTCTAGGTCATTGCTAAAATTCTTAAATAGGGTAGGACCAAGAAATAGTCCCTGTGAGATGCCACTGGAAATACACCCTGTCACAGATGATTGATCATTTACAGACATTTTGAGTTATCAGTCAGCCGTATTTTTAATCCTTTTAATTTTTGTAGCATGTTCATTTTATATCGTTCTAGATTTCAAATCAGAATTTCATGTGGTATCAAGTTAAATGTCTCCTAGAAGTCAGTCTATTGTTGTTAAAATATTTATCTTTTTTAAGAGATTATAAATTTATCAAGTTAGTCTGACAGACTGTTTTCCATAAACCTGTGTTGATTTGCATTATTTACATTTATTCTCCTTTAATTTATTAATAAATAAAGTCAATAAAAGTCAGCCACTCCATTGTCTGGATTCTTCTTAGGATGATCGTTCAACACCCAGTCTGTATCAACCAAACGTTATTACGGACTAATGGCTGTTTATTAGCCTTTTTTAAATGAGTCAGGAGTCTTAGGTTGTGTCTACATTTAAACTGCTACAGCTGCAATGCTTCAATGTAGGTCAGCAGTGGGCAACCAAGAATAGTGAGTGGGTCTCATGAGCGGTCCTCTTTTATCTCAATGGCCCACAGCAGCGGGGATGGTGTGGGGGTGTGAATCAGCATTTTTGCAGCACCACGAATTGTCGGAGAGGGAGAGTGAGGAGTAGGAAGTGCAAGTCTCTAGTGCCCCAGTGTGCAAGAGGTGCGTGGGTATCGGAGGCAGACAGGGTCCAGGAGCTGCAGGTGGAGGTGGTGTCAACTGGAGGAGTTGTGTAGATAATCCATCTCCCGAAAAATTGACAGTTACACTGAACTGCAATTCTTCTGTCAAGCTATTTCTGTGCAAGTCCTTTACACGGAAAGGGCACATCTAATTATTCTTGCACAGCATGCTACAGTGCAATAGTGACCGTTGCTAGCATGTTTAGGCCACCTGTGTTTACAGCTAAATTTGTCATTCTCTGAACTCCTTTGGATTGTGCTAGGAATGTAGGGATTCAACTAAAGGAAGAAGCAGAGGACATCTTGAAAAATTAAAAAACGTTATTCAGATGATCTTGGTAAAAACAAATACCACACACTCAAGAAAATGGAGACCAGGGACCTGATCCTATCCCTATTCATGCCAGTGTGGTTTTTGCTACTAACATAATTATCCACAGAATTGGGACTCAATATAGCAGAATTCAAATAGTTTTGAAATAAAATGCTTTTCTCCTTTTTAGTGAGGTATCAGCTGTCCTCAAAGGTTCCAACTTCAAGGCAGCAAAGACGGCTGCCATAATACTTTGCTCTGAATCACTAGCGGAGCTATTGTGACAAGCAAGTGGCACAAAGGGAAAAGTACTGCCCCTGAACATCTAAGTCCTTAGAGGGGGGGTATCTGTGGAGAAGATGCAGCCCTTCCCTTTTACTTTCCTTCCTTCCCTCACCTGAAGCTAGGCAATTTATTTCAGCAGTGTTTTGATTGCAAAGTTCTCCCTTCTTCTTAGTCTTATTTCTGATAAAATGCACCATTTGTTTTAAATGACTGTATAGCGTGTCCTGTTTTAATAAAGTCCAGAATATATGGTATTTAATAGAAGATGTGAGCCATGCTGAGTTGTGTACTAAGATCCTGCTGTTGATTTGTTGGTGTGCGGAGCTCCTGATTTAAAAAAAAAACAAAAAAACAAAACATCAAACTCCCAGTTGATATCATTAGTGGCAGGGCATCATACTTTCAGAAATAAAATAACAGACAGTGAAATATGATGAACTTCTATTTGCTATGGCAAAGACTTACAGTGGTAGAGGGAACAGTTTTCCACCTTGTTTTGTCTGAAACATGACAAGGTTTTGCTTAGCTGAATAGGAAAAAACACCCCATACATCTAAATTACATGTGTCTCTTTAATTATGTATTTTGCAAATTATTTGTTTGCCTTTGTAATTGAGGGGTATAACAGATGGTGCAGGCTTAGTTAAAACTGCTGTCCATTAAAATAACTTGCGCTGATGAATTATTGCTCACTTTAAGCATGTACACTTTCCACATCATGATTCATGACTTTTTTTTTCCAGTTGAAATGCAATGGACAAAACTTTGACTCAAGGAAATAATTACTGTGTTAAGACTATGAACTGTGATCTTTTGGTCGATGTACTTAATGTATCTTGTGCATGTGAAGAGAATTGACTCTGTAGAAAGAGCAGATTGCAAAGGGTTTATGGACAGTCATAGTCGATAGCCCTTCAATCTTTGGGTGTTGAACAATATATGAAGACTAAAACCACTAGGACCTACTGAATTATTTCAACCCTGAAGGTTTCATAACCCATGAATCCATGATCACCTCTAAAGCAGAAGCTTGAGGCCTTTGTTTACGCTTACCTGCACCATCGATCTACTTAAGCTCTGAGCCCGAGTCTGTACCCCGCTGCTTTTAGTCCAGCCTCTCCCTGACTTGGTTCCCCTTTTCTTTTCTTTCCCTCCCTTCTTCCTCTTGGCCACAGCCCCCTTCTCCGGCCCTGCCTGCCATATCCCTTTGCCTCTCTCCAAAAACTAGCGAAAACCAGAACTGTTCTGCAGAGCACGCCATCTGTTTCACAGTGTATGATTTTGATCTTCCCATCCACACAATGACATATATTGTGGGCATACAGATGCAATGTAAAAATAACACATGACTGCTTAAAATTAATTACCAAAATGAATAGGCATTAATGTTTCAGTGCCGGTCCGCCAAAAGTTTTTGAACGAATTTGCCGGTCTGCAGCCTAAAAAAGATTGGGAACCATTGTTCTAGAGTGTTTTCTTGACCAAACTCAGGCTCTTGCTCAGGACTGCTAGCTGACTAGGTGGGACTCCATCTCCGAGAAGGCTGAGGGCTTTACAGATAAGCCATCTCCTTGAGTTGCTCTTAGAAGCTATTCTGGAGCGAATGCACTTTTTGTTGTTAAATTCTGGCAGTTGTGCCACAACGATGACCTGTTCCAGTGTTATGCTTATAAGAAGCACACAGGATCTTTTTCAAGGGAAAGGGCAATACGCCGTGCTTAGCATGACTAGCAGCATGTGCATTTGCCCACACAGGTCCTGCAGATGTCCTTTCGTTACCAGTCTGTGAATCAGGTCAGTCTATTGCCCAGTTAGTTTGAACATGAGTGAGGAGCTGGGTTCTGTCAATTGTGATTCGAAGCTCTGAGGCTTGGCTTGCAGAGTCCTAAGGCAAAAAGCACCCCATTTGATATACCAGTTCCCATTTGAGTCTATGGGTTGTGCAATGTCATGCTGCAATCATGAATCTTTAAGCAGTGGCAATCTCCAGAGTTTTCCATAGTTATCCTCTGATGGCTGTTAAAAAATCTGAGAGAAGTATCCGTGTTTGTCTGTAACTTTACAAACAGCGAGTGGTCCTGTGGCACCTTAGAGACTCTGGAGCAAGGAAGGTTGGGGCCGTGTACTGCCCACCCTCCCGATGCTCCGGGGTTGGGGATGCTGCGGCCACATGCTGGGGAGGGGTTGGCTTCCACGAGGGTGGAGCCTAGGTAGAAGGGGTGGGCAAGGAACATGCCTCCCCTAGCCCTGCCTTCACCCACCGCCCATGGAAACCGAGGTGTGTGTGTGTGTGTGTGTGTGTGTGTGTATTTTTATATATAAACACCAGAAGAATTACCTGGCAATTGTACGACTCATGCTAATGAGGCTATTTAAGTGGGCTGGGTTTGTCCCATGCATAGCTTTTGTTGTGGAAATGCAGATGATAATAGCAGGAGAAATTGGCTTTGTAATGTGCCAACCAGTTAATGGCTTTGTTTAGGCCCAGGGTAATGGTGTCAAATCTGAAGATAAACTCTAGTTCTGCAACTTCAGAGGGGTAGCCAAATTAGTCTGTAACAGGAAAAACTTAAAAACGTTTTGCAGACTCTCTCTAGCTGGTTAGTGAAATTCCGTTGTAGAAGAGTGTCTACTTTTAATGCATGATTGAGTGACCAGCAGGTTAAAATGTTCCCCTACAGATTTAGGACTTATATAGGACTTATTGCTATTGTTATACTTATATTCTGATACCAATATTAAAATACTACATTTTGGCTACACTAGATTACTGCATGGTCTTTCCTTACCTCCATTTACAAAGGTACCCAAAGTGGGCACTTAATGCTAGAGGTAACAAGTGTTTGGTTCAATGTATTTTTCCTTTGGACATTCCACAAACGCTTGTGTACCAGTTGGTGTAGTCAGTTCTCCTTCCACCACTGCTGGTGTGGTTCTTGTGGTCCAGGCTGTTTGTTGAATGCTATGACTCTCCCCAGAAATCTGATCCAGTTATGGTGCAGCTATTATCTGCTGGTATCAATAGTATGAGGAGTGTCGGGAGGGTGTGATGCAGTGAACTGGAGCTCTAGCAGCTGGACCAGGGTGGATTAAATATTGGCTTTAGCCCTTCATATTCAGGATGAACAAGAGTTGCTTATTAAACCAAGTCATGAAACAGACCTTCTGTTTAACTCCCCAGTTAATGACTAATATGTATTGCAGCAAGGAGATTTTTCGTCAGGTTGCTGCCTGTGGTGGGGAGGGGCGGGAGTGAGGATTATCATGGTGGGGTACTAATGTGTTGTAGCTTTCACATCCATGGCAGAGGTGCTGGAAAAACAGGCTATGATTCTGAGCAGACCTGACAGCATCTTTCGGTGCATTTCAGCTGCTTGCCAAGGTGTTGTGAAAGCGTATCTGGGTGGCAGTAGCCCGTGAAATCCTGGAGGAAGCTGGGGCGAGATCGAGACCTGGTTTTGAAACAGAGTACAAGTCTGCTTCCAGACAGGGGTGATACATTCTGCTCTCCTGGCTTGGGTAGGGTTGAGCTCCTGGGAACAGAACGTTGCTCTAATCCAGTGGTTCTCAAACTGTGGGTCGAGAGCCCAAAGTCGGTCGCGACCCTGTATTAATGAGGTCACCAGGGCTGGCTTAGACTTGCTGGGTCCCGGGGTCCAATCCTGACCACTTCAGTGCGGTTAGCAGGGCTCAGGTTACAGGTGGAACTCAGGCTTTGTCTACGATGGTGGGCTCTGGCTTCAGTCATCCCTCTTGGGGTCATGTAGTAACTTTTGTTGTCCGAAGCGGGTCGTGGTACAGTGAAATTTGAGAACCACTGCTCTATCTGGTGGCCTGTTGCAATGGTAAGTTGTGTGTGTGCTGAAACCCTCTTGGGATCAGGCCCTTAGATTATCTGTCAGTAAGAGATGACTCTTCAGCCCCCAATGCCTACTTAGTGATTTGACAGGAAAACAGTACCTCAGGTGTTCCTATGTTGATGCTCCCATTCAACCAACTCTGTGACAGCTTGCAGAGCTGATTATGTCAGAACAGCATAGCTACCTTAAAGACAACTGCATGGACACTGTTGATTCATGAGCTTATTCATTGTTTTAAATGAAACACCCCAGAGGATCCCAAAGAGGTTTACAAACCGGTACTAAAACTAGGTACTGAAGTCACTGAAATGCAGCTACTTGTGGGGTAAAACTCAGCATTCCTCTAAGTGCCTGGTCACATACCTGACTTGTGGGCCTCAGATTCCACTGGTTGTTAGCGCAAAGCAAACCCAGGGCAGGACCTCCTCCCCCTAAAACCACGCCGCTTTGGAACCAAGATGTCATGACCTGTGGCGTTTAGCCCCGATGGCAGGAATAAAGGACGATTTCGCACCCAGTATTAATGACTTGTTCATCCGTTTTACACTGATCGGTGACTATAAAAATGGAGTTGTGGAGCTTCCTGATAATTGGAGTTTGTCTCATTCAGTGCCAGATACAGTATGTTCAGTTGACACGTGACATCCCTCCCCGCCCTTTTCCACTCCACAGCAGAACCAACTTCACCCACCTGTTTGTCATTTTCCGCAGACATCTCTACCCCTTTTTCCTTCTGCATGGAGCGTGCTTCCCAACTCCTTCCTTAAGGCCACTCTTCTCTCTCCCATCAAATCACAATACATTTGTCGTCACCTGATGCCGCCTGTTAACCATGACGGAGTTTGCCAGCAACTGGTGCCTGTTGCCTCTGGTTTTATCCAATTATAATGTTTAAAAACAAAATATCCCCAAAGCTACCCACATCCTAATTATGTAAATAAAAATGCGCCTATTCAGCTGTTTCCTTCTTCCTACTGATTTGTGTTTTACCAGGCTTCTTAGGTCTTAGCCTAACACACATGGCTAATGTTTAGCATGTGCGTAAGTCTTTGGAGGACCCGAGCCTTGAATTGGAAACTGATTGGGATAGAGGCTTGCTCTATGAGGTTGCAGGCCTGATTCTGGCTCAACCTTGTCCTTTCCATTGATGGAATAACACATGTTCTCTGAGGTTTGCAGGTAGGGATAGTTTGGACATGCCCAGAGAAGCTTAACTTGTCCACATTGTCGGGGCCGAGCAAATTTTCCAGGTAGTTTGTTTCATAAGGGAGGTCAAAGTAGAGGATTAAACAGTTTGTCAGTCGGGACTGACTCTCCCACTCCAGGGTCTTTTAGGATTTTGGACAGTCTGTAGCCAGTAGACAACACAACGCTGTAATGCAGTGGTCTCCAACCTTTTTAACCACAAGATCGCTTTTTCAGTTTAAGTGCAGTGTAAAATCCACCTCAAACCTTCTCCGAGGCTCCTTCTCCGAGGCCTCCCCCTGCTCACTCACTTTCACCAGGCTGCGGGAGAGGGTTGGGGTGCAGGCTTTGGTCTTGGGCTTCAGGATCTAGTCTTGGGCTATCGGGTTTGGAGTATAAATGGGTCTCCAGTCATAGCCCAGGGCAGGGGATTGAGGTCCAGGAGGGGTTTTGAGTGCAAGCTCTGGGAAGGAATTTGGATGCAGGGAAACTCACGTCTGGGGCAGGAGATTGGGGGTAGGAGGAGGTTCAGGGCTGGGATGGGTTCAGGGAGCAGGCTCTGGGTGGGCACCACTTAACTGAGACAGCTTCGGGGTGGTGGAGCAGTGGAATTAAGACAGACTTATGCCCTGGCTCTGCACCACTCCTGAAAGCAGCTGGCATGTGCAGCAGTGGCTCTATGGAGCCATGTGCTGCCCCTCATCTACAGGCACTGAGCCCACAGCTTCTGCTGGCCACGGTTCACCGATACTGATCAATGGGAGCTGCAGGAGTGGTATCTGCAGGCAAGGACAGCATGTGGAGACCCCCCTGCTCTGCCATTCTCAGGGGCTACAGGGACATGCCAGTCACGTTGAAGAGCAGCAATTACCACAGGGATAATGACTCCAGCCATGCCAGGTTCGACATTTTTAGAGCTCACTGCTCAATGAATTAAATGTAATCACGAGAGAGAAATGAAAATTATGAAATGCACAGAGCAGAGAATCCCAGTTATCCAAGTGTGGCAAAACAAGATAATTTTTCAGGATGCTGCTGGGAGTCTTGCCTGAGGAAAGACTTCAGGAATTGGGCCTTAAACAACTTTTTTATTTTTTCAAAGTAGTGTGTTGGGCCCAGATGTAGGAACTTTCACCTCCATAAGCAACTTTTTGGAGAATTGTATAAATGTCTAAAAATAGGGTTTGCTATGCCCAATTCTGCTGCTCTTTCTTTTGTAGAGGGTACCATGTAAACCTATGAAGATGCTTCCACGTGTGAGGTCTGGCAGGTTCTAGCCCAGGAAGTGGAAGTAACATTACAACTTTAATGATGGCATTGCTGCCATAAAGGTGTAAGAGAGTACTCTATTGCCGCGTCTTCAAAGGTGGAAAGCCTAGTACAGTAATACCATTTATCAGGAATAGTGTATCTTGCATCTAACATACTCGGGGTCGTCTGAGGAACGGGGTGTCTTCTGTGTGAATAAGTTCTGAGTTAGAAAAATATGTCCTGCTAATTAAATTAGTCCTTGTAAATTAACAAAATTCCAGCACATCTCCAGAAAAGAAATGACATACACGCTGGCTTGAGTATTCATGATTCTGCACCCAGTTAATAGCAGCTGACATAGAGGTCACATATCTGTCTGGAGTCCTTATTGCAAATCTAGGAATAACTGCATATCAAATGATCTATGGCATGAGCTTCGACCCTTTACAGTCTAGGGAGGAGTTCATGTTTGACCATTCGTGTGTTAGTTTTGGCTGTTTATTGAGGCAAACCGTGTAATCTTTGGAGGTGAATCTTTTGGAAGTGTTTTCGTTCATGTGTGTGTATCAGCAGGATGGTTGTCTGAGGCAAGCTCTTTTGAAGTCAGAACTTCTGGGTAGAAATGCATCGATTCTGTAACTATTTTATGTTGGAATAAGAAAAAGCAGTTTGAGTTTTGCTGCTTTTTAGGACTATTACTTTTGCATCCTTTTTGTGACCTGAGATGAGAGGATTCATAGTTACCAGTCATAGTCATAGTTATAGTTACCATAGTTACAGTGCTGTGGATAGAATGATCCTGCAGTGTATACAGGCAGTCCTCAGGTTACATGGATCCGACTTACATCGGATCCCTACTTACAAACAGGGTGAGGCAACCCCGCACTAGCTGCTTCCCCCCAGCAGACCAGGGAGAAGCGGAGCGGCTTTTCTCAGCAGACACCTCAACTTGAGAATAAAGGACTGAGGGAAGTGAGGTGTGGGAAAATAAAACTGAGCTCTGGAGACATGTTTGGCTAGAGCTTCCCCTACAATATGTACCAGTTCCAGCTTACATACAAATTCAACTTAAGAACAAACCTACAGTCCCTATCTTGTACGTAACCCGGGAACTTCCTGTACTACAATAGTCATCTCCTTTCCCGGTTAAGCTCACAGGCATGATAGCAGTGTAGTTTTCCTGTTTAATTATGTGTAGGCTTGTAAGGATTAGATCTCTATTGGTAAATGTCAGTAAATGCCAACTGTACCATGTGCACACAAACCAACACCAATGATAATCTTATAAAATGACCATAGTGGGTCAGACCAAAGATCCATCTAACCCAGTGTCCTGTCTTCTGACAGTGGGCAGTAATCATCAAGTGATTCCTCTCTGTCACCCATTCTCAGATTCTGACAAACAGAGGCTAGGAACACCCATCCTCTCCATCCTGGCTATCAGCCATTGATGAACCTAACCTCCATGAACTTATCTAGTTCTTTTTTGAATCCTGTTAAAGTCTTGGTCTTTACAATGCCTTCTGACAAGGAGTTCCACAGGTTGATTGTGCGTTGTGTGAAGAAATACTTCCTTTTGTTTGTTTTTAACTTGCTACTTGTTAATTTAATTTTGTGACCCCCCCTAGTTCTTGTAAATAACTTTTCCTTATTCTCTTTCTCTGTACCTGTCATGATTTTATAGACCTCTGTCATATTCTTCCCCCTTAGTCTCCTGTTTTCTAAGCTGAAAAGTCCAGTTTTATTTCTCTCTCCTCATATGGTATCCTTTCCAAACAGACTAAGAGAATAACTGAAATTTACAGATAGGTAAAGTAAGAAAAATGTGGCTTGAGAACTTTGATTTAATGTACTCTGTACATTTTGTCATATGGTGTTGACAGTTTAGTGTGTTAAAGTTATAAAGGTTTAACATTTTCAATATTAAAGTCTGCTACCATTATGGGGGGGGGGGGGCAGACAATTATTTCCTCACAAATGTGAAAATTTTAATAGAGAAAAATGTTAAAAATAAACATCAGTATCATTCACCAAGATGAGACAAAATAAAAATCAAATTCTCCCCAGCCTAATTATTTGAGAAATCAGTAACAGGAGGATCATTGCATTGTACACTGAGGGGTCAAGGGACCGTTACTGTATATCACTCGTTTATGTATACATATGCACTGCACAGGCTTCAGAAGGAGACTCATGCAGAATAAATCACTGCAGTTCGGAAAACTAACTGCTCACAACTTTCAAATGCTAGCTAGGGTTGCAGAAAGTTTCCTCATGAGGTTTATATAATGAATTAGGCCATTCTTATTTGCTTGTATATGTTTGTCAAGTGTAGAGTTCTGTGTAAATTGCTATTATGGGATGCCTTTGCACATTTGTGGTGCTCACAAGTAAGAAAATCCAGCTCCTCTTAGTGAATTTTACTCAGTTTCAATAAGAGAAAAGATGGAATGGGCCATGGGAACTTTTCCAAGAGCTGGTTTTTTCCTTCTGTCCAGACAGCTAAAAATGCCACTTCTGCTCTCTTCCTCTGACCTGACACCCTCTCCCCACCCTTTCAAGTTCATGCGGAACATTGCTGTTGAGATAATTTTCCCGGCTTGTCAGTCACACTGCTGTTGCGTCCAATACAAGCATCTTGTTCCCCTTTAAGAGCCTGTGCACCTCTGCTTATCTGTTCTTTTTCTGATTGTGTCACCCAGTCCCCCTCCAATGATGGCAGCCTCACCCACCTGTTTGCATCTTTCATCAGCACCTGTGGTCTCTTCCATAGTGTTATTTGTGGTGCACTCTTTCAGACTGCTGTAATATATTGTTTGTACTGCTATAGTGCCTAGGAGCATCATCACAGACTGAGCCCCCAGTGTGCTAGGTACTGTACAAACACAAAACGATGGTCCCTATTCCAGAGAGCTTAAAATGTAAGTGTAAAACCAAAGAAAAGATGGGAGACAGACTGGGGAGAACAGGGAAATAACAAAGCAGGTCAAGTCAGCATTAATGGGCAGTGGTCTCAGCACACCAGGAGCTAACAGTTGTCAAGTTTGTTGGTAGGAGTCATGCCAAAGGAGAGGTTTTTTGAGGGGGTGGTGAGGTAGCCTTGGGAAGCTCCTCTCAAGGCTAAGAGGCAGCACTGAGGTACCTGGCGGGGGTGTGGGGAGGGGATGGAGGCTGGCATCATGGGTTGTGTAGGAAATGATATCTTTCTAGTGAATGAGAGATAATAGGCTGGAGATAAGTGAAGACAAGCAGCTTGTATTTAATGTGATAGAGGGTGGAGCCAGTGGAGGGATGCAAAGGGGGGTGGTGGTGGTGGTGAGGGAACATGGCCAAAGCAACAGGCTTAGGAAGATGTTTGCAGCAGCTGTCTTAATGCATATGAGTGTGGCAAGATAGTATTTGTCAAGGCCATGGAAGAAGATATTGCATTAATTGAGCGGTGAGATGAGACCTTGGATAAGAGTTTTAGCTGTGCAGGTGGATAGGAAAGGTCATGTTCTGGAGAGGAAATGCAGAGAGAATTTGCAAGATTTAGATCTAGCTTGCTATAAAGCCATGTCTTCAAATCCCTTCTCAAGATGTACTTCTACCATGATGTCTACAGTAAACGGCAAAGGGTAATGACTAGGCAGGTGGCCAGTAGGTATTACTGAGATGATTGATCTATCTTTGCTCACACATGTTAAAAAAATAATGGTTCAAAACCTGTGAACGGTGTTTCTAGCTAGTCTGTGTATCTGTGTTACTTTCCTGCTCCCTCATTGCCTTCATATGTTTGTTGCACCTACTTGCTGCTGCTTGTTTTAAATTAAATGGTCCATTCTTCTGGCATGGGCTGTTGCGCACACGTTGCATGGTTCGTGTGTCACTGGGATGGTGCATCCTGCAGTCCTGACTGGGCCTGTGGATGCTGACGTATTACAAACAGAGAGATGGAGGATAAAAGGCTTAATGCTAAGGCTAAGGGCATGTAGCCTGTAATTGTCATAGTTTAAAAAACAAAACAAAACACACCCTAAGCATGAGGGAGGGACAGATGGCACCACAGCTGGGATTCATGGGGGAAGCTGAAGGAGGGGGTTTTGGGGAGGGGAGAGAGTGTGAGAGCAGCATGAGAGAAGCCACAGGAACATGTGTGGGAAGTGGAAGGGCGAAATGAGCAGGTAAGGGCAGAGTGACCAGAGGTCAGGGGCTAAGGAGGTGATGGGGGGAGATGAGAGCAGGGAAGCAGGGATTTGAGTGGTGATAGACAGGCTTCTAAACTGGGTACTGAATGTGGGGGAAAGTCTCTGAGAGCTGGATCAAGTTATGGTGGAACATTTTGGGGTGGCCTGGAGAGAGGGGGGAAGGGCGGGAGGAGGGTGGGGGGAGAGAGAGAGGGAGAAAGAGAAAAAGCAACAGGATTTTTTTAAAAGCTTCCTGGGTAGGGACTGAGACCTTTCCCAGATAACGCATTGAGTGGAATAGTGAGGGAGGAAAACCGACTGTTCCATTTCTAACATGGCGGGATATGTCAGGGAGATGCCAAAAGTGAATGGGGTGCAGGAGAGACAGGTTTGTGAGCCATCCTTATGGGTGAGGTAACCCGGGGAGTGAGAGTGTAGGGAAAGAGAAGACGGGCTGAGGAGTTGCTGTAAGAGTGCTCCACAAGGCAGGAGTTAAGCGAAAAACCCAAATTCAATGGACGCTCAAGGAGAAGACTCTCAGAGATCCCGGGTGAGGAATACCGATAGCGTGTTCCTTTTTTTTTTCTATTCCTTTCAAAACTGGCAGCAGTTTCAGAAGATCTGTATCTCCAAGCTGAGAGAAGGAAATCTGGTATTGGGAGCTGCTTGCTTTGATCAGAAAGGCAGTCAGACAGAATTTCTGGTCATTTGAAGAGTGACTCAAGTGATGCACCATTGAAATCAGAGGCAAAGCTCACAGACTTCGCTTGAACCAGGATTTGGACTGCAGGCAGCAGCTGCTCTGCAGATAGCACACTGCAAATAATTCCGTTCCATGAGCAACCTGAGCTCATTTAAAATAATTCTAATGCATGTCTCAGTTTCTTTAGGCTTAACTCTGAAACTTTTTTGTAACAGCGTTTGTGACATTGTAATTGGCATGCAAGTTAATAAGGATCATTTGAATAATGGCTTACACGATGCTTCTTTTTAGGGAAGATATTTCCTTCAAGGCTAACCCTGCATAGTAGAAAATTAAACCTAACTAATCTGATTTACTTTATTGTTACAGAATTCAGCATTTTGTTGTTGAATTTTATAGTGATCACTTGCTTTTTTTTCTTTTTCTTATTTCAAACTTTATACCACCTTAGCTATGTTGGTCAGGGGTGTGAAAAAGACACACCTCCTAGCGACACAGCTCTGTTGACAAAACCTGTAGGCTACGTCTACACTGGCCCCTTTTCCGAAAGGGGCATGTTAATTTCACAGGTCGTAATAGGGAAATCCGCGGGGGATTTAAATAAAAATGTCCGCCGCTTTTTTCCGGCTTTTAGAAAAGCCGGAAAAGAGCTTCTACACTGGCCCCGATCCTCCAGAAAAAAGCCCTTTTCCGGAGATCTCTTATTCCTCCTTCAAAGTAGGAATAAGAGATCTCCGGAAAAGGGCTTTTTTCCGGAGGATCGGGGCCAGTGTAGAAGCTCTTTTCCGGCTTTTCTAAAAGCCGGAAAAAAGCGGCGGACATTTTTATTTAAATCCCCCGCGGATTTCCCTATTACGACCTGTGAAATTAACATGCCCCTTTCGGAAAAGGGGCCACTGTAGACGAGCCCCTAGTGTAGATGGAATTTTGCCAACAGCAGACTACTTTTGTGTATAGCTCACATTAGGGAGGTGGTGTTCGTACGTTGACAAAAAGTCTCTTGTGTCTAAACTACTATCTTGACACAGGTTCCAAAGTATAGACATCGGTTGTGGCTACACGTAGCCGTAGTGCTTCAGTGTACACACTTCTACAGCATCTGGAGGGATTCTCCTGTTGCCATAGTTAATCCACCTTCCCGAGAGGCAGTAGTTAGGTCAGTGGAAGAATTCTTCTATCAACCCAGTACTGTCTTCGCGGGGAATAGTTGGGTAATGATGTTGCCGCACAGTGTGTTTTTTTTTTTTTCACACCTGAGTGACACAGCTGGGCCAACTTTTTAGTGTTGCCTGAGCATAGCCTAAAAGGCCTGCCTACACTGGCAAATTGCTGCGCCAAAACTTTCTCGCTCAAGGGAGTGAAAAATCACCCCCTGTGCACAGCGAGTTTCAGCTCAGTAACTTGGCAGTGTAGACAGGTTGGCAGTGCAGCATCAACAGAAGCATAAAATCTAGTTGTGAGTGCTAGGGATGTAAATTAAAAAAGCTAACAGGTGAAATAATGTATTTAACCAGTTAACCTTGGCGGGGTGGGATCCTGTGGTGGGGGGACTGCTTCAGCTGGGGTGGGCCGCTGATTAACCGGTTGCCGAGTAAGCATGCTGGTAAGGCTTACCCTTCTCATCGCTAGGAGATTCACTGCTCATGTGACTGGCATAGTAAATGATAGCAAAAAAATCGAATGCATCTTTTGCAGCCAGATCAAAAAAAGAAGTAAAAATTACTTTGGAAGGTGGACAATAATCAACAATATTTTATAATTATGTTGGCCTTTCATACCACTTTACAATCCACCACCTGACCCAACGGCAAACTATTGTCTGAGCTGCTGTATTGCCCTCCGTCCAAAGACGACAAAGTGCCTTGCAAACGTTACTGAACTTTTCCTTACGCTGTGTGGGACGGAAGCGCTAGCAGTCTCCTGACGCCTGTTCCTGTGAGCTGTAGCCACAAGACAATTCTCTTACAGCCCACTGCCCCAAAGCATCCATCCATACTGGACGGAGCTTTGGGACCAGGTTCTGTGCACAGTTACAGTGGTGATGTAGGAGCCACCTGTCTGCGTGATTCTGAGTCCTCTCATCTTTCACACTGGTGGCAACCAAACTGGAGCCAGGGCTTAGCGGTCCTAGTCCCTCCTCCCATAGCAGCTGGTCAGCCTTGTTCTTCTGCCTCTCACTGGGGTAGCTGAAGCTAGCAAAGGCCTGGCCGATGTTAAAAAGTTAGGTCGACCCAGTTACGTTGCTCAGGGATGTGGAAAAATTCATAATCCTGTGTATTGTAGTTCTGCTGATGTAGCCCTAGTGTAGGTAGCGCTAGGCTGTCAAAAGAACTCTTCTGTTGACCTTGCTACAGCCTGTTGGGGAGGTATATTAACTACACCAATGGGAGAAGGCAACCTGTCAGAGTAGTAGTGTTTATGGAAGCCCCACAGTGGCGTAGCTGTAGCGTTTCAAATGTAGAGAGAAGTCCATAGTCTCTCTCAGGCTCATGGAGCAGAAGAAAACTAAGAAGCCTCCCCAGCCTGTCCCCACTTAGGTTTGTAAAAGAATAATTGAATAGTCGACTACTCGCATTCCACCCCCCTTGCTGCCTCTATATCAGAGGCAGCAAGGGACGGGGAACAGGAGCTGGTGCTGGGGGGAGCTGGTTTAAAAGCCAGCTTTCTGCTCCTGAGGCAGCCTGGTGCTGTTGTAGCCACTTTGCCTTTCCCTTGGCTCCATCCAGCTGACAACCTGGTGCTTTCACTTGCCTAGAGAGCCCTTGGGCTCCTGGGAAACTAGTATTTTCCCAGCCTGCAGTGGCGTAACTGAGAGCAGAACCTGAGATGTGGTTTTGTCACGGCCATTTACAGGGAAAAGCCTGGAACCCCAGTGGGCAAAATACAAGTGGGAAGGGAAGTCCTAGGTTTCACTTGATAATCTAGGTAGCTTCCTCTGCCTACTCTACTGTGACTAGCCTGTTGTATATGCTGTTACTCTGAGGGAGGGGGCTTCCCAGGCATCCGGTACGATCCCCTCTTGCTGAATGTATATATGATACACAATGCTCTTTGAAAAGAATGGAAGTGTCTCAGCAAGGTGGCATCAGAAGAAGGGAGGGGCTCTTAATGCTGTATGAAAGTGGAGCAGCAAAAGTGGGCAGAAGGAGGAAAAGCCATTTGTCTGTTCTTCTCCTGCTCTCCCTGTTCACAAAGCCCATGTCATCTAGAATCCAGTTTAAAAGGCCTTAGTAGCAAAAAAAAAGAGTTGGGCACGTCAGTACGCAGCCCTCCGGCAGAGAGAACGGGACCCAGTCGCTCCTTTCCCCATCAGAAACAAAAGTATTGTATCTTCACAGCCAGAGCGCACCAAGAAATGAGGCAATTGCAGGCTCTCCTATATCTTGCATAGGGCAGTACTAGGGGAAAGCCCATCTCTCAGTTTGCTAAAGTAGGGGGAGCTGTGCCGGAAATGAGTGTTTATGAGTTGGCTGGGGAGCAGAAGCAGTGCACATTGCCCTGAATTAGCTTCCAGGAAAAGCAGTTTCCTTTTGCACTTTTCTCCAGTGAGGGCTTGTCTGCGTAGTTATAGTGATCCAGGTCCTCACAATCATTGAGAAATGTGTATATGGATAATAGGTAAGGGAGTTATGTGAAAATTATGTTCCTAAGGTTCATGTGACTCCAGGTGGGTCGCCAGGAAAGGTGAGAAACAGGGCAAGAGATAAAACTTAAAAAAACAATAATAGACCAGTAGCACCTTAAAGACTAACCAAACATATAGATGGTATCATGAGCTTTCATGGGCACAGCCCACTTCTTCACATGACGGGCAAGAGATGTTGATCTACCTGTCTGTTCACATGCAAATTGAATATTGCATGGTTCACAATGGGCACCCCTTTACAGTCTGAGCAACAGTGCTAATTGAGTGAGTAATTGCGAAGTGAGGAGACTCTGGATAGGAAAGCACAGACAGGAGGGAGGGTGGGACGTTCCTGTAACTTTAGAGGCGAAGGCTTATTTATACTTGAAACACAGCAGCTGTACTATTGTAGTGCTTCTGTGATTAGGGATGTAAAATCCCATTTAATCAGTTATGTCGCATTTAACCAGTTAACCACTTAAATGGCCTCCCACCTGACGTGGCGGGCCCAGTGCACTGGAGTGGCCACACGCCTCAGGCGTGGGATGCTCCAAACTGGCCAGGCCCACCCCGTGCATGGGCTGCTCTGGCCAGGCTGGAGGGCCCCCACCCATGGTTCAGTGGGCACGGCTGGACTGGAGCAGCCCCCGACGACATCTGATGGGGCTGTTCCAGCCCAGCGGGGCCACCAGTTCACTGGTGTGACATCCCTATCTGTGACGGGAGAATTCTTTCCCTGGCCCCTTGTACCTATGGTGGGGGGGAGTTGAGCGTAACTATCTGTTTCAGAGTATGGATGTTCACTCCCCTGAGACAGCTATGAGGATGTGAATTTTCAGTGCAGGCCACCCTAGAGAGAAACTCTGCATCTTTCACTTGAGAAGTAAGCTGGCAGTGGGTTTGCTTCATGCGCAGAAGATCTCCTCCAGTGGCTGGTCTGCTTTGGGAACTCGCATCAACCAGGTGGTGACGAGGTGCCCGCGGCCAGCTCTGGCCACCGCGAACAGGGAATGGTGCTGAAGCAGCCTCTGTTCATGGCCGACAGGGCTGGCTCTTACTACATTTAAAATGCAGAGCAGCAGCGCAGGTGACTCCCGGAGACAGAGCATGAGTCAGGACTGCTCAGACCCAGCTTGAATCGGCTCCCGGAGCTACCCCCACTCTGCAGAGCGGTCCTTATCGACTAATTGGGTAGTCAATACAAACTGTATCAACTACACGATTAGTCAGATAACCGCAATTTAACATCCCTAGTTTGCAATCCCCTGTGCTAACCATTAAGCCGTGTCTCAGCTGATGTGTAGTAAGCTGCACTACCCTTAAGGTTGGTGCAGAAGCAACTGAATAATGTGTTCCTGCTGCTAACTATTCTTTGAATCACAGAGTCAGAGACCATTAGGACACATTAATCACCACAAGCAGCCTCGCCAGGAACATTAATGGATTTTACTCACATCAAGTTACCCTATTGTCTACTCATCACAAAACCCCAGTCAGGGGGAAAAAATGTATCTGGCTCCCATTTCAGTTTTAAAAATTCATGTGCAGCCTTTGAACAATCTGCTGCCTTCTCGCTCTCGAGCATTTTCCACACACAGATGAACAGAAAGAAACGTGCAACAGATTCTAAAAGGACCCGTTTGGGAATTTGTCATAGTTCTGCTACTTTCTTGTTTTGATAATCTAGAAGACCATAATCTGATAGCAGGGACTGTAGTTTCGTGTTATTTTCCTGTAAAGCTCCATGCAACTCGGCAGCAAAATAGGAGCAACGAAAGAAATCAATGGCTCTATGCGAACGCCAGTTCTGGAACCACTCTGTAAACATGCGTGATGGTTACTCTGATGTACACAGCAAAGCTTGCTCCATTCCAGTGTTCACAGAAGTTTGCTCTACAATCTAATTAACTGAAGAACAAGGGAGCATTTTGCTCGATATCAAACATGGACTGGCTGTGAGCTAGATTCAAAGCCAAAGTCTTCTGTTTTAACTGCTAGATCACTCTCCTGCTGTTATCCATTGAAACTAAATAAAACATACCAATTGCTCCTTTGGGGATCACAGTGGCAGAGGGTTTGGCTGGCTGGGGGGTGAGGGAGGGGAGGGCAGAGAGAAGATCAGTAACAAGATACAGAGCCTGCCTTATTCCTATAGCAACAAGGTTTACCGGATGGCAAAATAGCACATCTGTTATTTCAAAAAATATTTTGAAATAAAGGGCGGATTATGTAGATGTGGGGTAGCATTACAGACTAAGATGTACCCTTACAGACTAACACGGCTACCCCCTCTGAAACTTCCAATTATTATTGTTAACATCCCAACTCAGCCCAAGAGCTGTTCCCACCTGATGGCTTTTCAGTGCCGACATGAATTCAGTTGGATGGTCTCAGGTGGACGGACAAGTGGGCTCATCCCATCACAAAACCCACCATCAAAACGGAAGCGACACACACAACAGGCATGTGAAATGCATCACTCTCTCAGCCCTGATCACCAAGCCCTGCTTGTGCTGCCTCTGCCCGGAGTTTGCCTCTCTTGTGCATAGAGGGGCATCAGACTGGCTTCTGTTGCCAATGCCAAATTCATGCTAGTGGTCAAAGGAGATCAAGAGATGAGTGCTGGAACCTAATGCAACAGAGGGACCACACAGACCAATGCCATGCTGATGTCTGCTATCGCCTGCTCCCTGCCTGCTTTCCTTCTTTACACCCCTTTGTTGGAACTTCCTTAGAATCTCACTTGGAAAGTTGGCTAAGCCAAACAGAACCAAGGCTCCCTTACATCCATGCATGGAATTCATCAGGCACAACTGTGATGCTCAGGGCCCGTCCTAACCAATTGGTGGCCCCGGGTGAGTGCCCATCTCACCTGCCCCTAAGATCAGTTCTCATGATGTTTCCCAGGGCTGAGAGGCAGAGGGTGCTGCTGGAGCAGCCCCTGCACGCGGTTGGCCTGGGCTGCCACGAACAGGGGCTGCTTGGTGGCAGTAGCCCCTCTTTGTCCACGGGGGTCCCAGTGGGGAGCTGGCCCCCCACAGAGGCTGCCACTGGTGTGGCTTCTGCTCATGGCGAGCCTGAGCCCGCCATGGACAGAGGCTGCTTCGCAGCAGCCTCACCTATCCACCCCCACTGCCTCTGATAGAGCTGTGGGGGAGGGGGGGTGGAAGTGGCACCGTGGAGCCGGTCCTGGGGGGGAAATTGGCTTTTAAGTTGGTTCTTCCCCCCAGTATGGGCTCCTGTCCCCCTCCTCTTTGCTGCCTCTCATGGGGGGGAAGCGAGTAATCGATACTCCAGTTGACTACCCGATAAGCTTATGCTTATCAGGTAGTCAGCTACTCGCTAACATCCCTATTGCAAACCCAAGTGCACAGAGCAGAATCCGGGGAGTTGAGGCAAGATTATTCTGGGGGCAAAGCACTAGATGGGATGTTGGAAATCAAGGTACAGTTCCAAGCTCTGCCACAGGCAAACTGTGTAACTTTGGGCAAGTCACTTAATCTCTCTCTGCCTTAGTTCTCCATCTGTAAAATGGGTATAATTTTGCCTTATGCCACAGGAATGTTAGGAGATAAATCCACTCATGTTTTTGAGGTGTATGAACATTATGGATGGGTGGACCATCTGAAGCATAGGAGAGAGAAAAGTTTGTAAAAGTAGTTTTGCTCCCTAGATCCTCCTGATGTTCTAATTTGCTGCCTCTGGGCTGCTGTCACATTTTTAGCCCTATGGGGTTGTATATGAGGATCAGCTTAGTGAAGAGTTGCCTTTAGGGATGTTAAGTATCAATTAATTACTAATCAAGTAGTTGATGGAATTTCCCACACTCCTGCTTAGGGATGTAAGCCACTAGTTGACTGTTGAGTTTAGTTGCTTCCCCCCCACTTGCTGCCTCTATCAGAAGCAGCAAGGGGGAGGAGAGCAGGAGCCAGTGCTGGGGGGAGCCACCTTAAAAGCTGGTCTCTCCCCCACCCCCAGCACCATCTCCATGGAGGGGGAGGGAGGGGAGAAGAGAGGCAGAGGTGTAGTGGGGGACCAGGTGCGGACTGATTCCTGGCTCGTGCTTTGTCCCACTCACTGTGCTTGTGCTTTTTAAATGTATTAAGAGCCGCCCGATGGGTTCTTGCTACATTTGAAGTGCAGAGCCGCAGCGGTCCCGGTGGCGAACAGTCCTGGCTTGCTCCTCCTCTCTCCCCCACCCCTACACTGCCTAGGTGGTGCTGGGGGGAACCGGCTTTTAAGTGGGAGAAGCAACTAGTCAAGTAGTCACTCAACTAGTTGCTTACGTCCCTACTTGCCTTGGCCATATCCCACTTTTCGGAGTCTGCAGCTGGGGATGAGGTGGGTGTGACCAAGGACACCCCAGCACTGTGGGGTTTAAAGTCCACTATTGAGTCTGTGCCGCTTAACGGTCACCTTGAGGTCACTTCTAAAAACAAGAACGGTGCCACCTTAGCTTCAATCAGATTATAAACCAGTTCATGTAAACTGATGCAAAATCCCGTGTAGATCTTATTTCAGTTTGAGTGACTTGTTTGGGCTTAGTTTAAACAAGACACGTTTATGGCCAAGTTTATATTGATTTGAAGAATCCACACAACCTTTTGCACTAGTTTTACTAAATCAGTGTAGAATCAGACCTTCGTTTAAACGTGCTGCGGTGTTGGGCATGGACCATGGTTTGTTCTGGCTCTAGGGGCAGGTTTTGCCAACAAAGCAGCACAATTTGTTCACCAGAGAATCGGTAGGGACGTGGAACAGTTCATTCCTGCCACCCAAGCTTGCACCCTGTAATTAACGAGCAATCTGTATCGTCTGTGCCAGTAAGATGCGTACTGTCACATGAAAGCTTCCATGAATCATTAAAAGTTTGTTACAATCTGTTGCTGCTCTTAGATATCAAACTGTCAGAAGTGTGAGATGTTTTGTGGCGGTGGTGTCCAACATGCTAGCCACATGTGACTATTTGGCTGGTTGAGCGTGGCTAGTTCACTTGGGATTGGTCCTGCCCAGGACAGGGGGCTGGACTTGATGACCTTCTGAGGTCTTTTCCAGCTCTATGATTCTATGAACTGGTTGGGCACCACGGTTTTATATTGTTGCACAGCTGTTTAGTGGGATTGATCCTGACCAAAGCGTTCTCACTGAGCTTGGACCCTCCTAGTGACAGGAAATCTGCTGTGTTTTCTTTGCTAATGAGTGTTTCCAGGATAAGTTAAGGGCCTGATCCCAAGAGATCTCAGCGCCCATTTACTTCAAGTGTGGGTGCTGGGAACTTTTCAGGATCAAGTCCTAAGTAAAGAAAGTGCATTTTTTTTCAAGTCCCGAATCTTTTCCCATTGGAGTCAAATGCAAAATGTGCCTGGAGTTCAGTTGGAGCAGGATTGGGCTCTGAGGAGAGCCTGATCTGAGCTGCAGAGGAATCTTCAGCTTGGGAAACTCCCTTTTGAGGTCTGTGTCAATGCTGTGGCTGCTGCCCTAGAGACTTTGGTTACTGGGATACTGGTGCAGAATTCTGCCTCTGGCAAGCTGATTCGGTACCTGGAGGGGCAAGTTTCCAGGTGGAGAACGATCCGGTGATAGTTAGGTACAAGGTTTGTTCCTCCCTCTTGCTGGAGGACATGTGACCAGGGAAGAGTCAGTGGGTAAAGAGACAGAGGGACCCCTGAAGAAGTCCCTATTGTGCGAAACCAGGTACAGGCAGTCCCCGACTTACGCGGATCCAACTTACGTCGGATCCGCACTTACGAACGGGGCTTTCTTGCCCAGGAGCTCACAGGCAGCGGTCAGCCACCTCGACCTCCGGGGCGAGAAAAGCTGCTCCCGGTGCCCCTGGTCTGCTGGGGACCGTCTCCAGCAGACCAGGGGCACCGGGAGCAAAGCTGGTCCCGCGCCAGAGCAAAGCCTCAGAGGCGAGGCACCCCGCTGCTGCGGCTTTGCTCCCCGTGTCCCTGGTCTGCTGGGGGGGGCGCAGCTAGTGTGCCCCCCCCCCCCCCAGAAGACCAGGCTTTTGTTGTGGACCCTGGGGCAGAGCAGCTGGGGCGCTGCCGGTTGGTCCCGCAGCACCGCTCTGGGCACTACTGGACCAACCCGGCAGCACCCCAGCTACTCTGCCCCAGGCGTCCTGATTCAGCTGCTGCTGGTCAGTTTCAGCAGCGGCTGAATCAGGACGCCTGAGGCGGTGCTGCTGGGTTGGTCCAGTAGCGCCGAGGAGCGGCGCTACTGGAGCAACCCAGCAGCACCCCAGCTGCTCTGCCCCAGGCGTCCCCAAGTCAGCCGTTGCTGAAACTGACTAGCGCTGACTACAGGAAGCCCGAGGCACAGTTGCTCTGCCCTGGGCTTCCTGGAATCAGCGGCTGATCAGTTTCAGCAGCAGCTGACTTGGGGTTCTTAAGTTGA
This sequence comes from Pelodiscus sinensis, assembly GCF_049634645.1. Taxonomy (NCBI): domain Eukaryota; kingdom Metazoa; phylum Chordata; order Testudines; family Trionychidae; genus Pelodiscus; species Pelodiscus sinensis. The sequence continues at coordinate 8,047,726 of NC_134717.1, read as the reverse complement.
ATCTGTATGTAAGTCAGAACTGGCAGTCAGTTTCAGCAGCGGCTGAATCTGGACGCCAGTTCCGACTTACATACAGATTCAACTTAAGAACAAACCTACAGTCCCCAGCTTGTATGAAACCCGGGGACTGCCTGTAGTTGTGCTCAGGCCCTGAGGGTAGGGTTATGTGTTCTGACAGTCCATGGCAGGGTCATTAACAGCTAAGAGGTGGGGGATGGGTGAGATGAAGCCTTAAGAATGTTTTCCTGGGCAGAGTCGCCTTATCTGTAGAAGGGCACAGCATGTGGCAGGGAAAGGAGCGTGCTGGCATAGGAGCTGAACAGAGCTACTGTCCTACCAGGAGTAATGCCTTTAAAAGAGGAAGTTGTCTGTCACGGCTGACAAACAGGACCATCTTGTTATCTACCAACGGAAATGCCAAGACCCCTGAACACACCTGGCTAGAGAAGGGGTTTCTAGGCACAGTCCTCCTGCCTCCCAATTGGCAGATTCCTCTCCTTAGTGCCTAATGAAAAAAATGAACCAAGCTCAGGTCTGGGGCTGAAGAATGGTGTTGTGGTTAATGCATGGGACTGGGAGTCTGTTCCTGGTCCAGCTACAGACTTCCTATACAACCTTCCACATTCCAGGCATGCCTCAGTTTCCCCACACGGATATTACATAAGATTTTCTGTGTTTCATTCCGGAAGATCTCAAAAGTGCAAAATCTTATTTATCTCCTGCTTTTTGGCCTTGTTCTCTGATTATGTCCAGTTATCATCTTTTCCATCTCCCTATGCTAGTACCCTGCCTGAATCTCCATGATGATCCTGGCTAAGATCTAGTTTGGGGGTCCCTGAGGTCTCTTCCAGCCTTATGATTCTAGTTTGAGATATGATCTGCTTTGCACTGGGGAAGGCCACTCCCGCATGTGCAATGGGGTTGGATAAACCAGTCTAGTCAGTGCTATAGTGACCAGGGTGGCCTTCAACAAAATGGCTTTACCTCTCTGCCACTGTTTTCCCTCCTACAAAAAGGCAAAGTACCCTCCTCTGTACTTCACCGGGCTATTGAATGTCTGTGCTGTGTACCCCGTGTCATGTACTGTGATGGTAAATGTCACTTAACAATCTATGGGCAAATATTTCAGAATGAATGCAAGTTCCTTGGCGGAGGGACCACAGTGCTGCATCTACGTTTGGGCTTTGCCCAGCATGTTATGGGTATGGCAGCAAACAAATAATAACCACACTAATAGCAATAATGAAAAGGGGAGAAAAAGTTGATAAACGTTTTTCCTGGCTTCTAGCCCCATTTATCTGGCACATTAAAAGGAACTTTATGGAAAAGATACAGCACCATTGTATCTTGTTCTAAACTATAAACACAGCATCCATGTTCATGGGTTATTAAAGAGCCATTTCATCCAAGGGGCCAGAAGGGCATTGCTTAGACTAGCACGTAATCATGCAGCTCTTTAAAGAGCATATAAGGTACCTGGTAGACTGAAATAGCTCAGTGGGAAAATAGTTTGTTTTTCTTAATATAATTTTAGTCAATTTTAAAGGTCTGGAGGCAATCCTCAAAAGTTAGGAATGCATGGTGAGCATGAATGCCTAATGTTGTGTTCCTTCAAAGTAGGATGAATTTGAGACAGAGGGCTAATGTTTGATTCCAGTTTTCCATGAAGAATCGGCAGAGTTCAAAGCACAAAGCCTGAATTTTTACTTACAGCTGATGAAAGTCTGGAAAGACAAACCCTGAACTCTATTAAAACACAAGAAAGAGGTGGTGACAATCTTCAAATAATCTCTTAATCAACAATTTCCAAATAAATAACAGCTGTACCCTTAATGTATTGCTTTGTATTCATCTGATATTTTTGAAGAGGTATAGTCTCATCTTCGCTGGCTTGAATCTGTTTGAAAAAAGAAGAATTACGTACATGCATATTCTTGTAATACCTTCAGTTAATGAAGGAGACGGGGAGAATCTGTTAAAATGGAGAAGTATATGCCCCAAATAGTCCTGTATCGACTTTTTCCTGTATGGACTGTATTAAGATGAACTTTAGTTTAGGGATGTTAAATTGCAGATAATCAGCTAATCGAGTAGTCAATGGAATTTCCATCGACTACTTGATTAGTCGATAAAAGGGGGGAGGTGCTTGCTACCCCTGCTATGGCTCTGCAGTGTAAATGTAGTAGGAGCCGGGCAGCAGCAGCCTGGCTCCTAATAAATTTAAACTGCGTAGTCGCAGTAGGGTTAGCCTCTGGGGGCGGCGTGAGCTGGGACTAAGCAGTCCTGGCCTACACTGCCCCCTGGGAGCTAACTCTTCTGTGGCTCTACCTCTCCTCGCCCCCACCGAGGAAATAGTGCTGGGGAGAACCGGCTTATAAACTGACTTCCCCCAGCTCCTGCCCCCCCCCCGCCTCTGATGTAGAGGCAGTTGGGATGGGGGGCGAGGGGGAGCGGAAATGCCTTTTACGTCCTTAATTCAGTTAAAACTAACCATATGCTGGCATTGTCCCAACACTGCAGACTACAGCGATGTTTTGGGATGGTTCAGATACCTCTTTCCAAGAAATAGGATTAGATTTTGCCTTGACAGGTTTTCAGTACAGTAGACTTCCGATAATCCGGAACCTTTGGGACCTAGGTGGTGCCAGATTATCGGATATGCCGGAATATCAGGAGGTACTATAAGGCGGTTTATTTATTTATTTTTATATATATATATATATATATAAAGTGTTCTTAACCCTTTTTACTGTACATACTGTTTTAGGTTTTTTAACCCTTTTTACCCTTTTCGCTCGGTTCAGCTGCTGCCGCTGTTGCCTTGTGACTTGTTTTTTGCCGAAGCTCACTCACTAGGCTCTTGCCATTTTGATGCCAGACTATCAGGAGTGCTGTACAATTGGATGCCGGACTATTGGAATTTTACTGTATTAATAATAATCTGCAGCTCTACAGCTGAGGATCTGAAAGCACCCTAGGCACATTGGTGTTTGGCCTAGCCATGTCCCCGGAAGACAGGACGAGGCTGTTGGCCCCATTTTATGGAAAGAAAAAATGAAAGTCCAGAGGAGATGTAGTGTTGCTTGTTTTCTTTTGGCTGTTAAGTGGGTTATCTTGTTTCCTTGCAAGTGTTCATTATGGAGTTAGAGGCAGTGATTTAATCTCTCATTTCATGTGTACTCTGAGAGTGGCATTAAGGATTTGTGCCCTGCCTTTCTCACGCTTTCCACCTCTTTACTACTCTGATCCTTAATGTTATCTCCTCCCTGTCTCTTCCTCGCTGAGGAATTTCTCCTATTCATAAGAACGGCCGTACTGGGTCACACCAAAGGTCCATCTAGCCCAGTATCCTGTCTACCGACAGAGGCCAGCACCAGGTGCCCCAGAGAGGGTGGACCGAAGACAATGATCAAGTGATTTGTCTCCTGCCATCCCTCTCCAGCCTCTGACAGAGGCCAAGGACACCATCTTATCCCCTGGCTAATAGCCTTTTATGGACCTAACCTCCATGAAATTATCTAGCTTCTCTTTAAACTCTATTATAGTCCTAGCCTTCACAGCCTCCTCTGGCAAGGAGTTCCACAGGTTGACTACACGCTGTGTAAAGAAGAACTTTCTTTTATTAGTTTTAAACCTGCTCCCCATTAATTTCATTTGGTGTCCTCTAGTTCTTCTATTTAGGGAACTAATAAATAACTTTTCTTTATCGGCCCTCTCCACACCACTCATGATTTTATAGACCTCTATCATATCCTCCCTCGGTCTCCTCTTTTCTAAACTGAAAAGTCCCAGTCGCTTTAACATCTCCTCATATGGGAACCGTTCCAAACCCCTAATCATTTGTTGCCCTTTTCTGAGCCCTTTCCGAGGCCAAAATATCTTTTTTGAGGTGAGACCACATCTGTACACAGTATTCAAGATGTGGGCGTACCATAGTTTTATACAGGGGCAGTAAGATATTCTGGGTCTTATTTTCTATCCCTTTCCTAATAAGTCCTAGCATCCTATTTGCGTTTTTGACCGCCGCTGCACACTGCGTGGAAGTTTTCAGAGAACTGTCCACGATAACGCCAAGATCTCTTTCCTGATTTGTCGTAGCCAAATTAGCCCCCATCATACTGTACGTATAGTTGGGGTTATTTTTCCTGATGTGCATTACTTGACACTTATCCACATTAAATTTCATTTGCCATTTTGTTGCCCAGTCACTCAGTTTTGTGAGATCATCTTGGAGTCCCTCACAGTCTGCTTCTGTCTTGACTATCCTAAACAGTTTTGTATCATCTGCAAACTTTACCACCTCACTGCTTATCCCTTTCTCCAGATCATTTATGAATAAGTTGAAAAGGATTGGTCCCAGGACTGACGCTTGGGGTACACCACTAGTTACCCCTCTCCAATCTGAAAATTTACCATTTATTCCTACCCTTTGTTTCCTGTCTTTTAACCAGTTCTCAATCCAAGAAAGGACCTTCCCTCTTATCCCATGGCCATGTAATTTACACAAGAGCCTTTGGTGAGGGACCTTGTGAAATAGTATGTGCCTCCGTGAACTGTAAAACCCCCCCACAAAAAAACAAACCTTCCCCTTGAATAGCATTATCATTGGCTCAAACTGACAGAGAGGGGAAAAACTTGTAATTAGAGCTCTTGCTCTGTGTATAACTTTGAACATGATACGTTCGTCAGGTGCTGTCACATCCTTTAACATTTCTTTATTGAAGTGAAGGTACGTTGAATGTCATAGTTATCCTTGTTACATCTAGCAGGGTTTGAAGTTGGCAAATACAAGCTTTGATCTTACAGGCTCATCTATGTGGTATGTCTCTGTTCCCCACATAGAGTTTCATCGATGTAAATAGGGATTGGCTCAGGCCTGCTTTTGTGGATTGTAGGTTTGGGTCTTGAGAGAACAAAAAACAACAACAACAAAAAGAAGAGTCTGTTTGATTCCCCTGTATCTAGACCAGGATTCCAAAACAGGAGATTTGGTGGTAGATTTGGTTGATTCCAAAACAGGAGATTTGGTACTATTAACTCACAGACATTTCCCCTTCCCCACCTCTAATATCATTAACTCACTGGCATTCACCTTCCTCCCCCCCCCCCCCCCCATCCCCCTTCTGTTCTGTAATGTGATTTGTCCTTTTCATGTGTGTTCATTTTTTTTAAATTGTATCCTTTGGTATATATGGTTGTGACTGTTTTCTTACATTATTTGATCTGAGGAAGTGGGTCTGGCCCACGAAAGCTCATCATCTAATAAACCATCTTGTTAGTCTTTAAAGTGCTACATTGTCCTGCATTTTGCTTCAGGAGATTTGGTGTTTCTCAGTCCATAAGCCAGTTCTTCATTGGGGATGACACTCTAAAACTCTTGACCGTTTCTGTTTCCTAATACTAGCCAGAAAACACAACCATATTATGAAAAAAGTATGGGGAAAATTTCTATGTATGAGGAATCCCCAAAAGAAGCATCCAGGAATCCAGTGGAGTGTTTTGTTTTTCAGCTGTTCATGGTGCGCCCCCCTATTTTTGTGCTATAGCATAGTTCTAATGTATTTGTGATACAGCAGTTTTGTTATATCTCCAACTTTTGTTCACATCTGCTACACCTCTATATTTTAGAATCCAATAAAAATAATGAATCAAGAACTAATGTCTTCTAAACACAGTGTTTATTGCTTTTGCTTGTATTACTTTGTAAGGGGGAGGGATAGCTCTGTGGTTTGAGCATTGGCCTGGTAAACCTAGGGTTGTGAGTTCAATCCTTGAAGGGGCCATTTAGGGGGATCTCTCAAGGTCCCTTCCAGTTCTATGAGATAGGTATATCTTCATATGTTAACCCCCCCCCCCCCCCCCCCCCCCGCAGAGCGGTCAGAGCATGTGCAGCAAGGTCTGTGCATGCGCAGCGCGCCAAACTGTGTAACTGGTGAGCAGGGCTCGCCGCCGCTTGTCAAGCCCTGAATATTCCAATAGTGTGTATTATCCCACCATGTCTCTGTGATACCGACTATGTCATAGTTGTGTGTGTTTATTAGCACAGCAATCACACTGTGGAAACTGGCCACACTAGGTTGCTTCTTGTCAACAGGAAAACATTTTAGAGTTGGAAAAGCCACCGGGGGGAGGGGTCATAGTCATGCAAGTGTGCAGGGCCATTTGTCATCTCCTGTTATTTCTGTGACGCCCAGCTAGGGATGTTAGCTAACAAGTAATTTACTAGTCGAGTAGTCAATGGAACTTCCATCGACTACACGATTAGTTAATAGCTACTTCTGCATTCCTCCTTTGAAATGTAAAAAAGCCCCCGCTGGGCTCTTGTGCATTTCAGAGTGGAAGCGCCCTTGTGGAGCCCAGAGTCAACGGGACTTCCTGCTGGCCCTGGGCTGTGCACAGAGTTCCTCATTCCTCCTTTGAAATGTACAAGAGTCCCCAGTGGGGGCTTTTGTGCATTTCAAAGCGGAAGCATCCTCATGGAGCCTGTGGTCAGTGGGGTCACAGAGTCCTCCATGCTGCGCTGCTGCTTTGAAATACCATGCAGAGCTCGGGGTCAGCTGGGGACTCCCCAGCTGACCCTGGGCTCGGTGTGCTTTGAAATGCCTACGCTGGAGTCCGAGATCAGTTGGGGAGTCCTCAGCTGATCCTGGGCTCTGCTCGGCATTCCAAAGTGGCAATGCCGCCTGGAGCCTGAGATCAGCTGGGGATTCCCCAGCTGACTCCGAGTTCCACAGAAATGCCAGAGGGAGCCCAGGGTCAGCTAGGGAGTCCCCAGCTGACCTGGGCTCTACATGGCGCTGCCCCTTTGAAATGCTGTGGCAGCATTTCAAAGGAGCAGTGCTGCGTGGAGCCCGGGTACAGGCTTTGTGTGGCCCTGCCGCTTTGAAGTACCCTCTCTTTTCCCTCTCTGCCTTGCTGCCTCTATATGATAGAGGCAGCGAGGGGATGGGGGGAAGGGATCAATTAGTTGACTAGTCCTTGACTGGTCCTTAACATCCCTACTCCCAGTCATGTGCAGGGCATAGTGGATGGATTTGCACAAGTAGAGTTACTGCAAGTATGTCCCTATTTTGGCACCAGCCCATCTTGCTACAGAAACAGCAAAGAGTTTGTGCAAGCATTGGTGACTCATTGGAGATGCTTCACCAAGTTTGGAGTGGGGGCGAGCAAGGAAGGTGCATGCAAGCAGGAATGTTCTGTCCCCATAGGGTGGATTTCTGTCTGCTCACCGTTGGAAAGCTAATAGTGATTCTGGGGGACCGAGCCTCCCCTTTGCTCTCCTGGGTCTTGGAGCCGGCTTCCTGAACAGCGCCATAAAAAGATTCTGCTTTCCACTTTGTAGGTGCAGAATGACTGTTGAATGTGCTTTTGCAGCTTGACAGGGTTAGATTTCAGTGAGAAAAATATCCAGTGGCTATACCTATGTGCTGTGCACTGCGTAATAACTGTGAGGCAAAGGGGTAGAAATTTGTCACCCGGGTAGACCATGGGAGTGGCACAGTTTGAAGCGCTAGACACAAGGGCCATTATAAGAGTCCAGGGGCTATGTAGTTTGGCTTTGAAAGAGCATGTTCCTCTGGCTGACTGTGAGTTTCTGTGGTGTTCTCAGGGCCTAGAGTGTTGGGTGCTGCTATGAATGTGTGTAGTGCTTCTTGTGCATTTATAAATGTTGACTGTGTGTTTTCCTGAAACTGTGAATTATATGGTGCTTGGCGTGCAGTGACAAGTCGTGTTTGTTTGCTTTGGCTGCTGCAGTGCATTCTGCAGCATTTGTTGTTAACTAATAAAGAGAACTCGGTTCTCTAAAAATAGACCTGCATTGAATGTTTGGGACGGCGGGGGAGAAGAGTGCAGAAAATCAATGTGCCAGAAACGGAGGGCAATGTTATACACATTATTGACATAACTTAAAAGGGTGAATACTTTCTTTCTAATTGTAAGTTAACATGTATGTGCATTTGAGTGTGTACTCTTTCCTCCTGGGGAATTGGGCACCACAAAATTAAAAATTCGGTGCCAAAAATGTAGAAGGTCTGCACATACTATTTTAAAATTCTGAAAAATCCCGCATATTTTATTTGTCAAAATCATGCTATGTAATCACACCAGTTTCAATTGCTTTGGTACCTGTCAGAAACAATGTTGCAGACGCATAAAAATTCTTCAGGAGTAGAGTTAAATAAAACCCCTGTTTCTTTGTCCCCTCAGAGCCCAGCAGGAATGGCCACATGCCCCCCTCCCCCCCACCCATCCCTCTGAGCCTCGCCCTGGGAGGCCTCATTGGCCTAGACACCCCATACTTCCTTTCTACCAAAGCCCAGCTGTGGAGCTTGCACCAGCTCTCACATCTGTACCTTCCTGTCCCCCAGAGCGAGCTGTGGGGCCACCCACAGCCCAGACACCCACAACTCTGTCCACCAGAGCTCAGCTGCTGGGCACCCCCCCCCCCCCGCCTCCCAGCCTAGACACTTGAACCCCCTCCATCCCCAGAGCCCAGGGATCCAGAGGAAGAAACAGCCTAATGCTGGGTCCAGGGCTTGTGTTGCATTTCCTGAGTATAGTCTTCCTTCAAGGCATGAGAAGACCTGCAGCTGCTGGGAAACCTCCAACCCTTGTGTGATGGATCAAGTCCCCTTGGGATTGTCACCCAATGTGCTGATCAACCCTCTGAGCCTGTCTTCCTGCCCTCTGGGCTTCCCCACTACCCTGTCCTGCTGGGCCAGGGCCTTTGGTCTCCCCCAGCCAAAGCACAGAGTTGGGGTAACACAGAGCAACACACACACTAAAGCAGCTCAGCTCTAGGAGGACTCCACTGCAAAGCCTCTGACAATGCCCAGAAACCCAGCCCTGAAAGGAGGACCAACACCCTCTTCTCTAAGTTCGCCCTCCTTATCAATGAAAGAGAAATATGCGCAGTAGTTCCCCCCGTAAAATTATTGACACTGGTTTTGATAACATACAAAAGTGTTTTTATTAAGTACAAAGAGTAGGATTTAAGTGCTAGCAAGTGACAATAGACAGATCAAAGTACATTACTAAGCCAAACTAAACAAAACAGGCCAGCTAATTCTAATACACTAAGAAAATGTGTTACATACAAATTCTTACTCTAACAGTTGTTCTAACGGTCTCTTTCACAAGCTAGGCAGCCTCCTAGCTTGGGCCCAGTCCTTCCCCCTACTCAGTCTTAGATGTTTCCAGCAGGCATTGTAGGTGTTAAGTGGGAAGGTCTCTTGGCATCTGGCAACTTCCTCTATTATTTGGTTTTCCCCTTTATATTGGGATTGGTCCTGCCTAGAACAGGGGGCTGGACTTGATGACCTTCTGAGGTCTTTTCCAGCTCTATGATTCTATGATATTCCTTTTGCTCAAGGTGGGAATTCTTTGTGTTCAGTTCAAATTGTTCTCACCTTGCGTGGAAAAGTACAAAACCCAAAATGGATTTCAGCATCAGGTGACCTGGCCACATATCTTTGTAGGACCAACCACAGTTTGGGCTTACAGGAGAAGTAAAAGAATTCACAGGTTGTGGACTTCATCACCGAGCCAGCAAGTTCCTGAAGTATCACTGATGGCTTTTACTAGAATACATGCACTAATAAATCAGGTACCCACTTAGTATTTCTAACTTCTCATACAAGAAAGATACACGCACAAAAATAGGGCATGCAGATTCAATGGCTAACAGGCTTTAAAATGACACATATTTTGGACTGTTATGTATAAAGTGTCTGTTACACATTTTCATATTCATAAGCCAATTTTCACAAAGCCTGGAGGGGCGGGGGTGGGAGCTGAGCTCTACTGGATCCAATGGCTCCAGCTGCTCTGCAGCATCAATTCTGCGGGGGAGAGGAGGGGAAATGAAATTCTGCACATAACACAAATTCTGCATTGTGCAGTGATGTAGAATTCCATGTATCCTGCCTGGGCCTATACATCCCTACCCTGCTTACGGCAATGGTGCCAGCCAAACTCGCTGCAGAGAAAGCATTCCGCTCTGGAGAAAGAAGTAAGGCGGCCATGTCTAGAAACCTTTGGGAGAGGATTGCAGAGTAAGGCTAATGGGGACATCACTATGCACATAAACAAAGGACTCCACTTATCTCCTCCTTCCACTCCTCAAGGGAATACAAAGCAGGTGGCAACTGTGCCTCTGTTTGTTGTACCCTCTACCTCTTCTCATACAAGTAAACCAATGAAAGGTCGAGACCTTTGTCTTGTTTAACTTGGGGGTGGACTGGGTGCCATCTGTATATTTAGACATTGTAAAGAAAAATGTATACGCACGCCAGGCTCCTCTGGGCTTGCCTGGTGGGGTTGGCTAGACTGTGGTGAAATCTGAAGTGTGTCCTGAGCAAGGAGTCCTGACTGGGGCCTGCTGGCAAGCTGTCATAAAAATTTGTGCTTACCTTACTGCCTGAGTTGCAAACTCCCAATATGGTTCTGTCCGATCAGCCCATTGGTCCATTTGCGCCCGTTGCTTGTTGTTGTGTCTGTGCCTGCCCAGAGATGGGAAACGCAACTCCTAAACTAACCTGGAGTGACAGTGTCCTGCTGGGACAGCTGGGTGTAACATTTCACCCCGTATAACCAGATGGTCTGGGCCCCTCGTTGTGCTGGGGTCTCAGCTCCTCATTGTGTTGTGCTGCAGCGGGTGTTGAACTTGACTGGCCTTTCCCCACTAAGTAGCCATTTTGGAGGGGCAATGCGTGAGAGCCATCACTGAAGTCCAGGCTCCGGCTACTTGTACAGGGTGCGGCTCAGCCAGTCCCCAGGGATTTAACCACCACGCCATCCAGATGAGCTGTGAGTGTGGTTCGACTAGCAACGCTACCAGAGAGCAGCATTAGTGCAATAGAGGGTTTCCACAAAAAGTCTAGTGTAGCCCCAGCCCAGTGGCCAAGCACTACTCCTCATTACAGAGCTATTGCCTCTCAGTGACACATGCTGATGCTTCAGAAAAAGCTGATTTGTTCCCCTGCCTTTCAGTAGTTCACCTGTCCAGTTGTGCAGTGCAGAATGTTGCAGGGAATGGCTGGGCGTCTCTCTCTCTCAGGTCTTTATATGCTTTATGGGTGGGAAACTGAGGCCCAGGGAAACTGAATGACTTGACTAAGATCACACAGGAAGTCTGTGGCAGAGCAGGGAACTGAATCCAGGAATTGACTCCCAAGTCATAGGCTCGTGCCCGAAGCACTGGACCATTCTTCCTGGCTCCTGTAGAGAATTGGCATATGCCCCAAAACGTGTCTGTCTTTCCTAGATTGTCATCTTAGGTTTTGGTTCATGCTCATAAAATTATCCAGTCTCTCAAAAGTTTAGCCCCAGTAGTTTTGCTGACCCTTCAGTGGCAGTGAAGTCCATGGGTTCGTTCTCGGCTGCACTTCCTTATGCTTTCCTCTTGTTAATTCCATTGAGTCTCTAGCTCTTGTATCAGGACAGCGGACTGCTCAGTTTTCACTGTGCTCATATAATACCTTATGCCGGAGCCAGGTCCCCTTATGCGCCTGATGGCAGTTCCCAGAATATATTCCATCAGGGGACTTATCTGTTTTAAACTGCTGCCATTTAAACACATTCTCCACGTTGGCTTTCTGAGATTTGCCTCTGCTCCAATAAATAAAATAAACCTCTGGAAGAAATCGAGCTCGACTGGATTGATAAATTAAAGGAATTTTCTGCATCAGCTTTTGCTTTTCTTGTGCGATTCATTTAAATGCATTGTTTTAGTCATCTCTGTATGGAGTCTCACCATCCGTTCCTGGAGCTCCTGCCACACACAATAACAGGCCTCACCGCTTTGTCTCCTGATAGGTAGGGATGTTAATGATCGGATATTGGTATAGATGTGTAACCACTGGAAATTTTAGCGGTTACAAGTTCACACGCGGGGAGAGGGGTGCAGGCCGGAGACTTGTGCTTAAAAGCCGACTCCCCACAAGCCCTGGCTCCTGCCTGCTGCCCCCCCGCCCTGCTGCCTCTGATAAAGAGGCAGCAGGGTGGGGGGCAGGCGTGTCTGAGAGCCAGTGTTTGCGGGGAACTAGCTTGAAAGCCACTTTCCATGTGTACTGGCTCCCACCTGACCCTCCCCACCCCCACACTGTTGCCTTTCAGTCAACGCAGGTGAGGGGGGAGAGTCGGATCCCTCCTGTTTTTCCCTTCCCTTTCCCCCACCGCTGCTGCCTCTTGAGCGAGGTGGATGGGGGAGCCAACTAGTGTGGGGGAGGCAGACAGCTTGGCAGAGACAGCATGCACGGAGAGCCGGCTTAAAAGCCAGCTCCCTGTGGGTGCTGGCTCCTACTTGCTCGTCCCCTCTGTCCCCACAGAGGCAGCAAAAAGGGGGAGTGTGTGTTGTCAAAAGGATTAATGGATAATCCCAGGCTTATTGGTTAATTGTGTAGTTGTCTACATATTGGCAACCCTAGTGATAGGTGGGACAAATTGGAGACTCTCCTGAAGATGGGATGTGAGGTGGTCCCATGAACTTTGGAGTGGGGGAACAGTCCCTAATTTATAGGCTTCACTTCCCACTTGTATCCAAGCCGTGATTAGTTTGAGAGTGGCAAAGAAAACAGTGAGCCTCGGGGGTGCGTGTTTGGAGGAGCGGGAAGGGGGTTGGGAAATGAGCTGATTGTTGGTCTCAATGTTGCCCGTCTTCCCAGAGCAGCTGTTGCGGATTGATCCTGTGCTGCTGGAAGCAAAACTGAATAGCGGAATCCCATCAACGTTACTTCCTGTTAGCACCACTGGCGCTCTTTAGTCCAGTGTTTCTTAAACGGTGTTCCGTGGAACACTGGTGTTCCGTGAACAACTCGCAGGGGTGATGTGACCTTTTCTTTGTTTTTGTTACTACTTTGTTTTTGTCTTTTTTTTTTTTTTTTGAAGAAAATGTTCATAAGTGTTCTGCATAAAAAATATTATTGTTTGGTGGTCTCAAAGTTTAAGGAATACTGATCTAGTCTGTTGATCTACCTTAATGGGATGCACCAGAACCTTGTGCAGAAGTGAGAGGAATGGGAAAGATGGAGAAGCAAAAAATAAGGTGAGAACAAGAAGGGAAGCTGAAAGTAGCAGGAATGCTTTGGGAACAAATCCGGACGAACCCCTGAAAATAATTTTGCCCCATCATCCTTCTCTTCTGATTGAAGGAGCAGCATAGATGAGTCTACAGGGAGTCCTGTTAACTGCAGCAAGAAATTCTGCAGTGCAGGGTGGACCCTCAGGGGCTTGCTGGAAAAGCTAAAAGGGGGCCAGTGTAGGGGGAGGAGATGTTTGGGATCCTTGTAGATGCTGCCAAAAGAGGAGAGGCAGCCTGGACAACTGAAAATGGGAGGGCCTGGGAGATAGAGCAGGAGGGGGAGAACATGGCAGCTTGGCTTGGGAAAGTAACAGTGAAAACCCCATTTTGCTTGGTCATCTGGACGCTGCTAGTCCAAACTGTTTAGCAACCTGGAATGGTGGGTGGGCGGCAGAGTGGTCCTCCTTCACGTCAGTGGAATGCAGCAGGCCACGGCCCATAGGAGCTCCACCTGCAGCCACATGCCTCTTGAGCTTCGAGGCACCGGAGCCCCACTCTTACTTGCTCCTCCTCTTCCCTTCCGGCACTTTCAGAGCACCCAAATCACCTGATTCACACTCTGTCCCCACCCTTTGCGGAACATGGCAAACAGCTGATTCGAGGTGTTGCAGCTCTGGGAGGGAGGAGGAGGAGCAGGAAAGTGCGGGGAATCCGGTGTCCTAGTGTGCGAGTGGCAAGTGGGGAATGGAGGCAGCTGCGGGGGGGTCTGAGGGCCACAGGTGGAGCCCCAGTGGGTTGCATGCTGTCTGCAGGTTGCCCACCCCTGGTTTGGCTTTTGTGTGCCTTGCTGACGATCCTGTAGTATGAGTGCTTTCCTGGTGTAGTGTTTGGTCTCCTAGGGTTACAGATTGGTTTGGAAGCCCCCAGTCTTATGAGAGTTTTCAGAGTTTTAGGCAGCCATTCATTCATAGGGTTTGTTTACGGGATTATTTAGTTTGTGGGGAGCTGGGGTTTGAACTCCCCCGCACTCACCTGCAACATGCTAAGGGTTCGCACAGCTCCTGTTCATGTGCACTAACGGTTTGTTGGTACCTTTTAATCCCCTGTTTCCAAGGTGTCGTCCTCTCAGCATTCCATACTGCAATTCCTTGCTGTGGACGGAATGACTCGCATCCTCTTCATTTTGGATATGTGCAGAAAAGCAGCTGAAAAGTTTAAACTTCTGCGATTGAATTTTTTTGCACTTACCCAAATCCAGAGCAGATGGCTGGATCCTTGTCAACTTCTTAGCCCAGAAAAACGAATGTCTCGGCGGAGCATTCGAGAGGAAAAACTGCCACAGCTGTAACCCTCTTGCTGCTGGGGAGAATGATCTCTGTGAAGGGACAAATCATTGGATCCTCAGCTAAAATTGGTGTGTCTATTGGATAGTTGTTGAAGGCAGTTTCTGTACCACGCTTGGTCCTTGAGCTGGAATGGAGACTGTCCACTGCTCATAAAAGGAGATGAGGTGTCAGGATTCCTGACTACTGTTCCTCACGCAGCCACTGATTTGCTCTATGACTTGGTCCAACTAGTTTATGGCTCATCTATGCTAGAACAATGGTACTGCTTTCATTATAAGGCTGTGTCTACACTGGCACGTTCTTGCGCGAAAACATGCCTCCTGTCTACACTGGCCGTGCATTCTTGCGCAAGTAAACTGACATTGTACTGTAGAAAATCAGGGCTTCTTGCGTGAGAACTCTGACGCTCCCTCTCAGGAAGAAGCCCTCTTATGCAAGAGCTCTTCCAGAAGAGGCCAGTGTACACCGGCAACGTGAATTTCTTGTGCAAGAAGCCCCTATGGTTAAAATGGCCATCAGAGCTTTCTTGCGGAAGAGAGTATCTATACTGCCATGGATGCTCTTGCACAAAAGCACGTGTCAGTGTAGATACTCTCTTCTGGAAGAATTTTTGCACAAGAATTTTTCCGCAAAAGAGTTGTTGTGCAAGGAGCTGCCAGTGTAGACGTAGCCAAACAGTATAGGTAAAGCAATGTGATCTCGCCAGTGTGGATGCAGTTATGCTAGTATAAAGGCGCTTTATGCGGATGGAGGTATTCTGATATGGGATAAGGGAACAGTATCCTCCTACCAGTCACCTTTATACCACTACAGCTGGGCCCACACTGGGTCATTTTTCTAATATATCTATAAGGGTGAAAAAATGCCACCCTCGGCAGAAAGAGTTAGAGCAACATGCTGTATGTAGACCCAGCCTCAGTCTCATGTTTTCAAATGTCCTCTAATTTTGGGTGCCTTAAGTTTTTGAGTGCCCAGGATACAACATGGGGGGGGGGATGTTCAATATCTCAGAAGATGAGACCAGCACTGCATGAAATTGGGTAGTTGAAAGGGAGGCCCTCGAAGTGGTGAACATCTGAAGATGTGGGCCATAAGCAACTCTGTGCCTCAATTTTCTTCTCTGTAAAATGAGGATAATATTTTTTCCTCAAAGGTGGGAAGCTTAATAGTTTGTGGCATGATGATATCATCAGCTAGAGCTCATGTAATATGTTTTGTTTGTAGATCTCCAAGTACTTTCCAAAGAAGGTCATTACTTTGCCTTTCTATACCTATACTGTCATCTATCAAAGACTACTAATTATTATTTTATATTTGCTAATATCTACTCAGATACTTAGCCATATGAATTTCTGGAAGCGCAAAATCTTAGCCTTTCCCTAATAATTTTTTGCTTTTATGTATAGTGCTTTGCGCTGGTAGATCTCGGCGATCCAGATGTAAAAAGTTCAATGCCATTATCCCAGTTTTACAGAAAGGGAAACTGAGGCACAGAGAATTCCCAGAGTTGTACAGCAGGGGCTGGTGGCAGAGTGAGGAACAGAACCCAGGTCACCAGACTCTGAGTCCTCTACGTTGGGCTGTTCCCCTCTCTTTCCTCAAAGCAGGACTCAGAGTCATGATAGATCCTAGCATCGGTTTCCGCTACACCTGGCAAACACTTGCAGTGATGGTAGTCTGTGTGTCATCTCCATGTGTAGTGCTGCCTCCAGGCATTTCAGTAACACCCAAATATTTCAGGGCAGCCATTTTGCAAAGTTCTTTGAAGTCATTTTTGATAGCTTGTGGAAGCAGGAGGGGGGACTTTACCTTTCAGCATTGGGCAGGGGGAATATGCAACTCTGATAATGGCCAGGAGGCCAGGAGCAGACAGTACATTGAGTGTGAACAGTTGGAGAGCCAGGAGAGGGTCCGCTGTCAGCAAATAGTTGCTAACAGCCGATACTGTTTTTAAAAAAACAAAAGCCTCAGCAGATGGGAAGTTGGCACGAACTGAATATTGATACATTTGTGGAATCCCAGCAGCCACCACACAAGCTTGTGCCAAGCCAGCAAGATAAATGGATGGGAAGATGTGTCTATGGTGCTCTGCACTGGCTCCTAATTGACTCTTTGCCCTAAATACAAGGTCTTTCAGAGCTCTTGATGGGTTGGATATGGATTGCTTCCCTCTCTCTAATTCTCTCTCTAGAGGATCAATACAGCTAACAGGCCCGAGAGTGGAAGCCAATGACAATGTGTTTTTGATGGAGGGCTGTGGAACTCCATGCCACTGGAGATCACAAAAAGGTTACGTCTTGCCATTTTCAGAGCACCGTGTCTCTTTGACCAGGCCTTCTCTCTGGAAAGAAGGCTATTTCAGTGCTAGAAATGATTCCTTTAGTCTTCAATCCCCGGTGTAACCCTTCGGAAGCACTATGCCTTCTGCACACCAAAATTTGATTTAATTTGCATATCATAGAATCAGAGACTGCTAGAACTGGAAGGGACCTCAAGAGGTCATCAAGTCCAGTCCCCTGCCCTCATGGCAGGACCAAACCTAGGTTCCACAGGGAGGGGCCCATTAGAAATTCATAGGAAGAAGTAGCACAGGCAGGAAGATGATCTCCTTGCCACTTGTTTCAGTTGCCAACTTTCCAGCATTCTCTTGCCCCATGTGCCAGGCTCCCTGCACACCAGTTTCTCACATCGGACCCTGTTCAGTGTTTGTTATTCATTCCTGGATCAGACAAAACTTGTAGTGATGTCACACGTAAGCTGGGGTAACCTACACCAATGCAAGTTGCATGGCTGTAGAGCAAACCACGTCTGTACTCGAAGATTGTACTCATGCGGCTACAGCAATGGCTAAAATCCCATGACAGATTAGCAGAATTTAGCTTTTATATAGCACTTTTCATCAGTGGATCTCAAAGGCCTTTATTAAGGAAGAAGGTATCATGAGCCCCATTTTACAGAAGGGAAAAGAGAGACACAGAGTGATGAAGTGATGGGGCAAGGAAGGCTGGATGGGGCAAGGAAGGCTGGATGGGGCTTATAATCAAGATCTTACCCATTGCAATCAGTGTCTTTGCAGCCCCGGATGGCTTTTCAAATCCTTGATCATCAGATGTTGACCACCCTGCAGGGTGGAATATGCTGACTTTTCTACTAGGGATATAATAGCGTAGTTGATTAACCAATAAGCTTATCGAGTAATGCTATTGACCACATGCATTCCCCACTCCCCGTCCCTGCCAGTAAATTTTTTAGAGGGCATTAGAGGGCTGGCTGGGAGCTACCCCGGCTGCGGCTCCTAAAAGACTTGTACTGTAGAGCAGTGGGGTAGCTCTCAGTGCTAATCCTTATCAGTTAATCATGTAGTCGACAACATTTTTGTCGACTACATGATTAACGAATTATATGCTTCTTAACATCCCGATTTTGTAGCCCTGCAGCCTCTAGCAGCTTTGGAAGCTGGGCAAAAGGTCAGATGTGGTAATCCAGTCCGGACCCCATAAGTGGCAAACAATACCACTGGGTTGCGCTCATGATGGATTTTTAAATAGTGCTGTAAATTACTGTGGTGGTTTGGGCCTAAGGCTAATTTTAAATTGGAAATACAGATAAGTGAAAATGCGAGGAGGCTTAGTTGCTCTTCCATTGTCTGATCGGAGGGGCTGGGGGAAAGGTTAATTGTTGGTTTTATATTTAGACTGGATGAGTCTCAATCTTGTTCCTCTCACTTTCCCAAGCATGTTGCAAGGCAATTAAAGTTGGATGAGCTTGGTGCCTTACTCCCTTAGGAACGTGGCCTGCCACTGGAGCTGAGCCGTGCCAAGTGCTCTGCAGATAGTGGCACATGGCAAGCATCCTGTCCCTCCTTAGCAAGACACGCTGTTATGTAGTGCATGTCCCAGATGTGAGTGTTGTCCAGGGTCTAAATATCCTGTGGGGTTACTTTAAACCAGAATATTCTACCACTCAGGCCAGGCCTCTACCTAAAATTTAGATTGACCTAATTTTGTCACTCTGGGGTGCGAACACTTCACACCGCCTGCGACATGTTAAGTTTACCTAGGCGCTGGTAAAGACACAGTTAGGTTCTGTCAACTCAGCTACTGTGTGTGGGGAATTAAGTGTGTATGCTATAATGCTGCTGCTGTACTGTCCTAGCATCTGCATGTAGACAAGCCCTTCGTTGGAAGGCAGTTTCTGGATCGCTGGGATTACTTTTAATGTAGAACCTACCCTGTTGTGCTCTGCTGCTGCACTGCCAAGATGAGCACAGACCACGTCCCTCTGAAGTCAATAGGCAAACTCCCATTTGCTTCAGTGGTACAGAACTTGGGACCTGGTGCACACGTATGGATGTGAAAATGAGCCAATATGGGGCAAATACAAAATTAGGCAAAGACCCCTTTCTTTCTAAGTCCTGCTCCCACCATGTAGCAAATGATGCAGAATTAAAAAGCAGACCTTATAAAATATTTGAGGGTGTCCCTTTAACTTGTGGAAAATACTTAACCATTTGGAGATGTTTCAGATCATTCAGAACAGGGAAGAGCGGGGTAGCTGGAAGTTACAAAAAATTACTTACTAAACTAGAAGCCCTGCACTTTTTCCAGTCCAACTCCCTGAAAATTATTGTTTTACAGTGTTTCAGTTTAAACATGATATGCATCCTTCGCATATTACCGAAAGGGCTTTACTTCATTATGTGGTGTCTCTACTAGCAAGCATGCTCATTAACAGTCTTTCATCACTGTATCTTTGTGTGCTGAGCAGCTGCAACAATAGCATAAGTTACTGCCAATGAAAATGAAAACACTGCTTGAAAGAGGATGACTGAATGATTCAATGTATGGAGGTTTTTATTAGCTTACTCCATAGTATTTATTGCAAAGTTGATCTTTAATGAGAGCCAGAATGTGCAAATTTATATTTCTTGTTGCTCATAATTCTTGGGATGATAATTTGCATAGACCCATATTTGGAATAAAATTAGAAACAGTGAAAAACAGGAGGGAGACATGGAGCCTGGGCAGTTTTTTCTGGACAGAAATTGCAAAACACTGCATTTAAGAAACAAGCACTCCACCCACCTCACCTTGCTCTTTCATTCCCAGTGGGGTTAATAACACATGCTGATGTAATGATGACATAACTTTATCATCACAGCACAGCCATCTCTTTTTTGTCATCCTTGCAGTGCCTGTATCTTATGGGAAACGTTTTGCTCTCTTGGTTGAGAGAATGTTCATACTAAATTAGAATATTGTTCAGACTTATTTTGTAAACTGTCACATTTTATAAGCAAATAGACTTGAGCTTTATAACTGGCACAATGCTTAGGCTGGATAGCACTGCAGGTAATTTGAGGAATAGAGACATCGGCTGGGAGGGATTTGCAAAGAGAAATGTTATGGAAGCTTTATTACAAATGTAGGTATAATTAAGCATTCCAAACAATGGAAACTCAGCTGTGTGTCCCTTTGTTATCTTTGGAAAGTGCGGAAGTGTTCTGGCTTTTGCAACACTCAATAGATAAACTGAGCCAATCCATGTTTTGGGGGGGGGGGGGGGGGGAGAATAGCGTGTGTTGCTTACAGTGGAGTGGGGGAATTATTGCAAGGGAGTAAATTAAGTAAAAACGCTGCCGTCTAGAGTATAAAATGGTCAGCAAGTGTTTAGCAACGATTCTTGCACCACCTAGCGGCTATTCTTTTAATTTCCTGTTCTGTATAGAGGAAAACGGGAAAGGGTTTTTTTTTTTCTCCCGTCCCCCTCCCCGTTTTATTTTTGCAGTGGAGATGCGGGGTCAGAGATGGGTACAAAGACAATAATAAAAAACTTGTAGAAAGACTTGAGACAAAGGTGGAAGAGGAACAAAGAGAAAAACCAAACACTGGGCAGAACAAACGCCATAGAATTTTTCTATTTTTACAATTGATTAAAAGGTTGCACCAAATAGTAGGTTCCAAAAATTGCACCACATCACAAAGCCGAAGCTTCAGTGGGCGCGCATGTGTTGTGCCGGTGTTAGCAGTACTGTTCTCACTATACGTTCATTGAACAGTAGCGCAACCCCAAGATAAGGATAGTTAAAAAGAAAGCGTCGTGGGAATGCGGGGAGGCACTCTGAATAGCTGCTTCGGTTGTGGGGACCGGTTGTTTTGAGCCTCGGTTTTTCATTCATGCGCTCCCTCAGGGACGCAGTCTATGACGGTCCAGCGGCTCGATCTGTCTTTTTAGTGTCAGCTTTCGGCGATTTAGTACTTTCTCGCCGATAGACACGACTATACCCATAATGCACCGCGCCGCCTAGCGTGCATATTTGCATATTCAATTGGCGAACTTTCCCTGCGTTGAATGAGCAGGCTCACCGCAAACTTTGCACCATTCATGCAAAGGAGCAATTGGTCAAGTGCATCCGGTTTTGCATTTTCCTTTGGGCTGATTTGATGTTTGAACACACATGGAGCTGATGATAGTAATAATACATAATGATCTATTATTTACACAGTTTTACTAAATTCGTTTTACCAGGGTCATGTTATTTAAAAAGACATATTTTAAACTAAACAAACCAGGGGATACTTTACTTGCCTTAAGTGAGTGACATGGCTGGAATTTTGCAAGGCTAATTTAATATATATAAATCAGTTAACAATATTTATTGATAATACAAGGCAGTTTATTACATGCAACTAATTTGTTATGCTTAACGAAGTATTAATACACAGCACTTAGCATAATATTAATTAGCAGTTCTGTAACATTACTAATGAGCTAACTTTGTATATATTTTTAATTAGTATTTATGTAGAACTTTGCAAAATATGTAGTGCTTTCTAATAATATTACTATAATATTCTTATATAGTGCCTTTTCATGAGTAGTATTTCTCAAAGCATTTAAAAATATTTAATGTATTTTAAACTATCATTACTTATTAAAGGGATTAAAGGAATACTATAAACTTTAAAGAAAAAAAATCATAATTGTATTCCTAGTAACACTTTTGACAAACACTTTCACTTTTAAGAAAAAAAAGTCTGTTTACTTATCCCCATTTATCGTTGCTAGTTTTTTTAACTTGAATAATAAACTCAGTAAAGCCAGTTTTATTATTCATTATTTAAATAATAAATTATGAGTATATGCAATAATTACGAATAAACGGAAACATAACAGATATAATAAATGGCAAATGTGTATGTAATACATAATTTAAGAACATGTCTGTGAAAGTGATTATAAGGATTGTCCTGGTTTCAATTTGTTGAAAAATCCCTTTACCTACCTTGCTTAAAGGGGCTATGCCAGGCAGGTCCAAATGTCAAATACATTGCAGAGGGAACTGCTTATGCAATGCATGAAAGGGTTGTTTCACTTTTATGAGCACTGTTATGCCAGGATTGCTGCTGCATTGAGAAGCCCCATGCAATTTTGTGCACCTAGGTGTTGTGCCTGGCTACATTCTAACACACTGTCTTTGTTGTTGTGTGTCTGCAGGTGGTTCTGCTGGGGATGGACATACTGTCTGCACTAGTGTCACGGCTACAGGATCGCTTTAAAGCTCAGATAGGCACAGGTAAAGTATAAGGGATTGTTAGCCCTTCTGAATTATACATGGCCAAATTTTGTCCTCGCTTACATCCACCCATGCAACCTCATTGACTGTAAGAAGGTTACCAAGCTGTAATGGGGGAGCAGAAATAGTAGTTCATTGTCACTAATCTGAATGATTTTCTTAATATTGCATATGCTACAGAGGCTGTATCATAAGGTTTAGTACTTCACAGCTTCTGCCACTCATAGCATGAGTAAAAGTGACTGGCTCGGGCCCTAAATGACTAGCTTCTAAGCTGAGTTCCATTATTGCTTTGTATGCCATGCAGAGCCTCCAACCCAAAACCTCCTGATATGAGCACAGCCTAAATTCCATGGTGGATTTGACAGGTTCCACACAGATCTGTGGTTTTTAGAATTTCCACAGTGGTCTGCAAAGCGTGGGAACCGTTAGTGCAGTCTCAGTGCCCCATTGCTTTTGTGAATATTTTGTCTGTGATTTATTTGGGAGAGTTCTCCCCTCCTCCCCATCCCCTGCTGTTCTCATGAATAGCCTCATGTTCTCCATTCTCATTCTGGTGCCCACTCTGCTGCTGCAGTGTTGCCCGTTTTAGTTAACACACTGTGCTACAAGGATGGTCCCTTGTGCTGTTTCCTTCTTTCTTAGAGATCACAGACTGCCACTCTTATAACGATTGCATCTTAATGAATGCAAAACTGCCAGGATCTCAGTCCTCAGAGGTTCTGAGTGCTGACCATTCCCATGGACATCAATAGAATTTTGGGTTCTCAGCATCTCCTAGGGCTAGGTCGCAATCAGGCGCGTGAGTGCACACTTTAACACTGTGGATTAGTGATGTCCCAGAATTCTTTCTGCTTTGCTGAAGTGGGTGTGTGATTTTTAACTGTGATACTCTGTAGCTTTTTTTCTAATAGACTTTGGTGTTTTGTTTCCAGTGTTACCAAGCTTACTTGACAGGCTGGGAGATGCTAAAGATTCGGTGCGGGAGCAGGATCAGGCTCTGCTTCTAAAAATTATGGAACAAGCTACTAATCCTCAGGTATGGCAATGAGTCATTTTGGAATATGCTGCATTTTCCCACAAAGAACTTACGTCAGACTCTGTATTTGACTTACCATAAACCTTCCACAATGGGTGCATGCTAAATGGCCCCTTGTCTCCACAGGACAATCTCCGAGGGTGATTGCGGAGACAGAACCGTGTTCACACCAGATGCAATTAGATCTGGGAGGGATGGTTTATTAAGGTTCTAAACTGTAGCTTCCAATCCCAGCAAAGTGAAATGGACTCATTCCTCTTCTGAGCTAAATCCACTGAAAGCCTCGTTTACTGGGTAGGGGTCTTTCAGAGTACTCTTGTATAATCCAGGATCTTCCTATTCTGCAAGGGTGTTAATGACCCTCTGATACTTTCTGTAAAAGGAAAGCTTTGTCCCTGGTCGATATTTTCTCTTTGCTTACAGTTATTACAGAACTCTATCCCATTTCAGTGGTGATGCACATGTAGAGTTTGGAAAGATTCTTTAGAAATGAAAGGTACTAAGTAAACATGCTCTCCAGCTCCACCTGCTTGTCCAACAGAGCACTGGTTTCTAAGCCTTGCGTTCCCCTCCCATCTTTCCTCATTTCTGATTTGTCCCAAGATTTTAAGGCAGAAAGAAAGGCAGGGAAAGACACAGCAGCCTGCACTGTTGAAATGCCAAATAGCCTGTACTTGTGTTTCTTTACCCCAGAGCTCTAATTGAAGATGATGCACAGCTGGGTGTGTTTGAGCATTAGCCAATCTCCACTAGAGGAGGGCAGACACAGGTGTCATAGATGCTGCGCCTTGGGGTTGGTGGGAATGTGCTGATTAACCAGTGTTATTTTAACTAGCGGTGAGTTAATACAGTCTTCCTATGAGGCCCCCGCCCACCCAGGAATCCTTCTAGTCTCTTGTGTGTGAGCACAGAGTTTATATTTAAACCCAAGGCATGATCTCTTGCAACAGGGCTGGGAAAGAAAACCTCACCCACTCTGTTTTCCTTTTTCCCTTTCCACCCTCTTCTCTGTCTTCTGCAGTACGTGTGGGATAGGCTGTTGGGAGGATTCAAACACAAGAATTTCCGGACAAGAGAAGGGATTTGCCTCTGCCTTATTGCAACCCTCAATGCGTAAGTCATAGACTCGGCTTGCTTGGATCAGAGTGTTTTACATTTAAACAAACAAAAAAAATTCATACTAATGCACTTTCTCCACTTTCTTTTCTCCTAGATCCGGAGCTCAGAGTTTAACACTGAGTAAGATTGTGCCACATATATGTAACTTACTTGGAGATCCAAATAGCCAGGCAAGTCTTTGTTGAAACTCTGTGTTAATTTCCATGTTTGCTGGCAGGAACAGGGGTATGATTACTGCTCACAATAAGCTGGGCTCTAAAACGGGTCTCAGATGGCCCACAGGCCAGGAGTCTGTGGCCTGAGCACCCCCTCCAATCTGGCCTGCAAAGTATTTTGGAAAAGTTAATTAATTGCGCCTGTATGGCAGGCCCCGAGGTGGCAGGTAGACCTGGGGGACATGTGGGAGGGAGGAAAGGGAGTGGGAACATGCAGGCTAGCAGGCAGGGCCAGGAGACATGCGAGGGGAGTGTTTGTGTGAATACACAGCAGAGCATGCACTTGAACCCTGCCTGAAGGGGGTACACATTGGCCTGCTATGGGAATTTGAGGACTGGCACTGGTCATAACATGAATTGAGTTTGAGATCCCTGTGCTGAACTTTGATTGGTACATTGAGTGTGTGTGATTAGTACCACCTATTGGTGAAGTTTGCAGCTTCACCTTATGAAAACCCTGCTTTAGTTTTGCTCAGTGTGATTTTAGGGCATGCCTGGTTCTGTTCTCAGTGGCTCTTTGGTGAATCACTGGAGTTACTCTGGATTTCTACTGGTGTCATGGAAATAATTAATCAGAGAGTCACTTCCTAAAAGTCTAAAATCACGGCGGTTGTTAATTCCTTGTGCCGCAGTGCGTGCTGCTCTGGCCATCTGAGTGAATTCAAGACGACATGAAAGAGATGCAGGAGTCCAGTCTGTCTCTGCTTAGTGGTCGTTGTGCTTGAAGAGCTGCTTCGGGGTGGGGATGTGGCAGAACTGACCTGGTGTCCAAATCAGGGAGCTGGCAGTGGTGTGCGGCTAGAGGGTTTTTATAAGGAGGTTCCTCAAAAATATCCCACCAAAATCTGAGACACATTTCCTACCCCCCTGCGTGGAAATAGTTCTGTTCTCTCTGACAAATCCCTTCTCACCAGAGGATCCAACAGGGCCAGACTTGTAGTTTCTCCTAGCTCCATGACAGGGATTTCTGTTACTGGAGTGCCTCTCCTTTTGAGGTAGAGGGGGGCACAGTTTCTTTTAAGTGCTCTGCTAAGGCCATAAAGAGGCAAAACCTGGCCAGAAGAGCTTGCAGTCCAATTGGAAACCAGACACAAGTGGAAGCAGAAGGAGTGAAGGTGGGGAAGGGAAAGGGCAGTGAGAGAGAGCTGTTAGATAGGGCAGCTCTTGGCAACTTCCTGGTTCCCGGTCATGGGAAATTGCCCTCCCTTGCTCTCAGCACAGCAAGAGTTTTGCTCCCCCTTGCTTCATGGATGAGTCTCAAGGTGTTTCCCCTACTTGGTGACAGATGCACTGGGATCCCTGGTTGTGGTGTGGTGTTGGGCTGAGTGGTGGGCTGGAGAATAGGTGCCTTGTGGTTTTTAATTTGGACAGCCCTCCTCTCCCCCCCGCCCAGCTGTTGAGAGGAGTTGGTGACGGAGAGCATTCCCCTCACTGCTGTAAGGGGCTAAGAGGAAGAGCTGGTTACCCTGGTAAAGGGAGAGGGAATAGGAATCCAAACTCCCTTCTAGTTAGGGGTGTAAAAAAATCTATAAATACAGTAATAGTTAAAAAATCCTATTGGTTCCATGGTTAACCATTTTACTTGGGAGGTATGGATAGGAGCTAGGGAGGAGAAGGATGGTGGAGAGGTGCCTCCGCAGCCACCCCCGGGATGTCCCTTGCTGGCCCCACTCCCGGGGCACCAGCTGCCCAGTGCTGTGGGCTCTGCAGCCAGCAAGCTCCCAGGGAGCTGGCTGCCACCTCATGCTGTGGGCTCCACCAGCCCCCACATCCCTATTTCCAGCACTGGCTGTGCAGACCCTGGGCAGGGGATGGACTTTAGGCACTCTGGCAGGAGAGAGAGATGGGCTCCAGGATCTCTCTCAATGCACAGACAGAGATTCTTTGGCCTCGTCTTCTCTCTCTCTCTCTCTCTCTCTCTCTCTCTCTCTTCTCTTTTCCTTGTGCACTGCTAGAGCAGACAGCCAGTGTGTGAGGGGAGCAGTGTAATTTGTCCAATTCCTCCCCGCCCCTTGCGTACTCCTGTTGCTGCCCAGTCCATCTCATAATCAGCTTTTCTAATATCCTGCAGCGTCTCCCCAGAGCAGTGTTTGTGGAGCAGGGAGGAGAGGCCAGGCCTGCCCAAACCAAAATCCCCCTCCCCCCAATCAAGCCTATAAATTACTGTGCCCGGTATCTTTTTAAATCTTTGGCTAAGCTCAAGTGCAGTCAATTTAATCAACGATGTTTCCTCTGTTAGGGGCTACTAGTTCCTGTCCTTCCTGGGGAGAAGGGATGGTGCAGGAGAAGACGGATGGACCTTGTGATCCGATAACACTTCTTTCTCTATCTCTGCTTAATTTCTTCCCTTGAGAATAATTGTGGTAAAGCTGCATTGGCAGAATGTTGATCGACACTGTCCTCTGGTGGCTAAGTGTGGTAGAGCAGAAGCAGGGAAACGTGCCGGGGTTTAGTTTTTTTATTCATTTGTTTTGCTTTGCTTGCTCCAAAGATTCAAGTTGTATTGTGGAGGATTTTGTTTTCACAAGTGGAGGACTTTTGTAAAAAATAATGCTGTTTTTGAGCAGTCATTTTAGCAATTTCCCTTATTCCAGTAAACTCTGGGTATGGCCGTGTGGTTCTAAGCATTTAGATGAGTCTGAGGAGAAAGGATTTGAACAGAAAGACATTAAAAACATTTTTGAAATTATGTTATTACAGTAAAGAGAAACCACGATCGATACAGCCAAGTCCCGTACCCATGTTACCTCATCTCGTCTGGCATTGGTGTTTATTTAGGCCTAGGGATGCCAGAGTTTAACCTGGCAGCCCCAGGAGTGGTTAACCATGTTCACTGAGACCAAGGGCCCATTCCTAGCCTTGCCTGCCCATCGCTGGCCTAGAGGCGCTCTGCGTCTGAGAGCCGAGCCGATTCCCCGGTGGATCTCCAGCCGGCTAGCCCTGTGCAGTTGCGCCCGTCGGAGCTGTGAAGGGAAGCTCTTGTGGAATGCTGAAGGCCAGTAGGAGCCCGAGTCTGGCCTTGGTTCCAGAACCTGGCGAGAGGAGCAGTTGCGCCCGGAGACACAGCGGCAGTTGACGGGGCAGACAGACAGCTGTGCGAGGAATTCGAGGTGTGGGAGGGCAGAGAGGTGGCCCTCGGGTAGAACGGGCTCTGCCACTTGTCCTCTCCCTGTCTGTGCCGGCTCAGGCAGCGGGCGGCTGCCACGCAGCATTTCACCTGCTCGCTGCTGGAAGGAGCACTCGTAGAGAACAGCCTGGAGAGGAAAAGGGGAAGGGGGCGTGGATGGAGAGAAGGGGATGCTGGGGCCTGAGAGGTGGAAGTCTGGGGCTAGCTGGGCCAGAGGGGAGAGGCGGAGGGAAAGAGGTGACTGGCGGTACAGTGGGAGAGAGGGAATGAGAGAGGAAAGGAAAGACATCTTGACAAGGGCAGAGAAAAATGCATAAAAGCCCTTGGGAAAGGAAGGCCAGAGCTCAGGGGATGGGGAGAAAGCTGAGACCCCACTAGAGGTCTAGCTCCATCCTCCCACAGCAGAGCTGCAGAGTGTGAGCAGCAGCGGAGGTGCTGTGCCGCGTGCTGGCTGTTGTCCCCTCGATAGTCGTACTTCTGCAGCCATACTGCCAGGGGTTCCTCCGCCGGCTGCCTCTTTGGGTGCGGGAGGGGTGTTGCAGGGGAGAGTGTGGGTGAGTTAATGCTAGTGCTGGACATTTCTTCCCCACAGCTTGGGGTGGAGGTGAGGATTGCAGGCATCTTCCAGAGCACACACTCCTCACCCGCAGAGCCCTATGCATTTACGTGTTTTTTCTTTCCTTGTTCGGTGACATAGTCCAGCTCTGTATCATGGGTCTGGAGGGAGCCGGTAGCCAAGGCAATTTTTCCGTGGTAGTTCTTTGGCATTTTATTTTTCACTAGGAGATTGGCCTGTCTCTGCATAATCTAAGAACAGAAAGTCAAGTACTTCCATTAGTGAGCGGTCCTGATGTCTTGATGTGGAAGGACTTTTTTTGCAACTGATATAAAAATTACTTCTTCCCTCCGTTCTGTTAATTCAACATAGATAAAATGATAATGTAATAAGTGCCTCTCCCGATTTAGTGCCGTCTCACAGACTCATTGTGTTGGTCCATGGTTCTACAAAATCTGTTTATCCGCTTTACCATGATGGTCATAAAGAAGAAAAAGTAGGTTTATAATTAGCCTTTATAACACATATCCATCCTTGATGAATGGGTGAGTGGAATTTAAAGGTGAGCAGACTTACTGCATGCACAGAGGCTGGTTACTTATGCTCAGTTCCCAGCTCTGCCACTGATTTGACATCTGTTCTTGGGCAAGTCGCTGCACCGCTCTATGCCACAGTTTCCTCATTAGTGAAATGAGTTTAATGATATTTATCACTCTCTCAGATCTATGGTTGAAAAGCAATGAATAAGTGCTATGTTGTTACTAGCTAAAAATCCTGGGAGCCGTTGTGTCAGAGAAATGGATACATTGCTTTGTTTGCTTCTCTTAGGAAGTAATATGAAAAAATTTCAAAAGATGATTAATTTCTATTAAATCTCTTTCTTCGCTATTTAGGTTCGAGATGCAGCAATAAACAGCCTCGTGGAAATTTACAGACATGTAGGTGAACGTGTAAGGGCAGATCTCAGTAAAAAAGGATTACCACAGTCTCGGTGAGTTAAGAATATCCAATCTCTGTCTTTCTTGGTTTCTTTTAATTATTGTTGCATTGAGGGACTATGCCTGCAAGTCTTTTTGTGGAATTGGGCCCTTAGGTTGCCATCCTGCAAACACTTTGCACGCTCTTAACTTGACTCAGAGTACAAAGTTTCTCTGGTCCGGCTGGATCAGTATCCGCCTGCAGGGGTGTGTGTGTGAGGATGGGGGGAGCATTCCTGTCCAGCAGTGGGGGGAAAAGGGGGAATACTCCAGCTGGGCTGTAGCAGCTTTTCTGCTTACCCTTCCCCCCCCCCCCCCCCCCTTAATCAGTTAATTAGTTAGCCATTACATGGGAGTCTACATCCCTACTGTAGACATACCCAGAGATAAGCTTTGGGCTTGCACAGGTCTCTTTTTTTTCAGGCCTGGGATGCTAACTCAGTGTGTCACTGCTAAATACAAGGTGGAACAGATGGTTGCACAGAAATAGTTAATATTTCAAGGGATCATTAAAAGTTATGTGTCCTGCAAACACCCCTCTAGTCATAGAGAAGAAAGAAAGGGGGAAGGCAGCTGGGGGAAGTTTGTTAGTGGGTTACAGATTGTTGTAATAAGCCATCAATCCCGTTTCTCTATTCAGTCCATGATTTTAGTGTCTAGCACAGTTATACAATTCAGCTCCCAGGCTTGTCTTTTGGAAGTGTCATGCAGGTTTTCTGTGAGGAGAGTCCGATGAAGAGTAATCGCTCAGTGAGAAGTGTTCACCCACAGGTGCTGGGTGGTTTTGTCTGTTATCATTTTCCTCTGTGAGTTCATTTGTGAACATAGTGATTGGTTTCATCCATATAGTTGATAGTGGGGCATTTAGGGCACCTGGAGCATCTCTCTCCTAGGAAATTACTTCGAAATAATAACTCCCAAAATAACTATTTTGAAATAGCGTGGCCACACTACAGGGAAGCCTCGAAATTAGTCTGTGGCAGGCTCCCTTAATGTGGACGCACTACCTCGACTTAGAGCCCCAGGGAGCATTGAGGAATAATTACTTTGAATGATTCTGGAGAGTAGCTATTTTGAAATAGCAGCAGCGGAGTGTCGAAATTACTTTATTTCGTTACTTTATTACGTTATTTCGAAATAACGTTATTCCTCACGGAAAGCGGGAGTTGTTATTTCGAAATAACAGGCTTGGTAGTGTTATTTTGAAATAAGGGGAGTTATAGGTGTAGACCAGGGCTAGGTGAGGCCCATCACGTTTTGTGATAGGCATGTGTAGGACCAGTGGATCTTGAAATGCGTTTTGAGAGGCGTGTTGATCATTGAAGCAATGGAGATCAGTTTGTTCCCTCTAATTTTTCTCAGACCTGAGCAGAATGAGTTTTGTTACGTGCACTAATCTGGAGGTGATGTGTGATGCATCACTTTCATATTGGTGCACATAACAAAATGTGTGTGGTCTGGGTAGAGGTTGGGGCAGAGGCTTGAGATGCAGGGGGTGAGAGCTCCAGCTGGGGCTGAGGCCTGGGGTGCGGGTTCTAAGATGGGGGCAGGGATGAGGGGGTCAGGACTGGGGCAGATGTCTGGGTGTGTGTGTGGGGGGAGGGGAGGTGAAGACTCCGCTGGGGATGTGAGCTCTGCAGTGTGGCTGGTGATGAGGTGTTTGGGGTGCAGGCTTCCCTGGGGCTGCAACAGGGAGAGAGGACTCCCCCCTAGCTCTGTCCCCCCACAGCAGCACTTGGGCTGGGGCGAAGAGGTGCCGTTACTATAGCTGTGGCAGGTCCGGGCCAGGCTGGATTGGGGCTATGGGAGAGACCCCTCTCCCCTGTCTTTGGCAGGACCATGGATGGGCTGGGTTGAGATGGGGTGGCCTGTTCCATGATGAGGTCTACTTCTGTGGCAGAGAGTCCTTGTTAGGTGAAGGTGGTTTTGAGTGTGTTCAGGCTTATATCCTGGACTGTCTCCCTGGAGCCTATTCTGCAATATTTGATTGCCTGGCTGCATGGAACAGATTTCCTGGTGTGTTTGGGCAGTGAAGGAAGGTGGGAGGGATCCATGGATTGCTTGTAACTCAGATCATAATAGGTTTATGTTGGAACATTCTGCTTTGTCACTTCCTCTTGGACTTCATAGGTTGTGCATGCATATGAAATATATTAGGAACACAAAGGGCAATGGTAGAAGTCCATTGTTACATGGAAAAATGGAATTCTCAGGAATCCTGTACAAAAGGCAGACGTCTTCAATAAGGTGTAAACTTTCAGCAGCGAGAATAACTAAGCATGGGAACAGTTTATTAAGGGGCCGCGGTGGATTCTCTATCGATGACTGTTTTTAAATCAAGGTTGGGTGTTTTAGGTCTGCTCCAGGAGTTATTCTGAGGAAATTTTATAGTCTGGAGCTCAGACAAGGAGGATCATTGATGGCCCTTTGTGGCCTTTGAATCTAGGACTATAGAGCCACCAGTTCAGGCTGGTAAATGACCGCACCGTTAAAAGGACGTGGGCTGCGGGGTGGCCAGGCATCTGGTTTTTAAGCCGAGTGCCTGATCGAAAAAGGATCCTAGCGGCTCTGGTGAGCACAGCTGACCAAGCGGCTAAACGTCTGGTTGGCCTCAGCAGCTGGCTTTGCGTGGCTCCCAGAAGTGGCCAATGTGTCTCTCCGGCTACTGGGGGGAAGGGCCAGGTTGGGGGCTCTGCGCACTGCTTGAACCTGCCGTGCTGGCATCACCTTGAGAGTCAGCTTTGCAGCTTCCATTGGCCAAGAACCGTAGCCAGTGGAAGCAGCGTTGGAACTTGAGGTAAGTGCTGCCTAGAACCCACACCCCAGTCTCCTGCTCTGAGTCTCTCCCAGAGCCCTCACCCCTCCCAATGCAATCCCCCGCCTCAAAACCCCTCCCACACTCCAAACCCCTCAACCTTCTCTCCCAAACTGGAGCCTTCTCCTACACCCCAACCCCTTCATGCCTGTCCCCACCCCAAAGCCCACACTCCTAGCTGGAGCCCTCACCTCCTCCTGCACTCCAACTCATGTCCCCTCCTAATTTTTTCCATCCATGCATGGAATACATTTTGTTATGTGCACCAAGGCATATGTGGATGTGCACCACCAGAAGAGAAACATGCTGTCAGTTGTGGGTGCTCTGCTAACCCACTGGGCGGCATTTGAATCTCTCCTGGGTGACCACCCACGCACCCAGCTTACAGGGAATAGGGTCTCCAGTCACCAGCCCCAGCCTGGTAAAAATGAATAAGTGACGATGCGGGACAACAAGTGATGGAGAGAGGGGTGATGGAGTGAATAGGGGAGAGGCCTTAGAGAAGGGGTGGGACTGGGATAGGGCATCAGGGAAGGGGGGGACAGGAGAGAGGCAAAGGTGTTCAGTTTTCTGATGTCAGAAAGCTGGCAGTCCTAATAGGCAGGAGAAATATCACATATTCAGCATTTCCCGGCCCAAGCATTAAAAATGTCAAATTCCCCCACTCCAAATACAGACAATTAAGAGATTTAAATAAAAATTACACATTTTGGGCCCTTTATATTTACCTCCTGGCTACGGATGTAATAGTGTAGTCAATTAACCGATTAACTGATAAGCAAAACCTTATAGGTTAATGTTATAGACTACACACATTTCCCCCGCCCCTTGCCAGTATACTTTTTTAGCAGGCTGTCCAGCAGTCGGGCTCAGTCCTGGCTCCTGCCAGGTCCAGCACCTACCCCGGCTGTGGCTCTGCATTTAAAGTGTATTAGGATCTGGGCAGGCAGGCAGCCCGGTTCAGCTGTGGCTTGTGCTGGATCCGGGAGCTCAGACCCTCACTAGACAGGGGCTGCTGCCACCCTGTGCTGCAGTCTCTTTATCAGAGCAGCAGGCAGCTGGTCCATGAGGGGAGCTGGTTTTTAAAAAGGCTCCCCTCATGGACCAGCTCCCACCTAGCACCCTGCGCTGCTGCCTCTAATACCAAGGCAGCAGTGTGGAGTGGCAGCGGTCCTCGGGAGTAAGGCCGGAGTGCACTGGCTGCCGGCCCCACTCCTGGGGACTATAGAATAGTCGACTAACTGTTAAGAATTCATGAGGTTACTCGACTAGTCAATTAACCGACAGGCGTTCAAACCTCTCAGGTACAACTGGGCTGTAGTGTCAAGATTTTTCTATACAGCCATAAGGGCTAGAAACTTACTACTTTTTTAAATGAAAGCTGAGATTCTTGAGTAAAAATGTCCAATAGGGCTAAATGCAGAATATATGCACTTCTCCCATTCTAGGTGCTCAGCAGCATAGAGGATCAGGCTCTGGATTCGATAAGTGGAACATAGGGTCCCATAGCTCAGACCAGGCAGTAAAACTGCTTAGAGAGGAGATGATTGCAGGAAATATTTGAGAAGGAAATGGATCATAAGGAAGCCTATGAAAGAGGAAACAGAATGTGTGCGTGGGGGTGTGTGTATGTGCACACGAGAGTGGTATAGGGGAAGCAGGAAGTGGACGTAAGCTTTGGGGCAGCATAATAAGTCAGAGCTCGGTGGGAATGGAGAAGACAGAGGAAGTGATTACCAGACAGCAGACATGGTGGAATGAGAAGATAGGTACGTGGCAGTGAAAACAAACGTAGGCAGAATCTTAACGGGGAGGATGAGCTGATACAATCCAACTGACAGAGACCCACAGACAGGTAGGTTTGAGCCAAAGTCTGCTCTTTCCTGGTTCTGTAAATCGCTTAGTGTCTGAAATCATCATCAGTGAAACCTAAGTACCTTCTAGTCACTGCCAAATATGGAATAATTACCAGCAAAGATTGTGGGGAAGTGTATTCAGATCTGATAAATATTGCTGTTGTGCTCTAGCTCCTGGCAAAAGGCCAGTGTGGCCGTAGTTGTCATAGGGGCTGTTTTCCCCGGCCTTTCAAGGGCAGGCTGTCACGGGACTCAGTACGTTATTCGAATGCTCATTGATAGACACACTAACTATAACAGCATGCGCAGTCTAAAACTCCAGAACAAGGGACTTTTTGCACCCCTCAGGGATCAGTATGGTTTATATTATTGTGTCTCAACCTCGCAGCCTCAACTTCCATGTCTGTGAAATGGGTTAATACAAGCTGTAATGTATTGTTCTGCACTTTGCTTTCAATCTTACAACCAGTGTGTGTTATGTGTAATAAATATTTGGTTTAGTGAGAAGTTTTGTGGGTTTGCATGGCAGGATGCTTTAGATGTTAAAAGTCAATTTGTGTCAGTTAGCTGCACATAGGGTGATATGGAGCTCCATCGCATCAGTGGGAGCTTGGCAACAAATTGTAGTACCAAGGTCTTGTGTGGTTGGGGGGGGGGGTGGAGGGAACTGTGTGAGCTGCAGAATCTCCTCTTGTCCTGTGTGC
The DNA here is from genome assembly GCF_049634645.1 of Pelodiscus sinensis. Lineage (NCBI taxonomy): Eukaryota > Metazoa > Chordata > Testudines > Trionychidae > Pelodiscus > Pelodiscus sinensis. The sequence goes on along the minus strand of NC_134717.1, from coordinate 8,013,375 downwards.
ACGCACCCACAAAAAGGCCTTCCACAATATCCAAGAGCACTACACTTCATAGGCAGGAATATTGTCCTGGGCTAATGATCTCCTACAGAGGTGGAAATACCCAGGTGAAAACAAGGCATGAACGGAAAGGAATTGTCAAGGCCAAACAAGAATGATCATTAAAGCCCAGGGCTTTTTTTCCTTTATCAACAATTCTACAAATGGTTAAAGTGCAGCAAAGTCATAAGCAACTGGAAACAGGTTTGTAATGGAAATGGCAACCTTAATACACAGTGCTGCCTGTTTGCCTATAGTATGCCACCTGCTGTCTGTGTGTCTTCTTTTTTCATCTGTGTTTATTAATAAACTAATATTTAATCTTCACATTATACATAAAATAGTTGAGATCAGGGTGGGAAACTTCAGGCCTGGGAGGACGGATACGGCCCCTGACTTGCCTGGATCCGGCCCCCAAGGGTCAAGGCTCCCTTCCAGCACTGGGGAGCCTGCGCTGGCACTCCAGCCCACCTCCACCCCACTGTGGGGCTGGAGCACACAAACTCTACTAGCCTAGGCCCCCTAGGCTCTGGTGTGCAAGGGGAAGGTGGGGAGTGCCTTTCTCTTTCTCAGCTGGGGGCCACAACAGTGACGGCTGGTTTTTGGGTTTTTTTGTTTCTCACTTGTGTGCGGCCCCGACTGATTTTTTTCTGTGGGTCAGCAGCCCCCAACCCAAGAAAGTTTCCCCACCCTTGGTTTAGATACTCATCTTGTTCTCATTAAAGTCAATGGTAAAAGTCCCAATGACTTCAATGGGAACTGTGTTGGTCTCTTAATCAGTGCGCTAGGTTACGGGCGTCACAGCAATTCACTTTGGCTGCACAGTATGTAATGCATTTTCTTTAACTTTCAAACAGGTTGAATGTAATTTTTACAAAATTTGATGAGGTCCAAAAATCTGGAAACATGATCCAGGGAGCAGGTGGTAAGTAGAATACTGTTATTGTCTCAGTTTTTTGTGAACTATCAGCGTTGTGGAAATTCATAAAATAAGTTGTGTACTCGTTCCAAAACATTCTATTTTTTTCTGTACTTCTGGGAAGGGTGACGGTTAGTTCACATGCCTCGTTGTGTGATGGAGTGGGGTAAAACACTAGGCTGTATGTGCGTTTCTTTAGAATGGAGGGGAATCTGAAGTTTCTTCACCATAAAGGATGCTTTTTGTTCTTCTGAAGAACATAATTGAGAACTAGTGTTTTTGTCTAGATCTAGATGTGGGAAGGAAGAATTAACGCCTTTATCAACTATTGCAGTGTTCACCAATTGACTATATATTTACTTCAATCCATTGAATGACCAGGACAACGAATTGGACTGAATTCACTCCTAATCTAACTTCATTGATGTCAGTGAAGTTAGACAAAAGATGAATGTGGCTCATTATGTCTTAATGAGAGCTGCTATAATGGACTCGGATGTATCTAACATAGGTTCTCCTTAAAAGGCATTCAACTAGTTACGTCGTAGTACTGCTGTTGCTTATTGGAATTTCATGGGACATACTTGTGCATGATGGTGTTGTGATATCTTATTACCACACTGTGCCTAGATAGGCCCACTGCACTGAAATGGTGTGAAATAGTGGTAGTTCATTTTCATTGGAAGTTTGCTTAGTAACTTATTAACAGGCCACAAATTAAATTTGCAAGTGGATTATCTGAACAATCTGAGGGCAGTCCTGGAGGAAAGTCAAATAGTCATTGCTAGGACACTCGTTTGTATCCAAGGAATGAATCACCATTAAGAATGTTTTGTTGGACAGTAGAAAAATTGAGTAGTTTCAGATTTCAAACATAAGATTTTAGGTGTATAATTATTTTACCTTGGATATAACTCAGAAGGGTATCTGCTCCTTAACCTGCTCAACCCCAGGACAGTCTTTGCCATCTCAGCACTTTCTGTGGTCTCAGAGGTGTCTCAGGAGCTGTTGCTACAGGCCCTAGAACTGTGAAAATATCCTGAAGTAGATAAATGGAAGAAGAGTGATGGGCCTTTTCTAAACAGGCGTTCTTGGCTTATTGAACTTCAGCTTGTCCTGATTCACGGAACACAGACAGCATATTGTTGTCTTGATTATTTTTTCAAAATCACTTTAAATATGTTTGCTGTTCTTAAATGGAAGTGTAATTACTCATAGGTATAAGCTAAATGCCTGTGAGTGTGCGTGAGCATGTGGTGAGTGGACTGACAAGAAAGTTCTCAGGTGTTTCAATTTCCCTTGGTGATGTAGGCAGATTCATGCCCCCCTTCCTAACTACTGCTCCCCCCAGTCATTCCCAGCCCTTTCTCTAGCCAATGTATGAGGAAACTTTGTGCAGGGAACCTTTACGTTCAGGGGATGCCCTTCAGTGCTGGTGTTTAGAAAGTAAATGTGACTTGTCACCAAGGTGGATGACACGTGTTTCATCGTGGCCTAAAGACAAACTTGCTGTCTACTGAGATTATGCTTTTTTCCCCTGCTTTGAAAACAAAGAAGATCCAGTCCAACGTCTGTCGTAGTTTACAGGAAAGGCCATAAATAACGTACACCTCAAAGCTTAGCTTTTCACAGGAGCCCACCTCCTAAATCCGGTAATTACTTTCGGAGTTTGACACAGGGCACTGCCTGTTGCCAGGGTCTCTCCCTTGTTATCAGAAGCACTGCTCCTTTGAGGTCATGCCTGCACTGTGCTTTTCCTGTTGCAGTAGCGGGAAAGTGGGAGAGTGGGGCAGATGCCATCAGCTGGAATGTGGTATTATCTGAGCAGGATAGGTAACATGGTGGAGTTGGTGCAGATCCATCAATACTAGAGTTAGCCCAGACCCATGCTCATCTGCACTGGTATTAACCCTCCAAGAACCTGCAGCTGTGTCATGGTGGAAAAGCTCCACGTAGACAAAGCCTCAGACTTTTTCTACACTAGTGTTTTTCACTCAGTCTGCAGAGCTCCAGAGGGCCTACAAAACACAAAGATTTTTCAAAGGGCTTCACACCTTTATTTGAAATTTTTGAGGGTCCTTCAAATAAAAAAAATGTTGAAAACCACTGTTTTCTACAGAGACCTCTCAATAGGAGTAATTGCCATTTTTGAAGACAGTAAGTCCCTGTCTCCACTATAGAAATCATGTTTAATTGAGGTGCCCAAAGCATGTTATAACAAGGTTCATGCTGGTGTCTCTAGACAGAAAATTCCTGTGATGATCATGTTCGAAAACCACCGATGAAATTCTGGCAGCACTAAAGTCAGTGGCAGAATTCCTATGGTTTTTAATGGGGCCAGGATTTCACCTCCTATTTTAGCCTTTCTCTTGTCCAGTCTTAGAGCACGGCTCTTTAGCATGGTTATAAGACGGGAAAGAACAAATGCAGTTACACTGTGTCCACACATGCTAGAACCCTGAGGCCTTCTTTGGTGGGTGGGTAGTTGTAGCGTACTGTTGGTGAACAGGGTGGTTCGTAACAGAGTCCTGGCCACGGAGAAGCACTCTCCTGTGCTAATTATAACAGGGTTCCAGAATGGTTGTCAAACCTGCCTTTGATATGTGGGAGAATTAAGTAGGCAGAAAGGAAATAATTGTGATATGTGTGATTTGTGCTAGGAGAATCAGACATAAGTGATGAGTGCTAGGAGAATCGGACAATGAAAACCTATACAGAGTAAACCTCGCCATTCATGGTAGATGCATTCCTAGCAGCACTGTGAATTGGCAAAATCCATGAATACTGAGGATGCAGCTGCTTATGTAACCCACACACCTAGTGTGGTTCGCTGTCCCATGTAGTGGCACTTAGACCACTTACAGGATCAGCTCCTGAACTTGCTGGGAGCCATGGGGAGCTTGCTGAAGGGGGCAGGGAGCTGTGGCTCCCAGCCACCACGGTGTGTGGCGGTGGGTTTGGGGGGAGCCCTGACCGCTGCTGCCCTTCTGCAACAGGCCTGCCCCCCTCCCCAGCCTATATCCTCTCCCCCGCCCCCGCCAGACCAGAGTGTGGAGTGCTATAGGAGCAACAGTTTTTGATCTGAGCAGTGAGATATTCAGTTTACTAGTAACACTCATCAAAGTAACGGGATATATTCTGCTACCGGTGATGCTGATATAAATCTTGAGTAACACTACAGAAGCCAGTGGATTTATGCCAGTGTATCCGTGATCAGAATTTGAGTCATTTTATATTTTTCCAAATAAACAATCCCAGCGTTGTTTTTTACATTGTGGTTTATCATAATTGTCTCAGATTGATGTTAAAACACTTCATAATGTTTCTTATGAATCTGGACTTTGATTTAAGGCTTAATAATATTAATAAAACAACAGTTTTGTTGGGGGAAGGAGCATAAGACCGAATAGTAATTTGAAGCAGGATTTATTTATATATATATATACATATATATATAAAAAAATCAAACAGAGGGCAGGATTTCATCTTTGTAAGTATGCTGCTTTCTGAGTGTGTTGCTAGGTTACCAGAAGGCCTTACAGCCAGAAAATGGAGCTAAGGTGCATGTTGCATTTTTCGATGATTCTTGGTGTCTCTGTTTTGGTTTTTTTACATATAATTAGTCAACCTCTTGAGGCAAAAATTACAGTTTTTCTCTCTTTGGCTTTCAACAGCCTAATTATTTTTGTTTAACTGCTTTTGCTAATTATGCAGATGTGCTTTTATCCCTGGGCGACATAGATTTTCAGCATGAAAGAGTCAATAATTGCAGGTCTAGTCAGTTGCTGTCTTCATATGGCATCACATGATGGTCTTTAATTGGATGTGGTATGGAGAGGGGGCCTTGTACATAAATGTAGATTTAATTTACTCCAAGCTGTTCTGCTTTTCCTGGATTTAGGCCTAGAAGGGCTAGAATCAAGCTTGTTGCAATTGGTATTTTTTTCCCTTTGACTGCAATAGGCTTTGGATCAATCCCTATCTACAGAGACTTCTGAATTCAAGTATCAGAAAGGACCAGGTTAAGCAGGTGGTTAAGCAGTGACTAAAGGTAGATGATCTAAAGGTACAATGTGGTCAATGTCTCTTATTCAGAAAAGGAATGACAATCATTTTATAAATAAACAAAAGTGTTTTTTTTATAAAGTCCCACTGGTCTTTGCAACATTCCAATCTGCTATTGTGTGCCATGAAACATTGTTTTATATTTCAATGCTATGGGCCAAATCTTGAAGTTATACGCAGGAGCAGATTGTTCCACACTGGTCTGTGTGAACCCTTTTCCTTGCATAACTGGGGGTGTGTGCGCGTCCCCTCCCATGTCCACAGATGTTCTCTTCTCCAGCGGGATCTCTGCTTGGACGGGGCACCTCATGGAGCATGGCTGAGGGACGGATAGGAAATGAGACGGGTGATGCTGCTGTCTGTGGAAGTCCAGGGGGAAGGTCTGACAGCTGGGAGCCCTGAGCAGCCAGTGTCCGTGGGCTGCTGCCAGCAGAAGGGGGGCTAGTGGAGAAGCACCCCATTTCAACAGGATGGCTCCTGTCTCTCTGCAGAATGGGGGGGATCCCTCTCAGTCAATCAGTGGGGCCTACAGAAGGATCCCACCTTTCCGACCCTTTGCCAACGGAGAGCATACAAGGACATTTTTATGATTTTTCTACAGTTTGCCATAGGAGGAGGTCGGGGGTCAGCCTGAATCTTGCTCCTTACACATGGATTTTGAGGGGCATGATATCTTTTATTAATGCTTTTAAAAACCTTGAGGATTTAGGTTCATGCTTTGGCGACCTGAATTGTTTATCACATACCTTCCTTTAGGAGAGCAGCTTTGAGTACTTCATACTAATAACACAAATCACAAGCTGCTGCTTATTGATTTCTGTTTAGAATGGGCTCCACTATGCATACAGACGTTCATTATGCAGTAATAATGTCCTGCTTACTCCCTCTTCAAAGAAAGAATAATTTATTAATAATAAAATAATGACACTGATAGCAAACGCAATAAATCTGCCTCAGCCAAAGGTCTAGAAAGAAAGATGAATTTTTCTCTTGCATACTCTCCAAGTTATATTTACAGCTAAGGGGATGTTTAGTCTAATGTGACCATACTACACTTTCATGAATCCTGTTTTGTTTCTCAGTTTGTTTCTAATAATCTTGAGAACCTGGAAGTAATTAGGAGAAAACTAGTAATTTTCTAGGCTTTCATCTGCCATTCCAGTTATATACTTATAGCCACTCTCTGCTATTTTGATATGGGGGAAGATTTGCTATGCTGCAGTGTTTCTGCAGCTGTGATGTTATGTGGGTAGCAAGCCACATACAAACAAGGAAATTGCAAAATTGAAGGGATGCTTTTTGTAATGCCTCAAGAGGCTTGAACTAGCAAACAGCATTGAGTTTTCCTGGATTTACACTCTGTTGCATGCTTAATTGTCCAATAGGGCTGGCATTCTATGAATCTTGCTGCCTTGGTGATGAAAGCAAAATTCATTGACTGAACATTCCCTTGGAAAAGGAGAGAAAAGAAATACACCCCTATCTTTGGAGAGGAGAGGACAAATGAATGTCCTTGTCATGCCCCTTTGAATTTATAAGGTGCTCCAAGAAAACAGTGCTGTTCTGGTCCAGGACTAAGGCTCGGAGGTGGTACAGCAATACAGAGAGCTAATAATAACAACACAGCTTTGAGCATGGTAAAAAGATATAAATGGATCCCTCAGATTAGCTCTGTTAGTTTTCTAGAAAACAATCAAAAAAGTGGGCAGAAGTGATTTGGATTTTCTTTTTGACAAACCTCCTCCTAGATCCTGTTCTTATGTCATGGGACTTAAAGAGGGAAGTGAAAGAACAATCTCAGGAGGACAAATGTTGCTCAGCTGAGTGCAGAGTAGGCTTTTATTTTGGAATAGGGGTAGCAGTTGTCGTCTGTGCTAGGTCACAGAGAGAAGCCGTTAGGGAGGGTGGAGAGTTTACTGGTGCTTAAGTTATCGAGAAATGTACAGTAGGGTTGCTGTTCGAGCACAGCACTTTTTATTAGCATCTCAGGATCACTGCAGAATATGACTGCTGGGAAAGGTAGGCATTCGGCTTAATGAACGAGCAAAAGCAATGACAATTTTCATTTATGCCTGGGAATCTGTTTGTGTTTTCATTTCTTTTTAATCTTGATAAATGATGATAGATTATTATTGAGATATTAGTGTAATAAAGAAGCAACTTTAAAAAATAGGCTAGAAGCATACTTTGCATATAAATAGCAAACATGATTGAGACTTGCCTCTATTATGTCTAAATGCAGATAAATTGAACAGGGGTGGAGGAGGATCAGATGTCTAAGAGAAAAACACTTAGAGAGGAAATTGACCGATGGAATTTTTAACCATCATTCATGATTTGTGTGGTATGTTTGAATATTTGTTGATGTGTTCTTTTATTATTAGCTGATAAAGCAAAAGAAGACAGTTTAAGTAAATAGATATTAAGACGGTCTCTGATCATTTGTACATCAACACTGAAATGCAGTTAACGAAACAGACTGAATGGAGACGACGTTGGCTTTTCTGTAATTTAGGTGGGCTTTTTTGGCTAAGGTTCTATAGCAGAAAGGATATCTATTGAAGGTCAGAAACTGTGAGGCACGGAGAGACAATTAGGCAGAGGAACTTGGGATCTATTTGACCGTGGAGCATTAGTTTTCAGGATAGATGTGTATGCTACATGTCTTTCCATGGTGCATTCCAGTCCCGTGTTTTCATTTCTGTATTTGAGAAGTCCCATTTACGTTAGCCATTTTGGTAAAACTGTCCTTTCTCTCGCCTCAATGCCCTCCCCCCCCCCCCCCCCCCCAACTCCATTTGTTTTTCTGTTGAAAAATGTACGAGATCCTGGCTTTCTCTTGTGTGACACAACAGCGCGCTTGTTTTAACTGATTAAATATGAGAGAAGTTTACGTATGAGGTTGCTGGTATCTGAATAGAATATGGTTGTGTACTGACGTTTTTCCTTTTGCTATATGATCTTACTTAGAGATTTTTAATATACATTTTACATTTACATTTTAATATAATGGTTTAGAAGTTATAAACCAACTGTGTTCATTTAAACGAGGTAAGATTGATATTAGAGAGATAATACTTTGCATTTCTATAGCTCATTTCATCCCAGGCTTTCTTCATGCAAGTCCTTTTAGAATACTTCTACGATCCCATAGCACACCTGTTAGGTAAGTTAACGTTATTGCACACATTTTCAGATGGGGAAGAGGAGGTGAAGGAATGTTAAGTCACTTGTGTTTTATCACCCAGCAAGTTGTTGGTGGAAATGGGACTAGAAACCTGAGGGTGCTAGTCTTTATGCTAATCACTAGACTGCATTCCCTGCCACAGTAGAGAATGGTTATTAATCTTTGCCATCTGTGTAAAGTTGTCATTTCAGCATGCAAGCTCCTTTTATTTGGCTTAGATAGAAGAGATATGAGAGTGCCACTTCATATATTATTTTCCAAACATGGAATCTCCCTGTTTGGATGGATCTCATATACTGGAGAAATGGTCATGTTCTGTTTCTTGTGTAAACTAAACATATGTTTATTGTTATTCATAAAGCATATGAATAATCTCTTCAGGCTGGGGATTCTATGGTTCTTAGGGTACGTCTACACAGCAGTGTTATTTCGGAATAACATAATCCGCGTCTACACTACCAGCCTTTATTTTGACATAATGTCAAAATAATGGTGAGCTGGAGGACTGCTTCCTCAGACTCCTGTAACCCTCATTGAATGAGAAGTGAGGGAAGTCCGAGGAAGAGTGCTCTTTCTCGGGCTTCCTGCTGTGTAGACAGTGCCAAAAGCTGAATTAAGCTATTTTGACTTAAGCTATGCAATTGACGTAGCTCACTTTGCATGGCTTAATTCGACTTTAGTCCTGCTGTGTAGACATAGCCTTAATGACCAGCTGATGGAGTTGAGGGCTGAAAGGGCTTTAGTCCAGCTGCTCTAAGGTGTCAGGAAAGGCGTGACCTAGAGGTCTCATTGTCGTCATGAACTGCGCAAGCATAAAATGTTAGAAGAAAAATGGCTGATGGAATCTTCTTATGGCTTCATCAGGCTGGAACCCAAAGTTCAGTGGACCCCAGTGGGCCCCTTGAGATATTGAGAGAGGAACATCTGCTTGTGGTCCTTCTCATATGGAAGGGTGGCACTGACCCACTGAAAAATCAGTCAGGGACCACACACAAGTGAGAAGCAGAAGAACCCCAAACCAAACCTCCCTGATGTGGTCCCCAACTGAGAAGGAGAAAGACGCTTTCCCACATTCCCCTTGCATACTGGAGCTCAGAGGGGCCCAGCCTAGTAGATTTTGTGTTCTCCAGCCCTGTGGTGGGGTAGCAAGGGGCTGTAGTGTCAGCGTGGGGGGAGGCCCTGAACCTTGGGGGCTGGATCCAGGTAATCCTGGAGTCACATCTGGCCCCCACGCCTTAGGTTCCCCACCCCAATCTAGATCATCCCTGTTAGATGTCCCTCTAACCTGCTCTTAAATCTCGCCATTGATGGAGATTCCACAACCTCCCTAGGCAATTTATTCCAGTGTTTGACCACCCTGACAGTTAGGAAGTTTTTCCTAATGTCCAACGTAAACCTCCCTTGCTGCAGTTTAAGCCCATTGCTTCTTGTCCTATCATCAGAGGTCAAGGAGAACAATTCTTCTCCCTCCTCCTTGTAGCGCTCTTTTAGGTACTTGAAAATTGCAATCATGTCCCCTCTCAGTCTTCTCTTTTCCAAACTAAATAAACCCAATTCTTTTCTTTTCTCTTTGTAGGCCTGTGGACTGACTTCCTGTTGATTGTTAAGGGCCTCTAGTCAGGTTTTCCGTGTTCTTGACTGGCAAATATAAAAGGACAAAGTTAACATTTAAAATACCATGCGGCCATCTTTCAGTGTAAATCAGTGTGGCCTGTTCCCTCAGTTAAAGACAGTTTTATCCTAAAAACTCCCAATAACTTTGATTGGAGGTTGCAACCATCCATTTCTTGCACACCTAGAGATGAATAGAATGGGAATGTGAGACAGGGAACAAGTATCAATAGAGACTACATGAATTCTAGGAAGACCATTTCTTGGGCTGTATGCAGCCTGCTTTCAAGTGATATTGAAATGTTTAATAAAAAAAAAAGAAGGAAGATAGGGAATTTATTAAATGTTAGTCCTACCGGGTGACCATTGTGCTGGTCAGGTAATGGACTGCATATGGAATTATGTGAACTAACGCTGCAGTGAGAGTTGCAAACGTACCATACCTCTTAGTGGAAGCCGGTGATGCTGAGCAAGGGGCGGCATAAGCAGCAGTGTTACTATTTCTCTGAGTCAGGCCTCTTTTCTTCTGCCCTCTTCTTTTGTCCCACTCTGAGGTTTGTAATGATCACAATAAAACAGACACTGCCCATCGTGCCAGCTCTGGACCAGCCACCTGTTACCTTTTCCACCACCCTGCCTGCCTCCTCCTAGATCTCTGTCAGAAAGAATTAGGGTCAGGGCTGGTACAGCATTAATTCCAATGACATTTCTTATGAAAGTGCCAGTTGTAAATCTGACACGTCTAATCTAATACCACAGACATTTATTACACGTAATGTTCTCTGAGGCAAATTTGTTAACTGAATGGTATATTCTTTCCTCCTATTTACCAAATTTTAGGCTTGCCCATGATTCCTGCCAATTACATGAAGAACATTAAAGCACTAGTATATGTAAGGATAAATGCATTGACAGCTGTAAATTGGCCTTTTATTTCTCAGTCATACAAGAATAGGATTATGAATCGCCGAAGGAAGTCGGGCATGTAAAAAACCATCGTTTTTGCAGAACTGTCATCAAAATTAATTTCTATAAAGTTCTTCGGTAAAATATTGTCCCTCCTAAATGCTCGATTTTCGGAACCGCCGATGTAAAAATGGCTGCACAGATTATATACGGGCATTTCTAAATATGAAAGTATAAATCCAGTAGATCACAGCAGTGCCTCTTCATACGTTTCTCAGTTGTGTTTGCTTCCCCATGAAGCAAACGGCAACCCTTCATGTAGCCCACTGAAGTGGTGTATCATAAGGATATATACTTTACATATAAGAGCACAGTAGCATGTAAAGTATGTAAGGCAGTGTTTCTTAAACTTTTCAGACCGAGGAACACCACACAATAATTTTTTTTTTTTTAAATGAGGGCAGCCATTTTGAATTCTGTTGTTCTCTGCAGCACACCTTTGTTGGTGTCGGAACACAGTTTAAGAAACACTGACCTAAGGTTATGGAGGTGCTACAGTCTAATGAGCTGATTGCTCTGGAAGGCAAGAACGTCTAATTTCTGATATTTCTGGTTCTAGGGTTGCCAGATGGTTTCAACAAAAATACCGGACACACTTGACATTACATCACAATTTACATTACATCTTATTTAGAAACTACCGGACATTTATATTTTCTCAATTTGTTTCCCGAACAGAAAGCTCAAATACTGGACTGTCTGGTTTGAAACCAGACTCTTGGCAACCCTAGCTGGTTCTGCCACTGATGCTCTTGGTTCTTCTTTGGACAAGGCATAGTACTTCTCTCAACCCCAATTTTTCCATCTTTAAATTGAGGATAATTATATGCATTTACCCATTCCCAGTGCTTAATTCAATCATGTGTTTACATCTTCAAAGCCCTCTGCAGTGCCTAGACTATACGTTTGTCAGGACAGGGCCTTGAGTTTTGCTCAGGAAAGCACCATGCAGGCTTAGGGTTGCCAGGTGTCCGGTTTTGAACCGAACAGTCCAGTATTTGAGCTTTATGTTCGGGAAACAAATTGAGAAAATTTAAATGTCTGGTATTTTCTAAATAAGATGTAATATAGATTGAGATGTAATGTCAAGCGTGTCTGGTATTTTTGTTGAAACTATCTGGCAACCGTATGCACATTGATGGAGCTGGGTAAATGTATCAAGTGTTTTTATTGGAGGAAATGTTGTACTAGACCCTTAGTTCATTCTCCAAGAGACAAGAATGTAAGAGAATGGTTTTGGGTTCTCTATATTTGCCTCTGGTCCAGGTAGGGGTGACTGAAAGTTATCTCCTGTTGGCTTTCTGTGACTCAGACTGATAGTCTTGGTCCAGTTCTACTGAACAGAGTCTGTCTCTCAGAAACCACAATCATAGTTGGAATTAATTAGCACCGTTATTGGCAGCCTCAGAAGTTGCCAAGAAATGTATAGGGCATAGCTGAAGTATTCTTACGTCTTTTGAGGTGCTCTTCGGTGAATAGGAAACTCCTCTGTGCTAGTAGAATGCTCTCCTTGTTTTCTTGGTGATTTGCTTTCAGATAAGGCATATAACAAGTAAAAGGTGTTTAGGTGGTATAACTAACACCCTTTGGTGAGGAGCACACAGGCACGAGGCTGGCAAGAGAGCTGCAGATAAGGGATTCAGTTACAGTGACGGCCGCGTGAGAGGTAATATGCACAGCATTTTGTTGTCGTGTACTCTGTCTAGCTCCGTGTATTGAAATGCTCAAACAGAATAGTGCATTATAACAAGCAGTGATTGCCATGTCCCTACTCCATGTTAAATGTATTCCTGTGTCTAGACTGAGTAAATCCTCGTCTTTTAAAGAGGCTGAGTGCAAGTGCTTTCAGATGTAAAGTTCCTCTCTTGTACTTTGCCATTTCACATATTAAAATCATAGGTTTAAAAGGTCACAAAGACCCATTGATGAATCAGTTCCACAGAGAAACAGGCTACATACCCTGATAAGTGGCAAGTCAGAGTTAACTAATACTCTCTGACAAGTGCCCTCACTCAGACCCCCCATTGCCTTGCTTAGACTTCCTTAATTATGTACGATTGTCAGGAGTATTTCAGCTGCTACTTGGATATGGTGGTGTGATTGCAGAGCAAAACCCACACTGCAATAAATAGCAACTGTCCTAATTTTGAAGCACAAGACAACAAATACTGAATAAGACTTGAATTTTGCCTGCTGAAGGAATTAACCATGCCCGGCTGCTCTGCCAGAGGAGTCCTTTTGTTGCACTGTACTAAGCAGTTTGAATTTCTCTTATTTACTCTTCCAAAAGCCCAAGAAAATAGAGAGCCCTGACTAATTCTCACTAGGTTTATCTGTGGTGAGCTCACTAGAGCAGAGTACTAGGGAGGAAAACAGCTAGTAACTCATTCTCTGCATTTGGCCTCCTATAAAAAGGTCACAGCAGCCAAGAGCCAGATGACTTTTAGAGCAGATGGCATAGAAAAGATGGAAGGGTATAAATGTCTTTAAAAATGCTTTCTTTGCCCTGCCACTGTCATTGAAACTGTAATGCCCAAGTGCAGTAGAATCTCAGAGCTGCAAACACCTCAGGAACGGAGGTTGTTCGTAACGCTGAATAAAAGTTATGGTGATTCTTTCAAAAGTTTACAACTGAACATGGGATTAATACAGCTTTGAAACTTTACCGTGCAGAAGAAAAAAGCTGCTTTCCTTCTGTTTTGTTAGTGCGCTATTTTTAACACACTATTGTACTGCATTTGCTTTTCATACATGAAAGAATCCATGCCTTTGCTAACTTGTGGCTTTCTGTTCTGAAAAGTAACTGCTAAAATGGCCACAGGTGACTGGGATTGGTGAGACTTTTCTGGCTTTGTTTTGTTTTTTTGTTTTGCAGTTTGTGCAACTGAAAGCATTTCCCCTGCTGAGTCAGTTAATCCATTTCCCCTTTTTTCTGTGCGAGTCTTACACACAATAACGGGGGAGAAAATGTGATTCTAAAGCTTCTCCTCCTAAGCAGGACCCGATTTTGGGGTGTGCCACAGGAGCCTTTGCATATTGACCGTTCCTCCTCTTTTTTGTGTTTTGGTAAATTTGTGAAAGGGAAGGAATAGGGCACTGCTTGGAGCCAGTTTCCGGGCAAGCTCCCTCCCCATCTCCCCCATGCAGCTCCTGCTGTCTGAGCCCTGGGCTGAAGTGAGCGGATTCTGTGGAGACTTCTGATCATACAGAGCATTTATGATGTGGAGAGACAACCACGTTCATTTTCACTTGAGATTTAAATAGAATATGATCCTGAATGTCAAGAGGCAACATCTTCTTATAGTAGCTCGCTGAGGCTGCTACCTCTTGACAAGGAAGCTGCCTAACCTGCATTTAACACTTTCCTACTATCCTTTCCTTCTGTGGATTTAATTTTTGCTCCTGGTTTGTAGTTTTCCTGCCTCTTTTTAGAGGAGACTCTGCCAGAATTTAGATCTAAACAGCCTTGGCTGGTTCATGGACGAGGGATGTAAAATCCCAGTCAAACTTTGGTTAACCTGTTAAGCATTAGGTTAACCTAACTAACCTGAGATCTGGGCTGGGGACTGCTCCAGCCTGTCTGGAGTAGCCCCCAATCTGCTGGGCTCCTGCCTCAAGCCCCGCGCTGGCTCCCAGACCCATGCTGAGGCTTGGGGCTGGCTCTGCCAGCTCCTGCCGGAATAGACCTTGTCCGCAGTGGGATCCAGGCTCCCCACAGACAGAGGCTGCCCCGGATGCTGGAGCAGCCACTGCCTATAGGGCACCCATGCTCCCCACAGACAGAGGCTGCTCTGGACACTGGTTACTGGTTAACCAGAACCAGTAAGCATCACCCGTTTCCCTGAAAAGAGCTCCCAGGCTGGAATATATGGTGTCTGCCTAACCCCCCCTCCCCCCCCGATATTCCCTATTCATAGCACTCAGGTATTAGTAGGTCTGCACATGATGCCATCTTTTCTGACAGGCCGTGTCTCATCAGGCAAAATATTGCAACTTGTGAGAATCCCGTGATGGAGGTTGGAGGATTGTAGTTAATGCAGAGTACAGAGTTCAGTTCTGTTAGCCAAAATGGGATTTTAAAAATGGTGTGAATTTAGGCCTGATGAAAGGTTCTGGTTTGAGAATCCCCTCTCCATGACAACAGAAAAACCTGAGCTGAAGGGACCACCTCTAGGGATAAGCGGAGAGCCACCCAGTCCTTTACCTGAGAATGTCCAGATGTAAACTTGCCCAGCAAACACATTTTACATATATCACAAAGCCTCTGCTACTAAGAGCTTTAGATCAATGTTTTCCAATCTTTTTTTTATAAAAAAAAAAAAGTATGAGTACCCCCCCCTTTCAAAAAATATAAGTACCCCCAGGATCTACAGTTTTCAGACACACACGGTTTGTTTCTACCATTGCAACACATTTGTTTAAACAACTTAATTATAGCCGGGTGGGCGATGAAATTTTTGGGTGTAAAAAGTACAAAAATAATAAACTTAATATAAAAATTCAGTTTTCTCCAAATTTCTGTTGTGTGTGTTGTACCCCCCCAGACTTCTCTCAAGTACCCCTAAGGGTACTCGTATCTGGTTGAGAAACACTAGTTTAGATCACTGCTGCCCTCAGCAAAATGTGATGAGGTAGTTTATGAGTTAAATATTCTATGTTCTGATCAAGGCATCTAGTCCTATGATAAAATGGGATTTCAGCAATATTCCTTTCTTTGTTTAGAAAGTTGATTGTCTCCGCTCTATTAGAAAAATTAAAAAAAAATAACGTTTTCCTAGAACAATATAAAATGTAAATGCTGGGAAAAGCACTGGTGCAGCAAATCTTTACGTTCCCCAGTGCCAGAATCTTAATATTTGCTATGTGTATTCATGATGGGCCACTAGAAACAAAAAATTCCAAATTTTGACTTTTCCATCAGAGGTTACCAAAAAGTCATCATTAGGTTTTTTTTTTTTTTAATTAAATTTTAGCACTTCAGATGTCTTTACATAGATAACAGGACTAGCCATTAATAAAGATTATTTTTCTTCTATGAACTGATCATCTTGGGTACGATACCTGCAATTGGCAGACATGAAAACCAGTGAGGTCACCAAATCCATTATCAGATTCTTGCCAAGAACCTTTCCATAGCTGTTTCTGGGGAAATGGATGACAAACATTGCCTCAGTGTCACTGCTATGTTCTGCCTTCTGCAAGATGATGCATTTGCTCATGGTGGTTGTTGCACAGAGGCCTGTTCATTCGCAGACCAATGAGTGTTAAAGGTGTAATGACTCTCTCCCCCCCCCCCACCTGCTGCCAGTATAGCACTTCCACACCATATAAGTGGGCACCAACAACAATGACAGTCTTTGCCCTAAATATATACCATCTGCCTCTTTTACACTGTTGTAAAGAAGCAGATGTAATTACCTTATTCCAGCTTTACTGTGCTGCAAGATCACTTTGCCAGTGTTAACAGACGCCTGCAGATCTGCATATTTATGAGTGATGGATCAATGATTAAGACAAGTGTCTCCTATTAATCATAGACTGCTCTCTGTGATTACAATCATACAATTAAAGTGGCAAGATCAAGAGATGAGAGGAAACGCTGCAATATCAATACTGGCAGGCCCATTATCCTGAAGATCAGTTTGCTACAAATTAGTGGTGAAGGTTGAATTTTGGGCCTGTCAGTCTGGATGCTCTCCTTTCAATATACTTCACTTATTCTCTTTCTGCACTTCCCTTCCTGAGTGGTGAGCCTTTTTGCCTGATTCTCTCTCAGCTACAGCTCTATATTGAGGAAAAGTTACATATTGTTGTATAGCTCATGAAATCTGGGCTCATTTCTCATCTCTGTCACATTTGTTCTGTGCGACGGTTGGTGTCTCTCTTGGGACCCAATTCAGAAATTAGTGGCATCCAAGGGATTGCTTCCATTGACTTCATTGAGTTTTGGATCAGGCCCCTGATTTCTCTTTGCCTCACTTCTCCATCTGGAAAATGGACATACAATACTTTTCTTTCACTTGTTTCAGAGGGCTAGCCAAGTTAGTCTGTACAGGATAAACTTAAACAACAAATAGTCTGGTAGTACCTGTTAGTCTTTAAAGTGCTACCATTCTATTTGTTGTTTAAGTTTTTTTCTTTCTCTTAACTTTGTCTGTCTTGCTTATTTAGAGTGTAAGTTCTTAAACTAGGTTTGTTTTTACTAGGTGTTTGTCACAGCATCTAGCACCTGATCTCGGATGGTGCCTCTCGGTGTAACTGTAATGTCAATCAAATTAAGACTAATGAATAGCTTCTTACTTTTCCAATTTAAAGGAAACATAAAACAGAGAGAGAACTGGATCTTCCTGACTGACATTACTATTGCTCTGTTTTTCTGGGCGCTGTCTCTCCATACTGTTAGCAGGTCTTGTTCATTACTTATCAAATGGCTGTAGATCTTCAACAAAAAATCTATTCTGAAAATCAACCAAATCAAGCAAAATCCAACACATTCTTTAAAATAGCATGACTAGAGAAACAAGAACTGCTACCCAGAGTTCAAAGGTCTATGAGAAAATGAGGCAATATCTTATTTTTGCCCTTGTGAATAGTATGTGAGCACTGAACTTGCATCTGAAACAAAGTTATTGCAGAAACACCCGCCACCCCTGAATTGGTTTCCACATCTCAGGTTTTGTGATATGGGGTACTCATTTTAATTGTTTATATCAGAGCATCTTTTTTATTTTGGCATTTGTAACTATTTTTTAAGACTACATAATCTGTAAATTAGCGATAAAGAGCAGCAATACAAACATCCAGTAGGTATGTTCAGATGAAATGGGATGAGCCCAACAGCACAATGTTAGACTCTTAGTTACATTGGGAGCATTGGTTTCTCATTAACACCTGTATGTGACAATGAAGTTGAGATTCACAAGTTTGAAAGGAGGCGAGATTCATGTGTTTTTATTAGCAAGCTACGCAGGGTGAAGCTGAAGGCAAATCTGAACATTGTTGTCTCTCACGCTTAGTTTAGTGTCTTGTGTTAATTTTTCTCTTTGCTAGAGCTTTCTTTTTAAAGTGAAAGCAGCCACAGGTGGATGCTAAAAGTTGCCAGATGATGTGGTGTCAAAGTGGTGGTGTGCTTGCGAGAGTGAGAATCAGACTGAGTCGAGAGTGTTTCCGTGCATTGATGCTACCTTTTGGGGGTCAGAAATTTAAACTTTTTAAGTTCCTCATTCCTTGGCTCTTGCAGATTTGTAGAGTATAATTTCTCTGTGAGCCTTTTCCTTCCAGCACAGACAACCTGCTTATTGAACTTTCTGTGCCGATAGAAATATTCCAGCAGTAATTCATGTTTTGAGGTGAATTAAGCCCACCTCATTCCCTATGTAGACAGAGAAGATAGAATTCTGTTGACCTAGCTCCTGCTTCTCGGGGACATGAAGTACCTATGCCCATGGGAGAGCCCTGCCTGTTGGAATAAATAGTGTTTATAAAGAGAGTCTGTTTTGCATTTTAAGTGTAGACATACCCTGAGTCCTTGTGTTACTGCGCAAATAGAGTGTGTTTTCAGTTGTTAGCTTCATATGATTGACAAGCTCTCTAGATCCGTGTGAAGATGCAGACAAAGATATTTGAAGATGCCTGTGCTGTCTGTGATGTAGCTTGTGTTCCTAAAACACACTTGATATCTGGAGAGCTGATGCACTGTCTGCTGCTTATTATGCTAATCATAATCATCATGCTGCTGCCTTGTACTCCCACTGCCTGTTTGCTCTATCCACCCATTGCCATGTACTGGTATATAGGCCCTGAACCTGCAAAGACATCAAAGCATCACTTCAGATACGGTGCATAGTCCGGCGTCAATTGGATAACTGGTTGAACCTCTCTGGTCTGGGACTCTCTGGTCTAGAAATATCTGTGGTCCTCTGCTAAACCAGAAATCCCCTGGGCCAGAAGAGCCCCAGTGGGCTCAGGATAACAGCCCTGCGATAGTGGAGCCCTAGCAGCTCTGGGGTGGTGGAGCCCTCTGGGATTGGTAGCCCTGGAGTGGCGGAACCCAGGGTAGCAGAAGTCCTTGCGGTCTTGGGACTGGCTGCAGAGCTGGGAGGCAGCAGTGGGGAGCAGGGGAACCCTGCTACAGGGAGTGGAGCCCTGCCAGGTCTGCTGATGGGCTCAGGAGAGTCGTTCGCAAACCGGGGTGGGGGGGAGGCGAATTGATCTCCCCAGGTAGGGCAAATTCCCTCATTCAGGACGGGTCAGATTGTGAAGGTGCCAGTCCAGGGAGGCCCGACCTATAGTCATTGTATGTAAACTTAAGCATATGGTTAAGTCTTTGCAGAATCCGGGCCTTAAATTGTAAAAATTTTTATTTAAGGACTCTCTTTTAATGTATTTACAGCATCTAGCAAAATGTGTCCCTGATCCCTGACTCCGGCCCCCAGGTCATACAGTAATGCAAATAGCAAGGTGTAGCGATCTTCCTCCAACTTCAGTGGCAGTTTCAGTTCCACAGGATTGAACCCTCTGATCCCAAAAGGAAACCAACAGGAAACCCAGCAGCCATTCAGAACACAGATCTGGATAGATGAGTCCGTTCCAGTGTCCAGTTCATATTTCCAGAACTGCTAAAGCTGTATCTGTCTCCTGAGGGCAGAATTTGGCCTTTTATGTCCAAAGTCCTGTCCAGATTGATAGTAAGACTCCTGTAAGCCTGAAGTTTATATGTAAACTGCCATTTTTAAAAATATTGTTTTAGATTTTATGATTCTTTTCTAATCCTTTCTCCATGAAACTTGATCTCTTTTGTTTTAGAAACAATAAGCTGCTAACTGCAAGCTTGCATTCTCAATTCCTTTTTAAAGTAATGGACTTTGACAGACAATGCAATGAAACTAGCATTCTTATGAATTAGACACAGGGCATTTCTCCATACTTGTTAAATGGCAGGAGACAAATGTCAGCAGCATGCTTCGCATACTAAAAACCTCTGAGTGCGTCAGAGGGTTTTTGTAGATCCCTCTGAGACCAAATTTGCTGACGTTTGATTACTGTGATGGGAGATGTTGAATGAGTTTTGCAGTTCTATCTTTCCAAGCTCCCCAATTAACACCTTCCTATTAAAAAGCTGGATCTAAAATTAAAGTACAGTAGAAACTCAGAGTGGCAGACACTTTGGAAATGGCAGTTGTCCATAACTCTGAACAAGACACAACGGATTTCAGTCACTGGGGAGGCTGAGACTGCAGCTGCAGGGTTGGAGATGGGGTGTCAGGATTTCTGACCTTTGGACACACCAAGGCTTAGGGCTTTAGATTTGGGGGGGGGGGGGACACATGAGGGGAGGGGCTGGCTGAGTAGGAGTGCAGGGACATATGGGAAGGAGGAGATGTGGCCGAGTGGGGTATGGAGACACATGGGGATGGGAGGGTATAGGGACACATGGGGACAGAGGCAGATGTGCCAGACTGAATGAGACGCTACAGGTCAGCCAGGATCTGCATTGTGGAGGGTCCCTATTAATTCATCCCTGTCATAAAAAATATTCTCCCATCCTCACCCAACAGCCTTCCAAGTTCACAGCCAGACTCCTCCCCAGCAATTACTTCCTTCTCCCTCAGCTTCGTTACTCTTGGCTCCCCTTGTACAGCTTCTGAGGGGTGTGGGAATGTATTTCAGTTTTCTAGTCTAAATGAATCGTTACTCAGCATTCTGTATTAATATGCCTACTAAGGGACCTATTTGTCTAAACATATTTCTTGAATCTCTCTTGTTGTCTGAATTGTGAATCCTAGTTAATGACAGGTGTATTAAAATGAATTCCCAAAATAACTGAAACTGACATGATTGTATAGTGTTATTTTGACAGACAAAACCTGCAGAGGTAGGGGTGTGTGTGTGTGTGTGTGTGTGTGTGTGTGTGTGTGTGTGTGTGTGTGTGTGTGTGTGTGTGTGTGTGTGTGTGCGCGCGCTTTATTTTTTGGCACAGAATTCCCCTCGGGTTAGCACTTGCAGATAGAAGTGGGGCTTTCCCACAAGTTTGGGAGCCATTACATTGTAGCAAGGGAAATCTTTCCATAATATTGAAATTGCTAGAAAAATCTCATAGAGTTCTGAGCCCAGCTTAATTTTTTTCTAAAGTCTGAATGTAATTCACTGAATCACTCTTCTCAAGAAACATCTGTTAGGATTAAAGTACAGAATATAATACTAGTCAGTTGCAAATCCTATTTAGACTCTTGTACAATACATTCTTGAGTATTGTGCATTTTTGTTTGTAAGTTGTTTTGTCCCTTGAGGCTGTGAAATTTTTGCAGTGTGATCCCACAACATTTTGTTTTTATTTTTTCATTATTTTGCTAGATAAAATGAAGGGAAAAAACCAGCTCCCCCTAGTGGGCAGCTTTTTATAACCACATTTACTGATCGTCAGCCAAGACAAAGAGAATCTATATCACTGAAACACAGCTCCTTATAGAGTTAGGGTTTTTATTTAGAAAACTACCTAGCCAAGAAGACAAAGATTCAGAGAATGGAGAATAAACCATCTCCTTTGCCTCCAGCTCTAACTATGAAGGAAGCTTACATTGCTGTTGCTTGGGCTTTACTTGTTCTGTGGAGAAACCGTTGGCTTTGTTCTCCTAATTTGACTGTATCTTGCAACTGTAGCATGTCTGACATGCATGCAGTTGTTTGGCTAGCAGTCTGCGTTATGGCATAATTGATCACGAGGATGTGCAGACAGTAGCTAGGGCTATTTTACTGTCATAGTATGCATTAACATATTTATGTGCAAGTTGCAAATCTGCAGAATGCCCAGTGAAGCTTACCTGAGATTTGACAAGACTGGGTCTGTTGATAAGGCTGTTTTTTTAAATCTAACTTTTAAATCAATTTAAGAATTTTTAAACTTGTTTTTCTGTATTAAAGCGTTTATACCAACAAAACAATTAGAAGCAGAGACTAGCTCCATCAGCTCCTCTGCTCTCTGTGTAATCCAGTATAGCAGTTTTCATCCTGTAGGATAACCAGATGTTTTATAAACTGTGGGCCAGATTGTGAGACCCGTGGTCAGTTTTGATGCAGTTCAGCTCCCATCCCATTGGAGTCCGTGGCCTTTTATCTAGTAAAGAATGAGTGAAGGTACCAGGATCTTAACTTGTTTATCGCATCATGGAGAGAGAACCATCTCTGGGGTGGAGGGCAGCAACAAGCTATATAACAGATGCTTACCATTGCACATCAGTAGCATGGGGAGAGGACTTGTTTGTCTGATGGTTTTGGCTAACCTCAATGGCTACAAAATGAACCATGGGATCTTTAATGTGCCCACAGAGTAGATTGAATCTCGACTGTAGAGGCCTTTCCAAAAGATCTCTATGCAGTAAACTGCCTGGCATACTGCGTATCTACATTACACAGCATATCTGACACTGTGGAGGCCTGATCTGCGCTGCAGAGCTATCACTATAACTGTGTTGCTCACGCTCTTAAGCGACATCATTACCCCAACCTAACCCCCGGTGTAGACAGTGCGATGTGATGGGAAAACTTCTCCTGCCTGCATAACTCATGTCTCTTGGGGAGGAGGATTAACTGCAGTGACTGGAGCTTGCCCCATTGACATCAGTGTGTCTTCACATAAGCACTGCAGCATCGTACAGCTGTGCCGGTACAGAGACTTGCATGTAGACCAGCTCCAAGTTTCAAGCCATAGACAGATTGTGCAGGGGTTTGAAGCTGTGGGTATATCTAGACTGCATCCCTCTGTTGGCAGAGGGATGCAGGTTAGGCAGGTCGACTTTGCAAAGGAGGCAGGGATTTACATATCCCACACCTAATTTGCATAACAATGGCCACCACATTTTGCTGAGTCAGCACTTTGTTGGCAAAAAATGACCGTCTAGAGAGGGATCTGTCGAAAAAGGCTTTCTTTCTCGACAGATCCCCCTCTGTCAGCAAAACATGACGGCCATTTTAATGCAAATTAGGTGTGGGATATTTAAATCTCTGCCTCATTTGCAATGTTGACCTGCCTAATCTGCATCCTTCTGCCGACAGAGGGATGCAGTCTAGACATACCCAAGGAGTAAAGGTATTTCTTTCCAAGGTGATGAGTAGGCATTTTAAACCATTGTCTTTGGCATAATTTTTGTTGTCGCCGTTCTTGTCATTCTCATGAACTATACGCAAGTAACTCCTGTTCTAGAGCATAGAGACTCATAATGCCATTTGCTTAGGTATACAAGTGAACTAGCTAGTGCTGAAATGGATGTCAGCCTGTTCTAGCTCGAGCATATTATGGGTTCACTCAGCTGGAGATGCACAGACCTCAATCAGTCAAGCTCTTTGCATTTAGAAGAAAAACTAGTCAGGGAACAGGACTTATGCGTAGGGGAGGCTGGTGCTTTGGAGCTGAAGTTAGCAAAGATTCTACTGTGAATGGAAAATCTGTAAATGCCATGATGTCCAGTAAGAATGTCTGTCATTATTAATGACATTGAATATGAACACTGGGCTAGATTACGCACCTTTGATGTAAAACGAGAGTTTTGCGAATGCCTCTAATGGGAGCAAGATCAGGCTACAGCTCTATCAGAGCATTTCACTTAATGGCATTTTTTTTAAATGATTTCTCTGGAATCTGCCCCATGTTTATCAAAGCAGAAACCCAGGTCCTTCTCATGGCATTTGCTTCTACTTTGAAAAACCCTGCATAAAGCATGTGTTTCCTAATGGATAAATACATGGCTCTTACAGATAACTGTTAGTCTTAGTGCAGACCATATGCTTTACAACTCTTGGGTCAAGAAAGACACAGCCTCTGTCAACAGGTATTAAAGGAAATGGCTTGTATGTGAGGCCTTATCTGTATTACTGCAGCCTGTCGACCCAAGTTACACAACTTCAGCTATGTAGCTGAAGTCAATGTGCTTAGGTCTACTTATCTGTGGGATCTTCACAGCAGTAAGTCAACAGCTGACTCTGTCTCGTCAACTCAGTTTACTCTTCTTGTTTTGGTGGAGTACCTGTGTCGACAGGAAAGAGCTCGGCAGTTGACTCCTGTTGGATCGATCGATCACTGCCTATCAATCCAACCCATAGTGAAGACATGCCCTAAAATGAACAAACCAATGTATTGTGGAAAAACTATGACACAAGTATTATAGCTAAATTAGCATGGTGGATATGTATCTGAGACATATAAGATGGCTGCGCAAGCCAGATTTGTGTTGGGAGGGGCAGAGGGAGAGACAGCATTTCATACTTTTCAGAGAATGGTTCTTTTTTATTAATAAATTGATGTTCATTGTCGACTTTTTACTGCTTTTATTTTCTCACTTTCAAGCTCATTTTGATTGACTTCTTGCTCACCCAAAAGTGCAGTGGTGAAGCACATGCCTTTGTTACACAGGAAACCAGGATTCATCATGTTAATATGAATCTGAATAAGTTTGACTTGATTATAGGGTATGAGTTGCTAAGTTGCTTTAAATGAAGGCTCAGAATAACAAAACTGGTCCAAATCTTGCAGACGCTCTGAGATTCCATGGACCTCACTTACCCTATGGAAGTTTTGGCTGAAATGAGCCAAAAGCATCCCTAGATTAAGATAACAGACTTCAGCAAGTCAGGCTTGGGTCTTTGGCTCAGTCTTTTCTAGGACAGTGAGTTGACCAGCCATGGCTTGAGCAGGTACAGGCTAGAGAAGGCACAGTCTGGAGAAAGGGCAGGAGGTGGGAGCAGGGGCAGGATCAGGCTGGCAAAGAAGTCATCTGTCAGAACTACCAGGCAGTGGGGAGCATCTCCAACAAGGTAGCAATGTTGAGCAGACTGGAGTTACCTGGTTAGACCCTTGCATGTGCATTGCTAGACCTTCAATATTCATGTGATTATCTCAAGAGACTCATGAGGCTCTGGTTCAGACCACTCAACCCAGCTTGCTGGTCCAATATTTACTCCATAGCCATTCTGCCCTCCTGTACACAGTCTATCCGCTGTTTTCTTGGCCATCCTATTGTTCTCTGTGAGTGCTCTTTAATCTCAGATGTCCCCTTCATAGGATTCCTTTTATCCGTTCTACACAGATGCCCCTACCATCGCAGCCTCTTCTCTTGCAGCTGTCCTCTGATACCACAGGCCTTGCCCTCTAGATGTCATTGTTCTACATGGGGTGCAGCAATATCACCCCCTCACTGCCCTCAAACATCTCATTTCAATGACTTTAGGTTGGAGAAGAACTTGTTTTTTGTGTGTGATATATTTACTTTTAATTTCCGTTGCCCTTCCCCAAATTCTGGCTTTCTGTTCAGGCCAGGGCACTGAGATTTTATTGGCCTTTTATTCCACTTTTTCCAGCATTCACTTTCCTATTTTTCTTGCTTCCTCTGTTATTATTTCTTATCAGTGTAATTAGTGGCTCCATATAGAAAATGCTTTGAAATTGATTTTCTTCCCTGTAATTTCTCTTGTTTGAAGTCTTGTTGTTTTTTCCAATAGTGCTTTGATTTATTGTCTCCCCCGTGGTTCGTTTACTCAGTCTCAGTTACTAATTTAACTCTGCTAGTTGCCCATTTTTCCATAGCAGTTCACACCTGGGCCTGACTGGTGTGTATAATGGTGGAAGGATCAGTGAGAGTTTTGCCTCACTGGACTCGGGGGAAATTTTCCTGAGTAAGGATTGCAGGACTTGACCTCTGAGTGCCGATTTGCTCTTTTACTCTTGGCTTTCTCTCCAGTTTTCACTAGCTGGTTGGCAGGATAGATGAAAGCTGTTGCCAGTAAAACTCCTCAGTTGATGGCTGTGTGTTCGAAAATGGAAGCAGGAGAGACAGGATCTGGCTCACCTGTTCTGAGAATAAATGTATGGGAGAACGGGCTGGACACCACGTGTGACTCCTCTAAAAGTAAAAGGTAAAGGGCAGTCATGTGCCAAAGAGTGGGAGGGGCCATCCACTGAACACTGGGCCTGCAAAGGGAAAGCAGGATAGTCAGCAAAGTGCTGGAATAAATGACCCTAGGGTCAAAGGCTCTTCCTGGGTCCCAGAATAGCGATTGACAGCCAGCACAACCAATCCTCAGAGTCGTTGCAGGGAGTGTTATAGAGCCAGCAAGGAACCAGGGATGCAGTGTTTTACCTTATCAGGATGCAGAGACATGCTACCATAGGGGAGTAGCCAGCAGTTAAGGATGCTGAGGGACTGGCAACAGTTTCCATTGTACCATAGATGGAGATTAGATAGTAAAGGGAAGATTACACTAAACAACCTGGTTGGGGCACATGAACAGCGAGGGAGGGCACTCTTGTGGTTGAGGCACTGGGTTAGGATCAAGAAACCAGGGCTCAATTCCCAGGTCCACCAAGTACTTTCAGTGTGACCCTGGGCAAAGTTTTTCCATGCTGTGGATGAGAGGGGCTGCCCAAGTGCCCGTTGTACTGTTGGAAAATCTGTCTCAACTTCTCTGACTCCTGTCCCCATCTGTAACATTAGGATAGTAATTCTTCTTATCTACCATTCTTCGCCTGAATTGCCTATTTAAGCTGTACGAACTTTGGGACAGACACTGTCTTATTATGTTTGTGTACAGCCCCTAGTACAAGGGGGCCATGATATTGGTTGGGGCCTCTAGATGTTGCTGTAATACGAATAATAATTTAATAGCCTCTACAGTCATCAGTAAGACAGAGCAGGAATGTTTCAATGGTGAGTTTAAAAAAAAAAAACTTAATTGTCCCTTTTAAATACTTTCCTTCTTTTCTGTTTCCTTTTTATTTGCATGTTTGCTTTCCTTGTTGTGTTTGAAGAATACATTTCCTAGCCTGGGGAAAAAAAACGTTTGTTTTTAAAGAATCAAACAAGCTTAGAACAGAATCAACCCAGCTCTTCAATATTTTATGAGGCATGACATACTTAGTGGTTAGCAACACCTCATTATATTTTCCTTTTGAAGAACAGATCTCGTACATTTCAGCATTTGATCGGGTGCCCTTGGAAGGCCCCAGGAATTGGAACTTGTTATGGACATTTTGCCTGCACTTCAGCAATGCAAACCCAGCATAAGTTGGAACTTGGAACACATGTTAAACACAAACCAAGCTTCCCCCGTTTGCTTTACAACAGTGTGCAGGCAAAATGGAAACCACACATGAATGTATTCAAATTCATTTAACCAATAGAGCACTAAGGATTTGGATAAAACCTCCCCACAGTCATTTAAAACCATAGAACTGAGCTGAGAAGGAAATCCTGCTTATGAAGGCTTGATAATGAATTTGGCCAAATTCTGCCCCCATTTACTCCCACTCCGACACCCCCTGCCCCTGAGACTCTGAAAGCAGTGTTTGGCTCCTTGTGTATGTGGCACTGATAGGATTGAACAGGGAAATTAGTTTGAATGTAGGAATGAGGTGTTGGTTCAATGACTGGTTCTGCCATTGGCTTTCCTGTGGGGGTCTAGAGCCAGTCACTTCATTTCACTGTGACTTAGTTCTCCATCTGCAAAATGCGGACAGGGCTGGCCTTAGCATGAGGCGAACTGAGACGGCCGCCTCAGGTGCCAGACTGTGGAGAGGAGCCACTAGGACCCAGAGAATTGAGACCTTTCAAAGTTTTGGCCCAAGTGAGGAGGTATGGGGACGTCATTTGAGCTCCCTGCCTCAGGTGCCAAAATGTTGTGGGCTGGCCCTGAATGTGGATAATAAAGCTGATCCACCTTGTGCACCTGGGCAAGTACGAGGTGCTATTAAAGGTTGGTTTTAGTTATTCACTCTTTTGAAGTAAAACTACTTGTAGTATTTAACTGACTTACTCTCATTTTTTTTTCCATTAGTCTTAATTCAGCAAAGTGGTTTCATGCCCTTAAGACGAAAAATGCTGTAAGAGCCAGGTCTCTCTGACCACAGGGCCTTTCTGGCATAGTGTGAAAATGAGACAAACAGCTGAATTTCATTGCTCTCTAAAGAGCTATCAGGAAAATTAATGCAAAATGCTAATCATTTGACTGCTGTATTTCTTACCCCCAAAATGCTGCGAAGGAAGATGAAGAAGGGTGGTGTGACTTTGATCTGGCTATCACTGCTCTCTTGTCACACCTAGTAACATGGATGTTGCTTGGGGTACCGATGTGTCACAGACTTGTCACTGGAGATACTGGCTCCTATTAAACATAACCATGCAGACTGTTCTAGTAAGTGCTGCAAACCTCAGCTTTGGTGCAAAAGCCAGAACATGTAGCCTAGACTAGAGATCTGTGACATACAGAATAAGCATGTAAACAAAGGGCTGGATTCTGGCTGCACATGCATGAGGCTGCCCCAGGGGCAGGATGCCCGTTCTCCCTTTGTGCTTGTGTACCTGTGCAGTGGCAACCAAAAACTTGATGCTTCTGCTCCTGGACCACAAGGTGCAGGGCAGAGCTTGATATAACCTGTGGCACTAACCACCCTCAAGTGGGCATGGCCATGGCAGAGCTCTGGCTCTGTCTTTGCTCACAGCTCACAGGCAACACACCCTGAACCCTTTTCAGAAAGTGTGGCGATGGCCATCATGCCAGCCCTGCTTTCTTAAGCCTGACTTTGTTGAGCAACAGTGGTGTGTGCAGTGCCCACGTGTGGCTGCGGTTTTGAAATCCACTAAATGAAAGTGAGTGAATGTAAATTCATCATCTTTGTACGTGTACAGCTCCATGTTTGTCCTGCAGCTGTGCATCTGTGTGAATACCAGTCATTAGGGCTGCTGTACATGCTCCTGGACACTGCACCCATCACACCTGAGTTCAGCAGTTTTTGCTGAGGTGGCCCATTGCGTGTGTTGGCCTCAGTCCATCACTCACAGCTCCTCCTTTCAGTGTTTTAGTCTTAATTGCGCATGGAACATTGAGATGTTTTATTTTGTGGCTGATACTTTCTGAAGCATTTAACTATTTTAGCACTTCATGATGGTTTGAGTGTGTATCTGTTTAGCAGGTGTTAAATATTTGTTTAGTGGCTCAAGAGTTTCGGAGTCGAGGTCAATAAGCACATGGCACCTTGTGGTCTAGTCAGCCCTATTGTTAATCTGTATGTGGTCATCTGTTGTTTTTCCCCTGAATTTAGATTATAAATCCTCAGGGGAGAGATCTATAATCTAAATTTTTCCTCTCTATACTGTCTGTCTCAGTGTGCACGGATGGTACCTGCCAATAAACAGCTAGTTTTTCCTTTGTCACGTGCAGCTGTATTTCAGAATCACGGGGAGTTTTTCACATACACAACACATTAGTGTGTCGTCAGTGCGGTGGGGGGCCAGCTAGCAGAGCCAGAAGTGCTCCAAGGCTTCGTGAGATCATCACCGCTCAGGCTGGGGGCAAGGTTAGAGTCCTGCCAATAGTGCACCTGCCAGTGGGTGGCAGCAGCTGTCGTGTTATTCTATGATAAGGGGATGGTTGGATGAAATAACATGATCTTGGTAACTAATTGACCATTCATTATCAGTTGGAAATAGGTCAATGGAGGGATGATAGGAGTTACTATAGAGAACTTTCTGGGTGCCTGGCTGGTGAGTCTTGCCCACATGCTCAGGGTTTAGCTGATCGCCATATTTGGGGTCGGGAAGGAATTTTCCTCCAGGGTAGATTGGCAGAGGCCCTGGAGGTTTTTCGCCTTCCTCTGTAGCATTGGGCACAGATCACAGCTGGAGGACTCTCTGCATGTTGGGGCCTTCAAAGTATTTGAAGGCTTCAATATCTGAGATATAGGTGAGAGGATTATTCTAGGAGGGGTGGGTAAGATTCTGTGGCCTGCACTGTGCGGGGGGTCAGACTAGATGATCATAATGGCCCCTTCTGACCTTAAAAGTCTATGAGTCTATGAGTGTGCGTGTGTGTGTGTGTGTGTGTGTGTGTGTGTGTGCTCGTGTGCGTGCGTGTGCGCGCTCCAATACAGACCATTATAAGGATTGTGGTATTAAGTAGCTGTTTGGAGAACCCCACACAGCCCTCCACCAGCACTCACTTTGACAGCGGTGAGCAACCCCGCGGTCCAAGGATTGCTTGTGGCCTATCGGGGTTCTGCGTGTAGTCCATGATACATTTTTGTTCACCGTTGCCCACTTGCGACATTGCCAGATTCCCCTGGTTTCAGTCCACATTTGTTTTTTTCCCTCTCAGTATTACTAAAGTGACACGCCTGTAAAGCCAGAGCACGTGAAGTGAGGTGTGTGCTGATTGTACACAACACTGGCTGTGAGAGCTGGGCGCTCCCTCTGCAGCCAATCAAAGTGCTGCTCTGGTTCAGTCAGCGCACTCTGGAAAATCTAGGCACACAAGCACCGTTCACTAAACTGCCCTACCCTGGGAGACTGTCTTGGTTATGAGAGTCTTGTGGCCCAATGAGCGGGAAGAGGGCCATCTCACTAATCTAGACTGCCCATCGCTATCTGATGACAGCGTGCCTGTACCTTCCCCTGCTCCTCTGTTTTGCCGGTGATCCCAAAGAGGAGAGAGGCTATATGTATCTTAAGTACCTTCTACAGTGATTGTCACCTTATTGTCCCAACACCAAATGACAATGTTCTGACAGCATGATGATACTAGGGATGTTAAAATGCATTTATTTGTGCAAAGGTGTACCCAGTGACACTTTCAGCGGGTACACGTTAGGGAAGGATGCGGGAGCCAGAGCTCACAGGGGCCAGCTTTTAAGCTGGCTCCCCACAAGCACCATCTCCTGCCTGCCCCCCCGCTTCATGTTTCTGCCTCTGTGGGAGGCAGCAGTGAGGGGTGGAGGGAGGGCAGACACCGCCATGGGAACCATCACGTGCGGGGAGCTGGCTTTGCAGCCGGCTGGTTCCCCATGTGTACCAGCTCCCCCCCTTCTTCCTGTCCCCCCCGGCTGCCTCTGATAAAGGGCCAGGGGGGGCTGCTTGTAACTGAGAGGACCCAGGCTTGTTGGTTAACTGTGTAGACGTTCGCATCCCTAAACAATACCATTGCATACAAAAAGTTATTTCTTGCAGCATTTCTCCCTCTGGTGAGCTGTTCAGAGGAGACTTTAGAATGCAAACCCATATCTATTTTGTGTGGGCAATAGTGATCCTATGGCCCTTGTGGAGGTTGTCAGCCATTCTCCATCCCTGCGTGCAATTTGTGTGTAAAAGGTACAGCACTTCAGGATCCTTCAGAAGGGGAGGGTAGATGCTATAGAAATGTAAAATGTGACGTTCTTCAGCTTACAGAGACTGAATGTTACAGAGCACTTTGCTGATTTAATGATTTACTAATTATTTCAGTAGGCTGAAAACTTTGCACCATAAATGCCATTCTGGGGGAAAGCAGGCTAGAAAGGCACCATTTCTTCTCCTGATGTCATGACAACAGATGGTGCTAATGGCTAGAAACCTGAGCCCTGTTTTGTTGGGTTCAGAGGACTTGGTACATTTACAAGCAGAATTCCCATGCTGCATATGTAAAAAGGAACGTCCATCCGTCCATCCATCCATAAGGTTGTAAATATTGGCCCAAGTCTGCCTCTCCTCACTCTAGATCTGTTATTCACTTTAGTGGGGCTGCCAGTGTGAGTAAAGCAAACAGGATTTAGCCTATTGACTGCCCAAATGATTGCACTCTTTGATATTCCCATGGGCATCAGGCAAATAAAAAATTCACCAACAGATGTCTCCCTGCATCTGAGTCTGAAACAGTCTCTCTTTGTTAGTTAATGCCAAACAGCAATATTGGGGACAAGTTCTGATAAGTGCTGGTTACCCTTACCTCTGACACGTGACTCCTAGCAGGACTGAGCCCCTACGATTAAAATGCTTCTCCACAACAAAAATCAAAATGAATTTTCTAATAAATACCAACCCTAGCTTTTCAGTTGATTTGTGTTTGTCAGTTATCGTGCGTGTGTGTGTGTGTGTGTGTGTGTGTGTAAGTAATACAAATCTTGAAATTGGGTTTCCTGTGGGAATAGCTATATATCTGGATTATTACTCTGATTCTTAAAACCCCAGGGGGTAAGGAAGAGGGGGAGGATGGTTTTTGATAATAGCAGGACTGGGGCTTAGGACTCTGTGTTTTGTTCCTGCCTCTGCCACAGATTTCTTGGGTGGCATTGGCAAGTCACTTAACCACTCTGCCTCAGTCTGTCCAGCTGTAAAATGGGGGAAGAGGGTAATACCTTCCTGCTTCACAAGGTGGTTGAGATGCTTAACAGGTATAAGGCATTTTTCTACCTTTTGAGAAAAGGTGCTGTGAAAGTGCAAAGCATTAGTATGTGTCTAAACATTAAAATCCATCATGATGTTTTACTTACTATTTTCAAAATAAAAACCCATTTCAACACAGCCACACTGTCAGTAATGCAATTAATACCTCTGCTTCTGCAAAGCTATTCTTGCTTCTGTATTGACTATTAAAGATTCTCTTCCCCTGTGACATACACGTGTCTTGCTCATTGATCAGCATTGCTAGAGCTCAGCTCACTGAGAAGAATGCTAAGTGGGTCATAAATATTATGCTAATAAGAGATCCTGGGAGGATGTTCAATATCTTCGCTCACAGCTCCTGCAGACATATACCCAGCGTATAATTTAAAGGGAATTTTCAAGGGTCCAAACTGTCAATAAAAAAAGAGAAATGCTACTACTGATGTCAACAGGAAAAGATGAAATATTCACATAAAAACAACAAGCTATTGCTGATCATTAAATATACTCTCAATTTAGCAGTGGAAAACTGTGTTGAGAGAGAACCCTATCTCAGTACAAACCGAGCCTGAATGTTAACTGGAACCCTGGGTTTTGAAAAGCCAAAAAAGGAAACCTTCTGGGGACAGGCAGGCAGAGAGCAGCACAGGAAAAGCTGGATTTGTTTTCTCTCTTTGTCATTGCGTTTTTAAAACTATTTGATCCTGCGTTTTTCTTCAAGGCCTGTGCTGTGATTTTCCTTGGTTAGCATAACGTCTTGGAATGCTTTCCGGGGCTAGAGCACCAGACCGGGAGTCAGTTTTAGTCACCGCTGTAACACTGGGCAAATTATCTTATTTATTTATTTATCGCTAGGGGGCTGCGCCCGCCGCTCGCTATGCTCACCAGCCCTTTCTGTCCGTCGCAGCTGGATCATGGCTCCTCCTCCTACCATAGCCACAGCGGGGGGGAGGGGAGCCGCCACCAGCCCTTTCTGCAGCCAGATGGGGCCTGCCCCAGGCTTGGGGCTGAGGACAGGATGCTGCAGCCAGATCGGGGCTGGGCCCCAACTGGGGCTTTGTTGGCCAGGCTTCATTTTAAAGGAAGTAAAATATTAGGTCCAACATAAAAAGGTTTCAACATTGTCTTTCTTTATGGCAGGGGTGGGGAACCTTTTTTGGGTCAGGGGCCACTGACCCACAGAAAAATCAGTTGGGGGCCACACAAGTGAGAAGGAAAAGACGCCCCTCCAAACCCCCCCCCCCCCCCCCCCCCAACCTTCACTGATGAGGCTTACAACTGAAACACCTCACTCCCCTGGTGCTCCAGCCCATGGGGTGGGGGGCAGGACTGAGGCTCAAGGCTTCAGGCCAGATTGGCTCTTCTGGGGTTCCAGGCTCAGTGGATTTTGTGAGCCCCCTAGGTTCTGGAGTGGGGCCAAAAATGAGGGGTTCAATGTGTGGGATGGGCTGCCAGTGAGTGGTATAGGGATGGGGATGCAGGATCTGGGGTGGAGGGTGGGAGGTCTGGGTGGGAGGTAGGATGCATGAGCAGGCTAGGGGTAAGGTGCCTGGCCGGGGGGAGGGAGCAGGGTATCTGGCCAGGTGGGCCAGGGCAGGAGTGGGCTGAGTGTTCGGGGTCTCAGCGGGGGGTGGAGGGTAAGTAAGAGGGCTGGAGGTCCAAGGGTTGGGCATGAGGGGATGGGGGGAACTTACTGGTCTTCAGGCCCTGCGTTTGCCCCAGGCTCGGCCTCCCGCTGTTCCCATTAGTCAGATTCTGGCCAATGGAAGCGCAGGGAAAGCCTCCAGACAGCATCTCCTGTGCTGCTGTTTCCCTAGCCTGGAAGGGGGAGCACTTCTCTGTGCGGCACTGGTGCTCCAACCGCCTGGGGGAGGAGGGAGGGCGAGGGGCTACAGTGCCAGGCAAAGGGGGCCCAACCTGCACAGGCGCCTTTTTGCCTGACTGGCAGAAGTGCCACTCACTGCTGCAGCCCCATGCATGGCTGGGCGGGCGGGAGCCAGCTTGGGCTTGGGAGGCGGCCTGCACTTGGGTCCCAGCGGCACAGCTTGGTGCTGGGCTCAGGATGCGGCCAGTCAAGGCATGGCGGAGGATAGGCGGCCAGAGCAACCCCTGGGACAGGGTGTCCGAAAGGCTGTGGGTGGAGCCGAGCGGACAGGACCTTTCAGAGGTGGAATCTGCGCAGGCTGGGCTGCCAGGCAGCTTTGCCTTCCTTAGGCAGTATCCATGCCAGGGCGGAGCTTGTGGACCCAAAGTGGTGTGATGACATCACTCTGCCACCCCACAGAAAATGTGTTTTATATATATGTATATAGAGAGAGATTTGTATTGACCGTAGCACTAGTGCGTCCCTGTCATGGACAGGTGCTGTACAAATCACATCATTGCCATTTCCTTTCCCACTTCTTGCCTGTCTTGTCAGCTTATTTCAATTTTAAGTTGAGGCAAAGCCTGTCTTATACTATGTGTGCGCACAGCACCTAGCAAGAGGAGCCCTGAGCTTGTCTGTGATGTCTCTAAATGCTACTGCAATACTAATAATGATCTTGCCCTTAATGGGGTTGTTCACATCCACGAAAGTTTGGATTGGCTCCTTTTTTGGATCTTGTTTTATGTCTTCCATAGGTTAATGGGTTTGGAATCATCCTCTTGGGTCATTTGACCACCGTTCTCTTAATGAATTAATATGCATAACCACTGCAGAAAACTGTCACCCTAACTTTGGAGCTTATGGTATTGCCAACCCCAGGAGTTCCAAACTCACGAGCCTGGCCCATATAAATCATGAGATTAGATTAAAATCGTGAGAATTTAGAGCTAATCTATGTTAGGCTCTTTTTATTGGGTTTCTGGTTTTTGCATCATGAGGATTCGTGTTTTCAAGCTTTTCTCTCCAGCCGCAAGGAATAACATTTACAAAAGAAAATAGCGCCCTTCCTCCCACAAACATTCAAAGAAAGCTGAAATTCTACATGAATCCTGGGTCCAAGAGCTGAGGCTTTTATAAAATCACCAACAAAGCTTGCGATACAGTCCTGAGAATAAGAACTAAGGAGGCTGTGCAATGTTTTGTTTGATCTTCTATTACATTGTTTTGCAGTGGCTGACTCAGGATTTTGGCAGACTTTCTTAGTATTGGATTATGAAGTCTTTGGGGCTGTGGCTTATTCTGTTCTCTAAAGCACTGACATACTCACGGTGCTGTATAAAAGTTGTACTCGACGATCAGTTCTATTATAGGGCATCTATCACATCAGTATCTGGACACCATTCTCCTTAATTTAATTGATTATACTGGAAACATTAATGACATAATTAAAACAAATGTGATTTTTCTCATAATACACGATTGTCTTCTGAGTTACTTCCTTGAGGAGAGGAAAAAAAAATTACCAGGCTGATTAAACGACTTGCACTGGCAATGAGTCTGCTTATTTTTTGCTTGGGAAGCTGTAGGATGAACATCAAAGCCACAGTGTGACTTGTACAAGCGTGATGTGTTTGTGAAACAGAAACCAATTCCCACTGTCAAGATGCCTAAAAGAAAGTTATTTACACTCTTTTAAGGGAGACTAATGCATACGGCAGTGGGAGTAACTTAATTAATTAACTCTTGTTTAAATAGAATTGTAACAGGAGCCAAAATGATTAAATTGACATTTCCTATCCAAGGAAAGGAAATAGAAAAATGTTAGTTTAGATCAAAGAACAGGGTGGGCTTTAAAACCCCACTTCGTTCTTGGCAAAGATGCAACGAGGGATGCCCACCTTTCTTAGGGGGTAAGCGTTGTTATTTATTGTTCGGAATTTTATGGAAGAGCAACTAGACACACCCTGCTTCAAAGTGTTTACAATTAGCTTACAACAGAAGGCAACAGATGGGTAAAATGCACAGAACGGGAAGAACAAGTTAACAGTGAAACAGGAATATCTTCACATGATGAGCCACAGATGTGGGTTACCTGGCTCTCGTCAGCTAGCAGTATCTTTTCGGGATAATGGATTGGGTGAATGGGAAGAACTCCCGTCCAAGTAAGTGTTGAAGATGGCGAGATGATGACTGAATGGATTGGGTCAGAGGTTTTCCAGTTTACGCTGGGAAGCATGGAGCTTGTTTGTTGGAAAAGCCAACTGCCAGGCAGCGAAGGCTGAGAACACCCGCAGACTCCTGTAGGCAGTAGCTGACATCGCAGTGGCTGGGTAGAGCAGGGCACCTTTAAGGTGTGTTTGATATGGAGAAGGGGAGGGCAGTGGGCAGATACTGAAAGGGGGAGACAAGGTCAGGGGAGGGGAGGGGAGATTACACTGTGCTGAATGAAAAACTGTAACAAGAAGTTGCTGTACCTGGATGGTTTTATCTTCTTGTGTTTGGAGCAACACTCGGTTGTATCTTTTTAATAATGCTGCCAAGGAGAGTAACTATTCTCCCAGTATCAGAGGGGTAGCCGTGTTAGTCTGAATCTGCAAAAGCGACGAGGAGTCCTGTGGCACCTTATAGACTAACTGAAGTGTAGGAGCATAAGCTTTCGTGGGCAAAGACCCACTTCGTCAGATGCATGTGACGAAGTGGGTCTTTGCCCACGAAAGCTTATGCTCCTACACTTCAGTTAGTCTATAAGGTGCCACAGGACTCCTCGTCGCTATTCTCCCAGTTTATTTCCATGGTTTGTCCTTTTTATGTTGTAACCTTGTTTTTCTAGTTATCTGTAAAATTCATATAAATATGCATATCCTGGTGTGGGCTAGTTCCTGGGCGTGTCCCAAGCATGGTCATAGGAAAAGTAGCTGTCTGACTCCCAAGCTGATCTGACATCCACACAGAAGGAGACAGGGATACTGGATGCTGGACTAGAGGGTATAGTCTGAGGTATCCAAACAGCATTAGCCTAAACAAAATAGGCCAGTGCGTGGCACAGAGTACAGGACGTGTAAAGGAGTACGCGGGATGTGTTACATCGGCTGGTTAGATAATGCCATTTGGGTTAGATGATGCCATTTGCGTGCTGTGGGCATTTTCCTCTGAAATCTGCCTAAGACCCATTAGTACATTTCACATAGGGCATCAGAAAGCTAGGGAGTAATGCCTTGTCACGTCAACCTGGGTTGGTTTTGAACTCAGAGGTAAAGTTTGTGTACCGATTCTCTGAGCCATGCAGTCGTTTTTGGTGCGTATGCTGGTTCAAAAGAGACCTCAAGATAGTCATTTAGATGAAGTTTCTTTAGGTCAAAATTTCCAAACTTGGTAGCCCAGTGTCATGCATCTCAGCGACAGAAGCCTGTTTCTCAGAAACAAGAAGCAGGACTATGCAGCACTTTAAAGACTAACAAGATGGTGATGAGCTTTCGTGGGCCAGACCCACTTCCTCAGATCAAATTGTGGAAGAAAATTGGCATGACCATATATACCAAAGGGATACAATCAAAAAAAGTGAACACACATAAAATTGACAAATCAGATTTTAGAACAGAGGGAGAGGTGGGGGGGGGAGTTAGTGTCTATGAAATAATGATATTAGGGGTGATAATTGGGGAAGCTATCTTTGTAATGGGTAAGATAATTAGCAACTTTAAGGCCCATTCGTAAAGTGTCCAGTTTAAGCATGAATGACAGTTCTGAGGCTTCCCTTTGTAGTCTGGTGTTAAAGTCTCATGAATCAGGATGCATGTAGTAGGGTCATTGAGACAATGCGCAGTCTGGCTGAAACCTCAAGAAACTGTTTTTTCTTTGTGAAACTGACTGATGTCTGTTTAGTGTGCATTGATTCTTTGGCGAAGTGTCTGAGAAGTTTGTCCAATATACATAGCAGACAGACACTGTTGGCACATGACAATCCATAGGTCCTGTTGATCTCTTTGTGGGTGCTCAGTGTCTCTGTCTGTCTGTCTGTCTGTCTGTCTCTCTCTCTCTCTCTCTCTCTCTCTCTCTCTCTCTCTTTTTTTTTTTTTTTAAAGATGACCAAATATGGATTTAGTTGCTTAACTTAAGTCATGTAAGTTTGAAAATGTGGGCTTAGGGCTTTAAGGCAGTGGTGGGGAACCTCA
Organism: Pelodiscus sinensis; assembly: GCF_049634645.1. Lineage (NCBI taxonomy): Eukaryota > Metazoa > Chordata > Testudines > Trionychidae > Pelodiscus > Pelodiscus sinensis. Next base: position 7,975,376 of record NC_134717.1, on the reverse strand, counting down.
GTCCAGGCGCCGGATGTGGTCCCTGACTTGCCAGGATTTGGCCCCAGAGGCTCAGCCCCTCCCCCAGCATTGGGGAGTCTGTGCTGGCACTCCAGCCTCCCCCCCCCCACACTGCCCTACCGCAGGGTTGGAGCACACAAAATCTACCAGGCTGGGCCCCCCTAGGCTCTGCTGTAGGAGGGAAATGTGGGGAGTGACTTTCTCCTTCTCAGTTAGAGGCCAAGTTGCTGAGGTGATTTTTTGTGTGTGTGGAGTTTTTTGTTTTGTTTTTGTGCGGCCCCAACAGATTTTTCTGTGGGGCAGCTGCCTCCAACCCAAAAAAGGTTCCCCACTCTTGCTTTAGGGTCTCATCTTACAAAGGTGCCAAGCACATCAGGATCCATTGATGCTTAGATCCCAAGACAATAGGTATCTTGGGAATACACAGATGGGTACGTTGACCTCAGTGGAAATAGAGGGCGTTCAGCACCATGTAGAATCAGGCCCAAAGACCATAATGCAGCATCTTAACTAGAAATGCATTGGGCAAGACTAGCTCAGGTATTCTTTACAAGAAATAGTGCTCTGTTCAAGTACCACCCATATATAGCTAGCTAACAAGAGACTCGGCTACAATGATTAGCAGAAGTTTCTAAGGGCCCAAGCAGGTCATATTTTTCAAGTATCCACTTGAGACTTTTATGATTATAGTTAAGTTTTAAAACATCCCATGCTATTTTGAAACATTCTCCCTGACGTGCCAGCTCAGTAGTTATGGTGAAGAAAACATTGGCTCGTTATCTGCTCAGATCCTTGAACTCCTGGGATAGCACCTTCTGCTTCTTTTACACCTCACCCAGACCTGAAGGGGTTACGCTGCAAAATGAATAATGACTAAATTTATTCGTCATGGACAAATGATGACAGCTGTTGAGATGCTCCTGTTAGAGCTTCCCAAGGGATAAACTCAGGCTAGTTTCCATTGCAAGCCAAGCCAGCAAGATAGTAAGCTCGCCTATGTTCTAGGCTTGTCTGTCCTCGGTTACTAACAGTAGCAGTGAATTTCCTTCCTGCAAGTGGCCTGAAGTTTTCTGGGCTCCTATGGACGTTCATGTGAATCTGACAGAGCCTCAGTTGTACAGACGGGACTGAAGCCATAGCTGTTTAAATCCACGTGTGAAGACAGCAGCTTAATGAATACAGGAGCAATGATTGATTCTGTTCGGGGCTGAAAGCTGCAGCAGTCTGTGAAACAGTGTTACAGCTGGGCACGCTATGGAAGATATGAAGGAATGTTGAGGAAGCTTATTTGCAAAAGGATATGCACTTGTAAGCAATATTTTCTCTTTTTCTTTTTAATGATTGTAAGGAAATAGAAGAGATTTTAAGCAAATTGCATTTTTTGAAAGAGAGAGCAGAGGAGTGAGCAGACAAAGGCCTCTTTTAGTAAGGCATGTCTCCGATGGATATTAGTAGTCATCTAATGAGCATTGGGGTCATAAGGCAGGAGAATAGTCATGATTGTTAAACATTAAACATTGTGGTCCAAATCGATCCCTGGCTCTCAACCATTGAAGTCAGTGGAATTACACTGGGTTAAATTTGGCCTTTTAGGATTTACAGCTAGAATGCAACATTTGATCCTTATTCTAAATAATGATTGTGACCATCAGGTATTGAATTGGGAACAATGTCCTTCCTTATTTTACTGTGTAGCTGACTTGGTTGTATTTTATTTTGTGAACTCCACATTCAGATTTATTCTGTTCTTTGTTTCTCTTTCTGTCCAGTACATGTGCTGCTGAAAGACCTGGTGTGCAGCCTTGAATGTGCCAGAATATTATCCTTAATTTTCAATCCAGGAAATGCTCTTTGGCTGTTAAAGAGTATTCAACATAGATATTAGGGGAAAAAAATAACATTTGGCCCCCATGTTGACTTTTAATGTACAAGAAGATCCATGTGATTGTAATTTTGTTTATAGCTAATGTTCAGGAAAGCTCATTTTAGACTGGAATGTTAACAAAATGAATGGAATTTTACTAACATGCTACAAAAACGAGGTCCTGCTTGATGTGTGGTTTCTGAGTTTTTATTTTACTTCAGTATCTGGAATAGGAAACCACACCCTTTTGTGTGTGCTGGCTGTGGGGAGGGAAACAGGGTTGGAAAAGCACATGCTTGATTATTTTTAAGTTAAATAAATGACACACTAGATGGACATTAATGCAACTGAAAGAGGATGTATACTACTGGATAAAAGTGCTATTTTGTAAATACTGCAGCTTTTTCTGTGTTGTGTTTATATTTATGGTAATGATGTCCTCTTGGCTGGTAATATATAGTAATGAATCATTTACTTAATAGCTATATAGCTCTATATAAGAATTTAAAAGAAAACATAGCTGGGGTGAAATTCAGTTCTAAAGGTCTGCACAAGCCCATCCTCGCCATCCCATGCCAAGGATTTAAATGGTGCAGAGGGCCCGGGGCAGGAATGTCGTCACCCCTGGAGTCACTTCATTGTATGCCTATGCTTAAGGTGAAACTGATGCTTAAAAGCTTTCCTGAATAGGGCAGGACTTAGGCAGGTACTTAAATTGTATGCTGGGTTGGGAGTGAGTGACTAATGAATGCCCAGACCTGTTAAATGCTGAATGTGCTTGGGCCGGGGCTGGAGCAAGTGCCTTGAATTGCTCCACAGAGGCCTGTTTGGATGATTACAGATGGCATTGATGGGACTGGGGAGTGGGACGTGGGCCAGGAGCTGGTCTCTGGCAACCCATCTCTCTGCTCAGGATAGGGGGAGGGCCTGGGGCTCCCCACAGCAGCGTGGGCAGCTCGTACTGTGGCTGGGCTTTGACTTCTGTTCTTGCCCGTGGTGGGGCCTCAGGGAGAGGAGGAGGAGTTTCGGACAGAGAGAAGGGGATAGAGGGCAAGACCAAAGAGGCGGGTGACACACCTGCATACATCCCGCTTTTTGCCTTTTGCAAAGGCAAGTCACCCTAGGTGGTGAAAAGTGGTCCTGAAGGGCTGTGTGGTGGGAGTAGATTTGGATGGAAGCAGAGCTAAACTCAGGCTTATTTTCTTAGCACACAAAGCCTGGGTCAACCATCCAAACATTTGGCACCTTCTGATGGACTATGTAGCAAATTATCATTTAAAAACAAGTTAAAGTGGATTTACGGCTTTTGAAAGTTGCATGATTCACAGCCCCGAAATCCGGCGTTTTTACCGATCCGCAGAACATATGCACCACACAAGCAGTCCCGGTGATCTTCCCCACGTTGCCCCTCTGAGGAGCCTTGGGGCTTGTCTGTACTATCGCGTAAGTCAATGTAACTTGCCTCGCTCAGTAGTGTGGAAAACCACCCTCCTGAGAGACGTAAGTTCCCTCGACTTGAAGTGCTGTGGACACCACTGTCTGTCAGCTGGAGGTGCTCTCCTGCCAAAATAGCTTCCCCCTCTCATTGAGGTAGATTAATTACCTAGATGGAAGAGCGTTCTCTCGTCCACATAGCACTTCATCAGACGTGATATGTCAGCGCTGCCCTCGGTCCTGTTGTACATGCACCACTTCTTGGGTGAGAGGATAGCTCAGGATATATGGGCCCTTCAGTCCTTGACCTCTTAAGCCACGGTGACAGACCACTGCCTGAATTCTCAATTGTACTAAGGCCTGCTTTCTCCTTTCTGGCAGGGAAAGGAGCAGCAAAGCGTATGCAAAGGTAAGGGGTCTGGCTTGAGACCCCCACAGTAGCTGTCAATTGGTAGTGCTTCTCCATCACTGCGGGGCTAGCTTGGATGTAAACTGTCCCGCTTCAGGTGACAGTAGATCTCCAAAGCTGTCCAGCTCCCTGAATGTATATTTCAAAAGGACACTTGGGTGCAGACATGGATCATAGCTTGTTGGTTTATTTTAAAAATAATTTAGTGATGCCTTAAAAAGCTGTTGAAGTGAGAGCCGTTTCTAGTATTCTTCCAAGAAAGACATGGAGCATTTGCTCCAATATAGTACACAGCTGGGGAAAGTTTTAATTTCTCCTGAGTTATGGCCGAATATGATTCTTCCTCAGATAAAAATTTTGATGATGAAGACTCCGTGGACGGGAACAGACCTTCGTCTGCCAGCTCGTCTACATCTTCTAAGGCCCCTCCGAACTCCCGCAGAGTTGGCATGGGGACTGCTCGCAGGCTTGGGTCTGCAGCCCTGGGCTCAAAGTCCACAGGTAAGGCAATATGGCATACTGGGTGAAACTCACCTCTCTGTGAAGGGGCTGCACAGCATCTAATCATCACTAAAGTCCCATTTAAGCTTTATTTTCAGAATCTAATTGCTGCATAATCCTTGTGCTAGACCTCTGTAGGATGGTGAATTGCTCTGTCTGAGAGCATGACACTAATTCTGGCTGAACGCCAAAGATGAGTTCTGGAAGAGTGGACCTGCAATGATTCCAACGTCGAGATCCACATAATGAGCTTCAACACTGTGTTTGAAGCAACACTGTGCAGTGATCCACCTGTTCCTCCTAAAGGGACTGCACCTCTGCAGTTAAAAAGCTTAAACACAGGCTGCTTATTTAACAAATAAGGTAAAAAATGTGTGTGTTCAACTTCAGTTTCATGAAATTTAAACCAGTTGAGAAGTGTGTTTTGTTTTGTTTTTAAACATTTGTGCCACTTGACCTCCAACTTCTGATTGACTCATTGAAGGATGAAAAAACCCAACTGAACAATAACTCTGAATGGATTTGCAAAATGCCACTAAAGCAAACTTTCCTGATTGCATTCTCAAATGAACCTCCCCAGCTGAATAATGTCCTTAAACCTTTCTCTTTTCTCTCTATCTCCATATCGTCAGTCTGTGCTCCTGTCTGGAGAGCCCCTCAGTCATTAATTATAAAAGAGACTAAAGATAATATTCCATCTCATCTTTTCAGGCAGCACCCCTTAAACAGTAGAGTGGTTGCCTGAATGGCTTTCGTTATGTGCTCTGAGGTGCCCAGGAATGGAAGGACGCAGTGCATGGGTTATGTTTGGCTTTGGATTTCCTTGCCAGCATTGTTCCCATTACTGCTGTATCACTCTTTCGTTGTAGGTCTGAGAAGTGTGTGAATTTTCACTTCGTTCGGTGCTTTCATAGCTGAGTCTTTCTCTTGTTGAGGGTACTGTTGATGAGGGGGTGAAAAGACTTTCTCATGTATCTGTCTGTCAGCAGCCAAAGAGGGAGCTGGTGCTGTCGATGAGGAAGATTTTATTAAAGCGTTCGAGGACGTCCCAACAGTACAGGTAAGAACAAATCTATTTAAAAACTTTTAACAGTATAACACAGATGTCCAACGCAGTCCCGCTGTCACTGACATCGGCAGTTGAGGCCCATGAACTTCAGTGGTGGCGAGTGCTAATAAAGAGGTACGCGAGGGAGTTTTCAGATTTTGAAAGAGATGGAGAGTGGGCGAGCCAGAGAGATGCAAGCAGGGGAGTACAAATGACAGGAGCTGCAGAGGAGCAATTGTCTGGAGGGCTGAAAGGGAAGTCAGTGCTCAGCAGACTGAAGGAAAGGGGAGGGAAATGAAGAAACAAGGGCTGTGACGGTGGCTGGAGCAAGCCACCGAAGAATCTTTAACATGAACAGGCCATCCTACACTGGATCTGACCTAACTCCCTGAAGCAAGTGGTGCAGTTATGGACAGAGAGTAAAGGCAAGTCACGAGATGTTGCACCTACAGAATACTGGGAGCTGAGATTTGTGAAGGCTACAAAGGGGGTTTCAGCCTCAGTAGAGAGTTCTACTGGGGGCTGAGACTTGTGAAGGCTACAAAGGGAGATTCGGCCTCAGTAGAGAGTTCATCTAACTATGATAGACAAAAGAGGAACGATTGAACACCGCACTCACATGAACAGTGGAAAGTTTTCTAATGGTCACATGCACCTAGGATTTGTCAGTACAGGTTGGACCTCTGTCATCTGGATTTCCCTCGTTTGGCAACATCTGTGGTCCAGCATTGGTGGGTACTCTGGGGCTGGAGCACTCATGGGGAAGCTGGGGACCCTGTGCTGAGCAGCTCCTCCCTCACCCCGCCAGAGCTCCCGGAGTGCTGCAGGTAGCTCATTTGCAGCCTTCTAGATCAGGGAGGGATGTGGAGGAGTGGGTGCTGGGTGGGGAGGGGAGGAAGGGGGAGTTCAGAGGATGAGACAGGGTGGCTGGAGAGCCCTAGGGTGGGGGACAGGAGTGTTGCCCTGGAACAGGACTCCGCTGCTGGCCACAGGGCTGTGCTCCTATGGGACTATGATCCTGGCCAGCATGGGCAGAGCTCTACAACCACCATACCTCTTCCCCTGAGAGCCCCTCCTATCCCCAGACCCTGCTCCATCAATGGCAGCCCCTTTTGCTGCCACTAGCAACAGAGGGGCTGGCATTGACCTCTCCCAGTTTGGCAAATTCCCTGTTTCAGCACCAGTGAGGTCCCCAGGTCAACACACAGCTCTCTCTCCTGACCAGGATAGTTGCCAGACTGAATATTTCCAGCATTATTTGATTTGCTCTTCAAATACTAGAGGGCCGCTCTTAGTTATCTCAGTGCCTGAGTGGTTGAAGATAGACTTTGTTCAGCCATTCCTGATAGACTAGAGGATTTTAAACTGATCTCATGAATTCTCTGACTTTCCTGCCTCTTTCTCCCTGGGGTAATTGTCACTTCAGCATCTGTCAAAGATCTGGGTATTTGATTCTAGTTATCTTCCCAAGGTTAAATAAACCGTGTGATCAAATGTTAGTTTCTCAATTAAGCAATATTAATTATTACAGTCCTGATTGGTGCCTTTATATTGGTGCCTCCCCTGGTTGTGAGACCATTGCAGTATCTGGCCTTCCCTGCAGATGGCAGAATAGTCAAGATACCAAAGCTGGATTGGTAACACGCATGTTACACCATGATGCCCACTGCATAGCTGTTTTCTCATTTACCACTATGTATGGTGGCAACATTAGAGAAGCACCAAAGAATAGACGAGGATTGAAATCTAGCTGGGAGCTAGAAGCTCTCGAGTTCTAATTCTGAACTGTGTGATCTTGCACTTGTTGGAGATGTGTGTCAGATAGGAGCCAGGACAAACAGATTTTTTTACTTCTCAGTGCTTCAGCTTTCCCCTTTGTAGAAGGGTGATGATAAAACTGCACTGACTCACAAGGGGTAGTAGTTAAGGCAGGTGGGCAAGACTTGGAATCCAGAAAGAACTGTGTGCAAACCACTGCTAAATTCCTCTCTGCGCGCATGCACACGTCACACTCATTACAAAGGGTGTTCCGGACTCAGGGCTGGATTGAACCACTGACTTCAGGACAAGCCTGTCTTGCACTGCTGACATGTTGCAAATATCACTCTTGCAAAATTCCTTTCAACCAACTCAATGCTGTTGGCTAACCAAGAAGACCGAGCATTCTTTTGTGATGACAGCATTGACTTGCTATGGGCTGATGCAGTGGAACTCTTGTACTTTGACATTCAGAAAATTCTTTGCACCTGTGTATTTAAAGCTCTCTAGTCCAGCACCCTTGGGACCTGACCAGTGCTGAACCACAGGAAGTTAATCTTATAGCGAGTGGGTCTCTCTTATTTTAATTTCATCGTGGCGAATAAATGGAACAGCACTTGCAATGCTACTTAATAATGTATGGCTATACTGATACACCCTAGATAAGCCTACGCCTAGCCAACAATTCTCCACTTTCATCATATTAAAGTGTTAGTGTTGTTACACAATTTTACTGTAGTGACATAAGGAAATAAATAGGTAAAGCATAAAAATCATGCGAATGCTTAGCAGCATATCCAACACTTCCACTGCTTGCTGGTCTCTTTAAGGGTAATTTAGAGTTGAACAACAGCACAGACACTGAGAGCCAGGACTGGTGGTTGTAAACAAACTTTACAGGATCGTGGGAAACTTGCCACACCTACACTAAGCAGACATCCAGCTAACTGAAATCATGCCGGACCATGGATGTTGCTGGAGTAGAGAGGTTCAACCTGTAGTCTTCAGCTTTTTAACTGTTGCCCGTTTATATGAATAATGGGCTATTTTGGGACATTCTTTCAAACTCTGGTACATGAACAGTGCTAGTAAAAACCTGCACAGTTATTTATTGTGCCAAGAAATATGGGTTTCCCTTATTCAGTCGTTATTTACACACTTTGTGGTGCAATTTATGTATCAGATTTTGTTAATTTGTCTTTCTGTATTTATTGGTATTTTGAATGGCCTCCTAAAAGACTGTTTTAGTTATGATGTTGACCCCAGAAATACTGCTTACTGCTTTTAAACTGTAGAGGTGTAAAACAATAAAAAAGGATAACACTTGAAACATCCTGTATAGTTATTGAATATTTCTTGACTTTGTAATATAGTAGTTTCTTAGAGCTTGAGAGCGACACACAGTATGTGTTCTTTTGCTTATGGTAGTAAAGAATTCAAGAGTGAAGGGGGTTAAAGGTTCAGTGGAGAAATCATCTGATTGACTGGAGCAAGTATTTCTTATATCTTGATAACATTTTTGTTTTAATTCACAGATTTATTCCAGCCGAGACCTTGAAGAATCCATAAATAAAATTAGGGAAATCCTATCTGATGATAAGCATGACTGGGAGCAGAGAGTAGCTGCAGTAAGCATTGGACTTATATGTGAATTATTTTAATGTCAGGTTTTTATGCGTGAAATTCATCCCTTAGCAGAGTGTCAGCACAAATTCTGTGCATCCCTGAAGTTGTCTAAATAGGGCTTCTGTGCAGTTTAAATGGTGCATTGGCTGTATGCTGACTCTCTGCATGGGGTGAATTTTATATTATGGGCTTAAATGTAAGGAAATCATGAAGTATTAGGTTTATAAGAATGAAAATATCATGAACAGGCATATTGAATAAGTCATCATATATTTAAGCTGTACTTATTTTTTTAAACAAATAGAGAAAGCTAGAAAATTGCTATTAGACTTTAGAGTCATATTTTAAAAAATGGAGTTCAAAATTGTGAAACATCCTTTCTGTGCTCTGTTTGGGAAGATCCACACATGCAAAATGCCTGACTCTTCACTGCCTCCTTGTGTAGCCATTTACACCTGTGCAAAGCGAGGGTAAAACATTTTGGTAGCATTTGGCATTCATTGCACACAGGTGGAAATGATGGCACAGGGAGCAAGGTAGTGCAAAATCAGATCTGAAATGGACATGGTAAGTTTGTCTTATTTATAGACAAGTGCTAAATTACTCTGATGTTAAATCAGCAAAGACCTTGTTGGTTTCTGCCACTGGGGTAAATACAGTGATGTAACTTTATTGGTACAAATCCCATGTGTTACTTTGAAATTCTTGTCTAAGCAGTGACATGTACTAGTGCAGTTTAATCCAGTCAGAACCTGAGCTCTACAACTGAATCGTGACTTGACATTGGTGCACCATGATTACTGGTTTGCATTGGTGTAGTTACATCAGTGGCTAAAACCGGCTCCCTAGAGTGAAAGCCTGGTCCGATTGAAGTGAATGGGAATTTTGCCATTGATTTCACCGGGCCACGATTTCACTCCGAGTGTAGACAAGGCCTGATTCTAATGAATTCAGTGGAGATGTTCCAGATTTACACTGGTATAACTGAGATCAGAATCGGACTCGTGGCTTTTCAAGTCAGACCATCTTTTTACTGCGATAGCCGTGAGAGAACTGTAGTGTTTCAGTGAATACAGCGCACTTGAATGTTTCAAGATGTTCATTCCCCTAAACATTGTAAATGGGGGGAAGGGGAGTGGAGGAGCAACCTTAAGATTCTTTGACTTGTTTAAATGTCCCAATAACTTTCATGATGCAATTAGAAAAGTGAATGTCTGGCTTGAAAAGTGAATGTCTATCTTGCATAAACAACGAGCAGTCCTGTGGCATCTTATAGACGAATAGATTTATTGGAGCATAGGCTTTCGTGGGCAAAGATCCACTTTGTCAGATGCATGTCTTGCCACATTTTGTCATTGGTCAGTGACATTTTTGGATTCCTGTAGCATGGCCAAAGCTAACATATGAATGTTCTTACATTTCTTCAATATGTTGATTCCTGAAGTGCATGATCTTAGATTGTGTTAAGAACCTTTTTCTCAACACATTCATGTTTTTATAGAGAAATTGAAAAATGAGCACTAGCCTTGAACACAGTTCTGAGTGTTTTTATTTCTCATTAATGGAAACCAGTGTGTCTTGCTATTTTGTTATCTGTAAGTCCTTAAATCTTATTTGTCAACAGCTGAAAAAGATCCGATCCTTACTATTAGCTGGAGCTGCTGAATATGATAACTTCTTCCAACACTTACGTCTGCTGGATGGAGCATTTAAACTGTCTGCTAAAGATCTGCGGTCTCAGGTAGTGCGAGAGGCTTGTATCACGTTGGGGTAAGGAATACAAAGCTCCACATTCTAAACCGTGTTATACAGTTACATTAGATGAAGGGAGGAGAACCTGGCTCGAACACATTTCTGACGACATTTGACCTTGTCGGCACTAGACAGCCAGAGTGATGTTAGAACTTGGTTTTTACCACAGCCATTTACAAACCATTTTCATGCAGGCTGCACTGGATCTGTAGGGTGACAGTGTTTGGAAATGTTGACTGCGCAGGCCTTGAATTCAGTTTTTAATCTTGGAAAGCCATTACTCACATTATGGACCAGATTCTGATCTCAGTTACACCGGTGTCCATCTGCAGTAGCTCCATTAACTTCAGTGGAGCTACTTCGGATTGATAACCTATGTAGCAAAGGGCAAAATCTGAGTTTATAGGTTTATTGCTGGCCAAAGCTAGCTTTAAAAATGCCTCCAAGTGTTCCTAAGTTATTCAAATACAAAACAGTGCCTGTAAAATCACAGAATATATTTGGCACTCCCATTAGCTCTAGTACACACACCACCACATTTTCATTTTAAAGGGGAGGAGGTAGAGCTCTTTGGTTCTGGGCTTATGACTAGTGTTTCCTCTAATTTTGTCCATGCATGTGCAGAATACATTTTGTTATGTGCATTGAGGCACGTGTGGATATACACCGCTAGTAGGAGAAACACACGCTGCCGACTGCAGGCGCTCAACTAATCAGCTAGATGGCATTTGAATCTCTCCTGGGCAGCTAGCCATGAGCTCAGCTTACAGGGAACATTGCTCATGACCAAAGTTTGCTTGAGACATTCTAAGAGTGAGTTCACAGTCAAACAGGTTGGGTTGAGTTATATGTTTTTGCAAACAGGCAAAGACAACAGAATACAATGCCTGGCCTGTGAGTAGTTCAGTACCTTCAGGGCCCAGTGAATACCATGGAAATTGAGGGTACTCAGCCTCTGCAAGGTCAAGTCCATAATACCGTGAAATGCCTTTCAATAGTGTAATATCACAATTTCAAATAACAAAATGAAATGTGCCCTGGGTAGCTGACTCCAATAGAACTGAAGTGGAGGGCCGTATTTTGCTCTCCTTTACACCACATTTTAAATCCGTGGGCTTGCATGGACTGCAGAATTTGGTCATGGTTAAGGACTGAAGAATCAGATCCATAGTGGTTAATTGTATTTAATTATGTTAAAATACAAATCTTATGTATGTACTCAGTAGCAAGGGGACAAACTGCAGATCAAAGCATCTTTAATATAGAAAACACATGACAATGTCCACTTTCCTTTAGGAGACTGCAAAGTGGGGTCGGAAAGTTTCCATTCATCTGGGTCTCTTAAGGCCAGAAATGCCAACAGAATAGCTTCTCTTGTGATATTTCTCACACACATTTTCTGGCCCAGCTGTGGGCAGCAGGCAAGGAGGCAGCATAAAATGGAATAATAAAAATATGAAGTGTGTTGCCTTTTGATTCAGGCTGAATTTGGGATGAAAATACAGATCAATTCTTGTTTTCTCTGGGCTGGTTCCCCCATCCATAGTAACTAAATGTTGAATGCTCCTGGGGCAGTGACTTTGAAGAAAGGTGACTAGAGCATTTTTAATAATCCTTTATGAAATTCACAAATGTCAAGGCAAGACGGAAGTTTGAGAGAAAACGGAATCTGAAACTGACAAGTGCTAGAAAACCAAGTCATTCTGGAGTGCCCTATGGCTTTGCCAGTGCATCTTTAACAGGGTGCCAGTGATCTGATGAGCTTCCATGCTGAATTTATTATTTGGTAAAAATCTGGATGAGCAGACAGCACAGCACTGGTTTGAGATAACTGGAAAATATTTGAGATATGTCTTGTTCTTTGGTGGAAATAGAGAGGAGACTAAAATCATGAAATAGTGCATGTCGATACTCTACATTACTATGACTAGCATAATCTAAAGCATGTTTACCAGAACTACTTAATTGGTTTTCAGACATTTGTCCTCCATTCTGGGAAACAAGTTTGACCATGGAGCAGAAGCCATCATGCCAACCATCTTTAACCTGATTCCCAACAGTGCCAAAGTAATGTCCACTTCTGGTGTTGTAGCTGTTAGATTAATCATCCGAGTAAGTATATACTAGAACAAACATTATGTCCTCTAAAGGCTTAAATCGGTCTGTGGGATCAGATCTAAACTTAGGAGAGAATGTTAGCATGTCAATGGTGAAAATTAGCTTAAATGAATAGATTAAGCACCTAACTGTTACAAAATTGGTTATGAGACACCATTCTTGACTCTCATCTGGATATGGTATCTGCATTCAGACAATGCCTTCCATTTGTTGACCTCCTCTACCATGTCTGAGAACAGAGAATACTATTTACTGAAACACAATTTGAAAGGCAGAGACGGACAATAAATAAGGAGTGATAGTTTATTCACTATAAATGGAAGTTACTACTTGGTGGCTCTATTTGTTTACGAACCCAATTTATGATGGTTTACTGACTAACTTGTTCAGTTGAAGTTGCATAGCCACCCAAAAAGAAGAGCACTACAGAGGCATTCATTTGCTAGGGGAATTTATTTTTAGGCTGCTTGCTGGAAGAGTAGCATTTGGGTGGCCATTAGCTGTAGGAATGGGAGGGGACAACGCCACAGATTATCATTAGCTATCTGGCATTAAAGTTAGCACAGTGATATTTTGTGTCATGAAGACCTTGTTCTGATGGTTCAGGCTGTAGGATGCATGATCAAATACATTCTGGACTGTAACGGGAAAAGGAAGTACAGTAGATTTCCAGTAATCTGGCACCCTTGGGACCCAGGTGGTGCCGGATTATCAGAAATGCCGGACTATCAGGAGGTACTCTGGCAGGGGCGGGTCTCGTCGAAGGAGAAGCGGAGGAGGAGGCGGGGGGGGGGGTGCAAAACCCTCCCTCCTGCTGCAGGGAGGCAGAGCCTGCGAGCAGAAGAGGAGAGGTGGTGACAGGCAGGCAGCCGCATTCAGGACGTTCTGGTCAGTTACAGTCACTCCGGCTGGATCCACAGCCGACACGCAGTTAATGTAATTTTCCTCTCTACTGCCGGGAGGAGGGGGGCCAGGGGAAGGTAGGGGTTGGTGGGAGAGGGAGAGGAGTCTCCCACCGACCCCTACCTTCCCCTGCTCCCCCCCCCCCCCCCGGCAGTAGAGAGGAAAATTACATTAACTGCGTGTCGGCTGTTGATCCAGCCGGAGTGACTGTAACTGACCAGAACATCCTGAATGCGGCTGCTTTGGCACACCCTCGCCCCCTCCTCCTCTCGCTCCCCCTCTCCCACCGACCCCTACCTTCTCCTGGCCCCCCCCTCCCGGCAGTAGAGAGGAAAGTTACATTAACTGCGTGTCGGCTGTGGATCCAGCCGCAGTTAATCAATTACTCTAACAACTTGAAGCAGCTGCCGGAGCACTTCCGGGTTGCAGTTGGTGCCGGACCATCAGGCGTACCGGACCACTGGATGCCGGACCACCCGAATTTTACTGTAGTTCTCATAGTACTACTAGTAAGTGAGTAAAGATGGTGAACAAGCAGCTCTTTTGTTAAATATAAATGCTGCTGGTCAGCAAGCGAGGGTTCAAGGTCATAACTTTCCAGGTTGCTCTAGATTCCAGCTGTACAACACGACCTAAGCATGTTCATATTTACACGCTCAAAGATCAATTCAGAATAATTTTACTGTTAAACAGGGTACCTTCTGTGTTATTTTGTCTAAGAAAAATGGAAGTGCTCTATTTCTTTATGAACTATGCATTATTCTAGCGTGTGTGGTTGCAGTGTAGGGCTAGGAATCAGGACGGGATTTGCCAAACTCATCTTTGGCAATTCACTTAGGATCTAATCCTGCACTTACTGAAATCCAAGGCCAAAACTCCCATTGACTTAAGTGGTACGTGATCAGGGGCCTGCCTCTCTGTCCTTTGGTTTTCCTATCTGTAATGTGGGATAATAATATCTGCCTACCTGCCTCAGGGGGATCTTGTGAAGTTTGACCAGTGAAGGTTTGCAAAGAACTTTGAGAGTGGATGACGAGTATTAATCAGCAGAAGATCTATTAGGGAAACTTCTTTGCAGAAGCACAGGATTTTGCCTTTGGAGACTTGAGCATATATTTCTCTGAAGTCTGTTTTAAACCCCTTTTCCTTGCCTTCCCATCATCATATAAAGACTCTTTGTAAACACTCCATGGACACTGTATCTTGTCTAAGGCCATTAGTCAAGGAGTGTGGCTTCTGCCCGCTGATGCAGCTGGCACTCTGTGGGGAGCCTTGGCATGCCTTCCTGCTGCAGGCTTCTGTCTCTCACAGACCCTCTGGAGCCTGGTTCCATAAGTGTAATTAAGGAGTCCATGTCTGTTTTAAAAATATTCCTTTGTCTAAGAGCTAAATTTTTAAAAATGAGCCAAAATATATATACATATGAGAGAGAGAGAGAGAGACAGAGACACAGAGAGAGAGAGCATGCGTGTGCGTGCTGCTTTAGGGGAAATTTATTTTTACTTCCACAAATCAAAAATGTAAAGGTTTTTCTCCCATTTTTCTTGTTCTAGCATACGCATATCCCTCGACTAATACCCATCATAACCAGTAACTGTACATCCAAGTCTGTTGCAGTTAGAAGGTGAGAAAGAGGTGTTAGCTTTTCTTCTTGTTTGTTAGTGGCTTAAGTTCTCTTGCTGTGTTTCTTCTTTAAATGAAAAGCTGAGTTTTTCAAAGTGATGTAGAGGATTTATTTGCACATCTTCCCTTCATATTAATAGATGTGTCTGAATCCCCTAGGTGGCTATGAAAAATTCATACCAAGTGGTTTTTGGAAAATTTACACACTGTATAGGGAAGAGTCACTGTTTCTGAAAAGGAAGGATGCCCTTTAGTGTGAGTGTATAGTTAAATGTCTTTGTGCATTTTTAGATATTATGATATTATTACATTAGTTTGGCTGCCTTTCAAGGCATCAGATGTGCTCCTGTTTTATCTCACTGCTGTGGTATGTCTCTTTTTCGACCAGAGTGTAGAAGTTGCATTCTTTGAAATTCGATAACCTGTATTATGCCAAAGGCTCTTCTGCCCATAAAAATCAGTGACTATTTCCTTTCTACTGACTAGTTGGAAGACTTTGGTATGTTATCTTGGCTCCCCTCCTCTAGGTTGACCAACAGAAATAAGAACAATTGATGATTGTCACGTACTGACTTCAGCTCTGTCACATAACTTAAGCAAGTCTCTTAATATCTTTTTCCTTCAGTTTCTTAATGGGAAAAATGGAGATGAGAAAATACCTTCTTTTCAGACTTGATGGGAAGCATAGTGTTTGTAAAGCGCTAACCGCTACAAAGTAATGTTGACTTAGATCTTCTCTACCTCTCAATGTCCTTTTATTAAAAAGAAGCAAAATCCAAATATATCCTCAAGTAGTAATCTGCAGCCATAGTCCAGAGCACTGGTTTGTACAGTGGTGGCATTCCAGTGCTTTAGACCGTTAGTGTAGACTAGGTTAATATGTTTTATGTGAAAAACTCTTTGTAGAATTTGAGCTGTACAGCCCCACTAATATTTTTAATAATTAGTGAACAAGCAAAATTCCAGTTACCGTATATACTCGAGTATAAGCCGAGTTTTTCAGCACAGTTTTTGTGCTGAAAAATGCCCCCCTCGGCTTATACTCGAGTCAGCATCTCGAGAACTGAGGCGGGCAAAGCCGCAGAGGCGCGGGACCCCCTCTCCCCCCCGCGGCTGCGGCTTCAGTCCGGGAGCCTGTGGTTTGCTGGGGACGGTCCCCAGCAGACCACAGGCTCCCAGATTGAAGCGGCAGCAGCGGAGGTTCCCCGCGCCTCTGAGGCTTTGCTCTGGCAAAGCCTCAGAAGCGCGGGAACCCGCCCGGTGCCCCTGGTCTGCTGGAGACGGTCTCCAGCAGACCAGGGGCACCGGAGCAGCTTTCGCCCCGACTCATTTCCTACCCTAGGCTGCCTTATTTCCTACCCTAGGCTTATACTCGGGTCAATACTTTTTCCCAGTTTTTTGGGGTAAAATTAGGTGCCTCGGCTTATAGTCAGGTCGACTTATACTCGAGTATATACGGTAACTATTTAACTGGTTAAATGTTCTGTTGAAACTGGTTAACTGGGGCGACGGGCTGCTACAGCCTGGTGGGGCCCACCATGTTGCACTGTAAATGGGGGGGCTTCGCAAGCCCTGCTAGGCTGAAGCACCCCTTCTCCCTCCCCTCCCCACCCGCAGCACAGTGCAGCAGTCTTGGCCAGAGTGGGGCAGCCCCCCACCCATGCTGCGGGCTGCTCTGTCTTGGCTGGGCCATGCCTGCTGCACTGGTCGGGGGCTGCTTCATGCAGGCTGGCTTGCGCTAGGCACTGGTTAATTGGTTACCCCAGTAAGCATGCAGGTAAGGCAATGCTTACCGGGTAACCTGTTAACCCTTTATACTGCTGATTTCTGTATCCAGCCGGGCCCCATAATAATAAATGAATAACGTGTGGTGGCAAGTCCTGTGGAAGCTGTGTGCCTCTCTTTTAGCTGAAATAGGTCTGATAATCTCTCTCCTTTGTCCTCTTTCAGGCGCTGCTTTGAATTTCTAGACTTGCTGTTACAGGAGTGGCAGACACACTCCCTAGAACGGTAAGATCTGAGAAGGAGAATCCTTTTGGGAGAAGTGAGCTGTACTGTGGTGAAGTGAGGGCTTGAAACATCCCACCCTCATTGCTAAAATCAGTTCCCTTCCATTCAGAAATGGAAGGGCAAATGAATTTTCTGAAGCCCTGTGCACATCTGTGTAGACAAAGGCTATTGGGGGAATTGCTGAGGCCTTCCAAACATTGGAGCTTCAGGTGTTACCCCAGGGGTATAGATGCTACTTCCTGAAAGCCATATTAAATGGACTAGAGAAGTGGGCCTTCTCCAGGTAGGCCACCGAGAAGATGGTCAATGAGTTCTTGAGCACTGCCACTCTCCAGATTTACCTCACGCAAGGGAGTCTGGTATTTTCCTGACTGGAAACAAGTGGCAGAGAGAAACGAGGCATGGGAGAGAGGGACTGGAGTTGGCAGAAAAGAAGATCTTAGGCATTTCAGTTTCCTGTTGCAGGCAAGTACTGTGTGGGCCAGTCATTCCAAAATATTGCTGTAACAATTCCAGATACTAAAGTAGTAATACTGTTCTAAATAGCCGCCTGCCCCCTGTCTCCCCCCCCCATACTGGCCAGTATCTCTAAGAGCTAGATTGTTCTGGTATGCAAAGAGGGAAGCACACGAGGGGCCTTTTCCTTCCCTTATGCTTCCCCCTAGATTTCTGGCCTTAGGATCTGACTCTTGCAAGTGCAGTTGCAGCTTCTGTGTTCACCCAACCAAGCATGGGTGTATTCCCTTCCTTCAACCACTGGGGCGTAGGCCATCTGGAAGTGGTAGGAGAAGCTAAGTCTGTAGGCCCATCACCTTGTATTACTGACTGGTGATGCTGGACACATGCAGAGATTGGAGCGTGCTGCGGACTTCAAAACGGGGGGATATCATGTACACTGGTGTTGGGGTGCTCTGGGTGGGATTTTGCCTCTCGGATGCCAGGCCGAATGCCGGCACAGCTAGTTTAACACAACTAATAGGGACATAATAAGAGAATAATATTTTTAAGACACATTATGGCCATTTGAACTAATGGTCTGCTTAGAAAGACAGAGGGGGAAAGGAGAGGTGATTGATCCACATTTCATTAACCTAAATTGCCCTGGGCTACTGTAATGGTTTAGAGATTATTATTACACCCAGGTAGTTTCCATGGCAACAAAGGCTCTGAAGAATACAGCTTGGCTCTTCTCTCCAGCGACCAGGAGTGAGACAAAGCTGTCTTGTAAGAATAAATAAATAACCCCCTGACAAGATATTATGTGAAATGGAGGGAAAGCTGTGAAATGCTCTGTTTGCTGAGAGGGGGGAGAAATCACTAAACTTTTCAGACTCATCCATGAGTGCAGGGAGGCTTTCTGCACCTTTACTCACCAGCTGAACAATGTTTTCTTCTTGTCTCAGACACATCTCAGTATTAGCAGAAACCATAAAGAAGGGAATCCACGATGCGGACTCTGAAGCCAGGATAGAAGCAAGAAAGTAAGTGGATTAAAAAAAGATAAACAAGTATCACTTTGGAAACACAGGATAGTGTGATGGGAAACTGAAGCTAAGACCGATACACACAGGGCCTGTTCCTAGTCCCGTGGC
The DNA here is from genome assembly GCF_049634645.1 of Pelodiscus sinensis. Taxonomy (NCBI): domain Eukaryota; kingdom Metazoa; phylum Chordata; order Testudines; family Trionychidae; genus Pelodiscus; species Pelodiscus sinensis. The sequence continues at coordinate 7,956,738 of NC_134717.1, read as the reverse complement.
ACTTGATAGAAAAAGCTCATGACTTCAGCAGAGAAGAAGAGCAGACCACAACGCAGTCAGCGCTGTCTTTATTAATAAAACTCCAGTCATACATTAATTGCTTCTTTAGATTCTGGTCACTTTACATTGTTGTCTAAGATTAAATCAATTTGTAACTTTGTTTTTTCCCTGCGTGGATTAATCCATGGATTAATGTATGTTCTCTTCCTCTTAAAGACTGGTTGCCAATGGATAGTGAGATTTAATAGTCAAGCGTCATTTGATTTCAAGCCGGATTCTTTTACCTCATGCAAAAATCTCATTGTCCTTAATGGAATTTTTGCCTGTGTAAATATTACAGGCTTGGGGCTCGCCATTAAACTACTACAAAATATTGTAAATCATGAAAACCACCTTCAGAGTTAATTAAGTATAATTATGTGGCAGCATTTTTTTTGCCTTTTTAAATCACTTATCTAGAAACTTCGTTAATTTGGAATGATTTTCCTGGTCACAAAGTATATAAAAGAGGTTCTGCTCTATTTCCCAAAGTGAGTGTATGTGTCCATGGGAGGCTGTCTTGGTATACTGAGAACTTGTTCCTAAACTAAGCACACATTATTCTGGTTTAAGATGCATTTTACATTTCACTAACTGCTGTAGAAGAACCCAATGATTAAATGAGATGCTTCAAGAAATAGTGGTCCATAGTAGAGAAAGTATTAAATTATTTTGGGAGTAAGCATTTTTTCCAGTCATGAAAGTACTTTTGGCACCTAGGAAGTACACCAATGTGGCTGAGTAACCCAGATAGATAGCTAGGCAGACTCTGAGACAGTGAATGTCAAACTCTCCATTTTTTTTCTTCATTAACATATTGCCAGCATAAAGATTTAAATAGTTGCATTTTATTGCAAAGAGATGAAAGTGCTGATGACTTCCTCTGTCTGGGGAGCAGCTGTCACGTGCTAACTGTTCTGGATTAATTTTCATGTATTGATCTTGTCCTTAAACAGTCCTCCAGCTTAATCCGGATAGGTGCCTGTAACTCCTATCAATGATAACAGGAAGTAAGACTGCTCAGCATCTTCTGAAAGGCTGTTAGTGCCACATAAGTCCTGTTTCTCTCTCCCTCTTCCCCCTGTGCTTTTTTGTTGTTGAGTTTACTAGATCCTGAGAAATGCTGAGCCAGTGCTACTGAAGACAGTGAGAGCAGTGCTCTTAGCACTCCCTAAGATTTGTCTCAGTAGCAGTCAGTGTCCTGCATGCTATTATTCAAAGGGTCAAGATCATCTTGGATAATTGTCAGTCACTGCATATCTGCTTTTGAATGTTAATGAGTAAGAGAGTCACTGTTCTGTTACCGTGTGAAAGAAAAATTTCTGGTTTTGCTGTCATGAATCAAGCCCACAGATCAACAGCAGATTGTTTCTGAAACAGTTATTGAATTCACATTAATTTGCCTGTCCTACCCCTTTAAACACCAGTGTAGTGTCCGGTGTTCCCTCTAATTTTTTCCACCTCTAAGCAGAATGAATTTTTTTATGTGCACCAATCTGGAAGTGATGAGTGACACATCATCTTTGTATGGGTGCACGTAACAAAAATCATGTGGCGGGGATGGGGGCTCAGGGCTGGGACAGAATATTGGGGTGCAGGTGTGTGAGGACTTCAGCTAGGGGGTAGGGCTGGGATTGAGGAGCTTAGGGCTGGGACAGAGACTGGGGTGCCAGGGTTCTGGGATGAGGATGAGGGGATTGGAGTGTAGGAGAGGGGCTCTAGGTTTGGGGAGGGGTCTCAGGGCTGGGGTTTGGATGAAGGAGGGGGTTCAGGATATGGGCTGGGGGTGTGGATTTTGGGGTGGGATAGGGATGAGGGCTTTGGGGTGCAGGAGGATGCTCAGGGCTGTAGTGGGGGCTCAAGGTGGGGCAGGCTGCTGGGGCTTGGGCTTACTTGGGAGCAGCCCTTTCCCCCGGCTGTGGCAGCTCCATGTTGGAGCCGGCAGGGAGGGACTCCACTCTGCCTGCCCCAGCAGCTGCAGGGCTTGTGGACAGAGATCTCAGTCCTGAAGCCCCTATCAGGGGCTTAATGGGAAGCTGCACGGCCACATGGCTTAGGGGGAACTTAGGTACTGTCCCCTCCGCCTCCGTAGATCCAGGGAGCACTCACACTAGATTTTCCCCTTTCGCTGGGAGGCTGGCAGTCGAAGCGCACCATGGAGTGTCTGCCTAATCCCTGCTGCTCTTGCAGGCAAATGCTCCTCTTCCTCACCTCCTGATTGGAGCTGTGACATCTGGGTGTGGACTCTGCCCCCTCCTGCTGCTGTCAGTGTGCCTGTGGCGCCCTGTGCAATGTGCATCCCGCCTTCCTCTTCTGCTCAGTATGTCCTGTGTGGAATAGCTTCCTCAAAAGGCAGCTCCTGGGTGGTGTGTTTCGCTTGAGTCTCAGAGAGATTGTGCCACTGAAATGGGCTCAGTTAAGGAGCCGTTGCCTTTGGGGATGGCTGCCTCCTGTAGCTGAGCTGCTGTGGCAAGGCATTTTCAATGGGATCTCATTTTCAGATGTTATTGGGGTTTCCACAATCACTTCGGCAGAGAAGCAGAGCACTTGTATCACACACTGGAATCCTCCTATCAGAAAGCCCTGCAGTCGCACTTGAAGAACTCCGATAGCATAGTGTCGCTGCCCCAGTCCGACCGCTCGTCCTCCAGTTCCCAGGAGAGTCTCAAGTAAGTCTGGGTATTTGGTTATTACTGATTTTATCGACTAAACTTCAGATGAGTAACTATGACGTTGTATCATCACCATTCCCAGCTTCAGGCTTACGCTTGTGTCTCTCGTCTCTTATGACTGTTCACATTTGTTTTTTGATCTTAACATTTGACTAGCTCCAAAAGATGGCTATGAGGTTTTTGGCTGGCTAGATATTAAAGAACAACCCTTTCTCCCCCTCCCTCCCCTCCTGAAACCTACCCACACTGCTAAATATCCCGGAGTCAGTCTTGAATCCATAAATAAGTGGACAAGAGGCTTTTCATTCTTGGCCAGATGGTATTAGTCATCCCTCCTAACTTAAAAAGAAACTTGTTTGGCCTGTAATTTTTGTGCTTAGTCTTAAGACAGAGAATTGAGTGTATCTTTCTTGTAAGAAGAGAAGTGGCCAAGCTAGATATAAATTATAAAGCTGCAAGATGAATAGCTCTTCTACTACATTGTGTCTCTTGGCTGTTTTTGAGGGAACACAGTCAAAGAACGTTGACTCCAAATTTGCCCCAGTTGAACAGTGGTAGAATTTTTGAAGACTATCCTATTACAGTTTGAATTGTAAAATCCACTTCTGTCCTAGAAAGAAATGTAGAAAATACATTGGTCACTGTTTGCATAGGACCTGAAATTTTCTTTTGCTCTGTTAATGCTCATTGTAATTTTTGAGTATTATTAATCCTTGATATTTATAATTAAACAAAAAATCCTGTTAGTCTATTACTGTATGTAAATAGTTGTTTATTGCAAAGCCTTTCTGACTATGTACTCAGCAGAGACATGGGGATAGCCTCTAAAAAGAGATTCCAGGTTTAGCAGGGTAATGAATATACAGTTTAATTTTATGAAGACATATTTGATAGGTTTAAAAAGGAAATGAAATTGGGTCAGGCCAGCAGCCTAGCAATAGCAGGAGAGTGTCATGGGAGCACAGGGAAAGCTTGCGAGGGAGTAAACAAAACAAACCGGCCCAAGTGGACATCATCACTCAGACGAGAATGGCTCCAAAGCCAGGGGGTCAGCACAGCAGGTTTCAGTGATGAAGGACCAGCGCTGGATTGAATGCCAGTTCTGGTTTAGCGGAGAGGGGAGTAGAGAATGATGACAATTGGGAATAGACTCTTCTTGTGCCTTGGATCATTGAAGTCACTTGGAGCATATATGCGGAGAGTTCTGAAAACAGAGAGGGCAGATTTGAAAGAAATCCTGAAGTAAGTGGGGAGCCATGGGAGAAATCTGAGGTTGTGGTTGGTATGATCGTGCTTCTGTGTGTATAGCAACATTTGGCACATACTGGAGTATGGAGAGTGGGCTCATGGTTAGGCCACTGATTTTTTTTATAATCAGCTACAAGTAAAATAATGTAGACCAAAGCCTCCTAAAAATATGGTGGCTTTTGTATTGCCGTGTATTGGTAACTCCAAAAATGCCTGTCTGACTTTAATACATTTCTGTGTTTCATTTCTAGCCGTCCATTGTCTGCCAAAAGAAGTCCTACTGGAAGCACTACATCCAGAGGTGAGAACAGGAACTAGAGGAATGAAGTGAGATAAAAGATTCTAATATTTCCATGTTCAAAAGAGTGACTCGGGTAATAATGAAATCTCCATTGATTATGAAGTTGTCCTTTGTAAAATACTACTTTTAAGAAGATTCCACTCGAAATAAATTGGTACCCGTCATAATGCAGCATATGCTATCCATAAACTGCTACTGTGCCTACACCTTTGAAACTTGCACTGTCGTCCTATAATTGATTTCACCTGAAGGGGAAGGTCAGAAAGGCTTTTATGACTAGGGTATAGTATGGAGAGTGTGACACAGCTGTGCCACACTCTCCATACTATAAGCTAGTCAGCTGCAGAATACCTGTCAAAAACCCTAGGCTGCAACTGGGCTAGATTGATAGTCCAGTCAGATACAGCTCTTCTTGTGGTCACCAGCATATAGTGGTAGATGCATCTTATGTGCATGTCTCCTATGGTACTAAATTCCAAATTGATCACAAAAGTGCTTTTGCCTATGGACACAAGAGAGGTCTGGACCACTTTGCCATCAGAGCCCTAATGCACTGGCAAGTGGGTGGACAAGAATACCTAATCATCCTTTTCCAGCTCTGAGTTTTGTTTGGTTTTTAATAGCCACCATGTTATAATTTTTCTGAGTCTCTGCTGTGTATCCCTGTACAGGCAGGGTATCCCACAGAGGCCTTTGATACAATCAGAAATAACATTGAGCTTCTTTGATGTTTTCCATCAAGACTTTTCAGCATCTTCAGAGCTTCGCTCTGATTCCAGGCACTTTCAGCTTAATGCATGAAGGACATTCTCTTGGGCAGGAACATTAAGGAGTGAAGCAAACAAAAAACCTTCACGTGCAGATGGGGTTGCTGTTGGCAGGCCTCACTAGTAGTAACCTCCAAAGTCCAGGGCCTAGATGAATTGATTTGATCACACTTTTGACTGCTACTAGATACCATCAGTGGAGAGCATCAAGTATATATAAGTAATATACTTTTCTGCTCACAGAAGCCACTGCAGAACAGCACTGTGAATTAGTTCAAAATAAAGTGGAGAAGGCAATACATTTTAACGGACTGATGAGAGTAGAGGAAACCGTACTTAGAAAAGAACAGGGCACTGGTAATAAGATATGAATCATTCACAGCTCGGTCATTACTTCTAAGTACCCCAGGTTTGGAGTTGCCCAAAGTTTTTGCTATTTAGTGACCGAGTTTATGTGAGAACTACAATGGATTTTATAGGCCAGGTCCCAGTAAGTGGGCCTACAGCCTGGTCTGCACTTAAAAGTAGTAGCAAAAATAGCTACATCACTCCGAGGTGTGAAAAATCCACGCCCTAAGCAACGTAGCTACACTGACCCTAACTCCTGATATAGACCCAGCGAGGCTGACGGAAGAATGCTTCTATTGATCTACCTACTGTCACTCAAGTGATGGTGTTTCTACGTTGACTGGAATAGACACCATCTGTATTCTGGGGTTCTGCTATAGCTAAGCCACTATAGTCCCTGATATAGTCCCTGGCCTACATCACACAGCCACCACCTGAACTGTCACTGGTTAGTGGCTTTGTTGACCATCTCAGCAGAGAGTTCAAGACTTGAACAGGCTGTAGAGATAGAAGTGGCCACTTAGGCCAAGGTTGAGACACCTCTGCCAGGCAGCAAGGGAAAGCTCACGCTGCCTCTGCGAGTGCATTGTGCTCTTTCTCGTCCTTTACATGAGCATTTGCACCTGAATAAGAGCATTCTAACTGGATGCTTTGAAATGAAGAGTCAAACAAATTCATGCAAAAGTGACGAGGAGTCCTGTGGCACCTTATAGACTAACTGAAGTGTAGGAGCATAAGCTTTCGTGGGCAAAGACCCACTTCGTCAGATGCATGTGAAGTGGGTCTTTGCCCACGAAAGCTTATGCTCCTACACTTCAGTTAGTCTATAAGGTGCCACAGGACTCCTCGTCACTTTTGCAGATTCAGACTAACACGACTACCCCTCTGATACTTAACAAATTCATCTCCACTAGTCTGAATTTGTGTGTCTGTTCCCCCATCCCTATCTAAAGCCTCTACAGTGAGTACAAAATCCGTGTCAACGCCAGGATCTCTGCAGCGGTCTCGCAGCGACATCGACGTGAATGCAGCAGCTAGTGCCAAGTCGAAAGTAACATCTTCTGGAGCTTCCACACCCTTCAGTTCTGCGGCAGCCCTGCCCCCAGGCTCCTACGCATCACTAGGTGAGCTTCCGTGTTTGCTTAGAAAGCAGATAATTTCTCTAGTATTATGAATTGACTTTAGATGGCTTGTTCTGAATAAAGCCAGGTCTCCAACAAGATGATCAGCACCAGTTTATGCTCTCTGGCCACAGGGACTAAAGAAAAATACATGTCCAGAGGGAATGAGCCTTGCAGGAAAGACAGTTTGCTTTGAGACACTTGGCTTTCTTCCTCAGTTTCCCACTGCGCAGCACATTTATGTGTGAAGACAGACGAGATGTTGTTTTGGCTCTGTGGCAGTTCAGGGGAAGATGCTTGCTGCCCCATTCACTCCTAGTGCAGCCCCCTCTGCAACTAAAGAACAGGTCACATTAGGAATGTCTTAGGTGCATTTGATCCTGGGCTTAGGAGCTTTCACTTCATATAAATAAGGAATAGAGAAACAAAGAGAGCAATGTGGCTGATAGGTGAGAATGCTAGAGTTATTTTTTAGCTTACATGAAAGCTTACCTTCCTCCACTCAGGCTCTTTTTGAGGGTTTACATCATGTATTGTATTCCTTTTGTTTTCTGTTGCCCCAATCTTTGCATGCTGACAAGTGGAGTCACCATTCAATGTAGAATCTACTTTTCAGGTGGCCTGGCAGGCTGTGTGGATGAGGAAATACAGTTCAAAAGCTGCTAAGAGCAATTGCTAGATTACTTGCTTGGTTTCACGTGTCCGTTTTTATTAGCCTAGATTTGACCCAGGGAGAGCTAATCGTCTGAGCCTGGATCTGATTCTGTTGTAACTTTCATTGCCTTAATACTGATGTAACTCCATTGATTTTTACCAGCTTAAGTGATTGTAGCAGACCTCTAGTTGGCATGAGAATGGATACCCCTGCTTTGTGTTGTGAACCAGAGTTGTTGTTAGTTGGATGCTTTACTTATTGAATAGGACATTCTGGCTCTCTTGGCAGTGTAATAGAATTCATACAGGATTTCCTATCAGGATATGTGTATATATTTGTTTTGAAGACAGGCTTCACTTACAGCTAAAACTTTTGTCTTCATTTAAATTCATTGGCTCTGTTAAATTTATTGAGAAATATTTGCCCTGGCTCAAATTAGTTACTCACATTAGCTCCATAGTTTAGATGCAGTGCAGTGAGAACCGCAGCCAGAATGCTAGAGTCAAACACACGCTTCTCATCGTTTTCCAAATGGAGAGAGGCTAAAGACAGGAATGCGGCAGTGCTTTGTGACTTCAAAGCAGAATGTGTTTACTGCTCTGCTCTGGCACTCTGTCTCTTGTTTGAATGATGCCTGCATTGGATTGGCTCTGAAGGGAACTCGTTTCCTACAGGCAAAAAGGAAAGATTTCATGTGACATTGCCTGCAAAAGGAATAGGCAAGGCAAGCAAAGGAATGGGTTTAGCAAAGTTTTCTTTTTTTTTAAATACATGATTGCAATGGGACCAAACTATTCTGATTCTAAGACCTGTTCAGATGCTTCTTGCTTTGAGTTGCCAATTAACCACATTTTCTTTCTCGTTTCCTTTCTTTAAGTGTATTCATTTATTTTTGCTTATTTCTATAACTAATATACAGTGCCCAGTTCTGTTAATATTACTAACTCTTCCCTATTTATCCTCTCCTTATTTTTTTAAAAATTTGCCTAAAGATGGTACTACCACTAAACCTGAGGGTAAGCAGTTTGTCTGTGTGACTGAGGTGTGTCTACAGTTGTACCACCCCTATTTAGTTGCTGTTCTCTCCAAGTGTTACCTGGTTCTCATCTGTGCTTACTGGTGAACCTGCATGAAGTGTTGCATGGTTGTTTGGTTCATGATGACACCATGAGGTATATGTCACTTTCTCTCCAACCACTTCCTTGAGTTTAAGCACCAATCTGACTCTTGATTCCAATCTTTTTGTGAAACAAATTTAAAAACAAGGTCATGCACAGGTCTCCATGCTAAAAAGGTGCTGTTGGTAGACCTACAAAAGGTTAAAACAAAGGCTTGTGCTTGTCTTTGCTTCGAGATGCATAAAGAAGGTTCTATAAGAAATTTGTTCTATATGAAATTTGGGTCACATCTCCTCTGGGTTTTTTTCAGGATGACAGGAGAATCAGTGAGATGATTATACTGCAAATATTAAGGAAATGAAAGCTCAGAGGGAATATTTAATCAGTCTGTTCTAACCTCTGCATTTTATTTGTTTTTGTTGACTCTTAACTCCTGTGCCTGATGAATAGTTGAGAATGACAAGCTTTTTGTTAAAGGCTCAATACTCTTGTCAATTCATTGAATGGTCCGGTTCCTCCCGAGAAGTCATTGAAAAAAATGGTTTTAAGGCTATTCCTGTGGCAAAAAGGCAAGCAAAAAACGTTCTTTTTGTGGGGGAGGGAGGGAAAGCCAGGAGGAAAAGGGTGTTCACTCCCCCTTCGTCATGATGAAAAAGCACAAGCCCTTTTTTTCCCTTTTGCAAGTCACTTTGTAAGGGAGGTATTTGTGGGACTCTGTGTGAATATCTTAAATGGCTGTTTGTATTAGAATGTAGTTTACCAAGAAGCACCACCATATCATTGTGATGTCTCTTTTTCCCTCTGATTTCGGATAACTCGATACATTACATGCAGGGAAAGATTTCTACGGTCTTCTGAGGTAAAACTGAGTCTTGGTGTAAAGATATGAGCTGGGACGTCATCCAGCGCAAGCTTTTATGCTTTAGGATCCATCAACCATGGAGTTAGTTTAACTCCGTGTTTCTCAACTTTTTGTACTAGCCACCCCCTTTGGACTTAAAAAAAAAAAAAAAATCATGCTCCTCTCCTACCAAATTTAGGGTTGGGACTCCAGGGCTTCAGCCCCTCACGGCTTGGGGCTTTGGTAGCCCCCCCCCCCCCCCCCCACGGCTCAGGACTTCAAACTTAAAGTTCATATACTGTTTTATTTTTTTCCTCATTAGAATATCAGCCCTTATCTAGATTGTTTTTTGTTGGATTTCTCCTTGTAGAAGGGGTCTGATTTTCATGATCGTTAACATTTAAATGTGTTTCGAAAATACTTTATAATGGTCAAGTGTTGAAAATCCTTTGTATTTTGCACACAAATGACTGCAGTAACAGAGCATGGATTTATTTCAGTGTTCCACATGTCTTAAAAGAAGGTAACTGATTACTCATACATATATTTATATATACATGCAGGAACTTGTCTTCCTTCTTCCACTGTATTGTTATGAAACCTAATGATTATAGTTTTGAAGTAGGTTTTCTGTTTAAAAAAGAGGCTTTGTAAAGACTGTACTTTCCCTTGCAGTTTTGCCTTATTTCCAAAGAGTACGGCTACACTGTGTTTTATTTTTTGGAAGAGGTATGCAAATAGGGCTCGCTTTTACATTTTCCCTCATTTTATGAGGAAGAAGTGGGCTTTCGAAGGAGGGTTTATCTCTGACATTTGGCCCTGTGTAGCTCGGGCCAAATGGTAGAAATGCCTCTTCTGGGGAAAAAATGAAAGAAGGTATGCAAATGAGAGCGCTATATGCATGCCTCTTCCATATAATAAAACACAGCGTAGCCGTACCCAAAGTGAGCACAGACATAATCCGTCAGACACTAAAGACTAACCTCTCCCATAAGATTTTTCCCTAAATCTGAATGAATATTGTAGCTGAAACAGAGATACTTAGGTGATTTCTTTCCTGTAGTGGTTTATGTGGGCAACCTGTGTCACGCTGTGGGCATGCTGTTCTTTTGGTTTCCAGGAAAATAGACTTTATTTTACCTATTTATTTAAGCAAAGCAACATTATAGCATTGTGTGATGTAGCACATTCAACTCCTGTATTCTGTAGGTCCTACATTCTTACCATGAAGTCTGTTGATAACCCAGGATATGTTGATATTTGCCTGCATGGTTAGATGATATTTAGCATGATTAAAACTGGCAGAATCTGGTGCCCCTGATGTTTGTAAAATAGGACTTCTGCTAAATGTGGCTGATGAGCATCCATGTTGATTCTCATTGTAAACTCATTTATATAGATAACTCTATTTCTGTCAGTTGAAGTTGATAACCCTTAAGCTTTGTTTTGCCAGTGGATGGGCACAGGTGCCATCTACTGGTGAATCAGCTAATTGATTCTCAGAATCTTTTATAAGGGTTATTTTTGTAATCCATTTTCATCACATGGAGGCCCACTCTTGTAGACATGAGATCGCACACAGAGACATCAGTTATCATCTGTGTCCATATCAGTTACTAACACATGATTATGATGATCTTTTTCCAAAGCACTGAGTTGTTTAAACTGTATTATGGATTTATTTGAGTTAAGGACCTGGCGTTGCTTGGGTCCTTAACTCAAATACGTTTTTTTCTTCATTTAAATCATTGCTCTGGGGCGGGGCTGGGGATGAGGGGCTCAGGATGCAGGCTGGCCCAGGGACAGAGGACAACCCCAGCCCTTCTCACCACAGCAGCTTGGGGCCAGATGAGAAGCGCTTTTCCATGGGCACTGCAGCTGCAGTGGGGACAGCCAGGGAAGGAGTGCATGTCCATCTCCTACCATCCCCCGCCCTTTCCATTGTGTGAGAAACAATTGAATTCCAGGACATCCCATTGTCCTGACACAACCAAACACTGACTTTGCTTCATGTTAGGATGAAAGGAAGCTGCCTACTAAATTTGGTGGGTCCTAGGTCTTACTGTATAGGAGCCGTTCTTGAACAAATGGACTCACAGACATTCAGCCGCGCAAACTCGCTAAAAATATATACCATATTTTCACAGTGCATTAAAAGAATTATCCTTCACAGCAGACCACAATGACTAGCCCAGGGGTTGTTTTCAAAGCTCAGTCGTGGGCTTGCCCGGTAAGATGCTGGTGGGCCACGAGACGCTTTGTTTATCTAAGCGTGCCTAGGCAAGGGGCCTCGCAGCTCCCATTGGCTGGAAACAGAACCGCAGCCAAATGGGCCCGTGCCTGTGGGCACTTACATAAACAAAACGTCTCTCAGCCCACTAACAGCTTACCTTGGTGGGCCTGTGGCGCAACTTTGAACCCTCCCCCCCCCCCCGGGCTAGATCCAGCAAGACACAGTGCACTTTTACCTCCCTCTGCATCCGAGGGGAGTTTAAGGTGCTCATCCTCTAATGAAAAGAGCTTAGAGCCTTATATGATGGAACCTGTGAGAATAAGCATTGTTCAGAATAAATCCTGTTATTTCAGTGTGCAAATACAGGGAATTGACTAGCTCTTGCTATATCCTGTTTATATACTTAAGCGAATAGAACTATTTCCAACTTGAGATGTTGGGCCAGATTCTGATCACAGTTACGTCTTTGTAAATCTGATACCACTCCATTGAAGTCAATGAAATTATGGTGGATTATCTGGATAATATCTTAGAAATCTGTCTGCTTGGTCTAGTTATTTATGTATTTTAGGATACACTTTTACCAGATTTCTTCATTTGTTACAAATCTGAATTTGGGCCTGGTTCCTTGACTGTGCCTATTTAAAAGTTGCCCAGGCTTTTTAATCTTTAAAACTACTTAACAGGAAGCCCTTCAAACAGCTTTCTGTACTGAGAGCAGAATCTGGCCTCATGGTTCAGTTTCAATCAACCACACATTTTAACACCTGCATTTTATGATTCATAGAAAATAGCACGGGCATTTCCTTTATCTGTTCTCTTGACAGTAACATTGTCACTGAGGTATGGTCATTCTTTTGGAGAGGATCAGACAAGTGGGTGATTATCAATTATGACTCATTTGCCTCTGCAGTTTGAACGGATTTGAAAACAAAGCCAGTGAAAGAAGGAAGGTTTCCTGGGCTCTTTTTGCCCTGCCTTTTTGGAAGTATCTACTAATTGTTTGGATTTGATGCATTTTTCTAGTAAGCGCTGCATGAAATTCATTATTCCAGTTGTGATATTGTGACCCAATACAGAAAGTGGTTTGTAGTCAGGGGCTGCATGATTGGATGATGCTTTCCGAATGCTAGAGCCAGCTTCAGCCCAGGGGCAGCCTGTGTTGGCTGTTCGGCTGCTCCCGGGGTGGGAGGTGGGGGCAGGGGGCGGGGCGGGGCGGGACTCGAGCTCCCAACCCTGCCCTCCCCAGAGGAATGCCCTATCCCCATGGCCATTCCCAAACCCAACCCACCTCTGTACCTTCTGGGCAAATGTGAATTCCAGGATACAGAATCTGTTTGTAGATAGGGATGTGAAGGACTAGTCGACTAGTCTATCCGATTAAGCATTTGCTTATTGGACAGTGGTTGATTAGTCGATTCCCTGTGCATCCCCCCCCCCCCCCCCCCCCACGGGAGATACTTCAAAGTGGCCTGGGGTTCTACTAGCATTGGGCTCCTCACAGCGTTTCAAAGCGGCAATGTGGTGTGGAGCCCGGGATCAGCTGGGGAGTCCCCGTGCTTCGGCGCTTTTCTCTTTGTCAAAGGCAGAGGCACCCTATCGACTAATCAAATAGTCGATGCAAAACTGCGTCGACTATTTGATTAGTCAGTTACCCAATACTTAACACCCTTATTTGCAGGTTACTCAAAGATCTTAGAAAAATTCTTTCTGTGACTGGAGCAGTGAAATGTGTCTCAGATTTATATATTTGAGATGTTCATAGCAATCCAAACTATTTAGATATATTTCCCATAATTGTTATTGGGAATATGTGGGTGTAAATCTCACACACCAATTTAAAAATCTCAGGTGTGTATAAACTCAACTCCAGGACTCTGTTGTTTCAGTATGCTTGCAGTATGTTTGTCTGTTCTATAAAATAAAATATTTTAGAAACAACAGTATGCCAGAGTTGAGCTTACACACATGCCAACCCACCCTGTGATTATATATTGTATACAAAATGCTGTAACCATAAGGAAACAATCACATCTGAATTATCCCAGAATCCTCCAGGTTGTGTTCCATTTCACGCAGACCTTTCTGCTGGGAGCTAATGATTTTTTTCCACATGATTATCTTTTTTTCTGATTTACATAAGTCTTGTGTTTTCGGATGCCCTGCTTGTGGAAGCTCTTAGTCCAAGCAGCTGCTGCTGCATTTGTGTAAAGAGCAGGAAAGGCTCTGCCAGGATGGGGAGAACAGGAGAGGAGAAAGCAGGAGGGGATGAAGAATGTAGCAGAGGAAGATGGGAGTTTAGATGGATGGAACTGTCAGCCCTGAATTCTCCCCTTCTGTGTATATGCTGGAGGAGCCCTACCCCTGCAATGCTCTGAATACACGTCTCTGCCTACTGTGCTCTCTGGGAGCCTGGAGACTCTGCTCCTTGTCCATTCACAATTCTGAAAACTAGGCAATGCAGAGTTAAGGTCTGTGCCTCCACATCCTTAACGCTGCTCTTTTTGGGTGGTCTCCCCCATCACAGGCACACACCCTCTTTGCCTTTTCACTAGGGACAGGGCATGCTACCTGCACTTGCCCTGTGTGTTTGGACACTGAGCCTGCTCCCCAGACAGAATACCACACCTGTAAAATGTGACTGCTGCTTTATACCCTTCTCCACCCCCTTCACACTCGCTCACCGAATACCTGTACTTTCCCACCCCTCCTTAAATCCACAAAGTGCTCTCGTGGCGAGGAGTCCTGTGGCACCTTATAGACTAACTGAAGTGTTGGAGCATAAGCTTTCGTGGGCAAAGACCCACTTTGTCAAAGTGCTCTCGTCTCCCACCTCGCTACCGACAATCCCACTGGGATGAAAACCCCAGTGCCCTGCTATTGACACCACCTACTCAATTCTGTATTGCAGTGATACTGACTGGAACTGCAAGGCATACCTGTACCTCTCCCTTTTGATAATCACCTGTGAGGGACTCAGAGCTACATCCCCCCCATATCACAATCACAGCTTTTCCAAGCTGCTCCAACTTTTTCCTCCACCATTTGCTGTAGTGAGACATACGACTAGAGTGAATACAGCTGGAGTGCATGGAGCTAATGCTCACAGCCATTGCCAGCCCTAGCGGTAAGGTTGCATAAGTGTTTTTCCTTCCCTCTGTATTTCCTGGTTTTCAGATGTTTGAATTTTGCTGAACTCGTTCTGCAAAGGCACAAGCTATCACTGGACAACCTCTGAGTTCAGTTTTTTGCCATTTCATAGGCTTTAATAGAAATATTTAGAGACATAAAGGCCATTTTTTCCTTGTAACTAAGGCAAGCATTTGACCCTAAGATTACTGAGAGAATTTGCTCCTTGAATTGTTTCCTTTATTTGTGTATGGGCTGGGACAAAGTAATCCCAGAGTGTCTTGTTATCATAACATTGTGATATTTCTACTCTTATATCATCATTAGCTATCAACAGAGTGAGTTTTTTTAGTGCTTTCCCATACTGGCACAGTATCTTGGAAGAAAGGTGGGGTAATGCTGGGAGTCACAATTTTGCAATGCTTGAAATCAATTTAGTTCTCCTCAGTTTCTAGGCTTGCACCATGTAAGGCAGGTATATGGAAATGGGGTGAAAGCCATAAATGGGTGTGCATTTTGTGATCCTGAAATCCCCTGCATGGCGGTGGAATAGCTGCTTGTCTTGCAATTCCAGTTAAAAATACAATGGCTGTTTAAGAGGATGAGAAAATTTAAATCCTATTACTAAAATAAGGCTAAAACTCTGCTCTTGGCTCAAAGTTGCCATTCTCAGTTCTGATAGCTCCCACAACATGTGGGTAACCCCCATTAAATTCAGTAAGAATTCTGTGCATGGTAGAAAGACCAGATATCAGAATTGAGCTCTGCCAAGCAAAATAGAAGGCAGAATTTTACTTCTAAATCCTGATTCAGAGCACAGGCAAGTCAATGGATAGCTTTCCATTGACTTCAGAAGGCATTGAACTGGGTCCGAATGCTTTACTAGCATGACTAGAAACAAGCATGCATTGATTTATGTTGACATTTGTGGTTGTTCCTCTGACTCTTTTCCTTCTACTTAATGGGGCTGGCATTTAAAAAGAAAAGTGATGTCTTGGTTTATCTGCAGGAACATCCTGATGTCTTGGAGGTTAGCCTTGTATTTTATAAATGTAGAACAATCATTATGCCAATTAATTCCAGTTTCCTTCTGGCTCTCTGCTTGTTAAGAAATCCATTTCTCACTTTGCGTCACAGGAGGAGAAGAAAAGTTCTGGGCCTTTGAACTAGAGAGAGAGATAGAGATAGTGCTCGTGCATATGTAGGTGCACTCACAAATAGGTTACTGATAATGTTTCCTAGTGAAATCTGCTATTGTTTAAGCTTGACATTTCAGCTTATCATCACTGTTATCATCTGCTACTTTGTACAATGCTCAGTCCTTTTAAAGATACTGATGGAAAGTTAACTCTAACTCTAAAAATTAGCAAATGGTCTGGTAGCGCTACCAGACCATTTGCTTGCTGTTTTTTTCTGTAACAGACTAACTTGGCTACCCCCCAAAGCTTCTAAAAGTTAGAACAGGTTAACTCTTGTATAGATGTTCCCGCTGCCTCCCAAGGAACTTACGGCTTGTGCCAACTTCACTTTTTTTCTTCACACCTGCTGACATCTAGAAATAGAGCACAGCCCACGTGCCAAATTCTGCATGAATTATGCAGGCACACCGAGACAATAGGATCACAGAAAGCTGAGGCTAGTTCCAACCACATGATGCTCTGAGCTGCTCTACCATTGATGGACGCTCTTCAGTGGAACTTACACCAGAATAAGGATAGCGCAGCAAAGTTCTGTCATGTCCCCTTTCCCCACAGAAGCATATTTCTTCTCTCCACCGCCCCCCATGCTTGATGGGGAGCAAGGCAGCGAATACAGACCTGGATCACCACAGTTGCACCCAGAAGAGCATCCCCACAAAAGGGAACTCTCTCCTGGCACTGCTGATTGGTATTGTCTCCCCCTCCCCCCCGCCTTCCTCAGCATGTTTAGAAGCTGCAATGCTGTAGAGAATCTGGCCCAGGATTTCTACCATCCCAAGGGTAGAATTTTTTTTTTGAGAGAGAGAATCTCTATACATACCAAAGCCTCCTTGGCTGTTGTTTTAAAAATGGGATGCTGAAAATGTACGTATTTTGAGTTCAGTTCCAGCCCACGTTACTCGCTTATCTGCAAATGGGTGCCTGTTCCTGTGCATGTTTGTCCTTTGAAATTGAAGTTTCCTGTTAGAAATACAGTGTGACAGGTTTATCAGAAGTGTTTTCCAGCCCTGTCATCAGTGTTCTTAGAGCACTGACAGAGAAAACATAGCTGTCAGTCTGTTCAGTCGGACCCAGGTTGCCAATTTCTGTCTTATTCTTTGTGCATTTGTCTTGTTTTATAGGCTGTGTGAGCTCTTAGATGCACACTTCCTGCCCTGGTTTTCAGTGGGTTTGTAATGCGCAGTTTCATTTATGGTGCTGTGTAAATGATCTATAACGACAACCACGGAGACAGATTTACATGGTCAGCGGAGGACGTTGTCCAGACTGTGTAATCTTTTACATGCCTCCTTATTTCCTCTGACTATCATGGCTGAAACTTGAGCTTGTTCTCTGAATGAAGTGTTGGTACTGGCACCAATCCCAGGACTGTTTCAAGTCTGGCTGAGAACTGAGGTGTTGAAAAGAATTGACGAGGTTTTCTTTTTGTTGGTCTTAATCATCATTCCTTTTCCAGCAATTAGAAGCTCATCATTGTGTCCAAACATTGGAAAGAACATACTGTTGGGAACAGCCCTGACCAAGCAGGGACATACACCGAACAAGCTAATAAGTTTTATCCAGCCAAAATTTCTGTGAGGAGAGAAATAAAAAGCACTCGGAACAAGAAACTTTTTACTATTTTTTTGCTTAAAAAAATAAAGAGTAGGCACAGGATTTCTCTCTGTTTTAATTGCATCTCATGGGACTCTCTGTTACAATTAAAGCTGCACTAAAATGGGTGGTGGGGTTAATATATTGAATTTATATACACCAACGCTACGTCTACACTGGCCCCTTTTACGAAAGGGGCATGCTAATTTTAAACTTCGTAATAGGGAAATCCGCGGGGGATTTAAATATCCCCCGCGGGATTTAAATAAAGATGTCCGCCGCTTTTTTCCGGCTCTGGGAAAAGCCGGAAAAAAGCGTCTAGACTGGCCCGATCCTCCGGAATAAAGCCCTATTCTGGAGGATCTCTTATTCCTCTTATTTGAAGTAGGAATAAGAGATCCTCTGGAATAGGGCTTTATTCCAGAGGATCGGGCCAGTCTAGACGCTTTTTTCCGGCTTTTCCCCAAGCCGGAAAAAAGCGGCGGACATCTTTATTTAAATCCTGCGGGGGATATTTAAATCCCCCGCGGATTTCCCTATTACGAAGTTTAAAATTAGCATGCCCCTTTCGTAAAAGGGGTCAGTGTAGATGTAGCCCAAGGGTAACTCTTGGAGCTGATTTTTTCCAACATGAGCACAGTGGGCTTGCCTGAGACAAATATACATGGCCAGGTGGCGTAAGCAGAATCTGTTACTGATGCATGCTAGTTTGTAAGTGGAGAGAGGGGTCTGAAAGCATCGGTGCCCAAATGAGATTTTCTGGGTCACCTGCTATGCCCACATATGTCCATATTGTTCCTTCCTGTCAAAAACAATTGTAATTGCATTTTAAACGGCAAGTGCCATTCCAGGGAATTCTCTTATCAATGTTACTTGTGCCTCACTGCATCCTGTCCCTTCTCCCCCCTTAAAAAAAAAAAAAAAAAAAAAAGTCTGTATAGAACAGACAGCATGTTAGATGTCACAGCAAAGTTTCCCCTTAGGACCCATCAGCTAACGCTCCACTTTTTTTTTGCATTTCCCAGGTCGGATCCGTACAAGGAGGCAAAGCTCTGGAAGTGCCACAAGTGTTAGCTCTACACCTGCCGATACCCGAGGCCGCAGCCGTGCTAAAGTCGTTTCGCAGTCCCAGCGTAAGAAGCTTTTCTTTTAATGGGCGAGCGGGGAAAGGGGCAGCGCTCATTAATATTCTCTCTTGCTTGTATTGTGGCCGTGCCAATGGGACCCCATTGTGCTAGCCACTGCATGCGCATATTGCAGAAAGGAGCTCACAGTTCAAGTCGTTCTTAAAGAATAGGGCCTGAGATTTAAATACTTAGGCTTAGAAATGGCTGGCATTTTGCTCAATGTGCTGCACAGCTGAAAAATTCCAGTCATGGAAATTTGTCATTGTGTATCAGACTAGATTGACTTAAATCTGTAAAGTACTCCCCAGTCAGACACCTTCCTTGTATCTGCAGCCTACTACTGTCTGTTGGTTTCCTGTCCTCCTAAGCTTCTCTTGCTTATGTTCTCTCATCTTGAGATGTGTAAAGCATGAGCTAAGTTAATGTGTAAAATGTCAGGGGTTGTTATCTTCTTATAGATTTAGGAGGAAAAGATGCACTCCCTGGTCCACAGGGCACATCCTGGCTCTGAAGGTCTGGTTTCCTTTCATGGCATGACTCGTGCATGTAAGGAGAGCAGAGTTTCTGCCATATGGATTGGAGAGGAGAATTTTGTCCTCTGGCTCAGAAATGTTTTAAAGGGTTTGCATATGAAAAGCATGTTTCCAAGAAGAGAAGGTGCCTCTTGATAGATTGAGGAGTTAAGTTTGCATGGTAAAGTGGGAAGAAGGCTCTTTGTTATGAGGTCTTGTCTTGGTTTGCAACCTTACTGCAAAACATCTGCTTTGTTCATGGTGTCTCTTCACTGAATGTCAGGTTAGAGGGGTGAAGGAACAGTTTTAAAGTCATTACTTTGGAGGTGGTTTCAAACAGAAAACCTCAAGTCTTGAACACCTCCATACTGTGGTGGTAACAGGCTTGGATTTGGGTGCCTGGCTCCATGTCCAGTCCACACAGGAAATGGCCTTTTCTTTGACTCCTGATCAGATGAACCTGAAATATCTCAAGCGGACTGCAGTTCAAAACGGTGGAAATCTGACTGAAGCAATTGATCTCTCAAGGTTTCTCTCATTTGGTGCTGAAATCTCTCAGGAATAGCATGTGACTCTTCAGGGCAGTCAAATATAAACCCAATCCCTATCTCTAATTTGGTGTCAAATCCTAACCCAGATCTGAACACCATCCGGATCTCAGTATCATCTCCTAGACCAACCTCTGCATGAAATAAACTGCTCTAGAGTGAAAATGTCACTAGAAAGTCTCCTCTGACTCACAGTCTGGGCAACCCTGTTGCCTTTTTCAGAGTAGCTCAGCTGTAAATTAGGGAGAATTTGGTTCACCATAGTAGGGATGTAAGCGACTAGTCCACTATTCGATAAGCAAAAGCTTATCTGATGGTCGACACACTAGTCAACTAATCGCTCTCCCTTCCGCTTCCTCTCTCAGAAAGAGGGAGCAGGGGAGGGGGAGGAGGGAGAGGCGAGGTGCTGGAGGGAGCCAGCTTAAAAGCTGGTTTCCTCCAGCCGCGTGGGAGGAGGGCATGGGCGCAGTGGTGGCGTTCCACCTTTGACATGTACAAGAGGCCCAACAGAGTCCCTTGCTGGCCTCAGGCTCCATGTGGCATTTCAGTCTTTGAAATGCATAGGAGCCCCTCTTGTACATTTCAAAGACAGGACTCCATGCCTGGCACTTCTGCCTTTAAAAGGTAGCAATAACCGGGTGGGCTCTTGCCACATTTCAAAGCGGAAGTGCCCGAATCGAATAGTTGATGGAAATTCCATTGACTATTGGATTAATTGATCTAATTTTAACATCCCCATTCCATGGGTGATTGGCTTCACTCAAAGAAATGTGTGAGGCTGGGGAAATGAAGTGTCAGTGTGAAAATGTAGACAAGCTGGGCCCTGCTACTTGTGTGCACGTTAACTCACTGTATTTTGCAAATGCTTGGGAGCAACGTATGTTTGTAAATAAATCAGTTCACATTATCTATAACAATGCATGCTCAGCTCTATATTGTCTTACTGTCTTTTAATCCACTTTTTGCCTGTCCTTTGGTCTGCTCTCATAAACAAGGATCCAGATCAGCTAATCCTGCTGGTGGTAAGAAATATTTTCCGTTTCTCACACTTTTTCTCATGTGCTCTCTTTTCACAGTTGTTAACTATTTTGACATCTAGGCCTCCCTAGGCTCCTTATTCACATGAGAGGTTGAAAAGCCAAGTTCTTTAAATAAATTCAAAATGTCAGATTTGTATTATGGTTGCCTAAGCTTTCCATGATAATAAATTCAATAAGCATACATTCTGTGTAGTGAGGGTATCGCTTTGTGACGCTACTGTAGGAATTGCAAAGAGGATCCTGTGATGTAAACCCTGGGTGTCAAATTGTTCCGAATCAATTCAGCCCTTTGAAGTGGAATCACACCAAAGTAACTGGGAGTATTTGTCCTTCTGGGTGCTGCATTACTGTAAAAGAGGAGGTACACATGATTAATATCAATTGCAAATGTTCGGGCTTTGGAGCATTCCCAGTGCCATATGTTGTATCTGCGGTGGCAGTGGGGGGGAACGACTTGAGAGCTTCAAAGTCTTTTCAAAATTTCAACTGCAGAGAATAGGAAAGGCCGAGTAAGCTTATAATGTAAAGCTGATGGCCAAAGTTTGTTTCTATCAACCAATAAAGTTGTGTCAATTTTTACATTAGAGATTCCAGATCAATTTTCTGACTCATCTGTTACTAATTATGTGTCAATGACTCTTCTGATGGAAATTATTAGAGCTGTGTGAATATTAAAAAAATCAGCCCGTGAATATTATTCAGCTTGACTTTTTGCACAGCTTTCAGAGGTACTTTCCTTGGATAATTTAGTAAACAAGTGTAGTGAGAGGAGAAGTCTCAGAAACAGACTATTTTCAAGGTTATCTTTATACAGCTAAGGAAGCAAAATAGGGTCTTAAGCCCAGTTCTTTTAAAATCCTCTGTGCTTATTATCTTTAAGCAAACATCCAGGAGAATAAACTTTGCATTTGAAAATGTGAGTATTCCCACCAAAACTTAATTCCCCGAGTTTCTTTGATCTAGCCAGGCAACAGAAACATGCCATGGGAACCATGTGTCCAGTCAGAAATGCCAGATGCAGCTCTGATTTCAAATGTGAAATAATGAAGAGCTTGTATGCTCTGTGTGAATAAATATTGGTCAGGAGGCTGTTTGCGAAGATCAGAGTCTAGAAAAATGTGATCTGTTCATGGACAATTCAAACAGAAAAGTAAAACTGGCCAAATATTGCCATTTGTTACATATAATTCACCCAGCTGCAAACTTCTAGTTAAGCAATTTTAATTTCAGCCATTCACACAGATCTACAAAGTACATATTTGTGATCACAAGCTGTGGTAGCCATATCCACAGGGCTTCATATAATTGGGTTGTTTATCACCTTACTCGAATTCTGGGTCGAGATAGGGTTCTTAATTTTTCCCCACTGGATTATTTTATGTAAAAATTAGTTCTTTAGCTGCACTGGTCAGGCAACCTGAATAATACAAACCCAATTGTTGAGTTGTGCAGGGCCTGAGCCAATGTCCCTTGAAAGATTTCCATGTACTCTTCTGCAGCCTTTGGTCTATCCTGTAGATGGAACTCTTTTGATTCCAGGCCCTGTTTCAAAGTGTTTAAAATGCCTATTTTGAATTTTCCAAAAGATTTATCACGCTTTCTTACTTCTGGTTCTTTTGTAGCTGGCAGCCGGTCTAGTTCCCCAGGCAAGCTGCTGGGAAGCGCGTACGGTGGACTGACCAGCGGAGCAGCCAGAGTCCCACCAGTGCCATCATCCTCAGAGAAACGCAGCAAGATCCCTCGAAGCCAGGGATGCAGCCGAGAGACAAGCCCCAGCAGAATAGGACTAGGTAAGAATTCTCTCCGCTGTGATGCCTCAGTGAGCTTGCGCAAGGGCAGGTTATTCGTGCTAACAAGGAAACGACACAACTGCGTTTTACCATTGTACGCTTTTCAATCCTTAAATTACAACATTAATTACCATGTGTAGAAACATGATTAGGGAGTCATTTAAGTTTTCCACGTTGATTTGTGTTTTCAGCGTGGGTCAAAAGAGTGGGGGATGCCCTCTATTCAAAATAGCTGCATCATCTTTGTTGTTTCTGAGTCAGGATGAGGAAAGCATTAAGTAAAGGAGAGAGCCCACCGTTACAAGAATCTCAGGCTTAAATAAAGCTGAATGGCCCAGTCCTGCGAGGAGCTGAGCAACTTCTGTGAAATGCTGAACACCCTGGGAAGTGATTAGTCAGAGAGCACTCAGCACCTTGCAGGATGGGGAGTCATGTTTCTAAATTTGGCACGCTGAACAGTTTGTGCTTCACCTTGTATATTCTGGAATCTTTTATTAGAGTGCATTTTAGAGTCACTTGCTAAGTATTTTGCTCACAAATATTTTTGTATATGTGTAAATGTACTGTGTGCACTTTTATTTTCAAGTTTACCAGCAGGCTCTCTAATTCAATTTAAATCAATTAAACAAACATAATTCCTGAGATGTTTACAAACATAGTCTTCCTTTTGCATGAAAGCAGAAATTAGTCTCTATATATGTTCTTTGGAGAAGCCAAAGCTATACTCATTGCTGCTAATTTTGTTGATCTAAAATGTATTTGAAGAAATGTACTAAAGGTTATGTGGGGAAATAAATTCTTATAAATGATTTTTTTCATTAAAAAGTAATATAGTTTTACAGAATTCATAAGAAGTTGCAAGTAAGCCGCTTGTGTGAAATTGTAGCTTTATTGAAAGAAATGAGAGTTTTTGCCATTGCCTTCAATAGGGCTAGGATTTCAGCCAGTGTATTTTAAATGTAAGTCCACTGTTCAGTTTATAGCATATTAAATGTCACCATAGGCATAGAAGCACTCCTTCTTTATTTATATTTCAGATTTATTGAAATGATCTTAGTAGATCTCTCTAAGAGCATATCCTGAATCATCATCCATTAGATTTTACCAAAATATGGTGAATATTTTTCAAAGTTCAAATTTCTTCTCCCTGTTGTTACCTGTTTTTATTATTTATGTATGAACATATTGTGCTCTTTTGTTTAATGTTTTAAATATTCAAGCTGCCCCATTATCTATTGAGGTTAACTATCTGCTGTCATTCTGCAAACTAGTACTGTCAGCTAAAATGAAACAAAGCGATAGCACCATCGTGTTTCTGTTTATGCTTCTAATCACATTATGTGGATTATTTTGAAACAATTCTTATTATCCGAAGGAAATTTATTTTGCACAAATCACTCTTGGGTTGTGTGCATTCAGGTAAATGATGGGAGCCTTGGAGAATTCCATGTAACTTGTAGCCCATCACTCTTCCACGCCTCCACAGCAGAACGTATCAGTGCTCTTTCCTTGGCAGTGCCAGGATTCTGTCAAATCTGTCAGTCTTCTCTTTCCTTCTGGGTTACTGGTTGAAGCCTCCTCTGTGGAATCAGGGTGGGGTTTTGTTTGTTTGTTTAATTTTTTTGTTTTGGTTTAGTTTTGTATTGGTTTAATACCCAAATGTAGAAACCCTTTTAGAAACTGGACCCTGTGTAATGCAATAAAGTTTGTTTGGATTGAATTATACTTGAAAAGTTAGTTTAAGATCTCTCCGTCCTTTTTACAATGCCCTCCCCATGTATTAATTGCCCTGTGTTTTTCTTAAATTATTTTGTATTTTACTTTGTCAGGAGTCTCAGATCTTTTTTTACCCTCCCTAATCACAGAGCGTCCATTTAATCAGCTAGCACCTCCTACCCGACACATCGCAAGCATATTGATAGGCGCTCTCATGCTCTGATTTAGCCAAGCTCTTAAGTATGTTAAACAAGGGAGTAGTTCATTGGCTTGAATGGGACTTGTTCATATTCTTAACATTATGCACATGCTTAATTACTGTTTTGAATCGGAGCCTTAGCTTTGAGGGAAGTGTTAATGAGTAGTAAATGGCTTGATTTTCAAATGTGCCCAGCTATTGCAGCTGCATTCGTGTTCATTAGTATTGAAAAATCAGACCATTAGCTTAGGACTCCTGGATCCTATTTTTGGCTTAGTCACTGACTCATGTGAATTTTGAGTAACTAATTTAGGGCCAGATTATGACCAATCTGTTGTATACACAAGAGAGAGAGCTCACTCCTTCTTGTGCCACCACCAGTATACTCCAAGGGCCATCCACAAGGGCAGATTTTATGCTCCTCTGGGGGCAGAGACTGTGTGAGGTTAGTACTGTAGTGGTAATGGGGGTACAAGTCCTTTCCTGGCCTCTTTCCCCTTCCTTACTGGTGAGGAGTATAGCAGTTGTGTGCTTCCCTTTTTTGACAGACACCTGTGATATGTACTGTGTCTTTGTAAGTTATCATGTCTCTTTGAGATTCTCCTGGGCTGGTCAGGCTCCATGCCACCCCTAAAATCACACTGGAGGTCCAGGAATGAAAGTCCCCATAGAAAGAAAATGCATTTGATATGGAAGGCATTGCTTCAAGCAGCGTCGTTAGGAAGACCAGTGTTGCCTGTGCTTCGCAGGTATCTCAGTGAGCATTCTCATATATATGAGTTAGCACTGTCATACGTATCTTGGTTAGCATTACACTGAGTAGATGCTGTGAGATTAAACAATCCCCTTCTCTGTGGAGAGTTTTAAATTTTAAAATAACATGCAGGAACTTAGCTGTTTCCTGGGGTGCTGATGATGGGTTTGGGAGCTGAGTAACTAACTCCCCGTGCACCAATTGGATTCCAAAAGGATCATAAATATTCAAGAGTAAAGTTTGTTTTCCTTCAGAGTGGGTAGCTAATCAACCTGCTGGTATGGTAGCAGGCCCAGTTTACCATCACAATCACAGAACTTTATCTCCTCAGAGCTTTTCGTTCATCTGCTGCAACGAGCAAGGGAGTTCTGGAACTAGGCTTCTACCAGCTATATGCAGCCTTTTTGCTGTGGGTGTTATCTGGGGGCTGTTTAAGCAGGTTTGGCAGAAACTTTGAGATGCTGCCTTTCCTGCAAAAGGGACAGCATAGAACCCAGCACTGGGCCCTTAAGATCTACTTGAACTGTGATTTGTGTAAGTCAGGTGTCTTGCATACATTAGATCAGGGTTTCCCAACCTATGGGTCGGGATCCAAATATGGGTCGCCATTACATTTCAAAAGGGTCACCAAGTGTCTCCCCAGGTGGCTTTGTCCTCCCTCCTCCCCCCGTTTTTGAATTGCCTTGGGTCACCAACTCTTCCTGAATTGTCCAAATGGGTCCCCACCTGGAAAAGGTTGGGGACCCCTGTATTAGATGGATGACTAAGGAAAAGAGCCAGATCCTACTGGTGGTCACATAAGTCAACTGTTTGGCTTTCCTAGGACTACAGCTGGTCCCCGACTTACAAACGCATCGATATACAACCAACTGCACTTATGACCAGACTCCCATTAAGCTCGGCCCTGACTTACGAATGGTGATCCACGCTTACGAACAGTGCCGTCCCATTGAAATGAATGGGGCCCGACTTACGAACACATCGAGTTACGACCAAGTGCTTGGAACGTAACTCGTTCGTAAGTTGGGGACCGGCTGTATCTAAAGGAGTAAGACAAGTCCGCTATTGCCATATAGCTTTCTAATAACAATCTCCTCCTCATGCCCTTTTAGATTAGATGGAAAGTTTGTAGTATACAGCATGGCTCCGGAAAGTCTCCCTTGCTTTGACACCACTCAAAGTTGCACCAAAAGCTGGCTCTCAACATAGTGGGTGGCCAAGGTGAATTAATTTTTTTTTTTTTTAAGAAGGCCCCATTTCCCCTGAGTGAAAATAGCCGATCCTGCTGTCTTCCCCTTATCATTTTGTCTCTCCCCGCGCTTTAGTTTTCCTTCATTTTGGAATTTGACTGGCCACCTGCCTTATGCTCCATACTTTTTGGAATGGGATCCTAAAGTTAAGCCTTCAGGCTGTCTGGCTTTTTTCTAGTTGGATGAGTTCTTCCTGCAGACAGACTCCCCTTGGAATCACAACAACTCCTGAAATGTGGCATCCTTTTCAGCCAGTGTTTGTCTTGTCCTGTTCAAGGCACTATAGAATTGCAGGATAAATCACTGGGAGTTAATGTCATTTTTCTTTTTTGTGGTCCTTCTGTTCCTGTCACTCATTCTCTTTCCCTTGTGTATGTATCTATTTCCAGCAATATTAATGTCTCATTTTTCTTGTTGCTTGGGTAATGTGTCCAGTGAGTGACATCACATCTCAGTATTCTGTTTTGATTTGTAATTTCCAAGAGTACAAATGCCTCATAATGCATGTAGGCTTTTAAATCCATAAATAAAGGAAAACATGATGCCTGTATATCCCACTGAGAATATGTTCTAGGCCTAGGGAATTTAAATCAGGAAGAAGACTGACAGATGAAAGATGCATTTCATAAAAGTACTTGTGATAAATGAATGCCTATGCAAACTGCATCCATGTGAAGGTTGTCAATATTTACATGTAAGCATGTGACCCAAGAGTGAACAGTCCAATTTTTAGAGAACCCCATAGTTCTGAGTGTGTATATTTCTCATGTAGCTTACCTCTGGGAATTTTCCTTTCACCTATAGCTCACTCTTAGCTTCCTGTCCCTGCCGTTTATGTATATATTTATATTTGAGGCGTCTGTATTTTTGGTCCTAATTTCATTCACTCCATGACAGTCCTACTTATTATAATACCACTGCTCTCTGTCATTCATAACTTTCTAGGCTTCTGGGCCATGGTGGTGTTATAATCAAGTTGGTCTGTAGTTCGTCTTGTATTGTTCAACATCAAAATTTGGACATCAGAACCATTAATTTATCAAAGAGGTTAATGAGTTGGGTTTTGGAAAACTGGGAGGAATTTGAGAAAGTAGGCATCTGGCAATGGTTTATATCTGAATTTCTTACTCTATATGAGAAGGATTCTATATTGTCCTGTACTGTTATACTCCAGTGGATACTTTGAAGGGTGTTAGACCCAGCAATTAACCACTAACATAAAAACAGATGATTTACTTCTAACTCTGTCCTCCTCATCCCTAATATTCTAATCTTTAGTAATGAGGACTGCAAAAATATTCAATTCACGTTTCTTGGTGATTCTACACAACTGGTCCCAGAGTGCTAAATTTTTCCATTACCTTGGTTCTGTTTGCACTGTCCCCCAGCACCTTTAGGAGTGAGCAGGCACTATCAACATTTACAAGAATTTACATATTAAGGCCGAGGTGGCAACCTGCAAGCCGAGAACCACATGTGGCCTATCGAGTTCCGTGTGTGGCCCAAGATACATTTTGTTCACCGTTGCCCACATGCAGAGTTGCCAGATTCCTCTGGTTTCAGTCCACATAGTTTTTTCCTATCCGTATTACTAAAGTGACACGCATGTAAAGCAAAGGCACGTGAAGTGAGGTACGTGCTGATTGTACATAACGTTGGCTGTGAGAATCGTGTGCTCCCTCTGTGTCCAATTGAAGCGCTGCTATGCTTCAGTCGGCGCACACTGCAAATTCTAGTTACTCAAGCACAGTTAACAAAACTACCTATCCCAAGAGACTGTCTTGGTTACGACAATCTTGCAGCCCACTGAGACGAAGCAGGGTCACTGATGTGACCCATTCGCTGGCCTAGGTTGCCCACCTCTGCTGTAAGGCATGCATAAGACTTAGTTTTGCAAATATGAACATCTTGCTCTGCACTGAGAATGGAGCAGACAGATAAGAGTAGGTGACAGCACTATGGTATGTGCCTCTGCACCTTTGCCATCCAGATTAAAGCTAAAGGATCTGATTTTAGTCCGGGCACTGTGGACAGTTCCTTCAGGAACTTTCCTAGCTGCTCATTTAAAAATAGCTACTTTCATTTCCAAAGACTAGGACAGTGAAAAGAGACTGTACAATCATTAAATTATGCAAGGTAAACTCACGGTGCTTAATTGTAACTCAGGTTCTCTTTGTTACATATACAAATGTGATACTGTGCATTCTCTCTTATGCAGAACTAATTTAGGACTCATTGGCATCTGCTACCCTATCCAACTGCAGTAGAGATTTCAAAGAAATAAACCAGTTACAATTTACATGAGGCAGTTTTGCTGCTGTTCAGTCTTTATCCTGTACTCAAATTATTGGAATTAATAGTGTGTCCGAGATCAGAATCTGGCTCAGTAAGGCTATGTCTACACAGCAGTGCTATTTCGGAATAATTGACGTTATTCCAAAATAACAGTCTGTGTCTATACTACAAGTAGTTATTCTGACATAGTGTCAAAATAATGGTGAGTTGGAGGACGTCTTGCTCCAATTCCTGTAACCCTCCTTTTACGAGGAGCATGGAAAATCAGAGGAAGAGTGCTCTGTCTCAGACTTTCTGCTTTGTGGACAGTGCCAAAAGCTGAAATAAGCTATTTTGACTTAAGCTACACAATTGACGTAACTGAAGTTGTGTAGCTTATTTCGGCTTTAGCCCTGCTGTGTAGACATGCCTCAAAAGTTATGTTGGGGAAAGGAGTGCAAGGAGTATATTTCTGCTTTTAGATAGGGATGTGAATGGTTAACCAGTAAGATTCACTGTTACTGGGTGATGTGCACCGGTTATAGATTAAACAGTTAAACATAACATTTAAACAGTTAACTGATTAAATAGGATTTTACATCTGTACTTTTAGCTGTATTGGGCAATAAAAAATTAGTCAGCTTTTGGTAAAAGGACAGAAACAATTGAGACACATGTTGTTTTAGGATTAAAATAGCTTTGTAACCCTCTCTATTCACAATATTGCTCAAGGGGAAATTTACCTCTGTAAATCTGTACACTTCAATTATTTTCCCCCAAGAAATTTGACCATAAGAAAACTATCCTTGCAAAAGCCAAACATACACAGAAATGGCTTTTTCTTTTGTGGCAGTTTTTTTTTTTTTTTAATTCTGATCATGTTACAAATGCTTTCCCCTTCTTTTAAAATACTGTTTTTCTTGTAAGTAAGCAAAATCCAGAAAGGTTTCTTTTAGCCTCTGCTGTTTTGCATGCTTCTGTAGCAGCAGAGCTTAGCCACTCATTTAAATGAATGAAGATCTCTTGCTCTACTCAAATAACAAAGCTTGGATTGCTTGTGAGAAAAACATACTGCCCACCAGATAGTTGGTGGTACTGAATCTTCAGGTTAAAAACACAGCTCAGAATGTAGTACAGTTGGTTTGTGAAAAGCCTGAGGTGGCTGTAGCAGATGAGAATTACTGGTGTAATTATTACCTTAACTAACAGAAATGTGACTTGACTTACTAAGCTGTCTGTCCTCATTAAACTTGTTCACCTTCTCTGAAACTCTCCATGCTGCATGCTAGCACGGAGCAGCCGTATCCCCCGACCCAGCATGAGTCAGGGGTGCAGCCGCGATACCAGCCGTGAGAGCAGTCGAGATACAAGCCCTGCTCGGGGCTTCCCTCCACTTGGTGAGTACTTGTAGGCATTGGAGCTTTAAGGGTCGATTTCCCTTTCCCCGTTCTGATTGTCTGTTCAAGACACTGCCAGGTGGAATGAACTTGTTTTCTTCCTCTGTTCACTTCCTTACACTCCCCCCTTCCAGCCCTGCTTCCTCTTTATTCTCTTCTGCATGTTTCAATTCTGATTCTTAGTGTTTCCTTGTAGTAGAAAGTCCCTTGATCCTGAACTCCTGTGATAATTTCAGTTTAAGTCCATTTGTACAGAACGCTGCTGTGTTTCACCTAAAAAGACTGTGCTAGTGTTTTTTGATGGATAACTGTGCAAGGAATCCTACTTGTGCAGCTCAGAGTATGGCTATTAGCACCACGAAGCCTATTGCAGAGAGACTTTAATTATACCCAAATTGATCTGAAAGCTAAATAGAAAAAGAGAAACCATAATGTCACACTAAACTCCAGTTGAGAGATCAAACTTCGTTTTATTTAAAAGTGCTATACACTGCTGTTAGCCACTGATTTGTAAGTTGGAAATGCCATTGTGACAGAAATTCTCCTCAAGTTTGAGCTTTTTGCTCTCTGAAAGGTTGAAGGCTTTAACTAACATGGTCTTTCAATTTAAACGTACAGTACAAATATAAAATCTCATTATGGATTATCATATGCAGACATTTTTGTTCTTCAAAGGCCTGAAACAATAGGATAGTTAATGTTTCTGATCAAATGTCATATCATATCTGTCAGAATATATCACCTGTTGTACAAAAGAATTGTTTGTCATCTCAGGACAAAATACAGTGGATCTCTTTCTAGTTCTATAGCTATGGGTTTGGTTTTCAAAGTGGGGGAAAGAAATTACGATGGATTCAGTTGTCAGGGTTGGCATATGCAAAAGCTGTAGGCTCTAGCTTTATAGCTGGTGACATAGTGCAACTTTATGGAATATTGCATAATTGGATCCAGAATACCAATTTGGGCTTGATATAACTTTAATTTACAAAATTAGAGCCAAGAGTTGCAGAAGTAAATGAACTGAGGTATATGGGGATTATGCACTCCAATGAGACCAGGAAGGGAGGTAAAACAAAATGGCTGAAATGCTCCTCTTTGGTCCTCAACTCTGATCATTCTTTTCATTCTGTGTTTGTACAGTATGTGGGTAGAGTGAAATGTGAAAGTCGAGATTTGCAGGGTAGATCAGAGGATATTTTGCTTAGTGATAGAAGAAAAGTACTTTTGGCCGAAGTGCGATATCGGAGAATACTATGCTAAGTCGATTAAACTGCTATTTCTCTGAATTTTCATTGACAGCTGACTAACTTGTTATGCTTCCTGATTAATCTTGGTTTTGGAACTGAATTATTAACAATGTAATTGGAGTTTCCATTATTGGTTTTATCAGTTAATCTTGGGCTATTATTTAGGACTTGATCCAACCCCTGCCCCACCAGCAGAGGGAGAGGGGAAAGGGGGACAATTGTCTAGCCACATAGCTTATTTAAAAGGGCCCAGGCGCCCCCAGTTGCCATCGGCAGCTACATGCTGCTCCTGAAAGCGGCCCACACATCCCTGTGGCCTCCAGGGTGTACTCCACCCCCCCCCGCCCCCCTGCCCCAAGCACTGAATCTGCAGCTCCCATTGGCTGGGAACTGCGACCAAGCTGCAAGGGTGTTGTCTGTGGGCAGTAGTGCACAGACACCCCTTGTTTCCTCCCCCCCACCCCACACAAGGCGCTCCAAGGAGGGGAGGGATGAGGCTCGATTGGGAGCCATACAAGGTAAGTGCCACTACCCCAATGCCCCTCCCTCACCCCAACCCCCTGCCACAATCCACAGCCTGCACCCAACTCCCCTCCCCCCAAGCCTAACCCTGCACCCCCTCCCACGCCAAGACTCCCTCCCAGAGTCTGTACTCCATCCCACTTCCCCAGCATAGTGAAAGTGAGCGAGGGTGGTTGGGTGGGGAAGAGCAAGTGATGGAGGGAAGGGGATGGAGTGGGTGGGACTGAGTCTCAGATGAAGGGTGGGACAGGAGTGTGGCCTCAAGGAAGGGGGGGAAAGGCCTGTGGATTTGCATGGTTCGACAGCCAGCAAATCTACCAGGGAAAAGCAAGCAGCAGGTGTGGGGAGGAGCCCTATCTTGGGATGTACATCAAAGGTCTGTTCTTGTATATTTAGAGGTGCACCCTTCACATAGGAAGTAAGCAGACAGTGAGCTTGTTCCATAAAAAAGGGAACAAAAGACTTGGCTGAAATCACCAGAGAGAAGTTTTGGAGAGAAGCTTCTTTAGACAGGAGAATAATTGTTCACTAAGTTTAGGCTTTTGGAGCTGGAGCAGTGCTGCAGAATTCCACCAGGAGCAAGTGACTTTGGAATGCGTGCCATGGTGTAGTTTTACATGTAACTGTTTCTTATCTTACACTGGTTTTTATTTCAATCTTTATTCTTTCTTGCTTACATTTCCATTTGTTTATAATTGAATTCAAGTGCTGTGCCTTTTACAGGAGCAGTGATCTGAGATAAAACTGGTCAATTGTGGCAGACTTTTGTTTTGGGAACAAATGATCTGGGATTTCTCTGGGTATCCCATGATTATGGGCCGGGTACCATAGGGGGCACTTTGAAAG
The DNA here is from genome assembly GCF_049634645.1 of Pelodiscus sinensis. Taxonomy (NCBI): domain Eukaryota; kingdom Metazoa; phylum Chordata; order Testudines; family Trionychidae; genus Pelodiscus; species Pelodiscus sinensis. The sequence continues at coordinate 7,924,252 of NC_134717.1, read as the reverse complement.
GACGCAGGAGCTGGAGTGCAACTGTTCTCAATTCTGCAGGCAGACAGGTCTGGTATAGCCCAGAGAAGAGTGTTTGAATTGCTAACAGGCTTTTTGTGTAAGAGGGCTAACACCGAGTAAGACACTGTCACTCTAGAGGTTGGTGGTTACAGCAAGGATCATAACCGTGGATGTAGTTTTACTCACATTGGTAAAGATTAGCTTGTATGCCACTGGACTTAGGGTAACCTAATGTTCTGGTCATGATCACACTAAAAACCTGACCCTTCTAGAGGCAGCATGTGGCCCCCCAGGATGTCACCAGAGCCATGTGCAGATGTAAACATTTGCCTGCACCGAGCAAGTTGCAGAGCTAGGTTCTAAAGCAGGGAATACAGATGATGAAGTTCCAACAGTAATGTAACCTTGAGCGACGTGGCCAAGTATAGGTATTTTGTATTCCCCTGTTTCTTCTTGGTCCTTGGTCCCACAGGGAGATCCATATGCATGCACAGGAAGGGTCTTCCTTGTGAAGCTTAATATCTAACACTCTTACTGATCCTATAAACTTTCCTTTCCAGAGTCATTTTTTATATCCATTCTCACTTAAATAAATGTATGGGGCTTTGGACTCCGTTTTTATAGATTGCATTGCACACCCTGAATATCTTCTAGCCCACTGCTGTGAGAAACTAATTTTTTATGTATTGTTCTCATGTTTTGTATGTAATTTTAATGTATTTACAAATGTTTTGTCATTAAACAGAAAAATCCTTTGAGTTCTTGTAATGTGCATATATGTGCACCATTGACAATATGTATACAGGCCGTCCCTGCTATAAGTCACCCCGGAATACATCCATTCTGCATTAAAGTTGTTGACGCTTGTAGGAATTGATGTGTTACAAGTGCTCCCATTCCTCGCTCTTCAGTCACACCAAAAAATAAATAAATAAATTGCACAAATGGAAGTCAGCCATGGGAAAAATCATTCCCCACTTTAGGTTGTTTCACTGCAAGTCCAATTTTTTGGGACTGTATCTTGGACTTACAGTGCAGACGGGCCTGTATAACTTATAAATTCTGAACCTTGTTCAAATGTAGCTTGCTTCCACTATTAATAGCGACAAGCAAAGTATAGAGTTCAGGAGGACTGTTGTATTGACTGAGGATGACTCACATGAGCCGAGTGCAAAACCAAGCCTTTACTTTAGTGTTTTTGAGTTATGTGAGCACAAAATTGCTAGACATATGGAGAAAGCTCTTTAAAAACACTTAAATACTTTAGAAATGGCTGAACCAATTTTTTCCAGCATTCCAAAACAAATGACCTTTGTGCTGAAACTAAGAATGGGAAAACTTTGCTCTTAAGGAATTTGAAGTTATGATCCATTGAAAATCGGGCTAAAATGGAAGATGGACTCCAATCTTCACTGCAGCCTTAGCTACTATATAAAGGTGGTGTGTGTATATATACGTATTGCACTCTTTCTCTATGCACATATGCATATAATATATTGATATAAACACAACAACTATTTACAAAAGTGTTACAGCAATAGAACTGTCATAGCCACAATGGCTTTTGTATATATGTGTGTGTTTATAAAACTAAAATATTTAACAAAAGGGCTATGCCCAGTGGCTTATTTATTTCCCTGTATGACTCCTTACACTTTTGTGACAACTGACATTGCAAGCACAGTTTCTAATCATTCCTCTTGGCTTCACTTTGCGATTTAGATTGATCCCATCTAAATCCTGTTTCAAGTTAAATGTTCCCCATTCTCATACCAGCTGTTTTTAGGATCTGTGGTTCTGGAGCATGACTGGCACTCATCAGTCTTTGCTGAACTGCACACAGTTTGGTACTCTTAAAAACAACGTATTTGTTTGTCACACATTGTGTTTGTGGTTGTGGGGGAAAGGAGGAAGCTGCTGATGGAGATTTTGCCTTGGGGCTTGCACTGTTCTTGTTGTGCATTCATACACAATGGCATTTCCTTTCACTACAAAACACCCATGTTGGTAGTAATCGTGTACATCCCTTTTGAACAGTGGCATTTTGTGTGTTGGGTACTTGTGTGTTAATCCTGTGGGTGTTGCCATTCCTTTTACTTGCAGCTTCTCGACGTCATTCCAGGTCCACTAGTGCTCTCTCCACTGCTGATTCTGTTGGGCAGTCAGGTGAACAAGTGCTAACTGCATGAATCTGCTTCTTAATATAGCCGTGTTGTACAACCACGTTACCATTTGTTGTCATGCATATCAGCCAGCTCTTGGCATGTGCTTTTCATCACAGTGGGGTTTTTGTTGAACATGCTTCTTTAATTTTAATTTATTGGATGTTTTTATTTTGATTTAAGTGCTTTAGGAGCATCATGAGCTGTGTACAAACAAATAAAGGGAGTTCCCAGACAGTCTTCATTCCACCTTGCGAACTGATCAGCTGTGCAGCCTGGATAGCGCCTGAGGGATGCCAAGCACTCGCAACTTTCATTAATGTCAATGCGAGTTGCAGGTGCTTGAGTTCAGATCCTTACTGGTCAGCTCCTGCATCCTGCTGCGTATTCCCAAATCTCATCTAAGTCAATGGGAGTTAGGACCACTCAGCGCCTTGCAGGGTCAAGCCCCAGAAGCACAAGCGTGACACAAAATTTGCACTGGATGGGCTTTTTAAGTGAAATTTGCTAATGTAAGATTTCCTAATATATAATTTGTAAGAGCTGGTCCAAACCTCATTCAAGTCAAGAGAGAGACTCCCTTTAAAGGCCACTAAGATTAATGGGATAAATAATGAGGCTCTCACCTGCTCTTTATTGAAACAAAATTCCCATTGAATGTATGGGCCAAATCCTCAATATTGAGCACATGCCACTGCCTTGGAAATCATTTGATTTCCGTGGAAGTTTTTCTTTAATAAGAAAGGGTGAGGACATAGAGCAGTGGGAATTTAGCTGGCAAGAGTGGTGTGAGGATTACAGGAGTTAGCCTAATAGTGTAGCTACAAAACTGTCCTTTCCATAAAGCAGAGTGGAGGCATTGGGGGAAGGGATAGCTCAGTGGTTTGAGCGTTGGCCTGCTAAACCCAGGGTTGTGAGTTCAATCCTTGCTGGTTTAGGGATTTGGGGCAAAAAGTTGTCAGATGGTAGTTGATCCTGCTGTGAATGCAGGGGACTGGACTTGATGACCTTTCAAGGTCCCTTCTAGTTCTAGGAGATAGGTAATCTCCATTTAAAAAAAAAATTAATGGCCCGATCATTTAAGGTGTTAATTCTCCTTCCCTTAGGGTGAGGTTGAATTAAATGTCTGTTATTTAACCCAAACCCTCAGAATTGGTTCTCTATTATTTAGTGATTCTACCCCCCTACCCCCTCCCCCCCAAAAAATTCTGAGTTGAATTGTCTTTGACCTTTAGACATGTACAGGCCATAATTCAAATTTGATGCATTTCACAGAATACTTAAAATAACTGAAAAACTGCAATATGAGGCCAAAGTCTAGACTACACCTGTTCCTTTTCCACTTCTTAAGAAAAACGCTGTATTTTTAGCATCTGTAAATTCGCCCTACGTATGATCAAGCACAACACAGTAAGTAACCTTTGTCTTTGTGAAGACCAATGCCATTGGGAATTTTGGCTCCATATAGCTGATAAAATCAGGCCACAAGTAGACCTAACTTCCCTTTTTAAAAATGAACTAAATTTTCAAAGGAGTTTTGCTTCCAAATCCCACTGAATTTCCTTGAGAATTGAGTGCCCAATTTCCTTGGTCACCATATAACTCCCTAGTAGTGAACAGACCCACTGAATAGCATGATACCAGCTGGCATAGACTTTACAATGCACAGGATTTAACTCACGTAAGAAATCCCACTGAAATCAGCTTACCTCTTGGAAGAGTCAGATGTAATCGTTTAGCAGGTTTCAAACTGTCCTGAATTGTCAATAGGACATTTGACCAATCTTTCATCTTAACTAGAGTTCTTCAGAACATTTGAAAAACATGTGTCTGACATTGAGGTCATTATGGCTCCACTCATGTCACTCTTTAACACGTAGAATTCGTGTTGAAATAAAAGGGAGCATACATGCTCAAAGACAACAAGATTGGTGGTATCAGGGTTTCAGGACCTAGTGTGTTTTGCGTTCCATTATTCAGTGACCTTTAGATCTGTGTATCAGAGATTCCAGCAGTACTTTTTGAGCGAGATCTACACCCGCATGCCGCATTGTACTTATTCTGATTTGTTTAAAAACAGCTCCCTTTTGTTTGTTTACAGTGGGTAATTTAAACAGGCTTACAACTGAATTATTTTGTCATTTTATTCATTAAAAACAGAAACTGTCTTCCCTTTTCTAATGCAACACTAAATTAACTTGCAAACCAGTGACATTCAAAGTGCAATGTAACGACGCCAGGAGACTGAATTCTGCTCTCAGTAACACCTGAGCAATTCTGTTGCAATCTGTTAGACTTGCACAGATCTAACTGAGAACACAATTGGCCTCAACAACTTCTGCCTTTTTGTATTATACCAGTTATCCATCTGTGTTTATGAAAACACTCATCTCTTCTGTACTCTTTCTTAACATAAATCTATGTAGCAACGCATTTAGTGTGTATCGTACATAATGCAGTGTCCTATCCTCTGCATTCCTTTTAACAGAGTTACAGATCTTTCCATTCTGGGATGATATTGCAATCAAGTATTTATACCAGTTGATCAACTGAGTTCATTAAAAAAGGGGATAGTAATAACGCATACTATTTTTATTTCCTTGGAAAATGTCATGATTTGATTACTTTTTCGCAGTAGTTTTTAAGACTTTTTTCCCCCTTTGTAATATGTTTTGTAGAAAATGTGCTTGTTGTAAATTTAAAATGTTTGATCTGGTAAAGCATCTATAAAGGATAGTAGGTAACTCCTAATACCATCTACCCACTTCTAACCATAAATATCAAAACAATAAAGTTTTCAGCTTATCACTTGATAAAATATGTTTTAATTAAAAAAAAAAACCCTTCTATTTTCCCATTGCTGGCGTAATCCTGCAACTCCTTAATCAGGCAAAAGTTGGATTTAATTCAAGTTGGAGATTTGCCTGAGTAATGACTACTAGTTTAAGCCCTTAACAGATTAATTCAAATTATCCACGATTCATTCTTTCTTTTGGGGCAGTTACATAGAACTAAACAGAGGTGTAAAAAAGAAAACTCTATAATTGATTGCAGAGATTTCTGTACTATAGATTTTAAAATGTAAATGTTAAGGTGCGTTAAACCAGCATAATTTTCTTATTTAACTATTTCTTTATTAAGTATTTTCACTCAAATAAACTACTATACATGGAAGGAGGCAGGTCCTTATACTACATGCAAAAATCTTGTTTCTTTTTTGTCAAAGCTCTTTAATGGACAGAATAATTTTCTTTAGTTAAATATTAAATAAAAAAAACTGCTAAAATACTTTATTTGATCCTTTACTCCAGCCTTTTGCCCATTAGTCTTGTATTGTGTATGGCTCAAACGCCACTTCAGTACATCATAGATGGGTATATGCATGTACAGCTTGACCATTATGCTAATGGGAGGTTTTCCACTGACGTCAGTGGTCGCATTAGCAGTATTATTCTCCACTAAGACAACATAAATGTATGTCCACTGGAGATTAGCCCGGCCATGAGCAGGAACAATGTGCCCCGCCATTGCTGAGTCCACGCACACCCATGAAAAAAAATACAGATCATGACTCTGGGAACCAGCATGACCCAAGGAGCTGCCCACAGGTAGGATGTGGTCCCCACTGAGCAGGAACTGGTGCGAGTTAATGGTTCGGCGCCTCCTCCCGTCCCACAGCAACTGCGCCATTAATTTGCACCAGCCCATGCTCAGGTGGAGCCACCCCCTAACTGGTTTGTGTGCCATTTACGATTGCCAGGTCCCTTTACAACTGCACTTTCCGATCAAAAGCCAGGCACCTGGCAACTGTAAATGACTCAGAAGCTATAAAACAGAGTCTCCAGGTAAAGCTGGATGAGTGGCAACCCTAATTAAACCCTTTATTTACTTGCAAACAAAAGAAATCACATGTCGATTTGTGAAACTGTATTGAGGCCAAACTTCAGCCCTGTGCAAATTTAAGCCAATTCCTCTAAGAGCCATTTAACAACAAAGACGAGATTAGGACCACTTCAGAGCTGATCCCCTAATAAATGTTTCTCCCTTATTATATTTTGGATGTATTTCTTCTTCTCCTCACCTGAGAAGGGATTAAAAAAACCCCTAATTATTAGTAAAGTCTTGAAATTTAATAGGTATGGGTATGTCTACTCTAGCCCCCTAGTTCGAACTAGGGAGGCTAATGTAGGCATTCAAAGTTGCAAATGAAGCCCAGGATTTAAATATCCCGGGCTTTATTTGCATCTTCCCGTCCGGGCGCCGTTTTTAAACCCCCGTAGTCTGAACTAACTGGCCGCGGCCACACGTGGCAGTCAAACGTTAACTCGAACTAAGTCCTTCATTCGAGTTAACTGTTACACCTTGTGGAATAACAGTTAACTCGAATGAAGGACTTAGTTCGAGTTAACGTTTGACTGCCACGTGTAGCCGCGGCCAGTTAGTTCAGACTACGGGGGTTTAAAAATGGCGCCTGGATGGGAAGATGCAAATAAAGTTCAGGATACTTAAATCCCGGGCTTCATTTGCAACTTCAAATGCCTACATTAACTTCCCTAGTTCGAACTAGGGGGCTAGTGTAGATATACCCTAAGAGCCCACAGTTTTGATTTCAGTCAAATGACTCTTGTGAGTAGGGGCTGCTTGAATGAGAGAGTTGCGAGATCAGCACATACTAGAATGAGAGAGTAATGGAACTGAAAACCTGATTCTGCCTCAGAGAAGTCAAGGAGAGTTTTACAGTTGCTTTTGACAAGAGCAGGATCGGGCCCCATATGTGAGAGACTCGTGAAACCAAAATAAAATGAGAGAGTTAATTTAAAAAGAGAAAGCGAGAGAGAGACAGGAAAATAAAAGGAAAAATAGATTCCTTTCCAACACATCTCACATCAGTAAAATAACGCTATAAAATCAAACATTGTGTTTCTGGTAGCCCAAATACTGTAGTTTGTAGTATTTTTGTTTTACATACGATAGCGGCAATATGCATCAGAGAGATGGATAAAATACCATTTCATGAAATGGTACTGTGGGTTTCCGAAGCCTTTTCGTTGAGCAATTCCTGGCCAGACATCTTATTAGGATTCAGAATGAATGTGAATTCACTTAACAATCTCTTTCAATGTTGTCTTTTGTGCAGACCGGTTTGGACTTGGACAGCCAGGCAGGATGCCTGCTTCTGTGAATGCCATGCGAGTCCTGAGTACAAGCACAGATCTGGAGGCTGCTGTGGCAGATGCACTGGTAAGAGGAAAAACACAAAATGCTACCGACACCAGAAAGTGGCTTAAAGTTGCCTGTACGTATGTTCTCCTCTTTGTTAATAGCTGTTGTTTTAAATGTGCCAATGTCTGTCGCTGGGGCAATGTTTGATCATTGTGTTTTGCTTTTGGATGTATTGGCACCGAGGCTACCTTTCATTATAGCTGCTAGTTAATCCTTAGCACTTATTATCCAGCAAGCAGATAGTGTCCCCGATGATGAATTGGTTAAATCAGCCCTTTGTTTGATTTTTGAGGAGGGTAAGGAAGGTATCTGCAAGGGGCTGAACACTAGAGGGAATTGAGGATGCTCAGCATCTGGAATGACTGCGGTCCTAAGCCCCTCACAGTGTATTGCATGTAGATATTTTGAGCAGAACCGTAAAAAACCCAGGTCCTGTCTGTTTGGTGTAAACATTAGATCCCATGGCAGTTTTTTGGGGAAGTGTTGTGATTTGCCCCAATGTCTCTACCTGGGATTTCTAGCACCTGGTTGATGACTATGAATAGCTAATAGCTTGGCTTATCTCTACTTTGGTATTAGAAATGTGTTTATTTACTGCACCTGTAGGTGCAAGGGCAGTATGTTTTGTAATTTAGATCCCAGTCTCCCTTGATTTCCCTTGTCCCTGGTGAGTTATTTCCCTTTGCAAGCATTAGCTAAATTTCCTGGTACTCTTGAATCTTCTTGCAGTGAAAGTTCTCCTGGGGCACGATCCAGCAAATTTCTACTGTTCACCCAGAAAGCACATATTAGTGTATTGTTACAGTCACCCGATTTTCCTCCATGTGTTTTTCTGATTCTTTTCAAAGGAAGACAACATGAGAGGTGCAATTGCCCTGCAAGGTAACCTGGTTATATGGTATCCTGTGTGTTACTCAGGTTACTTCCAGAGATCTGGGACCAAGAAAGGATTTCTTGAAGTATCCGATGTGGAGTTTTCAAACTTTTCCCTGCAGTGAGGCACATCCCCATAGAGTGTGTCGCATGGACATCTCTCTCCCCATTTGAGATTATGCAGACCGCCTCATCTCTGATTCACCAATGCTCAGGCTATTTTTCTTCCCATTTGTGATCATATAACAACTACGGTTCAGCACCGACTGTCCGCAACTTCTCCACCAATTTTGAGAACTGCCAATCCGATTCAAGAACCCTCCTTCCAGAAATCTTTTTATGAAAGTTTGAATTCAATAGACTGTAGAAACAGGGTGTTAGAATGTTTGCTGTGCCATGGCCTTCAGTGGCGAAATAATTGTGTTTGTGAAGCAAGTTAAATACTTAGTGGACTAAATTTTCATTTTGGTCTCTGAGGTTGAATGGCACATACAGTCACGCTGGCTTGTCCTTACTCCACAATGTACAGTATTCCCTGTACTTGGTACAGGGAAGTACAGGGTAAGGAATACTACATATATTGTGGTAGCATCATCAAAGGCAGTCCTGGACAGTTTTAAGGGCAATTCCTGTGTATCCTTTTTTCTGTTACTGCTTCTTAGGTTTCAAAAGCATTACTATATAATGTTCTCTTTCTAGAAGCTGTGGCTTTAAAATCTAGTCTGATCGGTATTTGAACTCCTATAGCATCAGGGAATCCAACTTCATCCCTGTAGTCTTCTTCCTCTCCATTCTGCTCCCAGACATTCCTTTCACAGCAGTCACTTTTCAAAGCCAGTTCTGGCTTCCTTGTGAGGGAGCAGTGCAATGCCAGCTTCTATCCAACTCCCTTGTACACAGAAGAAGTATTCTTTTCGTTGTGGTAGGGAATGAGAGGAAGTTCTCCAAAGATGGCTTTATCCCAACAACCAAGTTTGAACAAAACACTGCAGGTCAAGTGCTGACCTCCAGTGCATGCATGTAGCTGCCATTGAATCCCATGCTGCTTGAGCAGAAACTGGCTCAGGGAAGTAGGCAGTCTGTCCAACTGGTTATACGTCCAACCTATGTACAGTACAACTCTGATTATCTGAAAAACTCAAACAAGATGGGAAATGTTTGGATAAGTGGAGTTTCAGATGCAAGGGGAGCTGGCCGGCTAAAGAAGCTGAATTTCAAGAGACACTGATGGTCTTTGTACAGTTCCAGGGACAGAAAAAAGGTGGTAGTTTATTGGAGTTTGTGGATAAGTTGAACTATACTGTTTACAGTTGTTTCTTGGCATTAGAATCTCTATTCAAGGCTCTGTAACCTGTTGCCTTTTTTAAAGGACACATGAGAGTTTTGAAAATTGGTATTTACTTTGAGCAGTTTTCCTGACAGATAAAACACAGAGACTGTGTGTAGCTCTATGGCTGAGAGAAGCCATTAGAAAAGGTATAATCACAATCCCATATACTTTATGCAAGTAAATTCTGTAATGGGAACTTTGCATGAGGAGAACAGCATAAGAGTAGGAAAGTAAAGGCAGAGATTATATATCCATTTTTCTTTTCTTTTGCTTAAACAGTGTTTTTAATTTGCTAAGATGCATTTGCTGTACATTTTTGTTGCAAGAACAATCCCTACATGCGCTTCTGACATAATTTTCTATGCTTTTTCCCATCCTTCAATATTTTCCTGCCTACAGCTGTTAGGAGACTCCAGGAGCAAGGTACTAGTGCTTTCTTGACTTTTTATTTCTACTTTCCTCTTTTTGTTTCTTGTTGCAACCTCTCCTCCCCCTCCTGCTACCAGTGTTGCTGCAGTCAAGATGATCCATTAGGGCCCAACCCTGTAGTCCTAATGAAAGCAAAAATCGTATTGACTTTGCAAATACAGTAACTCTGCAGGATTGGCTCCTTAAAGGAGTTCTGTAGCTATTATCTAAGAATGTAGGTGACCTTTTCTGTTTTGTTTTATAGACGATCATATCCTGTTAAGGTTTGTTCATGTATTTATTCCGTATGGTTACATTTGGCATATTGTCATCATTATGCTGATATTCTTTGCTAAGTTTTAAGTCTAGAATTTTCTGAGGTGTGTGGGAAAATTAAGCACCTGAGAGCCATTGAAATGAATGGGATTTGGGTGTCTGCATCCCCTAGGTGTGCTTGAAAACTCTAGCCCAAATTAATATATGGGGTCAAAAGTGTGGTGTCTTACAAAGTTGACAAACCTGGAGTAACTTCACTGACCGCAGTGGAATTACTGTAGATTCACATCAGCATATGACAGAGCAGAAATGGTCCATTAGCTCTTTCCTCCTTTTTCTCTCTCCTTATTATTCCATCAGAATGTTTATTCACAGAATCACCTTCCTGTTTAACGAATTTGCTTGAACTCAGATCTGTATTGTCAATTAATCTGTAACCATGAAAATGACCATTATTTTCAAGAAAAGCAACATATTATTTCATCAGCCTTTAGCTAATATTTCATTTATTGCGTTTTGTTGGAGCATCACTCACTTGTGAATTCCCTTCAGAATCAATGGGACTCTTTTTGCTAGAGTGGATAAGGTAAACAGGCTGGTGCTCTGTGACATTTGACCATCGTTGTGCCGCTGTAACAGTAGCCTCAGGCCACCTTCGCTGGCAGAGTAGGCACAACGTTTTTTCCTCTGCTTTGATGGGACTGTAAATAATTTATTAAGTGTGTGTGTGTTTTTTCCCCCCCTTCAGAAAAAGCCAGTGAGAAGAAGATATGAGCCGTATGGGATGTATTCTGATGATGACGCCAACAGCGACGCGTCGAGTGCTTGCTCCGAGCGCTCGTATGGTTCTAGAAATGGAGGCATTCCGCACTATCTACGACAGACTGAAGATGTGGCTGAGGTCCTAAACCACTGTGCCAGTTCCAACTGGTCTGAGAGAAAAGAAGGGCTCATAGGCCTTCAGAATTTATTGAAGAGCCAGAGGACTCTGAGGTGATCTGCCTCGCTGTGTAATGGTGGCCATTGGCGTTGTGTTGTTATGGTGCAGTCTGAGTTTGCTGTTTTACTTCTGTACTGTGCTGACACTCATTGCCTTTCATAGGCCTAGGGTATGCCCCTGGGAGCCAGCCTCCCAGACTTGGGGGACAGACTCGTGCTCCGCTCAAGCCAGTACATGAAAGAGAGCAACGTGGACACTGCAGAGGTGTCTCAAATTCGCAGCCAAAGTCCAATCCCGCCTCACCCTCTCGGCCCCAGCTTGGTTGGCTGTTCCAAGCTGTCACACCTCCACAGCATCTATACAGCAATTTTCCTCATGCTGGCTTGAGCAAAGCTTCTTAGAGAGTCTACCCAGGCTGGGAGACCATGCTCCTAGCTGCAGTCCAGTCATTCCCTTTGCGGCCTTGCCTGCATTAGTGTTTTTCAAGAAAGCTTCTACTATTGCCACTCCCTTGCTGGTAGCAATGTATAGAAAGGATACAAGCTCATTTTCCTTCTCTCAGCTTGTCCCCATCGACTTGGGCACTCCCTCCCCTTGGCTGTGTAATGGGGAGAGATTTCCTGCCAATAGTAATGGTCATACAACCAGAGCATGTTACAATTTTCACGTGATTGGTATTTCAGGAAGTTTAATGGTATCCCCGGAGGTACACATTTGATCACAAATAGTTAATCCCGGTTGAACAGCTTTTTAGTGAAGTAAATTGTTCATACCAAAAATGGAGTCAAATAGTGCTATGAATATTCAATATTTTAGATAAAATTATTCACGAATGCTTACAGTTGTGATAGTGAAAATTTGTTAGAGCCTCATCTAGTCAATGTAGCTTAGAATGGGGTAGAAGAATGTTTTAAAAATATGAAGAGAGTTTTGGACTGACTGAGATTTCATTTAAGATGAAAGTGTGTGTAAGCAAGTTGTTTGAACGTGGCTTTATAATGGACTTGCTGACTTGAAGAAAACATTAATGAATTTTTTTTTTTTAAATCTGCTCTTTAGAATATTATAATCCATCATTTTATAGAGCCTTTCGTAATGGCAGTTGTCTGGGTGATAATTACACAACGGTAGCTAGGTAACAGGCTAAGTGTTCCATTTTAGGTTCTTTTTAGGTTGCTTATCATTGTTTTTGTTAGCAGTCTGCGCAAAAATGTGTTTAAGATCGGTGATATGTTCTAATGGATAATAGAGAGGGCAGAAAAAATACTCTCTTACCATTTGGAAAAGACTTTCCAACCATTTATTTGAACACCTGTAGCACCTCAGTAGGAATTTCTGGAAAGTTTACATACGGAGACATAGCCTCTTGCTTTTCATAGCCTGATAAAAACCTTTTTAACGTGGTCATTTTGTAAGAGTTTTAGAATGTACTTGCCCCAAATATACTGGGTTTTTTTGGGTATATCATAACACAATTGTTCTCAGCTGTTGCAGACTATAGTACCTCTCTCAGGAGTCTGAGTTTTGTCTTGAGTGATCCAGGTCTCACCTCCCTTAAAAATTACTTGCTTAGAAAATCCGATGTAAAAATACAAGTGTCACAGCACATTAGTACTGACATTGCTGACTTTCTCTCTAAGCCTATAACTTAGCTTTGTGGGGCACCCTGTGATGTGAGGCCCCAGGTATTTGCTCGGCTTACCACCTGCTAATGGTGGCCCTGCACAGGAGACCTCCACCTCCCCCCCAAAAAAAACCCCATTCCCATGACCCCCCCGAGGATCGCAATCACCAAGTTGAGAAACACTGAACAAGGTGAGTTGAGTACCCCTGGAAGAACTCTGCCTATGTCTGGGGGAAGAGGCACACATTCCCTAGGCTGAGAAACCACAGACAGTGTGTTTTTAATAAGCATCTGGTGGCAATCCATTGTCACCACTTCCATGAGTGAGAAGGTTGGCTACAATTGATTTGGATATCTGTGTGTGGGGAAAGTAATCTGTGAGGGGGTATATGATGTCCGTGAGAGTCCAAAGGAAGGAGGCTTTGGGAATACCAGGTGATGGGGATTCCCTGGTTGTGTAGCTCTTGCAGAAAATTATTGTTCTTGGATCTGGTGACTTCCATTATATCAAACTGTACTGCTTCCACTATTCCTGTAAGCTAGCAGTACTTTCTTGGCTCTGACCCTAGATGAGATTATAAACCAGTACTAGGACCAGCACCATCTTAGGTTTAAATCTGTGCATTGCATTTTTTAAATGTTACATTACAGGAAGTCCCCGGGTTACGTACAAGATAGGGACTGTAGGTTTGTTCTTAAGTTGAATTTGTATGTAAGTCGGAACTGGTACATATTGTAGGGGAAACTCTAGCCAAACATTTCTCCAGAGCTCAGTTTTATTCTCCCACACCTCACTTCCCTCAGTCCTTTATTCTCAAGCTGAGGTGTCTGCTAAGAAAAGCCGCTCTGTGTCTCCCTGGTCTGTTGGGGGGGGGGAGGCGGGCGCTAGCGTCGCGTCTCCCTGGTCTGCTGGGGGGAAGCAGCTAGTGCAGGGTTGCCTCACCCCATTTGTAAGTAGGGATCCGATGTAAGTCAGATCCATGTAACCCAGGGACTGCCTGTATTTCTAATAGGGATGTGAACATGTACATGGACCCTCATGGTCACACGCAGCCCTCTCCCCCCCATCCCCTCTGCTGCCCCTGTATCACAGGGAGCAGGGAGGAGAAGGAAGGAGGCGGGAGCTGGTGTACGGTTAAAAGCTGTTTTTCTGCACAGGTTCTCCTCACAGGCGGGGTCCCATGGTTCTCTGCACAGGCTGACTCCCACAGAGCTTCCTCCCACAGAAGTAGGAGGGGGAGGTAAGAGTCAGTGCTCATGGGGAGCTGGCTTTAAAGCCGGTTCCCCATGCCTGCTGGATCCTGCGGCGCCTCCTCCCCCCCCCCTCCCCATGCTGCTGCCTTCTACAGAGGCAGCAGTGTGGGGAGGGAAAGAGCGCAGGTGGGAGCCAGTTTAAAAACTGGCTCCCTGAGATCACCAGCTCCTGCGGAGCCACCTGTCCTCTGTGCTGAGGGTGGGGTGGAGGAAGGTAAGTGGGAGCTGGTGCTTGCAGGGAGCCCCTCCCCCTGTGTGTAAACGTGTAACTGCCAAAAATTTCAGCGGTTACACATTTACAAGAATAAATGTGTTTTAACATCCCTGATTTCCAGCCTGCTGATGTTTATATTTGCTCTTATATTTCGACTGGAGGATTTACCTGCCGTTACTTGGGTCTTTAACTCAGGTCATTTTATTTTCAATTAAATCATTTGCTCTGGGCTGGGGCTGGGAATGAGAGGTTCAGTGTGCAAGCGTCTTGGGGCCACGGGAGCATTGGCCAATGTGGCTGGCCCCAGGTCCACCTCACCTGCTTGGATGGCCCTGGCAGCTGCAGAAGTCACAGAGGTGCCAGGAGGCCACAGAGTCCGTGACTTCTGAGAAGGACTTGCAGCTTTAGAGCCGTGTTCCCTTCAGTGAGCAATGTGTGTGTGGAATGGTGGTCAGGTCGAAGGTGGTATCAGAGGTTAGTTAGATGTACCCACCTTGACTGTTTCTTTGACGTTTTCTAAAGCCCTTCTAGTCACGGTGAGTTTATAAAAGACCTGCTGCGTGTAGCCGGGGCCAGCAAGTCCCTGGAGAAAACACTGTTGAGCTGTTTATTTTAGTTTGGCACCCATTTCGTTACCTCAGGTCAGTGTGCCGTGAAAATAGGGAAGTTCAGAATAGCTGCCTTTCTGTATTTCTTGTCTGGAGATAAATTTCATTAGGGAAATAAAAAGGAGTTCATTCAGAGGGAGCTGCGATCCCCATCAGGTCAGGGGAGAATTGTAGAGCAGTCCCTTGGGATTCTTTTCTTGTTTCTCTGGAAACAGTGCCGTCTCCACACTGAATTAAGCTGGCAGCTTGCTTTGGCAGTGTTACAAGGACTGCTTTCTGCATCCAACTCTTCCTCTTCTGGAGACTGACATCTTTGTCTTATGCTCTTTTAAAATCTATATCAACTTCTTATGCTTAGAATAAAGTTATTTGGGTGAAGATACTTCCTATTATTTGTAGATAAGCTATCTTAAAAAAAAAACCCTCCCAGTAGCTATTGGCTACTGGTGCATCCTTGCCTGCTCTTTGAAGTTTGTTTTGGTTTTATCAACCTTGATTAGAGGTCAATGGATGAAACTCTTTTTGAGGAGAAAGGAAGCCTATAATCCAGACCTGAACTAGAGTGCTGTGAAGATTAACTCCGCATTCACCCGTTCCCTCTGGTTTGCGAGGACAATAGAGCATTGTCAAAACAAAAACAAAACAAAACCCAGTGTTCAGCTGATTCTAAGGTCCTTCCTTTATTTTCACTTGGTCTTTAATCAGGCAAACTTTTCATTGGCACTGCTGGCGGTTTTGCCTGAGTAAGGAAAACAAGGACTCCGGGTTTGGACGATATTCAACGTTTGAGATGGAGTTTTAGCACTAAAGATGTTATGCAACTGGCTCTATCAAAGCAGGGACACAGGGAGAATTCTGCCCATAAATAACTCCATCTGTTTTTTTGTTGTCTCCATTCATTGTTTACTTATGTCAATTGTTACTGGCTTTTAGCAGCCATTTCATGGTGCTCCCATTAACAACACAGTTGATACAATTGAAGACAGCACTGCCAACACACAAGAGTGAAGTGTAGACACACACAAGCAATGTAGTCACTGCAACAGCTATACACTGACGTAAGTTAGGTTGACTAGCCCTAATTTAAAAGACCAGACCTCCATCTTTTTTCAACGGTCAATGACAGTTCTACTCTGCTCTGTTGTGAATAAAAGGGTTAGCTTTAATATAATGTTTTGTTGTGTGTTTTAGCCGAGTTGAGTTAAAACGGCTGTGTGAGATCTTTACGCGCATGTTTGCTGACCCTCACAGCAAGGTAATGCATTTTTGGTTTATTCTTTTACATTATAGTGTGAATAGTTATATTGTCATAAGCTGGGTAATTGTAATTTGTACCTGTGACCTCTACCGGATGGAATCACAACTGATTATATGTATGTTACAGACCCTCCCAAGAGGGTTCTGTTCTTCTGGGACTCAATATTGCAAGTGGCTGGAGTTGGATACTTAGCTTCTTTCAAGGCACTTACCATCTTCCAGAATCCAGATCTTAAAAGAGAAGGATCGGGATTTTCTTTGCGTTCCTATGGTAAGTGGCCATGAAATGCAGCACAGTGACATCTGTGAAGCCCTAAAGGCCATGGCTTTGTTACTATATGAATGGTCATTTATATGGAAACTCTGCAGGGTGCCACACATATATACACACACATACCCCTCTCTCAGACTCTGTGGCATTCTGGCCATGTAAGCAGGGGCAGAAAGTGTGGAATCGGGGTGTGTGTATCATAGAAGATTAGGGTTGGAAGAGACCTCAGGAGAGCATCTAATTCAGCCCCCTGCCCAAAGCAGGACCAACCCTCACTAAATCATCCCAGCCAGGACTTGAAAACCTCTGTGGATGGAGATTCTACTCCCTCCCTAATGGTGGTGGAATCTCCGCCCTTCTAAGGAAATAGTTTTTCCTACTATTCAACCTAGACCTCCCCCACTCCAACTTGAGACTATTGCTTTTTTTCCCTGTCATCACAGAGAATAGCCTGGTACTATCCTCTTTCAATTACCTGAAGGGGGGTTCGAATGTCTGTCAAATCCCCCCTCCAGTTTTTTTTCTAAAAAATTGAATCCTGTTTGGGACAGGTCTCTCCCCGAAGGATCTGGGTTACATTGTGGCCAGAAGGTTAGACATTAAGGGTATGTCTACACTGCATAGTTATTTTGGACTAAGCTATTCCGGAATAGGTATTCTAAAATAGCTTATTTCGAAATAGCACGTCTACACTGCAGGGAAGCCCCAAATTAGTCCAAGGCAGACTTCCCTAATGTAGACATGCTATCTCAATTTAGAGCCCCAGGGGGTACCGAGGAGGAATAACTTAGAATGACCCTGGTGAGGGCCTATTACAAAATAGCTGCATGCCTTATTTTGAAATAGCTGATTCAGAATAGGCTTTATTCCTCGTATAATGAGGTTTACAGAAGTCGGAATAAGCCGCTCGTTATTTCAAAATAACGGAATTGCTGTGTAGACGCTTGCATAGTTATTTCGGAGTAACTTTGCTGTGTAGACATACCCTTATATACCTGATGAGAACATCCACAGTTAGGGTATGTCTACACTAGCCCTTCACGAGGAGTAACGGTAGTTTGAATTAGCGGTCCTAATTCGAACTACCTACTCCATGCCGCGTATAGTCGCGGGCACGGAGTTCGGACTAAAGGGGATTTAAAAATGGCGGCGCCCGGGAAGATGCAAATGAAGCCCGGAATATTTAAATCCCAGGCTTCATTTGCAACTTTGAATGCCAACATTAGCCTCCCTAGTTTGAACTAGGGGGCTAGTGTAGACATACCCTTACTTTAGAATGGATTAAAAGAAATAGGTTAATTAAACCCTAGTGCTTGCGGGAATGTACAGGCAGTCCCCGGGTTACGTACAAGATAGGGACTATAGGTTTGTTCTTAAGTTGAATTTGTATGTAAGTCGGAACTGGCTCCAGATTCAGCCGGTGCTGCTGAAACTGACCAGGGGCTGACTACAGGAAGCTGGAGGCAGAATTGCTCTGCCCCCAGCTTCCTGGAATCAGCCACTGATCAGTTTCAACAGCGGCTGAATCTCGAGCCTGGGACAGAACAGCTGGGCTGCCAGGTAGGTCCCTGCAGGACCAACCCGGCAGCACCCCAGCTGCTCTATCCCAGGGTCCACAACAAAAGCCTGGTCTGCTGGGGGGGGGGGTGCACTAGCTGCGCCCTCCCCCCCCCCCAGCAGACCAGGGACACGGGGAGCAAAGCCGCAGCGGTGGCGGGGTGCCGCGCCTCTGAGGCTTTGCTCTGGCAAAGCCTCAGAGGCGCAGGACACTGCTGCGGCTTTGCTCCGGGTGTCCCTGGTCTGCTGGAGACGGTCCCCAGTAGACCAGAGGCACGGGGAGCAAAGCGGCGGCGGGGTGCCACGCCTCTGAGGCTTTGCTCTGGCAAAGCCTCAGAGGCGCGGGACCCCGCCGCCGCTGCGGCTTTGCTCCTGGTGCCCCTGGTCTGCTGGAGACGGTCCCCAGCAGACCAGGGACACCCGGAGCAAAGCCGGGGAGGCGCGGGACCCCGCCGCAGCTGCGGCTTTGCTCCGGGTGTCCCTGGTCTGCTGGAGACGGTCCCCAGTAGACCAGAGGCACCGGGAGCAAAGCGGCGGCGGGGTGCCACGCCTCTGAGGCTTTGCTCTGGCAAAGCCTCAGAGGCGCGGGACCCCGCCGCCGCTGCGGCTTTGCTCCTGGTGCCCCTGGTCTGCTGGAGACGGTCCCCAGCAGACCAGGGACACCCGGAGCAAAGCCGGGGAGGCGCGGGACCCCGCCGCCGCTGCGGCTTTGCTCCCGGTGCCTCTGGTCTGCTGGGGGCCGTCTCCAGCAGACCAGGGACACCGGGAGCAGCTTTTCTCACCCCGGAGATCGAGGTGGCGGGACCGCTGCGCTCTGGGCGGTCCCGCTGCCTGCGAGCTCCGGGGCGAGAAAGCCCCGTTCGTAAGTGCGGATCCAACATAAGTCGGATCCGTGTAACTCGGGGACTGCCTGTAGTAAACCAGCAGTAACTGTTGGGAGTGGGGCACAAACTCCCTGTGTGGAGAGATTATTCCATGTATGCCTACTGCAGATCTTCCTTCGAAGCATCAGTTGTGGCCAGCATTAAGGACAGGATACTAGACTATGTAGGCCACTGGTCTGGTCTGATCTGATCTGCCAACTTCCATGTAAAGGAGCTCAACATTTTTACTCTTAAATTTCTGTTTGATGTAGCATTACGAGGGTCAGGCATGACTATTTATGTTTTTACAGACCATTGTACGCTAGGCCAAATTCTGCTGTTACATTGGTGTAAATGTTGAGTACCTTCATGGACTTTGTAGACTTCATTGTAATTTGACTTCATTACGTCATGACACACATTTAATATTACTCCAGATTTACATCAGTGCGATTGAGCTCAGAATTTGGTCCACAGCTGCTAATTAGGGGTTAATCTATGCTGAATACATTTAATATTTGGGTGGGCTTGTGCCACAGGCATTGCAATGAATTGATGGAAAAGAAACTAACAGGAAAAATGTTAATTTCATAAATTTGCACACACCCACCCCTAATTTTGCTAACCTTAATCATTTAGGAATACCTGTTGGCTTTAGAGTCCCTACTCGCATGTATAAGGAGAGTGGATTTGGCCCAAGATATATGATATTTAAAAACTATGAATAGAAAAAAATTGCACCAGAGCAGTCAGCATTAATTCACTATGTGTACTAACGAGTGGTTTGTTTTGTTGCATGGCCTGCTTTGCGGTGGAACTCACATCAGAGAGTAAGTGTATTCTTTCCCTTTTCTTTTCCTAATCTGTTTAGTGTGACATTTTAATACAGCAAGTCCTGGTTGTTTGATGTCAATGATTTCTACTGCCACCATGTTCATTGTGAACAGCCATTCATAAAGCTGTTTGTAATAAAATCATTAAAAAAACAGATCCTTTGTAGACTATCTCATGATCATTTCTGGTTAAAAACAAAATTTTCCCTTTTTTTTTTTTTTTGTAATTTGCACTTATTTGTAGGTTTTCAGTATGTTTTTGGAAACCCTGGTAGATTTCATCATCATCCATAAGGACGACTTGCAAGATTGGCTCTTTGTTCTTCTGACACAGTTGCTTAAGAAAATGGGAGCAGACTTGCTAGGATCTGTGCAGGCAAAAGTTCAGAAAGCTCTGGATGTAACAAGGTATGACATGCAAAAGTTCTAGTGTTTTAATCCGTCCATCTTTTAGGCTAGCTCTGTTTATGGAAGGATGTTTCAGAAACATTGCATCACCATGCTTGTTTCAAGAGACAGATCCAATTCAGCCTGTGTCAGTCTGAGCTATCCTCAGCATGAAGTTAGTTTGGATGTGCACCAGTGTTACAAAGCAGAGTACAGTCCCCAATATCAGATTAAAATCATTGGCTAAATTTTCTTCTGAACCACATTAATTTTATATTGTTTAACTCCATTGATTTCAGTGGCATTATTTCTGATTTACGTTAATGCAAATGACAACAGAATCATTTCTCATATAGAAACCATTTTTTTCCATGTTTATACAGCCCCTAGCACAAGGAAGACCATGACAAGAGCTCCTAGGTGCTACGGCAATAAAATATTGGAAGTAAATACATTTACCTTTTTGTTAGCACTGTAGATTATTAAAAGTAGAAGAACATTGAAATCTAATGGCTTTGTTTCTTTCTGGTCATGTTTTAATGTTTGACTGCAGTTTTAATTTCTCTCAATTTGGATGATGAATGATGCATTAAAATACTAAGTGCTGAGCATCTTAAACTTGTCCATGAACACCCAGCAAGTCAATTTAAATGTATTAAAATATGTTTGTTCTAATAACAGTAATGGAATTCCTTTTCTCTCTGAACAGGGATTCTTTTCCATTTGATCAACAGTTTAACATTTTGATGAGATTTATTGTAGATCAGACCCAAACACCAAACCTCAAGGTAAGCAATGAAAACCTTTATATTGCAACATAAACATTGTCCATTTAGTTCTCAGGATGCATTTTAAAGCACTTAATCATATGTGAGTACCTAATATTCACAGGAAAAATGCCTATGTGCAGAAAAGCCAGATTCTAAAAGGTATTTAGGCACCTAAAGAAGTGGATGTCTAATTCTCACTGAAATCTAAGCATTTTTTAAAATCTCACTAGGAAATCAATGGTACTTCCACTTTCTAAAAGCAGAGGTCATTTTGGAAAATGGGATCTATTCTTGTTAGTCACTTAAGTGCTTTAAAAATGTATACTGGGATACTCTTAGTCTTTTAAGGTCCCAAAACTGAAGGAAGATGGTAGTTTCTAGGAGTGTTCATAAGAATGCAGGTTTCTTCTCTTTCTTGGCAGATTGATCTTGTTAATTCCAGCCATAATATAAATGGGTTTCTTTGGGACAAAGGTAACTATGGTCTGAAGGAGAGAAATATTAAACTGAGATGTGTTTTGTTACTTGAGTTACTACATTCCACCCAAGGAATATATTTGGGCTATATAGTGTGTGTAGCATATTCTGTGCAAGATGCTACTTCAAGGGTGAATGAACTTCAAAAACTCCAGAAATCATGTATTATGTTTTCCAGATGTATGCAGTGGTGCGTAAGGTGTCTTATGATTATGAGAGAGGGAGAATGCCATTGCCATAAGTAGGAAGTCAGGGCCACTGAAAACCTGACCTTGTGCATTTAAAAAAAATTAATTCAGGAGTCCAAAGTTTTTGCCCAGATGGACAATGCATGAGATTGCTGGGCTGTAAACTCTCAAGCAGTCAGAATAGGTGAAAGGTTCCTTTTTGCGTCTGAAATATGACACACAGATATGTTTTCTGGAATAGATGAAGAGATAATTTTTACTTTTTACCAGCTCATACCCTTATGTAAAAATCCTATCGATTTTGTGAGAAAAGTACCATTGACTTGTTTTGTTAGTCTTTAAGGTGCTGCTGGACTATTTGTTGTTTTTTAAGTTTTTTCCAGTTACATACTCACTCGGCTACCCCTCTGAAGCTTTTCCTATTGGTGTCTTGCACGACCCTATAGAATTTAATTGTATTCTATTTACAGAAGTCCATAGTAAATTCTATAGGTTTTTAGTTTTTTTTCTGTAAAACCCTCTAGTTTAGTCCCTATTAATTTCTACAGGAGTTTTCCCTAAATCTGTGTATCTCTTTCTAACAGAATTTCAGAAGGGTACAGTGATTCCATTAATCAGAAACATGCAGGATGCTGGTCTAGCCCTGTCCAGATTGCATTTTTTTTTCCATTTGGCTCATTATAGAGCGGAGATAAACTTGCAAGTTTTATGTTTGGCACAGGATAGTTATGAGAGAGCATCAGCTCACCAACCAACGATGACAAATGTCCTTTTACATTTCTTAGGTAAAAGTTGCAATCCTGAAGTACATTGAGTCCCTGGCAAGACAGATGGACCCAACGGACTTTGTTAACTCCAGTGAGACCAGACTTGCTGTATCTAGAATCATAACTTGGACAACAGAACCAAAGAGCTCAGATGTAAGAAAGGTAGGTTAGAATTAAGTTATTGCAAGTGAAACTGTTACCCTGCCTAAAGACAATTAAACTAGGTCTGAAGACAATTAAAAATTGCATGGTTAGGTGACTTATAGGGTTTTTTGTTTGCTTTTGCTTCCCTTTCATTTATTTCTTAATATCAGTGAAAATATTTTCAGAGTGTTATATTAGCTTTGTGTCTATAATGTAACCTTTGAGATTAAAACAAAAAAGCTTTGACCGTTCGGGTTTATTCAATACATAAGTTTAAAGAAATAAAACAAAGTATTTCTTCATTTAATACACAGCCAATCTGTGGAACTTATTGCCGTCAGACAGTGTAAAGACCAAAAATGAACAGGTTTCAAAAAAAGAATTAGATAATTTCATGGAAGATAGGTCCATCAGTGGCTATTATCCAAGCTGGTCAGGGATGTCTCCCCATGTTCTGGGTAGGCCTATCCCTTCATCTTTTGGAAGCTGGGGCTGGACTGCAAGGGATTGATCACTCAAATTACACTGTTCTTTTCATTGCCTCTGAAGGTTCTGGTACTCTGTACTGTCAGAGACAGGATATTAGGCTAGATAGACCATTGCTCTAACTCAGTATGATCATTCTAAAGTGTTCTGAAATATCTTTGTCTGTATTTTACTCCCGTTGATTGCCAGGCATGTAAATGATTGAATTATTCACTATTACAATGCAAAGAGAAAATAGACTGACTGAGTGTATATTTTGGTAAGCAGTTGGTGACGCATGGGAAGTAATTTTTTGTCATTACAGATCAAGTGTTCTGTACATGATGTGCTCCAAATGAAATCCGATATAATCTCGGAAATATAATATTTAAAAATATCACTAAGGTGCTGAGTACCTTCGACTCCTATTAAAGTTGGTTGGTTTGTCTTAGCTAGAAAAAGCTGTCAAGTTTAGATCATGTCTAGTTAACAGGAGCTAAGTCGATGCTTTTCCATGATAACAGACCTCCTAACATTGAGCCTAACGGTGTCACCCTGAATCTGCACTAGGAAAAAGGTCAAGTTTAGGTTGGGTTTAGCTAACAAACCCAATGGAAGTTTGAGGGTGTTTAGCAATTCATCACAATGGACCCTTAATGTAAGATGTAGGTTCCTAGAAAAAGGTGCAGATGAACAAAAGATACCAGAAATGTAATCTATGTATTAAAATAAGTACTGTTAATTATATAATTATGCCTGAGCCATTTTGCTAGTGCTCAGCTAGGGAGAATGGTTTAATTTAAATTACTAATCAGATTAGCATTTTAAGTTTCTCATGTTAGTTTATTAGACTTCATTTTAAATAAAGTAAAATACTAATTTAGGTCCAACACAAAAGGTTTCAATGCTTTCTTTAGGTTTCAAAGGTTTCAAAAATTAGTTGGGGACTACAGATGTGAGAAGCAAAAACACTCCTCCAAACCCCCCCAATCTTCACTGATGTGGCCCCCAACTGAGACACCTCATTCCTCTGGTGCTCCAGGGGGAGGAAGAGGGACAGGGATGACTTCTGGGGTGCCAGGGTTAGTGGATTTTGTTGACATCCTTAGGCTCTGGGGTGGGAAATGAGGGGTTCAGTGTGCAGAACAGGGCTGCCAGCAAGTGGGATAAGGATGGGGGTGCAGAATCTGGGTGGGGGGTGGAGTGCAGGAGGGGGTGAGGTCTGGGTGGGAGGTAGGGTGCAGAAGTAGGCTTTGAGTAGGGTGTCTGGCCAGGAGGGAGGGTACAGGAGCAAGGAAGAGTATAGGAGTGCTGGGGGCTTGCGGTCTTGGTGGTGGGAGGGTGGGTAAGAAAGAAGGATTGGGGTGTGGTCATCTGGGCATGAGGGGGGTGCTTACCTGACTTTGCGCTCCTGTTGCTCCCAAGCATGGCCGGCCCATGGGAGCAGCGGGGAAAGCCTCCAAACAGTGTGTCACTGCGCTGCTATTCCCCCATCTCCAGCTTTCACTCGGAAGGTGGGAGGAGAGTGGGGAGGGGGGAGGTGAAGAAAACCCCGACTTTCCCACTACGCTGGGAAACAGCAGCACACAGAGCTGCTTGCTCTGCATCTCACCACGAGCTGGGTCTGGTGGGGAAGGTCAGGGCTTTCTTCACCTCCCCCACACCCTCCGAGCAGGAAGCCGGGACCTGGTGCTCCAGCCTCGCGGCTGCGCTACAACTGTGAGGCTGGAGCGGCAGCGCGGGCTCCCCGCTGCGTTGGGGGGAGCTGAGCTCAAGCCGTAGACCACCTGTAAAGGTGGACCGCACTTTGAGAACCGCTGTTTTAGATGCATCCCCTTAGAGCAGCGTTTCCCAAAGTGTGGTCTGCGGCCTAGTACCGGTCCTTAGAAAAAAAAAATACCCGTCCTCAGAAAAATTTTGGTGCATGATTCTTGGAAGAGAGCCCGTCGCCGTGGCATCTCTGCTGGGCATGCTTCCAAGCAGCGGGGCTAGATCTGGCGAGTGCTAGGACCCAGGGAGAAGGCCGGGTGCCATGCGCACTGATGCAGAACGCCCGGTGCTGGACGCAGCTGGGGGAGCTGGCATCGGCCGATAATGCGGCTGGGATTGGGGCTGGGGGAGAGGAGGAGAGCGGAACAACCCTCCTGACAGGTAGGGCCGGCGACGCGGCCGGAGGTTTCACCCACAAACACAGGCGCAACCGGGGGAGAGGACACGGGGCTACTCACCCGAACTCCAGGGCCCATACGAGCCGAGTCTCCCAGCAGGCCAGAGAAGGACCTTCTAATCTTACTGGTCCCAAATGGGGATGAAGTAGAAACCTCGGGGTTGGGGTCAGGAAACCGGCTAGGGCAGTGGACCGGGCCCGCTCCTGTTGGCGCTGGGGGCTTTGGGAGGACCAGACACCATTTATTTGCATATTCATCATTTGCTTAATGAATATGCAAATATGTTACCAGTCCTCCAAAAGCTTGTGGACCAGTAAACCCATTCACAGTATAAAAAAGATTGGGAACCACTGCCTTAGAGCTTATTCATAGAAGTGCCAGTTAACACTTTGCTTCAGCAGAACAGTCTGTGCTTTGAATAGCAGCTCATTCGTAGGCCTCCTTCGATCCCGAAGGATCATGGGTTTTTGCGCCCCTGCTGGACTGATTTCGAGCAGCGTCTTCTGTGGCTGTGCAGTCCAATCCAGGAATGGCAGTCCTTTCCGCACTGTGAGCAGCAGTAGGCAGATGTCGCTCTGGTATCACGGGCACGGATCTTCTTGAGGGCTCTCTTATCTTCTGCTTCCTTCACAAAGGTAGTTTCATACATAGCAAGAGCTTCCTTCATTCCCTGTTTCCAGGCATACTTGTCCAAGGCAAGCGAATGCCAGGTGTTCGCACTGGTAGAGAGAGCGCTGAGGTCACACTTGCACGTGTCCTTATAGCAATTTAGGTCGCCCTTTCGGCCTCTTTCCAGACGCCAGTTCACCAAAGAGAAGGTCCTTCAGTATTCGGCCATCCAACATACGTGAGACGTGGCCAAGCCAGTCCATACGCCTCTGTTTGAGAAGGGTGAACATTGAATAGCAGCTATGACCAGTTTAAACCTCAGACGAGATCCAAATCAGTCAGGAATGTGCATATCCATTTTACATCAGAAAGAATTGAATGAAACTGCATGCTTGTTCTCTGGGCTTCCCCTGGACGCCAAACATTTCAGTCTGGTTACCTTACTGCATGGTGACAGGAGGAAGAGGGGAAGTTCTGGAGTGAATTCTGTAGTACATCAGTAAAGCTTGTAGCTCTCTATTGAACTACTAGAAGTATGATGTGAAAGGCAAAATCTCTGGGGCTTGCACATGGAAAAAAATGTTTCCACCATTAGATGTCACCATTGCTGCATGCAAAATTGAATGAAGAGCCTCTATGCTGCAGCTGAAAAGTGGCTACATAGGACAATCGGATTCCAGTATTAAGATGCACAGCCAGTGTATGTTGGGAAGAAGTTCATAGCTTCATCTGCCAGAGAGATCAATATCAACCGCTGGTGAATTCTAACTAAACAATAATAATTGTCACTCTGGCTGTGTCCAGACTCCATGCCTCCGTCGACGGAGGCATGTAGATTAGCCAGCTCGGAAGAGGGAAATGAAGCCGCGATTAAAATAATCGCGGCTTCATTTAAATTTAAATGGCTGCCCCGATCTGCCGATCAGCTGTTTGTCGGCAGATCGGGAGAGTCTGGACGCGATGCCCCGACAAAGAAGCCTTTCTTCATCGACACAGGTAAGCCTCGTGAAACCAGGTTTACCTGTGTCGATGAAGAAAGGCTTCTTTGTCGGGGCATCGCGTCCAGACTCTCCCGATCTGCCGACAAACAGCTGATCGGCAGATCGGGGCAGCCATTTAAATTTAAATGAAGCCGCGATTATTTTAATCGCGGCTTCATTTCCCTCTTCCGAGCTGGCTAATCTACATGCCTCCGTCGACGGAGGCATGGAGTCTGGACACAGCCTCTGCCTTGGAGACTGATCTGAGATGACTGAATCTGTTTTATTAAAGCCTACACTGAGTGGCTAATACCCTTGGCAGAAAAACTTTATTGTAGGTTACCCAGTTAAAGCAAAATATTAATTTTGGTTAGTAAACATGAGTAGAGTGAGCATATAATCCTTACCTTCCTTTGGCAGAGAGCTGCTGACTTTATAGATAGAGCGATAACACATTGACATCAGGAGAGACACCATGCAAATGGATGTGACACTAGTAAGCAGCAGCAAAAGTTTTATGCAGAAACACCAGCCCTTGTCTCTAGCAAGGTTGCAGTCAATGAAAGTGTTAAATTCGTTATTCACTAATGAGCTGAACGATCACCGGCCAGTTCAAACAGGCAAAACTTGCTCAGAAGAACCCAGATTACACACGTGTTATGTAGAAATCATGGAACAAAGAACCCATTCCCAAAATTTTGCCTTGAAAAGATTTGTTTTTATTCCAGTGGAGCTTGAAGCAAAAGATTAGTCCATTGGTGAATTTAGTGTATGCAACGGGGATCAGCTTGCCAGCCCTTAGGACTGAGGTTCTCTAATATAAGAACTAGGGGTCACCCAATGAAATTAATAGGTAGCAGGTTGAAAACAAACAAAGTTTGTTCTTCACACAGCGCATGGTTGGCCTGTGGAACTTCCTTGCCAGAGGAGGTTTTGAAGACCAGGACTTTAACGGGGTTGAAGAAAGAACTAGATAAATTCATGGGATAGGTCTATCAATGGCTATTAGCTAGGATGGGTCGGAATGGTGTCCCTAGCCTCTGTCAGGCTGGAAACCGGTGACAGGAGAGGGATCACTTGATGATTCTCTGTCCTGTTCACTGCCTCTGGGGCACCTGGCATTGGCCACTGTCAGGAAACAGGACACTGGCTAGACGGCTCTTTGGTCTGACCCAGTATGGCCATTCTTATGTACTGCAGAACAGATCTCAGAAATGCAGACTTCCCCCTTCCCCAGCCAGGCGTGGTTGGGGCCGTCAGGAGAGTGACAAGGAGTGTTAAGCCTCCAAGTAAGTAAGTGCCTGCGCTTCAGAGACTGTAATTAGTATAAACCGTTGTGGTCATTTGTCCAGCAGGAAATAGATTGATGCCACCGGCTCAGTTGACACAGCCTATGTACTGGGAACAGCTTTCGCTTCCTATGGACAAACCATGCATCCCAGGGGTGCAGTGTGTGTACAGTAGGGGATTGCACTGGTGCAACTACATCATGGTAGCTACATTGGCACTAAGCTCCCAGTGTAGACAGGGTCTCAGACTGCAAGTGCTGCAGGGCAGGGGATGTCTCCTGACTATTGCATAGCGCCTGAGACAGCGAGGCCCTGACTGGAGTAATAGAAATAATTCATCTTGATACTAATTGAAGAAGCTTTCATGTCACGGTTCCTAGACCTTTAATCATTTTTGCTGCTCTTCTCTGGTCTTTCTTCAATTTCTCCACATCTTTCCTGAAAGGTGGCGCCCAAAACTGTATACAGTACTCCAGCTGAGACCTAATCAACGCAGAGTAGAGCGGAAGAATTAATGACTTCTCGTGTTTTGCTCACGTTCCTACTAATGTGTCCCAGAATGATGCTTGCTTTTTTTTGCAACAGTGTTGCCCTATTGACTCATGTTGAGCTTGTGAGCCACTGATATCTCCACATTCTGCCCGTGCTACTTCTTTTTAGGCTGTTATTTCCCATTTTGTGTGTTCCGTTCATGAGGCTGTCCTAAGGGGAGCGCTGTGCACTTGTCCTCATTGAATTTCATCCTGTTTATCTCAGACCATTTAGTCAGTTTGTCCAGATCATTTTAAATTATAATGTGATCGTCCAAAGCTTTTGCAACCCTTCCCTGCCTGGTTCCATCTGTGTACTTACTCCCTATATGCCATTATCTAAATCGTTTATGAAGCTATTGAACAAAACTGGACCCAGGATTGGTCCCTGCAGGACCCCATTTGATGTGCCTTTCCAGCTTGACTGTGAACTACCCTCTGAGATCTCTTATCCAGTCAGTTGTGCACCCACCTTATAATTTATTAATGAGAATGTCATGCAAGACAGTATCATAAGCAATGTTCCCTATAAGCTGGGCGCTTGTGCTGCTGCTCAGGAGAGATTCATATGCTGCCCAGTGGATTAGCAGAGCGCCAACAGCTAGGTTTTGTGTTTCTGCTGGTGGTGCACATTCCTTGGTGCACATAAAAAAATTATTTTGCGCATGGAAAACATCCACACATGGATGGAAAGGATTAGAGGGAACACCGATCATAAGCCCTTCTAAAGTCAAGATGTACCACATCTACCATTTTCCTTCCTCCACGCACACCCACAATCCATAAGGCTGTTAGGATGGTTTGACATGATTTGTCTGGACAACATCTTCTACGTCTGAGGTTCTCAAACTTCATTGCAACATGACCTCCTTCTGATAACAAAAATAACTTGGACCCCATGGCGGGGACTGAAGTCTAAGCCCACCCAAGCCCCACTGTCCCGGGGGGGGGGGGGAGCCCAAACCCCACCACTGTGGATGGGGGTGGGGTGGAAGACAAAGCTGAAGCTCAAGAGCTTCAAGTCCAGGCAGGGGGCCTGCAACCCCACCTCTGCTGTCTAGGGTTGAAGCCCTTGAGCTTTAGCTTCAGCCCTGGGCTGTGGGGCTCCATCATCAGCCCTGGGTCCCAGTAAGTCTAAGCCAACCCTCGTGTGATTCCATTGATAGGGGATCGCAACCCTGACCCCCAGTTTGGGAGCCACTGTTCTAGGGGGTTGCAAATTGATTGATTGTTTGCTCCTTTTCCGGGTATTGAAGTTAAGATGATCAATCTGTAAGTCCCCCGGTAATCCGTATTCCCCATTTTATAGACTAGCACTTGTCTCTGCCCTCTTCCAGGCCTCTGCAATCCCTCCCGTTGGGCATGAGTTTTTGGAAATAGATGATCCCTAATAGTTGAGACATCTCCCCTCCCAGCTCCTTGAGTATTTTAGGATGCATTTAATCAGGCCCTGTTGACATGAAAACATCTAAGTTGTCTAAGTAGTTTTTAACTTGTTCTGTCCCTGTTTTAGTCTCAGATCCTACCTCATTTTCATTGGTGTTTGATATGTTAGCTATTCAATTGCAGCTAATCCTTTTTTTTTTTTGGTGAAAACTGAATCAAAAGAGGCAGTTAGCACCTTTTCCATTTCCACGTTTTCTGTTTCTGCCTCTCCCATCTCAATGAGTAATGGGCCTACCCTGTCCTTGATCTTCCTCATGCTTCTAATGTATTTGAAGAATGCTTTCTTGTTACCCTTTGTCTCATTTTGTGTCTTGGCCTTTCTAATTTTATCCCTACATGTCTGTGAGGCTGTTTTCCTATTCCTCCCTAGACCTAGTTTCCACTTTTTATAGGACCCTTTTTTGAGTTTCAGATCACTGTAGATCTTCTGGTTGAAGCCCTGGTGGTCTCCTATCATGTTTCCTATCTTTCCTATGGAATGCTATAGTTTGCTCATGTTCCCTTAATGTCTGCTAGAAAAACTGCCAGATCTCCTGAATGGTTTCTCCTTAGACTTGATTCCCACGGGATCTTACCTGCCCAACTCCCTGAGCTTGCTGAAATCAGCCTTTTAGAAAATGTATTATCTTTATTGTGCTGTTTTCCCTCCTACCTTTCATTAAAATCACGAACTTGGTCATTTTTGTGATCACTTTCACCAAAACTGCCTTCCACTTTCCAATTCTCAACCTGTCTCTCTCGATTTGTCAAAATTAAATCTAGAAGAGCCTCTTCCCCGGTGGCTTTCTCCACTTTCTGAAATAAAAATAGTCTTCAGCACATTCCAAGAATTTGTTGGATAATCAATGCCCTGCTGCATTATTTTCTCAACAGACTTCTGGATAGGTGAAGTCCCCCATCACCACCAAGTCCTGTGCTTTGGATGATTTTGTTAGATATTTAAAAAAAGCCTCCTCCACTTCATCCTAGTTAGGTGGTCTATAGTAAACCCCTACCATGACATCACTCTTGGCTTTTTTTAACCCCTTTTATGCTTTCCCGGAGACTTTCAACAAGTCTGACTCCCATTTCCACCTCAACCACAATGCAGGTGTATACGCCTTTTATATACAAGGCAACACCTCCCTCCATATGAAATATTCTGCTGTGTCTCCTGAGGCGGTTTGTATTTGTGCATAGATAATGCCTAAGCCTAAACTTATGACTCACTGGAGCTTTAAATAGTTGTGATCTCCTTTGAGGAAATGTAGAGTTAGCACCACTTAGTATCTGGGAAGTGTGATGATTCCACCTCTCAGTGAAATGAAGCTAAACTGAAGTTTAGTTCACAATGAAAAACTATTACTGTGGTAAATTGTGCACAAAACTGTTGTTGAGCTTAATTTTTAAAACGGGCAACTACCGGAGTGTTGAAGAGTAAATATTCCTCCTGCTTTTAAATATTTCTCCTGGAGGGTTTTTATTCTGCTGCACATGAGTTAGGAGTAACTTACTGGAAACCGTACTAGAAACCATCCTGTGTGCAGAACAAAAACTGTCCTCTGCATCACAGATCATGGTCTCTGTGCAAAGCGGGTTTTGGGGCGCATGGATCAAACTTTGTCCTCAGATGCAGTGGAATTGTGTGTAGAGGGTAAATTATGGCTGGAAGGATGTAAATTTCTGTCAATTTCACTAACATTGATTGCATTGGTGACACTGTTCAGGAGCACTGTGCCTTCGTAGATGGAGCATTGGACTGGGTTCTGTTAGGGGCTCCACTGTTAGCCTGCTTCCTGTCCTTGAGTAAGTCATTCACTCACTGTGCCTCAGTTTCCTCATATGTAAAATTAGAACAATGAGGCTGATCTCTTTGTGAAGCACTTTGTGAAGAGCTACTGACAACAAAATTCTATTTTAGGGCTGGGTATTATTATTACCATTCAGAGAAAGTGACACAAAATTGCACTGCAAATAATAGTGATATGGGTAAATTCCAGGTAGCAGTACATCGTCATGTGATTACTGATATTTCCAGGGGAGTTACCATGTAGTCCGTACTTAGGCAAACCTCCCCTTGGGTTTGGATTAAAGGCTCAGGCTATGGTTACTCTACAAATATAGCACTCGTTTGCATATATTGCACTCTCATTTGCATATTCTCTTCCGATCCTTTTTGCAGAAGAGGTTTTTGCGCTCTATGCAGAAAAATACTCTTAAATGCAATTAAGCTAATTTTTCTGTGCTATGCAGGTTCCAGTCCAACTCTGCTGTGACTCCATTGGTCACAGATAAGGCATTTTGACCCTAGGTAGATAACTCATCAGTTCTGCTAGATTCTGGTAAATTTTACGAGTACAGAAGCTGTGTGTTGAAGGCTTGCGTGGGACAGAGATGGTTAGTTCAGAATGTGGGGTTGCCCCACACCATGAAGAACAATGACAAGGTATGCAAAAACACATTGGCCTTGGCATTTAAAACAAGTTTTTGTGCAGGTTGAACAGGAACCAGGCCTCCCCAGGTGACACGCCAGTACTTTACGTGACACTTTGCCTGCTGTCCTGCTAGTAAGTAAAATCCTGATCCCCTTGATGACCGTGACAAAACTCCCAGCAACTTCAATTGGACCAGGATTTGGAAAAGTTCCCCAAAGAAGAAAATCTTCCAGTTTTCTGGCCTGTCTGTCCCTAGGGTGTTTCTGCTGAGGAAACTCAAGGAGGTTTATTGTACAAGCCTGGAATTGTTGCATGTTATGTGACATCCTTTTGTCATACAGTACCATTCTGTGCCCTACTTGCTTGTCTGAGAACTCAGGACACTGCGTTTTCAACTGTGCTAGTTTCAAACTGAGCTTTGGCCAAAGTGTCCTCAACATTCATGGAACTTCACTGGCCCTCTTGGACACTCGAGTTAACTATGTGGAGACCTGAGAAGAACTGGATTCAACTCCGATGACAGAGCCATTGCAAAGACAGTGGAAAAAGCACAAGACTGGGTAGTGTCACTTTAACTCACACTAAGATGAAATTTACCACCATATAGAGCCTTCATCAGTCTCTTATATTAATTGTTTTATTGCTAGTGTAGATTTTAATCACCAGCCCATGTGGACTAAAACACGCTGGTAGCCAACATAGTTTTTGAGATTAAATCCAGAAACCCATTAAAGATTCTTTTAGGCACTGGAATGACAAAGGGAGAGAGTACAGGTCTTGGATCTAACATGAGTCCATTTTATGAAAAGTAAGATATGATGCCAAGAACAAGTGAAAGGCTTTTGTAGCAGAAGGAAACCATTTAAAAGGGTATACCAAGGGAATCGGATAAATCCAGGAGATATCTGTCCAGCACATACTCAAGGAAGTGCACCAGGGTATCTATTAAAGACAGTAGTGCAGAAAGCAATATATTAACAGCTATGGGTACTGTCACTTCGAAAGAAGGGTTAGAAGTGGCAACCTGAAGAAAAGAGTTTGGTTAAAATACAGATATTACATAATGCTCTCTTTGAAAGGTGAGTAAATATGTCGGGTACACAAGGACCTATGTGATGCTAAGAAGAACAAACTTTGCTAAGAAAATGCTAACAGACTCGTCTGCAAAACCACTCTAGCGGCACTTCCACGGTGCTGCTCACGCTATGTTTAAGACATGACTGGGCTGGCAAAAATCCACTGAAGTGCAACATACCTGATGCCAGGCTTATAGGAAGCACTGCTGTGACTTAATTAAAAGCCCTGCTGCAAAGGAGTCTCTGAAGGCTTTTAATGAACTGTAATTGTGGCATGCACGCTGAAGGTGTTACTGAGCAACAGCTAGTGATAGTCTTGCCTTTTTGAGATTGCATCAGGATAGAGAATATTGGCAGTGCTGTTGCCAATTGGCAGATATTAGAAAGAGATTCCTTTGGTTCAACAGACTGTCCTCACTTTCTGGGTCTCAGGGTTCTCTACACAGATTGCAGAAGGGCTGAACTCCTGAGTAAAAATGATCTTTCAGATACAAAAGTCAGTCAGTCTCTCTCTCCCTCTCCCTCTCCCTCTCCCACTCTCTCTCTCTCTCTCTCTCTCTCTCTCTCTGCTCTGAGGGTTCAAATAGGATTTCCGGGAAGCTGCCACAGATACACGTTGGTGCTAAACAAATAAGACAATCTCACAGTATTGTACTAGCACCAAATGTCAAATGTTTGCTTCTGGGTACTCACTTTGTACCTCAGCGATTTGGGCAGTTCCTGTGTGTATACATGTACTTGTTTTGTGTGCATATGTGTGCAAAAGCAGAATGCACACACGCAATTGGTACACAATACAAATTTTTTTGCAAGGAGAGGCAACTTTATACAACAGTATTTTGTCCCTCTTTCACTTTTCAGTTTCCTGAAGTAAGTTAGATTCTCAAGTTGTGTGTTAGTTGTGTGTCTGTAGTGCTGAGTTCCACGCTTTTTTAAAGGTTTACCAAGTTCAAAGGCATTTTTAATGCCTTCAGTGTTATCCCGGTGCTCCCAAGCAACTGAAGGAGAAAATCTATAATAAAAATCTCAACATTGGCATTTGTTTACTTTGGTTCCTTTAATGTTGTTAGAAAATAAAGATCTCTCTACACTTAGTCTTGTTTCCAAAAACTAGGTGACCATTTTCTATTTCTTTAGAATTTGAGGCAGGATTGCTGTGTGAATCCAAATATTTTTATTTATGCTTTAAAAAACAAACACACAGATTTTCTAACATTAATGAGCGCAAAGATGAAAATTGGCAGGGGTTGTTGGACAGCACAGTCTCTAGAGTAAATAATTTCCTTACAATTACCATTATTGATTTTCATAGTACTTTAGGATCCTTTCACTTAAAAGCAGTTTCATACAACACATTGTTTTTATTATATGGTGGTATTTAAGTAAAGTGTGTTACAATTTACAGCTAGTATGCCAGGTTACTGTTTACCACTTAGGTGGCGGAAAAAAGAAACAAACACACAATTTTATCGTTTCTGGCTGAAGTAAGAATAAAACAATAATGTACAATGGGACTGTAGAACAGATAGCCATTCCCACTGCCTGATGCATGCTGCAAGATGCATTGAGCTTAGGGATGTTAAACAGTTGACCAATAAGCACAACACTTATCGATATACTTATCGAATAACCAGCTCTTTCTAGTTAACTCAGGCTGCAGCCAGCCACACTGGACTGGAGCAGCCCTGGCTGTCAAGGGACCCTGTGCCACAGCTGGGCCAGGCATTGGGACCTAAGTTAATACAAGTTCACTGGTTAAGTGCTATCTGTTAACCGTTTCCCTAACATAGGACTGAGAGTCAGAAATTCTCAAATTCTAAACTCACATTGAACTTGACAATATCACCCAAATCTCTCTCTTGATTTTGCTGTGTGTAAAAGTGATAATCACTCTTACCAAATGGTGGCTGCAGTGTTTAATTAGTTAATATCTGGACATTTGCAGTGGGATGTTATAATAGAAGAATTTGAGAAAAATTAACTAATGCTGCAAAGCCAGAGATCTAAAGCAAATTAGTTTTCACCCAGTGATCTCTTGACAAGGATCTTCCTGCTGGTTGAGTCAAATATTAATGTGTTTTCTTATTAATCCCAAATTAGGAAAGCAGCCTGTACTGAAGATGCGTCTCATGCAAGGAGCTGGAATATATATTGTATTTAGATGCTAGCTATTGAAAATCTTGTGCTTTCTTATTAAATAATATCACCTTTCCTGTTTGTTGAACCCAGACCATGCATAGTTGGGTAGGTGAGGATTTGCCAGCTAGATCAACTACAACCTCCTCAGGGCCTGGTGAAGGAAACTTGGAAGAGAAATGTAAACAGGTAGACTCAAAGCGGTGTACGCTAATCACAAAATACACTTCTGTTTGCAGTTTAGATGTCTAATACAGTCTAGCCATGTAAGGAGACATTAACCGGGTGCCTGAAAAAGCGATGCCTGACTGATATGTGTGTGTGAAATAATAGTTTGGTTTTAGTGTGTCTTTCTATTAACCCTATTGTCCAAAAGCTGTAGCTGGGCAAAGTCTGGCCCAGTTTGTTGGCTGTGGTTCAGAAGTGCACAGCTCAGGAGAGTTGGCACAAAGTTGGTGTTTTCACTTCTCTCATACTGGACAGACTGTGGGGCAGGCTAGTCCCCAGTATAAGTTAGAGCAGCCTCCCCCGGCAGCTTCATGGGAATGATATGGCTACTGGGGATCAAATTCACTGCAGTTTTCTATATGAGCTGGCTGGCTGGATTTCTCAAGTCACGAATATTAAGCTCAGGACACCGATCCTACTCCTTTCCTAAAAAGAACTACTTCTCCCATGTCAACGTGACGTTTCTTTTAACTGGAAGGGGCCAGACTTGGTTTCAAAGTTATTTTGTATATTGCAATTCGATTATGCAGCACATCGGAACGTAGTGAATCTGGCTTACCAACCAACCGACTCCTCTAAGTGCAGAATGGGACATTGAGTATTAATATTCATGTCAGATGATGCTGTTGGATAGCAGAGCTTTGGCAAGGTCGATCCTCAGTTCAGCAGTGTCCTGAGCCAGTGCACTTTGTGAGCAGGCAAAAGCTCATGGAACATGTAAGGGAATAACGATTGAGGGAACGACGGAAGTAGCAGATCCACATTGTGTGATCCAACATCCTGACATGGAGTCAGAGCCCGCACAAAACATACACAGACACTAACTTCATGGGCGCTGCTCTTGTTTAAACTGGCAGCGAGCCTTAATATCTGGGTTATCTGGCCCTGCCAGGAGAGGTGCTCAGTTTGCACAATGCTGAAGCAGAGTCAGAAGCCAGGGGCACAAAGGTGAGAGAAGATTCCTGTCACATACCCTCTTTCCTGTCCTGAGCCGGAGTGTTGCATGGGCAATGCTTGTGAAGCAAGTACACACTGAATTTGTTTGTCCGTGTGTGTGTGTGTGTTCACTATGATGCTGTCCAGTGAATAGTGATTAGGGCCAAGATTTTCAAAAGTAATGTGCTCAATTTGAGACCCCTTACAAGAGAACCCCTGGGAAAACCTGCCCTTTGAAGGCATCTCAGGTTGGGCATGCAAAAACCGAAATACTCAAAATTCCTGGTCACTTTTGAAAAATTAGCACCTAAAATGATAGCAGTGAAATAGCAATGAAAATTACTCATTTTGATCAACATTGCTGCTTCTGCCCCCTTCAAATGGGAGAGGAAAATTGCACCCACAGCCCAACCTTGTCCGTAAAACTTTTACCACTTAGTAAATCCAACTTTAGGCCTGCTTGGCTGGAGCATGCTCGGAACATTGTCTTTTCAATCTTGGACAGCAAATCCTAGCTAGAGGCAGAACCCTGGTTTGCATTGCAGTCCACTCCTGCAATAAACCAAAAAGTAGTTAAAAATAGCTGTGAGTGAGTATTGTTTAAAAAGAGCTGCCTCTCACAGATTAAGGTTGAAATAAAAACCACAGAGCCTTAGTACTTTCTCAGTGCTGATACTGAGCTACCATTTACTGGTGGTAGTTTGGATTTTGCAAGGAGCACTTATTAGGTCTCACATCTCAGGAATAGGGTACATCATTCTAATGCCTTTTTGGTGCCACATAAACTACAACTCCCCTTTGACCAAATGCTATCCTTGTTAGAGGCCCAGTTGGCCAGTAGCAGTTAAGCTCCTAACTGGACATTTGCATACCTAACACTAGAGAGCTTTTCTAAATACTTAGGCTATAATAAATGCAAAGGGGAAGGAGCCAATGGCAAAAAAATGTGATGACCTTGGAAACAGGACTTGTCTGCAGCACATCTGTGTTCTCAGGATTGCTACATTAGAGTCAGATTGTGCCTATGAGGCAGTGGTCTGTGTAAGGATGAAGCAAAGCCATATTGTCCCTGTTGGAGCTCTAATAAGGATTGCGCTCAGAAAAGCTGAGTTATCCTGGAGTGCTGTAGAACACCAAGGGAAGGTGCCAGTCCCATCTCCCAAAGAACTCTGAATTCCCTTCTGCTATTGCTTCAGCTCCTTCCTGTCCCTGTGAGCATTACAAGAGAACTTTCTCTCTATGTAATACAGCTTCAAGGACTACCTGGCCCATTCATGGGGGATATATGGACTGGAAAAGCTTCCTGAATCCTTCCCATGCCCTGTGCATTTGTCCAAGGTCCAGGCACAGTTTGGCCCTAAATTTGGACCCAATCTTTGAGTAGCTTCCAGCTCACCTCCTAGAATTCCTGTTAATTTTAGTGGATACTCCAGGCGCTGAGCAATGACAGGAGCAGGCCCAGTTTATGCAAGAAATAAACCTACCATGGAAAGAGGTATGTGATAAGAGAAATCTACAGAGCAGCACAAGTGTAACTTAACAGAAATTGGGAGGTGATGTTTGTAGATTTGGTCCTGTGGGCTTGACTCTGGCAAACACCCATTAATTGCAGTGGGTGCTTTGCCGGAGTTAGGACTGCAGGATCAGACATTTCAAAAAAAAATGTGAAGTGGATTTTTTTTTAAACAGTTGGTCTTATCCTGAGACCATTGCTCATGTCCCGTCTTTTTCACGTCTCACTGAAGTTGAGGTTTGCTTGTCAAGTTGCACTAGTGATTGTGTGTAGATTTCTAACCATTTAATTACTAATTCACAGGTGTGCATGATTTTGTGAATGGGTGTATATTTTGCCATGATTATCATTTTCATTCAGTTCAGTATGCTGACTCTTCTGTTTTGGGGGCTTTCATTTGCAGTAATATTTCATTTCAGAAAATAGTATGATGAAAACTAAAGGTCCAAGTACCAGGCGAGACAACAAAACATGTCCCCCATTGGGTACAGGATAAAGAAACTCCCTGGCACAGCTGATTGAAAGTAAGAGGAGGACCAGTCTGGAGTTAGAATCTTCAGAGAGTAAAGTACCAAGGGAAAATAATTTCTCCCCTCCTTCCATACCCTGGGACTCTTAGTGTTAAGTAATTCACTGCAGGCCACGTTTCTGTAGAAGTGAATGGGAATTTTCTTCGGGAGCCAGCAAACTCTTTGGTTAGCCATGGAACTGAAAGCTGGAAACCTTTGTTCACTGACTCTGCCAGCGACTTGCTAAGCAATCCTGCAAAAGTCCTTTCCAGTCTGTCACCATTTATTCATCTGTCAAATGGCCAATGCTGCTGCTTCTCCATTTTTAAAGAGCGCTTTCAGATCTACAGCTGAAAAGTGCAGTTTTAATGCAGGGCCTTATTATTAAGTTCTAAGCCTAATGAATGGAAAGTTAAATAAAATTAGTTTTCATACTGAAACAATGGGGCACTCCCATTCTGTTTAGCTAGGAAAGGTTTCTGTGTACCCAAGTTCCTCCTCTACCAATGGATTCCATTTTATAAGAAACTATATGCAATTTTTAAAGCATTTAATTTACTAAAAATGATGTCCTGGGTTTTGAATCAGCTGAATCAATGGAAAGTGCAGTTACCGTCAAAGGAATGGAATACATGAGTTTGTTTTAACAATGCCTTTAAAGATATTCTTCATTTCTTTGGAAGTCTCAAGAAAGCTTCTAAACCAAATGTCTATGATTGCAGAGTCTGGGCAGCTTCCTTAATCAAAGCACATGTAACCTGGCTTCTCACGTTGGGAGCCCCAACGACTGCCCTTTTTTTGTCCAGAGAAATACTTTGGAGGTTAGTCATGTGTGCAACTAATAAGAGGGTGGAGAACATGCTGCTAAAGAACTCTTTTTAGAGGTCCTTCATTGATGCAGCTTCTTTTTAGTTGTTTTCTTCTACTGTACAGAATTGGTAATTATAAGATCACTTCACACTCTCATAAAATGAGCAAGGGGGGAGAGAGAAGAATTGGGACACTTTGTACTGGGTGTACAGTCCAAGGCCATATCAGTGAGGGACATGTGACTGTAATTTGCCCAGGCAGTACTGGAGCTGGTTGTTAGCAATTATTTACACTGTAAATGTTCCCATTAAAAGCCATTTCTGCCCAGCATTATCCATTGCCATGTGGATTGAATGAGGTTTGCTTTTTCATCTAGAAGAATCATCTCCAAGACTACTTAGGCACATGGAGTGAAACCCTGGCTCCTTTGAAGTCAATGGCAAAATTCCTATTGGCTTCAGGCGGGCCAGGATTTCACCCACTGTCTATCAGGGAGCTGCAGATGCAACACACTACATAGTAGGGGGAAGAGGATTCCTCCCCCTTTTGCCAGTTTTAGTCTTTGAAGCAGCCCTGACTGGTTGTCCTTGCCCTTAAGACTGGTGGCTGCAATACAGGGTTAATATGTGAAAGGCAAAGTGGGGATTCTCTTCTGATGGATAGGTTTAGTGGATCTCTTGGGTGGAGAGAGCAGTTGTCCCTTCCACACTAAGATAAGAAGCTGCAGTCCTGGAGTCTTACAGTTACTGTGTTCTCAAAGAAGTCTGTTTTGTGTTTGGTTTCTTTTGTGTCTAGCAGCAGCTTATTGGTGTTCAGTGGAAACACCCTGCAGGGCAGGAAACCGTAAGACTTTATTACTGTAACAACGAGCAGCTCTGTAAGCCTGGAAAACAAATCTTGTCCATGTAACAATGCATTGTAAACATAACTGCTAAATGTTAATTTCAACAGTGCTTCCTTGCTGTGTGGTAGATGTGTGTCTGTCTCGTATGTTAATTTTCTGTTTAAATGAAAAGTCTGTAACATTTACTGCAAGGGTCCTTTCTAATAGAATGCAGAATATTCTAACTCTCAGAAATAATGAACTGACTGATGTTTTTACCTTTCTGTCTTCTTTCTAGGCAGCACAAATAGTCCTGATTTCATTGTTTGAACTGAACACTCCTGAGTTTACGATGTTACTTGGTGCCTTGCCAAAAACATTCCAGGACGGTGCTACCAAGCTTCTCCACAACCACCTCAAGAACTCCAGTAACACTAGCGTGGTGAGATGCTTATGCAGCTAATGTCCATAGAAAAGAGCAGAGCTGCAGAAGATGACAGTTCACGGATGTTTCAGCTGTTCAGTAGCATGTTTCCAGTCCTGCCTAGCAGCATTATGACCCAGTGGCATCTGTTTGACATTGTATTGAAGTGATCATTAAAGCAATCCTGCCAGCTCTTTTTAGGTTTAATCTGCATGAGAGAGTTTCTAAAGCACCTAAGTGATTTAGGAATCTAGAAAATAATGGGACCTGTGTGTCTAGGATACTGGGCTGCTTTTGAGAATCCCACCAGAAGCATTCCTCTTGAGCTTTTGGTCCTGCAAACTCTGTGTTCAGCACTGCCAGTTGAAACCTATTTAATATCTTATGTTCTCCATCAGGGAACTAAAACTTTGATCTAGTAGTAGGTCTTTTCCAGCTCTTACCAGTGAGCCTATAGTTTGAGTTTATATGCTGCCTTTACATACTTTTATTAAGGAAGAAAGTAGGAGAGAATCTTTTTTTGGTAAATCCTTTTTTTTTCTCTCTCTCTCAGTTCTGCATGTACCACAATATTTTTTGACTCAATTCCTCTTGACTGTAACAACTTATTTATATTGAAATCCCATGTAATTCAGACAGGGTCAGGTCCTGGGATCTTTGCACATCCATTATCTTGAGTGGGAGTTTTGCCTGAGCAAAGACTGTGGGATCAGGTCCATAGGAAGCAGGGTGCTGAACACACCTGTGCTCTTGGTGGCATTCTCCAGTGCCTTGCACCTGGTGTATATAGTACTACCCAGTCAGAATGGAAGCATTTTTTTTTACCAATGTTGCTATTTGGTAAATGGCTCTGCAAGGCAGTTGAGAATCAGGCTGAAAATTGCTATCGTACAGTTTTGTCTCAAGTTACAAAACAAAATCCAGAACGACATTCCAGAATATGAAAATCATAAATGTATTAAAATAACTTGTCAATGACCAGAATAAAGGTCCCCATAACTTATAATGCAAGGAATTGTGTTTCAGAAGTTGAATAACTTGATAAACCACTTCTCTGGCAAGATCGCTTTAGAAACAGCAGCACAAAGTATCAAATATGCTTTTTTAAATTGTGAGTTTCATGGCTTGTTGGAAGGTATCCACGTTAACTTGATTTTATGTGCTATTCCTTCTCTTTAACCAGCCATTTCATGGGCCAATTTTTTCAAATTTGCATGAACCGTATTTTTCAAAGCTCACCCGAAACATGTTTACACTCCTTGCATTTGTAGATTTTGAAACACAAATGCAACAGGAACACACGTGTCTTGGGTGGAGCCCACATTACACGGGGCTGTGAAAGGGTCGCCTTCTCAGGCTAGAAAATATTGGAATTTACTAACGAGTTTGGGTGAAATCCTGTTTTTGTTTATGCTTTCAATTCATCTTATTGAAATCAATTGCTGTAAATAACACAGATAAACTAAAATCAGAATGTGGCTAAGTCTGTCCTGATTTTCACCCATTGTGTCATTACTGTTGTCCAGAGTAAATAAAAACAGAATTTGGGCTCATTTTCTTTTTGTCTCCTCCTGTGTATATAAGCATTTCCCTAACCTTTTTCTTCCTGCTTTTGTATTAGGGTTCTCCTAGCAATACTATTGGCCGGACTCCTTCACGACACACCAGCAGCAGAACCAGCCCCCTAACTTCCCCTACCAACTGTTCCCATGGTGGACTGTCTCCAAGGTAATGCAGCAATTTAATTAAATAATTACAACATCTTAAAGTGTTCCACCATTAAATGTGCATCTCTACAATGTCATTCTTCAGATCGGATGGTTAAAGCCAAGAGTATAAAATGGTAAATTCAGTTCAGCAGAGTTTGACAAATACATACACAAAGCATAATAATGCATGGTGGGTA
The DNA here is from genome assembly GCF_049634645.1 of Pelodiscus sinensis. Taxonomy (NCBI): domain Eukaryota; kingdom Metazoa; phylum Chordata; order Testudines; family Trionychidae; genus Pelodiscus; species Pelodiscus sinensis. Next base: position 7,881,564 of record NC_134717.1, on the reverse strand, counting down.
TTTGCTTCTTATATACGTGATAGTGAAACTGGAACATCAGTCTTGTGTATGCTTAACATCTTGCATTTTCCTTCACAACCAACCCCTCCGCAGAATCACATACTTGTGTTCAAAGTTCAAGTCTAATGGCTAGAGAGAGATTCAACCCATGCTATTTGAATCTGGGCCCCGGTTTGCTTTTCAAACACTGTCTAATAGTTGGTGTGTTTTAGATTCAGGGCTTTGGTTTGAGCCCCCTCTGTGAGGACAGCACTTTCTGCTTGAGCAGCGTGCCTGGCTAGATGGTACATTGCCTACAAGGATGCTATTCCATTAAGAGAGACTGGATTTTGGAAGTGCAGTATTCTGCTGCTGGTGTCAGGCTGGATGAGGAGGGTGGTTTGAAAGAGGATGCTCAGGCATGGGAGATTGTGAAGGTTGCTGCTAGGCTCTGCGTATAGAAACTAAAAACCGTACAGATTTGTAGTGTACTTGAAGTCAAAGCCATTACAACCTAGTGCTGTGCTGTTAAATGTCTCCATGGAGTATTAATCGCAACTGGCTTGATCCTGCCGCATGCTCCGGGGTTTTGCTGCCAGATACCACAAGGCTATTAGAGCAGAGAAGATAGAGGTTCAGAGAGAACGGTGTGTTATAATTCTCTCGTTTTTTTACTTTACACCTCTTGATGCTAGATTGGGCACGTTTTTGGTTGCTGTAAGTGTTGTCACAAGAAGTCATTCTGTGGCTGAGTCGCCTTGTCAGGAATCATGGTATCAGTGACGTTTTGCCATCCAGAGCCGAGCAACAGAAATGTGTACTCTTCAGAAGGCCAAACATTTCAGGGTATCTAAATTCATTTTCAAATCCCTAAATCTGCTTCACTACAGAGCCAGCCTTAGAACTTGCCAGACTTGAGTCATCAAATATGGCATTAAGGATGGGAAGTGTTTTTTCAACAGGGATTTTTCCAAATAAAAGTACTAGGATTTCCCTTCAGACAGACAATCCCAGTAGCAGTACTTCCTCTTCTCCTTGTTGGGATGTTAAGATTTTGAATCTCTGGCATGGGAAATTATAGGCCAAGAGCTCTGTGTCCCTGTGGCTAAAAATGCAACAAGGGTAGTACTTGCATGCAGCATCTAGTTCTAAATCCATGATATTTTACTATATTTGTTTTTGGTCTTTATAAAACAGCTGATATTCACTGCTTCATTTACTGTCTTTTAGTAAGAATATAAGAACATAACATAAGAGCGGTCATACTGGGTCAGACCAAAGGTCCATCTAGCTCAATATTCTGTCTGCCGACAGTGGCCAATGCCAGATGCCCAGAGGGAGTGAACAGAACAGGGAATCATCAAATGATCCCTTTCCTGTCATCCATTTCCAGCTTCTGACAAACAGAGGCTAGGGGCACCATCACTACCCATCGTGGCTAGCAGCCATTGATGAACCTAACCTCCATGAATTTATCTAGTTCTTTTTTTAACCCTGTTTGGGTACATCTACACAGCAGCGTTCGGAATAATGTCCATTATTCCAAAATAACTATGCGAGTGTCAAAATAACGGGCAGCTTATTTTGGCATTTGTAAACATCATTCCACAAGGAATAGTGCCTCTTCCGAAATAGCTATTTCAGAATAGTAGTAGTGTGGATGCTTCACTGTTCCTATTATGAAATAGCTCCTCCCCCAGGCCACTCAAAGTAATTACTCCCTGGTGCTTCCTGGGGCTCTAAATCGAGGCAGCGTGTCCATATTAGGGGAGCCTGCCTTGGACTAATTTCCAGGCTTCCCTGTAGTGTAGAGGCACTATTTCAAAATCAGCTTTTTTGGAGTATTTCTTTCAGAATAGCTTATTCCAAAATAATCGTGCACTGTAGACATAGCCTTAAAGTCCTGGTCTTCACAACATCCTCTGGCAAGGAGTTCCACAAGTTGACTATATGCTGCGTGAAGAAAAGCTTCCTTTTGTTGGTTTTAAACCTGCTACCTATTAATTTCATTTGGTGACCCCTAGTTCTTATGTTTTGGGAACAAGTATGTGACTAAATGTCCTTATGTTCTTATGTTTCTTATAATTTATGGCCCAGTCATGTGGATTTTCAACACCCTGAGCAAGATAGTTACTGACATAAGTCTGTAGTATAGACCAAGCATCAGTGTATTTCCTTTGCAAAAAGAAGCTTTCCTAACTTCAGAGTTGGGCGAGGGGAAGAATTGGAATGATCTTAACAGAGTAACCAAGGTTATACTGTAAGAATTAGCTTGTATTATCCAGCAATGCCCCTTACAGGTAGGTGGGAGGCAAGATATGGAACTTTATGGTTATTGTAATTTTTTTCTTCAAAGCAACATTCTTGCCAACTATTGCATTTTTGTAAAACCTGTCGCTTGATTCCTGACTAAAGAGTGAATTTCCTGACACTGCTCTTCAAACAGGGTTTTAAATGGCACTGCTGTGGTGTGCACTAGAATGATTTCTTACTTGTATCTGTTTCCAGTCTTGCAGCATCTTTCACTTATGTATATGGGAATGTGACTTTTTCAGATACAATGTACTCAAACCTAATAGAAACAAAGTGGCATGCTGAATACTCCTACAGCTCTAGAACAGAAATCTGGAAACATGTAGAATGTAAACTAGTGGATAGACAGAGAGGCAGACAAGAAGTTGCATCCAATTTTGCTTGATTATGAAACAAGTGGAGTAGCTCAAGAACTGTCCTAGGACCAGGAACATCTTAAACTAAACACCCACTGATGTAAATGGAAATTTTGCCTGAGTATAGACTGCAGGATTTTACTGTGAGCCATCACACAGAACCAGATATTATTGCAAACCAATTTTACTCAATCCCCTTTTACGGGTTTTCTTCCCCTAGCTTTCTTCTAGCTAAATTCCATTGTCTAAAATCATTGCTCAGAGGTTGAATCCCGGCACCTATACCATAGTCCACTTGCATTATTTTAGGAATTGTGTTTTAAAAGCTACATTCTGTGTTTGAAATATATTGAATAAAACAGGCAGGGACTGGCCAGCGTAAATCATTAATAATAACAGTAAACATCTAAAGCAACACTTAAGGCCAAAGCAATGACCTGAGGAGATCAATGGAGTATTCTTGTCTCATTTTGTTTCTGTTAAATTTCTTTGTCTTTCTCTCTCTGCCTCTCTCTCTCTCTCTCTCTCTCTCTCTCTCTGTCTTCCTCTCTTATCTCTCCAAGGAAGCATGAGAACACTTAAGCCACTCAGATTAGTTTTTTTTCCTCCCTTTTCCCTCTGTTTTCTCTCTTCCTCCCTCCCCCTCCCCCCCCCCGATCACTGCAGTCGTTTCTGGGGTTGGAGTGCAGACGGGCTGTCGAAGCACCCCCCTCCCCTTTCTCAGCCTAACTCCATCCCCACTGCTCCTTCCCACAAGACTTTCAGACGCTCTTACTCGCCCAGGTAACAAGCTACCTGTTAAACCAACTTGTCTGAGGTGTCACAATATTATTTACCTTTCACATGATGGAAGTTTCTCAAAATGGGTCAGGATGTTTCTGGAGACTTTTCATCCAGAGGAGAATAAACCCCAGGCTCTTGGTGGTCTATGAAACCTAGTGTGACTGAACTAGCTGCTTTCTTGGCTGCTAGAAATCAGAGTATTAACTTACAGAGACTGAAGGTTCCCAGAAAACTCAGTCTCCTGTTTTATGTTTCTTACAGTTTGAATTCCAATGCAGAACTCAATAATTCTCTAGTGTTGGCAGTTCTGAGTGTACCACACTGCCCAGTGGCCTCCAACCTTTATAAGCACAACATCACTTAAGTTAAGTGCAACCCAGGATCTACTTCAAACCAAATACCCTGGCCCCACCTCATCCCCCACCTCTTCTTGGAGGCCCCGCCTTGCTCACTCCATCTCCCTCACCCTACAGAGCAAGCAGGAGGTTTCTAGGGGGCACTCCAAGGCAGATGGCAGGAGAAGCATGGCCGTGGGTGCATAGGCAGCTGAAATGTCCACACTTTATAGCCTCCCAGTCAGGATCACCTGTCAGAGGCTCCAAGATCTCCCAGTAGATCCCGATCTACTTGTTGGTGACCACTGCGGTACCCAATATCTTTGTCACATTACAGGCGAGCTCTTCAAACAACGGCACCTAAATTACCCATCTGAACTATGCATGGATGCACACAGAGTGGCACTTGCAAATGCAAGCAGGGATGTTGTGAGGTGTTCATGCCTATAAAGCATTGTGAAGGTGAAGCATGCGCATATAATATTGCAGAACTTGCCTGCCTACAAGGATCGTAGGGTATCCCATGTGACTATAGAGCATCACAAAAAACCATTTTTTTAATTGAATGTCACTGTTGCAGAGGTTTTCAGCAACTATTACAACTGTGTAAGATGAGCATTTGCCCTTGGTTTGTCCCTTTCTGGCTTCTACCTGTAGAGTATGTCAAACCAGAATTACAGAATTAAATTTCAGGGAATTTTGGATCAAACGTTGTTCTTCATACACATGCCTTATTTAAATTGCTGCATTTACTTAGGAACCCAGGCAAAACTGATAATTAAATTTGATACATTCAAATCCTGCAGTTTTCCCCCAGCAAAACTCCCATTGACTGCTTACTCCTGATTTTAATGGAAATTGCCTTAGAAAGGATAGGTCCATTAATGCTTATAATCCAGAATGGGCAGGGATGGTGTCCCTAACCTCTGTTTGACAGGAGCTGAGAATGGGTGACAGAGGAGGGATTACTTGATGATTCCCTGTTCGGTTCACTCCCTTTGGGGCACCTGGCATTGGCCACTGTCGGCAGACAGGATCCTGGGCTAGATGGACCTTTGGTCTGATGCAGTTTGGCTATTCTTATGTTCTTATGACTGTTTTATTTTTCCCCTAACTAGGAAGTTTTAAAAAAAACAGTATTTTCAAAAGTTGTTGGCCAAGTTATTGAATTTGTAGATGAAATTCTTTTATGATTCCCCTCTGATTACTAAACACTAGGATATACCCATTGTGACAAGGTGATAACGTTGAAGAATACACCATCCAGAAGCTTGAAAGTGAAAGGAGGAAGTGCAAGCAGACAAAATTATGGGGTGCTGCATAAGAATGCTAAACTGTTAGTTACTCGGGGCATTGTGTCACTATTTAAAAAACCCTGTTTTTAGAAAATAAAATACGTCCCAAACACTGGACAAGAAAGCAAGATTGGTAAATTGCCACATCGTGTTTGATACAAGTGGCAGATGGAAAATAATGTTGTGACATCCCTAAACACTGCTTATCTCTACTCATCTCTTCTTGTTCATCCTGTGGCTCTTCCAGTTTTCTGCATGGGTATTATTTTTCCTGTTGTGGTTGTCAGTCTGTTTTTTGAAAGGTAGGTGTAGATCCATCTTGCATTTATTTTTGTATCCATCATATTACCTATATAGTAAACAAACACGTATTGGCAAATGGATAGATGTGTTTGTTCACATATAGAGTATTCTTTCATTTAAAATGCGAAACTGTACTCATGATATGGGATCTCTTTCACAGATTCACTATTGTTTTACGAAAATAGGCAGATGGCATGCGAATCAGTTGATGTCTTTACATTTTATAACATTTAAATTTGTGCCACAAGGAACACTCCTAACCACTGTCACTCACACAGACCTGTTCCTCTTTGTTCAGATCTTGCTTTATTACTTTGGCATCACAAATTCTTTGCTTTGACCACCTCTGTGGGAATTGGTTCACTTCAATTTAAATTTTTATTTTTTGAGGTATGTATGCATATGCAAGGGCAAAATTTGGCTCAATATTTATCACATGAGTATTGTCCTTTAAGGGAAGGAATAATAATTATAGCAGAAGAGGGGGGAGTCAGGATTACTGGAATTCTGTTCTTGAGTCTACTGGGTTTTTACCACGTGACCATGGCCAAATCGCGTAACCACTCCATGTCTGTTTAGCTCTTTGCGCTAGAGGTATAATAATGTTGACATGCACTTACCTCAAGGAGTGATTCGTTACTCATTTAACCATTTGTAAAGCTCTTGCTATCTTTGATTGAAAGATGATTGAGTTCAACATCTTGTTTTAAAGTCAAGATCAACTAAGACTAGTCTGAGTCCTATCTGATGTCCACCCAAAAAGGCCTTCTGTTTCCATTTGTACAGGCTGCACCTACACCTTGCATTTTAGAATAGTCTTAAAAACTATATTCATCCTTTGCTAGTCTGAAAAGTCTGCAATTTTATAATTCCTTATGGTTCGTAAGCATGTTTTGTTCCCAGACACCAACCCATTAAAGAGTCTCCTATTTCCTTCCAGCCAGACCTTGCCTCAGAGACATTGTTTGTTCAGAGATCGGGAGTGGTCCTTTGGTTTCTTTGCCAAAACATACGACGTACGTTCTGTACTAGTGCTCATGCTTGTGCTGTTGTTTCTGAGTGCGTGTATTGACAGAACCAAGGGTTATATCTAATTTAAGATTCTTTGTTTCTGAAGGATTCAAGAGGCCGAAATCTTGTCCTTTTGAAGTTCTTAAATCTCTTCTAGAAACAAGGAGAGGTTCTAGATAATGTTCTGCTGTGTTCTATAGAAAGATGGCCTACGTGTTCACAAGTCAAAAGAAGATTCACATTTCCTAATTCTTCCGTCCTGCAAGCCATTTCTTTGTTTTGTGACAGGATGATGTCGATATTTCACTCTGAGCACCTTCCTCTTAGCCACCATGTCTTAAATTTGTTCACAAACTGAAACTCACCCATGCACACAATGAGTCCACTTCTGCCATTTATTGCCCAGAGAATTGATGATGCACATATCTCTAAATCCTTTTGCTGTTTGCTTCTTGTTTTCTGAGCCCTTAGGCTTCTCCAGAAAAACTGTATGTCTCCATGAAACACCTTTTGTAAGTGCTGATTTAGACCTTGCTACAGACTCAGTCCCCTGAGCAGAACAGAGTCCTGCTGATAACTCCATGTTCCGTTTGGAGCAGGCAGAAGCTCATCTTTCTTTCCATTTTTTTCCCTACACCTTTTATACCTGCTACCCTTGTATAAGAGTAATTTTTCTTGTGAAACTCCAAAGGATACCATTTCAGAGGGCTCTTATGGGAAGTCCAGGGACTCTCATATGCCCACCAAAAGTGAAGAATTTCTAATGCTTTGGTGATGGGATCAAGAATCTAGTTTGAGTTAGAGAGATCCATTTTCCCAGCATCATCTTCAATAGTAATAAATTTCCACTAAGAGACTAACTGTGCAAGTGTTAATTTTTATTACTTTAGGAATTTAAATGAAATAGTCAAGTCCATGTAATCATTCCTCTCAAGTTAAGTATCTCTTCCACGTTTGAATCCTTTGACCTACAAGATATTTTACACCTTTAATGTGAAAGTTAAAAGCTAAGCTTCATTAAATCAGCGAATACTACAACTCTTTGAATTCTCATTTTTTTTTTTTTTAATTTAACAATGCCATTATTCTGTTTTGAGGGGCTAGGTATCTTGCTATGAAAACTAGGGCACTTATGTGGAATTTAATGAAGAGTGAACATAATTCTCTCATTGACACCACTTTAACTCCACTGACTCAATGGAACTGGTCATTAATTACATCTGTGCGAAAAGGAAATTGGGCCCAAAATCTGCCTAAGTTCTGTCCACATTTTGTTCCAAGTCACTGTTAGAAATGGAACTCCAACTCATCTCGTTTCAAGCTGGCAATAATGTTATTCAAGGTCAAAAATTGATTCTGATTTTGATATGTGATGTCTTACAACATGCATCTGACCTTTTAGCATGCTGGATTATGACACGGAGAACCTAAATTCGGAAGAAATCTACAGCTCTCTTCGTGGAGTCACAGAGGCAATTGAAAAGTTTAGTTTCCGTAGTCAAGAGGATCTGAATGAACCAATCAAGCGTGATGGAAAGAAAGACTGTGATGTAAGTAGGCTGTTAATGAAATTATAAAACACCATTTGCAACGCTTTGTTTTTCTGGATAGTATTGTATGTTAATTGGTCATGATTTGGAATTGTTTCCTTCATTTTCTTTGCCATGGATAATCATTTAATCCTAAAATCATAGGGGGGCAAATTCTATAGACCCTTACTCATGTCAAACTCCATTTGAAATTCACTTATCTTGACTTCAGTGGGAGTTTGGACTTAGAAAGAAATTCAATTTCACTCCTTAGGATTTCTCTACATGGAACATGCATTAAGGCTTATAACAGGAAAAGTAAGATACAAATCTTCAAAATGCATGAATTGTTTCCCCCTATTTGTAGCTAATTTATGTGAAGGTTCCATATTAACTTATGGTTCAAATCATGGATAATACTTTACATAGCATGCGGTCTCCTGGAAGTCAGTGGAATTACTTGTGATTAAAAGGTGCCAGTTAAATTTCTGCTTCTTAATGGGCAAAAGATAAATTCAGATTAGCACTGTGTCACTCAAGTATATTTCAAAGGCATGCATTCTCTGGCCTTCAGGAAGACTTTTTAAAAATTCATCATAAGAAATATTTGGCATCAATTTATGCTCATTACGCTATAATTGAGACTTGACTCTCCCTTGCTACTAGGAGTGGAGGTTTCCTAAAGTTACTGGTAGAATTTTCACCTACTTCAAAACACATCTTCATTTTTTCAGAGTTTCACTTTGCTCCTTTTGAAACTTTGTGTTTTCAAGAATATCTGTACCTGAGCATGCTTAATGATCTTTTTCTGGGTTTTGCGAAGTTGCCGGAGTTTGTGCGAACTTAGGAGTGGCTAGTAACATTGTATTTGTTGATTTGTCATCAAGTTTGCAGCATCGAAATCTTTTGGGGCAGTAATAGTGACATTATGCACGAAAAGAGATAATAGTCACATCTTAATCATCAGCAAATTAGATTATATGCAAAATTATGATTTATATGCAAAATTTATGATTGGTTCTATTTTAGTGGTTGTTAGTATAAAATGTAAAAGGCTACATCTTTGGCAAGATTAAAAGGATAATCTAAAATGATTAAGTAGATATGGTATGTCTAGACTTTAGTAAGGCTTTTGATACAGTCTCACATGACCTTCTCCTTAACAAACTAGGGAAATACAAGCTAGATGGAACTACTACTATAAGGTGGGTGCATCACTGGTTGGATAACCATTTCCAGCTAGTAGTAATCAGTGGTTCACAGTTGTTTTGGAAGGGCATAACGAGTGAGGTTCCAGAGAGATCAGTTTTGGGTCGGGTTCTGTTTGATATTTCCATCAGTGATTTAGATAATGGCATAGAAGTACACTTTTAAAGTTTGCAGATGATATCAAGCTGAAAGGGGTTGCAAGTGCTTTGCAGAATAGGCTCATAATTCAAAACGATCTGGACAAACCGGAGAAATGATCGGAGGTAAATAGGACATCCAATAAGGACAAATGCAAATTACTCCATTTAGAAGGAACAATCGGTTCCACAAATACAAAATGGGAAGCAACTATCTAGAAAGGGGTATTCTGGAAAGGGATCTAGGTGTCATAGGGGACCACAAGCTAAATATGTGTCAACAGTGTGACACTGTTGTACAAAAGAGCAAACATCATTGTGGGATATATTAGCGGGATTGTTGTAAGTAAGAAAGAGAAGTAATTCTTCCACTTTATTCAGTGCGGATGAGGCCTCAGCTGGGGTACAGTGTCCACATCTGGGCACCACATTTAAGGAAAGATGTGGAGAAAATGGAGAAAGTCCAAAGAAGAGCAACAAAAATGATTAAAGGTCTAAAAACATGACCTGTGAGGGAAGATTGAAAAAATTGGGTTTATTCATTCCGGCAAAGAGAAGATTGAGAGGGGACAAGACAACAGCTTTCAGATACCTAAAAGGTGTTACAAGGAAGAAGGAGAAGGGCAAGAAACAGTGGGCTTAAAATGCAGCAAGGGGGGTTTAGGTTGGACAATAGGGAAAAACTTCCTGACTGTCAGGCTGGTTAAACACTGGAATAAATTGCCTTGAGGGGTTGTGGAATCTCCATCACGGGAGATATTTAGGAGCAGGTTAAATAAACAGCTGTCGGGGTGGTCTAGATCAGGGGTGGGGAAGATACGGCCCATGAGCCAGATCTGGTCTGTGTCCCGCCCTGCCATGCCCCCACCCCCAGGTCAATTGAGACCACTGGAGTGAGGGAGCGAGAGAAGTCACCTCCCCCCACCAGGGATGTGCAGTGCCAGAGGGACCCACCAACTGTTCAAAATGGCAGGCGGTTCCCTATGGGCACTGCATACCCCTGGCGGGGGGGGGGGGGATTTCCAAGCTCCCCCACCCACGGGGGAGCACGCAAAGTCTCCTCCTCTCCACAGCATGGGGTGCCTAGAGGCCCTGCCCCTCCTAGCTAAGGCTCCTCCCGGCCCATGACCACTACCAACATTGTTGAAGTGGCCTCACTACAAAAACTATTTCCCATCCCAATCTAGATGGTGCTAGGTCCTGTTATGAGTTTGGGGACTGGATCTGATGATCTCTTGAAATGCCTTGCAGTCCTATGATTCTCTGATTCCATTCCTGTTCTTTCTGGTCCCTTCAGGTGTCTCGAGATGGTGGAATAGCTGCACCTGCCAGCGATGGACGTGGAAGCAGTGATGTTGTGGAAGGAGGAAGAATGGCTCTAGATAACAAAACCTCTCTACTTAATACTCAGCCTCCACGCGCCTTTTCAGGGCCCCGAGCCCGAGAGTTCAGCCCGTACCCTTATTCGGACACAATCAACACCTACGACAAGACTGCCTTGAAAGAGGCTGTGTTTGATGATGATATGGATCAGCTTCGGGATGGTTGGTATTAGTTTGTATTATAAATGTTCAGGCAGTTTGTGGTGTTCTGTATTTTACGTTGACACGTTTAAATGTCCATGGGACACAATACTTCAACTGTCTTCTTTATTGAAATATACATCATGTTTTTCCTCAAGTAAAGATTCAAATGATTACGTAGTGACTGCATACATACCAGAACTTGGGCATGTGTTTATTAGGCTGTATTGTCATTTTGTTTCATTTCCGTTTCAGATGTATTGTTTTATTCATAATCTCTTAGGGTGCTAGTCTTCCTGCCATTCAAGTTTAATGCACATTTTATTCTTGATTTAATTAGGAGAAGAATTGAACTCCTAAATTGTTGTGTGGGAACTCCTACTATTGTGTGTGTAGGAACTCCTAATATGGGAAGTTGTGGCAGCTGTGTGTGTATATACATAAACAACAGAATTTGTTAGAAAATGTTTTGATTAAAAATGGGTACTAATGGAATCTAGAATACACTTTCTGGTTGGTAAATATTGCCCAGAAGTAATGCTTCATTTTCAAAAGTCTGGGAATGAACAATTAAGAGATGAAGTCATTTCACTCTTGCCCTTTATTCTTTCTTCACTTCCTATCACCCTCTAGCACATAGTGATACCCAAAGGTTCGCCAAAAGCTATTTGCTGATCCATGAACCTTTTGGTGAACTTGGGTCAAGTTTCAGACTAGGTCCATGTCCTATTTCTTCATGGATCTTTTTGATTAAGATCACACCTCACCCGATGACGCCTTCAGGCCATTGTGCTTCCGTGTTATTTGGTAAAAAGCCAGTTAGCGATGATGGCATCTGCTTTTTTTTTTTTTTTTTTTTCCTTTCCTTGATGAAATTGACCTGTTTTCGTTTGTCCTAGAAGTATCCATCGATCATTCCGATTTGGTGGCTGATCTTCTGAAAGAACTGTCCAACCACAATGAACGGGTGGAAGAACGGAAAGGAGCCCTGCTCGAACTATTGAAGATTACGCGAGAAGATAACCTGGGAGTTTGGGAGGAGCATTTCAAAACCATTTTGCTCTTGCTGCTAGAGACACTTGGAGACAAAGATGTAAGATGCTGGTGTTACATTTAACTCTCTAGTACCGTGGCCACCAACAGGTTGATCGCGAGGCCTCAACCAGTCGATCGCGAGGTGTCCTGTCCGCCCTGCCCCCATTTCCCTCCCACCCCCGAGAAGCTCCACTACCTTCCTCAAGTGAAAATGGAGGTAGTGTCGGCTTCCCGGGGATGGACAGAAGTCCCGCAGCTTAGCACCAATTCCGGCGATTCCGGAAGTGCGCTAGCTGCTTTGCCGGGTGTCCTGCGGGAGGGAGCATCGGCTCCCTGCACCACAGCAGTGGGGTAAGTCAGCCCCAGGGGAGGCGTGCGCGGGGGGGTCGGTTCCGGGGCAGGCGCGCACGGGGCTTCCCTGTGCCGGGGGAGGGGTTGGCCCCCTGGGCAGGTGCGCGCTGGTTTCCCTCTGAGGGGGGGGAATCCTGGGAGGAGGCAGATGCAGCAGACTCTCTGCCTCCACTGGCACCCCACTCCCCAGACCCCACTCCCCAGCTACAGAACTCTGTCCCCACTCCCCTAACGCTGTCCCCACTCCCGTCCCCGCTCCCCAAACGCTGTCCCCTGTCCCCTGTCCCCAGCTACAGAACTCTGTCCCCACTCCCCTAACGCTGTCCCCTGTCCCCAGCTACAGAACTCTGTCCCCACTCCTCTGTTCCCAGCTACAGAAACCTGTCCCCACTGGCACCCTGTCCCCAGCTGCAGAACCCTGTCCTCTGCCCTCCCAACACCCTGTTCCCTCTCCCCTGCCCCCAGCCGCAGAACTCTGTCCCCACTAAATGTATAATTATAAATGCTTCATTTTAGAATTAAATAGCATGAATAAAAAACAGACCATTTATTTCATAACTATAAACACGTGATTTTAAATTTCTATATCGCATAATTTAAAAATAAACTATCAGAATAAAATAAATTATCAGAGTGTGTAAGTAAGGGTTGGGGATAGCAAGTGATGGACAGGAGGAGAATAGAGAGGGCGGGGCTTCAAGGAAGGGGCGGGGCTTCAAGGAAGGGGCGGGGCTTCAAGGAAGGGGCGGAGCGGTAGATCTTCACCTGTTCTGAGATTTAAAAAGTGATCTTGGGTGTAAAAAGGTTGGAGACCACTGCTCTAGTATATTGTTTATTCTTAGATGACAGTTTGTCCATGGTGGCCCAGTTATATCCCTGGCATGGACTCTAACTGATACACCATCACCTCCTTGCAGATAGTGCTATCTGCCCTACCTCCCTGCATTAGAAAGGCTGTTGATGAACCTTTCACGGTCAGTCATCTCACTGATGGATTTTGAGTTGCTTTCAATTGTTTGATTTCTGTTCCCAGAGCATCATGCGACTAGCAGCCAAAATTAATAAGGAAAGGGATTAGAACCAATAGCATTTTAATAGGGAAAAATGGCCTACGCATTAAACAGGTGACAGTGGCATAAAAGACTGGAGTTGCAGAACTACTGTAAAAGTTTTAGTAGATGGTAGTTGACAAGAAAGACAATTTATGGGCTAAATTTTCCTCACTTAGATGACTTCAGTCCCTAATTGTGCCCACAAAATTAGTGCCATAGACAGCTAAGTAACCTTATTACATTTGCAAATAATTACGAATATATACGCTGGCAGTGTGCTGCTCCAGCCCAGCCGGGCTGGGGCGGCCCCCACCTGTGAAATCCTGGTTAACTAGTTAAATGAAATGTTCACAGGATTGGGGGGGTGTTAGCCTGGTCCAGTACCAATGTATGCTTGTTGTGTTCAGTAATAAAACACCTGAAATCCTTTTGAACGTGTTCCCCATGTGCAAAATGAAGGTCTAATTCTGAAGCAGAGTAGATGGTTTATGTTTTGACAGTAGTTGTTTGTAATTTAAGTGTCACCAGGTGTAGTGTCAGCTTTTGTCATCAAACATCTATCAGAAGATACTGGGATCCAAGCTGAGGACAACTAAATTGTGTTAGCATATGCAGGGCTTGACAAACCCCGGCAAGAGCCACTCGCCAGCCCCGCACTGCACATGCGCCAGACTGGCATTGCGCATGCGCGAAGCGCCGGTGAATGGGGCACACGGAGCGACTGGCTGAAATCTCGCCATGGGCGCGTAGATTCAGCGGTTTGTCGAGCTCTGAGCGTATGAATAGTACAGGTGAATAGCAAAGAATCAGGATGTACATTAATGATTCAGTTTGGAATTAGTCCTCTGCTGAAGTTTCAGGCACTGTTTGGAATGGCTGCAATCCAGAAACCTGGTACAAGAGTTATATAACTCAAGCAGTTGTTCTAGTATTCCAACTAATAATGCTCTTTTGCTGTAAAGGGTCAATGCATAAGTCATAGGTGTGGCTGCATTAACTTTAATGCTTCAAGCCATGAAAGTAATTTCCATAAAAGTTACAAAAACACGAAGTACATTGAAATGCTGTTTTGAAATGTCACTTTAGAGATGGATAGTGTGAAATCTGCAGAACTCAGTAAAACAGGAAAGTGGAAACAAACAAACATCTGAGCTTCATTATCAGTCCCTCGTGACATATATAAACTGCTTTTCAGCACTAAGTTTTATTTAGCTGGACAAAGATATTGGATTTAACAAACGTAATATTTGTTCTGGTTCTTTCTCCAGCAGTGAGAATTAGGGATGTAAAAGGGTAACCGGTTACCAGGTGATGCTAACCGGTAACTGGTTAACTGGTAGCCTGGCTGGTCTGGAGCAGCACCCTGCCCAATGCAGGTGGGAGGGCTGCTCCAGGCCCGTCGTGACACACTGCAGGCGGGGGACACTCCACTCATCTGGGCCCACCACACTGTGGGCAGTGTGTGGCGTCTGAGGCGGCCCCCCCACCTGTGGGATCCTGGTTAACCAGTTAAAAGGAATGTTTAACATCCTGTTTGACCTGTTAACTTTTTAACCGGGATTCTACATCCCTAGCGAGAATGCACTTAGTCTGTATGGATCTTCATGTGCAGTGTGGAGAGCTCTGAGCCAGGTCTGCTCTTGGTTGATTTCAATCCGCAGTCGCTCTGCTAGAATTTGTTGAGTGACTCATGACTTTTGTTTGTGTAACTGCCAGCAGCATATGGCCCATGCTATCATTCTGAAGTGAAATTATTTTGTTTCCCGCTTGTATTTCTCTTTGGTTCAGCATTCAATAAGAGCCCTGGCCTTAAGAGTATTGCGGGAGATCTTAAGAAATCAACCAGCCAGGTTTAAAAACTACGCAGAGCTAACCATCATGAAAACACTGGAAGCCCATAAGGATTCCCACAAAGAGGTAAGTGGTCCATGCTATTTTAACTCTTCAAATAGAATAGAAAATTACATCCTCAGGGTTTCTAAGTCAGCAGATTTGACCCATCTTGACAAAACAACCCCCCAAAAAGAAAAAGCTTTAACATTAAAGTTTTCTTGGTATAGTTGGCTTTTTAGCTGATCCTTTCTGGGACAGCATGTCAGCTGGATATGGAACTATACTGTATGTGGAGGTCAACTCTGGCAATCGGCTTTATCTCATGGTAAGGATCTCGTTGATATCAGTGGCAGGAAAGACGTGCTTTTGATTACTGTGAAGTGCATCCTAAGAGGAAAATCCAGTCTGTCTCTCTGCAGGTTTGTAAGGGAAGACAAGTGCCTCACAGCATAACAGCCATGCCCAATGGGAGTCTGTCATGCAATATCAGGATTTCTATTAAACTCAATGCACCGGACACCATCCAGCTTTTTGAGTAGATGGTCAGGATTTGGCCCTTTATTGGACTGGTTTATTTATTCATATATCTTCCTTCTGCATCAAAAATAAATAACACAGTAGATTCCTTAAGAAAACATTTATAGGTGGGTCCTCAAAAGATCATGACAATTATGAACATTTATTAAACCCCAGTAAGGGACTGATATAACTTCTCTGATAGTTACACATTTTCCAATGAGCGCCAAACTCTGCCAGCTAATTCAGCCAGCTCCTTACTGTGGCGAAACTTCCACTGAAATCAAGGATGATAAACTTTGCCCTTTGATGCAGCCAAAGGGAAGTGTTGTCCTAAGCTAAAAAGACTGCTACACCTCTATGCTACAAGAGCTGTTGGCCATGAGAAAGATCGTCATACAGATAAGGATGTCACATAGGATCATGTAACTGCTGTCAAAGTAGTTTCTGTTAGTGCAAACTTCTGAGGAATCTATTTAAACAGCAGCCAAAGGACTGAACATTAACAACAGTCTAAAAAGTAATCCTTTAATAAATCAGCATTGTCACTCTCTCCTCTCTCAGATTTAAAGTCTCCGCATTGTTGTCCTTTTCTATACAGAGTAATAAGTTGTAATTGTAAATTGATTTCCTGATAAAGAAGTCAGACAAAACATTTTGTTCTGAAGGAGTGCCTTTCATTAGCAGGTTTTTCCTGGTTACATACTTCTCAACTCACCTTGACTCAGTGCCCTTGTATTTTTTTCCCTTCTGAAATGCCTTCAAAAGTTCACACACACATCTACAATCTCAAGCAGCCTCCTTTTAGCTTTTTTCCTTCATCTTTAAAGTCCTACAGAGTATTTCCCTCCATGTGCAATTGATTGTGGTGAAATAAAGTCTGTAATGTTTACAGTTTTATACTTCACACCCTCCTATTTTTGCCTGTCTGTTGCATGCACTTGTGACCCGGAAGGGCTCTTTGAATCGTAGAATCCTAGGACTGGAAGAGACCTTAGGAGGTCATCAAGTCCAGCCCCTTGCCCAAAGCACAATCAACCCCAACTAAATCATCCCAGCCAGAGCTTTGTCAAGCCGAGACTTAAAAACCGCTACAGATGGAGATTCCGCCACCTCCCTAGGTAACCCATTCCAGCCTCTCTCCTTCCTCTTTGGAACCTCCCTTCAGGAAGTTGAAGGCTGCTATCAAATCCCCCCTCACTCTTCTCTTCTGCTGACTAGATAAGCCAAATCCTTCAGCCACTCCTTGTAGGTCATGTGTCCCAGCCCCCTTATCATTTTGGTTGCCCTCTGCTGGACCGTCTCCAGTACGTCAACATCCTTTCTATAGTGGGGGCCCCAGAACTGGACGCAGTACTCCAGATGTAGCCTCACCAGTGCCGAATAAAGGGGAATAGTAACTTCTCTAGATCTGCTGGCAATGCTTCTCCTAATGCACATATGCCATTAGCCTTTTTGGCTACAAGGACACACTGTTGACTCATATCCAGCTTCTCATCCGCTGTAATCCCCAGGTCCTTTTCTGCTGAACTGCTACTTAGCCAGTCAGTCCCCAGCCTGTAACAATGCTTGGGATTCTTCCATCCCAATTGCAGGACTCTGCACTTGTCCTTGTTGAACCTCATCAGATTTCTTTTGGCTCAATCCTCCAATTTGTCTAGGTCACTCTGGACCCTATCCCTACCCTTCAATGTATTTACCTCTCCCCCTAACTTTGTGTCATCCACAAACTTGCTGAGGGTATGATCCATCCCCTCATCCAGGTCATTAATAAAGATGTTGAAGAAAACCCGCCCTAGAACCGATCCTTGGGGCACTCCACTTGAAACTGACCATGAATCTGACATCGAGCCGTTGATCACTACCTGTTGGGCCCAACAATGTAGCCAGCTTTCTGTCCACTTATCCATTTATCCACCTAAAGTCCATGTTTCCAATCCATACTTCCTTAACTTGCTGGCTAGAATACTGTGGGAGGTTGTATCAAAAGCTTTGCTAAAGTCAAGGTATATCACATCCACTGATTTCCTCATGTCCACAGAGCCAATTACCTCATCATAGAAGCTAATCAGATTGGTCAGGTATGATTTACCCTTGGTGAATCCATGTTGACTATTCCTGATCACTTTCCCCCTTCCAAGTGCTTCAAAATGGATTCTTTGAGGGATCCCCTCCATGATTTTTCTGGGGACTGAAGTAAGGCTGACCGGTCTGTAGTTCCCTGGATTGTCCTTCTTCCCTTTTTTTAAAGATGGGCACTACGTTTGCCTTTTTTTAATCATCTGGGATCTCTCCCGATCTCCACGAGTTTTCAAAGATAATGGACAAAGGCTCCGCAATGACATTTGCCAACTCCCTCAGTACCCTTGGATGCATTAAATACGGACCTATGGATTTGTGCATGTCTAGCTTTTCTAAATAGTTCTTAACCTGTTCTTTCTCCACCGAGGGCTTGCCCTTCTCTTTCCCATACTGCAATCACAAGGAGGCATTTCATGAACAAGACTGGAAAATAACAGAAAGCACTGTGCTTTGGCTAAAAGCATTAGGTGGGGACCGGGGCATATTCTACAGGAAGAGAAATATCACAGCTAATTGACGATAGGCAGTTGACAGTCATGCTGTGCCTAATAGGACCCTGATCTACCGTTTTATGGACAGTACCTTTATTCATAGACATAGAGTGTAGACAGTATCTATAGACACGTGCCACACACATCTGTCAGTGATTGCTCAGATGCAGGATGCTGAGGACCATGTTCCCATAACGTTCAAGGAGCAATGACGACCGCCCTATCTGGGTGGTGTCACTGTTGGTGGAGAGGTTAGAGCTGTCAGAAGGGCTGAACATCCCCATGGAGATGTTAACAGGTCCTGTCCCCTGTGCAGCAGCTTCCTGAGTAAAGATGCACCTGGGGAAATGCTCTAGAGAGCTTTACCTTTACCTAGAGGTTGCTGAATCAGTTAAGTCTGTGAAAAATTAACTTAGAGTCCATTTGAGTATGTCTCAATTGGTCAGACTCTCACCCCCGGGCCAGAAGGTCATGAATTCCCAGCCCACACTGCAACTCCCAGCTCCTGCTTGGTGCAGAATTTGCAGTGCAGTTGGGGGTGGGGAGGGTGGGCTGCACTTTGCCACACTGCCATCTCAAAGAGAAGTTAAATGCAGGTTCCTCTGCCTGTGTTTGCTGCCTGCCCTGGTGGATGTTATAGGTTTGAGGCACGTTGAGAGCATAGCTGAGCGGGAGGGAATGATTCTGAATGCTCTGACTCCCCGTCCCCCCCGCACTGAAACAGGTTGCAGGTTGAAGGTGATGTGAGCTGTTGTTTTGCATGTTTGCCATGTTACTGTGGAGGTATTTAAGCATGAAGATTAGCACACACAATCAAAGCCTCTTGTATCTAGTATGCTGTGTCTCCCCCTCCCCTCCCTGAGTATTGCTCCTTATTAGGAAGGTGTTAAGGATCTTGCAGGGGAAGCTCTGTTCCTGCTGCCCACCACCTGTAGGGCTGTATGGGGTGCTTCGCAGTACGTTTGCAGCCGTGATTCATGGACACGCTCACTCTGCAGAGCACCCCCGTGTAGCGAGGTGGCAGGAGTGGGGCACAGAGCGGTGGGCATCAGGAGGAGCCTGGAGCTGAGCCTCAGGGTGTAGCTGTTTATTTGAAGTGACTTTAGTAATGTTGTCTTACGCCACCATGGGATTGGCTCCGGTGGGTACAGTTCTAAGTTCTACCAGCTGGAAGGCTCCTCTCATACCTGCTTTAGATTTAGAGTAGGGATGTAAAATCCCATTTAACTGATTAAAGGGGCGAAGGTGGGGGTCCGCTCCACCGAGACTGGAGTGGGTTCTCTGCCCGCTGGGGTCGGGTTAGAGGGCCCCTGCCCGGCTGCTCCCACCCCTCTACCCCGTGGGGGCTGCCACTGCAGTTCCCGCTCTCTCCCCTCCCCCGGCCACAGCAGCTCCCAACCCCCCCCACAGGGGAGCTGTCGCTGCCAGCACCTGCACAGGGGCTACTTGTTCCCAGCCCACACAGGTGGCCCAGTGGGGCTGGGATAGCCCTCCACCCGTGGCTGGGCCGGGGCAGGTACCTGCTCCCCGGGTACTGGTTATGTTACCCGGTAAGCAATACTGGTTAAGGGTGATTCTTATTGGGTAACTGTTTAACCCATTACACACTAACACCCTTAATTTAAAGCCCCTCAGGGCAAATAAAGACCAAGGGTAGTGACCACACACACACTCACAAGCACCAGGTCTAGTGTGCACATAGAAATTCTAGCAAGATCGATACACACGTTACAAATATCATCATGCTCACGCTCTAGCAATAGTCCTGGGGCCTGATGGCTGCCGTGCCAATAGGTCATGATAGAGGAAGAGTTCCTACTGGAGCTTCCCTGTTGGGAAGTCATTTTACCCAGTCTAGGAGCCCCCCTTTATCCTGTGATGCTGAGTCCACCTGCAAGTGGAGATGGTGTCCAGCCTCTTCTTGTGATTTATATTGCGTTCCCCAAGAATATCGGGGCACCCCATTTTTTAAAGATTGTGCATAGTTCTTTAGATTCTCATTAGCAATGAGACACAGCCTGCATCCTGCGAGTAAGACCTGTGTTAGAAAAATGTGCCTCGTAGGCATTTTGTGATATAAAATAAATCTTATGGATAAATTGTGCGATCCACCTCCCGGTACATCTTTTCCCATTAGCTTGTGGCATTAGGTAACTCTTTGGTCACGTGTGTCAAACATTTCTTAAGTCTAAGAGGGAATATGGGTAAATAAAATCTTACAGACCTCAGCCTTGTGTTTCAGCCCAACTTACTTAGATGCCTGATGCATAATTAACACTTCCAAATAGTTTTCAGTCTTATACGTCTATAATTCTGCAACGTAAATCTGTTTACCCTACAGTAATTACGTATGGCGTGACATGTTTGTTAATCATAATGCAACGTGTGATGATTTATTGTGTTCATCATCACACAGTAAATGAATAATAAAATGAACTAATTGGCCACAGAAGGAAAAAAAGGAGTGAGAGACCTAACTTAGACCTTCGGCCACTCTGTCTTTGTCTGCAAATTGAGATTCAAGATGACCACTCTGGCGTGATAAATGGAAATGACTTGTTCGTGGGTGTCAACATGAAGGAAGTTTTATTCACAAAATTTGTGATGGTCAAGGATATAAGAAGATTTAAAAAAGAGCTAGATAGGTTCATGGAGGTTAGGTCTATCATTGGCTGTTAGCCCGGATGGGTAGGAATGGTGTCCCTTGCCTCTGCTTGCCAGAAGCTGCGAATCGATAACAGGGGGATAGATCACTTGATGATTAACTGTTCTTTTCATTCCCTCTGAAGCACCTGGTATTGGCCACTGTTGGCAGACAGGATACTGGGCTAGTTGGACCTTTGGTCTGGCTCAGTGTGGCCGTTCTTATGCCTCGTTTCATGTAGATATTCACCCCTCGCAAAAGATTCCCAAGGTTCATGATAGATCCAAACCATTACTGACGTTGCCAATTCCCTGAGCCGCTTCCTCCATAAGAACGCCTTTTGTGTTCATAAGGGGTCTGTATAGAATGCCGTCAGCAGACGTTTCCCTCTGTTCACTGGCACCTGGAGGCTTGTTGGGGTTTTTTTTTTGCTTTTGAAGTGGGAGCCCATTAATGTTTTGGGTTTTGGTTTTCTCCAGGTTGTCAGAGCTGCCGAGGAAGCTGCTTCCACCCTGGCCAGTTCCATACACCCTGAACAGTGCATCAAAGTGCTCTGCCCCATCATTCAAACTGCTGACTACCCGATTAATCTAGCTGCCATCAAAATGCAGACAAAAGTCATTGAAAGGATCTCAAAAGAATCCTTACATCAGCTCCTTCCTGATATCATCCCTGGATTGCTACAGGTATGCAACTTTGCAGGAAAGCTGCCATCTGTTGTTATGAATAATTAGTATTAAGATTATTACTCGTGGTTGTGCCTAATGACCAACCCAGTATAAGGCCCTGTCGTACTAGCATTGTACAGACATCAAGGGCAAAATATCATGTATTAATTTCTAATGTGTGGTGTCTGGTTAACAGAATGTATGGGAGCTTCTGAAACCAGAATCTGCTGGATTTGGATTTAAATGTAAAAGTAGCTCTCTCTTTAGTCTTCAGCATTGTCTTCATGCTTTAGGCATTGTCTAAGGCAGGGGAAGATCCAACTCCTGAATTCAAATTCTGTCCTTGAGAACATGTGCATGGCTCCCAAAGGAGTAAATGGCAGCCAAGCCTCACATGCAGCCAAAGGCAGGATTTAGCTCCTACGTTGTACAGGCTCTGTCCACCCTAAACAAAGGTAGATCACAGGTTCTCCTCTCATACTGCTGAATCCCTCAGGACTTGTTTACAAGCCTGTGTCAGAGTCAAAATAGGCTACACAGCCCTCACCCCCCTCACTTCCCAGCTCTTTGAATATTTGGACACCTACCGTAACCAAATAGGACAGGCCCGGCCTTTGGGCAAGGTGAGCGAGACTGTTGCCTTGGGCCCTGTACATTCAGGGCCCTGCACTGCCCAGCTCCTGGCCCCACCCACAAGAGAGAGAGCCCTTGCCCTCAAGAGCTGAACAAATGAGACATTATGATGGTGAGTGGGGAAATCTAAGCATCAAGAGGGGAAGCGACTTGCCCTAGATCACACAGCAGGGCCAGGAGGAGAAGGCTGCTCTCCTGAGCCTTACACCAGAACTTGTCTGCTCTAGAAGAACAATTACTTTCATGGGGAGAGGGAGAAGGGTTGTTTACACATTTATATCAATATTTAGCTTCCTTTCTTCCCCAGAAAAGCCACATTTTAGTGTGTTGGCAGAAATCTGTACTGGCCCCTCAGTAAAAGTCCCAGCCCTGCTCAAGTGGGTGCTGCTGAACGATGGACCAGGTGGGATCCTGAACCCCTCCAGTAGCCATTCAGATGTTCCCCAAAGCACCTGTAAGAATCTGTCCCAGCAGAGTCTAGAGAAGCTAGCCTGCATGGCTGCATGTTTCTCATCGTTGTTCATTGAAAAATGATCACTTGCTAAGGAATCAAAGTGCTGGAATGGCTGGGTGGATTGTGTAAGGTTTCTCTTGTGTGTGGAGCCGCGAGGAGCACAGTGTACTTTCTCAGAGTAGTTCCAGCCTGAAGTAAATCAGAAAACATTCTCTAACGTAAGTCATAGGAGCCACTCAGCCTGGCGGATGTGCGCAGGATGTCTCTTTCCCTATTTCAAAATAAATATCTTACATGCATAAACAACTTAGCTTAAAAGCTCTTTCTTTGCTTGGAGGGTGATAGCCGTGTTGGTCTTAGGCTATGAGAGATACACAGTGGGTGACAGACTATCTTTTATTGGACTAATTTCTGTTAACTCTTTCACCGACATCTTGCTCACCTTGTCTGTCTTACAGTACAGTAGTATGCAGAAGTAGTAATTTGCGCTTTGATGGCACCTCAATGCCATGGTGGTTGGAGTGCAACCAATAGAGATTCCATTTGAGGATCCTAATGCACTTCACCAAACCATATTTGGGCCACTCCTGCCAGATTCATGCCCATCGGGGATTTTAGTACATTTCCATCTCAAGCTTTTAAGACGTAATCCAAAGCTCATTGAAGTCAGTGGAAAGGTTTAGGTTCTCTATGAGCCAAATTCTTCCTTCTGTTCCCACTTACAACCCAGCAGGCCTCAGTGGGAGTTTCTTCTATATTTGTGAGCACAGAACTGAGCCTGCAGAGTTAATTTAATCCCTTTATGGATCCAGAACTCACTGTGAAACTTTGTCACTGAGGACAGCAATAGAAAAGAACTCAGATCCAGCAAAATACACCACTGAAGGCCCAATCCTTCTGAGCCTACCCCTTGAGCCTGTTACACTCACTGGGCACTTTCTGTTGACTTTGGACCAGACCCTAGAGCTGCGCATAAGAAAAGTCTTACCAGCCCATTAGTAAATGGATTGGAAATGATCTCATTTGTGTTTCTCCTGGTCTAGGGGTATGATAATACGGAGAGCAGCGTTCGGAAAGCCAGCGTGTTTTGCCTAGTGGCAATATATTCAGTAATTGGAGAAGAACTGAAACCTCACCTCGCACAGCTCACGGGAAGCAAGGTACCTGCACAATGTTACAGCCTCTTGAGTAGTTTTTGCTAGGAAACTGAACAGTGTGGGTGTGTGCTTGCAGCAGCTGAAGGCTTGTCTTCATTGCAGAGAGAGTTCTCTTGAATTCACCCCTCTCTAGCTAGCCCAGCTTGATTTAGAGCCACCACCTTGCAAAATAACACATGAGCAGTGGAGAGTGTTTGGACTAGCAGCAGGGAGTAGCTGAGACCTGTTGCATTACTGGCTTGAGCACTGTCACATTCAAGCTTCATGCCACCCTGGATGGGCCAGCCAGCAAGAGTTTAAAGAACCACTTAACCGGAGCTCGAGATGTTTGTGTTTGCACAGGGGTCAGAGTAGAGACAACACTCTTGTGATAGCTCCAGCTAACAGTGCAGTGGAAACAGGCCCTCAATCCAGTCCATGCTTCGTACAAGAACTGATTGGCATATGGCATGTTCCTGTTGGCTTCTGTATTCACTGACTGCCTGGAATCCAGAATAGTTCATAAAATGCAGGCCATGGCCCTGCAGCCTGCTCTGAGTGAGCGGGTCTGTGCATCTGTACAGAGCAATAGGCAGGACTCCGACTCTCAGAGATCAGATTGCAGGATCAGGGTCATGCCCTGAAAAACACCAGCAGTGAAAAAATCGAGGCCTCACTGCAGTGGGAATTTTGCCATATGCTGCAATGGAGACAGGAGTTCTCCCTAGGTATTTTCCCGCTACCAGGTTTTTTTTTTAATATCAACTCTCTGTTCTCATGTTATCACCTGATTTATACTCTGATGCTTCATGTTCAGATCCCTGCCCACCCAGAGTTCATGGTGGGATCCATCTGTTAAGGGTTTTGCCCTAATATTTCCGGGGAACTTTTGCTGTTTTTCTTTTCTGACTTATTTTATCTTCTCCTAACTTCTTTTATTTTCCAGATGAAGCTACTAAACTTGTACATAAAGAGGGCCCAGACCACCAATAGTAACAGCAGCTCATCTTCAGATGTTTCAACGCACAGTTAATGGAGATGTCTGGACATGTGTGTAGACTTAGAAGCAATCACGGTGCCTCTCAGAGACCTTTCTGCTGCCCTGTCTTCATTGGCACATCCCATCAGCTAAAGGAGGCCATGCAGATATTTATTGCAATCAGTATTTTAGTCCTTTAAAGCTTTTATGTAGACTCTTGTTGGGTACTGAATGTAAAGGAAGCAAGGCCTGTGTTGCAGTTCTCATCTAAGAAAAAAGCAAAACATCAGAAAGCCATACTTAAACATATTGGTACAGCCGGCAGAAATCTTTACCATATGTTTAGGTTGCAGTGTTTCAAAACTGAGTCCAAGTAACATGTACATGCTTACAAGTTAAATGAATTATTTTTGGTTTTAGTTAATTTGATACCAAGTTTTGGTTTTTAAAGTGTTAATTACCTGCTGTGTAAACTGTTTTCCTGCTGGGCGTAACCATTTTCACCTCTCAAGTGCTGTGGTGTGGCTCCATTTTATAACTCTGATCTGAAACTTGCCGAACCTGCAAGATTTTGATGATGAAATCTTTACAAAGATTGCCATGTTTCTGGCATGTCGTGCTTTAAGATAGGTACTTTTAATGAGTAATAAACGCAATCAGAGTTTTGTAGATAAGGCGCTAGATTTCCATATAGCTAAGAATTTCTCCACTGATTTTCCCACCCACCAGTATCGTCTGACACAGAGCAGTCTGGGGCTCCCAAATGTAACTAACCGTGTTAACATCAGTCCTGCTTCCACTTTCTTCCATTGCTCAGAAGACCCCTGGGGGTTAATTTTACAGGAAGGATAATGGGTTTGTCATCAGGATTGTGCAATGAAGACTTGTGAATAGTCTGGGAGACTGGCTGAGGAATTGCTGTTTTTTGTTGAACTCTCTTCTAGAAGGGATTGATCCACACCTCTGGTTCAGCAGCTCTGGTGATGGATAATGAGTAGCCTTAATTTCCATGGGCCATTCCCCTCCACACTTCTGGGAGTCTCCTTTGGCTCAGGAAATGTAATGGGGAACTTTTAAGCGGACAAAATAGTGCTGGAAAGTTACAGGGTTTGGCCCTACTGTTTAATAAGACAACGCCCCCCTCGAGCTCCCACACATGACCCTGTGCCTAAAATGCCTGCAGTGTCATTAACTAGCCTTTTAACCTCTTCCGTGTGTACAACCCTGCAAAGGCACTCAGCGCCTCTGGATAGGTGCTGAGTGCCCTCAATTGCCATTAGCTTCAGTAAAATACACTGCATCCACATTCTTTGCTTGAATCCCTGCTCTCTGCATGTTTGCCATGCACAGGGGGCCGTGGCTGGCTCTGCACATCCCCTCCGGAGCTTTTGTGTGGACTCAGTACCCCTCCCCCACCTTAGTTTGAAGACAGACCTGATCCCAAGAGGTACTGAGTGGCTTTAAGCTCCTATTAAAGTCAGTAGCACTTGAGGTTGCTTTGGGACCTGGCATAATCAGCTGGTTTTTTAGCCTCTTTCAGCCCTTGTATGACAAAATGGAAGAGATGACCTGGCTCCTGGTTTTTTTTTCAGGATGGGCTCAATGTCTGTAGGATGATGCCGCTGATCTGCTGCTCTTCCTACGTACAATGCCATTAAAAAAGAGATCTTTACTAGTGTGGGGTGTGGTGTTTCCTTCAAGACTCACTGCAGACTTGAAAATGCCTTTGTTGAAGGGATACTGTTTATAACATGCCCCTGCCATTAAAATCAAGTCCCCCTTTGCACGGACCACTCAATTTCACTACTTCTCAAGATGCTTGCTAGAGGTTTTCTTCTTTTTTCTTTTTTTAAATTCCTGTTGTGCTGATTTGAATTATTTTAGTTTAACATGAATTAAGTTTCCCTTTTGTGGAAATACTCAATATGTCGGCAGTAATCTGCTGTCCTGTTTGCAATTTTAGGCTGTTTTTATTTTTAGACTGCTTTCAGTCAGTATTTTAAATGTCTCTTTTTATCCATCTCCGTTCAGCATCTTCTGGGGTCTAGACCCCGGAAATGTAATGCAAAGTCTGCGTTAATTGACTGTGTTGCGTGCACAGTCTTTTCCAGCTGTCTGACAGATCTTGTTCCATTGCCGTTTGCTTTTTATTTGTTTAAATGGCACTCTGTAGCAGATCTATGTGAATTGAATTCCTTTTGTAATGATTTTATATAGTTTATAAAATACTGTTAGTATGCACTGAGTGAATGCACTGTAACGTCCATAAACTGACCTATCACATATGTTGACACTACAGTATGAATTAACAACTCGTCTCTAGAAATACATGTGAAATATGTTGCTGCTGCTGCTTTGAGACTTCAGTGATGATGAGTTTGCATTTCCAGATGTAATTGGCTTAATTGGGGCTGCAAATCATAGAACCAGGCCTTACTTTCTTAATCAGATACTATTTTGTTCATCACCAGATGCTCATCAGTGTGATACTTAGTTTCATTACACAAGTCAATCAAGGACTGTTCCTTCTTTGAGTACTCTTGTTGTTTGTCACACCCTGTATACAGTAGGAGGCATTCTGCTTAGGTTATTTATAAGTTCATTTGAATATAATGTACATAGTTAGAGGTGGGTTTAGAGTTTTGAACATGACCTGATTTTCCTTTGAAGTACTCAAAGGGCTAGCTCTGGACATCACACATATGAGCTGCATTCTAAAAGCTGTTCCCTGCGACTTTCTTTTGCAAGCATAAAGGTCTCTCTGGCTACGAATCTGACAACGTTCAGGCACATTTGCAGAGAAGGATCTGCATGTTGGCAAGACGTCTCTGCGGCGGTGAGGCAGGTGTTAATGTTTTCCAGCAGGAGCCATCTACAACAGCTGCCTTTTTCTTGCTGCCCATTATACGGGGCTTCAATTTTTCATATGTTTCAAGAAAAAAAAGTGTTGGGTTTTTTTTTCTTTTTTTGCCCACCATGCTTAAAAAGTCTGAACTGTGAGGAACTGTGAACAGACCAGCACCCTTTGGCTGTGGGGTTGCTTAAATCTCAGACCAGGATGGCCATTCTGTCATTGGCTGTACCAGTGCTCTGTGGGCATGAGTAAATCTATCGATACATCCTCCTCACAGTTTTAAGTACTGTAGTTCTCTCATGTAGTGCAGAATTATTGAGGCATGTGGCTTTCTTAAGGTACACTATGTGTGCTTGCCTGGATTACAATACAATACAAGACTTCTTTTCTATTGCTTATTACTAGCTTACCAATAACCTGTATAAGTAATGTATCTTGCATCTTTGTCATCTAAATCTTTTCCCCTCCTCATCCCTTTATTTATCAAGCATACTACATATTAAGGGACAGAAAATAAAACTTTGTAGAATACAGCAGGACTTTGCTAACAATAATGTTTTAAATGGGAAGTAAAAACTGCTCTGAAAAATGTCAGCCATAAGAAATGATTTTGTTGGCACAGTGTTCATGCGCATGTGTTTTTTTTTTCTATTTTTCCTTCATTTTTTGGCTTTGTCATGTTACATCCATATCTGTATTTATATCTTATTTGTTTAACTTTTGAGTGTATCATGGCAAATGTACAGATGTTTTTGTTAACATTTATGTGATAGAATTTGCTAAAAAAATTAAAATAAAACCTTTTGAGTTTGCCCTAGAATAAATGAAACGTAAGTTTAATTTCCTGCTGGGACATCTTTAAATTACTGTTGGATCCCTATATCTCATATGTGTTCATTCAGATGGAAAGACTGAAAGCTTTTACCTTTTGTTTCAGAACCACAAATGCTGGTATTTATATAGCAATACCACCATGCTTGGCACGTCACAGGCAAATAGTACAGGTGGTCTCTGCCCCATAGATCTTACAATTGCAAGGCCTGGACCCAATTCAGGAAGGTACGTAAGCACATGTTTACATTACACTGAGGTTTGTGGGATGTTGTGTGGTGACTCTGCATGTCAAAGGATGATAGTGTAAGTGCTAGGTGGCTAAGAAGTCCAATTCCCGAGCAATGGTGCTTGTCCTAGCTAGTGCAGGGCCAAAAGATGAAAATAATGCACGGGCGGGGGTCTGAGGTCTGCTGTACTTTCATCTTAGTGTTCTTTGCTTTCCCTTCTCTCGACCCCCTCCAGTTCTACAAGCCAGATCCACAGGGAAGCATTGGAATTAGAGTTTATCCGCAAATCCAATTCACATGCTAATGGACTCAATCGTGATGAAAGTTGGTTGGGACATTGCACCTTCAATGGCTGTTATGTTGGTAAACAGCTCTTTGTGTAAACTCCCATGTCAGGAAGGATACTATCTATTGACTTTGATTCTTATCTGCTTCATTTTATCTACCCAATCTTCAGATACTTACTGATTCGCTCTAGCTCTCTGTCTCCCACCCCCCTTCTTTTTTTCCCTTCCTCTTCCCCTCTCCTATTTATTTTGGGTGTGCGCATCCTAAACTCATAACTTCAGTCATCTGAAGAAGTGGGCTGTGCCCACAAAAGCTCATGATGCCATTTACACGTTTTGTTAGTCTATAAAGTGCTACCAGACTATTTGTTGTTTTTCTCTCTAGCAGTGCAGCCAGTTGCTCACTGTATCTTCCCTCCTTGTGGTGGTGATGTTGAAATGTGTAGTGCTTGCTCATGTCCATTCCACATTAGAGGTGTGTGTGCTCACTATGTGCACAGGTGCTGGAAGTTTTTCCCTCAGCATTATCCGTAGAGGAGTAACTCTGGTCCCTGCGTGACATGGTACAAGAGGAACTGCCTGATCCCCACCTCCCCTCAGTTCCTTCTTGCCGCCAGGGATGGTGTACAGAACATTCACTGCTCTTACTAGCGTTGCTTAGGCTTTGTTCGTAGAAACTTTAGTCCTTGTAGAGTTAGTGTAAATACTAATAGAATGAGTTAGCCCTTAGCTGTAGTTAGTTCCTTCTAGAACTTGCTGGGAGCAGGGTCGCAATTATAGACCTCAGGATCATTCGAATGACAAGAGCTGCGAGCCCCACCATCGGTCCTTAAGACAAGGGTCAGTGTTCAGGGAGACCCCTTCTAGCAACTGGCTCATGATATCTCTTGGGTCTTGTTCCTTGTCCCAGTACCTGTCCTTGGAACGCAAGTGTGGATCACCAGTCTCCTGTCGTGGATCCGCCAAGTGACACCAATCATGAAGGGGAGCACATCCCATTAGAACCATTTCTCCTCCAGACCCGACAGTGGATACCACCAGATACGAAGTCTTCACTCCAGTAGATCCTGGTCATTGAGTGTACCAACCACTCAGTGTACAGCTCTGCTATGGAACTGAGCTCTATATCGGCAGGGCAGCCTCCCAAACCCCTGGTGCCATCTACATCAGGAGCACTGAAACCTGCCCTGTTGCCCCAGGCCCAGTGGGAGTTCTCAGCCCTCCCAACCAGCCTCCTCGGTGTTGGGAGTTTCCAACAGGTAGGTGGCCTTGACAATCCAACCCTCTCTGGTGCTTCAGGCCTCAGGGAAAGATCCCCAAGTTCATGTGGATGAAGGAGACCAACCTGCTGGACCACCAATGGATACCACAGAATCTGCAGTACTGGTCTCCTCCTTGCCGTCATCAGACAGAGCTGTCATTGGGGCCCCCCTCTCTGTTCCTCAGGATGATGCTACGGTGCACTGGGGACTGCTGAGGAGAGTCCTCAGCTTGCAGGCAGAGGAGTTGGAGGAGCAGGAGGACTCTGTTTGACATTCTTTCCTCCATGCTCCCTGCTAGCGTGGCCGTTCCCCTTCAGAAAGGGATAGCAAAGATAATTAATGCCTTGTGGCAAACTCCCTCCTTTCCTCCCCCCCCATCTCTAAGCAGGCAAAGCATAAGTATGCTGTCCTGACTAAAGAGCATAAATACCTCTACTTCCACCCTGCCCCAAATTACCTGCTGGTCCGGGCAGTTAACCACTGAGAATGTCAGGGACACAAGCATCTTTGGCCTTCTTCCTGGCGTGCATCCTGATCCACGATGCACCAGTAGAACTGCAACGTGGTCCTCTGTCCCACGTTCATGTCTCATTATGCCATCAGCAGGCCAGAGATGACTCTGGGTGCAGCAGAACTGTGGTACAATCTACACAGCTATGAACACCTAACCTCCTCCTCAGTTACTGTTTGGCACCATCTAATGGGCAATGGACATGAGCGAATGGGGGGTTCAGGTCCGTTTAATCCCGGTCTCTCTGCTGAGAGTGCCAATGCGTGAACCGGTCTGCGCTCCATTCTGCCCATTGGTTACTCACATGACCATCGCCTGGGAGGTGCTGCAATGCAAGATAATGCAGGGACACAGCATCATGCCAGACTGGGTCCTCGGCTTGGCTATTCTGCATATTGGAATATTACGTGAGAGCATTAAGCTTTGTGGCTAGTGCTCAGTATAATGTGTCTCATCTCCCTTCCCCCCCCCCCCCCCCTCCCCGCCAAGGCATTTCCTGGGCTGGTTTTAATCTATGCGAACAAATAGTTTTATAAGCACGAATTGGGGAGGGTTCTAGTGATTCTGCCTGACCCATGTCTTTGCAAATGTTCAACTCCTGGGTCAAACTAGCCTTTAAACCCAGAGTGTTTCCATGAAGCTCTGAAGCTTGAGGCATTACAAATTGCACATCTGGCAGTGCAAGCGAGAGGTGCAGGTTTCATCTAATACGTGCTTAAAGCATTAAGCCCCTTAGCACACCCTTTGGGTTTGATTCCGCCTCTTTGGTGCCCAGAAGGAGCTCCACACAATGCAGGGAAGATGGCTCGTGACTGTTAGCTCTGCAGGCATGGATAAATGGACTGTAAGGTATAGAAAGAATAAAAACCTGGCTAGATTGTCAGGCCCAACAGGTAGTGATCAATGGTTTGATGCCTGGCTGGCAGTTGGTGTCAAGCAGCCTGCTCCAAGGATCAGTTTGAGGGACGGTTTTGTTCAACATCTTTCTTAATGACCCAGATGAGGGGATGGATTGCACCCTCAGCAAGTTTGACTCTAAGCTAGGGGGAGAGGTAGATACGCTGGAGGGCAGGGATAGAGTCCAGAGTGACCTAGACAAATTGGAGGATTGAGCCAAAAGAAATCTGATGAGGTTCAACAAGGACAAGAGCAGAGTCCTGCCTTTGGGACGGAAGAATCCCAAGCATAGTTACAGGCTAGAGAGTGAATGGCTAAGTAGCAGTTTGGCAGAAAAGGACCTGTGGGTTACAGTGGATGAGAAGCTGGATATGAGTCAACAGTGTGCATTTGTAGCGAAGAAGGCTAATGGCATATTAGGGTGCATTAGGAGGAGCATTGCCAGCTAATCTAGAGAAGAGATTATTCCCCTTTATTTGGCTCTGGTGAGGCCACATCTGGAGTATTGTGTCCAGTTCTGGGCCCCTCACTATAGAAAGGATGTTGACGCATTGGAGAGGGTCCAGTGGAGGGCAACCAAAATGATGAGAGGGCTGGAGCACATGACTTACGAGGAGAGACTGAGGGATTCATGCGTATCTAGTCTGCAGAAGAGAAGAGTGAGGGGGGATTTGGTAGCAGCCTACTACTTCCTGAAGGGAGGTTCCGAAGAGGATGCAGAGAGGCTGTTCTCGGTAGTGACAGACAGCAGAAGAAGGAGCAATGGTCTCAAGTTGCAGTGGGGGAGAGGTCTAGGTTGGCTATTAGGAAAAACTATTTCTCTAGGAGGGTGGGGAAGCACTGGGATGGGTTACCTAGGAAGGTGGTAGAATCTCCATCCCTAGAGGTTTTTAAGTCCCAGCTTGGCACAGCCCTGGCTGAGATGATTTAGTTGGGATTGGTCCTGCTTTGGGCAGGGGGCTGGTCTCGGTGACCTCCTGAGGTCTCTTCCAGCCCTAGGATTCTGTGATTCATGATGTGATGTGAAAGCTGCACTCAGACAAGGAGGGTCATGTAGAGAATAACTCCAACCTATGTCAGCCCTGTCATCTGTTGCATTCTCAGAGAGAGAGAGTCCAATGATGAGATGCAGACCACAAGTTGTGGGGATTTAAGGTACTAAGGGTGGAAGCAATGTCACTAAAGTTAGTTAAGGTCTTTCCATTAGATCAGGCCCTAACCTGATCCATTAGTCACAGGACCATGAACGCTAAAATTCCCACTCGCTTTCTCATAGCATAACATACTGATTTCTAGCCTTAATTTTTGAAATAGCAGTCCCGAAAATCGGGTAGGTATTGAAGGGGAGGTTAAAAAAAGGCAAATTGATCATTGGAATTATGTGCGCTTCAGGGTCTCTCAAAACATCTAAGCACCAGATCAAAGTTGAAAATCTCCTGTCATTTCTAGGCATTTCCTGGAGAGACCCAAACGTAAATCTGTCATTCCCTTCTTGGATCTGCAGCCTGTTTTGGCATCCGTCCAGGGATTTACATGGCAAAAGCAACACAAAAGAGAAAGTTCTGGAACATTGGTCCAAGCTTGCTTTGGATCCTTAATTGTGCCCTAATTTATCCTGGAATTACTTAATGATGTGAGTGAATGAACATTGGAATTGGTGGACACGCTGACAAGTTGGAGACACAACCAGGTTGTTACTCTTCGGAGAGGCCCCATCACTTTGAGGCCCCAGGGTTAGTTCTTGGATAGTCCATCTATTGCAGAGATAAATGAGAGGGGTGGAACAAAAGGGATGTGAGAGGTTTCAAATGACAGTTGCGTTTCTATGATTCCAGAGCATATGGTGGAGAGGAAATGAGGGATGGGAAAACACCATGAAAATGTGTAGCCCAAACAAGCGCATTACAAAGAACCTGAAAGAGATTTAAGCTTGCAGGCTGGGAAGCTAGGAGGGATGTAGCAAAGGTAGGAAACCTCCTCACCCAAACTTTTAAAACTATTTGAAATACACATGTAAAGATACCTGTTGCCCATGATTCTGCGGTACTTTGGCTAAAACATGAGCCCCAAACCGCTGCATCAACTCTGATGCTCTTAGGCTTTGCCTAGGTGGGAAAGGGTTTTTTTTTTGGTATAACCTAGAGTTGTGAATGTAAAGCAATTAGTTAAGGTCTTTCCATTAGATCAGGCCCTAACCTGATCCATTAGTCACAGGACCATGAACGCTAAAATTCCCACTCGCTTTCTCATAGCATAACATACTGATTTCTAGCCTTAATTTTTGAAATAGCAGTCCCGAAAATTGGGTAGCTATTGAAGGGGAGGTTTAAAAAAAGGCAAATTGATCATTGGAATTATGTGCGTTTCAGGGTCTCTCAAAACATCTAAGCACCAGATCAAAGTTGAAAATCTCCTGTCATTTCTAGGCATTTCCTGGAGAGACCCAAACGTAAATCTGTCATTCCCTTCTTGG
Organism: Pelodiscus sinensis; assembly: GCF_049634645.1. Taxonomy (NCBI): domain Eukaryota; kingdom Metazoa; phylum Chordata; order Testudines; family Trionychidae; genus Pelodiscus; species Pelodiscus sinensis. The sequence goes on along the minus strand of NC_134717.1, from coordinate 7,847,572 downwards.
ATCTGCAGCCTGATACCTATCTAATCCCCCATGTGAACACTCTTATTCCAATAGAAGAGAGGCTTTGTGGTTTAGCTTATCTTGCTTGGGATGAAGTTTAGGCTAACTCACAAAAGCCACTTGTATACTGGAATGAGAGCTGCTATCTTAGAGGAGGGAGATCGTTTTTGGCTGCAGTTTATCATGGAAGATGTAGCTCAGCAAGAGGAGCCTGACCCATAGAGGAGGGGCCTGACCCATAGAAGAGAATGAAGCCATGAGGCAACTACAACTCTCATGAGACGCTGTGGCAGTCTGTCCTAATCAAAATAATTTGGTTTTGGCCAAAATATTTTATGTTTTTATTAAAAATCTGAGTTTTCCAGGGAAAGCTGACCGGGTTTGGGGGAGAAAAGAACTCTGTTGAAAACAGAGTGGATGGAACATTTTGGACCACCTCCGAAAAGTCATGAGAAGTGATGCTTGTGCTCCACTTTGCAGTGATCAGGCCTCAGCTAGAGAACTGTCTCCAGCTCTGGGTGCTGCATTTCTGGAATGCTGTGGGCAAGTTGGAGGAAGTTCAGAAAAGAGCAGCAAAAATGATTAAAGCTCTAGAACATGACCTGTGAGGGAAGACCAAAAGATCTGGATTTGCTTTAGGGATGTAAGCGAGGAGTTGACTACCCGATAAGCCTTAGGCTTCTCAGGTAGTCAAGTTGACTACTCGACTACTCACATTTCACCCAGCTCTTACTACATTTAAAATGCAGAGCTGCAGCAGGGGTAGGTCCCAGACTTGGTGTGAGCTGGGACCGAGCACCTTCCCTTATTGATTAATCGTGTAATCAATATAAATTGTATCGACTACATGATTAGCCACGGACCCGCCTCTTAACATCCTTAGTCTGGAAAAGAGAAGACTGAGAGGGGACATAACAACTTTCAAGTACTTAAAAGGAGGAGGGAGAGAAATTCTCCTTGATTCCTGAGGATAGGACAAGAAGCACTGAGCTTACATTACTGCAAGGGAGGCTTAGGTTGGACTCTAGGGAAAACTTCCTAACTGTTAGGGTGGTTAAGCACTGGAATAAATTGCCTAGGGAGCTTGTGGAATCTCCATCATTGGAGATATTTAAGAGCAGGTTAAACAAACACCAGTCAGGGATGGTCCAGGTGGTGCTCGCTCCTGCCATGTGTGCAGGGGGCTGGATTTGATGACCAGGCTGGATTTGAGGTATCTTCCAATATAATGATTCTATAACTAGTAAAGCATTCCCATGTAGCCAAACTTTTAGCTGCACCCTCTCTCCAGCTCTGCCTCCTTCACAGTCACTGTCTGTTGGGTGCTAAATGTTAGGCTACATCTAGACTGCAAGCCTCTTTCGAAAAAGAGCATCTAGACTGCAACCAATACTTTCGAAAAAGCAAGCCGCTTTTTCGAAAGAGAGCACCCAGGCAGTCTGGATGCTCTCTTTCGAAAAAGCACAGTTTGCATTACATAGTGCCTTTTTTCGAAAGAGCACTTTCGAAAAAAGGCGTTATTTCTCGTGAAATGAGTACCGCCGTCGAAAGAAAAGCCACGTTCTTTCGATTTAATTTCGAAAGAACGCGGCTGTAGTCTAGACGCGGGTGAAGTTTTTTCGAAAAAAGGCTATTTTTTTCGAAAAAACCCTGCAGTCTAGACACAGCCTTAGGGATGATTTTTGACACAGGAGACAAATATTGACTTCAGCAACTCTCAGCTTCATGGATGCCAGCAAGCCCATCTCACTCTGCTATGTATGTGAACAGTGGGAACATCTCTCCAGGGGATTCAGAGAGCACCAGTTTCCTGGTACCATTCAAGTAAATGTGAAAGCAAACCAGGTGAGAAACTTCCCACAATGCACGTGTCTGAGCTGCTATTTGAAATGAGAGGGTGAGCAGACTCGTGGGAAGAAAATCCTTCTGTTCACCCTCTTCCTTTTAATTCCTCCTTTCCTTCAGCTTAACTCTACTCCCACCAAAATCAACTCGAGTTTTGCGTTTGTGTTCAATAGGAGCAAGATTGGGATCCTAGAATCGAGATGGAATGAGCTGGAGATTTTGGGGAGGGTGGAGGGTTGTTTAATGCAATAGTCCATGCTGCAGAGAAGGGTTTTATCAATCAGCTCAGAAATAAGATGCCTAAAAACATGCCAACCTGCTATTTGTGTTTGTGCTGGTTTAAATGCTATGATAAACAATAGGAAAGTTCTCTGAGAGGGGACATTACACTGCAGTCTAGGCAAAATGGATAGCTGGTTCAGCCCCAGCCGAGACGACAGAAAGCACTGAGGGGAATTGAAAAGGGTTGTGAGCCAGGCAGACAGAAAAGAAAGGAGAGCAGAAAGGCAGCTTCCTCCCCTCAACACCAGTTTCTGAAGGTCATTTAAATGTTATTGCTATTAGGGTTTGGCAGCTGCTAAGGACAATGCCCCATTCCCATTCCTAGACCGTTGTCCTTTGGGAAGGCACTTAACTGCATTTGGGTTTAGACATGTCAAATTGCACTTTCCAGGAACACATGCTGTATCACCAAGTGCCTGCACTGGTGTTTCGTGCCAGCTATTGCATATTTAGAACATAAAACTCTGCATGCACCCTCCCCCCTGAAAGTATTGCGTATTATCAGATGTCTCAATCGAGTTGTGCTAAAAGCTGCCCGGACAGTCCTTGCCCCACACTTGCTTACGCTCTCCATAGACAAGGTAGACACAGAGGCTACGTCTAGACTGCAGGCTTCTTTAATTGTTCCACCCCAGTTCCCCATCACTTTCTAAAACGCTGCTCTTTGCAGTTGTGAAATGTTCACAGCTTGTTCCTTTCGCTCAAGCCAATGTACATGTTCCGATTTGCCAAGTATTCCCGTCCATGGACTCCACCAACAGCTATTTTTACAAGATTTTCATTACTTCTTAATTGACCTAAATCCTTTCCCTCACTTTTCTTGTTAAAGATGGATTTAAAGAGCAGGGGTTCATTATCTTGGCCGTTTTCGAGTCATTATACACTTCATCCCGCTCCTCATTAATTACTCATTACTTTCTCTTTTGCCTTGCTTTGTCCCCTGATCTATTTGTAAGCAGCCTCCTTCTCACCCTGAATCCCCTTGAGCAGCCTAACTCATTCTGGTTTGTGCTGCCCTTCCCTTTCCCCTCGACTGGCTTCCCTTGAGTCCTCCTCCTCCGCCCCGCAGCAGGTTCCATTTCGCTCCGAGGCCGCAGGGGCTGGATTTTGTGCCTTGGGCACCCCTATTTCCAGAGGAGTTGTGGTGGTGTCTTAAGGAGGGAGGCAGAGTTTCGCTCTGTTCTAAGCCAGGCGGCACAAAAATATGCAGCCCAGAGGGTTTTCACTTAGCCACCTTTGAACCCTTCCAAGCGCTGGAGTTGCCCGCTACGTCCCAGACCCCTGGGGGCCAGTCTAGGTTACGGCAGCCTTCCCGTCCTGTGCCATCACGCTGCCTGGTGTCAGGGCTGGCTGCTGTAGCCTCTCCCTTCTCCTCTGCAGTCCTGCCCTTGCAAGCCAGCTGCATCTGAGTTTGCAATGGGGCCCAGTGCTCCCTGCAAGCACTTGGGTGGCCTCCCAGGAGAGATTCAAATGATTAGCTGAGCGCCCCTAGTGTCCACAGCCAGCAGCGTGTGTTTTTCCTAGTGGCGCACAGCTGCACATAACTCGGTGCATATTACACATTTCATTCCACCTAGGGAAGGTAAACAGAGAGAACACTCCTGGGGTCCTGGAAGGCAGCATTTCAGCAGCCAGCCCGCGGTGCTCTGGGACAGAGGAATCCTCCCCAGCTGGAAATGGTGCTTTCAGAGACTCTCTATGTCTCCCCGGTCCTTTATCCAGCATACAGCGGGAGTAGGCTTTGTCCCACTGCATCTTCCTGGCTAGGGGTGAAATTGACCCGAAAGTCTATACACCAAGTGAATAAATACCACTTCATTCCTTGGGGCCACCCTCTCCATCCAGGATCAGAAATTCCTCAGCCACGCCCAGGCTCCGCAGCTGCTCCACCCAACAGCTACAAGCAGAACAGGCCAGGGCTATAGGGAGCAGGGGAAAGAGAAGAGGTGCCATGGATCCTTCAGACTTCTGGAGATGATGGATCCCAGCCGCTGTGGGGGGGAATCCCTTGAGAGGGTGCCAGACCACATTGGAGAGCTGCTGGAGGGAGTTGTTTGGAGGGGGATGCCTCGATAAGCATTTGAGGGGCCGGCCAGCACCAGGAGGCCTGGCATCGGGCTTCTGTCTTTTGATATTTTCTCTTCCGCTGTAGCATCTCCGAAGCTCCTTGCTGTTGAGTTTTCCGTTGGCAAAAGTTGCACCGTGTGGATTGCCTCTGCAGTAATCGGACTCTGCTGCCAAACAACGCTGGATTAGAAACCAGAGTAAGATGTGCTCCATTACAGTTCCCTGCTTGGTTTTGTCTTTAAATAGCCCGTTTCCCGCCCTTCCCCCCAATTTCTTTCTCCCTCTCTCTTTTAAGATACACAGTCTTGATTAGCCTACTTTGTTAGGTACCTTGATAGGACAGAAATAATGCACAGGACACTATGTTGCATCAGGGCTCCACGACTGCTCTAGCCGGTATTTACAGGGCCTTTGGGGGAGGGATAGCTCAGTGGTTTGAGCATTGGCCTGCTAAACCCAGGGTTGTGAGTTTAATCCTTGTGGAGGTCATTTAGGGATTTGGGGCAAAAATTCATCAGGGCTGGTACTTGGCCCTGCTGTGAAGACAGGGGACTGGACTCAATGACCTTTCAAGGTCCCTTCCAGTTCTAGGAGATAGGCAATCTCCATACATTTTAAATTTTTAAGCGTTCAGGGCAGTGTTTCCCAAATGGTGCAAACAAGTAAGGGTTCTGTGAGAACCTGATCACTCCCCCTCCCCACCCAGTAAAGAGACAGAGAAACCCGTGTGCTGGCTTTCAGACACCTCCCCTCCCCTGCTGCCACTCTGCATCTCCAAAGCCCGCTCCGTGTCCCTGGTCCACTCCCCGGGGGCGAGGTGGGGGTTTTTTTTAGGGGGAGGGGTTGTGCTCAACAAATTTCCCTGGTGTTTTTTTTTTCTTGAAAATATTTAACCATTTTGTACATTTTTTCCAGTCACACTATACATGAGAACATTAGTTACAACTATGTTACTAAGCCTCTGTCTGGCCGTAAGCCCTCATACAGTAACTGAAAGGTAGCTCGTGCTTACACACTCGGATACTTTCCCTGTTTGGCTACTGAAGCAATTATTAAATAGCCTGTGTAGCCTTTGCAATTTTCCACCTACATCTCGGATGCAGGGAAGCCCTGAACCAACATTGATGAGATCTTGAGTGTAATTTTCAGCTCTGCCACTGACCTCCTATCTGACTTCGGGCAGGTCTGATCACCTTCCTCTGCTTCTGCTTCCATTCCCACTCTGGGTATGTCTGCGCTACAGAGTTTTTTCAGGAAAATGGCCGTTTTTCCGAAAAAACTTCAATTACATCCACACTGCAATCATGTTCTTTCGAAAGAAAATCAAAAGAACAGAGGGTTTTTCCCTCAAAATAACTGGTAAACCTCGTATGAGGAATAAGGGTTATTTTGAGAGAAGGGTTTTCTCTCAAAATAACTGTATCTTAACAGCATCTGTTATTTCGAAATAGCGCCATAACACGATTATGCAAATGAAATGCAAGATATTTAAATCCCGGCTTCATTTGCAATTTTGAATGTCTTCATTTGCATCCCTCTCTCGAAAGAGGGTGCAAGTGTAGACATACCCTACAAGCGGTGCGCTTGTGCATCCTCTCAGGAGAGATTCGAATGCCACCCAGCCGATTTAGCAAAGTGCCCACTCCTAGCACCATGTGTTTTGGCTGGTGGTGCACATTTGCACATAGCATGGTGCACATAAATTTATTCCACACGTGGATGGAAAAGATCAGCGAGACCATGGATTTATACAGAGTGGTGGTCACAAACTGGTGGATCCTGGGGACTCTCCCAGTTGATTGTGATCTCTGGCAGTGCAGTGGGGCTGCTACTCACATGGGCTTGTTCCCTGCTGGCCCTGGCCCCATGCTGCTCCCCAAAGTGGCCAGTGTGGCCCCATAGTGTGGGGGGCAGGGGTCTCAGTGCTCTGCTCCTCCCTGCAGCTCCCATTGGCCAGAAAGGGAGAACTGTGGCCAATGGGAGCTGAGGGGGTGGTCCTGGGATGGAGGGCCAATGTGTGAAGCCACGTGATCCCTGTCCAATCCCAAGGACCACAGGGGTGCATTGGCCACTTCCAGGAGCAACGTCAGGCTGGGGCAGGCAGGAAGGGACCACAGCAGGGAGCCACCGGCGGCAAGCGCCGTACACCTCAGGGACCATGGCCACATCTGCAGAGACTTTAAGCGCCACATGAAGAAGGACCGTTAAACCAGGCTAAAGCTTTGACTCGTGGAGGACAGGGGACTGCAGCCAGGAGTTCCTACCTGTGAGAACTGCTCAAGCCATGCCCCTGGGGCTAAGTCATCCGCATCCCAAGCAGCTTCCAGTTTTTCTACTGCTCTGTCTCCCCTTCCCTCCCCATTCTCCTTCAGGGACCTCCCCTCACAAGCAACTTCTGTGTCAGGCGGTTCAATCTCTCCATCAGGTGAGCGCCACGGAGGAGGTTCCACAGAAGTCCAAGGGAGGGTTTCTACTCCTGTTATTTCCTAGTCCCAAAAGCAAAGGGAGGTCTCGGACCTATCTTGGACCTGGAGCTTTGCATGGTCACCCTGGCATCCATTATTCCCTCTCTGGATCCCTGAAGCCTGGTGCAGTGCCCTTAAATTAAGACACACCTATTTTCATGTGTCAATACACCCTGGGCAATGAAAGTGCCTTAGGGTCGTAGTGAAGCGCTCGCCTTTGTGATTCATGGTGCTTCTGTTCGGCCTGCAGCTCCTTTGGTGTTCACAGGCCCTATGGCCATGGTGACGGTGCTCCTGAGGAGGCTAGGAGTGCGGGTCCGCTCTTACCTAGGTGACTGGTTAGTCAAGGGCCAGTCCAAAGTTCAGGTTCTATCCAGCGTGTGACTCATTCAGTCAATTCAAAGCCCTAGGCGTACGGGGGTGCTGACAGAGGTGAGGGGCCTAACGGACCTCTTGTTGAAACCACCGCGACTCAGCCTTAGAAAGGGAGCAACCAGCTCAGAAAAATGGCTAGTGTGAAACCAGCAAGGAGTTGCTGATAGGAGCTAGCTTGAGAGGCCTGGAGACAGTGGGGGTCTCGGCTTACTCACAAAGCAGACACAACAGGAAAAATTTCTCAGCCCCCCCTCCTGCTGAGATGCCGCATCCCTGACGTAGAGGGACCAGAATGGAGACACGTGGCACTCCTGGCCAATGTTCCCTCTCTTTTTTTTTTTCTGTCCATGTGCAGAATCAATTTTGTTATGTCCACCGAAACACGTGCACCAGCTGAAACACATGCCACTGTCTGTGGGCGCTCTGCTAATCAGCTGGGTGGCATTTGAATCTCTCCTGGGTTGCCACCCAAGCACTCAGCTTACAGGGAACACTGCTTGGGGCAATAGGCCAGCTTCCCTGGCCCAGGCCAAACTTGGCCTCACAAAGCGGGCCAGCAAGGATTCCACCCGGTGTAGTAGCGATGGCTCCAGTGATGCAGATTGAGAACGATGCTGAGGACATGAAACTCATTTCCCACAGCTTTAGCCAGCAGCCCCTTCAATCGCCCCGTGCCGGGGTAGAGGTGGCCAGAGAGATGTGAAAGGGTCTAGAGTCCAATTTACTCCACAATTCCAATAGAACCCTGTGACAATTTTGTGCTGACTGGGGCATGTTTTAAGTGTTCTGTCTGCTAATTTCCTCAGTCCAAAAGTTCCTCGATATAGCGCCACTGCATGTATGAGCTACCAGAATTCTGGCAGCAAAGTGCAAAAAGTTCTCAGAATGCAACCTCTCCTGCTCAGGCCACGTGGAAACCCTGCACAAGCCTGTCCTGGATGTGAGTCTGTTGTAGGAAAGGGACCTATTGCTAGCCTCTAAATACAACGCAGAACTCCCTTCCCTCCAGCGATCTCTGCACTGGCTCTAGATACTCCTACGCTTGTGGAAACCACCAGACAAAAAGAAGAGGAACGATATAAATGATGTGTTGGATGGGACTGCCCTTCAAATCAATATGAATCTGGTCCTATCTGAGGCGTTTCCCCCTTCAAAACTGATGCTCACCCAATGACTCGGTTGCACTGGCCTTGATGTCTCTTATTTTTCCTTCTTCCCTAGTACCTTTGCTCTTGCCACCCTCCCATCCTGATCTTTATTCATTGAGTTAAGTACTTAACATTTAGATCAGACATTCCTCTGAATTGTGGCCACCTTTTCCCACACGTCTTATAACCCAGAGGGGCTCAACCCCTGATGTTTGGACCTTGGATTCAGATAAACACCCTAGAAGTGCAGATGCCCAATCTGATGGGTTGAATCAAGTCCCCTTGGGATTGTCACCTGATGTGCTGATTAAGCCACTGAGCCTGTCTTCCTGCCCTCTAGGCTCCCCACCACCCTGTCCTCCTTGGCCAGAAGCTCTGGTCTCCCTCAGTGAAGCCACAGAATTGGGGTAACCACCCCACAGCAGAGCAACACAGACACTGAATCAGCTCAGCTCCAGGAGGGCTCAGCTATAGGGCCATTGGTACAACCCCCAAAAGGGACCAAAACCCCAAATAAATCTGTCTGTCTTTGTGTGAACACAGAAAAAGCTTCTAAGTTCGCTCTTTATCAATGAAAGAGAGATATGCACAGTGGTTGTTCTCCCCTCAGCCATGTAGTAATTATTTACATTGGACTTGATGATAAACAAGTGTTTTTATTAAGTACAAAAAATAGGATTTAAGTGTTAGCAAGTGACAACAGACAGATCAAAGTAAGTTACTAAGCCAAAATAAACAAATCACTCCAGCTAATTCTAATACACTATGGAACTTGTCACATGCACATTCTTATCCTAACAGTTGTTCTAATGGTTTATTTCACAAGCTGGGCAGCCTCCTAGCTTGGGCCCGATCCTTCCCCTTTCAGTCTTAGATGTTTCCAGCAGGCATCTTAGGTGATAAGTGGGAAGGTCTCTTGGCATCTGGCAACGTCCTCTATTATTTGGTTTCCCTCCTTTATATCCTTTTTGCCCAAGGCGGGAATTCTTTGTGTTCAGTTTGAACTTTTCTCACCTTGCGTGGAAAAGTACCAGACCCAAAATGGATTTCAGCATCAAGGTGGCCTGGTCATATGTCTTTGTTGGGCCAATCACAATTTAGAGAAATGAAACATTCACAGGTTGTTGACTTGATCACTGAGCTGTCAAGTTCCTAAAATATCATTAATGGCTTGTATACTAATAAAAGAGATTCCCACTTAATATTTCTAACTTCATATACAAGTAAGATACATATACACAAATAGAATCTACACATTCCAGGGGATCACAGGCTCTGGAATGATAGATTACATGACACATTTTACATAAAGAGCCTTCATGTTATGCCTTGTATTCAGAAGCCCATTTTCATAAAGCATGCTGGGGGAGGAGGGCATGACAGCTGCCCTGAATCTCTTGTACTGGAAACCTCAGGCGCACAGGAGGTAATTCTGAAATTCTCACTTTCAGTGGAGCTGGAAGTATTGCAAGAACAGCCTCTCATATCATTATAGCTCTTTTGCTACCCATCCCACTGCTGGAACTTAGAAGTGCAGAGGAGCTGTAAAATTGAAAAATAATGGTGTCCTCTATAGAGTTTGCTGGGGTGAATTTTATAGGGTTCTGGATACAGATCCAATAGGGTCTCATAGAAATCCCTCTAAAACACATACAGTGTGACAGCTTTTCTATAAGCCTTTCAAACTACTTAATATATTAATAACACGAGTCCTGTAGAATTGTAAAGGCTGGATTAAAGAATCATAGAATACTAGGACTGGAAGGGACCTCGAGAGGTCATAGAGTCCAGTCCCCTGCCCTCATGGCAGGACCCAGTACTGTCTAGACCATCCCTGATAGACATTTATCTAACCTACTCTTAAATATCTCTAGAGATGGAGATTCCACAAACTCCCTGGGCAATTTATTCCAGTGTTTAACCATCCTGACCGTTAGGAACTTTTTTCTCATGTCCAACCTAAACCTCCTTTGCTGCAGTTTAAGCCCATTGCTTCTTGTTCTATCCTCAGAGGCCAGGAAGAACAACTTTTCTCCTTCCTCCTTATGACACTTTTTTTAGATGAAAAACCTGAAAAACCTGAAACTGCTATCATGTCCCCTCTCAATCTTCTCTTTTCCAAACTAAACAAGCCCAATTCTTTCATTCTTCCTTCATAGGTCATGTTCTCTAGACCTTTAATCATTTTTGTTGCTCTTCTCTGGACCTTCTCCAATTTCTGCACATCTTTCTTGAAATGTGGTGCCCAGAACTGGACACAATACTCCAACTGAGGCCCCATCAGCACAGAGTAGAGCTGAAGAATGACTTCTCGTGTCTTGCTCACAACACATCTGTTAATGCATCCTAGAATCATGTTTGCTTTTTTTGCAACAGTGTCACATTGTCGACTCATATTTAGCTTGTGGTCCACTACAACCCCTAGATCCCTTTCTGCCATACTCCTTCCTAGACAGTCGCTTCCTATTCGGTATGTGTGAAACTGATTGTTCCTTCCTAAGTGGAGCACTTTGCATTTGTCCTTATTAAACTTCATCCTGTTTACCTCAGACCATTTCTCCAGTTTGTGCAGATCATTTTGAATTATGACCCTCCCAGCTTGGTATCATCTGCAAATTTAATAAGTGTACTCTCCATGCCGAGATCTAAATTGTTGATGAAGATATTGAACAGAATCAGTCCCAAAACAGACCCCTGCGGATCCCCACTTGTTATACCTTTCAAGCAGGATTGTGAACCATTAATAACTACTCTCTGAGAATCTGTAGGAGGGATCTGATTCTCTACTCAGCTCATTAGGTAAGTCTTGTCCATAAGAGGACTGAGCAAAGTCCTCTGAACTCCTTTGGATCTCCGAGACAGCATGTTGTGTTTGATTTCTCTTGTGTTGATATTCTGACTGCCTTCTCTTTTCCAGGCTGGTTCACCACTCCACATTCCAAAGGTGTCAGTGCACTTTGGGTCTGGGCCAGTCAACTGAGCCTGAACACGCCTCCGCTCTGGGGAACTTGGATCCAGGAGTGAATATTGCAACTCTGGGCTTGTTTCTGGAATCGTCATCCTTTGCCTGTATGCAGCTTCTCTTATCCGGGGATCTCGATGCATCCATTTCCGCCAGGTGTGTGAAGAGCAGCAGCCAAAGGGACTGCAGTTCTTGCTGGTAGGTGGCCAGGTGGCACAGTGAGTAGGATGGAGGAGCTCTCATGGGGGGCACCACACTGCGATTTTGCTGGACATTCCGACAAGTGACCAGGTGGGTTGGCAGAAGATGATTCAGAAGATCTCTTCCAGCATCCCTGCAAGACATAGGTAGCGTGGGCTGGATCCTAGCTGTTTTACAGCCCACAAATAATATTCTCCACACTTCATATTTAGGCAAAATGAGCTGCAGAGGATCCAGTGACTTGTCCCAGGTCCCACAGCAGCAATGGGAATAGAGCCCAGAACTCAACTTCCAGCTCTATAGTCTGACCAAAGTCGATTTCATTGGCTTTGAGTATGGGATATTCCCTCTTGGGATCGGAGGCCACAGGGTGGTTATGGGGCCTACGACTAGTGATAGCTAAAGGAAATGTGGTGCTGAAACACAGTTCTTGTCCTAGCCCAGTGCACTGGTGTATGTCATTCATACAGTAATTGCATCTGGTGCCTGTCTATTATACAACGAGACAGCCCCTGCTCCCACTGGCTGCATGACTCACTCATGCTTCAGAGCAATGCCTCTGTGCATGTCTGATGTGGGATGTTATGTGGGTTTGTTTTTCTTTTCTCCCCATTTACCATCCTTTTGTGGTCAGGACTTGAAAAGGTTAAACTGTTACTGATGCACCGCAGGGTTAGTTACTCTGACAAGTCTGCTGCTAGTCTATAAATAGGACGCGAGGTTTCTAATCTGCTTGCCACTAGTTTCCACTCCCTGCCAGTTTTTTCCTGCTTTTTCCTGCAAAGAAGCATCGACAGCCTAGAACTGTCTGTGACCCTGACACTCTAGAATTATGACCAGGGAGAGAGTCTAGCAGCTGAATCCAGTTGTACAGTGCTTGAAATGTTGTCAATGTTTTTGTAACTGATCTGAAAGAAAGGGGGGGTGGGGAGAAACCCTGGCAAAGAGCAAGAGATCCCAATTTGTATGTGACATTCAATAAATAAACCTGGACAGCATCTTATCCCCTGAAACTTGGAAACTGGAACTACACCTGGGTACAATAACCCTATACTTCCAAATGTCATTTTTGTCCTCACTCCCACTAAATCGGGGTCTATACCCGTGTTTTTCAGATGTTGGGCCCCAGAGGGTCATGGGAAAGGTCCAGGCAGGTCACCTCTCACTACTCCCCGGAAATTCTCTCCTCTGCTAGGGCCGCCTAGGAAGGGCCGTTTGTCCCGCGACCCCCATGGACCCGGTGCACCAGGCTGCAGCACCACTTAGATTTGTCTTGGAGATCCCATGAGGCCAAAGAGGGAAGCCGGTAGCAGGAGGGGTCCCGTCCACATGTTGATGCAGGGAAGACTGGGACTGTGAGGCCTTTCGCTGTGAGGAGACTCTGTGCTGTTTGGTCTCTGTTTCTGGCACCCCGACCTGAAAGGAACTGGGAGAGGCAAATTGTCTCCTGGCACAAAAACAGGCCATTTTGGGCCTGTCGTCCATTCTCACTGAGAGGAGTGAGGGCCTCAAGCCACAAGAGTGTAGCAGGAGCCCTGTTATAGTTCTCTGCCCATGTTGGGGGGGGGGGGGGAGAAGGCTGGGTGAGTGAAAGCAAGGGCTCTGGAAGGAGCTAAGCAGCAGGGGGTGGAGGCCAGGCCAGGCTGCGGGGGGAAGGGGTCAAGGTGCTGGAGAGGGGACAACAGGGGAAGGAGAAGTGGGGTGCTGGTGAGGAGAGAGGGAAGCAGGATGTGGGGAAGGGAGCTAGCCATGTGGAAAGTGTCTGATTTTGTAGTTTTCTTTTTTCTTTCATATTTTTAAAAATGAAAAATAGTCCATAGTATTTATAGAGACATGGGTGCACACACGCACGTGTACTGTACGAGTGGAATGGTAGGTCCTCACAAATGACAAAATGCAGCTGGTGGGTCACCTTAGTGCAAAGCTTGGAACTGTGAAGCGATGTTCATATTTCCCATATCACATGAGGGAAGATGGCTGGGCCTGTGGTAAAGTCAGCACCCTAGGTATAAAGGGTTGTGGAGTTTGATTCCCACTCCTGCACGGACTCTTTGCATGACCTTGGGCAGATCATCAGTAAAATGAGATTGATAACCCATCTCCCTTCCAAGTTGAGGCTTGTTTCATGAAAGTTGCTTAATGCATTGGGATCCTTCGCTGGAAGGCACTACTGTCGTGCAGCACTGAGCTGTGATTAGATCAAAGACACAGATGAAAAGGGGATGTTTCTTTACCGGAGAATTAATGATGGAATGAAAGTAGAACCAACTCATGAATGCTGTAATTTAGCAAGCCCAATGGATCCTGTTTCGTGTGCAGATTTGAAGAAATTTGCAAAAGAGCATTTTCTGGGAAGGAATCCAGGAAGCAGTGAAAACCAAAAGAGCAAAAAACCCTGCAATGTCCCACAGTTATGAATCATGTGGCCCCTCCTGAAAAGCCAGCTGATCGAACCATCTCAGGATGCATTCTTGGCAGGTCAGCTCACAGGCTAAGGGCTCCATTCTGCCTTTCGACACAGCTGTTAGCTAAGGGTCCCATATAAATTGGACCACTCCCGAAGCAGCCTTAGGAGAGGCACTGGGACTTAGTCCCTTAATTATAGTTCCACTCCTCTGTCCCCCTTGCTCTGGAAGGAGGGGAAGTAATTTGCTGTCAGCCTCCACCAGTGATAAGTCATTAGCCCTTCACACTGGCTCAACTGTTCTAGTCAGTGGGTAGAGGGGTGTGCTGACTTGGGGAGGGCAGGGTGGCGGTATCAAGTTCCCCCCTACTCTGGGAGCAGAGGGATTGCCAATACGCAGGCTGTTTCAGTGGAAGGCAGGATAAGCAACGCCCTGCAGGTAAGGTGGTGGGGAGGAAGTGCTCTCCCCAGTCCTTGCGTGCCGGTATAGCGCTCTGAGGAAGTGTGTGGGTTGCACTTGTTTCTGGTGAGAAATATTCTGGCAAGCAGTCCTGTGTATCCCTGCATGTGGGGGACGCCTGCATGAGGCATGAAGGGAATTCTCACAAGAACTGCCCAAAATTCTCCGGATGAACCTTTCCCTGGCCAAAAAAATGTGCATTTGGGTGGGACAAACCATTTAGCAAATTCAGGTCAGAGTCGCTGAATTGTTTTGGCTGAAAACGGAGAAGAACATTCCCACAAAAGTCAAGACGTCTTGAGTTTTCCATTTGAAACACGTTTGTGTTTGGAAATGTGGGCCATTTGTATTTTTTCAAAAGGTCAACACTCCATGAAAACAAAACTATTTTTTTTGTTGTTGCTAAAAAGAGATTTTGTTTCCAGTTGGCCTGGTGATGAGTGTTCAGAGCCTGGTGTGTTGTCTGAAGTAAATATCTGCATATTCTAAGGGTACAGCCAATCCACTAGCTAGGATCTAGCCATGTGACCCAAGGCAGGTATATATGCGCCTAATGAAAGCAGCCACTCCATTCCGATCAGCGCTGCTACCTTTAAGGGGATACTTCCAACTGCCTGGTAGTTCTGACAGACTACTTCTGCTCCAGCCTGCACCTGTCTCCGCCCTAGGCTGGGACTGCTCCTGTTTCTGCTCTGACCACGGCTGGTTGCCCAGCTGTTTGGACAGACCCAAAAATTTTTTTTAAATTGTTGAGAACTGATAAATCAATCATTTCTGCAGCGCTGCATCTCATTGTCCTGAGGGTCAGTATTGGGTAGGAGATCCACCAACTGTCACAGCAAGTGGCTGTCTGAGAGAGACCCCTGAAAGAGGTTGGAGGGCATTGGCTGTGGTTGGGGCTTTTGGGTGATAATGCAGTTTATAAATAAACAGCAGTGCCTACAATTCCCAGTCCTGGGCCAGGACTCTCTTGTGCTAGTGCTGTCAGAGTGCAGAACAGAAAGACAGGCCCTCCAAAGAGCTAGCTTTAACGCTGACTGCCTCATTAGTGAACCATCGCCCTGTTCGCAAGGTTGTTCTTTTTTGTTGTTTGCGAATCAGTTTTCCCAGGTGTTTTGCAGTCGGGGTTTGGAAGACGAGATACACCGGTACGTCAGTGTGAGCTGCGTGCAGTTAGCACCTCTCAGGATCAGACCCAAATTAAGGGAGAAAAATAGTTGAGGGCTGTCCATGCCACCTCATTGCTTGTCATTTTCCTCCATTCATTCGTTACTTTCTTCTTCCAAAGTCCAGCTTTCCAAGTTGGGCACCTGAATTGGGTGCCTAAATCCTGAACCTGCATGAGCAAATCAGACCGTTTGGTTGCCTGAAATGGTTATTTGGGTAACTAAAGAGCCCAGATGAGTGCCCACAATTCAGGCACTTGGCAGGGAGGTGGAGGGTGATCTCACCATTCAGGCACTCAAGAGTTCAGTTTCTGGCTCTTACCTTGGTCAATTCACTTGCAGTTTGTCTATACTACCACTTAAGTTGATGTAATTGACGTCGTTCAGGAGTGTGAAAAAGCCACCTCCCTGGGTTATGCAAGCACCATGCTAGCGCTAAGTCAGCAGGAGACATTCTCCCTCGGACATAGCTTTCAACTCTTGCTCCGCTGGCGTTACCATGCTGATGGGGAAACGCTCTCTCATCGGCCTAGTGCATCTTCATCAGACAGTAGCGTGGATCAGCCCATAACTCTTTGGGGAAATGCATCCAACCTGATGTCAAACAGGGTTTTACCTTCAGAGAGGACAAGGACTGGGGTTTAAAAACCTAACCAGTTCTGCTTGGGCTTGAATTTAGAAGAGACTTGAATAAACTCCCTCCTTTTATAGTACAATGTTTCTGGAATTATAATCCCCATAATCACTTTCCAAAACTATATTGCTCTAGTCAGATACAGATATGTACATGGTGCCAGTGGGCTAGATGGAAGCTTTTAGAAAACACGTCTGTCTTGGAGTAGGGTCCATTGCTAGACAGGGCTATGCTGTCTCATAGTCTGAGGCTCTATTTCTTTGGTGGTTCTTTAGATTTCCTATAGTGAAGCAGAAACGATTTCTGTCCATTTCAGTCTGCAGTGCGCTTGGCTCATGACCACCTCCAGGGGCTCGCTCCCTCAGGATTCAGCGACCCAAAGGCAATTTTGGGGGCCCGAGGAGAGAGAAGCAGAAAGGAAGAGGCGTGTGAGTGGCAGGGTCCTGCTTGTAGAGGCTTGGAGTAGATAGAGGCTTCCAGCAGCACTGGGATATACACACCAGTCACGTTAGCATCGACAAGAGTGGGGCCAGAGCAGCATTTCTTAAAGTGTGTTCTGCAGCACACCAGTCGGAGGTGTGCTGCAGAGAGAACAGAATTCAAAATGTCCACCTTTAAAGGGGAAAGCCTCCTTTTTTTCCTCAACAACTTTTCTCTGGGGAATGGTCACCTTTAAAGGGGAAAGCCTCCTTTTTTGGCTCAACAACTTTTCCCTGGGGACTTCTTTTTTCTCAACAAAAAAATCCTCAGTGTTCCTCATGAAAAAATATATTATTTGGTGTTCCTCGGTCTTAAAAAGTTTTAGAAACACTGTGCTAGAGCCCTAGTTACTCCCCTTCCATGCCCTCTGCAGCACTGCCCCTTTCCCTGTGTGCTCTTGGGAACCTAGGTGGCTTCATTATGGATGCTTGCGTGTGGGAGTATTAGGGAGCAAATGCACTCTCTGCACATCCCTCCCCAAGTACCTCTGCACGTAGGCAGATGTTGCTTAGCCTTTAGTGTCTGCGTGTCCCTCCTGCCCTGGCAGTGAAGTGAACCTGCCCATCTCACCCACGTTCACTCTGCAAGAGGCCACATTAGGTCTCCAGCCAGTGTCGTGTCCATTGCTCCAGGGAGTTTCTTAAACCAAGGCACTGAGGCTCTGCGGCAAGGGACGGAACTTGGATCCATCCATATTGATCATGTTTGCACTTTCCTGGCTGACCTCCCCAGCGTGTGACGGGCTCATTGTAAAACCTGGGATAGGTGTTCTGGGGGGTGAGCCCAACAAGGGAGGAATGATGGTACAGTTGTTAAGATGCTAGCCTAGACTGGGGAAGACCTCGGTTCAATTTTCGGCTCTGCCATGGACTTATGTGAGCTTAGCAAGTGATTAAGTCTTACGGTACGTCTACACGGCACTCAGGAGGTGTGTCCGCAGCCTGGGTGGACATCATCATGCCTCTTTGGATCTGGGTAGCACTGTAAAAATAGCAGTGAAGCTCGGGCAGCCTCACAGGGTCATCTGCCATACCCTGGGTATGTGTCCCTGCTCCTGTTGCTGTGCCTTTAGTGCTGTTTGTCGCTAGATCGACGCTAGCTTGTGCATGTCTACAGACCTTGCAGACATACCTCCCAGAGACATGTGGCACACCTTGAGTACCGTGCACTGCGTGGGCGTTCCCTGCTCTGAGACGCTGATTTCAGTCCTGTATACCTGAACTGACCTCATGATAATAAGTAGCAACTTTGGAAGAAATGGCTTGTGTGGTGGTTCTTAGGCAAAAGAACAAGACTCCAAAACAATCACTCAAAGTGGTGCCTGGAGTCTGGGCTGAGTAACCGCTGGGTAATATATCAAACAAAGAAACCTGAAAAAATAATGAATAGTCCTGCAGCACCTTGGAGACTAACAAAAATGTAGCTGAGTGCCCGGGCACTCATTATGGGATCTCAAAGTTTCCATATTATTACAAGCCCATTTCAAAAACCAGCTAGAAGGTAAGCTGCTTAATTTCATTTACAAATTTGATACCTACAATAGAGGTTTAAAGAAAGACCTTAACTGGATCACCTGCTACATTCCACCTGCTAAGGACATAAAAAACCAAACACCAGGTACTTAGAACCCTCTCTATCGGCTTCATTTAGCATGGACACTCTAAGGCTACGTCTAGACTGCACGCCTTTTTCGACAAAGGCTTTGTCGACAGATACTGTTGACAAAGCCTCTGTCGAAAAAGAGCGTCTAGACTGCAACCAGTTCTGTCGAAAAAGCAGGCCGCTTTTCAAATGAGAGTGTAGACGCTCTCTTTCGAAAAAGCACAGTTTGCATGCAGTAGCGCCTTTTTTCGAAAGAGTACTTTCGAAAAAAGGCGTTATTCCTCATAAAATGAGGTTTACCACTATCGACAAAACTTCCGCGTTCTGTTGACTTACTGTCGACAGAACGCAGCGGTAGTGTAGACGCAGGTATAGTTTTGTCGACAAAACCCTGTGGTCTAGACACACCCTAATTGACTATTCTTTTTCCATTTTTCCTCCTTTCCTTTCTTCCCCATCCCCTCTCTTCCTCTGTTATTTATTTGGAACCTGGACCCCTTAAACTCCATTCATCTGAAGAAGTGGGTTGTGCCCACAAAAGCTCATGATACCATCTACATTTTTGGTTAGTCTCTAAGGTGCTGCAGGACTATTAGTTGCTTTTTAAGTTTTTTCTATTACAAACTAACATGGCTTACCCCTCTGAAACTTACCAAACAAAGTTTGCAGCCACTCCTCCATTGTTTCAGTGCATTTCAGGGAGGAGATCAGTTTTCTTTCTTTCTTTGCATCTGCCAAATGGCAGACCTGGATGCAGAAGTTGCTAGTTAAAGGACTGCAGGCCATCATCCCGGGAGGCTATGGGATTTCAGTAGCTCCTGGAGATTATTACAAACGGAAGAATTTTCAACTGGGCATCTCTGCTCCATTGGTAAAGCTAACTCTTCTCTGCTTAGTGTGGAGATGAAGGGCAAGGCATGTATCTTAATTTTCCAGTTTCATCTGCCCTATTGAGGCAAGGTGTTCAGATCGGCTCATTCAGCTGGCTCTTGTTGACTGGCAGGTACGTCTGGATTAGCCAGGACACCATGTAAAAGTCTGAGCTACAGAATCTTCCTCCTGTCAGTCACTGGTGACAATCTACCCCCATGCCAGTTCAAAATGGTAGGCTTTGCAGATGGCCTTGGTGATTTCCTAATGGGCATATAACCTCAATACATCGAGGAGGCCAGCAATTCCATGGGAGCAGAAACTGAAAGTGTTTACATAGAATCAAATCCTTCCAGCTTTACAGAACCCACTGGCGTGCTCCAGGCAGTTCCAAAGGCTGAGCAGGCAGTGTGGCATGCTCTGGGCAGCTCCATGGCGTGGCTCGCTCTGGGTCCCCCCCTTCTCCCAGAGGTCCTGTCTCTTCTGGGAGCATGGAGGCCCCTTCCCCACCTTGTCCAAGGGCCCATGGAGGTTGTTGGCCCTGCATGGTCTTTACCTTCCTGCTTAATGTCACTTACTCAAGGAACCAGGACTTGAGCCAGGCTCACGGGCCTGCGGACTATGCTGTATGTGTATTTCCAACCCCAAAGGAAGTGCCCTAAAGACGTTGCTTTTAGGTCACCGCCAATAATCCTAGGTGCTTCCTCATGGCTGACAGGCCCCCAACGCTTCCTCATTTAGCATCATTCTGTCTACCATCCCTCCAGCTTCCTGAAGCAAGAACTGTCCCCTCTTTAATAAAGGAAGGTGATCCATGGCCCTGCTCACCCCATTTCCTTTAGCTGTTCCTTCCTACACACCTCGCAGGACTTGCATTTCTTTCCAAATGTCCCTTTCAGAGTAAGCAACATTGCGCTGGCGCAGCAGATATTCCCTTTAAATGCAGAGACCAGATACAGGGAAAACTCCAGGCCCAAATAGCTGGATGCAGACTGCCACTGAGACACACCACAGGGGCCAGGAGCCGTCGGGGACTCACCATGGCTCCTGGCAGCTGCGGAGAACTTACTGTGGCTCCCAGCCTCCGCAACCTCCCCGCCCCCGGCTGGGACCAGAGACCCGCGAATATGCGTAACCATGAATAGCGATTCCGCAAATCGCGAGGGTCTCCTGTAGTCTATTATGAGACCTGAGTCATAAGGGTCACCTCAGCCTAGGGTGCCGGAGTCAACCACTTGCCAGCATGCGTTGCTTTTCTTTTTTCCACAGTGACGTCACAGAATTGTCCTTCTTCCAAAGCCCATTGGCCTCATTTTGTTTCTGAGTTAGCCCAAATAGAAGCCATCGCTTTCAACGTGTGCTTCTGTATATTGGCTCCGAGAGCTAATGCACAATCCGATCTCCTTTTTCTTACTCTGGTGGCGGGAAGTAACATCCCTCCCTAAAAGTCATAGGATGTCTCCAGGTAAACTAGTAACAAGCAAACTGGGTGGGCTGATGCTACAGCCACCTGATCTCAATAAACAATATGGAAAGGGAGCCATTTATGCCTGGATTCTGCCCCTTCAGACCACAGCCTGCAGCAGGAAAGCTGTCACTGCTGCATCTGAGGCAAGCAACAAAGGCAAACGCTTTGCAGGGCTTTGGAGGCAGACTGACGTAGTGCACAGAACAGAATCGCTGGCCCCAAACTGGTGTCCACACAGGCACTGGCCTGCAGTTGCTACTATGGCCGGTACATAATGAAGTGTCCCACATACTGAGATGGGGAAGAGGTGTCTGATTTCTTACCATTCACATAAGCTTCCTCCCCCAGCCCCTGTATTCAGTTGATTGCAGGAGCAGGATTTCCCTCATAGCCTGGATACAGGAGCATCTCAATCCAGCTAAGGCAGCGTTAATATGACTCTGTGTCCTCCTTTGGCTACAGTCCTCCAACCAGGTTATTTCTGCTCAGAGTGAGGGTATCCCCTACAAGAGACTGGGCTCCAGGAGCAGAGGAGGTGTGCTAAAAACGCATGGACCGCTCCCTTGAGCGTAGGCCTTGCCACCTACATGGCTCTGCCCATGGAGGATCTGTGTGAGCTCCAAAGGCTTGATGGGAGCAGGGCAGAAAGTTTGCCCCCTTCCAGCCCAGCGTTTTCGACATGTGGCTCGGCACAGCCCATAGGGTTGCATCTGGCCCCATACCTGTAGGTATTCTGCAGATCTTCAAAACCATCCCTTACATAGACCTGCCCAAATATGGCTTTCCCATGAGGAGAATGGCCGTACCAGGACCAGCCTAGTTTTCTGGGAGGAGGTGCTGGGGCCATCTCTGAGCTGAACGTGTGTTTCTTCAGATTCTGCTTAATTCAGGCCAGCGACACTGTCCCAGGTAAATCAATGAATGGTCTTTTATCCAAACAGATGCCAATGTTCACAGGTGCCCAGGGAAAGCAGGCAGGATCAGCCACAGTCTCCCATCATCACTCAGGACAGGAGCTAAATCTTGGCTACTTTAAAGGTACAGTCCCACCAATTGGGATTCAGAACGGCGGTGGGGTGGGGAGGCAGGTCAGTGTAAATCCACTTCTGATTGTTACGCTGCGGGAAGCATATCAACCTTGTGTTTATCTCTGTCATGACCCCGCGGTTGTAAGTCCTGTGGTTGCATTCCCCACACTGTCGCTGAGTCATAAAAACCAAAATGCTTCGCACTCCCCTACCAGCTGTCACCAGAGGATCCCACAGGGCTTCCCAAACCTGAAACATGCAGCCCCCCACTCTGACCGGGAGTTGCATTCCACTGTGCCCGAGGGGTGGAGCCTACGTCCCAGCGAGTCAGGTGATCTCCTAGTGGCCCTGGGCCCAGGACACTGAGAGACCTTGACTGTGACTCAGTGGCTTGGGTCTAGCGGACCCTGAAAAAACCACCATAGCAGTTGATCATAGAATCCTAGAATTGAAGGGGACCTCAGAAGTCATCCGGTCCAGTCCCCTGCCCTCACGGCAGGACCAAGCGCCATCTAGACCATCACTGATAGATGTCTGTCTAACCTGCTCTTAAATATCTCCAGTGATGGAGATTCCACAGCCTCCCTAGGCAACTTATTCTAGTGCTTAACCACCCTGACGGTTAGGAAGTTTTTCCAGCCTAAACCACCTCCTAGCTTCAATTTAAGCCCATTGCTTCTTCTCCTATCATCAGAGGCCAAGAAGAGCAATTTTTCTTCCTTCTCCTTGTAACGCCCTTTTACAAACGCTATTATGTCCCCTCTCAGTCTTCTCTTTTCTAAGCCAAACAAACCCAGTTCTTTCAGCCTTCCCTCGTCAGTCCTGTTTCCTAGACCTGTAATCATTCTTGTTGCTCATAACTGACCCTTGTTAGGAATCACAGCAAAGACGCCAACGGTTTAATGGGCCACAAAGATCCCATGTCTGCAGTCGATGCCTCAGTTCTGGTGACACAATAGGCGGGGCTAGAGTCAGTATTACTCTCTGGTTTTGTGCTGTGGTTAGAACAACAGGCCCTGCACAGGGGCAAGGCTCATTGTGGTAGGTGCTGAACATGTAACCCACACATTTCCTGGGTGTGGTGCTCTGTTCCCTCTAGTGGCAGCAAGACCCCTTAGCGATGACTGAGTCTGCTACAGCCTTAGCTAAGAGCAAAGGGGCTTTTAGCTCATGAAGTAGAGGCTCATGCCTTTAGCTCCCGAGGTCCCAAGGTCAATCCTGGCCACTGATGAGCAGGATCTGCTGGTGTTACATACATACAGAGGGCAAAAGACTGGCCCCTACCCCCAAGAGCTTACAAGTTAAGCTTGCACAGTTGCCAGGCAGGTTCAGGGTGGTTGAACAGAAGACATCTGTCTCTGGGGCTGTCCATCTGGCACCTTCCACCAGCACTTACCTAGATGTAGCGGGGCTGGATTTGGGAAGGAACAGGAGAGAAAAAGGCCAGGGTCATAGTTCTATTGAGGTCAACTGGGCCAAATGAGCTATGGCCCTTGGCACCAGCTAATGAGTTGGCCTGGAGAGCACATGGATACAAATTGTCCCTTATTGGCACAGGCCGAAAGCAGAGCTGATCAAAGACTGTTCCTGGACAGAGAGAACTGGATAATAGCATTAAACCTCTTGGCAAAAATCTCTGCAAGTGAGTATTTGAAAATCCCTCTTATCGCTGTGTGTACAAGAATTGGCTGCTTGCCAATCAGATTACAGATCAAGACTCACCACGCAACCCATCAGTCAGCAGTCGTTCCCCTTGACCAATGGCTGGGATGACAGAGGAAAGCCATTTGTACAGCCGTTTGTCAACTTTTTCAAGGTCTTCAGGCCCACAGATCATAGTTTATCTCTGCCAAATTGTATCTCCTGGGACTCTGATGTCTGCTGCTTTTAATATTGCTGGGTTGTGGATGGCTGAGCCCTGGCTGAGACTTGGGTTGCCAACAGCGCTGTCTACGCCTGGATGCACAATCCTGAATGCGGAAAAGGAGATGGAGGTGCTGGGATAGGAAACGATGAGGGCCAGACCCTGACACCAGACGGGTCATTAGCAGAGCTCTGTTAAATTGAGGCTCTTGCCCTATAAGAGCCGGTGAACTATAAGAGAAGCATAACTTAGTTGACATACACAGGGGCCCAGGTTCAGGGGGCCTTAGATCTATACCTGCGTGTGCCCCTCCTGTCTGACCTTGAGCAAATCACTTAATTGCTCGCTTCCTCAATCTCCCCCTCTACTCCAAAGATTCCCTTCCATTGTCCAATGCATTGACCTCGGTGGCCGCACAGCACCGCGGAAGTCCTCGGCCTTAGTATAGAACAGAGTTGGTCAGTAAATGCATTCCACACTTTTTCTGCCTGCCCCTGTGGAAAATTCTGATATTTTTCATCCAACCCCCCCCCCCCCCAAATCCCTTTAAAGTTTTCATTTATTTTACACCCCCTCCCCCTCACATTTTCTGCAGGAGGAAATATTTTTTTGTGTGTGAAAAACTTCATTATGTTGACAGCCCAAATTTCCTTCAAAAACAAAAGTTTAGATGGAAAGAGTTCAACCCATCTGAGAAGAGGTTGGCATGCCTCTAGAATGCCTCTTCATCTCTGGGTGTCATGGGGTGGCTCTCTCTCCATTGGGCACCCCTTGCTTATAGCCTCTTTGGTTCTCCAGCGGCCTGCCATTTTCCATCCAGCCAGGTCTCCGTTTAAGTCCATTCCTTTGAGGGTAATAAAAAGTCCAACAAACCAAGTTCCAATAACTTGTTTCAGGTCGTTGGCTCTGACTGTAGACTCCATGGGCCTCACTTTCTTTCTCAGGGCTCTCTGTCATCCTTGTCCCCTTCTCCAGCCTCATGTCACAGACCAGAGGGTGGTAGGAGAACCGACAACCTCTCTACAACAGATTCCAGCTCAGGGATCCTATAACAAGCAACTAAGGACTGCTTGCAGCTGTCTTCTTGGGCTCCCTCCTACTCAGCCTCCCTCATGCATTTGCCTTCCACATATTCACTCAGAGCTAGGACTAGGAGCCCTCCTCATAATTTCTTAACTATCATCCATAGGCTTGGCCTTTCATGATTCTTAAATTCCCCTGGCTGTGCCTCCATTGAACACCTCCCAGGCTCTCCCTGGAAGCCCAGTGCCTGCCCTTTCACACGGGCTTACCCCCGGAGCCTGCTCCACTCCCACTGGCTGTTTCGTCTCTCTCCTGGTCTCCTGCCAGACTTGTCTACTTACTAATTCTCCTCACGGGCTTCCTCTTTGACTCTCCTAGTTTCTCCGCTCTCTTTAATCTCAGTGAGTGACTGTGGAACCTCTCTGCAGCCACCTCCTTCTCGGCTTTTGTGCTGCAGCAGACTCAGTTCCTGAGTCTGACTGCCATTCACTGGATTTCATAGATCGGTTCTGAGGTAAAGTCTGTCCCCTTTCCAAGTATTCTTAAAGAATTGCAGATTAGCTTTTTTTAAAACCATTGGGCCTGTTTTCTTTACGTTCCGGGTAGGTGTTGGCAAAGAAAATTTTCTTACCAGGAAAACTCAGAAGTCTTGGTGTATCTCCTCTACAAGCAGAGTCTTTACAATTCCATAGGAGATGATCTCTATGGTTTCCTGGACCTTACATTTTTTGCTGGCTCATCCCTGGATTTATTTATTAGAAATAGTTTACAGTTTAATCCACAGTGACCTGTTAACATTTTGAATAGGGCCCCTTCACTCATATTCTCAGGGTCTGGGAGAATATAAGCACTTTCAGCTGTAGGATGAACTTCATGAACTCCCCCTCCTGCCCTTATTCACACGCCTGCAAATCTTGCCATTTCTTCCTGTTTAATTTCCAGTTTGCTGAAGGGCATCTCAAGGTCAGTTTGGTCACGCCTCTTTGTCTGCCAGTTCATTGCAGGCTATTCCTACGTGTGCTGGTACCCATGCTAGGGATATAGGCACATCCAATTGCTCCAGTGGGCTTGTTAGCTGTAATATCTCATTTCTGCCATCAACTTGACATTGCTTAATGCTGGTATCCCTGAAAAAGAATTCAACAGGATGGCAGCCACAGCTGGCCTCACCTCTCAGCCCAGTGTGGGCCATCAATAGCCCTGTTAGCTCAGCCATAAAGCTGAGATAAAAAGTCTCATGGCTTTTTTGACTCTACGTGCAGGCATGTAGAAAGCTGTTCCCACTCTACCCCTTCCTTTCTCTTTGCCCCCCCCCTCCCTTTTCACATACAGCTTGATAAATATACAAAGTATAGAAAATAAGTCTTCTCCTTGTGTTTATTCTGTGATATAATTTCATCTCTCTCCAGGGTATCGAGAGAGTATTTTCCCATAGCTGTAGATTTTGGCTTCTTTTAAGACGTTCTGTTCACTTAGATCCTCTAATCTCTTCTTCACGCTATTTACACAAGGAGTTTTTTGAGTTTTTAATCCCACCTGGTCTCCATTTATTCCCAGCAATAAGTACTCGTTTAATGTTATCTTCACTATTCTACGTTAGGTTTTGATCTTCTTTCCAAGAATGATGGGCATTTCTCTGGAAGGCCCTTTCTGCTGTCCACCTCTTTCCCCTTTGTAGTCCCCTCTCTGCTCCTCCCCAGCTGGGCTTTCTCCTCATTTAATCCTGCCTGTCCTTCCAGGTGCAGACCCATACTAAGCCGAAAGGCAGCTGTGTGGGATGGACACCATCTCAGCCCTATTGTAGAAACACAGGCTGACAAAATGATGCCATTTGCCCACAGTAATGCTTGGTCTACGCTACAAAGTTAAGTAGATGTAAGTCACCTGGCATTGGTCTATTGGTGCATGTGCCAATGTAAATGCCCTCTACTCAGTAAAACCACCTCCCTGAATGGCACAGCGCTGTGGTCAGTCTATTGCTTTACTGATGTTTTATGAGAAAATAGAAAGGGTAAATTCAAAACAAATTATTGAATAGAACGATGGCAGTGCAATGACATGATTCACATCAATTCGGTGTCCTGCGCTCAGGTGGAGATAGATCAAACAGAAGGCAAGCTAGCCTCTGATTTTCGTTCTTTTTTTGGATGGGGAGCAGACCGTGCCCTTCCTTTGTGTCAATAGCATTGTTGTGCCTGTCTGAAGCTCAGGAGTGAAATATCAGCCCAGATCACCTGGGAAAAATCGGACCAATATTCACTGTTATTGCCTTAGACTCAAACCCATGGAACAGAGTTAAAATTGTATAACTTCTGTGGCAAAGCTCCGGCCATGCCCCATGTGTCCTGCACTTCTAGGTGGTTATTGTATGCCTCAGTGGCTCTCTGTGACCCTCCACACTGCCTCTTATCTTTTTCTAGAGGCCAGAGTCACAGTTTATTGAGCCATTTTCTTCATTGGCAAAGTGAAAGGATTGGGGTGAAACTCCTCCATAGTCCAGGCCTCTCTTTCCGGGAGCAGGCTTTTTAGTTGTGTGGGGAGGACTGGGGGGAACCTGGGCTCACCCACTACTCCGGGTTCCAGCCCAGGGACTCTAGGTAGCAGAAACGGACAGGGTTTTTCCTCTATCCAAATCCAGCAGCCTTTTCCCTGGGCCCCTTCCCCAAATGATCCCC
This sequence comes from Pelodiscus sinensis, assembly GCF_049634645.1. Taxonomy (NCBI): domain Eukaryota; kingdom Metazoa; phylum Chordata; order Testudines; family Trionychidae; genus Pelodiscus; species Pelodiscus sinensis. The sequence goes on along the minus strand of NC_134717.1, from coordinate 7,820,553 downwards.
TAGTATCTTCTCCCTGATATCTGAGTGAATCTTTCCTGCCTCAGCACATCTTTATTTTCTCAGTTCTCAGCTCTCCAGCAACACATTTCCTTCTCTCAGTCCTTCACACTTCTCCTTCCTCCTCCCTTACCTGAGGGGAAACCTTTTAAAATACTGCCGCGGGTCTTAATTGATTGCAGGTGCCTGACTAGCCTGCTGCTTCAGGGAGCTCTTAATTAGCCCCAGGTGCCTGCTTGCCTTAATTACATGCCCGCCGTTTCTGCAATTCACTGAGGAAACCGAAAACCATCCAGCGCCCGCCTGTCTGCCCTCCACCAAGCTATTGTAACCAGTTGCCACGGGTCTGTCACACTTCATGCAACAGAACATTTCTCCCCTCCATCAATACTCCTGCCAAGTCTTTTCCACTGCTGTTGGAGCTGGAGAGTGGTGCTGTTCTGAGCCACTCCAAAGCTGCGCTGTCCATAAGCATTTCTTCTTAAAAGTATTTATGGGAATAAAGGGAGTTTTGAAACTCATCTTCTCCTTTTTGCTGAGTCTGCAAATGGCACGTCTGTCTAGTTTTATCCACAGCTTATGGTGTGGCAGCCTTGAGGGGTGCCTCCTTTCTGCCTGCAGATTGCCTGTTCCTTATGGGGAGGAGCAGGAAGAGGGCAAAGGGAGGACATAAGAATGGCTATACTGCATCGGATCAATGGTCCACCTAGCCCAGCATCCTGTCTTGTGATCGTGGCCAATGCCAGGTGCTTCAGAGGGAATGAAGAGAACAGGGTAATTATTGAGTGATCCATCCCCTGTCAACCAATCCCAGCCTCTTGCTAAACAAAGACTAGGGACACTCAGGGCATGTCTAGACTACATGCATCTGGCGACAGAGGCATGTAGATTAGGCTACCCGGCATAGGCAAAGAAGCGGGGATTTAAATAATCCCCGCTTCATTAAAATAAACATGGCTGCTGCACTGTGACGACAGTCAGCTGATCCGGCACAGCGCGGTAGCCTAGACGCGGATCAGTCGGCTGGGGAAGCTTTTGCCGACCCAATCCCTTATGCCTCATGAAACCAGAGGCATGTAGTCTAGACATACCCTCAGAGTATGGAGTTGCATCCCTGCCCATCCTGGCTAATAGTCGTCAATGGATCTATCCTCCAGGAGCTTACCTAGCTCTTTTTTGAATCCTGCTATACTTTTGGCTTTCGCAACAACCTCTGGCAATGTTCTGCCAGCTCCTTCAAGCCAGTGCTGCACCGGACGGTGAGCTTGGAGGACCAAAGTGACGGAGAGCATGCACAAGGGCAGAGAAGGCAGGAAAAAAGGCCAAAGAGTCCCAGCAGGACAAGTAGCAGAAAATGTACCAGAACGTAATGGATCGTCTTAGGCAGCAAACCCACAGGCTGCAGATATCGGCTGATCTTCAGGTACAAAAAATCCTGGACTAATTGGCCTTAGCACTCCCTGAAGAACATCATTGCCAGGGACATGCATGGGAATGCAAATGTGGCCACTTTGGGAGGGTGGCTTTCTGTGCCCCTTGCAGCCGAAGGAGCTTGCTCTCCCCATGACCCGCACAGCTGGAAGATTTGGCCTTTCCAACTCTCCCCATGGCTGGAGGAGCTTGCTTCCCCCTGGTGGCTGGATCTGCCCCCCGGCCCAGAGGAGCTATCCTCTCCTTTCGTGTCCTGGACCATGACCCTGCTTGCCCTGCATGTGCACACCCCAACCATGGTCATTGCTCCCTGCCTCCCGACCCCCCAACACCACATAGCCTCATGGGCCGTAAGTATTCTGACTGCTAACTCCCAATGCCAGGGAAAAACCCAACTTTGCATAGTCTAACCTGTGACAACCACAGGGGGATGTGTGTGTGTGTGTGTGTGTGTGTGTTACATCGATGGACTATACTGAGCTACTTTTTTGTTTACACAAATGGCCATAAATGTTTACTTTCTTTTCAGCAGGCATGTTGAAGGTTTCACCCCATTGAGTCTGGTATATGACGTCGTGCGCGTGTGTGTGTACGCACACTTTGGTTTTGTGCACAGCATTTTTGCAAGCAATCAAGTCCTTTTTTAGCAGAAGCAAAGGATCGTGGCTAGTTCACAGCAAATTAGAGTGCAGAGCAGCACTTGAGAAATCAGACTGTACTTGTAAAGGCACGCCGAGCACCACAAAATTCATAGTACCAGGCCAGGCCATCCGTAGTAGGGTGCAGAACCCAGGGCAGCCCCCGCACCAGGCCCCACTCCACCCCTCTCTTCCCGCCTCTGCTCTGCCCCATCCCTTCCCCCGCTCTACCTTTATTGCACTGCTTCTTTGAAGCCCTCTCCCCTGAGTTATGCGACCCGGGGCCTGGCATGGGTTAGCTTCAGGGGTCAGCCCCTCTTCGCCCCCCCCGCAACACACCCCGGTGTTGGGAAGCAAAGTGCCTCAGCTCCAGTCTGCTTCCCTCTGCTCCCTCAAGCCCTGCATAGCTCAGAGGACTAGACCTGGATGGGGCCAGGGCCAGGTCGCTCTGCTTGCTACCAACACAGTGATGCGGAGCAGAGCACAGTGGACTGGGAGAGGGCAGTGGGGCACAGCAAGCTGCTGGCTTCCTCCAACTCCTGCTGCTGCGTGGTGTGTGTGGGTGTGTGTGTGGGGGGGAGGAGGACGGGCAACCTCTGTTGCTGCCCTGTGCCAGAAAACCCAGGTAATCCCCCAGGCTGCCTTAGACCCCATGGGTGCTGGCCATAGGTATGTAGAGATGGCCACAGTGGGCCCCCGCAAAGCGCAGGGCCTGGTGCAGCTTCCCCAAATAATCCTGTGGGTGGGATGGCTCTGGCACCAGGAAAATCCAAGCCACAGTTACAAACAGTCAACAAGGACCATGCAAATTCATAGCCGGTCCCAAAGGCTCAGCGGTGTTTATAATTTTCAGCAGACACAACAGAATAGATTCCATCAGGCAGAAACCAAACGGTACAGAATTTCAAAGCAGAAGACGGACACAATCTCAGGTGACAACACTATTGCAGCTGACTGTGAGCATGAGACTTTAAAGCCACCCTCAAATACACAGCTCCCTGTTGGGCTCTTGTAGTAGCTCAGGTGCCTAGCTGTTCGAATTCAGCGGACAGCAGCTTCATCCTGGTGACCGTTCCCCCCCCTTTGTTATGCTGGGTACGTCATGCAGCTATAACCATTGGGACATTTTTCTTGCTGAAATCTAAGCTAGTGAAAATGTCAGCAACCCTTCAGTCTACCACTAGCATATTCCTTGGTTGTTCGGTGCCTACTGCGCATGTAGCTGAAGCTTCCATTACTGAGCACAACTCTATGGCTTCATGAGACCGGGAAGCAAAGGGCAGGCTGGATCACTGGCATACCCGCATGGCTAATGGCAAACCAAGAATGTCCCTGTTTGCAGCTTTCTGGGCGGCCTTGTGTTGTTAAAGATGCATATGTCATGCACCTTCCTTGTCCAACCCACATTATTAGCACTGAAACATCCCTGGTGCTCCTCCCACGACTTATATAATTGTTGAGTCCTAGAGTCCTAGAACTGGAAGGGACCTTGAGAGGTCATTCAGTCCAGTCCTCCGCTCTCATGGCAGGGCCCAGTACCATTTAGATCATCCCTGATAGACATTTATCTAACCTGCTCTTAAATATCTCCAGTGATGGAGAGTCCACAACCTCCCTGGGCAATTTATTCCAGTGTTTAACCACCCTGACAGTTAGGAATTTTTCCTAATGTCCAACCTAAACCTCCCTTGCTACAGTTTAAGACCATTGCTTCTTGTTCTATCCTCAGAGGCCAGGAAGAAAAATTTTTCTCCCTCCTCCTTATGACACCCTTTTAGATACCTGAAAACCGCTATCATGTCTTCTCTTTTCCAAACTAAACAAGCCCAATTCTTTCATTCTTCCTTCAGAGGTCATGTTCTCTAGACCTTTAATCATTCTTGGTGCTCTTCTCTGGACCTTCTCCCATTTCTCCACATCTTTTTTGAAATGTGGTGCCCAGGACTGGACACAATACTCCAAGTGAGGCCTAATCAGCACAGAAATGTCACCCTTTTTTGCAGGTGTACCTAGTAGCAAGGTGGTCTGGTGCTAAAATAGCGATACACATTCCTTCTGTTGCCCCATCACTTTTTGGGTGCTTCATTGCTACAAAATCATCCACTATCTCCTGCACGTGGTCGAGAGTCACAGTGCTGTGTAACAGGAGGTACATAAGAACGGCCGTACTGGGTCAGACCAAAGGTCCATCTAGCCCAGTAGCCTCTCTGCTGACAGTGGCCAGCACCAAATGCCCCGGAGGGAGTGGACCAAAGACAATGTTCAAGTGATTTGTCTCATGCCATCCATCTCCAGCCTCTGACAAACAGAGGCTAGGGGCACCACTCCTACCCCCTGGCTAATAGCCTTTTATGGATCTAATCTCCATTAATTTATCTAGTTTCTCTTTAAACTCTGTTATAGTTCTATTCTTCACAGCCTCCTCTGGCAAGGAGTTCCACAGGTTGACTATGCGCTGTGTGAGGTGATGAATGGTCCTGGGCACTTTCATGACAACAGCGCCCACTACGGAGTGTCCAATTCCAAAACGATTTCCCAATGCCCAGTAGCAATCTGGTGTTGCAAACCAGAGCACGATTGCCCCTTGCTTTTTCAGCTGTAAATGTGGCTCTCATTCTGGTGTCCCAGCACTGGAGGGCTGGAGCATGCCTGTAAACAGATCTGGGAATGTGGCCTTTCTCATCTAGAAGTTATGCTGCCACTGTGCATCGCCCCAACCTGCCATTACAAAACATTCTCACCAGTGTTTGTTTCTCAAGTCTAGACGTGGCATTCCCTCATCTGCAGCTGCCCTGGGAATGCCACCAGCAACTGGGACTTTTTTCACTATGCCATAAACAGACTCTCCTTGAAGCTCTTCCTCTGTGTAAGCCTAGCTGTTGCAGTACTTCCTGAAGGACTACAAATACAGGAGTTAGTACAGCCTCGATTTGCAACAGTCAGGAGAATAGTTCTGAGCTCCACAGGCACCTTGCTTTTGTTACAGGGCCATAACAAGGGCGAGGCGAGAGAGGCACTTGCCTTGGCGCATAGCTGAGGGGGCGCAGAAAAGACAGCTGCTATGCTGTCTTCGCTTGTGCCTCACACCACGTCAGCACCCCGGCCTGAGCCAAGGATGGACTTGCTTCAGGAACCAAATTAGCTGTTACAACTCTGCTTTGTTAGAGGTGACATGAGACTGAAAAGATCCATACAGGTTTGTAGTTCTTCTTTTTTTTTTTTTTTTTTAAATGGTGTTAAAATTATGGGTTGTGGAATGCATTATGGGATGGAGAAAGGTGCATGCTTGGGAACTTGACCCCTAGCGCCCCAAATTCCCTGAGCAAATCACTACTGTCCCACAAAATCCTGTGAAAATGTCCCAAAAGGCTTGTGCAGGGTGGTAGTGTGGCCCACTGTGGTACTTACCTGTGACGCGCCACATTTTACTTCGCCACAAGCATTCTTAGCGGGTGCAGGTGCCAATGCAAGCAACCGAGTCTGCCAGTGCTCGAGCAACCTACACATTCAGTGGCTGCCCATCAACATAACTGGCACTGAGCAAAACACGCCCCCTGCATAGTTTATACCACATGCCAGCTCCTCAGGGGGTGGAAATGGGGGGAACTTCCACTGAAGACCACAGCGCTGCACTGATGTACACGGGCTGGGTATCTGACCCTAATGCTCCTGCTGAGACAGCCATGATACTAATACTGTTCTACAGCTGCCCAAATAGTGAGGCACGTAGAACAACACTTGATTTCCAACAGGGTACAGCAAAAGCAAAGCAGAAGCACCCCTTCCCCCCCCCCCCCCCACTGGGGCAGGTAGATCACCTGACAAGTCTCTTCCATCTGATAAGGTTTCTATTGATCATAGAATCATAGAATACTAGGATTGGAAGAGACCTCGAGAGGTCATTGAGTCCAGTCCCCTGCCCTCATGGCAGGACCCAGTACTGTTTAGACCATCCCCAATAGACATTTATCTAACCTACTCTTAAATATCTCCAGAGATGGGGATTCCACAACCTCCCTGGGCAATTTATTCCAGTGTTTGACCACTCTGACAGTTAGGAGCTTTTTCCTAATGTCCAACCTAAACCTCCCTTGCTGCAGTTGAAGCCCATTGCTTCTTGTTCTATCCTCAGAGGCCAAGATGAACAAGTTTTCTCCCTCCTCCTTATGACACCCTTTTAGATACCTGAAAACTGCTATCATGTCCCCCCTCAATCTTCTCTTTTCCAAACTAAACAAACCCAATTCTTTCAGCCTTCCCTCATGGGTCATGTTCTCTAGACCTTTAATCATTCTTGTTGCTCTTCTCTGGATCCTCTCCAATTTTTCCACATCTTTCTTGAAATGTGGTGCCCAGAACTGGACACAATACTCCAATTGAGGCCTAACCAGCGCAGACTAGAGCGGAAGAATGACTTCTCGTGTCTTGCTCACAACACACCTGTTAATGCATCCCAGAATCATGTTTGCTTTCTTTGCAACGGCATCACACTGCTGACTCATATTTAACTTGTGGGCCACTATAACCCATAGATCCCTTTCTGCCGTACTCCTTCCCAGACCGTCGCTTCCCATTCTGTATGGCTGTGTCTACACTGGCATGAATTTCTGGAAATGCTTAAAACGGAATACTATTCTGTTTTCAGTTTTTCCGGAAAAGGAGCGTCTACATTGGCAGGCTGCTTTACTGGAAAAGCCCTTTTTCCGGAAAAGCGTCTGTGGCCAATGTAGACGCGCTTTTCCGGAAAAGACTACTGGGCTGTCTACACTGGCCCTTTTCTGGAACAGTGTTCTGGAATAAGGACTTATGCCCGAGCGGGAGCAAAATAGTTTTTCCGGAATAGAGGCTGATTTTGTACAGTAGAGCATCGTTGCTTTTCCGGAAATTCAAGGGCCAGTGTAGACAGCTCGCAGTTTATTCTGGAAAAGCGGCTGATTTTCCGGAATAAGTGGCCCAGTGTAGACACAGCCTATGTGTGAAACTGATTGTTCCTTCTTAAGTGGAGCACTTTGCATTTTTCTTTATTAAACTTCATCCTATTTATCTCAGACCATTTCTCCAATTTGTCCAGGTCATTTTGAATTATGACCCTATCCTCCAGGTTAGTTGCAGTCCCTCCCAGCTTAGTATCATCTACAAACATAATAAGTGTACTTTCTATACCAATATCTAAATCGTTGATGAAGATATTGAACAGAGCCGGTCCCAAAACAGACGCCTGCGGAACCCCACTTGTTATGCCTTTCCAGCAGGATTGTGAACCATTAATAACTACTCTCTGAGTACAGTTATCCAGCCAGTTATGCATCCACCTTATAATAGCCCCATCTAAGTTGTATTTACCTAGTTTATTGATAAGAATATCATGCAAGACTGTATCAAACGCCTTACTAAAGTCTAGGTATACCACATCTACCGCTTCTCCCTTATCCGCAAGACTCGTTATCCTATTAAAGAAAGTTATCAGATTGGTTTGACATGATTTGTTCTTTACAAATCCATGCTGGCTGTTCCCTATCACCTTGCCACTTTCCAAGTGTTTACAGATGATTTCCTTAATTACTTGCTCCATTATTTTCCCTGGCACAGAAGTTAAACTAACTGGTCTGTAGTTTCCTGGGTTGTTCTTATTTCCCTTTTTATAGATGGGCACTAGATTTGCCCTTTTCCAGTCCTCTGGAATCTCTCCTGTCTCCCATGATTTTCCAAAGATGATAGCTAGAGGCTCAGATACCTCCTCTATCAGCTCCTTGAGTATTCTAGGATGCATTTCATCAGGCCCTGTTGACTTGCAGGCATCTAACTTTTCTAGGTGATTTTTAACTTGTTCTTTTTTTATTTTACCTTCTAAAATTCCCCCCTTTCCACTAGCATTCACTATGTTAGGCATTCCTACAGACTTCTCGGTAAAGACCGAAACAAAGAAGTCATTGAGCATCTCTGCCATTGCCAAGTTTCCTGTTACTGTTTCTCCCTCTTCACTGACCAGTGGGCCTACCCTCTCCTTGGTCTTCCTCTTGCTTCTAATGTTTTTATAAAACATGTTCTTGTTTCCCTTTATTCCCGTAGCTAGTTTGAGCTCATTCTGTGTCTTTGCCTTTCTAATCTTCCCCCTGTATTTCTGTGCTGTTTGCCTATATTCACTTTGTAATTTGTCCTACCTTACATTTTTAATATGACTCCTTTTTTTATTTTTAGATCATTCAAGATCTCGTGGTTAAGCCAAGGCAGTCTTTTGCCATATTTTCTATCTTTCCGACACATCGGAATAGCTTGCTTTTGGGCCCTTAACAATGTCCCTTTGAAAAACTGCCAACTCTCCTTTTTTCCTCTCAGTCTCGATTCCCATGGGACCTTACCTATCAGCTCTCTGAGCTTACCAAAATCCGCCTTCCCGAAATCCATTGTCTCTATTTTGCTGTTCTCCTTTCTACCCTTCCTTAGAATTGTGAACTCTATGATTTCATGATCACTTTCACCCAAGCTGCCTTCCACTTTAAAATTCTCAACCAGTTCCTCCCTATTTGTTAGGATCAAATCTAGAACAGCTTTCTCCCTGGTAGCTTTTTCAACCTTCTGAAATGAAAAGTTGTCTCTAATGCAGTCCAAGAACTTATTGGATCGTCTGTGCCCCGCAGTGTTATTTTCCCAACATATATGTGGATAGTTGAAGTCCCCCATCACCACCAAATCTTGGGCTTTGGATGATTTTGTTAGTTGTTTAAAAAAAGCCTCATCCACTTCTTCCACCTGGGTAGATGGCCTGTAGTAGACGCCTAGCATGACATCACCTTTGTTTTTAATCCCTTTTAGCGTAACCCAGAGACTCTCAACATTTCTGCTGTGTGCTAGTCAAAGCAGCTGATGACATTTGTAGTGGCTCAAACCTACTGCGTTTGTTCGCTTCCCTAGCCCGAGGGGCCCTACTGCATTTGAAATCCTGACATCAGAGATGTGGCTTGTCCGTCTGTTTGTAAAGCTCAGATCTCACAGATTAAATTGTTTATAGAAAAATCGCCTAGCAGTGCACGAGCTCGGGAGCTCTGGGTGATTCACAGATGGTTGTAAGGCCAGAAGCAGTCTATACAATCACCCAGTCTGACCTCCCACAAAAACAGACTCTGAGATTTTATAACTCTGCAGTTAGGAACTGACTAACTGCAGAGTGCTGTTTTCATTATATTTGCTCAGACAAACCCTGTGAAGACTGAAATTGGGTTGGAATGAATAATGACAGTAACTGTGAGGGGTAGGAGGGAGAGTTGGGGAAAGGGATAAATTCAGGCCCGCCAGCGGGGGGACAATGGGACAGTTATCCACTGATTCAAAAGGGCCCAGGGTCCCCAGTTGCCCCTTGCGGTACCAGAAGAGCAGTGGTGGCTAGAGCCCCGGGCAATTTAAATCGCCATCAGAGCAGTGCAGAACACTCCAGGCAGCTCTCAGGTATGCTCCAGGCTTGCGCTGAGGACCAGCTGCTTTAGCCCCTCCCCTTCCACCCAAAGCTCCACCCCTTCTGGGAGTGTGGAGCCACCCCCCCCCCCCCCCCCACAATCAAGGCTCCTGGCAAATCTGTCAGCCCTCATAATAAATTCTATTGGTTTTCTTATATTGTTGTTTGCTATTTATCCCTGTATTAGAATAGCACCGAGGAGCCACCATCTAAGGTAAGGACCCCATTGTGCTAGGCAACTGTATCAACACTGAATGGTCCACGTCACAAGAAGCCTACACTCCAAATACAGGAGATGACAGATGGAGACGGAGAGATGGGGGAGTACAAGGCAGAGTATTGGTTAGCAGGTCCTCTCAGAACACCAGAAGCCTAACGGATGTGCAGTTTTTGTAGGTGTGGCATCAAGGGAGAGTTGTCCGAAGGGATCTGAAGATGGATAATGAGGTGGGTTGGAAGATGTGAATGGGAAGCGCCTCCCAAGTGTGAGGGGCAGAAAGAACGAAGGTTCCTGTTTGAAAACGTGACAAACGGGCCGCAAAGACTGATCACAGGCAAACACCGACAGCTTTGCAGCAAAGATGTGAGCTAGAGAAAGAGGAAACCAATGGAGGGATTCAAAGAGTAGGCTGGCGTGGGCAGCGTGTTGGGCTAGGAAGATGGCCTCCCATCAGCGTTCTAAATGGATGTGAGCAGGGCAAGGCTGCGTTTGTCAAAGCTATGGAGACACTGTGGTCCTCAAGGCCTGAGGTGATGAGAGCGTGGGTGACCTGTTTAACTGCTTGGCAGGACAGGAAAGGCTTTGTCTAGGAGATGTTACACAGAAAGAATGGGCAAGATTGAGACATAGCCTGGATCTGAGAACCCTGATTAGTGATCCCCCCCACTTTTTACATCATGCCCCATGCTGCCTAGGAGCCACGGTCAGGAATGGGGCCACAGCTGGGGAGGGAGCTGTGGACGGGAGTAGGGCTGTAGTTAGGGCCATGGCTGGGGGTGAATCTGGGGGCTGAGAGCATGGCCAGGATTGGAGCCATAGCCGGATTGCTGCTGAGGCCAGGGACGGAGTCTGGGGCTGCTACTGGGGTTGGGAGTGAAGCTGCCGTCAGGCTGGGGGCCTGGAGCCACAGGCAGCTGAGACACAGAGGCCAGTGGTCAGGGCTGAGGCAGAAGGTGGGTCTGGAGCAGAGCTGGGGAAGAGCAGTGCTGGGTGGTGCTCCTTTCTACTTCCCTATGGAGACTGCTACACATCCCCAAATGTTCTTCCATGTCCCCCCTAGGGAACCACTAACCTAGAGGGAGGTCTGAGTTGAACATGGGCCTGAGTGCCAGGTAGACTCAGCCTGGGTGACCTGAAGTACTTTCTGGCTCTACTAACTACTTGATGAACTCGTGAACGCTCTTTACCGCAGAACAAGCTGTGGTCTACAGCAGAATGTGTACAGCTTGTTACGGCAAAAGCAGAGTCTGTTAGGGTATGTCTACACTACAGCGTTATTTCGAAATACCCTATTTCGAACTAACATGTCTACACACACAATGCATTTCGAAATAGCTTTTTGCTGACCGGACGCTGAATCGCATTTAAGGCCAGCTGGAACCGGTTCTGGCAGGGTGTTGAGGGGCAAGTCTCCCCTCAGCCTGTCCGGGTTCTAGGACCTGCCCTTAGGGTATACACGGCCCTTGCGGCCCAGTCACCACACTGAGGTCCCTCTAGCAGGGTATATCTGGCCTCTTCGGCCCAGTCATAAGAAAAGCTCTTCCTGGCCAGGGGTGATTGTCCAAGGTAGGGAAAAGGGTGGTAGGGGTCCCAGCTCAGAGCCCTTTGGGCAGAGACTTGCTCTTGCCTGCTCGGCAGGGAATCCAGCCAATACTCACCAAACCGCACTATCATTCCTCTGCCCTGGGCTGCTTCCTACCACACCCTGGTACCCCTGTATTCTGCTGGGTCTTCCGGAACGGTCCTTACTGGGGCTGGCACTGGGGCTACAGGTGCTCCTGCCTCCCCAGGGGTGGCGGCTGCTGGCTCGGCTATGGAGTCGGCTGTGGGCAGTGGCTCGTGTCTCAGCTGCTGCAGAAACCAGGTGCGGCCTGACCTACTCCTTCCCCCAGCGGCCTCTCTCGCTGCAGGGCTCTCTCTGCTTTTATACTCTGGGTCTGTCTTCTGGGCCTGGGCTACTCAGCCAGCTGGGCCTGGGATACTCCCTGCCCTTCAGTGCGGGGCCTGTCCGCCCCGTCCCACAGGGCATCAGGTCAGAAGTTACTTTGTGGCCAGGGCGGCCAGCAGGGCACCCTGGGAAGGGCTGGAGACCCCCTATTTCAAAATAAGCGTCTACACAGCACAATTTCGAAATTGGAAGTATTCCTTGTGGAATGAGGTTTACCAATTTCAAAATAAGCCCACCGCTATTTTTAATTAATTTCAAAATAGCAGTTGGCTTGTGTAGACGCTAGGAAAGTTATTTTGAAATAACGGCTGTTATTTTGAAATAACTTTGCTGTGTAGACATACCCTTACAGACTTCTGCTTTAGCTTGGCTAGACACTGTATCCAGTATCCTGCTGTGGAGTAGGCAAGGGCCAGTGAAGAGGTCTGTAAACTCTTTTGCATTGGTACCTCAACCCTATCTGCCAGCATCTGGATGCATTTTACTCACACATTTCTTTTGTCATGGATATTTTACAAGTGCTGGTGGTCTGTGAGACTTCAGTCTCTATGTCGAGATATCTGGGGGGCCTATTTGTGTCTTGTCTGTTAGTTATCGAAAAGCATGTGCAGTCCCGTGCTAGCCTTTCAGCTGTGTAGCTCAAATGCAGACATGACAGTGTTAGTGGGTTTTGGGTTTATGTCAATATATGAACTATTAGATGTCAATATATGAACTATTTTGCCATGGTTTAAAGGCACTTGTTTAGGATTTGTTCTATGATAGGTAAATCCCATTCCTGTGTGGACAGAACAATGTTGCCAGCATAGACTAATTTCTGTGATGATGTTTGGAGATGGTCTCAGGTGTTGATATTAACCAGGATTGGTGCCAGGACTGATCCCTATGGAAATTTAATGTTGATAAATGTAAAGTAATGCACAACGGAAAAAATAATCCCTACTATACATACAATATGATGGGGACTAATTTAGCTACAACTATTCAAGAGAGAGATCTTGGAGTCATTGTGGACAGTTCTCTAAAAACATCTACTCAGTGTGCAGCGGCAGTCACAAAAGCAAATAAAATGTTAGGAATAATTTAAAAAGGGAATGAGAATAAGACTGAGAATATCTTATTGCTTCTATATAAAACCATGGTACGGCCACATCTTGAATACTGCATACAGATGTGGTCACCTCATCTCGAAAAAGATATATTAGCATTGGAAAAGGTTCAGAAAAAGCCAGCCAAAATGATTAGGGGTTTGAAATGGGTTCCCTATGAAGAGAGATTGAAAAGACTTGGACTTTTCAGCTTAGGAAAGAGGAGACTAAGGGGGGAGGCCTATAAAATCATGACTGGTGTGGAAAAAAGTGAATAAGGAAAAGTTATTTACTTATTCCCACAATATGAGAACTAGGAGTCATAAATTAAATTAATAGGAGGCATGTTTAAAACAAATGGAAGTTTTTTTTTCCATTCAGCACACGATTAACCTGTGGAACTCCTTGACAGAGGATGTAGTGAAGAATAGGACTTTAACAGGGTTCAAAAATGAGCTAGATAGATTCATGGAAGTTAGGTCCATCAATGGCTATTAGCCAGGATGAATAGGAATGGTGTCCCTAGCCTCTGCTTGTCTGGAAATGGGTGACAGGAGAGGGATCAAATGAGGATTACCAATGTGTTCCCTCTCTCTGGGGCATCTGGCATTGGCCACTGTCAGCAGACAGGATACAGGGCTAGATGGACCTTGATCTGACCCAGTATGGCTGTTCTTATGTAGGCCATTAGTGAGGGCATAAGGGCTGCTAACTGGTTACTAACAAGAACGCAAAAACAACGGCTGGTCAGAATGTCTCAGAAGAATGTTATTGTTGGGCTGCATTTTGCTGGCTTTCAGAAGATACTGGCCATTCCTTCACACAGTATCATAGGCTGCAGATAAATCAGAGAGCTGCCCTCTGGAATCCTACTTCAAAATTCAAATCCTACCTCAAAATTCAAAAGGACCCAGGGCTCCTACCTGCTGCCACTGCTATCACAGGAGCGGTGGCAGTCGTAGCCCTGGGCCCTTTAAATTGCCAGTGGAGCACCGTGCAGCATGCTCTGGGTGGCACTGAGAACTGACTGCCCTCACTGGGTTTGCAGTCCCAACCTGAGGCAACAATAGCCAAGCCCTGAAGGGAATGAAGGCCAGAGCTTCAACCTTTTTGACTGAGCATTGATGATGTGCTAAATTCATTGACTCTAGTAAAGATGTTGTGGTGTTTGGGACACCAAATGTTTGGTACTCCTCTAATAGCCTTTCTGTTTCTGGTTTCCAGCATGACATATGGAGTAGGAAGAGGGCCTGAAACATAAGCCCATGTATCAGAGGCCTGGTATGAGGCAAGAGGCCTGGCCTAAAGTAGTCCAAACTTCGCAGATATACAACAAAGTTAAGTTGTGAGCAAGAGGCAGGCTCTGCTCACAGAATCTGGCAGGCATAGGGCTGGTATTGCTAGGCCCAGAACACTCACACAAACACATTCCAGAACACCTCGACACCAACACATTCCCCACAAATAACAGGAACGCACTGACCCATCCTAAAGATGAGGTCAGGATGACAGCATGATGGATACAGAGGTTTTGATCAAACCAACATGGGCAAGGTAGCAGGAGGCCTCTGGAAATAACACCCTAATACAGCACCTATATACCTCAGGAGTAATACGTAACTTGTATGTATTGGCATGTTAAGATGCATCTCAGAGGGAGTGTCTTTGTCCAGTCTAGAGGGAAGTATAAAGTCCAGCCACTGCCCGAGAGGTGTCCGTTGTTAAACGCATACATGCATTAGTGCTTGGGTAGAGTCTGCGGGATAATAGAACCAAGTTTCATTTACAATACACTTGGCCAGGTGCCTTCGTACCTTAACGGATCTTGTGGCCATTGGGTGGTTCACTCCAAGTCTGCCTCACCATCTATTTGCACAGAGCTGGGCTGGCACACAGAGGGAACACACTCGTGCAGCCAAATATCTGACAAGATCTATTGTTTTGGATTGTTGCAGGAGATGTTTATCTTTGCAACTATTTGGATGAGCCAGGTGATGCAACTGAAGTGTTTAGAGTTTGGTGGAATTGTGTCAATGTGGCCTGAATTGCTGCCTCCTGGCCAGTTGGTCACTCAAAAGTTCCATCATTGTTTGGGCGATGACATAACCAACGGGGCGGGGGGGGGGGGGGGTCAGTCCCAAGATGGATTGCCACTGGGCAGTACTGACTGTGTGGAAAGTAGCCTGGAATAGTTCTGGAGGCGTTCTGAGGAATTCTGAACTGATCTTTAGTGGGAAACAGAGATTCGGGATGTAGTTGCTTACCCAGAAGGCAACATGAAAAACGCCACTATCTTTTACATAAAACAGAAAGTACATCTTCATTTGCTGGCCATCCCACAGGTGCCTCATTCATAGTATAATTATTAATAGAGCTCCACATCATGTGGTGGCTATTGAAATCACCGACATAGCTAGCCAGCTGACTGGCTGTGGGTAATGGAATAGAAGCTCAGTCTGTATTCCGTGGTCTGTACACATTTAACCACGATCATCTTGTTGATTCTTACTAAAATGGCGAAGGTCCTGGAATTTCACTTGAGGTCTCCCAGGTCACCCTCTTTAATTCCCTGCTTGACGCATGTGACGATGTGTGTTGGGTGCTAGAGGGGAAACAAGAAGGATTTGTCTAGCCTAGAGGGTTTTGTTGACAAAAGTGGACTTTTGTCGACAAAACTATACCTGCGTCTAGACTACTGCCGAGTTCTGTTGACATAATGTTGACAGAACACGGCAGTTTTGTCAATGGCGGTAAACCTCATTCTACGAGGAATAATGCCTTTTGTCAACAGAGTTCCGTCGACAGAAGGTGTTATTGCATCTACATTGTCCTTTGCGTCAATGCTCTCATGTCGACAAAGCGGCTTGCTTTGTTGACAGAACTGGATGTAGTCTAGACGCTCTTTGTTGACAGAGGCTTTGTCGACAGTATCTGTCGACAAAAGCCTGTAGTCTAGACATACCCGAAGATTGTAGCTGGCAGTATGCTAGCATGAGACTGGGGAACCATTATTTGATGTGAGGATGTTAATCATCTTGTCTCACATAATACTAGCTAGGTATTCACTTCTAGAACTAGACTTACCTTCACTGTTAAATTGGCAAATTTGTAGAGCTAGGCCTATCATTCTGCTAACACTGCTAACAGCTACTTTAACAAAAATCAGTTTGTAGTTTTTCCACTTTTTACCATTGCTGTTTGATCCAGAACTTTGCTAAGTGATGTTTGGATGCTGATTTGATTACATGGGTAGGGTATTAGCATGTAATAGGGCAGATCACGAGAAGGTCGTCTTAATGTATGTCTTAATTTGACCTCTAATTGCTATAGTGATAGGTGTTATATAAGTGCCTAATAGAGAGAAAAAGTTTTCACTCAGTCCTTATTTGGGCTAATTCCCATTGCTTAGCCAAGCTCAATTTCATTTTGAAACTTGCAACGTGAAGGGTTTTTTGGATTTTCCCGTTAGTGGGAAATTTCGAAGTTTCTACATTTGGTTCCAAACTTAAATGATTTTTTCCCCCAAAATTTCAGAATTTTTCATACAAAGGAATTTCTGACTTTTAACCTGCACTATTTATACATTGTCTTCTTATTTGTTTTTTACAGGACCCAGTATTTTTGGTGGGTTACAATTAATAATAATGGTACAGTACAAAGAGCACACTAAGTAACCATTCAATGATACTTTAGGAGCACAAACTTAAAACATTCTCTTTTCAAGGCGCTAAACTGTCTTTAAAGGATTTAAGATGAAAGGCTTCATGACACAAATTTTCATGGTTACTTCTGCCCTGCAGTGATACGCATGTCTGAAAGGGTTCAGCATTTCAGATCTTTATACATGACGGACTGTGTCTAATTATTATACAGGAATCATTTCACAAATGGTGAGTTCCCATTCATGGGACTGTCTCCTTTTGTGTCCTATGCAAGTGGTGTTGTTGTTACTTTGCTGGTTGCAGACTGAATCATTTTGCTCACAAACACCTTCACTAGGGTTCACGAGGGACCCCAGTAACAAAGCTAACCTGTGTGTGCACACATTGCATTGATCGGTGTGGGCTGACCAGGACTGTTGGCAGTGCTGCAGTTGTGTGTTCAATATACTGTTTTTGCATCTTAAAGAAAACCTTAACCTGACCCCCAATATTCCCTGTGCCAAGAGCAGAGAAGACTCACTTGGAATGTTGGAAGTGAATGAAGCTACACTGAATGAGGCCACTTCAATTTGGAAGGAGTGCGTCCACAGTGAGGTTTGATGTGGTTTAACTCTTCTTCTTTATATTCACACTTTTGAGTAATTCAGATTAATTTTCTCAAGTGCTTGTCTGCATGGCATCAGCAAAACACACTTGAAGGATATGATTTGTAAGAGCTCTAACTGTCCTGTTTAGACCCTGCCTTGACTCTAAAAGCTGCTTTGTTAACATCATCCTGTATTTACCTTTCAGAGCATGCTAGCAGCATCTCTTCAGGGCAGTTAAAGAGCAGAACGTTAGAGCACTTTACAAATTACACCCCTCTCTGACGCGCTTTGATGTGCCATGTAGACAAGCTGTGGGTGTCCACATGTAGATAAACCCTAAGGCTTGGTCTAACCACAGAACTAAGTTGGGTTGGGGAGTGGACCGATTAAATTAGCACAACCTCGAGTATGGATGCACATATGCTGGCCTAATTTATTTCCCTTCCTTTACAGGAATAAACTACATTGGTACAACCATCTTTATATAGTTACTATAGTGCTCCCAAGTGGCAAGGAGTAGGGGGAATGGTTTAACTCTACAGATATTTTTTCTGCCGTTTTTTCCTTTGTAGAAATAGAATCAGTAGGGCCCCATTCTCCTATTTCCAGGGCTACCCCAGTGCTTGTTTTTTGCAGGAGATTTATACCTGGTTGCCAGGAAACATTGGTATGTGTGTTAGAGCTCGTCTGGAAAGTCCCCACCTTTTTGTTCCAGGCTTCTGCCCTCTTGGTTTTACTTTCATAAAATATTTGGGCAGTGTTCAGACTAGTCTTTACCAGTGTGAGAACTTGAATCGGAAATCCGTTGCCTGGAGGAGGGAAAAGTTTGGTGTAGATATACCCACTTCTGTCCAGCCCAGCTTCTTGTGTAGCCCGTCCATGCCAAGTGGGTGTAAAATGCAGCAGTGCAGATTATTTTTTACACCTATAAGTGGCTACTCCAAGTGCAGAGAGAAAGGCAGTGGAGAATTGGCTACATGATTTTAGAAAGATAAGGCTGCCCCTAACAAAACTAGACCCTCTGTCTGGTTCTGTGACAGCCAGCATCTGTCATCTGCTGGTGGCCTCTCTCTTCCCTTCATTAATCAGAGAGGACAATTCATTGTATGTAAATGGAACATATAGAAAATTTATTTAGGGAAAATTTACAAAAATAGGGAATTCAGCGGGTAACCAGAAGTAGTTCACAAACAAAAGAACAATGTAACCTCTACAGCAGTCAGTCCTCAGAACCCACTGAACACAAAGGAGCCTTTGGCTGAGAATAAATGATAAGCAAAGTATGACAAGTTTATAGAAACCTTCTTGAAAGTTCCCAAGACGAATGCTCAGGACCTCAGATCTCATAGCTCCTGGAGAGCTTTGAGAGAGGAGCACTGAGGAGAGCCCTCGTAGTCTTTCCCACTTCAGGTGGAAGGCACCTGGCAAGGTTGCTGGCTATCTGGTGGTATAGATGGAGTCTTCAGTATGGCTGCAGCTCTCTGGTCCGGAGTCTAGATGACCTGAAAGGAAAACCCTGACAACCTGCCACTAAAGAAGGGCAGCTCTGAGCTGTTCGGCTGCTGGCCTTTTATGCAGTTTATGGCAGGAAACCCCTGCAAGGAAACCCTGTGGAGTCTGCCCCTGCAGGGAAACCCCATAGGATTTTCGGAGGCAATTCTGGTTTTAACTGGAACTTGTTTACCGCTCTGCTGTAAAAAGGCGGGAAAAACCCAGTGTCATTGGACTGTTTTTCAAAATGGATGCCCTATAATACATTAAAAACCTAGCATTTTTACCCTTAACAACAGCCACATTATTTTGAAATAACTATCGTTGTTTCGAAATAACTTAGTCCATGTCTACACAGCAGGCAGTTATTTCAAAATAATGTCGAAATACGGTCAAGCTGGTGGACTTCTTACTCTGACTCCTGTAACTCTCATTGCATGAGGGGTAAGTGAAGTCAGAGGAAGAGTGCTCTGTTTCAAAATAAGTGCTGGGTTGACACTCCCCATTTCAAAATAAGCTATTTCGAAATAAGCTACGCAATTGACGTAGCTCAATTTGCATAGCTTATTTCGAGTTAAGCCCTGCTGTGTAGACGCACCCAAAAGGAGCAGAAAATCCAGATCTGAACACATCCTGTGTTTACTTTGCACAAGCGTAAGTAACTACACAGTAGTAAAGCACTGAGGGGTATGGATTAGCTGTCATGTCACACTCTATCACTACTCAGCCCAGGCAAGCTCATGGCCCAACAGCAGTCCAAATTTGGTGCTGAGTCCTGGTCATGTGTCACCTGAGGCATTTGTGCATACACGAAGAAGAGCATTAAACACACAGATTAAAGAAGAGCTTGGTCCTGCAAACTGCTACTGACATGTGTAGTTTGTACTGATGTGACTGGCTGGCATTTGCCATTTCAAGCAATAAATTAACTGCAGTACTTTGGCTTTTTGCTCCAAACCTTTCTCATCCCAGGCTTCTCTACCTTATCCTCATAACTCCTACCTTTCCCTCTTCTCACCTGCTCCATCCCTTTCAGTTCCTCCTTTCCCTTGTCAGCAAACACCATCCTACATAAACTCCTCCCTCCCCCAACATATCCCCTGTCACCTGATTGATCTGCTCGTGTTTTATGTTCCTTTCTCTCACCTTGTGTCTGTCATATCTGTATAGGTTTTGGGACAGGATCTATCTATCTATCTATCTATCTATCTATCTATCTATCTATCTATCTATCTATCTATCTATCTATCTATCTAATCTAATCTAATCTAATCAGGGTTCGTCTACACTGCACACTTATTTCGGAATAGGCTATTCCAGAAGAAATACTCCAAAACAGCTTATTTCAAAATAGCATGTGTACACAACAGGGAAGTCTCAAAATTAGTCCAAGGCAGGCTCTCCTAATGTGGACACGTTACCCTGACTTAGAGCTTAGAATGGCCCTGGTGAGAAGCAATTACGAAATAGCTGTAGGGGAGTGTCTACACTACGGTTATTTCTAAATAGCTATTTTGGAAGAGGAGTTATTCCTCATGGAATGAGGTTTACAGAAGTTGGAATAAGCCGTCCGTTATTTGAAAATAACTGTGCTGTGTAAATGCACCTTTAGAGTGCACCTGTCTGTCTGTGAGTCCGTTTGTTCAAGAACTCCTTCTAAATGGTAAGAACTAAAGTCACCAAAATTGGTAGGCAGCTTCCTCTTCTCCTAATGTAAAGCAAGATCATGTTTGGTTGTGCCAGGAGAGCTGGAAGCCCCAGGAAAAGGACTGTTTTCCATAACATGCAAAAGGAGGGGCTGCTGTTCGGAGGGACGTGATAGGAGAGTGGCCACTAGAGGCAGTCAGCCTGCATTGGAAAGCCATTCTGTAGAGTGGCCAGTGGGGCAGCTGCACTACCAAGGGGGTGGCCGGTAGGGCTGGGACTCTGCCATCTTGCCTGCAAGCACATTGAGTAAGTAGACCCTCCCCCACTCAAAATCCTCTTTTCCCCGGACCAGCTCTTGGCTGCAGAACCAGAGAGAGAGACTAGGGAGGAGAGATCAGGTCCCAGGTGGGGTTGAGAAGTGACCTGGAGGGAGGGAGAGAGAGAACTGACTCTGGGTGGGCTCAGATGGGTGTATGGGGGAGCGGGGTGGAACAGGCCCTAGGCAGGCTGGAGTGGGGTGGCCTGGGGGGAAGGAGAACAGGCCCCAACTGATGAGAGGGGAGAACAGGCCCCAGCCCTAAAGCCATGTCCTTAAGGACCCAGGCAACAGTGGGTAAGTCTGCTAGTATGTCAGTACAGCACTTACTGTCTGTAAGGAGGCTCCTAGTTCTTGGTCTGACCAGCCTGAGGCCAAACAAACCTCATTACAGAATGAGCCTCACCTGAGTGGAATCAGGCAGTTTCCCGTAAAGAGAAGAAGGTGGCTGTGGCCCTGTTGCAAGGAAAATCCCAAGTCTTGGGGAACAGTTCTAGCTAGACCAGTCCCAGGAGGGAACGGTTATGTGTTTAGTTTTGAATTTTAAGTTACTACATCAGACCCTGAGGAAGGCTGTTGTGATTGAACTGGAAAAACCCGAGTGGAGTTTATCTGGGGAGCCAAGAAGGGAAACTGAGGCTGGGGGTGCTCTGAGGCCACCAGGGGGCACTCACCTATGGAGCGCTGATCTTGGTGGGTCCCTAAGCACTACCATAATGAACACAATAAAGTACTGGAGTTTGAGGACGCTTTTGTTGAGAGGCAAGCTGTTTAAAGGAATAAAAGTGCAACCTTTCGTTTCTTAAACCATTTCCTTCTTTGTGTGAGGCATGTTATTCTCTCTTTCCACTGCAGCAATGTCAAAATAAACACTTTGTTTACACTGGACATAAACCAAACAGAAAAGTTGGCTGGTGGGGCTGAGTTGTCATTCTGGTGTTTGCAGCTTGGGACTGCAATGTGACGTGCAATGTGACATGCTAACAGACATAAAACTAGCATTTAAAAAGCTTCTACTTTGTTGTCCTGTCCTCAGTTATATCATTGTTTAACCATGTTTGTTTTCACAACAGGGTTTTAGAAGAAATGTTCATTGGGAAGGAAAATAATAGATAAAATCGGGCCAGTTGTAATTACCAGCGATAATACAGATCAAGGATTGCAAACAGGGCCTAGGCTCTGCAGCAGTGACTGGAGATTTGATAGCAGCTGGAAATTTGGTGGCAGCTTTTGGTAAATGAGAAAACATTTAAGTTTTTAATGAATGGATGGATTTGTTTTCTTATCTGTGTGGTATTCTCTTGGTTATGTGCTCTGATATTAAATTCAAGTTGGTTTTACCCTGCCCCAAAATTCAGTTTTCAATGTGCCACCACTATTTGTGTGGAAGCCAGAACTTCTGGAAATTTGAGCCTTTCGGTAAAAGCTAAATGGATATGGGGCCTCCAAGGGACACCGAGCATGGCCTGGGAGGTGGTTTGAAATGACTCAGCAATAAATAGCTATCACTGTTGACATTTTAAACGGTCATCATTAAGCATCAGAGTGAACAGCCCTCTGAGTTGAATGAGGGCTTTCAGCGCAATGTCATTAACACGGAAGCCCAGTGACAGGGTTGACTGGTGACGAATTGCTCCTCCAGAACATAGTTCAAAGCACTTTTTGCCAGAGTAGGGTTGGTAGATCTGATATCTTGGCAAAACTCCAGCCTGGGTAACCCTATTCTGCTTGCCCTATATCCTCATGTACTGTCAGCTGGGTACACAAATCTTTAGCTATTATGTAATGCTGCACTGAGCTGCTAAGCAAACATTCCTCCCCAAACTGCTGCATATCAGTGATCGGTGAGGTGATCCCGGTTGTACAACCCTCAGGTGGATCTGAGCAATAATTCTGAAGTCAGTGGGATCTGGGTAGGTGTTGGGGTGTGCCAAGAGGAATTCGATTGGACTAGGGCTAACGTTGATCCACCATTTTGCCATCTTTGGAAAGATGGGGACTGTGGCTACATTTATACTTACCGTGCCGGAGATTGAGCTTCTGGTGTTTGATTTAGCAGGTCTAGTAAGGACTTGCTAAATCAAACTCTGAGGGAGCCCCCGTCAGCACTGGCACCCCTCGCTGTCACTAGGAGTAAGGGAAGTTGACTGGAGCATTTGCTTCCATCAGCCTACTGCTATGGCGATTGTACCAAGCTCATCTTAAGATACGTTGACTCCAGCTTCATTATTTACGAAGAGGGAATTGCGTACCTTAAGCCAACTGAGTGTAGTATAGACCTGGCCTAAGTCTATGCAAGTTATTGGGTTTTTTTAACATGTAAGAATTTGTAATTGGGAGTAAATAAACTCTACAATCTTTCTCTTTCCATTATAGTATATTTAGTTGTCATAAACACACAAACATGTTCTGCCTCAGACCCTCCTTTTCTCATCCCATCAATGCCAGTTCTCCACCAGAAGAAGATGAGAAGCTGGTGTTGATGAGAGAGAAACTCCTGCCAACCTTACAGCATGGAAGATACCACGGTAAGTACACTGACTTCAACTATCAACAGGAGGATGAGCAGAAGGAACAGGGAGGAAAAGCAGATTGAGAGAGAGATAAAGTCCGTAATTTGAAAAAACCAGGAGAGCAGATTTGATATTGAGAGAGTTTCCATACTCAGAGAAGAGCAGAAGTTTGACTGGGACGAAGCAGAATTTATTTCAGGAGAGGCAGATGAAGAACAGAGGTGTCTTTTCCCCACAGATTTGGCTGAGAGAGGGAGGGGCCAAGGCAGGATGATTTAAAGGAGAAAGGTGCTGGGAGAAGATTACCAGCAAATGTTACTTTGCCTTCTGTTTTCAGCAACAAGAAAGAGGAGAGGAAATAAACAGAATTATTTTAAACTCATGCAATAGCCAACATTTAATTTTTAGGAATGAAACAAACAAAATATCAACAGGCCAGACTAGGGACGTGAACGAGTAGTCAAGTAGACGATTAACCAATAAGCCTAGTCTTACTGGTTAATCTTCTTGATTACTCGAATTCCCCCTTCCTTGTTGCCTCTGTATCAGAGGCAGCAGCGCAGGGGTGGAGGGCAGGAGAGGCTGTTTTGCAGCAGCAGCCTCTGTCCTTGGGGGTCCCAGCATCCTGTGGACAGAGGCTGCTTTGCAGCAGCTTCCCCCATCTCTTCCTTCCCCCCCGCCACAGCCTCTGTCTGTGGGAAGCTGGGACCCCCCTGATGGACAGAGACTACTGCAGTAGTGTGGGGCAGCAGACAGCCGGTCTAAGAGGACAGCTGGTTTTTAAATCGCAGACCAGTTCTCTCTTGGAACCCCTTGCTGCTGCCTCTGATACAGAGGCAGCAGCATGGCATGGCAGGCACCTCCCTGGGAGTGAGGCCGGATTGTACTGGCTGCCAGCCTTGCCTCCGGGGACTATAGAATAGTTGACTAACCGCTATCTAATATCTGTGGGTCAGACCTGATTGGATCATTCACACGGTATTTTACCAGCCAATGCTGCAATATAGCCAGAATCGTGAAAGGATATTTACTCTTTACAAATGTCCACGGACATCTCAACAAACGTAGTGTTGAATCTTTGTGCAAGAACCACATTTAGATACTTTGCTCCAGCAAGTACCACAACAGCTGTGTTGCTCAGATGTTGACTTGTGGGAGCTGAGCTGTGCTTTTATTGCTAAATGTTTTTAAAAGCATTAAAAAATGAAATGCAAATAGAATATTTTTGCTTGGAAAGAAACAAGCTTTCTTATCATATTGTAGTTGGGTAAAAGAAGAGAAGCTATTTTAAAGAGACCCTAGAAAATACTTTCAGTACTGTCTTTTCTGTCGTATAATAATTCTTCTTTTGTAACACTTCCTTAGTCTGAAAGAAATAAATGCTGATCAATATATTTCTCAAAATGTGTTACAAATATTAGCTGACTCAACCTCCCATCACTTCTGTGAAGTAGGAAATAAATACACAGGATTCACTGCCATTTATTTGTGTTTGTACAGCACTATCATAACAGAGGTCAAGCTGGTTGTGGCCTTGAGGTGCTACTACAGTATAAATGTTAAATAATAATAATTAAATCAAAATATCGTCACCTACCACTGAAAAGCAGCCACCTCTGGGGTGGAATATTGCAGCTTCTAAACAATATACAAAAACGCCACCTAACAGCCTAGAAGGGCAGAACAGTGGCTCTGACTGAACCTGCAAGGAGGCAGCTCTTACTACATTTAAAAGGCAGAGCCACAGCAGGGCTAGCTCCTGGGGCTGGCACGCAGCCCAGGCTCATGCCGTCCATGGGAGCTAACTCCACTGCGGCTCTGCAGTTTCAATGTAGTCGGTGCTGGGCTGCAGCACGCCTGGTTCCTGCTACATTTAATCTGCAGAGCCGCAGTGGGGGTAGCAAGCGCCCCCCCCCCCATTGACTACTCGATTAGCTGATTAATCACAATTTTACCTCCCTACTGTGAAGATCATAGGGGGCATAAGGATGAACTTGAGAACAGAGGTATAGATAGGGATGAGGCTATACAGGGCTTTGTAGGTTGAGATACTTGAATCTCATGCAGTAGAAATACAGATTGAGACCTGCAGGGAAGGAGTTGGAGGTGGCACCGTTGCCTTTAGCAACAGCAGTTTGGACTAGAAGGGGTGATATAAGCTTGGGGCGGGGATGGGCAGGATGCTCTTGTGGTTAAGACATTGGATGCCACAATTTTCCCATGTGACCTTGGGCAAGTAATTTCACTTCTCAGCTCCTCATCTGTAAAATGGGGATACATTTCCTATGCAAAATGTTATGATGCTAAATTCAGTGAGAGGATCAAGTGTAGAAGGCAGGCCCTATAAAATGGAGCAGAGATGCGATTACAATGCTCTGATCATCTTAAATAATAGACCAGATACATTAAAATACACTTGAATGGTTACTGCACATCCACACATGTAACCTTCACTGAAGTCAATGGGAGCTGCTGGCTTGACCTCTAGGCATGATGGGAAGAGAGCTACTTTGTCAAAAAAATATCTGGAGCACATACTGCACCCCAGTCTTTAAACAGTCTCTGATGTAAGATATTTGACAGACTCCCTTTAAACCTGTGAGTGATCCTAGAGTTTTAGAAGGCTCCTCTTTTATTTTATATAAACAAATACACCAATTTACATTCAGCTGTTGCTTATTACAGCATTGGCTGCCTGGCTTGTAATGTGTGTGCTTTACCTGTGATAACTGTCAATGGCATATAAGAGACAGCACAGGCACAGCCCCAAACACCTCTGGTGCTGTTTAATAAAATCTTTTTACAGAGCATATCATGTACACTGATCGTGCCTTACCTAGGCACACTGCCCTTCATCATAAAGAATCCCCAAAGACTATGTACTTAGCACACAGAGTCTCTGACGCTGTTCTCTTTAGAGACTCATCTAGTCCAGAACCGTTGAGACCTTATGACATGGACACTTTTTGGGGGTGCCTAGGGGATTGGGCACCTATCCACCTCGTTCCCCCGCCCTCATCCCCGGGATACCTAGGGGTTTGGGCGCCCTATCCAGGTTCCCAGGGCCACCTGTCGGATGAGGTGTCCTGTCCCCTCTGTGGGACACACAGTGTTGGGGCGCCAAGTGCCCTCTGGGATCAGGGGTCCTGGCCCTTCTGTGGGGCACGGATGGGGCTAGGCGCCCCAGGGAAGCCGCGGCCCCACAACTACCTGCGCGCCCCGTTCGCCCAGCCGTGCCCGGGTGGAGCCGGCCGGGCCGGGCCGCGGAGAGGAGGAGCAGGGGGAGGGCTCAGCTTAGCTCAGCGCCGGGGCCCAGCCAACCAGTCGGTGGCGCGGCGGGGCAATAAAAGCGCAGGGAGCCGCGCGGGCGGCCGCGGTCCGGAGCGGTGCGCGCTGTGCCAGGCCAAACTGCCCAGGACGCCTCACCATGCTCTTCTGGCACACGCAGCCCGAGCACTACAACCAGCACTCCACCGGCAGCTACCTGCGGTGAGTCCGGCGCCGGCCTCCCGTGGCGGGACGGGCCAGGGCGCACGGAGCGCCCCTGCCCGCGCCGTGCCAGGGCCGAGAGAAGCCCGGGGAGAAGGGGAGCGCGCGGGGAAGGGTGGGCGCTGGAGCGCTCCATGGCGCATTGGAGAGGTCGGTGCCCTTGGGCAGGCGGCGCAGACGGTCCCGGGGGGGGGGGTCACTGCAGCGTAGCAGGAGCAAGAGGATGTTCCCTCCTCCTCCCCCAGTCTCTGCTTTGCGCTGGGCGCTCTGCACGAGTTCCCTGCTGCGCGCGTGTGGCCGGGCTGGAGCCTGGATGCGCCCCCTGACCCTGCCCTACCGCGCGGCGTGTGCTGCTGCCTCTGGGCTGAGCCTGCCGCCCTGCCAATGCGGCTGCGTGTTGCTGGGAGCACCGTCCCCTCTGCCCGGCTTTGGGCGCAAAGCCACCCGGCG
This sequence comes from Pelodiscus sinensis, assembly GCF_049634645.1. Classification (NCBI taxonomy): domain Eukaryota; kingdom Metazoa; phylum Chordata; order Testudines; family Trionychidae; genus Pelodiscus; species Pelodiscus sinensis. Next base: position 7,793,626 of record NC_134717.1, on the reverse strand, counting down.
GAGGATCTCCTTTGGCGGCGGAGTGACGCCACTCGGGTTGCACTGGTGTGAAGCCAATAGAATCCGAATTACGGAGAGCAGCGTCTGCCTGTAAATCGCACGGCTTGTGCCTTTGCCTTTGAGCTGGTTTGGGCTGCTTCCAGGTGAAACTCACTTCTGAGAACGGCTTCTTTGGGTCCTTTGGAAACGTGGCCACCTTCCCCTGCCTGTAGCCACGAACAGGCTTAAGGGATGTGCGTGGCCTGGCCGTTGCGTCTCAGAAAGCTGGGCTGGGTGGGGCTCTCCCCACATCTTGCCAGGGGTGTCAGTTCAGTAGCATTGAAAGGGGCACCCTGTCTGTCGAGCTCTGTGTGATCTTGCCCTCCAGAGTTGCCTTCTGTAGGGATGTCACTAGAACACTTCAAAGACAGGAGTTAAAACCCTCTCAGTCAAGCACTGTCAAGAGGCTATAGTGTAGAAAATGCTTTCTTGGATCTTAGGAAGTCATCAGATTTTCTCGGGACAGGAGGTTTTTTTTTTTCTTTTTGGAGGGTGGCTAACTGGCTCTGACTTCTGGTTGTGAGCTTGTCCAAACCAGTTGTAGCCTGTCTTGTTTTCATACCAGTCCCATTTAATTCAATGTCTTATTTAAGCATAGGGGTCGTCAAACCAAATGCAGAAGAACCCTGCATTTACTCCTCCCTGTTTGAAGTGGGAATTTCATTTTTGACTTGGCTGAATTTTTATGAAAATTGGAAAGACTTTCCGTTGGAAAATGGCACAACTCCGGGGAAGTGGATGAATGGCTGATTTACACCAGCAGAGGGGCTGGTTCACACCCAGATCACTTGTTTTCAAAGCATATCTCCCCATTCTAAGCTATCTCCCAGAATATTCAGCTAGCCCATTTAAGCATTCAAAAGCCTGCTGCCAAAGGCAAAGGAGGGGGCTTTTTTCTACAGAGACTCATCTAATGTCCAGCACCCTTGGGACCTTATGACATGGACACTTTTTGGTGGTGCCTAGGGGATTGGGTCACCTATCTGCCCCCCTCATCCTTGGGATACCTAGAGGTTTGGGTGCCCTGCCTTCCCCCTTTTATGGGGCACCTGGCGTTAGACACCCTGCCCCCTCTTTGAAGCACCCTTTCAGCTGGTAGACCTGTGTACTTAACTCTACTCCCTGTATGCACAGGTGGCATCATGTACAAAATCCCTTGCTGTTCTCCAGTGGTACGATATTAGATGTGAGTACTTCCCCCTTTCTCTTACATAGAGAAGCATTGCCGTGAAGGTCCAGGGCACCTTAGACTGTCTGCATGACATGTTCCCTCCCCTAAGGTATGTGTATTAATAACTTACATGGATGGGGCTGTTGCCCAGCTGTCTCTGTGCCGAGCTAATAGACGAGTGACGCAGACTGCATCAAGCCAAGGGCTGGTACAATGTGCATGCTGCCTTGGCTGCTAGGGAACCAGGAGAGCAGCATGCCTTTCACTCATAGCACAGTAACTGCTGACCAGAAGACTTTCTGATGCTTCCTAATTCTGCTCAATATTCCCCCCTCCCCCGCCACGTTTTGGCAATGGAACATTTGAAGATACCTGTTATCAGGGAGGGCAACTTTTCTGCCAAACGTGAACTTGTTGCAGCAGGGCTAGACGAGGAAAAGGTGCAGAGACAATTACACAGATGTATCTACACCAGTGCAGTCCCCAAGGCACATGCTGCAACTGTGCAAAAGAGGCTTGTTGGTGATGTACCGTGGTAGACGACTTGGGTACATAAGCCCAATGCCTGTTTTATCTCAGTGCTGTCCGTGTACGCCTTGGTGTGAGTATGCCGCTGCCAAAAAGTCCCAGTACTAGCAAGGCTTCAGGCAGTATCTATCAGAGGAGGCTGAATGCTCACTGGTCTAGAAATACTATACGGATTGAAAGCCTTCCTAGAGTGCATAGAATCATAGAATACTACTGTCCTTGCAGACTAGACTAGAACCACACCTTGTGAGTTTTCTCTGGGAAAAATGTCTTTGCCTTTGTACATATCTGCACTAAAGACTTCTGCTGGCAGGCTGTGTCTATCAGAGTTTGCATCTCTTTCTTTTCACAACCCTAACCACGGTTAGATGGGCAGAAGTCTATAGTGCAGACCTGGCCTCAAAGAGGTTTTTTTGGGAGGGAGGATAATCTTGATTGGGAATAGTGTATTTGTTTCATGTTCCTTATTCTCCCAATATTGGAATCACTCAACAAACTCCCTCTCACATACCTCCCCTTCCCCCCACCCCCCAAAAAAAAGACCCGTGGGACCTCAGTCAGGGATCAATTCTGGAAAACTTTAGCTTAAAAGTGAAATTTTAAAAATAACTGCTGTGAGACTTAGAATGGGAACTGTTATGGAACCTCAGTTACGGTTGATAAAACTGCTTTCCAAAGTACTGGTAATAGACTGGGTAACAACTTTCAACTCTTTGTTTGGTTCTCTTTGCCATGTCTGAATTTCTATACTTGTTGTGTATATGGTCTCAGTCCTTGACTGGCTGCTGAAACCTTGTCTCTTTGCCACACTCTTTGATACTCTATATGCCAAATACCATAAAATAAAATATTCTGTACGGGCCTGATCAAAAGCCAATTGCAGTTAGTAGACTTTGGATTATGCCTTATAAGAATAAAAAATTCTATTTACTTATATACAATAGTGCTTTTTTGGGCAGTTTCACAGTTATGTTTTATGATTAGACTTTCTACAGACCTATCTGATGGAATTAAAGGTCCTTGAATGCTTGTGATCATTAACAATCCTGAAGTACTTTTTGCAAGTTTAGAGGAATTGAATTGAAATATGATATGTGGAATTTAGGCACTTAATTTCTGCTTCTCTCAGTTTCTTGGTGACATTTCAGCCAAGTGAGGAACATATCACTCGCCCAAACCTGTTAATTATCGGCTCAGCCTTTCAAACACTGGCTGCTTGTTTGCATTTTCAGGAGTTAGCTAGGGGACTATGTTATATTTTCTGTAAAGCAACTTGTATCCTGAGGGCATTGTGCAGATAGGGCATGAAGCAGTATTTCTGTGCAGCAGAGGTGACTGCATTTCATTGGAGAATGATTTCTGTATATGAGTGTGAAAAATATCGTGGGATCCTTGTAGAAGAAATACTCTATTTTGAAAAATCTTATCTTCATTTGGATCTTCATTGCTGTAATAAGCTATCTAGGAAAAAAGTGGTGGTCCAGTTAGGGAAGAACTGCGAGAGTGTCTAATATCTGTGAAATAAAAATGGGTCTAGATGTTTTCAGGTTGGCTATAGAATGGGAATAAACTCCCTGCTCTTTGCTTGATCTGTTCCATGGCTTTACTTCTCCATAAACAGGAGTTGCTGGTTTTGAACCAGGAACTTTAGAGCCTTTACTGCAGATGGCAGAGTACTGAGCTGGTGAGAGGTCCCTGAGGTTGCAGGTGCTGAGAGTTAAGAGCCAACAATAAGTGGATCATTAACCCTCAGGCAGAGCAAACCCCTTAATGCTCTTACCTGCCCAAGCATGCCAATGCTTCCATGTGCCTATATGGTTATTTTTTATGCTTATTTGTGCACATGAGCATTAAGGCAGTGGACAGAGCTCCTGCCATAAGAACCAGATAGTCAAGAGGTTTCATGTGCCTGGTGTAGACAAGAGGTGGCTATAAAGATCTGTTCTGAGCCAGGAGGTGCTCTGGTTGGATTTAGTGGTCTTACCACTTGCACAGAATGAAGAGAAGGGGAGGGTTCAGCAATAGAGAAGCTGGGAAGACTAATATGATGCTTTATACTGAGGCATAGCAAGATAAAGCTGCTAACACAGGCATTTGTTTCCTTAGCATGTGTCTACACTCCAGCTGGGCATGAACCCCCTCCCCATGGGCAAATAGAGGAGCATGTCTAAACTTGCGGGAAGATTGGCGCTGTGGTAGTCGAACTTCTGGTGTTCGATTTAGCAGGTCTAGTAAGGACCTGCTAAATCAAACACCGAGGGCTCACCTGTGGGTTGGTGCTGGTACTCCTCACTGTAAGGCAAGTTGATGGGAGCATTTTTCCTGTCAACCTCCTGCTGTGAGGATGGCACCAAAGCTTGACTTAAGGTATGGCAACGCCAACTTTGTTATTTATATAGCTGAAATTGCGTCCTTTAAGCCGACCTTTGGCTGTAGTGTAGACCTGCCCAGAGTTGTGCTAACATGCTAAAAGTGGCAGCCTGGGTTAGCTGCTAAGTCCAAAACTGCCTAACTCCTTGCATCTGAGTTTGGGTGGCTAGCCTGGACCTGCGTCCATTCTACTGTTTTCAGGGCGCTAGCTCAAGAGAAGTGCAGTGAGTCTCTTTACCCATGCTGGGAAGCAGGCCTCCCTCTGCACACTGGGGATGCCCTGACTGGTCATGCTTTGGTGCTTTTAATGCAGGTGAACTTCATTTTGCCCTCTGAGATGGGCTCCAGATCGATGACGTTGAAATTGGTAGAGGTCTGCCAGTGTGAACCTTGTCAAGGAGGTCGGATTGGTAACTGTGGGAGCTGTGAAGAAGCAGCCGAGGGCAGCATCTGACCCAATCTTGTCTGTAGTTTAAATGCTAAAGGGTTTTAAATTAGATTTAGGGGAGGGGCCTAGGTCAAATGGCTGGACCTGTTGGGTTTTGGAGAAACTGACATCTGGAGCCAGCCTGGTGCCTGGCTAACCTGTAATGGGCTGGAATAAAACCCTGGACCAAGTCAGGATGTTTTGAGCTGAATGAGAAGGCTGGAAACTATCTCTTGGTACAAAAATAATGGAATTATACAATTCTAGAACTGGGAGGTCATTGAGTCCAGTCCCCTGGACTAGGGGAGACCCAGTACTGTCTAGACCAGGCAGTCAGAGGCCTGCTGCCCCCCCTTTGTTTGCTCAACAGCTGCCCCCCCTTTGTTTGCTCAACAGCTCAAGAACCTTTCCCCCCCCTTGGTGTTCTGCATAACAAAAAATTATTGTTTGGTGTTCCTTGGTCTTAAAAAGTTTAAGAAACACTGGTCTAGACCATCCCTGATAGGTGTCTCTCTACCCTGCTCTTAAATATCTCCACAACCTCCCTAGACAATTTATTCCAGTGTTTAACCACCCCTGGCAGGAAGTTTTTCCTAATGTCCAACCTAAACCTCCCTTGCTGCAGTTTAAGCCCATTGCTTCTTTTTCTATTATCAGAGGCCAAGGAGAACAATTTTTCTCTCTCCTCTTTGTGACACCCTTTTAGATACTTGAAAACCACTATCATGTCCCCTCTCAGTCTTCTCCTTTCCAAACCAGCCCAATTCTTTGTACTTACAGAAAATATACATACAGAAGCATGCTACTTCATATGGGCTAAATCCTGAAGCAGTTCAGCCTGGTAGCATGAGGCAGAGACACCCCAGTAGGCTGTATAAACTTCCTGCACAGCAGAGCGACTGTGGATTGATGTGGAAGGAGGCTCATTCCCAATACCCATCATTAACCCTACTAGTATATTACTTAACTCTGGCCAGAAGTCCCCCAGCCTCCTCACCCTTTCTCCTGAGGTGCCCTGACCAGCCCCGAGTTATGAATCAGTCGCACCAATTGTTGGCGGGATGGGCTGAATTTTGAGGGTGTGACTAGTTCAGGATGAAATTATTGGCTTTGGGGGTGGGTGGGACCAGTTTTGGGAAGCATCTACTTTGTAGGAGGAAAAGGCATGGTTCTGTGGGGGAGTGAAAAGGGGTAGGTGGAGGAAGGGCGTAGCTTGGAGGGAAGAAGGCTCCTTTCTGGGAGAAGCAAATTGACGGGATTAGTGTGTGCAAGGAGGGAGGCCTTACTTCTGAGAGAAAGGGGCTGTGGCTTAGTGGGGCAGAGGGAACCAAGCAATCTTTGATGGGTGGATAGCAAATTCTGCCTTTTAAAAATATCACTTTGCAGTGTTCTTACTAGAAATCATCAGGGGCTTTTATTTACTTTCCCTGAATATTTTTTTCAGGCTTTTGTCTTTTGGGTGTGAACGCCAAAACTTTCTTCAGAAGTTTCTTCTTTGTTTTTAAAGAAATGTTAGTGTTCACTGTTTCCTCACCCTCCTTCTCTCCTCCAGACAAAACCCACTTCTCAGCCAGCTCTCCTTTCTATTCAACCAAGTCATTCTTTGGGGACTTTCTGGTGTACTGATGCTATGTGTTAAAGATGCCTGTTACTAAGTTACTGAGCAGGGGGACTGCATGCCCTGTTACTCTGCAGAAGCCAAACTCTTCAAACCCTAAGAAGAAATTTCAGCGCTAGAGCTGGAAGGTGTAAACTCCAGTTTGCGGAGACATAACTTCGATTTAGCGTGTGCTCTAAAAACACACGTGTCACCGGGGTGGACTAGCCCGGCGGGATACTGGGATTTTCCTGGTGGGCCGTTGTATCCACCCGTGACGGGCCTCTGTTGCCCCGCACTCTGAGCGGCTCTGCGTCCGCGCTGTATGTGGCACACGGAGCCTGACCGGCCACTTGTGCTGCGTGCCGGACGTGACGCAGGGAAAGGGGGTGGGGCTTGAGGGGCACACGGGTGACATCATGGGGAGGGCCATTCCCAGGCCTATTTTGATTGCCAGTCCGCTCCTGTGTGTCACCACAGTGGTGGTGGGCGGGGCTAGTAACCGTGTTCATAGATGTGTAGTGGGGCCCGCCATCCCCTCCTGCGGCTCACGCTGCCGCAGCTACTCATCTATTTTTAATATGCAAGCTCCATTAGAGGGAGCGCTGTTGAGCCTACCCTGCGCTGGAATTCACACCTTCCCGCTGCAGCGTGTATAACTCCTTGCGCGTGAGACGAGATCGCCGTCTCTTCCGTGGCGTCGCGTGGGCACCTGCAGCATGAGAGAAGTTCGCATTTGGAGCCTCGCCGTGGGCACCTCGCAAGTCGCAGGCTGTAAACCTGGGCTAATTCTGTGTTTCAGTGATGTCCTCGCGCTGCCGATCTTCAAACAGGAGGAGCCCCAACTGTCTCCTGAGAATGACACCAAACTGCCTCCGTTTCAATACGTTCTCTGCACAGCCACCTCCCCTGCTGTAAAGCTGCACGAAGAAACCCTGACCTATCTCAACCAAGGTAAGGAACTACAGGAAAGACTGTCATTTGGAAATGGCCCATGATGACACAATTGAATTATGCTCCTCTGGTTTGTGGGGGGCGGGGAAGTTGGGTTTTTTGGATTTTGTACACATGTGGGTCAGGTTTTCAGCTGATGTCGGTGAAACGCCCATGAACTCAGGGCTGGCTTACATTAATTGGGGATCTGGCCCACACATTTCCATGCAATGTATGGTGGATTGGACTCGGACCATTTGAAATGCAGCTTTGTTTGACATGCATTGGTATCTCAGCCATGGGGTTGAGGGAGTCTTGTGCCGGCGGGTGAGATTGGCAAGCTGGTAAGCGTTAGGAGCACCACTGTCACGACTCAGCGATGCGTGTCCTAGTTCTGTTCCAGGGAATTGCTGGCGCATGGGTCAGGAAGGTAGATGATGCTTCCGCGTTACTCTAGGAAGAGCGTGACGTCGCTCATACTGGCCCTACTTCAGCACGGTGGTGGAATGTCATTGCTCCAAGCTTCTGTAGTCGGCAAAGCTAAGCGTCTGACTTGGCCGTTTAGCGCTCCGTATTGCCTATACTGCAAGCCAGCTTCTGCCCCTAGATGAACTCACAGTGCCCATACAGTGTCTTTGACAGGACTTGCGCACATTTGTAGGTGGAATTTGGCCTTACCCTACGTAGGCCCTTTTAGCACCCTTCAGGATGTGGGTTCTGCAACATAAGGCTTTGCACCTGCACCTTTCTGGGTATGAATCATGCTGTCACTATATTTTCTGCCCGGTCACTAACAAAGACCTTTGCCAGATGAAATACTAAAAGGCTTCTCCATGCTGTGTTGCTTATGCCCCCTTCTGCTCCGATGCATGGTATATCCCCAACTTCTAGGGCACTAAATATGAGCCATGAAAAATAAAAACCAGAGAAGAAGTGTTCCGGTGCTCACAGTCTGAAATGATCAAAGGGGAGGGTAGACAAGCTGGTGAATCTTTGTGAAAAGGCCTTCTGGTCATGGAGACAGTGGGATCCTTTAACATTCGAAGCAACCAATCGCAAAATAGCACCTTTGCCGGCAAAATACCTAGACCCATATCAAGCTGCTCTCTCTTCCCACTTAGCCTTAGCCCCAGAGAAGGGTGGAGATGCTAATTTGCAATTCTTCCCTCCATTCTGCTCCTGGCAAACCATCAGATTTCCCTGGATGGGACAGTGTCAACGTTCCCTTTGTAAAGCGAGGCTGATAATATTTGAACATCTCCGATAAGCCCCATTGTGACTTCGGGCTTTGTTCCCTGTTGTCCCGCCAAGAGCTTTGAAGATGGGGTATTTCCTGCTCCATCTTTGTAAGAGACAAAGGACTTGGCTATCTGAGGATGCTCAGGAGACTATGGCCAATCCATTAAAGGCATGGAGTCAATGCACAGAAATTCTGGTTAGGTGCCTCAAACCCACCACTATCTGCTTTGACTCAGGAGTAACATGACTTTTGTTCGCTGTCCTTTAATTTTTGGAGTTAAAAAAAACCCCCCAAAGCTAGAAGTGTGTGTGTGTGTGGAGGAGAGCTGAGTCACAGAGAGCTTCCGGTGGGGTATTTAAGGCACCAACGCGTAGGCATTGACTTCAGACCATTCATTGATTTGCCTTCCCTCTCCTGTGTGTCCCCATATAGACCTGGCCAAGGAACCAGCTTCTGCCCTTCCTATCAACGTGTTATCCCAGGGAAGTCCACAGGCTGGCCCAGTGCCATGGACACAGACTGGGGTTTTCCAAAGCACTTGGCTTTGCCTTAATTCTGCTCTTGTGGAAATGGGTGGGCCTCTGAGCTGTGACTTCAGCGGGAGCAGAGCCGGGCCAGTGTTGAGCATTTCTGACAATCTCACCTAGAATGGATGTGCCTGAAAGCGCAGGGGGAGATCCAGTCTTGACCTTGTCCCTGATAGGGTCACAAGCAAGCCAGGGGCAGTAGCGGCTAACAGGACCAAAGTCCAAAGCAGAAGAGCATGAATAGAATGGGAATAGGTGGTGGGGGGTTTTTTTTTTTTTGAGGACTCTACCGGACAAACTATATTAGAAGTGCTGAATCCTGCTGTGTCTTGAGCATGTGTCCTGGAGAGGCCAGAGAATTCCAGAGCCCAAATGCCTACACTACAGTCAAACAGCTTCTTCACTTGAGCCCCACAAGCTGGAGCCAGCCGGCACAAGCCAGCGACGGGCGGGGGAGGGGGGGGTCTGATTGCAGACATACCTTAAGTGACTAGAACACTCCCTCGGAAGCGAGGTCTGTACGGAGAGCCCGCTCAAGATCAATGCGCTGATTAAGTGGTCGGCTCTGTGCATGCAGGTGAACGTCGCCTGTGCTCCAGGCATGCATGTGCTTGAAGCTGTCTTGCCCCATTCCAGCAGGTTGTCTCTCATTACATACTTGCAGCTCGCTCTGTGCGCCACACGTTACCCTTCCCCAGCGGAAGGAAAGGATTTCATTCTGCTCTGCTAGGTTCTGCAAGGCTCTGTACCAGGGGGGTTTCAGATTGCAGGCTGGGGCCCCGAAGTGGGTCCCGACCAACTTGAATGGGGTTGCCAAGGCTGGTGTTTGGCCCTGGAGTCCAGCAAGTCTGTAGCCAAAGCTCAAGCCCCGCTCCCCGGGTCTAAGGTTACATGCCCTCTGTGCAGGACGAGCCCTTGGGCTTCAGCTGTAGCCTGTCTACCTTGGGTGGTGGGGCGTGGTCTCTGGTTCCCCCATCCTGGAATTGTGTTGTCAGAAGGGGGTCATGGTACGATGACGTTTGAGAACCCCTGCTCTATGCCATGTCTACTAGGGATGGGAATGGTTAATCGGTAAGCATTGCTCTTACCGGTTACGATTAACCAGTGGGCTGCCAGCCCTACAGGGGGCGCTCCAGCCTAACTGGGGCCACCCCCATCCACGGGCCCCCCCTGCCCACCCTTGTTTAATCGGTTAAACGGGATTTGACATCCCTACTATCTACCGTATTTCTCAGACAAAAATCCTTGGTCCTTGCTGTTTAGGGAAAAGGTGGAGCTCTGCTAGCAGGTCTCTCCCTTTGATCTAGACATGGCCCTTTTTGAGCAAGAGCCAAAGCTTGCATTGCTCTAGGAATTGTTTTGAAATACTATTTCTGGGATAATCTCTTGTGGGGTGGGGAGAAGGAATTTTAAATTCCGCCTTCTAATCAGATTTGATGTGTTTTTCTTGTGGGTGACTAAGCAACGATTTTGCACTAACTTAAAAATAAATCATAACTTGCCGTGCAGCCTCACAACAAAGAGTCCTTTTGGAGCTGGCAGATGATGAGGCCTGATTTAAATGGGCACTTGTGTGGGTTAACTCATAGAGAGGAGCGTTTATAAATGTTTCCTCCTCGTTCCTTGTGGATCAGAGTCTTGTGGGAGCATTGACCTCTCCACAGCGGAAGAGTTGGACGTGCCTCGGCTTAACTTAAAAACAGAAATTAAAGTCTTTTAATCCAAATGCCATTTTGTTTTGAGGAGAAATGTCTTTATCCATTGAAACGATCCCTGAGTCTCGAATGCCATGAAACCTCCTTTGTGATAAAAGGGCCTGGTCTCTTTCCTGAGGAGCTCACAAACCAATACAAGATCTGATCCAGATGGGGAGAGATTTGTGGGCTCTCTATGAAAGGCTATTCCATGGGTTGAGGGTACACGTGGAAGGAAGCTCAGGAGCCTGACATGGGGCCTTCAGGTTGGTCTTACTGTTTGGCTACGTCTAGATTGCATCCCTTTTTCGTAAAAGGGATGCAAATTAGACGTATCGCAATTGCTAATGAAGCGGGGATTTAAATCTCCCCCGCTTCGTTAGCATAAAAATGGCTGCCGCTTTTTTTCGGCGCGGAGCTTTGCTGGAAAAAAGCGCCAGTCTAGACACGAATCTTTCAGAAAATAAAGCCTTTTCCGAAAGATTCGCATCTAGACTGGTGCTTTTTTCCAGCAAAGCTCCGTGCCGAAAAAATGCGGCAGCCATTTTTATGCTAATGAAGCAGGGGAGATTTAAATTCCCGCTTCATTAGCAATTGTGATACGTCTAATTTGCAGTCCTTTTACGAAAAAGGGATGCAATCTAGACGTAGCCTTTGAGTGAGGGAATAAAACAGGTCAGTAAGAGGATGGACAGAACTCAGTAGAGTCTTTGAAGGTGGTGGCAAGAGTCTTTGAACTTGGTTTAGTGGAGAAGGAGCCAATAGAGGGATTTGGGGCAGATGATAGAGCCTGAAGAATTGGGTAGGAAGACCTTAGCAGTGGCTGCATGGACTGGAGGGGGCTCTGATGCAGAGGCAACTGGTCGGGAGGTACCGGGGTGGGGGGGGGGAGAGGCACATGACCCTTCCCAGCCTGGAGAAGGTCCAGGATAACCCCCCACTGCCCAGGCCATGCCTCTCCCTTCTCCTGCTTCGTCCCTGCCCCACTTAGTCCCCCAGACCACCCTTGTTGGGGGAAGAGCAGGGCTGGCACCGGCAGCAGGGGTCTGCTGCTCCCCTCCCTACACTCACCAGCAGCAGTGGGGGGAAGCAGAGCAAGGCGGCCCCACTGCTTGCTCCCTCAGCTGCTGTCGCTCCACATCCTGCAGGGGAGTGTGGGACGATCCTGCCTCCTCTATCAGAGCGGCGCAACCGGGGGGAGCAAAGCCATGGGACCATCTTACTCCACTTCCGCTGGCTGTGCCCAGTGGTTGAAGGGTCATGTGGCCCCTTGTGCCCTCCTCACATGTCGCCCCTGCTCTGATGGAGGATGGGGAGGCCACACTAGGGAAGGGCGGGTACTTTAGGGACAGATGGGAAGAGTTTTTAGCTATGTAGAGGGAGAAAAAGGACAAATGAGGTGGAGAAGAATTGGACTGGGTTCCTCTGGATGGGAGCAGGGTTGGGGGGGACATTGAGGAGCACTCGCAGGTTACGAGAGAATAATGGGCCCCATGGGATCACTGGGGATAGTTTCTGAAGGACATCAAGGAATTTAGTCTGAACTGTTGCATTAAGTTGACAAGCGCCAATCTCATCAGCAAAAGGTTGAAACCCTAGATTCTTGTTGGCTGCGGCGAGAGACCCAGCCTACGGGTCAAATAACCAAATAGTCCGATCCATCCAGGCCACGCTCCAGTGACTGACTCCTCACTCCTGTCTCTCGCCGTCTCCTCCCCTGGTTCATTGTCCACCTGGAGCCTGAACCCTGCGAGCTGCCCCTGTTCGCCAGTGCAACTTTTCAAACACTGTTTTAATGTAATTCTATTTCCGGGCCTATTGCAGATTGTCTTAAAAAATCTTCTCCAACAGCAACCCTGTTGTAAACTACTCCACGTACAAGGTGTCCTCAGAAGGTTCATATTGCATAGCTTGTAGCCGCGTGGCGTGAGGGCGCAAGTCCTCTTACAGCTAAGTGTATATTGCTGTAGTGCACAAGAAACCCCAACCCAGCTCAAGGTGCAAGGCCCTGCACAAACTTAATATGACAGCCCCTGGAGTAAATGCTTTTCACTATGGTTACTATCCTCAATGTGGAAAAGAGGATGTGTCCCAGCAGGAGGCAATGCAGGCATGGGAAGCAAAGGAAAGTGAGGTGGTTTGAAGAAGACACCCTGAAATCCTGTTTGTCAGGGGAGGAGATGGAGCTATCCAGAAGAGGAAGTAGGAAGAAAATCTTTGCCTTGGCTATATTTTAAGTGTCCAAATCTGGCCACTGGACTTTTCTGTAGCCGGAGATTTGGATTTTTTACTTGGAGATTTATGGAAATGAAGAAAGCTGTTTTGTATTGACGTTAACTCTCACGGAACTGAATTTTTATAGGGTCATGACTGTGCTTGAATGTTCATATGTTTCCTGGAACAGTCTTTTATTTGCCTAAACGAAGAGTACAAAAAGCTGGGAGGCCAGCTCTGACTGGGGTGTGGTTCTCAGTTAATTATAGCTGCATTTGCAAGAATATTATTTTCATTTTGCATGACCCAGAGAAATTGGCTCTTTTTTCTAAGGGTCATTGCCGTTATTGACAAGATCCTGAGCGTTCCAAAGGATTACGTTCCCATCTGGCCTGCCCTTTGCTAACATGAGGTTTGCAGATGCCAGACACATTTTAGGTCTGTCCCTGGCTTCCCATTGTTTCTAAGACTTGTTTATCAAGTTGGTTCTTCTTTCTCTTCACTTTCACGACCAGGCGTTGGGACTCTTTGTCCATCTGTTGCACTTCTTTGGCTAGGTCTACGCTAGAGAGTTTACTGTGGCACTGCTGTTTGAATGCAGCTGTGCCATTGTAAGATCTCTTGTGTAGCTGCTCTGTGTTAATAGAAGGGACATAATTAACATAATTAATTGGCACAATAATTAACATCAGCAAAATTAATGCTGCCTCAACAAGCCTTGCATGCTGCTACGCATAATTCCTGTTGCTCATGCGGATGGAACATTCACAACGGGATGCACAGAGCTATCCCTCCATCACTGTCAATCTTGCATCAGGCAACAAGGGGCTCAGAATAAGCAGCGCATCAAAGCACAACTGTGCATACAAACCAGGACTTTCGTGGCTGCCCTTCAACCGGGGAGACTGGTTTTTAATCCTTCCCTCTGTCCTCTCTTTCATCCCCTCTCCATTAAATGGAGCTCAGTCAATTTGTTGTCTTCAGGCAGGCAAAAATTCCGCTGAGGCCAGTGGACTTGGTTCTAATCTCAGACTGGTGTGAAGCAGTGGATTTGTGCCGTGTAAGTGCGACCGAGTGAGGGCAGATGGCAGAGTTGGACTCGTATTTCACTGATGACAGCCACCAAGGCTTCTGGAACATTTCCATGAACCTTATTTTTTTTGCGCTTGGTACTTTTCATCTCTAAGTTTGGCTTTTATGTCACGTTAGCTCTGACGTTTCTCCTACTTTTCTGCTGTGTTTGATTTCTGAATGAAAGCCCCTGTCCATCAAAGGAGACTGAGAACTGTCCCAGTTAGCTGTTTTTACCTTCAAGTCTCTTCACGAGCTGCACTTTAGGCCACGAATAAGAAGTAGCCACGGTGCCCTTCAAACCTCTCCTGACAAACTCTCCACTGGTTGCTGGCTTTGTTTGTATATCAGGGTATGTCTACACTACAGCACTAATTCGAACTAACTAGTTCGAATTAGCGCATCTAGACTTAAAAACTAGTTCGAATTAGCGTTTTGCTAATTCGAACTAGCATGTCCACACTGAGTGGACCCTGAACTGAGGTTAAGGATGGCCGGAAGCAGTGCCGGCAGGGCATCAGATTAGGACTTAGAGCGTGGAGCTGCTGCCTCAGGCTAGCCGAGGGCTGTGCTTATAGGAACCCGACCCCCACCCCGGACAGACAGTTCTCAGGGGTTCCCTGCTTGCAAAGCAGTCCTGGCTTGGAGTGCTCTGAGTGCCCACACTCGGCACATCACAGCACTCGGCCATCAGCCCGGCTGCACTTGCCGCAGGCTGCCATCCGGAGGGGCGGGTCAATCAAGGGTCTTCAGGAGAGTTTCCACCCCGACGAGCCCGCAGAGCCAGCCCAGTCCTCCCCATCGGGGGCTCGTACCCCATTCCTCCCTCACCTCCTTCCACTTACCCCTCCCTAGCCTCCCTTCCTGATGTACAAAATAAAGGACACGTGTGTTCAAAAATAGAAACTCTCTTTATTGAACAAAGCTCAGGGAGACTGGGAAAAGAAAGTGGAAGAGGGGAAGAGAGAGGGTGGGAGAGGGGAGGGCAACTAAAATGGTCAGGGGTTTGGAACAGGTCCCATATGAGGAGAGGCTAAAGAGACTGGGACTTCTCAACTTAGAAAAGAGGAGACCGAGGGGGGATATGATAGAGGTCTATAAAAGCATGAGTTGGGTGGAGAGGGTGCATAAAGAAAAGTTCTTCATTAGTTCCCATAATAGAAGGACTAAACGACACCAAATGAAAGGAATGGGTAGCAGGCTTCAAACTAACAACAGAAAGTTGTTCTTCACAAAGCAAATAGTCAACCTGTGGAACTCCTTGCTGCAGGAGGCTGTGAAGGCTAGAACTAGAACAGAGTTTAAAGAGAAGTGAGATCAAGTCATGGAGGTTGGGACCATGGAGTGGTATTAGCCAGGGGGTAGGAATGGTGTCCCTGGCCTCTGTTTGTGGAAGGCTGGAGATGGATGGCACGAGACAAATGGCTTGGTCTTTGTCTTCGGTCCATCCCCTCCAGGGTACCTAGTGTTGGCCACTGTTGGCAGACAGGCTACTGGGCTAGATGGACCTTTGGTCTGACCCAGTACGGCCATTCTAATCTCAGGGCTCAGGGTCGGGGGTCTCAGTGGACCACCTTGATTTTCATGCCAACCAGCTCCTGGGTTGCCAGGCTGGCAGCTATCCTGCCCTAGATGGCCACTTTCCTGTGCCTAGTGCGGAGGTCGTGGATGAGGTCTCCCGGGAGCCGCCAGCCTGGTCCCGGGAAGAGGGGGAGGGCTGGGTGGCAGTGGGTGGCTGGCTCGAGCCATGCCAGGTGCAGGGTCTGCTGGCTGGGTGCTGGCAGGCTTGCACCTGGCACGGGCACCGTAGCCAGCCCATGCCCCTATAAGGGCTCCGGGGCTGGGAGGAGGGCAGAAGAGTTTCCCTGGTGGTGCCCAGAGTGGCCACCAGTGAAAGCTGGGGAGGGCTAGCCTCCCACTAGTTCGAATTAAGTGGCTACACAGCCCTTAATTCGAACTAGTTAATTCGAACTAGGCGTTAGTCCTCGTAGAATGAGGTTTACCTAGTTCGAATTAAGCGCTCCGCTAGTTTGAATTAAGTTCGAACTAGCGGTTCGCGTGTGTAGCGCCTATCAAATTTAATTCGAACTAACGTCTGTTAGTTCGAATTAACTTTGTAGTGTAGACATACCCTCAGTGGGGAAGGCGCCAATATGCTATAGAGAGATTTAGATTTGCCCACTTCTTACCCCCTTTTCTTCACTTTCTCCCCTGGATTTGTTTAGGAAACCCAGCAGGATACTCCTTGTGTTGATGTACCAAGCGGAACTATAGCTTAGTGTCCATGGGCTGTACATGTTATAAATGAGCTAAAGGTGTCTGTCTGCTTCAAAGGCGGGCAATAATTGTCCAAGAATTTGGAGAGTGGTTGAGGGCTGCACTTTTCCATGATATTAATGGAGGAGATGCTGGGTCTGGGATGGAGGTTGAGTACAGAAGGGAGCTTGGGGTAAGGATTGGAGTGCAGGAGGGGTATGAGATCTGGGAGGGGCATGGGTGCAGAAGAGGATTCTGACCTGGAGGAGGGGTGCAGGTAGGAGTGCAGGGTTTGGAAGGAGGTTGTGACTGGGGGTGGGAGGGCAGGAAACCAAAACCGGCCAATGGGAGATGAGCAATTATGCTGGCGGCGGGTGCAGTATACAAAGCTGCTCTGAACAGCACTTGGGGATGGGGCAGGTAGGGAGCCTGGCTGAAGCTCCCGTGGGTTGGATTTGGCGGCGTGGCAGGCTGCATCTGGCTCGCGGGCTGTATTTTGCCAACCCCGGTGTACCTCCTAAGGGGCTGCTATTCACAGCGCAGGCTGTTCCCTCTCCCCGCACAGCCAGCACTGAACGGCACTCTGAACTGGGTATTTTATCAGCGAGAACAAGGAGCAAATGGCCAGGTCTTGGGACTGAAATACATCCTCATCTTTCAGCCGGCCTTCCGGGCAGGGTTGAAGGCGCTCTGCCGATGGCAGTGCAAGGAAGGCTGCCCTCACCTGTGCCCTGCACCTATTCTGTTCTTAAATGGAAACCATTCTTCTCCCTGGGCATCGGAGACTGGCAATCTCTTGGCATGTCTGCGCTCTGCTTTGTATCAAGCGCTACTCTGTTCTAGGCCAATATTCCTCATCATCAGAGTAATGCTGGGTAGGGGAGCTCGTCAGACAGTGAAGAACATTTCATGAAAGCTCAGCAAGGCACAGACCTGTCCTGTTGTATCTTCACGGCGTGCTTCTGGGCGGACTGGCTTTTCCAATACAGGGGCTGGTGAGCAGAGAAATAGCAACTTGACTTTCCACTGGACCTCATTCTTGACGTGTATCACAGTGGTGCACTGAGGTCCTGGCGGAGCTAAATGTGCAAGGTTTTGTATGAACTTAATCCAGCAGCTCTTGGCCCAGTTAATCTAAATAGAGAAGACGGAGCGGGTGGGTTATCCTTGTCTGACACATTGGGCCCTAAGGCTGAGAAGGGTTAAGTGACTTGCCCATCATCACCCAAGACTCCTGTGGCACAGTTGGCCATTGACGCCCAGTTCTTCCGAGTCCCTTCCACCACCAGGCCAGCCTTCCTCTTGGTTACTGGGGAAACGTGAGCAAATACTAGACTTGTAAAGGCACAAAAGAAACAAAGGTTACCACACCAGACCTACAACTCCCACTGCCTGAACTTGTAGCCAGGAAACTTGTGCAACAGATGGTATCAGCTGCATACCAGGACAGACCATGTCAGCTGGAAGCCATCAAGGGCCTTTCCCCCAGCTGCAGAGAGTGTGTGTTTACCTACATGACTCTGGACAGTCCGAGGTACTGAACCTGACATTGAAATTTACTCCTTACACCTGAGAAGTGCTAGTTCTTCATTGATACAGGAGGCAAAGGAGAAAACTATTTCCCAAGGATGATCTCATTGCCCTGCTAGTAAAATCATTATAGACACCAGGCAAGGCCAAGTAGCAGCTACTGTATAATAAACCCAGGGTAAAGGGTGTCGTCTGTCACCCCAGATATGAGTCTGCTACAGACAGGGCTGAACTTAAGTGCAGGTGACTCAGGCCAGGTCTACACTAGACCTGGAAGGTTGGGTTAAGGTACACCACTCCAGCTATGTAAATATGTAGCTGGAGTCGATGTACCTTAAGTTGAGTTTGGTGCCATCTTTATATATAGAGGGAGGCTGATGGCAGCCAATAGGGGTGCTTGCTCCCCTTCCTCCTCACAACTGCAAGGAATACTGGCACCAACTGGAGCCACCCTTAGAGTTCTATTTAGTGGGTCTTAACTAGACCCACTAAATCAAATGCCAGAAGATTGATCTATCTCTGGTGCAGTTAAATATCAACGTGGCCTAACTTAGCAACTGAAAAGTGCTCCAGAGCCTGTTGCCAAAGAGGTATTATTAACCAAACCCGAACAGAGGGTCTGGGTGAGCATGCAGATGAGATGATGTCACTTGAGTAAGCCTCTGAACATGCCCAGTGTGAACTCGATTGTTTGCAGGAGGCTGGGCAGACTCGGACTGAGCAAAGTGCTGGTGCAGGGTGCTGAGCCTTTCCTCCAAGAAGCCTGGCTCCAGGGGTGTGTTAAGGGGGATGGGAGGGAAGAGATGTGCATGGAAGATGGAGGGAGGGACAGAGGGTTGAAAAGAGGAGAGAAGCCGCCCCAGGAGGAGATAAATACAGGCAGGGAGCTGTTGAAAGTACGGCCGTAGCAATTGGTATTAGGACGAGGTCCCAACCTTTTTCTTTCGGAGGCCCGCCCAACAAGCTGTAAAAACGCCACAGCCCATAACCGCCAGTGTTCTGCATGTAAAAGCCAGGGCCAATGTTAAGGGGGAGCAAGCAGGGCAACTGTCTGTGGCTCACGGGGATCCCTGGAAAAGCAAAGTTGCTTTGGCTTCGGCATCAGGCGGTGCTGAAGGCTGGCTGCCCCAACCCTGCCTCTTCTGCCTGAGACCCTGGCCCCCACCTGGCCCAGGGGCCCGACAAGTCTGTCAGCCCTCCTGTTTGAGCTCCCCCGAAACCTGCTCGCACCGGACCCCTCAGGTCCGACGCATTAGAGCACCTGGACCTGCACTCCACTGTGTCCCTCCAAATGCAGGGCAGAAACGGACTGTGAGCAGAGCCCTCTAGGGGGAGTCTCCTAACCGGAGTGGGACAGAATGGAGCCCTAGGGGGGCTGCCGTCCCTTGCACCCACCAACCTCCAAGGGAGGTTTCAGGGTAGCCCGTCACGTAGCTGGTGGGTCCCCCACACCCACTGGCTAAACACCTCTTGGTGCATCTGTTGAGCTCCCTCAGGCTGTGGAAAGCAACCACGGAGCCGCTTTCAGTGCCATTGTGTCCTGGGGCCAGGAGCATTGTCTGTCTGAAGCACGTGAGTGGCATAAAGAATGCACGATCAGGTGGCCCCTGCCCTGAGAATCTCTTGCTGCTTTAGCCTGAGGATTTATTGACTGCCTTGAAGAACGGCTCTTCCCTTCCTTCCCCTCCAAGCTGTAGTCAGCTGGGGACATTGTCACCTTTATGAGTGCTGCTTTTTGCGTGTCCTCCTTAAGTCGCTATATGGAATGTTTATTGATGTGGCCCATTGTTTTAGCTCAATCCCCAAACTATTCAGTTTGAGTCTCTGTAGGCCGTCTTTGTATCAGTAGGGTCCCGTACTGAGGAAGAAAGTATATTTTTTTCTGACTCTGTCTTGCATTGATTTGGTGAGCACATATGGTGCATGTAAAACCAATCTTATTGTCTAGTGAGATGAGCTAGGGGTGAGCTCCATTGCTGAAGGTTTTTAAGTTCCGGCTTGACAAAGCCCTGGCTGGGATGATTTAGTTAGGGTTGGTCCTGCTTTGGGCTGGACTCGATGACCTCTCGAGGTCTCTTCCAGCCCTAGGATTGTATGATTCTGTGAGCTAGTTTTCTAAACAGGCCTTGAGCCTGTTGGTTTGGTATACTGAAGACGTAGCTGGAAATCAGCATAACAGGTTATCACGTGGTGTAGAAAACCTAGACCTTGTCAAGTAAATGGTATTAGAAATGTAAAGCCAACGTGGTAAACACAATGGCTACGTCTACACTGGCATGATTTTCCGGAAATGCTTTTAACGGAATAGTTTTCTGTTAAAAGCATTTTCGGAAAATCGCGTCTAGATTGGCAGGATGCTTTTCCGCAAAAGCACTTTTTGCGGAAAAGCGTCCGTGGCCAATCTAGACGAGGTTTTCCGCAAAAAAGCCCCGATTGCCATTTTCGCGATCGGGGCTTTTTTGCGGAAAACAGTACTGTGCTGTTTACACTGGCCCTCTTGCGCAAATCATTTGCGCAAGAGGGCTTTTGCCCGAATGGGAGCAGCACAGTATTTCCGCAAGAACACTGACAATCTTACATGAGATCGTCAGTGTTCTTGCGAAAATTCAAACGGCCAGTGTAGACAGCTGGCAAGTTTTTCCGCAAAATCATTTGATTTTGCGGAAAAACTTGCCAGTCTAGACACAGCCAATAGGATTTGCAGTTGTGTGGGAAAGAGTTCAGTGTTTGCAGAATGTAACCTTAAAATCAGAAAACTCTAGGATTGCTAATGACTAAATCCTAGCACTGAAGCTTACTGGAAATAAGTGTTGCATTTGTATCTTTTTAGCCATGTGAACTAGTCTAGTGACTTCTTGTTAAGTGACAGGGTTATTTTTGTCATCCTAACCTTTGGGACAAAAGAACATGGTTGCCAGAAATTTGCTAATGATAGCAACAAATAAAGTTTATGCTGCATTAATTGTCCATGACAATAAAAGTTACATGAGTAAATGGCTTATAAATCTCCTTTTAAGATAGGCGGAGTTGCTTCGTGAAGTACAAGTTAGGAACATTGTGTGACTTGGTGGTTTACTACTTTGTCGTATCTTAGTTTTGTTTGTAGAGCAACAGTGCGGAAACTCCTGCCTCGTAATGGAGCTGTGTAAATGTGTGTTGTTGAGGAACTGCCCTTTTTTATACAAACTTCCGTACAATGTCCTCCCTAAAGACTGGCTGTAATAAAGGCAGGTCAGAGACTGGGCTGCCGTCTACAAAGATTTCAATGATGTGTGAGACATAGTGCCTCTTTGGCCTAGTCTTCACTAGTTTAAAAAAAAGTTTTTTTGTTTGTTTGCTCTGGGTCACTGCAGGGAAATAAACGCGTGAGGCTAGCCTGAGGTAAAAACACAGTGAAGACAAGGCAGATCCACCCAGATCCACCCAGGCCATGTCTACACCAGTGGTGGGCCACATGCTATTCACGGTGGGTTTTGTCTATGGCCTGCAAGATGTTTTGTTTACTGCTGCCCCCAGGGAGGGTTACCATTTTTAGTGAATTTCATTTTTGTTGGTTGATTTCAGACCGATTCTCCAGTTTGTCCTTTTGATTTCTAGTCCTGTCCTCACAAGCACACACTATCATTCCTGGCTCGATGCCCTCTGAAACTGTCCTGTTGAAGCTGTCTCCGGGGATGTAAATAGAGTCTCAGGAGCTAGGGGACTGGACTTGCAGCTCTCGCCTCCCATAGATGCCGTGGGTTAAACCACAGCGAGGTGTATGTTTCGGAATGAGTTACCCTCTTCCATAGATAGTACTGCAGTACTGCTCATATATAAGTATCTGTCATGTTGATGTCCTGCCAAATTCTCCTCAGTCTGTGGGGTTACACTGCATAACTGAGAGGAGAATGCAACCCCTAATAAACCAGGTTAATTCAAAAGCTTCAGAGGGGTAGACGAATTGGTCTGTAACGGGAAAAACTTAAAAATCAACAAATAGTCTAGCAGCACCTTAAAGACTAACAAAACATGTACATGGTATCATGAGCTTTCGTGGGCACAACCAGTAGTTGTGCCCACGAAAGCTCAAGACACCATCTGCATGTTTTGTTAGTCTTTAAGGTGCTGCTAGACTATTTGTTGATTTTTAAGTTTTTCCAGATTAATTCAGATACCACGTAGTTGTGACACTGAGAGAAGATTGAGCATTTTAGCTTCTATATTAACACATCTGTGTTGGGACCACTTCCCTTAAATGAGGGCCACTTCATGCTGATTTATTGTTAATGACATTTATGGCAGTGCTGGTAGGCATGTTAGCTCGACCTGTACTCTAGAACTTGATTTCAGGCTGATGTGTGGTTTCGGAAGGGAAGTGTTTTCTAGAGGAGTATGTTCCTAGTTGATCTTGCCACACACAAATGTTCTGAATATATATATGTTCTGATAGTGTATGAATAACCTTTTGAAAGACATTTTTCAGAGATTCTATATTAAATTTGATAGCGTCTTTGATTTATTTTGCACACGTATGTATTTTGCTCTAAAATATTTTATACCGTTTGGCTTCCATAATGTTAAAATAACAGAGGCCTTTTTGGACGCATCATTTATTAAAGACATAACTTCTGTTTCTGGCCAGTGTAAGGTCTGATTCAAGCAAAACCAACTTAAATGGAAATTTCATGTGTGGAATTTTTGCCAGTTCAGACCTTCATTTTGTATCCAGAATATGAATATTTTGTTCGTTGTTGGAAGGAAAGTACACGGTTTACCCTGTGGATCCAGAAATCTGTGCCCTAACATATCTCTGGTGTTCAAAGACAGCCTGGAGGAACTGGGCCAACTTTCTTATTTCTGTTAAGCTCTTTTTTCTTATATGAACAACTAATGGAAAATCAAGGCTGGACAACAGAGGCTGATTAGAGCTGCCATAACAAAGACTCCACAAAGTATCAAGCTGTTCTGTACACTAAGCATTTGACTGTGAATCAGAAACTCATGAAGTTTTAGTCCTGGCTCTGACACTGGTTTATTCTGTAGTTTTGAGCAAGTCACTTAGCCTCTCCCTCAGTTCCCCATCTGTAGAATGAGGCTAGAAGGCCCCTTTGTGGACCTTCTAGGGATGGGTGTGGTCTCTGAAATAATAACATAGGCTTGGTGTGAAGATTATTTGGGTTTATAGCTACACACACAAGCTCTGTAAGTACACGAGGGATTTGAGAGGCAATGAGATATGTCAAGTGATGCTACCAATGAAAGCTAGACCCCAACTGAGCCATCTTTGATGAACCAGATATTTCCATTTGCTCTTGTCAAAATCTGTGTTGCTCTAAAGAAACAGCAGCAGTAGGAATTAGCTAGAGTAAGACCATGGGTTTTGGAGGGATACCCCTGACTTACACCAGTGTAAATGGTGTCTGAATTGGACCCTGTGAATATTTGGGTCTTATTGTGGACCACTCTGGATTATGCAGAGACCTTTGCATTAATGTCTGATAGAGCATTTAAACTGGGGTCCTCACGCTCTCTTAGCATTTACCTTAATAGAAAGATTATCTTGGTCCATCTCCCCTCCCGTTGATGGCCCTATTGCCCATCATCTCCCTCGCACATGCACTTGCTTGTTTGTGTCTACTGAATTTTCTGTAAATGAACCTTGGGGCTGCTTTTTTTGGGGGAGAGAGAGGAGTGGTCTGGTTGGAATTCCAGGAATGTCACAGGCGTCTGAGGAAAGTGAAGCCGCAGCCATGCGAAGCACTAAGCATATGCTTAACTTTGAGTGCTGTAAGTTCCATTGAAGACAGTGGAGTTCCTTGCGTGCTTAACGCCGTAAGCCTGGGCCTGACTTTTTGTTAGGAAAGCTGTGTAAGGCATGTGGCGTTTCTGTTGTGTTTCAGTGAACGAAGCCTCTCTAACATGGCCATGTACATAAAGTTACCCCGCTGATCATGATCATACGCAGCGGAATATTTCCTTACTATGAGCACAAGGTGCCCCAGGGTGGCTGGGCTTTTTGGTTACAGACCCCATCCTCTTTCAGATTTGTCACGTAATATAGTTCTCCTTTGAAGTGCAAATTGCAAAATGTGGGCTGAGAGATGTGTACGTTTCTAGCACCTTGTGATTAATCGGTGGCTACATGTGGTTTCCTTTTCTCCTTTAACCAGTTGTTGGATTCAAGGGTCCTAACCAGCTTATGGGATGCCAAATGACATCTGTGGGCATGGTGTGCAAAACTGGCTCTAGAATATGGCCTCTCTACTCATTTATTTTTCCAGCAGAATAAACTT
Organism: Pelodiscus sinensis; assembly: GCF_049634645.1. Lineage (NCBI taxonomy): Eukaryota > Metazoa > Chordata > Testudines > Trionychidae > Pelodiscus > Pelodiscus sinensis. The sequence goes on along the minus strand of NC_134717.1, from coordinate 7,769,754 downwards.
GGACTATCCCTGTGCTCCAGAGACATTGCCAACACTCAGGTTGTCAACCTGCAATGCGACGATTCCCAAGAAGAACCCTGTTCTAATGCAATATCTTTCCATTAGGTCGGCTGTCATAAATCTACGGCTCTCTACAGATTTGGATCCAGAAATGTAGCATTTTTCCTTTGCCATTGGTAGCTGCTTGGGGGCAGATATATCTGTTATGCAGTCTTTCGGAGGGTCAGTGATAAGATGACCTTGGTTAAGCTAGAAAATCTGAACCAATCACCATGTTAGATTGCCTTGTTATAGGATGATCTGCATTTTTCACTAGCGGGGATGGGGAGGGGGCAGCAAGATAAACTGGAAAAACCAGCAGTTGTGTATCTGCTCCCTTCATTTATTGCACTGATAGTGTCCTGCCCTTGTTTCAGGCACTGGTTTACTACACAGAATGGGTTATACACAAAAAGGTTCATTGAACTGTCCAGGTTCTAGTATCTTGTGTCCAGTTGGCTTCTCCGGCCAGACAGTAGCATCAGCCTATGGGACTTCCTGCAGATTTTTTTAATGTGGAAGAAACAAATACTTGGATTTGAATCCTACACAGTGATAGGAAACCATCACCACTGGCCCTGCACGAACAAGTGCCAGAGCTAATTTTTGTATGTTGGAAGGCCGTAACCAAGCCCAATCTTGTGATCCCTCTGCTCCTAAAAATCCTATTGAAGCTCATGATAAGGAAAGCAAGATCAGCCCCAGATTATTATCCCTTGCATTCTGGGAGAGCTCAGAGGCCCGATTGTTCATACATATAGTAAGAGACTTCCAAGACTAAGATCGTGTAGACAAGACAGATAAAGGAATAAGTGCTACTGTTTCATGGAAGGAACGACAGCACAGAGATTAAGTGACTTTCTCAGAGTCAAATTGGAAGTCTGTAGCAGAGTTGGGAAATGAGCCCCAAATCTCCTAAATGCCCAATCAAGGGCATTAACCACAGGACCCTCAAATTTCTGCCCTGCATTAATGCCCACTTGTTAATGGGACAGTCGAGTTATGTTGCCAGGAATGAGCCTTCCCTAATCAGTCTTATGCTTTATTAGCAGCATAAATGCCAGCATGACTCTCTCATTGCTACAACATGTTAAACACCTTGGAAATGTTTCCTTAAACTCTAGGTCAGTCTTATGAAATCCGTCTACTTGAGAATAGGAAATTGGGAGAGTTTCAAGATTTAAACACAAAATATGTAAAGGTAAGGAGAAATATAGATTTCTTTTCTTCCTGCTACTACATACAGACACAAATCAAGGCCCTGACCTTGCTTTTCATGGAGGACAATGGGAGAGACTTTGCCATTGACTTTAATGGGAGCAGGACTGAGGGTCTAATTCTTGAGTTGGTTAGAGCTGCATGTGACTCTGCAGTTTGGCTTTGCAGGGTTTCATCTAAACCGTTGGCTTTGGGTACAGTCGTGCCCTCCGAGTTTCACTCTGAGTTTTGGGTTCTGATGAATCCCAAAATTCAAAGCTAAACTGGGCTGAAACCACCAAGCATCACTTCCTCTACTGGTTTAACCCATGCAAAGCTATAAACCAACCCCGGGTGCAGCGTACCTGGGCTCAGCTACATGTTCATAAGGAGGACTCAGCTTTTCTCGTAGCTTTGTCACACAGGTTTTACACAGCTCACGTCTACGTTAGTAGTGCACCCACCCCCAAGATACAGAACCACCTCCTGAGTTCTGGGTGGTTTCACTTTGGGGTTTGGATTTGACAAATTCAGAGATTTTGCAAAATTTGGATCCAGATCTTGGTTCTAGTATCAGGCCCTCCTTGCCCAAATTCTTGTGGTTCCGACCCAGGGATTTTCATTAGCAAGCGGGGGGGCTACTTGCAAAATGTGAATCCAGATCTGGATTTAGACCATCTCCAAAGCTGAAGCATATTTGCATTCCATGTTTTTATTCAGTCCACTCCAGGAAGGTTTTCCCCAAATGTGACTCTGGGTTCAGATTTGCACACAGGCTCTCTTGCTAGGAGAGCAAGCAAGTGCTTGGATCTAGGTTTTGGTTGGGGCCTTTCTTTAACTTACACGCACAATTAATCTCTCACTTCCATTCTGAATGGATGGCGACAACAAGACAGTGGACTTCCTTTGGAAACTGGGAGGCGGGGGATAGTTAGCTCGTGGTAGTGCTGCACTTTGCATGTGCAAAGCAAGACATGAGTGCAGAGTCTTTTTGGCTTTGCCTGCGTTGGGCATTTGCCCTGATTCCGGTCATTAGGTCTCTGGTCGTTGATGTAGCTGCACCAGTCAACACACACACACAGTGAAAAGAGGGCAGGCTCTGGTGGTGGACATGGAGGTATTCCTAGTCCGCACCGGAAGAGGTGCACTGGAGCAAATCCTACATCAACGGCTTGGATGCCGATTGCTGGAATCGAGGCAAATTCCCACGGACAAGGCCTCGGACGAGCAAAGAGAGCACTGCCTTGATGAACCATCTCTCCATGGAATTTGACCTAACTGGAGATGGGTGGTTTGGAGGGGGACGCTCTGCTCTCCTCTGCGATGGACGTTAGACACGTGGAGGAGGAACAGATCAGACCCATCTCTGACACTGAGAAACCGAAATCATCTCAGGAATAAAAGGTGAGCCTGAAGCCCAACTCACCTTGCCCTCCTCTCTTAACAGAGCATCATACGCGTGGTTTTCCATGACCGGCGTCTGCAGTACACAGAGCACCAGCAGTTGGAGGGCTGGAGGTGGAGTCGGCCTGGAGATCGCATCCTTGATATAGGTGAGACTATTTCATTATGGTTCCTATAAAGGGTTTGGAAGTTGGCTGTGAACTGTGTGAGGTATTTTTCAGGATTTTCTTTCTTAGCAAAAATGGTAACTGTGCGTGTCTGTGCAAGGAGGGGTGAAAGAAACCACAGCTGCATTGGTTTTAATTGAATATATCACTGGCTGCCTTGGCTTGTCAAATGAGTCTGGTAACTGTATGAACACTTGGTTTGTTGTCTTCAATTTAATATTTTTAAAATTTTAGGGGTTTTCTTCTACAGATATCCCACTGTCCGTTGGCATCTTAGATCCCAGGGCCAGCCCGACCCAACTAAACACTGTTGAATTTCTGTGGGATCCATCCAAAAGAGCATCTGCGTTCATTCAGGTAAGGAACAAATGTATTCAAGAGTCTGGGTATTTTCGTTAGTACATGTCTTTCCTGTTCCTCAGATATTTTTTCACTCATTATACCATGCACTCAAATTGATGAGTGTTTGCATTGTTTATAGGATACATGCATGGGCCAATTTTGTATTGGGGGCGGGGCTGCCTCTTCTATTCTTAACTCCTAACACAGGCTTTGTTGCAGATAGACTGATCTGTATGTCTCTTTAGAGATCTACTCTGCCCTTAAAGATGGGTTTCATTTATGGGGGGAAAAGACCACAAACTCATTTTCTAAATTCCCCAAATGGCTCTCAATGTGTTCAAAATCTCAGACTTCCTGGGGCTTTCTCATCCTTTATATCAAAAGATTTATTTTTTAAAATCTTTATGTATGCGATGCAATGTCAAAGCTTGATAGGATAACGAGCCTTGTGGATAAGGGAGAAGCGGTGGATGTCATATACCTAGACTTTAGTAAAGCATTTGATACGGTCTCGCATGATATTCTTATTGATAAACTAAGCAAATATAACTTAGATAGAGCCACGATAAGGTGGGTGCATAATTGGCTGGATAATCGTAGTCAGAGAGTTGTTGTTAACGGTGCTAAATCCTGCTGGAAAAGGATAACAAATGGAGTTCCGCAAGGGTCTGTTTTGGGACCCGTACTGTTCAATATCTTCATCAATGATGTAGATATTGGGATAGAGAGTACGCTTATTAAGTTTGCAGATGATACCAAACTGGGTGGGGTTGCAACTTCTTTGGAGGATAGGGACATAATTCAAAACAAGTTAGAGAAATGGTCAGAGGTAAACAGGATGAAGTTTAATAAAGAGAAATGTAAAGTGCTCCACTTAGGAAGGAACAATCAGTTCCATACATACAAGATGGGAAGCGACTGTCTAGGAAGGAGCATGGCAGAAAGGGATCTAGGGGTCATAGTGGACCACAAGTTGAATATGAGTCAACAGTGTGATGCTGTTGCAAAAAAAGCAAATATGATTCTAGGTTGTATCAACAGGTGTGTTGTAAGCAAAACTCGTGAAGTCATTCTGCCGCTCTACTCTGCACTAGTTAGGCCTCAGCTGGAGTACTGTGTCCAGTTCTGGGCACCACATTTCAAGAAAGATGTGGAGAAATTGGAAAGGGTACAGAGAAGAGCGACAAGAATGATTAAAGGTCTAGAGAACATGACCTATGAAGCCAGGCTTCATGAACTGGGCTTGTTTAGTTTGGAAAAAAGAAGATTAAAGGGGGACATGATAGCGGTTTTCAAATATCTAAAAGGGTATCACAAGGAGGAAGGAGAAAATTTGTTCCTCTTGGTTTCTGAGGACAGGACAAGGAGTAATGGGCTTAAAGTGCACCAAGGGAGGTTTAGATTGGACATTAGGAAAAAATTCCTAACTGTCAGGGTGGTCAAATATTGGAATAAATTGTCAAGGGAGGTGGTGGAATCTCCCTTTCTGGAGATATTTAAGAACAGGTTAGATAGACATCTGTCAGGGATGGTGTAGACGGATCTTGGTCCTGCCTTGAGGGCGGGGGGCTGGACTCGATGACCTCTCGAGGTCCCTTCCAGTCCTATGATTCTATGATTTCTATATATTCAGTTTTTCTCCCAGCTACTTGTCCCGTCATTTTTCTGAACTCTCCTTATTTTGTTATGAACCCTTTTTATTTTCCCCCCACAAAATAGAGATGGGCCAGAAGTAAACTTGAACCCCACCCCAATCATATCTGTCTCTGAACTTGGGGGGCTTGAAATTCAGATGTTTTGCAGCATTGAGCCATCGCTGGTTATAAAGTACAGTTTCTATTTTGCCAGGTACATTGTATCAGCACAGAATTTACACCCAGGAAACATGGTGGAGAGAAAGGGGTGCCCTTCAGGATACAAATCGACACTTTTAAACAGAATGAGAATGGGGAATATACCGAACACTTGCATTCTGCAAGCTGCCAGATCAAAGTGTTCAAGGTATGGGCTAGTTCGGTTTTGCCAAATCCTCTCCAGAGTATGAGACATGGGGAATATTTATCTAGCTTTGGGTAAGGTTTTAAAAATGTTTGCATTTGTAGCAAATAAGTAAAGGTATTAAACAAGCGGCACTGGTACTCCTATCCATTATGGAAAAGGCACCACATCCTAGTATGTCTATAACAGCAGAGATCTCAAAGTGCACTGCACTAAGTGGACTGGCTTCATGCATATAGACGCTGATCAACCCAGCTCTCACTTCTTTCTCTTATCTGGATTTTTAAACCACCTGCTCTGCTTAGTGGCACGAACAGCTCCTTAGGAAGGCACTAAGACACAGACTAGTGCTCTCATATCAGAGTCTCTTCCATTGCCAAAGATACTGTCCACTGAGACACAAACAGAAAGAGAGCGCCCAAGAGATGATGTGAATATTCTACCTGTTACATTCCAGGCCCTTCTGTGTCTCCCTGTTAAAGCCTCTCAGAGGGGTAGCCGTGTTAGTCTGTAACTTTAAGGAAACGAGTAGTCCTGTGGCACCTTAGAGACTAACAAAAAAATATATATAGTAACAGAATAATATATATAGCTTTCGTGGGCAAAACCCACTTCCTTTCATTAGTCTCTAGGGCTGTGTCCAGACTCAGGGTTTTTTTCGGGAAAAGTAGCCTTTTCCCGAAAAAACTTCCCCTGCGTCCAGACTCAAGCCGCGTTCTTTCGAAATTATTTCGAAAGAACGCGGCTTTTCTTTCCATGGCGGTAAACCTCGTTTCACGAGGAAGAACGCCTTCTTTCGAAAGTTCCTCTTTCGAAAGAAGGCGTTCTTCAATGTAAATAGGGCTTCCTCGAAAGAGAGCATCCAGACTCGCTGGGTGCTCTCTTTTGAAAAAGCGGATTGCTCTTTCGAAAGATCCGCCTGCAGTCTAGACGCGATCTTTCGAAAGAGGCTCTTTCGAAAGATGCTTTCGAAAGAGCCTCTTTCGAAAGAAGCCTGCAGTCTAGACATAGCCTAGGATGCTACAGGACCACACACTGACTCCCTGTTAAGATACTAAAGTCAGTATTTGCTCAATTGCTCTGTATATATCCAGGGCATTTCCCCTGACTTCCATGACGTACTCTGGATTACACCCATAGAGCTGAGAGCAGAATATGGCTCCTTTTTTAGCTTAGTTGTGAGTTGGCTCTTCCTGAGTAGCAGAGGAACATAACTACTCCCAGGACTGCTCTCTGATAAGCACTTCAGAAGGGCCTTAAATGTTGCTAGTAGTTCCCCTCCATATGCCACACAATTGTTCTCCGCCTGTTCGCATTTGGTACTTTTTGGCTAGGCTGGAATGAGCAGGTACTGTCATCCGTTTTGGATGAAAGTGGTGAACCAGCTTTCAGTTAGATCTGAATCTAAACTTCCCCATGGATTGGGGTGGGGAGAGAGGGAATGGATTTGGAGATTCACTCTGACCCCTTTTCAGTTTTCATAACATCCGCCCTTCCTGGAGACATAACACTCCCAGGTGCTCGTTAAAGTGTGTCCCTCCATCGTAGATTCAGGGTCTAAAATAGTATCAAATCCTAAGGGTTCCACTGTAAAAACATATGTAACCCACACCCCGTCTGGTGTCCCATCTAGTGGCACTGAGACCACGTACAGAGAGAATGAGTCTGCTCTACAGCCTTAGCTAAGAGTCAGCTGACTTTTAGTTCATGCTGCTTAGTTCCTAATCTCCAGAGGTCCCAGGTTTGATTCTGCCCACAGATGACCGGGCTCTGCCAGAAATACACATACACATGGTAGCACTCAACACGTTTTGGAAATGCTACAGTCATGGCAATATTAACAAAGGATGTTCTAGATACAGTAGGGATTTTTATAGGAACTGCTGCTTGGAAAATAGAGGCCTTGTCCTGCCCTTGTTTCATGTGTAGACTGCCCATTGATGTCAATGAGGCCTTTGTGCACAGATCAGATGAAACCTATGGCCCCCTGCTCCCCACCCTGTGAAGCGAGGCATAAGGGAAAGCTTGTGCTCTGTGCTTATAGCCCAAGGGAGCTGACCGAAAGCAGAAAACTGACAGGGAGAAAATGGAGAAGAAGACTGCCCAAGAGAAGGAAAAATACCAGCCTTCCTATGACACGACCATTCTCACAGAGGTAAGATGCTTCCGTCACTGGTTTAATATGTCGGGCCTCACACTTAACGTGGTAAAAGGAGTTCCTTCTGCATAGGGTCAGATTAATTTGCGGGGCTCCACTCCACAAGGTCTCACTGAGACGGAGAGATTAATGACTGTATAAAAGGGATTAGATCTTTCATAAAAAGCTACATTAGGCGGAACTAAATTTTATTGGACCCTTATGCTTCAGGGCATAAACCAGGCATTAGTTGGGTTAAGATGCAATTGTCTTTCACTCCCCTCCTGCCATGAGCTGTCCTCTCCAAACAACTGTCCCACAAAGGCGGCTTACACTCTCCTCTGAACCATCTGGTACTGGCTGGAGTCGAAGACAGGATGCTGGAATAGATGGTCGGATCCAGTTGGCAGTTTCCGTTCCTTCAGGCATATCCTTTAGAACAAGCCATTGTCATGAGCTTGGTTCTTGCAAGCGTCACTCTACAATGGGCTCATGTTTGAAGAATGTGTTGTGTGTTGTGTGGTGTCATGGCGTGTGGGGCAGCCCCACCCACAGCCAGATGGGACTCTCAGCCAGCAGGTAGACCGGTAGCACAGACTTGTCAGCACACTCCATCTTGGGGATAGGGAGGCCCAGAACCAGGGCTGTGGGCCCCCTTTCTGCCCCCCTAAGCCAGCTTGACTTCCTGCATCCTAAGCCAGCAGAGACTACCTCAGCAACCAGCCCCAGCCCTGTTACCTGATTGCATCTGCTACCCAGGCTCAGGTTACAAGAGGTTCTGAGCCATTGTGTACGTGCTGGGCTGGGCAGCCTGGGGCAGCCTCACTCAGTGGGAGTCACACCCAAAACTCCCAACCCCAGCCAGGCACCAGTGCAGTGCCTAGGGAAACTGAGGCAGCACTCACACACACACACTTACAACAAAGCAGAGCAGCCAACCTAACAAGCGAACTGAGCAAACTCAATCCCCACTACATCACACATGGGTCATATGAGGTCTACTTTTTCTTTTTAGTATCCCGATTACACGGTGCACTATCACGTCTGCAGCCCAATATGGGTTATGCACAAGCACCAGCCAAGGGCACATCTGTAATTGGTTAGGAGCCAGCCCCCACCTCCCTTATGGGAATGTTCTGCAGAACTTCCGAGAACTGCTTTTCATGGGAAGATCGAATTTTTGATTTAAACAGTGACTCACTGGAACACATTAAGATGATTTCATTTTCTTTTGCTTGTTTTAAATAAGTTCTTTCCCTTGCCCAAGAGAATGGTTTTTGGTTTAAAGGTACATGGAATAATCAGACACCCTATAATTTAGGAGCATTTGCTAGCAAGTCCCTGTTGTGCAGAGACATAATCCTACAGTATGGGCCGACGCAGAGCTCTTTATCACACTGAATCAGGAAATCCTCTAGCCTTGGTTGCCAAAGAGTTAAATATTTGCTTAAAGCGATATTTGTGTTGGTGATAACACTCCAAGAATGCCACAGATTGTCTCCTTCTTTATCACTTTAAAGACAGGGACAATGAACCCAATTTTCATGGGCTCTTAACAGGCTGACTGCAGGGCCGGATTCTGTTGTTCTGGATTTCCGTCTCTGTGACCAGCTTCAGTAAAGCTACTTTGTATTTATACCAGTGCAACTGAGCATGGAATCCAGCTTATATCTGCAGCATTTTTGGGTAGCCTTATGTGTGTCTACCTTAGGATTTCCTATAGATTCTATTCATAACTTGAATTTTTGCTGATAACTTTGAATGGACCAGGCCATATTCTGCCCTCACGCTGGTATAACCCTGAGGTAACTCAACTGCTATGCCTTTGGTTCATGTAATCAAATCATTCCAATCTGCGGTTACTTTGGATTTATAATTGAGACCAGAATCTGGCACCTGGGAAATTTCTGTGTTGTGGGCCAAATCCCGCCTGAAAGAAGAATTGGTGTATTGCCCAGATGTAAGCAGGCACACCCTTGAGCTCAGTGTTAGTTTGGGAAAGGGAAAGGAAGACGTGGCAAAAGCACAATTAGAACTAATCTTGTACCACCTCCGTCCTCTTGGAATGCCAGCATACAGCTCCCGGGCCTTCTTCTCCCCTCAGCAGGGGTAATTCGCTGACCTCACTGGAGTTGACAGCACCATACATGGTGCGAGGAAAGAATTGGACCTGCTTGAAAACCTGCTTTGCTCAGTGTCCCATTGGCTTCGTTTTCACAGTGTTCTCCGTGGCCAGATTTGCCTTATCAAGTGAACAATGCTCCGTCCCCAAGCTACAACAGCTCTCCAACCAGCTTCAGCCTTGGAGATGGGTATGTAATAAATGCTTTCTCTTCTCGGCTGACGTGTAGCTCATGTGCTGGCGTTGGCTGGATCCTAGGGGCCTACTCCTGGGTTAGTAAAATGTTTTGTGCTCCGCCCACATCGCTAAGTTGAACCTTCTCAGCGTGCATGCATTGAGGATAGAGACTTGCCCACCAGAAAAGTTTGAGCTCTGAGCTCGGTGTGCTAAGCCCATTTTTCCCTATGGGGGAGATGTGAAAGTACGCTCAAAGTTGCCGTGATCAAAAGTTGTTTTGGTTCAGGTCAGCGTTTAAGGGGTCTGATCATTCCATCCCGGACGGAAGGTCCGCTTTATTCGATAAATGTGACATAAAAGAGTAAACATAATGGCTGTCTGCAACCTGCTGAATATTCATTTCATGGAAGTTGGACTGTTACATCTGGTCAACTTTCTCTTCCTTCCCTGGCCTGTTTCCTTGGTACACATTCCTCCCAGGAAGTTAGTGCAAGTTCTTTGGGAGAGGGCTTAAAAGGCAATAACTGCTTTCCAGCTCTGTCCCTGTGCGTGAAAAGCAATAACAAAGTTGGGAGCTGAGCTGCAGAATTTTACTGAAACGGAGTTAAAAAATAACAGGTCTAATCAGAACAAAAAAAAAGTCAACTTGATATAAAATTCTTGCCAGTCAAAACAAGGGGAGGGTGGTGAGAGAGAGCCAACCATTTTCAATGTCAGTGTTAACGTAACGTTTTTTTCTCTTCCTGCTTCATACGATCTTTTAGCAACAGTTCTCCAACCCACCAAGTGGAACTCCTACCTCCCAGCAACGATGTAAGTATGTGAGATCATGTTAATGAGGTGCTTTTCTTTTTTTAGGACACTGCTGAACAGTTCATTTCAAGACCCTCTTATTCTTTTTGCAATGTAGCACCTCCTGCCCTCTGCTTCTATCCAAGATGTTCAGCAGTGGCTTCATCGCAATAGGTTTTCTCCATTCTGTAGACTCTTCTCAAGTTTCTCGGGTGAGTCGAGTGGGTCTGTGTGTTTGTTTGTGTGTCTGTGACAAGTGTGGAGCGTACTTTGGTGGTGTCTGCCAAATAAAATGGTGAGCAGGGGTTTGGAGAAACCTCATAAAGATCGGTCAAGATTTCCAAAAGTGGATGCTTAATGTTCGGTTCCTATGGCACCTATATAGTCTCTCAGTTGGAGCTGCATAGCTCCACAATTCAGTACTTTTGTGTGAATTGGGCCACCTGATTTCAGTGCCAAAATAAGGGCTTTGAAGCCTGATTTTTGGGGAGCCCAGTTTTAAACCTTTGGTCACTTGAAATTCTGCTTTGGTGTAGGAAATGTGGGTGGGTTGTTCCAATATTGGGGCAAACTCTACTCATGTGTTAGAGGAAGGAGCCGATGATGAATATCGTATCCTACATCCTAGAAGGTCCCAACTTTATAGCTTGTGAAGACTGAGTTTACTGGACACCTCAAGGGGCTCCTGGAATCCCCCCTGTACGCCTGCTCCCAAGCTCCCTGTGTGGCAGCCTCCCAGCTCCCCTCCCCCCCAGGGACTCTGCAACTTCTTTCCCCATCTCCCTCCCCCTGCAGGGATTCAGCGTACCTCCCATTTTCCCTCTCTCATGACAGGGTCCGTCCCCCAGTGTTCCCGTTCCCATGCTAGCAGCTCTGTGCACCTCTCTTCTAATCTTCCCTCCCTCATTCCAGGCTCTGTCTGCCTTCCATGCCAATCGTCTGTTCTGCCCCCCGGCCCCTCCAGGCCAGGGCCTGTGCACACACCCCTCTTCTGCCCTTCTCCTCTCCATCACTAATCTATAGATAAACACGCTGTTTGTCAGGGTGTCAATAAGTTAAACTCCATTAGGAGTATGGGTGCCAGCTCTGTGGGTGCTCCAGCTTCTCCCAACCCCCATGCCCAGTGCTTCCCATCTCCCAATGGGCCCCGCCAGTCAGTCTGAGGGGAAGGTGAGGGGAAGTGGGGAGGAGCAAGGATGCAACATGCTCAGAGGAGGGGGCCGAACAGGCTGGTAAGGTGGAGGGGGAGGGGGAAGAGTCCTCTCTGTCACATTGGAAAGTCTGTGCCTGTGGTTAGGAGGCTGAGGCGCGATCGGGTATTGTTATGCCGCATGGTATTAATGGGTGCCATCAACCAGATGTTGATTTAGAGACAATTGTAGAGGGGCTTGGAGTTGTGACTGTGCTAATCAAAAGGCAGGGCTCCATATGTCCCCCATTTCGCCCCAGATCAATAAGGGGAATCCAATACCCATTGGATCTTTCTCCAGTGGGACAAGATAGGTGAGGTGTAACCTCTCTTACCAGACCAATTTCAGTCGGTGAGAGAGACAAGCTTTCAGTCTCACACGGCGCTCTCCTTCAAAGAGGAAGGAAGCTCTGTGTAAGGCTAAAAGCTTGTCTCTTTCACCAACCACAGTTGGTCCAATGAGAGAGATTCCTTTCAGCCCCTTGTCTCTCCAATGTCCTGGGACTGTCACGGCGGCAGCAATGTAGCCGTTTCTCTGAAACATTGACATTGAGTCAGTGTGAGACAGTGAAGACATGTGACGGACAGGCACCCTGAGAAATGCCAGCAAGTTGAGTATAAGGCCTCCGTAATCTTTGCTAACAATACATTTTAAAACTAGGCTTTCTACTCATTGCCAGAACCAGCCGTCTAGGGCAGCAAGGATTGCACGGCCACATTCTGTTTCATGTTACTCCAGGAAATCCCTGTTGACTCATGTTTGAGAGAGCCAATTTTGGTCCACAGGCCAGGAACTGAGTGTAACGTGGGCACGTTGCATTTGAAAGCCCTTGCTCCTTATTGGCCATTCTGTGGACTTCTAGAAAATCGGTTGTGAAGGGGTCGATTGCAGTGCACCAGGATACATGTTCATCCAGCAGAGGTCCAACTCTACCTGTTTCTTAGTATTTGGAAACCTTTTTTGTTTTGTTTAACCTTGGTGTGTCCAGGGGCTGACTTACTGAAGATGTCCAAAGAAGATTTTGTTCAGATCTGTGGGCCAGCTGATGGAATTCGGCTCTTCAATGCAATTAAAGGAAGGTTTGTACCTGTCTCTTCCAGATTCTACTATTGCAGCAACCTTTGGCACTTCCAATGTTAATCCAGTATCTCTGGTTAGCAAACCTCTGTAAAGTCCTTGAAGAGACTGGTTGGCTCAGGGGGTTGGCAGTGGGCTGTTGGCTCTAAAGTATGGGGTTGAATGCTGCCTACCTCAGAGATGAGTGAAAAATCTTTAGTGGTCTCAGTGTGCTTCCCAGTAGATGTGTTTCCCTCCCATCTGGTACCTGTGTTGCTGATCTCAGCCAAAACCACAGACTGAATGGGCGAGAGGAGGCATTTGTGGGCTCAGTCTAACCCTGATCAGGAGGCAGTGGTTACGCTCATTGACCAGCCGGGCTGGGTTCAAGCCAGAAAGTGAGGGCTTACACCTTCTATGTACTAAGGGCCTCTTGTGAGGTACAGAGCAACCTTCAATATTACTAGCTTCATAGGAGTCAAGGATGCTCAGCACCTCTTCCGGCATCTCCCAGGATTAGGAAGGTCCTGTTACAAACTCTCCCAGCGCATCTCGCCTCCTGCAGCGCTAGTGCCAAGTTGCCTCTTAGCTTCCTATTTGTGTCCGGCTCACATGTGCTGTTCCAGCGTGTGGTGGTGAGTATTGGGCTGCCGTGCTAATGTACCGCTTTTGTGTTTAAACCCATAGAAATGTAAGACCTAAGATGACAATTTATGTCTGTCAAGAGCCAGAGCAGAACAGAGCGCATCTGCACCACAAACGCGAGAATGGAGATGGCAACCTCTGTGGTACGTTTCCCAGCCTGCTCCCAGCTCGTCTGGCGAGAACGATGCCTTGGCTCTGAGCTCCGCGTCTGACAGTGCCGTGGCTGAACGGTGGTTCACCTGCACTGTAATTCCACTGGACAGAGGGTAGTTCCTCTAGGGCCGCCGTGCAGACCACATCCTGCCTGCCACAGAGGTGCAACCTGTGCTGACTTGGGGGCTATTCAGGAAAGGCAGGTGGTGTTTGCCCAGCCGCCCTCCCTTGAGGGAGGCAGCAACACAGGGCAGCTTTAATTTCTGTCCGTGGCTCGAGTGGAATGCCACTCAGACCAGTTGAATCAGTACATCCTCTCCCAGCCATCCTGACTGTGCCCTCTCTCCAGGCCTGGTCTTTGGGCAAGGTGAATAAGGTAGTTGCATTGGGCCCTGCACCTTTAGGCCCCCAGTGGCTGCATGGGCCTTGGCGCCGGGCTGAGCCCTGCTGTCAGCATGCTGCCTTGGGCCTTGGAAACTCTTTGGCTGGGCCTACCTGTCTTCAGCCAGCCCTGCCCACTTCCGGGGGCCTGCTGACCCCCTACAATCCCCTTTGATGGAAGGGAGATTATGGCCACTTGAAACTTCTACCACTGCCCCGTCTTTCTGCTGCCAGGGCTGACCTAAACCAAGGGCGAATTTAGCTCTCCATGGAGTGGAATGAAGTGGGCTTCATCTTTGTAGATTTCATGTTAGCTTTCATACAAAAAGATTTCTGCTGCTGCTTTTTGCCAGTTTCTCCTTTACATGCCTGAGGTTTGAAATGCCTGGACTCTCTAGAACCACATGTAGAAATGCTAGCAAGAGCAACTCGCTTCGGCATCCTTGCAAGGAAAATCTGTTTAAATTCTAGGCACTTCCCTAAAGAGGGTTCTGTAGAATTTCAAGCTATGACCTAATGCCTGTCCACACTAGATGGACACCAAAGACCCCAGAATTGTATATACACAATTACTTGTGCACAATCACTTGCCCGCATGCGTGAACGTTTCCATTTCCAAACCGAGCACAGGTGAGGTTCCAAGTGACAGTGTCCAAAGAAGTGCCAGGTTGGGATTTGTTTGAAAACTTGTCACTTGTGGTCTAGTTCCCTGTGCGATATTTGTGTGTGGCTTCCATGGAAATCAGAATTGGTATCGGACCTACTGCATGTATGAAAGAGGAAGGAACTGGTAACATCACAGAGGAGATGTTGACATTTTAATGGTAACCACCTACTCTGTTAATACTGTTTGAAGAATAGAGGCGAGAGAATGGAACACACAGAGGCTACGTCTACACTGGCACCCTTTTCCGGAAATGCTTAAAACGGAAGAGTTTTCCGTTATAAGTATTTCCGGAAAAAGCGCGTCTACATTGGCAGGATGCTTTTCCGGAAAAGCACTTTTTCCGGAAAAGCATCCGTGGCCAATGTAGACGCGCTTTTCTGGAAAAAAGCCCCGATCGTCATTTTCGCGATCGGGGCTTTTTGCGGAAAAGACTACTGGCCCTTTTCCAGAACAGTTTTTCCGGGAAAGTACTTTTGCCTGAACGGGAGCAGCATAGTTTTTCCGGAAAAACACTGACAATTTTACAGTAGATCGTCATTGCTTTTCCGGAAAAGCAAGCGGCCAGTGTAGACAGCTGGCAAGTTATTCCGGAAAAGCGGCTGCTTTTCCGGAATAAGTGGCCCAGTGTAGACACAGCCTGTGGGTAGAGTGGGGACCCAGGACATCAGGAGACCCAGGTTGTGTTCCTGGTTCTGTTTGGAGGCCTATGCATGCAAAGAACTATACCAGTGTTAGGCTTTTTCCTTATTCTTCGAGAATCTCCTGCATCTTCCCCGGCTCAGACTAATTCTCTTTCAGAGTGCCAAAATGGGATCAGCAGGAAAACAAGATTCTTAAGAAAATCAACTAGTGCACATGTAAAGAGTGTTTCATTTAGTGTCTTGGGATATGTGGTTTTATGGTCAGTTCTTGAATCTTTCTGCAGGCCAATCTGGGCCAAAATTTCTCAAGATTTTGCTTGGCTTCTTACATGTAGTGAAGTTAATACTAGCCATTTTGGGGCAGCTCCTTAGCTGGTGTAAATTGATTTATCCCAGCACCAGATCTGGCTCTTGGTCTTTATATTCAGTTCATTCATTGAAGTCAGACTTTTTGGCTGAATGTGTAAAAGCTTGTTTCCTTTTAACTATTGCAGTATATCATGCAGTCTTCTTGGAAGAGCTGACCACCCTGGAATTGATTGAGAAGATTGCAAACTTGTATAGCATTTCCCCACAGCAGATAAATCGGATCTATCGGCAAGGACCTACAGGCATCCACGTCCTAGTGAGCAACGAGGTAAGGGGTTGCTAAAGCAAACACACGTCATACCAAGTATCAGAGTTCAAGACAGCTGCCTGACTTTCTTTATTTGTTTTATAGTTAGGCTGACCTTTAAAACTATGAGAGAGTCTCCCAGGGAACTAGGCAAGATTACGAAGCCTGAAAAATTGTTTGACTTCCATACTTGTTTCAGATATTTTTGAATTTTAAGCCAAAGAATTCAGCCATAAAACTACCTTTTGTTCTCCTTAAGGGAAGTTGTTTTTACATGATATTTGCTGTAGCCTGAAATGTATTTTCATTCCAGTTAATTTCAAAACTGATAACTTTTTGGGTGCCTGATCTAATTCAAGCCTTTTAGGGTGGGGCACCCTGAAATCACTTTCCAGTCACTCTTCCAACAGAACATAAGAATGGTCATATTGGGTCAGACCAAAGGGTCCATATAGTCCTATATCCTGTCTTCTGATGGTGGCCAATGCCAGGTGCCCCAGAGGGAATGAGCAGAACAGGGAATCAAGTGATACATCACCTGTTGCCCATTCCCAGCTTCTAGAGGCTAGGGACATCACCCATGCCCATCCTGGCTATGAGCCACTGATGGACCTGTTCTCCATGAATTTATCTAGATCTTTTTTTGAATCTCATTATAGTCTTTGGCTTCACAGCATCCTCTGGCAAGGAGTTCCACAGGTTGATTCTTATGTCTTAGCCAATGGCTGCAGACATTGAGCCAAAGTTATTGCTTGCTAAGTGTATGCAGCAAAACCCTTGAATTCTTGGCAGTTGCCTGCTTATATAAGCCCTTCATTTGGTCTGTTTCACTAATAACATGCAAAATGGATTGCCCCCATTCTTCCCCCCCCTCCCAAAAGACTTTCTCTTTTCATGCACCGGAATCACTTAAGGAGTTTCATTTGGAGGGACTGGCCCTGCACCTGAAAGGAACATTGTTAAAGCAAACAAAGCAGAGAGCGGGATTCAAATGGGGCCTAAATTTAAGCCTGTAATTCTTACTTGGAAAGTCTCCTTGCCATGTCACCCTGATTAAATCAGAAACCTTGGAGCGTTTAATGGTCCTGAAGTGCTTTGAGGCAGCCCGTGAAAGGGGAATTGCCTCAACTACCTCTGTTGTGAGGGGGCCTTCGTTAAATCCTTAAGTTACTGATTAACAATATCGATGACTTTATTTTTGGTCTTTTGTGTTGTAATGGCAGAGAGGCAAAAGTGATGCAAACGAGAGGCTCCGGGTTAATGTATTTCATGCATCGTTAGGTGCGCGCTCACACAGTGGAGTCTCATTTGGTGGGGGCCAAAAGGAGCGTGGTGGGAAGAGAGGGGGGGTGGGGCTAACTTAGCCTGAGGGGAGCCAGAGGTGGAAAGGGAGGTTACTATGAGAACTTCACGAGAATGAAGGTGGAATTACTATGCTTGCCTTGGGGGGGATGTTCAAGTTTAAACAGGTAGGGGCCAGATTTTCAAGTGCTCAGCACACAATGGGGCTAGACTCTTAAAAGAGCTTAGGAATTTAGGCACTTCATTGCCTTCAGTTCCCATTGTAATGCTTCCAGCGCGCTTCCCAGAGGTCCCTCTCTCTCTGCCCAGCCTGAGCAGTTACTTGGGGATTTCAGTGGGAGCTTTTCTTTCAAACCTGGTTGCTTCTCCTGAGTAACTAGCTCTGCCCGGGTTCGCGACTCACCCTACCTGCTTTGATCTCGCTCTTGAGTGTCCCATATGAATTTGGTTGAGATGCATGTGAATTGTCTACTTGCGGAGAGGAAGTCAGAGGCAGAGGTGATATGTAAGCACAGTCATCCGAAGGAGGCTGCCTGACTCATTTTATCTAAGGCCCTTGGTGATATTGCTATGAGGAAGGACATCCCTTTTCCGTGTTTAGGAGCAACCCTCCTCTCCTGATTAGAAGCAGGAAGTGATGGTAATGATCTGCGCTCAACTGAGCCGTGTACTTCTACTGGATCAATATTTCACTAGTTGGTCCATTGGTCGACTCGAAAAGAAGGGATCATATCTTAGCCATTGCAAATCGGACTAGTCCCAGTCAAGTCCCTGGAGCTACACCAGCTTACGGCAGCTGAGACGATGATCGTGACTCTTAACTTCTTGACAAAGAGATCTGTGGAGCTGGTCAGACCTTGTTGGCATAAAAGAGCATTTTCCACAGACTTTAGTGGTGCAGGATCAGGCCCTGTTGGAGAGGGGGAATAGTCCCCCAAGGAAGTGATAGAAGGTCTGGTGCGTGCGACATTTAAAACAGACTGGAGAAAATATCAGTACATTATATAATAAGCCTCCATTATGATCCCAACCCCAGCTGGTGTAAATTGGCCTAATTCTGTTGAAGTTAATGGAGGTTGGCCAGTTTAAGGTAAGGATACAATTTGTATCAACTACACGATTAGTCGATAAGGGAAGAGGCGCTCTGTCCCCACTCACGACAGTCCGGGAGCTACCCCAACTGTGGCTCTGCTGTACTAGGAACTGGGTGAGCAGGCAGCCCGACTCATACTACATTTAAACTGAAGAGCCGCAGTGGGGATGGGTCCCGGACCAGCATGAGCCAGGACAGAGCCCCACGGCTGCTGTGACTCTGCATTTTAAATGTAGTTCAAGCCGGGCGGTTCTTACTACAGTTAAAATGCAAAACCGCAGAGACCCTGGATTGGCAAGAGTTGGGGCTGAGTAGGGCTTGCTGGGTCCTGGCTTTTGCCGGGTTCAGCAGCCCCTGCCTGCAGCTA
Organism: Pelodiscus sinensis; assembly: GCF_049634645.1. Lineage (NCBI taxonomy): Eukaryota > Metazoa > Chordata > Testudines > Trionychidae > Pelodiscus > Pelodiscus sinensis. Next base: position 7,751,268 of record NC_134717.1, on the reverse strand, counting down.
GCCCCAGCTCCTGTGTTTCCATGCCTTGCTGCCTCTGAAACAGGTGGGGGGGAATACCGTAGTCGACTTGACTACCTGATAAACTTAGGCTTATCGGATAGTCGATTACTCGATAACTCACTTCCCTAGTTTCAAGGTCCAATCCTTGCCCCATATAGAGTGGAGGTGTACTGGGTGACTTGATCTTGGAGGAAAAGCTGAATTTGTGAGATTATCTTTGGACTCAGTCCTGCAAAATGCTTAGCACTATAGATCTGATCCAGCAAAATACTTGAGCATGAGTTCGTCTCATTGGCTTTAATGGACTCTTCGTATATTCAATTGCTTTGCTGTATTGGGGCAAAATGCTCAGTGCTTTGTAAGATCTGATGCTTGGCTGATTGACTTTCCCCTTTTAAAACAGTGGTGGGCAACCTGCAACCCATTGGGGTTCTACGTGAGGCCAAGAAGATACTTTGTTTACCATTGCCCATGCACAAGGTTGCCAGATTCTGCTAGTTTTTGTCCACGTAATTTATTTCCTGTCATGACATGCGCATAAAGCAAGGGCATGTGAAATGAGCTGCATGCTGATTGCACACAACACTGACTGTGAGAGCCATGTGCTCCCTCTGCATCCAGTCATAGTGGTTCAGTTGGCTTCCCCTGCAAATTCTAGTTATGCAGCACGGTTAGCAAAACTAGGACACTGTCTGGGTTAGGACAGTCTTGCAGCCCACTGAGATGAAGGACTCATGCAGCCCATTCACTAGCCTAGGTTTAAAAGGTGTATTGAGCATTGAAGTGTAACATTTGCTCCAGATGCTTAAGAGATAAACTGACTTAGAATTTTTGTTCTTGTTTTTTCCCCTGCCATTCAGATGGTGCAAAACTTCCAGGACGAGTCTTGTTTTGTGATCAGCACATTGAAAGGTATGCTATTCTGTTTCTGCTTACCGTTTTCTACTGTTTTGTTCAACTGACTAAGCACTGCAGGGAAAGAGTGGGGGAGGGGAAGGAATTGAGAAATGAAAAGGTGGGATGTGGCTGATCCAAATAACCAAAAGTTCTGTAAATGAAGTTTTGGTTTCCTTGGTTGGCCGTGTACATTTAAATAACAAGTAACACATGACACTGCAAAAGTCTAAATAATTAATTGACTAAAAATCTTTCTCGTCCACTCTTAAATCCATATTTTGATAAATTTAGACATAACAGAGGTGTCAATAATTATTCCTCTTAATGAAGGATTTTATGAAGAACCATAGTATCTTCCGCTATAAAAATCTGAGACCAGGTGAGGCCATGTCTACTCTTATCCTAAGATCCATGTTCCGGAGATTGATCTTCCGGGGTTTGATTTAGTGGGTCTAGCAAAGATCTGCTAAATCGGTGATGGTGCCTCCATCAACCCTGGTACAGCATGGGGTTGCAAGAAGTAAGGGAAGTTGATGGGAGCGACTTCCTGCAATGGGGACACAGCAGAAATTTGACTGAAAGTACGTTGACTCCAGCTATGCTATTCTCATAGCTGAAGTTGTAGATCTTCAGTTGACTTTCTCATATAGTGTAGACCTGGCCTAAGAATGAATATACAGGTAAATGAATATGAAGACTAGCTTCTTCATGAAGCTTTAGAAGTCCTGAATCACTTCTAAGCTATCCGGGAAGGGCTCTTTTTCTGATTTGCATCTCTAGCATTTAGCAAAACTGGAGTGGCAGCTGAATGCATAAAAATAAATATTGGGGCCAAATTCTGCTCTTCATTACTTGAATATAAATCTGGCTTTATTCCACTGAAATGGAATTCTTCTCTGTTACACTGAATTTAAGTGGTGTATAAAGCCACTTAATTCAAAGGCCCAAACCTCAGTTAGTATAAACCAGCTAGGCTCCATGGAAGCCAGTTTTCAGTGGGTGAGGATCTGGTTTATAGTCTCTATTACTGGCACCAGTTTGACCTAAGTCCATTGAGATACACTAGTGTAAATGGTCAAAATTTAGCCTGTAATCTCTTATTAAAATCCATTTGAAACTGTATTTTTTGTTTGAATGTTCAGTATTAATCCTTATTCATCTGTCGTGGTAGCAGAGGGTAAACTGCATTAGAGAAAAGGCCAGAAGGTTACATTTCTTCACTTAGTACACAGATTTTTATTTTATGTTAACTAAAACACTTTTCACTATTACAGCCGAAAGCAACGATGGCTACCACATCATTTTAAAATGACCACTCAGATTACCAGGACTGTAACCGCCTCAAATTATGATGCCTCACCAAGATTGCTGCAACTCAGACTGGCAACATGAAGGTCCATTTGGATAACTTGCTCCCATGAACTGAAAAAAAGCCCAAATGTCTTAAGGAAAAACAAACTTTGTAGACAAGTGGTTTTCTGAGAGTGGCAATGACAGTCTGTGTATATTTTTACCCCTTCCCTCCTAGTTAGGCTTTCAACTTGTCGAGGCTCCTGTTTATTGCTAGGAAACGTCTGCTTTTTTTTCCTAAAGGGGAATGCCGAACGAAACACAGTTCTCATGGCTGGAACTATCTAGCGTGCCTTCTGGGTACTCTTTGGGCCATAGCTCACAGTCTTTCTAGGCAGAGGACTGTGGGTGAGATACATGAACAGGCATAGGTATTACAACGCCGTCATAGTGCCTAGAAAATCACTGGAACAACGCCGAGAGCCACAAAGCCAATGTAGGCATCTAGGCTCCCTGTACAATGAATGGGGAGAGAAAGGCCCCTTCCAATGTGATCCACAAAGTCAGCTGCCTGGAGGCACCTGTCTTGGCTAGTGATCCACGAACTGGGTCGACACGGATGCTTGGCTGCCCATGTGGGATCCAAAAAGAAAAACAGGTTGCGGGCGGGGGGAAGAGGAAGGACCTTCCTTATCTTCAGCTTGGTGGATAGGGCACTCTCACAGGAGATCCCCAGTGCAAGTGCTCCTCCCCCGCCCCCCCCATGCTGAAGGGATCTGAGGTTCCTAGCCACCAAGCTATGGAAAATTCTGAGGTTGGATTCCCTCAGTTTCTCCTGTTGATGTTGCTCCATTGGTTAATTAAAGTGGAATATTTAGATGCCTAAGTCCGTGTTTTCTGGCCCGATTAATATTAAACTAGCTATGTGCATCCCATTCTTTATTCCTATAATCAGTCAGTCATGGCTGTTTGAGAGTCACACTGGATTGTTCTGTCAAAACAACAACAAAACCTCCTCCTTCCTCTCCTCCTCAGTGCTCCTGGTGAACATTTTGTCCTGCTGCCTTCCCATTCAATTTGACAACACAGCTGATCCTGCCTACCCTGTTAAACTTTCTCTAGATCTAGTCTCCTGAGCCTCTTTTTTTTTTTTTTTCACTCAGCTGTCAGATCTGCTTTCAAAATATTGTTGTAATTTTTTTTGGCTCTACATCTGTGACTACTGGCGGTAAATATGTAGTATTCCATTTTAGCATTGCTGCTGGGAAGGCTCCACATGGATACACATGCACGCACATACAATCCGATGATTTTTGAAGGATGCAAATAAGACAAATTGTCGTGAGACAAACAGTTCACACCAGATTATAATAGCCTCAGTCAAGTGGATTGTTGTCTGAGAAAATGCGTTTAAAGTGGTAGACTGACTTTAAATCTGACAATTTCAGTCTGGATTTATTCAATTCAACAAAAGCTTTTGATGGCTGATACTTACTGGAAATGTTAGGTTTTAGCTGTGGTTGCTTCTATTTACTACACCAGATATCTGCTGTGGCAAATGCAATCAGTCAATTTGAATCTTAGACCAGCCTGAGTGTGCCTCTCTCTTTTACAGACCTTTTGATTAAGATGAGATGTGTAACTGAGGCAGTGCCACAGAACGTCTGTGGGCACAAGTGAGGAGGATAAAATTTGTCTGGTTTGGAAATGAAAAACCTTTTTTTCCTGGAACAGGGGGGAAGGAATGGAGAACTTCTTGCATAAAAGTCCTATGTGGCTACTTATGCCTACTTAGCTGAAAAAATGACAAGGAGTTCTGTGGCACTTTAGAAACTAACAGACTTATTAGGCATAAGCATTCGTGGGTAAAACCCACTTCATCAGACCAAATTGGGGACAGCATAGGTAAGTCATTCATTTGCATGCTGAGGGTCACCCTAAGCCAGGCCTGGGCAAAATACGGGTTGCATCCAGCCGGCCAAGCCACCGGATCAAAGCCCACGGAGGCAGTGGGAAGCCCCAGGTGGGTTCCCCTGCTTGCTCCACACACCATTCAAACACAGCTGTGGGGCACTTTTTCTTTGAGTCCATAGTGGAGAGGGAAGATTCAGACAGTGTGTCTGCCCCCAGTACAATCCCATTTGGTCAATGGAAGCTGCCTGTTTGAATAACAGGAAGCCATGAAGCACAACCACCGTCCTGCTCAGTTACTCACTCAAGCCCATAGCTGAGCAGGCAGAAAAATTTAAAACTCTGCATGCAGGCAGGCTGGTTTGGCTGCTGGCTGGTAAGTCTCCTGGCCAGAACCTGCCTCTGGCACCCCAGCCCTGCCCTTCCCCAACCCTCTGCCTGCTACACCTTCCCCGCTACTCCACATGCACCCATACGCCTCCCAGATCTGGCACCCCAATCTCCTGCCCGAGATCATAATCCCCTCCTATCCTAGGTCACATCTCAAAATCCTTCACTCCAGTCTCTTGCCCTAGGTCACAACTGCCTCCTCCACCCAAACTCCCTCCTGCACCCTAGTCCCTTTACCCTAAGCTCCCTTATGCACCCAACCTCCATTCCAGATCCTGGAATTCCTCCATTCATATCCTGGAAGAGTGCAGCCCTTGACCACTTTCCAAAATCTTGGCGTGTTCCCCCCCCCGCCATCAAAAAGTATTGCCATCCCCTGCCCTAAGCTCATCTATGATAGACACTACCATAGAGGTTTTAGGAACCTCTTAAAACTGAAGTCGGGTCTTGCTGGGATCTGGGATCCTAAGCTTGAGATAAACGTAGATGTAACTTGAACTAAGAATCTGGAGGTAGGCAGTTCCACAAGGAGTAATGGTAGTTCAAATTAGGATCTTTAATTTGAGCTACCTACTCCGTGCCGCGTGTAGCCGCGAGCACGGAGTTTGGACTAAGGGGGATTTAAAAATGGCGGCTCCCGGGAACATGCAAATGAAGCCCAGGATATTTAAATCCAGGCTTCATTTGCAACTCCACTTGCCCTCATTACCCTACCTAGCTCGAACTTACGAGCTAGTGTATACGTACCCTAAGACATTAAGTGCATAAATAACACAGTAAGACACTGATTTGGGCCAAGAAATTGAGGCTTCTCATTCTGTGCTGAGAAGTTATGTGCAGCTTCCCTATTGTTACAGCACATACTGTGTGCTGTGTTGTTAGTTCCCTCTTGGTGAGTGGCACACAACTTCCACTAACCATGGAGGTGCAGGTCGTGATACATCAGGATGTGCTCTAAAATAGGGCAAAAATTCTAGTTTTTTATCTAAAAGTAAGTGGCTAATAGATATGATGTTTCACAGTGGGTTGGTTTTTATTCCCTTTGAATTTCCTGTACAGTTTCTCTTAATAATTCTTAATTAAAATATGGGCTTTGACTGCATTTTTTCCTCTGCAGGCCTATTTTATATTGTAGAGCAATATTTCCTGAAAACTTTGCATTCCTTCATGAGAATAATTGAGCAAACCTGAAATAGCTTTTGTTTTTTTTTAAAAAAGTTACTAATTGAGCTGCTCATTTTGGGTAGAAATCACTCTATCCGAAAGGTCTGGAACTACAGCAATGCATCAGTACAACACCGTGAACAGAAGCTAGAGAGGCCTTAGTTCTGAATTTTCTGGAAAATTTCATTCATTGTGTTTTTAATGGGATAATTTATAAATACTAAATATAAAGCAGACTAGTTAATTTACTGTGGTTTATTTTGCGAACAAATTTAGTCCAGAAATGTAGGAGATACGGTTACCAAGTAGTATGCAAATCTGGTCAACACGGACCTTGTACGGGTGTAGCCATTTTGGATAGAGGTGTGATCTTTTTTTGAGTTGAAATACTGAAGCTTGGTGCCACCCCAATGTGGATGCAGCTACACCAAGTTGAAAGGTGCCATACAGCATTTTAGCTTTGTTCCTGTCCCATCCTGGAATAAGCACTGTTATACCACCGCAATGCTAGGGAGGAGTATATTGCTTATTGCTTTAGTTGTATTCGTACAGTTAAAGTGGTGCAACTTTGTATGTATACAAATGCCCTAACTTGTGAAGGAATGATTCTAGTTTGGGCCCTCCCAAATTTACAGCCCATTTCAGTAATTTCTGTTCATAGGATTTTAAAAATGGTAAATGTCATGATTTCATATATTGAAATCTGAAATTCCATGGTGTTATAATTGTAGGGCTCTGGCCCAAAAAATAATTGTGTGTATGGGGGTGGCAAGGTTATTGTGTGGGGGTTCCAGTATTGCTACCCTTACTTCTGCCCAGCTGCTGGCAGCAGTGTTGCCTTCAGAGCTGGACAGCTGGAGAGTGGTGGCTGCTGGCCAGGAGCCTAGCTCTGACAGCAGGGCCACCAACAGCAGCAGCTGTGCAAAAAGCAGGATGGCATGCTATGGTTTTGCCACCGTTACTTCTGTGCTGCTGCCTGCAGGGCTGGGCCATCAGCAGCTGCTACTTTCCAGCTGCTACTTTCCAGCTGTGAAAGCCACAGTGCAGAAGTCAGGGTGACATGGGTATGGTATTTCCACCCTTCTTTCTGCACTGGCCCTGTTGGGGCATTGCCTTCAGAGCTGGTCTCCTGGCTGATGTTACAACCACGGCTCTTCAGCTGCCCAGTTCTGAAGGCAGCGCGGAAGTAAGTGTGGCAATTCTGCGACCCTCATAAAATAACCTTTTGGGTCAGGATCTCCAATTTGAGAAACACTGGTCTCCCTGATGAAAAGCACCCCAAAGGCCAGATTTCATGGGAGGACACCAGTTTTCATGGTCTGTGAATTTGGTTCAGCCCTAATTATAGTTTGACTGGGCTGACACTGTCTCGGTGGGAAGCTCGTAACACTGCACTTGCATAATAAAAACCTATCAGTCCAAATCTGTGCATGTACATCCTATCCTAGTGCATTTTAAAAACTTCCTAGTACCTGATTTCAGGGCTACTGTTTTGTTTTTGTTTGTTTGTTTTTAAAGCCTACATAGCCAGGTTAAAAGGCCATAAAGGAGTTTGCAATGACTAAAAATACCATGCGGTGCAATCCACAGGCTATGCTGTGATGGATGCATCTTATCAATACACTGCTAATGCTTATAGGGACATCAATCCGAGAAATATCTTTGGGTCAAATCTAGGAGCATGAAGCAGGCAAACATCCCACTGCTGCTATAGGTGTTTTGCCTGAGTAAAGATTGAGCAAAGCCTTCAGATTTGGTCCTCTTGGCTTTGCTGTATGTGTGTTAAATGTCTAAAGGAAGAGATCTCCATGATGTGCAAATTACTTTTAAATAACATAGTTTTAATTTATAGCACATATAGGATCTATAGAAGTGCCTAAATGTCTGAAACCTGTTCTCATTTTCCCTTCTCTGGTGTGCCTATAACCCTGAACTAAAGCCCTGATTGGCTCTTAGGAAAATTAGATGTTTGTACTTTGTATCTTTTCATATTTTTGTCCAGAATTTGTACAGTAGGATTTTAGATTCCTGAAGGTTCTAAAGAAAATGCACATGTTTCTGAAAGACCATGGGATCTGCAACAGTTGCAATGCAATCTCTGGCTCAGAGCGGGATAGATGGGTGCGAATGAAAGCAATTTCACATGTCCCAGCATGTAACAAGGCATGAACATATTCCCAAAACAGAACCACAGCAACATCTGAAATTATTCAGTAAATCACCTTATCAGTGCACATACAGAAGAAGTAAGTGTGTAGGGACAGCTAGGCCAGGTTTACACTAAAGGGGAAGGCTGAATTAAGATACGCAACTCCAGCTATGTTAACTATGTAGCTGGAGTTGACGGACCTTAGTTCAAGTTTCCCTGCCATCCCCGCAATGGGAGGCTGACAGGAGCAAACACTCCTATCAGCTTTTTTTACTCCTTGCAGAAGTACTGGCACTGATGGGGGTGCCATCTGAGTTTGATTTAGTGGGTCTTTGCTAGACCTGCTAAATTGAACTCCGACTCTGCCGTGATCCATCTTCCCATCTTGTAGTGAAGACATGGCCTTAGCGATTGTTAGAGAAACCTTGAAAGAACCTAAATACACATATATTCAGCTTGTGAAGGAAAAGGTACAAATGAGCTGATCTGAATGAGTGTAAAATGAAAATACCACTTATTTTCCCAGGTACCTACTCGTTATGTGAACTGGTCAGAATTTAATCAGTCTGAGATGTCTTTTCAGACTTGGCTTTATTTGTGCTGAGTGGGATCTAACTGGATATAAAATCTCATACTAAACACATTGAAGAATATTTATGTTTCTTTGAAATCTGTGGAGGGCAGTATCCTACTAATGTAATATATGTACCGTACTGTGTATATTGCCATGTATATGAGCTAATATTTGCTGTGTCCTTTGGCTTTAGTTGGCACTCTGCTTTGTTTAATTTCTGTTCACTGTATTGAACTTTGGTTGATCAAGCTTAGAGACCCAACTGGTTCCATTGGGTAGAAATTTAACAGTATGTAATCACTGCTGTGATTTGAATTAAGCTCGGCACGCTTGAAATGTGATGCATTTCTATGGTATAAACACAGTGCCTTGGTAAAGACAACCATATTTGTAAACTAATATTGTAATTCTATATTATAGCTTCTGGAAGATTGTGATAAATGCAGTTTTTTAAAAAACTGGCCGCAAACCTTTGGAGTAAAAGCTATTCCTTGAACAACCATACAGCAACTATTGTAGCTTGATAATGTATTGCTCAAATGTTTTTTTGTAATTCCGACAGTCCTCTGAAGGATGACAGTGCTACAATTTTAATTTGACTGTGCTTTCAAAGAAATGTTTGCTCAGATTGTAATTATTTTCTTCCTCCTCCAGCTATGACATGGTAAACTTTCTGTATAATAAGCCAGTACTCCTCAATACTCTGCTAAGATGATAATCTGTTTCACAGCACAGTGGGGCAAAAATCTGCTGGGATTGGCATCTTTTCTATGGATGCATATGAAAAGGCAGATTGGGCATGCATACACCTGTCTGTTTAAAAACGAGTTATATTACTGCCTAATTTTCTGTGCATTTTAGATTTGTATCCTTTTTTTGTAATTCCTGAAAATTTATTCAGCTGCCTCTCCCTGCCCCAGTTTTTCAACTTGAAAAAATGGCTTGTATTTCTCTAAATTGTGAGTAACCCTGGCGTTTCCCAGTTTGATTGCGGGTAGGGCTTTCCAAGGGCTACGGGAGTCCCCTTTCTTCACTGACAATGCAGCCATTGGCCAGTAAGTCCATATGATTAGTGAAGGGTGAATGGAGGTGGGTCGAGTGAAGGCCGAGGTATACCAGTTGTGAGTAATACTGCCACATGTTTTGTTTTTTTGTTTTGTTTCTTTTGTACGTGAAATAAAAAGCATATTTTGCACTGGGCTATTGTACTGTTGTGCAGAAGAAAAGAAATCTGTATCTGAATCTGTGCTCCAGTCAAAATGGAAATAAACTTGTTTGTAAGAAGTGGTTGGTCTTATTGTCCTTTAAACTTGAGACGGATGGTCCTTTTTGCTGGAGAAGGATGTCTTGTGGCAACATTGACAGATGGCACTCAGTTTGCCAGGCAAAGGCCCAGGTTCATCTCCCTGCTTGAGCTCAGCTGTGTGTGGAGACCAACCGCTTGATCCTGTTCTGTGCTGATTGCTTCAGCTCTTCAGGGTTTTGCTGGAGCCGGGGCCAGAATCTTGCAGGATTGAGCCCAAAGAATAGGCAAAGTTGGATTTGTTACCATCACTCCTCTGCTATGCTTAGGATTGATCCTCCACTAGGCATGGAGTTGCTCTACTGTCACTTGGCTGCCAAAAGTCCCTACGGCCCTTTCCAGCAACAGGGTAGTATGGGGAGCAGCAGCATGGCTGAGCTGGGCTGAGGACAGTCCCACCAGTTTCAGGCACGTTTGTACTCAGCACGGTTTAGCAGTACCTCTAGCGTGAATGCAAACAGCTGTGCTAGTTCTCCTTGACCTAGTGTGAGGTTATATACCTGGGTAGGGACATCACACCTCTCACTTGTAGCACAGATCTAGCCTGAGAGGCCATGGGAGGCCAGGGTGCCTACTGGTTCTGTTACTAGTCGAGTTGCATTGGAGATAATGCTGGTGGGAAATGGAACAAGAATAAAGTTTCATGTAGACGTGCTCGGGAGCTATTTTCCCCCTCATTCTCTGTTGCAAACAGGGATGCAGTGGCGTGACGACACAGCGTTCACCACTACTGTGGCTCTTCAGAGGTGACTCTGTGTCACTGATGGCTGAAATGATTCCTTCTTGCATATGTAACGCTGACAGGCAGAACCAAACCTGAGCCCTCTGGAGCTTCGTGCATGAGCTAAAAGCCCGCTGGTGCTCAACTTAGACCATAGAGCAAACTCCTTCTCTCTCTCTGGAAGTGGTCCCAGTGCCACTACATGGGACAGTGACCCACACCCTGAAGGTTACACATACAAAAGGCCGTGATGTACTTTAGGGTCCTCATACAGGTAAGGTATTGGCAGTAGTAATGACCTATGGTCCAAGGCAAGGATACTGCTATGGGCTGAGAACACACTAATGGGTCAAATGGAGAATGACCCATATTATTAACACCCCCCAGGCTCAGATGAGAGCAGCATTTCACATCACCAAGCTGCCGCTTTTGTGCTAAGGCCAAAGGTCAGACTGGATAGGTTAGGTTAAACACCAAAGATGAATTCTTGATCCTTCTTTTAGCTAAATATGGAGGATTTAGAACTAGGGTGAGAGGCGACTTTGGTAAGTCTGATGTCTTTGCTACATGACCTACAAGAGCAGATTTAAAAACAACTCTGGAAATTCAGCCGAAAACAACAGCTGTAATTGTGTTAGGGCTGGACCAGGGCTGAAAAACAGCCTTGCACGAGCGAGGCAAGCCAAGTGCTGAGGTTAGGACTGCTTGGTCAAAGCACTGGCCTAATCTCATTTAAATCCACAACACCGAGCAAACTATTTTTAAATTGGTTTTCCACCTTATAAAACAATATGCTCTTTCAGTTGAGACGACTGGCACAGTCGGGGACAACAATCCTTCTCACACTGGGAGTCATAGCTTCCCTTGGCATTGGCAGAAGAAGGGTTGTACCCTCCGTTGATTATGGTAGATATTCTGTTATAGCCTCGGAATCCTAATCAAGTCAAGGTATCATGGGGCTAGGTGTTTCTTCTTACCATTTTGCCAGGGAAAAAAATAAGCAAACCAATAATAAAAAAAATGGGCCTACCACATTTAAGATTAGATGCTCCTGCAGACCAAAGACTGGGCACTAGTTATGTGTTCAAAATATGTTTTTAAATGGGGATCAAACTGGTCATACACCTTGTACTGGGGTGAACCTCACGCTGAAGCCTACTCTTATGCTACAGTCCCATGTTGCTCTAATCTACGCTGCTTCAGCTATGCAAGTAGCATAGTTGAAGTCACATACTTCCTGCGGTGGCTTTTGAGCGGTAAGGTTGATGGTGGCTGCTCTTCCATTGACTCTGACTACTCTTTTAGTCCCGGTGGGATACAGGAGGCGAGTGCTCGGAGGTTGATTTATCGCATCTAAGCAGACACACTAAATTGACTGCTGGTGGATTGAACACTGCAATGTGGAGTCCCCATCTAGTCTAGACAAGCCCTGAGAGTAAATCTCAATGCACAAAACATTACAATGAATTAACAAAGAAGGGTTTACTGCTAATCCTCATTATTTACATAGCACTATTTATCTGAAAACATGCTTAACCTTGGTTAATCATTATTACGATAAACTTGCCCAATATCATCTCCTTTACCATAGGTAGCAGATGGCATTACTTCCTTTGAAAGGTTCTGTCAGTGTAAAAAATGAATATCTTTTTTTCCACATGGCAAAAGAAAATATCTATCTTTGTCTGCCTGGATTTTTCCTGTCTCTTCTGGTTTTGAAATGAGAAGGCTGGAACATGACATGAAAAGGAAGAAGCACTTACGGGCTTAAGTTAAATGTTTAAAAATTTGAATCTCCAGCCATAATGAGTGAAGAACAATATAGAGCGATCGGAGAAAGTGAGCAACTGAGAAATCACTTTCCTTTGCTGCAACTTTAATTAAATGATGAGGTTAAGAATGTGACCTTTTTGGTTGGAGTATCAAGATGTGAGATACGACTGCACAAATGCAAAAACGATGAAGTACCGTGGTAGAATTTTAAAGGTCACCTTGGGAAATGTCTCAGAATAAGCAATTTCTGGGCCCTTAGTGTTAGTTCAGGAATTAATTCATATAATTCCAACAGAAACATCTTAACGTTGAAGGAATTGTGATCGACTCATCATTACAGGTGAACTGAAAAGAGAAATAATCTGTGACCTCTTTTTTGTTTCATAAGGAACATCTGGGAGATTGGAGCTTTGTTTTTCATTTAATGGATTTGGGCTTTCGTTTTTTTACTGTGAGGCTTGTTCAAGCCAACTAGCCACATTCAACTTGACACAAAGCCACATGGGGTTAGGGGCTAGCATGTTGGACACCACAGGTTTAGACCAACGAAGCATAATATCAGGAAAGCCAAGTCTTATCTTCTATGTGTATGCACATGGCCTCCAATGGAGAACCTAGCGATGCAGAGTCCTTAAATAGAATGTGTGGTGCTGTCAAACCTTTAACAAAGAGTTCTTTTCTTACAGCTGTTTAGTAGGAGTAGAGCTAAATCGATGGGGACACACTGTAGAGAAATCCCATCCATTCTCCATTAATGAGGTTGCACTTGCCTGGTATAAAATGTACTGTAAAACTGCAAGCCTGGAAGTTGTCAGTCTAGTCCACGGCTGGGCAAACTCAGGCCTGGAGGCTGGATCCAGCCCACCAAGCATTTCTCTCTGGCCTGTCCAGCTGATTAGCAGAGGTGCATACTTATAGCTGGCAGAATTTGTTCAGCTGCACCTCCAAGAGACAAAGCGTGTCTTCTTTCAGAAACTTAGCCAGTGCATACTTTCTGTGTGTCAGTCACACACATCCCATCTGTGCCACTCTGTCTCCATGCCCCCCACACAATCACTGTCACATACACATTGCCACACTCACTCTCTCAGTCTCTGAGCCACACGCACACACAATCTGTGCCACAAAGTTTGTCTCGCACTACATGTCTCTTGTTCACACACACTTTTTCTCTGTAGCCTCAGCCCTACCCATTTCCGCCCAAGGCCCTGCACCTTCCAGTGTGTGTGTGTGTGTGTGTGTGTGTAGTGATAGAAATGTATCCGTGTTAGTCTGGGGTAGCTGAAGCAAAATGCAGGACAATGTAGCACTTTAAAGACTAACAAGATGGTTTATTAGATGAGCTTTTGTGGGCCAGACCCACTTCCTCAGATCAAATAGTGGAAGAAAATAGTCACAACCATATATACCAAAGGATACAATTAAAAAAAATGAACACATATGAAAAGGACAAATCACATTTCAGAACAGGAGGCGGATGCGGGGGGGGGGGGGGGGAAGGAAGGAAGGTAAGTGTCTGTGAATTGATATTAGAGGTGGGGAGAGTGGGATGTTTGTGAGTTAATGGTATTAGAGGTGATAATTGGGGAAACTATCTTGGTAATGGGTAAGATAGTTTGAGTGTTTGTCCATTCCTTCTCGGAGAGTGTCGAATTTTAACATGAATGACAGTTCAGAGGATTCCCTTTCAAGTGTAGATGTAAAAGGTCTTTGTAGCAGAATGCAGGTGGTTAAGTCATTGAGAGAGTGTCCTTTCTGGTTAAAATGGCAAGAAACTGTTTTTTCTTTGTGATCTTGTCTCATATCTGTTTTGTGGGCATTAATCCTTTGGCGAAGTGTCTGAGATGTTTGTCCAATGTACATAGCAGACGGACACTTTCGGCACATGATAGCATAGATTATATTTCTGGATGCGCAGGAATATGTGTTCTTGATCTTATAACTCACTTGGTTAGGTCCAATAATGGTATCAGCAGAATGAATATGTGGACAAAGCTGGCAACGGGGTTTGTTGCAAGGGAAGGTACCAGGGTTGGTATTAGTGAAGTATGTCCTGTGGTTGTTGGTAAGAATCATCTTGAGGTTAGGTGGTTGTCTATAGGAGACTATGGGTCTGTCTCCCAGAGCCTCTTGGAGTATGGTATCCTGTTCCAGTATAGGCTGTAATTTATTGATAATGTGTTGGACAGGTTTAAGTTGGGGGTTGTAGGTGATGACAAGTGGTGTTCTATTGTTGGTTTTCTTGGGTCTGTCTTGAAGTAGATGGTTTCTAGGTATTCGTCTGGCTCTTTCAATTTGCTTTTTTATTTCTCCGGGTGGGTAGTTGAGGTTTATAAATGCTTGGTAGAGATCCTGAAGCTTCTGGTCTCTGTCAGTGGGATTAGAGCAGATGCGGTTGTATCAAAGGGCTTGGCTATAGACGATGGATCGTGTGGTGTGTTCTGGATGGGAGCTGGAAGCATCTCTCATGTAGAATGGTCCAGGCTGAGGTTGATGGTGAGGTGTAGGTTGTTGAAATCTCTGTGGAATATCTCCAGTGTTTTTGGCCATGCGTCCAGATCATAAAGATGTCATCGATGTACCGTAGGTAGAGAAGGGGTGAAAGGGGACGGGAGTTGAGGAAATGTTGTTCTAGGTCAGCCATAAAGATGTTAGCATACTGTGGGGCCATGCGTGTACCCATGGCTGTGCTGCTGATCTGGAGGTATAAGTTGTTCTCAAACTGGAAATAATTGTGGGTGAGAACAAAGTTACATAGGTCTGCTATCAGGCTGGCAGTAGTGTCCTCTGGGATAGTGTTTCTAATTGCTTGTAATCCGTCTTCATGTAGGATGTTGGTATATACATCCATGGTGGCAAGGATGGTGTTATTGGGGAGGTTATCGATGTTTTGTAGTTTCCTTAGGAAGTCAGTAGTGTCTCGGAGATAGCTGGGGGTGTTGGTTGCGAAGGGTTTGAGAAGAGAGTCTACATAGCTGGATAGACCAGTAGTGAGCGTGCCAATACCAGAGATGATGGGACGTCCGGGGTGCCCAGGTTTATGGATCTTGGGAAGTAGATAGAACAATCCTGGTCGGGGGTCAGAAGGTGTTTCTGTGTGGATTTGTTCCCGAGTAGCTGTGGGGAGGCTTTTAAGGAGACAGTGTAGTTTCTTTTGGTATTCCAAGGTGGGATCAGAGGGGAGAGGTTTGTAAAATGTGGTATTCGAGAGTTGTCTGGTTGCCTCCTGGTTATAGTCGGCCTTATTCATAATGACCACAGCACCTCCTTTGTCAGCTGGTTTGATTATAATGTCCAGGTTGTTTTTGAGACTCTGGATGGCATGGTGTTCTGCGCGGCTAAGATTGTGTGTCGCTTGTTGTCGTTTGCGAATAATGTCAGTCTGTGCGTTATTGCGGAAGCTTTGTATATAGAAATCCAGATTGTAATTCCGACCGTCAGGGGGAGTCCATATAGAATTATTTTTCCTTTGGTGTTGATAGGGGGGATCTGGTAGGTCAGATTGATGTTCATTGGTGGTTTGGAAATATTCTCGGAGGTGGAGGTGGCGAAAAAAAGCCTCAAGGTCACCACAAAATTGTATCCAGTTTGTGGGGGATGTGGGGCAGAAAGAGAGACCCCGGGACAAGACAGACTCTTTTGCTGGATTGAGTTTGTAGCTGGAGAGGTTAACAATATTATCCGGTGGGTTGAGGCAGTTGCTGTTGTAGCCAGTGGTATGGAGCAGGTTAGAAAATTTATTGTCTTTTCTTTGTTGTAGGGAATAGAAGTGTGTATAGTAGATTTCTTGTCTGGTGGAACAAAAGTCTTGCAAGGTGTCAGTCGGTGTGGATGTTTGTCTTGAGATGAGACGATCTAAGTTAGAAATGTCATTCTTGATGATTTTCTGTTTCTTGTATAAAATATTTATCAGGTGATTCCTTAATTTCTTGGATAGTGTGAGGCAGAGTCTTTCACTGTAGTCAGTGCAGTATGTTGATCTTAATGGATTGTTCACTTTCAGTCCTTTGGGTACGATGTCCATCTTCTTGCACTTGGATAGAAAGATGATGTCTGTCTGTATCTGTGCAAGTTTCTTCGTATGGTTGATGGATTTCCATTCCAAACAGCTAAATGTAATGCCTTGCATGTAGAATAGTGATAAATGTAGCTATGTTAGTCTGGGGTAGCTGAAGCAAAATGCAGGACAACGTGGCACTTTAAAGACTAACAAGATGGTTTATTAGATGATGAGCTTTCGTGGGCCAGACCCACTTCCTCAGATCAAATAGTGGAAGAAAATAGTCACAGCCATATATACCAAAGGATACAATTAAAAAAAATGAACACATATGAAAAGGACAAATCACATTGCAGAACAGGAGGGCGATGGGGGGGGGGGGGAAAGAAGGAAGGTAAGTGTCTGTGAATTGATGCTATTAGAGGTGGGGAGAGTGGGATGTCTGTGAGCTAATGGTATTAGAGGTGATAATTGGGGAAGCTATCTTGGTAATGGGTAAGATAGTTTGAGTGTTTGTTCATTCCTTCTCGGAATGTGTGTGTGTGTGTGGAGCTGGAACTGGAGCTGGTCTGCGACCATGTGGTCCCCTTGTGAAAATTATTGCCCACCCTGGTCTAGTCTGTTAGAAAAAGAGGCCCAAGTGTCCAGTATAAAAGAAGCCCAAAACGGAAACTAGTTTAGGCCTTTTCACTCTATATTAAAGAAGTAAAGCACAGGCAAAACCCTGCTGTTTTCTTTCCACCCAATTAAAGGGGGCAAGAATGATTCAGTAGCAACCCATTTCTGCTGAAAACATTGCTGTCTGAAAGAGTAAGAACACACCAAAACACAGCTGAAAATATTGAATTACATTTTGCTCAAACTCCTCCCTACTTTGTTACAACCCTCATGGAATCCTATGGTGGTGCAAAAACATGGGAGACTTGGACTGACTGTTTTCAGTCATCCATATTTCACTAAGGATATTGCCAAACCTCATTTTCTGAGAATTCAGAATCCTTGGAATCCATGGGCCCCTGAACCTTACTTTTTAAAATTATGGCTCAAAGGGCTTCCTTCTCTTTCTCTGGTCCCTTCAGCTACATCGCAAAATAATGACACCAACCCCATAGACTAGACACTAGATTCAGAGGCAGGGGGCCTAAGTGCTCTTCCTGGGCTGTTGGCTGACCTTAGACACAAAGATGTGAAAAGATTTTCCCATTTTCCTCATACCTATGTATATAGGTATGACTAAAGATTCTGCCATGGATATTTTTAGTAGAAGTCACAGACAGGTCACTGGCAACAAAAATTCACAAAGCCAGTGATCTGCCCTGGACTTTTTACTAAAAATAATTGTTACAAAATGCATAGAGAGGAGACTTGGTGCCCAGAACTGCCAGGGCACCAAAGTCTCAGAGCTGTGGGGGTCCCTCCACCACCTGCTGTGGCTGGGCTGAAGCAGAAAATGTCACGGGGATCTCTAGACGTCACAGATTATGTGACTTTTCTGGCCAAATCTTAGCCTTAGGTCTGACGAACGACCAATGGGTTTGAGTTCATGCTTGGTGTAGAAGGAGAGGCTGCTTTGAGATGGGCTTCTACCAAAATAGTTAAGAGGGCCTGAAAAAGCAGAGCAAGATTTGCAGTGAGTCACACCACCTGATGCTCGCTCATGCCTTGGATTCCAAAGTAAACCTCTCCCCACTGAAAAGGGAGCTTGTCCTCAAAATGCATCATGCCAGGTAGCTTTAGGGAAACAAGAAACACCAAGGAGTTAGGGTGAGATTCACAAAGAAACTTAGGAATGGTGATGCTGGGTAGTCAGGCCTAACTTTTAGGTCCCGAGAAAATCACCAGGATTCCCAAAGACTGAGTGAGGTACCTAGACTACTGTGATCGCAAGGTGCCAGGACTGGCCGACTGCGGACCAATCACTCAAAAAGTGCTCGGAAGAGTCTGGCACTGACCATTGCTGGAAGACGGGATACTGGGCTTGATGGACTATTGATCTGATGAGTCTTATGTTTAGAGCCCTGCAAATCTGCTCCATATCCATGATTATTTTTTGTGGATGTCGGAGCGGATGCAGATACAGCAAAAAGGGCTCTACACAGCGTGTGTGTGTGTGTGTGTGTGTGGGCAATCATAGAAGGAACTAACCAGGGCCATGATTTTCCACAGGAGCGCCCTGACTCCACTCCCTGGTAGGAGTGCCTGGCAGGGCAGAGCGAGACAAACCCTCTACTCTGATTACTCTTCTCCGTAGGACCCATCTCAGTAACCCCATCATTGACCCCACACGCAGCACATGGTAGGATGGGGCTAGCTGTCCTTCGGGAATAAGGAAAGGGCCTTCATAAAGAGTGATTCTGTGCTTCATGGCAAGTCATGTTTGCTTTCCCAACCTTTGTCATGGTAGGAGCTTGAGACGCACCTGTGAATGATGGATGGGTCAGAGCTTTCCATCCAGAAATGGAAAACTCTTTTGCGGGGAGAGAAAGGACTGGGAAGAGGGTTGTGGAAAGTTTTATTTTCTTGGCTTTGAAACTGTGGTGGTGCATAGCAGAGGGAGAAGTAAATCATTCAAGGCTGGCTAAGCCTCTCCAGGATTACAGTTGGTGAAAGGAAGGCCTTCAGCTATTTCACGGCAGAGAATGCTGGGAGAAGGGAGGAGCCTGATGCCTTTAAAAACAGACTTACTTGTCTCTCATCTAGAGAAGACCGTGCCAAGATGAAAGGCAGTATTTGCTTGATGGTGAGAAGTCCTGGGAGGCAGAACTTGTGGAGAATGAATATGAGGCACCCCGACATGGGGGTAGCTTTTGAACTTTAGCTAAAGTGGGGTTTTTTTGGGTATTCTAGAGCTGTTATTACTTTGTACCTTGTACCTTTCTTCCTCATCTGAGGAAGTGTGTTTTGCCCATAAAAGCTCATACTGTATAAATATATATTGTTGTTAGTCTCTAAGGGCACATCTAGATTATGCGCAGGTTCTGAAAGAAGATATGCAAATTCAGCTCAAATTTGCATATCTTCCGTTTTTTCCCCGGAAGAGGCTTTTCCGATATTTGGCCCCTCTACATGGGACCAAATATTGAAAACACCCCCTCTTTTGGAAGCCCCCTGTAAACTTCCTTTTAGGAGGAATAAGGGGGCTTTCAAGGTTTTTTCCCCCCAATATTTGGCCCCGTGTAGATGGGCCAAATATCAGAAAAGCCTCTTCCGGGGAAAAAAAAGTGGAAGAAGATATGAAAATTTGAGTCGAATTTGCATATCTTCTTTTGGAAGCTGCCTGTAGTCTAGCCCTGCCCTAAGGTGCTACAGGACTACTCATTTTTTTAAAGGTACAGACTAAAATGAGACCTTTGTACCTTCAGGCACTGGAATAGGTTCTGGTCTCTATTTTGTCTTATTGTGTAAAAACCCTCAAAGCAAACAAACCAACTCCAAACCCCTTGTGTTTTTATAAACAAAACTATCCTTTCCCCCCTTCCCTGTTTCTATAGCAGGCAGCAGAATTCTCACTGCTATTGACTATCCTCCAAGGGATTACCATCACACCATGGGGCCTTAGCTTCTGCATCATGAAATAGATTTAGGTTGGATGAGGAGAAGGAACCAGATGGCACCATGGTCTCCAGGACTATGTCCCGAATAGCTCCTGAGTTGGGACCATCTAAGGTTCCTGCAAATCTTTTCCTGGTGTCTCTTTTCAAGCTCTCCTGTTGCCTAGTAGCTACCAAAAGTGGCTTAGCCAGCCTGGGCAAATCTAACATTGTAAAGATTTTGCCATGACTACGTTTGCAAGCTAAAGATGGTTCCCAAACAACCCAGTCTCAAGAAAACCAATACTTCTCCAAGATTTGCTAGAGCAGTGTTTCTTAAACTATGTAGCAAGGCAGTCAGAGGTGTGCCTCAGAGAACAACAGAATTCAAAATGGCCACCCTTAAAGGGGCAGATGACCTTTTTTTTTTTGTCTCAACAAAAAATCCTCAGTGTTCCTCATTAAAAAAATATATTGTTTGGTGTTCCTCGGTCTTAAAAAGTTTAAGAAACACTGTGCGAGAGGATAATAATGGTAACCTAGCCAAATGTTTTCCAGAGCCAGCATAGTCAACACAAAGTCCGGGAGTTGCAGATAGAGTTGGATGTGATGTGTTGTCCTTCCAGCAACTGAACGGCAAGGCTCTCCTCCTGTTCTTGTCTCTAGACGACTTCTGATTCTTTGAGCTGCTAACTGTTGGTCATGAAATGGTCACTGGGTTGAGTTCAATATAGATTAATGTAGTTTTTCTCTGTTGGCACTTTCCATGAAAGGATATTGGTGGCTTGGATCTGTTAACTTGGTATATCCATTCACTGGATTGCACTTTTGGTTCGATATTCAGAATATTTGAGAAACCAAATAGCCAAGCTTAGTTGGTTTATTATTCAAAGTCAAAGCTGTATGACACAAAAAGGTGACATTTGTACCATCTTTTCTTGGAAGCAACCTCACAGTGTCCACCTTATATAGAAAGTCTACTTCAAAAGTATGAGTTCAAAGCTACCTGTATTTATACTGTAGTTGTTTACATGCTAAACACATTGTATGTGACCGAGGCCTCAACCCGTCAACCTGTATCCATTTCTTGTTTTTCTTTATCTTCCTTATCTTTGTTTTCCATTCCACATTCCAGGTGTCCCTGGCCATAGAGGCACCTATTTACTATACTGGGACCTATTATTCATGCGTCTTCTGACAGATATTCTGTGTGTGCTAAGAGAAGAGTTCAACTATTGCGAAGTGTTATGGGACATGCCTTAGCATGTGCGAACAAGAGTGACCAGCATTTTGGGAAAAGCCTAAGACGTCCCTCTGTTTATACAGCTTACTATTATGACCTAACCTTCATACTAGGGATGTAAAATCCCATTTAATTGGTTAACTGGTTAAACATACTTGGATTGCAAGCTCTTTGGAGCACAGATAATGTCTGGGACAGGACAATACAAATAATTCATGATATAGGTTGTTTTTGGGGGGCTGGGTGGGAATGTAACTTTTCAAAACATGCAATACATTTTGCTCCATCTAACCCAGTTTTTCCACCATTAATGTCAGTGCTTCAGTTGCAAACGCTGCACTGGAATGTTTACTCATTTAAAACAAGCCCAAAATAAAGCTACCTCTTTCCACTACAGTTCTTTCAGAGCCCTTCAAGGAAAGATTTCTATCTCTGGCCTATCATTTTGGGGTGACCTGAATTTGAGGTGAAGGAGCCACTTTAACACTGCATATAATAATCCCAGATATGAACTATTTTCCACCTCAGAATACTGCTTCCCCCCTTTCCTAAATGGGCTATTATGACATAACAGTACAGAAGATTTCTTCCCCCTCCCACCTCCTTGGTAAAACCTAATATAATTCATTGTTCACTTCAGTCCATGAAGGGCAGTGGAGCAGGGTAGAACATAGATAGCCTAAGGTACATTCTTGCTTATTAAGTTATTAATCTGGACAGTTTGTTCTCATTGCTTTCAAAATGTAAACTAAGTCATCTTAAATGCTACTGATTTACTGACTTGACCAGTGTACCTGACAGATTTTAATGGCAACTGTAACAAGTTCTGTCTTGGAAAGGACATATTTTTGGAGAGGGTGGGTGTGTATAGTTCTTGGTGCCTAAAGCTATGGAAGAGCTATAAAAAGCGAGGCAAGGCGCATCGCTCATACCACTTCACGGACTTTGGGTAAACAGGTTTATCGAGACCTTCCTGTCCAGGGCCTCCTCTTGTGGCCCTTATAAAAAAATTTGCATATTGGTCACTTTGTTGACAAACTGGTGTCCCGCATTCCCTTCCCGATCTATGCTCCCCACCATCATCACCATGAGAAGACTTGGAAAAGTTGTAATATCTGCACTGCTCAAGGAAAGCCGGTTGCTAGAGTTCTAAAGGACCTCATAACTTTAGAAAAGCATCTAGTCTCTGGCCTTGATTCAAAGTGCATTGAAATAATTGGGAGCCATTGCAAGAGGCCAGTGTAAATTAGGGATGTCATAGCGTAGTCGATTAACTGATAAGCAAAAGCTTATAGGTTAATGTATCGACTACATGTATTTCTCCCCCCGCCAATATACTTTTTAGCAGGCTGGCCAACAGCCTGGCTCAGTCTCGGCCTACCCCTGCTGCAGCTCTGCATTTAGTGTCTTAGGAGCCAGGCAGGAAGGCAGCACAGCTCAGTTCTGGCTTGTTCCGGGTCCAACAGTTCAGATTTCCCCGGACAGGGGCTGCTGCTACCCCGTGCTGCTGCCTCTGTATCAGAGGCAGTAGCAAGGGGGGATAAGCAGTCAGGCTGTGAGGAGAGCTGGTTTTTAAACTGGCTCCCCTCGTAGAACAGCTTCTGCCTGGCACCCTATGCTGCTGCCTCTGATATGAGGCAGCAGCATGAAATGGTAGGGAGCTCCTTGAGAATAGGGTAGGAGTACATTGGCTGCTGGGCCAACCCCTTGGGACTATAGTATAGTTGAGTAACCAATAAAAATTCACCAGGTTAATCGACTATTCACTTAACCGATATTTAGCATCCCTAGTGTAAATCTCTTAACCTCACTGGGGACCCACTCCTGTTTCTGCAAACCCTAATGAATTAAAGCAGAACTGGATTATGACTGAGACGATCTTGCCATTCTATAGCAAAGCCTGCGACTAGCCATGCAATTGTTGTCCATGATGGGTTGTCAAAGGCAACTTTATCGAAGCTGCAGGTGGAGTCTCAAAGAAAAGATTCTCCCCAGTTTCTCCTGAAGTCTGGCCCAAGTTAAACTTACTGCTGGTTTGGATGGGTTTGTGTCACTGACTAGAGCTGATTGGAACATTCTGATGCAGCAATTTATCCATGGGAAATGCTGATTCAGTGGAACTGAAACTTTCCAAGGGGGAATCATTTCTACTGACAGGCCAGCTGGACTGCCAAGAAGGTAGAGATCTGGGGCGACCCTGTTCCACGGCTTGCTTACCTGTATTTGCAGCTCTTTGAATCTACCACAGCTGCCCTGGTGGGTGAAGGGCTGGATCCCCATCTGGGTAATAATTCCTTCGGTTGTCTGTCTGCTGTGCTCCTGTGGGTGGTGGGCCCGACTGGCCAGCTCCATGGCCGAATATGTGGGTGGGCTGCTCCAGGAGCCAGGCCATAAAATTTTTGAAAAAAAATCTATTTTGGTTCTTCTGAAATGGATTTTTTTTATATGTCTGACTTTTGTTTCGGAATTAGGATGGGAATTTTTTTGGGAAATGGGAAATTCTGGCAGATGGAAATTCCAGTGTCTGCCAACCCCCAATCATGCCCTGCCTGCGTACTAAAGAGGACAGGGGCATTGATCATAATAAAGCATAGTAACAATCCATTGATGGTACTTACGGGACTCCCATGGCCACGCTATCCAGCTGCCTCACTCTCTTTCCTCTCAAAACCTCTGTGAGGAGGGGAAGTGCTGTGGCCCCATTTTAAGGATGGAAACTTGAGACCTGGAGAGGTTAAGTGATGTGCTC
This sequence comes from Pelodiscus sinensis, assembly GCF_049634645.1. NCBI lineage: Eukaryota > Metazoa > Chordata > Testudines > Trionychidae > Pelodiscus > Pelodiscus sinensis. The sequence continues at coordinate 7,727,574 of NC_134717.1, read as the reverse complement.
ATGATCACCCAGGAGGTCTGAGGTGGAGTAGAGACCTGAACCCAAGACCCAAGCCAGTGCCCTAACCTCAGAGGGGGCTTGTCTAACAGTGTTCTCATAGCCCCATTTCCTAATGTGCCTAATCGGAAAGGTCTGATGATGCGTGGAGAGATTAAGTGACTTGCCCAAGACCACCCAGGAGGTATGCCGCTCTAATTTATACCGACCGCTATAAATGTACTGAGAGACAAGGCAGGTGATGTAATATCTTTTGTTGGACTGCCGGCGGTTGCTGAGAGAGGCATGTTTCTGAGAGACTCAGAGCTCTTCTTCAGGCCTGGGAAACGTATTCCGAGTGTCACAGCTAAATACAAGAGGAAGCTAAATTGCAAGGGGAAGAGACCTGTAATATCTGGTCAGTCATGCACAGCGCAGAGGGGAAAAGGAAAAAAACCCCTTCATATACCAACAGAAGGGACGTTTTCAAAGTGCCCATGATCAGACCGTGACTTCATAGCTTTTAAAGGGAGCAGAATCGATTACACAGTCTTGCCCTACCCTATGCTGGGCTCAGTTATAGCTGTGGGAGGGTAGGGCTGGCTGTAGACTTCGCTGGGCCCTAAGTAATATGTGTGTGGTGGGCTTGGCTCCAGGTCCCTGAAGGGGCGGGGCTTCAGGCCGAAGTGGCGGGTTTGGGGCAGCCAACCCTCAGTGCCACCTGGTCTGCACCATGGGGGCTTCAGTAGTGATTGGAAGGGTCATGGTAGTGGTGGCAGTAGTCCAGTGCCCTGGGTCCCTGGGCAACTGCCCTCTTCTCCGCTTTCCCCGTGGGCAGCCCTGAGGCAGGGCACATTTGGCTTGAATGCAGTGAAGAGGGGCTTTGCACGTGTATAAATCAGAATGGTTCCTGGTTTCTGCTGGGCCTGTCCAGATGGTCTCCTGTATGGATACCCTTGGGAACAACTCCCTCTCCCATTCTAGTGCAGCTAGCTGCACAGCGGCTTTCTAGGATGCATTGCCATATCTCTGGGGAAAACAAGCTGCTATCCATTGTTCCCTGCAGGGTTAAAAGTGGAAATATAACAAACTCAGATATGGCCGCAGTGCATCTGTCTAGGACTGGGTTTCCCACAGGCTCATGGGTCAAAGCTTAGCACCATTGGGGAGTTTCTCTGCACAAGAATTCAGTATGGATTTGTCCCTCTGGGTTGTGAAGGTGACAGCGCTCGCCATGTGAACTGAAGGGGAAAACCATAGCTGTTTACTGCTAGTTGATTTAGCCGCATGAATTTGGCAACAGCTGACCCAGTTGCACAGGAAAGCTATGAAAAATCAGGATTTCATAGGGTGTTATTGTTTAATTGCCTCTTCATCTTCCCAAACATGTCATGGCAAGGTGGTCATATGCTCAGTCATATGAAATATCATTTCATAAGCCCATAGACGAGAACTTTCAGCAGGGTGGAGGGGCAGTCATGCCTGCGGAGCTGCACTGGCGTCATACATATTTCGGTGCCTACAGAAGAACGGGATGGAATTCTTGGAGGAACAGCCTGATCCCTGAAGAAATGCTGTTTTGGTCAACCCAAAACGATCCACATTTGACGAAAATGCATGCAATAGTTTTGGCCAAGATTTTTGTTTTCAGGATTTGTATGCCTTTTGCATAGGCTCTTTGGGGGTTTGGATGCTCGCCTACTATGCATGGGACCTGGGATTCCCCTCTCCTGCATCCACATGATGTGGCAAAGGGGTTTGAATTTCAGTTTCCTAAGTTTCAAGAGACAGCCCATACCTGTGAGATGTACTAAGGCAGGGCTTTCCCCCTCTTCCATTTCTCTTCTTATAACCCATCACTGGAGCATGGATATGGATTTAGAGCCCTTGCATTCTGGGGGAGCACCCTAATAACATGGCCGTTGAATCATTTTCACTGTCATGATGAACGACTATGAATAGTCAGTGGGTCATGGGGAATCAAACCAGGGTCTTCCACCTCTCATGTGAGTGCTGTCACCACTGGGCGACCAGTCACAAAGGAGTCTACTGCCAATCCCTGAAATGGTTCTGTCTTGGGTCAAATGAAACAATCCCTCTGCCCCATACACAAAAGTGAATGACATAGAATGGTCTTGGTTCATTTGTGCTGGCAGGGGACATTTAGCATGGATTGATGATTTGTGATATGTACAAAAGTTATAGTCATATGAGACCACCGAATTATAGGCTTTGCTCCTCAGTCTTTGCTGAGACATGGAGGGTGACAGCTTTCTGAATGATACAGTACTAATGCGAACAAAGGCATAGCTTCACCAGGACCTACTGTAATCTGGTCATTGTCCTCCCAGGCCTATGTGCCAGTCCTCTGTCTTCTGGGGTCACTTCTAAAGGTAGGTACTCAGATAAAGACCGCAGAAAGAGAGTAAGAAATGTGAGCCAAGTCAATGTACCACATGAGCTCAAATCAAAACAAAACATCTCTCCCACCCCTAGTATGGCTAACGATGACTTAAACAATGCTATAAAGTACTTTAAAAGATCAAGCTGACCTGTGGACTGTACCCCTTAAACAGAGACCATTTATCTCATCACTGAAATGCCATCACCATGCAACATGGGAGCAATTGATCATCAAATCCAGCCCTTGCTCTATACAGGACCGATCCCAACTAAATCAACTCAGCCAGGGCTTTGTCAATCCAAGACTTAAACACCTCTAGGGATGGAGACTCCACTACTTCCCTAGGTTACCCATTCCAGTGCTTTACCACCCTCCTAGTGAAATTGTTTTTTCTAATATCCAACCTGGACCTCTCCCACCACAACTCTCCTATGCAGCTGAAACTGGAGGGACTTTTAGAAAACAGAATAGGCCAAACTGTTATCTCGTCTGGCCTAAGTCACTGAAGTTAAAACTCTTTCTTTGGCAAAAAGAACCATAGGTTATACATAGACCAGATGTTTTCAGGACCTCAGCTTGACATAGTCTTACTGGGAAGACAACTGGCTCTTAACATTGTTACCCCTGGGGCCTGGATAACACTCAAATATAACCTGATAGATGTAAGGGAGAGGGCGGATCTGTTTTCTTTTGACTGGGTTTTCTTCACTATCACCTGTGAATTAGGCTGATAAAGGAAAACAGACTCTAATGAAAGGTGAAAACAAGAAGAAACTGTATTAGAGATTTTATACGATATCAAGGGAAAAGCAGGGGAGAAACCTGGCGCAGACTAATAACCTCTAACAAAACAGTGAAAGTGAACAGTAAAACCCTTAATGTCCCAACTGGACTGCGTGAAAATAATTGGTAAGTTCTACCCCAAATACAAACGGTAACTTTACTCTTCTGGACTGGAGTGGCTGAGCCAGAGGTGTGTTGCCCAGGACCTGCAACCTTTGGGCTTATTGAGAGCCCTGAGGGAGGAGCGCTGGGGAGTCTTTTGCTGGTGGTACAGGAACCCTGAAGAGGATGGCAGGCAGGTGACACTATTCCTCCGATTGGCTTGCAGCTGGATCAGATCCCTTGGTGGTCTCAGGAAGGAGAGCTGACGACCCGTGCAAACACTGCCACTCAGGTAGACAGTGCCCCCCATGGGCTGTGTCTGGACTTATAAAACCTTCAGGGAGGGAAACCCCTTAGGTGATTTTTACCACGTGACCCCACAGTGGGGACCAGTTCTGAGGTAAATAAGAAAAGGCGGGAAATTCCGGTCTGTGCTGGTTCTTGTTTACCACTCTGGGATGGAAAGCCCCCTCCCCTATCCTGAGGTCACCTGGTATACAGACTCCATTTTGTTTTTCACAAACCGCCTAGAAATATCATTTAACATTATCAAATAAACACACAATTCATGTAATTAACATATTTACATAATTGATTACCATCACCAGAAGGTCAGCCGACTACATCACATGGCGGTGCTGGTTCAGCCCTGATTGATTCTCCATCGCCTGTGTGTTCTTTCATCCAAACATGGCTAAAAGACCCAACACCGCGGAGTTTAGAAGAGACTGACAGCTCACTGTGGCATGAAGGAAAGAGATGTTATTCTTGGTGGTTCAGTGGTTAAAACCCTGGGCAAGGTGTCAGGAGACTTTTGATTTCCAGTTTCGCCACAATCTTCCTGGGAGGCATTAGGCAAGTAATTTAGCCCCTCAGTGCCCCCATTTCTCTTACATGTAAAATATTGACAAAACAGACATATTCTCATGGAAATGTCCGTTTTGTAGAAAGGGCTTGCTCACTGTCGGACATTGACAACATGCCCACAGCTGGCTCTAGAAGAAAAGGGTTAGTATTTCCATCCCTTGTAATTCAGCCGGGTTTGTGAGGTACCCAGATACAATGGGAACATGCACCACTAGACTGACTGCAAAGAAAGCACTGCTGCAGACTGGCAACTGATGGTAAGGCGTCTCTGGGAATACTTTGGTCCATCCTCTTTGCCTGCCCCACACAATAGTTTTGTCTCGTGGGGTCAACACTGTAGTGTAATCCAGGTGATCGGGCTCAGTGGGTGGGATTTGGTGCTCTGAGATGTCACAAGTAGGCAAACCGGTGGTTCCTTCTGGCCTCAAACTCTATGACCCATGATGCTAAACTGTGTATAGCCACACAGGCTAAAGCAGAGTGCCACAGCATGTTTTTAAGCCAATATGCTTTCCCCTAATGGGTACTTGTGTCTTTATTCTTGGGGGACTGGACCTCAAGCAGATGAAAATAATGAGTTATGAATGGTCATAACCTTTTAACAGTCATTGCGAACAATGGGACATGGTTTGCTAGAAAGAGGCGATCTGAGCCTCCTTCATATCAGAACTGAGTTGTTTCCATTCACAAGCCTTCAGGCAGCCAGAGATGCTATAGAAGAACAACTTCCTCCTCTGCAGGAATTGCTGGGTGAAATTTTCTGGCCGGTGTGATGCAGGAGGCCAGACGAAATGATCAGAGTAAGTCTTGCGGTCAAGTGTACGCATCTATGCTTTGTGTAATAATGTCCCTGCCCCTGCTAATGGGGCATGCCTGGACTGTGATTTAATTGATGCTCTTACAACTCCCAGGCTGATAAGCCCTTGCCAGTTCTCAGAACCTTCCATTCCCACACATTACAAGCACTTTTCATTCACCACACGGTCATCTGGAGCCGTTTTTAATCTCGACAGACAATGGCAGGGGAGGAACAAGAGGTACTGCTGATTTCAATTGAATAGCCCCCTTTGGGCGAATGACTGACTCGGGAGATAAAGGAAAACAGCGGACACCGTATAGCTGGATCGCCCGACAGGCATTCAGCTTAGTGCCACAGAAGGAAACTCGCACAAATGCTGGATGAGTACCAAATAGCGAAAGCCTAGCAAAGCATGGATTGAAAATGGCCTGTCCGAGTGCTCCAGCAAGGCAAGGAATGAATGGAGATCCTAGAGGTGGCAATACTGAGACCCAGGGCTGGATTAGTGCCCATCTGTCTGTAGATGAATGTCTAACAGGAGGACTGTGTCACCCTTCAGTGTTTGCTTTCCCCAAGATGCCAGCGAGTGTATGGGGGTGTGGCAGGAATGGGCGGCTGCAGGACCACAGCCACCAAGCCTGCTGGCTCTCTTTTGGGAGGACGCATTTGTTGTGGTGCTGTGTACGCCTGGGCCTTTCTCCCGACCTCAGCACTCACACACAGCCATGCACCACTAGGACACAGTCCTAAAGCTAACATCACGCTTTTGGGGAAATGCAACTGATGTTTGCAACTTTGGCCCCAGGTTCATGCAAAGCCCTGTGGGGCTCCTAGCTTCATGAGGCCACGTAGATTTGGTCATCTTCAGCTGTTTCAAGGGAGCACTGGTATTCATTCCTCCCTGGGACAAAATCGCTGGCGGGGACAGGGAGGGGTGAAAGGAACTACTCATGGAACCTTTGCTTTGATTTTGAGCCAAGGAGCCCTTCCAAGCGAACATAACTGAGTTTTGCACTGCACACGCCCTGAGGAGGAGAAACGTTTTGGAAAGTAGGAAGTCAGAGGCTATGTCTCCATCACAGATGACCAGGGCTTGACAAACCCCAGCGAGAGCCATTCGCCAGCCCCGCAATGCGCATGCGCAGGACTGGCACTGCACATGTGCGAAGCGCCGGTGAATGGGGCTCACGGAGCAACTGGCTGAAATCTACTCGCCACAGGCGAGTAGATTCAGTGGTTTGTTGAGCCCTGCAGATGACCGTTGGCAAAGCTGTGTCTGTCAGGTGTGAAGCCTGGTTCACAGTTGCGTCAGTAGAAACCCTAGTGTAGACACACTTATTTTGGCAAAGCGGTCCACTTCCATGGGAATAGCTTGTTTCTCTTGGAGGGAAGGGGCGTTTTTAACTATGCTGGCAGAAAGCACAGTTGTGCTGATGTCTGCTCTGGGAGTGCTTTGCTGGTATAATATATTGGTTTGCCTACACCAGTAAAGTGCTCCTAGTGTAGACATAATCTTGGAAGGACCAATTGGTGATAGTGCACAAACTATGTGGTCTCACTGAGGTGCTCTTACAATGGTATGAGATGTGTTTGCAGAAAAATCCTATATTCAGCCAGTTACGGTGCCATTCTACATGGCTTTGCTGTCCCTCCAATGAAGGCCTTAAAAGCCAGAGGCTGAGTGATCAGGGAAACTAGCAACCAGGAGACCAGAAACAGGGGAGTTTGAGAGGGAGTTTGTAGGATGGAGTCAAGTATCAGAGGGGTAGCCGTGTTAGTCTGAATCTGCAAAAGCGACGAAGAGTCCTGTGGCACCTTATAGACTAACTAAAGTGTAGGAGCATAAGCTTTCGTGGGCAAAGACCCACTTCGTCAGATGCATGTACATCTGACGGATGGAGGATGGAGTCATCATCTAATCATTCTGGTTAGGAAGGGCCACATCACTTGTGCCGTCACTGCTCCTGTCTCCTCCACCTGTGCCTTTATCCAGAGAGACAACCAAATGGTGGATGCTTCTTCCCAGAATCTGGTGTGGATTTGCAGACACTGTGGCCTGCATTCCCCACACTCAGAAAACCAAGCTGGGGGGACGATGACTATCCAGTGTAAAAGGTGGCTGGTGGTGGAATGTCTCAGGAAGCAGGAGGGAGAGCTACAGGAGGAGGTGACTAGACTGAGGTGCATCTGTGTCCATGAGGCGTTCCTTGAGAGTATTCTGAGGCAGTTATCCAGCTACAGGGGACTGCTGGCACACCACTAGGGGAGGAGGAGATGGCTCTGTCACAGGGAGGACACTGGCAGCTGGTTATGTCTGACAGCAGGCAGTTCTCCACTCAGCTCCCAACTCTCCCACCATGGTTCTGGAGAACCGTTATGCTGCCCTGGATACGAGAGAGAAGGACTCACCCCATAAGGGGAGGAGGAGAAGCCATTTACCTCCAAGACTGGGAGGGCAGTGGTAGTTGGAGGCTCTTTTCTGAGGGGGATGGAGGTACCCATCTGTCACCCTGACATGGCATCCCAGGAGATCTGCTGCCTGCTAGTGGCCCGTATCTGAGATGTTACGGAGGGATTCTTGAGGATCATCCAGCCCTCTGACTAATACTCCAAGCTACTCATCCATGTGGGCACCAATAATACTGTGAGGTGTCACCCTCAGCAGATCAGAAATAAAAGTGACAGAGAAAAGACAGCACTGACATCCATGACCAATAACAACTTTCATCAGCCTGTTTGGCTTCATTTCTGGCATAAAGGAAAAGTTCTTTAACTTGGTCAGATGCTACAAACAAAGTCAAAAGCACCAGAGAAACTGGGCTATGAAAATCTACCATGAGTTCTTTGCAGAAGATCTTTCAATTATTTCTGAAGTGCTGCCAAGACTCGAACGAGATTGTTTGGTACAGCCAAATAAATATTTGCCTAAAGAACTGCAGTTTACTAAACGTGAGCAGCCGCTTTCCTGAACAGCCAAACTGGGGCATGAAACAAAATCCTGCATGCAAGTAGCTACACTATTTGACAGTGGTTAGTAATGCAAACCTAATGATGGATTTTGCAGATGGTCCTTTTTCTTAATAATGGGGATATCCAATGTCCCAATTATTTTGGGGCACTAAAAATCCACAGACAAATTTTGCAGCTTGTGATAATCCCTATTAAAGTATCTAGCCACCAGCATAGCTCTGGAATTAAGATATTGAAATAGCAAATACTGGGGAGTTAACCTGTGGCATGACAGCCAATGCCACTTAAGATTACAATTGCACTTGCATTTGTTATCAATGAGCAAAATTTGGCTTACAAATTCCTAGTGTAAACTCTTAGTGTAAGTCCATTGTCCACAGCATTCCCAACTCCAAATATTTAAAATAAGCAACCAAAAATTAATTTAAAAAAATCCCAATTCAGTCTCCAAACTAATGATATTGGCTTTAAAACCGTGAAATTAAAAAAAAAATGTTGTTTGGGTTCTGTCCATCTGCCATTTGAATACAGGGATCCCTTTTTTAGTGCCCTTCTCCTCGGCCTTGAGGATTAGAAACTTTTTTTATTTGAAAACAAGAGCTTAGAGTCTCACATATTCACAATGGAGGCTTTTAAGAAAAACATCAGTTACTCAAGACTGATGATAAAATCCCAAGAATTGACAGCATATGTACATTGTCAAGGCTGGAATATAATTTTTTTTGTTTGTAATGTACAAGCCAGCGAGATGCAAAAAAGGAGCCCATTTTTTCAATTTGATATGTTAGCTCTTGCTAGAAAATTGGTGGTCCTAAGAGAAGGGATTCTTCACTGTTTTTCGGCCTTGAAAATGGACATACCACCTCTTGTATAGTGTCGGTTAGCACGGATGGTTAAAAAGATGTTGAGATCTGTCCCAGCGGTAGGTGGGTGGTTGCAAGAACTGTGTTAATCAATAGGAGAAAACTTTGGTTTGTTGAATGAAATGCACTGTATATATGATAGTCATTAACAAGCGCCAAGAAGATTTGGCCTTTGAACGTTGCCCCTCTCCTCCCCAATCGGTGGGCAGAGAAATTATACGTCTCAGAAGGGTAGCCATGTTAGTCTGTAACTTTAAAAAAACAATGAGTAGTCCTGTTGCACCTTAAAGACTAACAAAAAATATATATACAGGCAGTCCCCGGGTTACGTACAAGATAGGGACTGTAGGTTTGTTCTTAAGTTGAATTTGTATGTATGTCGGAACTGGTACATATTGTAGGGGAAACTCTAGCCAAACATTTCTCCAGAGCTCAGTTTTATTCTCCCACACCTCACTTCCCTCAGACCTTTATTCTCAAGCTGAGGTGTCTGCTGAGAAAAGCCGCTCCGCGTCTCCCTGGTCTGCTGGGGGGAGGGGGGCGCTAGCTTCGCGTCTCCCTGGTCTGCTGGGGGGAAGCAGCTAGTGCGGGGTTGCCTCACCCCGTTTGTAAGTAGGGATCCGATGTAAGTCGGATCCATGTAACCCGGGGACTGCCTGTAGTATCATGAGCTTTCGTGGACAAAACCTACTTCCTCAGATGAGTGGAGAAAGAGTGGAGAAAAAAGAGGTAGCGTCCAAAATTATAAAAGAAAAAGAAGGGGGAGGGGGAGAGAAATTGTAGTGCCAGTGATAAGGAGGCTAATTGAGGCTGATTGAGTGAACTGTAAGTGTCCTATAATTAGCTTTTGTTGTCATTTAGATGTTGACTATAACGGCTCATCCAGTTCATGTCTTCATTCAAGCCATGAGAAAGTGTCAAAGAAGGCCAGTTCCATGATCTCTCTCTTCCTAATTGGTTCCTGAAATTCCTTTGTAGAAAAATGGCTGCTTTTAAATCCAAGATTGAGTGCCCAGGTATGTTAAAATGTGCTCCTAATGGTTTCTGTATAATACCATTTCTGATATCTGACTTGTGTCCATTTAACCTTTGTCATAGAGACTGTTCAGTTTGGGCAAAATACAGGAGAGGGTGGAAATTAGATTTGTTCACTCCCATGCTTAGCCCTTCTACTCCCTGGGAGCTTACATTCTGCCCCATGGACTCCCTTACATGCTGTGTGTTACCTACACTGCTGAGTTTGGCCTAATGTCCTGGAGGCTGACAGGTAGTCACTTGATTGAAAGCTTGAGACACAATCTCCCCACCCATTGCTGCTTCATCCACTGCGCTATTTGCTTCGGATCATTCTTAAATGAAATATGCTCTCCAGACGCCAAACTGTATGGGGCTCATTAATAGCTCTGCTAATAGCCTGCCCTCTTGTTATATTGGCTCACAAAGATTGGCCAAGGATGGACATGTAAAAAAAAACAGGTGGCTGCCAGAATTTGGTGCCAGCATAGTCTGTCGACATCATTGTTTTCCTGAGACGAATGTTCTCATTGAATCGGTTGTTCAGGGGTTGATGGGACAATGTATTCAGAGTTACCTCAGGACTGTACTGTGGCCACTGAACAGCACAACCTAAGGTGGAACATTCCTTGGTACTATTGTGAATTCGTATTCCCACAGGGGATCCCATGCGGTTCCCTGGCTCCCAGTGCTGTGGGAGGTGGGCATGGCTCTGAGATAGCCTTGAGCTCTGCAGCCTTCACCTTTGACTCAGTTTCGCCATGTGTGAAAGGGGAGTGACATTACTTGTCTACTAACCAAGTGTTTTGCAGGTTAATTAATTTGCTAGGTTCATGTACTAATACTGGCACTTCAAACTCTTGCTGGTACCTTAAATGTTTTCCTCACAACTCACTTCCCCCTCTAGCTAACCTGTTCATTATACTCCCATCATTATGGTATCTTAATATGGAATTCAGGCCTCTGAATTAACTCCTGGTTCACAGCTGCCTCCTGCTTTGTATGCAAGGCAAGCAGCCTGAAATAGCTTCATGTGACTTTGAGCTTCCCAAGTAATGCATCACTGTAGACTTGAATATGGGTAATGGCCTATGAAGTGGGCCTGGTGGTGGACTATGGGACAGCCTAGAGACCTTTCGCTGAGATGATCTCTTATGAGGGTAGGGCTGCACTCAAAAAAGAAGGCAGCCGAACACTGGCTGTTTGCCTGGCAAGGGTGATGAGATAGATCTCTGGAAAGCTACTGTAGTGGGATGGCTCAGATGTCTGTTACGTGTGTCCATGGTCAGAACCTGTCCCCCCAGAAACTTTGGAGGGATTTACAACTTACAATTTCAGCTGGGTTTGGTGGCTCCAATGTGTCTTTAGTTCCATGGAATCTCTGTGGAAGGAAGACTCTACATATGGATGGTCTCTCGTTCATTTTTTTGGGAGTCCTAGCTTGTAACCCATAATCTATTGCAGGACCTGAGCAGCTGCATAGTCATCAACAGGAAGCTGAACTCTTAGAAGCAGAGGAAAGACGCATGATGGCTGAGCTTTGACTAGACTCTTCCCCACTGGTAATGTGTTGTAAGCTCCAGGCAATGTGTCCGGGACCAGTCGAGTGCCTTCTGGTTTGGTAATTCCACACAAAGAATCCAGATGTTCCGTCTGCTTCAATTGTAAAAAAAAAAGCAGAGTGTCTCTTCTAGTTGTGCTCTGCAGTGTTAATCTTTAATTTTGTGACATCTTGGGTTATAAATTCTAATTGTCCTGAGCAGTTACTCAAAATAAATGAATTGTTCTACAATGGCACTAAAACCAGAAAGCACAAGATCCCATGAAGCTAAATCTAAAAATCTGCTTGAGGTGAATGGCTCCATTTCAGCATGGCATTCTAGGGAAAGCTGCTGTTAAAAAACCTCACTGCACAGTGCACGAGTTCTGTTCTCATGCTCTCAGGGACTTGGTAAAATAAAATAGGCTGTATAGCCATTAGTGCTTCATGCCAGAAGTTAACTAGTAATTGATGGGAATTGGCGCAACATTGTTATCGTTATAGGCAGGTTATTCCATAAATTCATAACATGGAATTTCTTGCTTCTTCTGTATATCTGGCTGGACTAGATGGGCCATTGGTGGATTCCAGGATGGCAGAGTCCGAAATATTTGTCTATTTATTTTGCAAGGCTGATGAATACAAACAATTATGTTGCATATGCACCCTATAAATAACTAAATGCCTAGATACTTTGTTATGATTTAAGTAAGAGGTCATACAAATTAAGTCAGCTTGTAACTATTACAATATATTTTAAATATATTTTATGGCATTTATCTACTATAGGTTTTGAGGTACCCCCCTCAACACACATGTAGTAGATTAAAATATTAATGTCAGATCACAGTGCTGTACAAAATGGGATGTGGAGGTCTGTAAGGGAATTTGAATAATCTGAGACCTGTTCTTGAGACTCTAATGATTTAAGTTATCTGAACCGTGGCCCTCATTCCTTGACCGGAGTGACGCCGAGGGGTTGATCTACTTGGACTCATTTTGGGAACTGGGAATTTGCCTGGACAACATTAGACTGAAAGGCTTTTGAGGCAAGTCGAGGTCCTGATGCTTTGGGGGAAGGGCTCCAGGCATAGGTGCTGATTCCGAGGATGCTCTGGGGCTGGAGCACCCATTGGGGAAAAATTAGTGGGTGCATACCACCCACCAGCAGCTAAGCTCCCCCCGTGCCTCCTGCCCACCTCCTCCCCTGCCTTCCCAGTGCTACAAGAGCACCATGAATGGCTGATTCCCAGTGTTCGGTAAGCTCTGGGAGGGAGGGGCAGGAGTGGGACAGGGAAGGGAGGAAGCGGGGCAGGAGGAGATGGAGCAATGGTGGGAGATTTGGGGAAGGGGTGAAATGAGGGCAGGGCAGGGGTGGGAGGAGGCAGGAGTTTGGAAAAGGTGGAGTAGCAGAACAAACTCTCCTCCCTCGGCTAGAAAGGAAGTTGGTGTCCTTGACTCTGGAACCTCTTTGTGGCTTCCACAGGGCTGGCCTTACCATGAGGCGAATTGAGGTGGCCGCCTCAGGTGCCAGACTGTGAGGGGACACCACTAGGACCAAGAGTATAGAAAATTGTGTCTGCTGCTGGTGCAGCGAGGGGCCATGGGGGTGTCATTTGAGCTCCTCCCTCAAGTGCCAGAATGTTGTGGGCTAGCCCTGGGCTTCCAGGTGGCTAGTGGTCAACCAGGGACAACTCTTCCCTTGGGTTTTATTCTTCCTTTCTTGTCATGTCCCTTTTCGCTTGCTCTTAGCCTCCACTCCAAGTGTAGAGCCAACTGAGCCTGGGGCTATAGTGTCTCACCAGCTTCGACAACTTTCTCCAGTCATATGGGATGTGGTCCCTGTCTGCTCCTCTGCTGCTGCCTTGTCTGATGCCCCTCCTGTGGCGAAAGAGGGGACTTTGTCTGTTAAACTGACCCTGCCTCCTGCTCCCTGATGTTCAGCCTCTCCAACTGTTCATGGACGATGACATCCTCTGTCCTCTTGAGAAGTAGGTGCCAAGTTTGGCCACCCACATCAGACTTGGCAGAATATCTTCTTTTCCTCTGTTTCTTTGTTTGTTGTGAGGGAGACTGGGGTTGCCAGTGTTGGTTGGACACATTCCTGGAGGTTTTATCACGTGACACAATCTTTAATTAAAGACTAAGCTTTATTGCCTGAAGACGCCAGGGCAAGCCTGGAGGACTGGCAACCTCTAAAGGAGATAAGGAATTTAACCTAGTACCAATTTCAGCTTTGGACGTGAATGGACAACTTGATTTGCAGTGTTGCAGTCATGTTTGTCTCAGGATAATAGAGGTGGGAGTGTGTGTGTGTTGGGGTTAATATCTTTAATTGGACCAACTTCTGTTAGTGAAAGTGGCAGGATTTGAGCTACAACTTGTGTCTCACTCACAGAAGTTGGGCCAATAAAAGATATTCTGTCACTTGCCTTGTTTCTCTAACCTCTTTATTGCCACCTGCATGACTGTGTCTTCAGAATCTTGTTGACACATCAGTCGTGAACTCACCAAGGTTACCACGGCAGCCTAAGAAACAAAGCTGACTTGTGTAGCATGTGGTTAATGAAACAGAAGGTTCACATCCCTGTGTAGTTTGAGTTCATGGGGTACGTCTACACTGCAACGCTATTTCGGGATACCGATGTATCCCAAAATAGCTATCCCATGTCTTCACGGCAAGCCTGTTATTTCAGGCTCACTATTCCGACGTCCCTGTAAAGCTCATTCCATGAAGAGTAAGGGCCATTTCAGAATAGCACTTAATTTCAAAATAAAATGACAAAATAAGCTATTTCAAAACAGCAATTTGCATAGCTCAAATTGTGTATCTTATTTCGAGTTACGATGCAGTGTAGATGCACCCATGGAGAAGAAACTTCAGGGAAAGCTCTAGCGGTGGGCTGTAAAGTAACATCAGAACTAACATTGTAATGATCAGGGCTGGTGACAGACTATGCCAGGCACTGGGGAATGTGAGGGTGCGGCCTGGCTCTTGAGCCCTGAAAAGGGTGGGGCCTCGGGAGGAAGGGGTGGAGCTACACAGTAGTGACCTAGAGCTTCAGGCCCTTTTAAATCAACATGCTCCAGGGCAAGTCTCCTCTTTGCTCTCCTCCGCTCCCCTGGTAATAACAGGGTGCAGTAAAAGAACGGAGGTGCAGAGACCTAAAATAAAATCTGCCCTGAGGAAGAATCAATACAACCAAAAGCCCTGGTGAGATCAGCCCATATCTTGGGCTGTGTCCAGACTCCATGCCTCCGTCGACGGAGGCATGTAGATTAGCCAGATCGGAAGAGGGAAATGAAGCCGCGATTAAAATAATCGCGGCTTCATTTAAATTTAAATGGCTGCCCCGATCTGCCGATCAGCTGTTTGTCGGCAGATCGGGAGAGTCTGGACGCGATGCCCCGACAAAGAAGCCTTTCTTCATCGACACAGGTAAACCTGGTTTCACGAGGCTTACCTGTGTCGATGAAGAAAGGCTTCTTTGTCGGGGCATCGCGTCCAGACTCTCCCGATCTGCCGACAAACAGCTGATCGGCAGATCGGGGCAGCCATTTAAATTTAAATGAAGCCGCGATTATTTTAATCGCGGCTTCATTTCCCTCTTCCGATCTGGCTAATCTACATGCCTCCGTCGACGGAGGCATGGAGTCTGGACACAGCCTTGGGGATCAGCATAGTAGCAAAGAAGGCCCTGGGGTCCATGGAGCAATAAAATGTGGGAAGAGATGCAAAACTCTGGACTAGGGACATGGGGAGATGAAGCATTAACCCTGAGGTGCAGCTTATCAGCTGGTGAAAATTGTCAAAGCTCCATTGAAGCCGAGGAGTTATGACAATTCATGCCAACTGCCCATTTGACTCTCCTGGGACTATGCTAAATGCAAGTCCTTGTTCAGGTCAGCTGATCTGGTATGTATTTCCCAGCAGCAAAACAAGGCAGAAAATGGAAGTGTTCTGCAATGGAACATGAAGTGCATGAGTGTACAACGCTGGCTGTGCTGTGAAAGATTAATGCAGAGCTCCCCTCAATTGTAACTAGAGTTAGAAGGGCTGGCGGTTGCTGCTATCAGATGTTATAGGCTGGTGCTAGTGAGCGACAGATGACGATAAAGCGGGAGCGAAAACTTTGGATAATGGTTACGACATGAAAACAAAGGAGATGTGACAATTAGCATGTGCTATTGGTCCTCAAGGCTAGAAAAGTTAAGAACAAAACGTTCCTGGAGTAACTTTGAAGCTACCCTGAGAAATAACAGAACGATATTCTCATAAGGGTTTGTAAACAGTCGGAAACCACTTTGGTTACAAAAGTAGCTAAACCGACATGTCTGACAGGTTCTGAAAGGACAGCTTGGTGACTCAGCAAGCAGAGACGAGTGCTTCTAGGTAGGTAAGGAATTTGTGCAGATCATGAACACGATAGGGAAGCCGGGACCCAAACCACATCATGAATTTGGGCATGGAAAGGAGTAAGTTCATGAAGCACAGCAAACCAAAGGTGTTTGATTTCACAGGCATCTTTGGGGTGATTAGGAAGAATGAAAAAGGACATGCCAGTGTGTCTGCATGAATGACTGTTTAACTATGTATAAATAGACTGTGCAGGAAATAGAGGGGAGATAAGGTTGTTTGAGGGGTAAAACGGGGGCAGAAAATGAGATGATAGCTCAAGGGAATAAGAAGGCTTTTATAAATACACGATATGGGGAATGAGGAATGAATTACAACGGTAACTAGCATCTGCTGCACGGACATCTATTTTTTCTAGTTTTGACGGTATCTTTATTTTTAAGCCCTTTTTCTTTTAGCTATTCAGTTGCAGGAAATTATGAGTGGGGGGCAGGGTCAGACAATGGGTAAGGGATCATACTATTATTTAATGACTAGCCAATTAGCCCGTCATAAGACGGGATTTTCAGGTCTCTCCTCCACGTTGGTCTTCTCTCCTGAGCCTCCGGTCTCTCGCTCTGTCTCTCTCTCTCTTTCTCTCTCCTCCTCCTACTGCCTCCCCTCTCTCTCTCTGCTCTCCTCTGTCTCCTGCCTCTCTCTTTCTCTTCTCCTCCCCCTTCTGCCTCTCACTAGGGGGACCGCGGAGCCCAAACGGTCGCTTGTGCCACTTGCTCCCACATGGCGGCCTGGCTGCGTGGTGGAGAAGTCAGCCGAGCACCACGGCGGGAGGCGAAGGGGGACGGGGCGGTGATGTTCACGGCCAGGGGTAGGGCCTGGAGCCGCTGTCATGTCACACATCACTGCCCCGCCCCCTTTCACCTCCTGCTGTAGTGCTCGGCTGACGTCTGCGCCGTTCAGCCGGGCCGCCGTGGGGGAGCAAGCGGCGCAAGCGGCCGTTTGCGCTCTGCACTCCCCATGCAGCACGGGCTGCCCAGAGGGAACAGCCAGCATTTCAGCAACAGCGCCACCCAGAAGGAACAGCCAGAATTTCAGCAACAGCGCCTCCCAGAGGGAACAGCCAGCATTTCAGGCAATAGCACCGCCCAGAGGGAACAGCCAGTATTTCAGCAACAGTGCCACCCAGAGGGAACAGCCAGTATTTCAGCAACAGTGCCACCCAGAGGGAACAGCCAGCATTTCAGCAACAGTGCCACCCAGAGGGAACAGCCAGCATTTCAGGCAATAGCGCCGCCCAGAGGGAACAGCCAGTATTTCAGCAACAGTGCCACCCAGAGGGAACAGCCAGCATTTCAGGCAATAGCGCCTCCCAGAGGGAACAGCCAGTATTTCAGCGTTACAGAGTCTCAGACATTGGGCTACTATATATATGATGGGTGTTAGATTCAACATGTTAAAACTTCAGAACTCTCAAGAGATAAATTGCCAACATCTCATGTCAAAATAAACAGTCAACATTGTGGCAGCCTGAGAGCAGGGGTCTGCTGAGGCCTCTTGGAAGGCAGAAATGCGGGGAGCTGGGTATGCGGTTTTATGTGCCCGGGATAGGCTGCCAGAGACTGGCCCAGCCAGTTCAACACCTGCACCCCATCTGTCATCAGCCCGAAGGGAAGGCTAATTAGAACACCTGCGGCCAGTTAAGGCTAATGGGCTCACCATAAAAACCCTCCCTCGGGCAAGGTTGGGGGGAAGGAGTGGAGAGATGGACCAAAGGAGAGGTGAAGGAGAACAGAGCAGCCCAGCACAAGAGGCTGACCCTAGGCAGCCTGCAATGAAGCCTGTCCCAAGGTATCGGGAAGAGGTACTCAGGCAGGGCTGGGGAAGTGGCCCAGGGAGGAGCCGCTGTTCAGTGGAGCAAAGGCCCAGCCTTGCGACCCACTCGGGTCTATCCCCCCCCTCCGCCCATAGGGTCCTGGGCCGGAACCTGGAGAAAGTGGGTGGGACTGGGTTCCCCCCAATCTCCTTATGACTTTCGTGGGCCCTAGGCACTTTTGCCTTGGTAGGCCCCTTCCTCCATAAAAAAAATATTAAAAATTATTTTTGATATAACTTTAAATACTTCAACATTTTATTTTTTTTCTGTTTTAGGCAAAATTTAATAGATTTTCGTGGGCCCTAAAAGTTTCATTTTTTTCTGATGTGAGAAAAAAATTAAAACATTTTCTTCAACCCTAAAAGTTCATTTTTTTCTTCTGATTTTAAAAGAAATTAAAACATTTTCGTGGGCCCCTAAAAGTATCGTGGGCCCTAGGCACTGTGCCCACTGTGCCTAATGGATAAGTCGGTCCTGCTCCTCCTGGCTGGTGGGCTGCCTGCCAAAAACAGGGGAGGCCTGTGGACTAACGTAGGGACTGACCTCCCATACCTTGGACTTGCCTATGAGGAAAAGAGTTCTGATAGCGGGGTACCCTGGCTTTCATAAGAACATAAGAACATAAGAACGGCCGTACTGGGTCAGACCAAAGGTCCATCTAGCCCAGTATCCTGTCTACCGACAGTGGCCAGCACCAGGTGCCCCAGAGAGGGTGGACCGAAGACAATGATCAAGCGATTTGTCTCCTGCCATCCCTCTCCAGCCTCTGACAAACAGAGGCCAAGGACACCATTTTATCCCCTGGCTAATAGCCTTTTATGGACCTAACCTCCATGAATTTATCCAACTTCTCTTTAAACTCTATTATAGTCCTAGCCTTCACAGCCTCCTCTGGCAAGGAGTTCCACAGGTTGACAACACGCTGTGTGAAGAAGAACTTCCTTTTATTAGTTTTAAACCTGCTACCCATTAATTTCATTTGGTGTCCTCTAGTTCTTCTATTATGGGAACTAATAAATAACTTTTCTTTATCAGCCCTCTCTACACCACTCATGATTTTATATACCTCTATCATATCCCCCCTCAGTCTCCTCTTTTCTAAACTGAAAAGTCCCAGTCTCTTTAGCCTCTCCTCATATGGGACCCGTTCCAAACCCCTAATCATTTTAGTTGCCCTTTTCTGAACCCTTTCCAAGGCCAAAATATCTTTTTTGAGGTGAGGAGACCACATCTGTACACAGTATTCAAGATGTGGGCGTACCATAGTTTTATACAGGGGCAGTAAGATGTTCTGGGTCTTATTTTCTATCCCTTTCCTAATAATTCCTAGCATCCTATTTGCCTGTTTGACCGCCGCTGCACTCTGTGTGGAAGTTTTCAGAGAACTGTCCACGATAACTCCAAGATCTCTTTCCTGATTTGTTGTAGCCAAATTAGCCCCCATCATACTGTACGTATAGTTGGGGTTATTTTTCCTGATGTGCATTACTTTACACTTATCCACATTAAATTTCATTTGCCATTTTGTTGCCCAATCACTCAGATCTTCTTGGAGTCCCTCACAGTCTGCTTCTGTCTTGACTATCCTAAACAGTTTGGTATCATCTGCAAACTTTACTACCTCACTGCTTACCCCTTTCAGCCACCCTGTCCTCCAAAGCCCGAACTCGGTCTCTGAGGGTCAGGAGCTCCTTGCAACGGGTGCACACATACGCCACCCGCCCACAGGGCAGGTAATCATACATGTTACACTCGACGCAATAAACAGGATAGCCCCCACTCTGCTGCTGGGCTTCTGTCTCCATGTTTGTAATGAATAAGTTTAAGTACAAACTGGGATTCTTTTTAAACTTCTGGGGTATAGATTATTCTAAGAGTTAGGTTTTAAAGAAGGACACAAGTCACTAGTGCCCTCTAAACTCCTCTCCAAACTCTCCTGTTACCTGTTCCTGGTCGCGCTCTCCCTGGTCGCTGAGTCACAGGCTTATATAGCTCTGGTAGCCCCTCCCCCTGACTGAGGCTCAGCCAATTAACAGAGGCTTCTAGATTTCAAACCTTTTAGAAGCTCGTGGTATCCCAATCACTTTTGCGGCAGTGATTGGGACACCACGAGCCTCTGCGGCACACACACAAAAACCCAACCCTGCCAGGAAGTGCAGGACCCAGGGGCTTAGCCCCAACCAGCCACAATATCCTTAAATCAGCAGATAACAAATGAATCTTTCCAAACACAGAAGGGATGTGGTACTGGATTTCTGCCTCCTGTATAAAACCAATTAGGGAAAAGAGGCTACAATTTTCTCTAGCTAGTAGACTATAATAACATGGACTCATTCTCAACAACAGTTATCGTCCGTGCATTAATGGTGATATGCCTAAACGATGTTGTATTTAGCACGTTTGTTTACTTTAATGTTACTCCGAAGTTCCACTCCTTTTATGTGACCTCAACACCCACTGCCATGCTCAATTCTTTGTAGGAAACATTCAGGGGCTTGCAAACTATCTGGGGGAGGGACAGTCTGAGGCAGGCAGCCTCTCCCTGAGAGGTATTGGGTGAAGTGGCAGGCTAAACAGGGGACAGAAATTGCCATGTCAGTATTTGTTGTGGCTTTAGCAGTGGAGACTTCTCAGGTAGTAGCTAGCAGGAGGAGAGTTACTTTTAGCAGTGTGTCAGAGTGAATTATAACCCAAGAGGCTCCCTGTTTACTCAGTAATGACACTCTTAGAGTACGTCTACACAACAGCGTTATTTCGGAATAACTGACGTTATTCTGAAATAGCATAGTGCGCATCTACACTGTAAGCCTTTATTTCAAAATAATGTCGAGTTGGAAGACTTCTTACTTCGACTCCTGTAACCCTCATTTCATGAGGAGTAAGGGAAGTCAGAGGAAGAGTGTTCTTTCGACTTCCTGCTGTGTTGACAGCACCAAAAGCCAAATTAAGCTATTTTGAATTCAGCTACACAATTGACGTACCTGAAGTTGCGTTGCCCTACTATGTAGACGTACCTTTACAGATGAGGCATGTGAAGGAAGGGTTGTTGGGTTTTTTTTGACCAGCTTCTAATGATGAGGGGACCTAGACTTCGAGCTGCATAGAGCTCTTCTTCTGGCACCTGAAGAAGACCTCAATGTGTCTCTCACCAATTAAAAAAAACCAACAACCTTACCCAGCATGTCTCGCTAATATCCAATATGGTTAGAACAACACTGTACACTGTGACTTGGGGCAAGAATAAACAAACATATGTAGAATAGGCCTCCCTGAGAGTTATACCCCACAATCTGTTGCTAGATGGCAGCTTTGGATGGATGGTTGACAGCCCTGGTGTAGGAACTTTGCTTTAGGGTGTCTCAGCATGATGGCAAATGCAGGTTAAGTGTGCTAAGCACTCGAGAATAGATGATTTGCTCCATCTAGATATGATGCACGATGGTTTGGGCTGCACATTAGCATGAGTTTGAGATGGCTCCCCTCTTTAGGAACAGTTAAAGCTGCATGACGTCCTGGCTTGTTACTCTCCAAAGAGCTCCTGGGAATGATTTGGGAACAGGTTGGTTGCGAAAGTGGGCGCACTTTGAAAATGGAAAGCAGGCAATGCCCATGCTATAGTCTCCAGTTCCTCTGAGATTCCATATTGTGGGTCTGTTTGAACTCTATGCTCCCAAGGGATGAGGGACTGTAAGGACACTGTTGAAAGTCCTTTGACTTTATGTTGAAAGGTGCAACTGGGTGCAGTTTTGATTGACAGGCATTCACAGAATTCAACGGGAGTGGAACGATCTCTTATCGGATTAATGTTCAGAACAGTTAAGCCCATTTATGTCGTCGTAGTGACAGCTACAAACAATGGAGGGACTGCCAAAAGGCTTGGGGAGTCTTCTGGCTGCAACTGCAGGGGCTAGGCAGTATGTTGCCACTTGTGTGTGTGAGGCCGAAAGCCCACAGAAGCAGTTGTGAGTGTGAGCCTGAGCTTCTTAAGCACTCAGTGTGCTGCGTGGCAGCCTTCGGGCTTTCTGAGCAAGGAAACGATCTGCCTTTGTTTGTATTGTATTCTGGGAAACGGGGCTTTTTGAAAACACACAGGATGGCATGAAAGAATATAGCTGACTTGCTGCATTGGAACCTTATCCTAACTGAAACAACTCACAAGGAACTAAATTTGAATCACCGCTTGGGCCAGAGAGACAAAAATACGAATGTGCACAAATGGCTCAGTAAATGTACAATCGGGATGGGGATCGTGGCTGTACATTGGGCAATTCAAAGTCCTGTTAGGGCATGTCTACACTACATGGAAAAGCGATGCAGCCGCTCTAGTAGGTTGAACTCAAAGGGCACCCGGTCGGCGCAGGTACTCCTGTTCCTCATGAGGAGTAAGGGAAGCTGACGGGAGTATTTGGTCCTGTTTTCCTCTCACTATACGTCGATTCTAGCTATGTAAATTACATAGCTGGAGTTGCGTATCTTACTTCGACCTTCCCGTGTAATGTAGACCAGGCCTTAATGAGGCATTCTATCGAGAACAGATAAGACTCTAATAATAGTGTCCTGAATCATGGAGGATTCCCAATACTATTACTAACTGAAATCAATAGATCATTGCTGCCATTATCCATATTTGCTCTTCGTTACGGCAATTATTTCCTATTTTATTGTAGTAGAGACCTGTGGTACTGATATCTTTTTATAGTGCTTTATAGACTCTGCTGACATCTCTAGACTTTAGCTGCAGCCACTGTACATGGGATGAAGCCATTGGTGGGGTGGCTTGAGAAAAGGAGAAAATGCTGTACAATCACTTGGAAGAGGAAGTAAAGAATTCTTAACTGCAGCTGACTCAGCAGAGGGACTCTAAATAGGCATGACTACGAGGATGGTTAAGGGAAGAAGAATTAAGGATTTGGGGATTTTTTTCTTTTGTGGAATATTAATTCTGAATTTCTAGACTTGTTGGTGTGTATGTGGGATGTTTATGTATAGTTATCCTCCTAGTCTTCAGTCATTTGTCTTACAATATTCACAAGTCTCTTCACTGTCCAGTTTCTCTCTACCAACAATATTGCTACCTTAATGAAGCTTATGTTCTAGTTTTGTGGTACAGATGTTGGCCATCCCAGATGTTGACAGATATAGCCAAGGGGCTTAGGTCTCAGTGTCATGCCAAGAGGAAGCTGGAGTATTTTTGTTTCTTTTCTTTCAGGAAAGCACAGCTGAGACACGCATATCATCTAATCTTTTTGGTCTGCTTTGGTCCTTACATTTAAGGAACAAGTGAGGCACTGAGGTCTACAACATGGAGGAGGTCAGACTAGATTACTATGATGGTCCCTTCTGGTCTTAAAGTCTAGAGGTCTGAGGCTAGGGTATCTTGTACGCATTACAAATCCACAGAAGACGATTGAAAGAGAAATTCCTTTCAAGCTGGTACTTGGTTTTTTTGCTACTTTCAATTATAACAGGTTTAGTCATGTTTCCTAGCTCCGTTTAAACCTTTTCTTCACTGATGGCCGAGTGCTGTGATGTGCCGAGTGTGGGCACTCAGGGCACTCCAAGTCAGGACTGCTTTGCTGTCTCTCATCGATGTAGACAAGCAAGCGGGGAACCCTGAGAACTGTCTGTCCGGGGAGGGGGTCGGGTCCCTTTAAGCACAGCCCTCGGCTAGCCTGAGACAGCAGCTCCACACTTTAAGTCCTAACCTGATGCCCTGCTGGCACTGCTTCCGGCCAGCCTTAACTTCAGTTCAAGGTCCACTCAATGTGGACATGCTATTTCGAATTAGCAAAACGCTAATTCGAATTAGTTTTTAGGTCTAGAGGCACTAATTCGAATTAGCTTAGTTCAAATTAACTAATTCGAATTAAGTTAGTTCGAATTGGTGCTGTAGCGTAGACATACCCTAAGGCATTTAGTTTTAGAGAAGGAGTTTTCTCACACGAAACACCGAGCGCCCAACCCTCTGTTGCATTAAAAGATCCGGTGTCATGGTTTGCAAGTAGAGAGATGTTGCCCTTAGGGTCCAGGCCAACTTTTAGTGTGGACCAGACCTGCTGATGGGGGAGGGAGGTGCAAAGGGGGCAGTTGCCCCAAGGCCCAGTGATTCTAAGGGGCCCAGGACTCCCAGCTGGCTGCTGCTGCTGCTATTGTTCGGAGCTCCAAACCCATTAAATTGAGATCTGGGGAGGAGTGCCATGCTTGTGTGGTGCAGAGGACTGGCTGTCCCACCCTGCCCCTTCCACATGAGGGACCACCCCTTTCCGGAAGTGTAGAGCTGGGCTCCCACCACCTTGCCCAGGGTCCCGTGGAGGCTGTTGGCTCCCCTGGTGCGGACAGTTGTGTTCTGCTCTAAACACAATCTGCACGTTCAGCTGCATATGGAATTACTCCGTGTCGTAGAATTGCCGTCTGGTGTTACAGTGCTGCAACATTCCACCTCAGCCTGTATTTCCGTTATGGGCAAAATTATTTGCCTCTATAGTTAGATAAAATCTTCCTCTCTGTGTTTAAAAGAGGCTTCAAATGGGGAAGCAGTAAAATCCAATATAGGTTTTCCTTTTGTAGGCACAGTTTGTCTCTTGCTGAAAGTAAGGAGGCTAAGAATTGAAGGGGCGTGTGGAGTCAGATGCCTCCTCTGCTGGCATGACTGAAACAGACTTCAGGCCTCCTTTGGCCACCCAGCTGCAAATAGTAAAACATACAGGATGGAACTCACAAATCATGATACTTGTGTTATTGTTGCTTCGGGTAGCAATCTCCATAGAACTTGGAGGGAGGAGCTCCGGTTGCAGGAAGGAAGAATTTGGAGGAGGGACCAGAAAGTCAGTCTATGTGCACATGCTGGAATGCAGTTGTAGTATACCTGTAAATAGTTCTCTTAATAAAGAGACAGTTTGATTTTAAAAATCTGGACACCTTTCCTATGCAGTACCTGGTGCATGAAACACTCAGAGTAAAAGTGATTTACTAGGGATTTCCTTCTGGCATCAGACCATGCAACTTTTTAATCCCCACTAAAGGAAGAAAGATCTAACACCAAGGATGCATGTGGCGCAGAGACCTTGTTCACTGGACCCTCTTTCTTCTTGTTGCATTCCATTTATCCACATGTAAGTCAGTACGTATACAACACTCTGACAGGTGTTTGTCTAACCTGCTATTAAAAATCTCCAATGATGGAGATTCCACAACCTCCCTAGGCAATTCATTTCAGTGCTTAATCACCCTGACAGTTAGGAAGTTATTTTTTTAATGTCCAACCTAAATCTCACTTGCTGCAATTTCAAAGAATCATAGAACACTAGAAGTGGAAGCGACCTCAAGAGATCGAGTCCAGTCCCCTGCCCTCATGGCAGGACCAAGCACCATCTAGACCATCCCTGACAGGTGTCTGGCCAACCTGCTCTTAAATATCTCCACTGATGGGGATTCTACAACCTCCCTAGGCAATTTATTGCAGTGCTTAACGACCCTGACAGTTAGGAAGTTTTTCCTAATGTCCAACCTAAACCTCCCTTGCTGCAGTTTAAGCCCATTGCTTTTTGTCCTCTCATCAGAGGCCAAGGAGAACAATTTTTCCCCCTCCTCCCCTCTGACACCCTTTTAGATACCTGAAAACCACTATCATGTCCCCTCTGTCTTCTCCTTTCCAAATTAAACAAGCCCAATTCCTTCAGCCTTGCCTCATAGCTCATGTTTTCTAGACCTTTAATCATTTTTGTTCCTCTTCTCTGAACTGTCTCCAATTTCTTCACATCTTTCTTGAAATGTGGTGCCCTGGACTGGACACTGTACTCCAAGTGAGGCCTAATCAGCGCAGAGTAGAGCGGAAGAATGACTTCTCATGTCTTGCTCACAATGCTCCTGTTAATGCATCCCAGAATCATTGCTTAAGCCCATTGCTTCTTGTTCGATCTTCAGAGGCTAAGGAGAATAATTTTTCTTTCTCCTTTTTGTAACAACCTTTGGGTATTTGAAAGCTGCTATCATATCCCCTCTCAGTCTTCTCTTTTCCAGACTTACAGATTTACTTACCAGAAATACTATCCTTAGATCGTCCTTGACAAATGAATTACCAACCAACACAAACACAAGATCTTATTGTTGACTGCCACATCTGTTCCTTCCTCCTTGTGTTTGGGATCATCAAGTTATATATTAACTCAGTGCCCAATCTCGCAAATGTAACCTGCGAATAACTTTTCTCACATAAATCTGCTATGGTGACTTGTACATTTTTATCTAGGTATATATGCAACACCCTGCTCTTCCACTCGGTGACTGTTTTGGTAAAAACCTATCACATCATTGTTCTGTATGCTCATGTTTTGGGGTGCCCTGCTTGAGTTACCTTAAGGAGGGGTTGATTTTTAGAAAGAGCTGAACTACTGCCCTCAAGCTGGATAACTGAAATTGCAGGCCATTCTTGAAGATCATGGCCCTTATCTGTAAAACGTTTTGGTAAATAATAATTAGTTTAGGCCATTATGGGTTTCTGTTGATGCCCTTTGTAAAACTCCCATTGGCAGAAGAGTTAGGCCAATTTTGAGTGTTTCTGAAAATTCCAGTGATGTCCTATTTCTCTTCCTATCCTCCTGAGGGTATGTCTACACTACAAAGTTAGTTCGAACTAACGGACGTTAGTTCGAACTAACTTTCATAGGCGCTACACTAGCGCTCCGTTAGTTCGAATTTAATTCGAACTAACGGAGCGCTTAGTTCGAACTAGGAAAACCTCATTTTACGAGGATTAAGCCTAGTTCGAACTAGCTAGTTCGAATTAAGGGGTGTGTAGCCTGTTAATTCGAACTAGTGGGAGGCTAGCCCTCCCCAGGTTTCCCTGGTGGCCACTCTGGCCAACACCAGGGAAACTCTTCTGCCCCCCTCCTGGCCCCGGACCCCTTAAAAGGGCACGGGCTGGCTACGGTGCCCGTGCCAGGTGCAAGCCTGCCAGCACCCAGCCAGCAGACCCTGAACCTGGCACGGATCGAGCCACCCACCCGATGCCCCCCAGCCCTCTCCCTCTTCCCGGGACCAGGCTGGTGGCTCCTGGGAGCTTGCCCGGGACCGCAAGAGGCGGGCACCCGCCTGGGTTAGTGCAGACATCGTGGACCTTGTCCACGATCGCCGCACTAGGCACAGGAAAGTGGCCATCTAGGGCAGGAGAGCTGCCAGCCTGGCCACCCAGGAGCAGGTGTGCAAGAGAATCAAGGGGGTCCAGTGAGACCCCCGACCCTGAGCCCTGAGCTTACAATGGCCGTACTGGGTCAGACCAAAGGTCCATCTAGCCCAGTAGCCTGTCTGCCGACAGCGGCCAACCCTAGGGACCCTGGAGGGGATGGACCAAAGACAGTGACCAAGCCATTTGTCTCATGCCATCCCTCTCCAGCCTTCCACAAGCCTTGGGCAGGGACACCACTCCTACCCCCTGGCTAATACCACTCCATGGACCCAGCCTCCATGACTTGATCTCACTTCCCTTTAAACTCTGTTCTGGTTCTAGCCTTCATAAGAACATAAGAACGGCCATACTGGGTCATACCAAAGGTCCATCTAGCCCAGTATCCTGTCTACCAACAGTGGCCAGCACCAGGTGCCCCAGAGAGGGTGGACTGAAGACAATGATCAAGCGATTTGTCTCCTGCCATCCCTCTCCAGCCTC
The DNA here is from genome assembly GCF_049634645.1 of Pelodiscus sinensis. Classification (NCBI taxonomy): domain Eukaryota; kingdom Metazoa; phylum Chordata; order Testudines; family Trionychidae; genus Pelodiscus; species Pelodiscus sinensis. Next base: position 7,700,365 of record NC_134717.1, on the reverse strand, counting down.
TGACAAAGAGAGGCCAAGGACACCATTTTATCCCCTGGCTAATAGCCTTTTCTGGACCTAACCTCCATGAAATTATCTAGCTTCTCTTTAAACTCTATTATAGTCCTAGCCTTCACAGCCTCCTCTGGCAAGGAGTTCCACAGGTTGACTACACGCTGTGTGAAGAAGAACTTGCGTTTATTAGTTTTAAACCTGCTCCCCATTAATTTCATTTGGTGTCCTCTAGTTCTTCTCACTAGCAGAAGTTCATCCAATTTGCCTTTTTGACCGCCGCTGCACTCTGTGTGGAAGTTTTCAGAGAACTGTCCACGATAACTCCAAGATCTCTTTCCTGATTTGTCGTAGCCAAATTAGCCCCCATCATACTGTACGTATAGTTGGGGTTATTTTTCCCCGATGTGCATTACTTTACACTTATCCACATTAAATTTCATTTGCCATTTTGTTGCCCAATCACTCAGTTTGGTGAGATCTTCTTGGAGTCCCTCACAGTCTGCTTCTGTCTTGACTATCCTAAACAGTTTGGTATCATCTGCAAACTTTACTACCTCACTGCTTACCCCTTTCTCCCGATCATTTATGAATAAGTTGAAAAGGATTGGTCCTTCACAGCCTCCTGCAGCAAGGAGTTCCATAGGTTGACTCTTTGCTTTGAGAAGAACAACTTTCTGTTACTAGTTTGAAGCCTGCTACCCATTCCTTTCCTTTGGTGTCCTCTAGTCCTTCTTTATGGGAACTAATGAAGAACTTTTCTGTATGCACCCTCTCCACCCCACTCATGCTTTTAGAGACCTCTATCCTGTCCGCCCTCTGTCTCCTCTTTTCTAAGCTGAAAAGTCCCAGTCTCTGTAGCCTCTCTTCATACGGGACCTGTTCCCAACCCCTGATCATTTTAGTTGCCCTCCCCTCTCCCAGTCTCTCTCTTCCCCTCTCCCACCTCCTTTTCCCAGTCTCCCCCAGTTTTGTTCAATAAAGACAGATTCCATTTTGGAAGACACATTATCTTTATTTTGTACATCAAGAAGAGGGGGTAGGGAAGGGTAAGTGGAAGGAGGTGAGGGAGGAATGGGGCACGAGCCCCTGATGGGGAGGACTGGGCTGGCTCTGTGGGCTTCTGGGGGTGGAAGCTCTCCTGCAGCCCCCCAATTGCCCCCTCTCCCCAGATGGCAGCCTGCGGCAAGTGCAGCCGGGCTGATGGCCGAGTGGTGTGATGTGCCCAGTGTGGGTAGTCCGGGCAATCCAAGCCAGGACTGCTTTGCAAGCGGGGCACCCCTGAGAACTGTCTGTCCAGGGTGGGGGTCGGGACCCTTTAAGCACAGCCCTCGGCTAGCCTGAGACAGTATCTCCACGCTCTAAGTCCTCCTCTGATGCCCTGCCGGCACTGCTTCCGGCCATCCTTAACCCCGGTTCAGGGTCCACTTAATGTGGACATGCTAGTTCGAATTAGGAAAACGCTAATTCGAACTAGTTTTTTAGTCTGGATCCGTTAGTTCGAATTAGCTTAGTTCGAATTAACTAATTCAGAAAAGGGTTTATTTTCCGCAAGTTCCCGTCTAGACTGGCGCTTTTCTCCGGCAAAACCCCGAGCTGTAAAAAAGCGGCAGCCATGTTCATGCAAATGCCGCAGGGGATATTTAAATCCCCCGCGGCATTTGCAATTCCGAAGTTTCACATTAGCATCCCTTTTACGGAAAAGGGTGCCAATGTAGACATAGCCACACAGTATCCAGATGGGGGATTTATCCTGGACTCATGAAGAATGGAAAAACATAAAAAACAACAGTCTAGTAGCATCTTAAAGACCGACAAAACATTTAGATGGTATCATGATGGTGTTACAGAGAACAGAATTACTGGTTATTTCTACTTAGTGTCATTCTTGAGAAAACTGGACACCAGGGAAAGTGTTTCACAGTCACCCAGAAGAATGTTTTCAGGGACTATTTCCCTTTGAGTTATCTCGCAAACGTCTGATTGCTCTGATTAAAAAAAAAAGGGCATAATTATTAACCTGTTTCCTCTGGATGCAGCCAGTCTTCCATAAAACATATTCTGAATTTGAAACTATAGGATGCTATTTTTGAGATGGGGTTTGTGTGCGCGTGTGTGTGTGCATGCACATACGAATGAGTGTATGCACTTGGATATGTAAATTAGACACGTATGCATGTGCTTTTGAGCATAATTTGTTCACACTATTCATGTATTTTGAGTATATGCAAACCTTTTTGCACAGTGTCAGACTAGTATAAATCCTTCTTTACAAATTTTTCAACACAGATTTTGGATGCAGGGTTTGATTACGCTGATGTGTGCGCACGCAGGGGCAGATGATCATTTTGCGGGGCCCAGGGCATCCCAATTTTGCGGGGCCGCCCTTTGCCATGGCGCATGCGCGGGGCTTCTTGAAGCGCGGGGCCCGGGGCGGCCGCCCCGCTCTCCCTTCCCTATATCCTCCCCTGTGTGCACGTGTGTATATGTGTACACCTCCATGTACATATGATACAGAAGGAAGACTGAAAGAATTGGGTTTGTTTAGTTTAGAAAAGAGAAGACTGGGTGGGGTCATGATAGCTGTTTTCAAGTATTTAAAAGGGTGTTACGAGGAAGAGGGAGAAAAGTTGTTCTCCTTGGCCTCTGATGATAGGACAAGAAGCAATGGGCTTAAACTGCAGCAAGGAAAGTTGAGGTTGGACATTAGGAAAAACTTCCTAAATGTCAGAGTCATTAAGCACTGGAATAAATTGCCTAGGGAGGTTGTGGAATCTCCATCACTGGAAATTTTTAAGAGCAGGTTAGACAGACATCTGTCAGGGATGGTCTAGATAGTACTGGGTCGTGCCATGAGGGCAGAGGACTGGACTCAATGACCTCTCCCTTCCAGTTTTTGTGTTCTATGATTCTATAATTTCGGAATAGCACTAGTTATTTCAAATTGTGTTTCAGTGTAGACATACCCGTAGTGTCTATTCTAGGGCTTTGCGACAAGGATTATCTTTTTAGGTGTTTGTACAGTGCCAGGCACAGTGGGGTCCATCTTGATCAGGGCCTTTAAGTCCTATTCTACCACATATAATGAAAATATTTGTTCTTTACTTCCTGCTCTTAGAGGAAGCAATGTGTGGATATATTCAAGATATATGTATTCTGTCGATGGACTGATGAGGGTGTCAAAATAAGTACCATGCTAAATGTTGCCTGTGCCGCCTTTCTCACAACACTTTTCTATAGTTGTAAGATGTGCCCAACATCTCACCTCCATGTTGGGGAAACTTGGTGAATTCCATGTGTGTTGTCTTTGGTCTCTTTGCAGGGTCAAATGGTGGGACAAGATTTCTAATGTCAAAAGCCTTACTTGTTGGGTGGCTAGCATTCAGTGCATGCTCGTAAAAGCTTAGGTGCATCCGTTTGGGCATCTTGCTCATATGGTTGACTTGAGAAGATCCAAAGTGGTATTTCATGATTGGCTGAAGCCAGGCACCTGTTCTCATGATGGCCACTATCACGGGTTTAAAGACCCAGTGAAATCAAACTTGAAAGCATGGCCAATCGACTCCCAGCAACTGAGAAACAATCACCCACGAAAGAGCAAAGCAGCAGCAGATTTGTTGTGGTGCCATTAGCCACTTAGAAGAAAAATGCATTAACATCTCCTGTGAAATAATGCCCAGGGAGGATACAACAGTCATGGACAATCTTGTGTGTTGCACAAGTAGTCAATGTTGGAGGTTCTCGCGTTGGTCTGATTCCGCATACCCATGTCCCCCTCTAGTGTTTGCCGAGTCCTCGTAAGACAGCAATCTATGTGACACTCCATCAGCTCGCTTCTTCAGCCCCGTTGTGCTTTCAGAGACTGCTGTGTGCATGTGATACCTGTGGGACAGATGAAATGTGCAACAGCATTGTCCAGTCCTCGTGCAGAATGCTACAGGAAAGTCGTGTCAGGGGTGTGATCCACAAAGACACTCAGGGGTCTAGGGGTCATTATTTAGGCACCATTGCAATCTGCCAAATGACTTTAGCCCCCTATACTGTTAGGTGGCCACCCATTGTGGATGGCAGCAGAGCCCAAGTGTCTTTGTGAAGCCTACCCTTTGTACTAAAGAATTGGGGGAGGGGGGATGTACAATTCCTTCCATGCTAAACGCCGTTATTAAAAATAACCATTTTCTGTCCTCATTTAACATTCTCTAAATAGCCCTTCCTTGTGAATTTCCTGGCTCCTTTTGTTTTAAACCCCCAGTTTGTCTGCAAATTCAAATGGACGTGGTAGAGCAAATGCTCCTGTTTGTGGATTGCAGTGCAGCCAGTGCCGTTCTCATTGAATGCGGGCACCGGCCAGCATGTCACTTTTGGGAAACCTGAGCTCTGTTCCTGATCTCGAACTGAGCATGCTCACGGAGGAAAACACACACATGTGCAGTGTCACTTCCCACACAAGTCAAACGTACCTCTGCAAACTCACTAACTGCACCTCGGCAAGGGATCATGAGAGCTACTGCTCAATGTGCTTTCATTTCAGATTGGGGATGAAGTGCACGCAAGGCCAGATTTTCAAAAGAGCACATCGCCCAGTGTGTGCTGTTCCAAAAATGTGCCCATTTAATCTGATGCTGCGCAGCGTTCCCTGTCAACTGTGTGCTTGTACAGCCACGCACGAGAAATTCCAATGCCTCCCCACTGAGTTAGCTGAACATTTACAGCTAGGCTTTTGTTTCTCCTGGTGGTGCACATTTGCACATGCCTTAGTGCACATAGCAACATTTATTCTGCACATGGGTGGAAAAAATCCACACATGGATGAAAAAGATTAGAGGGAACATTGGTGCTGAACACTTCTAGCCTCGCTCACAGGGATTCAGACTTCTTTTTGGGTTAATGGTGACATGCCTTCTGAAAACCAGAATCTCACTGGCAGGTTATTCAGACCAAGAAAAATAGCCTGAAGCTGTTCAGGATAGCCATAGTAAAAACACTCCAGCTGGCATAAAAACAAAGGTAAAACAGACAAACTCTTTAAAATATGTAGTAGATTATTGGCTATATATGGTACTATGAATTATTTTGTTTCAAATCCTATACCAAAATATTAGAAGGGGGAAAATGCACAATGTTGAATTTAAAGAAGTCTGTTGAGTACTGTACTTCAGGGTAGAGTTCATGGAGTTCATAAAATGTTCTCTCATAAAAATGTTTTATGAACTTCTAGGTGATAATACAAAACACACATGCAATATTATGCCAGAAAACTATGTGAAACAACTTTTATGAGACACTTCAGGTATTTGCATATGCTTTTCATGACACAGCTAACAGTCATTCTGATTTTATTTACTCCTTATAAAAAGTTTGTTCTGGGGATTTTTTTTATAGATATTGGAGCTTGTATTTAGCTTGATATTTTCAAGCATTTTATTAGTACAAACAGTTCAGATCCAGTAAGCTGCTAAAACCATCTTTTTATGGGTGTGCAGGCACCAAGAAAGCACAGGAAACTAGATTTTACAGTACACTGATTAGACTCTGAACCATACATGAAACCAATAAGTGATTTACATCTGTACTTCAGGTGGGACAGGAAGCTCTGACTCAGTTTGCTCATTAAATGCTTTGATGGACCAGGGATTTATTCACGTGCTTTAGCACAGATTTCATCTTATTTGTCTTTAGTGAAACTATTGGCAGGCATTGAAAGTTAATCATGGGTAGTCATTGCTTTGTTGGAATCTAAAACACTGGGCTCAGAGGAGACCCAACTGTAAATCTTCTTAGCCAGGATGGATGAATGGATGGACTGAGCTGTTGATTGACAGATCTCATCTTCTATGATGCCACTGGTGAATGACTCAGCCAATCCTTGATCACCAAATTCAATTACAGGTGCCCCGGAAAAATGCACCCTCTGTGGGTATCATGCACTCTTTTCGGATCCTACGCTTTTCCTGCAACGCCTGGATCCATTGACTCTCAAAGTGTTTGAGAGCCTGTGCAATAGTTTGCTTCCAGAACAATCTGTCCTGAGCTATGATAGCCACATCACTGAGAGAAGCTGTGTGACTTCACATAGGCCTGTAAGATCATTTTAAAGCCTTTACTAACCACCCGTAGGGTGCTTTCTGCAAACAAGCTGGCCATTGAAGACCATCTTCAGTATCCATGTATCTTCCATCCTCATAACATGACCAGGGAAACTGTTCATAAGTTGTTGCTTCCATGCCCACGACACCCCATAGCTTATGGACCTTTGTGTTTCGAATTTTGTCTCACTAATTCAGTGGGCAATCTTCTTGAGGCAGTGTATAAAGAAGTGACCAAGTTTCAAAATCATATCCAGTTTGAGGCAAGCTGGATAGTCAGGACAGCTGCCTAACAAACGGTTACCTTTGTATGAAGTTTAATACCATGGTCATGCCATAAGTGTTCGGTCAATTTTCCAAAGGTAGCACATCATCATCTCCATTTATAGTGGAGGACAATATGCTTTCAAGGTAGGAAAACTTATCAACAGCCTTAAGGGACCGTATCAGCAGCAGCGATCATGGGAGTGCTTGGATCTTTCCGAATAGACTGAGATATACCCTCTGTCTGAGACATAACCTCCGCTCACAGCAAGTCCAAAATGGTGAGCAGAGGTAGTCAAATGATCAAATAGCTCTTGTGCATCCTCATCTGAGTCAACAATGCATAGTCACCATCAACAGGAGGCCACGGATAGTTGTAGCAAATGCTTAGATGTGAGCCTGAAATCTTCAGAGGTTGAAAATGCTGCGATCAATTCAGGGCTGAATATTGATGCCCAACACACAATCCTTGAAAGCAACTAGCAGCATCACTGGAAAGTAGATGCTGAACAGGAAAGAAGCAAGGACACATCCTTCCTTTGTGACATTTGATACTTCAAAAGATACCAGTGTCTTTCCCCATGACCCAGCATACCATCATGAAAGGACATGATTGGTTTTTGAGGACAGAAAATTCACCCAAATACCTTCTAAGGTGGTTTTGGTTGGCCATTTTGGTCAGGTTGAGGAAAATCATGTAGAGATCTTGATGTTGATCTCTACATTTTTCTTGGATCTGCCTGGTGGTGAATATCATGTCGACAGTACCTTGACGGGCACAAAATCCACATTGACTTTCAGGAATGATGCCATTTGTGAACCCATATAATGACAGCCAGTTGTAGAGGATACGAACCAGGATCTTACCAGCTATAGACAGCAGTGAGATGCCCCAGAGGTAATCACAGCATGCGTGGTGACCTTTTCTCTTGTCTGTGTGTACAACCAGGGCATCTTCAGAGTCCTGCGGGACTTGCTCTTTTTCCCAAATGGTGATGAATAAACAGCTGAAAGAGCGCATCAGCTGGCCACACCAACTTTATAAATCTCTGATGGAGTTCCATCACTACCAGGTGCCTTTCCAGATTTCATCTGCTTGACCGATTTTTGCACCTCATTGATGCCATAACCAGCTGTGAATCATTAGCTCACTGAGGAATCTCTTTGGGAGTGCTGCTGTCAAAAGTCTGGTTTAACACATTATGAAAATGTTCGGCCCAGCGGTCAAGGCTTTTAGCACGTTCTGTAATCAGAGTGCTGCCCTCAGCAGAGCGCACTGGCCTAGAGCCCACATCGCATGCCCCAGAGACTGTCCTCAGTCCATTGCAGAATAGCATCCAGCAGCTGAGTATTGAAGTTTGACTGCTTTGCATTTCCCCCGGTCCACTCATTTGCTGTAATTTGACTTGTGCCTTCTGCTTAGCCCGACTGTAGACTGATTTCCTGGAGACGTCCTCTTTATAATAGCTCCAGGCCAGGTGTGTCACATGCATCTTATCAAGAAGAGCTCAGGCATTTGCCATCAAGCCGGGATCTATGCACATGAATGCAGTACATCCTATGTGCCATGGCAGTGGCACTTGTCCTCCTCCTGCAGGGCTGTCTGGGTGCGGCTTCTTTCTCTGGGCCTGGCAACTACCAGGAACCCAGTACTGCTCAGGTCTGGCCCCAATCCTTTAATGGGTGGGCATGGGACAGCCAAGCCAAACTCAAGTGAAAAGTGAATGGTGCTTTGACCCCAGGAGCCCAGTTACAATGCCCCTCACGCTAATTGTGCCTTGCTGGCCCTCCATTGTTATGGTGGGGGGGGGGGCTGTGCCAACTGTAAGCAGTGCGGCGACTGTGTGGGCCAGGTCACAGTGCTCATAGTGGGGGTGGACGGCGGGTGGACGGTGGGAAACTGAGCCCAACCCACCCGCCCCACAGGACCTATGTGGGGCGGATTAATTTCAGGAGGATTCAACCCTTTGTTTCTCATTCCCTTGCTCACCAGTCTGTTGCTCCCTTTGTTGCCCCCTTTGCTTACCTTCATGGACTGTGCAGCGCTGTGAGCACCAATGAATTTCCAAATGTAACGGGCAGGTGTATTTTGGAAAGCTTTGCCCCTTACCAGCCTATTCCTCTGCCATGTAGGCACCTGCTGCTCCAGTCTGAGTTTCTGTTTGAAACACACACAATGAATTCAAGTAGATGGCCCATTTCATGAGCAGGGAAAGAGCTTTAGCTTCTCTCAGCTCTGCCCTACCAGCAGCCAAGTTGAATTCATTTTTCATGTAGTCCAGCAGTATCCGGAAGCATTGAAGCATGGCTTTAGACCCAGCCCGGTTCAGAAAAGGTACTCATGCATTTACTGTGGATAAAATGTTTTCTGTTCTGTCGAGGGCCTTGTCCTGTCCTTATCACCCTCACAACTGAACGCCTTCCAGAGATGCGTTCAGTGATGTGCCTGACATCTGTTCAGCGATGTGCCTGACATTTTGTGTGCCTGACATCTGTTCAGCGATGTGCCTGACATCCGTCTTTCCCTGGGAGAGCCCGATTGAGAACAAATGTCTGAGGTGGGGTGGTTTGTTTTGGCAGTTTTAATGCACCTGCTCATCGGAGAGGACAAGACTGAAGAAGGATGATGAGGCAGTAACGTTTTCTTGAATCAGTGCCCAAAAAGATCTAAAACACTCAGCATGCCTACGGGTAAAGATGTTACAGAACATAGGAGGCTTCTCAACTGGCAGAGCGCCACATTATTCCTATGTCTGACACTTGGCTGTAAAAATATGGGGAGGAGGGAAAGGAACTTCCATTTATTGAACTGACATTTTTAGTGTACAGGAAAAGAAGCTCACTGAAAATATGGCAACTTCTTTCTGCATATCTGGATTTCTTGCGAAGAACAGAAATATAATTTAGAATTGGAATAACCCCTAAATGTCTGTTTAGAGAGATACATTACTTTATCACATGCTGTAAAGTAATCCTCCCTTATGCGTGTACTCAGGTATTTCTGGGATGAATCAGATGGCTTTACATGCAAATGATGTAACCTGATTGTCTCCACTGCAGTTAACAGTGGCTTTTCAACGAACATGCATGCCCTTGCTTCACAATGTAATTTTATTAATTTAAACTTAGCTTGATTTACTTTGATAATTTAAGTTGTATTTGATCCTTTAAGGCAATCAGGAAACACAGCCTCGCAAACTGTTTGGCTGCGTCTGGGTTGGCATGATTTTCCGGAAATGCTTTTAACGGAAATGTTTTCCGTTAAAAGCATTTTCGGAAAAGCGCGTCTAGATTGGCATGGACGCTTTTCCGCAAAAATGCTCTGATTGACATTTTCGCGATCGGGGCTTTTTTGCAGAAAACAAATCTGAGCTGTCTACACTGGCCCTTTTGCGCAAAAGCTTTGTGCAAAAGGGACTTTTGCCTGAACGGGAGCAGAATAGTATTTCTGCAAGAAGCACTGATTTCTTACAATAGGAAGTCAGTGCTTTTGAGGAAATTCAAGCGGCCAGTGTAGACAGCTGGCAAGTTTTTCCGGAAAAGCGGCTGATTTTCCGGAAAAACTGGCCAGTCTAGACACAGCCTTTCAGTGGACATCTGTGTTTCTCATATCTTGAAGGAGAGCTACTGACTTTGACTCCATGTGTAAAATAGTCAATGCATACAGAATTAAGGGTTGGATCCTTAGCTGGTGTTCATCAGCACAGCTCCACTGAAATTTGGGACATATCAGCTGAAGGTTTGACTTCATGGATTTTGAGCATGCTTCTCCAGTAAATCCATACACTACAGTGTGAAACAAGTGTTCTTCAGACAGATCTATAACAGTTCCAGGCCTAGGCCCATGTTTCATACTAAAGGTAAAGGACTGGAATACTGTCTGTCAGAAAGCTTTTCAGTATGATTTTCCTGCTGTAACCATACCAAAAGACTGTGTCCATGCCAATTTGCCTATGCTGGCTTAAGTTCCCAAAATCATTGCGTTATTGCATCCACGCAACTCTGCATTTCTTAGAAAAACCTGCACAGCGTTTGGGGCCGACATCTTCCGGTGCTGTAGTCCCACTGTTACATTCTATGGTGCTGGGATCTTTCTCGCGGTGCATGATGGGATACGGACTAGAGTTCTAGAATTTGGGATGAAGCTAACAAATCCTCATGATTCCTTTCACGGTATCACCCAATTCATGTGCGTTGAATGGTCCGGCCCCTTTTTTCAAACTGCTGCCAGGCAACATGGAGGGAAGACTGCTGCGGGCTGTGATCGTGGGGGCCCTTAATTTCAACAGACTGGTCAGGATGACTTCAAATGAAGTGGGAGGCGGCCACCATGATGCAGTGCAGATACAGCTGGAGAAGAATGAAATGGAGCGGCCACTTCTGCGTCATGCTTCCCTGAAGCAGCATCCCTTAGTGGAGGGCTATAGGTGGACTCAACTGACCAGTGCCCCCTGTTGGTAAGGGATAGTGCCACAGAGCTAACTTGCTTAGTAGTGACAACAGAACTGCAGGCTGCAGAAAGCTCCTTTCTTGATCTGTGGAGAGATTACCTACAAGCTGCAATAACTCCCTTCTCCTTCTCCAGCCTAGGCTACGTCTACACTGCAGGCTTCTTGCGCAAGAAGCATTTTGTGGAAGAGATCTTCCGCAAAAACTTCTTGCGCAAGAGCGCGTCCACACTGCAAAAGCGCATCAGAAAAGCGATGCACTTTTGTGCAAGAGAACGTCCAGATTTCATGGATGCTCTCTTGCAAGAAAGCTCTGATTGCTATGAACAGAATGGCCACCAGGGCACCTGTGCTTCTTTCGACAGGCTGTTTTTGTGCAAAAACCCGTTTCCTGTCCCCACACACCTTTTTGAGTAAGAACTCTTGTGCAAAAAGGAGTTATTCCTCGTAGAAAGAGGAATATCTACACCGCAAAAGCCCTCTGTTCTGTCAATTGACTGTAAATTTTCTTGAGCAAAATCGCGCTTGAGGTGTGGATGCTCCGCAGGATTTTGTGCAAAAACCCTGTAGTTTAGACTTAGCCCTAGAGAGATACATGGCCATGGTCATTTGGATGCTCATCAGTCACCACTCCCGATTTTTCTCCCAGTCAGGAAGTAACCAGTTTGGTGTTGGTAGATCAGCTTTCGGGGATACTATCATGGAGTTTTGTGCTGTTGAATGCACAAGAGGTTATCAATGGATTTACAGGGTTGCTGCTCTGGAATTGTATAGCGTCCATTGGGTCCACATGTTTATTATTTTCTTTTCCCACCAGGCTACAGGAAGGGGTGTGGTGGTGATCTATTCTATCACTGTTATAGGTTTACCGGTGTGGTTGGAAAAGGAAAAAGTCAATGATGCCGGGATCTTTACTCACCCATCTGATGCATTTAAAAATGGAGCTTTTGCTTCAGAGACCACTGAGTTATTAATGGTAGTCTGATTCCTCCTGTCATTATGGGAGATCCAGTTTATCTGGTGCTTGCTTGCCTTATGAAGACTTTACTGGACTCTTGGAGAAGAGAAGGGAGTTGGCTTATCCTCTGGAGCTCCTATTGATAGTTTTATTATGATTCAGCACGTTAATTCCTTCCAGCATAATGCTAGTTAGGTATAAAAGTCATTTTAAAAGGGGATTACCCTTCTTAGTGGAGACTGCTGTCAGTTCTGAATTTAATTAGAAGAACTTTCTGGTTATTTAACGATAAGCGAATTCAGCAAATGCATCACTTTGCTTCCGAATGTCTCCTTGAAGCTACGGAGGTGACTCTCTTTATACTGGAGTGATTTTTGCTGTGTCAGGAATTCAGTCAGACACCTTATTGAAGAGTGACTTGCTTACTACCGCAAAGAGTTAGGGTGGGTCCATGGGCACCACTATCTTCTCCTGGACAGAATTGAAATATTTGATGTGTCCTCAAGCCTATCCTTGCAGCTAATTGGAACCTGGAAGATCAGGGGTCTGTCCTGATCACTGTGAAATGCCGAGTGGGTGTGGTCAGGTGAAGACTGATGGACCGGGAGGCCATCAACGTGCTACCATTCAAACAAATATTAACTCAGGGGTTTTGTCCTAACAAATGCAGCAAGACACTTAAGCACCATTTGGAAGGTTCTTCACTGGGGTGGAAGGTATGCACTCTTCTGATGCGATGTTGGATCTTGGATCTCCATGAAGCTAATATTTCCAGGAAATCGACTTTAAAGAACATCATGCTTCTAAGCATAGAGCATGCGCAACAAGAACTGCCTTTGGCGGTGTTTGAAGCTTTATTTGCACTGGATATTTATTGCTCCTGCTTCTTTTCTTTTTAAGGTCACGGTATATTGTCATCCAAGCTGAATACCATAAAAATTTAACTTGTCATGCTTGATGGTTTCTCCTATAGAACATGCAAGCCGACTTGGAGGCCCTGCCTTTTTTATGAGAATACAGTGTTCTTTTAAACGTTTTTATATAAGTCTGCTGAGGCAGGCAATTTACATTTACTCCTGACTCATCCCTGGAGACAACCGAAGGAGTTCGTTATGAAAAAAATGCAGCGATGCCATAGTGAACAGTCTATCATGATCTTGAGCAGCCACACCCATGCTGCAAAAGATGAAGAGCAGCTATCTTGCTCATCTGATAAAATGTCTGCACAACTGCAGAGCTCATGGATGGGCTATCTATTTTTTTTTTGGCCATGAAGAATCAAGGGTTTTTTGTTTGTTTACTTTTTGGGCAAGGCTTGTTGCGGTCTAAAGGCTATCGAGCAGCTAATATCTCTTCCCCCTTTTGATTATTTGTCTTTGCACCATTCCTGCAGAGCAATGTACTGCAACTATCAAAACAGACATTGAAAAGGTTGTTGTGCAACTGTCTCAGCTTAATCATTATCTGGGACATTTTGTCTGTTTTGTTTGTTGTTTTTTAACTTGCTGGGTATCTGAAACCAAAACGTATTTCACACCTCTGGCGAGCTAGTGGAGGACCACTTTCCGATGTCTAAAAGTTGAGCAAGCTCTAGTCTTTTAGTAAAGAGACAAGCCACCCTACTTAACCTTGGAGGAAGGTTAGCAAAGGTAGCGATTTTATTTAAAAAAAGCTAAAGTCTGCTGCAGTGGTAGTTAAGAAAAAGCATGTGGTTAGAACTGATGTCTGTGTTTTGACTGTCGGTGTTGTTGTGGTTGGTTTGGTCTCAGGATAGAAGAACAGGGTGGGAGAGGTAATATCTTTTATTATTGGATGAACTTCTGCTAGTGAGAAGAACTAGAGGACACCAAATGAAATTAATGGGGAGCAGGTTTAAAACTAATAAAAGCAAGTTCTTCTTCACACAGCGTGTAGTCAACCTGTGGAACTCCTTGCCAGAGGAGGCTGTGAAGGCTAGGACTATAATAGAGTTTAAAGAGAAGCTAGATAATTTCATGGAGGTTAGGTCCATAAAAGGCTATTAGCCAGGGGATAAAATGGTGTCCTTGGCCTCTGTTTGTCAGAGGCTGGAGAGGGATGGCAGGAGACAAATCGCTTGATCATTGTCTTCGGTCCACCCTCTCTGGGGCACCTGGTGTTGGCCACTGTCAGCAGACAGGATACTGGGCTAGATGGACCTTTGGTCTGACCCAGTACAGCCGTTCTTATGTTCTTATGTAGTGAGAGAATCAAGCTTTCAAGTATTGAGAGAATCAAGCTTTCAAGTATGTCTTCTTCAGGAGCTCGAAAGCTTGTCTCTCTCACCAGCTGAAGTTGGGGCAATAAAAGGTGTTGCCTCCCTCCACTAGTGCCTTTTGATTGAAGGAGCAGACAAAAGATGCATAACTTGTTCTGGATTTGTATGATCTTGGGGGGTCTCAGCTGAGTGAGCATGTTGGGTGGGTGCTGTACAAACAGTAAGGCTACGTCTACACTGGCCCCAAATTCCGGAAAAGTCATGCAAAGCAGGTAAGTCAGAATAGGGAAATCCGCGGGGGATTTAAATATCCCCTGCGGATTTAAATAAACATGTCCACCGCTTTTTTTCCGGCTTGGGGAAAAGCCGGAAAAAAGCGTCTAGACTGGAGCGATCCTCCGGAATAAAGCCCCTTTCTGGAGGATCTCTTATTCCTACCTGACTTACCTGCTTTGCATGCCTTTTCCGGAATTTGGGGCCAGTGTAGACGTAGCTTAAGAGACATCCCTTGTATTGGAGAATTTATAATCTGAATAGGCAAGTCAGACAAAGGAAAGAGGTGAAATGGCCAAGGTAAAACAGCAAGGTCAGTGGTGGAGGATGGAATGGGGGAGGGAGCAGATTCTAAGTCCTTATTGACTTGTCCCATCCACCAGGCCAAGTTCCCTTCCCTAGATACAAAAGATACCGTAGTGTTCAGGGAGCGAATCCAAGTTTCTGGATCTCGTGCCCTCTGCTATTATGTACATAACAGAAGGCGAGAGCAATGTGTGATGTACCCAAATGACACTAAACAAACATGGTGCAAAAGGTCTGATGTTGTATGCACAAAAATTTGGCCCGGTTCTGTCCTCAGTTAAACCCATGTCATGCTACTGACTTTTAATAAAGTCTCTGAAACTACCAGAGTGTTTCGGAAGGCGGTGACTCATGTTGTCTGGGTTAAATGCCAGCAAGCAATGTCAGGAGAGAATCCAGGCATTTAAATTAACACGCTTACTAAGTCTCCGGAATGAGAGATGCTGCACTAGCTTTCGTTTGTTCTTGTCCGTTTTCATTCATCTAAACAAGTTGTTTTAGCTGAAAAGTACACAACGATTTTACTTTCTGTAGATTCAAATGAACAAGAAATGCTTCTTGGCCTTTTGGCTTTAATATCCAGTTTCCTGGGTATAAAATTTCATGTGACAGGCAGGAAAATGTGGCAGTTTTTCATTGCACCTTGAGCTCATCAGAACCAGAAACTCAAGGAAAAAATCCAATGTTTCATGGCCATGAACAGCCACAAAGAGGAAGAAGAGTTGATAGAATCTAGTAGGATGCGTTTTCATTCCTTTGTTCACTGGTTTAAATCAGTCCCCGGTCATTGCGTCTAAAAGCCATGATCAGCCAGTGTTGTTCAGAACATCTTGGCTTGAAGATATCTGGTGGTGGTCGTGAGGGGGGTGATCAGCTGGAGATAAAGTCAAGTCACTGTTCAGCATGTGCTGAACCTGCCTACCCAGGGGTGCCAGAATAGGTGATAGGAGGGAGCCATAGCTCCCTCACTTTTTTTTATGGTTATATGGTCCAGCGCTGGGGGGAGAGACAGAGAGGAGAAAGGGGGCAGAGCCTCAGGGGAAGGCAGCTATGGCCTCCCCACTTTTAGGGTGCTTCTTATAGACTCATAGACTCATAGACTTTAAGGTCAAAAGGGACCATTATGATCATCCAGTCTGACTACCTGCACAATGCAGGCCACAGAATCTCACCCACCCTCTCCTGGAATAATCCTCTCACCTATATCTCAGGTATTGAAGTCCTCAAATGGTTTAAGGACCCCAAGATGCAGAGAATCCTCCAGCAAGTGATCCGTGCCCCATGCTACAGAGGAAGGCGAAAAACCTCCAGGGCCTCTGCCAATCTACCCTGGAGGAAAATTCCTTCCCAACCCCAAATATGGCGATCAGCTAAACCCCGAGCATGTGGGCAAGACTCACCAGCCAGACACCCAGGAACTCCTATCATCCCACCATTGGCCTATTTACCACTGATAGTGAAAGGTCAATTAATTGCCAAGATCATGTTATTCCATCAAACCATCCCCTTCATAAACCCATCTAGCTTAATCTTGAAGCCAGATAGGTCTTTTGCCCCCACCACTTCCCTTGGAAGGCTGTTCCAGAACTTCACTCCTCTAATGGTGAGAAACCTTCATCTAATTTCGAGTCTAAACTTCCTACTAGCCAGTTTATATCCATTTGTTCTTGTGTCCACATTGGAATTAAGCTTAAATAATTCCTCTCCCTCCCTGGTATTTATCCCTCTAATATATTTAAAGGGAGCAATCATATCTCCCCTCACGAGCTTCTGCTGCTCCTGGCCTCCCCATAACTGTTTCCGATGCTTTTCATTTGGGAACCCTTTTCTGGGAATCGCAATGGCTCTTAACAAGTCTCAGAAGGAAGTTAATAAGGAAGTGTGATTCTCATGGAAGTTTGGGTTCCAATAGCTCACGCTGGCTTTGTGAGGCGTGTGAATTAGCCTCCACATGACTGCCGCAGTTAATGCATCCCTCCAGTGCCTGCATTCTTGGCTCCTGGTACCCATGCAGCATGCGGTGCACCATGGGTAATATCTTAATGTGCAACTTGCCACCACCCACCTCACTCTTCCTTGGGAAGTTTTGACAATGCCTGATGGGTTCCAGACGAATTGCTCAGGGGTGACTGGGAGCCTGGAGTTAACTTCCCAATTTGCAGCTGTCTCCATCCCATGTTTTCTGTGTCTGATCATTTTCATGCCTTTATCTCAGAATCCGATGGAGCCCTCCTCGCTGTCCGCCTTCTCTGACAGGAGGTTGGGGCCTACACAGCTCTGCACTGTTGTCATGTGCAATTGCCAGCACTGGGAGCACAAGGGTCCCCAGGGGGAATGTGATAACTCCTAGGAGAACAGAATGCTATGGGCCATTGGCAGTGGGCTTCACAGACCAGGGAAGACTGCTTCCCCTGGCGCGGCCAAAGCCACTGGACCCTCAGTTGTGGCGCTTGGAGGGGAAGTTTTTGATGTTTTTATTATGCCCAAGGCAGGTTTTGGTGCAGCCAGGGAAGTGATATCTGTTCCTCAGCTTCCTGGCTCATCAGTAAATCGAACATACGGCCTCCTCAGCCGCCCCGGAACCTGCATGGGGCATTTCAAAGCCATCTGGAAGAGATGCTTTTCCCAAGGTGGCTTAGGACTGGGGAGGGAAGCAAGGCACAGCTGGGACTGGCTTGAGGCTTCTACAGGCAGGTGTGTGTGTGTGTGGGGGGGGGCGCGGGGTTCATCCCAGGACTCTCCTGGGCAGGTGTGTGGTGGGCTTTGTCTCAGGGCTCCTCTGGTTGAGAGTGACACTTAGGGCTCTTCTGGGTGGTGCTGCAGAGGGTCTCGGAGCTCCAGCCACAGAGGCAAGGACATCTCAGGGCACTGCCCATGGCAGGGAGGGCACAGCTGGAAGGGGCAGAGTTGGGGCTAGCCTCTCCATAGGGGGCTGTCCACTCACCTTGCACCCTGTGAGCCACAGTGAGAGCCAATCCAAAGTTGCTGGCATTCATGGAGAAGCTGCAGATGAAGGTCTGGGATGATGAGCTGTGACTGCAGCACTTTCAGATGCACGAGGCCACATTCTTGGACCTGTTGGCTGAGTTTGCCCCAGCCCTCTAGCACAATTGCACCAAAACGAGAGCTGCATGGTGGGAAATGGGTGGTGATCGCTGCATGGAAACTTTCAACGCCTGATTGTTACCGATCAGCTGGAAATTAATTTGGAGTTGGGAAAATCCATTGGAGGGGCTGATGTGATGCACGTATGCAGAGCCACAAATTGCCTCCTGCTATGCAGGGCTGTGACTCTGGGCAATGCGCAGGAGATAGTGGATAGATTTGCAGCAATGGGTTCCTGAGCTGCTGTGGAGCAATAGAAATGGCAACTTTTCTATGGCTCTGCAAGGGCTGGTGGATCACTGGATTAATGTTGGCTGGGTGAGGAAGGTGTATGGCACTTGTATCTTTAAGAACAAAGTTGTTTAAGGAGATGCAAAGAAGGGACGTTCTTTCCTGAGCAATGTTGAAAAACCAAAAGTGATCCTAGGGGACCCAACCTAGCCCTTGCTCCCTTGACTCATGAAGTCATGCAGCAGCCAGCGAAGGATTTGACTACCTGCTCAGCAGGTGCAGAATGTGCTTTGGTCATTTGAAGAGTTGCTGGTGTAGTTCATTCACAAGATTATGATCTAGACGGTGCTTGGTCCTGCCGTGAAGGCAGGGGACTGGACTTGATGACCTTTCGAGGTCTCTTCCAGTTTGAGTGTTCTATGATTCTATGATTGGACCTCAATGAGAAAGGCGGCCCAATGGTTATAGCTGCCTGCTGTGTCCTGAACAATATCTGGCAGAAAGGGGGAAAAGTTTGTGCTGGGGTAGGGGACAGAAGTGAAGTAGCTGTCTGCTGAATTTGAACAGCCAGGTAGAAGGGCTATTAGAAGAGCTCAAAGCAAAACTATATGGCCCAGATTCTGTGAAAGACTATTTTAACATTGAGCGGGAGTAGTGTGTGTTGTAGCATGCTTTCCAACTCCCTCTCAGATTCCACTCCCCCTCTGGCACCTCTGCCCCAAGCTCCTTTCTGCACCCAACCTCCAGCTCAGACCCTGCGCCTTCTCCATAGAAATGAGGCCCTTGGCCACTTGCCAATCTTGGAGTGCTCCCCCTCCCCACTAAAAATTATTTCCCACCCTGATATAGATGGTGCTTGGTCCAGCCGTGATGGCAGGGGACTGGACTTGATGACCTCTCGAGGTCCCTTCCAGTTTGAGTGTTCTATGTTTCTATGCTTTGTCTGGTCTGGCCCTTTTGGGGCTTGGTAAGAATCCTGTAGCGATTGCGGTACATTGCCAATGCCCCCATTAATTTTGTTTGTGAATGATTTATATGACATTGTGCAAGTAACAGGTAATTGGTGACTTTCAGGATTGCTGAGCACTTGGCAGCATGTGTAGTGAGCTAATAAATGAGAGAATTCTTTTCTGTAACAAAATTGGTGCAAAAAAAAAAAAAAAGTTCCAGTGCAACTTGAAGCAAACACAATAAATGCTGCTTCAGTTCTGTTCTCTTAATTTCAGAAGGGAAAGAACATTTGTTTCTATTTCAGCTGCACCTCCACCCACTGTGGTTTTCACGGGTCAGTATCTGTGAAGCTGAGATTACCTTGAACGCCCCACAGGGTGGAGTGACAGGGGTAGTGCAGGGACCCCGGATGTAATGTGGACTATTGATAGGGGTTGTAGAGAGGTCCCAATAGAGATTAGTCAGTGAGCAGCCCAGGGAGGTGAGCCTGGCGTTGTTGAACCTGGAGGTCTACATGAATAAGCAGCCTTGGGATTTGTTGCTTGGGAAGCCCTGTTATGTCCTGGTGCATCTCCTTCACCTTTTCCCACTGGCACTCCTGGGGTTGACTGCTCTTCACTCTCCTTCTCCAGGCCGTCTGCCGTCCTCAACCCCTGTGCTCATAGTCTGATGCGGCACTGGCCTGCAGCAGTGCAGGAACATGTCACCCCAAGTCTGCTTTTTTCTCCTCCTTATCTGGCTTAGGGGAGGTTGATAGACTTGCCAGGCCCTCAGAGCCACCCAGAGAGTGCTGTGTGGTGCTCTGGTAGAGATTTAAAGGCCCCGGGGCCCTGCCTGCTGCTGCTACTGTAGCAGGAGCCCCGGGGCCTTTTAAATCACTCGGCCCCAGGGCAGCTGCCCCTTTTGCCTCCCCTGTCAGTGGGCCTGGCTTAAGATAAATCACACAGAAGGTGCCACGGTCAGGGCATTCCCCACAGGCAGAAAACACTAAGATGCTTCACTCCCTCCCCTGAAGTTTTAAGCACTGGAGTCTCCTTCTGCTTGGGATGGCTTGTGCGTGATGCCTGTCGCTGCACCAGCCAGAGTGAGCGTTGGAATAAGCTGCTTGCTATGTCAAAGTCTATTTCAAAATAACAGGCTGCTTCAACAGATGCGGAATAGCTATTTCAGGGTCCTTTCGGTACCCTAAAATAGCTCCGCAGTGTAGACGTACCCTTACAGAGCTCGGGGGGTGAGAAATTCACATCCCTGAGAGCTGTAGTTATGTTGACCCAACTCTTCAGTGTAGCCATGACTATATAGAACAAGTGAGGCCTTTTCATGACTCCTGTTGGCTGGAGTGGTGGGCTTCACAGCCTGTGCTGCCACGTGTACACAGCTGCTTTTCACAGAGTAGCCTGGGTCAAGTAAGGCTCTGGGTCTGGCTGCCTTGGAGAGCTACTCACTGTGTAGACACACTCAGTAAGAACTAGCTTGTCACACAAAGCTGGAGTTGCTCTATCCCATGCTGGAGTTGCTCTATCCCATTCGGGGTGCATTAAAAACACATGGAACAGTAATGCTAGAGATGCGACAAGGCCTCTTTCTGCACTGGTGCAGTGGAGGGGACCTGGGATGGGTGAGCCGGAGGATTGTCTGAGGTGCTCTTTATGAAGTTGGGCAGGAAGCTGTGGAAAAGTGTGAAGCCCTGAAGTAAACTATCCTTGTTGATGATGAATCATGGTCACAATAGGTATTAATTACTAGAAGTACAGGTTGAACCTCTCTAGTCCAGCACTCTTTGGTCCGGCAACATCCATGGTCCAGCATGATTTTAGTGAGCTGGATGTCCACTTATCATGAGTGTGGCCAAGTTTCCCAGGGCCCCATAAAGTTCGTTTACAGCCACCAGTCCTGGCTCTCAGTGTTCTGTGCTGTTATTTAACTCTAATTTACCCCAAATGTCTTGTAAGAGCCCAGTAAGCAGGGGAAGTGTTGGTAAAGCTGCTAGACAATGTTGACCTCCTGTGGTTCAGAAAATTCACTGGTTTGGCAGTAATCAAGTCCTGGGGGTGCTGGACTAGAGAGGTTTGTCTGGACTAGAGAGCGTCTACACAGCAAAAGCGCAATGAAAAAGCCATCTGCTTTTTTGAAAGATAGCATCCACATTGATTAGACGCTATCTCACATTTCAGTTATGATTACTATGGACGGAGTGGCTACTAGGGCACCTGTGATTTTTCCTGGAGGCCTCTTCTTTCGAAAAAACACTCTCTTCCGAGACCACACACACCTTTTTCTGAAAGCTTTTTTGGAAAAAGGCTTCTTTCTCATAGAAAGAGGTTTACCGCTGTTGGAAAACCCTTCCATTCTTTAGACTTTTTGTCGAAAGAACGCAATAGCAGTGTGAATGTAAGTGTAATTTTTCCGGAAAAATGGCTGTTTTTCCAGAAAAACTCTGCATTGTAGACATGCCCTTAGTCATGTAGGTTTCACATGACATCTGTACCCTGGAGAAGTTACATACAATACTGGCCTCCAATAATAACATAGTTTGGATTAATGCAATGTGTCTCCTCCACCATTGATAATTAATTTAGTAAGGTTTTTCAAGGATACTGCAGGAAATAGTCCCTCTGCAGCTTGTGGGAGATATGGCTATTTGGACTAGAGGGATTGTAGGGTTGACAACACTTGTGACTGTATTGTGAGTCTCATATTTAGTGTCCTTTTTTAAAGTCTCTCCTCCTGGAGTCATGTGATTACTTAGCCGAGAATCTCCACGTTCATTTATCCCAGCCCCACATAAAAATACCTAGGCCTCATGATTGTGCAGGAAAAGATTACAAAATTCAGAGACAAACAAAAGCAACCCACCTTATATTTAAAAACAAAGGAAAGTGGAGCTTGGCCGGACACAGAACCAAAAGCCTTTTGACTTTGGAGGAAATCAAAGGACCCATCTCTGTTAAACAGAAAACTTACTTTGATATTGGTTACAGCAGTCACTGTGCTTTATTGTGCATTGTGTGTCCATAGATTCGGTTAGGACAATTGGTTTTGAGAGCTAAGAATCCTATCCCCTCTTCACATCAAACTTGAACTTGCATCAAACTTTTCAGAGGATCAGCACATTCACTGCCTTTCCCGTCCCATTATAACTCTTGTAACTAATGAGTTATAAGATCAAGAACACATATTCCTGTGCATCCAGAAATATAATTTATGCTATCATGTGCCGAAAGTGTCCGTCTGCTATGTACATTGGACAAACATCTCAGACACTTCGCCAAAGGATTAATGCCCACAAAACAGATATCAGACAAGATCACAAAGAAAAAACAGTTTCTTGCCATTTTAACCAGAAAGGACACTCTCTCACTGACTTAACCACCTGCACTCTGCTACGAAGACCTTTTACATCTGCACTTGAAAGGGAATCCTCTGAACTGTCATTCATGTTAAAATTCGACACTCTCCGAGAAGGAATGAACAAACACTCAAACTATCTTACCCATTACCAAGATAGCTTCCCCAATTATCACCTCTAATACCATTAGCTCACAAACATCCCACTCTCCCCACCTCTAATAGCATCAATTCACAGACACTTACCTTCCTTCCTTCCCCCCCCCCGCATCCCCCTCCTGTTCTGAAATGTGATTTGTCCTTTTCATATGTGTTCATTTTTTTTAATTGTATCCTTTGGTATATATGGTTGTGACTATTTTCTTCCACTATTTGATCTGAGGAAGTCGGTCTGGCCCACGAAAGCTCATCATCTAATAAACCATCTTGTTAGTCTTTAAAGTGCTACATTGTCCTGCATTTTGCTTCTGTTGTTACTAAGAGCAGCTATGCAACTAATTCTGCCTGGCAAATTAAAAGGATATTGAAGACCTAGAGATTGTTGCCAACCCCTGTCAAATGCCAACACCTTTCTGAAACGTGAGAAGGTAGATTTGTGTATGTTCTGTGCAGGGCATCTGTTCTCCAGGCGGTTGCAAAGGCAAAACAATGCCATCTTCCTAGGATTTGCTCAGTTTCAGGGGATAGGTGCCAGAGAGGGATTAGCTGCCCCGTCAAGGTTGGTGGCAAGGTATCAGGAAGCGAGGCCGTGAAGCACGTCATTCTGTTTATGGGTGCATCGTGTACAAGCTTAATAGCCACCCAAATTAAGCTTTCTGTTGTTCATAGAATCATAGAATACTAGGACTGGAAGGGACCTTAAGAGGTCATCGAGTCCAGTCCCCTGCCCTCATGTCAGTACCCTGTAGCATCTAGATCATCCCTGATAGACATTTATCTAATCTACCCTTAAATATCTCCAGAGATGGAGATTCCACAACCTCCCTGGGCAATTTATTCCAGTGTTTAACCACGCTGACAGTTAGGAACTTTTTCCTAATGTCCAAACTAAACCTCCCCTGCTGCAGTTTAAGCCCATTGCTTCTTGTTCTATCTTTAGGGGCCAGGAAGAACAAGTTTTCTCTCTCCTCCTTGTGATACCCTTTCAGATACCTGAAAACCGCTATTGTGTCCTCCCTCAATCTTCTCTTTTCCAAACTAAACAAACCCAATTCTTTCCGTCTTCCTTCATAGGTCATGTTCTCTAGACCTTTAATCATTCTTGTTGCTCTTCTCTGGATATTCTCCAATTTCTCCACATCTTTCTTGAAATGTGGCACCCAGAACTGGACACAATACTCCGATTGAGGCCTAATCAGCACAGAGTAGAGTGGAAGAATGACTTCTTGTGTCTTGCTCACAACACACCTGGTAATGCATCCCAGAATCATGTTTGCTTTTTTTGCAACAGCGTCACATTGTCGACTCATATTTAGCTTGTGGTCCACTATAACCTCTAGATCCCTTTCTGCCGTACTCCTTCCTAGACAGTTGCTTCCCATTCTGTATGTGTGAAACTGATTGTTCCTTTCTAAGTGTAGCACTTTGCATTTGTCCTTATTAAACTTCATCCTGTTTACCTCAGACCATTTCTTTAGTTTGTCCAGATCATTCTGAAGTATGATCCTATCCTCCAAAGCAGTCGCAACCCCTCCCAACTTGGTATCATCTGTGAACTTAATAAGCGTACTTTCTCTGCTGATATCTAAATTGTTGATGAAGATATTGAACAGAACACATCCCAGAACAGACCCCTGCGCAACCCCACTTGTTATATCTTTCCAGCAGGATTGTGAACCATTAATAACTACTCTCTGAGAATGGTTATTCAGCCAGTTATGCACCCACCTTATAGTAGCCCCATCTAAGTTGAATTTGCCTAGTTTATTGATAAGAATATCATGCGAGACCATATCAAACGCCTTACTAAAGTCTAGGCATACACGTCCACCGCTTCTCCCTTATCCACAAAACTCGTTATCCTATCAAAGAAAACTATCAGATTGGTTTGACGTGATTTGTTCTTTACAAATCCATGCTGGCTGTTCCCTATCACCTTACTATCTTCCAAGTGGTTTGCAGATGATGATGATTTCTTTAGGTACTTGCATTGTTGGGACCAGTCTTTCTTTTTGTAGGGCCCCGAACACTCCAGCATGTCAGAACTTTCCAACTCACTCTTGTCCTGTGGACCTGGCTAGATACAAAATTGAGCCATTTGAATATAGGTCTCTTAGGTGCATCTACCCAGCAGGGTTTAACTCAAAATAAGCTATGCAAAATGAGCTACGTCAAAATGAGCATCTACACAGCACTTATTTCAAAATAGAGCACTCTTCCTCCGACTTCTCTTACTCCTCATACAATGAGGGTTACAGGAGTCAGAGTACGAAGTATGCCAGCTTGACAGTATTCCGGCATTATTTCGAAATAACTCCCTGCTGTGTAGACATGGATTAAGTTATTTCAAAATAACGCTAGTTATTTCAAAATAATGTTCCTGTGTAGACATACCCTTAGGGAAGTCAATCATCTAACCCATATATGGGGCAGCACATGCATAGGGTGATATTCAAAGAACTCTGAACCCCAAATTTAGCTGTTTATGGTAATTTTAGGCTTAGAAAGAAATGTAGGTCATCAGAAATAAAAAATCACCCATACATCCAGCCTATTTTAGCAGCATGGGACAAATAATTTGAATTGTGGCCAGACACTCTTCCTTAGCTACTTTCATTAAACATCAGGAATTTATCCCTAGGAGCTTTTAAAAAAACCCAGCATTACATTAGCTAACCTCTAGGCATCTGATACAGAGGCTGATTTAAGCAATAGGCTATATACTACAATCAGTAGGAATTCAGGTATGAAACCCCTGGGTGAATAACATCAGGACCTGATGACTTAATGCAGTTTAGTGTATTGATTTGTTTTAAAACCCTCTTTCTATTGACCTCTCAACCTCAACAGTTCCTACGATTTATCACCAAAAAAAGGGCTCAAGTATGAGAATCTCTTCCACATCCTCTGCATTGAAGACCAAGGCAAAACATTGATTTAACTTCTCCCTAAAGGCCTTTTCTTCCTTCAGGGCACCTTTGGCCCTGTGATTATCCAGTGTCCCTATTTATTGTTCAGCCAGCTTCCCATTTCTTACATATTTACAAAAGCAAACAGCATTTTTTGTTTTATCTTCTGCTAATTGCTTGTTGACCTGCTCAGTTATATTTAAACTTTGGCAAGCGAAGAGTAGATGTTCCTGTATATTTTCCTCTGTAGGATTTGACGTCCAGTGTTTAAAGGATGGCATTTTGTTTCAAACTGACTATTTCACTCAGTTGTTTAGCCAACATGCAATTTGTTTGGTCCTCTTATTGTTTTTATTTGTATCAGATGTAGACATGTCTTCGGAGCTTCTATCAGAGTATTTTTTAAAAGTTTCCATGCAGCTTGCAGGCATTGCACTCTTTGACTCTACCTTTTTCTTATCCGTACAACGTTTCTGTATAGTTCCTCTTCTGAAGTTAAATGCTGATATGATGGGTTTCTTTTGCATTTCCCCTCCCAAATAATTGCAGTGTAGTCAATTACAGAGAGAGAATGCAGAACTGGAATTTATCTACAGATTTGACACCCTTACACTGGGCTTAAACAAAGACATTAATTGGTTCATGCATTAGAAAGCCAATTTCTCCTGCCATTAACATCAGCATTTCCACACCAAAAGCTATGTATGGGACAAATCCAGCCCATTTTATTAAAACTCAATAACATGGGTTCTACACTTGACAGGTACTTCTTCTGCTGTTATATATGTTTTCTGGTTTCTGTTATTTCCACTCAAATTCATCTGATGAAGTGATTTTTGCCCATGAAAACTCATGATTCTTTATATTTTAGTTAGACTCTAAGGTGCAACAGAACGACTTGTTTATAACAGAGAGGTTCAGCTATCTTTATGTCTTGGACCAAATCTTTTGTGCTACTTAAGATTAAATAATTATGTCTCTCCTTGTGGTTTCAAGGGGTTGCAGCTTCAAGAAGCAGTCATTAAATAGTGTTAAGAAATTTTAGTTCTGCATCTCATCCTGTGGTGACACGTTCCATATCAATATAGCACTACTTGAAAGAACGCCATTATTATTGGGTTTTCTGTACTTGTAGCTCTTCTGAGCATTTCACAATCACCATCCTGCTTACTTGGCTGGTAGTACATTCCTACTGCTATATTATTATTGAAGCATGGAATTTGTATGCAAAGAGATTTTATGGTACAGTTTGAAACACTTAAGATGTTTACTATAATAACTCTGCTTTCTTTCACATATAATGCCACTTCCCCATCAATGTGACCTACTCTGTTGTTCCTAAGTATTTGACAGCTTTGTATTAGTGTTCCATTGATGGTCATTGTTCCATCAAGTTGCTGGAATGCCTATTATATGAACAGCCTCCTTTACTATGAGGCACTCTAGTTCACCCATCTTAGCATTTAGACTTCCAGAATTTGATATACTTTCTGGGTGTGGTGCACTGTCCCATCCGGTGACACCGAGACCACGTGCAGAGAATAATGAGTTTGCACCACAGCCTTAGCTGAGAGCCAGCTGGCTTTTAACTTATTGGTAGAGGCTCATGCACTAAGCTCCAGAGGTCAATATTTAGTTGTCGGCCTTCATGTGATGTAATTGAATGGGGCTCTTCTTTTATTCGTTTGCTTGTTTCACTGTTTCTCTTCAGTTCCTACCTGCACTTTATCATCATCTATTCTCTTTTCTTTACTGAGATACAGAGTATCTTTAATAAATCCTCCCCTAAGGGATGTGTCTGTCTGAACTGTATGCCCCTTCACCCCCGTTGGCTTTCCCCCAGGCCTTGGTTGGAGAGGAGTTTTAAAACTATTTTTTTTATTTTTTTTACATGCCAGCAGTGTGTGTGTACTTTGGTGCAGTGAAGCATTCCCATTGCTCCGTGTCTGTGTGTGTGTGTGTGTGTGTGTGTGTATGTGTGTGTGTGTGTACTTTGGTGCAGTGAAACATTCCCATTGCTCTGTGTGTGTGTGTGTGTGTGTACTTTGGTGCAGTGAAATGTTCCCATTGCTCTGTGTGTGTGTGTGTGTGTACTTTGGTGCAGTGAAACGTTCCCATTGCTCTGTGTGTGTGTGTGTGTGTGTGTGTACTTTGGTGCAGTGAAATGTTCCCATTGCTCTGTGTGTGTGTGTGTGTGTGTGTGTGTGTGTACTTTGGTGCAGTGAAACGTTCCCATTGCTCTGTGTGTGTGTGTGTGTGTGTGTACTTTGGTGCAGTGAAACGTTCCCATTGCTCTGTGTGTGTGTGGTGTGTGTGTGTGTGTGTTTGTACTTTGGTGCAGTGAAACGTTCCCATAGCTGTGTGTGTGTGTGTGTGTGAGAAAGAGGTCAAGAAGTGACTCTCTCTGCTTGCGATGTGGGACGGGCATGGTAACTCATTGAACCTCGGTCACATTTTTGCTGACGGCGCGGAGCGGTCAGATGGGCTAGCTCTGTTTACTAGAGCTGTCCTCAAACACAGCCGGTGTGTGCTGCTCTGCTTCCTCGCAGCACTATGCCCAAAGGAGTCACATGAGGCATTGTGCTTTGCTGAACCAGCTACAAATCCCCACCTTCAGAAGATGTCCTGACTAGGAATCTGATTCCCCTCCCCTGCAACATGGTTCTGAGGGCTGGAAGTACCGATAGCTGCTGCTGAGGGTAGCAGGAGGCTGCACCCTGAATAACAGATGGTATCAAGCTATGTCCTCACCTGGGGTAAACTGGGGTAGCCATGATATCACCAGTCGTCTGGTGACTTACGCCAGCTGAGGCATTGGCCCATTGTGCTTTATTGAGAGGACAGGCACCTCCATGACTCAGGGGCGTGCACATGGCAGAATCTGCAGTGGATATTTTGTCCGGGCTGGAGGGGACTAGGGTCAGAGGCGGGGATGCCGGAAAGCTGCATTTGCATTTGCTTTATGCCTGCTGCTTCCGTCGGTAAGTGAGGCTTACCCAGCAAAAGCTATTCTCTCCTTTCTGGGGAGCTTCCTGTGGTATATTCCAAAGGAACCGCTCTTCCTCCAGCCCCCTGGATGGTGTTATAATTCAGCGGGCACCTCTGTTACTACCCCAGTCCTGTGCTTCCATGTGGCCTGTCTAGGCTGACAGAACTTTAACTGCCCCTGGTGCCTTCTGGGAGTCTGATGCAGGGACAGCTGGACTTGTTCTTTTGCATTCCAGCCCCCATGGCAAAGAGCGGTTGGTGGAGAATGTGGCAGGGTCACAAACGCTTTGATGTGGAATTTCCACATAAATCAGAACCACCGTGTCAGAGTGGGGCTCCCCCAATGTGAGCTTTTTCCCTCTCCGCCCAGTCGCCTGGACAGCAGCATGCTCAGTGCTCTTTGCAAGGCAGCACTGTGTGAGGAGGGCCGTATAATTAAAAGCCAGTAGAGTGGATGAACATGCCAGAGCGCTGAGTGCTGATAAACGGAAGGAGGTCAAAGGCAGAGCTCACAAGCATGAGGTCCTGTGCTCCCATGGTACTTCACTGCTTCATCTCTCATCTGCTCCATCTCTTATGCCCTGATTTATGATGCCCAAAGCTAGTTCTATCCAGTGGAGCTAGCCCTTTAGAGTCTCCAGTGGTTCTCAACTTGTTTCAGTCCATGGACCACCAGGCCAATCAAAAAGTTTTCGTGGACCACCTCCAGCACATGTAGCACAGGACAAATGACACAGCAACCGCTCAGCACGATGGCGGCAGCTACACTGATGCTCAGAGCCTCAGACGGGAGTTACTGGCAACACAATGCGGTTGCGTCCTAGGTGACACTATGGATGGCGTGCCGCGTGCTTGTGAACACGGCGTAAAACAGCCTAACGGCAGCACCTGCTCATGCCGTGTGACTTTGGACAATGTTCCTATGGACTACCGAAAAAGTCACCATGGACCACCAGCTGAGAACCACAGCTTTAGACGAACTGCCCACTGAGGCACTGAGGCCCACTTGACCTAGGCATTACAAGCCCTAGTTCTAGTCTCAGGTCTGCGCCTGACCAGGTGTAGGTCATTTATTTCCAGCCCCGTTTTTCCACCTACCATTTGTCTGGCTTGTCTATGTGGACTGTAAGGTCGCTGGGTCAGGGACTGTCTCTCTTACTCTACGGGTGTGTCTAGACTACCTAGTTTTGTCGACAAAAGTGGACTTTTGTCGACAAAACAATACCAGCATCTACACTACCGCGGAGTTCTGTCGACATAACGTCGACAGAACTCCGCAGTTTTGTCGACGCTGGTATACCTCATTTTACGAGGCATAACACTTTCTGTCGACAGAACTCTGTCGACAGAAGGTGTTATTGCCTGTAACACTGCGTCCAGACTACGGAGTTCTGTCGACAAAGCGGCTTGCTTTGTCGACAGAACTCCATGTGTCTGGACGCAAATTGTCGACGGAAGTTTTGTCGACAGTATCTGTCGACGAAACTTCCGTCGACAAAACGCGGTAGTCTAGACGTACCCTACATTTCTACACTGCCCAGCCCAATGAGACCTCAGGCTTGGTTGGGACCTGCAAATAGATAATATTTAACTTTTATGATATGGCAGTGCCTCCACACTCCAATCAGAGCCCCAATCAGGTGCTCATGGCTGTACAAACACCTCACAAGTGAAATACAGTGGATGGGAGGGAAGATGGATAGAATCAAACACATAAGCTACGTCTAGACTGGCATGATTTTCCGCAAATGCTTTTAATGGAAAAGTTTTTCCGTTAAAAGCATTTGCGGAAAAGAGCATCTAGATTGGCACGGATGCTTTTGTGCAAAAGCACTTTTTGCGGAAAAGCGTTCGTGCCAATCTAGAAATGGTTTTACGCAAGAAAGCCCCCATCGCCATTTTTGCTATCGGGGCTTTTTTGCGCGAAACAAAACCGTGTTGTCTACACTGGCCTCTTGTGCAAAAGCATTTGCGCAAGAGGGCTTTTGCTCGAACGGGAGCAGCATAGTATTTCCACATGAACACTGACAATCTTACATGAGATCATCAGTGTTCTTGCGGAAATTCAAGTGGCCAGTGCAGACAGCTGGCAAGTTTTTCCACAAAAGCAGCTGCTTTTGAAGAAAAAATTGCCAGTCTAGACGCAGCCATAGGATTTAAATGTTTATTGTTTGTGATGGGTATGTCTACACTGCAAAGAAAACCCTGCGGCACCGTCTCAGATTGCAGGTCAATTATTAATGGTCTGTTTTCTCCTAGGCAACATCATACAGGGATTCTCTTTCCTTGCATATATTAAGCCAACGCTACACAGAAATGCAAGACACGATGCCCCCTGGCTTTTATATGCATACACTGATAATCAAAATTAATATTATGTCAGTGACATAGCCCTACTAGAAATAAACCTGCCAGCTTAGATTATTGCATACACCTCTCCATCCAATTCGCATATGACCCGAAATGCTCCAGAGCTTTTCTAAATAAATGGTGGCTCAGATTAAATGCATTAGTGATGACATTGTCCATCAATGTTCATGGGACTTTTACCAAACTCTTATTGTCTCCATTGGCAGAGCTGGGCCATCTCTGAGTTCTTTGGAAAATCCCAGCTAGAAGATTACTGTTTGGCTGCAGCAGTGTTATCTTATTTGTACTACGGCAGTAGTGGGTCACCACTTGGTGCTTTTAGTCTTACAAATGTTTCTGAACACACGAGCAAGTTTTTAGTCTTGGAAGAAAATGTGTGAGTTGTTGTGGGGTCTCCCCCCCGCCCAAGCCCCTGATTTGGATTGTTTAGTTGTGCTGTAGCAAGCTCCCTCTGCCTTTAGTTTCTCTAACAAGATAATTCTAGAGGGACTGTCCCTCCATGGAATTGTGGCTTTGGTGTGTGGCTGAGATTCCTGAATGAAGAAATTTCCTACATGCTATTTGTGACTCCCTCAGTACCAGGACTGGGGCAAATATGTACATAAAAGAAGTTGCACTAAGAAGGACTCCGGACTCCATGTCTCTAATGCCCTCTACAATAGGAAATTGATGTACAAAGCCCCAACTTCTATTTGTTGACAGAGATTAATTTTCTCTAACAAACATACCAAACTAGTTGGATCCTTATTTTGCAGTGAGCTCTCCCTGCAAGATCCCCAATCAAATGGCGCTCCATTTGCTTCTGTGTAGACTTTGGGTGGGGTGCAGAGATTTTCCTGGACAGGTTGAAACTCTCTACACTGGGACTTCCTGCTCTGGCAACATCCATGGTCTGGAAGGACCAGAGATGTCACTGGGTCAGGGAATCCTGGTGTAGGGCCAGAGGCAGGAGCCCTGTGGAGGCAGCTGCGGGGGTCTGTCTGAGTGGTGGCAGAGTGCCTGGAGCACCAGTGGGCTCTAGCAGGACAGCGGTCAGGCATGGGAGAGCCCCAGTAGTGGGACTGTGGGTTGCTGCAGCAAGTCTGGTGGGGTGGGAGCCCTAGGTCAGCCACGGAAGAGCCGGTGGGGCTGGGAACCCCAGCAGCAGGGCCACGGTCAGTCGTGGTGGGGCCAGGAGCTTGGCATGGCAGCAGGCAGCTGGAAGCACTTGGGCAGTGGTGGGGGGGCGGGAGGTTAGCCGGTGGGGAGACCAGGATCACAAAGAGCAGCCAGGCTGAGGGCCCAGAAATGACCTCCCCTGGTTGGGCAAAATCTCTCGTTTGAGACCAGTCAGGTCCTGAGGGTGCTGGATCAGGGACGGCCAACCTGAACAATACATATGGCAGGGTTGAGGCATTAGCAATCCCTGGAATTCCTTCACTACTTTGGGCTGATCTACTACCTTCTTCCTGATGCCAGGATTTCAGGCAGGTCCAGCACCCATGGCCGGGGACCAGATTTCCCAAACAACTTGCCACGTTGGGTGTTTTTTTCCCTCTGGAAAATCTGGCCATAAGTATTACGGTGGAAGCTGCAGGCTGCAGAGCCTCAAAAACTGTCCCTTATTCAGGTACTTGACCTCTTGAAAAATCTGACTTTGTGTATGTCCAGCTTCTATTGATCTCTTAGGCTGTGTCTAGACTGGCAAGTTTTTCCGCAAAAGCACCTGCTTTTGCAGAAAAACTTGCCAGCTGTCTACACTGGCCACTTGAATTTCCACAAGAACACTGACTTCCTACTGTCTGAAATAAGTGCTTCTTGCGGAAATACTATGCTGCTTCCATTCGGGCAAACGTCCCTTTTGCGCAAAGCTTTTGTTTTGTGCAAAAAAGCCCCGATCGCAAAAATGGCGATCGGGGCTTTTTTGCGCAAAAGTGCGTCTAAATTGGCACGGATGCTTTTCTGCAAAAAGTGCTTTTGCGGACAAGTGTCCATGCCAATCTAGACGCTCTTTTCCGCAAATGCTTTTAACGGAAAACTTTTCCGTTAAAAGCATTTGCGGAAAATCATGCCAGTCTAGAAGCAGCCTTAGAGTTTATTCCATTTGATCTACTTAGCTATAACTGTGGAATACAACAGAACTTTATGACTTGGCATCTCTTGTAGTGCTGAGATTAAGGGCCCTTGAGTTAAACGGCATCCATGCGGCTGTATTTACTGTTACAGTAGTTATTGCTGTTTCTGCCTGGGGCATTTATAATAGCAACAAAGCATTTGAAAAATAAAGCCCCAGTTTTTAAACAAGTTTCTTCATTGGACTAGTCACATTGAAGTCAGCGGCACCACTCACGTGCTTAAGCCCTTTCAAATGTCTTCAGCTTGGCATAATCGGGGACTAAGTCCCTGCTGAAGTCAATAAAAGTTAGAAACCTAAGTACCTTTGTGCATCTGGGTCTAAAGGCCTTTTAGAATTAGGAAAATAATATCTATTAATAATAATCACATTTATATTCAAAGGCTGCTCATATTTATGTAAATTCTAACTCTCCACATTGGGGGAAATTTGTTTGCTCCTCCAATCCTGAAATTCATATTGATGTTTGGTTATAAATAATGTGAAATGTCAGATGGTTTCAGAATAATTCAAATTCAGTGGATGGCCCTTTCAGCCCACACACTGCCAAAGCTCTTTCCAAATAGCATCATAAATTAAGACTTCGCTGGTAGTAGTTAGAATACCTGCTGCTTCCGTGGGTTTTGGATCAAGCCCTTGCAGTCAAACTGTCTTTCCACTGAATATCATGGGCCAGGGATCAGGCCCAAATGGTTTAAAGCCAACAGATAGCAACACACATATTGCTAACTACGAGATTCATAGCTAACCCAAACCTATAGAAATTGTTGCCTTCTGCTCACGAGGACCCCTCAGCTGTCCACTTCAAGAAAGAAGTGAAAAATCCCCCTGCCTTTCAAACGAGATGGAGATCTGCCTTGCAATTGCATTGCCAGGAATTCTTAGCCAAATTCTATGGAAAATAATCCTATCTGAGCAGTAAATCTCAGGATGCTTTTGCATGTTTGTTCTCTATTTCCATCTCATTGGTTCGAGTTCATTTTTAACCTTTGAGTCGCATGTGGGACAGATATAAAGTGGAGAGAGGCTGGGTTTTCTACAGCTTTCCCCCCCCCCCAACCAGTCGAGCAAGGGAGGAGAGCTGATGCTGATAGAGAGATTGGCCTTATTTAGCAGTGCAAATAATCCGTTCTCTCCTCCCCCATAAGGGTTAGACTGGA
The DNA here is from genome assembly GCF_049634645.1 of Pelodiscus sinensis. Taxonomy (NCBI): domain Eukaryota; kingdom Metazoa; phylum Chordata; order Testudines; family Trionychidae; genus Pelodiscus; species Pelodiscus sinensis. The sequence continues at coordinate 7,666,469 of NC_134717.1, read as the reverse complement.
ACCAACTGACTCTGTGCTGTCTGAACTAGCTGCTCATGATAAAATTCAAGGGTAACAGCAAATTAAATACCTGCAAAGTTGCAGATTGAAACAAAGCACTACAACTTTTAATGTTCAATTGGGGCCAGCCATTCCACAGCTGACTGATGTCAGAAGCAGGCACCTTTTGCTTGCTGAAAGGTTTTACTCTAAACCAAGCAATGAGAGCTCTTTGATCTGCAGCTTTGACTATCTTCCTTGAAAGGATCATACCCTCTTCAGTTCAGGAAAACATGCAAGCACATCCCATTGATGGCCATGGGACTTATGCACGTGCTTAAAGTTAAACACATGAACCAGGGCTGTATCCAATATCTAATTAAAAGCAGGAAGCTGTGGTAGAAGGGTTCATCTGGAATTCACGTAGCATGAACTTCTAGGACCTGCCACCATGTGGTGGGTGGTTTTTGAGGTCACAAGAGAGACATAGCAAGTGCTTATGTCACCGGGCAAAGTCGGTCCTTAAAACTATTTTCCACTCTACCATACAAACCATCATAAAGAGATTACTGGCTTCATGGTTGAATGGAATTGCCCTGATCAAATGCAGGATCCCACAATGTTTTAGGAATAAATAAGCATAATTGCTTTCCCATGTGTCAATCATTTCTGCACTTCACTTGTTGGCTGCTTGGTGGGGTATTCAGTTGCCACTTTCTTCCTATTGTGGTTGTGTTCATCCATACTCCAATCTCATGGCATGAATGGTCAGATGACCAGAATGAAATTCCAGTGCCCACATTTCTAAGATTAACACACATGTTAGCCATTGACACATAAACAGATGAGAGCGCTGATACAGTAGTCCTGTAGGAATTAACAACAGAGGGTGACAACATTTCAGCAGAACTACTGCAGAAGTTGAAACAGTTGAACTGAACACTTTTCCAAGGTAGGTATGCGAGAGCGAACTAGTTGCGCACGGACAGGTGAACTCACTGAATGGAGCTAAAACAGTCACACCGTTTTCAAAGAGAAATTGCATGAAATGCTGCATGTGCTGGCTAGAAACGCCCACATGACGAACTCCGATGATTTTGCCCACCACTGGTTTAATAAAGGATTGCAGGTGGAAAGGGGGCTAGAATTTGTTCTATGATCTTAATGTTTCTAAATCAATCCAGTCTAAAGGCAGGGCTTATTTTGAATATCATGATGTCTGTCCAAGTTGTTACAACATGGGAATGCTTAGGACACTATCAACTCCTGCTAAGCTTTCAAAATTTTGTGGGTTAGGCAGAATTTAGATCATTATCTGTTATGCCTCTTAAAGGGATACTGCTACCTAATTGAATATCTCAGTTCAAGTTTAGTGAGAAGAAAACATTTTTAAACATGTAAGAAGTGTAGAATTTTTTCCACAAACATTATTTAGGAAGTAGCTGTTAACGTTTTTTCTTACTTTCAACAGTCTCTTACAGGCTTGGACACTCAGTTCCAGCAGCATTCAAAGAACAACTTGACAACCGGATAGTGAAAGCAATAGTACATAGAAAATGCAGCAGAGCAGAGTAATGAAGCTGCCTGAACTTCCTACTAAAAGTAAATAACAAAATCGGTGAAATGCACATTGGACCTTGACCGTCCATTTCACATTAATGCTTTAAGGTGTAATTACATTTCTCAGGAATAATAATTTTAACCACTTCCATGTTTGCTGTTTTCTGTCATCCCGAATGTTATTGAAATCTATTTTCAGAAGTTTTGAGATTTCCCTGTTATATCTTCCTCATCCAAATCCAAGTCAATAAGGGGAGGGTCATTTCATTAACTTCAGTGGGCTTCGGGCTTAAATATTTCAGGTGTATTTTGACTGGAATTGCAAATTTATTTCTGAATTTGCCCTTTTGTCAGACACTGCATTTGTGTTTATTTTCTGATTTCTGATCTCCTTGCTGCCCGAAAAAGCCTCTTGGATTGGTTAATATAGACATGATATAAATATGGAGGGATATGCACAGAATGTAGTGAAGCTGCGTCATCTCATGGCAGGCCTTGACATCAGTTGGCACCCTTCCTGAAAGAGGGACATGGTGTCAAAAGTTTAGCTGCGGTGCGCTGTGACACTGTGTTCAGTTTTACTTGGAAAGTCTTTTGGTGAAAAGTGAAAACAATTGCCTCCTGTTCATAGTTCAAATAGCCTAAAAACTGCAAAAACAGGTAGAAAAAGTGCACTGGAAGGTGTCACTGGAAGGTCAACTGATGTCCTGCGGTGGCAATGGTAACGTAGTACTTCAACATTTTTAAGAGTCTGTGTTTCTATAGAGAAGGTCTGATGCTTTGACACACAATCTGAGGGCCAAATTCTGCTCTGAGTGACACAGATGAAAATCCGAGAACTCCACTGGAGTCCTTGGAGATTTTCTAGATATTTATCCCTGGAATTTGAGGGGGAAAATGCCCATTGGTGTCTACCTGACATCCTTGCGTAGAGTTGTTTTAAAGTTGCAACCTCCCAGAGTGCACCAAAGGGCTTTCTCGTCTTCATTTTGAATCAGTGGCCCACATGGTATATGAGGAAAGCCAATTCACCCTACATTTATCATTTCGGCTGCATCTAGACTGGCAAGTTTTTCCGCAAAAGCAGTTGCTTTTGCGGAAAACTTGCCAGCTGTCTACACTGGCCACTTGAATTTGCTCAAGAACACTGACGATCTAATGTATAATCATCAGTGTTCTTGTGCAAATACAATGCTGCTCCCGTTTGGGAAAAATCCCTCTTGCGCAAATGCTTTTGCGCAAGAGGGCCAGTGTAGACAACTGAGAACCGTTTTGCAGAAAAAAAGCCCCAATGGCAAAAATGGTGATCGGGGCTTTCTTGCGCAAAACCACGTCTAGATTGGCATGGACACTTTTCCGCAAAAAGTGCTTTTGCACAAAAGCGTCCATGCCAATCTAGACGCTCTTTTCCGCAAATGCTTTTAACGGAAAAACTTTTCCGTTAAAAGCATTTGCGGAAAATCATGCCAGTCTGGATGTAGCCACTATGTCTGACAAGCTCATACATCTTTATCATGGGTGGGATGGGGCAGAATGTTTCTCTAATGAACAAATGTCCAGAATTGAGCAAGCAAGCATCTATAGGCCGATATAGTCTCATCCGCATTAGAAAGATGCACTTCTTTATAGCTGCTTCTAACCTGATACACTTACACCTGCACAAAAATTGGGTGTAGGTCAGCCAATAGATTTCTAGGCCTGCAGCATTTTATCTGGATAGGGATCCTTTCTAAACACTTATGTGCTAAATACATAGACATCTTTTGAGTTACTGCCCCATCTATGGGAAAGCCATCAGCCCCACCGCTGGGAGGTGGAGTAGCACTTCCTGCATGTATTCCCACCTTCCAATCATGGGGAGGGGAGGCGAGCAGCCCCGGTGGAAGGCGTGCTGCACTGTGTGGCTCAGTTGAGCCTAGCCCACCCTCTCAAGCACTGGGGGCCAGAGGAGACTGGGCCGGGCTGGACCGTGCAGTGCAGCACACCCTCGCTTTTCCCTCCACTGGTGCCCAGCCTTTTTAGTCCTGGAGTGCTGTGGGGAGGGCACACCATGCAGCCAGGTCTGGCCTTCCCAGTCCCAGAGCACTGGGTGGGAGAGTACTGGGGGCAGCAACACTCTGCCCCTAGGAAGCCTCCATGAGGCACTCTGGGGATGGAGTGTGGGTGGGGCTATGCCTACCGGTTTGGGAAGGCAAAGCCTTCCCCTGCCTTAAATACCCGACATCCATGGCCCCGCCGAACTAGTTCACCACAGACAATGATACCAACTCAACCTAGTTGACTGTAGGATGAACACATGTCTGTACTGGTATGGACTTTGAGGTGCTCTGCTTGAGTGCAACACTTGCTGGCACCAGCCTTAAAATGATGAATCTAATCAGGGTTCTGGAGCACAATCCCTCTTTCACTTAACAACAGATAGTATCGCTACTCTCATGAGGACGAAGTCTCTGGCAGAAGAGTTAGTCCGGCCTGGTCACTCTTGGAATCTTTACATAACCCACTACTCTCCAGATCTAATTGACCTTGATGTGTGAGAAGAACTTTCAGATGTTGTGACAAACAAGATATGGTGTTTCTGATCCAAGTTATTCTGATTGGTCATGAGCGACACGACGGCAAGCTTTTCAGTACGAGCTTCCTGTTACTGACAGTGGGGTCTTGTGGACATTTAAAAATGACTGTAAATTTTTTTCCTCAGTCATTTTCCTGGATCCAATGGGGATTGGTGTCTAGCATCAAACTGCGTAGGCTCTTCTAATGACCTCATTCATTCTTTGCTGATCTGAACTTAGGCGTAGCTTCTTCTGCAGATGATGTAAGCTGGGCATGTGGCAGATTTAAAAAGAGTGCCTAATGAGAGAGGCCTGGATATGTTTGAATATAAAAACAACGTAGATTTCTGGGACCCAAGACGCTGCTTTTAATATCTTTTCTTGTCAGATTCATTTTAAAGAAATAACGTGGAATCACATAGTGGAGGATTCCAAGCTTTCTGCATGATGAAGACGACAGTTCATGCTATATTTGACATAGAGTTGTTTCCACTGCAGCCCTTTGTGTGTGTGACATGGTCAAGCAACAGATGTGTAAGCCTGATGAAATATGTATATGATGTTCCTTGAGGCAAATCTGGAGAAAGTCATTCTGGAGTAGAGGGTCAGTGGGTAGCTGGTTGCCTTGAGTTGCTCTGGAGGCTAAAAACGGCCTCCTGTTTGCTCCAGAACTGGCCATAAAGCTCCAAAACCTGGTGCCTTGTGGAGTTTGGGCACAGTAAAGAATTATGCCTCTTAAATCAAATCTCCATTTTTGAAAATGTAGCCTAGAAGATTTAAGACATTCTTGGGTATGACCACACAGCAGGGCAATAGTCAAATTAAGTGATGCAACTTCAGCTACGTCAGTTGTGTAGTGGAAGTCGAAATAGCTTAATTCGGTTTTTGGCGCTGTCTATACAGCAGGAAGTCAAAGGAAGAGCACTCTTCCTTCAACTTCCCTTACTCCTGGGTTACATAAGTTGGAGTAAGAAGTCCTTCAGCTCAACATTATTTCAAAATAATGGCTAGGTGAGTAGACGTGCACTGTGTTATTTTGAAATAATGTCAGTTATTCCGAAATAATACTGCTCTGTAGATGTGCCTCTGGTGTCCTCCAGAAGAGGAATGATTGAACTTCCTTACATGAGATTCTCATCGGGTGGCTGAATTTGCTCATATTATTCAAGCAACATAGCTCCCTGTTGTCATTTTGAGGGTAACAGAAATATGCCAGCTTCCACCATGTGATGGCCTACATGTGTTTAAGAATTTTGCCCTTTTACTTTAGATTTACACCCACATAACTCTGTGGATTTCAGCTCACTCTGCTATCTTCTAGTCAATGAAGTGTCTTTGGATTTAATCTAAGCTCAGAATTTGGCTTGCCTTCTGTGGCTTGCCTGTCCATTGTTGTTGTCAGGTACACTTCATAGCATTGCATTTAAAAACAGTCATGCAAACAGCCCTTGCAAACAATGCGGAAGTAAAGAACAGACTAAGGGCTGAAATCTGATTACATTTAACTCACATTCTCATCTCTGCTATGGAGCCTGAAACACATGAGAAGGACAAAGTAGTCACAGGAGAATTGCATAAATACTGGAGGTTAGATAAAAGGAGAATGAAAGTTTGAATATTGAAAGTGCTATCAGACATATGGGTCAGATTCTCAGCTGGTGTGAATGGGCATAGCTCATCTTATTTATACTGGCTGAGGCTATGCCCCAGAGGTTTAGGCAAGAAGGAATACAAATGTTTATTTTAATATGGGAAGCAAAGATGCAAAAGTAGCTTGTAAACCTTCCAAATAGAGATCCCCTAAGAAAAATCAATCCCTATTAAGGACCATTAGTCCCAGTAAGGAGGACTCCCCCTTATTTTATTATTCCAGATAGAAAAATTAATGATCAGTTCTTACCCACATGGAAAATGGGTCTGACTGTTGAGCTATCTATGATTATGGATGAGCATGAGCCAGCTCTTTCCGATCTCAGAAGAGGACCAGTCTGCAGACTATGGAAGGAAGGGTGGATCAGGAAATGGACTTAGAGCCTAAGAAATGCATTTTTCTCATGCCATGGAATATGCTGAATGTAGTGTCTAAGGAATGGATTAGAGAAGGTCTAATGGGGCTGGGCTGAGCAGAGTGAAGAAAGAGCAGAAGTGTCATGGGGGGGAGGGAGCAGGGGAAGACCACTTAATATGCTACTTCCTGCCATGGTCACCTATTTCAAGAAGGAAATACTCAGCAGGCCCTCAGGTGTGTCCAGGAGGAAGTCATAATCAACCTTAGGAAATACAAAGGGCAAATTGAAAAAGTTAGCACATACCGTTGCTAATCTGAAGAAACATTTACTTAGAAGGGCCTGTCCCAGTCTGTGGTTCTGCTCAGATACCAAGGGGATAGATACCTGAGATTAGATAGAAAATGAACCCTGGAATCTCACAGCTCCTGAAAGTCTAGAATCTCCCTTCTTGGCAGGCTGACAATTTCCTGGGTTTGAAGTAATTCAGGAAGATGTGCGCCACTGCCATTCTATACAGATAGCACCAGCTCCACTTCCTCCCTGTTCCTAGGACTTATGGCATCCTCGGCGTCCCTTTATCTAACTGTGTAGCCCATGAAGTTTTACATCCTCACCTGTGGCCATCTTAATAAGGGGACATATATCATGAAGACCACATGCCCCTCTGTGTCATCATGACCACACGCCCCTCCAGATGGCTTCTGCTCAGAGCAAGAGGGAACAAAGCATTCGGGCAGCTGAAAAAATGAGGGAGAAAGAGGCAGCAACCTGTTATACTTTATCCCAGTCAGGAGTCTGTAAGGTACAGAGCACCTACAACTGCCATTGAAGTCCATGGAGCCAAGACCACTCGGCCTCCTGCAGGACTGGATTCTAAGTTGCCTGTTTAGCTGTTGTCTGGGCAAACTTTGAGCACTCATACGTCACATCTCTCTTAGGAAAACTTCCAACTAATTTCTCACTTATGAAAACTTTCTAATAAAACGGGAAAAGGCTCTCCAGTCTCAGGTAGATTAATGGATGCTTTGGATTTCCAGGGAGAATATTCACCCTCACTAATGTGCAAAGATGCTGGTTTTATAGGGTGCACCAAACATTCCTGCAGGTAGACTTCTCCTCACCTTGCATGCTTCACCTCTTGACCCCTGCTCAGGTGGGAGTTAAAGTATAACTAAATGGCTTTGTAGCTCAGTACAACTGCAGCCTGGGGCTACCTCTGAATTTTCCCCAATTAAAACAGAGAATAGAGGCACTTCGAACAATGGATCAAAGCCCAGAGAGATGTGGTGTTGCAGGAAGACAGGAGCTGCAACTCTATTTTTGACAGGGTTTCCCATTGTGGCTGGGCCTTGACTGGTCTATCCATAACAAGCAAGAACTTCAGTGTCTGCCCTCTAAAAGCTGGACTGACACCATTTCTTCCCTGGAAATTCTTTTCCTATTGGGCAGTTTTACTTACGTTTCTCAGGAAGAGTCTTTTTATTCTCTGTCTGTACAGAGCCTACCACAATGGGATCTTGGCCCATTGCTGGGGCAGCTAGGTTCTAACACAATGCAAATATGAAGTATTATTATTAATATATTCATATTGAGATCCTGTTTAGAAGGCCTATTGTGCTAGATGCTGTACCAATGCATAGCAAGAGATGGTCTCTGCCCTGAAGAATTTGCAATCTAAATAGGCAAGATCGACCCCCTCCCCCCAAAAAAGGGGGGGGGGAACAGAGAAGGCAGACCCGGAGTCCAGCAGGTGGCAGTAGCTTCCAGTGGCTAATCACATGAACTGAACTTTCACTTAAGCCATTCTATTGGAACCATTGAATCTTGTAGGGTTTTCAGGGCTGGCCTTACCATGAGGTGAACTGAGGCGCCCGCCTCAGGTGCCAGACTGGGGGGGGGGGGGGGTGCCACAAAGACCCAGAGTGTAGAAAATTGTGTCAGCTGCTGGGGCACTGAGGGGACGTGGGGACGTCATTTGAGTTCCCCGCCTCAGGTGCCAAAGTGTTGTGGGCCGGCCCTGGCTGTGTTTCCCCCTTATATATAGTGAACAATTTAATGGAGGCGGAATCTAAAATCTGACCTTTCAATGGAGGTAAATCAATGACTTTTTTGTAAATCGATTGCAATTTACTGTATCACATTCTCCCAGGTGAGGAGAGCATGTTGGCATATGAAGATACAGTTTCATTATTGGCAGAGAGTTTGGTCCTCCTGTTCTGTTTGGACAGGTGCAATGTTTCTGTTCTCAGAAAATGTTGTGTAAACAGTTGGTATCAGGACATAGAGTTCTTTCAGCTTTCACTCTCTGATTACAACTCACTCTGAAACTTGCTAAACCCCTTAAATCCTGCCTCTCCCACATCTGAGCACCTTTCGGGAGGGGCGTGTTTCAGGTGGTAAGGCAACTTCGTATACATCCAAATGAATCACCCTCTGGCATTTGCAACTCCATGCATTTGAGCTTGAGGAAACTGCAGGATGGGGGTTACTTCCTGTCTCTGCTAATGCTGTTAGGTTAGCTAGATTTGTCTGCAAGGCTGGGTTGGCAGCAGCATGTCTGACATGGGGATGCCTGTGTCTTTGCAAGAGGTAGAAAAGACACTTTTTAAAATAACAAAGTTTGCAATTTGTGGAGTATTCTGTCTAGGATACTTACATGGGCCTTATTAACTTAGTACCTGAGTACCTTCCATGTTGCTCTCTTCAAGATGCCTCTGAGCCCTGATGTACACCAGGACTTTATTTCAAATTAACCTTCCCCAAGGTCGAATTTATAAGTGGCGTATCTACGTTACCAAACCAATTATTTCAAAATAATGGGCTGAAGAATTCAAAATCTGTATGCCTGCCTTTCATCAGGAGTAATGCTAATTCCAAATAGTTATTTTGAAATAATGGTAGTGTGGATGCTTCTCTACCTCTATTTTGAAATAATTACTCTCTAGAGTAATTACTTCCAAACTAATTACTTCTCAGTGCTTCCTGGGGCTCTAAGTTGAGGTAGCATGTCCACATTAACAGCTTGCTTTGAACTAATTTCAAGGCTTCCCCATAGTGTGGATAGGCTAGTTTGAATTTGTTAAATCGTGAGTTAAGTCAATTGACTAATTTTGAAATAGTTTCCTACTGTAGACATGGCCTGAGATAGTGAAGCACTATTATCCCCTTGTTACAGGTGGGGAACTGAGACATGGGCATCTAAGGCCCAGATGACCGAAGGCAGCTAGCCAACTAAATTCCTCTGGGGATCTGGGCCTAAGGTATGTCTACACATGGTAGCTGGGACTCAGCCACTCAGCCTGAGCAGATGGATTTATGGCAGCAGGCCTTGAGCTGATGTGTTTAAAAATAGTCTGAATGTTGCAGCTCTGGTGGAGGCTTGGACTAGGGATGTAATAGTGTAGTCGATTAACCGATAAGCAAAAGCGTATAGGTTAATGCTATAGACTACATGCATTTTCCCCACCCCTTGCCAGTACATTTTTTAGCATTTTGGCTCAGTCCTGGCTCATGCCGGGTCCAGGACCTACCCCCACTGTGGCTCTGCATTTAAAGTGTATTAGGACCTGGGCGGGCAGGCAGTCTGGCTCAGTTGTGTCTCGCACCAGGTCCAGGAACTCAGACCCCCACTAGACAGAGTCTGCTACCACCCCGTGCTGCTGTCTCTTTATCAGAGGCAACAGCAAAGGCAGCAGGCAGCTGGTCCATGAGGGGAGCTGGTTTTTACACCGGATCCCCTCGTGGACCAGCTCCCACCTTGCACTCTGTGCTGCTGCTTCTGATATGGCAGGGGGCTCCTCCAGAGTCAGGCCGGAGCGCACTGCCTGCCAGTCCCACTCCCAGGGACTATAGAATAGTTGAGTAACCAATAAGAATTCATGAGGTTACTCGACTATTCAGTTAATCGATATTTAACATCCCCAGCTTGTACTAGCTAGCTAGGCCCAAGGTTGTGTGGCTACTACCGGTGGAGACTTGAGTAAGCTGCTGGTGCTACCACATACACACAGCTCACACAACCCTAGGGCATATTGTGCTGTAGTAGTATCATGTTTGGCTGGGTATGCACCGTGGCTTACATTTTCATGAGTAAAGACATTTTGTTTCTGGAGTCCTCAAGTTATCCCTCTTTTTCCATCTGAATATGTATTTTGTAAGCCTGAACTTTCCTGCAGTTGCATGTGCCTTGTTTCCAGTTAGAATAAATCAATCTCTGCCCCGTGGCAGTTACAGCATTGAGATCCCGGATGAGCCCCCATCTGTAACCCACACACCTAGTGTAGTTTATGTTCACACCAGGTGGATTTGAACCTTGAACCTCAGTGCAGGAGCCTACAGTTTGAGCAATAAAGCTAGCTGGCTCTCAGCTTAGATGGTAGAGATCTCTTGTTCTTAGTGCTCTCTGTAAGGGGGCCAAGTGCCACGACATGGGACAGTGAACCACACTGGGGCTATGTCTACACTCGCGGCTTCTTGTGCGAGAAATATTGCTGCTACACTGATTATTTTTAGGAATAAAGGCACTGTGCAAGAGGGGTTTTCTTGCTCAAGAAGGGGCAGTGTAGACAGCTCCTTCTGGCACAAGAGCCTCTTCTGCAAAAATGGTGGCTCATTCGGTATGCAAATGAGGCTTGGCGATTTTCCACTCTTAGCCTAATTTTCATATTTCTCACGCAAGAAGCCGCGAGTGTAGACATAGCCTGGGTGTATGTGTTACAAAAAGAGCTGGCCAATGTTCCTGGGAAATAGTGCAACACTTCAGCATGGGAATCAGCAGAATGTTACTTTGGATGTGCTATTTCTAGATGAAGCCCCAAGAGACAGGTGTTACAATAGTTTGATAACATAGAGGAGAGGATGACATTAGTTTGGGATGAGTTATCTAACCATTTGCCATTAAGGACTTTTCCTCTGCTTTCCTCTGCTCACTCCGATCTTGTGAATGCTAGTCTATGTGGATACTAGAAAAGAGGTCAATAGTAATTAGACCTCAACCAACTGAATCAAGGTAAAAGGTGTTAATCCATATCTATATTAAGAGAGAGGTCAAGGTTAGGGAACACATTTTGATTTCATCTGTGGGGTAAACAGTCCTTGATAGTGAATATGTATCAAGAAAGAACTGAAAATGTGCCATTCATTGGCTCTGGATGGACAGTGCTACTCTTTTTTGTTCAAAAATACCTTCAGGACCCAGTGTTCTTCAGGAAGTGTTTTGCTGGACAGTTCCCAGTAACACTGGAAGTAGACACAGAAGGTGACATGGAAGAGGTAGAAGAATTCACCAACTCACTTTGACTGAAGTGAAGGAACCGACAGAGACAGGATCAGCAACTGGGGCAGTGGTCAGCCTTCAGTTGAACTCAAACTGAGAATTATTCTTCAACGTGAAGCCATTGCGATCTCTTCTAGATTCAGGTCTTCGGTTGCTTCCCTGGCCAGTTTCAATATGATTCGAAGCAAGGTATCACATCCGTTCCCCCCCAGGAAGAAACGATGAATAGAACACTACCAAAGCCTTTTTGTGGACTGAGGGAATCCTTCAACCCAGTAATGTTGCTCTCTTGACCAACATGTGGCAAACTCTATAGTCAATATCTCTTTTTATAAAAGCTTTGAAAACAAAATTGCACCTATTTTTCCCTTCATATTTTGTCAGCATAGCACATGGTCTATTAAATATTTGTTGGCTTAGTGGTCTTTTGTTGGTTTTGGCTTAAGATACTCAAGGGGAGTTTCTAGTCTGTTGGGGATTTTTTTCCCTGTTACTGCTTGTTGAGGTTTTGGATCTCAGAAACACGTTATCTGCCAAGACCTATTTGTTAGATTTATACTGCTGTCTATCACCATAGTATCTAAGCTCCTACACTGTACACATACAAATATGCCCCACCTTTTTGGATGGGATGTATAATGGAACGTATGTAGGTGTGACATCCCCAATTAGTAGCTTTTACTGTGTTCTTATCTGATAAAGAGTGACCAACGTGTTTTGATTCTTTAACTAGAAAAACAGTCCAGGTCAAAACCCTGATTCAAACTCTATCAGATTTTGACCCAGTGCAAAGATTGCTAATGTCCATCTGTCAATGTAACTGTGCTTCTGGGACTGGGTTCCAAATAGAAAAGGAACAAATCAGTAGTGCCATCTATTGGTAATGAGTGACATAGAATTGAATATGATCCTAGCTAGAATGGACTTTGAAAAAAAGATAGCAGCCCTTTTTCTCCACCAAACTAGCTTTCAACTTTACAATCAGACTGTCAAGAGACTTCCAAATCTTTCTTGGTTTTGCTCAGGACAAAAATACAGAGAAAACAATAGATTTTCTTTGGTTCAGATTGTAAATAAAACACAAATGTGTTTGAAGCTTTAGAACTGGCTTCATTTCCATTCAGGTTGGCTTCAGTGTTAAAAAGCTGGGATCAACTTGTTTCACCCAAAGTGACTGTCATCCAAGAGTTCCATAAACTAAAATGTTACTCTTTCCATGAAGATGAAATGTAACAGCAGAAGTGATGGCTGGCTGTGTAATATAAGCTTCAGGTTTGCCATAGCTTCATTCCTTTGTGGGCTAATGGTTGAAGAGGGATTATAGGTGTTGTCTGTCTTCTGACTACAGAACTTTTCTGGAGCACATAAAGCAAAGGATAGGCATTCCAAAGTTTCCTTTTTTTTAAGTGAATGTGCTTATACAGAATTAAATGTTATGAAATTAGGTTATAAACGTAATCTTTACATTTCCTGACTGATTTTATCTGTGCACTGTTGACATGACATTGATTCTATGTTTTTGGCGTGTGTGTGTGTGTGTGTGTTTAACATTTAATGGATTCACAGACTAGAATTATGCTGCAAACAAGTAAACTAACTCAGAAAGATTAACTACCTTTTTCTAGTCTTGTATGTATTTGTAAAGACGCTCTTATTTAAGTTACATATTAATTCAAGGTTTTATTAGTATTTCATTAGTCTTCAGTAACAGATTACTTATAAATAGTAAAATATTGAGTGGCCTTTCTTTTTTAGTCTTAAAGACTGACTATTAATGATCCATGACCTGGAACTAAAACTTGTTTAAAAAATGTAAAATAAAAATGAACTAAAATCAATTAGGTAAATGCTGTTTTATCAAGAACTTTGGATAACAGATATCACACACAAGAAGTGGGTCAGATGTTTTCCTGGAAAGGTAAAGATCAAATAGGGTTTGTTTTCATTTGCAAATTTCATCAAGCAATTCTTTCCAGATGCCAGTAAAGAGTCTAAGAGTTACTGATTATGGGATTTTATTCCCCCAAGGAGAAATACGAAATGTACCAAACCAATGTTCCATCCTGCTCACTTATTTTTTGAAGTGTCACAATTTCACAAATTGAGTAGCCTCTGGTTGGTTTTGTATAGTTTATCTCAAAATATTTTTCAAAATAATAGGCACGCTATTTCGCCATCCTGGTAAACCTCATTGCACGAGGGTTAAGGGATGGCTTGAAATAGCACATTATTTTGAAATTTGGTGTTGTGTAGATGTGTCAGATTTCAAAATAAGCTAAGATAGTGCAAATTGCGTATATTATTTCAAGTTTAGGGTGCTGTGTAGATGCACCCTTCGTCCTCAATTCTCAAATCACTTGAGGGTTGATACAGATGCCCCGCAAAGCAGGGTCAGATTCTGGGCGGTGTCAGGAGGAATTGGAGGTGATAAAGTATTCATCTGAGATGGGGAACCTACAGGGAGTTGAAGTTTCAGAGAATGCAAAGTCCTAGAGAATTAATACAGAATGGCTATGTCTACACTGGCATGAATTTACTAAAATACTTTTAACGGAAAAGTTTTCCGTTAAAAGCATTTTCGGAAAAGTGCGTCTAGATTGGCAGGATGCTTTTCTGCAAAAGCACTTTTTGTGGAAAAGCGTCCGTGGCCAATCTAGACACGGTTTTCCGCAAAAAAGCCCCGATCGCCATTTTCGTGATCGGGGCTTTTTTGCGGAAAACAATACTATGCTGTCTACACTGGCCCTTTTGCGCAAAAGTCTTTCGGAAAAAGACTTTTGCCCGAACGGGAGCAGCATAGTATTTCCGGAAAACCACTGATGATTTTACAGGAGATTGTCAGTGCTTTTCCGGAAATTCAAGCGGCCAGTGTAGACAGCTGGCAAGTTTTTCCGCAAAATCAGATGATTTGCGGAAAAACTTGCCAGTCTAGACACAGCCAATATGTTTTGAGTCTTCAAAAAATGTTAGTTAACATAAGTTCCTCCTCATTATTGGTAATTTTCTGTAGCTGGTTATGGCTTTATTATCCATCTTACAAGAAAGCCTATTCAGTATTAAGGAAAGATCCATGGTGCTATCAAAGTGTGAGCCTAATTAAATTCACTTACAAGTCTATCCTTGTTTACCACGTCCTTTCTAGAAGGACAACCTTTTAAAATTCAGATCCACGTTGGTGAGGACAGGGGTCTAAATATATGGGATCTCCATGCCGGGTCAGAGCATCAGACTGTACCCTCTTCAGGGTAGGGAACTGTCTTTCTGTAAGTCTGTACAGTTCCTACCACATTTTGAATGATTTTGTAATAATAACCTTTTTTGCAGGCTGGCTAAGCTAGGGTGAGCATTCGGCCCATTTGAATTCCTGTATCTCCAAACGTTTGGCAGTTCCCCCACCATTACTACTGACTGCCACAAACTGTGAAAGTTGAGGAACTCATTAAGAGGAAGTTTGGATACACTAAAAACATCTGAATATGAAGAGGAAAAACCTCCAAAAGAGGGTTTTCTTTTATGCAGAGATGTAGGAAATTATTTTACTGCTCCCCTCAATTTCATTTTGTAAATAATAATAGTTTATAACAGCGTCCATTTATTTCACAAAAACAGAATGTATCTTGTCAGAGAAATAATCCTGATTCTGATGGATACAAAACTGGTGCGGTTTGCAGTGGTGGAGTGAATAGAAAAAGTTCATCCTAGGCTTGAGCTTGTGCCCTGGTCTATCCTAGGACTTTATTTTGAAATAACCCCCTAAGGTCGAATTTATAAGCGGAGAGTCCATACTACCAAGCCCATTATTTCAAAATAACAGGCGGTGGAATTCAAAATCTGTACTCCTGCTTTTCAGTAGGGCTGTGTCTACATTGGCACCCTTTTCCGGAAATGCTTAAAACGGAACAGTTTTCCATTATAAGTATTTCCGGAAAAAGTACGTCTACATTGGCAGGATGCTTTTCCGGAAAAGCACTTTTTCCGGAAAAGCATCCGTGGCCAATGTAGACGCGCTTTTCCGGAAAAAAGCCCCGATTGTCATTTTCGCGATCGGGGCTTTTTTGCGGAAAAGACTACTGTGCTGTCTACACTGGCCCTTTTCCGGAACAGTTTTTCCGGAAAAGGACTTTTGCCCGAATGGGAGCAGCATAGTTTTCTGGAAAAACACTGACAATTTTACAGTAGATCGTCATTGCTTTTCCGGAAAAGCAAGTGGCCAGTGTAGACAGCTGGCAAGTTATTCCGGAAAAGCGGCTGCTTTTCCTGAATAAGTGGCCAAGCGTAGACACAGTCCAGGAGTAATGCTAATTCCGGAATAGTTATTCTGAAATAATGGTAGTGTGGGTGCTCCAGTGCTGCTATTTTTAAATAACTACTCCCTCCAGTAACTTGAACTAATTACCTCAGTGCTTCCTGGGGCTCTAAGTCTGAGGTAGCAGTCCACATTACGGAGCATGCCTCAGACTAATTTCCCTGTCATGTGGACAGGCTAGTTCAATTTTGTTAAATTAGAAGTTAAGTTGAATTTATTAATTTTGAAATAGTTTCCTAGTGTAGATGTACCACCAGCCAGATTTGAACCTAGAACCTCTGGAGCTTAGTATAGGCGCCTCTACCCTTTGAGCTAAAAATTAGCTGGCTCTCAGCCCATGCTGTAGCGGTCTCTTGTTCTTATCTGTTGCTGTGGCCTAAGTGCCACTACATGGGACAGTGAATCATACTAGGGCTGCGTCTAGATTGGCATGATTTTCTGGAAATGCTTTTAACAGAAAAGTTTTCCGTTAAAAGCATTTTCAGAGCAAAGCATCTAGACTGGCATGGACACTTTTCCGCCAAAGCACTTTTTGCAGAAAAGCGTCCGTGCCAATCTAGACGCGCTTTTCAGCAAAAAAGCCCTGATCACCATTTTCACGATCGGGGCTTTTTGCCGAAAACAAATCTGAGCTGTCTACACTGGCCCTTTTGCACAAAAGCTTTGTGCAAAAGGGACGTTTGCCCAAATGGGAGCAGAATAGTATTTCCACAAGAAGCACTGATTTCTTACAGTAGGAAGTCAGTGTTCTTGCAGAAATTCAAGCGGCCAGTGTAGACAGCTAGCAAGTTTTTCCGGAAAAGCGGCTGATCTTCCGGAAAAACTGGCCAGTCTAGACACAGCCTAGGTGCATGGGTTACAAAGACATGGCCTGAGATACCTAGGGTCAGAGCATTTTGCCCTATTCTGGCTTCTTTATGGTAGGTGGAAGGGTTAAAATGCCATAAAGAGTCTCTAAAAGCTCCTTCTATGCATGGACGGAGGATTTCCTCAGTGTATGCATTGCAGAAGTCATTCTCTCCTAAAACCTTGGTGTTGAAGCATGGGGCTGGGGTGAGAGGGTTGGATTCCAGGCCATAGTTCCCCAGGGTTGTCTATTATTTACATTCAGGCCTTTCTAGCATTCAGCATAGCATGAGAACAGAAGGACACAAAGCTGGCTTAAAGGCAATTTAAAGCTATTTTTATCCTCCACTCTTCCTGGGCTGCAATTTCTGTGTCATGCCTTGAAGAGGAGCATCAGGGACTCTCACCCACTGCAATTAAGAGACCGTTAATTGCCATTTATAGTGGGATTCGAATTTGAGTTACCCTCCCACAACCTAGCTGGAAGGAGTTTGGATTCAGAATTCCAATTCCGGCTTCTCCGTTGCATTTCTAAGAAGTCTTCAGCTCTGAATATCATGGAATGGAACTCAGGTCTCTGTAGTATTTTAGGCTAAGAAGGTTTAGTGGTGTGCTGCACCAGGGTAAAAAGGTCAGTGGTGTTGGCCATGCAGTTCTGGACAAAGTTTAAACACCATTAAGAAAAGTAATAGACGTAATGTCTTTCATGTAGACGGAATCTCGCTCATTTTTTAGCTTGCATGTATGTTGGGCGATATCTCCAACTGATAAAAAGTGCCATTGTTGGGGTGAAATTCATTCTTTGTGTGCTAGCCAAATGCCACAGCAGGGTTTTATTTTTAAGGAAGGCATGAAGGGTAACTTAACTTTTCCAAAGCAAAGAGGAGCCAGAACGTTGGGGTCAATAGAATGTTATTACTAGATGCGTAGTCTTCATTTTTGGTCCCACCTCAATGATGGTAGCTCCAGTGACATATGGTCCACTAGCACCATGTTGGGCCATCGATGTAGTAGTAACACTCCCAGAAGAGTGCACCTTGGTGGGTCACGAAAGCTGCTTTTGGTATCAGTTGGGGTATCCTTAGGGAACTCTGTAATATACTTAGGAGAAAACTACCTGCCCTGTAGCTAACAGCATAGGAAGCGAATGAAAGCCCAGCTGAGGAAGGCAAGCCCCAGCCCTGCTCCACCCCTTCAGTGCAAGCCCCTCCCCTGGAGCCAAGCCCTGCTCACTCCCAGCCTTCCTGGTCATGGGGTAGGCTGGGGCTGCTGTTTTATGGCCCAATCTGGCCCTCCCTAGCAGCCAGGGCGCACTGTGGCCCTCATTCTTCCGTGGTGGCTGGGGAAGCCACGCTGCCTCACCACAACCCCAGCCTTCTGTGGTCAGACATGTAGGCAGTTTTGGGAAGGCTGTGCCTTCCTTCGCCTACGTTACCGGCCGGCCATGGCTAACAGCTTCTTCATGCTAGGAGTTTATCAGCAATGAGGATTATGCTCCGGCTGCGATAGAAGAGAATACATGTGTTCCAATAGCACCTCATCCACCACCCACTGATTCAGCAACCCACCCAAGTACTGACCAGGCCCAACTCTGCTTAGATCCTGAGATCTAACAGCATCACAACCCAAGATGTTACGGTTGCAGAAAAAAAAAACCCTTATGAGACAGGTGACATGAGGGAGAGAACCATTGCTGTGTGAGACAGATTCAAATTCTTTAAAAGCCAGTCTTCCAGTGCTATTTTGCCCCGTGTGAGACTGTAATTTATTTTAGTAAGTCAGGTTTCAGAGAAATAATAAATCTGTCATATTGTTCTTATTGTCTATTTCCTTATTTATTACTGTAGATAAACATCTCTTTGTGAATCTGGCCTAGTGCATTGTTTTGCATTGATTTATATTCTGATTATTTGCATAAGTGACTAGCTTTCATTCTCACATTCTGTAGTGTATACAGTAAGTTCCCATTGACGGAAACTTTTTACCTGATCTCTATAAGAAATGAAATGAGTTCTCAGACAATAAAACATGCAAAGTTAGCTTAAACATATTTCCTATTGTACCAGTATATGCCCCAAACAAGATGATGACCTATTCTCTTGACAACTTCCCTATCTTTATATTGTTTTTTTAGTGAAATGAACAGCAATACAGAGCATTGTTCAACCTCCGTGATCACTCAGTTTAAGGATGATCCCTACCACAGACTTACATATGAGGCCTGAGATGACTCAGGCGTCCAATCCTGGCACTGCACATCTGCACGCAATAGGTACAGACATTTCCTGGTGGGTCAGCTGCCCACTAGGGCTGTGTCCAGACTCAGGGGTTTTTTTCGGGAAAAGTAGCCTTTTTCCAAAAAAACTTCACCTGCGTCTAGACTGCAGCCGCGTTCTTTCGAAATTAAATCGAAAGAACGCGGCTTTTCTTTCGACGGCGGTAAACCTCATTTCACGAGGAAGAACGCCTTCTTTCGAAAGTGCTTCTTTCGAAAGAAGGCATTCTTGAATGTAAATAGGGCTTCTTTGAAAGAGAGCATCCAGACTCACTGGGTGCTTTCTTTTGAAAAAGCGGCTTGCTCTTTTGAAAGTTCCACGTGCAGTCTAGACGCTCTCTTTCAAAAGAGGCTCTTTTGAAAGGATCTTTCGAAAGAGCCTCTTTCAAAAGAGGCTTGCAGTCTAGACATAGCCTAGGAGAAAAAGCTTCCTTTTTCCTTCCATTGCTAGCCTCTGAAAGACGGGCATCTTGAAGGCTGCCATGTTTATCTTGCTCAGACTTGAGCTCCGGCTCTGCCAATTCAATCTGGGACTCAAAAGCCAATCTCAGTTCTTTCTGGCTTTCATCATCAATAGTAAAGATTGACAGTCAAATGTAATGGATAGTGCACAAGCTAAAGAGGGCCTATTAGAACATCGGAATTGCCATACTGGATCAGAAGAATCGTCCACCTAGTTCTCTGTTGGGCTCTCACAGTGGCAAGTCCCAACTGTTCCTGAGGAATGTATAAAACTCACTTAGTGGACAATCAGGCCACGACCTGGGGGAAATTTTTGGCTCACATCCTGCAACATCCGTACAAGCACTCTGGCCCAGCCGTGGGGACTCACAAGCCCTCCTCCTTGCCATGGTGGGCCCACCGCCTTGGGAGAGGATGTCAGGCCAATCTGCGGCTGCCGAGTGCAGCAAGACACAGAAGATATTGATGTCTCTCAAAGCGTTCTGATCTGCTGGGTGTCTGGAGACACCGGAAGACAAGCTGTTCTACTGGACAAAGGACAGGGCGCGAGTCCCTCTTCTGACACCACATCCCTCTGTGGCTTTGTGAAGTCATTAACTCTTTGCCTCCCCTTCCCAGTGGGTAAAATGGTCCCAGAGGGTGGTTTTGCTGACGGGCCCACTGACAGGGGTGAGAGGAGAGTTGCCCTGGGGCTTGGTGATTCACAGGGTCTCAGGGCTTCTGGCTGTTGCCTACTGTGGTAGAGACGGCAGCCAGAACCCTGGGCTCTTTAAATGACCACTGGAGCACTGTGCTCTGAGTCTCTCTGAAGGCTGAGAGAGGGCGCATTGCACTCTGGGCAGCGCTGAGGGCTGGCTGTTCCAGCCCTTCCCCGTTTTTCCTGAAGCTCCTCCCATTCCGGCAACACAGAGCCCTACCCATTGGAGGCCGTCAGCTCCCCTGTTTGATGATCAATGTTTTTGAATGGTGGCTCCATCAGAAGGTTCAGGCAACTTTCCTGGGCAAAGGGCTTAGGGACTCTCGCTCATTTGGCGTCCTTTGGAAAGTGGTTTTGGAAGTCTGGTCAATTATTCATTGATTGTAGGACAGGCACCAGGCAGCCCAGCTCTGTTTCCAGCTGCAGGAGGGAGCCCAGAGCTCCACCCCCTCCTAGGTTAGAATCAAATTAGTTTAAATTTGGGATTTCCTCAGGAAAATGCCATGGATGACCCTCCCCAAGATTCACAGGCACAACTTGTGAGCGTAGCCGACGGGAGCCTGTTACATGCAGGCAGGGGATGGTGACCAAAAATCTCTTCACAGGCCCCTTTGAAGGCTCTCTAGCTCCCCTCAGACTGAGCCAGGACTTTTGGAAAGATGAAGAATGGGATTTTCCGGTGCACTTGGGGTTGGCCTAACTTTGTTCCCATTGTTGTTCGTGGTTGAACTTCTGTTGACTTGAGTAGGAGCAATGCTAGGCCAAAGCCAAGTGCTTTTGAACATCCCACTGTGATGTGCAGCTGGTAGAGAAACTCTAAAAATGTTCCACTTGGCTTCAGGCTGGTGAATAAACATGCTAGTGAGGAGGAAGAAGAGATCTCAGCATGAAGTTCTTCCTCAGCTGCTCACCATGGTGTTGAATTGGCTTTCATGAGCCAGCTGATCTTATGTGCAGCCAGGTTATGTATGATTAGTTTTATAGGCTTCCCCAAATCCTACACACCAAGGCTACGTCTAGACTGCAAGCCTCTTTCGAAAGAGGCTTTTTTGAAAGATACTTTCGAAAAAGCCTCTTTCAAAAAAGAGAGTCTAGACTACAACCAGTACTTCCGAAAAAGCAAGCCGCTTTTTCGAAAGAGAGCACCCAGGCAGTCTGGATGCTCTCTTTCAAAAAAGCACAGTTTGCATGACATAGTGCCTTTTTTTGAAAGAGCACTTTCGAAAAAAGGTGTTATTCCTCATGAAATGAGGAGTACCGCCATCGAAAGAAAAGCCGCGTTCTTTTGATTTAATTTCGAAAGAACGTGTCTGTAGTCTAGACGCAGGTGAAGTTTTTTCGAAAAAAGGCTACTTTTTTTGAAAAAACCCTACAGTCTAGACGCAGCCCAAGGCTGTGTCTACACTAGGAAATTATTTCAAAATTGACTTAAGAACTCCTGATTTAACTTGACTGTCCTCACTATGTGAAGCCTCAAAGTTAGTCTGAGGCAGGCTCTGTTAATGTGGACACGCTACCTTGTACTCAGAGCCCCAGAAAGCACTGTGGAGAACTGTGGGAGGACTCCTGGAGGCCAATTAGTTCGAATTAGTGGCACCAGCGCGTCCACACTAACGTTATTTCGAACGTACAAGTTCAGAATTAGCATTATTCCTGATGAAAAGCAGGAGCACAGAGTTGGAATTCTGCTGCCTGTTATTCCAAAATTACAGGCTTGGTAGTGTGGACACCGCTTATTCATTCAAACTTGGGGGAGTTAGTTGGGACCCAATGTAGACCAGGGACAAGTAACAAAGGGGTATGTAGCCCCTCTGTTCAAGGTGCTAAAAGCCTACAGCAGTCTTCCATTTCTGATGTTCTGAGCCTAAGAACAGGTCAGTCCTGTCCCTAGATGAGGAGAAATTCTTTCCTGGAAGTGTTTGCAGTGTAACTAAAGGCATTTTACTTACATAACATTTATTACTCCCACCCCCAAACAAACTTCTTTCCAATTTGTAAACAGTGGATTTAAAAAGCCTTGTGCCGGAGCCAGGAGCAGGAATGGAATGTTCCCCCTGCGCAAATTTGCATTTTAAATATACTGGGCTAGATCCTCAGCCGGCGTCAAGGGATGTTGTACTGTTTGCTTCAGTGGAGCTGTACTGTTTACAGGTGAGGTGTTGAGCTGCAGTTTTTTACAGCCAGCCAGTACATTAGTTTTATGTGGGCAGTTCGGGCCTATAAAAACAGCAGTCCTATTTGAGCATTTAAAGCTGGCTCTACAGTTTTGGGGTTTTTAAAGCATAATAGATGGTTTGAATTGTCAAAAACCACACACACACACACACACTCCTCCCGGCTTTGAGAAACATCCCTGTGGACAAACACACCCAGGCAACACCCTGAGTCATTCTTGAACCACACAATTCTGCTGTCTGGTTATAAGAATTGACAGGTGAGCTGGAATAATGTGGGAGTGATATTCAAACCAGATTGTAGCCTTGCATGCAAGGTGTTCATTTAGTTTCCTTCTATAGTAGCATGTATCAACACCGTTCTGGGCCTTACTTAACTAAAAGGAAACTTGGCAGGTTGTTAGAGCAGGGGACTGAGGCTATGTCTAGACAATGGGGTTTTTGTGGGATATCCCACAAAAACCCTGCCACGTCTAAGGAACGCGTTTGCTCTTCCGCTTTTTTTCGTGGAAAAGCAAACACGCTCTTTCGGGGAGCATAAGGACTCCACCGAGAGAGGAGGCTTTTCCACCATTTCGCCCCATCTAGATGGGGGCCAAATGGCGGAAAAACCTCTTCCAAAAAAAAAAAAAAAAAGAAGCAGAAAAAACTACGCAAAATGCAAAGTGCATTTTGCGTAGCTTTTTCTGCAAAAACGTTGCAGTCTAGACCTAGCCAGAGACAGGACTTGTCATCTATTGCCACTGAGTCTTTGTACCTCACTTTCCCC
This sequence comes from Pelodiscus sinensis, assembly GCF_049634645.1. Taxonomy (NCBI): domain Eukaryota; kingdom Metazoa; phylum Chordata; order Testudines; family Trionychidae; genus Pelodiscus; species Pelodiscus sinensis. The sequence goes on along the minus strand of NC_134717.1, from coordinate 7,643,562 downwards.
ATCTCTGAAGAGACTTCACTGAGTTATTCAGGCTTTGCACTGGTGCAGTGGAGGAATGCTCCAGATTTGAGAAAACAGTCGATTTAGCTATGGCACCATTTAAATAACAGTAACAAAGAAAGAATGGTAGGATACAATATAAAGACAATAACCACTTGTATTCGGAGGTAGTCAGACTTTGAACAGTGTTCACTGAAATGTTTCATTTTAATAACATCAACAGCAAGGTGAAAATGTTTTGTCCCAGTTTTCATTTTGTTTTGGTTTTAGATTAAGACATTGAAGTAGAAGGCTTATTCAGTGGTTAGGGCACTGGGGTATGATTGGGGAACCTTTATTCAACTCCTTGCTCTGCCACAAACTTCCCAAATGACATTGGGCAAGACCCTTGCCAACCTCTGCTTCTGCTGCAATAGGGATAGCAGCATTGCCTTACCTCTCATAAGTGTTGTATGAATAAATCATGAATCTTTTAATAGTCTGGTTTGGCAGCATTGAAATTAAACACTTCAGTGTGAAAATGACATAATTAGCTGGTTCTGGACGGAAATGTTAATCTTCTGTTCAGATTCAGAATGAACACAAAGGTGAATCTTCTGTAGAGGGGAAATTCTGATCATCTCTATGCATCGTCCTGCAAAGATTTGTCTCTGAGGCTTGTTTTGCAAGGACAAGGAAACCTACGGGGGTACCATGCCAAAAGAAGGCTGCATTGTGAGAAGCCATTTAATGTGGGTGGGAGTGTAGCATCTGGAGGCATAAACTCTAGAGAGGACAGGAGCAGTCAGAATGCCCCTTGGGACACCAGAATTGCCAACTGTCATCATTATAGGGGGTTTTCTCAAAGCCCCAGCTCCCGAGTCCTGTGACTAGTTCACAATCTCAATAGCTTCTAGCCCACCTCATCTCAGAGAAAAGCTTGACAATGCGACCCAATGTGCACTTAAAAGGTTCAAAACCCAAAAGGCAAACAAAAAGCACCTGAAGTACATGTTTAAATGTAAACAATGATTTTGAATATGGCAGTGTGGGCCATACGGCGACCCTGGGAGAGAAAGCTTTCTGAGGCATTGCTAGAAGTACAAGGATTAGCCAGTGGTTGGGACACTGGTATAAGATTTGGGAGCATGTGTTTAATTCTCTTCTCTGCCACCGACTTCCCATGTGACATTGGGCAAGACACTTAGCATCATAGCATCATCTGCCTCAGTGGGATGTACAATTGGGAAAACAACATTGCCTTAGCTCTCATGAGTGTGGTGTGAATAGATACATAAAAGATTGCAAAGCGTTTTGCAATCTTCGTGTGCACTTGTGAAAAAAGCAATCATAATTCCAGGGTGTATGAAGAGGGGTATTATCTCTAAGACAGAAGAGGTAACTGTTCTGCTGTACTTGCCAGTGGTGAGGCCGCCTCTGGTGTATTGTGTCCAGTTTTGGGTGGCACACTTTGGATGGCTCATGGAAAAGAATCCAGAGGAGAGCTCAAAAATAACAGAAGATTTTAAAATCCCTGACATCTGAGGAAAAGTGAAGAAAAACTGGGCATGTTAAGAGACAGGAAGATCGGGGTGGGAGCAGGGGCTGGACCTAATAACAGATCCCAAATATCTCTAGGGCTTTTATAAAGAGGAGGCTGATCCATTGCTCACGAAGGTCAGTGAAGGTGGGACAAGAAGTAATTGGCTTAATGTACAACAAGGAACATTGAGGTTAGCTATTAGGGAAAACTTTCTAACTATCCGGGGAATGAAGCTGTGAAATAGGTTTCCAAGGGAGGCTGCAGGGTTTTCAGAACAGGTTGGACAACACAGTCGGGGAAGAGGGGAAGGGGAGTGGGTTAGGTACGCTTGGTCCTGCTTCAGATTTGGGTCCTGGGCTAATGTCTTCTAGTGTTTCCTTCCCAGCTTTACCTTTTTCCAATGAAAAATGCACCATACGAGGTGGATAGCGCTGTACGTTAAATAGGATGCAGTGGTGGGCTTGGACCCATGGTAGTAAAATGGTGGGAGGAGGAGCACAGACACAGCATTCTCCAGTGCCACTCTTATTATGTTGCACCTTTCTCCCTATGCCTGTTCCTTTCACGCTTTGTGGTAGTTGGCCTTTAATGTACATACAGGCATGACTGGTGAGAGCCAGTTGTATAGGGTACAGGGTCCCACGCCAGGGGGATTCAGCCCAAAACTCAGAACTTTTTGCCCTTTTAGTCTACATTTTTTCAATTGCAAGAAACCTCAAAGAGGCAAAAGCTCCCTCAGACGCTGCTTTGACACTAATAACATGGGGTATCAGGGCTACAGCACGGTTAGAACATGGTCCTCCCTCCCCCACTTCTTTCTATCCACACAAACACGTTTCACACAGAGTTTGAGTAGAGTTACTTGTATTGTGCGGCTTTCTTCCACTGCTACAGAGCGATATGAAGCTTCAAAAGTTAAAAGTCAGAAAGGACCATTCTGAGCATGTAGTCGGACTCCCTGCAGAATACAGGCCGGAGAACCACACCCAGTAAGTTCTGTAGCTACCCCGTAAGGCTTGTTTGAACTATAGTGTAGCTTTTCAGAATGGCATCTCAGCTCAATGTAAGGAGTGATGGAGACTCCACCATAGGCCTAGGTAAATTGTTCCAGTGGTGAATTACCAATAACGTTTTAATTACAATTTAAATAAATGGGCATTGTACACAGGTTGGTTTGGTTATTTCTTTTCTAAAATCTTAGTGATACACTGTTTTGACCCAGGTGGTCAGGCTTTCTAAAACGGTCACCTCTATAATGAGGCTGGGCACCTTATCCCCATTTTATAGACAGCAAGCTGAGGCAGAGAGACTAAGGACGTTGGTGGTAGAACAGGCGCGTGGAACTCATCTTCCCACATGCCTAGATGCCTGCCCTAATCCCTGGACAAAAACTATTGCAGAGCATCGCAAAAGTGGCAGAGAAATGCTCTAAAACCACGGGGTCTTGACTTACGTTTCATTGCACTGATAACATCAGAACCCAGTGGAACTATTAAGGCAGGGTCTGTTATAGAGTGGGTGGCTCTGTCCAGCAGTTGCACTGACACTAGTGTTCAAACCAGGCTTTAAAAAAAAAAAAAAAGAATGGTTGTGAGGTGCCTTGAAACATTTAAGGGGCAGGGCTTCAGTCACTCGGCCCAGGGTCACTAAGGAAGTCTAGGGGGTGGTTGGGTTTAGCCTGAGGTGGCCTGTGTTATATAAGTGGGCAGACAAGATGGTTCAATGCTTCTTTCAGGCCTTAAATGCAGTGAGTGTTTGTGGCGAGGCAGAGAATTGATTGCTGGGCCCAGAATAACGCGCCAGCCGCTACATCTTCCTTCCTATCCCATACAATACCCCTCCTCACCTCCTCCTCCACCCCCCTGCAGAACAGACATTTTCACCTAGTTTGCCATTTTTTTAAAGTGAACAGTCTTCAGCTGAGGACTTTTAGCTTATCCCCAGCAAGGAATATGTCTGGACTATTTAAGGAGCTGTCGATCCTGTGTTAAGCAGCTTACGTTCCCATTCCTTGTCTTGCAGCACCACCTGCTGCTGGCTCTGGGCATTTCAGAACAGGCTGAACACTGACCTCTTTGTCCTCTGCATCTGCTTAGTCCCACCTGCACAGCTGAGACTGCTTGGCTAGCGAAAGGGGATTGTTAGGTCCCCCTCTGAGACTTGGCTGTAAAGTTACTTGTGTCCGTTTACTCATGGGCAGCAGGGGAACCAGCAGTGAGGGGAAGTTAGCTCACGCTTCACCCCTTCTGCTTCCTGCTGGAGCTCAGAGTCCCTACCCCCCCTCGCCCTGGGCCCGTTCCACCCCTTTTGACCTCAGCCCCAGAGAACAGGCCACAGCAGCCTCAACCCCAACCCCAAGAATGGGATGGGCAGTGCCACCACACTCCAGCCTTGGAGTGAGCACCCCCAAACTCAGCGCCAGAGGTAGGGTGCATGTGCGCGCGCGCGTGTGTGTGTGCACGCACGCTACCACAGCACCCCTGACTGGAGTGCCAGCCCGAGCCTCCTTAAGTCCTGTCAGGCTCCACCTAAGCCTGCCCTGCTGGACGTCAAAAGAGCAGGGACTTTCAGCACTCCTTGCGTTCGCCCCCCCCCCCCCCCCATGGATTTACTGATTCACAAAGAAAAGTAACCACACCAGAGCGATACACTTGATTTGGCTTTAATGCATTTCCCCTTCCTTCTCAGTGCCTCAGAACAAGGCGGCCACCCTAGAATATGATGAAAATCAGCCACAGGCCACGGACACGCTTCCTGCTGGGGTCTTCTGCTCTTGGAAATACGCCAGCAGCACTTGCGTGGAGACACTGGAGGTAAAACTGTCCAAAGCCTCTACGTGATCTGGGTGTGTGGAACTGTGGTTCAAGGAGACATTGAATCCACTACCGCAGGGGATGTCCAAGCCCAGCTGTAATCCTGGTTCTTCCTGGGGCTGGCCCATGTGGCTGTGTCTGCAATGCTTTGCTATTTGAGCTACCAAGAGGAAAGCTAGTTTGAGCATGTCTACAGCAGATCCTGTGATTCCAGGGCAACCTTACCTGTGAGCCATATCTGCACTACACTAACTCATGTCAGCACGCAGCCACCACAGTTGTTAAAACACTTCTGTGTGTGCACATTTGGCTCCTCGTATTAGTGGTGCATATCCTCCTTAGGAATACGTGTCAATTATATTGTCAGCGTGAGGCCTTTGGGGACAGCTCCTGGAGGCCAGTGAAACGTGACGTGAGCACAGCAGAGTTTCTACTGACACTGGGTCAACCTAAGGACATTTTTGGTTTTCTGAAATGTTTTTTAAAAGGAAAAAAATTGGTAACCCCCTCAACTCTTCTATAATATTGTGTTACTAAATGGTGGAATGGTTTCCCCCTATAATTTTAGCCAACTGGAACATAGACACAGAGATTTACTGAAAAGGTTTCAAAAACCAGGAAGTTATGAAAAATCTGACTAGGTGCTGGGCTGCAGCTATAGCTGAAAAATCCGGCCTTCCAATGCCTCACTTTTTTGTCTGTAAAACGGGGAGAAGAGCAGTACCTTAGGGTATGTCTACACTACCCTCCTAGTTCGAACTAGCGGGGTAATGTATGCATACCGCACTTGTTAATGAAGCCCGGGATTTGAATTTCCCGGGCTTCATTAGCATAAGCGGGGAGCCGCCATTTTTAAATCCCCGCTGCTTCGAACCCCGTGTAGCGCGGCTACACGGGGCTCGAACTAGGTAGTTCGGACTAGGGTGCCTATTCCGAACTACCGGTACTCCTCGTTTCACGAGGAGTAACGGTAGTTCGGAATAGGACCCTAGTCCGAACTACCTAGTTCGAGCCCCGTGTAGCCGCGCTACACGGGGTTCGAAGCAGCGGGGATTTAAAAATGGCGGCTCCCCGCTTATGCTAATGAAGCCCGGGAAATTCAAATCCCGGGCTTCATTAGCAAGTGCGGTATGCATACATTACCCCGCTAGTTCGAACTAGCGGGGTAGTGTAGACATACCCCCACTGCTTTAAGGGAGGATAGGGAGTTGCCCAGATATAACATTATGGCTGTGTCTAGACTGGCCAGTTTTTCCGGAAAATCAGCCGCTTTTCCGGAAAACCTTGCCAGCTGTCTACACTGGCCACTTGAATTTCCGCAACAGCACTGACTTCCTATTGTAAGAAATCAGTGCTTTTTGCGGAAATACTATGCTGCTCCCGTTCGGGCAAAAGTCCCTTTTGCGCAAAACTTTTGCCCGTGTAGACAGCTCAGATTTGTTTAGCGCAAAAAAGCCCTGATTGCGAAAATGGCAATCGGGGCTTTTTTGCGCAAAAGCGCGTCTAGATTGGCCACGGACGCTTTTCCACAAAAAGTGCTTTTGCGGAAAAGCATCCGTGCCAATCTAGACGCGCTTTTCCGAAAATGCTTTTAATGGAAAACGTTTCCGTTACAAGCATTTCCAGAAAATCATGCCAGTCTAGACTTAGCCAACGAGGGCACTCGTAGTACTTTCGACAGATGAGGAAATTTTTCCACAGGACAGTGACTACAAACTCCTTTCACATGAACCAATGAACAACTGTATGACTTAGTTGCTATCAGCCGGGGTGAGTGTGATGGAGTGGTCCGGCCACAACCTGCCCCAGAGAAACCACAGAGAGGTCGTCCATGCAGGCAGGAGTGGCAGTGGAGGAACTGGCCAATCCGGGGCCAGGAAGGCCTACAAAAGGAGCTGCAAAACAGAGCCGCAATCAGTGCTGGGCAGAGCTCAAGGAGAGCAGACTGTGAGGCTGGCTGAGGAAGTTGTCTCTAAGAGGGGAAGCCCTGGAGGTACCATTCTTTCTGTGTGGGGAACAGACTTGGAGACACTTAGCAGAGTGCACCTGGCTGGGCCCCTGTTAAGTGTGTATCTTGGAAGGGGTTTGTATTGCACACAGGAGCGTGACTTGGCCAGAGGGCTGAATAGCTGAAAAGGCTAAAGAACAGGACAAGTGCAGACATGCACACTCGGCCAAGCGGGAGGGGTATGTGCTCGGGAGGTGAGTGCTATCCTGTTGGTCAGATTCTAAAAAATGACCCAGCAATCCAGCATCCAATAGCTGAAACTTTTATTTTTCTTTCCTTTCTACCAAAAACTCCAGAGCCTTTGGAGTGACTTTTCTCTCCCCTATTTATTACCAGCTGCCCTGTCCTGCATCAGAAGAGCCGCTCCTGTTACAGCTGCCTGCTTCCCACGCTGCATGCCATCCTCAGCTGCTTGCAAGCAGCCACCAGAGGTTGCTGTAGAGCAATCTAGGCAACGCTGCGCCCATTCACAAGATCACCATCTGGGTAAGGGTCCCGGCCGCTGCCAACTCAAGGGTTGCGAGGCCTAAAATCTTTCCTAGTCCTAAAGCACCTGTCAGCTGCATCAAAAGCTAAGCACCAGCCTTAATCCTTCAGTAGCTTGGAAAGTTAGAAAAAAAAAATCCTCAAACAGTTTAGCAATTCCAGCCATGTGGGAGTTATTTTCCACGCCATCCAGCATTACAATCACAGTAAGTGCCACTTGTTTCATCTACCAAACTGCTAGGGTTGGGAGGCAGAGGCCTGCAGGATTTACTCTCCCCTTGTTCTTGGCAGACGGACTTGGGAACTAATTTTATTAACAATTTCCCCCAACTCACTGTGTGACTGAATTCTGAGTAAAATCCACATGTGTACTGCTTCAGTACACTTCTGCTCATCCTGTAAATACCTCTCCTAGTGACTTGTACCTGATTAACACTGTTGAAATTCCTTCGAGCGGGGAGCAGTCCCTCACAACTCTCTTTTTTATAGGTAGCAAGTTTAAAACAAACAAAAGGAAGTATTTCTTCACACAATGCCCAGTCAACCTGTGGAACTCCTTGCTAGAGGACGTTGTGAAGATCAGGGTTCCACAGGGTTACTGTTGAAGGCCTGGAGGTATATAAAAATGTAAGAATGGCCATAGTGGGTCCGACCAAAGGTCCGTCTAGCACAGTATCCTGTCTTCCAGCAGTTGTTATTGCCAGGTACCCCAGAGGGCATGAACAGAACAGGGAATCATCAAGTGATCCCACCCTTGTTGCCCATTCCCAGCTTCTGGCAAACAGTGGCTAGGGACACCATTCCTACCCATCCTGGCTAATAGCCATTGTTGGACCTAACCTCCATGAATGTATCAAGTTCTTTTAACTCCTGGTCTTCACACTATCCTCTGGCAAGGAGTTCCACAGGTTGTCTGTGCGTTGTGTGAAGAAATACTTCCTTGTGTTTGGTTTAAAGCTGCAGCTTATTAAAAAACATGAGTTGTAAGGGACTGCTCCCTGCCTGTAGGAATCTAAACAGACGATATAATCAGGCTTAGGCTGGATCAGCTGCGTAGATAGCCTATGCCATAGCAGCTGAAAACATCCCTGTCTCCTGCTCCCAATGGATAACTCTGTCATGCTGCGGGCCGTTCCTCTGCCCTAAGCCGTCTTTTCATAGAATCATAGAATAATAGGACTGGAAGGGACCTTGAGAGGTCATCGAGTGCAGCCCCCCGCCCTCAAGGCAGGATCAAGCTCCGTCTACACCAGGGGTCTCCAAACTACGGCCCGCGGGCCGGATGCGGCCCGCGAGGCCCTCTCATCCGGCTCGTGGAGACCGTCCCTGGGGTGCCGCCGAACGGGCCCTTCTTGCCGTGGGGGGGGGCCCTGTCAGGGGTGTGCGGCGTGTACTCACGCCGCGCCGGGGCAGGAGAAGCGGGCCGCTCCGCTGACAAGCGGCCGCGCGGCGGCAAACGGCGCAGGGGGCGGGGGTTAGCACGGGCGGCGTTCCCCCGCCCAGACTGACAGGGCAGCCGGCCAATCAGGGGGCAGGAGAAGCGGGCCGCTCTGCTGACAAGCAGCCGCGCGGCGGCAAACGGCGCAGGGGCCGGGGGTTAGCACGGGCGGCGTTCCCCCGCCCAGACTGACAGGGCAGCCGGCCAATCAGGGGGCAGGAGAAGCGGGCCGCTCCGCTGACAAGGGACAACAAATCTAAAGCCAGAAATGTCTGCTATTTTGGCATCCAGGAAACAATTTCACCATTCACACTAATACAGGTGTTCATGTGTAGTGTATCAATGTGTTATTAAATAATAACTGAATAAAATAATATTAAATAAATAATTAAAAACAACATCCATGTTTTGATTGTTTTTTATTTGGACCTCAAGTGTGTAGTCGGCCCCCGAACTGCTGTTTGATAGTTAATGCGGCCCTCGGGCTGAAAAGTTTGGAGACCCCTGGTCTACACCATCCCTGACAGATGTCTATCTAACCTGTTCTTAAATATCTCCAGAGAGGGAGATTCCACCACCTCCCTTGGCAATTTATTCCAATATTTGACCACCCTGACAGTTAGGAATTTTTTCCTAATGTCCAATCTAAACCTCCCTTGCTGCAGTTTAAGCCCATTACTCCTTGTCCTGTCCTCAGAAACCAAGCTGAACAAATTTTCTCCTTCCTCCTTGTGACACCCTTTTAGATATTTGAAAACCGCTATCATGTCCCCCCTTAATCTTCTTTTTTCCAAACTAAACAAGCCCAGTTCATGAAGTCTGGCTTCATAGGTCATGTTCTCTAAACCTTTAATCATTCTTGTCGCTCTTCTCTGTACCCTTTCCAATTTCTCCACATCTTTCTTGAAATGTGGTGCCCAGAACTGGACACAGTACTCCAGCTGAGGCCTAACCAGTGCAGAGTGCAGAGTGCTGATCTTCTCCATATGTGGCAGGTACCAGGGCTTATGCATACTCAGAGCAGGCCTACAGGACCAGTTTCCTTGCCTACTTTGCGAATCCTGCTTCAGTGTTGGTGGCTTTAGCCTGAGCCAATGGTCCAGGCTGTTTGTTATCTGTGGGTCAGCAGCAGGGCTTAGACAGTTTGGGGAATACTGACAGGTGCACCGGGTATTTAGAGGCCTGTGTGTTAGGTTGCGGTCGAGTGGCAGCTTTCAATATGGCCAGGGTGTGCAAATGGTACACATATGCACCTAAGATGGTGGATAAGAGCCTAAGCATTTAGAAGGTAAGGCCACCATAGCTCTAATTGCAGATTACCAAATTCCTGAGGTGCCATTAGAGTGGCCAGGTGTCTGGTTTTCGACTGGAACACCCGCTCAGAAAGGGCCCCTGGTGGGCAGCAGGATCCGACTGCCTCGCTGAGCCCCTGGGCAAAGTGGGAGAAGGGCCTGCCCCCTAGAAGGGGCGGGACCTCAGGTGGAAGGGTGGGGCTGGGGCTAGCCCCTCCTCCCCCGTCGGCAGGCCTGCAGGTAGGTCCTGTCAGCACTGCGGACTAGACTGTTAAAAGTCTGGTTGGTGGCATGAGCAGGCCCCCTACCTGGCTCTGTGCAGCATTTCTGGCTCCTAGGTGAAGGGGCGACAAGGGAGGAGCTGCATGGTGACCCTGCCTCATGGACTGGCTCTGCAGCTTCCATTGGCCAGGAACCGCAGCCACTGGGGACTGCACCGGTGGGTGGGGGGGTCACCACTTTGCCTAGGAACTGGAGGGACATGCTGGCTGCTTCCAGGGAGCTGCCCAAGGTAAGTGCCACCCGGAGTCCGCACCCCTCTCCCCCCCTCCTACACCCTTCAACCCCCTACCCTAGTCTGGAGCCTCCTCTCACATCCTGAGCCCCTCATTTATGGCCCCACCGCAGAGCCCACACCCGCCAGCCCAGAACATGAACCGGCTCCCACACCCCAGCCCCTTGCCTCAAGTGATGTGGGGGATAGAGTAAGTGGGGGGCTTCAAGGAAGGGGTGGGCCAGATGCTGGGCAAGGATGTTTGGTTTTCTGGGATTAGAAAGTTGGCCACGTTCTACCACTTCCCCCCTCTAATGCCCTGCCCCTGCACTGCTGTTTTCCTCACTCTTTCCTCTTCTCCCCTCTCCTTGTTGCTCGATGATTCATCAGAGGGAGGGATAGCTCAGTGGTTTGAGCATAGGCCTGCTAAACCCAGGACTGTGAGTTCAATCCTTGAAGGGACCTTTTAGGGATCCGAGGCCACCCTGTCAGGGTTGGTACTTAGTCCTGCTGTGAGGACTGGACTTGATGATCTCTCATGGTCCCACCCAGCTCTATGAAATAGGTATATCTCCATATTATTATCTCAAGACACCTGCGTTCAGGTAGGAGATAGTCCCAGCTGCGTAGAGGCTGCTTTGAGTTAATGACCCAGCATTTTCCTGTGCCCCATGGTAATTGGAATTTTGGTTTGGGTGCGATTTAGGGTAGCCAGGTCCCTCAAAACTGGACATCTGTCAACCCTAAATGGCACTCAGCCCTAGATCTTCCAAACAGGGCTACTTGCAATCCTTCTGGTTTTTACCTAGACAATCTGGTTGCCTTCTGTGTCCAAGTCCCAAGAACTCAGAATAGATTATTTCCCTGTTCATGAAGGGACTCTCTAGAGTAGTCTTGTGAGGGACACTGTGGAATCCCATCGTGGGAGGTTTTTAAGACCAGGTATCAGGGACAGTTGCTCATGCCTCACTGCAGGAGGCTGGCCTTGATGACATCGCAATATCCCTTTGAGCCTACATTTCAATGTTTGGTTGGTTTTTTTTTAACATGGAAGTAAACAAAATATTCTTGCCTGTATGACAGTTCCATCCAATAATAAACCTTTTACAGTGATGAATAGTCCCTGATAGCAACCCTGATAACCTTGAATGTTTCTTGTCGACTTCAGTTATCTCAGCTGTTCTTTCATGTCTTTGTTAAAGCTGAAATACATATGTTCCTGCTCAGGTAGGAGTGCTAGCAAAAGCTAATTTAGAGGTCCAGCATTTTCTGCTACATGTGAACATCACTCAGCAGAGAAAATGCTTAGGTTAATCCAAGGATGGAAGGCTGATCTTTTTGTGTAATTCCAGCTCTGGCACAAACTACATAGGGCTGCATTTTTAAAGTATTTAGGTATTGTCAAACTGAATGATGCAACACCTAATTGAATTATGAGCCTAAATCTCATGTTCAGAAAGGGATTTTGGTATTTAAGGATTTTGTTTAGGGCTAAATTAGAGCAGTCCTGAGGCTATTAGAATCTCTGTTACGTAAATTATTTAAAAATGGATCGGAGAAGCCTCTGGGTAGAAAATATCCTGCATGTGCTTAGGAGACCGAATGGGCAAAAAATACTTGGCAATTATATAGCTCTTGTCAGCTGAGCCTTTAAAATTGCCTCACAAAAGTGCATCCCATTTTACAGAAGGGGAAACTGAATCTCACAGGTAAGGGACGCACAGGTAAGCCTCTTGCGCAAAAACGGCCCCTAATTAATTATGCAAACAAAGCATGGCAATATGCTAATCTGCACTTCATAGGCTTTTGCGCAAGAGGGATGCAATGTAGCCATAGTGGCAAAGTTTGGTTCTGGGTTGGATCCAAACTATGCCAGAGCTAGAGGGCATTTGGAGTGAGGATTCTGCTTTAGGGCCATCTCAAGTACAGAATGCTGAAAGAATCACACAATCATGTATCGCTCCATAGACCCATACACTTTCACTGTGAATGTGGCACAATTCGGATGCACCCCCACATTCAGAAACCCCTGCAAGCCTTTCGGCAAACCAGGCACCCCTTGGGACCCTGATAGGTAGCCAGGAAGCAGGGAGGTTTCCATGGTTTCGGGTGTCTTTGTGACTATGTTACACAATTCTTGGGTCAAAGAAAGGAGGCCTCACAATGGGCACCGGTTCCAGACACCTCTGAATGTGGTGTAATTCTGGAGTTAGATTCTAATTCTAAGCTAATCTGCATGCATCTCTGGCATCAGAAAGTGGGATCTAAAGGACATTCAGTGTCAGTCATAACCACCGTATCCCGATGGCCCTGTCCTTGTACCACGGGCAGGGAGCAGATATCTGGTTAGTGCTTAAAGTATGCAAATCTAGATGTGAGCTCGCCTGTTTCAAATAAGTTGTGTCTCTGTGAAAGTGCTTTGGAAATGTCCCAGGAAACCTTTCAGCTTTACTGGCCTCACACCCCCTAGGAAGTCCTGAGTGCTTTGTGTCACGAAATGATGTGATTAATGAAGTCAAACCTAGGCAGAAATCTGTTTGAATGCAGCTTTCCCATTGGCAAGTGTCTCCAACGGCCGCAGAAAGGAGCTGAATTTTAGTCGCTGGGGGAAAAAGAAAAAAGAAAAAAGGAGCAGCTGTCCTGACATGTGTGGAAGGGAAGGACATCCTGGGTCTGCTTCTCTTCCCCCTTGTGTTGTTTTGACAGCAAGGTAACACCATCAACTTCAACAGAGCCGCTCCTGATTGATGCGCCGGCGTAAGCCAGTGGAAAATCAGACGCAGCGGTTTAACTGACACAAACAGTGCAGGTTAATTTTCTAGGAAGACTCAAACCTAGATTTCCCCAGCCTAGAGCAGGGAGATGTAAATTACACCACCCCAGGAAAGGGATTTTCCCAAGTTATGGGGAGAGAGCCAATACCGCTCCCCTATCTGGGCTTTCTGCTGGGTGAGAGTGAGCCAAATTATCCCATTGGGGATGTTTTTCCATTCTCCTCGCTCAGATCCCCTGACGTGGGAGGGGCTCGCCTTGGCCAGTGGGAGGCATAATGCGGTGGACTTGTTAATCACGGGAAGGGGCGGATACTGCCGCATTTGGGAATTTTAAAGCTACTTTACCCAAAGCATTAGGAAATGGACTGTAAGAATAAATGCTGTGGTAGTAGAGAGGTGGGCTGGACAATTCACTGTGTCTTCTCCTGCTCTGGCTTCTGTGGTTTCCAAGATCATAAATTAAAAGACGGTTTTCTTGGCTTTCTGGGTCAGCCTGGAGCAGGGTGGGTGCACCTTGCCGGGAGACCCAGGATAGCAGGGTGCAGGTGTGTTGAGCGCAGGCCAGGAGATCAGTGTTTTCTGTTCATGAAGCACATCTTTGGGATGCTCTATTTGCGAAACTAGGTCACCGGCTGCATTAACAAAACAGGCACCAGACCCAATGAGGGCTGTATCCGTGGGGGCGAAAATGTCACTTTTGAGTAATTTTTCATTCTTTACTTCCTCTCCTATGCTCCAGCCCGCTCCGCCCGCATAGCAATCTGGTAAACATTTCCCCCCCAAAGGCTGTTGATGTTGTCGTGCTTGTTACATTGTGGACATGCTGCATCAAGGCATTATTATTTATTCTGTTTTATTGTAACAAGGCAGATGGCCAGAATGACTTGATCTTACTGTTAACAGACCTAGCAGTCATCAGAGAAAACAAACACTCATGGAAATCAGCCGCACAGCAGGTATCATAATTACCCAGATGTAGTTTATTTTTAATTTACACGGGCCTGATCCAAAGGCCATTGCAACATAGAGAAAGGTGCCCACTGAGTTTGGTTGACTTTGGCGCTGCTTCAAAATGACCTGGGGTTTTCAGGTTTTTGCAGCAGATGGTCTTGATTCTCTGCTTTGTTACACTAGTGTGACCAGGGCTGTGGGCTTAGGCGGGGCAAAGGGGGTAATTGCCCCAAGCCCGGGTGTTTTGGTAGAGGTGGTTGCTGGGAGCACTGCGTCCCTTTGAATAGCTGCAAAGCGTCAGGCATGCTGCCAAGAGCCAGCTCTGCCCCTTCTGCCCGAGGTCATAGAATCATAGAATCCTAGAATTGGAAGGGACCTCGAGAGGTCACCGAGTCCAGTCCCCTGCCCTCATGGCAGGACCCAGTACTGTCTAGACCATCCCTGATAGACATTTATCTAACCTGCTCTTAAATATCTCCAGAGATGGGGATTCCACAACCTCCCTGGGCAATTTATTCCAGTGTTTGACCACCCTGACAGTTAGGAACTTTTTCCTAATGTCCAACCTAAACCTCCCTTGCTGCAGGTTAAGCCCATTGCTTCTTGTTCTATCCTCAGAGGCCAAGATGAAAAAGTTTTCTCCCTCCTCCTTATGACACCCTTTTAGATACCTGAAAACGGCTATTATGTTCCCCTTCAGTCTTCTCTTTTCTAAACTAAACAAACCCCATTCTTTCAGTCTTCCTTCATAGGTCATGTTCTCTAGACCTTTCATCATTCTTGGTGCTCTTCTCTGCACCCTCTCCAATTTCTTTCTTGAAATGCGGTGCCCAGAACTGGATACAATACTTCAACTGAGGCCTAACTAGCGCAGAGTAGAGCGGAAGAATGACTTCTCGTGTCATGCTCACAACACACCTGTTAATGCATCCCAGAATCATGTTTGCTTTTTTTGCAACAACATCACGCTACTGACACATATTCAGCTTGTGGTCCCTTCTTCCTGAGGCTCTGCCCCTTCCAGTTCTGTGAAGCTGGTCTCCCACTCACCTTGCCCCTGAACCCATGGTGACTGCTGGCCTGGCTGAGTGTGACTCTACTGACTTTGGTCGAGTTACCCTGGCAGAAAACAGCTGTAATGAAGCACAATAAAAGATGCCCTTTTGATTATGTTCAGCCTAACACGGAAAACACATTTCCCTCCAAACTCACTAGCTCCCATTCTGCTTCTTAGCTGCAAATGGCAAAACATAGACCTGCAGTCGGGAGGGCTTTTCTTTCCAATTTATTTCCAATGGAAGGCAAATAAACACTGGAAAAGAAAAAAAAATATGTTGCCATGGCTGTGTCTAGACTGCAGGGTATTTTCGAAAAAAGTAGCCTTTTTTTGAAAAAACTTCCCCTGCGTCTAGACTACAGCCGCGTTCTTACGAAATTAAATCGAAAGAATGCGGCTTTTCTTTCGACGGCGGTACTCCTCATTTCACGAGGAAGAATGCCTTTTTTTGAAAGTGCTCTTTCGAAAAAAGGCACTATGTAATGCAAACTGTGCATTTTCGAAAGAGAGCATCCAGACTGCCTAGGGGCTCTCTTTCGAAAAAGTGGGTTGCTTTTTCGAAAGTACTGATTGTAGTCTAGATGCTCTTTTTCGAAAGAAGCTTTTTTGAAAGTATCTTTCGAAAAAGCCTCTTTCGAAAGAGGCTTGCAGTCTTGACGTAGCCCATGTGAGAGAGACACAGGGAGCACAGTGTGTTGCTTACAGTGTAGTCGCTCCCATGAATGGCTATTAATGGCTGAGCAAGTTAGGCTAGATCCCAGTACCTGATCTATCCCATTCATGCCACCCAAAGGGTGCAAATGGGAGGAAGAACTGGCTTAAAGAGCGAGTGGGTGATTCCCCTTGCGTTGGGGAATCTCTGGTTGACGTAAAGCTGATGAAACAGCTGTCTTCTCCTGACTCCTTTTCCTCACAGTGCAGAAGGTGCAGTGACAGAAATAAATGAACCCTTGAGTCTGCTTTAAGCTGCCTGAGGAACCAAAGCCACCCCAGGCTGCCAGCAGACATTCAGTAGGTCAGCTGTACCATGCTTCCTCCTCCACCCATGATTTGCTGAGCAGCACTCAGCTTCACCTGAGGATTTGGCATCTCCTGATAATCTCTTTTTCTGCAACCCCTCTCCTGGCCATTTTGCATGGAGTGAGGCATGTGGTGTCAGCCTAGAGTTAGGCACCTAAGTCCCTGCCTAAGAAGGGCGGGACTTAGCACAGAATCCTCTCCTCAGCATTTCCTATTGGCTACGTTAAGCTCTTACCTGTCCACCAAGCTGGCTTTTTTGAATTGTGCTCTTAGGTGCCTGACCCTCCCATTGTTTGTATAGGGAGCCTGAGGGCCTAACTCAGGGCTGTGGGACAGCAGGGAACCTAAAAATGATGCAACACACTGTTCAGCTTTGCAACACCCCAGTCTCCTTTGTGAATCTTCTAGCCCATAAACAGAGGTGACATCAGAATTGCTGGATCCCTGGATGAGGCAGGGTGGGCCCAGCTCTGCATTCCTGGAAGGGACGGAGCCTTGGGCAGAAAAGGCGGGGCTGGGGCAGCCAGAATATGCCACACCCTCTCCAGCCAGCCCTTAGTGCTGCCTGGACCACACAGTCCAGGGTTCCAGTGGAGATTTAAAGGGCTGGAGGCTCCAGCCACCGTTGCTGTTGCAAGTGGCCAGGAGTGCTAGGCCCTTTTGAACTGCTGGGCCCTAGGGCAGTTGCCTCCTTTACCCTCCCCCACCCCCCTACCCTGTTTGCAGGCCTGCCCGTAAAAGTTACTTTAATATCTGTAGTGTCACCTTAGACTTCCATTGAATTACTATAGGAAATAGTTTGACTAGTGCAAATACTGCAGTAATCTAGCTGCAACTCTGTTTATTTCATTTAAGGAAATTGGCAGTTTTGAGAGTGATACTTTGGCTTATGAGTAATGCTGTTCTGAATCTTTTCACAATGCACGTGACAGATTTCAGAGAACTTTTACTGACAGATTCCATCCTGAAATTGTTATGCCATATACAAGCCTTGCATAATTACCTTAGCCCCACCATAAGTTTAATTATGTTAGAATTAGTGCAAAGAATTTTATCTGAGACTGCTCTAAATATTTAGAGCTCTCAGTACTTTGATGTGCCAAGAAAGAAATTAAGGTTTGCTTTAATAATTAGGCTCTTGCATGTGGCCAAAAATTCATTACAAACACAGTTAATTAAATTGTTAACAAAGCTGTGGTCTCTGGAGGGATGTGTGTGAGAATCACATAGTCGTGTTGCTTAGCATGGCACGGTATTGTAATTTTAATACTATCAACCTCAGTATTGGGACTCCAGTCATAAAGGCATTTTTCAGGTTGCATGGTTTTGCAAAGCATCACAATTATGGTGCCACCCGAAAAATTAGCGCGAAGAAAGAAAATCTCAACCATTCAGCTTCCTTTTGGGCCCCACTTGTGTTGTGTAGCACAGTGCAAGATGCCTCCGAGAGTGTACAATGCAAAGTGACCTGTTTTACAGCAAGGAAGCTGACCCACAGAAAGATGAAGTGACTTGCCAAAGGTCATATCAGGAAGTTTGTAGCAGAGCAAAGAACTGACTTTTGGTCGCCTGCTAGCCCATCCAAGTCCAGCCTTCCTGCACAAGTACAACCGGGTGCACAAGTAATCTAGGGATGTCAGGTCAGTTGAACAAGAAATTCAGGAGAGAAGCAAACACTGTAAATATCGCCTTGTGTGCACACTAGTCACCTTAAAACCACAAGAGGAATCACCTGGTTGTGACACAGAAGCCTCATATACTCACGATACCCAGCACATTACGTCTGTTTCAAAAAGGAGTCATGTGAGAGACCCATTAGAAAATGACTCATCTTGCATGACGACATGTGTGAGCACCACGTTCTTAAAATGTGTGGGGCAAGAAATGCAAAAGGCCATTCTGCCTGAGACAAAAGATTGCTTATGGTCAGGCAGAAACAATGAAGGGCTCATGACATAAAACATGAACAAAGCCATCAGCCTAGCGAACCTCAGATGGCAAGTAATTGAATCACCTGATTTCAGGGGAGCTGACAGCCTCACTGGGCCCCTAGGAAAGGTGTGTGGGGGTAGGAGCAGCTCTGTGCTTTTGGAAGGGGCAGGGCTTCAGGTGGAAGGGGCGGAGCTGGGAGCTGCCTGTGCCTCTACCTCCCCAAGCAGCCCTAAGACACAAGGCCCTCTGGCGGCAGTTTAAAGGGCTTGGGGATTTGCATCACCAGACCCTGGGGCGACTGCTCCCTTCCCCCGCCCCACCAGTGGTCCTGCCTGATTGGTATATAATGTTATTGTACCATACCAGTGTATCAAGACGGATTTTTTATGAAAGCTAATGACACGCTGGTGATTAATATCACTGTGAAGTGCTTGAATTAACCCCCTGTGAGGAATTATGAGCATTATTGTGCTTTAATGTCTGGAAATAAACACAGGGGGGAATTGGTTTTCTCCCAGGCAGGAGGGCAGGCAGCTATCTAGTTGGCACCTCTGAATGAAACCAAGGTGTGGCCAAAACCAGCACACCCTCTGTTTTCATATAAATCCATGGGGGTGGGAAATGACAGGAAGGGAAGAACAGCATGAGTTCATCTCAAGTCTGGGGACAAAACCAGTGAGTTTGGGGAAACGTAAGGAGAGAAGAAGCCATCTTGTCCTCTGTCACTGGGCAAACACCAGGGGCTCTTGCAAGCTGAGCAAGACTGGTCTGTCAACCAAGCAGGCTGACGTGTCTGGGAATGGAAGACTGGCAAGGACTCTGCCTTGAATCAATACTGTAGCTTGTTAAGTTCGGTGTCAGCCATCAGAAAGTGTATTTTTATTTTTGTCTGTTTGTAACTTTGTTCCTTCAACTTAGTATCACTTACCCTATGGCCTTTCAGTCATAAGCCTGTTTTATTTTTACAGTAAACCCAGCTCTTTGCTGCACTTGAAGGGCAGAGCGCATTTACCTCAGTTAATAAGCTATTGTCTCTTGAAAAGATCAAAATAACCGTGTTTACTTTTCGGAATGTCTCTTGAGAGGGCTGGACACTTCAGGGCAGATGGTTTGGGGAATATTCAGGGCTGGGGGTGTATTGGGGTTATTTGGCTAGTAGTAACCAAAGCGGGTGGAGACCAAGGTGTGGTTGTGGTAGAACAAACAAGCTGCTGGAGTCTGCTGCTGCTTAAATTCACAGCTGCTCAGTGCATGTTTGTACGCTGGCTGGCAGCATGTAGGGTATGTCTACACTACAAAGTTAGTTCGAACTAACGGACGTTAGTTCGAACTAACTTTAATAGGTGCTACACTAGCGCTCCGCTAGTTCGAATTTGAATCGAACTAGCGGAGCGCTTAGTTCGAACTAGGTAAACCTCATTTTACGAGGACTAACGCCTAGTTCGAACTAGCTAGTTCGAACTAAGGGCTGTGTAGCCCTTTAGTTCGAACTAGTGGGAGGCTAGCCCTCCCCAGGTTTCCCTGGTGGCCACTCTGGCCAACACCAAGGAAACTCTATGCCCCCCTCCCGGCCCCGGACCCCTTAAAGGGGCACGGGCTGGCTACGGTGCCCGTGCCAGGTGCAAGCCTGCCAGCACCCAGCTAGCAGACCCTGCACCTGGCACGGCACAGAGCCACCCACCCGATGCCCCCCAGCCCACCCCCTCTTGCCGGGACCAGGCTGGCGGCTCCCGGGAGTTTGCCCTGGACCGCAAGAGGCGGGCACCTTCCTGGGCTAGTGCGGACATCGTGGACCTCGTCCACGATCTCCGCACTAGGCACAGGAAAGTGGCCGTCTAGGGCAGGAGAGCTGCCAGCCTGGCCACCCAGGACCAGGTGTGCATGAAAATCAAGGGGGTCCAGTGAGACCCCCGACACTGAGCCCTGAGCTTACAATGGCCGTCCTGGGTCAGACCAAAGGTCCATCTAGCCCAGTAGCCTGTCTGCCAACAGCGGCCAACCGTAGGGACCCTGGAGGGGATGGACCGAAGACAATGACCAAGCCATTTGTCTCGTGCCATCCCTCTCCAGCCTTCCACAAACTTTGGGCAGGGACACCACTCCTACCCTCTGGCTAATAGGACTCCATGGACCCAACCTCCATCACTTTCTCTCACTTCCCTTTAAACTCTGTTCTAGTTCTAGCCTTCACAGCCTCCTGCAGCAAGGAGTTCCACAGGTTAACTATTTGCTTTGTCAAGAACAACAACTTTCTCTTACTAGTTTCAAGCCTGCTACCCATTCCTTTCCTTTGGTGTCCTCTAGTCCTTCTTTATGGGAACTCAGGAAGAACTTTTCTGAATGCACCCTCTCCACCCAACCCCTGCTTTTAGAGACCTCTATCCTGTCCCCCCTCCGTCTCCTCTTTTCTAAGCTGAACAGTCCCAGTCTCTGTAGCCTCTCTTCATCTGGGACCTGTTCCCAACCCCTGATCATGTTAGTTGCCCTCCCCTCTCCCAGCCTTTCTCTTCCCCTCTCCCACCTCCTTTTCCCAGTCTCCCCCAGTTTTTGTTCAATAAAGACAGAAGGGCAAGTGGAAGGAGGTGAGGGAGGAATGGGGTACGAGCCCCCGATGGGGAGGACTGGGGTGGCTCTGCGGGCTTCTGGGGGTGGAAGTTCTCCTGCAGCCCCCCAATTACTCCCTCTCCCCAGATGGCAGCCTGCGGCAAGTGCAGCTGGGCTGATGGCCGAGTGGTGTGATGTGCCCAGTGTGGGCACTCAGGGCACTCCAAGCCAGAACTTCTTTGCAAGCGGGGCACCCCTTAGAACTGTGTGTCCGGGATGGGGGTCGGGACCCTTTAAGCGCAGCCCTCGGCTAGCCTGAGACAGCATCTCCATGCTCTAAGTCCTCCTTTTATGCCCTGCCGGCACTGCTTCCGGCCATCCTTAAGCCCTGTACAGAGTCCACTCAATGTGGACTTGCTAGTTCGAACTAGCAAAACGCTAGTTCGAACTAGTTTTTAGTTCTAGACGCGTTAGTTCGAACTAGCTTAGTTCGAATTAACTAATTCGAACTAAGTTAGTTCGAACTAGCGCTGTAGTGTAGACGTACCCCCAGAGAGGGTACTCCAGCACTTTTCAGGCATGTGGGGTTATAGGACCAGCCTCTCACTGGTTTGGATTGCACCTCAAAAGGTGATTGGGGTGCAGCCAAGAGCGGTGGGTTTGAGCCCACTCCAATGCCGAGAAAGGTTGAATTTGAACCCCAGTCCCCTAATCATTTTGACAAAGCCCTGGCTGGGATGATTTAGTTGGGGGTGGGTCCTGCTTTGGGCAGGGGGCTGGACTCAATGACCCACTGAGGTCTCTTCCAGCCCTGGGATTCTATGATTCTGTGAACCCTACAGCTAATTTTTTCAGTGTAGACCCATCTGTATAAGCTCCACGTCTTTTAGCTGGAGCGTTTTCATCTCCTGTTTTGCACAACAGGCTTCAAAAAACCCTGAACTCCCACACCAAGACAGCAATAATTCTTATCTTTACCTTTGCTTGGGTATTTCTCATGTTCCAAAGGTACCTTGTTCCCGAGACTTAAGGCTGTCATTCATCATCCCTGTGGAGTTCTCAAGGCTTTTCCATCTGAAAAAATTAACTCACTTTAACCTTCACAGTTATAGAAACTTAGATCTGCCATCACAACACTTCTGTTTTGGCTGACAGAGTGCCCTGATCCCCGATGTAGTGTAAAATATATCCTCTCTGTTACATTCACAATGCATTTTTCTAACCGCCCATCAACTGATGGTGATGGAAGTTCATAATTTGTTACCATTTGCAGAAAAACAGCAAAGTCCAAGCCCCAGCCGTTATGTAACAATTAGAAGCAGGCCTGAAACAAAACCCAGATCTCAACATACCTAATCTTTAAGGGCTCAGAATCCAGATCTTTGCAGTTGGCTCCTCTCTAAATTACATGTAAACAATCTTCTCTGGTCCAAAGACCTCACATGTTTGCAATCTGGACGTTAAGTTAATTTTTTGCTCTTTTAAACATGCTCACATTAGAGACACTACATTCCACAGCTACAAGGAAAGGCCAATCAACTGTTAGCATTTATTACCTTGTGTATTGTGGCAGACAGAGGTCAGGAACCCATTGTGCTAGGCATTGTAGAAACACACGAACAAAAAGGGATTCCCCCAGGAATCTGCAGCTACCAGATTTAATTGAGTGAAAAATAATGAGTTGTAGTCCCTGGTAAGACCCATAACTTGCCTATCAGCCAACCAGCACCTACTGTCTTTCGACTACATGTGGCTTGGCTGTGCTGAGCTGAAAAAACAGTAAATCAGTACGAACAAAACTTGTCTCACATTGTCAAAGATGAATGAATCAATATCCCCGATGCTAGCAATGGAGACAATGCTGAAGACTGCCCCAATCAACTAACCACACAAAGCCGCCAACGCTTCCCCAGACCTAGTTGTTACCTCCTCCAGCAGCCATCTCCCACTCGCTTACGAAGATAAATGTAGCTTCAATTTCTTAGCTGAATGTTAGTCTTCTTGAAAAAGACCTGAGTAGCAAGCAAAGAATTAGATCCAAAACCGTCTATTTGGTCACAGGCCAGATAATCTGTAGGTGGTCGTAGCATAACTCCTCTCCCTCCAATGACTTTAATTGATGGGCTAATGGCAATGGAGTTAACTTAGTGTCTGATCTAAGCTGACCCTGAAGTCTTCATAGAGAAGGATGGGCCAACCTCTTCTGTACTTTAGGAGGTCAATATATGTATATCAGGAAAGAAATGAAACCAACGTGTCACTCAGATGCCGTGTTTGTTAAAATGTATAATACACAAGGATTTGGTGTCATGGAGAGAATATTAAAGAGTTGGCATATGCATGTTATTTTGGATAAGTACATATGGGGGGGGGGCAGGGAGAGAAAGAGAGAGGGCCAATGGACTCTGGTGCTGTTCTGACCTGCTTGTCTTGGGAAAGTCATTGCCTTTGCGTCCCTCTTGCA
Organism: Pelodiscus sinensis; assembly: GCF_049634645.1. NCBI lineage: Eukaryota > Metazoa > Chordata > Testudines > Trionychidae > Pelodiscus > Pelodiscus sinensis. Next base: position 7,620,768 of record NC_134717.1, on the reverse strand, counting down.
CCTAATCAGTGGAGACTGTCAAGATCTTCAAAGCAGAGACTCTCTCTTACGATGTAGATATACAGTGCCAAGCACAATGGGGCTCCAGTCTAGCTAAGTTCTATTAGCATTATTGTAGCTCCTAAAGAACCTGACTTTTTCCTCCAAAAGCATGGGCCTCTGCCACTGGAGGCAAAGGAGGAATACTGAGGCTTTTAGATCCCTACTAGCAGATGTATCCAGCATTGCTTGTGTCCTTAACTTATTTTTTTTGGGGGGAGGGGGGATAAAAAGGCAAATGTGCATGCTTTATTGAAATGTTTGTATTTTTCAAAAATACAGTATTATTTTTATGAAATTAATGTTAGTGTCTTTTTAAAATGGGGATTCCATCAGGAGTATTTTTTTCTTCATCCCTATGCACTCTAATCATTCACGAGGTTTTAACCAAAAAGGGCGATAGTCAATTTGGTTTCTAATGACATTTTCATGTAGTTTTCAGACCTTAAGCATTGAATCAGCTGTGCCAAAACAGAGCACTAGTCCAAATTTCTCCATTTTATCTCTTTTTCTGAAAGGTTTATTGAGACGCAATCCTATTCCAGTGTCATCCTGTTTTTCTAGCTCATCTTGGTTCAGTCTCTTTCAACATTCACTCAGTTGCATCAATTGTGAGGATGGAATTCGATCTGGTGCTTCTGTCTGTTTTCTGTTTGGTTTTATGAGAAGCAATCTCATTCCAGGCACATCCTGTTTTCCTGGCACATATCTCTGTTTTATTTGTTTTCTGTAAGGTTTATTGAGAAGCAATCCTGTTCCAGGCCTCATCCTATTTTTCTGGCTCGTCCTGGTTCAGCCTCTTTCAACATTTGTTCAGGTATGTCAATTTTGAGACCAGAACTTGGTTTGGTGGTTCTGTCTCTTTTCTGTATAAGAAGCAATCCCATTCCAGGTAGGTCCCAGTGTCCTGGCACAAGCAAACCCTTTGTTGCTTTAGGTCAGCGTTTCTTAAACTTTTTAAGACTGAGGAATACCAAACAATAATTTTTTTTAATGAGGAACACCAAGGATTTTTTGTTGACCTTCCCTCCCTCCCAGAAAAGGGTTGGGGGGAAGTTGAGAAGAAAAAAAAAAAGTCACCTGCCTCTTTAAGGGCGTCCATTTTGAACTTTAGTGTTCTCCGTAGCACACTTCTGACTGCCTTGCAGCACACCGGTGTGCCACAAAACACAGTTTAAGAAACACTGCTTTAGATTATGATAAGAGGAAGCTATATGCCAAAATTGGTGGTCCTAGCTCTTACTGTTTAGGAGGCATTCTTGAGCAAACAAACTCTCTAAAATATATAGTATATTGTGAGAACCCTCCCCCACAAGCCACCAGAAGGTGACTTAATCAGAAATACTTGGACTGAACTGACAGTCAGTAGATGGTGACCCTGGATCCTACCCACCATTCTGTATACATGAATGATGGCACCATTACTATTTGCCTCCAGTAGCAGGCTGCTCTTGAGCCGGTGGTGAGAACAATTACCCATTAAGATGCCAGGTCATGGAAGAATATGCACTAGTCCAAGCCTGTGCTTTATGTGGTATCCAGGTATTTCATTTGATGCAGTGTGTTTCATCCTTTAAAACGCCACCAGATATTTCCTCCTCTCCTCCTCCCCCCTCTGCTTGACAGCCTCTTGCTCTCTTACTTTTGGTTCAGGGAGTGCTTAGATCTTGAATATCATTTAAGGACCAAACAAGAAGTACCTCCAGTGACTGGTTTACATTTCAAAGAGCCTGTTTGTTTTATCTGGCAATTAGTATACATCCTCTGTAGAAAACGAGTCCATTAAAATGCTTGAGCTCCAAGCCAATCTCCCCTTTTAAATATGTTTTAAGTGCATGATTAATACACTTTTTCAGTCCCTCTCCGCGACAGCAGAGGGAGGTCAGGGAGCAGGTAAATGAAAGAAAATGGCTTCACTTGGCAGTGACTGGGCTATTAATCACTGCCCGTTTTCTATAAATCATGGCAGATGGCAGGAACTCGTGGGAAATGACATACTCTGTGCATGATGGGAATCATGGATAGCAGCAGGCACCGGGAAGGCAAGAGGTCACTTTTCTGTACACCATACCCAGTGGAGGAATGCCACTTGCACTGCACCTGTTTTTCAGCTCCACATGACAGTTCTCTTCCCGTAAAACAGGCCTGTAAAAGTTTGCAGGAGCCCTGAAAAATTCCCTGCATTCCATCTGTTGCGAGGAATCTGTCCATCCAGCAATGGCTCTGTTTCACATCAGCTCACAAAGGCAGGGCCCACGAATGCTCGAGCATGTGCTGAGTGTGTCTTCCACGAGGCAGAGGGCCCAACAGCTTGCGCAAGCTCCAAAGTTGTAGCCACACTTAACGCGCTGGGTTAAAAATTGTCAGTGATACATTTAATTAGATTAATACTTTGGATCAGAAAAGACAGGGGAGCCGACAGCCTGGGCAAGGGCGTGGAGTGGGTGGTGGGGGGGCATGCCTGGAAGGGGTGGCGCAGTGGGGAGCCAATCCTCTGTGCTTTCTGGAATGTGGCATGCCCCTCCTGCTAGCCCTCAGAGCCACATGGAGCGCGTGGTGCTGCCGTGGCAATTTAATGGCGCAGGGGCAACTGCCCTGTTTTGTCCCTCATCAGCAGGCCTGCTGCGCAACACCGATTATTACATCACTTGAGCAGAAAGGCAAACACAGATGATGAATGGAATGGGGACACCTACATGGCTAGAGGCAGAAAGAACTTACAATGGGCCCACATGTCTGACGGCCCCTTTTCCTTCAGATGGGCCCTCGAGTGTTTTACAAGCGGTACTACCTCATTGGTGTGCCGTCTGTGCAGCATTCCTTGTGCCCACCACTGAAATGCAGCCACCTTTGCGATGGGGTTGGGGAGGCAATAGTTTATCAGCCCACGCACCATTCCACAGCCGTGCAGGACTAGAAGGGACTGAAAAAGCCTAGCAGAGCCACTTTGAAACGCCAGGAGACATGCAGGGAGGCAAACTGTGAGGCCTGCCTGTCAAATGCTTACCCAACACAGCGACTTTCACAGAGGATAGTTTCTGGGGTTTGCCTTTACCCTGCTGGTGCGCTAGTGATTTCCTGGAGGACACCAGTCAGCTCCAGTGAAGTGAATGGGCGTGGCTGATGTGCGGGTTGGTGTGCCTTTGATCCTAAAAGCATTTTCCTGGCTTTGTGCTGAAGGATGGGGCCACACATAACACAGTCAGTCTGCTCCATCTCCACCCCCTCTCGTTAGGCACCTCTTTCGTCAGCTCTTTCTTACATGCCTGGATTCTTTCCCTCATATGCGTCTGTCTCTCTCCCTTGTACAAGGTCCCTGTTCTAGGGAGCCCCCTTATTGTCTTATGCCCCTGCTATTCCCCCTGTCCCACAGACCTCACTGCCACCATCAGAAATTGGCCAGGCCCTTCCTAATTATGCTTCTCATCTATCCTCTCATGTCTTATGGCACCACGCAGCCGAGCCTCTGAAATTAGTTGCCTAAGGAGTGATTTATCAACCCGCTTACACTTAGATGACTAGGAACAAGATCACATACATTTACCTCCAGAAACTTCCGTTTGCTTATGAATTTTTCCCTCCAATACTCATCCTACCCATCTGAATACTAGTATTATTATTTTTGTGGTTACATTAAGGTAGCACCTCGAGATACACACACACACACACACACACACACACACACACAATCTGCTCAAATTGCTTAAAGCCTGAATAAACAAAGGGTAGGTGGGGAAACAGGCAAAGAACAGTGACCAGATTTGCCCAGGGTCACACAGCAGTGCCAGGAAATAGAGGCCAGCTCGCCTAGTACCTTGTCCATGAGATCACACGGCCGCTCTTAATAGCTTGTGCTTTGAATTAGCTACGCTGCAGTCCGTTGTAAGGGCAAGCTGTGAAGCAGAGACCCATATTTGCATGCAGCCTTCCCCACTCCAGAGCCTCAGACATTTTAAGAAACTCTGCCCCCTTGTTAATAATAAGATCAGGTCCTCGTTTTGCTCAGCTGGAGGGGGCTGGCACGTCTCTTTGGTGGGCTGGCGTCACACACCAAGGCAGCAGCCTTGCCTGGGGGTTTGCATCACCAGAGTTTTGTAGTTGCATGAGCGTGCTTGCTCCCCACCATGCCCCTTGTGCAGACAGCTGGGGAGCGGAGACAAAAGAAGCCCTGTGCAGGGCAATAGCAGGCTGCAGTCCGAGTGCTGTGGGCAGGTTTGTTACCCCATGGCTGGCATAGCTTCTGTGTGCAATAAAGGGTGGGGCTTGGCCGCAGTCTGCGCGTCTGGCAGGTCTTTCAGCTGACCCCAGAGTGAGGTGGGTGGGCAATGCAGGCTACAGTCAGGGTGGGCAGGAGAAAGGAGGCCTCGGCCCATAGGCCCCCCCCCCCCAAGTCATTCCTGTAGGTCAGGGATGGGCAAGAGAGCCTCCACAGGCTGGATCCGGCCCACAGCCACCCTGCTGCTTCCCTGCCCCCAGGCCAATCGAGACTTGGGGACAGCACCCCCTGCAAGGGGCGCGGGGCGCGGGGCATCTAGTGTGAACCGCCAGCTGTTCAGAACAGCTGATTGGCCTGGGGGCGGGGAGTGCCCAACGTCTCCACCTGCCACCAGGGGTGCGTGACACCCAGAGAGAAGGTTCTCTCTAGGCACTGGCGGGGGTGGGGGCAAAGACGTCACGCGCTCCCCCACCTCCCAGCCAATCAGGGTCTGTGGGCGGGGAAGTGTCCTGGCCCCGCCTCTTTTGCCAGAGGCTCCGCCCCTTTTGGGGCAGCCCAGGCCACTTCAAAAATTGGTGAAGTGTGCTCCCCCCGCTTCTAAAATTATTACCCATCCCTGCTGTAGTCACTGTCCCTTAGAGCAGTAACTGGGGGTTGATTTATCACCTTGCACAAAGTCGCACAGCCTTGATGGCTACCCTTCCCTAGGCCCTGGCGTGAGTGGCCCTATAGGGCATTGCCCCAGTGCAGAATAACCACTGTGTAGCAAAACTTTCTGGGGCTCCTTATGGCTGCTTTGCTGCTCCTTTACTGCAGCTTTGCCAGCGTAGTAAGGGGGAGTTCAACACATCCCCAGAGTTCTCCCATAAGTCTGTCTGATCTGCCCCACCTTTCCTAGGGCAGGGCCTTTCTCTCTGAGGGGATGGCGAGCTACAGTTCACCTTACAGCCATGTGTCACAGGCCCCATGTGGTTCTGCCAACTCTTTGGCCAGCGTGTAGGGCAGCTGTTACTGTTTAGTAATGGTGCCGAGAGCTGGAGAGTTCAAAAGGACACGCTCTGGCCAGCAATGCAGAGCAGGGTGCGGCCAGCTGCAGCCCTGGCTTGTGGGGTGAATAACGGACCTTATTTGCTTGACAGCAGACTGGAGGAAGGACCGGCACATGCCTGGAAAGAAGGCCTGAGAGTAGAGCATGAAGCAGAGGACAGGGTAGCTGAAGGAATGGGAGGGGGAGCTTGATGGAGACCTTAAAATACAGCTGAAGAGAACTACAGCTACCACCGGCCGCTTCTGTGTGGCAGGCTGGGTTAGGGGAACTGCCTCAGCCGCAAGTATAATCATGTGAGAGTAAGTGCCTCACTTGCTGGTGAGAGCTGTGGGCCAAACAAGGAGCAGTGCGGATGGTTTCCGGGGGCAGCTGAGCTCACACCTTTCAGGTCAGGCTCAGGGGATGCTATGGTTGTAGGTCTGAGGGTGAGACAGATAGGGGGCGAACTGGAGTATCTGAGGAAAGGCTCCTGCTAGGGGAGGGGTTGAAATGAGGGACGTTGGTAGCAAGGTCTTCCTTCGGCAGCTCAGCTCTCACATTGTGGAAGGCCGCTACTGTTCTCTCATGCAGGCCCTTCCTTCCAGTCAATATACATTTGTATTGAATCAGGCTGTTTGCCACACACCTCGGCTACGTCTACACTGGTATGATTTTCCGAAAATGCTTTTAACAGAAAAGTTTTCCATTAAAAGCATTTTCGGAAAAATCGCATCTAGATCGGCAGGATGCTTTTCCGCAAAAGCACTTTTTGCGGAAAAGCATCCGTGGCCAATCTAGACGCGGTTTTCCGCAAAAAAGCCCCGATCGAGAAAATGGCGATCGGGGCTTTTTTGCAGAAAACAATACTATGCTGTCTACCCTGGCCCTTTTGCGCAAAAGTCTTTCGGAAAAAGACTTTTGCCTGAACGGGAGCAGCATAGTATTTCCGGAAAAGCACTGATGATTTTACATGAGATCATCAGCGCTTTTCTGGAAATTCAAGCGGCCAGTGTAGACAGCTGGCAAGTTTTTCTGCAAAATCATTTGATTTTGCGGAAAAACTTGCCAGTCTAGACACAGCCCCCTTGTTAAGGGCAATGGATGCAGCGCAGCTCCGTCTTCCCAGCCTGCTTTGCATCTGCCCGTGGTGTGTGTGAGACTCCTGAGGTACTGTGCATTCATGTTGCCGTCACTGTAGCCACCCTGAAAAATCTGACACAATTGTTCCTGGGAGGGTTGGTTCCACGAGCCCTTCCTAACTCCCTCCTCAGACGTCAGACGTGCCTAATATGTGTGTGCGTGTGTGTGTTTTAACACAACATCTGGTCTTCATTACACACAGGCTTTTCACGTCCATAATTATACCATGAGGGGAGTTCCTGTCAAAGCCATAAAGAAAATTCTATTCCCAGCCCCCACCCGCCCTCCCCATAAAACTGGCAGCAGTTGCTTTGCAGACATACCAACTTTGCAAAGAGAATGCCTTGCATTTTGGATCATTAACCCTTTGGGTGCTAAGGTGGAGCATTCGCGAGGCTGACAGGCTAGAAAAGTCTTGCTTTCTAACGGCTACCGTCGCTCTGTGGTGCCCAGACTTGGGCCAGATGAGAGCGAGCAAGAGATGACGGAAGCTTACCTGGAAACTGAAGATTATACCCAAGCTGCAGAGAAATAAATTGATATTCTATTTGATACCCTCTTTAATACAATGTGCCTCTTGTGCACTGTATTAAGTGTACAGCGTATAACTTACTTCCACCCATCACTGAAATACTACCCCCGCTGGGGTAGCGCATGGCAGCTGTTTAACAACACAGAGCAACACTACCTCACCATTTAGGACAGGAAATTAAGAAGGATATATCTGCAGGGAGAATTTAAGTAAGCAGAATATAATTATGTGAGTTGGACTTTGGCCAGGACACTACTCCTCGGAACCATGCCATAAGAACGTTAACAACCACATGTGGCCTCTATTCAGAGTAAGAGGGAGTGTTACTTGCTGCAGGCTCCATCTTAAAGATGTGGACAGCTATAAGCCATGCTGCAGAATGCTCTGGCTTACATGTGGTTGCCAGGCCAGGCCTGTAGGAGGCAGGAAGGCGCTGGGGGAATTTAGCCAGATGCACAGTGGCAGAGTTGGCATTTTTACTGCTGAATAGCAAGAATTATGGAATTCAGATTAACCTCTGCTCTGCTCAGCCATTTATCAAACTCAGAGCAAGGACAGAAAGGAAAAAAAAAACACATTTAGAAGCAAATCACCACATCTCAGAACACAGGGTATACTTTTTTTCTTCTTGTACCACCCTCCACCATAAGCATATATAACTCCTGTTAAAAGAATTTAAAAGGCGGGGTTAGGCATAGACCCCTTGAACTGGAGTACAGTTTGAAGCATTGAAGGAATGGGAGAATTATGGCAACGCGGAGCAATACAATAAAATATCCTTTAGGTAAAGGTCAATGCTGATTTCTATGCACAGTGAGAGGATTAGAAATTTTCCTTCCACTAGGTGGCACATGGGACCTTGTTTGAAAATAACTTTCTCCATTAGCTATATATTTGTTAGTCTCTAAGGGTACGTCTACACTTGCTCCCTAGTTCGAGCTAACGTTACTCCTCATTTTTTGGTTCGAACTAACGTGTCCCGGCGCGCGCTTTCTCTTTCGAATCAGCAGTGATGGTGAGATCATGCTAATGAAGTGCGGGATATTTAAATCCCCGCTTCATTAGCAATTTCAGTTGCCTACATTTGCATCCCTAGTGCCAACTAGGGAGCAAGTGTAGACATACCCTAAGGCTATGTCTACACAGCAGCGTTATTTTGGAATAACGTCAGTTTTTCCGAAATACCATAGTCCATCAACACACAAGCAGTTATTTCGATGTAATGTTGAGCTGGAGGACTGCTTACTCTGACTCTTGTAACCCTCAGGCTATGTCTACACTACAGGATTTTTGCGCAAGTGTTTTTGCGCAAAAACCCATGGAACAGCCACATCTCAAGTGTGTTTTTGCACAAGAAAATGGCAGAACAGAGTGCTTTTTGTAGTGTAGTTATATCTTTTTCTATGAGGAATAGCGCCTTTTTGCACAAGAGTTCTTGAACAAAAAGGTGTATGTGGATGCTCTGCAGGGGTTTCTTGCATAAAAAAAGCCTATCCAAAAAAAGCACAGGTGCTCTGATGACCATTCTGTGAATGGCAATCAGAACTTTTCTTGTGCAAGAGTGTCCATGCAGTGCGGATGCTCTCTTGCGCAAAAGCACATCACTTTTGCGAAGCGCTTTTGAGGTGTGAATGCGCTTTTGTGCAAGAAGATTTTGTGGAAGATCTCTTCCACGAAAAGCTTCTTGAGCAAAAATCTTGCAGTGTAGAGAAAGCCACATTATACAAGGGGGAAAAGAAGTTGGGGATAGAATGCTCTCTCTCTCAAAATAACCGTCTACTGTGTAGACAGTACCAAAAGTTAAAATAAGCAATTAGCATAGCTCAAGTTGCAAAGCTTAGTTCATGTTTAGCCCTGCTGTGTAGATGTGCTCTCAGGTGCCACAGAACTACTTGTTGTTTCTCCATTAATAGTACTTTACACAATTGAGAAAGGACAAAAAATTATATATAGCTTTTCCTGCCTTAACATTTATTTTAGCAGAAAAAACCCTTAAAAAAACCAGCAAATAGTCCTGCAGCACCTTTGAGACTAACAAAAAAATGTAGACGGTATCATGAGCTTTTGGGGGTACAACCTGAAGACGTGGGTTGTGGTCATGAAAGCTCATGGTACTATCTAAATTTTTTGTTAGTCTCTAAGGCTGCGTCTAGACTGGCATGATTTTGCAGAAATACTTTTAACGGACAAGTTTTTCCGTTAAAAGTATTTCCGCAAAAGCACGTCTAGATTGGCAAGGATGCTTTTGCGCAAAAAGTGCTTTTGCGCAAAAGCATCCATGGCCAGTCTAGACGCGATTTTGTGCAAGAAAGCCCTGATCGCCATTTTAACCATTGGGGCTTTTTTGCGCAAAACAGTTCTTCCCTGTCTTCACTGGCCCTCTTGAGCAAGTATTCTTGCGCAAGAGCGCTTTTTCCCGAGCGGGAGCGTGAAAGTATTTGCGCAAGAAGCACTGATTTTATACATTACAAAGTCAGTGCTCTTGCATAAATTCAAGTGGCCAGCGTAGACAGCTGGCAAGTTTTTGCGCAAAAGCAGTCACTTTTGCGCAAAATCTTGCCAGTCTAGACGCACCCTAAAGGTGTATCTACACAGCAGCATTATTTCGGTATAATAGCTGTTAATCTAAACTAACAATGCGATCATCTACACAGCAAGTCTGTTATTTTGAAATAAATCTGAAATGACAGATGGCTTATTCCAACATCTGTAAACCTCATTCCATGAGGAATAATGCCTATTCCGAAATAGCTAGTGCCTCTGGGGCTCTAAATCGAAGTAGCACGTCCACATTAGGGAAGCCTACCTCAGACTAATTTTGAAGCTTCCCTGTAGTGTAGATGTGCTATTTCAAAATCAGCTATTTTGGAGTATTTCTTCCAGAATAGCTTATTTCGAAATAAGCGTGCTGTGTAGACGTACCCTAAGGTGCTGTTTTTTAAAGTTTTTTCAGTTACATACCATCATGGCTTCCCCTCTGAAATTTATTTTAGCAGCTATTTCAGCAGAAGCAAATACACGCTACAGGCTACTTCAAATCACTGACGTGAAGGAGGAAAATACATAGTGAAATAATCCTCCAGTCTGATTGCGGTAGGCCATTCTCCATACCACCAGCTCCCTGCGTTGCCATTAAAGATGCTCATTTGTGTTGTCAGTTGCAAATATTTATGACCCTTAACTGATTGGGCATGAGAAATATGGTATGAAATGGATGGTGCCTATTAAATTATAACAGGGAGAAAAACACCCACACGCTGATTGCAGGAAGACTTGCGTGGCCATAAGTTGTTTCCAAAGTGGCGAGCCCAGACCTGTGTAATCACATTTCTTTCAAATAGCCTGCTTGGGTGAGTTTATATCTCTCCTGTAAATTAATTCTTCTTTCCTTGCTTCGGCCCCTCTCCGCTGCTCAGGCTGATTTGCGTTGTTTAGTATTTTCATACTTTGCTTATCGGAATGCAGACTTGAAAATAGAGTCCCAACACACTGAGATGACACTGCTGAGTGACCACTCCCCATTGGTGCCTAGGGGAAGCTGGCATCTGGGGCTTTTTCTGTTCCTCAATTCTCATCAGCCCATTCAGCTCAGCAACCCACCAAATCCCCGTCTGCATAGCAGTATTAGACTTTACCCCCTAGAATGCTTGTGGTACCTCAAAGGAAGAGCTGTAGCAATAGGGGCAAAGGATCTAGGATGGAGGATATGACGTCTACCTCAGAAGTCAACCAAAGGGTTCTACAAGGGCAGTGAAGGGAACTATGACAAAATTATATATTTCCATTTGTTTTATATATAAAAACAAATGGAAGAAAGGGCTGCTGTTAGTAGTGGATATAAAGCAGAAGATAGTAATTGTAGAATATTGGTAAGGGAAGCAAAGGGACACGAGGGAAAAAATCTATGGCCATCAGAGTTAAGGATAATAAGAATTAAAAAAAATATTAGGGACAAATAGAATCCTGATAATGGTATTATTAGTCTATTAGTAGATGTAAATGGTATAATAATCAATAATGCAAAAAAAGGCAGAATAGTCAATAAATATTGTTGATCTGAATTTTGTGGAAAACACAAGGTATCGTCTTATTACATAAAGTCAGACATTTCAAAATTAGTTCAAGCATTTAAAAAGAGCTGGTGGAGGAGCTTGCTGGGATAGTCTCATTGATTTTTCAATTTATGTTGGAGCAGTGAGGGAGTGTCTGAAGCCTGTAAGAAAGCTAAATTTGAGCCAAAATGGCCAAACAGGTTGACATGGATAGTTATAGCCCTGTTAGCCTCACATCAATTCTGGGCAAAATAATGGACTAGCTCACATGGGACTTAATGACTAAAAAATTTAAAGTATTCAAATTAAATGCAAATGAACATAGAATTTTGGTAGAGGGTATATATAGGACATGACCACGCTGTGGTGAGTATCTCCTCCGGGTGACAGGGCTTTATTGTCACATCTGCATTCCGATAAACAAATGATGAAAATACCAACCACCACCAAGCAGGGAAAAATGCTACTAGCCCGAATGAGAGGCTCTTTGCACATAAATGAGCGCATAAGGTGCAGGATAATGGCAAATCGGGCCCCCTATCTCCTTGATCTGTGTATACACTACACAGGTAGGTTCGTTTTTAGGGATTTCAGCCAAGGAGCCAAATCCAGGGCTCAGGGTGACAGCAAATGCTGGAAATAGAGAAATCACAGTGAAATGACTTTCCGGCCTATTCTCCATTTGTCCTGTTAAAAACCAAAGCAGCAGCAGCAGCTCCGGTGAGACATATGTGTCCAGCGTAATTGCAGTTTCACACATAGGCAGTGTGCTGACGTGTCTTTCGAGAGATTAACTCAGCTCTCCCTTTTGGAGTCGGCTGCTGTAAAGTCATTTCTGAGTGCAAGGAACTTCCCTATGAGTGGCCGCATACAGTTGTCTTTGGGGCACCGAGAGGGGGAAACCAAAGCTGGGACTTCTGTAGCTTAGTGCATGAGTCTCTACAGCTTGACTTATAAAGGCTGCAGAGTACGCTCATTCTGTCAGTCAGGGCTGGGGAATCTGTTTTGGGTCGGGGGACACTGACCCACAGAAAAATCCTTCGGGGGTTGCATGCAAGTGAGAAGCAAAAACAAACCAAAACAAACCCTCACTGACATTGCCCCCAACTAAGAAGAAAGACGCTTCCCACATTCCCCTTGCCCATCAGAGCCTGGGGGGTCCATTTTAGCAGAGTTTGTGTGCTTCAACTAGCAATGGGCACCAGCGTGGGTTCCTCATTGCTGGAGGGGGGAGCCCTGAGTATCAGGGGCCAGATCCAGGCAAGCCAGGGGCCGCATTTGGCCCCCAGGGCCATAAGTTCCCCACCCCTGCCGTAAGTGGTCTAAGTGCCACTACACGGGACAATGAACCACACCCAGTAGGTGCGTGGGTTACACCTGCATGATTACTGGGGGTGGGTGAATCCCAAAGGTTCTGACTGTGGCTAAGCGTTAGGCCTCCAACAACATGAGGCTAGAAATCTTGGCAGGAAAGGCCATCTCATGAGAGCTTTGATGCTTCCTCTCCCAGACAGCAATACCACCAGGACAGTCTCTCCGGGGGCCATCCCAGCTGCAACCAGGAAATGCAAAGTTGAATGAGTGAAAGCCACATGGAACTGTTATCTGGTTTCTCTGTGTGGTGTTTGCTGTCAGAAGAGCAGCTCCCTTCTCTAGCATAGCTAACCTGTTTATTTTCCTTCTGTAGCAGAGACAGCCATTCCACAAAGCTGGGGTGGGGGGGGAGGTGTGGGTAGGCCAGAAGATGAGTGAAAGTTCTCTGCAAACCAGTGGTGAATCAGTTCTAATCATTGCTTTAAGAAAAAAAAAGACTAAAATTTAAGGTCTGAGTTCTGCATACGCTGAGTTCAGCATGAGCTTTGGCTACTAGGTAGCCAAATTCAATAGCTGCAGGATCGGGTCCTGGATTTCGATCCCCCCACTAAGTAAATCATGTTCTTTAAGTCTTTTTAAGACAGATAAGTGATTAAATGTTTGTGTTTTGGGACTCAAGTGATTTTCCACATTTCCTTAAAAGAGAACCTATATGCAGGTTGAACCTTTCTAGTCCGGCACTCTCGGGATCTGACTGGTGCCAAACCAGAGAATTTGGGCGGTCAATATTGTTTAGCAGCATTATCAACATTTTTCCCCTGCTTACTGGGCTCTGAGAAGACATTTAGGGGCAAATTAGAGCTAAATAACAACACGGAACACTGAGCGCCAGAATTGGTGGCTGTAAACAAACTTTATGGGATCGTGGGAAGCTTGGCCGTATCCGTGATAAGTGCACATCTGGCTCACTAAAATCATGCCGGACAAGAGAGTGCCAGACCAGAGAGGTTCAACCTGTATTAACCTCATTTTTCTCAAATGCAAGGCAATTGCATTGCCTTGAAGGTGGTGTGCATAAGAATGGCAATACTGGGTCAGACCAATAGTGCCTCTAGCTTAGTATCCCATTTTCTGCCAGTGGCCAGAATCAGGTGCTTCAGAGGGAATTAACATAACATGCCATTATCAAGTAGCTGGAGTTATTTATCCATTCTGGGTTCTTGTTGTGGGGAATGCCTATCATTATTTCGACACTACTGAGACAACAGATGTTAGAACAGGCCATTGTTGAATGGTGTGCATGAAAGAAATTGCACAAAGCTATTTTTGATGGCTTGGCTTGGATGGTGCCATTAAAGCAAAGACAAGAGCTTGTATTTCATGCCAGGGTGTGAGAAATGCACCTCAGTTGGTACCTCTACACCCATGTCACTGACCTGAAAAACCGTGGCAACATATTTACCGTGAATTAGCAAATATAACTCTCGGGTTATCCATGTTTTTACCAACTACGCCCTCTCCCCCTCCTCACCCGCGGGGTATACATGGCCACGTCTGATTCAAGTTGATTTTTACTCATATTAAAAGATGACAAGACCAACATGATAAAATCAGCCTTTTATGAAGGTGGCAGAAGTCTCTGCAGGCTATGTATGTTCGCCGGTAATCTAATTTTATTTACACACAGTAGAAAAACAGTGGGTAATACATGAGTGCATGTTATACATGGACGCAGGTTATATTCACTAATTTACGGTACATAGATTTTGCTGGTGCGTTTGAAGGTATCGTGTTCTTGGTTGTGATAGACACCCATTCCAAATGGCCATAAGTCTGTGTAATGCTGTCCACTACTGCTGAAAGCACTATCCAAAAACTATGGGAATCTTTTGTTGTTTTGGTCTTCCGGAACAACTTGTAAGCAACAATCATCTGGAGGTTGTGTCTCAGGAGTTTGGAAATTGTATGAAAGCAAATGGGATTCATCATATCACTTCAGCACTGTATCACCCACCCACCCATGGATTGGATGGAAAGTTTGTGCAGACAATGAAACAAGCTTTGAAATCAGCTAGAGGACATTCACTCATGCAAAAGTGTCTGGACACCTTCTTACTATCCAACAGAAACACACTTCATGCTACAACCAAAATGTCCCCGGCTTTTCTAATGAGCTGCGCACTCGCTTTGATCTGCTGAAACCTTCTGAATCACGACAATTTGTGCAATGTCAACAGCAAGGTCAAGTCATCAGGCATGCATCCAAAGCAAATGTCTGAACCTTTAATCCAGGACAGCCAGTTTTGGCTTGGAAATATGGTTCTGGAACTAAATGGGTCCTTGCCATGGTCATCACCTCAACAGGACCTGTTTTCTGTACTGTCCAGATGAAAGAGGATCTTATCCGGCGGCGGCACGTAGATCAGTTGTTGCCAGGTTATGCCTGCCTCCAGGACAAGTCTCCAGTTGAGTTGCTCATCCTCACCACTACCGGTGAACTGCCGAGTCAAGAATCACCTATTCCTGACTCTCCTCCTCCATCATGCGTGTGGCAAACACAAACCCCCTCCCTGAGCAGGCTGATCTGACAGCCTCACCTGTTCGCCCTTCAAGTCCCGACCCTTTAGTTAAGGTTACAGGGCAAAATAATTCCCGGGATTAGCCGGAAACTGAGGCAGTCTGCTCTCATTCCCATTGAAGGAGTTGCACTGTTGCAAACTGCTAGGGAAGAGGTGTCTGTACTAGAATACAGAGGGTCTTGGAGATGGGGTAAGCTTCATTGGTGTGACGGACCTTTTCACACTGGCACTGCACATCTGTGCTAGTGGGTGTGCACCGGCGTAGTTACTATGTGTAACTCCTCCTGCCCCGTGTAGAACGGGCCATGGGTTTGCAGCCTAGTAACATAGGGTATGTCTACACTACCCCGCTAGTTCGAACTAGCGGGGTAATGTATGCATACCGCACTTGCTAATGAAGCCCGGGATTTGAATTTCCCGGGCTTCATTAGCATAAGCGGGGAGCCGCCATTTTTAAATCCCCGCTGCTTCGAACCCCGTGTAGCGCGGCTACACGGGGCTCGAACTAGGTAGTTCGGACTAGGGTCCTATTCCGAACTACCGTTACTCCTTGTGAAACGAGGAGTACCGGTAGTTCGGAATAGGCACCCTAGTCCGAACTACCTAGTTCGAGCCCCGTGTAGCCGCGCTACACGGGGTTCGAAGCAGCGGGGATTTAAAAATGGCGGCTCCCCGCTTATGCTAATGAAGCCCGGGAAATTCAAATCCCGGGCTTCATTAGCAAGTGCGGTATGCATACATTACCCTCCTAGTTCGAACTAGGAGGGTAGTGTAGACATACCCATAGTTCTCTTAGTAGCCATGTGACTGCCCTAACACCCATTTCACTTGGACTCCTCTGCAGAAGGCCTGCTCAAAGATGACCAGCTGCTTGAGTCCTGCTTAGGCCCTGGCCTAGCCCCTTTCCCAGACATTAACTTGCCTTATTTGCCACTCATGTCAGGCCTGTCCCTGCCTCCTGCTGGGAAGCATCGCCTAATGGGACAGAACCAACACATTGCTAAGCAGCAGCTGTATGCGGAGTGGCTGAAAAGTGGACGACTTCCTGCCCCCAGAGGAAGGGGCAGACAAGGCTTATGTGGTGGATCTACTTCTGACTCAGGACCAGCCAGCCAGAGGATGAAGCAGAAAGGAGAGGGGGCAGGGAGAGGCGGTGAAAGATTTAGCTGGGCTTCCACCCCTTGTTGAAAGCCCCATGGGTGGGTACGACGCAGTTCTAAGGACTAATCCCTCCTGACTCCACAGCTGTTCAAATCTGAACCCTTATAGTGCACCCAAGGACACACACGCAGCACTGGGCTCCACAAGGATGGTGGGGCTCATGTCTAGCTGTTTAGCTTGTCTGGATGCCCAGAGAAGAGCCATAGTAGGGGCCAGATCCAGAATCCATTCAAACCAATGGGAGTCTTTCCATTGACTAAAACAGGCTAGACCAAGCCGTAGTAAAGTGAACTGGATCTGAAGAGGAAGGCTCCTATTTGTATGCACCATTTGGATTGAGTTGCACGGCATTCAGAACATGGTAGGTTCTGTCTAAAAGTGAGAAAAGGATCCAAGCCCTTCCTGGACATTTAAAATCTAAGAATCGAGGTATCACCATAGAAAAGGAATTCAAACTGGTGACACCAAAGAGAAAGTGGCATGTGCATGCACATGATGGAAAAGGATAACGATAACGGGATAGGAAACATTTTACACTGCCTTGTCCTTTTCAAAATCATTAATTTCACACACACAAAAATTGCCATTCATTACGTTCGGGTCGGGAGTAAATATCCGTATGTTTAGCAGCTCACATTTCTAATTAAAAATAATGGCAATAATAATGACAAACCCAAACCTGCTGGCCCTAACTTTTCTCCCCCCTTCAGTGAATGTTTCCATCTGGCCCTGAACCAGAAGTGCCATTCCCTGCAGACTTTCCACCATTTATTCATAATGTACAGCACCGACAAGTGCTTCCAATTCTCCAGTTACCTACGCACTAACGAACATCTGCTAATGTTTCTTGCAAGTTCAAGGACTTTTTGGGCAGGCTGTAGACTGGGGATTTAATTTCTCTGTGTCCCTGAAAAATGTGTGTGTGTATTTATTATATATATTAAACACTAGAAGATTTACCCGGTGTTGCTTGGGTCCTTAACTGGGGGATGTTAAAATTAGATTAATCAACTAATCAAATAGTTGATAGAATTTCCATTGACTATTCAATTAGTCGATAAGGACGCTTCCACTCTGAAATGTAGCAAGAGCCCACCTGGCTGTTACTACATTTGAAAGGTGGAAGTGCCGCATGGAGTTCTGTCTTTAAAATGTACAAGAGCCCCAGCAGGAGCTCTTGTGCATTTCAAAGAGTGAAACACTGCTGAGTCCACTGCTGGCCCCAGGCTCTATGTGGTGCTTCCACTTTGAAACGTACAAGAGCCCTCAAGCACCCTCTGCTTCCCCCACCCTTGCTGCCTCTTTCTGATAGAGGCAGCAAGGGAGGGGGGAGCAACTAGTTGACTAGTGCTTCGACTATCCGATAAGCTTTTACTTGTTAGTTAGTCGACTAGTCGCTTACACCCCTATCCTTAACAGAAATAATTTTTCTTTTTCTTCATTTAAATCATTGCTCGGGGGTGGGGCTGAAGGGTTCACTGTACAGGCTACCCCGGGGAGAGAGGATAACCGCAGCCCTCTCTTATCAGCAGCTTGGGAACAGATGAAAAGTGCCTGTCCATGGCTGATGCAGCTGCAGTGGGCACAGCCGGAGGAGGGAGGCATGTTCCCCAGCTGGGGGACGGACAGACAGACAGACAAATAGACAAACTCTCTCAAATATATAGTAAGTAGATAGCTCTCCCTTTCTTCAACCCAGGGTTTTACATCACTAGTAGACTTCTCCTTTGCTTGTGCAGTTTTGTTTTGCACAGACCAATGATTTCCCACTCCCAGTTTAACTTGTGCATCATTACTAAAAGTACTATAGCCTGGTATAATAGTCCATGTACTAATAAATTTAGCATCTTTTCAGTTCACCATGTAGTTCTCAGTTCTCTTTGTTGTTATATTTGTGTTTGTTCCAATCATGTACTTTGTTTCCCAACCTTGGTTTCGGAATGGTGAACACAGCCTGGTTTGTTTGGGCAATGACCAACCTGCATACTATTTTTGGTCTTTCCAATTGTCATTTGTTTTCAATGGTCCAACATTTGCCAAGTGCTTGGTCATGTCTTCTTAGCTTTGTAATTGGTCAGTATATCGTAATCCAACCGCAGCACTGCTCTTTGCTAGCCACTACCCTGCACTATGGCTATTTCTGCCAATATTACTGTAAAGGGGTGGCACTCACCTCCCACAAGCATCCCCATCTGACCGAGTGCATGTGTTTGTTGTTTCAGTTGTCAGCCTCTTCAGTGAATCAGCCCTCTGGCCAAGTCACAGCCCTGTTTGAATTAGTCAAAAATGCCATCCGGGGTACACCCTTTTATTATTTTCTCCACTAGGAGAGAGAGATGCCTCCAGGGTTTTCCCTGCTGAAGACTGCTTCCTCAGCCAGCCAACCTGCACACCTTGAAAGCTCCAGCAACACTGACTGCAGCTCTAGTCCTCAGCTCCCTTTTATAGGCCTTCCTGGCCCCTGATTGGCTGGTTCCTTCTCAGCCACTCTAGCCTCCTTGGAGATCTTCTCTATTGTCCTTTTCTTCTAGGGCATGGTGTGGCAAGGCCTCAAGCCTCCAGCAGGGGGCTTCGGGACTTGGCCAACCCAGTCACTTGGAAAGTTTTGCCAGCTTTGCGATAGGAATCTCCGTGCATTTGGAGAGCCAGACCAACTCTCACTAGCAGTCATCACTGCTAACTACTTTCACTAGCTTTACCATGCCAGCCAAGGCAAAGTCCCCGAGTGTAGTGCTGCAATGCATACAGAGATACTTGGTGTGAATAGCAAGAGCCAAGGGAGTTACCACAGCCAACTGCAAGCAAACAACCCCATGGGGGTGTGGCTGTCTACTACACTTTTGAGCTCACCACATATTTCACAGGGGAAGTAGAGTATAGGGCACTCACCAGAGAAACATTGTCCATCAATAAATTAGCCCGTAGACTACTGGGAGCCATGTATTATTGAGAAGAATGGTTGGTTAAAAACTGCTGAGCTTAGTGCTAATCATTTGTGATTAACAATAGATATTTGACCCAAAAAAAAACCCCTGTAGAAAATGGCGTGCACAAGTCATACATCAATAATCAATAAGGAGCATTGTGTCTATCCTAAACCTGGAGTTAGCTCCCATATTACTTTGGCTATGTCTACACTATATGCCCTCTGACAGCAGATATGGAGAAGGGACACCTGCTACAGTGACAGCAGGGGTTTTTCCATCTGTGTGGTAAGCCCACCCTCCCAGGAGCCAGTAGCTAGATCAATGGGAGAATACTTTCATTGACCTACCGGTGTCTATACTGGACTTCCCCCAGCCGCTGGAGTATGGAGCTGCATGAACAGCTAATGGAACCCTCAGGGCAGCAGGCCCATCAGCTGGCGTTAAGCTGGCATTGCTCTGTCGATTTACACAGAGCGAGGCGGATTGACACCGGCAAGAGCTCTGCCCCAAGGGCTTCAGGTTCGGTTCCTGCTCAGGCCACGGACCGTCGAAGCATCTCTCTAGGGAAGGCTTGCCTTGCTTGAACAGATGGCTCTTCCAGGTGGGAGTACTTCCTGCACAACAGCACCACGTAGAACAGGAAGTGACTTCTCGATTAATGCAGTGGCAATGTAGGGGATGCCGACTGGAACCACCCAGATTAGGAAATTTGTCTGGACTCCTCCACCTTCTACAGTCATTTCTCTGGATTTGTTTCACAGCGTAATAATACAACAGCTACCACTGGGGAAGCTCCAAGAGCAAAACAGCTGAGAGACAGGCCCACTCTACTTGCTGAAGAGAAAAAGTGTGTTGGGCTGACATCATGAGCCTTTCTCCCTGGGGTTACACCAGGGGTTAAATTGATCCTTAGCATCTGGAGCGTGGTTCTTCTGGATTTAAGGGACCATGTACAAAAGGTGGATCATTAGCTCCTTATGTAACTAGCTGTTTTAGGTACCCCCCCCCACAATAGTCCCATCTGAGCAAATTGCAATTTTTAAGGGTTTATCCTCACTCCCTGTTCCTTGCCACTGCCATGAATTTCCCCATATTCGTGGAGTATGTGTTTGGGTTGGGGAAGAAACGGGCTTACCCCTGTTCAAGTAGATGGAGTTTGCACTTTCTTCAAGCCTGGAGTTTGAGTTAAGCTAGATCTGCACAATTTGCAGGAAAAAATTTACCCCCCCCCCATCCTTCCCCTCCTAGCTTGCAAAATGCCAGGAACGGTTAGCATGACAGCAAGCAAAAGAAAAGTAAACGACCCTGCCCTTGCTCACTGGACTTGCCCAGAGAAGCCCGGGGAAGCTGGCTGTCTGCTTTGGCACCCAAAACAAACAAGCCAGGCGTGTTCTGTGCAAATACCACACATTTTTCCTGTCACTTCAAGTGTGTTTTCTTCCCCAGGAAATCCACTTGTCATCAAAGCGGGGCAAAGAAACAGAGTGGTGCTTGTGAACCGGCTGCTTTGATTGGGTGGGAACAGGCAGGATCGTTTCATGCACCGGAAAGCGCAAAGGGCGTGTGGCTTGCAAAATAAAGGCGAGGCAAAGAGGCATATGCGGGACCCCTCCCACCTCAAGTGTGTCAACTTGGGCTGGTAGGACAGGTGCAAGCCTTCCAGCCCAGGAGAGTGAAATAGGTACACGCTGCTCCTGGCACATCATTGCTTCCTCCTTCCTCCCGCTGGCTTCCCTGCCCCTGTATTGCTGCTGCTCTCTGCCCATCCTTGAATGCTGCTGCCTGCTGTCGCCCTTACACCTTGCTGCTGCTCATTCCCATGGATGGTTGTTCCTTCATGTCCCGGAAGGAGCTGTGATTGTGGGGGGAGGCTGAAGCACGTGTGGCTCTCAGAAGGTGCAGTCAAAGCATCGATTCTTAGGCTGCTGGTGCTATAGTGGTCGGTCCTGCTACCTCTAGGGCTAAAAAACATCCCAGGAGATCCGGGATACTTGTGATCCCGGATACTTGCTAGTCAACAAAGGGATTGCCCGGGTTGGCTAGTCAACAAAGGGATACGCTGGACGGACTTAGACAGCTGGCAAACTTAAGCCCACCCAGTGTCAGGTGTCTGGGAGGCTCCGTCTTGGAACGTACCCCGTGACCATGACAGACCAGTCTTTTTAATCTCTCTTCATAGGGGACCCATTCCAAACCCTTAATCATTTTGTTGCCCTTTTTCTGAACCTTTTTGTCTGTTGCGTGGTCTGGTTTTTCTGTTTTGTTTGTTGCGTGGTTCCCACCTACTTACAATAGAATTAACTCTTATGGAAGTATTTGAGCTGTTCCCTAGCCTCACCACTCCATTCACGCACTACGGCACAGCTGCTCCTCCAGGCAGTGGGAACGTCCCAGCTGCATTCTGTACAGCTCTAACGTCGTCTCATTACCCAAGTGCCAGAGTGTCTGCCCTTGGTCTGATGATGGGAGGAAGGCCATTGCAATTTGGCCCCATGCTGCTAGAAGGCAGCATGTCAAAACAACAACAGGGACAGAGATTTTTGATGGACCTAAGAACCCTTTTTTAGAAATTAATTGGTTACTCGTGGAGACCGTTGTTTACAAACTGATACAGTTCTAACAAACCTCCATCACTAAGAATATTCATTTGCCTGATGTTCCTTGATTGGCGGATATTGATCTCTCTACATCAGGATTCACAGTAGCACCATCACAATAACTAACCAGTCATATGTCTTGGTTGTCAAAAATGTCATATTTGACTGGTATCAAAGTCTCCACTGCTAAGCCCTTCTCCTTTGTTCCCAGCTTCCAAATCTCCAAAGACCCCGTGTTATGACATTGCCACTGCGTATCAGTGCACTGACAGCTCCTCTTGCTGATGAGCAGACTTCAGGACTGACCTGAGGATAGAAACAGACACATCGCACTCAGCAATTAACCCCAGCCTTTCCTTATTACACTGAGATACTTACAGTGTTCCGAGCCAGATGTGGGCCTGCAATACATTCTGGACTGCTTGCCATCCATAGGTAAATAGCTTTAATACATTCCCTGTAGGTTAGGAACTTGCTAAAGGCTAGATGTGAAGAAAAGACAAAATCAGTCATAACTGCAGTATGTCAATATGTCATATTGTGTGTGTGTGTGTACACATACACAGAGATTCAGCTAAATGCACGTTATAGCATTTAGTGGCGTGGTGACCATCAAATTCTATTTGCAGCCTGACAGAATGCTTGCTTCAGAGACTCATGAGGCTATGTCTACACTACAGAGTTTTTCCGCAAAAACTCGCAGAGTGTCCACACCTCAAGCATGTGTTTGCGCAAGTAAATCGAAAGATCAGAGTGATTTTTGCGCAGTGGGTAATCCTCATTCTTCGAAGAGGAACGCCTTTTTGCACCAGAGCTCTTGCGCAAAAAGGCGTGTGTGGACGGGCAAGATGGGGTTTTTGCGCAAGAAGAGGGAAGAGGAAAAAGCACAGGTGCCCTGGTGGCCATTCTGTCCATAGCAATCACTGCTTACTAGCGAGAGAGTGTTCAGGAAGTATGGATGCTCTCTTTCACAAAAGCGCATCACTTTTTCGATGCACTTTTGCAGTGTGGACGCTATCTTGCACAAAAAGTTTTTGCAGAAGATCTCTTCTGACAAAAGCTTCTTGTGCAAAAAGCCTACAGTTTAGACGGAGCCTCAGACAAAACTCAGTAGAAAGGAAAAATGAGGTTCAGGGGAAGGGGCAAGAAATACTATCCCCTGGTAAAAGCGCATTGCCTTCGCAGAAGAGATAAGTAAAACTGGGGGAGAATTCTTCAACAAATTAGTTTTCCACCAGAAAACGACCATTTGTTGAAATTGACAGGCACTGATTTCTGTAAAGTTTTGTTCAGAAAAAACTGAAACGAAGCATGTCAATAAACTTACGGGAACAGAACATTTCTATTTCTCATTTCAAAATGATGTTTTGGTTTGACATGTATTTTTATCTTGTCTTGTAAATTATAATATAAAAATACAAATGCTAATTTTTCACCAATCAATATTTTTGTAATCAGAACAAAAAGGCACCATTTTACTGTGTGATAGTTTATAATGGTATCTTTTTGTTCAGATTCAAAACTATTAAACATCTACATTTTCTGTAGAAAGGACATTCCAGTTCCTACTCAGTTCTACATGTGACAAACCGACACAAAAATATGACTACACATACATGTCTCACTATTCCTTTCTTTGTAAGCTTCAGAGGGGTAGCCGAGTTAGTCTGTATTTAAAAAGCAACAAATAATCTGGGAGCACTTGAAAGACTAACAAAACATGAGCTTTCGTGGGCACAGCCCACTTCTTCAGATAACCGGAGTGTTGGCTGTCCAGAACCAAGAATAAACGGGAGAAGGAAGAAGGAAGGGAAGGGAAGAAGGAAAAAAATTGGAGGGGGGGGGGGAAGAGGCAGTAGGTAGATACGTTTAAAAGGGAAAGCAGAGCCAGTCTCTAACAGGAAAAACTGAAAAACAACAGATAATCTATTAGCACTAGATAGTTAAAAGAGGCTGATAAGAACCATTAGTTTGCACTAGGAGAGGAAGAGTACTAACAACAGATTCTATGCAGACATCAAGAACCATTGGCACCTTTCTGCACATTGGATCAAAGCTTAGTCTACATTAAACCCCACTTACAATTGCATTAAGACAGAACCGAGCAGTTTATTTACAGTTATGTCTCTTGCGCTTTATTTAACTGTGATCGCTGTGTCTAGACAGCATAGCATATACATCATTTCACATACTAGTGTACAGTTTGCCCCAAAGAGAGAGGAGCAATATGATGAAACTTTGCTACAATTGGCATCCTTATTGCTCTGGCTATCTGGTAGTAATACCAAATAGCCAGGGTAAAAGAGTGGGAGGCGGTCTCAGTACACCAGACAAGACAGACTGGGGTAGGAGGAACTGCAGAGGAGCATTGGCGTACCCCACTGGGGAACAAAAGGGAGCTCCCCATCACTTTTAGCAAAGAAAGGGGGAGCCTTCGCACTAGCCTTTCTTATTTTAACCTCTCCTAATGACTGAGGCTTTAAGTCTGTGAAGATTTACACACGTGAATACTTTTATGCACAGAGCTGCCCTATTCAAATCTACAAGAATGCTCCCAGGCACAGAATCATGCATCTGCTCATCTCTTTGCAGGCTCAGGTCCTACTAATTCAGCAGCTTTCCTCCCAAACCATGTCAGAATTGCATAACCTTCCTGGGAGGAGAGACCCGCAGCCTCGGATAGGCCCCTGGCAGAGCCATACAGGAAGGAAGAGGAGTCACATGCCCAATGCATCAGACACACTTTTCTCTCATAAAAAGTGCCACAGGATCCATACAAAGGTGTTATTTATGGGGGTCTTTGGGAGGCAGTAGCCCCCTTCCAAGTTGGAGCCCCTGGATTTCATACTTGAGGTCACCTTAAAGCCCATGCCCGGACTCCAGAGGCAGTTCTTAACTGCAACAGAGTCTGAGCTGCTTGCAGCTTTGCCTTTGGGGCAGGGAGTTTGTTCTAAAAAGAGGGAGGTAGGGTGACGGAGAACAACAAAAGGCTGGGCATTCAAGCAATTGGAGTATTGTTAGAGCATCATGAAAACATTGCCAGGTACTCCACTTAAAAGATAGGAAGTGGGGGAAAGTAGATATAAGTGTTGTGCTTCAGAGATCCACATTTGGACCACTGCTGTTAAACTTCTCATAAATGTTCTTGAAAAAGAGGTAAACAGTGTCTAATCCAAAGCTGACTGCAAAGTGTTCTCACAACACTGCAGGGTGTCTATACTGCATCCTTACCTTGAAATAAGCTATCCATTTTGCATAGCGCAAAATGCATAGTTTATTTTGAGGTAATTTCGAAATAAAGCACTATTCTGAAACATCCCTTAACCCTTGTGGAACGAGGTTTACAGAGACATCGGAGTAGCAAACCTGTTATATTTCAAAATAATGGGCATGCTTAAAAGATGCAGAATAGCTATTTTGGGACATTTCCGGTATCCCAAAATATGTCTGCAGTGTAGATTTAGCTTGGGTGATTGGGCAACACAAGGGCAGATGGAATTCAGTGTTGGTAAGTGCAAAGTAATGCACATGGGAAAATATAATCCTAAATAAAGATACAAAAATGATGGGGTCTAAAATACCTGTTACCACTCAAGAAAAAGATGTTGGAAACCTTGTAGATAGTTCCGTGAAAACATCTGTTCAATGTGCAGTAGCAGTCTAAAAACTAAACAGCTAACAGCATATTGGGAATCATTAGGAAAGGAATAGATAATAAGACAAAATACCAGATTGCCTCTATATAAAGTCATTGTATGCCCACATCTTGAATACTGTATGCAGATCCGGTCACCCCATCTAAAAAAACATCTATGGGATTTAGAAAAGGTACAGAAAGGGCACCAGAATGATTAGGGGTAAGGAACAGCTTTTATACGAGGAGAGATTAACAAGACTGAGACTTTCAGCTTAGAAAAGTAATGAGGGGGATATTTTAGAGGACTAGAAAATCATGAATGGTGTGAAAAAATAGCATAAGGAAATGTTATTCCTTCCTTCGCTAACATAACATAAGAAGCTGGCCCAATTAAATTTATAGGCAGCAGATTTCAAACAAACAAAATAGGCGACAGGGGCTATATCATGATGATTGCCTCTTCTGTTTAGCCCTTCTGAAGCACCTAGCATTGGCCACTGTTGGAAGACCAGATACTGGGCTAGAAGGACCACTGGTCTGACCTAGTATGGTCATTCTGATGCTCTTACATAGAGCTGAAATATATCTGCCCCCTACTGTAAGCACTGGATCCCACTCCCCTTCCAGAGCTAAGGAGTCCTGATAGGGGTCTCCTTCTGTCTCTCCACAGAGTTAGTAACAAAGGAAGAATATACATTAAAATGTTAAGGCTAACCAGTGTTCCATAAGTGACTTGCCACAAGATGTCAGAATATGTTAGTATTAGAGCTGAGTGGGTCTAATATGTATTTAAATTTCTTTCTTTTAGATAGGAATTAGATACAGTGCTCCTGCCCGCTAACTGCTAAGTTGTCTGCCAAAAAAGTAGAGTTTTCCTGTGCCTTGGTAGCCCTTGGATAGAGAAGATGTGTGAGGGGGAAGAGCAGATGCGGTTACTTCCCCCGCACATTTGGTGCTTGGCTTGTACTGAGCATGTTCAGCAATACTGCTGAAATCTCAGTCCTTAGTCCACCCCATGTTCTCACTGTCATGTTCTCACTCTTCCCCCTCCCGTCATGGCATGCATAGGTCATCCCCCCATCAAAATCTGAAATTCCGCCCCTAGATCTATACAGCTCAGACAGTGCATGGAACTCAATTTATCTGTCTCTTGCAGATGGACCCTGCCCAAAGCTGAATGGACAATTTTAGAGAGTGTCGCTATTTCAAAAGGAACGCTTAGAACTCACCAGCCACAGCGTTACAGAGCCAGGTTCTGAAGTACAACAGCCTGTTTGATTCTGCAGCATGAATGAGGATCTTTCCTAGAGAAAAAGAATTCAGTTCTCAGATGTGTGACGCTAAAGGAAAGAAAATACAAGTTAATCTGCCGAGAAATGCAGTTATAAATGTCATGGGATCTCCAGTCTTGAAAATCCGTTCACATCCAGTCTGACATTCACACACAATTCTCTTGCCACTAGGTCCCCCAACTCTGCGTGCCCCAGCATTTGGATTTTATGCATAAAGAGTCTGACCATGCTCAGCAGGTGCGAATGCAGCATGCTGGAGCTAGCTTTGACCTAGCTACATTAGAGTTAGCTCAAGTAAAAATAGCCACATAGCCCCTAGAGCAGGGACAGTGGCACAGATTCGTCTCTGAAACACAAAGCCCCGGGGCACATACTCTGTCTGCATATGCTGCCATCACAGCTCCCAATTGCAGTGGCGCAATACCCACTATGAGCCAGCATTGGAAACAAGGCCCTCTGCCTCCCAGTCCCATGGCTGATCCACAATTTAACACTCACTAAACGCCATACTGACTCTGCACATGGATTATGGCGACCAAACAAGGCAAAGCAACCAGTAGCAAGGTATTAATTAGCATCCTCCTGGGAAACGCTTGCATATCAAGTAAAGCAAAGACATAACATCAATCCTCACAGGCATCCTGGCATGTTGTTAACACACTGACAAAGGTTCAGTTGGAAGATGTACTTTCCTGCTATCCAAAACCAAACCACTGCTATTGCAGAACAATAAATGGCACCTTGAGTGCCTACCTGACACGGCATCCAAGGTGTGTCAATAATATTGATGACAGCACCTTGACTCTTCCAGAGCTTTACCAACCGTAGACACATAGGCTACGTCTACACTGGCCCCAAATTCTGGAAAAGGCATGCAAAGCAGGTAAGTCAGAATAGGGAAATCTATGGATTTAAATATCCCCCGCAGATTTAAATAAACATGTCCGCCGCTGAAAGTAGGAATAAGAGATCCTCCGGAAAAGGGCTTTATTCCGGAGGATTGCGCCAGTCTAGATGCTTTTTTCCGGCTTTTCCCCAAGCCGGAAAAAAAGCGGCGGACATGTTTATTTAAATCCCGAAGGGGATATTTAAATCCCCTGCGGATTTCCCTATTCTGACTTACCTGCTTTGCATGCCTTTTCTGGAATTTGGGGCCAGTGTAGACGTAGTCTCCATAGTGTGGTACAAGGAATGGAACTGGAGAAAGAGCCTCAGGGTTCAGGAGGGACCTTGTCTGGTGTGACACGTGGCGGGTTTGGAATCCAAGCTACTCTGTCTCAGGCTACAGCGCTTCAGCATGGAAGACTGGCCATTTCAGTTTAGAAAAGAGGAGACTGAGGGGGGGATATGATAGAGGTATATAAAATCATGAGTGGTGTGGAGATGGCGAATAAAGAAAAGTTATTTATTAGTTTCCATAATAGAAGAACTAGAGGACACCAAATGAAATCAATGGGTAGCAGGTTTAAAACTAATAAAAGAAAGTTCTTCTTCACACAGAGCATAGTCAACCTGTGGAACTCCTTGCCAGAGGCCGCTGTGAAGGCTAGGACTATAACAGAGTTTAAAGAGAAGCTAGATAATTTCATGGAGGTTAGGTCCATAAAAGGCTATTAGCCAGGGGATAGAAATGGTGTCCTTGGCCTCTGTTTGTCAGAGGCTGGAGAGGGATGGCAGGAGAGAAATCGCTTGATCATTGTCTTCGTTCCACCCTCTCTGGGGCACCTGGTGCTGGCCACTGTCGGCAGACAGGCTACTGGGTTAGATGGACCTTTGGTCTCACCAGTATTACCAGTATGGCCATTCTTATGTTCTTATGTTTAATGCATGAAGAGAGCTCTTTTCTACATTACTGATTACTCATGAAAAACCCACCATGACTGAAATGCAGCCACTTCTGGGGTATCAGAGCAGCACACAACAGTTATGGTTGCCAACCTTCCTCCGCCCCCAGTTTTGCTGGGAGTCTCCCAGAATTGGGCTTAAAACTCACCAGAGGTTACTGAAGCCAAACTGGGGGGGGGGGGGGGGGGGGCTTTATGCTGATAAAAGTCCGGCAACACAGTGGCTCCAAGGCAGGCTTGCTGCCTGCTCTGGCCCCGCACTGCTCCTGGAAGCTCGTGGGTTGGCAGGATCTGTTATTTTGAGAGCTCAAGTGGTATTGAAATGCTACATTGGCTTTGTGCTGGCCTCTAACACATGGATGACTTTCACCTGCCTTGCAGCCATGAGCAGTAAGTTTAAGACTGATTTCTTCCAGGATTCATCATGCAGGGCATATCAGTGACTCGAATGAGCCACCTGGTTCGTCTCCGGTGTTCTCAGTGGAGCTGTATAACTTCCCTACACTCTGCTGGAGGAAGGGGAAGTGTGACGGTCTATCTGAGATGGGGAAACATTGCTTTACTGTAAACGAACACAAGTCTCAGGAGTCAAAAACTTCATCCAGAAATGACGACCCACCCCTGCATGCCTGTCCCTCTGCATTCCCTCAGGTCAAGGGCAGCGTGGCCGTGTGAAGGTGGACATTTCCTGCTGCTTTAGGACACCTACAGTAGCTTTTAGACAGAGCTAAGAACAGGCTTTAATGCAATCGGCTGGTAATTCAATCACTTTATAGAAGCTGATCTGTCCTTTTTATTACAATTATTGTCAGCCCGGGTGTTTCATTCCATCACTGAAAATAAACATCATTTATCATACTTGTAAAGATTAGCCAGTGACAGCACTGGCTCTGCTTTGCATAAATGTGTATTAATGATGACTCTGTCTGAAGTGGAGAGAGAAGTCTATATTTCATAAGAATGATTAGACAGTGTCACCGCTGCTTTAAGTAATGTCTTATCATGACAGATAATCAAACTGTGAAACAACAACCAAAAAAAAAAAAGCAATTTATGGCAAATGCTTTTTTTTTTTTTGTTTTATTAGGATGAGAAATAGTGATAGTATTGCGGCTGTGGATGGTGTTTTATATCCCAGGTTTCTTAGTGCCCAGAGCCTGTGTTATTAATGTTGTGTGTGTTATAGCAGGTAGCCTCACCTCTAATTAAGCTTGCCTGACACTTCCCAAAATAAAACCCTGCTTTCAGTTACTTATAACTTTGCCAAACATTTCAGGCTGAAGTTTTCAGAGTTGTGTGTCTGCCTTTGGGTGAATTTTATTTGAAAGTTTTCAGCTACAATTGATCGACCATTTCCCAGAATAAGATTAGGTAAAATTATGGTCTCTCCACCTCCTTTTGATCTGAACAGCTCCCCCCCCCCAAAAAAAATTGGGATCTTGCAGGTTGTTCTTGCTTGAAAGAGAAACTGATGATTGCATCAGGTTAGTACCTTCAATGCAAACAAGTACAAAGCCGTTTCCAGGCACTCAAGTGGAGCCAAGTCACCAAAAATAGCTTCTTTGCTCACCTCTCTCGAAGGCTCTTTTTAGCCTTCACCAGACTCTCTTCGATGTTTTTTCCAGCACAACATACCTCATGTATCTTTTCTGCATCTGGAGCTTCTTTCTGAGACTTTGTCCTCACTTATCAGTTGAATGTCAGCCCTTTAAGTCAGCCCTTTAAGCTGAAAGCGTGGCCACAGCATGAACAGTGGAGAGAGCTCTCCGTGCGGTCTGTACAGGCCACATCTACACTAGGAAACTATTTCAAAATTAGTAAATTAGACATAACTCCCAATTTAACAAATTCAAACTAGCATGTCCACACTATGGGGAAGCCTCGACATTAGGCCGAGGCAGGCTCTGTTAATATGAACGTGCTACTTCAGACTTAGCGCCCCAGGAAGCATTGGGGAGTAATTAGTTCGAATGACTCCGGAGAGTAGTTATTTCAAAATAGTGGCACTGGTGTGTCCACACGACCATTATTTTGAAATAACTATTTCGGAATTAGCTTTACTTCTGAAGAAAAGCAGGAGTACAGATTTCGAATTCTGCAGCCTGTAGCGTGGATGCTCCGTTTATAAATTCAACTTTGGCGGGGGTGTATTTTGAAATTAAGTTCTAATGTAGACCAGGGCTATGTAAACGTCCTCTGTGAGGGGCGTAGTTCACGCTGGCACTGTACAGTGCGGTAACTTGCTGCATTGGGGGATGTTTTTTCACACCCCTGAGCCAGAAAGTTTCACTGCTGAACAGCACCAGACAGTGTAGATGAGTCCTGAGTCTGTTTCCGTATACTTCTATCCTTGTGCAGTTTCTCACGCTCACTCCCATGCACATCCCGCCTTAAAACAATACACAGCAAGGCCCTCCATCGACATTGCTCTAGGAGCTGGGTGGACTTGCCTATACCATTGTTTTGGGTGGAGACTGCTAGAAAGAGGCTAATTGTTTCTTACAGCTACACAAAATGAAGGGCATTGATTAAACCCGCTAGATTCAATGAGTTTTAATGCGAGGTATAAGCTCCCTCCCCATCTTAGCTTCTCCCGTTGTTCCTACGGGTATGTCTGCACTGCAATTAAACATGCTGGGCTTGCCTGTGCCGGCCCTCTATGATTTGCGGGGCTCGGGCTGCACGGCTGAAAAATTGCAGGGTAGATTTTGGCCGTGATCTGGAGCCCAGTATCTGGACACTTGAAAAGTGTCTGTTGTTTGGCTGAGATAGACCCTGCCCATTTTGTTCTAATGGGAAATTCACCTCTGTGACTATTTTTCCTGCCTCAGTTTCCACAACTATGTTGTCAGTTTCCCAGGCTAGTTATGCTGAAATCCTATCTCCCGGATACCTTCTCAAATGATCCCTGTGGATAATGTTGGAGTGAGTCATGGGCCTCAGTGGTATCCTTTACACTACTGCATTTATCTAGGTCAGGACAATCCTTCCTAAGGGCCTTCCAGCTTAGGTTCCCCACCCTTCTTCCTTGTAGGATTGGGGAACCAGACCAGCTCCCTTCTATAAAAGTTTCCGTCATTCCCACGGAATTATAGATCAGCCTGCTTACCTTTGACACCAAGAAAAATACCGGAACAAATTATTAAGCAATACATTTGTAAGCACCTAGCGGATAATAGGGTAATAAGTAATAGCCAACATGGATTTGTCAAGAATACATCATTCCAGACCAACCTAATTTCCTTATTTGACAGCGTTACTGGCTTAGTGGAAAAGGGGAGGCTATGTATGCTCCGTGTGTGATATATTTTGATTTTAGCAAGGCTTTGGACATAGTCCCACTGACATGCTCATAAATAAACGAGGAAATGTGGCCCGGGTTTAATTACTATATGTTGGGTGCACAACTGGTTCAAAAACTGTACTAAAAAAGTAGTCAGCAAAGGTGAACTGTGACAGTGCAGGGCCCTGCCTTCTGAGATGCTAAAAGGTCAGTCTTGTGTGTGGTGTGAGTCAGATGTTTTTTTATGGCTTAGCGAACAAAATGGGTAGTATCTCTACCAGCCCTTATTCCTATGATTGCACGATTCTGCCGTACAGCATTTTCAACTTGCATCCATCTTCATATTGCCTCTAGCAAAAGTGTGAGACGTTTCCGTTTTGGCTTGTCAGGGTCTCTACATAGTCAAAATGGTCTGGATTCATTTGTTTCTCTGCAAAAATGCCACTCAAGAGGTTTTCTGGCGTCCTCGGTTAATGCCTCCATAGGAGGTGTGCACACTGCGCTCTCATTGACAGCTGTTCTATAAGCTATCCAATGGAATGGGGAAAGCTGGTCCCCATAATGCTGACTCTGTGGGTACTCCGGAGCTGGAGCACCTATGGGGAAAAATTAATAGGTGATCAGCACCCACCGGCAGCCAGGCTCCTCCCACTGCTCTCCCCAGCTCCTTCCCCTTCCTCCCCCTCCCAGCCCCATCATGAAACAACTGTTTTGCCGTGTTTGGGATGCACGGAGACGAAGGGAGACGTGACACCCTGGGGAAAGGAGACGGGGAAGATGCAGTAAAGGGGCTAAGGGCTGGAGGAAGGGGTGTAGTGGGGGCAGGGTGGAGACAGGACAGGGGCAGGAAGGGTCAGGCCGGGGTAGAGGCTGGGAGGTATGTGGAGTGGGATAGGGCCATGCACCCGCAGCTAATGGAGAAGTTGACAACTATGCTGGTCCCAGTCTCTTGGGGCTGTGCTACAAAAGTATCCAGCTGAATTCCTAGAGTCCTGCTCCAGCTTTCTGCCACCCATCAGTTGTGGAAATGCTAAGGCCATGCAAGCTGTGTCCCCTTAGAATCTCACAAACCTGCAGAAAGACTTTGGATTCAAAATCTAGTCTGTGTGTAACTCACCTGGGAGCTAGTGACGAATCCCTTCATGAGGACCGCAGCTACTGCCACAGCCTTTTGATTTCTTGCTGGACTAGCTTTCGGACAGTTTGTCCAACAGTCCAATGTTACCAGCAAATATTGATTGCCAGCTTGACCCAAGCACTGCTGTCTAGGGGCTCTCCCAGTCTTGGGAGTTGCTTCTTTGCAGTGAAAACATCTCATTCTAGCACCTCTTTGCCACAGCCTGCCTGCATTTTACCCAACAGAATGTTTTTCTTGCTTGGGCTAAGATTTTTGCTGCTTCAAAACATCTGGTAATTTTAAAATCAATACGTATACTAAAAAAAGGGGCTCTGAGGTTCTCTGTTACACCCCAATGGTACTGGTACCCATCATCCACAGATGCCTCCCCTCTGCTATACAATATTTCCTCTTCAAACTCCAAGTTTCCGCTCTGATCAGAACGTTTTTCTGTGGCATAGTCAGGGATCACAGCATTCTAGAGTAGCTGCATTTGCCAGCTGATGCTCCAATCATATGTTCTTTTGAAATTAGGTTCCTCTCTTTGGGAAGTTCTTAGTTGCTCTGGAGTCCATTCCTACAGTCCCCCCTCCACAGTTCCAGCCAATGAACCAGAAGTATTTGCATTTTTATAAGTGATGGGATGAGAAGAGACAGCAGTCTCTTCCCAAGGATACCCATCTCCTCAAGCATTCAATTCCTTGCTCTCCTGCTTAGGGCAGAGTTTGTAATTAGGTCCACAATAAAGCTACAAAGACAAGGCTTCAGCATGGTCATGCTTGTGCCTAGGCCTATAATAGTGAAATCACAGCACCACAGTTTTTCCAGCCATCTACCGAGTTGTCTCTTGGTGTCTTTGTCAGTCTCCGGTCAACTCTGGGCTATGGCCTTCATCACAGATTCATAGAATACGAGAACAGGAAGGGACCTAGAGAGGTCATCAAGTCCAGCCCCCTGCCCTCACAGCGGGACCAAGCACCTAGATCATTCCAGAGAGATGTCTGACTAACCTGCTGTTCGATATCTCCAATGACGGAGAGTCCACAACCTCTGTAGGCAACTTATTCCAGTGCTTAATCACCCTAATGTCCAACCTGAACCTCCACCCTAATGTCCAACCTAAACAGATCATGGTGATGTCTCTTTTCTTCTGGCATCTTCTGCAAATAACCTGGCATGGACAGCAGTTCTTCTCAGCACGTGTAGTTTGCACACAAGAGCTGCATAGAAATTGCTTATGTTCCTGAGGTCCTCTGTCTTGCTTTGTTCAGACTAGGTGAGCATCTTCGTTCAGACTAATTTCCCGCGATGCCATTTGAACAGCCTCCTGGAATGCAGGTGCTGATACTGTCAATATCTTCTTCTGGACGAAATGGTCGTGCAGAGCATCTCTTAGCGTTAGTCTGAACGGACAGTTCTCCGACAGCTTCCTTAGTGCACCAATAGAACTGTGGTACTGACTCACCGCTTCCCTGATGTTGCCGATGGAACGGATACTGTTCCGCTACAGCAGGGCTGACAACCTCATGGGCCCCTGGCAAGGCGGGGGAGGAAGGGCTTGTTCTGTGACCTCAGAAGGGGTGGGGCCTTGGGCGGGAGGTGCAGGGCTGGGGCTAGGCAGCCCTCAATGTCTCTTGGGGGGCGTCGTGCCTCCCCCAAGCAGCCCTTAGCGCTGCCCTGAGTACTCCACGTGGAGCTCCAGACACCACCGCTGCCTCATCGCTGTCCGCAAGTTTGAAACTTGCTGTCCTCCCAGCATGGCGTTGCAGGTTATAAATGCTGGCACACAGCTCCCACAATTCACAGCTTTGGCCAGTCTCTCCTGCATTCTTGCAAAAGCCACGTCTCTGTTCTCCGGCGGGCGCGCAGGCCTCCTGGTTGCCTTTTCCGCCCGGACGGTCTTTTTTGTTACTGCGCCCTCTGCTGGCCGGGCGCTTCTGCACTCCTTTGGCTGTCCGTAGGCTCCCCCTGCTGGCTGTAAGCCCTTAGTGGAGGCTCCGCTCTTTGCCGGCTTACCTGCTTGCATGGGGTCAGCAAAGGTGGCTCTTTGCTTCCACATCCCTGCTCTTGGTTTGAGCAGTTCCAGCAGTCAGTGCAGAACTTCTCTCTTCATCTGCCTGAAGCCCTCCTCTCTAGCTGGCTGGTTCACTCTGTCCCAGGAGCAAAATGCAGCAGTCCTCCTGCGTCTCCAGACAAACTGTATCCCCGTGACTAAAGTATATTCCTTGCTGACTCTTTCGCCTCCTGGGCAAGGCGTTGTGCACACTGGATACTGATGGGCTATAAAGCCCTCGCTGTCAATGTTCTGGGGGCCTGGGGCCACTGCAGAGACGAACTCAGGGAGCTGCTGCCTGGCCTGGCTTTATTGTCCTGGATCCAAAAGTGAAGCTGACTAGAAAGTGAGACTTGGCTGACCAGGGGAGGGGACACAGAGGCCCCTCCCCCTATATCATTTAAAGACCCAGGACCTCACAGACCCCATGAGTGTGGCTGAACCAGGGAAGAATTTACAAATTTACACTGCGCTCTGCCCTGCTCTCTCTTTAACACCAGTGATGTCCCCATTTTATAAGGACAGTCCTGACATTTAGGGCTGTCCTGAGGCGAGGGGAGGTGCTGGGCCCTGCACCGCCCTCTGCAGCCAGGGATACAATGTAGAACAGACTTGTTAGCACAGGAACCAGAGGCAGTCAGTACCATCCATCTTGGGGGAAGGAGGGCCAGGGCCCTGGGTCCTCTCCCTGTATCCTAAGCCAGCCCCGACTCACTCACACACTCAGCCACTGGTCCCAGCCCTGCAGGCAGCCCCACTCTCCTCCTTTGTCCAGTTTCCTGGGTAAAAGGAGTCACCTGGTCACATGCCCTTCCTCCCCGGTTCAGGTTACAGACAGCCTGGACCATTGTGTATGTGCTGGGCTGGAGCAGCCTGGGGCAGTGCCCAGGGAAACTGAGGCAACCCCACAGCATTACTGTACAGGACAGTAGAAATCACATGCAACATCACAAAGCGAACAGAGTAAATACAATCCCCACCTTATAACAAGGGCGTTTTCTTGTGTAGCCACCTATTACCCCGTCCCGATTTTTCACACTTGCTATCTTGTCACCCTAGTTTAAACCCAGCCAGAACCCCACTTTAGAGTAAGCTCCACAGGCTTTGTAGCCTTTAGGGGTAACAAATGCTCCTTCCCTGCTCTCCCTTTTGGTCCATAAATTACATACCGGCAGAGTTGTTGACTCGAGTCCCACGACTTGAACTCGAATCCGACTTAAGTCGCCTAGGTGACTCGACTTGAGACTCAACTCGGGTTCATTGTTTTTGACTTTAGACTCGACTTGAGACTTGCTAATTTTGTTAGAGCGACTTGGTGAAAAAATTGTCCGAAAATGCCGATATTGATGGCTTGTACAAAAGTGACTTGACATTTTTTAAATTAAGACTTGCGACTTGACTCGAAAGTGACTTTAGGGACGCGAGACTCGACTTGAGACTTGAACTGTAGT
Organism: Pelodiscus sinensis; assembly: GCF_049634645.1. Classification (NCBI taxonomy): domain Eukaryota; kingdom Metazoa; phylum Chordata; order Testudines; family Trionychidae; genus Pelodiscus; species Pelodiscus sinensis. Next base: position 7,584,507 of record NC_134717.1, on the reverse strand, counting down.
GACTTGAGACTCGACTTGGACTTGGCAATGATGACTTGAAGACAACACTGAAGATCACAGTAGCACTCCTTGCTACCTTTGGAATGACCTCAGCTTTAGATAACTTTTTTAAACATTTACACCCAAGGCTATTGCCCTTTTAAGTAAGTGATCATTGGCTAATAGTGTAAAGGATTATGGGAAAGGAAGGATCAGTAACTCAGCAATTGAGTCAACGTTGACTTTTTTTATACTATGAACTGGAACCTTCTGAAGTGCTAAAAGCTTTGGTTCCACATTACAACACACAGAGTTCAGCAGCTGTTAAATCCAGGGAGATTTCCACTTAGAACCTCTTGGGCCACATTGCACAGGCTAGGGGAAGTTACTGATGCATCATAATAACGAATCACCTCGCACTCCTGCATTCAATACGATGATCAAGGTGAAGCTCAAGTAAGCTTTCAATTTATGTTTGAATAAATTTAACGTCTAATTTATGTTTTGCTTCCTATAACTCCTTACAGACCCCAGGAAACAAAGAATATTTGAAATGCAGGGGACTTCAGCCATGACCCCTCTTCACCCCTTTTACCAGTAGCTGAGAGTGGAGCCATCTTAGCATGCATATGCCAGCTCTACTCTGCCCAGAGGCGCCCAGTGCACAGAGGATATTCTCAGGGGGCTACTTCCCCCAATGCATGGGCCCCTTTATGTTGACAGAGCAGTTGAAATGGATCTTATTGTAACTAAGACTCACACGCCAGTGTTTCTGGAGCAGCTAGGTCCGATCACACAGTGCTTGGGATCCATACAAGAAGAAGCGTCTACACTGCCCCTTCTCGCGCAAGAAAAATCCTCTTGCGCAATGCCGTTACACCTATTATTTTTCAGGAAGAAAGGCATTGTTCAAGAGGGTTTTTCTTGCACAAGAAGGGGCAGTGTAGACGCTCCTTCTTGCCCAAGAGCCTCTTCTGAAAAAAATGGTGGCTCATTAGGTATGCAAATGAGGCTCGGCGATATTCCACGCTTAGCCTCATTTGCATATTACTCGCGAAAGAAGCCGCGAGTGTAGACATAACCCTAGTGTGGTTACTGAGCAATGCATGTGGTATCTAGACCACAGCAACAGTTAAGACCAAGAGACCTCTACAGCATGGGCTGGGAGCCAGCTGGCTTTTATGGTAGAGGCTCCTATACTCAGCTCCAGAGGTCCCAGGTTCAAATCTGCCTGGTGGCGGTTACACTACCATGTGGCAGTGTTAGCAGGTCTCACAGCTAAGCACAGCCTGAATCTATTTGACTGATAAACGGATTTTAACACAGAACATTTCTTTCGATCTCAGTCACCAGATAAGAGCTAACCCAAGCCCCGTGACTCCACCCTGGCCCTTCCTATTAGGTACTGGACCTGAAAATGTGCCTCTGTTGGGGTTTTGGTTTTAGTTCCACGTTTAAATACAGCTTTGACACAAGGCGATTTATGATTGATTGACCTTAAACAATGACACGGGGAAAACTTTTCCACAGCAGCAAACCTTCCAACTGGGGCCAGAGAGAGAGAGAGAGTGCACTCCAGATGCAGAGAAAGGGATCCTAGCAGCATGTGGTTCTCATACAGCCCAATGCCAAATGTCAGCCTTTAGTGAGCAGTCAGGAGAAATGACAGAAACTTCCTAGAAGAGAGCACCATGTGCCTGACCTTGACCTTGACCTTTGACCCTGAATCAGACACAGATGGGGATGATGTAATATCTTCTGGCTATGGGGAGAAAAGTTCCAGCAAGGATACAATACCTCTTTCCAGTTAACTGTTTAGGACGCCGGGTGGGACTGTGATACAGTAATGAAATGGGGGAGTGTGTGTGCATGCATGCGCACACGCACACACGCTCTCAACTGAGCAGAATCAGAACTACTTATCTGTGGTCTTAGTCTCTGTACTGTTTATAGGTCATGGGGATCCACCTTTTGCTCCTGTGGAAGGGATCTGCAATATTTGGGGTGGAAGTTCTGGACCTACTGGTGCAGTGATGTTTTGTGGGACCATAGTGTGTGACACAGCAACCTCCAGGCATGCTTAGCTGACCGCAGCTTTGTTACACTATGAATACTAATAAAAAGTCTCAGAGGGGTAGCTGTGATAGTCTGTAACTTTAAAAACAATGCAAACACTTCATCAGATGAGACAGGCCAATTGTCGCCTACAGACAAACCCCCTAACGGCAAATACTTACCAGCAGCCACACACCACACCTCAGATAGACTCACCCAGGAACCTACACCTGCAACAAAGCCTGTTGCTAAGTCTGTCCACACATCTATACAAGTGACACCATCACAGGACCTAACCACATAAACCACAACACCCGGGGTTCATACAACTGCACATGCGCTAATGTGATATATGCTATCGAGTGCCAGCAATGCCTTTCTGCTATGTATATTGGCCAAACCAGATAGCCTATGTGACAGGATCAATGGGCACAAATCAGAATTGAGAAATGGTAACACACATAAACCTGCAAGGGAACATTTTAACTTACTTGGACACTCAATGGATTTAAAAGTAGTGATTCTTCTAAAAAGGAATTTCACCACCCAGGTACAGGGAGAGACTGCTGGACTGCAAATCATTTACAAATTTAACCCTGTCAAGCTGGGCTTGAATGAAGATATTAACTGGTTAACACACTACAAAGCCAATTTCTCCTGCCTTTAACATTCACATTTTCACATCAAAAGTTATGAATGGGACACATCCAGCTTCATGAACAGCCTCATTAACAGGGATCCTACAATTGACAGGTAACTGCTTTTGCTGTTATAGATACCTTGGATTCTCTTATTTCCACTCCAACTCATTTGATGAAGTGGGTTTTACCCACAAAATCTCATGCACCAATATATTTGTTAGTCTCTAAGGGTATGTCTACACTACCCTCCTAGTTCGAACTAGGAGGGTAATGTAGGCATACCGCACTTGCAAATGAAGCCTGGGATTTGAATTTCCCGGGCTTCATTTGCATAAGCGGGGCGCCGCCATTTTTAAAACTCCGCTCGTTCAAACCCCGTGCAGCGCGGCTACACGGGGCACGAACTAGGTAGTTCGAACTAGGCTTCCTAGTTCCAACTACTGCTACTCCTCATTCCACGAGGAGTAACGGTAGTTCGAACTAGGAAACTTAGTTCAAACTACCTAGTTCGTGCCCCGTGTAGCCGCGCTGCACGGGGTTCGAACGAGCGGGGTTTTAAAAATGGCGGCGCCCCGCTTATGCAAATGAAGCCCGGGAAATTCAAATCCCGGGCTTCATTTGCAAGTGCGGTATGCCTACATTACCCCGCTAGTTTGAACTAGCGGGGTAGTGTAGACATACCCAAAGATGTCACAGGACTACTCATTATCATGAATGCAAAGTGTTACAGTCTGTGCATCTGATGCAAGAGCAGCAATAGAACTACAAGCTGACTGCTTTAAGAGGCTGCATTTACTAGGAAATGACAGACTACTACAAATTCCCAAAGAGTTTACAGCACCTGTGCAGTATATTACCTTCTGAATGCAGAAACTTGACAAAGACCCAAGCTAAGTGAAACAGCAGCTGATATGATGCTATGTAAAGTTTTCACATAAAGGTGAATTTAAGTTCCAAGAAACTTTTGAATCTGACAGTTGTTTTTCTCTCTCCATACCATGTTGTTCATGTCTCCTAATAAGCATCTTTCATTATCATTACCCCTAATAGTGGTTTATTGTATTAGTTACAGTTAATTTAAATGTTACTGAAGCATTGAAAACAGATTGCAGATGTTTTGAAACAGCTGTTATTTTAATTTTAAAAACAAAATCATGAATATTTATAGGTCATTATTGCTTGGGCCGAATTAGGCTGTTTAAATCGGAGGGAATAGTGCAAAAAAGGTGAATGGAAAAATACTGTCCTGTAAATCATTCTAATTTTGCTTCAAGTTACTCAGTTTCTTTTGTGACTCTTTGGAACCCAGTGCCATTATATATCTAATCTATATCTATCTTCCTGAAACAACTTCAGTTTTTCGTATTGCATTTCAGAAATAAGCATAGTTAAGATACAATTTGCAGCACAAAACGTTGTTTTCTTAGCCCACTGTTTCCAACCCAGTTCACCGTGATCAAATCTTAACTCAAAACGACTCTTTGGGGATGGAATCATCAGCACAAAAACAAAATGAGGTGAAGGTGAAAGGTACAATTGTAAGACTCACTCAGTGTCATTGTCACTTGTAGAAATGCAAAACGTGTTAATTTCATGCATAGTCTCTCTCTCAGTAGGGTCATATTTCCTTCTTTATGGAGAGGAAATGAGGCCATTTTACAATGATGCCTTTAAAGTCTTTCATTCTTGACAATTATTTCTTTAGGTTTAATAAACAACATTTCTACATATTACACTTTATCAGTTGATCATTGCTGCTAACTGAGGGCTTGTCTCCACTTATATGCTGTGGAGACTGCTCTCCCATGGTTCAATTTAGTGGGTCTAGTTAAGGAGCTGCTAAATTGACTACTGATTGCACCCGTGTTGACTCCGGTATGCCACCAGGTCATGAGGAGTCAGGGAAGAAAATGGGAATGTTCTCCCATCAACCTCCTGCAGTGGGGATGCTGTGGAAGTATGACATAAGCTACGTCGACTCCAGCTACGCTGTTCACATAACTGGAGTTGTGTATCTTAGGCTGACTTTCTTCCCTAGTGTAGACTTTGCCAGAGAAAGATAGAGATAGAGAGAGAGAGGAGATACACTATGGCAAGATTGTTTAGAATGTTTTCCCGAATTTGAGCTTGCTCCTACAAGTTGAAAACATGACTCCAATGTTGCTGGGTTTGGATCTCCATTGGGAGAAGCTGTGAAAATGGAGTGAAGAGAACTTAAGGAAATCTACTGACACGAGTCAGCAAATGTTGCTAAGTCTTCCTCATGCACAAAGAGACAAACAGGTATTTAAGGGTTAGATAATTATTTCAGAGTCAGGACAATAAAGAGGAAATGGCCCCAGATCCTTTGCAGGTATAAGTCACTGTAATTCCATGCATTTCAAATATCACTTTGCAGCATTCATCTGACATGAGAGCAAATGGCAGCTGGCTCAAAGCTACTCCTCCTAGAGCATTGTCATATGGTTGTGACAATTTTCTTCCACTATTTGATCTGAGGAAGTGGATCTGGCCCACGAAAGCTCATCACCTAATAAGCCATCTTGTTAGTCTTTAAAGTGCTACATAGTCCTGTTTTTTGTTCCTCCTAGAGCAGGGAGTGAGTTTCTTGAACACAGAACAGTACAGCAGATAGAATATCAGTCAGCCACATCATCTCCTTCCCATGACATGCACTACAGACATGGACCAGGGAAATGAAGCGTCTAATGGAAATACTCAAGGTTGCATATTTTTTAGGGTTTCAAGATGCTCTTTTGAGCATCTTGCCTCTCTGCCAGCTGCCTGGCTGCTTTCCATCTTTCTTCAGTGGGTGTTTCTCTGATGGAAATGTAGCCACAATCCAATTTCGGTGGAGCACCAAACCGGCAGGGGTAGCGCACACAGAAACAAGTAGCCAAGAGAACTGACGGGATTAAAGAACTTGAAGCCATAAGCAATAAGTAGCCTAAATACTTAGTTTTCTCTTCTTCAAAAGGGAATTGTGGGGCTAACTTCATTAAACACCATGCCGTATTCTGACATACGATAATGGGAGCTAAGAACATAGACAGATGAAAGTAGGGAGTGGGAATGGACAAATGTATAACTATCCATGCACATTGCTAAAACATGTGCTTGAATTGGGGATTGCTTCCACCAGGAAGATAAGGTGTTTTGTCATGCTCTGCTTAAGCTACCTCCTAAACTTACCTCAATCCAAATCTAAATCTTCTTGAATCTGGCATACTGTTTTGTCCATGGGCACAAAACTCACAACAGATGTGCATCAGCTATCTAACTAGCGAGCCAGTATGTTGGATGTTAGGAGCTAGAATCCCAGCCAAGACCATCGGAACAGCCACCGATGCATCTGTCTTTGGCGAAAGGGAAAGCTCATCTTTTCTGCAGCTGACAGATGAATCTAAAATTGCGAAGAAAACCCACATAATTGCGGTGAGTGAACAAGACAAGATATTTCTATGGCGAGCCACACCAAGTGTTTTCAGGGAAGGAGGGCAGTAATATACGCCTCTTTGCCTTCTTTCCAATGATCTATGCACATCAATGAAGGTGCTTATGAGCTTCCCATTAGAATATCCTACTAGGCTAGTCAAATGTGTGAGCCATGTCTGTTGGATTCTGTGAAGTTTGGGTTGCCAAGAGATGGCCAGTTTAGTTCAATGACATCAAGTATGAAGTCAATGGCACTCCAATAGTTTCCAGTTGAGAATCTAGCCTAATAATTCCTATATCGAAGTACGGTGTAGTCACGGCAACTGAACTATTACCGAATCCGGAGAAATCAAAAAGAAAATGTATTTACATTTTAAACAAAACATTGGCATTTAAAGCCCACACTGAGAAACGACATATCCTTTGGAGAAAGCAGGTTTGCAGTCTCATTGATTTCCTCTCCTAAGTATCACAAACTGTCCAGTTACAGTATAAGCTGCCAAAAAGCGAGTTCGTTTCACTTGCTGGCAGATTAATACTGATTCACACATTAATTTTGTCTCTGTATATCAAGGGTGTGCAAGACTTATTTAATTTGCAATAAATATAATTATAGAAATGAATGAGCTATCAAGATTTTTAAAGTATGATCCATCAGTGTTGGCATGACTTGTAATCCTGATCATTAGAAATAAAATGGGTCTTTTGCAGTATGGAATGCAATTTTCCCTGTAGTTTGTCTCATTACTTTCTGACATATGGGTTAATATTAAATTACAATGCCATAATTTTCAAATCAGGGCTTAATTTGTAAATAAGAGGTTAATAAATAACCTCTACAGCTGCAGGCCATATCGTGCCTTCATTCCAATAAAATGTTAAATGTGATACTCTTCTCTTGGTTAGATTATCAGTGTTAACTCCACAGTCTCACTCCATGTACTGCATGTGAAAGGCCCTATCAGACATGTGACCTTGAGGCTTTAGGATGATTTAGTTGGGATTGGTCCTGCTCTGGACAGGGGGCTGGACTCGATGACCTCCTGAGGTCTCTTCCAGCCCTAGATTCTATGATTCTACCAGTGTGTTGGGGACTTTGCTTAACTTACCAGTGGACTGTAAGGGATGATTGGTACTTCAGCTTTCTCAGTCTGGGAGATGTCCCTCTTCAATGGATTTTTATGCCCATTTGTAGCATTCTTTTTCCTGAGAACGCATCCCTGGCACAGATCTGCTGGTACTTTTCATTCCTACCTTCTGCTTCAGAGCCTTCAGTAGCCATTTTTCTGCATTGGCTGTCGATTAAGAGTCAATATTTCCCAACATACCGCACAGCCACCACAGTTTTAGTTTACACTGGCGACTGAAGGAGAACTATGTTATTTCAGATCATAGGATTGAAAAATGGCTTTTTTTTTCTCATTTAATTTATCAATTGCTCTGCGGCAGTTAGCTCCCAAGCCAAAGCTTAATGAAGTCAATTGGGCTACGTCTAGGTTCCATCCCTTTTTCGTAAAAGGGATGCAAATTAGACGTATCACAATTGCTAATGAAGCGGGGATTTAAATCTCCTCTGCTTCATTAGCATAAAAATGGCTGCTGCTTTTTTTTGGCACGGAGCTTCGCTGGAAAAAAGCGCCAGTCTAGACGCGGATCTTTCGGAAAATAAAGGATATTCTTAAAATAAGGGATAAGGGATCTTTTGGAAAAGGCTTTATTTCCCAAAAGATCCGTGTCTAGACTGGTGTTTTTTTCCGGCAAAGCTCTGTGCCGAAAAAAAAGCGGCAGCCATTTTTATGCTAATGAAGCAGGGGAGAATTAAATCCCCGCTTCATTAGCAATTGCGATACATCTAATTTGCATCCCTTTTACGAAAAAGGGATGCAATCTAGACGTAGCCTTGGTGTCTTGTCATTGGTTGCACTGGGGTTGGGATCAGACCAGTTTCCTCATGGAATGAGGATATAAGATGCTGCTTTCAGTAGGATGGCCCACGGACCAGGCCACTCACAGGAAAGGAAAGGCTGGTTCAAAAATATTTTCCTCCTTGGAGGCTATAGGCTGTTCTATGACATTGTAGTTCAATTTAGGGAACTTACCAGAGCAAACAGGTAACCAGATGCTGCCTTTCACTGATAGACCTTAAAATCACACAGAGAACTTTTGAAATGTGACAGACACTTTTCATTGGATTACAATCACCTTCCATTCTTCTTCAGGGACCAGCAGTGAGTAGCCATCTCTATACTGAGGCTAGTGAGTAGACCACAAGTAGCCCTCTTATCTCAGTGGGCTGCAAGGCTGTTGTAACCAAGACAATCTTCCGGGGTAGAGTAGTTTTGTGAACTATGGGTGTGTGCCTAGAACTTACAGGGTATGCCGATAGAACTGTAGCAGTGTTTTGATTGGATGAAGAGGGAGCACATGGCTCTTATGGTCAATGCGTGCAATCAACACGCAGCTCACGTCACGTGCCCTTGAAAAAACCTATGTAGAGAAAAGCCAGCAGAATCTGGCAACCCTGTATGTGGCCACCAATTCACAAAATGCTGCATGAGCCACATATAGAACCCCATTAGGCTGTATGCCCTTCATGCTATACCCTATGGGAGGGATTTTCTAAAGTGTTCTGCATGTCCCTAACTTCATTCCCAATGAAATCAGGGCATGTTTTTCCACTGACATCACTAGGAAGCAGGGTTAGGCCAAGATGGTGGATTTAAAAAAAAATTCCACTTCCAAAAATATCTTATGGGAAAAATGTTCCTGAACAAAAAGACATTATTTGGATTAACCTGGAGCAATCTGAACCCCCCTCCCCCTCCCCCCACACCAATTTAAAAAAAAAATTAAAAAAGACTACCTCGGCCCTAAAATCAGACACACCTTTAAAATCACCATCCCTAAAACAATGCATAACAATCAGATTAAAAAATATTAGATTTCCAGGATTTCATTTAGGGTGTGTCTACACGACACTGTTATTTTGAGATAAATAGCGTTATTTTGAAGTAACAATGCAATGAGTAACAATTCTACACAGCCATTCTGTTATTTTGAAATAATTTTGAAATAAGGGACGGCTTGTTCTGAAAACTGTAAACCTCATTCTACAAGGAATAACGCCTATTCCAAAATAGCTATTTCAAAAGAAGGCGTGTGTAGATGCTCCACTGCTGCTATTTCGAAATAGTCTCTCATCAGGGCCATTCTAATTTATTCCTCCCCAGTGCCTCCTGGGGCTCTAAATCGAGATAGCACGTCTACATTAGGGAAGCCTGCCTCGGACTAATTTTGAGCCTTCTCTGTAGTGTAGACGTGCTATTTCGAAATAAGCTATTTCGCAATAACTATTCCGAAATAGCTTATTTCAAAATAGTTGTGTCGTGTAGACGTACTCTTAGTATGAAAGTAATCTCTCTTACACATACTTTTGCTTTTATTTTTGTGGATGACCAGGGTGACAGCAGGTAAAACTGAAATGTTCTTCACTGCTTAGGTATTAATAGCTGAATCTGACTGAGGGGATTTGACAGGAAAGCAAAAGTCATCATGTGACCAGGGTCCACTTCGTGGTCAGGGTAAGTGAGCTTTAGTTCTTCTCCACTGGTTTGGGTGAGAATTGCCAGGAGAGCCGGGGCCTGCATTAGAGGCCTGCTGTCTCTCACATAAAGCTGCTTGCACTTAAAAAATGCCAAACTACAGGGAATTAAATCATAGAGTGTAGGGCTGGAAGGGACAGTGTGAGGTCAGCTAGCCCAGTCCCCTGCACTCAAGGCAGGACTAATAATAACTATCCCAGTGCTCACTAGTGGTTGTCGACCTTGGCATCAAAAACCTCCAGTCTTGGAGAATCCACATTCTTCATCGGCAACTAATTCCAGTGCTTATCTACCCTGAATATTTCCCTAAGATTCAACCTAAACTTTCCTTGCTACAGTTTAAGCTTGTTACTTCATGTCCTTTCCTCAGAGATTAAGGAGAACAATTTTTCATCTGTTTCTTGTAACAACCTTTAAGTTACTTGAGGTTACCTTTAAGTAACCTTTAAGTTACTTGAGCTCCCCCTCCCCCCAGTCTTCTCTAGATTAAGCAAACCAAGTGTTTTCAATATTTACTCACAGGTCATGTTTCTTAGCTCTTTAGTCATTTTTATGCAAAAACTTACATTTTATTGGTATGTTTATTTCCAGGTAGTCAGTTTTGCTTCTTTGAGGCCTTCTGGGAGGTCACAGCCAGGTCCCAGACTTTTCCTGGGACATACCTCATGTGGAAGCACTTTGGAATAAAACTTGTTAGTGCACTAGAATACTGGTGTCTCTGGTTAGATTTGTGTTGGTTTGTGTGGAACCAGCTTTTTCAAGGAGTGCTTACCTGCTATTTAAATACCTTAGTAAGGCCCGGATTTCCAAATGTGGCTTGCTGGCCAGAAGTTTGACTCCATTGCTGTAAGAATTTTTCTTTCCACATTAGCCTGGAAGATCTCTCAGTCTCAATGAATCAAGGGAAAGAGATGCCTTCCTACCCACCAGGACTGTGAGAATACCTCTTCTCCCCCACTGCATGTTTTGTGTTCCACAAATTATTCTAGGAGTATTTGTTTAGCCTAAGCACAATCAGACTACGCTCAAAAGGAGGTTTGGAAAGTAGATGGGGCTAAATGAGACTTAAAAGATAAGCACCTGGTGCTGGATCCCACATAGAACGTTCCTGGTTTTGATTTACCATGTTCATATTTGTCAACTCTGAACTGAGCCTGAAAAAGCCATTTCTGCATTAGAGATGGACATCTCTTGTAGAAGCGGAAAATCTAGGATTCACTGGCATGCGAGTGTGGGTCCCCACGTCAGACCAGGAAAAATACCATGACCTATTGTCCAATTTATAAATAAGACAGTGGCAATATTGCAATAGATTCTGCTATGCCTGAGGTAGCCATTTGGCTCGATCAACTTCAGGTGAAATTGTAGTTGTTGCAGTATACCAGCCATGTGAATGAAGAAAAAGAAGGTCTCTCAATATGGAAGCAGCATAGAGGCCTTTGAAACTTTTCCATTGAAACATTTTATTGATAGAACTATTTTTTTCTATGAAATGGAAACTTTTACTCCAAAATTTTCTTTTTCATCAATTAGTTTTTAGGATTTCGTTAAAAATTCCACCTCTTGCCTCCACCCCCACCCCGAATGCAAAGAAAAAAAACAATTTCCTGACTGTTTGTAAAATAGAGCAAAGCCTTCTCCATGTCTGGCTAGGTGACCTGCCTTCACCCACCAAGGAAAGCCATGGATTTGTGGCTAGTGGTTTTCATCATTATATTAAGCCTGCTCTATCACTAAGAATGAAATGCACTTTGCTGCAGCTCTGACAGCCATGAAAAATTTTGCACGGTGTGTGGTGCTGCTAGATTGACCCAATACTGTAGATTTACACTATAGACACAACTAGGAAGACAAACAAATTCTTCCAGCTGCCTAGCTAACCGCCTCCTGGAGAGGTGAATTACATTGGTGGAAACAAAACTCCTTGGCTACGTCTACACTGGCCCCTTCTTCGGAAGGGGCATGCTAATTTTGAACTTGGGAATAGGGAAATCTGCGGGGGATTTAAATATCTCCCGCGGGATTTAAATAAACATGGCTGCCGCTTTTTTTCCGGCTTGGGGAAAAGCCGGAAAAAAGCGTCTAGACTGGCGTGATCCTCCGGAATAAAGCCCTTTTCCGGAGGATCTCTTATTCCTACTTCAAAGTAGGAATAAGAGATCCTCCGGAAAAGGGCTTTATTCCGGAGGATCGCGTCAGTCTAGATGCTTTTTTCAAAGTAGGAATAAGAGATCTTCTGGAAAAGGGCTTTATTCTGGAGGATCGCGCCAGTCTAGACGCTTTTTTCCGGCTTTTCCCCAAGCAGGAAAAAAAGCGGCGGCCATGTTTATTTAAATCCCACGGGGGATATTTAAATCCCCCGCGGATTTCCCTATTCCCAAGATCAAAATTAGCATGCCCCTTCCGAAGAAGGGGCCAGTGTAGACGTAGCCTTCTGTTTATGTAGGATGTGTCTTCACTACAGCAACATTAGAGCTGAATCCTTGCAGTCACATAACTTAGGGACTGAAACAGGGCCAGAAGCTGGGTTCTTATTGGGGGTCTTTTAGACCAAGTGCAACACTGTGGCTGTCTCTACATTGGCGCAAAACATGCTGCCTGTCTACACTGGTGGGAAATTATTACGCAAGAACAGTGATGTTCTAATGTATGAAATCAGTGCTTCTTGTGCAAGAACTATGATGCTCCCACACAGGAATAAGTCCTTGTGTGCAACTGTTCTTGCACAAGAGGCCAGTGTAGACAGGCAACATGAATTTCTTGCGCAAGAAAGCCCGATGGTTAAAATGGCCATTGGAGATTTCTTGCGCAAGAGAGCGTCTACACTGGCACAGATGCTCTTGCACAAAAGCACATCTCTTGCGCAAAGGCACATGCCAGTGTAGACACTCTCTTGCGCAACTACTTTAACGCAAGAGTTCTTGCGTTAAAGAGTATTTGCGCAAGATCATGCCAATGTAGACGTAGCCCAGGGCTCTTGTCAGTCAGTAAGGGTGTGTCTAGACTACATGGCTCCGTCGACGGAGCCATGTAGATTAGGATTATAGGCAAAGGCAAATGAAGCCGCGATTTAAATGATCGCGGTTTCATTTACATTTACATGGCTGCCGCGCTGAGCCGACAAACAGCTGATCAGCGGTTTGTTGGCTCAGCGCACTAGTCTGGACGCTCCCCTGCCGACATCAAAGCCCTTTGTCGGCAGCCCCATTATTCCTTGTGGGATGAGGTTTACCGGGGCTGCCGACAAAGGGCTTTGATGTCGGCAGGGGAGCGTCCAGACTAGCGAGCTGAGCCGACAAACAGCTGATCAGCTGTTTGTCGGCTCAGCGCGGCAGCCATAGAATCATAGAATCATAGGACTGGAAGGGACCTCGAGAGGTCATCGAGTCCAGCCCCCCGCCCTCAAGGCAGGACCAAGCTCCACCTACACCATCCCTGACAGATGTCTATCTAACCTGTTCTTAAATATCTCCAGAGAGGGAGATTCCACCACCTCCCTTGGCAATTTATTCCAATATTTGACCACCCTGACAGTTAGGAATTTTTTCCTAATGTCCAATCTAAACCACCCCAATTTACATTACATGTAAATGTAAATGAAGCCGCGATCATTTAAATCGCAGCTTCATTTGCCTTTGCCAAAACAATAAACCTACATGGCTCCGTCGACGGAGCCATGTAGTTTAGACGTACCCTAAGAGTGCATGACAATGATAATTACTGCTCTCCTTGCATATGTCTGTGGTGAGAATAAATCCTGTGTGGACTTGGCTTTCTCTGTTGTTAGAAATCATTATGGAGGTGTAAGTGATTGCACTGGAGGCATTTTAATTCAGCATCTTAGGCCTACAACATTGGGTCTGTCAAAGCTGTTCCCCACTTTGGCACTTCGATTGCAGATAGTGGGGGCCCCAAGAGACCTTAAAAATACCTTGCCTCTATAAGCTTCTGTTTTAAAAACTCCCCAGGGTCACAGATTCCTGACCTTGGGAGGTAGCTGCCACCACCCAAGTGAAAACAAAAGCCACCTTTTTTTCTTGGACCCAGGAAGAGTCACTTGGCAACTTCTTTCAAAGAGGTACCCCAAGCTCTTTTACCACAAGAGAGCTTGAAAAAACAAACTCTAATCTCTGATAGCTGCCCTCCCAGTTTTAGGCATGCATACACAGACATCCCATTGCCTTCCAGGACACAAGAATCAGATCATAGTCTTAAAAATGTGATTTTATTAATCAAACAAAAAGCTATACTTGGTAAAGCAGACTTGGTTGCCAAGTGTTTTAGAGCAACTGAGTAAAAAAACAGATTAAAGCACAGAGAATTGCTTCACTGGGATCCAGCTTTAGTTACAGGCCCTGGGGGAGGCACATGGGCTCAGCACAGAGTTTAACTAAACTACAAAACAACAGACATAACCTGATTGCATCTAACTTAAAACATTCCCTATCTACTCACATATCTGTACTTCCAAGGTCCAGTCCATTTCTAGGAATGGTATTCCTGCCTGGTTCAATTCATCTTTCCCCCCAGCTCCTTGTTTAAACTCCAACAAAGGAGACTGAAGCAGGGAACCTGTTTTTCAATTAAAATCTTAACACTCTCTTCCCATTGGCTCTCCTGGCTCTGTGCTAACACTTCCTGGATTTTTTCAGAGATTCTCTGATTCTTTCTGCCTTTATAGGCAGTACTTCTCATAGCCATCAGAGGGTCTCTTAAGACACCTGGTTCCTGATTCCAATTAGCTGCATAATCTGGTCAGATCAGGTAACTTTCCTGTACCTCATGCTGATGGATAGAAATGTTTACTGAGGATCAAACTATTACTACAGAGCATTATATTTCTTAGAAAGTTAGTGTGTTTTCTGTTAGCAAATCATTTGTGGACCATTTCAATGCCAGTTGTATTTGTATTTCTTAATCATTCATCCAATAGTTTTGCCAAACAATTCAGGAACTATTGACTTAAGTTATTTGTTATTTTTCTGTCTGATTGGCCAAAGTCTCATAGACTCATAGACTTTAAGGTCAGAAGGGACCATTATGATCATCTAGTCTGACCCCCTGCACAGTGCAGGCCACAGAATCTCACCCACCCCTCCTAGAATAATGAGGATATTGTTCCCATTCCCTGACTTGATGACAGAAAACTTCCAAAGAGACAGCATAAATTTTGTATTCGCATGCTCAAAACTTGAATTTATGTTTGAATAACTGATTGTCACCAGAACAATGAATCATGCATCCCCATGAAAAAATAACCAACCAAAATGAGCCGTTTTATTCACAAAGTATTTTCAGATCAGAATTTGTGGCGTTTCAGATCGGCTCTAAAGCTTCCTCTACACAGTGTTTCCAAAATGCCGGGGGTATGTGTAAAGTGCATAAAATGGAACTGGCATTCAGGAACCAGGCCTCCTAATCCGCTGCATAGTCCAGTAGACCCCTTGTGGCTCTTGGTTAAGTGAGTTCACATGTTTGCCTGCTTCATGAAAATCATAACATTTCACAGACACTGATTCATTTTGTTACTTTCTTTGGGGGAGGGCACATGAGGTTGTCTGGCCAAACCTTTACCATGGATTTTTGCATTTATTTGCCAAGGTCACCAATAGGCAGCATTAAACTTCATGCTCTGGTCAAATTCTGACTCCAGTAATTCAATTCTGCCTACATGCATTTCCCTCTGTGATCTTACTGGGGAAGCTCTTCCTTATTCCCCAGATAAAAATGATTCCTGCCACACCTTCATTTCCTAGTGTGGGTCGAGAGGCTTTCTATACCTGCCCAGAGCTTTGGGATCCTTCTTGATGAAGGATACAAGATTATTGATATTCCGCTACTTGGATTGTAAACTCTTTGGGGCAGGGTCTGTCTTTTAGGTCTGTGTTTGTACAGCACCCAGCACCAGGGGGTTCTCATCCGTGGTCATGACAATACAAATAATAATACAAGTAGTAGTGCAGGAAGGTGTTCAACATTATACAGACCAGGCGGAGCCTGCAGAGTGCAAGGTAGCGCTCTCTGAAAGAAATGACCCATTGAGCAGCCCTGGGGGTAATAAGCCAAGTGTTTCCATAAACCCACAGTAAATAGGCTACATTTCCAGCACATCATGCGGTAATGTAACTTAGCAACTACCTTATCCATTAAGAGAAGTCAGGCAGCTAAGCGTCTGCATACACAGGTGAAAATCTAGCCCTGGGGTTGCAGATGTTGGTGCAACTGCAGGAGACTACAGCATGTGTAAAAGCTTCACTTTTTTTTTTAAACATTTATAGTGAACATATTTAAAGTAGTCATTTACCATTTTACATGAACCATAAATCATGGAGGAGGGAAGGGAAATAAATGCATGGGCTGTAACACAGGTTGTTTTGTAGCTTCTAAATTTCTTACGTGTTAGGTCATTTTGCTTACAAGTTAAATGGTTGTCTGAAAGAGGCCTTGGTTGGTCATAAATTGTCCTTCCAGTAATATAAAACATACCGTTTATTTGCAACACACGTGCTCTTCCAAGTAGATCCAACTGCTCATAAAGAACAAGAGCTTCTGTCATCTCTGAGACCACTGCAATAAAGAGGCCATTGGAATGACTCTGTACTCAGTAGGCGAGCAATAAGATCCAGCAACAGTAGCTTTTATGGTTTCTGTCTCCCCACCCCTCCCCTGGACAGCATTACATTTAAGCTCAATTTTAAAGGATCACAAAGGATTTCATATTGAAATCAATGGAACCTTGTAATGGTCCCATGGATTTCAATATGAAGTAAGGCACCACTCAGTTAAAGAGGTGAGAATTTGGCCCAAAGAGATCATTTATTTTAGTTAGGGAGGCTACTGATTAATGTGCCTGATCTCAGCTGTGCCTGAGGCCACGGTTTATTAATGGGCCTTCATTGTAGCAAAAGGACTGTTGTAATTCCAGTGTTTCCAGGCCTGCACAAGAAGCCTTTTGAGAAACACAGATGTGCACTGTGCTGTACATTGCAGGATGTGCAAGCAATAAAGCAGCGTGAGTGGTCACAATTCATCTGCGCAACCCCTGGGAATCTGGCCCCAGTGGAGAGAAATGTAGAGTTTAAAACACACGCAGAGGTGGGTTTCCCATCAAACACTCAGGTAGCTCATCCAAGTCAGGGAGTCTCAGTAGGAGGCAAACCAGGTTTCATTCAATCCTGCCAGTAGATTTGCTGCTTAGCACGTCACCAGCTGCTGTTCCATAGGAAACAAATAGACAGACTTCCCCTTCACAACACCAACACAACACAATTGATAACTTATTTTAAAGGCCCATCCTAGCTTAGCCCTGCCTTACCTTTCTTCTCCTGTGTGCAATTGAGCCATCAATGTCTATCTCCGCTCTGCCAATCACACCAGCCTTAACATCCCATGTGTCACATTTCTGACAAAGCGCCTCAATGTTTTCTGCCTTGCTGGCCCCTTATGTGTCCAAGGGATTTGCCGCAAAATCCCCCAAAGCCACTACCTTGTCCTCCATAAAACTCAACTTTGCCATGAAGCCTGCAGAAGACTCAGCAATGCAGTGTTGTGGTAATGTCTCAGGGCCCGGCTATTCGAGAGATGAGGTGGGGAAGGCAATATCTTTTATTCGAGCAACTTCGATTGGAGAGAGAGAGAGAGAGAGAGAGAGAGAGAGATGCTTTTGAGCTTACACAAAGCTCTTGTTTCTCCCACCAACAGAATTTGGTTTACTAATAGACATCACCTCCCCCACCTTGGCTCTCAACAGGTAGGCAGGAGATGTGTTGTGAGTGTGGTTTATCACACTGCCCAGACGCCTTTCTGGTATGTTGCACGCTCTTCATCAATGTGTTGTCTCTTTCTGTAGTGCCTCCGCCTGTACTTGGATTGTCCCCACATCAGGAACCACTTTTGTGTTCTCTTTGTACAGCACCTACCATAAGCAAGCCCTGGAGCTGCCTGAGCTTCTGGTTGCTACCACAATACAACAACAATGAAACACAGGATGTTATGAAAAAAAATTACTTTTTAATGTACAAAAGGCTTATATACATGTTCAGCGCGTTGCCTCCATTTTTACGATGTAGAAAACAGCTAAAAATGTCCTTAAGATATAAATTTGACAGAACAATTCACCTACTGTGCTTTTAGTAATGATGTCTTCTATACAGAATATATACAGAGCTGGGAAGGGTTATAACACTATGATTTCAGGAAAGGAAGGAAGACCACCTGTGGAGAACGACAGGAACCATGACAAACTGGAGCTATGGTTTTGCTTCAGGGTTTGATCTTTTCTTGTTATGCGCATTGGCTGAAGCAGGGCTCATTGAGAAGCATCTGAATCCACTGAATAAATCAGGCTAACACAAAGGCCCAACCAGTTGCCGCTCTTGGCAAAATGTGTGCCCAGAATGGTTCAGAATCCTAAAACGCGCCCCATCCTCTTTCGTTAAATGCAAAGGGCGGAAACCACAGGGGAGTCCATACCATGAACTCAACAAGCTGGATCATTTGGAATTCATCTGTCTGGGTTAGGCATATGTGTTGCCCCTGCTGATCCTGCTTTCCTAGCACAGCAATGAGCTCCAGCCAAGTCAGGAAGGTTTGACGATATGCAAGGAATGCAGGATCAAGTCCAAGAAGTAGGGTGGGCCAGGTTCTGCTATGTTCACTCACACCTTAATCTTCGAACAGTCCCATTGAAGCCAATAGGACTAGCTGTGGAGTAGGATGCGACCCACCACAAATAAGGCTTTCATTCTGGCAATATGGTAAATACACAATGTATTATGTTCTGGTGTATCTGGCATCACAATGTTTGGGTAAGAATGACGGGCATTCCTGCCACAGCCTCAACTCATGCTAGTTTCAGTGCAGTGTATGTGGCCTTGGTGAGGACAAAAGGAGAGCAAGGGGACTGTAGAAAGCCCCTTGAAAAAGCACCCAATGGAAGCTGCAGTTTGCTGGGCTACATTCAGGCTATGTCTAGACTGCAAGCCTCTTTCGAAAGAGCCTCTTTCAAAAGAGAGCGTCTAGACTGCACGCGGAACTTTCGAAAAAGCAAGCCGCTTTTTCGAAAGAAAGCACCCAGTGAGTCTGGATGCTCTCTTTCGAAGAAGCCCTATTTACATTCAAGAACGCCTTCTTTCGAAAGAGCACTTTCGAAAGAAGGCGTTCTTCCTCGTGAAATGAGGTTTACCGCCGTCGAAAGAAAAGCCGCGTTCTTTCGATTTAATTTCGAAAGAACGCGGCTGCAGTCTAGACGCAGGTGAAGTTTTTTCGGAAAAAGGCTACTTTTTCCGAAAAAACCCCTGAGTCTGGACACAGCCTCAGTGAAGAATCTGGCAATGAATGAGCGGGAAGGGCAGAGTCTTGCTAACAAGATGCCATGCACGTTTGGTTGGTGTTTGGACTCGAGATGGAATTTCCCACATGTGCCTTTCCCCAGGATAGACTGAACGCTACCCTCCCGGGAGGAGAATTGTCTTTTTGAGATGTGGCAGTTTTCAGGGAGGTCTGTCTTCACCGTGTTTCCCCTTTGGTCTAACAACAATAATAAATGCCACACGAGTCTTTCCACTGACTTCAAGATAAGGCCCTAAAATTGCAATAACTGTTCACCAGCCTATATAGTTTGTGGAAGATTTGCTTGTGGTGAGATTTTTCCTATCCACCTACATGGGTAAACGTCAGAGAGGCTTTTACCCACAGCTCTGATGCCCTGCTACAAATGCCAGATATTTGACTCCGGGCTTGTCTCCTTAAACATTTAGTTTGTGGTAAGCTGGGGTGGGAATCAGCCTGCGAGGCAGACCCTGCGGATGTGCATTTACGGTTTGTTGGTGAACCTGGATCGGGTCCTGTTTCAAAGAGGACAAGGCCAAAGTGTGAGAACTGTGAATGTGCATCAGTTAGTGGACAGTTAATCTGAGGCAGGCTAGAACAAGGCAGAGTCACACCTTACCTTGCCATAACCTAATCATTTGTGTAGACGAATCCTAAGCTAAATAATTATCTACCCCCCATCATCTTGGTGAGGAAAAAATTAGAGCTGAGCCACTGTGAAGCCTATTAGCAATTTTCATAGATTCATAGTTTTTGACACCAGAATGGGCCACTGATATCATCTAATCATACGACAGGTACAACACAGACCGTAGGCTTCCCCGAATGAATTCCCGCACAACCCCCTGATTTACACACATCGTTTGAGGCCCTAGATGAAAGTCACTACTCTACTGAAGTCACTACTGACAGGATGCAAAATTAAGCATGTGCATAAACCTTTGCAGGATCGGGGCCTTCTTGCCATGAGAGAGGCTTTCAGAGAAAAGGTATTTTCAGGACTCTGCTAACCTACCCATGATAAAACTATACTGTAAACCCATCTGACAAAAGGGGGCATTAATCTTTCACGTGTCCCATCAATGTGTCTTTCTGATGTTTTCCCAACACTCTTATGCTTGATAAAAGTATATTTCTTTTGATTTTATAGACACTGGATTGGATTTTTATGGAAGAGATGCCTTGACTACTCAACACTAAAGCATAGAAAGGCACTTTTTGGAGAAGCTGTTTGGAACGAATGCTTTTCCACGAAGCCGCAAGATACAAAGAATGATTGAAAATGATATTGCTGGGAGTGGTTTTTTGGGGTGATGCAACTGAATGCTTATCTCATTGGAGAAGAATACGCAGTATGGCTTTTATTCAGATCAAAAAGACACCCCTCCGGTTCTTTCTGGCCTAAGTTGAGACATGGGATTTTTGCAGACGTAACTTAAAGAAAACAAAAGGAGGTGACCAACATGGGCTATTTACAGGGAAGGATTTCCTTTGTACTCATTCTTATGCAATAGTCTTATTTGGTGAGGACATTGCTCAGACCCCTGAAAAAACAAGAAAAAAATAATACTAGAGGTTGCACTCTTTCAGCGCTAAAGAGCTTTCAGATAGTTTACATACGTCTGTACAGAGACATTTTTTACTTTCAATCCCTTTAATGTATTTTATACTTGTCAAAAATGCTACTCTAGAGAAACGGATTATTTTTAAAAAGCACATTCATAAAACTGCTTTGTGTAGAGTCCCCGGATAAACCGTCGGGCTCTATCCTTAGGACATCAGGTTAAGAAATTTACTCTCTTCGGCCAGGGTGGTGAGCATGGAGCTCATGTTGCCGATCGCCATGTTGCTTATCCCCGCTGGTATGGACGGCAGTGTCAGAGAGTTCCGTGGAGTTGTAAGGCGAGAGGAGTTCTGGGAGAGATTCTGTAGAATGCTAGGGCTGAGGGTTCCTGACATCAGGCTCGAATGGTCTCCATCATCCATGATGGCATCAAAGTCTATCTGAGCAGGTTCCAGACCTTGTGAGTCCACTGTGCTTGACACCTGGTTAGCGCCAGGAGAAGGCATGGCAGCTGGCTTGATATTCAAGGCACACTGCTGCTGTCCGACGCTACAGTCCCCATGGTCGTCAAAGCTGCCATTTTGTTCATACATGTGGATTTGACCATAATAGTACAAACTGTTTTCCCTAACGCTGTTTGCACATTGCAGAGGCTGCATTGACACCGGATTGTTGGTTCTTTTCGGAGCGACCTCTTCTGTTTCCGGGCCAGGCCTCACGGTGTTAGCAGGGTGGGGAGTTCTCATGTAACCTAGCGGCTGCATGTTGCGTAGCCCTCGATGCCTGTTGATGGGACTAGGGTCAGATGGAGGATGAGGCTGTACCATTCCAGGAGTGTAGGTCTGGCCAGCTGAACCCATTACGCTCTGTTGGGGCTCAAAGTTTGGCTGATTTGAGGTCATTAAAGAAGGGGTCTGATAGAACCCCTGCTGAGTCATGGGGAAACCCATGGGATTTGTCTGAGATGAATAGGTCTGCTGACCTTGCTCGTGCATGGCCTGAGTCAGTCTATTACTATTGACCATTAAAGAGGGATCCATCGCCATGTCCATTTGCGGAGGATGAACGTGTGGGCCAGACTTTACTACCATGTTGCTACAAGAAGGGGATAGCTGGTTTGGATCTCCACTGATTAAATTTGGGCTCAGCATTTGATGAGCCTGATTATACCCTTGGTGCAGGCTCACATCTGAGCTCATATTTGGGCCTGGATTCATCTGCTGCTGCCTCAGCTGCATACAGTTTAGCCTTTGTCCATCCATGCTCACATTTCGTTGCATAAAATTCTGCTGCGTTACGTTCACATCATTTGAACTCATCTGCATTTGTGGCTGGTTAAAGTTCGGATACGGACCAAAGTTCTGCTTCTGCTGGACCACCGCTAAGTTTCCGGGAGAAAATGATTGCTTCACTTGGTTAGGCATTACATCAACGGTACCTGAGCTAACCTCGTTCCATTGCACGGGCATGTGGTTTTTGTTCACGTTCGAGGGAGCACCAAAGCTCATGTGGCAGTCTGCTAACCCTGGACCCAAATGGCTCACGCTTGTGTCGGGTCCGACCATTCTGCGCTGGCTAGGCAAGTTCTGAGGTTGCAGTTTCCCACTGCCTTGGAAATTCGGCATTTCATGACTGTATCCCATGGACGTGTTTTCCACAGCTGTCCCGTTGTTCTGAGAGTTGATATATTGCACTACATCATCTGGCAGCATAATGTCATCCTCTCCAATGGAGCCCTCAGCCTCACCTGACATGGTTTCCATGGCAATATTTTCACTAATGCTCAGAGGTCGAGGGGAATAGCCGTGCCTGGCCAGGCTCCCATCAGAGCGGGTGTAGCTCGAAAGGCTGCAGTTCCTTCTGTCCACAGGATGTGGTGGTGGGTTGAGGGGGTTCATGTTGTTGGTGCTGTTGAAGCGAAGAACTCTAGGGAGGGACAGGGGATCTGCGGCAGGTCTCCTCACAGGATCACTCGCGCGTCTCGCATTGTGGCCGGGCACCTCTTGGGGAAAAGCCGGGGCTGCTGCGTACCCATAAGTGCTGCCATCACTACAGCGCCTTGGCCCAGGAGGGAGGCGAAATGAAGGCAAAGCAGGATCCGGCCCATCGAGCAGAGAGATCTTGTTCTTCAGACTCATTCTTTCCAAGTTTGGGAGCGGTGTGGGAGGAGGGCCCCCCGTGGCAGCAGCATACTTGGCTTTCAGCCGGTAGTGCTGGGCTGGCGTGAGGTTGAGCAGGCCTGGTATCCCGCTACACTGGCTGGCTTCGCTTGACCTGCGTGAGGCGTCGGTAGAAATCGGGTCATAGGAGTCGGCAGAGCTCGTGTTGTTAGGGCGATTCCCGAACTGCGAAGCTTCGCTGGAACGGCGACTAGAGAAGTAAGGGGAAATCCCCGATGATCTGCGACTGACCGTGTAGGCCGAGCTGATGGTGCTTGTCGTACTGTCACGGCGTTCATTGAGCTGATTCAGCATCGTGATCTCGTTTACAGACAGCTCCGTTATTCTAGGATTAGGCAGTGCGGCAGAGGAAACACCAATATTTTCTAGCATAGAGCCTGGAGAAGGGTTGGGGAGGAAGACAAAAGGTTTTGTTAGCGGAGAGGGCTATTTCATGGGGAATGGCTACATTCCATTCACTGTTGTTCTTAGTATCCAAATATTTTCTGGGTGTATTACCCAACAGAAAAATGAGGTAAACGTGACTAGCTGGTCATGGAGTTAGCCATGTGGATCGACAGAAATGCCAGAAACTGAACAAGGTGGGGAGGCAGCCAGAAGGGGTGGGGCCTCAGGCGGAAGGGGCAGGGCATAAGGTGGAAGGGGCGGAGCTGGGGCCAGCCTCTCCCGGTCAGCTCTTCAGCACTGCCCGGAGCATGCTGTCCAGGGCTCCAGCAGTGATATAAGGGGCCATGCACTCCAGCTGCTGCCACTGGTGGCCGGGCTGGAGCAGCCCCCTGCCCACGTCAGGCTGGGGGCTGCTCTAGTCCGGCCAGACCACCTCTCTGTGCTGCAGTGCAGTGGGCTCGGCCTGGCCGGAGCAGCCCACCACAGTGCAGACGAGTGGAGGGTGCTTCAGCCTGGCCAGCTCAGCCATCCCAATTAACTTTTCACCAGTTAACTGATTAAATGGGGTTTTACATCCCTCCTCTATGTCACCATCCCAGAGCAGATAGAGAAGCAGTTCAAAGTCTTGGCCAGAGAGAGAGACCATGGCTGGATTGTTGTTCTGCTCTTGCCATCTTCAAGGGATGAAACAACCCCAGGGGACAGTTACTGCTAGCACAAGGCTGCTCTGATTTCCACCACTCAGGTGAGGTAGGGGCAGGTGCCTACTGGTTCTGGGCAACCCAGGGAATCCCACCCAAAAATATAAGGCTGGGTTCACACCGGAGTTGTCCTTTTATGAGCTAGCTCCTCTTTATTCGGCAAGGACGGACGCTGACAGTCTGGGAGATGATTCTGCTGCATGGCCGACCCATGAGACATGGCCGGAGGGGGTCTCACAGTGGACCTGGGACCATGGCTTACCGTTTCCTGGGATGGGAGGTAGCTTGGTGTTTCTGACTTGTGGAGCTGGGCTCACCCATGAGCAGGAATCCTTAACTGTCTTGAGTTTCTCTTTCTTGAGCTGTTCGAGCCGCTGCATCGTCGTCATGTGTTTCCGTAGCTGAAGGCTGACTGCTGAATTGCCCGATGAGACTGTCGAGTCCACCACAGGAGCACTGTCATCCAGCGCGGTCAGGTCTCCCAGGCTTCCCCCGCTGTGCATGTTCATTTCTACTCCACTGTCATTGTTGGTGGTGCTACCAAGCGGTGATGGTTCACTGCTGCAGGATGACTGGCCACCAGGACTGGACTGACACATCTTGGAAAGGAGAAAGAATGAAAGGCCTGAGTTCTGCTGTCGCGTTGTAACACACACACACACATGCAGACCTAGAGACTGGACCCCGACTTATCAACCCATTTGGTACAAGGAACATTTGGTCACCCCCTTCCCTACACACCGACCGGCTGCCCACTCTGGTCTCCATCCAGGGAGCACTTTCTAGGTAGGTTGGAGAGTTCAGTTTCCATATCCAGTCTTTGCTGCGGACAAGGCCACTATGCTAATTAGTGCCAGCGGGCGTTATAGTTTCATGCTGTGAGCACTAGGTTTATTTTAAAAAACACAGCAGCAGTTTCACACATGTGGATTGATTTAAAAAAATCACAAGCATTTGCATAAAATGCCCATGGGTTAAAAATCATTGGTAGACTCCGTTTTGCCCAAACAGACCAAATATTGCTTCTGCAGTAGATAAAGCGGTGATGTTGCATGAAAATGAGCTAGCGCATTAGCGGGTGGTGAAAGGCACGCTGCAATACGCCCCAGTTTATCTAACACAGGATCAAGTCCTAAATGTTGAACAGCACAACTTATTTCTCTCTTTAAAATACCTCAAGATATAATTAGCTTAGCTGGCAATCTTTCTAGCTAGATAAAAACATGCCTTACTCTTTGCAAGGCCCCATGTACAGACGGGGTAGATAAGTCCCATAAAAGTTTTGTTTTACCTGCTTTTAAAATGGCCTTTCACACGGAGCAACTTTACTTTCAAACACACATTTGCTGGGGTATATCTAGACTATGTTCTTCTTATGAAAGGAGATATGCAAATTTGGTGCTAATTTGCATATCTGCTTCTGATCACTTTTTCGAAAAGTGTTTTTTTCAAAAAAGAACGCAGTTTAGATGCGGGTCTTTTGCAAAAACCAACACTTTTTCAAAAGAACCCTTCTTCCTCAAAAAATGAGATGGGAAGGGTTCTTTCAAAAAAAGTTTTTTTTTTCCCCAAAAGAACCGCGTCTAAACTGCTTTCTTTTTCGAAAAAAAAAAAAGCTTTCGAAAAAGTGATTGGAAGAAGATATGCAAATTAGCACTGAATTTGCATATCTTCTTTCGGAAGCCATGGGTAGTCTAGACGTGCCCTCTATGGCCTGAACTTGCTAGGTCAGAACTTGCTTGGTGACAGTGATTTTCTTTGTTAGTTAAGATGCCCAAGTGAGTTCTCAGTTCCCAGTCCTGAACTCTTGCTCCAGGGACTGTCAGAAACTGGGAATGCACCATAGACATTCCTTGCCCTGGGATGGGTTGGGAGTGTGGAGAGACTGAATGTCTTATTCTGATCAAAACCAGCCTTAAGTAGCAGGACTGCCTGGCTTTATAGGGTCTAGTTGCCTTTCATCGGAAGGACAGAGGTTGCATTCCAGGAGCGTAACGCTGGGATGTAATGCTGGGAGCAATTAAGGGGAAGACATGCCAAAGACATGCTGAGCCCTCCTCCAAATTGCCCATTCGTAGATGCTCACCTACATCTCTCACTCCCTTTGCATTCACACACACACTTGGTTTGGTTAGCTGCAGATACACAGTATGGAATACATCCAATGTTTACACAGCAATTGTCAATACAAATAATTTCTTTGCTCACCTTAATACCGACTGTCCTTAGGGAGGTACAGTAAGGAAAAGTAAGTGGGAATAAAGAACAGGTTGTTAGAATAAAGGCAACATTCACAAAAGGGAGAAGATTAGTGAAAAAGCAAAGAGGGGAGTGAACAACTGAGGGTAAATTAGCCGCATTCCTTTCTCCGACAACCCCCACCCCACCAGTTCAGAAGTCAGCGACATGTACAACTGGATCCAAATTCCCACTAATTTCCATTAGATTTTGGATTAGATCAAATGTTGGGTCCGAAAGAGGGACCCCAGTCACCATTACAAGTGATTTTCATCAACTAGTCACTAGCTCCATCTCGGGGCTTCAGAGATTTAAACTGAAACAAGCAGTAAATACAGACAGAAACGTATGTTGTCGAGTGGCATAGTGAGCTGGGTACTACGCTTGTTACGCCGTACAACCCAAGTGGAGTAAAAGGGGTTCTGTGTGTGTAGCAGAAAGGAAGGGTGGCCCACTCTGCCTCACAGGATGTAACTATGGGAAGAAGTAGGCCTACAGTCGGTTAAAAATATCATAGTTAGGAAAATCAGGGCAGAAATATTGGCATAGAAAAACAGTGTGTGTGTGCACGTGTGTGTGATTCTTACGCTAAGTTTTTCAATAAACACAGGCACTTGTGAAGGTGAAATTGTTAGTTTAGCCAACAAAAGCCATCCTGGCTGTGAAAACAGTCAATTCCTTCCTGGATTAAACTCAGATCCGCACACTGGCCTTTGTCTCTTTTATAGTGCAAAGTCATGTTGACTGGTAGAAACAAAAACATTTTAGCCTGGCTTAACATCAAGAAAATATGTCATTTTAGTCTAAAAGGCTTGTGAAGTTTTCTCTACTTCAATGGAAAACCCAGAAACTGAATGAACCTCTCGCAGGTGAAAGTGACTTTAGTCCACCCATTTATTGCCTCTTGTTTTACAAAAAAAAAAAAGCCTTTTTGGATGCTAACAGAAGGCGGGAAGTTGAAACATGAAAGACGTGTGGTGCATCAAGACTCTAGACGTCCTTTAACTACCATGTAATATGCAGAAAGACACAGATTCAATGAAATGAAGTGTGACCAGCAGGGCTGACAGCCTGGTCGCGGCTCTGGGCAAGGCGGGGGTGAGGTAGGGCCCCCGGGACCTCGGGCAGCAGGGGCAGGGCTGGGGCTAGCAGCCCTCAGCACCACCCAGAGAGTGACGCTCCTTCCCCCAGGCAGCCTTCAGTGCTGCCCAGAGTGCGCTGTGTGGACCGCGGTGCCCGCCACCCCCATTGCTGCAGTAGCAGCAGTGGTGACTCAGACTCTGGGCCCTTTTGCATCAGCAGGCCCCATGGCAGTTGCTGAATTTGTCCTCCTGCCTTTCCAGTCAGCAAACCTGGGTGTGACTAGCTTGGAAAGGAAACAAGACCACTGCCTGATTTAAAGTGAGGGACAGAAGCAATTGTACTACAGTGACATGTTGTCACATTTTTCACCTTCAGGCATGGCATGAAAGCCACATGGGCTGAGGCGTTCATTCATCAGACCGGCAATTTTACAAATATCATACCTTGGGCTCTGTGTTGCTGCATAACAAGACATGCAACACACTGGGGACTCTTAACTATCCCTCAGTTTTAACTTTGGAGATGAGGGCCTTGAAAACAGGGATAATCCTGCAAATCTCTGGGTGCACAGCAAACGTACGAGGAGGAAAAAGGTGGGAACTTTTCATTTTTCGCCTGCATGGCTGAGAAATTACAGGCCACACTCTTATTTTTTGAACCATCATTTCTCTTACCATAGAATTCTCGGTCTTTATTGTTTTGACTTGTAAGCAGTCATCCATGCCTCGGGTGGTGCTATTAGCCTCAGCACTCTCGTCTGATACCTTGCTGCTCTGCTTGGCACTTGCTTCGTTGTCCCCATTTTCCTTCAGGGGAGGTGGCCTGGGATGGACGTCGTTACGCTGCTTCTTTGTGACATGGGCGTCTGGCCCGTGCACAGTCTTGACGTGTTTCCTGAGAGAACTGGGGTCCGTGTACCTCTTTGTGCAGCCTGGGATTTTACAGACGTAGGGTTTCTGTCAATGTGACAAACTTGGAGTTATTTTTAAAGCAGACTGAAATATTGAGGGCATGCTCTGTGGACAAAGATAAGTCGTGTCCTCATAGAACACAGTGAACATGATGCTGCCAGCAAAAAATGTGGAGAATCTGCCTTTTAGGGTCTTGTACAGCATCCGGGGCAGATTCTTAAACTGTGATCCATGTTTTGCTGGTGGTCATGGGACACTGGGGGTACGTCTAGACTACATGGCTCCATCGATGGAGCCATGTAGATTTGTTGTTTTGGAAAAGGGAAATGAAGCCGCGATTTAAATGATCGCGGCTTCATTTACATTTACATGGCTACCGCGCTGAGCCGACAAACAGCTGATCAGCTGTTTGTCGGCTCGTGTGCTAGTCTGGACGTTCCCCCTGTCGACATCAAAGCCCTTTGTTGGCAACCCCGGTAAACCTCATTCCACGAGGAATAACGGGCTGCCGACAAAGGGCTTTGATGTCGACAGGGGGAACGTCCAGACTAGCGTGCGAGCCGACAAACAGCTGATCAGCTGTTTGTCGGCTCAGCGCGGCAGCCATGTAAATGTAAATGAAGCCGCGATCATTTAAATCGCGGCTTCATTTCCCTTTGCCTACAACCCTAATCTACATGCCTCTGCCGACAGAGGCATGTAGTCTAGACACAGCCCGGGTGGTGGGCAACAGAGACCTGGCTAGTCACTTGCATCTGGCTAAACATCTTGTTTTAGGCTCCTAGACAGCTAAAAACCACAAACTACTTGCCTTATATTATTTTTCCACTTAAGCATTTGTTGTCACAGGAATGTTTTGTGATTGTAGATGGTAGGGGCAGTGGTCTGAGCCACTGGAATTGCCAGGGATTGTCCACAAGAGAATCTCTCTCTGTGTTAAGATGGTGTTCACGCTGGGAAAATATTTGAGACCGCCTGATCTATGGAAATCCAGAGAAAAGAAGCTAGGCTGGATTCTGTCCGTGGAGTCTTCTGTCTATCTCCAGCCCCCATCACTTTGACATCTGTTATTGTGCAAAACCAACCACAGGCACACAATGCTTTTTAAGGCAATGGTGTTTTATTCCTGGAATCATGAATCATTGATGGATGCAGCAAAGATGTCAGAGGGCAGGCTCTTGGAACCAGAAGACAGCCAGTCGCTATCTTTTCTTTTTATTAAAAATAATCCTTTTATTTACCCAATTTCTAATTCCAATGTGCATGAGCACCAAAGCTGGGAAGGCTATTGCTGTCTCATCACAAGCACTGCTTCAGCCACGCAATTATGCTAAGTACTTTTCCACTGTGACATTGGACTGGATCCATCTAAAGCAGGGACGGGTAACCAAGAACAGTGGGAGGCCCGCATGGGTAGCCCTCCCCCCCGCCTGCTCCTCTCCCCCCACATGCCTCTCACACACTGGGGCACCAGAACCCCATAATTACCTGCTCCTCCCCCATCCTCCCAGCACTTTTGGAGCGCACGAATCGCCTGATTCTTGCTCCATCCCCGCTCTTCCCCCTCCCTCCCAGAACTGGAATGTTGCGAACAGCTGATTTGTGGCTCTGGGATGGAGGGGCGGAGCAGGGACAGAGTGCAAATCAGGCAATTCACGGAGGTCCGAAAGTGCTGGGAGGGGAGGTGGCGGAGGAAGTGCAGGCCCCCAGTGGGCAAGAGGCACATGAGGGAGTAGGGCTGCCAAAGGGCCCTTGGGTTGAGACATAACTCAGTGGTTTGAGCATTGGCCTGCTAAACTCAGGGTTGTGAGCTCAATCCTTGAGGGAGCCATTTTGGGATCTGGGGCAAATCTGTCAGGGATGGTATTTTGTCCTGCCATGAGGGCAGGGGACTGGACTTGATGATCTCTCAAGATCCCTTCCAGCTCTATGAGATAGGTATATTCCCATATATTATTTTATTAGGTTGCCCACCAGTGATCTAAAGGAACAATAGGCAGATGGTTTTTAAAGGTGAACCAAAAATGGCTATTTCTATTACTTAGGTATCTATGTTCCAATTTGACAGAAGAGCACATGTAAAATTGCTGGAGGTGATTATTTATTTATGAGTCCAACCAAACCAAGCTCCTAAACTAGCATCATCATACAAGCAGCACTAGAGAGCTATTCTTGCAACAGTCTTCCTGTCTGATTGTGGGTAAGTCTCTTCACCTCTCTATGCTTCAGGGTGTGTCTAGACTACAGAGTTTTGTCGACAAAAGTGGACTTTTGTCGACAAAACTATACCTGCGTCTACACTACCACTGAGTTCTTTCGACATAATGTTGACAGAACTCAGCAGTTTTGTCGACGCTGGTAAACCTCATTTTACGAGGCATAACGCCTTTTGTCGACAGAGTTCTGTCGACAGAAGGTGTTATTGCATCTAGGGTTGTGTCTAGACTACAGGGTTTTGTCGACAAAGCACCTTGCTTTGTTAACAGAATTGAATGTAGTCTAGACGCTCTTTGTCGACAGAAGCTTTGTCGACAGTATCTGTCGACAAAACTTCTGTCGACAAAAGCCTGTAGTCTAGACGTACCCTCAGTTTCCCCATCTGTATAATGGGGAGATAAATATCCACCTTACCGGGTGCTATAGTGATTAATGAATTAACATTTGCAATGCTCACTTCGACTCTTGGCTGGCTCAACATAGAAGTATTATTATTACTGTAATAATCGGCATTAGGGATAAGGGAATATGAGCGGCTCATCAGCCCTAATGTCTGGGAGTAGATAACAGATAATAGTTTGCTATTTATGAATATCAATAATATTGAAATCTGGTCATTACTGACAAGGCTACTGAACACTCCATTTAAGGGGGATGTGCTTATATTAGGATTTTTCTCCAGCAATTGAATCAGGCCTAACTGTTGCTTTCCTGGGATGCCTACAAAACATCTTAAGCATTGTTCAAAGATGGAAAAAGGCTCCAAGATCTCCTTCCGAGTCCTCCTCAAACACTTGAAAAGTTGCCTCTCTCTGGCCAGTGAAATCACCCCAAGCCTCCTCAGAAACTCAGGGGCACTGGATTTCTAGTGTTCAACTGCATTTCAGCTTGAGTTAGGGAAAAATATCCCTTTGGTATGTCTACACTGCAATAGGGAGGTGTGACTGGAGCATGTGTAGACACACCTGATCTAATTTTGATCTAGCTCGGTAGCAACTGTGCAAGTGTATACTCAGGGTGCTGGGCAGGGAGGGCTAGCCTATGTAGCTACCTGTGCTGCCAAAGCTTCCCTGCTATTTTTATCGTATTATCTCAATCAAAGCTAGTGTATGTACATCTCCTTGAACTGGGAATCACAACTCCCGGTTTACCGTAGACATAGCCTAATAGCTGCAGACTTGTGTTCCCTTGAACTTTTCCGTGATCAGCAGGTTTGGGGCAATAGACTTAAAGAACAGTTTTCTGCAACCACGCTAGACATCTCTTTCCTGGAAAATCCACAACAGGCCGTCAGCTGTAGTGTCTGGAGGAGATTCTAACAGGTTCATTGACAACACACAGGGGTCACCCAATAAAATCAATAGGCAGCGGGCTTAAAACAAAGGAAGCATTTTTTTTTCCACAGAACACATAGTCAACTTGTGGGACTCTACCACAGAATGTTGTAAAGGCCAAGACTATAACAGGGTTCAAAAAAGTGTCCTTTTATAATGTAAATATGTTAATGGAGAATAGGTCCACAATGGCTACTGGCCAGGATGGGTAGGAATGGTGTCCCTAGCCTCTGTTTGAAGCTGGGAATGGATGACAGAAGACAGTTCACTTGTTTAACAAAGTTCTGTTTATTCCCTCTGGGGCACCTGGCACTGGCCACTGTTGGAAGTCAAAATACAGGGCCAGATGGACCTTTGATCTAACTCAATATGGCCGTTCTTATGTTCTTATGAGAAAGACAAGGTAGGTGAGGTAATATCTTCTATTGGACCAACGGCTTTTGGTGAGAGAGACAAAGTTCTGAGCCCCACAGAGCGCTGTATAATCTCGTAACTTTGTCTTTCTCACCAACAGAATCTGGTTCAATAAAAGATATTACCTCACGCACCCTTTTCTCCACTATCCTGGGACAGACACAGCTCCAATTACACTGCATACAAGTAGTTAGAGGGCCATCAGAGATCTACTGCGGCTGCATGGATTGCTTAGTAAGCTGAGTTCATTCAAACAAAATACATTTTAATGTAGTCAAATGCAAGGTTATACATCCAGGACTAGGGATATTAAAATGCAGGTTACACGTTCACATGGTTACCACTGAAAAACTCAGCGGTTACATGGATAAACGCACCTGCAGCCTCCTGGGGGGAAGTGGGGATCTGATGTCAGCTAGATCAGATAAACAGCATGAGGAAAGACATTAGCAATTCCTGGCTGTATGAAAAGGGGAGCAGTGAGTAGGAATTGGGAGGTGATTTTACTTCTGTATCCAACCCTGGGGAGAGCAATGCTGGAATACCACATCGAGGTGCCATGCCCATATTTCTAAAAGGATGTTGAAAAATTGGAGATGGGCAAAAAAGACACTAAAAATGATTCAAGGGCCGGAGAAAATGCCTTCCAGGGAGGAACTTAAAAATTTCCATCTGTTTAGTTGATCCAGAAGAAGAGTGAGAAGTGACTTGATTATAGTGTCTCGGTACATGCATGGGGAGTAAATATCAGAGCTCTCAAATGGAGTGGAGAAATGCATCACTCAGACCAATGGCTGGAAGCTGAAGCCAGCTAAATCGAAACCGGTTATCAAATTTTAGTAGCGAGGGTGACTCAGAATTGGAGCAAGCTCCCAAGGGAACTGGGAGGGTTTCCATCTCTTGGTGTGTTCAGATCAAATCTGGTTGTCTTTAGCCAAGCACAAGTCACGGGTCTCATAGGGGCAGTGGGTGAAACTGAATGGCCCGTGATATGCAGGAGGTCACACTAGATCGGCAGTGTTCAGACTGTGGATTGGGACCCTGAAGCGGGTCACGACTCTGTTTTAATGGGGTTGCCAGGGCTGGTGTTAGACTTCCTAGGGTCTGGGGCCAAACCTGAGTCCTGCTGCCTGGGGCCAACGCTAAAGTCCAAGTCCAGAGCCCAAGGCCTTTAGCTCTTTCAAACCCTTGGGGTTCGGCTCCCCCTGGGACAGTGGGCTTCGGCGTTGGACCCACCCAGAGCAGCGCGACTCAGGCTTCCGTTTTGTTCCTCCTGCCCGGGGAAATGGGGCTCGGGTGGGCGCAGGCTTTGTTCCCTCCTCTTGGGCTCATCTAGTTATTTTTGCTGTCCAAAGGGAGTTACGATGCAAGGAAATCTGAGACCCCTGGATTAGATGATCGAATGGTCCCTTCTGACCATCAGATCCATGAATTTCTAGGGCTGAGCTGCTCAGTTCTGATAGGAAGCAGATCTGCATGGAAGCCCCTCTACTCTACCAGCTTATTACGGAGAGAGGCCAGCCTGGATGCTTCGATTCCGAGCGGAATATCTGGAAAAACGTGCAGATCTGCATGGTTCATCCTGGTGCTTTTTTGTTAAAAGAGCTCAAGGTTTGGTTATCACTGGTAATATTCTGTCATCCACTGAAATCACATGATTCCATTCTCCGCTGATTCATATGTAATGGTTACAAATTAGGCTACAGATAATCCTTCCTGGCTGCAATCACTACTAGACCTCCAGAATATTCCATTTTTTTCCTTCCTGCTGTCTGCTAATTAGTAGAAATATAATTTTTAGTCCTGAGCTTTGGCCGTTTGCAGCAGACCATCACATGCATCACAATAAGGGCAGTTTCCTGCATTCCCCAACTTCTAATAGTAGGTTTCAATTAGCCAGGGTTAACAAACCATTGCATTACACTTTATCGCTGTACATCAAAACAGGTAGGTATGACTATTTCCAAAGCGTCAGGACCCAGGGTAAGAAATCGCACCACTATGAAATCTATGCTGCAATCATGTTCAAAAGCAAGGTACATAACTGTCAGATCCAGTTTGGACTATTAAACATTATGAATTTGGAAAGCACCAGCTTTAATTTCAAAAGCCAATTAGAAAGTTTGCATACTTCAGCATCTGTTTATGGTTTCGAACATGGCTTTCAGAAATATAAAGCTAATGCGGGTTGGCTCTGCAGCAAAATAAATCCCAGTTACCCAAAAAAAAAAAAAAAGCCTTTCATGATAGTAAATTCCTTTTCACACAAGTCCAGCATGCAAAGCATATATTGTCAGAAAACATTTTGTTAAAAGTCCACAGCACTTGTGGTGAGGATGGGTTTACCTCATTGGAATGCGTCCTGTTCTGGTGCTTTGCTCGGTCTGAAGCATTGGAAAAGGCTTTATTGCAGCCCTCGTGTTCACAGACGTACGGCTTTTCTCCAGTGTGAGATCTCAGGTGAGTCTTTAAGTTCTCCAGTCGGGAATAGGCTTTGGCACAACCCTCAAACTATAATAGAAACACAATGGGAGCGATTCATGAACCAAACTGGTATGGTTTGCCTCCTCATCTGCTTTTCATCTCTTTTCCCCCTTAAGGAGCCTGTGTTTTAAAAACTAACATCCAATTTGTGGAGGGAGCTTTCCTTCTTGAGCAGAGCAGAAATTTCAGCAAAGGCTAGTGATTTAGGGTGCCGCAGACTTTGGGTGCCCAACTTGTGATACGCGAGCACCCTGCTCTTTGAATATTAGGCTCCCCATTAAGGTGATTCAGGTCGTGCGTCCAAAAATGGAGCCACCCTCATAAATCACTAGCTGCTTTTGAAAATCTTGACTAAGGTCTCTCATTTCACTAGCTCTAACGCTTGTGAGACGAGCCAGTTTTCTAAAGGACAAGAGTTCACATAGCAAGCGTTGAAGTTTCCCTAATTACAGTTTGGTTCCACTTTCCTGAGGGCTCTGAGGTCAGACTGCCTGACATTACCCTTTTAAAACCCACAATTCTTAATCTTAATGGCTTCTTGGACGGCACCATGGGCCAGGGGCCTGGAAAGAAAGCAACTTCCCACAGAGAGCCATTGCGGAGACCTCACCAGATTTTCAGTGCTGTGAGTCCTACCACCATCCAGCGCTGGCTGACTTGGGAGTTTTCTATCTGCACTCCCCTTGTTTGTACTCTGGAAGGATTCAGCCAAGCCAAAATGAGGGAAGGTGAGATGCTGTGATATTGCCAAGTAGTAATGGCTCTGAAGTAACGGCATACTGAAACCCCCTGGGCAGGATTTTTAAAAATGGGCGCCTAAAGCGAAGTTCTTCATGTGGCATTTTCAGAGGCACTTGACTTTGGCATCGCTCTGCTCTCATTCAGGTCAAATGAGCATTTTATGATCAGCGACAGTGGAAGCCAAGGGCTGTGGAAACCCCACACAACAATCCTTATTTCAGTGCCTTAACAGGTGATCTCCATTTCCAAAAGGCCCACCGCTCTGATTTCAATCTCTGGGGACGACAGGCGGCTCCTTTAATCAGTTCGTCTAACCCGAGAGGCTCACTTCAGGCTGCCATTTTGGAAAGCATTGGCAAGAAGAGGTCCTTGTTCTGGAAAGCCAAAAGCTAATTCACTAAATAACTCAGCACCTTTCAGGAGAAAGAGGAACTGTTTGATGCCTAACGCCCTCTGGTGTCAAAAGGAGCTAACTAGGTGCCTAAGTCCATTTCAAAATCTGTCCCGACGTGACTTACCCAAGGTCATACAGAAAGTCTGGAGCAGAACAGGGAGTTGCAGCCAAGTCTCCCCAATTTCTGGGCTAGCACCAGAGTCACTGAGGGTATGTCTCTTAATCTGAACTATCGGTACACCTCGTTCCATGAGAGAGCCTAATCCGAACTACCTACTCCGTGCTGCGTGTAGCCGTGGGCACGGAGTCCGAACTACCGGGGCTTTAAAAATGGTGGTGCCCGGCAAGATGCAAATGAAGCCCGAGATATTTAAATCCCGGGCTTCATTTGCAACTTCGGTTGCCTACATTAACCACCCTAGTTCGAACTAGGGTGGTAGTGTAGACATACTCTGAATGAGCAGCCTTCCTCTCTGTTAACTTTAATGCCCCAAGGGAAAGCCTACAAGCAAGTATAGCCTCCTATTCATTCTGCAAGATTGGCTCTGATCTTGCCCAGAGTTGGGGGCGTGTGTGTGTTCACTCAGAGAGCTTTGGCGTGAGTCTCTTGGGTATCCAGCTATACATTCATGTAGACAAGATTCCCCCATACCACGCCACTGATTGGCATCAGCTCACCGTGCACTTGTGTGGCTTTTCTCCCGTGTGTCTCCGCATGTGCACCACCAGCATGTACTGGGCCTTGAACGGCTTCTGCTCCCGAGTGCAGTCCTGCCAGCGGCAGACAAATTCCTTCTTCTCCCCGTGGATGTGATCATTATTGATATGCTAAGGAGAAAGAAAGACAGCTGGATCGTGATTAGAACCGCTCAAGCCGTCCCAGCACGCCCCACTCTGAAGAACACAGAAAAAACTGCAGGTCAGACCAATTTCACTGTGATACAAAAAAGGCTACAGAGCCGCTCTGTTGTGTTTCTATTAGCGGTTGGAGACGGGGTGCTGAATAGGGTCTATTAGACACAAGGGGAGGATAGTAGTGTTGGAGTGCGATGCACATACATACTGACCAATAACATCTCTTTGTTTCCTCGTGATCCCATTTGGGTCCCCCTGTTGTCTCTGGTCTTATACTTAGATTGTAAACTATTTGGGGAAGGATCCATCTTTTTGTTTGGTGTGTGCACGGCACCTGGTCTGTCACGCGGATTCCTAGGCACCAGGATCAAACACAACTCCTCCCCACCCACATAATACACCTACTGCTACGTCTTCTAGCACCCGCCCAGCGTTTTACCTCTTCAGCGTGCTACTGATGCAACGCGCCAGGCCCTCAGCTGGTGTCAGTTGTGGATATGACTTATGCTCTGCAAAAGGCACCATGTCCCCCTATTCTGGGCTCCTGCAGAATGAACTGCCCACGTCAGCCAGGCTGGAAGCAAGGGGGAGGGAGGAGTTGCTGAGTCAGAGGGCGGGGGAGCACTGGGAGTGTTAACGTACAACATGTGGACCATGATCCCTGAGCTTCCACCCAGAATGCTTCTCAGTGGGGTCTGAACACGGACTATTGACAGAGGAAGCAAAATATTCCTCTAATCAGACATTGCCCCGACAAAAGAGAAAAGATTCCTAAGCAACCCTGGTTGCACGCAGTCCTACTTCTACTCAACTTAGATACGGAAAATGTCAGGGCAGCCGAGCAGGAGGGTGGATGGCGCCCTTACCTACTTACTACCACCTGCCTTGAGTGTGGGGGACTAGATGACCCACTGAGATCCCTTCAAGCCCTACGTTTCTGTGACTGAAATAGCAGGGTGGCTCCAGCATTGAGGAGGACAGTTCAGGGCAGATGTGGAAGGAAAGGATATGAACGGCTAGGAATACTTTACTCCTCCTTAGACGCTAACTAGTGTGTAACTTGTAGCCGATTTCAGCACAGACCCCTACTGACCTGGCTATGGCTCTCAGCCAACAAACAGCCCATGAGGCCGGGGGTGAGCCAGTTGGCATGGGAGGGAAGCCCTTTTTGTTATTATTTTGTTATTATTTATGGTACTCTAATAAGCAAAGCACTCAGACAGGAGGCTCAGGGCCTCGCTGTGCTAGGTGCTGTACAAACAAGGACCGTCTGCTGCGCTGAGAGCTAGGCAATAGCCCTGACACACTGTTCATACTGAGGACTTGATGGAGGAGGGAGAGCAATGGCTCCGTATGCCATTTTGCTCATGAGGCACAAGGCCAGAATCAGCTTGTGCACGTTGATTTACATCTATTGACAGCATAGCCAGTCACTCGCCTCACAGCCACAATAGAAAGAGCAGCTAGCATACTTGTTGCAGCTGGCTGGTGTCAGGTTTTCACCTGGACAGTCTGGTAATTGTGTCTTCTGTCCGGTAAAAAAAACCCAGAAAATACCGGACAAGTAAAATTTAAAGGTGGGAATTTAAAGGTGCAGTGACTTTTTTTTTTTTGGCTCAGCAAGTTTGGTCCCCCTTTTGTTTTTGGCTCAACCAATTTTTTCCCCCACCATGTTTGGGATTTTTTGTGAAGGTATCTGGCAACCCTACATACCTGCTCTTACGCTACCAGTTCACCTGCCAATAAGTCAACTATGTTAGAACTGAGGAGACATATCAGATGGCCAGGTACCTGAGGTCACACCACATGTCCTACAGAATCAAACACATGACATGGGCTAACATAGAAAAAAAAACACCCTAATAGCTTTGTTCCACTTCTCTGAACTGCAGGTAGTTTAAAATGAGATTCTTTAATAAACATGCTGCGATAGATACAAAGCTGTGACATCAGGATACCCTTTAAGAAGCACTGCATGTGCACAGATTTGTCCATTTCCAGCCAACTGTTCCTCCCTAGATCTGTGCTCAACAGTAGGAACGTCATGCTTTTTCAAAGGGATTTTACTACCATCAGGGATTTTCAAAGGGATTTTACTACCACAGAGGCACAGTTTCTTCAGTTGGTGTACGCCAGTATAACTCCACTGTAATCAAGGGAGGATCTGACCTCCCTCTCCCCCTATATCCTGACTCACATGAACAGCAGAAAAGTAATAGAAATGAAAAAAAAAATCTAATCCAACTCTACAAAAGAGCAAAACATAAAAACACTGCTGAGTGTTGGACCCAAGCCTCCTCTGGTTTTTGGAAGCAGTTGGTTCTTGTCTCTGGAATGGCCCAAACCAACATTCCAGCTCCAAATCTCTCTCCAAATTTTGCAGCTGTGGCCCCTTTTTATAGTGCTGGTAAAGGGGGGAAAAAATTCGATTCAATGCCAGAGCGGATGCCGGCTCTAAAACATCCACCTGCTGTCAAAAGCTTAACTGCCGGCAGGATATGACAACATCTGTAAAGTATGTGCTAAGGAGAACTCCATAGCCCCAATTACTGCTAATTACTCAGTTCCATAAAAGCCTTCACCCCTGCACTGGAATCTCAGCAGCAAAGTGGAGCTTTGCTCTTAACTGGTACAAGTTTAGATGAATGTTTTACCATGATAGGGAAGATCAGTCTCTGAAGACAGTCAAATGAATCAGAGAACAGTCCTATACAGCTGTATTGTTACATGGATAGAACGGAACCTAGCTGTCAAAATCAGGACCTCTCCCCTCCCCCGTCTTAAGATTTCAATAAAAGACAGCAACAGGAAGTCCTAAAATAAAACACTTGGGGCTTGGGTTTTTTTTTAGACTCAGCATTTGTTTAGCCATCCCCCATCCCTCCCATGGTCAGGCATGCAGGTCCTGCCTTCGCTTGCCACTGAGAGGGGTGGCTTTGATTGTCTGTGAGACGCAGCAGCCATGGAGAAACGAATGCTCATTAAAACAGAGTAACTTGTCCTGTATTTTGTTTCAGCTACACCAGACTAACACGGCTACATCTCTATCACTATTCTACTTGCCCACTCAGTCACAGCAAGCGACGTCTGCCTGTGCAGGAACAGAATTTAGCCACCTAAAAAAAACCCTCCAGGTTTTGTTCACACCAATCACAAAGAATGTTATACTGTGGACGGAAAGCACCATAAGCTAAAACACTGCGGCTATTGAAAAACTAGCATGCTGCACATGGTGTCTTAGGGTATGTCTACACTACCACCCTAGTTCGAACTAGGGTGGTTAAGGTAGTCATTCGAAGTTGCAATTGAAGCCCGGGATTTAAATATCCCGGGCTTTATTTGTATCTTGCCGGGCGCCGCCATTTTTAAATCCCCGTTAGTGCGGACTCCGTGCCTGCGGCTACACGCGGCACAGAGTAGGTAGTTCGAATTAGGCTTTCTGACACAGAGGCAGCAGCTCCTGTCTGGGGGGAGGATGTGTCTGAGCTCCCAGACGCAACATGAGCCAGAACTGAGATGGGCTGCCTGCCCGCCTAACTCCTAATACACTTTAAATGCAGAGCCGCAGCAGGAGTAGGTGTCGGACCTGTCACAAGCCAGGACTGAGCCAGGCGGCTGGTAGCCTGCTACAAAATTTACTAGTGGGGTGTGTGTGGTGCATGTAGTCTAGAGCATTAACCCATAAGCTTTTGCTTATCAATTAATCGGTTAACCAAGTTCACCATTACATTCCTAACTCGCACATGGTGGTGATGGGTGTGGTAGAAATACCAATGGACAGCTTATACTCAAGGGCATATTGTATAGGGCGAGGTATGGGGTGAGGATGAGCCAAAACAACAGGAGGCAGAAGCATTCGGAACTGGATTAGGTTTCCTCTAGGGGTCTGAAGCTGAAATTTAAGATTACTCAAGTCCAAGAGACTGGTTTCATAGTCCTACTCTCTTGCCAGGTGGCAGAAAGTCTGTGAGAAGCCTTATGAGCCGTTCTTCCTGCGAGATCTGTGGATGCACTAGGGCCACATCCAGACCGGTTCTGCAGGATAGGCCTCTTGGCCGCCATTGGTTTGAAAATCTGACCTAGAATTAAAACGCAGGCGGACCGGATTAGGGGATTTAAGTCATCTTGCCCATCCTGCCCAATTTAGCTTGGAGACGGTTTTGGCTTCTCTCTGCTGAGCAGTGAAACATTCAGAGCTGTGAGCATGGAATTGTCTGCAAAACTGTGTGTACCTTTGTTGCTCTGGCACCCCTCCCGTCCTGCACATGCTACTCGCACAAGCACGGTGGCTCACAGTGCGCTAACAAGCCCTTATGGGGCCAGGTACTTTTATTCGTGAGGGGAAACGTGTCTCGATGCACGGGGAGAATCAATCCTTTGGGAAGCTGGCTTCATACACCAACATCTGAATTTCATCTGTGTGTGTATTTTGGGCAGCACAAATCCACAGCTCCCTGAACCA
Organism: Pelodiscus sinensis; assembly: GCF_049634645.1. Classification (NCBI taxonomy): domain Eukaryota; kingdom Metazoa; phylum Chordata; order Testudines; family Trionychidae; genus Pelodiscus; species Pelodiscus sinensis. The sequence continues at coordinate 7,543,500 of NC_134717.1, read as the reverse complement.
CTGGTAATAATCACATCAAAGGAGTGTCAGTTTATAAAAGCTAAAATTAGGAAGGGATTGCATATTGTTCCAAATATTTTCTCTTTTTGGTTTATTTAGAAATAAATGATGCTGAACTTGAGGGATCTGGCTTGCTCTGGGATGAACGTACAGGGCTTTCCCAACAAATAGGAGAAAAAAGACTGCCAGGAGAATGTGGAAACACACAACGATGGGATGCGGTACTGCGCAGTGCATTACAACAAAACCCAAACTTTCCTGTGCAGAGCTACCTTCTGTGTCCATCTCCCACATGCATCAGACTGATTTTACACCCAAAATTATTTCCAACCCAAACACATTCAGCACTGACTGCACTGAATGACTGACCTCAAGTGTGTGTTCCAGCCCCTATTAATGCCAGCTGGAGTTTTGTCTTTGACTTATGATTTGGCATTTGCTCTTTGGGATAGTTATGTGTGTGTGTGTGTCTGTGTAAAAGTGCCTAGCAAAATGCAGCCCTGACCCCTGACTGGTAGCCTCTGAGCTCTGTGCCTGTATAAACAGCATAAAAGAAGAAATTATAAATGAACAATGAGAGAGATGGTCAAAATCTCTCTTTTCAAGAAACAGATCCTTTATCGTTTCAAACTTCCTTCCCACTCTGTGCGTGTGTGTGTGCGTGTCCATCCATCTGTCCGTCCTTCACCCCGGGTCACTGAATCATCTTGTAAAAAAATAGTTGCATGGGCCGGCCCCTGGGAGGTTGATCCCCTGTCCAGAGGAAGGCTGACGGAACAGGAATGCAGGGCTGTGTGAGGCTTTTGAATGAACTTTGCCCAGCGCAGGATTGTGTTACATGCTCGGTACTCAGCCCAGCGATGGTGAGGCTGGTGAATTTTCAGTGAACCCGAGCTGGCTTTAGAACGAGCCAGGTTCAAGTTACCGATTGAAAGGGAGATTGTGCAGGGGGATTATTTGCAAAATGTGCCTGATTTCGGTGATAACGCCTGGTTTGGGGGATTTGTCAACCCTCAGCATCAGAGAGAAACTGAGGAATGCGAATCCCAAGGGAACTCAAAGACAAAAGAGGTCCCCGTAATGCAGAAATTTGTTATTTTTGTAGCTCAGGTTACTGAGTCACTTGGAGGAGCTTTTGGGGAACCATTCTGGGACTGGCAACACCACCATTGTTTTTAGGGCCAAAATCCTGGGGCTCCTTGTACAGATGCTGACTTTTGGTTTTCCCAGCAGGTGCTCCAATTCCACTTCATCCCGAGTTCCTGCTCCCTCTCTGCCCTCTTCCCCCAAGGCCCCACCCTTGCTTTGCCTCTTCCTGCCCCAGGTTTTCCCCCTCACCTGCTGGCCACTTGCTGATTGGTGGCCAATGCTGGGGGCCCACTGATCAGCTGACAGGCCCCAGTCCCAGGGCCGGAACCACAGTAGCGGATGGGAGCTAAGCATCTCCCCTCTTTTTTTCCCCATGGGTATTTGAGTTCTGGAGCACCCACGGAGTTGGTGCCTATGGCTCCCTGCATAGCAGCCACAGGACCAGTGCAATGGCAGGGCTTTATTCCCTGCCGGAATGGAGAGAATCAGGAAGTCGTGAATCCCTGTGCAACATGGGATGAGCCCCCAATGGTGTGGACTCGGGGGGCAGTGGCCATGGCTGGGCCAAGCCAGGAGCCAGGGTGGGTCTGGGGTCAGGCGGCTCGTTTCAGTCACCGCTGCTCATGTGGCCAACACCCCCCCACCCCCGGCTGTTGTCAGCAGACCTCACTCCAGGAGAGCTGGCCGCAGTCCGTCCACCAGTGCTGGGACTCTCACGTCCCAGATGCAGCACCGACACACCTACGGGGCTTAGTGTCTGGGCTACGCAGGTGCCGTGTGTCCAACTGCCCAGCGACGGGGGATTCAGTCCCCACCAAAAGCCATCTGAGGCCTTGTGACCTCCACACTGGCCAAAGGGTTAAATCCAGCCATGGGTGAGGGCTGGGGCTGTGGAGACAGCAGCTGCAGCAGATAGCAGCCAATCAGGGCTCAGCGGAGGGCTGTATATACAAGGGTTCCCGAGAGAAGGAGACTGACTCACTTAGCTGCCTGCTAGGCGGGGTGCCACAGACAGAACAGTGCTGGGGAAAGGCAGGGTGAGCCGGGGAGCTCCAGGCTGAGGCCCAGCGACAGGGCCCTGAGGGTATTAGGGCGGCAGGGAGGTGGGCAGGGAAGGCAGTTTCCCACCCCCTTGCCAATGGCGAGTGGCCATTTCAGACTGCAGCTTGCCCCTCAGGTACGGGGCTAGTTGCCGACTGACAGTGGGTCACTGAGGCCAGGTGGGTTTAGGGCCTTGGGGGTTCCCTGAGGGGGAGGACCCAGAGCGGGGGGGAACTGCAGCAGGGCAGTGCCTGGAGGGAAATGCTCCGTGGTGGAGAATAACAGGCGAGACCCTAGCCGGGAGGGGGCATTCCTGGGCAGAAGAGCTGATTCCCTGAGAGTCCAGCAGGAGGCACAGTGGTGGTGAGTGGCACCCAGTTACAGATCCCCTACACACAGCCTTTTTACTGGGCTTTGCAAGGGGGACCAGAATTACACCCTCAGCAGCTGAAACATGTGATTATCAATAATGTACGTCTTTCCTGCAGCTAAACCCTTCTAGGAACAGTGAGCTGATCTTGCATTTGCACACTGTACCTCTGCCCTGCACCCTGCGGGGCTCCCAGAGCGAGCTCCGGCTGTCCAGCATCTGGGGATGGACAGTCACCACACACATACAGAAATCCAAATTCACCGCCAGGGTCTCTTCCCAGTATTACTCACGTGGACCAGCTGCTCCTGAGTGTCATATTCCTTGCTGCACCCTTCCCAGTGACAATTCGTCTCGTAAATAACTTCAGGCTCCTGCTTACATTCATCCTTATCCAAATCCTCTTTCAGGTCTGTCAGATGCTCCTGCAACACACCGTGTGTTACATCAAGTCAGCTTGTTTCCTCTGAATTCCTCAGTCTCTCCTAGATTACAGGGCAGGTGTTCATTGGTCATAAAAGAAAGGGGAACCCACAGTAACAATGTCACATACTTGATGATCATGAAATACTGAGTTAAAAAGGGCCTTGCAGTTACAGAGCTGCTAGAGACAGGCCAATTTGAAAAGGCTGGCAGGGGTGCATGTGTGTCTGATTTAGATAGACACCCATGTCTCTGGATTCCAAGTGCTTCCTGGTGTCAGCTAGATCGGATACACAGCAGGAGGAAAGATGCTAGAGTCCATCATGTTTATACACCCACAATGCCTAGAAAGTAACACTATTATCCATGCTTTGAAGAGACTCAGGGAGACTAAGTGACTTGCCACAGTAAGTCTTGGGTAGAACAAGGAATTGGACTAAGGCCTTTTGAATTCCAGGCAAGCACCCTAAACACTGGACTATCTTTCCTCTCTTGGGAAGCTTTTGTTTCCTTTGCTACCTGGCTCTATCTGGGCAGCATAAGAAAATGGAAGGGAAAAAGTAACCATTGAATCTTTTCATACCATTAAATAAGTTTGAGCGAGTTTTCTTTTATCCTCACACATCTGTCCTTCCTCTACAATGACAGGCAATAATAATACTTATTATTTATATGGTGGTTTCCTTCCTTAGGGCACTTTATAAACACAAACTAATTAATCCTCAAAACATTCCTGCAAGGTAGGAAAATATCCATATACCTATTTTACTAACGGCAAAACTGAGGCAGAGAGTTTAAATAACTTGACCAAGACTACACACAGAGGCTGTGTCAGAGCAGAACTCAGGAACTGCTGGCTCTTGCTCCATTCTTCGTCTACTAGCACAATATAGCCAGTGGAGCCTATGGTTGGGAATCTTCCAAGTTCTAACCCTGACTTCTTGTCAAGTTGCTTACATCTCTCCAGGCCTTATTTTCCCCATCTGTAAATGAGAGAAATAATATTTTCCCAGCTTTCTGGGTATTCTATGGACTGGACAGCTGAAGTTTGGAAAGTGCTTTCAGCATCTACAACACTACGTAAAGGCAAATGTTTTATAATTAAGATGTAATGATGATTTAAGGCACACGCCTTTTAACAGCCATATGTATCACAGGCATTTCCAGCAAGGCGCAGAATGGCAGTACACAGACTGTTTTCATTGGACAGGGACCATGAGAAGCCGGGAACGTAATGTTATAGCAGGGGTTCTCAAAACTTAATTGCACCATGACTCACCCTCTTTTGGCAACAAAAATTGCTGCATGACCCCCGGCCACAACACTACAGCTTCAGCCTGCCTGAGCCCTGCTGCCCCGGGTGGGGAGGCCAAAGCCATAGCCCGAACCTCACTGTCTAGAGCTCAAGGCTTTGCTAGGTGCTGAACAAATACAGAAACTATCCTTGCCTAGAAGGGTTTACTATCTAAGTATACAAGACAGACTAAGGATTAGGCCAGATGGGAAAATTTATCAGCATAATTATCCTACTCCCGTAATACTAGAAGGAGTGTCTACACGAGGAGTTATAATGCTGTAACTACAGAGGTATAGATGTACTTGTAAATTTCCCCACGTAGGCAAGCCCTAAAGGTGGAGGGTAGCATAGAGATGAAGTGACATGATCAAGGTTACCCAGCAGCTCAGTGGCAGAAGTGGGGTCTTCTGATTCCCACTCTAGTGCCCTATTCACTGACCCATACTAAGGAAAAGACATGATTTTAGTGGAGGCCAATGAAAACTCATTTGAAAAGGGATGATATGCTGCGACCTTATGCTATTATACTAACTTCAAGCTTCTTGTCCTCATTTTCTTGTCCTCAGAGACTCTACCACTTCTCACTTGTTGACCAGTCTCATGTTGCCTCCATCCCCTGTTCTTCAAGTCCATCTTTGAGCCCTGTTTTCTCCACTGTTCCCAGAGCTGCTATGGCACTTTCTTCCCTCTTACCCCTTCAGCATGGAACACGCTGCCTGAGGGTGTTCCATCAGACCACTATCCTCTCCTCTTTCAGACCTCCTTTCAAGACCCACTGGAGTGTAGAGATAATTAACTAATTAATGCTTGTGCAGAGCATGGAAGATGAGAAGTGCGATGTAAAAGTATTATTATTAAAGCAACTGTTATGACATCACGTGCCAGGTGTGACTTATGTACATGTTTTACAATTCATGCATGGAGACATGTGTTCTAATCAGTCCTTGACTGTTCTTTTGAAAAGGCTGCTCTGATAACAGAAAAGTGCTGCAGGTTATAGAACAATTTCTGAGGGCGGGGGGGAGGAGAGGGGAGGGAAATGAATCTTTCAAACATATCAGAGGCCTGGACAAAATCAGAAAGGGAAAAGTCTTAGGACCTGGCTTTCAGAGGTGCTGAATACCTGCAGCCCCCACCAACTTCAGGTGGAGATATGGATAGAGCTAGTCAAAAATTTTCTGTCTAAATGTCACCTTCCCCTCCCTGACGCCAAAAATGCAGTTTCGGCCAAGTGCAGGTTTTGCTGAATTTTTTTGGTTTTCCATCAGGAAAATTGAAATGAAGTATTTTGGTTCAGGTTGGGTTGACTCAAATCAAAATATATCAGTGTGTCCAATTGAGTCTAAATATTTCATTTTGGGTCAGTCAGTCCTTAATCTGTGACTGAATTGCCATGTCACCTTGTGCCCATTCTCATCTATGGGCTTGCCTGGACTATATCTCCCATACTGCACTGCTGCCGTCCCTATGGTTGAACCACTATCGGGCATCATGGGAGTGCTATGCTTGCACTGCATGATGGGAGATATTAAGCTGGGGAGCCTGGCTCATATGGGGGTAGGGGATGTTGAGTTGGGGAATGAGGCACCCAGCCACAATTCCAATGAGGCACCAGAGCAGCCAGGTAGATGCTGGCCATTGGTGAGTTGAAACAAAATTTAACATTTCCAAATCAACATACTTTATAACGATAGACTCAATGGGCTCAATCTATGAAGCTAAGCAAAGAGAAGATACAGGGTTAACTTGATTAGAGTCTATATATCTACATAGGGAACTAATATTTAATAGAGGGCTCTTCAGTCTAGTGGAGAAAGGTATGACACAATGCAGTGGCTGGAAGCTGAATCTAGACAACTTCTGACTGAAAATAAAACATCCATTTTTAATGAGGACAGGGATTAACAATTGAAACACTTTACCCTGGCTTGTGGCAGTATCACGCATTTTTTAAATCAAGAGTGGCAGTTTTTCTAAAATATCTGCTCTAGGAATTATTTCTGGGATGTTCTATGGCCTGCTTTATACAGCAAGCGAGTTTAGAGGATCAAGACTTGGCATTTATACACTTTTCATTCGGAAAAATAATTCTATGTCCAATTAGGATTGAGATAACAACAGATGTCTCCAAATCAGCCTTTTCTTCAGGACACAAATCCCAATCTTGGATGAGCCCTGGGTGCAAGTGCTCAGACCTGCCGAGTAACGGGTCTCTATCGTACCAAGCCATCTGTTGCTTCTGCAGGGGCAAGATTGCCCCCTACAGGGTATTTCCAGTGCTTTGTTCAATCAGTGTTTAAGCGCTGTGAGCTATGGAGCCAACACTTCTCCTGGGAGAGTGAGCCCACAGATCTCACAGGAACCGTTTCCAAATAGCCAACCTACATTTTTCTCTCGTTAATTTCATCCAGTTATTGCTAATTAAATCTTCATGGATCACTCTGCATATTTCCTCTCCTACTGGGCAATGTACTTCATTCACAAGACACTGAGAGTCAGAGAATAAGAAAAATACAGTTGCATGGCATCCCCCATGATTCTGTAAACAGGATCCCTGGTATTGGGTAGGAAATTTCTTTCAGATCGCTTTGGTTTACTACAAGAAATAAAGAGGCGGCCTTATTAGCCTGGTGGGGGGAGGTGAGGGGAAGTGGACAGATTGGTTTTTTAGGTCGTGTGCTTTCTGCTATTGTGTGTTGATGCACTCCTAAACTCAAAGCTCAAGAGAGATGCCTCTTTGCCCTAATCCTGCTGACTACAGCATGTTTATCTTTCCCTGATATGCTATCTTCATCAATTTTACCAGCCCCTAGATGATTGCACAAGTTGCTGTCCCCATGCATCATGCTGAAACCTGCTTCTGAACCAGTGCAGAAAGAGAAATTTGTCATCAACTCTTCTGTTCACTTGACAGTCACACAGCCTAATATTTCATGAAAATGAAGTGCCCAGAGCACTCTTGATAGTTTACAGGTGTGATAAAGGACAGTCGGATGGATACTGTCAGCCATTAAATAGTTTGCAAGAGCCGAGCTCTGAAAAGAAAACAAAGGTCCGTGGGCCCTTCTCTGTGTCAAATGTTGTGTCAGTGATGTAAAGAATGATGCTATGAGCAATACCTTTGAGCGGAGAGAAGAAGCCCTTTCTGAGCGCTTTCTACCTACATGCAAGACTGCCTCATAATCTATGTTTGCTTTGAGACATCAATACTGCTTGCTTTGCACTGTAGGAGAGTCAAGCATCATTTTTATAAGTTACCAGAGCTGAAATAGTCTGTCCTCCTCTCTCTCTTTCTAGGCAATGAACCAGGAATCCAGCTCCCACAAACCCATACAATGCTTCCCTCGATCAATCAAACTCTGCTTCTGTTCCTTGCTGGGTCTCTTTATTTGAGATGAGCGTGGTTGCCCTGCAAACCTTGATGCCTCATTACAAACTGCAGAGAAGCCTGAAGTGACTATTGTTCCCACAGACACTGCAGGCCCATCCGCTCACTGCGTGAGGCTGACAAGACCATTTGTGCCAAGAGGGTTACCTGCGTGGCTGGGGAAGCTGGCGGCATACCCTCAACTTCAGTCTTGACTTTGCTGCGCTTGTGAATGACTGGATTGACGGTGCTGCTCACAGCTGACTCGCTGCTCTGCTTGTTCTGGGAAAGAAAACATTGGGGGTGATGTGGCATTGGGGTTTGAAGGACAACGGAGACCATGCTGCCTCAGAACATCATGGCTAGTGTATGGCAAACTGGTGCAGAATTTGGCTGGTTATTCGGGCCACCTGCCCAGAATGCAGACCTAGTGCTGGCTGTCTTCAGAGGGTGAATTTTATCCATTTGGAGAGTGCAAGAGAAAGAAACACACACAGAGAGAAAATAAGGAAAGAGGGAAGGCTTGTAAAAACCAGTTGTACATATGTACCAATGCATTTCCCTCTCAGAACTGCCCTAGACCATGTCAAATTTGGCAAATTGTTGTTTAACAATCACACTGTCACCCTTCCTCCCCAAAAAGCAGCAATGGTTTATTACTCCAAAAACGATGAAATGTCAGTGTAAGAAACAGTATAGTTTCTATACTCTGGTTTCATGAGGTGTTTCCTTTTTACTGTGTGTGTACATGAGAAAGGAAGTACATATTTGGCTGTGCTCTGGAAAAAAAAAATAAGAGAGGCTACAAGAGAAAAAGCAGAATATCGCACAAATGCACACACAACAGCCAATGAAATGAAATATTAAAACTGTAATTACATTGCTGTTAATTGCTCAAGATCCATACAATATTTATGTAAATGGGCATCCCACTTCCACCACCTATATTATTTTGGAACTCAGGTTGCTTAGGAATGAAATAAAGTGGAAGACAACAAAACTAGTCAAATGACCCTTCAATAACAAACCAGAGTGTGCAGACCAGCATCCAAGAGATACTCTAGAATAATAAACTAGGCTGGATAGTCCACTCCAGAACAATAAAATACAACAGTAAACTGAAAAAGGTATGTAATGGGGTGAAATAATTCTTCTGATAATGACTCAGTTGTAGTTTAAATTTCTAACTAGAGACTAAGAAGTAAAAATGATTAAAAATATGCCACGTGTATTCACTAATATTCAGCTTGTGTGTTTACTCGGGGCATACATTTACTTGGTGTCAGTGTATTCATTGTGCATGACTAATTTTGAAAATTCGGCCCAAAAGCTTGTAAAACTGGCAATAAAAATATCAATACAATTTATGCTCTGACCAATTGTTCATTTCACAAATTTCTTCCAAACATTATTTGAAAAGTGAGGGGTTAAAATTCCTTTAGAATGGGTTTCTAAAGTGAAACACAGACCCTCCTGTAAGCACAAAAGGGATACTGAGATCTTATGCGGCCATCAGTCTTAAGATGTTTTGCTTTCCGTGTCTTCGCAAACTCAGTGAGGGAAAGAATATGGTGTGTTAAAAAACATCTCCAGGATTCACAATGTAAGTAGAGGAGCTGGTCAAATAAAGGGAAAGCCAACTAGTGAATAAACTACTTCAATTTGATTCACTGCTGCTAGACTCCAATATAGTAAAGTGCTTAAGCATATGCTTAGGTTCCTTTGATTTTAATGGAACCTAAGAACTGAACTGTTTCGCTAATAGGGATCGACATATACATATGTTAAGTGCTTCGCTGAATCAAGGCCCTAGAGGGTCATAATATGTTATTTACAAATATACACACGGCTGCTTCACTGTCATAAAAAATGTTTTGTAGTTGTATCAGTTTGCTGTTCACTGTTTGTCACGCTCCTGTTGGGAGAAGTTTCAGTCCAGTCAAGGAGTAGAAAGTGTAACATGACCAGTCACACAAACATCAGAATCACCATGAACATGGGTGAAATCCTGACCCTACTGAAATCAATGGGAATTCAGGGGCCATGTTCCCCTTAACTGATCTACTTGTAACCCATCGATGAGTCTTTGCACCCCACCCGGAACACATTTATGGGACTGCTTGACACCCTAGGTGGGACACCCTCATCTTGCACTGATGAACAATGGATACATGAGCAGAATTTAGGAAAGGCAAGAAAAACTTAAACCAAGAAAAATCCTGAGATTTTTCCCCTCAGATTTTCAGATGCATGGAGCACCCACAATGCCACATAAAGCCAATGAGAGCGGAAGATGCTCAGAACTAGTGACGTGAATGGGTAACAAGTTAACTGGGTAATGGTTGCCGGGTAATGGTTAGCTGGTTACCTGGGAAGCATCTTACGGAGGGCTACTCCTGGGGCTGGGAGCTGGAGTAGTGAGATCCCGCCAGTCAGTTAACCGGTTAAACATTAGGTTAAGCTAATATTTAACAGGTTAACTGACTAACTGGGGGTATGTCTAGACTACATGGCTCCGTCGACGGAGCCATGTAAACTAGTTTACCTGACATAGTCAACGAAGCGGGGATTTAAATAATCCCCGCTTCATTAAAATAAAAATGGCTGCCACGCTGTGCCGACAATCAGCTGATCTGGCACAGCGCGGCAGTCTAGATGTGGATTGGTCGATAAGGGAAGCCTTTGTTGACCGCTCCCTTATGCCTCGTGAAATGTAAATCCCCGCTTCATTGACTATGTCAGGTAAACTAGTTTACATGGCTCCATCGACGGAGCCACGTAGTCTAGGCACACCCTGGGATTTTACATCCCTCCTCAGAACCTCTAAAAACCAGGCCCTATCTGCCGGTATGACACACATCACATGACCTGAGCTGGCTCCTACCTGATTTGAGTCTGAGATGCAAGTGTTGTTGTTACTGATTTGAACAGGCGCGGGGTTGACAGAGATAACCGCCATGTGTGGTCGTGGCGGGAATGTGGGCGATGGCTGAATCAACGGAGGCGTGTGTCCAAATGCGGAGCTCAACCCTCTTTGCTGGCTCAGGATCTGCTGGTAAGTCACTGGGTTAAGGGGATGGGGGAAGCTGAACGCTGGACTGCAATAAATACAGAAAGAGAGCAGGACAAATTACAAGGAGAAGTTATTTTAAAAAAGAGTTAAAACCTTGAATAGTGATTGGAGTAAGGGTAGAACTTCCTGCGGATTATGGACAGAGGATAAGGTGCAGAAACTAGATTTTCTTTTATCTTCCATGTCAGATGCTAGGGAATATTTTTAAAATTGGTCTCATCTGTACTTTGGTATATTGATGGCCTCCTTGTATTTACTCACATTGCTGCTGAAGATTTCTTTGTTATGGTGCTTGAAAAGAGTGGGTTACAGTGGGAAGGGGTACCCCATACCTCTTGCTTTGCAACAATGCAAGGTTTTTCCCAGGTAGCCCTCTTTTGCAACTTCCCAACTTGTGAGCACAAGAGAAGTCACCTGGCTCTCAGGCACAAGTTGCAGCAGGAACATTTTAAAAAAATCAGTGTCACCGTTTTAAAGATAGGAAATGTCCCCTGCATTTAGGGGACCTCTAAAATGTGCATCCCTTCTCCTACAGGTCACTAGTTCAACTCTGATGTTGATCATCCTAACCAGAAATCATTCCCATCTAATGGTTATTCGGTTGCCAGTGTGGTTTCAGACCAGGATGTAGTAGACAAGGTATTCACCCCATAAAAACGACCATCTGAACTGTCAGCTTTACTGGTAGTGTTCTTATTCTACTCCTATCAAATCTGGCACTTCAGGGGCCGATCCAATGATCATTCGTACACGTTACTTTACTCACGAGCGAAATTACCCATTGGCACAACTGCTCACAGGACTGGGCTTTAATTAACAGCATGTTCACGATTTGATTGGCAATAACAAATCTGACAGCGCAATTAAGGCTGCTTCTATGCAAAACCAGTTAACAAAACATAACCAAAAAAGCAAAGGGCAAGTCACTACCCTGTTAAAAAGGCTAAATAAATGTCAATGGCTAATGACATAATAAGAGCTTATGACAGGCACTGTAGAGCAACTGTTCTATATAACTGAGCCATCAGAAAACTCACTTTATAACATATGACCATCCCTCTGTGGTGAATTGCATTAATTTGTGTCTCTGAAGCCACTGATTTGACTTGTGTGTGGTTAAAAATTCTAAAAAAGGCAGAGTGTACACAATCTATTAGCGGTGAAATTGTTTTCTATGTATGACACACACTTGAGATTTATGATCTATCCTGTAAATACATATTACATGGTTCTGTTAATGTCTAGAAGCTACTTCTTAAGGGTTATGACCCCATTGTGCAATATACAGAGATATAATAAAAAGTTTATAGTCCAGGTCTAAGCCTAGAGACTTCAGGCTGATGCATTAGACCGAACTCATGGAAACAGTGGAACAATTGTGATGAATAGTTAATATTTTGCAGTTTCCTACAGCTCGATTTATAAGTACTTCAAGAATTTTACCTAACAGCTTCTCAAATAATGTTTCAACTTGTTACTAAACATACGCTCAATCAATTTTTAGGCATGCGTCGCTTCTATGAACTTTTGCATTTCTTTCTAGGTGCCCATAAGAACATTATTAATAGGAAAAGCTGTACCTAACTTCTCAGTAGTCAAAATAATAATGCTACAGCATGAAACCTGCCTTAAGCAGCTACTCAAGGAGCTGTTTCTTTAAGGAAAGTGTTTTCTAATTAAGGATGGAACAGAATTTTACTCATGAGCCTAGATTTTGAAAAATCGGTTAGACTGTTGTATTCATACAGGAATTAATTGGTTTAAATCGTGGCCAATACATTCCGGGATACTTTGGGGCAGTCTTCTCAGATGTGAGATTTCCTAATAAGGCCAGTCAAGCCATTCACAGCAAACATTTTAGTAGATGAATTTAGCCTCTCTTGTGCTAGCAAAGAGGCATGAGCATATTATTATTATTATTAACAGAAATCTGACAACCAGTAGTCCCTCCCTGAAAAATATATACACTCTAAAGCAGCATCATATCTACCGTAGCAGAAGAAACAGGCTAACTGTAAATTACTCTTCCACATGCATGAAATCAAAGAGAGGTTTCTTTTTAATATACAACACAGACCCACCATACATACATTTTGGGAACATGGTTCCATACAATCCTAGATGTCCAAAGCTTAAAAGGCTCATTTTGTACAGCTTTAGCTCTGACAATGAGGTAATTAAATAGGCGCAAGATAAAAGCAGCCAAAAATCTAAATGCAGCTGCTCAAACTGCTTTACCTTATTGCCCCTGCAGATAAATGGCCATAAGAGCCACTAGCAGCAGAACTACTTCTGGAGTTATTAATATAAGCCACCAGGGAGTTAGGGGAGGTCCGGATCATTGTCTGGAGATCAATGCTAGCATCAGACAGCGGGGATATGGAGAGGGCTCGCTTTCTGCTTAATCTCGGCGTCACCCTGGGGCTTGAAAATCTTGACACTGTAGGAAAGAAAAAAAAGTGCCTAGTTAGACAAAAGCAGGCTTTACCGTTTCCGTTTTTATAGGAAGAAGAAATGAAAGCAGTTAACAGCATGGGACTTCGCCATGCAAAATTTATTTTAATGTTGGGAGTGGGGATTTGACTGGGCAACGTGTGGAAGAGTTGAGCATGCATACACACACATGCTCGTTCTCCATCGCTCTGTGACTCGCATGCACTACTGAAAGTCTATTTGTGTTGCCACTACAGTCGTTCTTGTAGAGGAGGAGAAGGAGGACCCAGGTGCGATAACTATAATAGGGATTCTTCTTTGAGGCACCTGAACTCAGATGCAGGATTTGGTTTTGCCAGATTTGCTAGCTCTCAGATGCCTAATTCCACCACACAGGGTCTTCTTGCAGCCTAGATTCAGCAAGGTACATAAACATGTGATTAACTTTGAGCATGTGAGTAATCCCATGGAGGTTGGCACGGTAGCTAACTGAATCAGGGTGAGTAAGTCCTTATCGTGGATTATCATTTTCTCACTTGCACTGACAGAAGTTCGGTGGCTTCCTCAGTGAAAGGAAGAGAAGTGTTAGGCCACCAGTTTCTTAAGCAAATAGGGCTCAATCATGCACACGTTCTTGGGGTCTGACTCATAGTCCACTTAATTCAATGGGAGTCTATGGACTCTATGGAATTTGAATTGACTTCTATGGAATTTGAATGAGGCCATGTCTTCACTTGCTGTGCCGGAGATCGATCGCCTGGCGTTTGATTTAGCGGGTCTAGTAAGGACCCCCTAAATTGAACACGGAGGGTGCCCCCTCGTCAGCGCTGGTACTTTTACTCCTGCTGGAGTAAAAGAAGATGACTGGAGCAGCCCGTTGACCTCCTGCTGTGGATATGGCACAAAGCTCAGCTTAAGGGATGCAACTCCAGCTATGTAAATAACAGTGTGTAAATACTGTTATTTACATAGCTGGAGTTGCATCCCTTAAGCTGATCTTCCAGGTCTAGTATAGACCTGGCCTGAGGCCCTTGTTGCATTATCAAAGCCTGCAGGATCTGCTGTCTACTTCAGGGCAGGGACAGTCTTCTTGATGTGTGTTGGCTACACAGCACCTAGCCCAGCGGAGACCTGATCCATAAAGGGGCTCAGAAGTGCTATATAATACACATTCCAAAGAAATAACACATCCATAACCGTGATTTTACTCATTTTGATTTCCTAAGAAGAAGAAGAAGCACCAGTAGCCAGAATTTTCATCTAAATGAAGAGTCAGAAGGGCAAATACCTAGATGTTCATTCACTAGAGGAGCCTGGGCCCATTTTTAACTCGTTTTAACTGAAAATAATTAAGAGACGTATTTATTTTGTCAAATATTAGCTAGATGCTGTAAGGCTACAGAAGAGGCACTGCATTCTTTCCGAACTGGGAGGTTTTTAATGCCTGCTTTAAGGGCCCAGCTGCTCACAGTGATGACTATGGAAGCACTTAGTGCAGGCACCTCCAAGATCATGTGTCCCACATTTTACATTCAAAGGGACTGCGTGGCTCATCAAGGTGACAATGGGACACACTGCCCTGTGTGTATCATCCTTCGCAGAGCTGTCTGGAAAATGGGGGGCGAGCTAGGTGAGGTAAGCATTGATTCCCATACGATGACGGTTTGGGGACTTACGTTAAATGGAGTGGAGGCCCAAGTCTTAGCAGAGGGGCAACGTTCTTACCAAAAACCACCATAAAAATGGGCAAGGGTTGGCACCCTTGTTGGCAATCGCAGAAGAGAGGCTCTACTGAATGAGAAAAGAGGGAGAGATGTAGCGAGCGTCTTGTGTTCACTTGCACACACTTGTGAATACTTGGGGGAGGGGCAAAGTGGAAGGACCAAGAGTGCTAGAAGCACAGCATGGGGAGAGAGGCTGGCTTCAGGCTGCATGTAGGGAAATTGCTTGCCTTGGTTTCATTCCCTGGAGAGCAGAGTGCTGCCATCTCCGGCGCTGTCAATCAGCACTTTGCGCCAGCACTAAATTAACTTAAAATTACAAAGGGAAAAGCCCCGGAAGATTACTCTGAGCATGGTGTTTTTTCAATGACTTAGTGGTAAGAAAACTGGACTGGAAAAGCACCATATCACAGCAGAAGGAGAAGCTTAGACATGGTGTCTCTGCTTTTGTCCAGGAGAGGGACGGAAATGAAAAGGGCAGTAGCACGATGCTGAGAATCCAGTTAATGAAAGAGGTGAGACTCTGGGAGCGCAGAAAGTAAATTAATAGTTTTAAGAAAGCCTATTTGACAGCTCAAGCACAAAGTGAAGGCTCTTGCCTCTGAGGAGCCTTCCAGAGCCAGGGCCCTGTTAACAATTGTCAGTCAGGCATGTAGGCATTTCCACCTTATTGGATTCCGGATGTGGGAGTCTGAAATAAATAGAGAGCTACGACTAGACTAATTTGAACTCTCCCTGCACTTCGATGTAATTAGTGATTGGAATATGCGACTTGAGGGGGCGCATCCTCCCCTGACTTACAACATCTCTACCTCAGTGGGGCTGCACAGGTGGTAGTCAGGGCAGAATTTGGGTCTGAGCTTTGCTAAATATTAAAGAATCAGATCCAAATGTTTGGCTGAGGCCTATCTACATTTGGAACTGTTAGTCACTCCGAAAGTGGTGGGTGCAGCATATGTACTGTGGTTGATCACCTAATTGCCTAGGTGTTTATATTTAGAACATGCCACTGCCGTGTAATCCAAAATGGCTGCCTGCTAGGCTCCTGATCACTCCTGCAAGGAGGTTTAATAGTAGTTCGAATTAGGAGCTTTAATTCAAACTACCTAGTCTGTGCCGCGTGTAGCTGCGGGCAGGTAGTTCAAACTACGGGGCATTTAAAAATGGCGGCGCCTGGGAATATGCAAATGAAGCCCAGGATATTTAAATCCCAGGCTTCATTTGCAAATTCGAATGCCTACATTAGCCACCCTAGTTCGAACTAGGGTGGCAGTGTAGACATACCCTAGGTGAGAGTGAAGTGTGGCAAATTCTTTCTTTTCCACCAGCAGTCTCTCCAGAGTCCCTCTCTCACAGGGAGCTTGTGAGGATAATTATATTAAAGACTATGAGTGGTCCTGTGGCAATAATAACTCCCGAAATAACTATTTCGAAATAGCGTGTCCACACTACAGGGAAGCTTCAAAATTAGTCCAAGGAAGGCTCCCATAATGTGGACGCACTATCTCAACTTAGAGCCCCAGGAAGCACTGGGGAGTAATTACTTTGAGTGACTCTGGGGAGTAGTAATTTCAAAATAGCAGCAGAGAAGTGTCCACACTACCGCTATTTTGAAATAAGCGTTATTCCTTGTGGAAAGCAGGAGTTATTATTTTGAAAGAACATGCTTGGTCGTGTGGACGTTCCACTTGTTACTTTGAAATAAGGGGAGTTATTTCAAAATAACTCCCTAGTGTAGACCAGGGCTTAGAGACTAACCAAAATATACAGAATCATGAAGATACAGCTGAAAGAGAACCTACTGTAGAAGGTTATACAACGGAAGTTACAGCTATTCGGGCATATGTGCAGAATGAATGATGAGAGAAACGTTAAGACCCTGGTATTCGGCATAATGGATGGTCCGAATAGGAGAGGCAGACCCCACAGAGAATGGGTAGATGATATAGTAGATTGGTGCAGAGCTAGTCTACAGAAACTAAGCCACTCCGCACTGGACAGGGAAAGATGAAAGGAAATCGTGAGGGCGGCATTGGACACCAACGGGCGTTGAGCCCATAGTTGTTGATGATGATGATGAGTTTTCCTGGGCAGAACCCACTTCCTCAGATGAATTGGACTGGAAATAACAGAAACTAAGATCTATATATAACAGCAGAAGTAGTATCTGTCAATTGTAGGACCCGTGTTAATGAGTCTCTCTAAGGTGCCACAGGACTATTTGTTTTTAAAGTTATAGACTAACATAGCTACCCCTCTGAGATACAATTATTATTTACATAGCGCCAAATGTGTGGTAGGCACTTTCCAGGCAATTATGAGGAAAAGGTCCCAGCCTTGCAGACAACACATAGATGAGGGGTAGTGAGATGGGATGTAACAAAAAGCAAGGTAGAATGCTGGTTCCATGAAATGTGTGCTAGATCTTAAAGCTGGTCATTTAGTTAACCCTTCCTTGAGATGTGTAGTAAGATTTCACTTCACTGTGATCTACTGTCCCTGTTTTGTACTGATGTATTGATGTGCACTGCACTTCCACACCTCATGATAAACGGATTTTATGCTCACAACACGCCTGCGTGAGAGGGAAGAGCTGTACCTATCCTTGTTTTACAGATGTGGACCTGAAACACAGATAAATTAAGTGACTTTCCCAAGATCACACAGGAAATCCGATCCAGGTTTGGGAACCAGACTTCTTGAGTCTCAAGACGGAGTCCAATCCACAGACCATACTATCTCTCTGATGTATAGGAAGCATTTGGACTGACTTTAGACAACTCCTTTCTGTACTTCCATTTCACTGTTTCTCCTCAATCACAAGGTGAAATTGCACCTTTGCTGTGGGTAATGGTATGCAACCAAGGGATCCAACCACTCTTGTCAGTACTCTGTGCCTTCTAAGTGGCAAGCGGGGGATGGACAGGCAGTTTTAAAGATGCAAATGCATTATGGATGCAAACTTAAAAAAAAAAAAAGGAAGTCTGCTAATAGCAATAAAAACACTATAGGATTTGTGTGAACCCATTTGAATAGTGAAGTCTACCATGGTGCTGCTATTCCTGGTCTGATGAGAAGGTAAAAAATAAACAACACATGCTGAGACTGGCTAGAACCAAAAAGTGAGAAGCAACCATAGCCAGACTTTGGCTATATATCTGAAACTCTGCAGATGCCCCCTTAAAATTCAGGTCTAAATACACTATCTTGCAGCCAAACAACTCCAAACTTCAGAAATGTTCCAATCTGGATTCAGATCAGAAGACTGAGGTTGGGGCCTCACTCTAAACACAAAAGAAAAGGCCAAATGTCTTATGTAACTCTTCGTGTTTAGAGAGCGGCCCCACCCTCAAAGTTCGGCTCTGGATCCAGACTGGAAAATTCTCAAAAAGCCTGGGATGGTTTAGATGCAAAAGTAGTTACACACACGTAGGAACTGGAGGTAGCATAGTCAAATGGCTGAAGCATTGGCCGGGGACTCCTTTTCTCAACTCTGCCATTGATCTACTCTGTGACCTCTAGCAAGTCATTGCACGCTGCTATTTCTTCTCCCACCATTTGCTTTGCCCATTTAGATTACTAGTATTTGGCCGGGGGGTGTGTGGGGGGAGGAGTGGTCTGTAAATATCTGTTTGTACAGCACCTAGCACAACAAGGCTCCACTCTCAATTGGGGCCTAAAGGTGCTGCTACCTTACAAATTATATCTATCTATAGATACTGCTTTCTGCATTTGCATTCCCACAGTCTTCCATTCCTACAACAGAAGGAAGCAGGCCACATTTGACAGTCATATTTATCTCTGTTACTCCTACACCTCAAGGGAGATCTGTTTATTAATGTGCCACTTCCCTTGATAAATTACTAAATAGAAAGAAAAGTCTTGTACTCATTTCTCGCTGCTCCTTCCAGTGATTTATGTCCACAGTGCCGGATCAGCCATCGGTCCCCATTAATCTGAAGACGGAAGAAGTCCTGATGTCCAACAGAAGCTCTGGGTTTATTGGTGCAACCAGCCAGCGCACCCTTGACTGCACATAGGTAAATTCTTTTTTTTCCACCCCCCCTTCTCTGTGTAAAACTCTGCTGGAAGCTGTCAGATTCTGCAAGCTGGGCTGGGACTTTTCCAGCATAAATCAAGTAACATGCATTTTATTAGTGTCTGCTCTAATTTAGATCTTCCCGATACTATGGGATGTGTAAAGTATTTTGATAGAGGGCCTAGGAAGCAGGGTGTATGTTTTGCACGAGAGTCTCTCTGATGTTATGGGTTTTCACACCTAACTCTGACCTCAAATCATGTTGCACACGAATGATTCCTCTTCCAGCGCAGACAGCAAGTCAAAGTACCCAAGAAGGAAGGTGGCTACTGGCGAGGTGATGCACAGTCTGTTTTACTCCACAGAAAATAAGCAGTAACACCAGGGCCAGCCCACAACATTTTGGCACCTGAAGCGGGGAGCTCAAATGACTCTCCCGTGACCCCTCGCTTGGGCCAAAACTTTGAAAGGTCTCAATTCTGCCTTCTTCCTGTTCTACTCTTCTCATGGTCCTGCTCTGCTACCTACCCCAATAAAGGAGAACTAACAACTTAAAATGCCTTGTTCAAAAAAACACTTAACTTTCAGAGCAGAGAGAATACATATGCACCAGCAGCAGACACAATTTTCTGCACTCTGGTTCCTCATAGTGCCCCCCTCACAGTCTGGCACCTGAGGCAGCCACCTCAGCTCACCTCACGGCAAGGCCAGCCCTGAGTAACACCAGGAGAAGAAAAACCTAGCCATGATAATTAGCCAAAGCATGTAATTATTAGCACCATGGACGTTGTTAATAACCCTAACCTGCACCACTTTCCAATGCAAGTACATGGCACGTTTCTTTGCTAATAGAAACACAGAGCAACAGGCCTGTTTAGCTACAAAGACGATGACGAAACAACGTACACTCTACCAAAACAAACCACTTTGCTTCACATGCTTTCCCTTCTGGGAGAGGATTTGAGAACAAACACCACCTGGCCGCTGTGTATTCACACTGCGCTACTGGACGGCCCTCAGGTTCTGTGCTGAAGAACACAGAATGAAGTATATAGTGCAGAGCGGGATAATAGTATTGGCCTCATCTAGCCCCTTAATGCCCTGCACACCGTTATTAGATGACAAGCAGCCAGACAAATAATCAAGACGAGACAGACACCTTGGGCAGGTATGTGTGTGGGAGCGGAACTTGGGACTTCTGGATGCAAAGTGTGAGCTTCTACTCCCCATGACACCTTCCAATGAAAATGTCAAGGCACTTCCCAGACACTAGATAAGCCCCGTGATATCTTTGGAAGCAGGTAAATATTGGCACCACTTTTCAAAACACCAAGACAGAAGAGGCAGGGGCTATTTCACTGGCCAGGCCCCCTCCTGCAGCCACTCCTCCTGATGGTCCTGGGCAAGCAGGCAATAGTGTCATTTCCCTTCTCGGTTCCTCAATAATTCAAAATAGGCTTGTGTCTAACCACAACGACCCTTAAAATAAAGTCTCCCACTGTGCATAGCCCTTCCTCCCCGAGGAGCTGTTTTCCTGCTCTCCCAGCACTCACACCCCAAAACCGGGTTTTTCTGGGGGTAGTTACTTGCTCCCTGTAGCCTCTGCCTCCCTGAGAACTTATTCTCTCTCTCTCTCCAGGGCTGGCAGCTTGGCATCTTCCCGCTGTTCTTCACTAGGGCCAGATGATCCTTAATTGGGAGTGTCTACTTAGGAACCAGTGATGGCTGACCACGGGCTTCTGACCCTGAAGAGGCAAGCCAGCCTGTTGCAAGCAGTTTCAATGTGAAACTGTCAACATATCCCTTTCAAACTCTCAGAAATTCTCATGAGAAGGGGAAAACCGCTCCCCACTCAGCTGTACGAAACATTCCTCAGGCCAGACTGCCAGTCGACAGCAAAGCGAGACGCTCCCAAGAGATGTGACTGCTCCAGTCAGTAGGTATCACTCTCACCCAACTAATGAATAGTATTCCTAGCCGGGGTGGTCTTGTTCCTTTAGGAGAAAGCCCTGTCTCTTCTCCATCAGTGGAAGTTGGATTGGAGCTTCTTCTACCTCTTCTACTTCAGCTTGAGATATAGTTAATGGGAATCTTTCTGCTGCCTTGATAGACTTTGGAGCAGGAACATTAGGCGCACTGGTTGGGAAAAAATATTTTCGGGTAATTATTTCCCTCCCCAAAACTCACACAGCTCTAGTATTTTTTTTGGGGGGGGAGGGGGGAACCCTTCATGGCCTGATCTTAATTAGTGCTTAGAATTAAAGATAGTGAACATCTCTCAAGATCAAGTCCAAAGTGCATGAGAATTACGAACTCAGCTTTTGTTAAAGTTAGAAAGATTTTATTATGCCTCCCTGAGAACTCTAGAATGTTTCAACCATATTCTCTACCTGTCTGCCAAGGAAGCCATATCACCAATAGCACCTCAATTATCCAGTGACCCCACTGACAGTAAAAGCAGAAAAAGACTGGCGAGTACAGTGGATGAGAAGCTGGATATGAATTAACAGTGTGCCCTTGTAGCCAAGAAGCAGTGCCCAGCTGGAGCTCAAATCCCAAACTCCTACCCCAGTCATGAACCCCAAGCCCTTGCCCTAACCCAGAGCGCCCCTGGATCCAAATGACATCCCAGAGCCTGCACCTAGAACGCCCTCCTGCACCCCAACTGCCTGTCCCAAGAGTAGCTCAGAGCCCCTCTCACACTCCAGATCCTTTAATCCAAGACCAGAGACTGTACCTCAACCCTCTGCCCCAGCCTGATGAAAGTGAGTGAGGATGGGCAAGAGAGGGAGGATGGAGTGAGCAGGGGCGGGGCCTCGGAGAAGAGGAGGGAAGGAGGCGGGGCCAGGGTATTTATATTTGAGGTAGATCTTGGATTGCCCTTAAATTCAAAAAGTGATCTCATGCTCAAAAAGGTTGGAGACCCGTGCTCTACACATAGCCAGAAGCCCCAGTTATCACGAGCTGAACTCTAGAGATAAGAAAAGAAATGAAACTGACATATTTTAAGGCTTTTAAAATGACCTGAAATGTCTTTCTGATACGTACGAACTAGCTTTAAAAAGACATTAAAGTCAGAAGGATCTTCAAGGAGTAAAAGCAAGTGTTTTTGTATCCCCCTTGAAAGTTGTGACTCTCCCCTTCCCAAATTGTATATAAATATCCCATTTCTAGACTAGCAATCTAGGTTCTAAGATTGGACCCTAAAGGTCTCACTGGTGTAGGATTAAATCTTGTCCCATCCTGGGCATGGGGCCAATCTAAATCTGGAAGGAAATTCAAGATTCGTGAGTAAAGGAGGAAATATTTCTCTGGCAGTTTATTATACAGTGCTGCAATTTGTCACGTGTCAGTTTCCTTCTTTATCTACAAATCTGCAATTTTAGACTGTCCCAAGAAAGAAATGTCAGTGACAAGTTTTAGGTTCAGTCTCAGTTTAAGGTTCAGTCTCATCTTAGCCAAGACAATTTTACACACACAGACACCCCCCGCTTTACGATCGCCTTTTGGATAGTATACAAATAGGAGAGGAAGCCGTTTTTATAACGCAGGATTTCAGTCCTCTTTGCAGAAATGGAAATGGTATCACCACATCTCAGCTTAATGTAAGCAGCAGCCAACTGCAGAAGTCTCAGGATAACCAGTTCCTTATTCCCTTCTTTCCTTCTGTACAGCATCACACATCTTACTTTGACTGCAGCAGATGCTGAATATTTGTTCAGGTACCAAGTGCTGCCCTTGGACTGGGGATGCAAGTGATTAGTCGACTATCCAGGAAGCATATGTGTATCACATAGTTGACTAGTGACTCAACTAGTCGCTTCCCCTCCCTCTCCCCCTTGCTGCCTCTATCTTTAGAAATGTGTAAGAGCCCCAGGGCTTGCGTGTGCTTTGCCTGAGTCCCCCACTGACCCTATTCTCCCGGTGCGCTTAGTCCCTTCTTGTATATTTCAAAAGCAGGGAGCACAGGGCTAGAGGGGGACTGCTTGAGTCCCATGCTGTCCCTGTGCTACCCACAGCGTTTCCACCTTTGAAATGTAGCAAGAGCTGGTGAGGCTTTTGCTACATTTCAAAGGCAGAGGTGCCCTTATCGACTAATCAAATAGTCGATGCAAATTCCATCGACTATTCGATTAGTTAATTAATCTAAATTTAACATCCCTACCCTAGACCCTTACTTTTTCATTCCCTGGGGCCCTAGAAGGCTTTACGGTTTGAGGAATTCAAATGCTTCCCTAAGATCCTTGTTGAAAGGCTACATTTGTCTATTCCCTGTCCACCAGGTGACTGTTTAGAAGGCCTAAGCTGCAATATAAATTGGAATCATAAGAAACCACAGTCCAGGAGGATTCCTTCCTGAGTCGGCACCTCTGGGATGTTTGTGGGCTCTCTGTTTTAAATGTTTTTTTCTGGGCAGGAGAAAAAGTGTTGCTGTCTTTGATTCCAGTTTCGCAGTCAAATCACAATTTCACGTCAGGTGCAATTAAAAGCAGTGCTATTAAAGCAAAGCGCTGTAATGTGACCACTACACTCTTTATTCAGCAGGGATGTTAAAATGCATGTAACTGGCTACCTGTGTAACCGCTGAAAATTTCCGCGATTGCACGGTTCGACGCGGAGTGGCAGCCAGCTCCCCAGGAGCTGGTGCATGCTGGGAGCTGGCTTAAAAGCTGGCTCCAGGCATGCACCAGCTCTGCCTGCCACCCCGCTCCCAGGGAACTGGATGCTTTTAAGCCAGCTCTCCATGTGTACCGGCTCCTGCCTGCCACCCCATTCTGTTGTCTCTGTATCAGGAACTGCGGGTAGCCTTCTGGTTAACCAGTGAGCTCATGTTTATCAATTACCCATTTAAATGGTTACCCTTGCTGTGCCTCAGTGCAGATGTGTTAGGGCAACAAATGTAGACATGCCCTTCGTTATCTCATAGACTCATAGACTTTAAGGTCAGAAGGGACCATTATGATCATCTAGTCTGACCCCCTGCACAGTGCAGGCCACAGAATCTCACCCACCCGTCTTAGAATAATCCTCTCACCTAGATCTCAGATATTGAAGCCTTCAAATACTTTGAAGGCCCCAAGATGCAGAGAATCCTCTAGCTGTGATCTGTGCCCCATGCTACAGAGGAAGGCGAAAAACCTCCACGGCCTCTGCCAATCTACCCTGGAGGAAAATTCCTTCCTGACCCCAAATATGGCGATCAGCTAAACCCTGAGCATGTGGGCAAGACTCACCAGCCAGACACCCAGAAAGTTCTCTAGTAATTCCTATCATCCCTCCATTGACCTATTTCCCACTGATAATGAATGGTCAATTAGTTACCAAGATCCTGTTATCTCATCAAACCATCCCCTTCATAAACCCATCTAGTTTAATCTTGAAGCCAGATAGATCTCTAGCAGTCACCCCAGGCATTTAACTAAAGCCACTGGAAGGCCCCAGACAAGAGTGCATGAAAAAACTACCATGGGCCGCCATCTTGCTTCCAAATGAGTCTGTTCATATGGCGGTGTTAAAATGAATACCTGTACTGTGTTCTGCAGTATTCAGGGCAATGAGAGGTTTTCTGCGTCCAATGTACATTTCCCAACCTTCTCCTCTCCTCTCCCCCCCCACTATTTTAACACAGCAGCTTTGTATTCTTGTACCAGATTGTGTTCATGTTCCCTTGTGGTGTTTAACTCTGCTATGCTCCACCCTAGAGTTGGCTGCACTTCAGGGGAAGGTGAAGTGATTCTTGTAAATTTTTTAAGGCAACCTGGGGATCTTTTGGAAAGAAAGGCCCTCTGTGAATGTAAGATTTTATTCCAACTGCACGCCTGTATTTATTGTGTGCTCTTGATATCCCTGCATCAAAAGAACATCCCGTTTTATTACTAAACAATCTACTTAGGTACCATATGGCCATTTATTATTGGAATAATCTGTTCAACAAACAAGGAGTGGCGGGTTCAGCTTCTGAAATTTTGGTTTCAGAATGAGCCATTTCACTCCAGGTGACTTGCAATTCCCTCAGCACATGCGACCCTGAAACCAAGCGGCGGTGATCAGACAGAGCTACTGAAAACAGCTCTTTAAACCAGCCAGCAGAACATGAATTAGGAAAGACAGACATTGCCAAACCCATTTTATGGGGCTCAGCCCCCAATTTAGTAAAGCACTGAGCATGCAGTTGTCCCTCCAAGTTTAGCAAAGTCTTCGTTTTAAGCATGTTTTTCAGACCCATTGACTTCAAGCAAGTTTGTGAATTAGCTCCCTGTAGACCCAAGCTCCCTGCTAGTGGCTTGGCTGCAGGGAAGATAAATCAGATCATCCAAACATAATCAGAGAATGAATCCCAGACTAATGGATACAACTCCACATGTGCACTGCAGATTTTTTTGCAGGGCCTGCTGCTTTTCACATGCTTTTCTTTGAAACGGCCTTGTGGAATTTCACTTCAAGTCTTCATTTATTTCCATCATTGCTTGATCATTTTGTTTCTGTGAATGGAACCCAGAGGTTTACAGATGGACCTTCCAGTCACTGATCAAGAAAACTTCCTGAAAGACTCAAAAGAATGCCCTTGCCAGGGTTCAGTGTTTGACAAAACTCAACCCTCTTGTGAGAGACGGTCATAAGCGTCGCTGCATGGAAGTAGGGACCTTGATTTACTCTAGACCTATCCTAGGAGAAGCCAGGTAGGAAGAGACTCTTCTGTCAAAGGGAAAATTCCAAACGACTTTATGATAAAAGATGGAGACTCAGTATCCTACAGGATGAGGACCCTGGTGCACTGAACGTCAGGAATATTATAAAAGCCATATTAATTTATCTAACCAGCTGTTTCTCTGGCACATCAAGGAGCTGCTGCGCTAATGAGGAGGCAGGAAGGGCAAGGGAATAAATGCAGAACTTGAAGACTAAGAGGAAAACTCAGAGCTGTCCCTTTTCATCCACTGAGGATAACACTAAACAGGCAAGACCACGAGGAAATTATTACTGACTACAAGCTGAACCTCTGAAATCTGGTACTCTCTAGTCTGGCAACATCCATGGTTGGCAGGACCACGGATATTGCTGGACCAGAAAGCCCGGCTGGGAGCAAGGGCAGCCAGGGTCAGGAGCAAACCCTTGGCCTGTGGCAGCAGGCCCGGTGGCCGGGAGCCTCTTCCAGGCCGGTGGCTGGGATCACGGCCCGGGCTGGCACGGCAGGGAGTGCAGCCCCGGTGCAGCTGGGAAGGCAGCCTCGGCTGGGAACGGAGCCCAGTGACTGGGACTGATGCCTCAGTGGGACCGGCAGCCTGAACCTTCACTGGTCCGGCGAACTCCCTGGTTCAGGACTGCTCAGGTCCTGAGGGTGCCACACCAGGGAGGTCCAATCTGTACCTGTTTGACTTTCTAACAACAAAAAACCTTAAGTTTTGGGCATCAGGGCTGTGATTGTGGGTAATGGCACAACAGTAATAGAGAGCAAAAAATGGTTTTAGATGTGGGGTATGTCTACACTGTGATCACAGCGTGTGATTTCTGCTTGCATGGTCAGACCTGAGCTAGTTTTAATCTAGCTTGCTCGGATACTGGAGCAGTGAAGCCATGGCAGCAGGGACTGCACAAACCCACTCAAAACTCCAGGTAAATACTTGAATGGTGGGCCCAACGGATGTCTGTGATGCTGCAGCTTCTCTTCTGTGGGTACCCAAATGAACCAGATTAAAGCTAGGTTGAGTACGACTACATGAGATGTGATTATACCTGATGCCTGCATTGTGGACATACTCTTAGGGTGTGTCAACACAGCAAAGTTATTTCGGAATAACAGACCAAGACTTCAAGAGGGTTCAAAAAAGAACTAGGTAAATTCATGGAAGTTAGGCCCATCAATGGCTTTTAGCCAGAATGAGTAGAAATGGTGTCCCTAGCCTCTGTTTGTCAGAGGATGGGAATGGGTGACAGAGGATGGATCTTGATGATTCCCTGTTCTAGTCACGCCCTCTGGAGCACCTGGCATTGGCCACTGTTGGAAGACAGGATACTGGGCTAGATGGATCTTTTACTCCAACCCAATATGACCATTCTTATGTTCTTGGGGAGTGAGATACCATGCAGCGGAAAATATCTTATATCTTAAAAAAAAAATCAGTGGAACCTAATCTGAAACTACGGCATGAATCATAACTGTAAGGGTATGTCTACACTAGCTCTTTAATTCGAGCTAGGTAGGCAAATGAGGGCAACCGGAGTTGCAAATGAAGCCCGGGATTTAAATATCCCGGGCTTCATTTGCATATTCCCGGGCGCTGCCATTTTTAAATCCCCCTTAGTCTGAACTAACTGCCCGCGGCTAGACGCGGCAGTTAAATGTTAATCTGAACTAACTCCTTGGTTTGAATTAGTTCAGACTAAGGGGGATTTTAAAATGGTGGCGCCCGGGAACATGCAAATGAAGCCCGGGATATTTAAATCCCGGGCTTCATTTGCAACTCTGGTTGCCCTCATTTGCCTACCTAGCTCAAACTAATGAGCTAGTGTAGACATACCCTAAGGTAATAACATGGCTGGGTTCGAGCCGTGAGGGCTCATGCTATGGTTATAATACAGGGCACAACTGTGAGGTCTCATGCTACAATTTCATGCCTTAACATGATTTTATTTCTTTTCAGGCTAACCCCAGTTCTGAATTTTCTGGGTTTAGAACGCCTGGTTCGGGGACAGTTGCAACATCCCTGTTATGATTTTTACCATGCACTTGCAACTTTTATTTCATGTAAACATCATGTTTGTTTGGGAATTTATATTACCGTAGGCCCCTGAGGTGCTTGTCAAGACTGAAGCCCCCTTGTGCCAGGCGCTGTGTAACACAGAAGAGGAGGCAGCCTGTGCCCCCAGAAGTTTACAGTCCAAACAAACAAGACCGATCAGGTGGGAAAGGAAACAGAGGCACAAAGAGGTGAAGCGGTTTATCTGGCATCACACTGCAGGTCACTGGCAGAGCAGTGAGGAGAGCCCAGAACATGCTGACTCCCGTGTATTTAGCAGCCAAGATGCCTCTCCAAATGGTCACAATTGTTTTTTGTAGCTGGAAAACTTTTTAAACTTCGCTTTTTTAAACCATTAACTTACAGCGCAGCCCCGAGGGTCACAGAATAATCACACACAGCTGCATCGGCTTTCATCCACTCGGAGAACAATTCTCTAGGCTGAAACAAACTTCTCCCAGCAGAGCCCTCTGCGAGCTGCTCCCAAGAAAGGGGCAGGCTCACTTCCTACTCACCATCGACCGGGCTGAGGTAATCATGAAGATGCGCCGCGCTGGCTGCTCCCCCACTCTGCATCAGGAGGTCCCCGTAAGGATTCGGATGGCTGGCCATAAGCGTCATCTGATGATAGTAGTCGGCAGGGTTGGCTCCTGGAGGGGGAGGGGGCAAACCAAAGAGGCCTCTCTCCTTTAGATGCTCGTGAGCCACTGTGGAGGCAGAGAGTGAGGAGACAAATATGGTGAAAACATTCTCACAGTAATTCAGAGTCCGGTGCTGACACGACACTCTGCCCCCCAACTCCCGAGTCCTTTTGCTACAACTCCGTTTGGTGCTTTAATGACGTGCGTTTGGGCGTGTTTCTGTGGACAAAAGGGGCCTCTGCATTCCTCTATTTCCGCAAATTTATAAACAATCTCTCATTCCCCCTTCTAATAATCCCTCAACATGAAAACAGAATTCACTGCAGGGTGAAGGCTGGAAGGCCCAGCCGGTCTACAGCAAAACTGCTGTGAGCATTCACTTCAGGGCCTATTAGCAAAGAAAAAGACAAGGCGAGTTCAGTTAACGACAGCAGCGCAAGGAAATTAAAGCCGAGAGCTAATGCAGAGAGCTAGGTTTAGTGTCTGGCAGCGTAAAACCATTTTGGCTGCCAAAGCCAATTACGCTCACTTTCTTCCCGCTGTAATTTTTCAACCCTGCCTCCCCACCAGCTCTCCATTAACTTATTTACCATGGCCTAACTCCCCCGCCCCCGACAATGCCCCTTTTAAAATGCCAAATAATGAAACTCACTTTGCAAGGCGGCGAAAAAAAAAAAAGTATGCAAGCAATAAAACCTCTCTGCGGTATGCTGAGCGCGGAGGTTTGGAATCTTAACACTTGCTTGGGTGAGCAGAACCTAATTAACAGGAACAGAAGAGCCATATTTTAAGGTAGGCATGTGCCTGTACCTATCCAAGGTACTTACGTGGCCCCAGTTACTGAAGCATCTAAACACTTCACAGTTTTTTGATGGATGTATCTTCAGCACGTTGAGGTGAGTTAGGAAAGTGCTATTTTTCTTATGTTACACACAGGGAACTGAGGCACAGAAAGGTTAAGTAACTCTCCCAGGGGCACAGAAAGTCTGCATTGGAGCAGGAGACTGAACGCAGAAGTCCTGAGTCCTAGAACCCCCAAATCACCTGACTGTCCTTCCTCTCTATGTAGATAGGTACAAGGGCCAATTTTGACTTTCCACACGCACTTTTTATATTGACTTCTTATGGAGATACATGGTACTGAATGTATAGCTGTACTTAAAGAGGGATCTTGAGAGGGAGAGGAAACGGGGCTCCATATCTATTTATGCTTTCAAAGGCACAGGCCTGTATTTATTTATTTTCTAAAATTCCTTACTGAAAATCTTCCCATTTTGCATTTCTCCCCCCTTCCCGACCTCACGAATAGAATGTTTAACCTTATCAAACACTCCGCAGGCCTGTGCGATGCCTCAGTTCACCGAGATGGGGAAGGTCGGAACTGTACTAAGCCGCCTGCTGCTGGGAAGTGTAGCTGCGCCCAGGGCTGCACCTAGACTGCACTAGGGATGTCAACGTGTAGTCGACGATACAATTAACTGATCAGCCGAGGCCTAGGATTATTGGTTAATCTTGTTGACTACAGTCATATCCCCCCTCCTGCTGCTTCTGTATCAGAGGCAGCAAGGGGGGGAGCAGGAGCTGGCTTTAAGGAGGCTCCCCATGAGCACCAGATTTGGCTGCCCTCTCACCCCCCTGCTGCTGCTGCCTCTCAGAGAGGCAGCAGTGTGGAGGGTGATGGGGGCAGGCTGGAGCTGATATGTGCAGGGAGTTGGCTTTCAAGCCAGCTCCCGGTGTGTGATGGCTCCACAGACCTGCCTGCCCTCTCCCTTGCTATCTCCTACAGAGGTGGCAGGGGGTGAGGGCAGGAGCCAGTGCTGGGGAGAGCTGGCTTAAAAGCCAGTTCCCTCCAGCACCAGCTCTGCAGTGCCGGAAGCAGCAGCCAGGATGGGAAGGGGGCAGGGGATGCTGCTGCAACGCAGCCCCTGTCCACAGAGAGAGGCTGCTCTGCATCCCAGGGAGCAGCCTCTGTCTGTGGGGAGCTCAGACCCTCCAGGGGCAGGGGCTGCTGCCACCCTGTACTGCCGCCTCTGTTATCAGAGTCAACAGTTCAGGGAAGCAGGCAGCCAGTCTGCACGGGGAGCTGGTTTAAACTGGCTCCCCTCACAGACCAGCTCCCACCTGCCACCCCACACTGCTGCCTCTGATACTGAGGCAGCAGCGAGGGATAGCAGGGGGCTCCCCGGAAGCACGCTGGCTGCCAGCCCTGCCTTGAGGACTATTGAATAGTTGTGTAACCGCTAAAATTTCATGCAGTTACACGACTATTCAGTTACCCGTTAGGTACCACCCCTACTATGCGCCACTTCCTTTTCAATTCAGTCAAGGACTGTTCAGTGGGGATTACCTGAGGGGAGCAAAAATATGGGGAAGGAGGGGTCAGGTGGCCTCCCCCCTTACATTAGGGCACCCATCACATGAGAAGGGTGGAAACAGGAACTGGGTAGTAGCCTTTTAAGTAGTTTGTTGGTCCCCTAGTGAGTCCTGCCTGCTGTCTTCTAGTGCAGGAGCCCCATGGAGCGGCAGTGGCTAGGCCTTGTGCGCTTGTATATAGTTAACAAATGTGGTTATTTGGAATCCAACTGTGTCCAAGATCTTTCCTCATATTCTGAGTGTTGTGAAAAGAGCAAAAGACACAACAAACACTTTGCACAGCTGTGGCCCTGTCACAGGGCTGTGGGGTCTCTGTGGAGACCCACTGCCAGCAAAGCTCAGAAGAGCAGAGACGGGAGTGAACGGTACATCATTTTAAACAAAATATTTACAATAGGATCCCACAGTCATAGCTCTTCTCACGCTCTGGTTTGTCCATGCAATGATGCAAAACAAATGTGTCGCTGCAGACGAAGGGGGGAAAAAACAACAACAGTTCCCTACTTGAGAGAGCAGCTGTAGATCCGTTGCAGCTGTCGATCCTGGGAGTATTGTGAATGTAGTGCTGGTGAAAAGTGCCAGAGGTACAAAATAGCTACAGCACAAGCAGCAGCAGAGCAAGCTCCTACAGCATAGGTTTGGCTACAAGCTGAAACCTTGCCTCCAGAGATCATTTCTAGGTCTACGGGTTGCCATGCAGATTTATTTTCTGCCTTCTCTGTGGAGACTGTCAAGATGGCCGCCAGCCCACGCCAACTGCCTTGGCCGTGTGGGAAGGGAAGGGAGCTGGGAGAAAGCCTCTTTCAACAGCAGCTGATGTAAGAACTGCACAACTCATTCCATGTCAGCTGTTGTGTAGCGACAGCTTTAAACACTCACATGGAGTGTCAGGAGAGCAATGTACTTACCATCCGCAGGGCTAAGGCCTCTGGCGGCCGAGATCATGGAGAGAGTGGGACTGCTGTGCACGGAGCGGAGGTAATGTTCCATGTGGGGGCTCATGTATGGGTGCGGGGGGTTGAAAGGGGATTCACCAGGTCCTGCTGGGTGAGGAGAAAGGCGAATAAGGGAGATATCGGAGAGAACGGGGCTGCCACTGAGGGCAGGAGGCCTGTGAAGGAAACAGAAAAACATACCGTGAATGAGCCTTCAATTTCATTAGCAGCTCTTTATGCATTTTTTCTTCAAGCCAGAGCACTGATTGGAGAACAGGATTTGGTGCCCAGCTGTGACTCACTGTGTGAACCTAGGCAACTCATTTCCATTTTTCTGCACCTCTGGTTGCCCTTTTATTAAATAGCTATAAACTGTGCACCTATGTATCACCGCCATCTGTGCGAGATTCAGAATTGCTCTTTTCTAGGTCTGTGGCTTATTCTGCTAATAGCTGTTGAAAAATCTCTCTCAACTACTTCTGGAGCAAAAGGATCAGAGACTGTGACGTTCACTGTGGCCACAGCACGTGGCACCCTGACATACATGACGTCCTAGCTGGCCACAAGTTTGCTATAGTAGTGACTTTGGATGGATATTGCAACGACTATTAAAAAATGTTTGCCACATGCACTGAACTCATTGGAGAACAGGTGCTATGCAAGGCGGCAGAATTATTCTTTACAAACTTTTGTTCTTCTGACTCTGAACTTTAGAGAGAAAAGATAAAGTGTGACCCTGCATGAAGGAGGAGGGGAAAGAAGCCTCCTTTGTTTTCTTCTAAACCGACTCATAGTGAGACCATGGACTTGTCAAACCAAGAGGGAAAGAGACAGACTTTGTCAGCTGGAGCTCAAAAGAGACGTAGGCTTGCCAGCAAGTCAGGCAGAATTTCTGTGCTCAGAGCTCTGACCAAACTGTGAAAGCCAATTGAAGTAGTGCAGCTAGGTGTCAGGAAGAGAAGCAGGACAAGAAAGGGACATAAAATTTACAGACGCTCACCACATTTATGGTTGTGAAGGTGAGCCAGAGGAGGAGCGATGTTTCTTGGTCTGCTGAGAGCAGGCCTTGAACTCCTGTTTGCTCTATGACAGTTCTTTCATCTGCCTATGTTACTAAGGCCAAGTCTCCATGTAGGGAGAAAGTTGACTTCAGATATGCAACTCCAGCTATGAGAATTGCATAGCCAGAGTTGGCGTACCTTAAGCCAATTCTCCCCACTGTGGGAGGTCGACGGGAGAAACCTCACCTGGAGAAGTCAATCAAAGCTTTTTCAAACACATTGTAAGGTTTATGTTTTTGAAGGGAAACATTCAGGTCACATTTTATCATGTGTGTTCTAGTTCTAGACTCCTTAGTCTTAAATCCCTCAGTCCCTGCTTAGAAAAAGTCCCCATTAAAATGAGAAAAGACTCAGTAAATGTTGCAAGTTTAGTATCTGGACATGTCTACACTAAGGGAAAAAAATCCTATATGTATTTCAATCCTGAAGCAGCTCCAGCAATAGTAGCAAAGTTGAAAGAGGTTGTGTAGTGAGCTCTCAGGTGTTTATTCAATCGTATCTTCAACCCTTACCAATAACTCAGTGACAGTCATGCATATGCAGTCTACCATACAGCTATTATCCTTCCTGTCACACGGGGTTATATACACAGTCTGAATTATGCCAACCTAGACTTAGTCCTGGTGTTCAGCCCCTTGAGAAAGCAGAAAAGGGAGTTGTGCCAAAGCAAGTCTATAGCACCAGGAGAGGGAATTGGTGGTGTGAGGATATGGTGCCGTAGGTATGTATAGTGCTAGATATAGAGAATACAAATGCAGTCCCTATCTTGAGTAGTTTACAGTCTTAGCTACGTACAGGAAACAGACAGAAGTAATAACACACAAAGTGGAAAGGTAGGGGGTCTAGATCATAGAATTGGAAGGGACCTCAAGAATTCATCGAGTCCAGTCCCCTGCCCCCAAGGCAGGACCAAGCACTGTCTAGATCATCCCTGACAGGTGTCTGTCTAACCTGCTTTTAAATATCTCCAGAGATGGAGATTCCACAACCTCCCTAGGCAATTTATTCCAGTGTTTAACCACCCTGACAGTTAGGAACTTTTCCCTAATGTCCAACCTAAACCTCCCTTGCTGCAGTTTAAGCCCATTGCTTCTTGTCCTATCACCAGAGGCCAAGGAGAACAATTTTTTTCCATCCTCCTTGTAACACCCTTTTATAGATACTTGAAAACTGCTCATGCCCCCTCTCAATCTTCTCCTTTCCAAACTAAACACACCCAATTCTTTCAGTCGTCCCTCGTAGGTCATGCTTCCAGACCTTTAATCATTTTTGTTGCTCTTCTCTGGACCTTCTCCAATTTCTCCACCTCTTTCTTGAAATGTGGTGCCCAGAACTGGACACAATACTCCAATTGAGGCCTAATCATTACAGAGTAGAGCGGAAGAATGACTTGTCATGTCTTGCTCACAACACTCCTGTTATTGCATCCCAGAATCATGTTTGCTTTTTTTGCCACAGTGTCACACTGTTGACTCATATTCAGCTTGTGGACCGCTATAACTCCTAGATCCCTTTCTGCCGTACTCCTTCCTAGACAGTCACTTCCCATTCTGTATGTGTGAAATGGATTGTTCCTTCCTAAGTGGAGTAGTTTGCATTTATCCTTGTTAAACTTCATCCTGTTTACCTCAGACCATTTCTCCAGTTTGTCCAGATCATTTTGAATTATGACGTTATCCTCCAGATTAGTCGCAACCCCTCCTAGCTTGGTATCATCTGCAGACTTAATAAGTGTACTCTCCATGCCAGTATCTAAATAACTGATGAAGATATTGAACAGAACCATCCCCAAAACAAGCTCTGAGGAACCCCATATGTTATGCCCTTCCAGCATGATTGTGAACTGTTAATAACGACTCTCTGAGAATGGTTGTCCAGCCAGTTATGTACCCTCCTTATTGTAGCCCCATCTAGGCTGCATTTCCCTAGTTTATTGATAGGACAGTCATGTGAGACAGTGTCAAATGCCTTACTAAGTCTAGGTATATCATGTCCACTGCTTCTCCCTTAGCTACTAGGCTTGATATTCTATCAAAGAGAGCTATCAGGTTGCTTTGATATGATTTGTTCTTTACAAATCCATGCTGGCTGTTTCCTATCACCTTATTATTTTCCAGAAGTTAGCAGATAGATTTCTTAATTATTTGCTCCATTATCTTTCCTGGCACAGAAGTTAAACTGACTGGTCTGTAGTTTCCTGGGTTGTTCTTATTTCCCTTTTTATAGATGGGCACTAGATTTGCCCTTTTCCAGTCTTCTGGAATCTCTTCCGACTTCCATGATTTTTCAAAGATGATAGCTAAAGGCTCAGATACCTCCTCCATCAGCTCCTTGAGTATTCTAAGATACATTTAATCAGGCCCTGGTGACTTGAAGATGTCTAACTTTTCTCAGTAATTTTCAACTTGTTCTTTAATATTCACTAATAAACCTACCCCATTTCCACTAGCATTCTCTATGTAGGCATCCCATCACCATTCATCTTGATGAAAACTGAAACAAAGACGTCATTAAGCATCTCTTCCATTTCCAAGTTTCCTGTGATTGTTTCTCCCTCTTCACTGAGCAATGGGTTTACCTTGTGCTTGGTCTTCCTCTTGCTCCTAATATACTTGTAGAACATTTTGTTACCCTTTATGCCTCTAGCTAGATTTAGCTTGTTTTGTGCCTTTGCCTTTCTAATCTTGCCCCTGAAGTCATGTTTGCTTACAGTCATCCTTTGTAATTTGACCTAGTTTCCACTTTTTATACGACTCCTTTTTGATTTTTACATCATATAAAGATCTCCCAGTTGATCCAAGGTGGTCTCCTGCCATACTTTTCTTTCCTACATAGTGGAATAGTTTGCATTTGGGCCCTTAATAATGTCCCTTTAAAAAACTGGCAACTCTCTTCAGTTATTTTTCCTCTTAGTAAACTAAAATCTGCCTTCCTGACATCACGTATCAGAAGGCAGCAAGGTGTGTGGGGGGGAGCCAGCGCTGGAGCACTGGATCCCACAGAGTTGCTGGTCCCCTCTCACCCCAGCGCTACTGCCTCTGATAGAGAGGCAGTCGTACAAAGGGTGAGGGGGGCAGAAAGGAGCCAGTACATGCTGGAAGACAGCTTTCAAGCCAGCTGCCTGTGTGTATTGGCTCCCTCCCCCTCCCGCTGGGGCTGCTGCCTTTCTATCAGTCGCAGTAGTGCAGGGCGGGGAGGCAGGCAGGAGCTGATATGCGTAGGGAGCTGGCTACATGGAACCATCTGCCACCCTCCTTGCTGCCTCCTCCAGAGGCATTGGGGCGGGGAGCCGGCGTAAAAGCTGGCTCCCCATGTGCCCCCCTCTATTAGAGGCAGCGGCATGAGGGGTGGGGGGCAGGGGAAGCTGCCACGGAGCAGTCTCTGTCTGCAATGGGCCCAGGTCCTTCGCGGACAGGGGCTGCTTTGTGGAATGCCAGTGCAGCCTCTGTCTGCAGGCTCCCACAGACCGATGCTGCCCCACGCTGCTGCCTCTGATAGAGAGGCAGCAGCATGTTGGGGACGGGAGCTCCCCAGGAGGGGGCCAGGAGTGCACTGGCTGTCAGCCCCGTCCCCAGGGACTATCGAATACTCGTATAACGGCTAAGATTTGATGCAGTTACACAATGATTACATCAATCAATATCTAACAGCCCTAATAGGCAGACAGACAGACAGCCCTAAGTACTCTCCTGGAATGATGAAGTCTGCCTCTCTCCAGTGTAAAGTACAGAAGGCAGCAAAACTCTACCCTTTACGACGACACATCAGGATCCAACACACACACACGTCACCCCGATTTACACTGCAACAACCGAAAGCAGAATTATATATTTTATAGGACTGAAAGAACAAACGTATAGTGATTTCAACCTCACCACACCACCTGTGCTACTATGTCATCTTGTTACCAAAATTATTTAAGTGACTCAGTCCTTTTCCAAAGTGTCTTGTTCCAGACTGTGTGGCCTATGTATATAGCACAGTGTACAGTGGCTGGTTAACATCCTCTGTATTTCAGCCATGACATCATCTACATGAGCAGCATGCCTGCAGGGCCCAGCCAGGTTTGAGCTAAGATTTGTGTAACGGCTGAGGCTGCTGCTAATAAGTCAACTGTATGAAATCTACCAATTTATTCGGGAGTGGGGAGGGGGAAGAGAAGTGAATCAAAGCCTCTGTTCCAGATTTAGTTTCTCATCATTTCTAACAATCTCCACCGCCTCATCTGGAAAAAATGAAGCGTGTTTTTTTTTTAAGTGATGTCATTAAGAAAACATCTGACTAATTTTTCTTCTGATGAAGACTTAATACAAGCAAGGGGGAATGTAAATTAAAAGCAGCCCCAATTTACCCCAGCCCAAGGAGCCTGCCTTAATATGCATGCCATGAAAGGAGTTTTCTTACATATACAATAAGTTCCCTCTTTCATCAATACTCATAGATTCTCCCAATGGGGCTGTGGACTTCTTTGATGCAGGCTTGGAACTATGTATTCCTGGGTTTATGAGCCTTCCGAGGCTGCTGTGATCAAACTGTGAGGCCAACATCTAAAACGCATTTATTAATATGCAGGGCTCGCTATTCATTTGCTCCGTGCTAAATTGTGCTGAAGATTCTGAGTTCCTCCGAAGAGGAAAATTCCATCCTTGGCCAAAAAGGTGAAATTGGAGAAAAAATGACCAAGATGTCAACCAAACTGCAGGCAAATGGAAATGCAGCTGGCAACAGAGCACAAGGTTAGCCTGGTGGTTAAAGAAACAGACTGAAATTCAGCGGTACAATTGAACGAGGTTCAATTTTCTGATGTTCTACAGACATCCTCTGTGACCTTGGGCAAGTTACTTAGCTTTTCCGTGCCTCAGTTTCTCCTCTTAAGAGCAACAGTCTACACCGCGTGATTCTTTCAGCAGTGCGTAGAGCGTGCACTCGAATAGCACCCTCCCTCCCCCCCGCAGCACAGATGTAAGGAGCAGTGTAGTCAGTGAGGCAAGGCTTAGATGAGTAAAATGCAGACATGCCTGAAGGATGCTACCCAGCTCTCTGTGTGCAATCCGTGCCGTTCCTTCTGCTCTTAGCGGTGTAGTGTCTCACTGACTCCTAGGTGCTGGAGCCTCTCCCCCTGCCCAAGAAAAGTCTCAAGCAGTGGAGAAAGGCTCTGGCAGTGGGGAGGCAGAAGGGAAAGTCTCTGCTACGGGGAAAGGCTCAGTCATCTCCCTGCTGCTAGTCATACACCATTACTGGTGAGGACTTTGGCAGAGGAGAGGCAATGGGAAAAGACTCCGCCAGCTCCCCACTGCTGGAGCCCTCCCGAGCAGCAGGGAAAGACTTGGGTAGCAGGGAAAGGCTCCAGCAGAGGGAACATGTGCAGCTACATACTGCGGTATGGATGCAGCTATAGTCCACGTTCCCTACATGCCACCAACAGCACAGTGGAGCATAGACGTAGCCTAAAAGCAGAAGAGCAATACTCCTGCTCTCTCTCTCTCATTGGCCTGTAGGTTTGTAGGGGTGGGACTTCCTCTTACTACATCTGTGTGTTCTATGCCTAGTACAGTGGTGTCAGAATCTCTGTTAGGACCTCGGAGTATTCCTGAAATACAAATAGTTATCAGAAGCAGCTTGGGAGGCCACCCAAGAGAGATTCGAATGCACCCAGCTGAATAGGAGAGTACCCCTGGCCAGCAGCATGAATCTCTTCTGATGGGGTACATCTGCACATGCCTTGGTGCACATAACAAAATTTATTCCACACATGGGCGGAAAAATGAGAGGGAACTAGGGCTGTCAATTGACCTGCATTAACGCCTGCGATTAACGCAGGACAGGATTAACGCATTAAAAAAATTAACGCATTAACCGCAGGTGTTAATGCAGCACTGCCTTGGTGAAGTGCCACTCCGGCACCTTAAAGGAGCGGTGTTGCATGGAGCCCGGGGTCAGATGGGGACTCCAGCTGATCCCAGGCTCCATGAAGCGCTGCCCCATTGAAACGCCGCCACAGTGTTTCAAAGGGGAGTTGCAAGTGATTAATTGTGCGATTAATCGCGATTAAAATTTTTAATTGCTTGGCAGCCCTAGAGAGAACATTGCTCAGGAATATTGTTCACTTCCCACGACACGTCCCAAAGTAGCATGGCTATCGCCACTAACCAACTAACATCCATCCGTCGCCGTGTGGGGATAATGCCCTCCATTGCTCAGCCTACCGTCTTCTCCTCACGAGTTGCTTTCCCAGCTCCCCAGCAGCCATCTGCTCTTCCTCCGTTGTTGTTAATCATCTGAATTCTAGGACGCTCCTCAAGGCCTCAGGTTAGAAGAGCGTCCCATTGCGCTACGTGCTGTACAAAGACAGCCTCAGCGAGTTTACCTCTCAATAGACAGTATTGACAAAGGGTGGCAGGAAAAGTATTATTAGCCCTCTTGTATATCTGGTGAACTGGGAGATTTAATGGCTTTGCCCAGGGTCATAGAGGGCGTCTTGGTCAGTGCCGTGAATATGATCCAGGTCACCTGGCTCCCAAGCCTGGTTCCTTAACTACAAGACCATCCACGGTCTTCGGAGCCTTTCCCTTGTTCCAGCATCCCTATCCCTCCCCTTTGTGTTCTAAAAGTTGCAGGGCCATTGTCATCTTCTGTGCCAAAATGTCACCTATATTTTGACCTACAAGTTCACGCCGTGTCCTCTCTTCCAGGGACTATATCCATTGTTAGCAGGGGTATGGGCTGAAACCAACAGCTCTGCTTTCCATCTCTAAACATAACGATTCCACCTCTTTGGCTCTCCTTTTCCTACCTCAGTCCATGTTCAGGAATGTTCCGGAACATCCCTAACAAAAATACAGCCTCTACCCCACGCATCACATCCACAAACACAACCCCCAAGCCTGGATCTACCTCATACGAAGAAAAGGGCTGGTTCTAGGCAGAAGCTGTGGGAGCTCCAAGCATTTCTTTCATGACTTTTTCCAGAAACCTATGAAGTTACAACACATTTGTAACCTTATTCACTGCTCTTGCTGTTAGATGTTGGGAGGATATAAAGGAAAGATCTGATCATGGCATGAAGAAAACATCTGAATCCAGAAATCATCTGCAAAACTGCCACTGACCAAATGGGCCAAGATTTCACCATCGCTATATTTCTGTCACAGCTGGGGCTGCACTTTGCAAATAGGCTTTGAAATTGGGTGTCCAAATTTCATAAAACATAACGGGAGTGAGGTGCCTGTTTCCCTAAGGTTCCTCTCAAAATCCCAACTTGTACCATTAATAGTCAGTTCTTATGCAGTGATTTACATATTCCAAGAGGCACATTGGAGTTCATCAGTTTACCTCCCATTTCTTCACATCAGTTCTCTACAAATTATTGTTGACGACTATAGGGGAACTGTCTCCAGAAATGCACAGGGCTGCATTGGGTGGCTATATATTTTGCCCTTGCTCCAACAAGTGGCTCTCTCTGGTCATGTCTACATCATGCGGAAGATTGACACTTCCGCGGTCGATCTTCTGGGGTTTGATTTAGCGGGACTAGTATAGACCCACTAAATCGAACTCAGAAGGTGCCCCTGCTCCTCGTGAGGAGTAAGGGAAGTCAACGGGAGCATTTTCTCCCATCAACCTCCCGCTGCATGGACGGTGCGGAAACATGATTTAGATACATCGACCTCAGCTATGTCATTATTGTAGCTGGAGTTGCATATTTTAAGTTGACCTTCTGCTGTAGTGTAGACCCAGCCTAGGTGTAGCCCAAGGTCCCATGTGCTTCAGGAGCAGCCCTGGGAACTACAAGTTGTGGACTACAAACTGCAGCATGATGGGAGAACTTCCTGCTTCCTGCCAGGATGTGCCCTCTGCCCCCCAGCAGGGTCTCAGCACGGACTGAGCTAGAAGCACGTAG
Organism: Pelodiscus sinensis; assembly: GCF_049634645.1. NCBI lineage: Eukaryota > Metazoa > Chordata > Testudines > Trionychidae > Pelodiscus > Pelodiscus sinensis. The sequence continues at coordinate 7,502,999 of NC_134717.1, read as the reverse complement.
GCTGCAAGCAGAGAAGAGGCTGCTGAACTGTAATCCTGTTCGGTGTTCTTTACAGAATAAAGCCCGTTCCTGGTGGTTTCTCTGAGTGGGTGTGGTCCAAGAGGCACACACACAGCGACACACAACACAGCACACGAAGGAGCCTCAAGCCCAGTCTCCCAAAGTTGGGTAAAAAGTCACAAGGCTTCCCCTATGTTGAATAACCTCACACCGGGCTTATGAACAGGAGGGGCTACGTATGGAAGAGAACCATTAGGCACCTACAGGAAGGTAGGAAGCTGCAAACATTTCTTGCATTCGTGGACAGTGATTTGAGCGTCCCCTAGGAACATCTGTGAGGAGGACTGGGGATGAAGGGAGGAGATCCCTTTAAACACTGACGGCATCAGCAAAAGTGCCTCTTAGAACATTATTTGCCGCCGAAGATTATTTCCACAGCTGTCAATAATTGTCTCCACCCGTGTATTGTTCTTACCTACTTGTCAGTGCTAAAAGCCCCCCTGCCGCTTCAGGGCCTGATGTGCATTCCTCCCCAGATGCAGGGAGGCGAGGCAGCTCAGCCACTGGCGTGTGACAGGAACCGCACCGGCAGCAAGAAGATCTATTAGCAGTTGACACTTGACACGCAGAATCAGTGTGAAACTAGGAATTTTTGGCGGTTTCCTGGGGGCCTAGTAATTCCCCAATTGTCCTTGCATCAAAGGAAAAGAAATCAGCTTAATCTTCTTCCCACCTGTGCCACCCTAGCGCAGCAAAACAAAATCAGGATAAATAAGCCTGTTGAGATCCGTGTCGAGCCATCTGAACTATGCAGACAACCTGAAAGCAGAGGAAGGGATTAAACTCGGGTTAGTCTGTAGGAGCCAGAGTTGGACAGTGGCCTCATGCTAAATGGCAAAACTGAGTCTCTCCTCTGCTCGATGGACAAGCCTCTCAGCGGGAAGCAAAGCTTTTATCAAGTCTCCGCCAGGCTGTTCAACCAAACTGAAAAAAAAAATCCATCTATCCTGGGTTTTGCTCACTGGGGAGCAGTGTGAGATGGAAGCGGCCTCAGAGGTTTGGAAGTAGTTGTTCCTGCTCACGGCAGCAATACTACTTTGCTACAGGACCTTGCATCGCCAGCTACTTAGTACAGGAGAAGAGCTAAGGGCCAGATCCTCACTTGGCATCTTCCAAAGAGGGATGCGAACGGGTAACCGGTTAATCGGCGCACTGTGAACACTTGGCTGCTCCAGCTCCACCAAGCCCACCACGGCAGGGATAGCTCCAGCCAGGCCAAGCCCCTCCCTCCCCCGCCCGTGGGGTCCTGGTTAACCAGTTAACATAATGTTTAACCAGTTAACCGATTAAACGCAATTTTACATCCCTACTTCCGAATGGACTCTTTCCTTTGCATGATGGCCTTACAGTGGTTGAGGATCTGGCTGGTAAGGGTATGTCTAGGCTGCAGCTGGGAATGAATCTCCAAGCCCAGGGAGACAAGCCTGTGCGAGCTCCAATGAAGCCAGTGGATGTTCTAGCTCAGGCTAGGTCTGCACTACAGTTTTTTCAGAAAAACGGACGTTTTTCCGAAAAAACTTCACTTACGTCCACACTGCAATCACGTTCTTTCAACAAATAAATTGAAAGAACAGAGGGGTTTTTCCAACATTGGTAAACCGCTTTCTACAAGGAAGAAGCTTTTTCCCGAAAGAGCTCTTTCAGAAAAAGGCGTGTGTGGATGGGGAAGAGGGAGTTCTTTCCAAAGAAGAGAAAAGAGGATGGTGACCACTCCATCCATAGTAATCAGTTTAAATGCGAGAGAGTGTCCATTCAGTGTCCAAGCAGATCGCTTTTTCAATGCGCTTTGGCAGGGTGGACGCTCTCTTTTGGAAAAAGCTTTTTTGGAAGATCTCTTCCGGAAACACTTCTTCCAAAAGAAGCCTGCAGTTTAGACATAGCCTCAGGCAGCAAGCCAGGCTCTGATGCCCATCCTGCGTTTGAGATCAAGTGGCTAGCCTTGGTCTCCACTGAGACTTTTTTGCATGCGAGCTCCAGCAAAGATAACATGCATCTCTCTGCCCTAGTCCAATGGTGCCCAACCTTTTGGGGCTGCTGGGCACCCGGGGGCGGGGACGCCCATACGCTGCGTGCCCGGTGCTGGCACCACCCATGCCCTGCACTCCCGGGGCCAGCGCCGCTCCTGTGCCACACCCCCAGGGGTGGGGCTGACCATACGCCACACGCCTGGGGCCGGCGCCACTCCTGTGCCATGTGCCCGAGGCAGGGATGCCCATACGCCGCGTGCCCGGGGCTGGAACAGCCCATGTGCTGCTTGCTCAGGGCCGGTGCCGCTCCTGTGCTGCGTGCCCAGGGGCGGGGACGCCCATACGCCGCACGTCCAGGGGCCGGCACAACCCATACGCTGCGCACCCAGGACCGGTACCGCCCCAGTGCTGTGCGCCTGAAGCTGGCACAGCCCTTGCGCTGTGCACCCAGGGATGGGGCCACCCATACGCTGCGCGCCCAGGGGCTGGCACCACCCACACGCCCGCAATCTTGGCAATTACAGATTGGTAAGCCTAATTCCAGTACCAGACAACTTAGCTGAAACTATAGTAAAGAACAAAAAGATCAGACTCAGAGATGAAGACAATGTGTTGGGAAAGAGTCAACATGACTTTTGTAAAGGGAAATCATGCCTCATCAACCTGTTAGGCTATGTCTACACTGGCGCGATCTTGCGCCAGAAGTATGCAAATGAGGCTAAGCGTGGACTATCGCTGAGCCTCATTTGCATATGTAATGAGCCACCATTTTTTCAGAAGAGGCTCTTGCACCAGAAGGAGCTGTCTACACTGCCCCTTCTTGCGCAAGAAAAACCCGCTTGCGCAATGCCGTTACGCTGATTATTTTCAGGAATAACGGCATTCTGCAAGAGCGTTTTTCTTGCACAAGAAGAGGCAGTGTAGACAGCTCCTTTTGGCGCAAGAGCCTCTTCCACAAAAATGGCAGCTCATTAGATATGCAAATGTGACTAGGCGATATTCAATGCTTAGCCTCATTTGCATACTTCTGGCGCAAGATTGCGCCAATGTAGACATAGCCTTAGAGTTTTTGAGTATGACAAGTATGTGATCAAGAGTGATCTATACTGGGATCTGTGCTATTTGACATACAGTGTTCATAAATGATCTAAAAAAAAAGGGGTAAACAGTGAGAAGGCAAAACTGATGCAAAACTACTCAAGGTAGTTAAGTCCTGAGCAGACTGCAAAAGTTACAAAGGGATCTCATTAAACTGGGTGACTGGGCTACAAAAAGGCACACAAACAATTCAGTGTTGATAAATGCCAAGTAATTCCCACTGGAAAACATAATCCCAACTATACATACAAAATGATGGGTTCTAAATGAGCTATCACTACACACAGAAAAAGGTCTTGGAGACATTGTGGGTAAGTCTCTGAAAACATTCCATCAATGTTGGCAGTCAAAAAAGTTAACAGACTGGTAGGAACGATTAGAAAAGAGATCAATAATCAGACAGAAAACAGAATGCCAGTACAAAAAGCCATGACACACCCATATTTTGAATACTGTTGTTCCAGTCATCCCATCTCAAATGGAAAAAGCAAAGCAAAGGGCAACAAGAATTATTTGGAGTATGGAACAGCTTCATCTGAGAAGAGATTAAAAGGACCACTACTGTTCATATTAGTACGTAAGAAAGGATATGATAGCGGCCTATAAAATTGTGAATGGTGGAGAGAAAGTAAGTAAGGAAACTCCTTCGCATAGCACAAAAAGCAATGTTCACTTGACGAAATTAACAGGTAGAAGGTTTAAAACCAAGCATAATAAAGTACCTATGAGCTGTGTGAAAAAGTAAGTTGATGGAGGATAGATCCATCAATGACTTTTAAACAAGACTACCCTCTGCTCCAGGTGTACCTAAACTGTTGACTACAGAAGCTGGGACTGGATGAAAGGAGACGGATCACTTGATAATGGCCATGTTTGATTTATTCACTCTGAAGCACCTAGCACTAGTCGCTGCTGAAAGATAGGATCTTACACTAAATGGGACCACTGGTCTGACCCAGTATGGCCAATCTTATGTCACCAAACTATTTTAAAGCTTTCCTTCAAAAAGCTCCTACACTCTTGTGAATTTTGATGAAGCACACACACATCCCTAGTTATGTCTCGTAGGCCATCTCTTTGCTACGCGGAAAATCAACACTGCCATGGTTATTCTTTCGGGGTTTGATTTAGCAGGTCTAGTGAAGACCTGCTAAATCAAACTCAGAGTGTGCCCCTGTTGGCACCGGTACTCCCACTCCTCAAGAGGAATAAGAGAAGCTGATGGGAGCATTTGCTCCTGTTGACCTCCTGCTGTGTGGATGTCACAGAAACGCAATTTAAGATACATTGACTCCAGCTATTTAATTAACGTAACTGGAGTTGTGTAACTTAATTTGACCTCCTGCTGTAGTGTAGACCAGGCCTCAAACCTTGGAAAGTACATGTTCCTCTCACCACTACTTACAACAGCTGCTATGCCCTGGGCGCTGATGCTGAGAAGGTGTTCTTTATGTCCCTTTGTGCTGGAACAGCATCCCCGCTGATTGATTCTGGTAGCATTATTTTTTGGTACTAAATGAAGGTATCTGAGGGTATCTGAGGCCACCAGGAATATGGAGGAGGTACTAGTGGTTCTCAGGAATTTAATTTGTAAATAAGTACAGCAAAAAATAGTGTGGCTTTCATTTTAATATTTTTAAAGTAAATTGGCAGACCAGATGCTTGGGCAGCTGACCAACTTCCACGGGAGTTGTTTATGCCATGCATTCGACGTAGCGCCATTTCCCAATGCCCGCCCTGTCCCTCTTGCAGGAAATCAGCTCGGGTGTTCCTGGAAACTGGATTTATAAGAAATCCAACACCAACAGAGTCTCTCTGCCACCACTGCCCTTCATTTGCCCACACGGTAATAGAAGCGATCAGTTAAGGCTGGATTGCAAGCTATCTGAAACGCTTTCTGTTCTCCAGCAGGGATCTAAATGTATGAAAATAGGACAGGAATAGTATTCTAAAGAAATCTTCAGACTTACTTTCTCATCCCTGGCTTTATAATCTAGAAATCCCTCATAAATTTTCTTCTCACTGTGAGCGTGTGATAACTTTTCCCACCCACCCCCTGCCTCAAGATTGGATATGATGGAGAACGTTGGTTTCTCTCCTCACAAATACTATTCCCCTTACCTGGCTCAGAAGCAATCCGAAGTGACACTAAATTAATAATATGATAATTAAAGAACTTGCATTTCTGTGAAATAATCTGAGCAGGTCAAATAAAAGCCACTGTCAAGAGGACAATTCACAAATGCCCAAGTTCCATGACTAGATTACATTAAATTCTTATGTGCCAAATGCATTCATTCTGTTGAACACAACATGGTGCCTATTTTCTGGCTGCTTAAAGGAATAAGGACACTTGCAAATGATTGTGTCATTGGGTAACAAAACCTCAGAGAAAAGGTGACAGACAATCTGGGTATGTCTAGACTACAGGCTTTTGTCAACAGACACTTTGTTGACAGATAGTGTCGACAAAGCCTCTGTCAACAAAGAGCGTCTAGATTACATACAGTTCTGTTGACAAAGCAAGCCGCTTTGTCGACATGAGAGTGTAGATGCAAAGGGCAGTGTTGATGCAATAAAGCCTTCTGTCGACGGAACTCTGTTGACAAAAGGTGTTATTCCTCGTAGAATTAGGTATACCGCCGTTGACAAAACTGCCGACTTCTGTCGACGTTATGTCGACAGAACTTGGTGGTAGTGTAGATGCAGGTACAGTTTTGTTGACAAAAGTCCACTTTTGTCGACAAAACCCTGTAGTCTTGACACACCCTCTGTTAAGAAACAGAAACTACATAATAAGTATTGCAGTTTTGTTAAAAGTTTTAAAAAATCTTGTTTTTAAATAAATAGTCACTTCTAGACTGATTTTCAGAAGCCCACAAATCTACACAAAATCAACAAACAACGAGGGGGCCAGAAAAGTTTTTACAATGGAGGTGCTGAGAGCCCTTGAACTAAACTATAAACCCATATGTATATAGTGGAAACCACTTCAAGCCAGGGGGTCCTGCAGCACCTCCACAACCTTGTTTCCACCACCTGCGGGGGGTGTATGTGCCCTATATCATGTCTCCCAAGTTGGTAATGCCCAAATGGGAGCCACAATGTTTGAAAGAAACCCTACATGAGAAACACCAACAAATGATTCCTACAGGAAACAAACTGCTATAAGACTCATTCCCTCAGCATAGTTAACCTGATGGAACCTGCACTTCGCAATTGTTTATTTCTGAGGTGAAACTATTTTCTACGGCCAATGTGAGTGGACAGCACGTTTGTGAGGTAACTCTGGGACTCCAGTGAGCTACGTCCTTCAAAATGAGGTATGCTGGAGAGCTCAGTTCTAGGCCATGAGTAATTCATGTAAAATTCAGCTGGGATTTGAACATTTATGGATTTTTTTCCCATTTGTAAATGTTTAAAAGCAACTGATGTGCGACTCACTGTCTGCAGAGAATCAGTGGGGGATATAAGATGTCTTGCGGCCTTGACCAATTCCCATTGACTTTAATAGGAGTTGGATCAGTCTGTCCATTGGGTGGCTGGTAAAGCTTCAAACTTCCCATGTAACTACCTGCAAATGATCCTGTGGAATGACTGAACGTTTGAATATATGGCTCTCAGCTTTAGTACACCTAGCAAAATTGGAGGCTAGCAACTCAGAGGCTGTTGGGCAGGCCCAGTAGATAAGTCTCTGGACTGGAGCTCAGAAGACAGGAGTTCTAATTCCCAACTTTCCCACTGACCTGCTGTGTGACTCTGGGCACGTCACTATGTTTCTCTTTTCCCATCTGTAAAATGGGGAGAATAATGACTCTTTTCTGAAGTGCTTTGAAATCAACAGATGAAGACCATTATGCAAGGAGTGAGGTATTAATATTCAATTGGCAACTAATTTTATGCCTTGTGAGTGATAGTTACAGAGGTTAGCTACAGAATTGGATGAAAATTGCAGCAAAGCTTTCACCAATTTCTCACACAGATTTTCAAAGTTTGGGTTTGTCTTCACTCCCCTGAAATGTTTGTGTATACATGTTCTCATGGAGAGAATTTTTAACAGTGAAGGTGATTTCCCATCGGAACAGTTTACCCTGGGAAGTGGTAAACTCATCACTATTTGCAGTCTAAGTCAAAACTGGAATTTTTCCTAAAGGTATGATCTATTTCAACTACAAATTGTTGGTCTTAAGTAACAAGGGAAATTTAATTCCTATCACTGTAGAAATAACTGGGTGGAATTTCATAGCCTTAGTCACAGATGTCAAACTAGAGGATCAGAGTGGTTCTTTTTGGGCTTAAAACTGATGGACTTCAGATTCTAACCCTCTTAGAGAGGATTTCTGGTTAAGGCATTAAATGAGGACTCTGGAGATTTGAATTCAGTTCTCAGATACCCCCTGCGTGACTGTGGGCAAGTTTCAAGGCATTTGGGTGCTTAAAGTTGCAGACAGGTGTCGAGCTGCTATCAGTTTCAATAAGAGTCAGACACTCAAGCACTTTTGGAAAAAAAATCACACGAGGTGCTTAGCCGTATCTGTAGGCATCGAAATATCTTTCCAGACTTTAAAGCGTAATCGTGCACTGCTGAGTCAATGAACATGTAGCCTGTGACATCAATGGGAGCAGGCACAGGCGCCTAGTGTCTCTGCTTCAGTTTCCCATTTATAAAATGGAAATAGTAATATTCCCTTTCTCCCATGCCTGCCTTGCCAATTTAGACTCCGATCCTAGATTAAGTTTCCGCACTATGAGTAGCCCCACTGAAATCAATGTCATCATTCCCAACATGTTAAATTCAAGAAATTGTGTACTACATGAAGGATGGGGCCTTTGGACTGTAAAAGCTTTGGAGCACAATCTGTCATTTTGGTACAGTAACTTCCACTCAGCAGAAATGACAGAAATGGAAACAATTAATAAAAATTCACATTGTACTGACCCCAAACAAATTAAAACTCAGGTTGTTAACAGGCAAGACGGCTCTCCATTACACAACACACAAATAAGCAAGACATCAAAGACCAGAATTCGAGTTGATATGGGACCTTCAAACCAAAATCAAATTAGCATGTTAATGAGAGATCTTTGAATCAGGCTTAATAATGGTATTTTTTAAAATTTTGTTTTACACTTCGTCTTCACAGCTCTCTGTGCAGTCATATGCTCTGGAAACATATCAAAGGGAGTACACATTCTGTTTCAGCTCCATGGATCCTTTTTACCCAATTACCTTAAATGATCTTTTAATTTAAATTCTACACGTCCCACCTTTTCAAACCAGTTTTCCCTCAGTAACAAGGGCTGGAGAACCACCAGCATCATGTCTCATTATGTTGGCCAGAGGCTCAGATGGTACATCTCTGTGATTCATGGGCCGTGCCTACTGACGCCTTTGGTGACCAATGCCCAGTCATTTAAGATGATTCTTTGGTGCTTGAATCTCTACAGCAGTGTTTCCTGATTTTATTTGGCCACGGAACCCTTTTCAGCTTAAAATAATTTCAAGGAACCTCTAGGGTTCCCAGAGTAAAATTTGGCAAGCAAAAAAAGAAAAAAAGACTCAGCCAGACTTGGTTGAGCATAAAGGCCTGCAAAATACTCTGTCTCTTTAAGAGGGGGCGGGGCAATGCCGCGTTCTCGTGGAACCCTTACTTTCGCTTTGCGGAACCCTAGGGTTCCACGGAGCACCATTTGGGAAACACTGCTCTACAGACTCTCAGGGACCATGGATTTGAGCTAGGTGGAGCGACTGCGGTAATGGAAAAACTGTCCACAGCACTGGATCAGAAGCCAAGCTTGCTCCCTCATTAAAAGTCTAGATTTGATCTTACTGTTCTTTCAAGAGCTGGCCTTGAAAAATTAACAAATCTTCACTTACTGGGATATGGGTCTCTCATAAACAACAGGGACACCGAGGTTGCCCATAACTTGCCAAATTTTACTCTGGGAACCCTAGAGGTTCCTTGAAATTATTTTAAGCTGAAAAGGGTTCCGTGGCCAAATAAAATCAGGAAACACTGCTGTAGAGATTCAAGCACCAAAGAATCATCTTAAATGACTGGGCATTGGTCACCAAAGGCGTCAGTAGGCACGGCCCATGAATCACAGAGATGTACCATCTGAGCCTCTGGCCAACATAATGAGAGACCACTCTTAAAACCTAGGGATCCTGCCATACCCCAGGCTAACTCTAGAATAAAGCCTTTCACAGAGGAAAATCAAATAATAACAACAACAACTACTACTACTACTAACACTAATTGTATTATTAAGGTTGCAGAGAAGAAACACGGTGTCTATACTGTTTCAGGCCAAAGGAGTTGAGAAGGAACTGAGGGGTGGTTTCCCCATGCAGCCCTTTATATTTTCTTTGGGGTATATTACGAGGATGGTAAGGGTGCACACATGAGCCAAACAGGCACTGCTATCTCCAATCAAAGCCACGGTGATGTATGCCCACCTGGAGTGCAGCACCTGTAGGGACACTAATTGAAGAAGACTTACACCATAGGGCCACAGCAAAATGATAGGTCAGAGTGTGCTATAATCGAATGGAAAACAGATGCTTGTGACTGTTTATGCTCCCTCTGCTATTGAGATGGCCCACTTCCCATAATCTGAATCCCTAAATCCCTAAACTAACAGATATCAGAGGAGGGAAAGCCTATGTCTCATCTGGCCACTAGAAATGTGATTAAGTCTTATTCCTCTCTAGGACGCTGGAGCAAAACTTTTGGACCTGGACTCCTAAGAAGCTATGATGCCTCTTTTAAGCAGAGTCATGTAGTGCAAACACATGAGGAAACCACAGAATCATGATTAATGATGGGGGGAAAAGGAACCAAAATGAGAATAATATAACATTTTTCTGTATGTGCATCCACAAAGATACAGCCTATCTGCATTATATATGATTATGCTATATGCAAATACATGTTAGTACACACACACACACACACACACACACTTCAGTAGTAGGTGGCTTTAAATATTATAGATTTATGTGTCATAGATTGTAAGCTCATTGGGTCGACTGTCTTTTTGTTATGTGTGTGTAAAGCTAGCCGCTGCAATGCAGAAAATTATACAAATTATTCATATATATGCAATGACTCCAGACTGGCTCATAAGTAGTGATTGACCGTGGGACTTTCAGCCATAAAGGCTCCATTACAGTATGTGCAGCCGTGAAAGACGTAACTATCTAAACTAGAGATGTGAAAGTGTAACCCTTGACATGGTTAACCAATCAGCCTGGGCTCATCCATTAATGTGCACGGTTACATGCGAGGTCTCCCACCTCCATGCTGCTCCCTCTGTGTCAGAGGCAGCAGCGCAGAGGGGGCAGGTGGGAGTTGGTACACACAGGGAGCTGGCTCTTAAACTGGCTCCCTGTGTGTACCAGCTCCTGTGGAGACACCTGCCCCTCTGTGCTGCTGCCTCTGATACAGGCAGCACAGCAAGGGAGAAGGCAGGTGCCAGTGCTTAAAGGCCAGCTCCCCAAATCTTCAGTTGTTACACGTTTACTTTAATAAATGCATTTTAACATCCTTAATCTAAAGTAGTAATGAGTTCTGATTGGGGCTTATGCAATTTTCTGCAGGAATTAATTAGATCCATACCTGACATACTTTAAACAGCTACAGAACATACAGCAACCTCTAAAGGGAACACAAATTCACTGATTCTTAATAACTAGTCTCCTCTAAATTGTTTCACTGAAAGACTCAATTGGACCAAAAGCCCTCTTTGCATCCACTCTCTGCCAGTTCCCATCCCCACATAAACACTTTGAAGTGCCGTAGTGGGCAGGCAAAAGCTGGATGGACTACCAAACACGTCAATATTTCTTTGGCTCTAAACGGAAATGTTAATGGCCCTCGAAGGTCTAGGTAAGATGCAATGTAAGAATCTATTCAGTGTGTTCGCTGATCTAACCATCCCTCTCCGTCACTGCAAATATCCTGCACCATTAACCATCATCTAGTGAACAGTAAAGCCGGGCAAAAGTTTTCCCAGTGAAAATGTGTTTTGATAGAAAATGACTGTTTATTCTGAATACACATTTTTGTTTCTATGGAAACATTTTTGATGGAAAAACCAGAAGAACGAAAATGTTCACTTTTCATTTGCCACTCCTCTATATTTCTCTGCCCTCACTCCATTGATCCCTTTTCTGTTTTGCCATTGGAAAAGAGAGGGTAGGGAGGTTAGGTTTTGGCTTGTCGCCAAAATAATTCATGGAAAATTTTAATCCCGCCCCTCCCAAACAAACAATAATATTTGCCCTAAAATTAAATAACATATGTAAACAACATTTGCGAGCAGTTCTCGTACACAGTGAAATCAAATCAATCATAAGAAAACCTGCTTCTAGAACACAAAAATCTAAGACGCAGAGTGAAATCTTGGCTATTGAAATCAACAGCAAAACATCCACTGACTTCAGTAAAATCAGTGTTTCCTCAATAATCTTGCAGCACAGAGCACTTTGTAGCCAACTGCCTGGAGACCATATTGAAAAGCTTCCCTCCTGACCTATAAAATTCATTCTACATGCTCATGCACACAGTCATCAACCAGTTCCATCTTCCCAATGACAAAGGAAACATCATGTAGTTATTCACGTAAGAAATACGGATCTGATGTTCCACAATTTACAGTGAAGATCCCCTCCCCTTTGAAGTCAGGGGAAGTTGACTAGATCAGGTGCTATTTGGGTATCATATTTATACGGCTGCTAATGTATAAATAACCTACAGTTTAGTGTCTGCAGTGCTATACACATATCCATAAAACCTGCATCACACCAACAGCTCACCGATGTCCAAAGGGAGTGCCGCAAGCCTCATCTCCCGTTCTCTTATCTCATGCAGCTATTCCTTATGCAGACACATTTCTGTATACAAACGCCATTATACTTGACCCCCGGTTCACCCTGTTTCCATTACAACGCTTGTAGACTCAACCAGACTTGCTCCAGTGCCAACTCTGTGCTGTCATTCCCTGCGCAGAATGGTAATAAAGAAATCACTGTTTTACGCTGACAAAGAGCAGATTTCTTACTAAGTAAACACCGATGTTTTGGTAGGGAAATTAAGTTATAAAATTGTGTCTACAAAGGGAGACCATACAGATGGACTTTGTTAAGGCGCTGCAATACAGTCAACACTGATTAATTCAATTGACTGCTACTTATGAGATTTTGTTTTAAAGGCTGTTCCAGTTTTTGCAAATGCAAATACCAAAAAAAAAAAAAAAAAAAAAAAAAAAAAGCACGCCCTGAATTGTGTCAGTTGCAGAGTGATTTGTTTTAGGAAGGCAAAGACAGACTACCAGCATCTACAGTGAACGCTGAGTAGTCCAGCGGAGCAGCACCATTCACATTAGAAACTGATCGGACTCTTGCTCCAAAGTCACCTTAGGCACAGCAACAGCACAGATGGCCATATTTTGACTCGTACCCAGTGTTCCAAAGTGGATGGATGACTAAGCACAGCAGGCAAGATGATGGCGGATTCAATTTGTCCAACTCTTGCTCAGTCTTTTAAATGATCATTTTCCCAACTTGGACTATTTCCATCCTTTAAAAAATTAAGGGTTAGTTTTAATGCACTAAGAAAAGTGGCTACACTTACAGGTTTAAAGCACCGCTGTGGCAGCAATTGAAACTGAATGTGTGGCCATGGCACACGCACTAAGGCTATATCAAGACTACATGGCTCCATTGACGGAGCCATGTAAAATAGTTTATTTGGCATAGTCAAAGAAAGAGGGATTTAAATAATCCCCACTACATTAAAATAAAAATGGCCACCATGCTGTGCCGATGATCAGCTGATCCGGCACAGAGCGGCAGTCTAGATGCGGCACGGTCGACAAAGGAAACCTTTGTCAACCACTACAGTATGCCTCGGGAGGTTTACCGGAGAGGTTGACAAAGGAAGCCTTTTTTGACAGTGCCGCGTCTAGACTGCCTCACTGTGCCGGATCAGCTGATTGTTGGCACAGCGTGGCGGCCATTTTTATTTTAATGAAGCGGGGATTATTTATTCAGCATAGTCAAAGAAGTGGGGATTTAAACTATTTTACATGGCTCCGTCGATGGAGCCATGTAGTCTAGACGTAGCCTAGGAGAGAGATTTCTCAGCATGCTATGTAAACCACTGCCATGAGAGGATAAGCTAAGAGCATTAGGAGCATGGCTCCCAGAACTGAGGTCTGAGTCAGACTGGTGCTTTATAACACTGTAACTTGCAGCACCCTGGGGCAGGGGTGGGTTTTCAAATCCTTCCGTCAGAAAATGACAGCAGTGTAAAACTTTAGGGTCGACATAGAGACTGAAGTTTTCAGTTGATCTCTAAACCACAGCACAGGTTGCAGCCTCTCTTTGCCACCAATTCTCAACTGACCTAGATGTAATTCTTCTAAGGGAGGGCTGAGGATATTGGTTGAACCTCCCAAAACAGAATGGGAAGCGACTGTCTAGGAAGGAGTTCTGCAGAAAGGGATCTACGGGTTATAGTGGACCGTAAGCTAAATATGAGTCAACAGTGTGACGCTGTTGCAAAAGAAGCAAACACGATTCCGGGATGCATAAACGGGTGTGTTGTGAGCCAGACACAAGAAGTCATTCTTCTGCTCTACTCTGCGCTGATTAGGCCTCAGTTGGAGTATTTTGTCCAGTTCTGATTACCACATTTCAAGAAAGATGTGGAGAAATTGGAGAGGGTCCAGAGAAGAGCAACAAGAATTATGAAAGGTTTAGAAAACATGAGCTATGAGGGAAGACTGAAAGAATTGGGCTTGTTTAGTTTGGAAAAGAGAAAGTTGAGCGGGGACATGATAGCGGTCTTCAGGTATCTAAAAGGGTGTCACAAAGAGGAGGGAGAAAAAATGTTCTTCCTGGCCTCTGAGGATAGAACAAGAAGAAATGGGCTCAAACTGCAGCAAGGCAGGTTTAAGTTGGACATTAGGAAAAAGTTCCTAACTGTCAGAGGGTATGTCTACACTACCACCCTAGTTCGAACTAGGGTGGTTAATGTAGGCAACCGAAGTTGCAAATGAAGCCTGGGATTTAAATATCCCGGGCTTCATTTCCATCTTGCCGGGTGCCGCCATTTTTAAATCCTCATTGGTGCGGACTCCATGCCCACGGCTACACACGGCACAGAGTAGGTAGTTCGAATTAGGCACTAACAGGGATTTTAAAATGGTGGCGCCCGGCAAGATGCAAATGAAGCCCGGGATATTTAAATCCCGGGCTTCATTTGCAACTTCAGTTGCCTACATTAACCACCCTCGTTCGAACTAGGGTGGTAGTATAGACATACCCAGAGTGGTTAAACACTGGAATAAATTGCCTAGGGAGGTTGTGGAATCTCCATCTCTAGAGATATTTAAGAGTAGGTTAGATAAATGTCTATCAGGGATGGTCTAGACAGTACTGGGTCCTGCCATGAGGGCAGAGGACTGGACTCGATGACCTCTCAAGGTCCCTTCCAGTCCTAGTGTTCTATGATTCTATGATTCTCTATAGTCCAGCACTCTCTGGTCTGGCAACATCAGGGATCTGGCATGATTTGAGTTAGCCAGATGTCCATTTATCATGGGTGTGACTGAATTTCCTGCCGTCCCATAAAGTTTGTTTACAGCTACAAGTCCTGGCTGTCAGCATTCTGTGTTGTTATTTAGCGCCAATGCACCCCAAAATGCCAATCACCATCCCAAAGGTAATAATTTTGGGTGACTGCTGACATACTGGACAGGAAGCCTAGAGAGGTAAACTCTGTGTCCTATTTCAAATCTCTAGACCTAGCCAGTCACCCACCTTGGATCTTCTCCCCTATGTAGATTGGAGAGCTGGGAAAACTGATGATATATAAAGGTAAAAAAATGACTTTTGAGAGAGACACACGCACACATAGGTTGTTAAGCCACCAATTTAAAAATAGGGGGTGGGTCTATGAAACATTCTTGAATTTCAATGGCAACATTTGTAACTGACGTAATTCAGTGCCAACAGTTTCATTTAAATCTCACTGTGCAGTTCTGGAAAGGCAAAACACAGCAGCACTGTGTTAGTGCCCAAGAATCAAAAAGCAGAACTGATGCGATACAATGCATATTAGCTACCACATACTTCAGTGATTACCATAGTATAGAGGTCTAGAGATAAACAGACACACAATCCACAAACAGGAAGAGTTTTTAAAATGTGCAAGTAACTTAGGCACCGATGCCCATTTTCAACAGCTACATAAGCACTTAGGCTGAGATTTTTAAAGGTTCTGTTGCAATGACTAACAGATTTAGGAGCCCACATTGCATTTTTCAAAAGGGATTTAGGTCCTTAGGAGCCAAAATTTCTTCCTGAGTAAGAGACAGAGGCTCCTAAATCAGTTATGTATTGCCATGGTGAGCACAGCAATACCTACATACCTTTAAAAATCTTGGTTTTAGGACCAGATTTTAAAGGTCTCACAGAAATGAATGACAGCTGCATTTCTAGACCCTTAAATAACTATGAAACTAAGGCCCTTAGATGCATACTGCCCAACTTCCATTGACTTTCAGTGAAACTTGAGCTTCTAAATGCCTATGTCACTTGAAAAGAGGTGCTTGTGAAAATGTTATCCTTTCTTTAAGTTGAGAGATGTGTCCAGTATAAACAAATAAAATAAACTGTACAAAAATAAAGTTGATTTTTAATTTGTTATGGTTTAAATACTCTAAAGTATTATTAGTAGCACAGGAAATTAAACTTAGAACAGAACGTCTATCTTAACAATGATCCTTTACGTGAATCAGACTCCAGCCTAAATTTCCATGTAGTATGCAATACAAGGGTAAAATAATCTCTCTGGTTTGGGGCTTGTTCGATATATTTGATACTTGTGAATAATGTAAGGACCAACACAACTATACAAGCCTGCTGTAAAATTGCTTTTAGCCAATATAAAAAAAGCATGAGAAAGTACATGCCCCTTACAGAGCTTGATCAAAGATGATATCTGGAGGAGAAGTTAAGCAAAAGGAGAAGAGTTGAAAGCATTATAAGTCCTGCTCGAATGATCTTGTTTTGGAGTTAGCAAGCTAAGCATAATGAGAGAATAACTGGCCAAAAATGAACAACAAATGTAGAATATCCTTCTGTAAACATAGATTTTTTACTGGCCTCTTTTTTTAGGAAGTCCTTGTGAAACTTCAATAGAGCCAAATCTCCATTTTTCTTTTCTTTTTGACTATGGCTTTCAAAAAAAATTAAGGATCCATCTCGAATTTCATTGTAATCCATAGGCTCGTTGAATCAAGGGGAATTTTGATGCTGGCCTCTGGCTGGCTGACTAGGCACAGAGCATTGATTGCATTAGAGCTTCAAATGGCAGAGAGGTCACGGACCTGGATGCACTTCAGACAAGGAGATTATTTTTCAGTGTATTTTCCAGCCAGCAAAGGTGATAATTAATGAAGGAAATTAAACTGAAATCCTACATTGTGAAGTAAGATTTTCTGTATACCGCTTGAAGACATACAGATACCGTTACTGAGCTGGAGGTTTATAGTTTGCAATACTTTTGCTGGTAAACACAGGAACCACAAAATTGCAACACGCTAGGACAACAGCCACTGACGAACACAAACTTGGTTGATTTGGGATTGAGTTTTGGAAAGGCAAAGCAGTGAATCAATCATACAACCAGAAACTGGGTCAAAGCCAGTCTGGCAATGCAGAATGATAACTACTGAAGGCTAGAAACTACTGAATTCAGTAGGAGATTTCTGGAAGGGAGTATGGTCTGTTATTTAGAGCAACCCACCAGGAATCACACCTCTGGAGTTTGTTTACCATCTCATGAACTCAGAGGAAGTCAGTCTCTGTGCCTCAGTGCAAGCAATAAACCAGGTTTAAACAGATGAAAGGGAGCCCCCATCCAAAGCTGAACCAGTTTAATTAAACTAGTGTCACATCACACCTTTAGAAGAATCAGTGCAAACTGTGTGTGTAGACAGGCTCTTCATGCAGGTCACCACTTAATTCAACACAAGTACAGTCTTGCTCAAGGGAAAACAGGGTTTCTGAGACATTGATGCTCATCAGCAAATCAGGGATTGGAGGGGAAGTAGAAAAAGTTCAGACAGCTCCTACCTGCACTGGGGATATAATAGTTTAACCAATTAAACAAGCATGCTTATCCGTTACCGTAATAGTTATACATAGACTCCCAGCCCTGCTCCTGGGGAGCCAGCTGTCACCCCATGCTGCTGGCTCTGTATCAGGGACAGCAGTGAAGTAGAGCAGCCATCTCCCCAGGCGGGAGCTGGGGTCCGCCAGGAGCTGGCTTAAAAGCCAACTTCTGGAACACACCAGCTCCCAGAGAGCCTGCTGTTGACCCCGCGCTGTAGATCTGCAGTACAAAACTTACGCTGCTAAACAGCCGGCTCCCTCGGAGTGGGACCAGCAGCCAGGAGCCAACTCCCTGTACTCACTGGGTGCTGGCTCTGCTCACCGGCCCGGCTGCACTGTGGGCTCTGCAGTATGTAACCATGTAACCGCTGAGATATTTTCAGCAGTTTACCTAATTAACCTCTTTTTTAAACATTCCTAACCTGAGTTAAGTGAGGATCAAGCCCGCAGTTTTCACAAGCAGCAGGTTAGAGAATCTCTTATCCTTGTGACTGTATCCATCTCAATGTTGATTGGAATCAAACCAGACACTGAAGACAGGTCATTGGGAGCCATACCAGCGCTAGATCTCACAAGCCTAATAGGGGTCAAGACTTAGGCGATGTCTAGACTTGCACTTGATCAACAAGACTTTTGTAATTCACAGGTGTTAGCCCTTCTCCCCTAGCAAATGATGAAGTTTTACTGCCGTAAGTACAAACATCAACGCTGCTTTGTTTGTAGGAGCATTTTTCTGCCTCAACTGTAGGGGGAGGAAGTATTTCAAACAGGTCATTTCAACTGCTAAATGAATCCAAGAGATTTTCCTCTTCCTCTTAAATGCACATGTGTCCAGAGTCCATATTCAGGATGAAAATCCCATTTATTTCATTGAGAGTCTTCCACCATTAAACACCGCAGGAGTGGGCTGAATGTGATTTGGGTTCCATCTCTGTTCATTTATATTTTAATAAAGAGAGCCATTTATGATGCCCAGTCCTTCACTGGAAAATCAACAAAAAACCCCAACACCATAACCAGTGTAAAATCAGTTGGCAAGTCTAGATTGTCCTGTCAAACGAATGCAAGATGAATGTTTTAAATGCTGAATTCTCTAAGTGGGATTTAATTAAATCTATGTAGTGAGTTTAATGCCTCCACTCAGGAGAGCATCTGAGCACATGATTAAGTCCCATTGAAGTCCAAAAGCTCAAATTAAGCATGTGCTTAAGTGCTTTCCTGAGCAGATATAGATTTAAGCATGGGCTTTCCAGTCTAGAAATCCTTTATATGCCCCTCTTCCTGATCACCTGTCCCTCTCTTTGCAAATCTCTTCTTCGGATTTCTCATTTGGAACAGGTCCCAGACAAAGAGAGATTAAAAACACTGTGACTTTTCAGTTTAGAAAAGAAGAGACTAAGTGGGGATATGATAGAGGTCTGGTGTGGAAAAAGTAAATTAAGGAAAAGTTATTTACTTGTTCTCATAACATAAGAACTAGGGGTCACCAAATGAAATTAATAGGTAGCAGGTTTAAAACAAACAAAAGGATGTTTTTATTCATGCTGTGCACAGTCAACCTGTGGAGCTCCTTGCCAGAGGATGTAGTGAAGAATAGGACTTTAACAGGGTTCAAAAAAGAGTTAGATAAATTCATGGAGGTTAGGTCCATCAATGGCTATTAGCCAGGATGGGTAGGAATGGTGTCCTTAGCCTCTGTTTGTCTGGAGGTAGATGACAGGAGAAGGATCATGTCATGATTACCTGTTGTGCTCCCTCCCTCTGGGGCATCTGGCATTAGCTACTGTCGGCAGACAGGATACTGGGCTAGATGGACCTTTGGTCTGACCCAGCATGGCCGGTCTTATGTTCTAATGTTCCACCCCTGCCTATATCTCTTAAATTCAGCTCCTTTTCATTTACTGGTTTGATTCTTTCACCACCCAATATCTTTATAGGACTGACTTCTGTCATTTATATCCCATAGAGTCTTCTCTCAAATTGTTTAATACTGCAGAGCATTTTGGTATGAAAGGTGATCTATAATGTGAACTCCACTGATTCATGGTGTTCTGAGAATCTGGATAAATTCTTGGGATTAAAGTAGTGCCGAAAGTAGAAATTAAGTTGAAACTTTCCTATTTTATTTATGTCTGAACCGCAGCCCTGTAGCCCTTCAGCAGCAGTAATTTTGGACATGTGGTTACTTTGTGGGATCTTAATAGAGGTTTTCAGATGAGCCACTCAATCAGCAGCTAACTAGTCCTTCATCTGGTTTGCAAATTGCAAGCAGCTAAAGTACTTCCAGGACCATCATGGAGAAGAGGAGTCTTAAGTACACTCAACACGAAGCAGAATAACTTGTCGTTCATTATGACTGTGGCGCTGTGCCATCAACAGCTTCTCGGGTACAATTTTCAAAAGCTCCTGACTTGGGAGCCTAAGTCTCATTTGAAAAGTGACGTAGGCATTTAGGAGCCTACATTTCATTGATAGACAGGGGGAATTAGGCATCTAATCGGTTTAGGCACATTTCAAAATCCCACTAGGTGCCCATCTATATCTTTAGGTACCTAACACCTTTGAAAATGCCTAAATCACTTTTGAAAATGGGACTTTGGCTCTTAAATCATTTAGACACTTTTGAAAATGTTACCCCTTGGGCAACAGATTCTTTTCGTTCTCTTGATTTCTCAATGTCCAAGTTTAACTCTGTTATTTGTCTCTCTTATTTTCAGGACAATGAGTAATGGGCTTAAAGTGCAGCAAGGGAGGTTTAGATTGGACATTAGGAAAAAATTCCTAACTGTCAGGGTGGTCAAATATTGGAATAAATTGCCAAGGGAGGTGGTGGAATCTCCCTCTCTGGAGATATTTAAGAACAGGTTAGATAGACATCTGCCAGGGATGGTGTAGACGGAGCCTGGTCTTGCCTTGAGGGCAGGGGGGCTGGACTCGATGACCTCTCGAGGTCCCTTCCAGTTCTATAATTCTATGATTCTATGATTCTACGAGGAAGCAGAAAAGATGTAAAAAGCCGACCAGGCATAAAATTATAGAGATGCTGGAACTTGGGGTGCTGCCACACCCCCTGGATTGAAGTGGTTTCTTCTACACACAGGATTTAGAGTTAGGTTCAATGACTCTCAGCCCCCCTTTCCCCACCTCAGCTATACAAACTATTCCAGCACTCCGTATTATATAACCGTGTAATTCCTCAATGCGCTCTGGCACAAAAAAGAAAAACATACAGCTGTGGCTCACAATTATATGAAGGGATCCAGAATGCTCCCTTGAAAGACTATACTCTGGCTGGAGCTTTCTGAAGATTTGCATGTTTTCAAAACTGAAACACCCTGGTCTGCCCTTTGATTTTTGCAAATGTACATGTAGAGTTAGCTCCAGGCAGGGTATCCAGATCCACAGCTCTGCCAAATAGGGGGACTTTTTTTTTTGTTTTTAATTTTTGCCCCAGCCATCTGGGTGGTCTTAGTATGAGTTTGAAATACCTAGAATCCTTCAAACCACATGTTCTAATCCCAGTAGAGTTGACTCAATTCTTCATCGTTCCAGGAGGAAGGCACTATTTTCTGTGGGGAACTTTTGGACGCAGATTTAAATATCTGATGTCCATGCAAAGCACAGAAATGCTGAATTTTCATTCCAGGGTCGTAAGCCAACATTCCTGCCATTCGGTTTTATCTCTCAGTACCTCCCACCGGGCCACTGGTGGAGAATGCTGTGGAGGACAGAATGTGTAGACTTGGCAAAAGGAAACACCTCATCTTTTCTCACCCTAACCAGTGTCCCTGCTGAGTCTTTTTTCCAGTCTTCTCTACACTTTTTTCCAGTCTTCTCTACACTCTACACAGGGTTTCAGATAAACAACAGAAATCCACCAGCCTCACTGGAGCAAAGTCAATTTATGATACCTATGGATCTGGTCCAGTCTACAAGGTTTGCACCTTGCTTTATGGTTTAGTGACTTTGACACAACGCGCTTTCCAATTTGTTTGGATTTCCAGTTTATGACTGAGACGTTCAAGGCACTCAGATTTCAAGAGACATTTTCCATTAACATTGTTGTACAATGTGTCTAAATCCCCTAGACCGCTTTGAAAGTTTCCACGGAGATGTTTAGTGCACACAGAGTGTGAAGAAATTGCCCCTCCAAATTAAGGACATTCATCGTATAACTCCATTGATATGTATGATACAAAGTTGGAACATTGTGAATAGACCTTAGAAGAGGGGCTGATGTATGTTTTCAGGCGGGAAACTCGTTATACCAACAGAGAAGCTGTACAAACTCCCTCGCTGCCATGGGAGCAGCCACCATCTCTCGCTCCTAATTTCATATTACTTCCGTGCTGGTGAAAGGTGCCAGAGAAGCCAGCTCTGGATTCCAATGGCTTAATATGTTTACAAGCTCTGAGCACACAATGCGGCTACTGAAGCCGGGGGGAACTGCACGTGCCTGGTCTGTGTGGCTCCATGGACGCTTCCCTCATACGGCCCCGTGAATGTGCCCCAACCCAGCTCTCCACAGCCCCCTTCTAGAGAGGGCAGGCTCATGCAGCAGTAGTCAGTGGGCATCTCTCACATTTCATCTTGGCTCCCAAATAGCATTAGAAAGGTTCCCCCCCGCCTTAGAGAGTTAGAAACTGAGGCACAGCGAGATGAAGTTGATTCTCCAAATGCGCAATCAGCTGCAATGCAGTAACCGGACTGTTTAATCTCTTGAAAATGGACCAGGTGTCCAAACATGTTTTACAGTGAGAGCTGGATTAACGTTCCCTAAATCCCTTCCCAAGCATCACCACTGAGGCATCAGAGGGTAATAGCTGTTAGTAATTACAGATTTGGGGTGGGTTTGAACCAGCATCCTAGAGGGAAAGTGCCTGCACAATCCATTACTGATCTTTTTAGTCTTCCAGTCTAGGGAAGGAAAGGGGAGTAGAAGCACAAGGGGCGGACGGGGAGAGAGGGAAGCAAGGAATAAGCAGACGGAGCAAACTCCATACAAGCAGCCAGAACTGCTTTCCAAATGCGCCACCTCTCCATTTGCTCCAAGTAATGAAGTTGCAAAATACATAAAAATGTGTCTCCGGGCAGCTGTTTGCTTTGACTCCGGAGGGAGCGCTCTCTATCTCCAAAGCAGCACAGTACCATCAATCAGACTGTGCCAAAGCCTTGCTCCTCCTGTAGCTAAGGACACATTTTACTGGCACCGACGTGATGAGGTAAATTGACTGGCGCGCCTGTGTCTAAAAAAAGTGACCTTAAGGAAGGAGTCTCCCTTTTTTTAAAGAAGAAATCTGCCTGCGCCCAGGATGAAGGCTGCCCTCTCTCTCAAAGGCAGACACTTTCTGGGTTGGATGGATTGGGTCTTTCAGCCTCCTTGCTGCTTTCTAATCCTGGACTGCTCCCTACCCTTCATCCCAGTCTCTCCCTTCCCCCAACCCTATCCATTTCTTTGCCCAGACCATCCCAGGTGCCTGCTCTGGACTCCCTGAGCAAATTTCAACCTTCCTCTTTCACGGCCTTCATCCCAGCCTCTTAGACGAGTTAGTTCTTGCCCACGAGTGCCACATCCAATCTCAGTCCTCCAAACTTCAACTGCCGATCAGCCCATGGGCACCATGTCCCGATCTACTCTCCACCAGCCTCTGTCCAGCTGGCTCTGGTCTCATCTGCACTCAAGTGAGGCAGCTTCTTTTCCCATGCTACCTGGGTACCAGCAGCAGGAGCAACAGTGACTGCAGGGAAAGTCCCTTCAATCCTGGGGCGGGGCATGCTCGTCGCGGACGGAGTCTTCAGAGAACGGAGCTGCCGAACTCTGACACAACTGCTGAGCATGCATGAACTGAGGTTTTTCCAAGGCTTATGACTGGGTGACACGTGGACAATTTTTCACCAAGGTGGCCCAAACCACTTGCCAAATGTCAAGTCCCTGCTCCAAATCATGGAGCTTCTCCAGAAATGGTTGTAACCTTTTTTTCCTAACACTGCAAAACACATTTCCGCCCTATCTTGTTCTTGCAGGTGGCTAAGACATTGTGGCTGAAACAAGAAAGCAGCCTTAGGCAGACACTCACCATGGAAAATTTCAGCCCAAATGGTTAAAGTTCAGCAAAGTTACAAGTGACTGGAAATAGGATCTTATAATGAGAAGCTTAATTATGGGCAATGCTGCCAGCTCTGCCTATAAATAGATCTATATTTCTAGGGAGTTTGGGGCCTGATTTTGGAAAAATGTTCGAAGTATCCAGGAGGCAAAATCATTTGCCATAGTAAAAAGGGCAGAGAGTAAAACTAAAGAGAACTGGGATCAGAGGTAGAGAAAAATTTGAAGTTGAATGCCAGGGGAAACTTCAGCTCCCAGGAAACGGAGACATTTAAAAGTAAGCCAGACAAAAGCACTAGTACAAATCACCGAAGCGAAGGGTATTTCACACATTTACACCAGTGGTGAATTGGGTCTTGGGATTCTATGAACTTACATGTGTGTAGAGGGGTGTGTGTGTGTGTGTGTGTGTGTGTGTGTAAAAACAATTCTTTAAAAATAAATAATGTCAGAACTACATCCTGAAAAGCCACTAGAACGCTAGCATAAAAACAACGCTGCTTTTGTTTGTTACCCTACCCAGCAGCTGACGGGGCTGTAACCTCTGTAGGAGATACTGTTAAAAAGTGTCTTGCTGAGTCAAGCCTAAGCATGCTGCTTACAAGGGTTAGCCCTAAGGGCTCTTGCATTGCCAGACTTTTTTTTAGCTGAGTTAGGGATTTTGGCTGGATTTTTTTGAGAAACAGGAAAGCTAAGGAAGTGTAGACATGGAGATAAAAAGAGGCTACTAATAATCACCTGCTGTCTCTGGAAGCAATTTTACTCCATTTAAGGACACGATCCTGCCAACTTGACATGAGTTGTTCCATTCATGCAAATGGGGATACTGCCGAGATTAAGGATCGCACCATTGGGCCCTACCGAAGTAAGCTTTTATAAAGTCGTATGAAGAATCCAGCTAAAATACACAGTATTCCCCTTTTTGCAGTCCCCTGTTCTAATGCATCAAGGAAAGTCACTTGGCTCAGCCGAACACCAGTCTGAAAGTTTTACTTGACCCGTCAATTGAGACTTTGTTCTGCTTATAGCAAACTGTGATGAAAAGTGCAGAAAGAAATTCCAATCAATTACTCAATATTTTGTGTAGGGAACCCATCCTCATAATTCATCCATCCTGTGCGCTGAATGAGATAGGAGTGTTGTGGGGAAAATAGCATGACTGTATAATTAAAGCTTCAGAGCAGTAGCTAAGTTAATCTGTAACAGGAAAAACTTAAACAACGAATAGTCTAGTAGCACCTGAAAGTGCACATGCATAAGAAGTAGAATTAAGGTTGCATAAGCAACCTTAAGTTGGCATTTCTTAACTTTTGAGCACTTGATTTTGCAACCTTAAATATTATTCTGAGGTTGGGTTTAGAAGTAATATGCTATATATAATACATTTGTTTTCACTTGTATAATTTCTTTCCCCCCTTTGTTCCTCTTTTTACTGTCCCCACCTGTTTTTCAATCTGTGCTCTATTTACATCTTGTTCTCCACTTGATCATCCCTACTACCTCTGCTTTTCATGGGGAGTTTCCTTTGTCTCTCTCTCCTTTATCCGTATCTACATAAACCCAACGGCATTAGAATCCAAGAAGACATCTCGATACCACAATGTTCTCATTGGTATGAAATGAGGCAAATTGAGTTCTCCCGTTGTAGCCACAGTTTCTCAAGGCAACAACAGAGGGAAGAAGCTTAGTTAAGGATGTCACATACTTGCCAATCTCAGAACAGAAAGTGACCAAAAGTGAGACTTTTCTGCATTATCCAAGCAGATGTTGTGATTGTGCCAAAACCCATCTGGTTGCAGCTGACACTGTCTGCCTCCAATGACCACAGGAAGTCTCCAACTTACGAATGGGTTGTGTTCCACAAGTTTGTTTGTAAGTCTGTTGTTTGGAACATTGAATGTATTTTCCAGAAAAATATAATGTTATAACTAGTATTCAGAGGGGTAGCTGAGTTAGACTGCAGCTGGAAAAACTAAAAAAAAAAAAAAAACAACAAAAAAAAAACGAATAGTCTAACAGCACCTTAAAAACTAACAAAACATGCAGATGGTATCATGAGCTTTTGTGGGTACAACCCACTTTCATCTGAAGAAGTGGGTTGTACCCACAAAAGCTCATGATACCATCTACATATTTTATTAGTCTTTAAGGTGCCACTAGACCATTTGTTGTTATTTAAGTTTTTATAAATCGTAGTTAGGTTATCAGGCTAGCCCATAAAGGCCTAGTTAATCCAGAAAGTAGCTGAAACTTTGCATATTCCCAATGAAAAATAGTAGAAATAGTTGTTTTTTTTAAATTTAACTTTGAAAGTTGGTGTTTGAGGAAAGGCAGGTTTAATTAGAGGAGGATAAAGAGGTAGGTGGAGAACAAGGAGGCAGCGAGTGGTGCGAGCCTGGGCCGGAGGACTCTGGAGGAGCAGGTGACGGCTGTGCAGGCAGTGGCCGGAGAGAAGCAGTGGTTTCCCCTTCAAAGCGCTGCTTTTTCCCAACCTGCTGGCTGTGTGACTGTCCCCTGCTCTTCTTGAGTCCTCCAGCCAGCACATACGCCACTCACCACCACCTGCGCCCCTTGCTTGCTCCCCGGCTGCAGGTGGGCTTCTGATTGTTTGTGCAGATGTTCGTAACTTGTGGAGTGTCTGTATTTTCATGGATGGCACAGCTTGTATACTATGAACCAAAGCAAAAATAAGGGAAGGGGGATGGAAAAGTTGAATGTCCTAAAGACCAACTAAATATTGCTTTGGCCTAAGAGGTGCAACTTGGATCACCCGGAGCATTTTCTCAGGTGATACCTGGGCTTGTCTTGTTAGGCAACTGGGTCCATGTATTTGGTGTTTAATAAATAGGATGACATCAAAGAACACCCCACAGCTATTTGTCATGACTGAAATGCCAATATACCCAACAAGAAATATAAAACAAGCAACTCTTCTGAGCACTTGAATAACGGGCACGCAGAGCGAACACGCAGTTCTTTTATTACTCACCAGTCTTTCTACATGTCAAGTTTTTATTTTAGGTCTCAAACAAAGAGTCCCGCATATTTGACTGTCCTCTATGCCCCGTCCTACGAGACAGAAGCCTGCTGATTACTATCCGACAACTATGATAAAATAACTGGTGTTCTCATTAGGTTATATGCAAACAATGATAAAGAGGAATGTATAGCAATGTCACTTTGAGCAATTGGGAAACAAACCTTTGACACAAACCAGAAGGCAAATAATAAGACGCCACAGCTGACAACAAATGAGACTACATCTAATTTGCTGTGCAATGTTCGTGTAATTAGATACATTTGGTACCAGCAAGAAAGCAGACAGCTAGAATATGGTCTTGATGAATTGGGGAACCTCTGTCAAGCTCAGATCACATTAATCATAAAACCAAAGCTCAGTGACTCAATTTTTCTTCCTAGCATACACGGTATTTTTCTAGAGGGGAAAAATGTATATGCAACTTACAAAAATTATATTGTCTTTCCCTAGCACCAGGCTAACTATAGATATCTATAGTCTAAACTATGCTAGCAGAGTCAAGTTAACCCATGCATAGGTTGAACCTATGGATATGTCTAGACTGGGTATGCACCCTGGGTATGTCTAGACTGCATCTAAACCGGGACTATCTGGTTTGGCAACATCCATGATCTGGCAAGATCAAGGATGTTCCAGGACCAGAGAGCCCCAGCAGCTATGCATCCAGCAGGAAGAGAGCCAGTGTCTGCCAGTGCGACAGTGGGGCTAGGAGCCTTACTAGGATAGTGGTAGGGGGCCAGTAATGCCCTTCACTGGTCCAGCAAAGTCCCTCATTCGGGACCAGTCAGATCCCGAGGGTTCCAGACCAGGGAGGTCCAACCTGTATGGTAAATGTGCAATTGTTCAGGATCAGCCCACCCCATGATACTCTAGTTTGGACAGTCTTAGCTTTGGACATTTTCTTTAATTGCCGTGTACTGATGAGAAGAAGTGACATTCTCCGCAGAAGACAGGGGAGGAGAGAAGAGGCATAGAAGAGGATGTGTAAGCGAAGGGAAAGAAGAGCGTGAAAGACAGGAAAGGAGACTGGAGAATAGAGGCAACAAGGCGATGAGGCTGAAGATGCAAGAAAGTAAAACACATGGAATAAAACCAAGAAGCGAGCAGGAATTTCACCACTACGTTTGTGCAGCAAGCGCTCCACGGCCACTTAGAACTTCCCGGTAACAGCTTAAATGGAACTCGCATTCTCTTGTCCCTCCCACAGCCAGGCCTCTGGCACTCAAGCAAAAAGAAAAAGCTCTTACGAGCTGTTAGCAAACTAAAGCCTATCACAGAGAGATAAGCAGTTCTGAGTACATCCAGTGGTATCTAAGCACGCAAATAAAACAGAGGTCCATTTTATTTTCCAGTCTGGAGGACTTCCTCAATAATGTGGTACCCAACAGTGAACCTTTGCACTTGCATAGCAGTGGGCTGCTGTTGACCTTCGGCGCTTCGCCATTCATAGAGGTAGCTCTTTAAAGCAGGCTCCAAATGAGGGGTTAATATGGCTGGACTTTCAAAGGGAGAGCGACTTTCCTCTTCTGAGACCTACAGTCAAGCTCTTTGTGTCCAATATTCAAAACATTATTCGAGAAGTTGCTCTGCACTGGGTATTGATGAGCTAAAGGATCATAAATGAAAAAGGGCTTTCGCTTTGAGCATCCAGTTCTGTTCATACAACTTGTTACCCTAAATATTAACAAGTCTCTACTGGTTCTCTGCTTTGGGAATGTGGCCATTAGCAATATATCTGCACTCCAGGATGGGTGAACTGAACATCTAACTTGCTGGCCACCAGACACTCTGGGTATGTCGAAACTGCATCCCTCTGTCGGCAGAGGGATGCAGATTAGGCAGGTCGACGTTGAAAAAACGCGGCAATCTAGGAGGTTTACAGGATCTGTCGAAAAAGGCTTTCTTTCTCGACAGATCCCCCTCTAGACCTCCACTTTATGCCGACAAAGTGCTGAGTTGGCAAAATGCGGCGGCCATTTTAATGCAAATTAGGTGTGGGATATTTAAATCTCTGCCTCATTTGGAATGTCGACCTGCCGACAGAGGGATGCAGTCTAGACATACCCTCTGGGATTCCCATCCGCTTTCCAGGCGTGCCCCCTGCCCCCCCCCCCCCCCCCAGGAAGAAAACGTGCCTGGATTTAAGGCGGAGCGGACATAGCAGCTGTTCCCTAAAAAGGCAGGAGCAGGGGGAGTGAGATGACAATGTCCCATAAAAATCCTGAATGGGAAAGGAGCAAACTGGACACACCCTAAAAATGATGCCAAAGGAGATTGCTAGGTGACAGCCGAGCCAGTCAAAGTAGCTCCAGGAGGAGAGATGTGGTCTTGTGGTCAGTTGGAGAAAGGGCAGGCCTGTGGAAAAGGAAATCATACTAATGCTTGGAGTCAGTAGCAACCTAAGTTATGACAGACACCAGATATTAGAAACCCAGATCTGAAAGTATAATCTGGGTCAAAACATATAGCTACTTGCCTAGTCTTCAATAATAAAAGTATTGCCATAGAAACATACTGCTGACTACCTGACCAGGATGGAGAGTCAAGACAGACCACCAAAACCGAAAACCCAATAATGGGGGATTTCAGCTATCCCCATATTGACTGGGGGAACACGTAACCTCAGGATGGGATGCAGAGATAATATTTTTAGACACCATTAATGGCTGCTTCTTAGAGCAGCTAATCCTAGAACCCACAAGGGTAAAGGCAATTGTTGACTTAGTCATAAGTGACGCAGAAGGACTGGCCGAAGAAGTGAATATAGCTGACCTGCTTGGTAATAACAATCATTATGTAATTAAATGTAGCATTCTTGTAATGAGGACAATGCCAAAGAAACCCATCAGAGTAACAGTTCACGTCTAAAAGGGGAAACTACCCCACAAAAATGTCAGTTAACTGGAAATTAAAAGTAAGTCACGCGAGTGAAATGCTTGCAAGTAGCATGGGCACTTTTTAAAAACATGAGAATAGAGGCTGAATAAACCAAACCAAAAGAAAAAAAATACTACAAAGTAAAGAGGTGGTTAGAGACAAAAAGACCCCTTTAAAAACAAGAAGTCAAATCTGAGTGAAGAAAACGGAAAGGAACAATCTCTGGCAAGTCAAGAGTAAAAGTATAATTAGACAAGGGAAAAAAGAATTTGAAGAACAATTATCAAGAGACACAAGAACTAATAGCAATATTTTCTGAAGGAGGAAGCCTGCCAAACAGTCAGTGAGACCGTGGAAGCTCGAGGCGCTAAAGAGCCATACAAGGAAGACAAGGTAGATGCAAAGAAGCAAAATGAATTCTTTGCATCTGGTCTTGGTTGAAAGGGAGTTTCCCACACCTAAGCCATTCTTCTTAGGTGACAAATCTAAGGACTTGTCCCAGGCTGAGATGCCAACAGAAGAGGTTTTGGAACAGGCTGATAAACAGCTCTGAAAGAGCTCAGACATGAAATTGCAGAGCTGTGACTGAAGTATGTAACGTATTGCTTTAAACCGGCCCCTGTACCACATGACTGGATGATAGCTAATGTGATGACACTTTTAAAAAAAGGTTCCAGAGTCTACTGAGTCCTGAGCTAGTCACTGACTCACCATTTCTCTTCAACAACTGATGGGATGTAAGGAGCACAAAATGATGAGGGGGCTGGAGCGCATGACCTATGAAGAGAGACTGAGGGATTTGGGTTTGTTTAGTCTGTAGAAGAGAAGAGTGAGGGGAGATTTGAGAGCAGCCTTCAACTTCCTGAAGGGAGGTTCCAAAGAGGATGCAGAGAGGCTGTTCTCAGTAGTGACGGATGGCAGAACGAGGAGCAATGGTCTCAAGTTACAGTGGGAGAGGTCTAGGTTGGATATTAGGAAAAACTATTTCACTAGGAGGGTGGGGAAGCACTGGAATGGGTTACCTAGGGAGGGGTGGAATCTCCATCCCTAGAGGTTTTTAAGTCTCGGCTTGACAAAGCCCTGGCTGGGTTGATTTAGTTGGGATTGGTCCTGCTTTGGCCAGGGGGCCGGACTTGATGACCTTCTGAGGTCTCTTCCAGCTCTATGATTCTATAACACATGTCCCTTATCTGCTTCTTTCACTAGCTTAGCTAGGGGTGGGCAATAATTTTTGCAGGGGTGGGCCTTGAATGAATTTTGCTACTTGGTCAAAGGCTATCTCCACCCCCAGGAAGGGGGCGGAGCCTGGAGTGGAAGGGGCGGGGCTAAGGACTAGCGTCCCTCCCTGCTCCGAATTGTCTGGGGCCAGAGACTTTGAATTAAAAACACAGAAAAGGACTTGTGGTTCTTGGTCCCACCGCTACCGCGTCGCCTGGAAGCCACCCTGGGTTGCTGCGGCTATATAAAAGGGCTTGCAGCTCTGCCCTTGCCAGGGTAGCGCTGTGACCGTGAGTCATGAGCCATTTACATAGGATCCTGCTACCTGAGCCACCCACTGGAAATTTGCTGGCTCAGGCAACACGCTGAAAAAAGGAGAAACACAGGAGGCCAAACCCGAAACGAAGTTAGCCTTGCCTAGCCGTATCTACCTCACAGCTACCTGAAAGTCTGTACTTGTATAGCTGGTGATGCCAACAGCCTCGTGAACTGAATATGGCAGGCAAACAGCATTTCAATTCATTTTTAAAGGGACTGTCAGCAGGAAGTGCTACCATAAGGCCACTCAGATTGAGAAGCCAAAGAAGGGGTTTTAGCCAAGATCTAGTCAGATAGGTCTCAGGAACATTACAGAGTGAAAAAACACCAAGAAGTGTGTTCCTGCTCCTATGAGCTCAACTGAATAATGATGTAATAGCACTTTGCTGTCCAATCCCTGGATCTTAAAGCACTGTACACACTCTAATTAACCTCATGCACGCCAGACAGATGGGTAAATACTATAATCACTTGGGGAAAATGAGGCACAGGGTGGTTAACTGACTTGACTAAAGCTACAGCTAGCATTTCTAGGAATAAAACCTGAGTTCCCTATTAAACAGCCCTGTCTTTGAACCATTACCTGGCGCTTCACACTCAAATCCTAGTATCACTACAAAAAACCAAAGGAGGCTAGATGGAAGTGTTTTAACAGCAGAGATGCAAGACTTACCCATGAATCGCATGGATGGAGTGGGGTTCGTAATGGTATCTTCCTTCCTGGTGACGCATGTCAATTGGCAAAGGAGCATGGAAGGCTGGAAAAACGTGCTGTGGAACTATTGAGGGAAAGAGAGAGAGAAAAAAAAGAGACTTCAAAAACTTTTCCTTCCCTTTTAAAACTATTTCAAAGGAACTAAATCTCCATGAATTTCAGACCATGAGCAGCGCAAAGACAGGGGTCTTCATGATATCAGCGCTATCACGCAGCAGAGAAGAGGAATGAATAAATAATCAAAGTCATTCACAGAAATCCTACATCTTCAACATAAAAGATCTCCAACAGGGGTTTTGACAAAGACAAGCAGCTAAGCGCTCTTTGAACTCCAGGAGATTATAGGAAGCACCAAGGAAAACTAGCCTTGTAACACAAATGAGACTTTACAGAGCTTGGCAGCATCTAGATCTATGCCATCCCCAACACTGGGAACAGCAGCACTGTTCCTGAACAACTGTACACACAGACTGGGGACCGGGTTGGAACTATTTACTGAAAGCGCAACAGCAAGATGCCAACTGCGTTTACAGTCAGAGGTGGCTAGAAGGGTGCATTGCTCAGGTTCTGAGAAAGGAGCCTAAATTGCTCTCACTTGTCATCATTTGCGGCCCTATTTTTTATTCATTTGAGAAGCATGTTTCATCTTTGATGGAAGGATAAAGTGGCCTCGGAAGGCACAGAACACCTGCGCTGATTAATTAAATCCACAGACTTACCCCAAAAGTTACAGCAAGAAAGTTGTCGGACACGTGGAAAATTCATCAGTTTCTTTCTCCACATCACCCTGGACTATTCAGATTTATGGCCATGTGTCTTTGTTCTAAAGTTATGGTAGCTAAGAGAAATGCTATCAGCAGGGCCCTAATAAATATACTATACAGTAGTCCTTTGGTAGGAAATATTATCTGGTCTATAATGATGGTGCAGTCCACATTTGTAGCTGCGATCAGATGTAAAAATTGAAAGGCCGGACTGCATCTCTATTAGACACAGAGAGAAAATTTCTTGATTCAAGACTATCTGAAGATTTCAGAGGTCTTCCTCAGCCTTGCTCCCCAATTTTCATCATTTCTGTATAACTGGAGCTTTTAAAATATTAGGTTATTGTTCCAAAAACCAATTTAACTAAACACTCCCTGTAACTTGCTTCCACCATGTGCAGCATTTCTCAGTCATCCCAAAATAAACCTACAATTCTTCAGGGCTTGGCCCAGATCCGTAGCTGGTGTAAATCAGCGCAGTTCCATTGACTCCACGCTCATTTGTAAGGAGGACTTAACAGTCCCAGGTGTGATAAGAGCGTAGCTTTGACTTCAAGGGAGCTTTGTGGATTTGCACCAGCAGAGAATGTGGTCCTTTAGGTTCAGCTACAGAAAAACTGCCTTAAAAATCTCTATTTACATCCTGGCAAGTCAGGAAGGGGATCTGAAGATCTGATCTGCATTTCAATCTAAACTCCTTGAACTCAGCATCACATGCCTATCTGGATACTGCGTCAGCTGGGCTGCCAGCGGAGGCGAGAGACTACATAAAAACAACTTGCCTGCCAACCACGCTGAAAGGAGTTAAGCTAAAGGACGGGGTGGAAAGTATTCAAGGTTCCACAGCAGACGTACTTTCAGTGGTGGAGTGGAGAGCTGGCCTGATACAGTAGAAGCATTTTTGCCGCCTGTCTAATGGGGGCTTAACAGTTACTCTACTGTGTCCTCACAAGAAAGGAGAATAAACAGGCACCCTCCAAGAATTTTCTTTTGCAGGCAAAAGATTGACTCATCTTCTTTAACAGTGCTGGGTAACAGAAATCTTTGAAATGAAGGCACTTGACAGAAATCCTCATTTTTAAGATACAGCTCTAGTGTTTTTCTTAGCCAGAAATGCAGAACGAAGCTGCGAATGCTGAAAAGCCACCTCCAAACTGCAGCTAATGGCTTGTTGCACATCTGCTGCTATTCTCCTTTCTAAGGCATGGCAATCGGCAGGCAACTATCAGGGACTAGGGATGTTAAATACTAGCTACTTGAACAGTCGATTAATCTCGTTCATTCTTGTTGGTTCCTCGACTATTCTATAGTCCCCATGGGTGGGGCCGGCAGCTAGTACATTCCAGCCCCAGTCCCGAGGAGCCCCTTGCTACTCTGCACTGCTGCCTCTGTATCAGAAGCAGCAGCACTGTGTGCCAGGTGGGAGCCGATCTGTGTTTAAAAACCAGCTCCCCTCGCAGGCCGGCTGCCTGTTGCCCTGCACTGCTGCCTCTGATACAGAAGCAGCAGCACAGGGTGGCAGCAGCCTCTGTCTGAGGGAGTGTCTGAGACTGTGGACCCTGTGCAAGCTGGAACTGAGCCAGGCTGCCTGCCCCCGGCTCCTAATACACTTTACATGCAGAGCGACAGTGGGGGAAGGTCCCAGACCTGGTGCAAGCCAGGACTGAGCTGAGTGGCCGGCCAGCCTGCTAAAAATTTACTGGCGGGGGGGAGCAGGGGAATGCATGCAGTCTATAGCATTAACCAATACGTTTTTGCTTATCAGTTAATCGACTACACTATTACATCCCTATCAGGGACTGGGGTTGATCATTCAGAGACTGCCCTGATCTCTTGGGAAAGGATTGTTCCACCAAACCTCCTCTTTGCCAAGCTTGGAAGGGCATGACACAATGCACAGGAGCCTTCAGTGGTCCCTCAGTCTCCAGTGATATCAATGCAAGCTATGAAAGGGGGAAACCGATCCCAGAGGCATGCAAGAAGTTTTGCAGGATGTGGCTTGTATCTGTCCGGGATGTACCGAGCAAGCATTGATGCTGTCATACATAATGATCACACGATCACATGGTCACTATCAGTGCTCTCTCTAAGATCATCCATCCAGGAGCAGAGTGAGTTTTGTCTTGTGCACCGCAATGAAGTCACATGCGCTTGTTCAGATGTGTGCTGCTGTGGTGCCCATTCATGGGAGAATTCCCCTGCCATGGTTCCTTGCAGCTCCGGGCAAGGGGGCGTGAGGGCGTGAAGCTAAGGGCAGGGGTGGTGCGGACGTACATCTAGTGCTTTGGCAATGCGGAGGAAGCCCAGAGCTTGACCTACTAAAATGAGATCAGGCACTCAATGTAGCAGATAACTGTTCTAGTCCCGGGTCTACCCTTCCCCCCAGCGAGAGGCGGGATAAAGGGCACCCTGAGAGTATGGTAGTAGGGCAGGTTCCAGCATGGCCTAGGGGATAGGTTATTTTCCTGGGGTGGAGAGGGCAGGTTCTAGTCCTAGGCCACCCCAGGGGCAGGCAGGATAAAAGTGCCCTTGGCACTAGCAGTCTTATACCACTTTGCCCACATTAAACAAACAAGGCATCCCAAACCTTCTGTGATGCTTTTCAGGCACAATGTCCCTATGTTATACACAGGGAAACTGAGGCACGAAGTAATCAATAAATTGCCTGCAGTCACACAGGAAGACATCAGCAGAGCTGGGCACAAATAAAAGCAACCTGCAATAGTCCCACCTTCTCTCCTCCAGCTCACCATACACAATACCTCCCATGTGTCAAGCCTGCAATAAAAGACACAGTACAGCTCTTAGCTCCAGACTTGCTCATGGCGTGGATTTTTGGTCAGTGATCCATTCCTCCGGCATATACAGCAAAAGGGTTTAACATCCAGGATCTGTTCTCAACTTGGAGCGTTTTTTTGGTATCTTTCCCTTCTCTGTTTTAATAATAGGAATGAAGAAACTCTTCAATCCCAACCTCCAGCGGCAGCATCCCTCCTGCCCACTTGAGACCCCTCCCGTCTTCCCACCTGCCTGTGGCCTCCAACCCTGGTGTCAGCAACCCACCTGCCATGCAGTTCCTCCCGCCGTGGCCAGCTGGCTGGAGCAGCTGCCCACCTGCCAAGTGGCTCCTACGGCCCTGGCCACGGGAGCAGCTGTTTACCCGCCACCCAAGTAGCCACTTACCTCCTGCCACGCAGCTGCACAGCTCTGCTTAGGAGGTGGTCAGGGTAGAAATTTCCTCTGTGCACAGCTTAGAGGGAACTATGGTCACTATCAGTGTTCCCTCTTAGCTGAGTGCTTCAGCAGCCCCCCAGGATTGATTTAGGTGCTGCCCAGCTGATTAGCAGAGCATCCACAGCTGGCAGCATGTGTCTCCACTGAGGGTGCACATCCACACATGCCTCAGTGCACAAAACAAAATTTATTCCGCTCACAGATGGAAAAAAATTAGAGAGAACCCTGGTCACTCTATATTTTGTGTGCTGTATTGCATAGCCTGCCCGTGCTGGACAAGTCACATAGTTACATTGCCAGAACTGCTGCTGCTGGATGCCTCTGGCCCCATATGTCTTGCCTTACGACTGCCAATGACTAAAGGAGGAAGAACGTAAGACAGCACTGATAATTTATCTGCAGGAGCATTCCTTTCCCGGCAAGCATGGTTTGGGGAAGGCAGACCTGCTTGCTGCTTTGCCTCTTTTTCTTGGGCACAGGCCACATCAAACCAATCCCTTGCCCCAGTTTCTAATCAGGCCCCAATTTAGTCATATTGAGAGGAATTTAAACATGTAGCATTTTCCCCATTGGCACATTTGGATTTTTTTAAAAATATCTCAATTTAGACCAGGGATGGGGAAACTAAATCCCGGGGGCTGGATGTGGCTCCCAGATTGCCTGGATCTTGCCCCTGAGGATCAGGGATCCCCACAGTATTGGGGAGCCCGCTTTGGTGCGCTAGCCCTCCCCTCCCAATGGGCTGGTGCACACAGAAATCTACTAGGTTGGGCCCCTCTAGGCTCTGGCGTGTGAGGTTATTGTGGGGAGTGTCTTTCTCCTTCGCAGTCAGGGTGCCAGATCAATGAAGAGCGTTTTTTTGGTTTTGGGTTTTCACTTGTATGTGGCCCCCAACTGATTTTTCTGTGGGTCAGTGGTCCTGGACCCAAAAAAGGGTTCCCTACCTCTGGCTTAGACATTGGCGAAACTAGTCAGTTTCACTTTCAGGTTCTGCTTTCTCAGCACTATCACCTAATTCTGGTTTGGAGTCACCAGATGGCAAAGAGGATGGCAGGGAAGCTGTTTTCAGTGATTTTCCCTTCCTGTGTTTCACATCTGGGTTTCTTTTCTGCCCCCACAGATTTTTCTGGAGCGGTCACCAGACTAAAAGCTACAATAGCTGGTGGTCTCCCTTTAGTTCACTTCTGGGTGCTTGGCCTGAAATAATGAATTGCTTTATAGGCAATCAACTACTAATTCATGTAACTGTCAACCAGGTGGATTTGAACCTGGGCCCTCTGAAGCTTAGTATAAGAGCTTCTACCCTCTGAGCTAAAAGCCAGCAGGCTCCCAGCCTATGCTGTAGAGGTCTCTTGGTCTTGACTGTTGCTGTGGCCTAGGTACCACTTGCATTGCTCAGTAACCATACTAGGGCTATGTCTACACTGGCGCGATCTTGCACCAGAGATATGCAAATGAGGTTAACCATGGAATATCGCCAAGCCTCATTTGCATATCTAATGAGCCACCATTTTTGCGGAAGAGGCTCTTGTGCCAGAAGGAGCTGTCTACACTTGCAAGAAAACCTCTCTTGCGCAATGCCGCTACGCTGATTATTTTCGGGAAGAACGGCATTGCGCAAGAGGGTTTTTCTTGTGCACAAAGGGGCAGTGTAGACAGGCAGTGTAGACAGGCGCAAGAGCCTCTTCTGCAAAAATGGCGGCTCATTAGATATCCAAATGAGGCTCGGCGATATTCCACACTTAGCCTCATTTGCATATCTCTGGCGCAAGATCACGACAGTGTAGACATAGCCTAGGTGTGCGGGTGACACCTCCACCCCCACTTCCGCCTCTCATTTCCGCCTCCCTCCAAGGAAGTTTCAGCAGCACTCGCCATTTACAGGGGGATGTTTTCACACATACGGTTTAAAAAGACAATTATGCTCAATTACTTCAAGGCAGCTCATGGGGCTGCATTTCTCAACAGCCATTAGCAGTGGAATATGAGGACTAGAACAATGAGTCATTTCGCTTGTATATAATCAAGGCAATCCATTGTGTTACATGTACCTCCCTGCTGCCTTCAATAGAGCAGAACAGATACAAATAACTACCAGACTTCGTATATTTAACTTAGAACCCCACTGATCAGTGTCAGAACCAAGTGTCACTTGTGTTAGTTGCTCCCGGTGTGTGCGGGGCTCGAACCCAGAACTCAGTGGTGGGATAAAGCCCTTAACAGAGGGAGTCTAGGAAAGTCTCTGCCATGCAAAAAGAGTTTGATAATGCTGGCTTGTTTGGTATGAAATGGTGTATTCCAGCAGGCAAAAGAAAAGGGGGAGGCGGTGTCTTTAAAAAGTTCTCCACCACGCTGAAGCAGGGATAAACCTCTAGCAGGAGATATTCAGAAATAGAGGCAAGAGGGTGATCTGGAGCTGAGGCAATTGGGGAAACAAATCACCGTGGTAACTGAGTGAAGGACAATGATGTTACTCATAGGTAGGTTTATAGAAGCTAAGATCATACCCAGATGGGTATGTTTGCAACACAGAGTGAAAGCCATACCTAGTCAACAGCTACTTGTAAAGGAGTTGTCTACTGTGTTGCCTCATTTGATTAGGGAAATGACTCTGTTACCTGTCCACACTTGC
This sequence comes from Pelodiscus sinensis, assembly GCF_049634645.1. Classification (NCBI taxonomy): domain Eukaryota; kingdom Metazoa; phylum Chordata; order Testudines; family Trionychidae; genus Pelodiscus; species Pelodiscus sinensis. Next base: position 7,464,782 of record NC_134717.1, on the reverse strand, counting down.
CTGAGCTGATCTGGTCAGTGGTTATTAACAACACGCAGACTGGCAACTGCCTTCTTCCCAGCCAAAAACCATCTACGCTTCCAGCATGAGATAAAGAAAGGATGAAGAATTGGTGTAAGTCCCTAAAGGTATATCAATACTGCAGTTCTTTTGGAAAAACATTCGTTTTTCTGAAAAAAACTTCAATTATGTCCACACTGCAATTGTGTTCTTTTGAAAAAAAACAATCAAAAGAACCGAACGGCTACATCTAGCCTGGCATGATTTTCCGCAAATGCTTTTAACGGAAAAGTTTTCCGTTAAAAGCATTTGTGGAAAAGAGCATCTAGATTGGCACGGATGCTTTTCCGCAAAAAGTGCTTTAGCGGAAAAACATCCATGCCAATCTAGATGCGCTTTTGCGCAAAACAAATCTGAGCTGTCTACACTGGCCCTTTTGCGCAAAAGGACTTTTGCCCGAATGGGAGCAGCATAGTATTTCCGCAAGAAGCACTGGTTTCTTACATGAGATCGTCAGTGTTCTTGCAGAAATTCAAGCGGTCAGTGTAGACAGCTGGCAAGTTTTTCCGCAAAAGCAGCTGCTTTTGTGGAAAAACTTGCCAGTCTAGACACAGCCAGGGGGTTTTCCGACATCGGTAAACCTCTTTCTACAAGGAAGAAGTCTTTTTGTGAAAGAGTTTTTTTGGAAAAAGGCGTGTCTTGATGGGGAAGAGGGAGTTCTTTCACAAGAAGAGGAAAGAGGAAAAAGCACAGGTGCCCTTGTGGCCATTCCGTCCATAGCAATCACAGCTTACATGCGAGAGAGCGTCCATTCAGTGTAGATGTTATCTGTTGAAAAAGTAGATTACTTTTCCGATGCGTTTTGGCAGAGTGGATGCTCTCTTTCGGAAGAAGTTTTTTTAGAATATCTCTTCCTGAAAAGCTTCTTCTGAAAGAAGCCTGAAGTCTAGACATAGCCTAAGCTGAAAATCCCAGGAAGGGAGCAAGGATCGGGTTTTAGACAGAGGCAGGCACTGATTATCTTCAAGGACACGAATGTGCTTCAAGGGAAATTTGTGTTGAATACATTTTTTTTTGCATAATGAGCAAAAAATAATTTTCTAAAACACCTTCCACCTCACCTTGTGTCTCCTTCAGAAGAGCAGGCCGGCTAGAAAAAGGTTCCCATCTTGTATGTATGGAACTGATTGTTCCTTCCTAAGTGGAGCACTTTACATTTCTCTTTATTAAACTTCATCCTGTTTACCTCTGCCCATTTCTCTAACTTGCTAAGGTCATTTTGAATTATGTCCCTATCCTCCAAAGAAGTTGCAACCCACCCAGTTTGGTATCATCTGCAAACTTAATAAGCTTACTCTCTATCCCAATATCTACATCATTGATGAAGATATTGAACAGTATGGGTCCCAAAACAGACCCTTGCGGAACTCCACTTGTTATCCCTTTCCAGTGTAGACAGCATAGTACTGTTTTCCTCAAAAAAGCCCCGATCGTGAAAAAGGCGATCAGGGCTTTTTTGCGGAAAACCGTGTCTAGATTGGCCACGGACGCTTTTCCACAAAAGTGCTTTTGTAGAAAAGCATCCTGCCAATCTAGACGCGCTTTTCCGAAAATGCTTTTAACCAACCAGTGTGTAACAGACTGATCTGACAATGGCAAAGAAATCCCTTTAAAGAATGACTTACATTACTTTGTGTTTATTGCTGCTGTCTGGGGTAGCAACTGAATCTTGGATCCGGCTTGTCTACGCTACGGAGAAGATCATCATTGCCACAGTCAATCTTCTGGGGTTCGAGTTAATGGGTCTAATGAAGACCCACTAATTTGAACTGAGAAGGTGCTCCTGTTGGTGCCGGTAGTCATAAGAACATAAGAACATAAGAACATAAGAACGGCCGTACTGGGTCAGACCAAAGGTCCATCTAGCCCAGTATCCTGTCTGCCGACAGTGGCCAGCACTAGGTGCCCCAGAGAGGGTAGACCGAAGACAATGATCAAGCGATTTGTATCCTGCCATCCCTCTCCAGCCTCTGACAGACAGACGCCAAGGACACCATTTTATCCCCTGGCTAGTAGCCTTTTATGGACCTAACCTCCATGAAATTATCTAGCTTCTGTTTAAACTCTATTATAGTCCTCACCTTCACAGCCTCCTCTGGCAAGGAGTTCCACAGGTTGACTACACGCTGTGTGAAGAAGAACTTTCTTTTATTAGTTTTAAACCTGCTCCCCATTCATTTCATTTGGTGTCCTCTAGTTCTTCTATTTAGGGAACTGATAAATAACTTTTCTTTATCGGCCCTCTCCACACCACTCATGATTTTATAGACCTCTATCATATCCCCCCTCAGTCTCCTCTTTTCTAAACTGAAAAGTCCTGCTCCTCACAAGGAGTAAGGGAATTCGATGGGGACATGCGCTCTTGTCAACCTCCCGCTGTGCGGACATTGTCAAAACGTGATTTAAGATACTTCGACTCCAGCTATGTAATTAACGTAGCTGGAGTTGCATCTCTTAAGTCAACTTTCCCCGTTAGCGCAGACTAGTCCCTAGAGAACACAGTGATATGACACAAAACTAAAAGCCTTTAGCTTGGGGAGTGCCTATGGCTATGCATGCGGGAAGGGAAGGGAACCTGGGGAAGGGAACCTTTCTTGGGTCGGGAGCCAATGACCCACAGAAAAATCAGTTGGGGGCCACACACACGTGACAAGCAAAAAAAAAACCCCAAATCAAAACAAACAAAAAACCCAACAAACAAACCCTCACTGATGTGGCCCCCGACTGAGAAGGAGAAAAAGCTTCAGAGCGGAAGCCAAGTTAGTTGAACTGGAAAAACTTAAAAAACAACAAATAGTCTTGCAGCACCTTAGGATGAACAAAACATGTAGATGGGATCATGGGCTTTTGTGGGCAGACTCTCCACATTCCCCCTCACACAACGGAGCCTACGGGGGCCCAGGCTAGGACATTTTGTGTGCTCCAGCCCCACAGGCAGTGGGGGCGGGGCTGGAGCACCAGCACAGGCACCCCAGTGCTGGGGGTTGAGGGAGAGCACTGAGCCTCGGAAAACAGATCCAGGCAAGCTGGGGGCTATATCTGGCTCCTGGGCCTTCGGTACCCACCCACCGCTCTAAAGTGTGCTCAAGTCCCATTCATTCTGCTGAGGCCAGAAGGTGGAGGAGAATAATGTGGATTTTCATCAGGATGCTCCCTCAGACCAAAGGTCTTGCTAGAGCAAGCAGCTCAAGGCGTGAGCTGTGGCAGTTCTGCAAATGTACCATGCTCCTTTTATAATCAACAGGCCTGTGGAAAACCAAGAGGCAGCAGTTGAGAAAAAGATCCTCTTTTAACACGGTTAGTGTTCCACTAAATGAAGTTTTTTCCAAGTCTGAGGCTATTTTAGGGACTCCAACGCCATCCCTTACCTGCGAGCCTTCAGAAACCACGCCACTGTGAGACTGTTTACCCTTTCAAGTGGATGGCTTATACAAAAAGGGGTAAACAAAGTAATGGATCTACACACAATAAAGTACCTGCTATTAAGGGGTCTCAGGGCATTTTGCAGACATTAACGAATTAAGCCTCTTAGCACCTTTGGGAAGAAAGCAAATACTGTCAGACTCTTTTTTACTGGAGGAGAGGCATGCGAGGTTAAGTTATTTGCCCAAGGCCACACAGTGCAATCAGTTGCAGATCCCTGAAAAGCCCTGAGAAATCCAGGCTCTTCGTCCTTTGCTAAAACAGGCAAACCAGCACACCACTTATTCAACTTAGATCCAATATAAACCACTGATCCTGAGGTAAATGTCACTGGCGTGCATCTGCGTGGGAACGGAGAAGCCAGGCAGGGCAAGGAGGTTTTGCTTACAAATCAGTGGCATAGTCAGACCCCCTGAAAGATAATTAACTACAGCTGCCCAGGCCTGTAGGGCAACAGCACCTCCCAGAAACAGGCTCTAACCGGGGGTACGGGTGCTCTGGAGTGAGGGGTTCCATGTCAGCCACTTTGCCTTCACCCCCTGCATTAGGAGCTCCAAAGAGGTTCAAAGCTTGAGATTAGGGTTTCTCTGATGAGAGCCAGAGAGAGAAACATCTACAGACAGGGCTCAGAGTGGGGGGCCCGACTGACTCTGACAAAGGACAAGCAGCTAACTCAGAAAAACACAAAGGAGCTGCCACCGAACAATCCCGAGCAGCCAATGACCATGTCTCAGGGATCGCACTCTGCTCATGCTGCTACCTTGATGTTTCTGGATGCTGGGGATGTCACTATCCCCGGGGCTGAAGTTTGCAATGTCATCTCCCTTCCTCCAGCTATGTTGATTTTGAAAAGAAAAAGACAAGAGATCCAACGCTGACTTCAAACAAGCCCATCAGCCAGCTGTTGGTGTCCGTAAAACGGAGGCATCCGCAGATGCTTTGGAGGTGGGATTGGTTAGAAAGTGCAAAAGTGCATCTTACTGTCCACTCGATCCTTTTCCTCCAGTCTGTATAAGCCTCAGTCTCTTAACAAAGCAAGATCAGTGATACAATTAACACGAAGAGTCCTTTAGTCAATCATCGCCTCAAGGAAAACAGAGGTTCAAAACTACATTTCAATGGGAGAAAAAGATGCACTTTGCTTTTACATTTTTAGTAATTCCATTTTAATGCAGCCCTTATCTACACAAAGCAATGGAAAGGAATGGATTCTGGCTGAGAACTACTGATGGTCAATTTCATTTTGGATCTTCAATGACAAACAATGATACAGTAATTCCTCATTTAACATGGTAGATGCGTTGCAGAAAATGATCGTGTTAAGTAAAAACGTGTTATGGGGGGGGGTCAATTTTCCCACTGAAAATAATGGAAAAGGTGGGGGTTACATTTCAAGCAGTGGCGTCTGTTGGGACTGGGACATAAGGTTGGGGGAGAAAGGGGACTGGGTTATAGCAGGGAGGGGAGGAGTTTGGCTCTGGGGAAGGGAAGGGAAGGGGAGGAGGATTGGGTTGGGAGTATGCCCCTGTGACAGGTCTACCGGGACCCGCACTGTGTCTGGTGAGGGAGGGGTCACTGGGGAGTGGCACAGTGAGTGGCGAACCCTCTGCCACTTTACAGGGAGGCAGGGGAAACCCCACGCAGATGCAGGCGATGGGCCGGCTGGGGAAACCCAGCCACTGGCCTGCAAGTGGGGGCAGAGGAGAGGGAGCAAGGCATCCGGCGAGGGGGAGTCAGCAGGGAACGGCGCGGCGAGCAGCGACCCCTCCGCCGCTTTGCAGGGAGACAGAGGAAGCCCCGCACAGCCGCTGTCAATGGGCCAGCTGGGGAAATCGTGTTATTCTGGGGATGGTCGTGTAATTCAAAAAATGTTTCCTAAAAAAAAATCATGCTATCGCAAAAATGTGTTAAGCGGGCACGTGTTAAATGAGGGTATGTCTACACTACCCCGCTAGTTCGAACTAGCGGGGTAATGTATGCATACCGAACTTGCTAATGAAGCCCGGGATTTGAATTTCCCGGGCTTCATTAGCATAAAGCCGGCGCCGCCATTTTTAAAAGCCGGCTAGTGCGAACCCCGTGCCGCGCGGCTACACGCGGCACGGGCTAGATAGTTCGAACTACGTAGCCATTCCGAACTATCTGTACTCCTCGTTCCACGTAGTCTGAACTATCTAGCCCGTGCCGCGTGTAGCCACGCGGCACGGGGTTCGCACTAGCCGGCTTTTAAAAATGGCGGCGCCGGCTTTATGCTAATGAAGCCCGGGAAATTCAAATCCCGGGCTTCATTAGCAAGTTCGGTATGCATACATTACCCCGCTAGTTCGAACTAGCGGGGTAGTGTAGACATACCCTGAGGAATTACTGTACTCCTTTTACAATCCCTTGGGAAGATACACTCACACCAAGTAGTGTCTTATTCTGAGAAAGGATCCCATTGAAATCAATGGGACTAACTGCAGAATACATCACATTACAGATTATGAAGTGCTCAGATAATATGGTTCCCATTACTATTAAAGTACCTAAAATAAATAGCCATTACCCAATGTCTCTAAAGGGTGGCAGGATCTGGCCCGCAGAGTTTGTGTATGTGTGTGTGGGGAGCTACTTGATACACTTTCATATTTGTTTCTTTGGAGTTTAAATATTGTGGTTGGAACGCCAAAGCACCCAAGGGCTGTAGGGATCTGAAGGGAGATGTTTGAGTTTGTGTGATGTTCCCAGAATAATGATCTTGCTGTTTGAGTGAGTTGGGCAAATGAATGAGCACAAGCAAAACATCTTTGCTGAAAGCACAACCAAAGTTAATGCACCATTAATAATGATCCAAGTGAATTACTAAAGGGGATAAGACAGTTGGGGTCAGGGAAGGTCTGAGACAAAGAAGAGGGAAAATTGGGACACAGAAACATGACAGAGCAGATCACATTGGTACGGCTATGGGATTCTCCTTAGATGAAGTCATGTATTACCACACAGAATATTAACTGCCTTGCAGGGAAAGGCATTCCCAAGGCTACCAGCCAAATTAATGCAGGAAGAAGAGAAAAACATAGCAGAAACAAAACACACACAGTAGCTGTCACTTAACAATGCACCCAGCCCATTTGAGAGCTTAACTTTAATATTACATCTTTCAAGCAGTTTACAAAACACGCCACTCACAGAAAGTGTGTGCTTACCTTAAAAGGATATGTATGTGGTTGCTTATCACACTGGTTCGCACATTTTTAAACCAGAGATGAGCATGTGTCTTGCAGAATAACAGTTGTCCCTCCCCATAGTTACTGCAGCACTTTTTAGCCAAGGGTTCTTGGTACATCCGTGGCAACAACAGTCTTTTCTGTAAAGGGCTAGCATGGTCTTCTAGAGGTTAAAAAGGAGCCAGAATTTCCATTTCTACCTCTCCCACTGACTCGTTGCATGACATTAAGGATGTGTCTAGACTACAGGATTTTTTCGAAAAAAGTGGTCTTTTTTTTTTTAAAAAAAAACAAACCTTTCCCTGCATCTAGACTACTGCCGTGTTCTTTCAAAATTAAATCAAAAGAATGTGGCAGTTTTTTCGACCATGCAAAAACTCGTTTTACGAGGAAGAACACCTTTTTTTGAAAGTGCTCTTTCGAAAAAAGGCGCTATGTAATGCAAACTGTGCTTTTTCAAAAGAGAGCATCCAGACTGCCTGAGTGTTCTCTTTCAAAAAAGCAGCTTGCTTTTTTGAAAGTACAGGTTGTAATCTAGATGCTCTTTTTCGAAAGAGGCTTTTTTGAAAGAGGCTTGCAGTCTAGATGTAGCTTAAGTTACTTACTCATCTCTATGTGGGTAGTTCCCCTCCCCCATCTGTAAAATGGAGCTAATACTTGCCTACCTCTGGGGGTTGGTTGGTGTTCACGGAACTCTTTAAGTCGTAATGCATTAATTACTCAGTAGGATGTTAATATTCATAATGGTTCCAATTGGCAGGGCCATCAAGAGGGCTACATCAGGCATACTTTTCTTTGGGTTTGGCTTTTTTCGTATTGTATTTAGCTTCCATGTTCATAAATTGTTAGTTAATTATCACTCGATATTAATTACCTGTTCAACCATCTTGACCAGGTGATTCAGGGAAAGGAAGAACGAACTTCAGGACTAAACATATTGACAAATACCAGGCTAACTGGCACTCTGCTGTGCTTAGGCACCACACTCAAAACTTCACAGCTACAACAGGGATATGAGCATGATGCAGGAGCTCCTGCTCCTAAAAGCTATCAGTTGTGCTAGGAGAGAATCTCCCTTAGCTTTCTGCCATATAGCGCATGTGACATGTATGAGCAAATCTGTTTCCATCCGATAGAGAGCAGTGGTCAGTTTCAGTTTCTCTCTCGCACACACCAGTTATTACAAAGATTGCGTAATCCTGATTGTGAAGACAATTCTATCTGGAACAACAGCTTCCAGGTTGTTGAAGAAGGCAGCACGCTTAGCGCAACTAAAAGAGGGGGAAGTAAGGAAATAACCTCACTAGCCAATTAAAAAATTGTGGCGGGATATTGAAAGGGAACCCAGAGGCAAACGGACATCGTAGTGATATTTACAGCCCTTTTAGGCGTAAACTGGGAGAAGCTATTGCTTTGATTAGCATGGAACGCTTGAGAAGTAAACAACCAGTCATAATGACAAATATTTTGCACTTCTTTAGCTCGCTGCACCAGAGGATCTCAAAAACATTTAATGAACTAGTCCCTACAACTCCACTCCAAAATGAGGACTAGCATCCCCATCATCCTCACTTTATATGTGGGTAAACTGAGGCACAGTGGGGTGAAATATCTGGGTTTAAGTTAACCATGGTAGATCTGGAAACAAAGAATCAAGAACACACTCCTAACCTTCTCCTGTAATGAACAAGCAATATTCTCTCAATCCCAGACAAAAACCAACCTACACCTCAGTTTGGTCAGAGTGTAATTTAAACTCTATAGCTTCTTTGGCTTTCTTTCACAATACAGTAATGATACCATGTGCAGAACTGGGTTGTGCCCTCGAAAGCTCATGATACTGTCTACCTGTTTTGTTAGTCTTTAAAATGCTACCAGACTATTTGTTGTTTTTTAAGTTTTTTCTGTTATAGACGAACTCGGCTACCCCGCTGAAACTTTTGACCATGTGCAGATTTACTTCATCTGCACGTAAGCTCCCTTTTCTCTGCCTCTGCAAGAGAAGTTATTGCATTATGCAAGCTTTGGATGCTACTCATCTCTATTACTGTAATGCTTGTGTTATGCATAGTATTTTATAAAGCATCATTTCTTATAGTTTTACTGGGGCACCCTCATCATAAAATACCCCACTCTATATTGAAGGCCTCACCACACAAAGAAAACAATATTTAATGCCTTGCCAGAGGTCTTTCAAAGCAAAAAAATTAAGACGTTTTATCAGCCTCAGAGCTTTGGTGAAAAATGAGATGCTTCCCCTTTAAAGAATATTGGAGTAAAGTTTCTTTGGAACGGTAGCAGCACATGGCTGGCTATGCACAGGAGTAAACCAAGCCAGCACTGAAGGGATTGGTTAAACAGCTTTATTCCATCACAGAAACAGCTCCATTGTTTCAGATCAGGTGGAAGAACAAAGGAAAGGACCTCTGGAGAGTTGGAGGGCTGCTTTTATCTGATTTACCCAGACAAATCCCTGAAGGTATGTGGAACTAGAATGCTACAGTCCTGTACACTCAGGCTGTTGGTACTTGCTTCTCTATGAATTACAATCACTCTGACGTGTGCCACAAGAGCAGAACATGAATTTACTCCACAGAATACTTGGAGGGAAGGGGCATTAGGAGCACATTCCATCCCCCAGAATGCAGAGCACTGCCAGACATGTGCAATGTGCATTAGGCACTCCAGAAAGGGAGAACACACCACTATGTTGTCATGAAGCACTAGTCTCAATGCAGCAGGCATTTATACTCACTCGTGAAGAGGACACCCAGGCATACACGTGGATACAGTCTCAGTATTTTATTGGCAAAGCTTCACTTATCAACGCTGCTGGCAGACTCAGCAGTCGGGCAGACAGGTGTAGTGGTTAGAGCACAGGACTTTTAGCTGAAACACACAGGCACTCCTAAATGGGCACAGACCAATGATTTGCCTAACCATGTATCCTCCCTTCATCACTAGCCAGCACCAGATTCTGTTGAGGAAGGAGAGGGGTGGCAGCTGCATCATGGAAGTCTCTGGCCTTGGTGCACCATGGGATATGTAGTTTAGTTGGGTATCCCAACCCACAGAAAAAGTGGGACATAAGGAAATGTACAACTCCTAGGAAGCATCATGAAAGGATCTCTCCGCTGAAATATTTGGGTCTTTGATCATTTGATTTCTTGATGAAAATTTTCCATGCAAAGCAAGCATTTTTGCGAAAAAACCCTAATCTGGGCAAAACCACCATTTTCTAAAATGGAAAACTAGCCCTTAAAATAAAACTTTCCGACATCACAGGAATTATGGGAGGCTTCATTTAGTCAGGGGTATTATGAGCTGTGAGATCTTGGGATGGAAGGCTCTGGGTACATTCAAAGTATTATTATTCTGCTAGACTCCGCAGGCTATGTGGTAACCCGAAAGGGACTCGTTGTTTATACTCATTCAGGATGGATACGGAACATGAAAGAGTCAATGGACACTCAATCCAGTTCTGCCCCACAGGAGCAAGGGAGGCGTCTCTACCACGGGTGGCTTTATGTTCACTTGAACCTACATAAGGGCAGGGAAAGCAGAGTGTGCACAACCCCCACCTCCCAGTTTGGTCCCTCATGAAGCAGAGGCATCATTCTGGCCTCTGGGGTAGCCTGTGCAGATCAAGGTGGAGTGTGGGGTCACACCTGTGTGGGGAAACACCCACTCCTCACATGTTTAGCATAAGTCATTGCCGTCAGCTTATAGCAGGGCTATTCAACACACAGCCCGTAGGCCACATACAGCCCGCGGCCCGTTTGTTTGCGGCCCGCAGTGCAGTTTGGGTTTACTCGGGGCTCAACACATGGCCCGTGGGTGGGAGCCAAAACAAAAAAGTAGCCAATATCATGGTCTTCTGTTGATATGCATTTTAGTAGTTCAATTCCTGGACTGTCCTTGCTCATTAGAAGTGCTGTCATATGGGTGGAAATCAGGTCAATACTGCATTTTATTAATATCAGCAGAACTGGCTTAAATGGGGCCTGTGTGTTGTGTAGTCCTGCCGTAATCTTTGTATTCATGGCCATCAGTGTGAAAGAAGCGATTTGCATATATTTGCATGGATATGCAACCACAGTTAAGTTGCAGCCCTCGGCATGTGCTGAGAATACCGTTGTGGCCCCCAGGGCTTCCAATGTTGAGTTGCCCTGGCCTATAGATTTTATGGGCAAGTCAGTCACTCTGCAGAAGGAAGGCATGTTTTAACTAGGGATGTAAAAGCCCATTTAATTAGTTAACCAGTGAAATGTAGTGATAATCACTACGGCGAATCAGTTAAGGGGAAGAGTCACTCCAGCTCAACTGGGTTACTCATTCACATTCCTAGTTTTAACTGCTCCTGCGAGGCAAAAGAGCCTCTTATTTTTAATTGAATTTCACTAACTGGAAATGTCCGCAGGATCTGTACAATGTTTGAACACAAGCATGTGGGGAGGTCTCCCTTCTGGCTACCACATCCTATGGAAGTCCAGCAGTGATATTCTCTCTCGACTCCATTTGACCCACTGGCATTTTCGTTCCAAATAAGTCACCGATTCTCAGCTTTGCCTTTTGTCCTATCAGCTCTACTGTGACAGTCTCAGTCTTTGGGACAAACGTGCTGCACGGTGCCTCCTGCTGCCTCATTCGTGGCTCTCAAGGGATCGTCGGGAGTGGCATTTGCATGGAGAAAAGCCAGAGAACAGCCAACTTGGCGGCCACGGCAAAATGTTCTCCCAAAGTCAGTGTGCGGAAGTTGATTATTTGTGTATGTATTCTTTATATTAGGATAGTGTTGCCTCAAAGAAGATCAGGTTTAAGGGTATGGGTGTGCATGTGTGTGCACACATGCACTACAGGGTGCTACAGTAACACAAACATGAGTTGGACGAGAAACACACGGGTGGGGGAGTGGCATGGCGACGATCACCCAACAGGTCATGTGGTGAGCTGGCAACAGAACCCACTCCAGTGACTAGACCACTCCATCCAGTGGCCAACATCACTGTTCTCTTCTGTGTCGCTCACCAAACAGAAGCCTCTGCTTACTCCTGACCCGTGGACACACAGCGGAGGCTTGCTTATGAAGCAGGAATTCCCCACTGACGCTGGTGTTGTACAAAAAGCCTGAGGAAACTGTAAATACTGAATCACAGAAGACCAAAGCAAACAGCCTCACACAACTTATTAATTCTGCAGGTCTGGAGCTGCAAGTGCTAAGAGTCTTGAAAAATCATTTAATTGCCAGGTTGTCAGGCCAAAATATATTGTTAGGGCCTCTGATAATAAGACAGTTCTTAAGATAGTTGAGCCACAAGCTCCGACTACAGAGATCCTTGTTACTTTCTACTCAGGTTCCTCATCCCAACAGGAAGTACTTAATAAGAATAACAATATCCTGAAAGGCTAACCCACAGCAGTGTAATTAAAAAGCTTTTTTTGTCTCACTTTGAGGGGGGGGGGGGGTAGAGGGGGAAATGAAAATCAGACAGGAAATTCCACTAGAATAAGCTGGCTTATGTCCTAATAACACAAACCTGTGCCAACTCCTCCAGAAGGCCCGGGATGGGAGGGGGAGTGAATAAAAAAGAAAAGCCCTCAAGATTGACTCAGAGTTGGGACCCCGTGGCCCAGCTGCAATAGTGAATCTAAAAAGGAGAGAGGGGACACAAACAAACCAAGGAAGTTTGCTTTTCTAGTCGGCCACTGTTACATAATGTAGCTGTTGTATTACAGCGAGGCCACTGCAGCTTTGTCCAGAAAGCACGCAGGCCGCTAAGATTGAAAGGCCAGATGGATCTCGGGGCTTGTGTTCTCCCAACAGCTGCAGTGAGAAAATGGAGAAAAAGATTCCAAGCAGCTAGGAAAAAAACCCGGCGTGTAAGAGGCAGAGGGGAGCAGATGGCTGTTAAACTTGTGCCTAAGTGGAGGTAGGTTTTTAGTGTTTTATAGTTAATGGGGAGGGGGGGGGGGGAATCTCACACACACACACACACACACACACACACACACACACACACACACATTCCTCAAGAGAACAATGTTTCAGGGGAAACATGCATATACGTTTATTTCACTTATCAGGAGACTCTTCCCCGTGTCTTGCTAACGGCCTAATTTTGCTTCTCCACGCAAATCAAGAGAGGCCTGGCTGTCAGGGGGCCCCGACTGAGCGCTTGCAATCACAACCAAGGAGATTTGCCACTGATTTCAATGGGCTCGTGCCCCTAGATGCCAAATCCTGACATCAGCATCTTCCCTGGTGGATTTCTCCTTGCACTGCATTCCCCAGTGGCAGCTACATCGCCTGAAGCCATTTGTGAGAAGCACTGTGTGAATCAAGCAGGCAGCTAAGTGCCTGGTTTCCACTATTTGTAGGTATTCCTTTTAGGACTTCTATGCCCCCTCCCCCATTCCCCTAGCATCTGAGTACTTCACAGTCTTTAATCGATACATTCTCACTGCTCCCTGCAAGGTAGAAAAGTGCTATTATCCCCATTGTACAGATCTGGTACCAAGGCACATAGAAATTAAGGGACTTCTTCACAATCACATGGGAGAGCGTAGTGTCTATGACAGAGCTGGGAATTAAGCCCAAGTCTCCTGAGTTTTAGTAGACATAGCAGAGAGATAGCTGAAACTCTTCTGGAGCTTGCAGTTGGAAAGTTTTACCTAACATTTAATTTAAATTTGCCTTTCTGCAGAATAAATGGGCTACTTCAAGTCCTGCCTTCAGTGGACATGGAGAACAACTGATCACCTTCCCATCAAGAAGAGCCTTTAACAGATTTGAAGACAGTTATTAGGTTCCTTTCATCTACTTTTCTCAAGACTAAACATGCTCATGTTTGGGGTTTTTTAGCCTTTCCCTATAGGTCAAGGTTTCTAGGCTTATTTTTATTGTTCTTCCTTGGACTCTTTAGTATGTCTACACCTTTCCTAAAGTGCAGTGCCTAGAACTGGATGCAAAATTCCATGATGGAGCAGAACAATTACTTCCCGGCTACGTCTACACTGGCATGATTTTCCGAAAATGCTTTTAACGGAAAAGTTTTCCGTTAAAAGCATTTTCGGGAAAATCGCGTCTAGATTGGCAGGATGCTTTTCTGCAAAAGCACTTTTTGCGGAAAAGCGTCCATGGCCAATCTAGACACGGTTTTCTGCAAAAAAAGCTCCGATCGCCATTTTCACGATCAGGGTTTTTTTGCGGAAAACAGTACTATGCTGTTTACACTGGCCCTTTTGCGCAAAAGTCTTTCGGAAAAAGACTTTTGCCCGAACGGGAGCAGCATAGTATTTCCGGAAAAGCACTGATGATTTTACATGAGATCGTCAGTGCTTTTCCAGAAATTCAAGCGGCCAGTGTAGACAGCTGGCAAGTTTTTCCGCAAAATCATTTGATTTTGCGGAAAAACTTGCCAGTCTAGACACAGCCCCCATGTCTCATGTATGACACTCCTGTAAGCGCGCCCTTGAATAAATCTCGCTTTTCACAGATGCATCCCATTGTTGACTCATGCAATTTGTGATCCGATGTAGCCCTGAGATCCTTCTCAGTGCTACCACCTAGCCAGTTATTCCCCATTTTGCAGTCAGGCTTCTGATTTCACATGTTCATGTTGCTGCCTAGAGCCACGCAGAAACCCACATGTAGGAGAATGCAGAAATCCAACTCATTACTGGAACCAGCTCCTCCACCCTGAGAGCTTCATTTTTGATCTGAGGAAGTCTTCCTTGGAACCAGAGGTGCCTACTTCCCTTCTAGCAGTGGGTGCTCGATTCCCCTCCTCTGCTCCCACTGTATCCCTTTCTTCAAGACCCTGCCCTGCCCCCGCCCCATTCCACCTCTTCCCCCAGCCCCAGCCCTGCTCTGCCCCACCTCCGTTACACTCCTTCCCCCAAGACCCTGCCCCGCCTCTTTCTCCCCCGCCCTCAGAGCTGGAAGGAGCACACAACATGGCACTCCGGCGGTGATTTAAAGGATCCTATGGCTCTGGCTGCTGCTACTGCCGCAATGGCACCGAGCCCTGAGGAAACTGCCCCCTTTGCTTCCCACTTTGATGGGCCTGTCAGTATTAAAGACTCTCTGCTAACATCTACGATAAAGCTAGGAGGTCCCCTAGATCCAAAGGACAAGGAAAGTTCAGGGGCTCCTCGACTGGAGACAACCAGGGATGCTCAAACATATGAAGACAATCTGGAAACAAACGAACAAAAAAAGAGGCTAAGCACATTACCTATTTATTCTGAATGACTAATTTCCCATACGGAACTTTCTACATATATCAGTATGTTTATTAGGGTCCCAGCTCTCCACTCAGTACTCATTTGAGTAAATTCTTACTCATAAGTGTCACTGCAAGTTGTAATCCATTGCACTTCTGAGGAGCAGGCCTTCCGGTTTTTGGGTTGTCCCTTACCATCCATTAGTTGTTAGTCAGGGTGTGTCTAGACTACAGGATTTTGTCGACAAAAGTGGACTTGTCGACAAAACTATACCTGCATTTACTCTACCGCCGTGTTCTGTCGACAGTAAGTCGACAGAACGCGGTAGTTTTGTGAACGGTGGTAAACTTCATTCCACAAGGAATAACGCCTTTTGTCGACAGAACTCTGTCAACAAAAGGCGCTATTGCATCCACACTGTGCTTTTTCAAAAGAGAGCGTCTAGACTCTGTCGGAAAAGTGGCTTGCTTTGTCGACAGAACTGGCTGTAGTCTAGACGCTCTTTGTCGACAGAAGCTTTGTCGACAGAATCTGTCGACAAAGCGTCTGTCAACAAAAGCCTGTAGTCTAGACGTACCCTCAGAGACTGGTTGGGTGACAAACAATAGCATGGATTTGTCAAGGACAAATCATGTCAAACCAACCTACTAGCTTTCTTTGGCTGGTAGCAAGCCTTATGGGTGGAGCGGAAGTCGTACGGCCTCACGTAACCTTCTCATAAACAAATTCAGGAAATTCAACCTAGTTGGATGTACTATAATGTCAGTGCATAGCTGGTTGGACAAAAGAAGGTAAAATGAGTGTTTAAGTACTGCTCTGAAAAGGAGTGACTCAAGCAAGAGTCTAAGTTGTTTCCTAAATCAGAGCCTGGATGAACAGCTCCAGCTGAAACTGTTTGTGTCTATGGGCTCCCTCTGCAGGGATGCCTCCCACTGCCCCTGGTAAAGCTATGCCTATTCCAGATTACAAATAGCTTCTCAATCTTCCATGATGAAATTGTGCTGCCAATGTAGTACAGGCATTTCTACCCTCTGCAAACCAAACCGCAGAGACAAGTTTATTTTCGCTACACAGGTAGCACAAGCTAGCAAGAGGCATTCACATTGAAAACAAAAGTTGCTCTTAAAGGTCATGGCTTGACAACTCCTTCCCATCTTCATGACAGCTCACTTTATTTCATTTTTGAGTGGAGCAAATGAAATTTGGAAAAACCAACATGGAATCTGCTGCTCGTTTTGATCAAATAACATTTTAGGGAACCGAGTCAAGCATGCATGTTTTAAACTACTAGCAAGTTATAACTGAGCTTTTGGACTTTTTGCTTTGTATTCTTGCTCTGAGGTGCTGAGCATCTGAGTTGCTTTCAGAAAGGAGTTAAGTGAGCTCCCAATACTTCAGGCTTGTCTTCACTTACCCTAAGACTGACATTTCAGAGATCAACCTCTCGGGGTTCACTTTAGCAGGTCTAGAAAGGACCCACTACATTGATCACTGATGGTGCCCCCATCAACCCTGGTATTCTACCGGGGCACAAGGAGTTAGGGAAGCTTCTTGCTGACCTCCCGCAGTGGGGACACTGCAGAAATTCCACTTAAGGTACATCGACTCCAACTACGCTAATCGCATAGCTGGAGTTGCATATCATAGGTCGACTTTCTCCCATAGCGTAGTCTTGGCTTAATGAGGTCAGGCCAGAAAGAACCGCTAAAGTCCATAAATATTGAGAGGATACTGAATGTGGCAATCTTTAAATACACCAAAGGCAGTCGGTATGGTCTGAGCAGAGGAGGGGAGGGGAGTTATCTGTTTTACCCAGCTGTGTTTTTGGTGCCGACTAATAACCCCCATGCATCATCCTGCCTTAGTATGAAAATTTCATGACTGGTGTTAAAAATGGGCCCAGTACAGTTAGTAGCACATTCTCTTTGCAGCTCATGCAAAGTGCTTGTTGTTAGCATGCTGCTTGTGTAATTAGGGTGGTTAAGACTGTAAGGGGTCTTTGGAAGGTCCTGAAGAGTGATTGCAGTTCAGAATAATCACCCACCTGGCTACACACTGATTTATGGCCTGCTCAGTTAATAGCTCTGCTTAACACAGGAGTTTGTCGAGATTAAGTAATTGCCTTAAACAAAAAGTTTATTATCTTTAAAGCTTTGCTGATGAATGACTGGGGGATGGAGAAATCATGGGATAGATCTGCTGGGATTCCCTCACATTAAAAGAAAGAGATTTTAAAAGACAAGCTAGTCCGAACGAAGTTTGAAAGTTCAAACTTACATTGAAACATGATCACAGACAAAATTCCAAGGAGGAGGCTGTGTATATTGGGCACCCTATCATGAATAACAATAATACCTCCCACTTGTGTGGCACATTTCCTCCTAGGCTTTCAAAATGGGTTACAAGCTGTAGCTAAATCTCACACATCACTTGATATAGAGAACTTCATCGTACAAGAATAAATACATAAATAAGTCAAGCTGTAATGGCTATTTCATTTTCACTTACAGTGAACTAGAATTGTCCATTCTAAGTCTAGAAAATACTGCAAATGTTAGTGAAATTAAAGTTTGATGATTTTTTTTTAAAATCACACCCACTGTAATTATTGTTAACCGCTCTTCAGAGGGCTCACAATGGTTAAGTGATTTGACTAAGGTCACACACAGTTCAAGCAGAGATGACAATAGAACCCAGGGGTGCTGATACTCAATCCTTGCTGCAAGCACTGGACCATCTCCCCAGTACACCTGGTGAGACGTGAGAGCCTTTTTTTCTGATTCAATGCATCTCTTTCCTGTAATCAAATAGAGTCCATTTATTGCCATTTGTCTCTAGATTGGCCTGCCACATGCTCATATTACCCCTTAATCCAAATACATATGGTGAGGAGAACAGATGAGTTTTGCACACAAGGATGTGCAGTGGGAGATTAGAACAGCTCTTAAAAGAATAAGGAAAATTACAAAATGCACACTCCATTCGCAGAGAATTAAAGAGGGGCCGGTTCCAAATTCTATTCAAGTCAATTGAAAGATCCTCATTGACTTCACTGGACTTTGGATCAGGCCACAAAATGTCTAGATCTGCTTCATCTACTTTTTTCTTCACCATTTTTCAATACTAAACCATTATTACCACTAGGGAAAAGAACCAATAAGGATGTGAATGCACCATGTAGCTCTCTATCCATCTGTCTGAATCTGATTTGTATCAATTTGAGATAATTTTTTGAGATTTGAGACACATTTTTAAAATATAATGATTTATAGATTTTATATATCACAGTAGATATTAATTAAACATGCTTTTATATGTAATATAGAATCTGAAAGCAGAAAAAGTTGATAATGGATTTCTGTAGTGTCTAAAAATCATAGACCAGGACTGCAGAAACCAGGGTGATAGGCACTGAACAAGCAAAACAAAAAGACAGACCCTCTGCCCTAAAAAACTTTTTAAAACTCCTAATTTAGTGAAACCAATGCAAAGTACTGTGTGGACATGCCTGTTTTGGGTCTAGAGTAGCTTATCTTGCGTTAAATTGTGTCCATTAGGAACAAGTTTGAGATAAATCTAAATAAGTCTATTTCAATCCCAAAGAAAAGGGTCCACAAAAGGTACTGCATTTATTATCTAAATATTAAAACCCCAACTTTAAGGAAAGCCCCAACTTTATTACATAGAGAAGACCGTAGAAAGCCTTTTGGGAGGGTGGGGTATTTAAAAGTGTCAGATCTTAAGAATACACACAAACAAATAGCTGAAAAACAAAAGACCTGAGTCACTCCATTATGGTGAATGAGTTTTTCCTTTGACTTAAATAGGCATAGCTCCTTAGCATGTCACATCATCAGTTGGATTTTGTTAATTTGGAGCTATACCTTTTTTGTGTGATGAGGGATAAGTCTAGTCTTCAAGAAAACTGTTTAACTTGGTTCTATTATGTAACTGTCCGATTTGGCAGTGTATCCTTCAATTGCTGCTTATTTTCTGCGTGGAGAATAAATAAGCAATTGCCTTAAAAATAATCTCTCAAATCTGTATCTACCTGATGCAAATGGACAGAAACCAGATTAGGATTTTCTCTAGCGGAAGCCTCCTACAGAACAATGCTTTTGAGTAGATACTGTCCAAGGATTTTATTGATTTACTCACATGTGTCTAGACTACAGGGTTTTGTTGACAAAAGTGGACTTTTGTCGACAAAACTATACCTGCATCTACACTACCACTGAGTTCTGTTGACAGTAAGTCGACCGAAGGCGGCAGTTTTGTCGACAGCAGTAAACTTCATTCTACAAGGAATAACGCCTTTTGGCGACAGA
Source organism: Pelodiscus sinensis (assembly GCF_049634645.1). Classification (NCBI taxonomy): domain Eukaryota; kingdom Metazoa; phylum Chordata; order Testudines; family Trionychidae; genus Pelodiscus; species Pelodiscus sinensis. Next base: position 7,445,539 of record NC_134717.1, on the reverse strand, counting down.
GTTCTGTCGCCAAAAGGCGCTATTGCATCGACACTACATTTTCAAAAGAGAGCGCCCAAACTCTCTGTTGAAAAAGCGGCTTGCTTTGTCGACAGAACTGTCTGTAGTCTAGATGCTCTTTGTCGACAGAAGCTTTGTCGACAGCTACAGTCGACATAGCCTGTCGACAAAACCCTGTAGTCTAGACGTAGCCTCAATGTTGAAAGTAACATTATCGCTTTTACTGCCCTTGGAGATCCATTCTACTGCACAGGCAGTGTGGGGCCTGGTTCCCCTCTAGCACCAATTTTCAAATGATACTTTTTCACTAACTTCAACGTGGTGACACCCATTATAAACTGGGAGAGAACGGAGAACCGATCAGACAAGCAGATATGGGAAACTGGATATGAGAAGCCTTTGATTTCCGTTGCAAATGGGAAGATGATTACAGAATTGAGACATTTTATTTCAGTGAGACTTGGTTAAAAGAAGTTGTGGTTTTTGTTTCACAAAACCAAAACTGACATGTTTCAGATCCTGGTAATTTTACAAGAGTCCTTAATGTGTGAGGACGGTAGACTTGGGTAAGTTAAGTGGTTTAGAAATTTAATAATGACACTTTCAAAGCATCTCTGCCCCTTTACATTTTACCTAAACTATTCATTTAAATTTCAGACCAAACATAGAAAACAGAAGGATAACTCATGCATTTTTATATGCAATATATGATAAGGTTGCCTAGTAGTTAGAGCAGATAACCGACTTCTCCTTCTGACTCTGCACAGCTGAAAGTTGCTACAGATATAAGAACTTTTATGTCAATATTAAGTATGTACACTACCACAAAGGAGAAATATACTCAAGGATTTTAAAACCATTGGTTTTAAAAACAGCTGACTTTAGATCACAGTCTTTCCCATGAGAAAATTGCTGAAGAGTTTTTTTGACTTCCAGCGACTCACTGCTGTTATCATTCTGAGGTTATGCGCTCCTCTGGTGGTGTTCTAACCCAGGCACTTAACTCACCTTCACATGGCAGGCATGTTGGCGCTTGCAAATGAGCTTCCTTTCCCATCACCTGGATGTGATCAGCTAAACAAATTGTTGTGTGCTGACTCCTGTTTACAGAGTGATTTTGAGAAGCTGACATTTTCTTTCCATAGCTCCAAGCTGTCACATTTTATAATTCAAATATTTCCTACATGGGAGCTAATCTTGTGAACCAATAATGCTACCAATTAGAGCCATTTGACACCGTATTTTCTCCACAACCTCTTTAGAGTTAACTGTTTTTAGTGCTGGTGGAGGGAACCATTCTGAAAGGGTTGGAAAATGGAGCCCCTTAATCTACACAGAGTATTCCAGTCCCTTACACTACCTGACTCATCTTTCACCTTGAAAGGTCTCCTTTCTAAAGGAGGGTGATACTTTGAGTTCCACGACCCATTCATTCCTCTTTTTTTGCTGTTGAGTCTGCCCAAGGTGGAAATCAGTACCAACTGTGCTAGTGATTTTTAGGATGTGGACATCTGTTTAATAAAAATTGGACTGAGACCATCAATTCCCTTCACATGGACTACTGAACGCTCCTCAGATGCTGGAAACTTTCTCCAACAACTGAACTAGAACCTATGTGAAACAGTGATTGCTTATTAGCAATCACTGGTGTCATTCCAGCCCCCTATTTTAGGGTACCAAGATGCCCTTGATTTATATTTGCATATGCTTGCTTATGTTTAAAACAAAAAGGCTCTAGATGACAAAATGTAAATGCCACTGGATGGATTTGAACCTGGGACCTGTGGAGTTTAGTGTAGGAACCTCTACCCTTTGAACTAAAAGCCAGCTGGTTCGCAGCCTGTGCAGTAGAGGACTCGTGTTCTCATCTGTTGCTGTGATGCAGGTGCTACTGGATTGGACAGTGAACCATACTAGGGGTGAGGGTTACAAAAACAGTAAGACAAAAAGGAGAGATTGCCTCACAGGAGCAAAAATCATTGCTCAAGAAATGTATTGTACTCTTTAGAGACATTGAAGACCTTCGTGGGAAGAAGGAAGGTGAAAAGAGCTAAATGCATTTGCACTTGTATTATCTAATTTGCCAGAGCCATTGTTGATCGAAATGAAGACACTGTCTATCTGGGATCACTCTGAGGATCCAAATGGCTCTGGCTTTGCTCTCCAAGAACAGGTCAACATCACAGAAGATGAAATATTGTCCTGACAAGTGAATGGACAGGAAAATGAGGCTAGGTAAATAGGAAAAAGGTGAGGAGGTCAGACATGCAAGATAACCCTGTATCTGACACCTCCTCCTTTTCTTTCTTATCTCTCTCTCCAACAGAAGTTGGTCTAATAAAATGTATCACCTCCTCTGAGATTATTTGTGAAACCCTAAGAAGTGTGTTCAACTAGAAATGTCCATTATATTTTTCTGCCTTTTGTTTAGTTACTCACACACACTTACCATTGACAGCTGCTTACTTATCAGTTTCCCAGGGGATGAGTCGGGGGACAAAACAGAGCTGGATTGGTGGGTTCTACCATTCTAGTCTTCATCTTTGCTATGAGCGGTTTTTTAGCCAGGCTGACTAGCAGCATATCTAGGCTAGCTCGAAGCATAGTCAGAACATGGTTCGACACTGAGAGGAAAAACAACTGAGGAGAGTTGGCAGTTTTTCAAAGGGACATTGTTAAGGGCCCAAAACCAAGCTATTTCAATGTGTCGGAAAGATAGAAAATATGGCAAAAGACCGCCTTGGCTTAACCACGAGATCTTGAATGATCTAAAAATAAAAAAGGAGTCATATAAAAAATGGAAAGTAGGACAAATTACAAAGGATGAATATAGGCAAACAGCACAGGAATGCAGGGGCAAGATTAGAAAGGCAAAGGCACAGAATGAGCTCAAACTAGCTACCGGAATAAAGAGAAACAAGACGATGTTTTATAAATACATTAGAAGCAAGAGGAAGACCAAGGAGAGGGTAGGCCCACTGGTCAGTGAAGAGGGAGAAACAGTAACAGGAAACTTGGAAATGGCAGAGATGCTCAATGACTTTGTTGTTTCGGTCTTTACCAAGAAGTTTGTAGGAATGCCTAACATAGTGAATGCTAGTGGGAAGGGGGTAATTTTAGAAGGTAAAATAAAAAAAGAACAAGTTAAAAATCACTTAGAAAAGTTAGATGCCTGCAAGTCACCAGGGCCTGATGAAATGCATCCTAGAATACTCAAGGAGCTGATAGAGGAGGTATCTGAGCCTCTAGCTATCATCTTTGGAAAATCATGGGAGACAGGAGAGATTCCAGAGGACTGGAAAAGGGCAAATCTACTGCCCATCTATAAAAAGGGAAATAAGAACAACCCAGGAAACTACAGACCAGTTAGTTTAACTTCTGTGCCAGGGAAGATAATGGAGCAAGTAATTAAGGAAATCATCTGTAAACACTTGGAAAGTGGCAAGGTGATAGGGAACAGCCAGCATGGATTTGTAAAGAACAAACCATGTCAAACCAATCTGATAGCTTTCTTTAATAGGATAATGAGTCTTGTGGATAAGGGAGAAGTGGTGGATGTGGTATACCTAGACTTTAGTAAGGCGTTTGATACGGTCTCTCATGATAGTCTTATCAATAAACTAGGGAAATACAACTTAGATGGGGCTACTATAAGGTGGGTGCATAACTAGCTGGATAACCGTACTCAGAGAGTAGTTATTAATGGTTCACAATCCTGCTGGAAAGGTATAACAAGTGGGGCTCCGCAGGGGTCTGTTTTGGGACCGGCTCTGTTCAATATCTTCATCAACGATTTAGATATTGGTATAGAAAGTACGCTTATTAAGTTTGCAGATGATACCAAGCTGGGAGGGATTGCGACTAATCTGGAGGATAGGGTCATAATTCAAAATGACCTGGACATTTTGGAGAAATGGTCTGAGATAAATAGGATGAAGTTTAATAAAGACAAATGCAAAGTGCTCCACTTAGGAAGGAACAAGAAGCAATGGGCTTAAACTGCAGCAAGGGAGGTTTAGGTTGGCCATGAGGAAAAAGTTCCTAACTGTCAGGGTGGTCAAACACTGGAATAAATTGCCCAGGGAGGTTGTGGAATCCCCATCTCTAGAGATATTTAAGAGTAGGTTACATAAATGTCTATCTGGGATAGTCTAGACAGTACTGGGTCCTGCCATGAGGGCAGGGGACTGGACTCGATGACCTCTTGAGGTCCCTTCCAGTCCTAGTATTCTATGATTCTATGGTTCCAAGCACAGCTTTGCCAGCGCACATCAGCACTAATTATTATTATTATTATTATATGGTTTCCAACACAGTTACCAGCTTTAGTGTGGAGAGGAGGGATCCGTGTGTATAATCCAGGTCACAGCAGCCTAATGACTGGCTTCTTACTATTCCCTGTTCATGACAAACAGAATGTGGTTGTCACACAAATGGGAAATACAGAGTAGCTGTAGCTCAGTTAATGTGTGTGATCACATAGAGGTGATCTGGTAATGCCTACATAACTCAAGGATATGAATTGTTAAGTTGACAAGCCTTTTTTTACTGCCAAGACCAAAATTCATCTAGGATGCAGCAGGCTTTCCTGTTTCTTAATCGCTTTACCCAAACAAACCTGAAAATATTAGCCATGGGTCCAATTGTGGCATCCTTACTTATGCTGAGTAGTACTTTTCTCTGCAATAAGTCCATTCAATTGAATAGGTCTCCTCACTGAGCAAAGTATTACTGAAGATGAGTGAAGGTGGCAAAATTGAGCCTAGGTTTTCAAAAAAATAGAGCTCTCTCAGGAAAATCAGTTTCTACATCTACAGAATAGAATTTCAATATGTAGCTGGGTGAAAAAAAGTTGTTGTTTTTTTTAATTTTCTGGCAATTCCAAAAACATTGGGAAAAAAGCACTGGGCACTGAACAAAAAACCTGAATTTTTTCACAAACTGAGAAGTCAGAAAAAATTGTTTGGGGTTAAGCAAAATGTTTCATTTTGATTGAGCTATTTCCAGTGTTCAAATTAAAAAAATAAAACTAAAGAAAATTTTGAAAGAGAGAAATGAGGAATTGAAACATTTTGCCTCAATGTCAAAATCAAGCTTTTTGACTTTTTGGAAATTTTGGAAGATAGTCGTTTTTGTTTTGTATTGTACTATGACCAAAACAGTTCACCAAAATAGATCAAGCGGTGAAATGTTTAGGTATTGACAAACCAAATTTTGGTCAACATTTTTTGCCAAAGCCTACCTCCAAATACTTTACAACCGTTAATGAACGAAGCCTCCCAACGCCCATGTGTAAAGTAGGTTAGTGTAATCATTGCTCTCGTTTTTATAGACTCTCAGGCACAGAAAGCTTCCTGAGTTCACACAGGAAGGCAAAGCCAAGAGTAGTTGTCAGATCTCCTTCACCCTGCCTCATGTGACTTAACCACAAGACCCCCCCCACCCATGTTAATTAGCAATGCCCATTACAAATGGCACCTCTTCAATCTAAGTCTAAACAGACAGAAAAGGCCTGTGGCTAGGAATGCATCTGGCCTCCACCACTGCAAGCAGAATATTGGACCATTGAGATGACGTGCTTTCAGGATCACAGAACAATTTCTACAGCATCAAAACGAAAAGTCCTGAGACAATCTTCCTTCTTACAGGGAACTAAAACTCATTTTTGTAGCCTTTCATCATCCTGGGCCTAGAAGGGAGTGAAAGACTAACACAAGCAACTGATAATACTTCCAGCCACATTTACTGAAACCTTTTGACACCGGGGATATTTTTATTAGCTAAGTGCATTAGTCCTGTATCAGAATGCAAGTTTCACTACTCACAGTTCAGCCTTGCAAAAAGCCTTTTCCAATTTGATCTTTGGCAGCAATAAGCCTTCATGACATAGAAAGAACTTATGGAACCTCCTAGCACAGCCTGGTACTAAAAGTAGCCCATAGATATCTATCACTTTACAAAATTCTCTCATTACTTACTCCCCCCGTGACAGTTGAGTTCCTACTATACCAGGACTAGTTTAAAAAACAGCTGATTGCGATCTTAGCAAACTAACATAATTTGCAGGAATGAAACAAACATTAATGTTTTAGTATTGGCTTCCAAGAGAAAGGAATAAGTAGTTATTAAACATCCTGGCTGTGTCTACACTGGCATGAATTTCCGGAAATGCTTAAAATGGAATACTATTCCGTTTTCCCAGAAAAAGGATCGTCTACGTTGGCAGGCTGCTTTTCCGGAAAAGCCCTTTTTCCGGCAAAGCGTCTGTGGCCAATGTAGACGCGCTTTTCCGGAAAAGAGCCCTGATCGCCATTTTCGTGATCGGGGCTTTTTTTTCCAGAAAAGACTACTGGGCTGTCTACACTGGCCCTTTTCCGGAACAGTGTTCCGGAATAAGGACTTATGCCTGAGCGGGAGCAGAATAGTTTTTCCAGAATAGCGGCTGATTTTGTACAGTAGAGCGTCGTTGCTTTCCTGGAACTTCAAGGGCCAGTGCAGACAGCTCGCAGCTTATTCCGGAAAAGCGGCTGATTTTCCGGAATAAGTGGCCCAGTGTAGACACAGCCCCTGAGTGGAAGATATGGTTGCCATCTATAAATATCTATCCCAAAATGATCAGACATGACAATAGTGCAGAACACTGGCATGGCATTGTATTGTGCCACACCACTATCAGATACTGATGCTATTTAACTAAACTGAGATGCTTTACTCAACTTGGGAAACTGAATTGGAAGACGCTGTTCAAGATGTTAATCTAAATTGGAGTTTTATTTGCTGCCAAAGTGGCAACATGGCCTAGTGGACTGAGTGTGGAAATGGGGCCCAGGAACTCGTGAATTCTGATCATTGGTCTCTCACTAAGTCCTATAACCACTCTATGCTCCAGATTGTGAGGAATGGCCGTATTTCTCAACCTCACATGAATTTATAACGCTACACTCACTGATGCTTGCAAAATGCTCTCAGATACTTGGAGAGAAGGTTCTAATTAACGTAAGTACATAATTACTTTAAATCTATAAAGCACTTTGTGTGGTTTTTTAAAAGTTATCAGCTGGGATACGCTGGCTGCTAATTGTTCTTAGAGTCAGGAAAAAAAATCTGCTCTGAATAACAGCAATTTGCACTAGCACAGTGTCTTTCATCCAACCATCTTAATCAATTACACACACCCTGTAAGGCATGAATGCAGTGGGCATGCACACGCCCCTCTGAAAGCTGATACTGTAGGGGCTTAAATAGGTACTTCAACTCTCCACCATTTTGTAATCTCTTCAGGATTTCAAGGATGTACTATAAAAATAAATGAAATAATGGGTGGTTCCTTTATAGATGGCAACCATATCTTCCAGTCTGGACAGGGATGACCAAAATAAAGCCCACAGGTTGGATTCGGCCCACCTAACAATTAGATCTGGCCCAGAGACTACATCTGGCATACATACAATTTTTTGTCTCGCTGCCGGTACCCCAGAATTGCCAGGAGGTGGCTCAGGCAGCAGGACCCTAGTTAAGGGGCTTGCGGTTCCAACCCCATCGCTACCATGCTGCCTCGCAGCCACCTGGGTTCCTGTGGCCCAGCTCTGGTTGTTGCCAGGGTAATGGCAGCGACCAGAAGCTTTGAGGCCTGCCTGAGCCACCTCCTGGCAACTCTGTGGCACCGGCAGCAGGATATAAATATCATGTGGGCCAGATGCAGCCCACTGGCCAGATCTAATTGTTAGGTGTCCCCAGACAGCTTCCCAAAATGTGTGGCGTGGCCCCCCCAGTGAAAATGATTGCCCACCCCTGCTTTAGGGTCACCATTAGCCTGCCACCACTGGCCAGATATATGAGCTGAATGAACCTGCGAAAACTTGGTTTTCAAAAAGTGCTTGACCCAGCTGCAGTAGTTGCTTGGATTTGGTGTCAACCGTCTGCTACATAATGGACTATTGTGAGTTATCACTATTGGCTCCTAGCAGTCCCCATAGACCTTGCCCTTGATCTGGGTTAAGATACCTTTGACCCATGATCTTTTATAATAAATGCTACTCCCCCAGTTAAGACTGTTCCCTTCAACAATACATGCATCTGTTCCTCCCCTCAGGACACAGGAAAGGCATTTTGCTGTAAAAGCAGTATAAGGACATTCCATGCAAATTTCAGGCATTTTAAATAATCCACTGAACCATGCCGAACTTGCTTCCCCTTTGGGGAAGCCTGTGCTGACAAACTACTGCTGTTCAAAGATGAATTTAGCCAGAATTATTTTTCTTGGAGTCAACACGTGGCATTGGATCGTGGCTTTGTGTGCAGTATGTCCTCCAACTCCATCAGCGATGCCCATGGAAAGTGTAGCCATTTTCTGTCTGGACACTTGACACTCATACGCAAAAATATCTAAATTCTAATTCTTAAACAACCAACAATTGCTGGTTTAGCCTGTGTGGAACCTCTTTCCATGGATCAAGGAGAGCATTTGCTACTGCAGTTACCTCAGGCCTCCTTGCATGGCACATAAGGAAGGGGCAGGAAATTTCTCTTGGTTTCAGATGGGTTTCCCTCCTTTTTTGGATGGCTGTTGTTGTTAGGGTTCTGAAAGAAGAGCCTTAGGTTGTGATCACACCCATCTGCAGCCACAAGAATTTTTTTCCTGTCAACAGTGCGCAAAGAGGATGGTGTCTTGCAGCCTTTATTCAGACTGTTGTCCTTACTTGAGTTCATCTCCTGTTGCTCTTTGGTTTCTCCCCTCTTCCATTTCCCATAAGTGTCTGCCACAGGGGGGGTCCATCCATGGTCTTTCCTGGCTCCACATCCTGTCTCTGTTCTCTCAGATGGCTCTTTACCATTTTTACCAATGATCACTCATAAATATACCTTTTATATTCCTGACCTCTCCTCTTTGAATCCATCCTACACCTTGGCCTCTCCTCACTGTGACATCTCTTCAGTCCATCCCAAATTCTCCTTGCTGAACCCATTCTCAGTCACTGTTGACAGCACCACCGGTCTCCCACTTGGGAATCATCTTTGACTCCCTTTCTGTCACACATTTAGGCTTCTTCTTCTTCTACAATCAGAATAATAGAATAGTAGAACTAGAAGGGACTGCGAGAGATCATCAAGTCCAGTCCCCTGCCTTCACGGCAGAAACAAGCATCATCTAGAATCTGATCATCTCTGATCAACATCTGTCTAACCTGCTCTTAAATATCTCCAGTGATCCTTTGCATTCTGACACTGCAGCTAAAATTTTCATCCAGGGCCTGTAATCTCCCCTCTTGATGATGGCTTAGATGTTTGAGGGCCAAGTCAAACAGCAGCGAGAGAACGTAGAAATTCTCTTAAATTTCCTGGTGGAAATGTTCAGTTACAAGGAACACTGTCAAGTATTTTAGACAAAAACCTGATACTTTTAAAAAAATGTATTGGTGGAAAGGAAGTTCTGCAAGCTAATATAAACAAAGAACCAGATCTTCAGATGTACACTGGAATTTTGCCAATTTACACCAGTTGAGAATCAGGCCCAGTATGTTTTCCTGAACCTGCTGAACTTTTTCAATAAAGAAATTTAGAACTGTTTAATTTTGGGGTGGGGGAGGTTACAAAAAGAAAGGATTTCACTGTTAACACAAACGTAGCCCCATGGGATTTTTGCATGGCAGCCGTGCTTTTTGCTTATTATTTCAGCCTTCATGCATGCTCTAGCAGAGGAAGCACATAAAATATTTTGCCAGACTCCTGAAATGATATCACGTTAGGATAGAGTTATGCACAGCTTTTCTTGTTGTAGGGGGGGAAGTGCTAAGTAGACTGACACCATATGGCATTCCTGATGATAAACGAGGTGAAATCCAGCATTTTTTATTTTTTCATAGTAATCAACATAATATATGGCATCTAGATAAAGCCATCTGAAAAGATGTTACTTTCTTGCTTTGGGTAAATGATTTAGGACCGATCCAATTGTGAATCCAAACAGGTTTTGACAAAATGCCTTATTAGTAATGACAATTGGCAATGTGACCAATAGCACATCAGAGGCCTGGTTCAAACCATTCAAGCTGAGAGTGTCTCTCCTCTGACTTCATTGCATTTGGGATCAAGCCCTAGAAGAGGAGAATAAGTTATTCTACACTATTCATTAGCATGGAACGCTTTGTCCTGGCAATTGGATTCCAGGAGAGTGTGGTACCACTGTTCAACGCAACGATGGAGAACTATGTTCAAATCCTGACCCAGCCACAAATGAATGAGGCGTTTGATAGTGCCACTGTCAACTCCCTTTAGACAGTTGTTGATACTATAAAACCATCAGGATTTCAGATTCTGCTCAGGACAGGAATCGACGAGCTTTTGTGAGGAGAGAAGAGCTAAAGCCGTGGTGTCCAACGAGCTAGCCAAGGGGTGCGCAAGAAAGCCTCCACAAACTGAATCCCCCGCCCCCCCCAGCCAATCAGGTCCTGAGGACAGGGGAAATATGCAAAGTCTCTTCCTCAACCAGGGCACATGGCTGTTCAGACGGTGATTCACTCTAAGTGCTGCACGCCCCTTGCAGGGCTGGGGCAGGGAGCGAGAGACTTTGATTGGCCTGAGGACAGGGGGAGCATACAAAGTCTCCTCCCACCGCCCTCTAGCTGTTCAGAACAGCTGGCAGCTCTCTTGGGGTGGGGGGGAAAGACTTCATGTGCTCCCCCAACCCCAGGCCAATCAGAGTCTGTGGGCGGGGGAGCACAGAAGTGTCCTGGCCCCGCCCCTCCCACCCAAGGCACCACCCCTTCCGGGGCGGCCCAGGGCCACTTCAAAAATCTGTGAAGTGCCCCCCCCTCTAAAATTATTGCCCACCCCTGCATTAGCCACATGTGGCTATTTGGCTGCTTGAATATGGCTAGTTTACTGTAGCAATAGCCACTCTAGAGGCTATTGCTTCAGAACTGGTTAGACATCATGGAGATGGAGGGTCAGGATTCAAATGCGTTGGCAAATTCATGAGGGGCAATGTCCTGGCTCCAGACACTGTAATTAGTCCTTTATTTCCAGGAGTGCCTTAACTCACTCAAAATCGTTTCAAAAGAAAACAGATGCCTAGAAGGCATCCATGCAAAGCAGTGTGGTGGGGCACTAGGAACTTCATGAGTCCGAGGCATCACACTTGGCTTCAGTGAGGTTAACAATGATACAGAGTACAAGTTCAAATATTTTGCCTTTTTTTTAAATGTAACAAAGCAGCTGGGAAGAGAGATGTGGGTGGGAGGAATTAATAAAACAACGGCTTAAAGCCATGGGTAAAAAAATACGCCTGTGCTAGAAGAGAAAGGATTACCCACCAAACCCACTTTGCTCATCTGACCCACCTCAGTAACAACCTGAGAGGGGAAAAGACACAAGAAGTTCAAAAGCGACGAGTGATGTTGGTTGCCTTGTTTTGTAGCTATCCAATTTGAAGCCATTTAAAAAGGACAAAGCGCCCAGCAGTTTTGCTCTGAAAACAATCAGACCAGTTCAAGGGTTTTCAAGTTGGTTCCTCAAAAAACCACTAGGCATGGGTTACTTTGCCAAGGCTCAGAAGGGAAAGCAAATTGCAGATTTTGGTGCTGACCACTAGGGGTACCCCTGCTGCTATCAAGAGCAAGTCACAGTAGCACATGTGGAGAGAAGAGGAGACTTGTAAATAAGCCAGAACTAAAGCCACACAGGTCAATATACACGCTTGCATAAGGTAGCTCAAGGGAAATGCCTTGATCGTTTCTTTGGCTTCCTTAAAGAAACAGAGCACCCCATTAATTCTCTTCTTCCCAGAAATACTAGGAGGAGAAAGATAAGGGGCACATATCCCTCACCCTCAAACTTTTTACCAGCCTATAAAATGTCCCCCTTCTCATGGTGATCACAGGTCTTGTGACTTTTCAGAAGTATAACCCCTTGGTCAATGTGCAGGCGATAGCCCAGTCCATGGAAGATATAGATCCACGACAGTTCTGTCGGACAGGCTGAAACGTCTGGCTTTGGTTAAAATCGTTGGGGCTTTGCGCAAGATGGCAACTCTCCCATAATCAGTGCTGCTGTAAGAGACACCCTGGAACTAGCACAATATGGGAGTGATTGTACAGCCAGCACTGTAATTATTCATACTGTTTACACCTCGGCCATCATTAGGTCTCTAAAGCCTAGGAGAATGAGGCCTTTCAACATGGGCACAGCTACGTTCACCAGTGGAGGTGGAGGAGGTAAAACTTGACTGTCAGAATAGCCCAAACCAACCAGATGATTAAACTGGAAGCATTCGACTGCACAAGTCCGTGTCAGCATGAAAAGCTCCCGGATGTCTGTAGCCAGTACAGTTCTAATAGGGCAGAGAAGTTGAAGCGGGTTTCAAGTTGTTCTACGGAAGTGAACTCGTAGAGCCAAAAATGTGACCTCTCTTCCTGATGCAGCTCCTACATTACGGAGCTCTGCAAAAGCTATTTGCCACTAAGAGGCTTTCTTGTAAAACACAAATGAATACCAGCTGCACAGGCACACTCACAATGCAGCCGGTCTCTTTAGACATCTCATGCGTCTTTGGGAAAATCAGACTGCCTGGCAGGGAGTAAGAGGCTTGACTGTCTGGTGGAGACACTTGAGGAGTTGCAGAGTAAAAAGGCAGCAGTGTTTTCCCATGGAGGTGTCACTTGGGAAGCACACACAGTGCATGTTCCTCTGAGAGAAAAAGGAGGGAAAAATAGCATTTTATCATCTCCGACTTTTCATATTTTTTGTACATTAGCATGTAATTTGTTTTTGGCCAAGATGAATGGGTGAAGACTTACATTCACTTGGCTCAAATTCCGGTCTTCTAAGCAAAGCTGCCATTCAAGCAAACATACAGTCACAGCAGAAATTTGGCCACAGATATCAGTGCGGACTGCACATGCATATCCAACGGCTGTATTTGGCTCACGGTGTCTGTTTCTTTTTAAAGTTTTCAATTTACCTTGGAAATTATACTTTCTGGCACCCAATTAATGATTTTATTTAAAAAAATGCTGAATGTTCAAAACAGCAGCACACACGGCACATGCCAAGTGTCTCTCGTGAAGAGAGACAGTCCCTACTTTTAACCTAAATATTGACTTTTCTGACACCATGTGTATTGTTATTGTATGTCTATTTTCCCACTAAATACTTTTCGGGCTTTCCTCACCATGTAACTGGTATCTGCAGGTTTTATTTTCCCTTTGCTGAAGTTGTGGACCCCACAAAGGATGTCTAATGCATATTTGAACCGTCACGTAAATGAATGCGGTTGGTTTGAATAACTTTTGGGAGCCATAATAGTTATAAAAGCTAATGCCCATGAGAGTGAGGGTGGATGATCCAGTGATTAAAATGCTGAGGGCTCAAGAAACCCAGCCTCAAGTCTCTGCCACAGACTTCCTGTGTGATCTTAAGCAAGTCCCTTTTGCCTTTCTGTACTTAATTCCCAGCTGTAATGTAGGGATATCTTCCTGCCTCATAAGACCATTGTTGTCAATAAATACATAAACGACTGCATGGAGCTCGGATACTATGTAACAGGGGCTACCTCAGGATCCACAACACGCAGGCAAGAGCTGTTTACACTTTCGCACACTTGTGATGTTGGCCAAAGCACCTTAATCACAACTTCCAAAACACGGCATTATGAAGAAGGGGTACCCCGTGTCATGAACGGTACTAAAAATGTGGAGATTTGATGTGTACAAAGGTCCTTTTTTTAAAAACAGAGCCTCTTTGTTTTCTGATTGTACAGACTAAGGCACCATAGTAATTTAAATAAACAATTAATCTAATATTCAGCTTGCAGCATTGCCCCCTGAAATCATTTGTGGGTGCAAGTAACAAAATGTAGGCTTGATTGTGCCTGCCAACCATGTCGTCATTTAAATACCGAGAGTGCCTGCAATGTTGCCTGTAGGCAGAAAATGAGGGCAGGTTGGGGCCTCTTTATAATACTGACCCAAACTGTCAACCAGAATCTAACCCAGGGGTAAAGCTAGGCAAAGCTCAGCAGGACTGAAGTTTGGATTTAGTTAAGGATCCAAATGTTTCGCTGCTGCTTGACTTTGCCAGTTCAGCAGAGCTGGGGCATCTGCAGCAATATTTCTAGTGCTTAAGTCTCTGATCCTGACAAGAATGTGTAGGGGAAAAAAGAGGGGGGGGGGGGGAGGTTGACTTTAGATAGGCGTGAATTTCACAGTTTTTACTTTCGCCCATTGGCAGCAGAGATCTCTCAACTCATTTCACTTGAGCCCTAAATCCAGTGTGAATTGGTGATCTCGGGAATGCTAATCACTGCCCTGAACCTGACACTTTCACCTAAATAACTTTTGACGACTCTAATTATTCTTTAAACCACTGACTTTGCAATCATTATTAAATTCCCTTTTACAAGTCTCATCCTGTGCTAGCAGGCTGAACTGTACATGAACAGTGGGCTGCTAAGAAACAACAGTTGTAATATTACAGTCCAGCACAATACTGGCACTTTGGAGGAGTTGCAGGTGAAACAAAACACAGCAAGATTTTCCCCTAATTGGTTTTCCCCTATACAAACCCCTTCCACTTTGCTGAGCTATTTTAGTGAACATTTGGAAAATGCAAGGTTCCGTTATGGAACCGCACCAATACATCTGGAAAAAAAATCTTGCTTTGGAAGCAAAGAGATGGGTTTTACCGTAACTCCTGAAATGTATATTGAAATCTACATAATAATAATAATAATAATAATAATAATAATGATGATGCAAACCCCTCTGAAAATGAAGTAAATCTTCCTACTGGAAACTAGCGTTTCACTGGGATATACAGAAGCAGTAAAGAAACTTGAGTGTCCAAAAGCCAGCATGAAGCCAGCACAAAGCAGGCAGGGCTGGGCAGTTCCTTTTCAATACTTCGCCCTCGGGAACAATGGCTCTATTGCAGTCACTCTTTGCTTTTCTTCCAGTGATTAACATGCAGCCCATGCTTAGAAGAATGGGAATTTATTCTTCAGTTAAGACTCCAAAGGTGCTATCGGGTCAGGTGGCTAATCGTTAAATCAAACTGCTGTGGTCCTTGTTCAGTTCCCTATCAGCCGGGGCCAGGTTATTACTTGGGTTTATGCACAACAACAGCTTTGCTAAACATCCCACTAAAAAGAGGGTCAAAGAAAGACAAGAAAGTAATAGACAAACTATCAGCATCAAGCGAATGCTGCATTGCTTCACCCCCCCTCTCCCAACCCGGTCCTTAGGACCGCTCAGGCTAAGGGGGGGTTTCTTCAAGATTTTTGGCTTTTGTTTTTGTCAGCAGGGACAGTTTTTTCTTTTCTAATTCCACTCAAGGCTCCTTAGTGAATACTGTTAACTTATTCTTGTCTGGGTCTGGCTAATTCAGTTTCTTTCTTGATCTACATAGACTTACAATTCTGTGTTTTCTATAGGTGAACTCAGCCATAAGAAATCTCTTATACCCTCCCCCATAAAAGACAAGCTCTGAGCGGGTTCCTTCAAGACACATATAGTGACACTTCATGCAAAGTGTTCAGAAAGAATGTTAATTGTGGGAAGGGGCGCACACATTCTTAGAGCAAGGGGTTATTTGGAAATCCTGTAGTAGCTGCTGGAACAGGTATGTGAAAGGAGATTCTGTCAGTGCTGTCATCTGCTAACAATTCAAGATCTGTGTACTGTAGCGGACATGCCGACTCGCTGGTTGTTTCACAATGGAAAGCGACTGGGATTTTGCAATGAGGAAAGACGCAACGGTCTCCCCCCGGCTCCCCCACAGCGTCATCCTGCCTTTATTTCAGTTTCAGAATGTCAGTTTTCCAGAGAGCCAGTGGCATTAGTCCAAGGCTAGTCAGACTTAAGCTCATTCTGATCTCTTCTACCCGAGTTCTACAGTGAAGAACTCTGTAGGGAATATCCCAGGCACGGCCTCCCCAAGATGTGAACTGGGAGGCCATCCTTGTGGCGGTTGAATGCTTTAAAAAAAAAAGGTGGATACAAATGCTTAACTGAAATTGTCAAAGTAGAAAAATGATACTAAGCCTAGGGCCAGATATCCACGTTCGAAGATACTTTCTGCCTTTCTACTTCCTCCAAACAAGCAGTAGTCAAAACCCTCACGATTAACACTCCAGAGTTTTGAAAGAAACTTTTAAAATGTGTTTTTGTTCTAGTGGCTTGTCGATCCCAGGCAAAAACTCAAAACTAGGATTAGCGCCGAAAGTCTGTAGCCAGTAGACTGCTCTTCCTGCTTTCTCTTCCCTCCAGGATTAAAAACTTACTTTTAATTAATGTTGTTTCAAGGTGTCAAGATTAGCATTTTGACTTCATGTCAGCTCTGAAGGTGAGCAAGTAATGCAAGGGCCTTCAAATCATTTACATGGCTTAGCGGCCTGGTACAATATAGCTTTTGGACATGCAGCCTATGAATCAGGTAGAGGAACTTAATGAATGGTATGGAGTTAATGTCACACTGGGCCTCTACAGCAGTTTCTTATGGAGGACAGTCCCATAAGGAGTGGCTGCATGTAGGTTTGCCAGATGCTTTCACCAAAAATCCCGAACATGGCAAAAAAAAAAAATACCTCAACCAACCAACCAAAAAAAACCCACAACTCACCACTTGGAAGACCAAACTTAGTTGGGCAAAACAAAACAAAACCCCTGCAAACACGGAGACAAAAGTTGTTGAGCAAAGAAAAAAAAAAAAAAGCACACCACCTTTAAGAATCCCGGCGCTCCGCACTTTCCCCCGCCCAAGCCAGACATGGCACAGGAAGATTGTCCCCGCCGGCCTTCCGTCCAAGAGAAACAGAAAATATAGGACATTTTACATGTCCAGTATTTTCTGTTTTTTTTTAACTGGACAGGGACCCAAAAAACAGACTTTCCGGGAGAAAACCGCACATCTGTCAACCCTAGCTGCATGCTGACAGTCACACCCTTAGGGTATGTCTACACTACCCCCCTAGTTCGAACTAGGGGGGGTAATGTAGTCATACGGAGTTGCAAATGAAGCCCGGCATTTGAATTTCCCGGGCTTCATTTGCATAAAGCCATCCGGCGCCATTTTTAAATGCCGGTTAGGTCGGACCCCGTGCCGCGCGGCTACACGCAGCACGTACTAGCTAGTTCGGATTAGGCTTCCTAATCCGAACTAGTTGTACACCTCGTTCCACTAGGCGTACAGCTAGTTCGGATAGGAAGCCTAATCCGAACTAGCTAGTCCGTGCCGCGTGTAGCCGCGCGGCACGGGGTCCGACCTAGCCGGCATTTAAAAATGGCGCCAGCCGGCTTTATGCAAATGAAGCCCGGGAAATTCAAATCCCGGGCTTCATTTGCAACTCCGTATGACTACATTACCCCCCCCCCCCAGTTTGAACTAGGGGGGTAGTGTAGACATACCCTTAGTGAGGGTACATTGGCATCGGGGACAGCATTTCCAAAAAATGCTTTGTGTAGGCAGGAGTTGTGTCAGCAGATAGAACTTAATACAGGATTAAACTGCACCTTGCAAAGACTAGGGGAGAGGAGGCAAGAAGTGAAAGACGTCATGGACCAAGAAACTTATGGAAAGTCCTTGGCAGGGGATGCAAACTGAGGAGACAGGAGACAACTGCAAATGACACCCTTGAAAGCAACCTCCATTTACACCAGCTGAGGATTTGACTCGGAACAGCTTTAGAAGCAAAGCCACGGAAACCAATCCAGTGGGGGTAAATCCCACCTCTGCAGAGCACCCAACTGGTTCTGAGTCCCAATACAAAGTTTCAACGTATTGTGAAAACAAGTCTCCACTCCCCGAGCTCCCTACGGGACCCTTATTAACCCCTTCCCAGTGCTGAAAGGCTGAAAGGTCCATATGGTAAAGCACCTGGGTGGAGCTTAAGCTTTGCAGACTGATAATGGGGAGTTTCTGAACTACACACCAATTGGACACCCAATACACCCAGGGTTGTATGAGTAACATATGTTGCGTCCTTCCTGCATGCTCTGGCAGCAAGTTCAAATGAAACAGGACTGTCTGAAAAACCTTGCCCTTAAAGGTCAGACGCAACAAGCGTCTAGGCCCTTTCGGAGCCTTACAAAGACTCTGGTCTGAGGGGAAATTATGGCGAGTAAAAAAAATGAAGCAGAAGTTTGACCGCAGCTCTGACCCCTGATTGAAAATGCTTCATTGCTAGTTTAACCACAGGCAGACAGACATGATTTAAACCAGCTTTTTCCTTCCTTTCGCCATCCAGAGGGAGGGAGCTAGGTTTCTTTTCCTGCTCCTGAGGAGTATAAAACATTTATCCACCCACTGTAGCCAAGGTAATATTTCACAGCCACTGATTCTGAATTTGGAAAGGGGGTATTAAGCCTAATGGTGGAATTGAAGCAACCTCAAATGAATAATAGTAACTTAGCCTCACATAGCACTGTTCCTCTACATAGCAAAACATGCACTCCACCTCAAAGCACTTTACAAAAGCATGTGTGTGTCATTATCCACATGGACAAACTGAGGCTCAAAAACATGACATGACTTGCCAAAAGTCACTCAGCAGGTCAGCTGAAAGTTGGAACCTCAGGCCGTATGAGTCCTCATCCAACGCCCCAGCCACTGGGCCAAAATTTCCATTAAACAAAGAATCCATTTAAGCTGCTCAGGTTCGGACTATTTTTATTTATACCAGGTACATCACCAGTGCTCAAAAAACAAAGATATTTCCCCTGGCACCTATGCATTTTGTAATCCTCCAACACCAGGTTTCCAGCCACTGTATCAGCTGATTTCTTCCCTATCAGGAGGCTAAAAAATTCAGTCTCACAATGTTCAGAGATGAATGAAAAAACAAAATAGCACTCTACACCCCTACACCAGAGAGAATAATGGAAAAGACTCGACTTCTCTACTCGTAAAAGCTGGTGAGGCGCTTCCACTTACCAGAAACTTTAATACTATTAACATTATTCCTATTTTGTAGGAACTGTAGCTCACAAGAGACTCAGCTTTACAAATATGTCATTACCTGACATTTAGCAACGATTTTCTGCAGAGGATGAGGCATAACACAAAGTTTGCAAATTATTAAAGACAGACAAGCATCAAGTGAATCACAACAACTGCAAAACAAGCCAAACAAGTACACACGCTGAATTGCTTTAAAGAGGCCACACAGGAACTTACCTCTGTGCATAGTATGAAAATAAATTTTCCACCACCTTTGGATTGCTTCACTTCACTGGACAGGAGGACTGAAGAGACTTGAACATGTATGAGAGTACACACAGGAAAATAAATAGCTTATTCATCTATTGATTAGCTGAGGGCAGCCATAGTGGGGTCAAGAAATTAGACTGGGCAGCTCTTCCAGGCTTTATTGCTTGTAAGTGAATCATTTAACAGAAGAAAAAAATAAGTATAAATCTTCTAGGAGACACGTTTCACTAGCAGCTACCTTCTGAATCACATGCCAAGTAAGCCAAGAGACAGTTTGTGAATGCATGTCCAAAGCTTCTTAGCAAACTGTCATATTGATCTAGCACAGCCTAAGGAAGCCTAAGAAGACTCAAGGAGTTTGGGCAAATGCTTGTATTAGTGTTCCCTTCCTCTTAAGAGTTTGCTGAGACGGCACTTCAGTGTTTCCCAAGTAGTGCACCTCCGACCCTGGCAATCCATCAAGTGAATGCAAATTGTGGACCAGACAAAACCAGGCAAACAGCAATGCTGCTTAATAATAATGTACTCCCAAAGAGAAGGACTTCCCCGACAATGATTACTGTGTACACATTTAAACTAAACACCCAAACTTCTTATTAGCCTCATCATGATTTGTGTTTTTGTTCCCTTTGAAATGCTCCTAAGTAAATGGTAGAAGTTTACTCAAGGCTAACCTCAAACAGTAGGCTTTCTGAACTATGCAAACGAATAAAAGTCGAGCTCTCTATATATAGACAGCTCACATTTATTGTAAGTTCCCTTTGAAAACCAACACCGGCAAAGTGAAGTTAAGGAGCATGATTTAAAAAAAAAATAAACTTGGCAATCACCATTCTCTTCACATTTGTCTAATTTAGTGAGGATCATTTTGCAAAGCACCATTGGGTAAATGCCCCTCAATGGCTGTCTCTAGCTATGCAATTCGGATACAGTGATTAAAAGCAATAAGATCTGCACAAGTTGTTTCTGCTGCCAAAACCATTTGGTCTCTTCTCACCTGTTACTTTCCTCACTTAAATGTGTGTGTTTATTTCTTCATTGGTTTTTTAAATACTGGAAGGGATCCTCAGACCATGTGATGTGCCCATCTAGAGAAGAGAGTTTAAAAATCTAAATACATGAAAGACTTGGCTGTGTCAGCTTGTTTTATGAACACTCATAAAAACGAAACGTTTATTACAAGATGGGGCCATCACAGATTACCCCACCCCTTTTAATGGATCATGTGGGCCTAGCGCAAGGAATGGGGTCACTCTCCATGACGGGGGTGCCTAGTTGCTATGATATTATGAATAAAATATTTCAGTTGCCTGGGTTATTTTGAAATGGTTAATCCACCTATAGGCCAATGAAATTGTTGCTCATGGATTTTCACCTGAGTAAGCAACACCACTTCCTAACCCAGTGAATGCTCATGTCTTTTATAACAGGACTAACACTGGTGATATATGCTTTCAAATCTGGTTTCTTTGAACATGGACTATTGCAAATGACGCTTGTAGTTTGTTGGTCAAAAAGTCTCCGCTACATGAAATATCTCTGTTTGAAGGAAACTCCATGTATCTGGCTATGTATGTAGCCAGATACACGGAACACGAGCTGGTGAGTATGTATGCATAGCCATGCCCTCTGCTGGATGGAATGAGATCTAATTTACTGTGTGTCAAGTCCATACTGGTAACAGATAAAAAAACGGAGAGTAATGCACTTACAAAGAAATGGTTTTCATTTCCCAGTGCCCAAGATTTTACAGATGATATATGTAATACAAAAATGGGTTAGGGCTGTAACACTAAATTCCTCCAGTAATTAAAAAGGAGGAAAAAAGTGCAAGCAGGGACATATAGTGTCGGGGTGAGCAATACTTTGAAGGGGGGGCCACGTCACAAATTTCTGAAGTGGCGACAGGTTGCCCTGGAAGGGGTGGGGCCTCAGGCAGAAAGGACGGGCCAGAAGGCTTCCCATGCTCCCCCGTCTATAGACCCGGGGACCAAGGGAGCGTGTGAAGTCTTTGCTCCTGCCCCCAGCCCACCAGTTCATAGAGAGAACCCCCCAGCTGTTTGGAACAGCTGGTGGTTCCCGCTAGGTGCCGCGTACCCGTGAAGGCGGGAAACCCCCCCCCCCCCCCCCCCCGTAAGCCAATCAGAGCCTGGGAACATGTGAAGCTTTTCGGCCCTTACCCCCACCCTGCCAGGGGTGTGCGGTGCCCAAATGGAAACGCCAGCTGTTCTGTACAGTTGACAGTTCCCTATGAATCACTGGGCCCCAGAGCAACTGCCCTCTTTGTCGGTGAGCCTGTTTATCACTAATAATGCCACCGGCAGTCTTGGTGTCCTTCTCGAGCATTTTGGCAACTCAGCCAGAGAGAACTATGGAGGACTCTTTAGTCTACAGCACTGCACAAAGTGACCCTTCTTGGCACTTATAGAACTTACACTGTGAAATCATTTACCTTGTTCTAGAGCAGGGGCTAGTATATATTGTGGGCCCACCTATGCCCCGAGGCTGGGCCAAAAATGAGTGCAGTATGTGGGAGGGGGCTGCTGGAAAGTGGGCTTAGGGTGTGGGGTCAGGACAGGAAGGAGGTTGCAGGAGTGGGTTGGGGGTTGGTGGGCCTGGGAAGGTGGTAGGGTGCAGGAGTGGAGTGGGGTGCAGAGTCTGGGCAGGAGGGGGCCACAAGGCTTGAGTGCCAGCTCCTTAATGCTGGGGGGGGGGATCTCTGACCCCTGGGGGCCAGGTCTAGGCAAGCCAGGGCCTGGATTCAGCCCCTGGGCCATAGGCTCCCCACCCCGGTTATACAACAAGCTTGAATATGTGCAGCCACACAGCCCTACCACAGGATGTTAGGAACAGGCAGGCACAGCTGCATATGGCTTCTGTGCTGCTCAGATCCTAACAATATTTTTTTCCCTTGGGGGGATGGGAAAGGAGGGTATAAAGCTGTCTACAGTGCACATGCTGAGGTTCTGCACAAAACAGGCTGTCAGAGCCACCTGGCCTGAAAACTAGGGGTGCACTTGGACAGCTCTATGACAATGCTCCCAAGCACTCCTGCACAGTAGGATGGAAATACCATATGCTGTTTCTACTACTCGCCTTCACTTTCATGCATTCCACCGATTCCATAGTTGAGGACATAGATCGCGGCCGCTGCATTCTGTATGCACCATGGTAGAAACTGGGAGCAAAACATCACTGAAGTCGATGGAGTTACACTAGTGCCAAGCTGCTTTAAATCCGGAAGCAGGCCCTCTTGTCTAAGATTGTTCCTGCCATATTACCAGCTCCGGGGCAAGTCTAAAAAACTTGGCTTTTGCTCCTGATGGGACAGGCGATTCCAAAATGATGGGCTCACTAAGACATGATTAATGAAGACCCAGCAACACGGCCTTGTCCACTATCAAAGATTCCAAATATCCACTTCAAATGCCCCAAAATGAAGAGCTGTGCTCTTCTATGGTATTGGTTCAGGTTCATCGCTCCATGATAGATACAGATAGCACGCTAATGTGTCAAAACCATGTGGCAGTATTAAGCTGGGGATAAAAGTAAAACCACAAAAGACATCAGCCTCCATATATATAATGGAACAGGAAGAGACCCCCCCCCCCTCCGATGAAGGGGAGGGAACAAGGGCAACTACTTTGGGGTCTGGTGATTCAAAAGGGCCTGGGGGCTTCCGGCTGCCACCAGTGCTACTACAGCGGGGAGGGGAGGTGGCAATAAGGGGCTGGCTGCCCAAGACCCGCCCCTTCTGCCCAAAGTCCCACCCCTTCCAGGAGCACAGAGCCATCACCCCCACCTACCCCAGGTCTCGGCCTTGTCACCCCTCTTGGGAACTGGGATAAGCCTCTTGGCCCAGATTCCAGTCAACGTTTGAGCTAGGTTCCCGGTAGTATGGTTACCAGCATAAGCCTGTGTTGGTCCACGTTTCTCCACAAGCCACCCTAGCCCTTGTGCGAAAACTCTTATTTGGCCCAGCTACTAGTTTCTCTATGGGATTGGCCCAACATTTTCCTGGCCTTGACTTGATGGGTGTAAATGTGTCTACATGCCTTATTGGTTCTGGCTAATGTGCCTCAATACCACAGTTCCCAAGCAGGAAGCCATTGATGATTGGGTGTGTGCAATATATAAAATAGGCTGTGGCACACCATCCTCTATTACTAGAAGTGCATTGGCAACGTTATCTGGCACAGTGACCCGTGACTTTGAGGTAAGCCACACTCCAAATTGGTACCTTTCTCGAGACTAGGTTGAACAGAGAGGGTATTGGTACTCAAAACCTTTAAACAGGCATTTCAAGAGCATCTACCAATTATGGGCGCTCACCTTGAGCCACCTGGTACCCAGACCAGCGCTGGGGGCAGTTGTGAGGTTCTCATTAAAATTAACCCTTCATTCTTTGAGTCTTTTTAACTAAGGGGAGGCAAACCCATTAGGGCAACTAGAAGCTGAGTCTCCAAGGATACAGATACTTATTAAATGCAGTTCTTTTTATCCTCAGCTCAACTTGCATAGCAGGTTCATAGACTTGACTTTTGACTAACAAGAGATTCTAGTCCTGAAGATGATAGGAACTGGGGGGGAGGAGGGAGGAGTGCACGCATATGCATGCATCCAAAGGCCAGGCTGGAGCTCAGTTTGGACCATACCACACACTAACACACCCATTATTTTTCCTTGATGGCTCTTGTCATGGAGATGGGGAGCAAAGGGCTGATAAGTGAGGAATGAGAATGGGGTCTTGGACACCTAACTCCCTTAAGCCCATTTAAAATTCAGTCTAAACTACTAAATATTCTGGACTTGGAGACTTCACATGCTAGGGAGATTTAAATGGTTTTACAAAATTGTACAATACACTCAACTTCCACCTGCCTATATGTTTGCAAAAATCAAAACTGACTCCTGATTCCATTCACAGTTACACAGATTAGAGGCACGAGACAAATTACAGTGCATTCTTTAAGAGTCAGCCTTGCTCATGTTCAATGCAGACAAACTAACTGTCCTGTAACTAAGGAGACAAACTCGCTCGCTCTCTCATTTTGTTTTAAGTCGCCACCCAGAATTAATGTCTGTACAGAAATATGAGAAGAACCACTGTAAGATTTTCCTATACATCAGAAAAACCAGTATTAGAAACTGAGCAAGGAAACAAAGAGATGAACCAGAGGGAAAATGAAACCAGGGTGTTTTGTTTTGTTTTTATTTTGTTTTAATTAGGACTTCAGAAGAGAGATTAGAAGGATAAGCTCTGTTTGTATGGGCGTCTGAGTGAGACAAAAGATGGTTCAGGAATGAGAGTTAAGACAGAGGGTGGATTTGAGCAAGATAGAAAGGGCCTTTTAAAAGGCCCAAAAAATTCTGGAATTAGCTATGCTCTGACTTTCTACCTACCACGTATAGTCACTTAAAATTGGTATTTTATAGTCTATAAGCTTGTTTTACGGTTTATCTTTACTAGTGAGTTTGCCTGAAGTGCTTGATAAATTTCCTCCAGGGTTTTACAAAGGCTGGTGTATATCTACTTTCTATTGTTGAAGTGGTGAACCAATTAATACAGTTGCATTGCTTATTTTGAGAAGTGCAAGACAGTATATCCCAGAGATGCAGTGCTGGGCCTGGGAGGGGTGGGAGTGGTGATCTGCCTGGATCCTTACTCTGAGAGATTCATGAGTGACTCCAGAAGCATTCGGGCAATCTAGCCACTGGGAGTGTGCAGTTGTGATGCTGAGTGGGAACAGCACCTGGAGGGTGCTGCTGGTCACTAGCTTGGCACTGGGAGATGCAGCTCAGGCTGGAGAGAGTTCAGGAGGCAGAGCGGTCCCACAGCCCCAGGCTGCACCCCAGAGATCCTGTCACAATGTCTTCACTTCAGAATAGTGATAGAAATGTAGCCGTGTTAGTCTGGTGTAGCTGAAACAAAATACAGGACTATGTAGCACTTTAAAGACTAACAAGATGTTTTATTAGATGATGAGCTTTCATGGGCCAGACCCGCTTCCTCACTTCAGAGTTACTCATGTGATCAGCATCCGAGTGAGCAACTGGTTCAGCCTAGCACGAGTGTGAATAGTCACACTGCAAAGTCATACCCGGGTTAGTGTGTCCTCTCTGGTGTTGCCCTGTTGTGTCTGTCACTAGGGGGACATAACCCATGGGTCTTTCTGCTTCAGTAAGCGGAGCTGCTCTGGGATTCTTTCACAGTGAATTGTGGGAGATCCTGAGCATGCAGGAGATTGTATGGAGGCACTGGTGGACCATCGGCACTTGACTGATCTAGCCTGTGGTCCCCATTGCAAAGTGGGAGGGTTACCAGGCTAACTGGAGGCTTCACATGGGTAGCCTACAGCCCCAGATTAACAAGGAAGCCCACACTAAAAGCATCACCCAACTAAGGTAAGAGATTTGGCGGCCAGGGGAGGGAGGTGAAGAGGGGGGTTGATGGCAACATCTGAGTTGGACTTGGGTTAACTCTTCCATGAAGACTAACCCATATTTATCAGACAGGGGCATGGAGGAAAGGGCTAAGGAATCTCATTTTTTAGTTAAAAGGCTTTAGCCACTGTGAGTCTGATCCATAGTCCAGTGAAGTTTTGGAGTCTTTCCATCAATTTTGATGGGTTTAGAGGCCCTATCTGCCTAATTCAGAGCATCTCTAGAAAAATAGTATCACAGAGCAAGACACAGGATGGGCCAAATCCACAGATGCAAAACTCCCTCTGACTTTACAAACACATGAGCAATGACGGAGCATTAGGAATTATATCTGAGTAAGGACTTTTGAGTTTGGGGCAATCCTATTAATCCACTTATGCAGACTGCTGTGTATAACAATATTCCAGCCAAGTCTATACCTTAAACACACAATAGCCTACATATTTTTGCAGAAACCTGGTCACGTGTTAAAATTTATTCCGTCTGAAACTGAGAGGTACTATCAAATAAATGTCCTGTTGCCAACCCATGACTAGGCAGGAGACAATGTCCTCTAGGAACTTGACTCTATCGTTGAAATGACTTTTGTTCAAAAACGGTTTATTTTGAGCAGTTTATGTGGCATCGTGGAGCGTTTCAATATAAATGAATATTACTTTAGCCTTTCCTAAAAAAGCTAAGTGAATGTCACAGCAGCAAATGGATGACAGAGTAACATTCCTTGCAACTAATTATAAGTATTACATTTCAGTCAACAGTAAATATAAGAGCATAATGCAAAAAACTACTTCACAACTAAAGCATTACGCTGTTTAATGAAGAGCAGCTGAAACAAGAGTTTATATTGGCCACAGTTGCAAACATGAAAGGTGCCATTATTTCCATTTTGTGTATAAAAAAGCATGGCTTAAGTGGATAATACTGTATCCATCGATTCCTAAAACTTTAAAGACAATCTAGCATTCAAATACATCTGGAAGAGTTTGTGATAGACTCTGCTCCAACGTACTATGTTGCATGAATTATGAGAAAGCAACCATAAAATGGAACAAAATCACTACCAGCAGCTTTTTGCCTTTTTTGCAATTTTTTCAATCAGAAAGCCCTGCAATGTCACCTATGGATTCAGCTGCATGTTAAGTCAAACAAGAGGCTCAACCTATGGCTAAAAGTTACGTTTCATGTCATGTAATGAGTGCAGTAATTTGAAGATCAGAACCTTTTAATTACAACAGGCAAACACAAACAAAGGTTAACATGCAGCATTGGCTTCTAAAAAGCCAGCAACATGGAATGAACGTCAGACTAATTAGTGAAGAATGTACAAAAACCGTAGCCATTACTTCCCCGTAGGAATCAGTCTTTGGGTGTGCTTGTGTTGTTAGTTTCTGCTGCCTCACAATTATTCACAGTAATTTTTATGTAGCAGATTACTTCCTGATAAAAAAGAGTTGACAGAGTAAACTTTCTCTGTCTTTCCCTTCTCTCATACCCGTTTCAGTTTTCTGTATATGATGAAGTAAAATCGCTCCACTTGTTTGGGCCCAAGCCAAAACTTCATTGGGAAACTTTCGTTCCAAATTGGGGAAGAAGGGAGAGGAGATGTTGGACCAGATGGTGAAACCTTTGACTTCAATGTTTCAATCAATAGGAGTAATGGCACCACTTTGTGGAGTAAGTCAGGACAAATACTCTGAGTATCACAGTCTAGACCTCGGAGACATAAGTGTACCTCTGCTGTTCAAATTCAGATGAATTTCAAGATGCATATTTTATGTTTAGTCATTGCACTAGGTACTCCAACCTTGTATTACTAGTCTATTATGCGGGAAAGCTCTCACATGCAAGTAAAATTATTCCAAACATGTTTGCCCGCAAACTATGTCAATTCTGATTACATTCTATTTATTTTACACCTTCCATCTGACTCCCTTTATAATTGTTTAACCTTTACATGTCTCTCATATGATGCTGTAAATATATGTTATTTCCCTGCTTTACAAACAAGAAAATGGAGAGGGGGGATTAACAAAATTTGCTCTTAAAATCTTTCCAGTTGTGCCTTATATATCTAGGCAATATGATCTAAGTATTCCTTGTACTTCATGTATCGGATACAGAGAACACTGTAAACAAGGACATCAATGCCCATTGAAGTCTATAGGAATCCTTCCGCTGAAGTCAATGGGCATTGGATCAGGCTCCTACTGCACTAACATTAATTAGTTGTTTTTAAGGCAATGAAACAGTATTGTCTGGGGCAAAGCCAAGAACAGAATTCTGATCAGAACTGGGCAAGCAACTGATATGTTAATGCAGTCTCAATCCCACAGTAACAGGAGGGAAACTGTTTTAAGTAAGACCACAATCAATTTTTCAAAACTTTCAGCAAATTGAGAAGTTCCAAAAAATGTCAGATGGAGGCCGAATTCAATATTTTGTTTGGCTTTTGACCATGCTTTGGTTTTTTTTTTAATAAAATAAAAAAAAGAGTAAAGGAAATTTTGAAACAAAGATTTTTTGAACCAAAATGTTCCGTTATTAATATAGCAGAATGACATCTTTAGATCCTTCTGATTTTTTAAAAAGTTTTCTTCAAATACAGTGAAATCTAGATCTATCTGTAAAAAGTTTCAGTATTGCAGAATCTGCATTTTTTCCTGAAAAACAAAAAGTGGGGGAAAAGTCTGTCTGCTCGGATCACCATAATGCCATCTCCCAACTTCTGTAAAGCAAAAGTCTACATGTTAGTCTGTTTGCACTGGAGCAAAGTAAGTTATGCAAAAGTTTTGCAGAGTTGGGAAGGTAATTTCCACTTCAAGTAAACAGATTTATTGGAGCATCAACTTTCGTGGGCAAAGACCCACTTTGTCAGATGGTCTTTGCCCACGAAAGCTTATGCTCCAATAAATCTGTTAGTCTATAAGGTGCCACAGGACTCCGCATCGCTTTTGCAGATTCAGACTAACATGGTTACCGCTCTGATACTTCAAGTAAACAGAGACTCTACACTTTAGCAGATAGCACTGCACCTTCAAGTGACCAAATGTAACATTTTTATGATAAGCCAAGTACAAGTGGCCATTGCCAGTCAAACAATCCTTGGTTCGGAAGCAAGGTGGCTTGTAAATGAATAACTCACACTGTATTTCAGATGTATCGTAAGTAAAGAGGTACAGACTATTTGCATAGATGTCAGCCAGTACTGCATAGTGAAGACTGTTAGTGCTGCATTCATACACAAACTCTCCATCTCTCTCCTGATATAAAGAACTTTTATCGGGTGAAACAGCACACATAGTAGTGACTCCAACTGCTGTCATCACCTGCACCTTCATTTTTTCCTCAGCTCCTCTTTTTGAAGTTCCTCTTACTGAACCTCTCATTTTTGTCTCTTCAACATACGACACTTTATATGGGGTTGCCATATGCATCATCTTGTGTCAGTAGAAGTATAGGACGCAGACAATATTATTTTGCCACACTGTTTACCTTTGCAGAGTGTTACACATGTGGACTTCAACTCTACTCCCAGAACAGGGCTATGAATCGGGCTCTGTAGGTATGCGCACAAACACTGTCAACATAATAAAAAATGGTTGTGTGTGAACTGGAAAGCGACAGAAGTTACTGCTTCACTGTAGCTTGGAGTAAGCCTCTTGTAGCTCTGATCGCTGCCCCCCAAATAAAAAAAGCAGTGCTTACAAATGCTTCATGCTGTAGATTTTCAGTCGATCAGTAGCCAAGAATTTGGTTTTTTTCTTGCCTCTGCCAAAATCCTAGCTGTTGACAAACTAGTTCAAGTGCTACCAAGGCATCTTTCATAAGCTGGCTGCACACCACTGAACAGATACCTCGTTAATGTGCTATATTTCAACCCAAAGAAAACAAAGCCTGTAAAGGGACTATAAACAACAACAAGGACAGATGATACAGGTCATCTATGATGAATGTAAGCCGTGTTACATGAAACATGACACATGGGCTTTCTTAAAGAAAAAGGTGGGGGCGGAAAAAGGAGAGATGCAGGAGGACTGTGGCTGCTTATGCATTTGTCTTTTGGAAATGCTGACAGAGCCAAGGAGATTGTGTGGCCTAAAGAAAGGACTTTCTTTGCTGTTTTACAGAGATGATTCTCCACCCCCACCCGCAAATTTTACCTTTCCATAGTGGTAGCAAAATGGGCAGCGTTTGCATCCAGATTCGGCTAAAAATCATGGTTTGGGAGGGAGGCTGCATCAGCAAGTTGGGCTTGATTTTGAATCAGCAGCTCCAAAATCTGGCAAGATGCTCTCCTAAGATTTTACCCCTGAAGAGGAGAACATCCATTCTCAGAACATCTTGAGGTGAAATCATCCAGGCAGAGCTCTTCCAGAAATAATTTGGCCCCAAAGTAAAAAAAAAGACCATTACATCCACAGGTTCTGATGTGCAAGCTAAAAGCCCTCACTCTTCCCTGACATCAAAGACCCCGATTCAACAAGGTTCTTAAGCATGTGCTTAGCATTAAGCATAGAGATAATCCCTCTGATTTCAAGTTAGGCATGTGCTTAAGTGCCACACTGAATCGGAGCTCAGAGTGGGATTTCGGTTTCTATACTTTTCTGAATAAAAGAACAACTAATAATTAAGGCAAGTTCAAAAGTTACTATTGCTAACAGAAAAAGAGAGCGAGAGAAAGGAAACAGTTGATAAATCACTATTATGCTAGGAATACAGAACAACCGTTGTTCACTGTATATTCATTAGCCAATGGGTCCCAGAGTATTTTGGAGAACTAACTCTTCAAAGAGTTTATAATGCACACCCTCATGCTAATCAAAGTCTCTTTATAGCAATCACTTTGGTGACAAAACTTCCCCCCCCTTTCATTTGAAGTAGGAAGAGTTATGGAACAGTCACACTACAAAAATACCTACAAGTAGTAGCTGCCCAGAAAAGGGCCAAGCTATAATATGACTGCTGATTTTTGAACTGCTATGCATGCTGTGTATGCCTGGAAACATAATAAATGTGCACGGCTTGGTTTGTAGCACCTAATTTGCAATAATATTGAAGTCCCCCACAATAAGTCATTTACTCTTATAATAAATATATAAAAAAAGACAAATTGCTACATTGAACATGCATTTTCTTCACTGCAAGTAGCTGCTACCCCAGGGAGAGAGCCCTATGCTGCTAACTAATAGTAAATCCTTTGGAAAATCATGTGTCATAATGATGGACAACCAGGGAAAGGGTATTAAATAGATTTAGAGGTTAGATACTCCAACGAGAACAAAAGAGGCCTTTTGCTAGCTAGCACCAATCAGAGCTGCCTTGTTGGTATGTTTAGCATCAAATCCAAAGAAAGTTTCCATTATGAGAGAAGAGGGAGAGTTTCTAGGAATCTTTCTAGGAAAATCATTTGGGGTAGGTCACATTGCCATAAAGTTCACATAATATTTTGGTTTCCGGGAGATTTTACCACTTTGGCACTAGCATCATAGTCTCCTTTAAACTCTCCTGGTTGGGATTGTTTTTCCCCTCTTTGTGTCCATGTATCAACTAGCACATCAATATCCCAAAGTACATCTGATCTGGCATACACAGTATGAGCCCAACACAAGAAATGCACATGGTTTGAAAAGACACCAGACAGGAGAGAAAAGGGCACATTTCCTAGAGGCTGAGAAACCATAATAAAGACAACAAATTTAGCTCACATTCATTAAAGGTGAACTTGCCTGCTTAAAGTTAAGCACTAGCATTGGTATTTGCAGGCTCAGACCCTAAAAAATACAATCTACTACAAAGGGTACAAGATGAAAAGGTCAGATACAGATCCAAACTTCAGTCTGAGCCAAAACCTCTGGATCCTAGTACGATGATCAGCTTTTAATTAGATTTGTTGCTCTGGAAGTGGAAACTTAATTCATCATAAACCTCTGGATTGGTTTCATTGAGAAGCACAGAGTCATAGAATACTAGAATAGAACACTCCAATCTTGATCGGAACAAAGGAGCTTCTTACTCTGTTTGTGGATTCCTTGGTATCTACTTTTGGAACTCCCACCTGCTCTCTTACTAGCTCCAAGTTTCTCCCCTCAAGAATGTTTGTTACAGTTTAGGATCCATCATCCTGCAAAGAGTCTTCACTAGGTAGCAATCACTATCAGTTTACTGTTTGAACACTATAAATCAAGAAGAAGAATATTAGGTGGAACTTCAGAATGTAGCTTTCAAGCATTACCTGCAAAGATTACAGCCATTTCATAAAAACCAATATCAGGGGACAGGTTCTTATTGGTAAGGGCCAGTGAAATTCATTTCATGCTTCAAAAGTTTGTGATTGGTCTGGCATAAAAAAAATATCTACAGGTGGAAATAATTTTTTGTTTTAAACCTGCAAATACCCAAGACTGAGCTATATGAATTATGTGCAGTACTTTCTACTCAAACACAATGGAGATTATTCCATATCTGTCCTTGTAAAACCAATAGCATGCTTACTATTCCTGACCTGGTAGCGATATATATAGCTCTGGTGCTGAAATCCAGGTCCTCGGCATTCCTGCATTACAGGAGTTAGCTTAAAGTTGCAGAATTCTGAGTTAGGTGGAGATAACATTCCTTACCCTGAAACTGTAGAAGACTCTAAGAGGAGTGATGAAAAATTAATCATTTAAAAGTAGTCTGGAAGCAAGTCAAGATGACGCCCTGCAGCCAACAATCCTACACTGAATGAAAATGGTCCACAATCTAGCGTGCACTTTCTGTTTCTAGATTGATGAGAGTCTACCTTATCTCCAGTTCTTCACTGTTTGAGAGTTCTCTGCTAAAATCACTGAATACAGAACCTCTAGACAGCTAAGTAAACGAAGAGGCTATAAAGCCAACACCTTCAAGCCCTACCTCCCTGCTCTCCCATCAGTTCCCTTGTGTAAGCGGGGGAATGGTCCCGCTATTGGGGGGAACTTTCCTGGCTTCTATACCACCCCGGTGAAATGAACCAGCGAAAGGATCTGAGTCCCTGCTCCCACTTCCTTTACCCCACGGCCTCCTGATCCTGAGGGCTCCCCCTCCACTCTCCTGAGTAGCAGAGCCCTTGAAACCCCAACAAGGCTGGGCCCAGGTTTCCTGGGGCTTAATCCCCGACCTTGTAGTCACTAGGGGCAGGAGTTAGGGTGTCCCCACTCCGAGGTGCTCTCTTTATACTGCAGGCCTTTTTGGCCCAGTGATCACTTCATAAGGTTCAAAGCAAATACAATTTATTAAACATCAACTGATTAAAGAGAATAGAATAAGAAAAAAATGAGAATGGTTAAATGAGAACACACAGCCCTGCTCTGTAGCATAGGGACATCAAAACAGCAGCCTGCAGAGTGTAAAGACAGTCCACAGTCTCATCCTTAGAGGCCTTGTATGTGCTGCAGGTGGGGGGGGGGGGGGGGGGCTGCAGGCTGGACACGTTTGCTCTGGCAGTGACCACACAGCCTCAAGCTCTAAGTGGCCAGACCCCTCTCCCAGTCCAGAGCCTCTCCCCACACTTTGCAGTTCCCAGCTGCTCAACACATCCAGCTGCAGCGTGCTGCTTGGCCAGTCTCTAGCTCCTTGCATTGCTTCTCTGTTCCTTTTGCAGGACTTCTTCTGCACACAGCTTGCATTCCTTGGGCTGTGTCTCAGCTCTCCGTTTGCTCAGAGAGAGCCAGAACAATCCCAGCTCACAGGGAGGATGGGGCCTGGCCTCTCCCCTTCCTCACTGGCCTGTCCAACCTGTCAATCAGGCTGAGCTGGAGTGCTGGCTGCTTTGCATTGTCTCTGGGGTCTGTCAGTCTCATGAACCCTTCCCCTTCTGAAACTGGGAGCTGGCAAACCAAAAAACTCCCACAGTCCCCTTACACTTGTTTCAAGGCAAACTGATTGCATTGACCCAGATTCATTTGCAATGGCAACCCAATCTATTGTGTATGTTTCATTCCCCACCCCACCCCCCGGGAAGAAGAGTGAAATATTTTAAAATTTAATTTAAGAGTTCCTGGTTTGCCCAGTAAAGATTCTCCTCCTTAGCTCTAGATTCTGTCACCAGAATAAATCAATACATCTGTCTATGGCATGGCAGAGGTTTCAAAGTTTTTTTTCTCATGACCCTGTTGAAGAAAACTGTTGATGCTTCGGGATGCAGGAGGGGGCTCCGGCTTTGGGGAAGGGTCAGGGCTGGGGCAGGAGATGCTTAGCTTCAAGCAACTCCCAGTCAGCGGTGCAGATACGTGCTAAGGCTTCCTGCCTCTCCTGGCATCGCAGACCATGCTGCACCCCAGAAGCAGCCAGCAGCAGGTTTCCAGCCAATGGGAGTATGGAGCTAGTGCTCGGGGCAGGGACAGTGCATAGAGCCCTGTGCGCTCCCCCCCCCCCACCTCCCGTCCCCACCTAGATGCCGGCCTTTAGTCTGGGACACTCCCTCTGGTCACCTGATCACCCTGCAGCAAGGAGACCCAGTGCCTGACCTTCCACGACGCAGTATGGGGTCGCGACCCATAGTTGGAAAACCACTGGTCCATGGTGATGATACCTACGGGCCTTGCAGTCTTCAACCTACTTATCCTCATTCACCCCACGTAAGGGTCAGAAAGTGTTGAGATCCACGGGTCCCAGGTGGAAATTGAGGCACAGAGAGACTAAGCAACTTTTGCAAGAGGTCACAGTGTTTGTGGCCCAAGTGAACCCAGTAACTGAACTCTCGCCACTAAGCCATCCTCCTTCCCTAAACAATTTGGCTTGATCACAGAATTATTTGAGCTGGGAAAGGCCTCTAAGGTGGGGTGGGCGCAGACCAGGCTGGGAACAGCAATCCATGGCCAAAGGCAGCTGCAAGTGGCCACAGATAGGTACCGATACCTGTGTCCGTGTAGGTAAATAAAGTGCCGGTGGCCCGCCAGAGGCTAACATTGGCTAACCATGTCTGCTCTGTGGGCCTCTTATAGCCCACCCCTGCACTAAACAGATCAGCTCTTGCAATCCCTTAGGGCATAGTCTAGTGCAGTGGTTCTCAAAGGGTGGTCCGTGGATCACTAGTGGTCCGTGACCATCTGGTAGGTGGGCCGCAGGCTTGGGGCTTGCCCTCCTCTGCCGTGGGGAGCTGCCTTGGTACTCCAGCCCCTCCCTCTGTGAGGGGCTGTGGGGGGGGGGGGGGGGCGGGGAGAGGAAGGTGGGAAGACGCATGCACCAGATCTGGCTTGCGGGGGAAGGAAGCAGCTCTGTGCGCTGCCGTTCCCCCTCCCCCGGCTGGGTGAATGGCAGCACAAGAAACCGCTCGTCTGGTGGCTTTCTTCATTGCTCCCACTGGCTGGAATCATGGCCAATGGAGGTAGCAGGAGGCAGAGCCAGGTAAGCCCCCCCCCAACCCCAGACCCTGCACCCCCATCCACCTCATGCACCCACTCCCATCCAGACCCAGCACCCCCACCCCACTCCTGAACCCTCCCTCTCAGACCCCCAAAAAGTTTGAGACCCACTGGTCTAGTGGTAAGAGCACAGGAATGAGGAGTGAATGCTACTGGGATGTCACCCTAGCTCTATACTACCTCTCAGTTGGACACTGAGGCATTTCACAGTGGGTCTCAGGGCCTGAGTTTGCCAGTCTTTAAAATGTGTCTCTCTTGCTCACAGACCTCATCCGGGTATTGAAAGGCCTCACTAGTGAAAGTTTGCAAAGTGCTGTGAGAACAGAAGTGCAAAACTTTAAGTTCACATTCGATTTTCTCCCTTTCCAAAGAGAAGGAACCCAGTTGTCTGTTTCTTAGCCCCCACCTCTGATTCAGACTGTCAGGAGTTCGCATCCAACTTGGGCGGCACAGAAAGTACAAACAAACATTGCTAATTTGCACTCTCAGAGGTAGCAGAGAAACCTTTCCCTTCAACTTGCCATTTGTTACTCAAACGCCTTTCACCCTGTCACATAGTTACCGTGAGAAAAGTGCTGAACTGGAGCTGCAGAGCTCATCCCCAAGGCTGCTTGATGTAGCAGCACGGACTGAACATCAAGTGGACGACTGTGTACAAAGGTGTGGTTATGATGAATCATTTATGACCCCAGCTAAAGCTTTAGGAACAACATTCACTAATGTAAAGGAGAACTTGACTCTGGGAATACTGCTGTCACACTGGCTGCGTATTTCACAGGGGGAAAATATTCCTTTAGGTCTGTGTGTGTTGTGTTAACCCTTTCAAACCCTGGCTTTTGTTGCAAGGCCATTTTGATCTTTCTTCTCGAGGAGGAGAATACCAAACAGCACCTGCCATTTTCATTTCACTTTCTACTTCACACATCCCTGCATTCGGAGAGACTTTTAGGCTAGGGAAATGTTGAAAAGGAAGCTCACTCATAGGAGGAGAACATCTTTATTTTCAGCACAGCATTACAAATGTGTATCAGATTCTACAGCTATCTTTACCTTTAAACCCTATGGATAACACTGTACAATTATAGACCTGGCTACGGGAAATAGCCCATGTTCTTTTTTTTCTGCAAATCATAAGGCTATGGCCTTGGTAAGAATTTAAAATGATGCCCTCGCGGTAGAGCATAAATGCACTGGCTGAGCCTCATTTATTTAAAGCAGACATTTAAATCATATCACCATCACTAAATGCTCACAAAGGAACTCCATAACATTATCTCAGTTGTTCTCACGTTGGTGGTTCCTTATAGTCTCCTTTTTAGTGTATGTCCCAAAGGATTCCAAAAAGCCACACATCGTCAATCTGGCTCATCCTTTGTTTGTATACTTCGTATATAAAATGTGTATACTTTGTTATATAAAATGACACAGAACAAACAAGCTAGAAAGCAAAGGGTGTGCATGTCCAAAGAAACCATTATCTATATAATCAACCAACACATTTATAGGGTTGCCAGATACTTTCACAAAAAATACTGAACATGGCAGGAAAAAAAATTGGTTGAGAAAAAAAAAACACCCCTGCACCAAAAAATAAAATAAAATAAAAAAAATCACTGCACCTTTAAATCACCACACCAGACACCAGATGTGGCAGAGAAAAATGTCCCAAGTGGCCTTCCGTGAAACACAGAAAATGCTGGACATTTTATATGTCCGGTATTTTCTGTTTTTTGTAATTGGACAGAGACGCAAATACCGGACTGTCTGAGCCAATACCGGACGCCTGGCAACCCTATACATTTACCCAGCATTGCTCAACTCCTTAACTCAATTAAGTTTGTGCAATTTCCCCTCACCTCCCTGACAGCGATAAAGGGGAACAGCCAGCATCATCCCCATACAAATTCTGTGTAATGGAGGAATGGCGTCAGTCCCCATGCCCTTCTTAAAGGCTGCCTTGGGAGTGGGAGGTTCAAGGCTGGGAGAGTCCCAGCTGGGGGTGGGGGGGCATACACCAAGCAAGCCCCTTTCACCTGCCTGGTGATTCTGTCTCTTCTGTTTGGTTTTATGAGAAGCAATCCCATTTCAGTCACATCCCATTTTCCTGGCACAACCGAACCCTGACCCTGCTTTAAGTTATGATAAGAAAAAGCTGTATAACAAAAGTGGTGGTCCTAGCTCTTTCCATTTAGGAAAGTGTTTCTTAAACTTTAAGACCAAGGAACACCAAACAATAATTTTTTTTATGGGGAACACCAAGGATTTTTTGTTGAGGAAAAAAAAAAGGTCGGGGGAAAAAAGGGTCGGGGAAAAGTCATTGAGCAAGAAAAAAAAATAAAGATCACCTGCCCCTTTAAGGGTGGCCATTTTTAATTCTGTTATTCTCCACGGCACACCTCTGACTGCCTCACAGCACACTGGTGTGCCACGGAACACAGTTTAAGAAACACTGGTTTAGGGGGAGTTCAACAGACAAACTCTCTAAAATATATAGTAGATGCATGCAACACATAGGTATATACCATTTATTTCTACAAGGCCCCATTGTCAAGTCTGCAAAAGTTAGGCTTTTCCTTTCACAAAGTGCAATGCATAATCTCAAACAAAGGTCATTCTGAATGAAATTCACAGGGACGAATGAGAGGAAGGACTCCAGGACACAGCCATGGCTCTCCGACACTTTGCTTTGAAATCAACACGAAATGGCTGACTATCTCTGCAAAGAGCCACAACCTTAGAGACTTAAAGGTGCAATATACACAAAGCAAAGCCATAACCATTGTTTTGCTAAATAATTAATAATGGAGATTGCCTATCTCCTAGAACTGGAAGGGACCTTGAAAGGTCCTTGAGTCCAGTCCCCTGTCTTCACAGCAGGACCAAGTACCATCCCTGATGAATTTTTGCCCCAAATCCCTAAATGGCCTTTACAAGGATTGAACTCACAACCCTGGGTTTAGCAGGCCAATGCTCAAACCACTGAGCTATCCCTCCCCCCTATACATCACAGGTGACATTGATTCTGCTTCTGATAGCAATTGGTGAATCTCCAAACAATTGGATGAGTAGCATAAAAGTATCTAAAAGTTGGGATACTTTGTTGAACATCCATGGCCTACAAAAATAGCCTTAAAATATCACTAGAAGAGCCTCCCTTATGGTATTTCGCTACTTTAGGTTCCAGTCATGAGTTGAAGCACAGCAGTGGAAATAATGAGTTAGATGTAACGGAAGTTCTTTAGAACCTTAAGAAAGGTTTGAGTTTGGCCTCACAAATTCAGGTCAGTCCTTACCTTATAAGAACTGACTCACCCATGCCTAACTTTCTACTGCTGTATTTAACTCAACTGTGGTGGTTTAAACAAAATATTTCCTTCCAACCCTGTACGAGTTTTCACTGAGGGACTGAGGGCCAAATTTGTGGTAAAAGGGAAGGAAATGCTGAATGGGGGAGGTCGAAGCCACGTGCAGGGAAAGGATGTTTGTCTTATGCTGAGCACCGACACTCCTGTAAGCCACTGAATGACTCTTGAGGGAAAGCAGCACAAGGCAGCTACAGCAGCTTTATCTGTGTGTATCCCTGCCAAGTACAAGAGGGTGGTTATTGTGGGAGGAAGGGCAAGTGCTCCCCAGGTCCCCACTAGGGGCCTGTACATCATAAGTACCCTCTTCATGTCTTGGTTTGGCTTTTTATTTAAATGGGAGGCTCATCTATCCCACACTACCTCAGAGCCCTAGCACACACAATCAACAATAAGTACGGCTCCTCTTCATTGCGCAACCATATACAGCCGGTCCCCAAGTTATGAACGCATTGACTTACGACTGTTCATATTTACGACCAACCTCCTATACAGCCGGAACCAGAGTTACGAACTAAATCCGCACTTACGAACAGCGTGGCCATATGTAAGTGAATGTAATCTGAATGTAAACCTAGTGTTTGGTACGTAACTCGTTCGTAAGTCGGGGACCGGTTGTACGCACTATTCTAGATGCCAGAATGCAAGCAAGGCTTCTTCCACAGCAGAAATATGTGCATTCTCTCCTCCTGCGGTTGAGGGAGGTTAACCGGATCGGCGTTAATATACTCCCTCAAAGACACACATACACATCCCCATGTCCTTGTTCCTCCACCACCATTCTTCCAGCCAAGCAGGACATGACAGGACTCCTCAAATCATCAACCAGAGATCTATTTATTGAGTGACAGAATTCCTTCCTCCTGTTTGCAGTGCTCGCTAGCCTCACTGGCAGCATCAATGGAAGACTGGTGTGGCCAGCCTAACCCAGCTGTCCCATTTGGCACTGGGGAGTGTCAGGGTTGTTCCCTACTGGCACTCCAAGTGCGGAAGGTGGGGGGTTGCAAGAGAGCTTCAAAACCTGCCTCTACAGGCACTGGTTATAAAAACTTCCCCACAGAATCACAATACACAGATTTTGAGAAATTGCTGCCACCTATCAAGTGATATTTTTTAATCCTTAAAAACCAGGAGCGAATACTTGAAACCACCCCCCGGGGTACCTCAAGCTCTTACTCAAAAAAGAGCTTGAATAGAGAAAAGAAAAAACAAGCTGCAGTCTCTGGTAGCTGACCCCTCAGCTGGAGGTATGCAGATACAAACAGACAGACCTTCCAGGACGCAAGAATCAAATCATCACCTTAAAAAAAAGTGATTTTTATTACAAAACAGAAGATAAACCTGATGAAGCATATTTGGTTGCTAGATGTTAGAGAGTAACTTAAGGAAAACAAATTAAAACACAGAGAAAAGTCCCTGGGCACAATGCAAAGTAGCAAACGAGGAAAGGAGGCAGAGATTCACACAGAACAGTTCAAACCAAAGCACAAAATAAAGAGAATGTTATTAATAACTGAACATGACTAGATTCACTTTTATTTATTTTCAATTTTCTTTTTGTTCAGTCCACTCCCATACCCCAAATTCTTTGGAGACACAGTAATCCAGCCTGGGTTTAAATCATTCTGTCTCTCTCAATTCCTGGTTTCTCTCCCACACAAAGAAAGCAAGCAAGAAATCTATGTGCAATTCAAATTTCAACCCTCTATCTCGATTGGTTCTCCTGGCCCCCTGGCCAACACCTCTGCTAGCTACCTGAGTTTAACTGATAAGTTATTGGGTGCTGGTCAGCCCTCCTCCTGTCAAATACAGGGAGCACTACCACTAAGCTAATTTGTTCCTATTTAAACAAGAAACAACAAGTCCCTTCATTGGCAGATGCATCTTATCGCCCTGGGCGTATCTCATCGATCGACAGCGAACTAGCTGGTGAGGCCCATCATTGGCCAGGCAAAGTCATTTTGCGAAGATTACACCCATAGGAAAGTTCAAGAAATTAAATATATGGAATAGAATTTTTTATTAACTTGCTTGTGCAAGGAAAATAAAAGAACAGTTTTAAATGTGTAGGATTTCAATTTCAAGCATTCTTCATTGTATTGAATAATTACCATACATCGTAAATTTGAATCAGAAACTCGTAACGCTTCCATTACTCTTTCTGTAACTAATTTGAATTATTTTGTGATTTGTAACAGGAAACATTTTCTTTGCACTAAAATGACAGCTGAATAGGTGACTCGATTTTAATTCTGTCAGCAAATATGTTTAAGAACTCTAAGCAGAATACTCATGACTTTTCCAATAAAAAACAAAAATAATGATTTAAACCTTTCACCCAGCATATTCCGGTGTAAAAAATAGTGCATTCCGCTAATGTAAGTGACAGGATTGTTTATGCAAAATTTGGTATTTGAAGCTCATTGAGGAGTACGACTTTATATTGCACAAGCAAATCCACAAACTCTTGAAAATATAAAATAGATTATGCTCTAGCTCATTAATAAAAAATGAGCAGCCATCATTTCATTGAAATCTTCTATGCTAGGACGGCCTGCAGACAAACCTCCCTCCCTCCCTCTTTCTCTCTCTTCCGTTCCTTTGTGTTCCAGCAAATAATGAGACTACTAGATGGACATGGTGACGTAAGCATGATTTAATAGAGCTTAACTTGCAAGAAGAGGATATCACCTTTTCGTTACAGTCATACAATTTTAATTTTAATGACTCTAATCGTCATTGGTAGAGAGCTTGGATCACAGGCCTTGGTGGGGCTCTCAACAGGGTTGCCGAATTACAATAAAGCCACGGGATATGAAGGAATGACACTGTGTTATAGCAATGAGCTGTTCAGAGCTTCAGATCCCCTGAGAGCTAATTGCAAAGTTTCTGAATATTAAAAAAAATATCAAGTACAAAATGAAGCTTTGACACATCAAATTCTCCTAAGAAAGCTTGCTGATCACTCTGGGTCAGAGATACTTAAGTCAGTCGGGGTAATCCCTTGTTTATCTTCACAAACCTGACCCATAGCTACAGTCCTCAGAAAGTGACTAGTCAGGCATCCTGAGTTACCAAGCGAGATGGAGAAGTAATAAAGAGGGATTGACAAAAGGAACCTATAAAAACAAATTGCAGTGTGTCTACGCGATATTAATAACAGCACCTGGCAACATCTCATTTATTTTAATAATCCTGAGTTATATGGCAAAGGAAATACAAATTACAGATCACAGTTTCATATCTACAGTGCAAACTTTCCTTGGCACAGCATCCTTCATGCAAACTGTAGCCCAAAACACTTCACACAATTAGATAAATAACAGCAAAGGGTGAGAGATTTATAGACAAGAGGAGGAAACATGCATTCAGCTGAGATTTGGAACGAGCGGATAAGGTTAGGAGGTAAGAAGCAAGGCTGATCCACTTGGTGAGAGATGGACTGAAGATGGCTCTTGCACCAAACACGCACAGGTTACACAGAGGGGAAGGTCAGAGAACCCACTGACACATACACAGAGAATGGAGAGGAAAGATGGGAGGAG
The DNA here is from genome assembly GCF_049634645.1 of Pelodiscus sinensis. Lineage (NCBI taxonomy): Eukaryota > Metazoa > Chordata > Testudines > Trionychidae > Pelodiscus > Pelodiscus sinensis. The sequence continues at coordinate 7,403,605 of NC_134717.1, read as the reverse complement.
GGGGAGGGGAATTCTATGGTAGGATTACTATACACGGGGCACACACATGCTTTATTATAGGCATGGTGGCGATCCAGGAACGTAGGGGCTACGTCTAGACTGGCATGATTTTCCGAAAATGCTTTTAACGGAAAAGTTTTCCGTTAAAAGCATTTTCGGAAAAGCACGTCTAGATTGGCAGGACGCTTTTCCGCAAAAGCACTTTATGCGGAAAAGCATCCGTGGCCAATCTAGACGCGGTTTTCCACAAAAAATCCCCGATCGCCATTTTCGGGATTGGGGCTTTTTTGCGGAAAACTGTACTGGCCCTTTTGCACAAAAGTCTTTCGGAAAAAGGCTTTTGCCCGAACAGAAGCAGCATAGTATTTCCGGAAAAGCACTGACGATCTTACATGAGATCATCAGCGCTTTTCTGGAAATTCAAGCGGCCAGTGTAGACAGCTGGCAAGTTTTTCTGCAAAAGCAGATGATTTTGCAGAAAAGCTTGCCAGTCTAGACACAGCCAGGGTGCATAATGGTTTCCCTTATAAATGTTCTCCCAACGGTTTTCCTCAAAAAGCACTTGGTGCTTCCATGCTTTGTGGAAGGAGCCTGGCATTTTGGCAGGAAGAAGCTGCTGGAATCAAGTGGGGTGCCATTTGTGGGCTCATGAAAATTAGGGAGGGAGGGGAGTCTGGAGCAGCCCCTCATCAACGCCGCCAGCAGAGTCTGCTCTAGCCCAGTGAGGCCCACCATGGGCGGGGAGCTCTAACCGAGACGGACAGGAGCAGCCTCCCTCCCCGATCCGCCCAACCTCATGTATGTGGTTAACGGTTATACAGTTACCTTTAACTGGTTACCCAATTAGATGGGATTTTACATCCCTAATGAAAACCGGGTCAAATTCTGATCTACTGAAAAAATCCCAATTTCCCATCTGGGGCTTGCTCAGTACAGCTTGTTCCTAGCTTGTTCCCCTCTTCCTCCTCAATGTCCTATTGGCTCTGTGCATGCACCATCCCAGGATCTTGCTTCCCCATGCCCCACAGGACAACTCCAAATTCATCCTTCACCTGCTGCTGCTGCTGCTTCTTTCCCCATAAGAATGGCCATACTGGGTCAGACCAAAGGTCCATCAAGCCCAGTATTCTGTCTGCTAACAGTGGCCAATACCAGATGCCCCAAAGGGAGAAAACACAACAGGTAATCCTCACGAGAGCCCTCTCGTCACCCACCTCCAGACAGAAGCTAGGGGTACCATTCCTACCCATCGTCACTAATAGACATGGATGGACCTAACCTCCATTCTTAGGTCTTCACTACATCCTCTAGCAAGGAGGTCCACGGGTTGACTGTGCGCCTTTTGTTTTAAATCTGCTACCTATTCGTTTCATTTGGTGGCCCCAAGTTTTTATATCCCCAGGGGAACGTGCACTCAGCTAGGGACTGAGAGACAATAAATTCAAGTCTTGCTTCAATTAACAAGCGGTGTTAATATTCGGTGCCCTCTGATGGCAGGCCTTGGTATTGTAGTTATGAGCTAGCCGTTAACTGCCAGTGACCCACCGTACAAGCCACGAACAATGAGGAAATGGCTTCTGATTCAAAGAGCTGACAACTTTGGTGTGTGTGACAAGAGGCAATAGTGGAGATAATGCAGAGATATGGAGGGCACAATGTAAAAGGGAGATCTTATGATCAGCCTAAATACTGTGGTCAAATCACATCAGTCGCCCCAGAATTTATAAGAAACTGGCCCTTACGATGCTGGTACTTGGGAACAGGCCATAAACACAGATGATTCAGCAGGGAGCGCGGCACCTTCAGCACTCCACACATCTTGGGCCAGCCCAGCCATCCGTAGCACAACAAAGCTAGTTTTACAAACAAAAATTGTCCATCTGCCGGCACAGAGTTTGTTTGCGCTGCATTGTTAGCTTAGGGCTCGGAAGCCCCGACTATCCACACACAAATGTTTCTGACTCAAGACTGGGCCCTCGGACCAACGCAGGAGATGAGTCCAAGTCCCACTGCAAGTAAGGTCCAAGCCCAGTTATTTTGCAGTGCGGACACACCTTAAGCCAGGGATCTGAATCCGGAGGTCTGAGTAGCAAAGTGGTGAAATGTGGGTCCAACAATCGTAAACCGAGGTTTACAATGCAGCCTGGATACACCATGTCCACAAAAACAGGCCCCACAACCCCGGACTAACAGTGCCGTGTAAAGATACCGGAGATTTAACATTCCAGCACCAGAACCAGACAACTGAGAAAAAGAACAGAGTGTTCTGCTGGAATCAAGTATTCCTTTCTCCCTCTCCCTTGAGTATAGTACACTGAGATTATGTTTGCTTTTTGGAAAATATTTACTTTATTCACTGTGAGAAAAAGAGCTTTTTACATTTTAATAAAAAAAAATCGGAAATAAATCTCTCCTCTGGGTATACTTTTTGACTGGGGAGACCCGTTTCTGAGCACGTAAAATATGCCGAGTGCACATGCTAAACTGCCCATTGCATTCCCCACAGACTCCTCCGTATAACCGACCTGAGGATTTTGAGCTTTCATACAAAGCACAGAAATATCTTCAGTTCCGAGAGACTGTGCACTCAAAATGCAATTTGGATAAAAATTCAGATTCCACTGGGCACTTTAAAAGAGTGTTCCCAAATTATCTCTAAGGGTATGTCTACACTACAGTGTTATTTCGAAATAACACGTCTACACACAAAATGAATTTCGAAATAGCATTTTGCTATTTTGAAATAGCGCGTCCACACTGAGTGGACTCAATCACATTTAAGGCTGGCCAGAACCAGTTCCGGCAGGCCATCAGGTCAGGAGTGTCTTTGTGTGGCGGCTGCCTGAGGCGATCTGAGGTCTGTGCTTAAAGGGACCCCCCTGGACAGACAGTTCTCAGGTTTTCCTGCTTGCTTGTCTACCTCGATGAGGGACAGCAAAGCATTTTGTCTCTGTGTGCTCTGGTTGCCCTCACTCAGGACACCACAGCACTCTGCAACATGGAGCTAGACCTGCCCCTGGGCACTGTGGTGCTTCTCTTGGACGTGTTGCTGTGAGCCTGGCTGCACTTGCTGCATGCTGCCATTCGGGAGGTCCATCGGAGGGCTGTCAGCATCCAGGAGGCCCTGCGGGAGAGCTTCCACCCTGAAGAGCACTAAGAACCTCCCTGGTCTGCCCCACTGGGGGCTTGTGCCTCATTCCTCCCTCACGTCCTTCCACTTACCCCTCCCTAACCCCCCTTCCTGATGTCAAATAAAATACACGTATTTTCATGAACACAAACTCTCTTTACTTAATGAAACTGGGGGGAGAAGGGGAAAATGAAACTCTGGTGAGACTGGGGAAAGGAGGCAGGAGAGGGGAGAAGAGAGGGTGGGAGAGGGGAGGTGAAACCTGGGAGGAGGGAGCTGGAAGGGGGAAGCAAGAGGAAGAAGGAGAAGGTGAAGCTCAGGGATCAGGGTTGGGGGTCTCGCTGGACCAACTTAACTGTTATGCAAACCTGCTCCTGGGTTCGCATGTGGCCTTTGGTGGCCAGGCTGGCAGCTATCCTGCCATAGACAGCCGCGTTCCTCCATCTAGTGCAGAGATTATGGACGTTGGGGGCATCCCCCCCAAACCTGAATAAGGTCTATGATCTCCAACCTGGACCAGGAAGGTGCCCGCCTTCCCCGGGCCCTGGCAGATTCCTGGGAGCTGGCAGACTGCTCCTGGGAAGCAGTGGAGGGCTGGCTGCCAGTGGCTTGCTGGCTCATGTTTTGGGGCCACTGGGTCAGGGGCAGTGACTGCTGGCTCTGGGCTGGCAGCCTTGGAGCTGGCACAGGCACTGTGACCAGAGCCTACCCCTTTAAGGGCTCCGGGGAGGGAAGGAGGGAGTGGAGTGTTCTTGGTTGAGGCTGGAGTGGCCACCAGGGCACCCTAGGAAGGCTGGAGGCCCCCTATTTCGAAATAAGTGTCTACACAGCAGTTATTTCGAATTTGGCATTATTCCTTGTAAAATGAGGTTTACCAAATTTGAAATAAGCGTGCCACTATTTCAAATTAATTCGAAATAGCAGTTTGGCTGTGTAGATGCTAGGAAAGTTATTTTGAAATAAGGGTTGTTATTTAGAAATAACTTTGCTGTGTAGACATACCCTAAGTGAATGCACATGCATTTAAAGAATGGACATAAACTAGGGACAAAAATCCAGCTAGGCAACTAGGCCAAAATAAAGGTCTCCACATTTCCCACAACTACCGGTTCCAGGCCCAAATCATATAGACGTGCGAAGTGATATAGAGGAGTAAGCAGATGTGTCCTATACCATGTCTTGATGACCAGCAAGCTCCTGTGAACCAATGGGTGAAAGTGAATTCCTGGCTTCAGGGCCTATAACTAAACCCCTGTCTGCAGAGTGTAAGTCTAAGGACTGTTAGCAGAAACAAACCAATCCTATAGGAGAAAAAGGATCCAGGATCCAAACCACACACGTTGTATAGCTCTATAGCAATAGTCATAAAAAGCTTAGATAAATTGCTATTAAACCAAGTCACTGATCACCATAGTATGAGACCCTTCTAAGCATGAATCGATTTAGACGATCAAGACCCCCATGAGGCATAGAAAGCATATTCCCCTTTTACAGCTAAAGGAACAAGAACATTACAGGTCAGATTTGGATAAAGCACTCCGTGCCGGCCTACCTCTAACCCCACAGACTTCTATGAGACTCACTGCTGGTTTCACTGGCGGAAGAGTTTGGCCAACGCCGAATGCTTTTAAAAATGTCACCCTAAACGATGAGACCAAGATCATGCAATAAGTTCATACCAAAGTCCCTCCTGTTCAGTACGGGGAGACTATGCCCCGCCACAAGCACCCTGTACCGCACATGGCATTATCCCAGTCTAGAGGTTCTAAAGGCTGCATCAGAGAGAAATCATCACTATCTATGGTCAAACATGGTGGAGAAAAGGTTATTTAGACCACTGATGGTACCCAGAAATCCGTGACAGGCTGGAGATCAGAAATTACTCCCAGACTGTAAATTCAACCCTAATTATTGCTGCGTTCCACTATAGAGGTCACTGACCCCACAAAGACCCCTTGAGAACTCAAACTTGGCAGGGACTGGAGTAGCTTCAAAGTTCCTTTGGCACTTGGAAAAGTCACTATAGCCCCTTCAGTGTGGAGCAGAATGGTACAGGCCTTCTGCGCAACTCAGTGCTGCTCTCTGGCTGGGCATATCATGACTGGTACTCAACGATATTGAGTGGAAGCTTTTTATCGGGGCAGACACGATCTATCAGGCTGTCCTGGCTAAGGGTATGTGTAATCCACACACCTAGTGTGGTTCACTGTCTCATGTATTTGCACTTAGACCACTTACAGCAAGAGATAAGGACAAGGGAGCTCTACAGCATACGCTGCAAAGCAGCTGGCTTTATAGCTCAAGCTTTAGCGGCTCCTATACTAAGCTCCAGAGGTGCCAGGTTCTAATCCACCCCGTGGCAGTTAGATTTGCCTACACTGCAGCTGGAAGCATATGTATCTACACAGACAGACTTGCACTAGCTCTCCTAAGACTAGCACACCAAATATAACGGGAAGCCCGGCTAAATGTTGAGGCTAGCCACCAAATATGCATGCAGGTGTCTAGCTAAAACTGCTTCCTATAAGTTACTCCCAGCTGCTGTGCAGACATGCTCTAATTGACTTCTAATGCATAGAATTTTTACCGTGACAATTGCAAACCGTGTTGTCATTGAAAAGATGCCAAAAACTGCCTGAAGATTTAAGATGCACTGAAGCATCCAGGCCCTTTCTACCACCTAATCTTACTGAACTGGTATGTAGAAAGAAAGTTCCCAGTATGGTTAGTCCGGCACATCTTCTTCAGCTATATATGTTTTTAAATCCCATGCTCCTAACCTGGGACTAAAGAAGAGCAGCAGCACTGTGCGGAAGACCTCCATGGTTTGTGCCTCGGACTCACTTATTTTGCAGAAGACAATACCCGAATCTCAAGTTTTAAGGGGAAAATTCAAAGCCCCTTCTTTTAGTCACTTGGGGTATGGCGACACTATGGGGGACGGGGTTTTGAAGAAGGTATGCAAATTGCACTCACATTTGCATATCTTCTTCCGTATTTTTTCCCCCGAAAGAGTATATTCCAATATTTGGCCCATCTACTTGGGGACAAATGTCAGAAAAAAACCCTCTTTTGGAAGCCTCCTGTACACTTCATTTTATGAAGAATAAGGGGGCTTCCGAAACAGGGTTTTTTCCAGATATTTGGCCCCCCGTGTAGACGGGCCAAATATTGGAAAATCCACTTCCGGAAAAAAAAACGGAAGGAAATATGCAAATGCAAGCACAATTTGCATACCTTCTTCGAACTCCCCCCCCACAGTGTAGCCATACCCTAAGTGCAAGCTGAGGTACCTCTCAACAACGCTGATATATCCGCTGCATTACATTATTCATGCTCCCTCAGGGTATGTCTACACTACAAAGTTAATTCGAACTAACAGACGTTAGTTCGAATTAACTTTGATAGGCACTAAACATACAAACCGCTAGTTCGAACTTAATTCGAACTAGCGGAGCACTTAATTCGAACTAGGTAAACCTCATTCTACGAGGACTAACGCCTAGTTTGAATTAAGTAGTTCAAATTAAGGGGTGTGTAGCCACTTAGTTTGAACTAGTGGGAGGCTAGCCTTCCCCAGCTTGACCTGGTGGCCACTCTGAGCACCACCAGGGAAACTTGTCTGCCCCCATCCCGGCCCCGGAGCCCTTCAAGGGGCACGGTCTGGCTACGGTGCCCGTGCCAGGTGCAAGCCTGCCAGCACCCAGGCAGCGGACCCTGCACCTGGCATGGCACAAGCCAGCCACCTGCTGCCACCCAGCCCTCCACCTCTTCCTGGGACCAGGCTGGTGGCTCCCAGGAGCCTGCCCGGGGCCGCAAGAGGCGGGCGCCCGCCTGGTCTAGCGTGGAGATCGTGGACCTCATCCAGGTTTCGGGGGAAGCCTCCGCACTAGGCACAGGAAAGTGGCCATCTAGGGCAGGATAGCTGCCAGCCTGGCCACTTAGGAGCAGGTGTGCATGAAAATCAAGGTGGTCCACTGAGACCCCCGACCCTGAGCCCTGAGCTTAGAACATAAAAACATAAGAACGGCCGTACTGGGTCAGACCAAAGGTCCATCTAGCCCAGTAGCCTGTCTGCAGATAGCCGCCCACACTAGGTACCCTGGAGGCGATGGACAGAAGACAATGACCAAGCCATTTGTCTTGTGCCATCCCTCTCCAGCCTTCCACAAACAGAGGCCAGGGACACCATTTCTACCCACTGGCTAATAGCACTCCATGGACCCAACCTCCATGAATTTATCTAACTTCTCTTTAAACTGTGTTATAGTTCTAGCCTTCACAGCCTCCTGCAGCAAGGAGTTCCACAGGATGACTATTTGCTTTGTGAAGAAGAACGTTCTGTTATTAGTTTGAAGCCTGCTACCCAGTCATTTCATTTGGTGTCCTCTAGTCCTTCGGTTATGGGAACTAATGAAGAACTTTTCTTTATGCACCCTCTCCACACCACTCATGCTTTTATAGACCTCTATCCTATCCCCCCCAGTCTCCTCTTTTCTAAACTGGAAAGTCCCAGTCTCTTTAGCCTCTCTTCATATGGGACCTGTTCCAAACCCCTGATCATTTTAGTTGCCCTCCCCTCTCCCACCCTCTCTCTTCTCCTCTCCCACCTCCTTTTCCCAGTCTCCCCGAGTTTTGTTCAATAAAGAGAGTTTCTATTTTTGAACACACGTATCCTTTATTTTCTACATCAGGAAGGGGGGATAGGGAGGGGTAAGTGGAAGGAAGTGAGGGAGGAATGGGGTACGAGCCCCCGATGGGGAGGACTGGGGTGGCTCTGCGGGCTCCTCGGGGTGGAAGATCTCCTGCAGCCCCCTGAGTGACCCCCCTCCCCCCGGATGGCAGCCTGCGGCAAGTGCAGCCAGGCTGATGGCTGAGTGCTGTGATGTGCCGAGTGTGGGCATTCAGGGCACTCCAAGCCAGGACTGCTTTGCTGTCCCTCATCGAGTTAGACAAGCGAGCAGGGAACCCCTGAGAACTGTCTGTCCGGGGTGGGGGTCGGGTCCCTTTAAGCACAGCCCTCAGCTAGCCTGAGACAGCAACTCCATGCTCTAAGTCCTAATCCGATGCCCTGCCGGCACTGCTTCCGGCCAGCCTTAACCCCGGTTCAGGGTCCACTCAATGTGGACATGCTAGTTCGAATTAGCAAAATGCTAATTCGATCTAGTTTTTAGGTCTAGATGCACTAGTTTGAATTAGCTTAGTTCAAATTAATTCGAATTAAGTTAGTTCGAATTAGTGCTGTAGTGTAGACATACCTTCATTTCCTTTCCTCCTGCTTGTGACTAGCATGCACCATGCTCCATGGCTTGTGAGCAGAGCTCAGAAACCTGCCCCCTAGACATAGCAGTAATAAATAAAAGATAAACAATGTATATCACATGACAACATCTGCTGCTCTCTCCCTCCCACTGCTCAGCTTTCAGTCCACCCAAAAAATAAAGGGCGGGAGTGTGCTTAGGAAGCTGTGCAGCTGTAAGCCACCATGCTGGGTCTTGGCTGCAGCGCTACTTAACTGCTTGGAGCAGGGTGGGAAACACCGCAGAACTAAAAACATCTGAGCACTGAAATTCTGCTGATGAGCATCAGGAGATCAGTGGCTACAACCCTCGCAGCATTCCTTCAGCTATTCATCATCATCACAATCATCATTATAAACGCTGGCAGCCAGCAAAACACAGCCATTGTTTCTCTTGCACTTTCCCGCCCACTCTTCCCCCTCCCGAAGATCTGAAAACTTAGGGATGAGGGTATCTTCGTGCAGCTTAATCCTTAGCTTTTTTTTTTTTCCAGGCTATTGAGGGGACCACCTCCAAAGACGACTCTTGGCCTTAATGGTACCATATGGGCAATAGTGCTCGTTGGCCAACAAGGAAAAAAAACAGAGACTATGACGAAAGCTATTCCCTGCTGTGCCCCAATTCTATTCAAGGGACTGAGATTCAGCCCTCCTGGGTTCTTTTTCCTGACTACGTGGTCTTACGCTTTCTGACCTTCCATTTCCCTACTTGTTATGAAGGGGATGATGCTAACCTACCTTGCGGGGTCTTGTATGGCTTTGCAAATACTTGTCAAGGGCTTAGATCCCAAGGCACCAAGGTCTGTAGAAGCCCAGTTTCATTATACACATTCCTTCGACAGGCACATTCCCGGTTTCTCCCAAAGAAATACCATGTGTGGGACATGAACCGATTCACACATGTACTGCCTCCACAGGGAACACGCAGCACTCAGCTAATCACGGAGTCACTGAGGGTATGTCTACACTACAAAGTTAATTCGAACTAACAGCTGTTAGTTCGAATTAACTTTCATAGGCGCTACACAGGCAAACCACTAGTTCGAACTTAATTCAAACTAGTGGAGCGCTTAATTCGAACTAGGTAAACCTCATTCTACGAGGACCAACGCCTAGTTCGAATTAAGGGCTGTGTAGCCACTTAATTCGAACTAGTGGGAGGCTAGCCCTTCCCTGCTTGCCCTGGTGGCCACTCTGGGCACAACCAGGGAAACTCGTCTGCCCCCCTCCCGGCCCCGGAGCCCTTCAAGGGGCACGGTCTGGCTACGGTGCCCGTGCCAGGTGCAAGCCTGCCAGCACCCAGCCAGCAGACCCTGCACATGGAATGGCACGAGCCAGCCACCTGCTGCCACCCAGCCCTTCGCCTCTTCCCGGGACCAGGTGGTGGCTCCCAGGAGCCTGCCCGGGGCCGCAAGAAGACCTTATCCAGGGTTGGGAGGAGGCCTCCAACGTCCACGACCTCCGCACTAGGCACAGGAAAGTGGCAGTCTGAGGCAGGATAGCTGCCAGCCTGGCCACCAAAGGCCACATGCGAACCCAGGAGCAGGTTTGCATGAAAATCAACGTGGTCCAGTGAAACCCCCGACCCTGAGTTTAGAACATAAGAACGGCCATACTGGATCAGACCAAAGGTCCATCTAGCCCAGTAGCCTGTCTGCCAACAGCGGCCAACACCAGCTACCCCAGAGAGGATGGACCGAAGACAATGACCAAGCCATTTGTCTCGTGCCATCCATCTCCAGCCTTCCACAAACAGAGGCCAGGGATACCATTCCTATCCCCTGGCTAATACCACTCCATGGACCCAACCTCCATGACTTTATCTAACTTCTCTTTAAACTCTGTTATAGTTCTAGCCTTCACAGCCTCCTGCAGCAAGGAGTTCCACAAGTTGACCATTTGCTTTGTGAAGAAGAACTTTCTGTTATTAGTTTGAAGCCTGCTACCCATGCATTTCATTTAGTGTCCTCTAGTCCTTCTATTATGGGAACTAATGAAGAACTTTTCTTTATGCACCCTCTCCACACCACTCATGCTTTTATATACCTCTATCATATCCCCCCTCAGTCTCCTCTTTTCTAAGCTGAGAAGTCCCAGTCTCTTTAGCCTCTCTTTATATGGGACCTGTTCCAAACCACTCATCATTTTAGTTGCCCTTTTCAGAACCCTTTCCAAGGCCAAAACATCTTTTTTGAGGTGAGGAGACCACGTCTGTACACAGTACTGAAGGTATGGCCTACCATAGTTTCATACTTCCCCTCCTCCTTCTTCCCCTGGCTTTCCCCTTCCAGCTCCCTCCTCCCAGGTTTCCCCCTCCCCTCTCCCACCCTCTCTCTTCCCCTCTCCCACCTCCTGTTCCCAGTCTCCCCAGAGGCTAATCCCGCCCTCCCCCAGTTTTGTTAAATAAAGAGAGTTTCTATTTTTGAACACACGTGTCCTTTATTTTGTACATCAGGAAGGGGGGCTAGGGAGGGGTAAGTGGAAGGAGGTGAGGGAGGAATGGGGTACGAGCCCCCGATGGGGAGGACTGGGGTGGCTCTGTGGGCTCCTTAGGGTGGAAGGTCTCCTGCAGGGCAGCCTGGATCCTGACAGCCCCCCGACTGACCCTCCCCCCCCGGATGGCAGCATGTGGCAAGTGCAGCCGGGCTGATGGCCGAGTGCTGTGATGTGCTGAGTGTGGGCACTCAGGGCACCCCAAGTCAGGACTGCTTTGCTGTCCCTCATCGAGGTAGACAAGCAAGCGGGGAACCCTGAGAACTGTCTGTCCGGGGTGGGGGTCGGTTCCCTTTAAACACAGCCCTCGGCTAGCCTGAGGCAGCAGCTCCACACTCTAAGTCCTAATCTGATGCCCTGCCGGCACTGCTTCCGGCCATCATTAACCTCGGTTCAGGGTCCACTCAATGTGGACATGCAAAACGCTAATTTGAACTAGTTTTTAGGTCTAGATGCACTAGTTTGAATTAGCTGAGTTTTAATTAACTAATTCGAATTAAGTTAGTTCGAATTAGTGCTGTAGTGTAGACATACCCTGAGATATCAGGCTCTTGGCAAAAGAGAAGGCCATCCTTTGAATGCCAGCTCCTTTTTAAGTATTTACCACATACAACAAGCTAATTGTATCATGGCTCTGAGTTGCCTCATTATGCCATTTGACCTTTCAGGCTGGCAAAAACTACATTGCCCAGAATATATATTGGACTCCTCCTAGGCTAATGGCAGGGTGATTGTGGGTCAGGACCACAAAATATAGGTTGGACCTCTCTGGTCCGGCATCCTTGGGACTTGACCGGTCCTGAATGAGGGAATTTGCTCGAACTGAGGAGGTTCCCTGCTACCGGCTCCCCAGATCACCTTCCCTTATTGCTGCCAGCTTCCATCCCACCACCCACCCTCACCCCCCCCCCACCGTGCTGCCGTGGCCCTGGATTACTCTGGCCCCAGCCCTGCTATCAGAGTTGCCGTGGCTGCCACATCTCTAGCCCCAGCCCAGCTATCATGGGCTGCTGCAGCAACCACCTCTCTGGCCCCAACCCCGCTACCGCACCTGCCACGTCCCCAGCCTGCTACTGGAGCTGCCGCAGCCTTTGCTGTGCTACTGGGGCTTTGTCACCAGTCCCAGCCCCAGCCCCAGCCCTCTTGGCACTGGGTCTCCCAGCCAGGACTCTCTGGTCCAGGAACACCCGTGGTCCTGCCAGACAATGGATGTTGCCGGATGAGGAAGTCCCAGTTTTGGGAGATCCAACCCATAGGAAGATTGTTCCATGGAAGTCAAGGGGAGCAGCAGCCCGCCCTGTAATCTAAGGAATGATGAAAACCCTCAAAGCCGTTTTCCCTCAAGTAAAGAAAGGGCATTCGAGTTTTAAGCACCTCAAAATTAAATATTCCCAACTGCACCACAGTTTGGAGAAGCCACAGCGAGTAAAGAGTCACGGTGCTTCAGACTGTAGATGCAGTTGGTAGGTGGAAGCAAGTGGTGCTTTCCATTAAAGAAAGCTCTTCTCCCTATCTAGATATTTTACTCCTTGGCACAGCTAATAATTTGATCATTTTTTAAACACAAACTGGGTGTGCTCATTTCTCAGAGGAACACTGGGATCTGAACATTGGGAACAAACAGATTTGGGAGGACCGGTGGCCGGGGCAAAGAGTTCCTTTTTAAGTGCTTTGCCAAGTTAGGGCTGTGGATGGTTTTCCCCACTTGTGGCCTCCAGATCTTTATGATGAGTGGGCTGCAACATACACCCAGATCCACTTCTGCCAGAACAAAGCTGCTACTTTCCCCATGAGTCATACGAGGCAGAAGGTGTGTACCCAGCATTCCATCCCTCGCCTGGGTTAAAACTTTCTCCAGGTCCAATGCTCCTGATGTGAAAAAAGTGTATACAAGAATTCTGAAGGGTGGGTGGTCCCATGGTGTGCTCATTTGCATTTTGATACCCAGAATGCCCCTTTCGCTATGCTGTACTCCCACTTGTGTCATTTCCTCATCTTGATATTGTATGAAGAGAGGAGACACAACAGGGAGCCAATCTTCCCCATGTCGCACTGATAGTCAGGCACGCTGGAACAAATTTTATAGTGGGGGTGCTGAGAGCCATTGAACCAAATGGTACACCCTGTGTATAATGGAAACCACTTCAAGTCAGGGGGTGCTGTACCATGCCTCCGCCCCCCCACACACACACTAGTTCCAACACCTAGGACTGATATTTTCAGAGGAAAAACATCGTGCTTATCACAGTCAACCTGAAGTGTTCAAAACTGGCCATTTTTTAAAACTTATAAAAAAGGGAGACTAATTCCTATAATGGAACACGGGTTTCAACCTTACCTATGGTGTGAGATCCTCAGCTCTAATGAGCCTCACAACATCTCTGTCTTTGCAGTTTCGAAAGAAAAGATCCTTTTTCCCTCTTCCAGGATTCATCAAGACCAAGAGCTTAGCAGGATTCACAAAAGAACTGTGCATTTTTTATGGATAATGAGAATCACTAGATGACCAACAGTAACAACCAATATACAACAAACAAAGATTAAGCTGCTAACGCTTTGGAGCATAAATCAACCTCTAACGGAGCATGTGTTAGGAAGGTTTCTGTACATTAGGTTGCCCCATAACTGCCTATTTCAGGGTTTCTTGCACCTTTCCTTGAACATTTGGCACTGACACTAGGGCTAGGTCTACACTGCAGTTATTTCGGAATAAGCTGTTCCAGAATAGTTATTCCGAAATACCTTATTTCGAAATATCATGTCTACATTTCAGGGAAGCCTCAAAATGAGTCCGAGGCAGGCTTCCCTAATGTAGATGTGCTATCTCGATAGAGAGCCCCAGGAGGAATAACTTAGCCCCTCACCAGGGCCATTCTATTTCGAAATAGTAGAAGTGGAGCATCTACACATGCCTGATTTCAAAATAGCTATTTCGGAATAGGCATTATTCTTCATAGAGTGAGGTTTACAGAAGTCAGACTAAGCCGTCCATTATTTCGAAATTATTTCAGAATAATGGAATTGCTGTGTAGACATACCCTAGAGGACCTGGACCAATGGTCTGGTCCAGCATGACAAGTCCCATGTTCCTAGAAAGCTAGAAAATGCTGCAGCATGTAATCTTCTCAAAGTGAGGGGAGTTTTAATGGAGGAGAAGCTTCAGAGACCATTACAATTCAAAATGAACACAACAGAATACAAAGCTCTCATGCAACTCTGAAAGCTCCTTCACAGCCATTCGCTTCCAATCATTCTCTTATCATCAATGAACAGAAGAGAAACGGTTACAAAAACAAATTTGCCGTTCATCAAGATACATAAATGAATAGAATAATTGGCCAATCGTACGTGTCTGTAGTTATAATGCACATCTCACGGTGCAAACCTCTGTGGAAAACCGATGGAATTTTCATTGTAAACATGCTAACTATATGTATTTAAACACCAGCCATATGAATGGACTCTGCACAGCAAGAGCCACATACATAAACCACGTAGTCTGGATGCAAGACAATTTCTATGGAACCTTTACATACAATGATTATCACGCAACCGCCCACAGAAATCAAACACCTACCACAAAATGACTTCAGTATGTGCGTATTATGGCACACAGATGCGCCTTACAAGACATGAAAAGAGTTGTTACAGGGCATGCTCCGTTCTGGTACTATCATCTTCCTCCTTAAGGCGTGTGGCTTACGAATAAGAATGCGGATGTGATTGCATGCCTATTTATGCACATGCATTCACTTCTGAGTCTTAGCAAGAAACTGTGCAGAAGACGCCAAATGTCTCTCTCAGCTGGGTGATGCCCATCAATGGAAAGAAACATCACCTGCAGCTATAACTAGTAGGCACGGCAGAAAGTGGCTGTCATTCCTATTACACACACACAAGCAAAAAGCATAGAGAGGGTTGTAAATCAACCGACTCTCTTCATTTTATGTAAAACCAACTTATTTTCCCCTCACCTGTTCTTGCAGTAGGACAAAGTCAGAAAAGCTATATTTGAAGTTATGGGAAAATGTGTGATCATCTACCTTCCAATTAAGAGAGACCATAAGAACAACCGTATTGGGTCCATCTAGCCCCGTATCTTGTCTTCTGACAGCAACTAGTGTCAGATGTTTCTGGGAGAATGAGAATGAACATAACAGGTCAATTTTGAGTGATCCATCCCATCACCTAGTCCCATCTTCTGGCAGATAGAGGTTCAGGGATATCAGGAGCATGGGACTGTGGCCCTGACCATCTTGGTTAAAAGCCATTAATGGAACTATATGCCAGGAACTGATCTAATTCATTTTTCAGCCCACTTACACTTTTGGCATTCAGAACCTCTCGTAGCAATGAATTCCACAGGCTCACTGTGCCTTGTAGGAAGCAATTACTTCCTTTTGTTTTAAACCTGCTGCCTATGACCTTCATCAGGTGATCCCTAGTTCTTCAGCTATGGGAAGGCATAGCTAACACTTCCTTGTTTACTTTCTCCACACGAGGCATGATTTTATGGGCCCCTATCATATCTAACCTTCGGCACTGCTTTTGTAAAATGAAGAATCGCTGTCCTTTTAATCCCCCCTCAGGGGAAAGCTGTTTCATATGTCTAATTATTTTTGTTACCCTCCTCTTTTCCTTTTCCAATTCTATTATATGTTTTTTAAGATGGGTGGCCAGAACTGCATGAAGTAGTCAAAGTCTGGGTGCATCAGGGATTTATAGAATGGCATTATAGTTTGTTTGTATCATCTGTACCTTTCCTAATGGTTGGCTTTTTTTTGATTACCAATCCACACTGAGTGGATGTTTTCAGACAGTTATCTCTGATGACTCCAAGATCTCTTTCTTGAGTGGCAATAGCTAATTTAGTCCCCATCATTTTGTATGTATAGTTGGAATTTATTTCTCCGCCCTTCCCACCCCACCCCCCAATGTGTGTTACTTTGCAGCTAACATGGAGTTTCACCTGTAATCTTGTCACACAGTTACCCAGCTTTATGGGTTCCTTTTGTAACTTTTTGCAGTCAGCTTTGGACTTAAATATCCTGAATAATTTTGTACCATCTACAAATTTTGCCATTTAACTGCTCCCCCATTTTCCCAGCTTATTTATGAATAAGTTCAATAGCACAGGTCCCAGAACAGATCCCCAGGAATCCTGCTATTAACCCCCTCTCTACTCTGAAAGCTGAACATTTAATTCCACCCTTTGTTTTCTCTTTTTTAAACCAGCTCCCTATCCATGAAAGGACCTTCAGTTCAATCTCCTTAGACTGCTTAGCCTATTTAAGAGCTTTAGTGTGGGACCTTGTCAAAGGCCTTCTGAAAATCCAGGTATACTAGGTCATCTTTGCCCATATGCTTGCTAACACCCCCAAAAATGTTAACAGACTTAGATTTTATAAAAAAACAAATCACCATATATGTTGTCTCTTCTCCAACATATCACATTTATCTAAGTGTCTAATGACAACTCTGTTATTTACTGTCCTATCAACCAATTTGTGTGGCATTGAAATTAGGTTTACCAGCAAGTGATAGCCTCTGGAGCTTTTCTTTTTTTTAATGAAACTGACATTAAGTTATTTATGCTCCAATTATCTGGTACAGAGGCTGGTTTAAGTGATAGGTTAGAAACCACTGATAGCAATCTTTCAATTTCATATTTGTGTTCCTTCAGAACTCCTAGACGAAAAGCCTCTCATCCTAATGACTTATTACTGTTTGATTTACTAATCTGCTCCAAAATTTCCTCTATTGACAACTCAGTCTGGGGCAAGTCCTCAAATTTGTAGAAATGGTCAGGATGTGGGGAATCTCCCTCACATTCCCTGCAATGAAGATTAATGCAAGAATTCATTTATCTTCTCCCACATGACTTTGTCTTCCTTGAGTGCTCCTTTAGCATCTTGATTGCCCAGTGCCTCTACTAAGGGTTTTGCAGGCTTCCTGTTGTTGATGTACTGAAGAAGTTTTTGTTGCTACTTTTTGGCTACGTCTAGACTGGCATGATTTTCCGCAAATGCTTTTAACAGAAAAGTTTTCTGTTAAAAGCATTTGCCGAAAAGAGCGTCTAGATTGGCACGAACACTTTTCCGCAAAAGCACTTTTTGCCGAAAAGCATCCGTGCCAATCTAGGCGCGCTTTTCCGCAAAAAAGCCCCGATCGCCATTTTTGCGATCGGGGCTTTTTTGCGCAAAACAAATCTGAGCTGTCTACACTGGCCCTTTTGCGCAAAAGAACTTTTGCCCGAATGGGAGCAGCATAGTATTTCCGCAAGAAGCACTGATTTCTTACATGAGATCGTCAGTGTTCTTGCGGAAATTCAAGCAGCCAGTGTTGACAGCTGGCAAGTTTTTCCGCAAAAGCAATTGCTTTTGCAGAAAAACTTGCCAGTCTAGACACAGCCTTTGTGTCTTCAAATTTGGTCTTGGCCTGACATACTTTTATATTTGATGTACCAGAGCTTATGCTCTTGTTCGGTTTCCTCACGAGGATTTGACCCCCAATTTTAAAGAATATGTTTTTGTCTCTACCTTTTTTTACTGCTGTTTAGCCATGGTAGCATTTTTTGGAAGAATTAATTCATATTGTCAGTTTAAGAAAACTACCGGGTCTCTCAAGTAATAGGATGAAGTAAACAAATCTGATGATCTAAACCTGCCATAGAATGCTAAAACATTGGTAAATATACATACATATGTGTTAAAAATGTAAATTATTGGATTTTTTTATTTAAAAAACCTGAAATAAATGTGTGGCTCAGAATAACCAGTCTTGAGAAGGACCCTATTGTGAGATGATTTTGAAAAATCTACCCTAAAGCAATTGTGGTCAGGAGCCTAAATGATAATTCAGACTTCAAAACTCTCCTAGTAATTTAATCTGTAAAATTACATGGAACTCAAATGGGCAACCAGTTTTACCACCATATGCAAGTTGCAATCACAAACCATTAACATGAGAAATAAAACAAGGATTAAATTAATGTTTAGTTATTCTTTTCTCCCATTCCTTTAAGAGTCTTTCATGAAATATACAAGCAGTGAGACCACAAAATCATAGAATAATAGGACTGGAAGGGACCTCGAGAGGTCATCGAGTCCAGCCCCCCGCCCTCAAGGCAGGACAAAGCTCCGTCTACACCATCCCTGACAGATGTCTATCTAACCTGTTCTTAAATATCTCCAGAGAAGGAGATTCCACCACCTCCCTTGACAATTTATTCCAATATTTGACCACCCTGACAGTTAGGAATTTTTTCCTAATGTCCAATCTAAACCTCCCCTGCTGCACTTTAAGCCCATTATTCCTTGTCCTGTCCTCAGAAACCAAGAGGAACAAATTTTCTCCTTCCTCCGTCTGACACCCTTTTAGATATTTGAAAACCGCTATCATGTCCCCCCTTAATCTTCTTTTTTCCAAACTAAACAAGCCCAGTTCATGAAGCCTGGCTTCATAGGTCATGTTCTCTAAACCTTTAATCATTCTTGTTGCTCTTCTCTGTACCCTTTCCAATTTCTCCACATCTTTCTTGAAATGTGGCGCCCAGAACTGGACACAGTACTCCAGCTGAGGCCTAACTTGTGCAGAGTAGAGCGGCAGAATGACTTCACGAGTTTTGCTTACAACACACCTGTTGATACAACCTAGAATCATATTTGCTTTTTTTGCAACAGCATCACACTGTTGACTCATATTCAACTTGTGGTCCACTATGACCCCTAGATCCCTTTCTGCCATGCTCCTTCCTAGACAATCGCTTCCCATCTTGTATGTATGGAACTGATTGTTCTGACGTTTCATTTGGAGAGGCATCCGAAAGGCCAAAGTGATATTCTAACTTTTTTTCAAAAATAAAATCAGGCTAGAAATCTCATGAAAATAGATTTCCTTGACAGAGCACATCCAACGATTAGAAAAGGAGACTAGGAATCAGGAATCCTGGGTTCTTTTCGTCCTCTCTGACGAAATTAAAATTAGATTAATAATATTTCTCAATTTCATGGTGATTGCTTTATAAATCACTGAAATACTCTGCTAAAAGTTACTGCACAATTAGTCCTCTAGGCCAAGCACTGGGCAGACCATGGATTCTGAATTATCCTCTCACTGATGACAGCGATCCCTACAAATCAGGTTTAGGACACACTGGCAAGAGAGTGCAGGAAGCTTGAAATGCTGTACCTGAGCTATCATTACAGGACAATAGCCTCCAAGGATGAGAATGTGGCTGACTTTCAGGAGCATTGCATGAACTTCATAGTTTTGATTTCTTTAAGAAGAGATAGATCAGAGAGAAAATATCCTGTTTCCACAGTCAGAATGATCAGATTACAAACTGTCTGCAGATACAAAAATAATATTTTAACAATTATGGAGGGGAAAAAAAATCGTTGTGGCTTCCCCCGATTAGTTCCATCTGTTATTCCAGGAGTGATGACTGAATTGCGAAGAACGTGTCACGCAGAGTCTGACAGGTTTCTGAACTCTATCGGGAGCTGCTTAACAGTTGGTCTTAATCGTTTTCCAAGGCACAAAGCAGATATCAAGATGAATCTGTTTCCCACATTGTTTCCTCCCAACAGGGTTGGATTTCAGATGTGCCTGGATTAGAGGGAGCCACCGGAATTCCCCACCTGGATGTTAAGCGGCCTCAAGGTCTCTATTTCAAAGAAAAGTGGCATGCGGTGATTCTTGCCTGGCCCCATAGGACTAGAACACTCATTTTTAATCAGGGAACGGTCTTTGTTTCATTCAAAATGTCTCCATTTTTATTACACTTCCCCTTTACTTCATCCTTTTCTTTTAGGACTGACATTTTGGACATAAATACCCATTGGACTAAAGTCAGCGTCATTTCCCCAGTCTTGGGGGGAAGTTTAGAAATAACAGTTCCTAGATACAAAATCATGGCAAAGATTTGTAAAACCCAAGCAACTCCACAGTTTATTTGCTCCTCCTCTTCGTGTATCCTGTCGTAAATAAATCACTCCAACGAAATTAATTTTATTCCAAATGCATTCTGCAAATACATTCCTTTCTACCTGTTAATGTATTGTCTCCCTCAAGGCCTGCGGGCCAAAGGGGAACAAACAGAGAAGCTACATTGTGTGCATAAAGGATTCTCTGCAGCAATTCGCCTATGGCTTTCTCCCTCTCTATTCATCGGCCAGACAATTTTGGATCGGGCACACGTCTCTCCGATGCTCTCTGCTGGCTATACCGCCTCTACAATTTTTGTGCAGCTGCCCGAGTCCCCAAATTCCTCTCAAAGTTTATAGGCAATTAAAATAATTCTGTACATTTCAGCCTGCTTATGAGGAGGCCAATCAGTAACGAAGTTCTCATTATAGGGCAGTCTTGTCCAAGAAAGCAGAGAGTGAAGTAGCTTCCCCCGGTACAGCAGAACTGACTTTTGTGATCTAATGTTCACAAGGCTCTCATTCAAATTAAAAGGGATTTTTTTTCCCCAAGAGAATCCTTGCAAGAAAAGAGACAGCGAGAGCAACAGCACCAAAAGTCTCTCCCCAAATCATCGCCCACAGCCACCCACAGGGACCTGCAGGACTCCAAGACTATCATGGGAAGAGTTCACATAAATGGGACATGTTCTGGAACGGGCCAAGTGTTTGTTTTGGCAAGGTCAGATGCAGCCCAATATTTTATCCATTGCTCTCAAACTTTTACTAGCACCCTGCAGGGATAAGCCCAGCCAAATGCTTTCCTGTTCCCTGTTCCATCGGCTCATTTTAATGAACTTTATAATGAAGTGGAAGCTTTGATTTCGACCCCTGCAAGGAAATACTCCTAATGTGAGAAACAGAAGAAAAATACAAGAGGGTTTTCGTCATCTGTGCAGAGAACAGAGGAGGATATTGTAGGGTATTCAAATATTAGCAACTGAGTCTGGGAAGCCTGAATGAAATGACCTGCATAGTTAGTCAAACGCATACTGATAAAGTCTACACACACACACACACACACACACACACACACACACACACACACACACACACACACACACACACACACACACACACACACACACACAGAGAGAGAGAGAGAGAGAGAGAGAGAGAGTGATCTGGTTGTGTCACTCTGCAGAAATGTTTTATCCCCACTGATTTTCATAAAGCTCTCTTTCCTGAAACCACGAGCCATACTTAACATCAATCCAAAAATAGAGGGCAAAGAAAGGAAAAAAGTTAGAAAACCGCTACAAATTACTTAACCTATTTTCCTCCACACTCAGCAACAGCACAACTGTAAGATCCCATTTCTGGGAACTCTCTGGACAATAAGCAGTTTCAGAAGGTACCCTCAGAAAGCTGCAAGTTTTCCCTTCTCATCTGTGATATAAAAGTCCCATTTCTAGCCAGAATATGCCATGAGACACTGGACCTCAAACTAGATCCAGATGTGACTTTTACTATTTCAGTATTGGAACTGAGTAACAGGTGGAAATTCACCAAAAAGGAAGGAGTGTTTCTCTGGATGTTCTTCTTTTTAAATAGCAGCTATTTGTAGACACTGAGAGATTTGGAATGTTAAACTAAATCCGGTGGAGATGAGTTAATGAGGTGAGTAAGGCAATGAAAGGAGCATGAAAAATATAATTACAAGTCATGGCAAATTGCTATGTGTATATCACCACCATATACATAATGTGCTAGTTGATATTTTCAGTATATCAGATGAATACACAGTGCAAAATGGAACAATAATATTTCTAGTAAATTATGCTTCCCTCAAATCAGGCAATCCAGCGCACATTTAGTTTTATGCTACCTGGCTGAAGTGAGCTACAGCAGTACTCAATTTAGATCTAAAAAATAATCCAACTATTTCAACAAAAGATATGTTTATGATATGCATGACACATTGAAAAGATTTGTTATAATAAAATGTAGTCCCTCTAATAGACATTTTCACATGGGCACATTTCTCACGCATTCTGTTGCTATTTTGGGGCTAGTATTTACAAGATTGCTGGAAGCAATGCGACCCGTAAACTTTTAAAGACAGAGGCATTTTCTCAAAAGCCAGATCCAACTGCCACTGAAATATCCTACAGTGACCTCGAAAAAAAAATGGACTGGACTCTTCTTCAGTTGGTGTAAATCAGCATCAGCCAAGATATACTGGCATTGGAAAAAGTTCAGAAAAGGGCAACAAAAATTATGAGGGGTTTGGAACAGGTGCCATATGAAGAGAGATTAAAAAGACCTGGACTCTTCAGCTTAGAAAAGAGGAGACTAAGGGGGATATGATAGAGGTCTATAAAATCATGATTGGTGTGGAAAAAGTGAAGAAGGAAAAGTTATTTACTTATTCCCACAACATAACTCAGGATCACCACATGAAATTAATAGGCAGCGGGTTTAAAACAAACAAAAGGAAGTTTTTCTTCACTCAGCGCATAGTCAACCTGTGGAATTCCTTGCCAGAGGTTGTGGTGAAGACTAGGACTTTATCAGGGTTCAAAAAAGAGCTAGACAGATTCATAGAGGTTAGGTCCATTAATGGCTATTAGCCAGGATGGGTAGGAATGGTGTCCCTAGACTCTGTCTGGATATGGGTGACAGGAGAGGGATCACGTGAGGATTACCTGTTGTGTTCCTTCCCTCTGGGGCATCTGGTGTTGGCAGACAGGATACTGGGCTAGATGGACTTTTGGTCTGACCCGGTATGGCCGTTCTTATGTTCCATTAAAAATCAATGGAGCTTCGCTGGTGTACTCACCAGGGATGTAATAGTGTAGTCGATTAACCGATAAACCGATAAGCAAAAGCTTATAGGTTAATGCTATAAACTACATGCATTTCCCCCTGGACTCTATTGTCAGTAAATTTTTTAGTAGGCTGGCCAGCAGCCCGTCTCAGTCCTGGCTCACGTCGGGTCTGGTACCTATCCCTGGCTGTAGCTCTGCATTTAAAGTGTATTAAGGAGCCAGGTGGGCGGGCAGCTTGGCTCAGTTCCAGCTCCCGCTGGGACTGGGAGCTCAGTACTCCCGGGACAGGGGCTGCTGCCGCCTTGTGCTGCTGCCAGCCCCACCCCCAGGGACTATAGAATAGTCAACTCATCGAAAAAAATTCATGGAAGTTACTCAACTATTCAGTTAACGGATAGTTAACATCCCTAGTACTCACCAGTTGAGCATCTGGTCCTTTAAGGGGAAACAGTTTAGTATGACCAGAAGAATTAGATAGGCGATTATAGCACACGATAGAACCCTAAAAGCACTTACACATGTCTAATATTCAATAACGGAGAAGTTGTCCTGAAATCAATGGGTTTACCCAAACTTAGAACTAAGCATTTAGCTGTGTTGGCAAGATTGAGTGTCTTATTTTCATTTTGACATTAGGGTATTTTTCTACATTTTAACAATCTCAGACAGTCCAGGGACATTGTTTTAACAGGTGTGAATGTTATTAATATGAGCGTCACATAATTTGTTTTATTGGGCGGGAAGAAACCCCCCCCACCACCACCACTTCCTCACAGAATTATTATAAGGTGGTTTTTCTTGGGTAGCCCCCCCCCTTCCCTAAACTCTACACATGCTACAACAAGGTCCCAAGGGACAAAAAAAAAATATTTAATTGCTACTTCCAGAAATATCCCTGCCTTGCCCATAATGAGCTCATACGGGATCATAATCCTTCTCAAATACAAGAGACAAAGTGATTTCCCTTCAAACAACATCCTCTTTTGGGTGCAGCTCCAAAGCGGTTCAATGGAAAAAATAAAACCTCATCCATGGTAAGGTGGGGAAGCCAACACACACTTAAGCACACTTGCATTCTGTGAGATGAATACAGTGGGCCCTGCCTAATTACAGACAAAAGAAAAAATATAATAAAGTCAGGAAGTGAGCTTTTGCCCCTGGCTCGGATTTACAGGCGTCTAACTAAACCTCTTTGAGCTGAGTAGCATGTCCCTTCAATCACATTGCTCCGTGGAACCTAACTATGCCCATTTTCTATCCCTCTGCCCAGAAAACTAACACCGCGTAAGAGACAGACACGTTAAATGATACTGCGTCTACTGCTGCAGTGAGGTCTCTAAGCGATCTGCTGCCCAAGGCATGCTAAGAAATTGCACAGCCCTCCTACGCCACAGCTGCCTTAGACAACTGCTTGCCCTGCTTAGATTGCAAAGTTGGCCCAGCTGCACCCCGCAGATCCAGGGATGCAACGTTCTTGGCCTCTGACAACACTGGTTTCGTTACAACTTAGTGCTCCGTGCACTACGCCAAAGCCCAATGGTGGAAGGTGAAGGTATCAACACAAGGTCGACTGTCCAAAGGCAACTTTACCCAGGAATGTAGGTCCCACCTTAGCTACTACTCTCCAGAGTTCTCCTACTGCACAGATGGCCTGGTGGCCTCGCAATATGATTTTGATTTACAGTGCTAAAATTCCAAAATGCATAATCCGGGGAAGCCCTAGAGGCAGCTATGAAGATTATAGGACCAGCTCCTTAAACACAGACCATCCTTCCTCCCTTAAAGCTTCTGGAACCTTACACAGGTTAGACTTTGGAGTCCCCGTAACCATCAGGATGTACCTGGATGTACCTCCTGGATGTACCTCCTCTACGCTAACACCGCATCTGTTTCCAGCTAGTCAAACAGCATTCAAGTATTACACTATAACAGGACATGCCTACTCATAGCAATGGGGTTCAGAAAAGTCTGACTGCAAATTATTCATCCACCAGATAATTCTGCCTTTTTATTTTCAATCTGTGCTGTCATGTGGCAAGATCACCAAGAATAAGACAGATACTGAGTGTCTTTCGCTCCAGGTACGAGAGGGACAGGTGTCCACAGCAAAATACAACAATTGCAACAGGCGGTGGGGAGGTGGAGAGCAGGGGCTGCTGGCTGGTAGCCAGGATCTGAAAGCCGAGCCGCCATCAGCAGCAGCACAGAAGGAAGGACGGCCTGGCGTGTCATGGTTTTGTCACCCTTCCTTCTGTGCTGCTGCCTGCAGAACTGGGCCCTTAGTCAGCAGTTGCTGCTCTCTGGCCACCCAGCTCTGAAAGCAGCAGCACAGAAGGAAGGGTGGTGTGGTACGTTATTGCCACCCTTCCTTCTGTGCTGTCTCCAGAGCTGGGTGCCTGGCCAAAAATCACTGCTCTCTGGCCAGCCAACTCTGAAGGCAGCACAGCTGCAAGGGTGGCATTCCTGTAACCCCACAAAAATAACCTTGGGACCGCCCCAACTCGTTTTTGGGTCAGTACCCCCCAGTTGAGAAACTCTGGACACTCCCATGAAATCTATAGAATAGAAGGTAAAAGTGTACACACACACACACACACACACACACACACACACACACACACACCAGATTTTATGGGGGAGACCAGCAATATTCCTTCTATTTTTTTCCATCCACGTGTGGAATAAATTGTATGTGCACTGAGGCATGCAACCAGTAGAAACACATGCTGCCGGCTGTGGGCACTCTGCTAATCAGCTGGGAGGCACCTGAATTTCTCTTGGGCGGCTGCCCAAGCGCTCAGCTTACAGGGAACACTGGAGACCAGATTTCATGGTCCATGACACATTTTTCATGGCAGTGAATTGGATAGGGTCTTACTCGTAGGGTTTCTAAGGTCTACTACCTTGTTTAAAGTACACGTTTTTCCTTTGGGTTTAAGCTGGAGACCCATTTTAAGTGGTGAACAACGTCACACCACTTGGTTCTGAAACCCCATCAGATCCCAGAAAGTAAGCCAGATCATCTTGGATTAGAGAAAGTATTGAACATAATGCATAGATGGGAGACTTCCAAGTAGCATTTGCAATAGCTGATGCAGGAATTCTGTTCAAGTCAATGCAGAGTTCCTCCCCCACTAAGCATTAGGAAGTTCTATGTGGTAAGAACTAAAGCAAAACCCGGATTAGCAAAGGTACCATGAGATCTTAAAGGCAGGTGTTTTAACTCTTCTGTTTCATCCAAATTCTAGGGTGGGCAAATCCATTCTCTCTATGGTTTCCCAATCTGTCTTCAGTTTCATCACATTTCACGGTAGAGGTGGCTGGATCTCAGTGGTTCACGAAGGTGGGTACGTGCAATTTGCAGATCATTGCGTTTCCCAAGTCATTCAAAGATGAAATGTGCAATGTAAAAGGAAGAAGCTATTAAATCCCCTGGTGCCTTTCCCTGCATATTACCCAACAGTGGGCTCTGCAGGATGGTGCCGGATTCTGCTCCTGATTTTGGATTTTCATTCTTTTCTTCGTACCAACAGATTTTTATCCTGCCCATTCCTGCTTCTTCTCCAGCTGGTTCCCCTTCCACTGTGCATCTGTATGGCTCCAGTGCAAACCCTGCTAAGTTGCAAGATTCCCTTAGGTTTACAGCAAACCACAGCAGTGCAACCTTTCAGTTTACTTCCTGCCTGTTAGCTGCCAGATTTGAAAGGACCGGACTTGCCCGCCCCTAATGATTTCCCTAATCCCACCTTTAATTAATAACAATGGGATGCAAAAGCAGTTACCATTTTTTTGAATAGTACAACAGAGATCCCTTGATACTAGCCAAATACCACAAAGATTTATAAACTTGTCAGCTTGGCGAGGCTATGCAGAAAAGAAGCCAAAACTTTAAGTCAAAAATCTCCTGCGCAATTATAAATTTTAACATTATCTGCAAGTTCCTCTCCTTACGAAAGTTCACTTGTTATGCTATTTTACTTACACTAAGCATCATGCCCTAATTTGGGCATATTTGCAGTTGTCCAGCTGAAGTCTGAAAATACGACATGGTATTCCAGCCTGCTATTACAACAATCTATTCTGCCTACATCTCCTTTAAAGTCAAATCATACCGTTGGGGTTCTTTTTATGCCCCAAAGTGCTCAGTGTGTCCTCTACCTCCTCTTCAACAATGTACCCCAACAACAACCAGAGTAGGTGGTGTGGCGGTTACGCAAGAGAACGTGGCAGGGAGGAAGAATGTCATTGCAATTTTGGTCCTTTTAGAACATGTGCATACTTTTCAAATTTCCTTAGGGCAAGATCATTTGGTTTTGGCCAGGCATCTTAAACCACTTGCAGGCCACACAGAAGTTACCGAGTAAGCAAATGACATCCTCTTTTAAAATCCTTATGGTCACCAGCAGATTTTGAAACCATGCACTTTGACCACCTCAGCAAATTGTTTCTCTACGCGTCAGCGTTGAGAGCCCAGATCCTTCCCTGACAGACATGGCACCCCTTTTCTCTCCCATCCCGGCACCCTTATTCTTTATACGCCGATTGCGTCTTTAAACAAGGAGGGCACGATTATTGGCTTGAACCTGCTTGAATTCTTTTTGACAGATTTAGACCATGTAAAATTCGATCACGTTCAGTTTTAATGTCCTGATTTCTACAAAAACTTGGAAGGCTCAGGGAAGGTGGTGCTGTGTGTGGTGTTTTGGGGGGTGTTGTATGTGGTGTTTATATTCTCTGAACTGAATATAAGTTTCAGAGAAGCCTTTTCTCTGGCCTAGAACTGAAAAACAGCAAGTTCAAACCTCCACCGCGGCTACAGGAGGGGGAAACCCCATTAGCTGAAGCATTTCAGCTGCCCTATCATGCCTTGGCCAACAGAAAAAGCACAAGGACACCCCAATACCGGTTTAGACCACTCTTCTACCACAAATCCTTCTCATTGCTCAATATGCATCTGTGTTATCTCCTGGAACTGATGCTCTCCAGCTGTCTAAGCTGCTGAACCAAGTAAATTCTGTGTCATCTCAAGCCACCTCCCAAAGCTGATGATGCTGGCTTCAGTCGCCCAGTGCAGGTGTTTGCACCCAAGTGGATTAGTAGGAGCTGTGTTGCTAATCCACAATAAATGCGTTAATTGCTGATAAAGAATGCTTCACAGAATTGGCTCTCATCTATGTCTTCTGAATCCCTAGAAATAATCCTCCCCCAGCTTCCCTTCTTGCCTTGCCCAGATGTCGAGGGAGGAATCAATATATCCGCTGACCTTAGCTAAAAACGTAATTAACCTTCGTCCTGCAGCCACGTTCACAAAGGCGGCAGACAAACAGCAACGACGGTGGAAAAATGTCCCACTCAAACAACAACAAATGTCAACATTGCTCAACGCTTCTCCCTTTTCTTCCCACTAACCCTTCTCCAGCCAGGAGATCCCTCCCATTTTAAGGAGAGTCCCCTGACGAAGCCACCAACTTCCCAGCCAGTAAGGAGTAGATGTGCGTCTAATCGGTGCTGATCCTCTATCAGCCACAGGGGTCACTGTTGAGCAACATGAAAGACCCATCAAACTAAGTATGCAGTCACCACACCAGCTGCAGCCAGTGTTCCCTGCTTGAACAGCTGCTCAGTGGAATTAAAATGCTGTTCAGCTGATTAGCAGAGAGCTCACAGCGAGGTTGTGTGTTTCTATTGATGGTGCACATTCATACATGCTGTGGTGCACATGAAAATGTATTCTGCACATGGATGGCAAAATCTGCATATGGATGGAAAAGATTAGAGGGAACATTGGCGGCAGCCGTCAAATACTGTGAAAACTGAAAGTTGTTTGGGTAACAGAGCACAGATTAACCTGCTTCCCAAAACAACAGGGTACATGTTCATGTTTGACTGGGTGAATGCAAGAAGAAGCCGTTCTTCCATCAACAGCATCAAGGAGTAGGGTAATCTAGTTCTGAGCTGTGCCAAAGTATTTGTGGGCCGGAAAAAGGAGCACTTCTTTCAGGATGTGGTCCCCATCAACTGTGGGTTGTAAATGTTAGAGGACACCCTGTATGGGTTCCAGTGTGGGGTGGTTAAACATGTGGTGTCCCTCCTCCAGAGCATCAAATGGAGACTTAATTTTAAGTGGCCTCTTATGCTACATGTTAACCCCTTATGCTTAAATCATCTGTCCCATCTTATATTTTGTTTAGACGTTCTTGGTATCTTCCTCAGATCTGAAGAACAACTCTGCGAAGCGTGTACCTCCCCCCAACAGAACTTGGTCCAAAGATATCACCTGTGTCTTTCAAATCCTGGGATAAACGCAGTCACAACAACACTGCAAACAGCACTGGGCGTTCATGATGTTTTCTTAAAGGAATATTGCCAAGACGGGGTGGTATTTTGCATAGACTGTAACAGGGTGTAGGGGCCTTTATCCTGTGGTTTACCTTACGCAGATGAAAAATAATGAGGCAGAGTTAGGGATTTGCAGAGCTACAATCTGTTCTCGCCTCTTTATCCCTATCATGAAGCCTCCCCCGCTTCCTCCTCACCTTCATACAGGCCCACCAATGAGAGAAATGGGAAAAGGGGGCAGTTACTTAGGGGGCAGGCATTTCAAAGGGGTCCGGAGCTCCCAGTTGCCTCAGCTGCCACAATAGTAGCAGCAGCTGGGAGCTCCGGGTTAGCCTTAGCTTTAAGGCCTGAAAAATGCTGCTTTATTAAGGTCCCTGCTCTCAGTCTCGCTCCCAGGTTTCTAGCCCCTCTAGATCCCTCTGGCTCTCTTCCCTCCTTCCACAGCACTTTAAACATAGATCCTACTGCCACCGCAGTGCCGTGCCATCTTTGCTTTAAGGTAAAGCCCTCCTTAAAAGAGACATCGTTTAGTAAAGCGTTTCGGACTATAATCTGTCAGAGCCATTGTGAAGTAAAGGATTCGAAACCTGTAGAAACGCCTCTCTGCTGCTTTGAGGGTGGAGCTTCTGCTGGGGCTTTGCATCTCTCAACTGTGGTCTGGGGAGCAGGGACCATATCTTCCTTTGCTGCATGCTTGTCCGGTGCGGATCAAACTTCGATCACAGTTTATACAATGCCCCCGGCCTCAGAGGATTAATACCCTCTGGGAGAAATTTTCCAAAGGTGCCTCCAGAACAGTCACCACAAAACTGGCAAGCAGATCAGCTGTATGTGGGAATCCTCAACATGCAGGAGTAAAAAAATTGCTCTTAGGCAAGCTGGATGGAATTGAATCGTTTCAACACTCGGCCCAAGAATGTTTATGTATTGTCAGTGATTGCATTGCCTCTATGTACATTCGTACCATATTGCCTCTATATAAGTTAAAACAGAAAATATTATATTGCCTCTATATAAACCCATGGTACACCCACATCTTGACTACTGCATGCAGATGTGGTCAACCCATTGCAAAATAAATAAATATTGAATTGGAAATGGTTCAAAAAAGGGTAACAGAAATGATTAGGCGTTTGGAACTGCTTCTATCTGAGGAGAGATTAATAAGACTGGGACTTTTCAGCTTGGAAAGGAGGCAACTAAGGGAGGATATAACTGAGGTCTATAAAATCATGACCGATGTGGAGAAAGTTAATAAGGAAGTGTTGTTTACTCATTCTCATAACACAAGAACTAGGGGTCCCCAAATGAAATGAATAGGCAGCAGATTTAAAAACAAACATAAGGAAGTATTTCTTCACACAACATACTGTCTACCTGTGGAACTTTCTGCCACAGGATGTTGTGAAGGCAAAGACTATAACATGATTCCAAAAAGAACTAGATAAATTCATGGAGAGAAGGGCCGTCAATGGCTGTTAGCCAGGATGGGCAGGAATGGTGTCCCTAGCCTCTGTTTGCCAGAAGCTGGAATGGGTGACAGAGCATGGATCACTTGATGATTCCCTGTTCTATTCATTACCTCTGGGGCACCTGGCATTGGCCATTGTCGGCAGACAGGATACAGGGCTAGATGGACTTTTGGTCTGACCCACTGTGACCATTCTTATGGTGTTATTGGTTCATTCCCCTGCTTCAACTTGACTGGCTGGATTAAGGACAATTTCACTCTTAGGTTCTCATGCCTTATTAGGATAGCCTAGTATCTGGATCAATGGTGGGAAATAGGTCAATGGAGGGATGATAGGAGTTCCTATAGAGAACTTTCTGGGTGTCTGGCTGATGAGTCTTGCCCACATGCTCAGGGTTTAGCTGATCGCCATATTTGGGGTCGGGAAGGAATTTTCCTCCAGGGTAGATTGGCAGAGGCCCTGGAGGTTTTTTTGCCTTCCTCTGTAGCATGGGGTACAGATCACAGCTGGAGGATTCTCTGCATCTTGGGGTCATCATTTGAAGGCTTCAATATCTGAGATATAGGTGAGAGGATTATTCTAGGGGGGGGCGGGTGAGATTCTGTGGCCTGCGCTGTGCAGGGGGTCAGACTAGATGATCATAATGGTCCCTTCTGACCTTAAAGTCTATGAGTCTGCCGGCATATGCACATTACGCATGGTGTGCACCATTAAGATACAGGTGACCGAAGCACATGCCTAGACCTAATTCATGAGGGGAGAGGGAACCTCGTGTCCAGATGGTCTTGTTCAGGTTCTGGTGCAGGAGCCAGGCCCATGGCAGCAGTAGGGAAGAACAGCACTGGCCATTGCCCACACAGACCCTCTGTCATGACAGGGGGTGGGAGGGCCATGAATGAGTAAGTGGCAGTGATTGCAGTGCTATTAAGATGCAGTTGCGGAGCAGAAGGGCCAAAAAAGGATGGGTAGTTTTCAGTGCTCCTCACCGCTTGCATGTGCCCCAGGATGGACACTTTCTCCTCCCCACCCCACAGATTGTCCAGCTTCACCCTGCTTCCAGCACCCTGTGTCCCCTTTCCTCTGCCCATAGGACTCATTAACAGCCTCCAGGCCCACTACAAATAAAGGGAGCTGCAGGGAATGCCTTGCTGAGAGAGGGGTGCACCAAGTGAAACATTTCTGGTGGGTCCTCTGG
Source organism: Pelodiscus sinensis (assembly GCF_049634645.1). NCBI lineage: Eukaryota > Metazoa > Chordata > Testudines > Trionychidae > Pelodiscus > Pelodiscus sinensis. The sequence continues at coordinate 7,371,940 of NC_134717.1, read as the reverse complement.
TTTGGACCATCACTTTTTCCAATCGGATCCACCAGCTGACCAAAAAGAGAACATTTCTAATCTCAAAAGTTTTACAAAACCTGCATCTGCAGCTTGATTACTGGAAGACTTTGCAGATGGGGGGGCGAGGGAGGGGAGAGGCGGAGGGAGAACAAATAATTTACTTGGGACATACTGAGGCAGAATATATAGTGGATTGCATCTTTCCAAGAGACACTGCATCTATCTGTGTAGAAGCTAAACCCCTCTGGCACATTTCTAATGCTCAGACTAAACTCATTTCGATTGCTGCACAAGTGCTACTGAGGTCAAAACCCTGCTACAACCTGCCATAAAAGACAAAACAAAACAAAACCCATATTGATAGGATTTCCCCCCCTACCCCATCCCAATTTTTTTTATGAGTAAACATCTCTGAATTAAGACATACCATCTTCAAAGATCCCTTTTATGTCCCAAAGGTAACAGTTTAAGTGATCTTATAACAGCAGTTACTTTTCTTTACAACGGGCCACACACATGAACTCAGTGTCGGGGACTTTCATTTCACTCTATATATTTTCAGTGACCAGATATAAATCTGGCTGGTTTCACATGTCAGTGGCTCTATGGCCAGTTGATGGCCTGGGCTCTTACCTCAGATACTGCCCTAGCTGGTACTAAACTGAAATGAAAAATGCAAACTTGCATAAACTCCTTTTGACAGTGTTGCCCTGACACAACGGATCATCATGCCCTGAGCGAAGCAAGAGAAATGCAAACCATTTTGATGAGTCGTATTTTACAATCTCCATTTGGTATCACGGTTAAGCAGCCAGTTCAAATCTATTTTAAAAGTCCCAGCTGCCTTTGGAATATAGGACCTTGCAGGAAGGGTGTTTTTAGGGTAACTTTGTAATAAACAGTGGAAGTTCCTCAGGAATCCTCTGAAGGAAATCCTCTTGCTATACTGATCAACAAGATCAGGCAACAGGGGCTTTCACGCCCATCCAGGAGATTATAGTGTTGGTTTGTGGTGTGCAGCAGGCTAAAGGAGACGAAAGGATGGACTAAAGTTCCTCTTGACCCTTTCATCCCCATCCACTAATATTCTCTCTCAATCACCTTTCCCACAGGCTTTCCCTACTCTGTCAAAGCAGAAGTCATAGTCTATGACCTGGTGAATGCAAATGTGCCTGCTTTGGGGTAGAGCTCTGTGTGATTTTCACCCAAAACTATAGGTTCATTCAAATTTGCCCAGAATTTCAGGAAACCGTTTGACGAACCTGGCACAAATATTCAGTGGGTAATTGTGACGGGGTGTCCTTACCCCGCACTTCTGACTCTGCTGGCCCTGTACGGGCTGCCGCGAGCAGGGCCGCATGCATGTGCAGCATGTTTGGTGGCCGCAGCTCAGCTGTGGGAGGGGGCCGACTGGAGGAAAGTCAGGGAAGCCTAGCGCGCATGTGCAGAGACTCGGGGAGCCGACGATCAGCTGGCAGGGCGGAGGATAAAAGGCGCAGGCGCGGCGTGGGTAGGGAGGGGAGTTGGAGACAAGGCGGGAGTTTCGGAAGGGCCGAGGAGGAGGAACAAGGAACTGATGGCATGGAGGGACTGGCAAGTAAAGGGACGGGGAGAGGAAGCAGCCCAGGGCAGAGCAATTGGAAGCCTGCGGGCTGGCGAGTTTCGGAGGGCTGCCCCACCAGCCAGCCTAGATGGCAGAAGGTCTGTGTCCTTAGGGCCCTGGCTGGGGTCCGTGAGTGAGGGTGGGCCCGGACTCCCCTGGCAACCTTTGGAATCCTCAGTGGAAGCGACTCTCTTTAAATGAAGAGAGCTGTAAAACTTGACTTTTGAATGAAGATAAACAAGGACAAGGGTTAGGACGATATTGGTGGCTGGTGGTGGGATAAAGGTAGGCTCACCGGGTGAGCTCACGCAAGATGTATTACAGTAATGAAGTCATCAAGCTAGTGAAATTTGGTCTTTCAGGCTTCAAAATGAAAGGTTCTGACCATTATGAACACGACATTCCACATTCTCCAGCTGAGTTTCCCGGACAGGATCTACTATGAAATCTACACTTACTCTATGGAGCATTGTAAAGACTCTGAATACAACAGATGTCTGTCCATCCTCCTAAGCATTCACTTTGCTTCAGATGTTAAAAATGTGCCTGAAGAATTATACATTATTAGGCTGAATCACACTAATATGTTTCATAGGGCCCCTTAACCACAGCAAGACAAAAATAGGAATGAGGTGACCCTCTTAATACATCCCTCTGAGATAAGGGAATGCTATTCTCATTATACAAACAAGGAATTGAAATAGCAAAATCCAATGACCTGCCCAAATTCATAGAAGAAGTTCAGGGCAGGAAGAAGTAAGCAGATCATGCAAGTCCCAGTCCAGGGCTTTAACCATGATATCAAATGGAGATAATAAAATAAGACTAATCAAGGATCGTATGGTCCCTTCATATAACCAGCTTCTCGAAAGCAGGTGAATCTTCCGGGAATGCATAATAATTCCTCTCATTTAAACCAGACACTTCAATCAATGTATAAAGTCAATATCATTGTGTTTCTCAATTGTTTTCATTCAGCTGCTGCGGCTAACATTCAGAAATTGCATGATCAACTGTAATTACAGTCTGACACTGAAGAAATTTACTTCTGCGTCAACTTTAAAAGTAAGAGCAAGGCACGTTGATGCATTCCTGCATGATGTGAAATGAAGGAGAGAGCAGTGCCTGTCCTTCAGTGCCAGACATAAACTGTTGATTGAATATGCAGCACTGAAATCCAAAACCAGCAAGAACACAGAACATGATTCAATTTTGCTTGCTACTGTTACCCTATTTCATAAAACAACAAGAAGAAGCAACAACACAGCCAGGTCAGCTGGTGAGCCCTGAAGGAAGCAACAGAGCAGCACTCCCTCCCATATTCAGAAAGTGTCTCAGTCAGATAACCTCTAAACAGGCCTTGACACTTCAAATCCAGTCAGAACGTCGTGTGTCTTTTATATGCGCCACTTTGGCAACAATTCATTGTCTGCAAAAGTATCGGTCGGCTGGTTGAAACTTGACATGAAATATTTGCTGGTCTACTCCTTGGAGTAACACACAGAGGGCAAAGAGGATGGGATTGTATAGTCTATTGAACGGTCTTCAGGAAAGCTTGGACATTTGAACTTTTATACTGGTGCAATGAGCATTATCATAACATTGACTTTAACTGTTTACTTAGAAATGCATCTGCTGTGAGCTGCGATTCTTGGACCCTTTTCAGAATTAGGAGCAAATCCATATGGGAGAGAAGAGCAAGGTTTTCCGGAAGATGTGTCATGGACCCCAGCAGTCAACGCCTCGATTTTATTGTTTTATCTTATTTAAGTTTGGATGTTAAAGGCAGGAAATCTAAATATATTATCTGGAAAAGCTCTGTTTATATTTCCCCAGAACTGACAGTATAATCAATGAGGATTAACCATTAGGTTCTAGATTCTTGGAGGAGGGGTCAAAAGAAAAAAAAGAGACATTTTACTAGAGCTGTGGGAAACTAGGAGAGTTCAGTTCAGGGTGGTTTGTGGCAAACCTTTTTGGTTTGAGTTCATGTGGGTGCTCACCCTGCAATTTTTTAATTTAGTTTTGGGTTCAGAGCTCAAAGTAATGCTCAGTCACCTCCACCAAGCTTGGTCTAATTTCCACCCAAACCTATTAATACATTTGCTTGAAAGCTAACCCAGGACTCCTTGAAAAACTGTTCCCAAGCTTATGATTTTTATATAATCCCAAACCCAGGTCAATTTTCTAATTTAAGTTTAGTGTCTGCTTGCTTTTCCTCTCTATTCTAAGGCCAAGTCTACCTGGCAAGTTACTGTGCACTAAATCACCTCCCAACACCGTGACTCCCGAGATGTCCACATTGGCAAGGCACATTGGCCGGGTCCGTACTAAAGGTACATACACAGCTCCAGCTATGTTAATTACGTAGCTCAGTCTTCACATCTTAAACCGTGTTTTCGCGTCAACATGAACAAATGCTCCAATCAGCTTCCCTTACTCTACAGGAGGAGAGGACTACGAGCACTGATGGGGGCACCCTCTCAGTTCAAATTAGTGTATCTTCGCTAGCTCCAGCATTCGAATGCTGGATGATCAACTGCGTCAGCCAGGAGTGGCCCAAGGCCGGCTGCGGCAGCTGGTGCCCTAGGCGGAAGGTGCGATCGGCACCCCCGCCTGCATGGCAGTCAATGGCCGTGATGTTATCACAGGGCACCCCAGCACCCCGTGATGTCATCATCGGGTGCCCGAGCCTCTGGCGCCCTAGGCAACTGCCTAGTTTGCCTAGGTCCATGGGCCGCCCCTGGCATCAGCGTCGATCTTCTGCTCAGTGCAGACATGGCCTTAGCATGCATTAACTTTGCAGTTGCTGCGCTCTGCACCTTGATGAGAAAAGCAGAGCTCGCTGTGCTCTGGACACAGTGCTGGGGATCAGTGTGGACACTTGAATTGATTGCTGCATTGTGACTGCCTTCCGGAAATGGCCGATAATCCTTCAAGTCCCATCTGCTCTTTGTGGAACTCATCTGTCTGCCCTGCAGAGCTCTGTTTTCAACAGCCTGCATGCTGTGATTTTGCTCCTGGTCACAGAGCAAACTAGTCAGATAAAATGCTTGTGTTGTCGATCAGAGGCAGGCATGTGTTTGAGGTTGCTGTGCAAAGAGCCAGGGAGGAAGGCGGGCAGGAGTAGGGCTAAGATGCTGGGGTTTCTCCTTCCTCAGGTAAGGTTGCTTCCTGCTGCTGTTTGAATTTACAAGACATCATGCTGACATCCCCCAAAATGCAGTCTCCCTCTCCTCCCGCCCCCTCCCCTCCCCAGAACGTAGCAGGATGACTGTGGAGCAATGGGATTGGTAAACCTGCCTCATGTGATGCTGACTGACCCATGAGACATTGTAAACCATTCCCAAAGCATCCTGAGGCCAGTTGCACCATGGGATAGCTACCACAATGCACTTCTCTCTGTGGCATTGCAAGAGCTGCTAATGTGGACATGCTCCACAAGCAAAAGGAGCAGTGTGGACACGCAACAGCGATTTCCCTGCAGCGCTCCATAACTACCACCACTTTACATCTGCCAGTGTAGAAATAGCCAATGATGTTCACCAGCAATCTTGCTGTGAGACTTAGACTAAGTAGTCATTGTTAAAGATGGAGAACTCATTCTGCCAAATTTAGAACCTACCCAATAATCAAAGGATCTTGTCCTTTGATTTATTCAAGGGCACACAACTGCTCAGTCTCAGGAAGAGTGTCTCGATTTCCAATCCAGAGCCCGACCCATTGGATTTCCAATCCAGAGCCCGACCCATTGTACAAAGCTACATTTTTTATTGGGTCATCACGTGGAGTGGGACAAGAATTACTGAACTTTCAACCAAGAACCTTTACTGTGTGTATAGAACATGATCTTCATTTCTTCTAGCTCAAACTGTAACTTAAAAAAATATTTCTTCCAGAAAAAGGAAATTTAGGGAATTTCTTGTTGTAAAAGCCACACTTATAACGTTCCATGACATATTAGAACAGAAATCGGAAAAAAAAAATCTCCCTCCAACACCCAACTTAGTGGTTACTCTCATGCACGTCTATGACTGGACTAGAAGCTCTTCAGAGCAGGTACATCTCTAGATTTGTTCAAAAGGCCAAATGTTAATTTATCGTGGCCATTACTGAAGGGGAGGAACATTCAGGAATGGATTAAGCAAAGGCTGGAGCAAGGAAACCTCACTTTGCCACTAACTCAAAATGGGGCCTTCCTCAAGCCACTAAACCTCTTTGACTCAGTGCTCTCAGCTGTAACTGAGGATAACATCTACTGTGCTTCCTGGGGGTGCCAAACTGATGAGTTACGGTTTGCAAAACACTTTAAACATCCCCAGTGCGGTGGAATTTATTATCATATAAATAACAGTAGCACCTACAGATCCGCAACTGGGGCCGGGTCCCCATTTTGTCACGTGCTATAAAAACAACACTAAAACCGTCCCAGCCTAGGCGACTCTACGGTCAAATGGGATAAAAGTGCTACTATTTTGATTACTGTAGAACATTTGTAATGCACCAACACTGACAGAGGACAATATTTAGCACTAGATATTTTCAGAGCGCTGCAGATATGTAACAAGTTTCTGTTCAACACTACAATGAGGGGAGGAAACATTTCCTGCATTTTAGAGACCAGCATAATGACAGTTGTGATTTGATTAAAGATTCGGAGAGACTCAGATACCGGGGTGGGTAGGGGTGGGCAATAGCTTTTTGTCGGGGGACACTTTGGAATTTTTGGAAGAGGCCCCGGGCCACACAGGAAGGGGCGGGACATCAAGCAGAAGGGGCGGGCCAAAATACTTCCAGGTTCTCCATCCCCAGACAATGATTGGTCTGGGGGTGAGCGAGTGCCTTCTCCCCCCACATTTGCCCTACATGCCCATGCCCATGCCCCTGGCATGGGAAGAGACTACCCACACTCCCCTGCCCCTAGGCCAAATAGGGTCTGGGGGTGGGGGAGCACATGAAGCTTCTTCTGCTCTCCTCCCGCTCAGCGAGTAGCGTGCAGTGCTTCAAAGTGCCACGTGCTCCTGGGAGGGTGGCAGGAGGAGTTGTACACTCCCTCGCCCCCAGGCCCTAATTGGCTTGGGGGCGGGGGAGCAGTAGGGCTTTTTGCCCACTTCTGTACTATGGTAATAGCCTGGGGGCCCAGATAGGCACCTAAGAGAGGCAAACAGAGGTAAGAAAAGAGTTCACAAGTTCTTGGTTTACAGAAGCCACCAGACCACATCAGCTGGGGTCTTAAAATATCAGTGTAAAACAATAGGGAGAAATATGCCATCTGTGTTCTATTCACCTAAGCCATCTACTTTCATGTTGCCCCCATCATTACAGACTGTTGTGAAAGCACAATCAGTCTAATTTCCGGCTCTGCAACAGCAGGAGGAGGGAAATGACACATGGTATTTCCCTCCTAGGTGCATGGCTGTCTTTTCAAGGCGCTGCAGCTATTCTTTAAGGAGTGCCAGGAATACGCGGCCTGTTTCTCGGTGCTGGGATTGGATGCACCGCATTTTTTAGAACATTTTTCTCTGCCACTTGCCTGACCCCAGGAGCATTCCCACCGCTCTGCAAAGGCAGCTGTGGAATGCTTCACCAAACCCTAGCAATTATTTAGTGTCAAAAGGAAGACCTAATCTGTGTGATAAAAGAATGGATTTTATCCAAGGCTTGTTCTCTTTAAAGTGATTTACACAACTAGTCTCTCCACTTGCTTGCATTAATGTCATTATTTACTTGTTCATTATTAGCTTCCTGCAGTTGGGCTATTTTAGGAATGTTTTGTAGCCTTTAAAATTTGCTAATTTTTCACCTTCTTTTTAGAAGTGGCTTTAAACTGCTTGCTTTCTGAAATGATTGTTAAAACACTGAGACCAGTAATGCTGGTGCAAACCTGGAGTAGTGTCATGACAGTAATTCCACTGACTTCATATTTATACCATAGAGCATAATTGGACCTTTGGACTTTAATATTTGGGGTGGGAGGCCGGATTGCTGTTCAAATCCAGCTAGTGGTGCTTTCATGCTGGCTGACAAAGAGCATTTCACTGTTAACTTTACAGCAATAGACAGAAAAAAGCTACTAGAACAATGGCTCTCGTGAGCAGTTCAGTGTTTTAGCAGCTGTGGTTTGCGGTGAGTCATGCTGCTGTCCTACTCCCAGGAACTGCATGCCAAGCTTAAACCAGGGAGGGATGCATCAGATATCGAACTTTAAGCTCCTCGGATACGTCTACACTGCAGGCTTCTTGCGCAAGAACTTTGTGCAAGATAGCGTCCACACTGCCATGGACACTCTTGTGCAAGAAAGCTCTGGTGAATGGCCATCAGAGCACCTGTGCTTTTTCCAGTAGGGGTTTCTTGCGCAAAAAACTGCTGTTGTTCCTCCACACATGCCTTTTTGCGCAAGAGCTCTTGTGCAAAAAGGCTTATTCCTCGTAGAAAAAGGAATAACTCTTGTACAAAAAGCCCTGTCTTCTGATGATCTACTGTACTTTTTCTTGCGCAAAAATGCGCTTGTACTATGGACGCTCCACGAGTTTTTGTGCAAAACCTCTGAATTGTAGACATAGCCTTAGACTCATGAATGCCTTTGATGATCTGCGTCTAACTCCTATCACTTGATTTGTGCGGGAACTGGACACTTGAAGAACATTAGTTTGTGTACCTTGGAGAGCATTAGTCTGTGTGCCTCAGTTTGCCATCTGTAAACTCCTCACAAAGGGGTTACAGAGAGAAACACATTCATGGTTGCAAGGCCATATAAAACCAGAGGTAGAAAGAAATCTGCAGTAGTGCCAAACCTTACAACAGCAAAAAAGCATGTGGTAGTGGCACAGATTACACCAGTGTACTGTGCTCGGTCAGAAGTGTGCCACAGAGAACAACAGAGTTCAAAATGGCCACCTTTAAAGAAGGGGCAGGCGACCATTTTTTTTTCCTCAATAACTTTCTCTCGACTCTTTCCTTCTCCTTCCCCCACCCCACAATAAAAGATCCTTGGTGTTCCTCATAAAAAAAATTGTTTGGTGTTCCTCGGTCTTAAAAAGTTTAAGAAACACTGGATTACACTGTAGCGTTTCCTTTGGCAGGCGTATCCTCTAGTCTGCCATGCATCATGAAAACAATGCAGCATTCCAGTAATGCTTTTCTTCCCTAATATGCTTTAAAAACATTCACTAATCCTCCCCGCAGCCTGTGCGACAGGCATTACAACGCTCAGTGTATCAGTGGGGAAATTAAGGGAGAGACCGAGCAGTCATGGCAGATGACAAGTCAGTGTAGAGGTGGGATTTGAACCGAGGTTCCAGGCTCCCAGTTTCACACTCCTGCTATAGGTCTCTCACTATAAGGAAACCTACATGAGTTCGTTCGCACTTCTAGGGGCTTGCCTTGCAACCCAGCCCCCTCTGCCCCCCGTCAATCCCTGCGCCAAGAAAGAGCCTGGTCGGTCTGGTAAAAAAATTCAGAAAATAAATGGATGGAGTATCCTGGGCAAACTTAAAAATGGCCACCTTAAAAGGGCAATACCTGCTCTTAAAAGGGCAACCTTTTTGGGGGGGGGTCAACAACTCCCCCCCCACACACCTTTTTTTTTTTTTTTTAACCACTGGTCCCACAACTGTTTTTCGGCCCTGGTCAATTCCTTTTTTTTTTTTGCTCAACAAGTTTTTTTTTGGGGGGGGGGAGGGGGGAGTGGGCATGAGGGTTTCTCAAAAAAATCAAAAAGGGGGTGTGATGCTGAAACATTTGGGAACCACTGGATTAGAGTATAAAAAGTCACCTCAGTAATAGGTTGAGACATCCACACGACATTACCCACTGCTATGTTCTCATATTAGTGTTCAAATGACCCCCTAACTGGAGACGTTTGCCACACAGCTCACACGAGGATGGCAGAATCTGCTGAAAGGATCAGAGTATAGCTCTGAAACAGGTCTATGGAAAATGAGACAATAGTGTTGTCAGCTAGAGCTGGTAAGGTAGCCAGCCCTCCAGGATTGGTCTCTTGGAATTGACATAGATCTCTCAGTGATTCTGGGAGATTTTAACAGGATATTTTAAGAAGATGACATTACATGATGTTGGGTGAAGAAACCCTCCCAGAATAGCTTTAGACAGAGTTGGTAACTCCAGGAGCCAGTCTCTGGGACCCAAGAAACAATATGCACAGTGCCCAAATGCAAACACCTTTGGGGTAGCACTTAGTTATTGACAGCACCATTCTGCAACAATATCAAACACTCATGTGGAGAAGGACTTTACAGTTAAGCCCACCAACGCATTTTAAGTTGGCCTGAGAAACTGGAATTTGGGAAGGAGATCAAAACTAAGATGATCACAAAGTGCCTTGGCACTTTTAATGAACAGAATAGGCTGGAAATGTAGGTTTGTGTTTCATCCTACAGTTAAATCTCCACATTAGAGAGATATTCTTGCACTCTTATAATAATGACCTAGACACCAGCCAAATCAGGGTCTTGTGTTTTTACTTACTGTAAAGAGACAGTCCTTGTCCCAAAATACTAAAAGATACGTAACAGGCAGATCAAACAAATAAGTATGTGAAGGTGAGTGGCAGGGGAAAATGCATAAGAAAAATACCTCATGTTAATTCTTGGTCAGTCGGGAGTACTGGCCCCAAACTTGCCACCTGTTCAGAAGTTACCCTTGGGCTGTTGATTCCCACTGCATTACGGAGAAATCGTGAACATAATCGAGAGAAAAAAATTCTAATTTTGCAGCATTGTGTTTTTCAATTACTGCAAATATTCAGTTGGTTTGCCAGGACACCCTTCTGTGTCTGACGCTACGTTTCTCTTCCACTGACACGATAACCTCCATCGCCCAAAGGAGTTGACAGAGCTGATGCTGACTTTCCGAAAGCCACAGTGTTGCATCATTTGCGGCAGGTCATCTGCCTTCTACCTGCCCCTTCTACCTTTAGTATCTCACACAGTGGAAACAAGCGGGCCAGTTCACAGGCCAGGTTGCATCACAGCTTTGCTGCGAGGAAAGAGCTCGCGGTGTTTCAAAATGAAAGGCATCTGCAGCCATTCTTTCCAGACACATGCCATAGGGAAATGCAGAATGCATCTAACACCAGTGCTGGCTGGGGACTCCTCCATGCTGCTTGGCCTACCAGTTAAACCCTTCAATGCTGAGAACAGTGGTGATGATGTGAGAAGAGTCATTTAGCAAGGTCAGAGGGATTCCTGCTTCGCATATACAGCCGCATTGTGGCCAGCCTGCTGTAAGATGCCCTAGTCTCCTTGACTTGTCTGTGTATCCACTGAAGCACTCTGCACCTGGGGAATGGTTTCATGAGCTGTAGGCATGATGCGTGACTGCTTGCCGCACACCAGTCACACACTGCTGCTCCAACAGTAGCTGGCAAAAATAATGCCAGACAATGTGGGGTTCTCCTCCCCTATTTTAGCTATGGATGCTGCTAATCTCTTGCTAAAATAACGCGTTTCAGGTGAGCCTCATGGAGTGAAATATGCAGATACGCACTTGCATGCGATCTTAGCCACAAAGATGGGCTTGTCTCAGCATCTGAAACCTTTGGAGTTCCCAAGAGGCACTCCACAGGGGCATAGAGAAGATAAGAAGGCTGGCAGTCAATGTCAGCAGCAGTAGGTGCTGGGGCCATCAGTGACTGGAGTCCACTCTAAGGCATCAAGTGAAAAGACCTTTTTAGTTAAAGGGCTTTATGGAACTTTAGTTGGCAAGTAAACTTATGGATTATCGTGCCCTTTGTTGATATTATGGTGGTGCCTAGAGGTCCCCAAGCAAGGTTTGGCTTCCCACCGTGCTAGTCAACATCCATACACACAGTAGAAGATAGTTCCCACCCTGGAGAACTTGCAGTCTAAACAGTGGGCTTCTCCCATCCCTCCACTTCCAGTAGCTGCCTCTTTCTGCCCTGACTGGCTACACCAGGAGGTTAGATTAATTGCGCCACTTGCAAAGCTTTATAGACATTTCACACCACCTCAGCAGGGCGAGCAAGACCATGCGAGTGCCTCAGATCCCACTTCCTGGAAAAACCGGCCAAAGGGATGAAGAATAATCTTTAGAGGAGATCCCTGCCCTGGGCAGGTGAAGAGAGTTGGTGAGCTAATAGGCTACGTCTACACTATGAGTTTTCTCGGCCAAAAATATGCGAATGAGGGACTCATTTGCATGAGTCGTGATCTCATTTGCATATTTTCTGCCGATCTGTTTTTGCACTGGGGTTTTTGCGCAAAAGCAAGCAGTGTGGAGGTTTTCTTTTTGCGCAAAACCCCCTTTTCCCGCAAGATCCTTATGCCCCCCAAAAAGAAGTATACTGATCTTGCAGAAAAAAGGGGTTTTGCGCAAAAAGAAAAGGTCCACACTGCTTGTTTTTGTGCAAAAAACCCACTGCAAAAATGGATCGGCAGAAAATATGCAAATGAGATTGTGACTCGCAAATGAGCCCCTCATTAGCATCTTTTTTGCCAAGAAAAACACACACACACACACACACACACACGCACACAGAGTGGTTTTTTGTTTGTTTGTTTGTATGGCTGAGGTCTGCTGGGACTCCTCCATTCCTTCCTCCTCCGTGTGTGCAGAGATTTAACCCTATGCCACAATGGAGGTAAAAGATGCATGTAGATTCCCCGCCAATTCCACTCTTGTGTTGCTTAGAAAAGATTTCTACAGAGCACTAGACGAGGGCTGCTTGCTGCTCTTCGGCCGACTCCAAGTGCTACTTCTGCAGTGGTCGGCATTCTTGCCAACCCCTAAATGAAGTGACCAAACTGCTCCTTAGCAGAGTAGCCCATTATTCTCCCTTTACAACAGAGGATCAGAAGCTGAATTTCATCAGAGGCGGCACTAATCTTAAAAGGTGTGTTATCCACTGGAAAAAGTGTCTGCTGTTGTCTACTGGCTCGCCAGGTTGGTTTTCCCATATTTATGCCAAATGACTTGTTGGACTTCATTATATACAAAGCATTTCCATAGATCAGAGGCAGACAGACCTGTGCCGCTAACATAAAATAAATTACCAGCCCATGATAAATGGTTCTATTAGCAATCCAGATTGTTAAACTCAGATAGAACAGAATGGAAGGAGCACTGCCCCATTCATTCTCCCTCCGGCAGATACCGAGTTGTAAATAGGTTATTTGGTGTGTAAATAACACATTAAAACTCAGCATTAGCCATGTCTTTTGATAGAGAGGAAATTGTTCCAAATAAATAATCCCAGACAGGAATGTAAAGTAAGCCAGATTTAATAGAGCATGCCTGCTGCAGCCGTGTTAAACATGACTAAAATGATAAACCCCAGAATATCCTAATAGTAAACTTTGCTCTGACATCAAAGTAATGAGGCTGTATTTTTACCCAGCTTTAGAAATGTTAAAATTAGTCTTGACAGAGCCAGACATCAGAAAAGTGTTTCAGACATAAACACTATCAATTTAGGAACTTGGTCTTTGTGTCATTGAGTGGGGGTATGATGGGGCCGAGAGGGAAAGTTATCTGGGGACTCGCTAACAATAGGCAGTTAGCACTTTCCTGACTTTTATTTAATTTTTGGTTTAGAGTCAGAAGTGAAACTCTTCCCCCAATATCATCTCAACATTTTTAGAAACTGACATTATTTATATTAATATAACAACCCCTGCAGACACCAGCCAAGTGTGGGGCCCCACTGTGCAAGGTACTAACCAGACACAGAGTAAAAGAGACAGTCCCCGTGGCCTCGAAGGCGAAGAGACAAATCTGATTTTGGATCCAGAAGTGGAACTCCAGAAGCCAAGGGCAGAGTTTGCCCTTTGCCCTGAATAGCAATGTAGGCTACAGTTTGCAAACGTGTTCTCTATATGTGGGCGTTTTAAGTCGTGCTCCCCAAATTTCCAGCACTGAAAAAAAATCACGCCACTTTTGCAAACACAGCAGCCCATAATTCATAAACCTCACTATTGCTAACCCCTGCTCCCCACCAAACACAGAGTTATCGAAATGAAATGGGGTTGTTCACTCCTTGGCTAGGATGATTTATGGAAAAAATCTGAACATTAGGAGAGTCTTCTCTGATGTCGTTTCTGCAAGGTCAATTTCTGAGTAGCTGATCAATGAATTACTATTAAAAAAAGGCAAAGACCATCTCCAAAGTGGCAGCTTTAGGAGATTAAAAGTATGAGATGCAGATTGTCAATCTGAAAGAACTCTTCTACTCTGACAGCATCAACATTGCCACTTTTTCTTCCAACAGCAGTAACTTCATCTGTTTTAAGACAACACTCGGGCCAGATATTCAGAATAAGTGAAGCAGAAATGGAGACTGGATACGTTACAAAGACACAGGGAAGCAATGAGAGTACTTAAAAGCACTTTGTTAATATAGCTGGTTTATTGCTTCATTTTATTAGGTCTTAATTAAAAGTAAACACTTGCGATTCTAGGCAGACTCTACAAGGAAAAGAAGTTATGATCACATGTAGCATAATAGCACTTAATACAATACCACAGTGACTCAGTAGAATCTGAAAGGACATGAAGTGTATCGTAGAATATGATTGTTTGGCTCTGGAGAAAAGACATTTTTGGGTTGAAATGTTAGCAGAGTCTTGTTGCTACTTTATGACATGCCAATATGAAGAATATAAGCCATTTAGCACCTAGAAGCCATTATATGAAATAATAATTGGATGAGGCAGAGATGTGTAGTTGCCTCAACATAGACCTGGAAGCAGGCTGCTGACAGGGGTGGGGAGTAAAAGGGCAATTACCATGGGGCCCCCAATATTAAAATTAAAAGGGTTTGGGGCCCCGCCAACCATGCAGTAGCCCTGGCTTCCGTCACTCCCGTAAGTGGCAAGCACCATCGCTGGAACAGGGGTGGAGGGAGGAGGTTATTGTGCACTGCCTCCACCCTGAGTGATGGTTCTGCAGCTCCAATTGACCAGGAAGTGCAGCCAATGGGAGCTGCGGGGCCAGGACACGGTGCCTGAAGACAGTGGTGTGGCAACCCCTGCCCTCCTGTCTTGAAGCCACTGCCATTGGGGGGTTCGGGTTGTATTTGGGAGCTGCCTAAGGTAAACACACACCCTTCACCTCCTGCATCCCAACTCCTTGCCCCAGGCTAGAGCTCCACCCCCACCCAAACTCACTCTCAGAGTCCAACCCTGCCATCCCTCTGACGCTCAAACTCCCTCCCACAGTCTGCAGCCCACGCCTCCTCCTGCAACCCAGCCACCTACCCCAGTGTAGCAAACGCAAGTGAGAGTGGGAGAGGGCAAGCAACAGAGAGAAGGGGAATGGAGTGAGCAGGGGTGTGGCCTTCTAAAAGGAGATCAGGAAGCAGAGCAAGGGCAGGGCTGGCGACAGACTTCACCGGGCTCCAGGCAATGTGTGTGTGTAGGGGGGAGGGGTTGGCTCTGGCCACCTCCCAGAAGGGCTGGGGCCACAGGCAGAAGGGGCGGGGCTAAGGGAAGCCAGCGCTGCCATAACCACACAGTCCGGTGCTCTGGTGTCAATTTAAAGGGCCCAGAGCTCTGGCCACCGCTGCTGCTGTTGCGGCATCAGTGGCAATGGCACGGAGGAGCCCTAGGCCCTTTTAAAGATTTCTGGTCCCCAGGGAAACTGCGCCCTTTCTCCTCTGTCAACGGCTCTGGGCAACGGCCTTTGAGCTTGTGCAGTTAGGCCAGGCGTGGCCAACCTAAACCTGAGAAGGAGCCAGAATTTATCAATGCACGTTGCCAAAGAGCAACATTTCTATGTCACTAGCCCACTACCGCTCAGCACATCCTGCCCACTGGCAGCCCCCACCGGTCAAGTACCTCCTCCTCCTTTTCCTCCCGCCCGCTGGGATCAGCTCTTTCCCAGTGGGAGACGCTGGAGGGGGAAGCATGGGTGTGACAGGCTCAGTGGAGAGGGTGGGAAGTGGGAGGATCCTAGGGGGAAAGGGTGGAGGGGGATAGCACCTAGGGCAGAGCTGGGGGTTGAACAGTGAGCACCCTCCGGCCCAGTGGAAAGTTGGCACCTGTAGCTCCAGCCCTGGATTTGGTACCTATGGAAGGAGCCTCCTATTAACTTCTGAAGAGCTGCATGTGGCTCTGGAGCCACAGGTTGGCCACCCCTGAATTCGGCAGTTGTAAACCCTGCCAGCCAGGCATGAGGGACCCTGGCTGTGCCAGAAGAGCGTGCCCAGCAGCACAGCCAGCCACTCGCTGGGCACCAGGGCCACCCAAACGTCAGGCAGAGAGCATCGTGTGGGCGTGGCCTTTGCGTGCACGGGGACCCGGGGTTCTGCCCTGGGGCCCACCTGGAAGCCAAGAACTCACAAATTTTAAGCCTTGCTCTAATGTGGACACACACGTCTTCCTCTCCTCTCTATCTTGGCCCTTATGTGGCTGATTTAACCTATTTGTCTCCATTTTTCCTCCTTTGTAAAATGGGAATATAAAATAAGCACCAACTCGTTATTGTTTTTCAAGAGCTTTCAGGCCAAAAATTGCTACAAAAGTGCTAATATTATTAGGTAGACAGAGGAGGTCAAGCTATATCCTTTCAGTTATGAGCTGCTACTACTCAGTTTACCCTTAGCGATTTTTGCAACATATCTGAAGCATCCCAATTTCTCTCTCTCTCTCTCTCTCTCTCTCAGTTTTCTATTTCAGAAGCACTAATTTCATTCTAATGAGATTTCAAAGAAAGACCTTCAAAAAAGAAAATAACAGTCATATTATTCATAAATTTCATTGGCCAGTATCAGATCTGGAGTACATTTTACTGCTAGCCATGATAGATAATTTATTAACGCTTCTTCTCACAGTATGATATAGATTTTGCTCTTTACATCTCATTACACAATGCTTTCATCACACTTCTCCTGACATCTTCAAACAATCTTCTTTCTTTCTCACTTCAGTTTAATAAGATGAGAAATGGTGAGCTTGTAAATCATTCATTCCAGAGTAGATAGCACAGTGCTAGTATGAAACACATCATATGCATAACAAGAATCAAGCCTCCAGTATGAGATCCAAAAAGGTCAAGATCATCAAGTCTTGGGGTCACATTCTAGTATCAATACATCTGATTAAATCTGGATTTACTCCAGTTTTAGGCCCCAATTTGGGACAGCATATCTAGTCAGAATAGCACCCAAGCATGCATGGAACTTTAGCACATGCTCACACCCAACTCACATCAATGGGGCTGAGTGTGCCTAAGTTAGGAAGGATTTCAGAAGAGGTAGCTGTGCTAGTCTGTTTCAGCAAAAACAACAAGGAGTCATTTCAGTGGCACCTTAAAGACTAACAATTTTATTATGGGATAAACTTTTGAGAGTTGCAACTCACTTTGTGAGATGCGTGAAGGGACAGAATAAGAAACAGAGAGTAGGGACACCGAGATGGGAGTGTTACGTCAGAGCTTACTCAATCAGGGTGAATGTGAGTAAGAAGGTAAGAACAATGAGCCAGCCAGCCCCAGTCCCTATTAAGATTCTTTCTGATGGTGTCAACTTTGCACATGAATTCCAGCTCCGTAGTTTTTTAAGGTTTTTTTCTGGAGTTGACTCCCAGAACCTAACTTCACAGCTCAGGCCCACCTCCAAAATAATAAATTTCTAGGATCCTTTAATAGACACTTGTTAGATAAATCTTGTCAATGAAGGAAGTAAACAGCTCCAACCTCTTGGAGTACATCTACACTGCAACACTATTTCAAAATAGCTAGCAATATTCAGAAATAACTTAGTCCGCCACTACACAGCAGGCAGTTATTTCGAAATAATGTCAAAATACTGTCAAGCTGGAGGACTTCTTACTCCAACTCCTGTAACCCTCATTGTATGAGGAATAAGGGAAGTCGGAGGAAGAGTGCTCTATTTTGAAATAAGTGCTGTTGTAGACACTGCCTATTTTGAAATAAGATACGCAATTGATGTAAGCCCTGCTGTGTAAATGTACCCTTACATATCAACAGCTGTTTCCTTTGTTTGTACCTGGGAAGCCTTCACAGAAAATAGCAAGTATGTTTCTTAAACCTAGACAGAGTTTTGGAAAGAAGGTATGGGTAAAACATATACACGCGGTCATGGTTCTGCCAAGTGAAAACAAGACTAAGTTACCTAATGGTGCAGGAAGCAGAGAGAAACCCATAGAATAATTTTACTGCCTTCTTGAATTAGAAATTACTATGTATTTAAGGAAGGGGAAGAGAGGGATTCATTTTGAGGTAGAATCTGGCTAGCAATAAGGTATATTTTTCAGAGAAAAAAAGAAGCCTAAAAAGTTTATACAGCTGGGGAAGCCACTTGTCACATTCCAAATGGGAGAGTCCCTTCTAAATTTGTCTCTTTGTGCCATACCAAGAGGCCATTTTGTCCCTGTTCGCAAAAAGAACAGGGGTGTGTGCATCCTGCCTACGTTCAGTCCCTGGCCTTCTTCTTCCACACCAGCTACCAGAAAATATGAGCAAGCTCAGCGCTAGCTTCCCATGCTGAGGTGCAGAACTGGGATACCCGGGGTCATTCAGGGTATGTCTAGACTACATCCCTCTGTTGCCAGAGAGATGTAAATTAGACATACCAAAATTGCTAATGAAGTGGGGATTTAAATATCCCGCACTTCATTAGAATAAAAATGGCCGCCGCTTTTTGCCGACACGGCAATTTGCTGGCAAAAAGCAGCAGCGTAGCTGGGGATCGGACGGCAAGGAAAGCATTTCCGACCGATCCAGTAAACCTCGTTGCATGAGGCGTAAGGGATCGGTTGGAAAAGGCTTTCCTTGCCGACCCATCCTCGTCTAAACTGCCGCTTTTTGCCGGCAAATTGCCGTGTCAGCAAAAAGTGACGGCTATTTTTATTCTAATGAAGCACAGGATATTTAAATCCCCGCTTCATTAGCAATTTTGGTATATCTAATTTACATCCCTCTGGTGACAGAAGGATGTAGTCTAGATATACCCTCAGAGATGGAAGAAGTTCAATTGACTGGACACAAAGGAGATACTACAGGGTTTGTTTTAAGGTTCCTATTGTGCACCGGATCATTTCCTTAATAGATCTGAACTCTGAAGATCACGTCCAGTGTTGGTTCCCACATTTAGCTGGTAGCCCGAATACTGACTGTGAAAACAGAACTAGATATCATGAGACCCTACCACAGTCTCCACAGAGCGGACAAATTTGCCACATCCCATAGAGGCATTTGGATGGTCCCGCCTGCCAAAACTTCAAAGCCTCAGTCTTGTTTGAGTAACAACACCCTCTTAAAACTATCATCATGCTGAAAGGTTATTCACTTCGATAAGTCCAAGTGATGCCTTCTGCAGGCCTACCGAAGCAACTTGTCTCCAGGCTACAAGCAAGATCCTACTGGAGCTGCAGGCCTAATTAAAGAGATTCCACTCCTTTTACCTCCATCCTTAATGACTGACAGCTGACTGGCAGCCTTCCCGTGGTGCAGGGCTTCCCCACAACCCCTCTGATTTGGGAAGGAGTCGATTAACACCTTCTTCCCCTTGCTGGGGAGTAATGGAGGGAAAGGGAGCAAAGGACATACGTTCCATATCTGTCTGAACTCGCTCCTTCTGTGATCAGCATCAGAAACTCTGATTCCTGCTTCCACTAGAGTCCAGGAGAATTTTGCCATTGATGTCAGTGTCAACAAGCTCAACCCCTTAACATTTTCACTAAGTGGACGACAGGGAATGAAATTCTGGATTATCCCGGAGGTAACAGAAATATGGAGAACCTAGGAGAAGTTTCTTTTCTGCAGGTCCTCTTGCACAGAATTTACAATGGAATATCAGCAATGACAGCCAGAAATGAGCCAGGAGTCTTTTTAGCTCATTAGAAAAAAAAATCCAAGCAGATGCAAGAAATACAGACCTTCTACTAGAATTATGATAACACAAAATGTACCGTACTCCAATCCAACCAAGTGACATTTTAATTTTTATGGGGCTAAGTGTTAGACAAAACGTTGCATATGTCATTTGAAGCCAAGTGTCAGTAGGAGCAGTGACTGCTTGTCAAAACTGTCTAATAATTATGTTTAATTCAGATTTAGTTAAGAAGAAAGAGTCTGCCCTCCCTCAGACCCCCAAGTCTGATGTGGTCACGTGTCGTGCTGGGTCGTCTTGGTACAATAACCCATTGAACGGTGCACCATGACACAGAGCCTGCAAGATGTCAGCGTACAGTTCCTGTCACCTCCTAAGGCCAGGAACCCCAATAAACTCAGCACGTTCACACGCGGACATAGGCCACCATTCTTATTAAATTCTAACAGGCTAATGAAAAACACTCCTGCTGCTTTCAAAGTGTGGAAAACATAAAGTACCTCCTTGGGCTGCTGCTGCTGCTGCTAAGGAAGCAGGTTTCTTCCCTGTCTCAAGAAAGCCATTCCCCTCCAGAATTGCAGCTTTCCCTTCTTTTTTCCCAGCAGCAGTTGAAGCGGAAGTTTCCATCTTAGATGCACATATTCCAGCTCAGGACAACTAGAGAAAACAAAACACACACTTGCTGTCACTTCTAGAACAAAAGAAGCAAAATTAGTTCCATGAGGAAGCGCCCAATACATCACGGCAATCCAAAAGCAAATTATAAACAACAACAAGGATCTGCTAAGTTTCTTTCCCAGGCTTCCTGGCTGTGATAATTATAACCAGAAAGACTGTGGCTCTGCAAAGTGCCGAGTGTTTTCTGTTCTCATTCAAGAGGCTCAGGACCGCAAAGGATCAGACCCGTTTTTTAAATTAAAAGTTTAGGCTGGATTTTATGTTGTGGGTTATTACCCAATCGATCCAAAGAGGGGATCGCAGGCCTCAGACAGATGCAGGGGAAAATGAGCAGCAGGAAGAAAAGGAATGGAGCAGAATGTGAAAAAGAGGAAGGATGGAAGCATTGAATGAATGAACGAATGACATATAAAGGAGTAGCGACAAATAGAGCTTTAAGTGCATATAAACGGAATCTTTGATTATACAAATTGTGCAACAAGAACAGGCCTGTCGTAAAACAAACAAACAAACAAAAAACATAAGAACATAAGAAAGGCCGTACTGGGTCAGAACAAAGGTCCTTCTAGCCCAGTATCCTGTCTACCAACAGTGGCCAGCACCAGGTGCCCCAGAGAGGATGGACCGAAGACAATGATCAAGCGATTTCTCTCCTGCCATCTCTCTCCAGCCTCTGACAAACAGAGGCCAAGGACACCATTTTATCCCCTGGCTAATAGCCTTTTATGGACCTAACCTCCATGAAATTATCTAGCTTCTCTTTAAACTCTGTTATAGTCCTAGCCTTCACAGCCTCCTCTGGCAAGGAGTTCCACAGGTTGACTACACGCTGTGTGACTACACCCCTTCCAATGGGGTGAGGTGTCAGAAATTTTCAGAAGTGTGCAGCTTCTATGTCGAGAAAGTGAAAATCTGTGCTCATTTACTCCCTAATCCACCCCATTTTTCAGCCAGCTCTAAGGACAACAAACAATAGGTGCTGAAGACCCTCTGTAACACTCAGGGAAAATGTCCTTTGATGCTTGTCCCTTCAGTTCAGGTTCTTAGTTCATTCCCAAGTCCTACCTGAGAATCAAATTTTTGCCCGAGTAAGGAGTGCTGTATTATACCACTCCCACAGCATCTTCAAGCACAGGCTATCAAAGCACAAATGTGATTTTATTTATATCTATGAGACACAAACACTGGCTCTGTGTGAGAAGGAAAAGCTAACCCAATACAACAGGGCTGGGGAACCTTTTTGGGGTTGGGAGCCACTGACCCACAGAAAAATCGCTTCTCACACAAGCAACAAAAAAACCCCCAAATCCTCACAGATATGGCCTCTGACTGAGGAGAAAGACACACCCCACATTCCTCTCACACACCAGAGCCTGTGGGGGCAGGCCGAGGCTCGCAGATTTTACATGCTCCGCCACCATGGGCAGCCCCAAGCCTCGGGGGTGAGATCCAGGCAAGCCGGGGGCTGCATCCAACCCCAGGCCTTAGGTTCCCCACCCTGCTATACAATCCTAAACTGGGACTTTGTCTACTCTTCTAAGACTAAAGTGTGGCCACAACACAAGCACTGGGAGAGTGCTCTAGGTAAGCCACCTCCACGAGGGGTGGAACTAACAGCGCTGGGAGCCTGTTTGATGTGGCGCTTTGCAGTGCTCCACCTTGCTGGGTTTGGGAGGTGTTTTTTCACACCCGAGGGTGTGTCTAGACTACATGGCTCCGTCGACAGAGCCATGTAGATGAGTTTACTAAACATAGAAAAATGAAGCAGCGATTTAAATAATCGCCGCTTCATTTACATCAAAATGGCCACCGTGCTGTGCCGATCAGCTGTTTGGCGGCACACCGGGGCAGTCTGGACGCACCGCGGTCGACAACGGAAGCCTTTGTCGACCGCTCCATTGCGCCAAACAGCTGATCGGCACAGCGTGGCGGCCATTTTGATGTAAATGAAGCGGCGATTATTTAAATCGCCACTTCATTTTCCTATGTCTAGTAAACTCATCTACATGGATCCGTCAACGGAGCCATGTAGTCCGACATACCCTGAGTGAGAAAGTTACAGCACAGCACTTTGCCATCGTAGCCAAGGCCTCTGTTTCCCCTAGAGGCCTCAGCACATTTTCATTTCTGGCCCCCATCCACGTTAATAGAGCTGATGGATTCCTAGCTTTATTTCAAACATCTGTAGTACCCCCTTTGGGAAAGGTGGGATCTACTGACTTCATTTGGTGCCTGTGTATTACAGGCCCTTCACTCAGGTCTAAATCACAGCAAGATCCTTCGGTGGCTGTTGGCCCCGCTGATCATAGTCCTAGGCCCCTTCGTACGATGTGCTTTTGGCCAGTGCTTTTTCACCCTGACTTGCTTTCTGAGGCTTTGTCTACACTGTCATTTTAGTCAGTTGAGTTTTTGTGGGGTGTGAAGAGATACACCCCAGACCAGTGTAAGTGTTACAGACGGAAATGCCAGTGAGAACAGCGTCATTTCGGCTGGAGAGAGTGTCCCGCCAATGTCACTACCGCGGCTTGTTAGGGGGCGGTTAATTATGCCAGAGGGAGAGCTCCTGTCACTGGCAGAGAGCAGCTGACTGTGTGTATGTGGACAAAGCCTAAGGCTCCAATTCAACGAGCATCCCTAATTCCAAAAGTACGCTTAAGTGTGCAGTTAGCAACACTACCCACTTAAGTCCCACTGAAATAATTGATTGGGCCATAAGTATTGGTTGAAAGTTATGCTCATACACAGGCTTTGATTCGGGATCGAAATAAAGGGCTTTGCAATATCTACACTACAACTGCTGCGGTAGTCAGGCCAATATGGTACACAGACACATACCAGTGATAGAAAGGGTTCTTCCCTTGCAGCAGTTAACCCAGCTAGTGGTAGCAAGGTAAGAATTCTTCTATCACTCTAGGGCTATGTCTACACTGGCGCGATCTTGCGCCAGAGATATGCAAATGAGGCTAAGCGCGGAATATCGCCGAGCCTCATTTGCATATCTAATGATCTGCCATTTTTGCAGAAGAGGTTCTTGAGCCAGAAGGAGCGTCTACACTGCCCCTTCTTCTGCAAGAAAAACCCTCTTGAGTAATGCCATTCTTCCTGAAAATAATCAGCGTAGCGGCATTGCGCAAGAGGGTTTTTCTTGCACAAGAAGGGGCAGTGTAGACGCTCCTTCTGGCACAAGTGCCTCTTTCGCAAAAATGGCGGCTCATTAGATATGCAAATGAGGCGTGGCGATATTCCATGCTTAGCCTCATTTGCATATCTCTGGCGCAAGATCGCACCAGTGTAGACATAGCCTAGCTGTGTTAACAGTGGGATTAGGGCATGAAACTCTTCACAGCCTCTACCAATCCAATTAGGTTGACTTCAGTTTGAGGTGTGGACAAATCTCTAGCCAGCAGTGTGAATAAGCTATTTCCCCTCCTGCTGTTGGCAAGATTATGAGAAATCAACCAAATTGATTTTGTTTGACAAGTGTTTTTTGAAGAGACAAAAGGTGGGTGAGCTAATACGTTGCGTTGGACCAACTTCTGTTGTTGAGAGACACAAACTCTTCAGCTCCGCGTATGTTGAGCCCTTGTCTGTCTCACAAATGTGGTCCAATAAAAGATATTCTGTCACCCATTTTCTCTCTCCAGTATGGCTGGGACCCACACCGTTAGAACACCCCTATATACAACAATGATGTTTTGGTGGGTTTTTTTTTAAGTCAGCGGGGTTCAAAGCAAAATATTTTAAGAGGACAAGGCTTTTTGCATTGTTCTTTGTTTAATCAGAAGAAATCAAAAATAAATTCTGGAGTCATCTAAACAGACCCCTCCGAGTCAGTTTCTAAACAATCAGTAAGGCTTCGGAGACACCATCTCCTCCACATGCAACTTCATCCGGGCGGGTTACACTGAAAACCCCCACAAGTCCTGCGCTTAGAGCCACAGTGCAGAATCTCACCCATAGTAACCTTTAAAATAAAACAGTCTCTTCCGCTTTCCACGTGGTCGTCTTCGCTGTCTACTGTTCTCCAGAGCTGTCTAGCAGTAGCCTCCTCTCTGACCGCTTTGCTGGTACAAGAGACCTCTCTGTAGTTCCTGACTTCTGAAATAGCTGTCCTCCTGCATTTCTCTGCCTCCTCCACTTTTCATCTATTTTAAATTGCCAAAGGAAACAACTGATATTCTCTCTTCCCTCTGCATTTCTTTCATTTTCCTTTTTTCCTGTGTAAGGTGCCAGATCTGTAAATACCTGAGTAGCCCCGTTGACATCAATAGGACCAGTTTCACATTGACAGTTAAGGCAACCCCACTGGCCACGCCCTCCTCACGCTGGCCACAGCACAGCGTGAGCATGCCTCAGTTTCCCCTCAGTCTAGCCACAGAAACAGCTCAGTCTCCCTCACTAATACAGGTCTGGGCATCATTGATTGTGGTCCCTGTGAAATAACCTGCAGAACCCTCATCATACAAACTGTCCTCCCAGTTCCCGCAGCAGAACATAGACGAGTTCCATGGCTTTCCCTTCCCCTCTCCAGGCATGGCGTTCCCAAGTCACACACCTGTGAGGCCACCGGCACTTGGTTTTCGGTTCCTTTTGGCCTTTGTTCCTGAGGCCCACTTTCCAGCCCATTCCTGTGAGAACGTCCAGTCTTCACGACTCTTCTACCTTAACTCTATCTCCTCCACCCTTTTCAGCATCTCAGCACTGGCTTTCAACTAACTAGCCCCAACACTGGCCTCCTAGTCTAGCCGGTTCCTCCCTCTTCCCAGAGAGGCCTGCAGAATGATCCACTTTCGCCAGACTCTCTCCCAGGCTGCTTTCACCTGCCATTTCCTCACTTTACCTCTCTGTGCTCTAGGGGCTTTGACTTAGCAGGTGTCTCTCTGCCTTCTGGGTCCCATGTGTCCTCTATTAAACCCAACTTGGGGGGGGGGAAAGGAGTCACCTGACCACCACAGGTGCACTGGCTTCTTCTCTTTTAAAGGGTCCATGTTAACCTGGGACAATGTGTTTGCAATACAGGGAGTAACTTTGTGGGTGCATTGTTTTAATTCAGAAATGGTTATCTGTAAGAATAATACAATTTTGACTGCAAAAAATAAAAAAATTAAAAAAATAAAAAAATAAAAAGCAAGCACCCGAAGTGAAAGTTAGTGAAACAGCCTGGTTTTCAGAAAGTGCATTTGTGGGCTCGAATTGCGGAGGCCTAAATGGAAGCCAACATTTGAAACAACATGATGCACAATCATAAGCTTAGTGATCACATCTGAACAGCCCACGTACCTACGCAGCACTAGCTAGGCCCTTTCAGTCCCATCCCCTCACACCCGGGGCTCAATGGCCAACGTGGAAGAGGTTCATTGGGGACAGGATTGACAAAAAAGTTATCTAGAAATTACTATAGGTTAGAGGCGACATATAAAATAAATACACTGAGTCGAAGGAGTGTTTGACCTTGGTCAGACATCTTGGGCTGCAGTTCACTAAGCAAATAAACAGCAGAGGCAAAATTATTAGTCTGACACCTGTTTTTTCCTTCACCCCTCCTTTCAAGGTTTTCCACTTTTGTTTGAAACCTGACCTCTCCCCTTGCCTCAGGGCTTACTGCGTCCACTGAGCTGCAAAGTTGCTCTGTGTTTTGGAGGTGACACGCTGTCATATTTACTCCTAAAGCTGGGCATCTAGATCCATATTTTAGGCATCTTCTGCTTTTCAGAAGTATACACACAACTCAACGGGAGAGACAGATGACAGGGGCCACTTTTATCCAGGTCCCTTAAAACAGATTTAGAGGCCTTAATTTTAGGCACATGGGTAGAAAAGTATGGCTAGAAGGAAAGATTTTCAAAAGCATCTAAGGCTTCTAGAAAAACAAACCTTGTTGGCTTTCAAGAGACTTGCGCTCTTAAATGCCTACGACGGTAATCCCAGCTGGCATCAATGAGGGAGTTAGTCCCTAACATGAATATTTCTGTGCCCTGAGAGTGCAGTAACGGTAAGAGTCAAGAATATTCCTGCTTTTCGGCTTCTTTGCTTCCGCTCTAGTGCAATTCTCCCATCATGCAAATCTAGAGAGTTCGGGCTAAATGTTCGCCCGTGACTAGCGAGCTGGGGCTGCCTCGGTAGTGGAGTGCCCACAGCCTGAGACACTATGAAGCAGCCTGGTTTTCAGAAAACGCTAATGCCAAATTCATAAAGGTAATTCAGCATCTAGCTCCCATTTAAATCAATGGGAGCTAGACATCTAAATGTCTTTAAAAATCTGTCTCTAAGGGTCTACCCACTGCATATCAGGCCCCTATAAAAAGAGGTGTAAATGTGGGCATCCCCAAATGGAAGCCCTCCAAAATCACTACAGGTTGAACCTCTGTGGTCCAGTACTCTCTCGTCCAGCAAGATCTGTGGTCTGACAGGTCCATGGATGTTGCTACACAAAAGAGCCCCAGCCACAGGGGTTACCAGCAGCTGGGAGCTCAGACACTCTGGCGGCAGACAGTCTGGAGGGGCAGTGGTCTGGCGGCAGGTAGCCCGGCCAGTGGGCTGGCAGCTGGAGCAGGGCCAGCTGGGAGTCCCACTAGGGTTGCCAGATAGTTTAACAAAAAATATCGACTACTCCCTCACAAAACAAAACAAAACACACCACACACACACACACACACACACACACACACACCAGGAAAAAATTCTGTTGAGGGGAAAAAAGGGGGGAGGCATCAAAGTTATTGAGCAAAACAAACAAACAAACAAAAAAGGTCACTGCACCTTTAAACGGCCCCGCGCTCCTCACTCCCCCGCCCCTGCCAGATGCGGCAAGAAAAATTGACCCCACTGGGCTTCCGGACAGGAGACCCAAATAGCGGACAGTCCGGGTGAAAACCTGGCAACCCTAAGCCCCACTGGCCAGGAGATGGGGGAGGTATGGAATCCTGGTGGCCAGGAGAAGAGTCTCAGCTGGCTGGGGTCAGGGAGCCCCTGTGGCTAGGAGGAGCTCCAGGAGAGCCCCAGGTCTGACCTCCCTTGGTCCAGCAAGCTCAGGTCCCGAGGGTGCCGGACCAGGGAGGTCCAACCTGTAGTTGCTTTTGCAAATATAGCCCTGATTGCTCTGTATATTTCCTTCTCTCTTTTTATGTTAAATATGAATGGCGAAAAAAATCACCCTGTGATTATAATAAATGGCTGCATTAGAACAGGTAAATCCTTCTCAACCATGAGATTAGAAAGTAATAGAATGCAACCCCTCTAATCTTATGTGATTGAAGGGATTTAGTGGAAATAAGTCTGTAATTATTTTTGCTTTGTTAAAAGTACTGGTTGGCTGAGAGAATTGGAAATAGGATACGAGGCCTTTCACCTCTAGGTCACTGGTTCTCCAGGGTGGTAATGACCATCTGATAGTCATTCAGCAGCTAACGTCATTGGGGAGGTGGGTTTCAAACCTGTTCCTAACAAGCAGGTGCCATATCACATAAGCAGCCACAGGTACTAACTGGCTCTCTTGCCAACTGTGTCCCTAACGCAGCTGAGGAATAAACCCTCTGACCTTTCGATGGAGGTTGAGGGCCAGGCCGGGCGAGGAAAACTTCCACTCCCAACACCATTCTGTATCTGCTCCGCAGGCAGCATGGCCCTTGGGATTACGGCCCAGGCCTGAGATTCTTGCTAAATTCTCTTCTTGGCTTTGCCACAGATTTCCTGCGTGACTTTATCTCTCTCCCTCAGTTTCCACATCTACAAAATGGAGGCACTGAACTTAACTACTTCACTGGAGTTCTAGGAACTTAATTTTGTTGTCATGCTTGCAAAGTGTGCTGAGATCCCCAGAAGGAAGAGGCTACAGAAGCAGCATCATTTTGAGTATAAGGAGATACAAAAGCCACTTTCCATAGTTGCCAATCCCAGTCTATGCATGAGCACTATAGTTATAGTTTGAAACTTTTGCTGCCTGGGCAGTGCTAAACTTTTTTCCACTGCTCTGTGCCACACAGAATTCATAAATTGAGGGACAGATTAATTCTACCTGCAAGCCATTTGGCAGGAAAAAGGGTAAAATGCATGCTTTTAGGAGTTACTATACAGAGAAAAACCTTGTGCATTTATTCAAACTCCAGCCTGCGCCCTCAGTCATAACTCAGTATTCGAAATCCCAAAATGGATTACTCAGGTTGCTCTTTAGGTTCACTGCCTTCTCTATGGGCAGAGGGTTAGGTAATTGATTCTGACACTAATACCAAGCACTGTTAGTACCCCTTGTAATATAATTCTGCAGTGGCATTAAAAAGGCAGGTAACTGAGAGCTGAAAGGAAAGTGCTATAGGATTTGCCCTAGACAACCCCAACTATTTTAACAGCTGCACTGCATATTAAAAGGGAGGAATCCCAACAGAATTAAAAACAACAAAGCCACATTTGCCTTTGAGCAAAAACAGAAGCCATAAAACTTTCCTAATAAAATAATCCCTCCTGTTAAATGCATGAGGAACAGTCCCACACACTCTTCCAAAACACCCATCTTCTTGGGGCAGCCTGACGCGAACACCCATCTAGATGGCAAATAAACAGATGCGCATCAAAGTCCACTTTATTAGGAAAGCATTTGTTAAGTTTGAACATTGCTGGGTTTTCCATTTGACACACAAGAATACAGAGAATCTAGAAAAAAAAATACATTATTTTCCAAAAATTTCCAGTGAAAATTATTACCAGTTTTGATCTATTTCCATAAAGTTATGTACCACTATGATTTTCAGGCTTATTGTGGTAAGGAAGCAGACAACACTAAAGCTCTGAGATAGGCAGTTCTGTGAAGAACACAGTAAGGAAATGAATGGCATTTGAGAGTCCAAGAACCAATCTGCCAACAGAGCCCCGAAGGAAGGCTTTTAGGTACAGCTTCAGTTCCCCTTCCCCCCCCCCCCCCCCCCCACACACACAGATCTCAAAATATTTATAAAACTGTGTTTTCTCTTTAATCGAATACCTAATTCTGTCTTATGCAAAATTAAAATGACAACATACAAAAATAAGCACAAAAATTAAATTATTTAGCTTAATTCAAATCTATTTCACCTCATCCCATCTTCATTTGTAGGAGTAGAAGGACGTTCTCGGAGTCTGTTATTTTGCAGTGGGCTGTGAAATATAGAAAAAGCCCCTTATATGCCCTCAGTCTGCTTATGACAGTTTGAGCCAAGAGTTTGAACATTGGCTCCGTATGGTGGTAGTGATTCTTTTTAGTCTTCCGTTCTTGGTTACAAAGCTTTGATAGGAGTTACTCCAGCGTAGCCATCAGCAGAGCAGAATTTAACCATCCTCTGCATATTTTTCTTTCTATCAGCAGCAGCCTCAGATTAATACAGTTATTTCTGTCCCCATGCCAGGAGTAAATGTATGGACTACTCAAACATGCAGTTTATCACGGAAGGATTTAAAAAATGTTGAGAAAATATCAGCCAAACATAACAGCAGCATAAATAAGAATTCATGATTAATCACTTGTGAAGTCCTTTTCAATTCCCAATCAAGCCAATTCATTCTCAACCACTCTCTCTTTGGAAACGACTAAAATGTGTATCTTGTAAGGTCCTCACCATGATTTCAATGCATATGAGAGCACTTATCCTCTACTGCACATACCTTAGGCTTGGGTCTACACTACTGGAGAAAGCTGACCTAAGATATGCAACTCCAGTTACGAGAATCGCGCAGCTGGAGTCAACGTATTTTAGATCAAATTTCTGCGGCATCCCCACTGTGGGAAGTTGCTGGGAGAAACTCTCTCATCGACTTCCCTTACTGCTCGTGACCCGATGGAATACAAGGGTCAACCGGGATGCCATCAGCAGTCAATTTAGCGGGTCCTTATTAGACCCACTAAATTGAACCCCAGGAGACTGATCTCCAGTGAATCGAACTTGGGGTAACTGAAGACAAACCCTTACAGCATGAAGCATCATTACACTGAAGATGATCTGCTCTATTCCTACACCTCTGTGCACTGTTCAGAATGTCATAGTTACTTTATTCCAGCCCCAAATCCTCAAACGGGGCTAGATCCAACATGGTGCTGAGAATCCTCGTCTCCCACCGATTTCAAAGAGAGAGGAAGATACTCAGTGTATTGTAAGTAGTAGTATGACTTATTTGTATTAGTAGCAACCATATTTGGAGGCCACAGCACATACTGCAGAGAAGACGTCTTTGGAGGGAGTGCCAGGAAGTGATTCTATATGCACCTGGTTGGAATGCTAGCTGCAAATGCAGCCTCTCCGTAAATAGTTGCACAGCAGTAGGGAAGTTGGGGTGGAGTTGATAAGGGAAGAAGGAAGATGGGGAGGGGAAAAGAGGAATCCCTGTCAGGAGGCAGTGGTCCAGAGGGAGGAAAGACTGTTGATGGGGACACACAGAACCCCTGGCATATGAGGGGGAGGGAGGAGGACATTCACCTGTATGGGGGGAAAAGGAAGACACAGAGTCCCCACAATGAGGGAGGAGATACGGGTGAGGTGCACGTAGTCTCTGAAATCAAAGGGGATGGAGGGATGCACGGAGCCCCTGGCATGTGCAATATGCGCAGATCACATACACTACCAATTGTGCAACTGCCTACTACTCTCTATTATCCATTTGTAATGGGTTAGGCAGGGCTCACAGGATGCAAACAAACAATCTCTTATAAAGGTTCTGAGCACAGCAAAAGGAAAAGAAAGAATGATACACAAGGTATTAACTTGAATTGTTCTACTGTTCTCACAGAAAATACCATATTTAAAAGGTACGAGGCCAACGGTTTAAATGCAGACTGGGTTGCCAACAGTGATCAGAAGCTATTACCAACTGGAGGCCCATAGCTAAATGATTTGGCTGCATCACATACATCCCCGCCACAGTTAGAACTAACGGGACTAGCTCCAAAGCCAAAATGGGCCATGGGCAGTGAAGTATTTTTACTCCTCCTAGTACTGGTCAGTTCTAGGGCATGCCTGAAGTACATTGTTGGACATGAGGCAGTATTAGAGAACCTGTTCTGTACCCATTCAGTGGATTCAGCTTTTCAAAATGCCAATTCTATATTTTCCGGGAGCACTACATTCCTTTTAATTTTGTAACTTATTTACTTAGAAAACCAAAATAGATTAAATAATTCTTTTTAAACAGAGAAACTTGGATCTGTTTCCCAATTTCCTGCACATTTTTGAGTCAGCCACCTGCGGTAGCAAGAAACCAGGATAGACTCAGAACCTTGAACATAAATTCTCTTTCACAGGGTTGGTTAAAATATCACAATACATCCTCAAAACCCCTGAGCAGACATGAAAGCCCAGAGCCAGACATGGGTTAAGCACCAGTCCATGCAGAGACATGCAGACAACTTTCTCTTCTCTTTTAGAAGTTGTCTGTGCTTGCTACTTTGCAAGAGGACAAGGCGTGGGATTGGGGCAAATACCTTTTGCGGTGTAAAAGGAAAACAAAGTCATATTCCTACTTTCAAAGTCTATTCTGCATGTCTCATCATGAGAGACTTTTACCATGAGCATTTCCAAGAAGCCAAAACTGTCATTCAGAGATAGCCAAGGTGACATTGCAATAAGAACCTGGGCTAATATGCTGGGGAAAGACATGGGAGTATGTT
Source organism: Pelodiscus sinensis (assembly GCF_049634645.1). NCBI lineage: Eukaryota > Metazoa > Chordata > Testudines > Trionychidae > Pelodiscus > Pelodiscus sinensis. Next base: position 7,340,200 of record NC_134717.1, on the reverse strand, counting down.
GCCTGCTAAACAACATTGCTCAGAAATGATGAATTGCCATTATAGCTCATCAAAAAAATTCTAACAACATTTTTCATCTGCTCTGCTCAGCTGAGGAAGTGGGTTTTGCTCACAAAAGCTCATGATACTATATTTGTTTTGGTTAGACTGTAAGGTGCTACAGTTGTAAGACTACTCGTTTTTTAAAGATTTCCATTGTTTCCACTGAAAAGTTTTTGGTTTTTCAGTGAAAACCTTCTGCCTTTCTCTCGATAACCCAAGCGTCTATCTTTCAACGTCTCCATTTTGTTAGCTTAGCACGACTTAAGTAATAAACATCTCCCCGGATGCTGATAAACTCCAAGGTGTTTTTTTCTCTTCCAATGGCATTTTTGCTGAGTACACATCCCTCTACCATGTAGTTATGTCTATTTTGCTACAAGTGACTGGATGACCAAGACAAAAAACTGTCCACCAAAGGGAAAATGGTTGGTTATTATGCGATTGCTGCCTGGTTTCATTCAAGAACTGACTTGGGCTACGTCTAGACTGCAAGCCTCTTTCGAAAGAGGCTTTTTCAAAAGATACGTTCGAAAAAGCCTCTTTCAAAAAGAGCGTCTAGACTACAACCAGTACTTTCAAAAAAGCAAGCCACTTTTTCGAAAAAGAGAGTACCCAGGCAGTGTGGATGCTCTCTTCGAAAAAGCACAGTTTGCATTACATAGCTCTTTTTTTGAAAGAGCGCTTTCAAAAAAAGGCATTCTTCCTCATAAAACGAGGTTTTCCGCAGTTGAAAAAACTGCCGCGTTCTTTTGATTTACTTTCGAAAGAACACGGCTGCAGTCTAGATGCAGGTAAAGAGTTTGGTGTCTTGCTCTAGTGGGGAGTTGCTAGCACCACCACACACACAAAATCACGGTCACACAGAGAGACCAAGGGAAAAAGAACTTCACCTGTAGAGGTGAGATCTTTCCATGTCAGACTTGGAAGAGAGTAATATGACGTGTGGAAGCTTCTTCCATTGCGGCCATGCTGCAGCTATTCTCCAGAGGAAATGCAATAGGGTTGACAAGCCAGCACTATTCATGTGCACAAAACTTGGCGGAACAAAACAAAAACTCCTCTCCACTAAGCTTTCATCAGCTGACAACAATTTACTATGTCTGGGTCCAGCAGTTTATGAGTTTCCCACTCTTTGGGAATGTTGCATCTGGAAGAACGACACTTTGTGGTAGCTGGGCCAGAAGCTCAGGAATTCATTTAGTGGTGCATCCACTCATGCTGTAACCGAAATACTATTCAGAACCCACCGTCATGCCAGAACTTTTGGGATTTAGGGAACAGTCTATGATGCATAGCAGCCACACTATGTTACTATTTGGGGCAGCTGGACAGTAGAGACTACTGATATTTATCAATTTATTTGTCGAGTTAACAAAATCCAGCCTCTTGAAAGGATTTAGGCTGTTGTGTCATACATAGAACCAGCCTATAAAACTCAAAGTTCTTATCAGCGTTACCCTCACTCATTCCCTTCTATGGTGTGTTACAATCTAGTTTAAGACAAGAAATAAGTATAAGCTCTTCAGGATAAGGAGAAAGTCTCTGTATATTTTTTATATACTGCCTAGCTTGAAGGGTCCTTGACCCTGGTTGGGGTTTTAGGTACAACTATGATACAAATAAATAATAAAGAATTACTATTGAACATTGTAGGTATGTTAATGTCAGTGCTCGGTTATGGGATAAGAGAAAGAAAACAATATTTTAGCTCTTCTCAAATCAATTATAGAACAAACAGCATCAGTTCAGCTATAGTTTCTTATTTATACCCAACTACTGGTGTGCCTGTGAGTTAGAGGCAGGACACACTTTCCTAATCTGAGAAACGAATAGTCTAAGACCCCAATTCAGGAAAGCATCCCTAATCAGGAAAGCACTCAATAAAGACTCATTGAAGCTAATGGGACTTAAGCATATTGTTGACTCGCTTCCTTCAATTCTGCCTTCCTCTTTGCAAGACAACTCTACTTCTACAGCTGATTCCCTGCTACCTCTGACTTACTCCTCAAGCAATCCCCCTCCTCCTGCATCAGCCTCTCCTTTTCCCTGATTCTTCCAAGAAAAAACTGACAAAATAGGATGTGACCTCTCCCCTTCCCCTTGATTTGCAGGGCTGTCCATCGTCTTCTCCACCTTCTCCCATCAGAGATACAGATATTTCTCATCTGTTCTCCTCCTATAATCCTCCCACTTGCCTCAATGACCCCTTCCCCTTTTTCAGACCCTCCCCCCCACATACACACACTTTCCCTGACTTTGCTCCTCAATCTCTCAATTTCCTCTGGCTCTTTCCTCCCACAATACTAATCTGCTTTTATCTTCACCTATATTAAATAAACCATTGACCTCACTTACCTCTCCACTTTCCATTTATCTATAAGGTCATTGTACTATCAGGAGTTCATGTCCTCCAATCGAATTCCAGACCTTCTCCAGTCCAACTTCCTCTCCCCCTTGCATTCCACCTCCACTGCTCTTGCCAACATCTCTACCGACCTCTTCCTAACCACAGATCAGAACCAGTTCTCCTTCCTCATCTCCCTAGACCTGTGAGGTGACTTCAGCATGAATCATGTTCTTCCTCGGGAAATCTCATCCTCCTTTGGCTTCTGTGACTCTGTCCTCTTCTGCTTCTCCTCCTATGCCTCAAATAGCTCAGCTCCTTCAGCTTTCCTTCATGGGAGCCTCTTACTCCTACACTTCCTTCCATGGGCTTCCTTAGGGCTCTATCCTCAGTTCCCTCCTTCTACTCCTTGTAACTAGTTACTTAAAATGTTACCTGTCTGCCCCAGGCCTGTCTCCTTTTGTCCAAACTAAAATCTCTGTCTCTGTCTCTCTCTCACACACATCTTCTCGTGGTTAACTAGCTATCAGCTCAACCACAATATGGCTAAAACAGAAGTTTTAATCTTCCCTACAAACCCTCCCCACTACCGCCGCTCTCCCTCACAGCAGGCAACACCTCCATCCTGCCTCTCACTTGCACCTGTAACCCAAACACAATTTTCAACTCCAACCACTCTAGGTCATTTCATCCAGGCTATGTCAAAATCCCACCAATTCTTTCTGCTTAGCATCAACTAAGGGTATGTCTAGACTACAGGGTTTTTTTCAAAAAAAAAAAAACTTCCCCTGCATTTAGACTGCTGCCGCGTTCTTTCAAAAGTAAATCGAAAGAACGTGGCAGTTTTTTCGACCACGGAAAACCTCATTTTACGAGGAAGAATGCCTTTTTTTTTTTTTTAAAGTGCTCTTTCGAAAAAAGGCGCTAGTAATGCAAACTGTGCTTTTTTGAAAGAGAGCATCCAGACTGCCTGGGTGCTCTCTTTTGAAAAAGTGGCTTGCTTTTTTGAAAGTACTGGTTGTAGTCTAGACGTTCTTTTTCAAAAGAGGCTTTTTCGAACGTATCTTTTGAAAAAGCCTCTTTCGAAAGAGGCTTGTAGTCTAGACGTAGCCTAAGATGTGGACTTTCCTGTGAATCCATACAGCTAAGACCCTTGATGGGCACCTATCATCACTCCTCTCCGTTACTGAAAAATCTCTCTCTCTCTGGCCTTGCCCAATTCAGTGTTGCCTTGCTGATGTCCATTCGGAAAGCTGCTATACGCATTACTCTTCTAGCCTGTCACTTTGACCATGTCACCCTTTTCTTTGCATCTCTGCATCAAACATAAGCTACCACACTTTCAAAAGCTCTTGGTGGCCTATTCCCACCCTACCTTTCATTCAACTCTCACCTCTGACTGACCCATGACATCAACCTTCATCACTCACTTACTCATTACATTGTCAAACAACCATCTGTTATCTCTTGTTTTACACTTAGGGTGTAAGCTTTTGGGTGAGACGTACCTTATTGTTCTGCATTTGTACAGCACCTAGTACAGTGGGAGCTTGATCCATGAAAAGTGCTACAGTAATACAAATAAATAACAATAATATTAAATCCTTGCATAAGTCTCATTGGCTTCAACTTCTAGGGAGGTTAAATATCACTGGAGATATTTAAGAGCAGGTTAGACAAACATCTATCAGGGATGATCTAGACAGTGCTTGGTCCTGCCATGAGGGCAGAGGGCTGGACTCAATGACCTCTCGAGGTGAATTCCAGTTCTAGTATTCTATTAGCCTAATTGCTTTCCTGAATCAGGGCCTAAATGGTCTAATCTGTATTGTTGTTCTTGCTGAAAACCACACTCGTTACTAGTCTTGGGTCTGATCCTAATCTCTTTCATGCCAGGCTCCACCAATGAAACTATTGATATCAGAGGAGTTATTTCTCCATTACAACACTGTAGTAGTGAACATTTGGGAGGGAGGGTATGAACCAATGATGCCTCTATTGTCCCAGTGTCCGTATTTGAGTGTTTTGCTCGTTGTATTGTATTGTATTTTTCTTGAATAAGAGAGACATCGTCCAATGAGCTATTCATTTGTCACAACATCAACTAGCTCATTCACACACAGACTTGGTATCACTGACTAGTTTTACTTTAAATTATACACCAGCAATGTTGACTCGCCTATCTAGCTAAATACAGCCGCTCCCCGAGTTATGAACAAGTTACGGACCAACACTTGGTCCATAACCCAAAGTGTTTGTAACTCAGATCCCATAGAGTTACATGGAGACCGCACTGTTGGTAAGCGCGGATTGCCGTTCGTAACTCGGATCCGCATTTACGACCACTTTGCGGATGGTCATAAGTGGAGGTGGTCATAACTCGGGGAGTGGCTGTAGCACTCGTTGCTATCTGGGTGTTTGGTTGAAACAGAAATTTTCTACAGAAATTAAACTTCCAGAATTCAAAACGTCCTTTGGTTTTGGTCCAAATCTTTACAGTTGTGAGGGGCATATACAGACATAAATATGAGGAACTGAATAAACAAACATGTTATTCCCTCAATTTCTGCCCATAGGCCTCTGTTTCCGGTCAGCTACAATTTTTCTCTTCCATTTTGTTCCTCATTTGGGGTCTTGAGAATTTAGTTGATACCTTCATGAATTGCAACTGAGTCAGCTCACATCATCTGCCATTCTGGAGTTCAGGGTCTGTCTGTATTTCTATTGCAATCTCAAATTTATTGCTATCCAATAAAAAGTCACCCCAGCTGGAGTGGTGAAGAGTACTTTCTTTTGTAAAATAAAACTTGGTTGGAATCCACTGGGTGACCGTTTCTAAATCACCAGTAGCACTGAAGAGCAGACATTTTCTAGATTAGGACTCTGCTTTGGCACTCTGGTAATTCAAAGCCTGGCTCCTTTTAAAATGAAAATATCTAGGCAAGCAGACAGTACCTCAGCTGCTTCAAAGAAAAGGAACCAGGAGGCATGACTTTTCATCAATACATCTCACTGGGATTTTTAAGGAGACTTAGGCCATGTCTACACTTACCTGAGATCAATGCTCTGGAGATCAATCTTCTGGGGTTTGATTTAGCAATCAGCCACTGATGGTGCCCCCCTCAACCCTGATATTCCATTGTGTCACGGGGAGTAAGGAAAATTGAAAGGAGAGTTTCTCCCATCAACCTCCCACAGTGGGGATGCCACAGAAAGTCAACTTATGGACCTGGAGTTGCATATCTTAGATCAACCTTCTCACATAATGTAGACCTGGCTTTAGTAACCTTGAGCAAATTATTGATATGACAGAGGGAGCTTTCAGAATGTGTTGTATTTGCAATAAGTTAGCTTTTTGTGTGGCTGTCACATGGAACCCCAAAGATCAGATCTTCAGATGTTATGGCTCCATTGACTTAAACAGGGGCATGACATTATATACCATGTGACTTGGATAAAGCACTTTTCCCATTTTCCCCATGCAGCAGGTATATCACCTTTGCAAGGCCATTCCTCCAGAGAACTAATGACAGATAAAACAAAGAGTCCAGAGGCACTTTAAAGACTAACAAATGTATTAAGGCATATGGTTTTGTGAGATACAGCCCTCTTCCTCAGATGCTTGAAGTGAAAGAAAGGCAGGAATACAGAGAAGGGAGTGTAACACTGGTGCTAATTAAATCAGGCTGGATGTGGCTCACCTCCAACAGTAATGGGAAGGTGAGAGGACCTGAAGGGGAAATTACTTATTTTAATGAGAGCGCCATTCCATGCCTCAATTCAAACGCCTTCTGGCAGTGCCAAATTTGCATATGAATTCCAGCTCAGCAGTTTCATGTGGCAATCTGTTTTTGATGTTTGTTTCTTTTTGTGTGTGTCTAAGAATGGCAACTTCAAGTACAGTCTAGATCTGCAGTGAAAAGGCATAGCTATTTTCTTACTAACACCAGTATCAAACTTTATTGGAGATCCTACGTGGCGCAGGCCCAATGCAAACCTACACTATGTACAGGGGCGGATGAGGATTTTGCAGGGCCCAGGGCAGCACAATTTCACGGGACCCCCCCTTTGACATGGTGCATCCACCTTGGTGCCACGGCGCATGCGCGGGGCTACTTGAAGCGCAGGGCCCGGGGCAGCTGCCCTGCTTGCCCTGCCCTATATCTGCCACTGACTATGTAGAAGGCCTGTGGTCCAGCTCAGTGAAAATATGTATGGGGGTAGGGGAATGTTCCAGCCGGGATACTACCCAGGGGCGGATATAGGGCAGGGCGAACGGGGCAGCTGCCCCGGGCCCTGCGCTTAGAAAAGCCCCACGCATGTGCCATGGCGCCACCACGCATGTGCATGGCATCACGGCGCATGCGCCGTGGCAAAAGGGGGCCCCGCGGAGTTATGCTACCCGGGGCCCCGCAAAACAGTCATCTGCCCCTGATACTACCCTTGCCAGTCAGTTACTGCATGGAGCCTCTGATTCTACGGCAGGCCAATAGAGGGGGAAGGGGATTGAAGAACTACTTGTACACATCCTTGTCTCACCTCAGGGACTTAGCATATTGTCTACACACTGGCCCAGAAGTGTACATGAATGCTCAGTCTTGTCAACAGACACCAAGGCCCCCCAAAAAATTAAAGGCAAAATCATGGTATAAGGAGGCTGAGAGTCAGCCTAACCCACCAAGGAAAACAATAAAAGAAAGGACCAAAGGGTTTCCATTAAGCTGAAAATGAGAAAACATTTTTTCCTGTGGAAATGAGAAACTCAAACCAAGTAGAAATAAATAAAACCAATGAGTCACTTTTGTTGCTGTCCACACCAAGAAAGACACAGTGAAGTGAACAGCGGAGGGTGATTTAAAAAAAAAAATAGCCTAATTTGCTTACGGGTTTTGAATGAATGTATTTATAACTTAATAGGACGCCAGTAGCCCTTTCCATTTTGCAGAGGTAGCGTAAGCACACCTATTTTTGGAAGACCAGATGACAAGTGCAGAGGCACAATGCAGACCCAGAACATCCAGAGAAATTGTGAATATTACAGTTGGGTAAGTTTAAGTCAAACTTTTACCATGACTTGTGGTTGCATGTTTCTTCTTGGCCCTTTTTAGAATCAGTTTCAGACCCTGGATGAGTCTACTAAACTAAGATACTTAGATTCAATTCTCTGCTCTGCCATATATTTCCTTTATCACCTTTCCCTTTATTTCCTTTATCATCATAGACTTTCTGGGCCTTGGGTGTTTACTGTAATGGACCATGGCATAGATAGTTTGGCCTAGCACTCACAACTGAGCTGATGTCTGCCTATCAGGAGATGGTAGCACTGGTCAGCAAGCTCTAGGGGTATGTCTAGACTACATGGCTCCATTTGATGAGATGAGTGTAGATGAGTTTACTAGACATAGCAAAATAAAGCGGCGATTTAAATAATCGCCGCTTCATTTACAACAAAATGGCCACCACGCTGTGCTGACGATCGGCTGATCCGGCACAGCGGGCAGTATGGACACTCCGTGGTTGACAAGTGAAGCCTTTGTCGACCGCTCCGGTAAACCTTGTTTCACGAGTCTAGTAAACTCATCTAGATGGCTCCATCAATGTAGCCACATCAGTACTTAAAATACATAGCTGTAAATTACACCTTTTAGCACAGCGGTTCCCAAACTTTTTGGCATCACGCCCCCTCCGCTCCCCCCCCAAAAAATAGCAGCAAAACTTGTTGAGAAAAAAAAAGGAACTGAGCGGGGCAGCAAAACTTGATGGAGGGGGGGAATTTCTTCACGCTCCCCCCCCCAGTTTGGGAAGCCATGTTTTAGCACAACAGAGTCTGCCCTGGTCTTGAAGAAGGGTGGATTATTAGCTCCTTTCTACCTCTTGGGTTCGTGATCATGTTTTTGAGACTGCCAGTCCCATGAATGCGTTTGATGATTAGACTTGGCTGCAGTCTCCAGAAAGCAGGTAACATATGCTTGCTTTACCAGGTCAAACTCCTCTTCTGAGTAAGCAAGCTCTAAGGCTACATCTACACTGCGGCTTAGGCATAAGGATCTTGTGCAAACTGGGGGTTTTGCACAAAATAACCTCTGTCCACACTGCTTGTTTTTGTGCAAAAACGGATTGAATAAATTATGCAGATAAAGTTTGGCACTATGCTAATCTGTGCTTCATTTGCATAGGCTCTTGTGGCAAAAGCTGCAGTGTAGACAAAGCCTAAGAGAAAAATGCCTCATGGCCCACACTCAATAGTGCCTAAGTATCAAATGTCTTCTTTTAAAATGCACATTTTTTTTCTCTCCTGTCCAAGCTAGCTTTCCAAACCTGCACAGCTGTCAAGGTCAATTAATTGTCTCAGTTACCCTAAGCATCACCTTGTCACACATATTAACTGCCCTCAAAGGGCTGCAGGTCCAAAGATCTCCACGGTGAAAACCATCAAAACAATTTGTGTTTTATCAGAGGAGCCAAATCATAGAATGGAACCTCCTGTCCTGAAGTTCAATGAATATGGACAACTATTGGAGCAACAGGTGGCCATACCCTGAGCCCATAGGCCCAGCAAAAGAGCCTTTACCCTAGATACACTCCATACAGAAACTGCCACACTGGAATAAATGTGGTGGTTCAACTCATTGAGCATCCTGGCTGACTGTGGACAAAAGTGGATGCTTCAGAGTAAAGCTCCCTATCTTTGTGGATCTATGGGTGTGACGCTAAGCTAGTCACAGATGGCAACAATGTTAATATGAGGCCATCTCCTTCGGATCCCCCACTGGTGATTAGCTTGTGCCCTGCAGCACAAAGCTTGAAATGAGAGGCAACACTGCTCTTCTACTCCATGAGGCACTGAGCTTATTCATTCCCGTTTTGCCTTTAGATCCTTGGACAGAATCGCAAAGCAGGATTATAAAATGGCTTCAGAATTTGTATTGTACAACCAGAAGCACCATTGCCTAGTCATACAAATGTCTCAGCCTTACTTAAAACTTACAGAGCAGCATGCTAATTTACTAAGTGCACCAACTTTATCGTATCGTTTTTCAACTTAATCACAATCGCCTAACAGGAGATTAACGCAGTGAGCATTTTCACAGCTGACGTGCCTTTAAAAAAAAAATTCCCCAAGTTAAAATGTGTATAAATAATGCAAGTGACATGGAATATAATTATTAAATGTTGTCATTTTGGAAGAAAATTAATTAGCAAGAGCTGTAGCTGTCTTGTGTCTGTTTCAGCAGTGTGCATCTCAATTAAAATTTAATTGCGACAGACTCAGTCACAGCAGGGTAAAACTGAGGGAAATAAAAAAGCAGTCTGAGTTGATACTGCTGCCGAAGAGAAGAAATGGACTAGAAATGGAGGGGGTTGAGAGGGGAAGAGAACCACAACAAGGAAGCATGCTGCTGTTCAAAGAACGCATCAGCTGCAAAGGGAGTTGTTTCATTCACAAAACAGGGATATGAGACTGCTTAAATCGCCCAAACTGCAAACAGAAGTACAATAAAATGCTTTCAGCAGGGCAGATTACACATGAACCTTTTTCATCTCATCAGCGAGCCCTGGGGGGCCGTAGGTTACTCATGTTACTATGCGCTGTGGTTCCAGGTTTTCTCTCTCGAGTATGCAACTCAGCAAACACCTAAAACTGAATGGGTCCCGCAACAGCCTGCCTTAAAGGAGAAGCTGGAAAAGGTTTTTGCCCCCCTCCAAATAACATCTAATGTTTCTCTTGATCCCATATTAACAGGAGAAGAGGAGTTTTCAAAAGGCACAAATTAAAGCTGGGCATCTGTCCTCAACTCTCTCACCAACAGAAGCTGGTCCAATAAAAGATATCGGCTCACCGACCTTGATTCTCTCCTACCCAACTCCAGCCGACCTTCAGATAGAACTGGGTGCCCCACTGCTTTTGAAAAATGTCCCCAATCGTCTGCAGTCGATCAAAACGGGATCAATATTTGTGGCCTGTATTAGTGACCAGTGCTTTGGGGTGACCACACTGTGAGAGCTTAAAAGGAGCATTCCAGAAATCATTGAGCACCCATCATCTTCCACTTCAGTTGTCTCAAGTTTGGTACCCGATAATATAATCACATAAAATCACTGCAGGTTGAATGGCAACCTTTGGGGTGCTGAGTGATTCTAGTGAGGCGGATGTCCATTTATCATGGGTGTGGCCATGTTTCCCGCGGTCCTATAAAGTTTGTTTGCAGCCACCAGTCCTGGCTCTCAGGATTCTGTGCTGTTATTTAGCTCTAATTTACCCCTAAATGTCTTCGACGAGCCCAGTGAACAGGGGAACTATTGGTAATGCTGGCCCAGGGCTGGGGAGAGGGAGAAGGATGGGAGGTGATGCAGGCCGCCAACTGGCTTCTCCCCAGGGCCACCCTAAGGAGGGGGCACCCACTGGCTTCTCCCTGGGGCCCGCCTGGCACAGCAGGGGTTGCACTGCTGTCCAGCATCTGCTCCTGAGGACTGTGGTTATTTGTGAGTAACTGTCCCCCGTGCTTGCTGCCCTCCTGTGGTCACTTGTGAACATAAACGGTCCCCTCCCTTTCCAGTTGATGCGAAACCAATCGCATTCCACACACATCCTATTGTTCTGGCACAGCCATACCCTGACCTTGCTTTAAAGTTAGGATAAGAGGAACCTGCATACCACATTTGGTGATCCTAGCTCTGTCTGTGTAGGAGGCGTTCTTGATCAAACGGACTCTCAGAGGGATGGACTCTCACGCTGACAGACAGGCACACAAACTCTCTAAAATATATACTAGATAAGGGACCTGGTTTTAGGGTTAAACACAGACAAAGCTGTTTTGCTGATCTCTATGCAAATTTCAGAAGTTAGGATGAAAGCATGAAGGTAAAACCAAAACTAAAAACCACACACAGATGTTTTGTGGATCTAATTTCTCCATATTAAAGGCTGAGTTGTAGGGCCTAGTTTTCACCTCCTCCTGGATTCACAATGAGCGAATGATGTGAATGGGGACCAAAGTTGATATGTGTAAGTGAATGGGTATTGAAATATGGTGCAGGATCAGGCCCCCAGCTGGGCTGTTAGCAAAGAGCTTTGTGCCAATTTGTGAAAGGTTTAATGCCAGCAAGTTTGCACGTAAACGGAACCTGCAATCAGTCAGCGGGGGGGCTACTCCTATGGCCATTACCACTTACAACAAAGGAGCCACTTCATCTTCCATTATGGCTATACAGAGGTCTCCTTACTAACAACTTAGTGTCGGCTCCAATGAAACAACATGACAGAACCTGCATCGAAGGTGCAGCTGATGATGAACAAGCTGCAACACGAGTTAGAAGCATATTACATTTTTAGCTTCTACTTAAAAGAAACCACCTCTCAAAAAATTAATCTACAAATAATAAAAGTCTCAGAGGGGTAGCCATGTTATTCTAACTGAAAAAAAAAAACTTAACAACAAATGGTCCTGCAGTATCTTAGAGACTAATAAAAAATGTAGATGGTATCATGAACTTTCATGAGCACAGCTACAGAAGTGGGTTGTGCATATAGCTCATGAGACGATCTACATTTTTGTTAGTCTCTAAAGCTAGGTCTACACTGTAATGTTAAAGATCTTTTTCCGATTTACTTTTGAAAGAGTCTCTGTTGAAATTTGGAGTGTCTACACGGCACCAAATGTCAAAAGACAGTGCGCTTTTGACACATCCCTTATTCCTCATAGAATGAAGTTTACAACAATGGCGAAAAAATTTCGAAAAAGCAGATGTGTTTCTTAGACGTATCGTTGCTTTTCTGGCATACCTCCAGTACCCCGAAAAAGCAATGCAGTCTAAACGTAACCCTAGGTGCTGCAGGAGCATTCGTAGCTTTTTAAGTTTTTACAAATATTTAGTTTAAGTTAGATATTTTTATTCCGCAGCGATCTTCACAAAAGCAAGTAAGGTGAATTTAAACAAGTGTTATTTGTCAATGCTATTTTCACTTTTCTGACCATATGTATCTTTTCATATGCAATTATTTGCAATTTTTCTATCTATATATTTTTCGTTCGTTAGTGACTTGGATTTTTGAACTCAGTTTTCTGTAAAATGCTTTCCAGCTCACCTTACAGCTAAATGCACACAAACTTCTGGTTCTGAAACAGATCGCTGGGCATATCTTTCATCACCTCACATTATTTGGTCTTCATTTTGCTGTCATGAAAACATTTCCTTTTGTCTACAGATTAATTACAGCCTGTTGAGATTTCAGCACAAATACCTTTGCACGTTTGAGTCTCAGTAAAAGACACAGTGATTCATGCAAGATCTATGCCTCGGTAAGGGAAAATA